>NC_089254.1:94681106-97081106 GCF_963930625.1 Muntiacus reevesi | reverse complement strand
TTTAAGAGGAGGAGCATCTCCGGGGTGAGGGGCCCAACTAAGGGAACAGGTCGCGATTTTAGAAGATGCCCCAAGTCACGTGACAGCCCATGATGCTTTTCATACGTTGGCAGTTTTGTGACCACCTGGGTTCAGTTGAAATTTATGTACTTTTGGCCAAAAGCCAGCAGCACTTCACAAAAGACCAACCACAGTTCTAAGCTAATGAAATTCCTAAGTTAGTTTCTCTTTTTTTTTTTTTTAAGGTGAAAGATGATAATGTGTAGATGGTGTAGGGATTAAAGGAACCTAGTATTTCTGTAGGAAGATGTGACTCAGACTGGTTTGTACGATGAACCTGCTGCTTTGTTTTCTGAGAAGAGTTTTGAAGACATTTTATTAACGGCTTGATTTTCACCCTCTTTTTCCTCCATAGGAACTTCTTTTAATAGTAATATTAACGACATGAATACTAAGACTGTTTGGGAATTTAAAAAGCTACTAGTGAGAAACCAAATGATAGATTGTAGAGCCTGATGATTTGAAACAAAGCCATCAACTGCATTTTCCTTCTTCTGGTGCTACAGCTCCAAGAGCCCCTTCACCTTGTCTGTGAAATGCAACTTTGGCTTTCTCAATGGAAGAACATGTGGAAGGCTTCATTTTGTTCTAGAAAGAGGGGAAAAAGCCTCTCCACAGAGGAAAAGCTTAATATTTATTTGGTTATTCAAAATACATATCAAAGTTTAGATTTACACTCTTAATTGTATTTGCCATTTGTTGATTGGCAGAGGCAACTGCCTACTGCATTTCATTTGAGTACATATCTTCATCAAGGCCAGTCCTATAGAATGAGGCTTTGAGGAGGTCCTGACGAATCCTGGCACTTTGCTGATAAGTTGCTCCCGACTTTGAATGAGGAATCTTACATGAGCAAAAATGCTTTGTCACAGTTCCTAGGACCACCGAATGGTTAGTTATTCATGAATGCACCTGTGGAAATTGCAGTCCCTATGTTCAAGACCTGGAAACGAGTTCTGTTGAGCCTCTTTGTAATGAGCCAAGAAAGGAAGGAGAAGCTTTGAGACCACGAGGGAGAAAGAGTTGCTCCTGATTTCTGATTTTATTGTGTATAACTGTGCTGAGTGACTGATAAAACCACCTTTGGGCCTGACGGAGGGGTCCTCTCACTTGAGATTGCCTCCTGAAGGGAATAGCTCTCCGCTTCCCGAAGTGGAGTAAAGAATAGAGTAACAAGGGCTGTTCTGTTTTCTGGGACCTGAGTGGAATGAAGAGGAACAGATGCAGATAACACTTTGCCATGATTCCTTTTTTATTAGCTCAATTAATATCTTTAATTAAACAACAGATACACAGGCAGAATCTGGGGCTCTGACTAATCAAAATCTCTGTATTTATGTCAAATTTTAAGAACCCTGAAGCAGCTAAAATAGGCCCCCAAAGTGGAACCATTGGGTTTCTGCACTTCCTGCACTTAGCCTGTTATGTAGACTCAAGAGTCTCACAATCCAGGGAGAGTCAGTTCTGGGAAATTAAAATGTAGGCATTTTTTATCTTCACGCCTCTGAAACAGGAGAGGTGCAGAAGGATGTCTGTTGAGAATGTGAGATAAAGTGATGGGAGCTCCTTTTTGGGTACCCTTCCCTGGCTCCAAAGAGCAGGGGAGAGAGGACCCTCATGTGGGCTTCATCTCTTACCTCTCAGTCTTGATTTAATACCAGACTTGCCCAGAGTGGAGGGGTCTCTTTGCCTGTCATTCAGAAATACCAGGATCCTGAATGTGTAAGGAAGGATTTCAGAGATTCACGCAGATTTTTACTTTGGACACCTTTTGGTGAATTCAGATTGAGTGCCAACTGACAGCCCCTCCCCTCCCCTCCTGCTCAATGTCCTACGTGTTCGCACGTGGAGTGTACAGATGTGGTTACCTCCTTGGCACGTGGCAGAGATGGGCCTCTGTTTTAAACGGGGCTGCGGTAGCAGTTTTGATGCCTTTCAAGCTAGCATAAGGGGATTCTGTCTATATTTTTCTTCTTAGAAGGGATACACTTTTAAACCAATGCCAAGACCAAAAATGACGTGTTATAGACAACCGGTGGTATGTGGTGGCTGTGAGCAGGTGGGTGAGATCCCCAGCACTCTTGCGTTGGTTGTAAAGCACACTCAGTTTGCACTCAGTTTTATTGTCAACTGACCCAGAACACACCAGCTGTCGTGGGAACACTGCCCTGAGTGGGGCTTCAGACACTCAGTGAATGGAATCTACTTCAACGAGAGGTCCTCGTGGCAGTTGTGTGGCTTTGGAGTTCCATTTATTGAAACACTGCAAAATGAAAACTGACATTTTACGTCTGTTCTTTTTTTCTGATTTTAAAAGTTCTCATGGTAGTAGCAAGAGCTATACATTTGAGTCGGAGTTTTAGAGGAGACTGTTTGGAGAAATGGTCATTTTCAGATTCTGCACAGTCACTCCCTGGCTGTGTCAGGCCACTTGTCTGAGCCTTATTCTCCCCATCAGCCTCATGAGAACGGGCCTCCCCCGTGCACCCACCCTCACCCCCCAGGATTCTCATTGCAAGGATCAGGTGTGGTCATGTGGGCAGACACCCCTTGAGGAGGGACCACAGAACACTGTGAGAACATGGGCTGTCTGTGTGATGGTGCTGGGATGGACCGTCGGATCTGCTGTGACCTCCCAGTGAGTGAGTTCACGTGGAGGAAACCAGAGCAACACCAGAGGCCCCATGGGACTCCACTTCCTCCCTCCCGATTTGCTTTCAATTCACTTCCTTCGCCATTAACTTTCAGTTCTCATGCATTGTTCGGATTTTCTGCTGTTTCTGGCACCAAACATGAGTCCTGCCTTCTGAGATGTTCGGATCTGAATCAGACAACACCCTTGGGTGTAAAAAATGGAAGAGATGGGAAAATAACATGGTTTAAACATCAGTAAAATGCACCGAAGTACACAAGTACATTAGAAGGAGGAATGGAACTTACACGTTTGGAAACAGTGGGATCTTGGGGAGAACTCAGCATCAGAAGCCACGGAAGACAAGAGCTTCCCAGGCACGTGGTGAGATGGTGTGGGAAGAGTTGAGAGTGGGCCTGGGGAAGGATGGAGAAAGTGGTGAAGCTGCCATTGAAAATAACCTTGAACCTGGTCTGCTCAAATATGGAGACCAAATCCCTAACTGCACCACTGAAGGAGTTTTGTAAAGAGGAAGAAGTGACGCTATGAGGAAATGTTTGCAGGAACCCACCAAGAAAATGACCAGGCCTGGGAGGAAGGTCTGTGGAGGAAGACGTCTGTTCTGGAGGGGACGGGAGAGTCCCAGAACTGCCAGAGGGCCAGTGTCAAGTGTGAAAGATGTTCACTGAGGTCTGCTGCTAAGAGCAGATCTCAAGGGTCCGTCATTCAGCCACATTTAATCCTTTGTGGAGTGTAGTGGGTTATAAGTAAATATATTTGACTTTACAGCTACCTACACTTTTTCCTCCAAATTGTATTTAATTTCAGAGCGTCTTTTCATTTTGGTTGTATGTGGCTTTTGAGCTGCAGACTAAGCCAGTTTCTGCCAACCACAATTTTTCAGGGCATGAGGCCTGTGATGCAGGGTACAGGTGAAGGGACGCCTGGAGGCTGCGGGCTGAAACAGGTAATTCTGTGCTTTACGAGCCTCCCATTCAACTGCGTGACAGGGTCAGTGTTCACTGCGTTTGCACAACTTAGTGCTCCAGTGACCAAACCAGTCACTCGGACACAGATTGGCATTTGTAGTTAATTCAGGAGTTAATCATTAAATACATCTCTCTCTCCCTTTCATATGAGATTCCTAGACATGAATGAATTTGCTCATTGGAGGAGAGCTGGTGAGAGGTTCTGGGTGGGTGGGGAGGGGGTTCCAATCTTAAGTACCACACACGCTTTAGCTGTAGATGTTTTAGCCATTTCATTTCTACCTCCAGATCAGGTCCCCAAAGCCAGACTCCAGAGCCCACCTAACCCACCTTTGTTCCAGGCAGGAGCGTGAGGAAGTCCACTTCTGCACCTGCATGTAGACCATTTGAACACACAGCATGTTTTTATGGGATGGTAACCTGAACTTCATTTTTACATTTACTCTAGCACCATCACGGATATTCTTACAACAGGTGAGAGGGGTTTCCATCAACAGCTGCCGTAACACACTCATACACTGTATTAGGCTTACACTTGTTACCTAGTGAACAGGGAGTGTGTGCATTTCTGGTTTCTTTTGCTACCCTTGGAGGCGATTTGCAGTCGTTAAGACTCCTGTCTCTAATTTTATGAAAAAGACGTGAAAACTAAAACCTCACGGTACGATCCTAATTCCATGCTGTGTGTGTAACAGTACACCTGACAATTTATCTTAACACGCCAGCAGCGTTGACATTTAGCAAAAGAGTATCAAATGCCTTGGAAACATGAAACAAAGTTGGGAACCAGCTAGCAAGAGAAAGAAGGAAGGAATGTCACCCTCTGAGACACCCTTCTCGAAATTACTTTCCCACGGGGTAGATCATCATGCAGACCCTTTGCTTTTCCTTCTTTCTCCGGGTTTTTCTGCTCTGGGGCCACTTCACATTTAAAGAAAGAGTGGATAAGTAGAAGGGACAAAGAAAAATTGAAGTGATTTGGGTCTCATGGTCCCTGATTCCACGGAATCTTTCTGGACAACTTGGAACGTCATGAATGCCCCTTCTCATGTCCACCAGGTTTCCAGCATTCATCACTTGACTCCTTGAGTGCAAGGTCAGAATAGTGCTGGGTCAGCTTCTAGCCAGGCTCCCCAAACTGTTCCTCCTGCAAATGTGAGGAAGGAGGAGGGAACCCTAGGGGAACAGAAGCTCCACCAGTGGATTCCGTTGCTCTAGGCAGCAGAGGGTTAATTTCAGAAAAGGGGAGTAGAAATTCTCCACTTTGCCCTCCTCCAGGGCTGGTCTAGGGAGCATGGGGGTGGAGTGAATTGCACCCTTCCAGGAAAGGCTGCCAAACCGAGCACTCTGGGGTGCCCACTGGCCACCTCTGACTTTGTCAAGGTCCATGTTCTTCTGAGTTCCTGCACTCTCATCCCTAGATTATGAGTGTTAATGTACGAAAAAATGCAGAGTAAATTGAGGCCACTTGAGGCATCAATCCTGCAACTTTGAACTTGACAATCATGGTTTGCTGGTCTCAAATGGGCCCTTAAATTTCAGTATGGGTAAATGATTTAGTAATTCGACCCTCTCTTCTCTTTGCTGGCTATGTTTCTTCCCTTCAATTAGCTGCACCGTTTTCTAATGTGCTGTAGAGTTTTTGAAATAATTTATGCAAGTGTTTGGTTTCCATGTTTACAATTTATACAGCTTTCCTAGCATTTTAAATGGAAATGTCAATAAATGCTCTGAATTGGTGTCAAGTGATATTTTCTGTTTATTTCCTTTGCAACATGATAGTTCTCATGTGCAAAATGTGAAAGTTGAATGCAGTGGTTTTTGTTCTCTGATTTTTGTGTCCGTCGTGAGAACACCTGATGCTTTCATTTTCCAAGGAATTAAGTTGAAAGTAGTCTTTTCAGTGCATGGAATTTGCAGAATTGTTGTCACTCAAGGTGGTTGGCGCCACTCCTTTCATCTCACTATTTTGCTTTACAGGCCCTCCACTAATCAAATCGATGGTTCCACTAAGAGCAGATTCATTTTGGAATTAAAAGATTAGGACTATGATCTAGAAAGATAACTGAGAAGATCCTCATCTATGCAAACTTGAAGGGTAAGAGGATAAACCTGGAGTTGTTTACGAAACTCAAGAAAATAAAAACCCCTTGAAACTGAGAAAAGCAAGAGGAACTGCAAAACACAGAGGAACACAACAAAGGAAGGAAATGTGGAAACCTGGATAGGATTCTGGACAACAAAAAGGTTATCAGTGGGAAAAAGGGTGAAATCTAAATACCGCCTACAGTGTAGCTAGCAGTATTGTACAGAGGTTCCTTTATTGATTTTGCTAACTTTAGTATTAGGGGAAGCTATGGAAAAGGTATACAGAAACCCTCTATTTTTAAAGTTTTTCTCTAAAGTTAATTGAAATTTTAAAAACTAATCTGATACAGATAAAGCCCAAAGGTCCTCACAGAGACTATTAAGAGCCTGCCCTGGGTATCCATGACCCAGAACTTGCCTCGATTCTCAAGGCAGTCAGCTCCTGGTGAAGTGGAAACCACAGTTAATGATTGCAAGTCTTGGCAGAAAACAAGGCTTCATGACGGAGAGTTCACAGGATCAACCAACAAGGAGAACTTGAGCCTAAAAATTGGAGGGAGTAGACCACTATGAAGAAAGCTTTAAAGTATGTTTCTGCTGTTTACAGAGCTTAAAAAAAAATAGTAAACAACAGAAAGACAGTGTATCAGGATAGTTGAAGCACACTGACAAAACTGAAAATCCATGAAAGAAAAATAAAGGGATTTTTAAAAATACATATATACACCCTGGTAAGATATGCCAATACTTTAGACATACCTGAAGAAATAAATGTGATAGTTTTAAGATACTTTTATGTTCTCTTTTAATCAGTATTGAATTGAAAGTCGCTCAGTCGTGTCTGACTCTTTGCAACCCCGTGGACTATATACAGTCCATGGAATTCTCCAAGCCAGAATACTGGAGTGGGTAGCCTATACCTTCAGCAGATCTTCCTGACTCAGGAATTGAGTCAGGGTCTCCTGGTATGCAGGTGGATTCTTTACCAACTGAGCTATCAGGAAAGCCCTGATATACTTCATATTAAAACCAGGGGACCACCTGGCACACCGTGTTCCCTAAGAGATTTCACATGCTCTGGTTGTGAAAAGGTTCAAAATAGTAGAACAGGGAATTAGGAGAAGCAGCTAAGGCTTAGGAGAGAGGTCAGGCTGGTCCCACACCCAGTCCCACTGGGTTGACTTAAATGTGGATTTAAACCAAACTGGCATTTTTTTCTCCCTCTTTCTCCTCTTCCATGTTGCACCTGCCAAGCACAGCTTCAGGTAAGAAGAAAACAATAAGCAAAAACAAGTAAGCGATCCTTGGTCCAGTGCCTGGGTTAGGTGATTAATGAAATATTTTTATTGTTTTTGAGTTGCACACTATTTATCTAGTAACTTTCTTCCTCTAAAGATCTCCCTCACTTTCCCTGCTGGACCTTCCTGGGGGAGTAACTGGAGGTGGTATGTGTTTGATCTCTCTGGTGTTGGGAGACTGGAACAATTATACTCACAAATTTAAGTAGCCCACTTTCATGTAGTTAAACTACTATTTGTCATACTTGTGCCAAAGGATAGAATTACAGAAGTGTGGAACACAGAACATATCTGGACAACTCTTATTGTAAAGTTGTTTTAGAGTAACTGGCTCATAGGTGGTTACATCAGTACCCTGAAAATACTCATTAGTGTAAGTATTTAGATTTTGATTTTGTGATATAGTGATATTCCTGAAATCAGTGGTTTCTTTCATTTCAGTTCAGTCGCTCAGTTGTGTCTAACTCTTTGCGCCCCATGGACTGCAGCACACTAGGCCTCCCTGTCCATTGCCAACTCCCAGAGTTTACTCAAACTCATGTCCATTGAGTCGGTGATGCCATCCAACCATCTCATCCTCTGTCGTCCCCTTGTCCTCACACCTTCAATCTTTCCCAGCCTCAGGGGCTTTTCCTATGAGTCAGTTCTTTGCATCAGGTAAATATTGGAGTTTCAGCTTCAACATCAGTCCTTCCAGTGAATATTCAGGACTGATTTCCTTTAGGATAGACTGGTTGGATCTCCTTGCAGTCCAAGGGACTCTTAAGAGTCTTCTCCAACACCACAGTTCAAAAGCATCAATTCTTTGGTGCTCAGCTTTCTTTATAATCCAACTCTCACATCCATACATGACCACTGGAAAAGCCATAGCTTTGACTAGATGGACCTTTGTTGGCAAAGTAATGTCTCTGCTTTTTAATATGCTGTCTAGGTTGGTCATAACTTTTCTTCCAAGGAGTAAGCGTCTTTTAATTTCATGACTGCAGTCACTATCTACAGTGATTTTGGAGCCCCCCAAAATAAAGTCTGACACTGTTTTCATTGTTTCCCCCATCTATTTGCCATGAAGTGATGGGACCTGATGCCATGATCTTAGTTTTCTGAATGTTGAGCTTTAAGCCAACTTTTTCATTCTCCTGTCTCACTTGCATCAAGAGGCTCTTTAGTTCTTCACTTTCTGCCATAAGGGTGGTGTCATCTGCATGTCTGAGGTTACTGATATTTCTCCTGGCAATCTTGATTCCAGCTTGTGCTTCATCCAGCCTAGCATTTCTCATGATGTTTCTTTCATTTAGCATTTTACAATTCTGAGATTTTTCTAAAGAAAACATCAGTATGAAGAGTTTTTTGTTTTGTTTAAGAATGAGTTAAAAGCTAAAATGGAGTTGCTGCATTTTAGTACAAATGTTGGTCTTCAAACCAAAGTAGTTCTTCATTGTGCCTGTTTTTGAAGAATCGTAGAGATGTTCTGCTTTTAGAAGAAGTGAGAAGTAGCTATTCCCTTTAGAAATTCCTAAAGCTGTGTGTGTGGGGATGGGGTGGGGGGTGGGGATGGGCTGTGGCGGGGGAGGCAGGGAAAGAAAGAAATCATGACCTGGATTTGAAGTCAAGAACCAGCAGGTGTTTTGAATGTTGGTTTCCTTTTGTATTTCCCTGGTACTGTTCTTTCTGGATTCTTTGCAAGACAAATATGACACACAAGTTACGAGTAAAGTTCTTGAAAAAAAAAAAAAAGATGTAATTAACCAAATTTAAATCAGAACATCATATTATTGCAGGTAACCCATTAACCCCAATCTTTTTTCATTTTATCTTTTCTGAACAAAATGTAGGTTAGCAAAAAAGGAAATAAAAACCAGTATAACTTCACCATTAGAGATACTGCAAACAAATTTTTTTTTTTAAATTTTAATAAATCTCAGTCAGTTTAATCTTGTTTGGTGATTGGGGCTGATCGGGGTGATTTACTTTCTAATTGATCTAAGAAGCTATTGATTTGGTTTCCAAAGTATACAAGGGCTGGGGAGGGTCAGGAGTAGGGCGGAAGCATTAGAATTGGTGCAGGGTATAAACTGGAAAGAAGAGTGGGCTATGTGCCTGGGGCCTTCCACTGCTGGAGGAAAGTGGCACCATCACCTTGAGAACCCTGTCCCTTTGTGGCTAATTCTGCGGCTGCCTCTAGGGAGCACTGCCCGGTTGACCTCCGGACACATTTCATGGAATTTTGCAGGAACTTCACAGTGCTTGTAGCTGAGATAGAGGACTTCATGGACAGGGAGGCCTGTTCAGAAAGCGATATCCCATTTCTAGCCTTGGCTTTAAGGTAACTCAAAAGCTCTGCCTTCTGCACATAAGCTGCTTTGGGGGGACTCTGGTGAAAAGTGTCTGCCTCAGTGTCTTTCTCTTCACTGGCTGGCTGGGCACAGATATCAACTTTCCATAACACATTTCCTCCCAGACTGCCTACCTCTCTCTCCCCAACCCACTGATGGGTGAACCAAGAGTAACATCTCAAGTATTTCTGTAGGATCACAAGTTGCTTTAGCCTGTGACAGAGTCCTCCGTGTCTCAGCCCCTTTCTGGATAATTAAGGTTTCTGTCTTTTGAGGTTACTGGCCCCTGGACCTCAGAAGTTAAAGAGTTTGCATGCTCTTTCCATCAGTGGGTTCAGAGTGACTTACTGGATTTGAGATGCCTCAACATGTAGAAGGATGGTATTGTGACAAATGGCAAGCAGAATTACAAATGAAGTTGACAGGCTAAAACACAGGAAAAGAATGTTAACAGAATTTCATTTATTCCTATAAAATTTAAAGTTCTACTCATTTTAAAAAATCTATAATATGCATATATGATAAAGGGAATATGGTCTAACAGGATTTTATGGGAAAAGATTTGAGGATGTTAACTGACATTCTAGGGACCATTAGGAGCACTGCAGATGTTTGGGGAGCAACCCTGACTTAGACATTATAAATAGTAACATGTTGCCCTGTAAGAACTTCTATCTCCCAGGTTGGTTACATGAAGAATCCAGGCACCCTATTTTGAAAGAAATGTTCATGAATTGAATGGAAAGACTAGGAGAAAGGGAGCCAGAATGTAAGGACTGGAAACCACTTCCTTTGAGAAAGAAATCAAGAAGCTAAGTGTTTGCCCTGAGGAGTGAAGGCTTGTAGGATACAAAGCTATCTTCAGATGTTCAAAGTGTCATCATGAGAAAGAGAATTGACTTGCTTTACATATTTGATTGTATTCTGGAAGACATAACTAACAACCCAAGAAAGTCGGTCTTGGCCCAGTTAAAAGAAAGAACTTATCAGTGATTTCAGTAGGTCAGCACAGAAAAGTCATCTCTAGAATTTCTTCCCGTTGGCCTCTCATGAGGACCTTCTTCCGTGGCACTAAGCCTGTCCCCCCATGGCCTCCAGCAGAAGGACTGTATCTCTGGGCATTGAGACCTCCCTTCCCGCTCAGTTCTTTTCCAAGCTGCTCATGGGGCAGTGAGGAAGAAGGGGAGGCTCTGGACACCTGGAACGGAGATGATGCTATGGATAGGATGGGAAAAAAGCAGCTCAGGCTCTCCCCAGAGTCAGCACGGTGAGGGGACGTCCATCTCCCTGCTTCTTTGTGGTTAGTTATGCCGTAAAATGAAGGAAGGGCTAGACATTGTTTAGTATGTTTAGATGATGTTTAGTATGAAAAAGTAGCTGTTAAAAAAAAAGTAGCTGTGAATAAAGTTGAATGGCTTAAAGACTTGCTTCTATAGTTAGAGCATGGTGTGTTATATGTATATGAGAGTGAACAATTTCAATTCCAGCATTGAGAATCTCATGGAATGGCAAATAAATTTGCTGAAAACTGACTCATCTGATAATACTGCAGATACATGAGTGCATTCATTAAATAAACATTGATCGAGTACCAGCTCTGTGATAGGTACTGTTATAAGCACCAGGAACTTGGAATACACTGGGGAATAAGACCAATCTCATGCTCCAATAAACAGCGTGGAGGCCATCAGTCTCTGGAGTGCTGGCTAAAGAAGTTAGCTTGGACACAGTGTGAAAGAGGAATAGGAGGGGGAGGAGAGAAGGGAGAATTCAGACGACTCTTTTTTTCAGGCACTTTGCTGAGAAGGGAAGAAAAGGAAAGGGGGAAGACTGGGCTGTAGGGTGAATGATGTAAGGTTGCCGAATAAAATACAGGGACCCCGATTAAGTTGAATTTCAGGCAAACAGGAAGGCTTTGTTTTCAGTTTTTAGTATGTCTTAAATATTGCATGATGCTGCAGTCCATGGGGTCGCAAAGAGTCAGACACAACTGAGTGACTGAACTGAACTGAAATATTCCATGAGACACACACACAAATATGTTACTTGTTTATCTGACACTAAAATTTACCTAGGTGTCTGTGTTTTTACTTGCTAAACGTGGCAACCTTAAAATTAATGGATACCAGACATGTTGTGAGCTAATGGGGGTGACCCATGGAATGAAGACAAGAGAAGAAAGTGAGGAGGCTGGGATTCAGTGGATGATGGGGGAATTGGCATTCGGAGGAGTAGGAATGTTATCCTATTGTGCAAGGAGGGGAAACAGAACACAGCCCAGATTCAGGTCATCTGTAGAGATGCAAAAACTGACAAATTTTCTGCTCCTGAGAAAAAATTGATTTCAAATGAGTAGGCTACCATTTCTTTAGATTTATTAGCTTAGGATTTTCTAGTAGGCAGCAAAAATATTATTTCGCAGTCAGAGAAGTCAAGTTGCTCAGTCGTGTACAACTGTTTGCGAATTTTCCAGGCAAGAGGAACTGGAGTGGGTTGCCGTTTCCTTCTCCAGGGGATCTCCCCGACCTGGGGATCAAACCCAGGTCTCCCGCATTGAAGGCAGACGTTTTACCCAGTGTGCCACCAGGGAAGCCCGAAGATTGTCTGATTTTGTGCTTTTTATAAGATGAGCTCTGCTTCATTTTCCATGGCTTGAAAGATACATTCAAATTAATTGTGTTTGTTATTTGGGGTATCATGGGCTTCCCAGGTGGCCCAGAGGTAAAGAATCCACCTGGCAATGCAGACATGCAAGAGAAACAGGTTCAATCCCTGGGTTGGGAAGATCCCCTGGAGTAGGAAATGGCAACCCACTCCAGTATTCTTGTCTGGGAATTCCCTTGGACGAGAAGCCTGGAGGGCTACAGCCCAGGGCTTTGCGAAGAGTCACAACCAAGCACACGGACAATGGCTGAGTGGCAGGGAGCTATTTCTTTTACATTTTTTATGGCCCAGAATATAGTCCATCTTGGTGAAGGTTCTGTGGGTTTGAGGGGAATGTGTAATCTGTTGTGGTTGGGTGAAGTAGTCTATGAATGACAATTAAATTCAGTTGATTGATGGGGCTGTTCTGTTCAACTATGTCCTTACTGATATTTTCTGCCTGCTGGGTTTGTTGCTGATAGAGGGGTATCGAAGTCTCTAGCTATAACGGTGGATTTATCTGTTTCTCTCTGCAGTTCTATCAGTTTTTGCCTCGTGTATTTTGTTGCTCTGTTGTTAGGAGTATGTGCAGTAAGAATTGTTATATCTTCTTGGAAAATTCACCTCTTTATCTTTTTGTAATGCTTCTCTTTATCCCTGATAAATTTCTTTCTCTGAATTCTGGTCTGAAATTAACATAGCTGTCCCAACTTTCTTTTTGTTAGTGTTAGCATGGTATATCTTTCTCCATCACTTTACATTTAATCTATGTGTTTATATTTAAAGTGGGTTTCTTGTAGACAACATGTAGTTCAGTCTTTTTTTTCCCCTATCCATTCTGATGTTCTTTTAGTTGGTTTATTTAGACCACTCACATTTAAAGTGATTATGACATGTTTGCCATGTTTGTTACTATTTTCATTCATTTCTGTTTTTTTGTCTTCTATTCTTTTAATACCTTCTTTGCTTTTATGAGCATTTAGGGCTTCTCTTGTGGCTCAGCTGGTAAAGAACCAGATCTGCTGGTAAAGAATCTGCCTGCAATTTGAGAGACCTGGGTTCGATTCTTGGGTTGGGAAGATCCCCTGGAGAAGGAAAAGGCTACCCTCTCTAGTATTCTGGCCTGGAGAAGTCCATGGACTGTATAGTCTCTGGGGTTGCAAAAAGTCGGACATGACTGAGCGACTTTCACTCACTCACTCACTATATCATTCCATTTCTCTCCTCTCTTAACATTTCAGTTTTACTTCTATTTTTACTTTCTTAAGCAATTGCCCTAGAGTTTGCTATACACATTTATGACTAGCCCAAGTCCACTTGCAAATACTATACTGCTTCACAGGTGATACAAATACCTTGTAACAGAGTTTCAAGGTAACAGAGTTTCAGCTTTACGTGTTGCATTGAAACAGGAAGACTTGATGGTCAATTAAATACATACACATGTGCTACCCAGACATACCTGTTCTCCTATATAGTGTTGCCCAAGGTTACTATGGGGGCTTCCCAGGTGGCACAGTGGTAAAGAATCTGTCTGCCAATGCAGGAGACACAGAGATTCGAGTTTGATCTCTGGATCGAGAAGACCCTCTAGAGAAGGAAATGACAACCCACTGCAGTATTCTTGCCTGGAAAATTCCGTGGACAGAGGAGTCTGGCGAGCTACAATGCACAGTCAGATATGACTCAGAATCAGATATGACTGAGCCCATGTGCATGCATGCATGGACACACACACACACACACACACACGCTTACCTGCAGCTTATTCAAATGGCTTTCAAATTTGGATGAAATTCCTTCCAGGCTTTTCCCTATGCTTCTTACTTTACATAGCTGAGGGACATAGCATATATGTAATTTTCTATCCTGTTTTCTTTTTTTAGCATTGTCATAAACAGTATCTCATGTCACTAAAGACTTGTGTTTAGACCTGTTTTATGTCTAAATAGATATGTTTTTCCCAAATTCTTTATAATTCATTATCTTATAGCTTGAGTATATCTGAGTTAATTTCTTCACTAAAAACATTTTTCCTTTAGTAACTTGATTACATTTTTTTCTTTGTAAACTTTTGTGGTTGGCACTCCTGTTTCCTTTAACACTTCCAAGGAAGGAATTCCTGGTTCCTTCACCATTATTGCCTAAGTATGAAAAGTGTAATTAGTTCTGGAGATGGAACTTGGAGATCAGGGTATCAGCATAGTGGGGTGAGGCACCCCTTCTGGGTTGCTGACCTCTCATTGTATCCTTTCACATGGTGTAAGGGGCCATATGTTTTTCTGCATGATATTCCTGTCTGTGGATCTACCATAATTTTAACCATGTCCCTGATGTTTTGCTCTTGTAAATAATGCTGTGATAAATATCTTTGTATATAAATGGTCTAATTTTCAGATTCTTTCCTTAGAATAAATTCCTAGAGGTGAAATTACTGAGGTGAATAATCTGAATAGATTTAAAGAGTCGTATTCCATATCATCAATTATTTTTTAGAATTCCTGGGCCAGTTTATATCCTCCAGGTCCACCTTGAGAATACATCTCATTGTATCCTCACCAGCATTGAGTAATACAATAATTTTTTGTATACTTAATATTTTGTAATTTGACCAATAAAAGAGTTTCCACATATTTTTCATAGTTATCATTTTATATCTGTGTAATATTCCATAGTTGTATTACCTTTCCTTGACCTTGTTCTTTGCTATTTAGTGTTCTTTTCTCAATAGGTTACATTATCTTCAATAGTGAATACTGGAAACAACTATTACTTTTCCAGATTATTTCCTAAGGGTTTTTCCCTTTGAATTAATTTGCTTTCATTATACTTGGAATTTAAGGGACTCTTTCATAGTGTGATGAACATAATTTTCTGGAAGTCATCAAGCAGACAAATCATCTTTCTCAAGGTGTAATTAAATGTGTGTGTGATGCGGGTGGGGGTAGGGGAGGGGGAGGGGCGGGCAGAGAAGGAGATGGAATCTCTTGGCCTCTAAGCTCCCTTCCAATTCTGTGACTCACTACATTGTCCCCACATCCCAGGCAGCCTTGCTGATGAAGATTTAAAGCAAAGAATTCCAAGCCTGGAGGGGATCAGATTTATTATTATTTTTTGGCCACGCCACACAGCATGTGGGATCTTAGTTTTCTGACTAAAGATTGAATTCACACCCCCTTCATTGGAAGTGCAGCATCTTAGCCATGGACCTCCGGGGAGGTCCCTAGATTTATGAATATTTTAATCCAAGCTGAGCTACTTAGACTGATGTGACTGATATGACAACTCACATTATCTCCTTGGATTTCATTGAAACCCCTCAGATGCCTGTAAAAGTAATTTATGTAGATAACATTGAATGTTAAGCTAAACATCTCTGGGCAAAAAAATTTAAATATTAGCCATATTGTATACCTTAAATGTATAAAATTTTTGCCAATTATAATGGACTGAAAAGCCTGGCAGGCTACAGTCCGTGGGGTCACAAAGAGTTGGACAGGACTGAGCAACTAACACTTTCACTCACAAAGCTGAAAAAAGCAAAAACTGTTCTCATCCTCAGACTGTCGTGGAAGTCTGATTTGCCTTACATGCAAATTGCTCCCATCATACAGGTCGTATCCACCAGACTCCCTGCCACCCCCTACCCCACTTCTAGCCCCACTCCTGGGGTTCTTCAAAGGGGATTGCCCTTGGTAAGCTGGAGGTAAGAAGTTTGGTTCTATTGAGTTGGCAGCCTCCCATGTGACTTCATCCAGAGATGGGCTGGAAGGCTGACATCTCTGAATGCAAACTGGAGATGTTATGGTACTCTGGAAGGTTCCTTTTACCCCCTGGAACATTTAACTCTTGCAGTGGTGTATCATCTGTGGAATTATTTTAAAATATTAAAAAATAATTCTTAAAATTATGAAAACCCCCTGCCTCCCTGACATTTACATTTAAGTGTTCTATAGAGTCTGAAACATCCTCAGTATAAGCCCTGTAGGTTACTATGTCCGAGGTTAGCTCATTATCTTAGCATGGAACTCAGCTGTCATCCAGCCTCGTGGTCCACTCTGTTGTTTGTTCTCACTGCTGGGATGGACTTTCAGAACTGACCAGTAGAAGCTACATTTTGGTTCCTTTCTGGGAAAAACACACTGAGATATCATCATAGTTCCAAAAAGATCCATCAGAGTTGCTCTCTTAACAAGACAGCTTCTCTGCATTTCCTCACATCTGGCAAAACCCTGGCATATCTGAAGGTGAGAAATCTGCCCTGGAGCCAGGAATTAAGTAATCGGGCAGAAATTTTTATTTTTCAATTCAGCTAAAAATGCACACTTGCCAAGAATTTCATTTATAGTGTGTGTGCTCAGTTGTGTCTGATTCTTTTGTGACCCCATGGACTGTAGCCTGCCAGGCTCCTCTGTCTGAGGAATTCTCCAGACATGAATACTGGAGTGGGTTGCCATGCCTGCTCCAGGGGATCTTCATGACCCAGGGATCAAACCCGCAGTCCCTGCGTTGGCAGGTAGATACTTCACCCCTGAGCTATCAGGGAAGCCAGAATTTCACTTATAGATAACCTTAAAAAAAATCGCATTGAAAAGAAAAATGCTGATGGAAATCAATAGCAATGCAATCTTCAGATTCAAGATAAAATTGAATAAATTGAATTCAGCATCTAACAATGGGAATGTTATGTGTATTCTTGAGTGAGGCATGGAAATGATGGATGTCTATCCTGGAACAGGGAGATAGAAACAATGAAAACTCAATTTCAGTTTCTGGGACAACTGAATGAAACAACTGTATGCCAATTTAAAAAGCAAGTTATCCTGTAATACTTTAATTAAAAATGTGTTTCTCCTGCGACACAGTGTTACTGTAGCTGGCAGTATTTGCCCAGGGAAATACATTCACAAACCCATAAAGGGAACTTCTGAGGATTTTGGTGGCAGTGTGGTGTGGAGGTGGGACTTGGAGCCAATCTAGGGGTCCATTCCTGGGAATGGGGAAGTGAGTCGAGATTGCTCATTGGTAGAACCCTGTGTAGCAGCAAGACGCTCTGGTCTTACCAACATAGAAGAGCAAATAGGTCTTAAAAACATCACCAGTGTGTGAACAAAGTAAGAGGTGGGATGAGATCTAGCTTATGTGAATTCAAGTACCTACACTAATAATAGTACTTTATATTTCACAGGAGCCCGTATAGGCGCTATAGGGTTGCCTTAGGGGATTAAAACAGAATACGAGAGAGATGGGGGTAAAAGTGAATACAGAGTAAAATGAAGACAGGCTCGACTGACCATTGACTGTGTATCATACATTTTCCCCCAAATAAATAAGTGAGTACAGTTCTCTTAAGAGAAAACAAATACTTACAATTTTGATTTATTCAGTGATCCTAAGAATGAACTTGATAAACTAATTTAGGCATTAAAGTTTGGTGCTAGTGCATAAGACACAGAAGTTACCTTCCTCTAATTAGTTTTCTGTTCAAGATTTTAAATTCAAGGATATTTAATTTGATGCATAAAAAACCACCCTTCTCTGGAGTGAGTACTAAGATTCTCCCAGATACTTGTATATCTGCTTTTAAAAATAGACTTTTGCTTTTTGGGTCTTTAGGTTTGGAGCAAAACTGAGCAGAAGGTACAGAGACTTCCCATAGATCCCTGCCTCCACAATGCAGAGCCTCCCCACTGTCAGCATCTCCCACCAGAGTGATACATTTGTGACAGAGCCGACATTGACACGTCATCTTTATCACCTGAAGTCCACGGTTTATATTAGCGTTCACTCCTGGGTACATTCTACGGTTTTGGACAAATGTATAATGACATGTATCCTCCGTTATTGCCTCATACAGAATAGTTTTACTGCCCTAAAAATCCTCCATGAGCAGCCCCTTCATCCCTTCCCATCTCCAACCACTGGTCTTTTTTTGTTTTACTGTCTCTATAATAGTTTTGCCTTTTCCAGAATGTCACATAGTTGTAATCATTTAGTACGTAGCCTTTTCAGATTGAATTCCTTCACTTGGTAATGTGCATTTAAGGTTCTTCTCTGTCCTTGCATGACTTGATAACTTGTCAGTTTTTTAAAAGAATATTTGATTTCATCATCTCCAAAGTATAATTATTCCCTATATTGCATATATTGCTTATAACAATACAAAATTTGAGAAAGAAGCTAGTTGTTCAACCAGTAAAAACAGAAATATTTGCTTACTCTTCCCAAATCAGTTTAGCTCTTATTGGTAGGAGTGAACATGTCACAGAAGAAGTGTGACCAATGCATTTGTGGGCCTGTCTGCTTTCGCGTGGAGGGGGAATGGATT
Organism: Muntiacus reevesi; assembly: GCF_963930625.1. Lineage (NCBI taxonomy): Eukaryota > Metazoa > Chordata > Mammalia > Artiodactyla > Cervidae > Muntiacus > Muntiacus reevesi. The sequence continues at coordinate 97,062,735 of NC_089254.1, read as the reverse complement.
CTTTGACTGTGGAAACTGCGTGACTGCATTTTGTAGTCGCCATCTGTGCTGTGGCTTTTTTTTTTTTTTTTATCACTGGCACTGTATCAGTCTGGCCAAAAAAAGAAAGTATTTTTTTATTTTTATTTTTTTATTTTTTCCATTTATTTTTATTAGCTGGAGGCTAATTACTTTACAATATTGTAGTGGGTTTTGCCATACATTTACATGAATCAGCCATGGATTTACATGTGTTCCCCATCCCGATTTCCCAAACTTTTTTTTTTTTTAAACTTTAGTCATTTCAGCAGTTTGTTTTGTTTTGTTTCTTTGGCCATGCTGGGTGGCACCAGAATCTTAGTTCTCCAACCAGGAATTGAACCCACGGCCCCTGCAGTGGAAGCTCAAAGCCCTAACCACTAGACTGCCAGGGAATTCCTATTTCAGTACAGTTCAAAGAATGCATTTCCAGATATGTTATAAAGCAAGTGTGTTTTGTAGCCAGACAAGCATGTAACTGAAGCCAAGTATTACATCTTATGTATCATTTCTTTTTTCTCAGGTTTCAGCATAGAGGTTTAGGACACCTCTATGCAAATTTTAAAAAGTGCCCATTCCTCAAGGAAATCTGGGTAAGTGGATGTGAATAACCTGAACTACACTCGAAGAGCTTTCTAGATCCCAGAGGGCAGCAGCCTCCACCCCACACTAGCTTTCGCGCTCATACGCACTCCAGGCCCCAGGCCCCTGCCTTGGGTTCCCAAACTCTCTGTGTTCCTCTCCCCAGGACCATTCAGAGTCAGGTGGGGAGCAGGGAGGACCTCGCGTGGCGGTGTCAGGCAGTAGGTAGGGAGTGGACCAGTGAGGGAAGTGGGCTCGAGGACCTAGTTGTGGCCAGAACACTGTGTGCATGCTCTCCTGAGTGTGTGCACAGCCTGCGTGCAGTGTGGGTTTATTAGAGGGCTTTTCTAGAAGGGGGCCTCCCGCCACCCCAGGACTGACGGGAGAGCCCTCAACTCCTGCATTCCCCACCCCTGGCTTCCCCCAGCTTTCTCACAGTAAGTCTGGCTGCGATGCTGCTTTCATGCTGTGCACAATTTGTGTGTGACCCTGGGGCTGGCATCTGTCACCTCCAGGCTGCATCTTCTGAGGCAGCATCTCCACCCTCTTGACCTGTTCTTGGGCAGGTAGTGTGTGGTGTGGAGAGGAGAGTCATCCTGGGCCATGAAGAGGTGCAGAAAGGCAGCCTGGGCCTTCCTTATTCCTTCTTTAGGTTCACCACAAAATTGTCCCCTAGGGTGACTCACTCCATGTGCCCACAGCTTGAAGGTCCATAGGAAACCATCCTGCCTATCTGTTCACATTCAAAGCTTCATTGCAAACCCTGGGCAAACAGACTCCCCTTGATTTCAATTTGAAGCTGCTCATTTTTCAAAAAGCCATACTCTTTGTATTAGTCTGCTGTGGTTGCTCTAACAAAGTACTGCAAACAGGGTGGCTGAGACCGATAGGGATGTACTGCTTCACTGTTCTGGAGGCTGAACACCTGAGATGGTGAAAGGAGGGAGGCTTCGGATATTCAGGTGTGCTCCATCAGAGGCTGTAGGCCTGGGATGACTGTCGATGGACAGAGGAGGAGTTGGGGCATTCTGTATGATTGGCCAGGGGGCAGATATTTGGCTTCCTGTGCTTGATCCTAAACTATCTGAAGCTGTCCATTATTAACCAAACCCTGTCTGTCTGAGCCAATTGCTGTGGAGGTGGTTTGATTTCCTGGATTAGTTGCTGAGGCTGGTGGGTTGGCTTCCTGGACTGGTTGCTGCAGATTGTGGGCTAAAGTTCTGTTCTTATATATGATCTGGCCCTAGTCCATTTGTATGTTGAATCTCTCATCACAGAATCAACTTTTGGGCTAGGTCTGCTAGGTATTTGTTTCCACAAATGACTTAATTGTGTGTAGTTATAAACTTGCGAAAACAGTAATTTTAAAATTTCCCAACCTTGAAACCTCAAATTTCCCCAAGAGCCTCTTTCTTTGTCTTCATAGCTCTCTCGCTTCACTCTGGTGGTTTGCACAGGCCAACCTCCTGGGTCTCCTCTGATGCACTAACTCATCAGATGTTGAGTTTTTGCTGTGCACCCAGCTCTGGGCCAGTGGAAGGAATCAGAGGTGGAAGACATAGTTTCTGCCTTCAGAGAGACCAGTGAGAGAGGCAGGCAGATAGACACTGTCATCCACAGTGCTCAGTTGTCCAAGATAAACAGAGCGGGACACTAAGGTGGTGAGGACAGGTGTTAACAGGAACTACTGCAATAGAGAACAGAGTCTAGGATAAAACTGCACAGACGTGACTGGGTGTTTTACAGGGAAATGAGGGAGCAGGGGTGGGTGAGGGGGCCTCAGTAGAGTCAGGGAATTGCGAAATTACAGAGTGGGTGAGTGTGAATGCTGATAAGGTCAGCTCTGCTTGCTCTCTGGCAGTCATTGAAACCAGGCTTCTGTCCTCCCCCCACAGAGACCGGAGGAAGAGGGAGACAAAGGCCCTGTCCTTCCTGATGATTAAATTTTAAAGGAATGGCTTTCAGGTCTTGAGGTGTAGGAGATACAGATAGATGAATGGATGGATGGATAGACAGCATCAATATAGAGACATCTCGACAGAGACATTGATCTCGATAGAGACATCTCGAAGGGACAGAGGAAGAATTCACAACTAAGCTCTTTCTAGTAAATGCTCTAAGTATGGTCAGGGCCTCTTGTCAGGCACTGGCTGGAAGAAACAGCAAGTTCTTCTGGCAGCCTTGAGCTTTCTCAGACAGGCACTTTAAAGGGGGCTAGGGCCATCCTAGGGATGCAGTTCTTGAGCTGTTAGAAACTGGGTTAGTGTTTGTTCAAGTCTTTAATATGGGGGGATGGGTTGGATGAAGTTATTTATGTTGAGAGTCTGTAGATTGTATAGACCAAGTTGAGGCCTAGTGGAGAAGAAGGCTCAAAGGAGTTTGGTCAAGGGGAGAGTGTGTGTGTGTTTCATTTTTATTTTATTTTTGACTGTGCTGGGCCTTCGTTGCTGCATGCAGGTTTTCTCTAATTGTGGAGAGCTACTCTTCATTGCAGTGTGTGGGCTTTTCATTGCAGGGTTTCTCTGGTTGCAGAGCACGGGCTTTGGAGTGCGTGTGAGCTCAGTAGTTGCAGTTCGAGGGCTTAGTTGCCCCGAGTCATGTGGAATCTTACTGGGGCAGGCATCGAACCTATGTCCCCTGTGCTGGCAGGTGGCCTCTTTTGGTATATGTTTAATTTATTTATTTTTAATTGGAGGGTATCTGCTTTAATTGTTGTGTTGGTTTCTGCCATACATCAACATGAATCAGCCATAGATATACATATGTCCCCTCCCTCTTGAACCTCCATCCCACTCCTCTAGGTTGTCACAGAGCACTGGGTTGAGCTCCCTGCATCATACAGAAAATTCCCACTGACTATCTCTTTTACATATTGTAGTGTATATGTTTCAATGCTACTCTCTCAATCTGTCCGACACCCCCAGTGTGACCACAAGTCTGTTCTCTGTGTCTTTTTGTCTCTCTATTGCTGCCCTACAGAAAGATTAGTACCATTTTTCTAGATTCCATATATATGCATTAATATATGATATTTGTTCTTCTCTTTGTGACTTACTTTCTGTATAACAGGCTCTAGGCTCATTCACCTCACTAGAGTTGACTCAAATTCATTTCTTTTTATGGCTGAGTAATATTCCATGGTGTATATGTACCACAACTTCTTTATCCATTCATCTGTTGATGGACATCTAGGTTGCTTCCATGTCCTGGCTATTATAAACAGTGCTGCGATGAACATTGGGGTACATGTGTCTCTTTCAGATCTGGATTCCTCAGTGTGTATGCCCAGAAGTGGGATTGCTGGGTCATATGGCAGTTTTATTCCTAGTTTTTAAAGAAATCTCCATACCGTTCTTCATAGTGGCTGTACCAATTTGTATTCCCACCAACAGTGTGGGAAGGTTCCCTTTTTTCCACACCCTTAAGGGGTGAGAAAGTCTTTGTCACAGTGCTGCGCTGGAGTTGAGCACAGGCCACTGAGGCAGGGTGTACACGTGTGCATGCATGTGTGTGTGTATGTGTGTGTGTGTCCAAAGAGGAGAGGATAACTTGACTTGGAAGACCAATCCCAATAAACCAAATGAATCCAATCAGGAGAGAGGGAAGGGAGGGAAGAGCAAGGGCAAGTCCAGGTTTATGGGACCTAAAATGTATGTAATTAGAGTGCCCTCTTCTAAAAAAAAAAAAGATACAAAATAAGAAATACAAAACTAGATAGAAGGTCTTGGAGAGGGGCAAACAAGAAAGAGGACCAGAAATTAAAGCTGCTCTTATTGTTGCTCAGTTGCTAAATTGTGTCCAACTCTTTGTGACCCCATGAACTGCAGCACACCAGGCTTTCCTGTCCTTCACTATCTCCTGCAGTTTGCTCAAACTCATGCTCATTGAGTTGGTGATGCCATCCAACCATCTCATCCTCTGTCGCCCCCTTCTCCTCTTGCCCTCCATCTTTCCCAGCATCAGGGTCTTTTCCAATGAGTCGGCTCTTCATATCAGGTGGCCAAAGCATTGGAGCTTCAGCTTCAGCATCAAGTTTGATTTCCTTTAGGATGGACTGGTTTGATTTCCTTGCTATCCAAGGGACTCTCAAAAGTCTTCTCCAGCACTACAGTTCAAAAGTATCAGTTTTTTGGTGCTCAGCCTTCATTATGGTCCAACTCTCACATCTGCCCATGACTACTGGAAAAACCATAGCTTTAACTAGACAGACCTTTGTCAGCAAAATGACATCTCTGCTTTTTAATAGGCTGTCTAGGCCTGTCATAGCTTTTCTTCGAAGGAGCAAACATCTTTTAATTTTGTGGCTGCAGTCACTGTCCACAGTGATTTTGGAGCCCAAGAAAAGAAACTCTGTTACTGTTTCCACTTTTCCCCCATATATTTGCCATGAAGTGATGGGACCAGATGCCATGATCTTAATTTTTTGAATGTTGAGTTTTAAGCCAGCTTTTTCACTCCCTCTTTCACTCTCATCAAGAGGCTCTTTAGTACCTCTCTTCTTTCTGTCATTAGAGTGGTGTTATCTGCATATCTGAGGTTGTTGATATTTCTCCTGGCAATCTTGATTACAGCCTGGCATTTCACATGATGCACTCTACATATGAGTTAAATTAGCAGGGTGACAAAGCTTCTCTTGGTTCATGGCAAATCTGCCTCTTGGGAAGGGTATGTTTCAGACTGTGTGAACAACAAGAGTGAAGGCTTGGAGGATAGAGAGAGAGCTGAAAGAATTCATAACTGGGTATGTGTGAAGGATACAAAAGATAAAAAACTAGAGAAGATCCTATGGGTCATGTAGAAATATGGTGTTTACTCTGTCAGATGTGGGTAGTCACTGGAGGATTTTAGGCAGGTGAAAGTGACTCAATTCCTTATTCACGGGTTAGACAGATCACTCTGGAAAGAAGTGCAAAGGATGGACTGAGTCAGGTAAGGCTGGTTGTAGACCCAGGGAGAGGTTGTCTGCCCGGCCTTCCTGCCATAAACTGACAGACCCATGAATGTCACTGTATGTCCATGTGTGACTTCAACACAGAAGTCAGGACTCTGACAGAAAGAAACGTTCTTCATCAAAAACATTTTTAGACTGTTCTTTCTCTAAGTTTAAAAATATGCATTCATGTATTTTTGTGGAAAAGAGGCCCGAGTTACCCTAAGACTTGTTTTTTTATTAATCTTGCATGGCATAATATTTCATTTTAAATAGAAAAATCATATATTTGGTTTATTTGTCCTTGGGTATCATGCATCTAAAAAGGAATAGATTTAAAAAGTCAGATAATTGTGCTACACCTTAATGTTTAAAGATTCTATTTTTGCATAGGACATTGATATAGAAATGCCCCAAACTGGATATGCCCTGTGTTACATAGTCTGTAGTGGTGCTGAGGACCACATTGATCCCTGAGGGCAAAGTTTTTTAAATGAAAAGTACATCTACCGTGAGGCAGATCCTGCTGCTTATCACAGGAGACTCTTAGGTGGACGTCAAGCCTCGGTTTTCCCTCTCAGGTGTTCCTTTTTAATTTCCTGACAAGTCTTTGCTTTGCTAGAATAAAGACATTCCATGTTGAGGGTAGATCTGAGAGTTAGCATCTGGGTCACATAACCATCAGATGATATAACCATCTTTCTTTCTAGTCTCAAAGAAAAGAGTGATTGTTTGGATCTGATCTAACTTTGCTTTTGTGAAAGAAAAGCAAGTCACAGAATGCCTGAATTTCACTGTGACAGTGGCAGCAACTGCATGTAATTCTTTTCAGTGTAGTCTAAGAGTCTACTCGTTGTCTCAGACGCCAACTGGTGCTCTGACTCTCCCCTCGTTAAAGCAGCAAATGCAATCTGGCCACCAAGGTCCACACATGCATAAAAGAGATGAGAGCCCCGCTGCTCTGGTTGCAAGGAAGAGCCTCACACCCACTCACTTACATGCAGAACCTCAAATAGCTTCCTGAGCTTTTGTAACCTGGTTTGCGTACACGTGTTCGATCCAGTTCTTACATTTTCCAATTAGAAGGCTGATGCTCAGCAAGGCAGCGTGAGTCACTTCTGTTCACGTTTGCCAGAAATAAATCTTAATCTACCTTCTTTCTTTTTTCTTTTTGAGACCGTGCTTTTTCACTATTGCACACTGATTTATTTCAAAAATATTTGCAGATATTAAAGCAAAGTTGGTTTCACACTGAATCTTTTCATCTTGAAAAAATTAAACCATCATGTATGGTGAAAACTGCTTGAATTTCTAAAAGGGTGAAGTACCACCCAGGTGTACATCCATGATGTAGCTCAGGCTTTTATATATACTTGTGTCCATATCATCAACACTCTGGAATAATAAATCCATCCTGTTTTACTGATTAAACAACTAATATTCTAAAATGATCTGGCTCTTCAGAAGAGAGCAAACTGTGCTGGGTGATCCCTTCAGTTCAGGGAAATTTATTCAGACTTTCTGAAAGAGCAGTAGGGTGGCTTTGAATCATTTGCCACCTCTAGAAAATATTTCTTCCCATTTTGGAGGCCTCTCACTTTTCCTTTTTGTATTATGATTATTTAGAGTTTATCCAATCTAAACACATATTCACTGTCAAAGGGCAAACATGTGTTCTTAAAGAGTTACTGTCTTTCTTCTGATGACCCCACCCGTCTCTCCTCCTGACTCCCGCTGGAAGAGTTCACAGTGATGCTGACATCTGGGCCCTAACTGATTGTCCCTAAGTTGGCCAGAGTCAAGTGGCTCCTCCAGAGGTCAGTTTTGTCAACCAGCTCCAGAAAAACGGAGGTTCTGGATGCAGAGCGACGATCAGAAAATTTGTCTAGGCCAGGAATTCATTCATTTGTTCGTTCGTTCATTCATTCATTGGATAAACATTAAGAAGAGCTTTTTATACCCCCAGAGCATGAGGAAGTACAAGCCGATTGTGACGAGGCCTGTTGTTCACAGTGACTGTGCTCAGGGCACTACACAAGAGCCCGAAGACCACCAGCTCCTGGTCCCCGGAAGACAAGCCCAGGAGCCAGCAGGCAGCGCAGGCATTAGAGCTGGGCTCTGAGGAATGGCTCTCGTTCTGGAGGTGGAGGTGGAAGGCAGCCACCCCTGCGGAGGGAATGGCAGCAAAGAAGTGGAAGACGTCAGGATGAGGGGAGAGACGAGATGGGGGCGGGGAGATCCCGAAGGCAGTGAGAACAAAGTGAAGTATTTCTGACATAGCGATGGGCTTGGGTAATGGGGGACAGACCTAGACTGCCGGCAGGGAGAATGGGCAGGCTGGACATGAGGAGGCGTCAAAGGAAGAACAAGAGCCCCGGAAGCATCGGATGTGGGACTGAGGAAGCTGCCAAGGTGGCTCTCACATTTTGAAATGCCCTTGACTGAAATAAGGGACAAAACACAACAACCACTTGTTTTTGGTGAGAAGGTTCTGAGTTTTGTTTTGAATGGGGTGACTATGAGACTGAAGTTTATGTTTCTCATGTACCACATACTTGGAACGCAAAAGAAAGTGATGCTCAAAATACAAGCAATTCCCCACTCCCCACACAAAAACACAAGCAAAGGAGTCAATCAGGGAGATGTCAGGTTATAAAAGACCCAAGTACATTTTGAAATTAGGTGTGTTGGCAGCACTGGTCTTGTCTTTCTTGGATTCCTGTCTCCTCCTTTCCTTTTTAAAAGTAACTGAAGGTTATAAGGGTAACAAGACTTTGGGGCTTTAGTGGTCGTCAGTGGTTAGGATGCTGAGCTTTCCCTGCCAAGGCCCGGGTTTGATCCCTGGTCAGGGAACTAAGATTCCACCAGTCACCCAGTACGGCCAAAAACTAAAACAAACCCCCAAAACTCCAAACAAACAAAAAGGGGTGAATGGACTTTGAAATATTGGAAACCACATCAGCGCTCTCCCCTCCTGCTATTACCCACAGCTTGGTGATTGACATTCTTGGCACTAGGATGCTAAGTCTCAGGCTTGCAAGTCCTTGGGCTCATCTGGAGTGAGCTTCATCAGCTTGTCCACACAGAGCAGAATGAGGGTGAGAAACAAGAGACTCCAACCAACAGCTGCCGCGATCCAGCCGTATTCATCTACTCCCATGTGGCAGCACCGGGCTGCTTGTGGGCAGAAGTCAACGTCTGGGGGAGAGAGGGCAAGAAGGACAGGGTCACCCCAGCCTCCCTTCACCCCAGGCTATTCTCTGATATTCATAACATCAAGACCAGTAATAACAGGATAGCCCCATTTACTAAGGCACGCCCTGCCCTGTGCGAAGAGCTCTACACATGTTCCCTTATTTATTCCTCACGAAGTGGATAGGCACAGTTATTCCTCCTGTTTGACGTGTAGGAACTGAAGCTGTCACCTGCCCAGGGTCACGGGATGGCAGAACTAGAACTCAAACCCATGTTTGTAGGAGTCCAAAGCCACGTTTGAAGCCTCTACATATTGCTGCCTGTTACTCTCCTTTGTTATGCCCAGAAGTAAACACAAGTGGTCATTCAATGGGGGCAGAGTCAAGGAGCCAAACATAGAATACAGCAAACTTCCTATTAATTAGACACGCACCACGGCGGTTGTTTTATGAAGCACTAGGCTTCTTACCACCGCAAGTCTTCAAGTGGAAGGTGAACAGAAAGATGCAACAGGTACCAGAATGAAGCTACCGCCTCGGGCAGGAAGTGGACTGGCTGATGTTTAGGATGTTTCCACTCCCAAACTTCTATAAGCATTTGAAGTCAGGGGGTCTTTGACTGTTGTCCTGAGGATGGGCCATTAAAGCCGTCTGTACCAAAGAGTGTGAGCTCACATGGGGACCATGGCCAAGAGAGCTTTGTAGACGTGCCTGGCAGACAGTCCTGGGGCCGTGAACAAACCACACTGAGGCGTGAGAGGGCCAGGCAGGCGCTCAGCCACTCAATGCCAGTGAACAGAAAGCGAGGAGGCTTAAGTGTCCCTCCCTGTTCCGAGATGAGCCCTGGGCTAGGGCAATTGCCAGGAGAAGCTTACTGGGGCACTGCTCCAGGGTCTCAAGATTCTCTGGATGGTGCACGGTCAAGGTCGAGTTGCCGCCGCCGCTTGCTTCTGGAAGAAAAGACAAATGATAGTCTCAGGCAGTAGGAAAAGCCATTCTCAGGCATAGAGTTGGCAGTCTTTGTTGTGAATCAGTAGTGAGTATTATGACAGTATTATAGAAGTTCCAGTAGAGGTAACGTATAGATTTCCTGCAGCAAAGTTCTGTTATAGCCTGAACTTTGTCTCCTAAATTTGGTAGTGATTTGTTATGGAAATAGGGCTTTAAAGAGGCAATTAAGGTTAAATGGTTAAATTAGTCCAGTGTGACTGGTGTCCTTGTAAGAAGAGGAGGAGACTCTGGGGATGGGAACTCATAGAGAAAAGACAACACGAGGACCCCCGTGCAGAATGGGACGATCTGCAAGCTGAGGAGAGAGGCCTCAGGAGTAAACACACCTGGTGACTCCAGGAGCCTCCTGATCTGTGAGAAAAGAGGCTTCTGTGGTTTCAGCCTCCCAGGCTGTGGTATTTTGTTGGGCAGCAAACTCACACACTCCTCTTTTCCTACCACTTCCTATTCCCATTGAGATGCTTTATCTTTATATCTCATCACCCTTCTGTCACCAAGGGCCTCTGTTTAAGCTGGTTTCTATGCAGGTAAGTACATCTAAGAAGTGTTTTGTTTTGTTTTCTTCTAGCATATATTAACACAGTCACTTAAAAATCTGCCATGTCTTTTCATAACTAGCTTCAATTTCCTTCCAAAGCTTGAACTAAAAAACATCAAAATCTGACCTTGATTCTTTATTTCTGATAATTATGCTGTTAGTACTCAGAAAAAGGGTGTGAAAAACGTCAACACCCTACAAGCAAGTTGAGAGGTTTCTAGCATATACAGCACTTAGAATTATACAGCCCTTGATTAATAAACAAGGCACTCAATGATAAAAAAAAAAAAAAAAAAAAACACTTTAGCAGACAATATCAGAGTTGGGGAGTGGGGAGGGATTACAGAGATGAACATAAGGACCCCCAAGGGAGAGAAACCATGGGCCGTGTTCCTTACCATCAGTGAGAATAAGAAAGTAGGCAGTCTGGGTCCACTCTGTCCAACATGGTGACCACAAACCAGAGTGGCTGTTTTCGTTTATTGAAATTAAATGAAAACTTCAGCTACTTGGTCATACTAGCCACTTGCCAAGTGCTCAATCCTGTGGCTAGTGGCTACCATGTTAGAAAGATAGCACAAATATGGAAACTTTCCACAATCAAAAAAGTTCTGTTAGAAACAAACTCACAGACTTAGAGAACAAACTCCTGGTTTCTAGGGGGCAAGGATGTGGGGGAAGGGATAGTTAGGGAGTTTGGGATTGACATGTACACACTGCTATATTTAAAATGGATAACCAACAAGGACCTATTGTGTAGCACAGGGAACTCTGCTCAATGTTCTGTGGCAGCCTGGATGGGAAGGGAGTTTGGGGGAGAATGGATACATGTATACATATGGCCTAGTTCCTTTGCTGTGCCCCTAAAACTATTACAACATCATTAATCAGCTATACTGCAATATAAAATAAAAAGTTTTAAAAAAGTTCTGTTAGACAATGCTGACCTAGGTTAGAGCAAGACCAAGAGAGCATTTGAAAGAATCTTTCTGGAAATTGTATGACTGCTAAATCTGCTTCTTTGGCAATGACAGAAAAAAAGTTTGGAAACTCTCTAGGCCCCACTGACTCTAGGTTAGCATGTCCTTCAAAGGTGCTTGCTGTCACATAGCAGAATAACTTAGGAAGAAACTTCTTGATTAACCAAAGCCATGAAATTTCTGCTCAGACTAATTTTACACCACCCCCTCCCCAGCACTCCAGTGTCCTGCTGAAGGATAGTAACTACCTTGATGCAATCTGATTGCTACTGTAAATTATTTACAGCTAAATGCCTCAGAGCTTGGTTTTTATTTGCTTTGGAAAAATTGATTCCTCCATGTTTTAATTTCCCTTGTTACCCAAATAACTTCCTTGACCCTGACTTTCATCTCCCCTCTACCTTAGTAGGAAAGTGGTCCTGGTCCAGAACTGGTGTGTGGAAAAAAATCAAGTTAATGAAACACTAGTAGTAGGTTAACCCATATGAAATTGCCATTTCTATAGGTCCAGAATTATTCAATATCAGACATTTTATATGATTCAAGTTGAATAACCTAGTATAAATTCTGAAGAATTGAAACATCACCCACCTCCCTCATAAGCAAAGCCAGCCAGGAACTGGTCCCATTTGGAGTCACTTCCAAAGTAAAGGCTACTGGAAGGATCCAACCATTCATGGCAATGAAACTGGTCAAGTGTTTGAGGCCTCCTCCTAAGCAAGGCACCTCCAGGGTAAACAGAAAACACTCTTACTTAGAGAGGGGTAATATTGGAAAAGTTAAAGGAACATGCTAACCTTTGTTGAGTGTTTGAAATGAAGTGAAAGTGTTAGTCATTCAGTCGTGTCTGACTCTTTTTGACCCCGTGGACTGTAGCCCACCAGGCTCCTCTGTCTGTGGAATTCTTCAGGCAAGAATACTGGAGAGGGTTGCCATTCCCTCCTCCAGGGGATCTTCCCGAACCAGGGATCGAACCTGGGTCTCCTGCATTGCAGGCAGATTCTTTACTGTCTGAATCACCAGGGAAGCCCCATTGGAGTGTTTACCACGTGCTATTTCATTCAAAGTTCTTTATGTGCAGTTACCCTATTTCATCTTTACAACAACCCTGTATGATTACATGCATACATCTTTACAACAACCCTGCACTATGATTTATCTCCACATTAGATATGAGGAAACTGAAGCCCAGGGAGCATAAAGAATTTGCTCGAGATCACACAACTAGCCAGTTGTGGAAGCCGAAGTTGAGTTGAGGCTCAAAGGCTTGAGAGCTCACCCTCTGAACCTCCCGAGGAGAGACCGTGAGGAGAGAGATGGATACTGCCTGGCATGGGGGATAGTGAGGGTTGGCTTTGAGAGAGAGAGAATCTGTCAGGGAGCAGGGCAGGCTGTTCTGAGGAGCCAGGTCAAAGCCAGAGGCAAAAGTCAGGACCACGAGAATGGGAGCAAGGTCCCTGATGTGCAGAGCACCAGTCTGGGAGGACATTTCCTAACACCCCCCCCTCGACCTCCCTGAGAAAGTGGGGTGATAATCCAACATCTCCTGAGCCGGGTGAGATGGGAGAAGTTTTAACAGCAGACGGCAGCCTCGTGTGTTGAGGTTTGGCGAAAGTTCCAAAGGATGCCCAGGGTCAAGGGACAGACGGAGGTCCTTAGGTGAGAAGAGGTTATGAGAGGAAGGATGACAGCCACAAAATACAGAATTGCAACACAATTACCCTGAGCAGGCGCCGCTGAGACACAGCGGCCCAGAGATGCCGTTGTAGGTGCATCCCCCATTTCTGAAGGGAGGGACTCCTGGTGGCTCCCGTCTTGGCTGACTCTGGTCTCAGGTAAACCCCCTTCCCACCCTACCCTCTCCAGCCTAATCCTTCAGATGAGAAAGCCCTGTTTCCTCTTTCCTTTGAGCAGGACCAACCCGAGCCAAGGAATCCTCCTCCTGCCTCCTTTTCTCCCCCACCCTCCCTCCCTTTTCCCAGCCTGGCGAGAATAAAGCCCACGGTTCTACCTGCCAAGTAAACGGGGTGGAAGGAGAGGAAGGCCAGGCTGAGGACCAGGGAGGCCCAGGGTGCCAGGTGGAGGCGCTTCATGCCGAGGAGAGAGGTTTGTGTGTGCACTGTCCCTGCAGAGGCGAGCTGAGGACCGCCTGCCATGCGCCCCGTGTGTGTCTCGTCCTGCTGGAGCTTGAAAACAACGCTGGCAGAGGTGAATTTCTGCTCTGTGTTTGGGGGAGAGGGAGGGGGTGGAGCAAAGGGAGCTTGGGCTGTCACACCTGGCTCTCACCTCTCCAGGAGGAAAGCTGAGCTGTGTTGGCTGGGGGAGGAAGAGACGGTGAATTTTGCGGTTCTTACTTAGCTTCCATTTTGTCCCTGCTGAGAAAAAAGAGGACAGGGGAGGCAATCTGGGCCCTGGTGGTTCCTTGAAGATGAGTTTGCTGTCTCTTTCACTTGCAGGCTTAAGTGTTATATTCCCTAGTCCATCCTGTCCAGTATTTTCTGAGCCCCTATCCTCTTGCTAGGGGCTTCCCTGGTGGCTCAGACGGTAAAAAATCTGCCTGCAATGGGGGAGACCCGGGTTTGATCCCTGGGTCAGGAAGATCCCCTGGAGAAGGGAATGGCAACCCATTCCAGTATTCTTGCCTGGAGAATGCCTATGGCCAGAGGAGCTGGGCGGGCTACAGCCCATGAAGTCACAAAGAGTCAGACATGACTAAGCAACTATAACACACACACACACACACACACACACACTCTCTCTTGCTAAAGTCTGGAAATACGTGCCTTCCACTTTGCTTCTCAGCAGCAGTGGGCATCACCTGCTGCCGCATGAGGAAGATAGCATTTGGGTTGGGTCTTGACGGACGGTTAGGGTTTTGACAGGCAAAGAGGAGAAGGGGGCCTCATAGGCAGAAGGGATGGGTAAACAAAGGCCCGGAGGTAAGAGATGCTCAGAAGTCCACTGTGGCCAAGAGGCAGAGGGTCCCTTGTGTCAGGCTCTGGGGCTGAATTGTCAAGAGACCAAAGGGAAGTTTTGTGAAGATTTTGAACTGAGTAGTCATTTGATTGAGGGGGCTTCCTAGGTGGTGCTAGTGGTAAAGAACCCATCTGCCAATGCAGGAGAGACATAAGAGATCTGGGTTCTCAGAATTGAAAGAGACATGTGTAACCCAATGTTCATCACAGCATTGTTTACAATAGCTAGGACATGGAAGCAACCTAGATGTTCATTGGCTGATGAATGGATAAGAAAGCTGTGGTGCATAGACACGATGGAATATTACTCAGCTATTAAAAAGAATGCACTTGAGTCAGTTCTAATGAGGTGGATGAAACTAGAGCCTATTATACAGAGTGAAGTAAGTCAGAAAGAAAAACACCAATACAGTATATTAACACATATATATGGAATTTAAAATGATGGTAACGATGATCCTATATGCGAGACAGCAAAAGAGACACAGATGTGAAGAACAGACTTTCAGACTCTGTGGGAGAAGGCGAGGGTGGGATGATTTGAGAGAATAGCATTGAAACATGTATATTATCATATGTGAAATGAATCGCCAGTCCAGGTTTGATGCATGAGACAGGGCGCTCAGGGCTGGTGCACTAGGATGACCCAGGGGAATTGGATGGTGAGGGAGGTGGAAGAGGGGTTCAGGATGGGGAACACATGTACATCCATGGCTGATTCATGTCAATGTATGGCAAAACCACTACAATATTATAAAGTAGTTAGCCTCCAATTAAAATAAATAAATTAATTAAAAAACAAAAAGAGATCTGGGTTGTGTCCCTGGGTCGAGAAGATCCCCTGGAGGAGGGCATGGCAACCCACTCCAGTATTCTTGCCTGGAGAATCCCCACAGACAGGAGCCTAATGGCGTCCATGAGGTCCCAAAGAGTTGGACAGAACTGAGCAACTAAGCACAGTACATTGTTATACATGAGCCTGGAGGAGACACTTTTTTCTAATCTACCCAAAGGTACAAATTAACAGTGGCCCTCTGCTCTTGGATTTGGGAGCTGGGAGCAGAAGTGCTTTAGGAAGGCTTATCTTCAGGCAGTATACCAAAGTCCAGTTTAGACCTACCACTCGTTTGACTATTCAGCAATTACCAAGCCGCTGCTGTATCCAGGCCCTTGGGAGTGGGGGCTAGGGGGTGGGGATCTGATGTGGGTAAGGCCACATAGCCTCTGTCCTCAAGAAGCTCAGGGTCCAATGAGGAAGATGGATGAATAGTGAAAACAGTGAAATAAGTGTGGTGAGGAGGGTTGGGGCCTTGAGGATTCAGAAAACATTTCACAATGGAAGTAGCACTTTGACCTGAAACTTGAGAGATGTGTAGTTTGCCAGGCACAGGAGAAGGGACCAGTGTGTGCTTAGCCTCTGAGGCATGACTGTGTGCCTCTTGTTTGGGGAGTAATTACTGTCCTGGGGTATGGGCTGGGTCACTGTGTGTCTGGTTAGACTGAGAACAGATTGTAAGTGGGCCTACATGCCAGACTGAGGAAATTGTCTAACATATATTTGGGGCACCTACAGGGAACTTGTAGATGTGGCCACCTTTGTATTTCAGAAAAATACAGGATAAAGGGCGGGTCTGGGTTCAGAGAGATTATCCAAGAAGCTGTTGCAGAAATCCCAGACAGACATCAAAAGACAGACAGAGAGACAGACACATATATCCCCTTTATGAATAGCAAGCTTGTCGTGGCGAAGGGACTTGTATAACTCAATGAAGCTATGAGCCATGCCCTGCAGGGCCACCCAAGAGGGACTGGTAACAGTGCAGAGTTCTGACAAAATGCAGTTCACTGGAGGAGGGAATGGCAAGCCACTCCAGTATTCTTGCCATGAGAACCCCATGAAGATTGGCAAAAAGATGGTACCGGAAGATGAGCCCCCCAGGTTGGAAGTTGTCCGGTATGCTTATTAGGGAAGAGCAGAGGGCAATTACAAACAGTTCCAAAAAGAATGAAGTGGCTGGGCCAAAGCAGACACGATGTTCAGTTGTGGATGTGTCTGTTGGTGAGAGTAAAGTCTGATGCTGTAAAGAACAATATTGCGTAGGAACCTGGAATGGTAGGTCCATGAATCAAGGTAAGTTGGACGTGGTCAAGCAGGAGATGGCAAGAGTGAACATCAACATTTTAGGAATCAGTAAAGTAAAATGGACAGGAATGGGTAAATTTAATTCAGATGACCATTATATCTACTACTATAGGGAAGAATCCCTTAGAAAAAGTGGAGTAGCCCTCATAGTCAACAAAAGAGTCTGAAATGCAGGACTTGGGTACAATCTCAAACCAACAGAATGATCTCAGTTCATTTCCAGGGCAAACCATTCAGTATCACAGTAATCCAAGTCTATGCCCCAACCACTAATGCTGAAGCAGCTGAAGTTGACCAGTTCTATGAAGACCTACAAGACCTTCTAGAACTAACACCAGAAAAAGGGGTCCTTTTCATCATAGGGGACTGGAATGCAAAGTACTCAAGAGATACCTGGAATAACAGGTAAGTTTGGCCTTGAAGTACAAAATGAAACAGAGCAAAGGCTAACAGAGTTTTTTCAAGAGAATGCACTGGTCACAGCAAATACCTTCTTCCAGCAACACAAGAGACGTCTCTACACACGGACATCACCAAATGGTCAGTACCAATATCAGATTGATTATATTCTTTGCAGCCGAAGATGAAGAAGCTCTATACAGTCAGCAAAAACAAGACCTGGAGCCAACTGTGGCTCAGATCATGAACTCCTCATTGCAAAATTCAGACTTAAATTGAAGCAAGTAGGGAAAACCACTAGACCATTCAGGTATGACCTAAATAAAATCCCTTATGATTATACAGTGGAAGTGACAAACAGATTCAAGGGATTAGATCTGATAGAAAGAGTGCCTGAAGAGCTGTGGATGGAGGTTCGTGACATTGTACAGGAGACAGGGATCAAGGTCATCCTCAAGAAAAAGAAATGCAAAAAGGCAAAATGGTTGTCTGAGGAGGCCTCACAAATAGCTGAGAAAAGAAGAGAAGGTAAAGGGAAAAGAAAAAGGGAAAGATACATCCAACTGAATGCAGAATTCCAGAGAAAAGCAAGGAGCAATAAGAAAGCCTCCTTAAGTGAACAGTACAATGAATTAGAGGACAACACTTGAGTGGGAAAGACTAGAGATCTCTTCAAGAAAATTGGAGATATCAAGGGAACATTTCGTGCAAGGATGGGCATGATAAAGGACAGAAACAGCAAGGAGCTAACAGAGGCAGAAGAGATTAAAAAGAGGTGGCAAGAATACACAGAACTGTACAAAAATGTCTTAAAGACCCAGATAACCCCGATGGTGTGGTCACTCACCTAGAGCCAGACATCCTGGAGTGTGAAGTCATGTGGGCCTTAGGAAGCATTACTACCAACAAAGTTAGTGGAGGTGATGGAATTCCAGCTGAGCTATTTCAAATCATAAAAGATGATGCTGTTAAAGTGCTGCACTCAATATGCCAGCAAATTTGGAAAACTCAGCAGTGGCTTCAGAACTGGAAAAGATCAGTTTTCATTTCCAGTCCCAAAGAAGGCAATGCCAAAGAATGTTCAAAGTACCACACAATTGCACTCATTTCACAAGCTAGCAAGATTATGCTCCAAATCCTTCAAGTTAGCCTTCACATAGCAGTATGTGAACTGAGAACGTCCAGATATACAAGCTGGGTTTAGAAAAGGCAAAGGAACCAGAGAGATGCTCTTGATACCGTTTTCCCCTTGGGTCCCCACAGAGATAACATTACTTAATAGATTGAACACTTTCTTAGATTTTTTTTCTCCCATTTTTGATCTCTGTTCTTGACACTTCCCTCACAGTACACCCTGCAGTGAGCTTCACAGACTTGGACTGGTTTATCCAACAGGCACTGAAGATGATAGCAGTATGTGGGGGTCTATGGGATTCTCAAGGGTCCCGAAAAATTTTGAGACCTGAAAAATGTTCTCCGATCCAAAATATGAACAACAGCAGCAACAACCAAATCTTTTCCAGCAAAAACATTTATTTCAGGAATTCCTGGTGATCCAGTGGTTAGGACTTCGTGCTTCTATTTCAGGGGGCAGCTAAGATCCTGAGTGCTGTGGCAAGTACAAAAAAAAAAAGAAAAAATTATTTCAAAAGCAAAGTTATATAATTCATTTCAAACATTTAAATGGAAATAGTTTAATGTAGGATGTTGTGTGCATCCTAATATGTTTGATGTGAGCAGAACATGTCCATCCAAAATGGTCAGAGCCTGGGACATAGATTTGAATCAGCCCTGGATGGGACTGTTGTGATGAGGGTTTGAAAAGCACATACCCATCAACTTAGATGCATCGTATTAGATGCTTCAACTTAGACAGCATCATATCAAGTCATACAACAGAAAGTAATTCTGGGCAGCAGTGGATGTAAAGGGGATGGCAATGCCCCCCCCCCCTTTTTTAAAACACATTTTTAGTTCATTTGGCCCTGTCTTAGAATAGGTGTTTGCAAGTCAATTTTAAAACCAAACATTCTCTTATCAATAGATGAAAAAATTTTATTATCCTAAAATAGGATGTGCCGGGAGCCAACACACGAGACCCTACCCATGACAAGGCCATGGGGGAGAAAAGCAGTGGATGTAAAGGGGATGGCAATGACCCCGCCCCCTTTTTTAAAACACATTTTTAGTTCATTTGGGCCTGTCTTAGAATAGGTGTTTGCAAGTCAATTTTAAAATCAAATATTCTCTTATCAATAGATGAAAAAATTTTATTATCCTAAAATAGGATGGACTTGACTGGTCTCTGATAGCTCATTAATTCCCCAAAGAAGGGCTGTGTGGTCACTGTTTTATAACATTATTAGCTGTCTTTCATTTTAACACGTCTATAAATAGTAAATCCATGCAGTTGGTTACCTTGCCTCATCTTTCATTTTACATCAGGTTTGCTTTGGAAACTATACCAGGAAGTTGCCTTGCTCAAAGCTAGACATTCTGCAGGAACTTCCTCAAGAATTTTTTTTTTTTTCTCCCATGGTTGAGATGGGTGTTTGGTTACACACACTTTAAAGTCCAGGCTAACGTACTTGTGACCAAGCGCCAAGTTGGGGTTGGGGTGACCTAGACGATTGGGTTCCAGGGCCCTCCAGGGCTGCCTCCAATTTTATCTTTGCTCCTTGATACAATTTGCTTTGAAAAAGAGAAGAAGGGGAACAAAGTGTTTCCTGTACTAAATGATTGAAAACCAGGATTCTGTGGCCTGGAATGGTCTCTGTGTTTGGGAAGGATATTTTATGTTGAGAGAACTTCCTTTGTGATTATATATATATATATATATATACACACACACATATATAGATTATATATATATATAATTTATTTTATTGAAGTATAGTTAATTTCTGCTGTACAGCAAAGTGATTCAGTTGTACGTATATACATTCTTTTTCTTATTCTTTATTTTTTACTATGGTTTATCACAGGATATTGAATATAGTTCCCTGTGCTATATGGTAGGAACTTGTTTATATATTCTATATATAAGAGTTTGCATCTGCTAATCCCAAACTCCCAATCCATCCCTCCCCAGCCCCCCTTGTGATTCTGATTGGCCCCTCTAACTGCCCCTCCATCTCTGGCTTTGAACTTGGGGCTTTCATTTCTGCTTCATCCACTCTGAGAATCATGGTCCTAACAACACTTGTGTCTGCTGTCTCCTAACTTCCCAGCAGAGATGAGTTCTTTGGTTCTTCCTATGTGTGGCTTTGTCAGTATCCCTTTTCACAAAACAATGTTAGTTGTTAGTTGCTTATGGGGCTTGAACACCTAGACCTTCCCCTGAGCAACACTTGGTTTATGGAGGAGCTTCAGTTCAGTTCAGTTCAGTCCAGTGGCTCAGTCGTGTCTGACTCTTTGTGACCCCATAGACTGCAGCACGCCAGGCTTCTCTGTCCATGACCAACTCCTGGAGCTTGCTCAAACTCATGTCCATTGAGTCAGTGATGCCATCCAACCATATCATCCTCTGCTGTTCCCTTCTCCTGCCTTCAGTCTTTCTCAGCATCATGGTCTTTTTCAATGAGTCAGTTCTTTGCATCAGATGGCCACAGTATTGGAACTTCAGCATCAGTCCTTCCAATGAATATTCAGGACTGATTTCCTTTAGGATGGACTGGTTTGATCTCCTGGCAGCCCAAGGGACTCTTAGGAGTCTTTTCCTATACTGCAGTTCAAAAGCATCAGCTCTTCAGTGCTCAGCTTTCTTTATAGTTCAGCTCTCACATTCATGCATGACTACTGGAAAAAACATAGCCTTGACTAGATGGACCTATGTTGGCAAAGTAATATGTTGGCAAAGTCTGCTTTTTAATATGCTGTCTAAATGGAGGAGCTTAACTTCACCCAATGTCATTCAGTTATGGGTGTATGGTTTGGAGAGAATGAGGAGTACCCTAGTAAGAAAAATGGAGAACTACATAGAGTCCAATTTGAGATCATATGGTAGAGTTGATAAAAGGAACAATGTGACCAAGGCCTGGAGTCCACTATTTGGATCATTTCCAAGCAGTTACTGGGGTGACGCATTCAGCTTGCTCTTAATCCACAGTTGCACTAGAGGTTGGTGATACTGTGGCCAGGGCAGAGGTGCGTTTAACAAAAAAGACTTCTGCTTGGCTAAGTCCATTTTCCTCCTTGGTCCTGGATTTCATTATTTCCCATCTTCTCAGAGTATATTTCTGAATTTTCATCCATAGGGAACTTTTCCAGTTATCATTTTGTTTTTGATTTCTAGCTTAATTCAATTGTAATCTGCAAACATACTTAGATGACTTTAATTTTTTTATTTGTTAAGAACCTTTATATGGCCATGGAGAAGGAAACGGCAATCCACTCCAGTATTCTTGCATGGAGAATCCCATGGACAGAGGAACCTGGCAGGCTACAGTCCACAGGGTCTCAAGAGCTGACACGACTTAGCGACTAAACCAACCACCATCATATGGCCAACTCTTATGAATGTTTGATGCTACTTGAAAAGTCTGTTTTGTGTAGTTGTGGGGATTTCAGGATTCTGCCTTAAGTTGATTAGATTAAGAATGCTAATGGAAAAAAAAAAGCGTGCTAATTGTGAATAGCTCACATCTTCTATCTTAAATATAGCGGTGTGTTCATGTCATTCCCAAACTGCCGATCTACCTCTCCCCTACCCTGTAATGGTACGTTCTTTCCCTAAGTTGGTGAGCCTGTTTCTGTTTTGTAAATTTCTAAATAAGTTCATTTGTGTCATTTTTTTTAGATTCCACATATAAGCCATATCATGATATTTGTCTTAGAGTGAATATAATTTTAAAAAAATCTGTGTCAGACAACTTCAGTATCTGCCCACTCTTGATCTATTTCTACTCTCTATTATTTCTGCTGGTTTTCATTCGTGTTGTTGTATTTCCTTGTGTATTTTTTATTGTATGAAAAATTATAATTGCCCACGATTGTTTGTAGAAATAAGTTGAGACCTGGGATGACCTAGGATGGCACATGATTTTTTTAATTTTTTTGGTTGCTTTAATCAGGCGCTTGTGGGTACAACAATATGCCCTTATGTCAGTCCATGCTTAGTAATTGTGATGATTTATAGCTGACTTGTAGACTTCGTTCAGGTCAGCTTATTTTGGTCACCTTTCCTTCAATGGGGCAGCTCTTTAGAAATTTTTTTCCTAAAGGAAATAGTCAGAGGTGAGTGTACATACACATGCACAAAATGTATGTGCAAGATTCTCCATCTCAACATTACAATATTTATGAAAATAAAAGCTTAGAAGCGGCTTATAATGAATAAAATGTTAAACACTTTTTAAAATTGATATCTTTGAATAACATTTATTAGTCGGGAAAACACTTGCTATATAATACAAAGCAGAAGAAGCAGGATATAAAACTGTATATTCCAGTATCACTCCAGTTTTGTAAGACCTAATATACAAAGAAAAAAGTTCAAAAAGCACCCTACCAAGATGTTAGCAGTGAAGTGAACGTCGCTCAGTCATGTCTGACTCTTTGTGACCCCATGGACTATACAGTTCATGAAATTCTCCAGGCCAGAATACAGGAGTGGGTAGCCTTTCCCTTCTCCAGGGGATCTTCCCAACCCAGGGATTGAACCCAGGTCTCCTGCTTTGCAGGCGGATTCTTTACCAGCTGAGCCACCAGGGAAGCCCAAGATGTTAGCAGTAGTCATATCTAAAATTAAAAGAAAATTATTATTTTCTTATTCACATTATTTTATGTTGTTCAAATCCTCTATAAGGAATGTATAAAGTATTACTGTTAAATCAGGAAATAAAATCAAGTTATTACATTTTTTAAAATAGTAGTTCACAGGAAAGCAATGCAGTCCCAATGGAGTAGATAGACATAGTTTGCAACATCTGTCTGATTGCTTGGGGAAAACTTCAATGTCAGGAAATCTTTCCCATTTAAAAAATAATCTTTTACTGAAATTTCAAGTTGCATATGCTACAGAGAACTGCTTACTGATAGTCTCTGTGCTTGAGGTGCCCAAGGTATATAACAAGAAGTGCAGACACATCCAAGAAGAAGACAGGAAATGAGACTCAGAAAAGAACACCAGCAGCAACATAGAATCTCAGTGTTGGAAAGGCACCTACAGGCCTCCTGGCCCAATCCTTCACCCATAAGAATTCTCTCCTACAAAAAAGTAGTAGGTTACAGTTTGGTATTGCAGTGTTTGACCTCTCAAGGTTATTACTTGGACTTCACTAAAATGTGTCAAGTGACAGGTTTATTACTAACTTTGAAGGCAGCCATTTCCAAGGTGGGTTAGCTCCAGCTGGAAGAAAGTTAGTGAGTTACTAGCCTGGAGCCCAGAAGGGCGTGCTAAGGTGAGGTTAATCAGCAATGGAGGGAGAGCCTGTTTGACTCCTAGCCTCTCTGATTGGCAGTGTCTGGCTCCCTTCGGTTTCCAGTCTGACCATTTGTGCAAAACGCTTCTGTTGGCGAAACAGAGCTTGTGGTCGGCTTCATCCTTTGTTTAATAAACAGAGATGTGTGTTCCCAAAAAGTAATTTTAAGCTAAGGTTTTTGGGAAATAAGCTGCATGTTTGTAATAAACAGCCTTTTTTTTTTTTTTTTTCCAGTTTTGTCTACATGAAACTAAAAAGGACCAGGTAGTATTCAGCTGAGTGAGAGGTTGTTGGCCCTCTCATTCCAACATCTGACTTCTCTCCTCCATGGCCTTGCAGCCTCTTCTGTGATGTTCCATCACTCTTTTTCTCTCTCATTTTCTCATCTCTCCTGCCCAGGCTGCCCAGAACCTCTTAGGGTCAGCAAAACCAACCCTGAGTCAGGAGTCCTGGATTCCAGTTTTCATGTTGTCACTTCCTGTGGGACTTTGGGGGAGTCACATCACCTTGCTGATGATGTTACCCGAGAGAGATGGTGGGTGTGGGTGTCCGTCTGGGAGGGAAATCCATGGAAATGGAAAATTCAAGCCTGGGGGAAAGTTCAAGGAAATGCTGCCTTGAATCCAATGTGGGAAGACCTTTGTCTGGGGTCCTCAGGACTCCCCAGAGGGAATAGAGGGATTTTGCTCCATACGGTGCCTACGCAAAGGAATGGCAAGCCCTGTGAGAAACAAACTGGGAAGTTGTGGGGCTGAAGCGAAAACCTTGTGTCAGGAGCCCTGGCTTCTGCACCCCTGTGTCCCCGAGTAGCTCTGTGACCTTAAGCAAACCCCTCACCTCCCTGGGCTTGTTTGCTTATCTTTAAAGTAACGGGATTGGTTTAGATCTTTAAGTTTTCTTCCAGCAGCATGATTCTATGACTCTGTGCTCAATATTGTATATTAAATAGAGAAAGAGAAATGAGCTAGTAAGGTTTTTTTTTTTGTTTTTTTTTTTAAAGAAAGTAGAGTTAGAAATTATGCTGGGAAGAAGCTCCCTAAGAGAATTTATTTGTAAAAAAAACGATTTTTCTTTTAAAAAAACTTCTGCTTATTTTTAATTGAAGGATCATTGCTTTACAATATTGTCAGTTTCCGCCATATATCAACATGAATCAGCCACCGGTATACGTATGTCATCTCCCTCTTGATATTTATTTATTTATTTTTGGCTGCACTGGACCTTCCTTGCTGCACGCAGGCTTTCTCTAGCTGCAGTGAGCAGAGGCTACTCCTCATCATTTTTCAAGGGATTCTCATTGTGCTGGCTTCTCTTGTTGCGGTTCTCAGGCTCTGGAGCGCAGGCTCAGTAGGTGCGTGGATTTAGCTGCTCTGCGGCATGTGGGATCTTCTCAGACCGGGGATTGAACCCATGCCCCCTGCACTGACAGACAGATTCTTAACCACTAGACCACCAGGAAAACCCCCTACTAGAATTTAGAGTAAATATTATTACAGAAAAGGTGAGTCACTGGGGAAATGCTCCCCAGTGAAAAAGCTAGAGATGCAACAGGTAAAGTCTGTCCATGACAAACTTAGAGGCAGTATGTTCTCTTTGTGATGAAATTTTATTTTCCTAAATCTCACTCAAGTCAGACTGTGACTTGAAGACAAGAATGAAAGGGCTGTAAAGTAGCTCTGCTCTGGAGAGAAGGGAAACGGAGTCAAGACCGAGGCATGCTGAGGTGGAGAAAAGAGGAACCAGAGGGTGCCATGATGGAGGGTCTTCTCGGGAACAAGGTGGTCATGGGCTGAGGGTGGGAAAGGCAGTGAGATGGGATGGAGGGGAAAGAAAAACGTTGCTGTCCCTGAGAGCACCGGGAAGGCTCTTACTCAGGGCATGATCTAGAGGATGGAAAGCTATAGAACAACAGTGAGGGCTCAGTGGACACTGGATGGCACCAGTACATCCTGAGACCCATCACTGGAGCAGGTCCAAGGCCCAGTGGGAGCAGAAATGCTCACGGCAGGGGACGGTCCTGCCTCCAGCCAGCACACGTAATATGGTTATTGGTGTGCTGATAACATAGACTCATGAATGTTGCTGTCAACAGACTGTGCGTGTTGTTATGTGTGTGAAGCTGAATGTCATTTCCTCTCTTTTGAACAACTTCAAATCATTCTCTTTCCATCTCCAGCACTTTCTCTGTTAGAACCTGTTGCGAAGGCTCCTGGATGGTAGGTTCAGTGCCTGGCCTGAAGTGGACAAGTGCTAGGTAAGTGAATGGTAAAATCAGTTCTTTGAATGAAGGTGATCAGGCCAGGTTTCAGTTCAGAGAGATCAGATATTGTTTTAGAAAACTCAGGTTGCTACTGTTGCAGCTGACCTATTTTTGGAATTTCTGGCATAAATTTCATGCAAGCATTTTGACTTTTCTCCACTTAACCCGTTTTCATTTTTTTAAAGATGTGATTAACATTTAAAAAAAATATTTGTTTTTAATTAAGGGATGATTGCTTTGGTTTCTGCCATACATCAACACCCTTTTCATTTTTTAAATTATGATATCCTGTAAATTGATCTAGTAGAGCTGAACATGTGGTTGTGCCCAGTGTCATCCTAATCCCAGGTCCAGGGCTATGAGAACAAAGGAGGCCCTTTGTTTAAGGTCTGCCTTGAAGGTGTATGAGGTGAATGCTCCCCCCTTCAGCTTCTCAGGAGCCATTTTACAGGCAGTCTGTAGGGCATGAAAGTGTCTTACTAGAAGCCTTCATGGACGAGTATGTAGTGGCCGCAGCTGGCATTGTGGCCCAGACTTTCTAGAGAGGACAGTGGTATTAAACACTCAATGTCAGAAACAATGTTCATTTGGATAATATAGGGGATGATTATTTGCTGTAAGTGGTAAAAGATCTACCAGCCAACGCAGGAAACACAAGACATGCGGGTGTGACTCCTGGGTCAGGAAGATCCCCTCATAGGAAATGGCAGCCCACTCCAGTGTTCTTGTCTGGTAAATCCCATGGACAGAAGAGTGTGGTGGGCAAGAGTCCATGCGGTCACAAAGAGTTGGACATGACTGAGCACTCACGCCTTTGCCCTTAATAAGGTTCAGTTCAGTTCAGTCGCTCAGTCGTGTCCGACTCTGCGACCCCATGGAGCACAGCACGCCAGGCCTCCCTGTCCATCACCAACTCCCAGAGTTTACTCAAACTTATGTCCATTGGGTCAGTGATGCCATCCAACCATCTCCTCCTCTGTCGTCCCCTTCTCCTCCCGCCTTCAATCTTTCCCATCATCATGGTCTTTTCCAGTGAGTCAGTTCTTTGCATCAGGTGGCCAAAGTATTGGAGTTTCAGCTTCAGCATCAGTAAGGAACTACTTAGTAAGGTAGTTTCTCTCAAGACTTAATGCCAAATTTAACTGTTATTTGGGATTTTAAATACATATATATTTAAAATATTAAACTTCTTTTCTTTTTTCTTATTTATTTTTATTGTAGTATAGTTGATTTACAATATTGTTCATTCTTGTTGTATGGCAAAGTGACTTAGTTATATTCTTTTCCATAATAGTTTATCATAAGATTTTTTAAATTGGAGGATAAGTGCTTTACAATATTGTCTTGGTTTCTGCTGTACAAAATCGTGAGTCGGCTATCAGCATATATATATATATTTCCTCCCTCTTGAACCTCCAGGCCCATGCCAATTTCCAGCCCTTTATACTCTTAGAAATTACTGAGAGCCCCAAGGAGATCTGACTTATGTGGATTCTACCAACTTGATACTTATCATACTAGAAATTAAAACTGAGAAAGTATATTAAATTTAAGTATATTAATTTAATATACTTAAAAAGTATATTAAGTCATCTGAAATAATATTGACCTGTTATATGTTGATATAAGTATATATTTTAAGGAAAATAACTATATTTCCCAAAGCAAACAATTTATGGAGAAGAGAGACATTGTTTTATTTTTGCAAATCTCTTTAAGGCCTGACGATACAAGACAGTTTTCGTCTTTTGCATCTGTTTTTTCATTTAATCTGTTGCTATTTGTTATTTTTGAGTATATTAAAAAAGTCTGGCCTCACTTAGATTTTGTAGTTTTAAAAAGAGGGGAAATGTTTTACCAGATTTTTTAGAGAGCTGTGGATATTTTTCTTTGATACTACACCAAAACTTAACAAATAGTAATTTTTAAAAGCTTAGTTGCAATGTGGGATCTGAAACCAAATCAGTGACTTTTTCATTAAAACCTACTGGCTAATCATTCATTTTCGATGAATCATTTGCCTGTTCATGATTTTATAACATCACCCTGTAGTCATTTGGAAAATATTGGTACATTCAGTTACGCAGATCTTCCAATGTTGTCACATTTCATGATATGATACACTAAGAGAAGATCATGTTTATTAATATCTTCACAGAATTAGCCCCATCAGAAAAGTTTTTAGTCTTAGGAAGCTGTCAAATCTTGGTGGCAGCTAAAAGTTTTCTAAAATTGTATCTTTATCATTGGCAACACATACTGTCAGTTGTTTTCCTTTGAAGTGACAGAATCATTTGGATCCTTTTTTGAGAAAATGCCTGCCAAATGCCAAAATCTGTCAGCTGCTCTTTCAAGTAAAAAATGCTGTGAAAAT
Organism: Muntiacus reevesi; assembly: GCF_963930625.1. Taxonomy (NCBI): domain Eukaryota; kingdom Metazoa; phylum Chordata; class Mammalia; order Artiodactyla; family Cervidae; genus Muntiacus; species Muntiacus reevesi. Next base: position 97,034,909 of record NC_089254.1, on the reverse strand, counting down.
AGCAGCTAATTCAGCCTGCAAGTAAAATAATTGCTTTTCTTCTTTATGCCGTAGAAGTGCATTTTGTCTACTTTCCATACTGTCATACAGGATATTGAAAATAAAAAACATTTCCTCTTTGGCTCTTCCAGTCTCATAACTGGTCCACCCAATGCTATTTCTCCCTCCTCTTCAATCCACCCTGTCATTAACAATGTATTTTCAAAGCTTCACACCTATCTAGGCCTTCTTGTTGCTCTTGGGACAAAGACACCATCCGCTTTTAGATTATTATTTATTTATTTGGCTGCACCAGGCATGCAGATCTTCGTTCTTTGTTGCAGCATGTGGGGTCTAGTTCCCTGACCAGGGATCAAACCTGGGCCCCTGCACTGGGAGTCTTAGTCCCTGGACTACCAGGGAAGTTCCAAAGACACCATCTTTAACACGGGTCCTGAATTTCCTTGTCCTTCCCACTTCCCCAGCCTCATCTCACAGACCTCCTTCTCCCTACACTGTGTATTCTGCCTTCTCTCCCCAAGAACGCCTTCCCTGAGCCGAGGCTGGGTCTGGTTATGCAGCTCAGACAGCGTGTACCCTCCTTCAGGGTGTTCATCCCAGTATTTGACACTGTTGGTCCCTGTGGTTATTCGAAGATTTGATGACTGAGGTGACAGTGTCTCAGCTCTGGAGCCGTCGTCTGGTTCAAGTCCTTTCTTTATCACGTACTAGCTGAGTGACCTTGGATAGGCCCCCCTCTCTGCCTCAGTTTCTGAATCTGTAGAACAAACAATCAAGAAACAGGGATCCTAATCTTACCTATGTCTTAGGTTTCTGTCTTAAATTAGCCCATGGGAAGCAACATCTGTGTGTTAGCCATTGACATTAACTAGGATTGCTGTGTCCGACTCTGCCGGGCTCCGCAGGAGCAGGAACTGTTTTGCCTGCTTTATTCTAAGCAGTACCTAATACCTTCCCTGGCACATTTTCTTTTATTGTCATTAAAACTTTGATTTTAATTGTTTAACTGTCTTCAAATTAATAAATGGATGCGGATTTTAAAAATCAAGTAATAGGAAGGATTTATTTTAAAAAATGCTAAAGTCTCCTGCTACTCCATCTACAGTTTGTTCTATAGCAAAGACTTCTTTTTTTAAGATTTTTTTTTTTTAATGTGGACCATTTTTAAAGTCTTTATCAAATTTGTAAAACTATTGTTTCTGCTTTATGTTTTGGTTTTTTGATGGAGAGGCTTGTGGGATCTTAACTCCTTGACTAGGGATCAAACCACACCTCCTACGTTGGAAGGTGGACTCTTAACCACTGGACCACCTGGGAAGTTGCCCTAAGAGCTACTTTTGACTTTTTTCTTCTTGTGTTTACCTTCAACATGTTCGAATAACAAGCTCACATTGCAATTCTTGATTTATCTGTGTTAGGCATCATCTATTGACTTGTATACAGTTGTCCCTCTTAATCCCAGGTTTCCCCTTCTGTGGTTTCAGTTGCCCTCAGTCAACTGTGGTTTGAAAAAATAAATAGTGCACTGTTCTGAGTCATGTCATAAAATCTTGTGCCATCCTGCCTTCATCCTTCTAGGATATGAATCTTTCCTTTGCACAGCCTGTCACTTAGTAGCCCACTTGGATGGTTATCAGATTGGCTGTCAGGGTATCAGAGTGCTTATGTTCTTGAAACCCTTATTTTTTACCGAGTCATGGCCGCAAAGCATAAGAGTAGTGACACTGGCAAGTTCCTCCTTAGTGGGTGGTTATAGGCTAGGAAACAGTATTTGTGAGGAATTGACAGGACAAACGAACTTAGATTTGGGGTGTCCAGCTAGTGAAGACTCTAAACAGCGTTTGGGCTTGGGGCAGTAAATTAAAGAAGTCACAAGGTTTGTTCACATGGGCTTCCTGAGTTCCCTGTCTTTGGTGATAAGGGTGTCCTTCTCCAGAGGCAGGGAGAGATAGTATCTTTCACATAAGAGGTTTATTTCCTGCTTGCAGGGAGACTGGGTGGGGGTGTGTGTCAAAGTGTCCCACTTGAGTTGACTTTCTTAAGTAACTTTAATTCAACAGAGTGCCAGTTGCTCAGTTATGTTTGACTCTTTTCAACCCTGAGGACTGTAGCCTGCCAGGCTCCTCCGTCCATGGGATTCTCCAGGCAAGAATACTGGAGTGGGTTGCCATTCCCTTCTCCAGGGGAATCTTCCTGACCCAGGGATTGAACCCAGGTCTCCTGCGTTGCAGGCAGGTCTTTACTGTCTGAACCACCAACATGCTATTGAGGCACAACTTGGGGTGACCTACCCTGGGCCCCAGCTGCACCCTGGCTGGGAGGAGTAGAAGTGTTTGGCTGATCAGGTGCTGGCAGAGGTGAACATTCTGATTATCTCATCTGACAGTACCCCAACACAGGTTAACGAGGAATGCCTTGTTACCACAGGTGGGCGGGGAGTCCAGGCGCCCCACTTAGCCTTCTCTGACACTACCCTGGGGGTGTTGCTTTGGTGTAACTGCATGAGGGAAGAAGTCTAGGCATGGTGGCCTGCAGCCACATTTTTTTTCTGGGATGTTTGGCTGGGTTAGAGTGATCCTATCTGAAAGTCTTTCTGGCTAGCCTGCCCCCTTCCTGTTCCTTTGGCTAGAGAGAGCAGGCTTTGGAAATTTTTTCTTTTTTTTTTTTTTTGTCTGCATATCTTGCTGGATTCTGCAGCACTGCATCTAGAATATATGAAGCAGAAGAAAACCCATAGGACACACCCCTGCCTTGTTCCTCAGACCTGGAGGTCCTTAGACAGTCTATCTTCTCTGTACCTTTCGGAGCCTTCTAATATTTATTGTATATATATTGTTCAGGGCTTTTACTTTTTCTTCTTGATAAGTAAAACTACTTCTACTCTATCCTTCCAGAAGTGGAAGTCAAAGTAATATTTTAAAACTGTTAATCTAGGAATTTCCCTGGAGGTCCAGTGGTTAAGACTCTTCACTCCTAATGTAGAGAATATGGGTTCGATCCCTGGTTGGGGGATCGAACATGCCACACAGTGAGGCCAAAAAAAAAAAAAGAAAAAAAAAAAGAATCAAATAATGTCACTCCCCTGCTTCAAATTTCCCAAAGGGCTTCCCAGTGTGTTTAGAATAAAATCCAACTTTTTTATTGGCCCATCAGCTCTCACATGGCTTGGCCCTTGCCTCCACCTGACACACCTCATATGATCTCTCCCCACCCCTCCCATGTTCCAGCCACACTGGCCTCCTTTCTGTTTCTTGAATGTGTTGAGCCTTTTCAGACCATAAGACAATATCATGCAGTGGTTGTAAACACAACCACTGTGTCAAATGACCTGCCAAAAGTGACTGTGTGACCTTGGGCAAATGACTTAGCTTCTTTGTGCCTCCATTTCCTCATGTGTAACATGAGAATAAGAACACTGCTGTAGGGTTACTAAGAAAATTAAATGGGCTAATACAGGTAAAGTATCTAATTGTGTTCCACAGTCAAAACAATGGCAAGAACTCAATAGATAGACTAGCTATTGTGATGATGTCGCTCCCCAATGTCACACCCCTGCTCTCACATCCAGGTTCCTGCTGCCTAGAATACCCTTCCGGCAGCTTCTTTTTGCAAAACCAGCCCATTAAAAAATCTTTCACACCTCAGCTCAAATGCTATCTCCTCTCAAATGAGAGAGGTCTTCCCTGACCATCTATCTAAAATAATCTCTCTTCATTTCTCTAAAGCCTAGCTTTCTATAGTTGCACTCTTTGTGATCTGCAATATCTTGCTAACTTATTACTTGTTTACCATTTGCCTCCTTACATCTGGACATAAGCTTCATGAGGGTAGGCCCTTGTCTCTCATCTACTGCCCTATCCTCGAACCCAGAACAGGATGGCACATAATCCGTTCTATTCTGTTGCTGAGTTGTGTCTGACTCTTTGTGACCCCATGGACTGCAGCAAGCCAGGCTTCCCTGTCCATTACCAATTTGCGGAGCCTGCTCAAACTCATGCCCATTGAATCAGTGATGCCATCCAACCATCTCATTCTCTGTCATGCCCTTCTCCTGCCTTCAGTCTTTCTCAGCATCAGGGTCTTTTCCAGTGAGTCAGTTCTTCACATAAGGTGGCCAAAGTATTGGAGTTTCAGCTTCAACATCAGTTCTTCCAGTGAATACTGAGGACTGATTTCCTTTAGGATAGACTGGTTGGATCTCTTTTCAGTCCAAGGGACTCTCAAGAGTCTTCTCCAACACCACAGTTCAAAAGCATCGATTCTTTGGCACTCAGCTTTCTTTATGGTCCAACTCTCACATCCGTACATAACTACTGGAAAAACCATAGCTTTGAGTAGACGGACCTTTGTCAGCACGTAATAGTGAAGTGAAAGTGAAGTTGCTCAGTCGTGTCCAACTCTTTGTGACCCTGTGGACTGTAGCCTACCAGGCTCCTTCGTCCATGGGACTCCAGGCAAGAATACTGGAGTGGGTTACCATTTCCTTCTCCAGGGGATCTTCCCAACCCAGGGATCGAACCCGGGTCTCCCGCATTGGAGGCAGATGCTTTAATCTCTGAGCCACCGGGGAAGCCCCAGCACATAATAGACCCTCAAAAAATACTTACTGAATGGATGAAAGAATTTGGGTCTTTTACAAGTATGTACTTACTGCAAACAATGCTACAACAGACATGATTGTAATTAAATTTTGATTTGTATCCTTAAATTATTTTTTTAGGATGAACTGAGAGTTCTGAGATTGGGTCAAAGGACAAGCATACTCCCATGCAGACAGATTGCGCCAATTTAGAGTCCTGCCAGTGTCATACCGGCATGCTGACCTTCTGCATCTTTGATTTGGGGCTCTAGGAGAAAAAAATAGCAAGTCTGAAAATAACCTCTCCTTCCTATACTTCCACACACTAAAGAAATATCTATGATCCTATTTTATTTTATAGATTAGGACACTGAGAAAGAAATGAAAGTGATAGTCACTCAGTTGTGTGATTGATAGTCATACGATAGTGACTCTTTGTGACCCGATGGGTTATAACTCACCAGGCTCCTCTATCCAAGGGCTTCTCCGGACAGGAATACTGGAGTGGGTTGCCATGACCTCCTCCAGGGGATTTTCCCTACCCAGGGATTGGAACTCATGTTTCTTACGTCTCCCGTGTAGGCAGGTGGGTTCTTTACTACCAGCGCCACCTAGGACAATGAGACCCTGGGATTAAATAGCTTCCCCAAGGTCACACGTGGTTAAAGGCAGAGATGGGGTCCTGACCCAGGCAATTTGGATCTCAACTCTGCTCTTAACCATCAAGATGTATTTTTTCTGTATTTGCTTCTCTGTTATTCCTGAGCACCAGGACCTTTGAGAGCTACTGTTCCACCCACTGACCAAAAGACATGGCACTTGGAGTTGGGGCGAAGAGCAGAATGGAAGCGGGGAGGAAGGGGGAGAAAGAAGAGGGAGGCACCGGTTGGGGCAGGGGCTTCTCTCGCCTTGGCCTGGAGCTCATCTGATGGGAGAGGCAGAGTCAACGCTGGCGATGCCTTTGGTAGTTTTCAGTTCTGAGCTTCCTGCTTTGGCTTGCCAATCCTGAATTCAGCCTTGGAAGCTAGGTTTGCCCAGGTGAGTCTGGACTCTTGAATGGTCTGCCGGGTTGAAATGGGTGGTGTGGCCAAGTTCTGCTTCTTAAGAAGCCCAAGTGGTACCTTTCCTCCAGGCCTCTCTACTGCCCTAGGTGCAAAACAGCTGCTTCTTAGCTGATTGTTTGCAAATTGCATTCACCCTTCTTCTCCATTTCCTCCCAACTAAAGCTAGATTTTCACCCTGTGTTCTCAAAGGCAATGGTTCTTGTTTGGTCATACACAAAAATCACCTGAGGGGCTTACTAAAAAGGCAAATTTTGGACAATCTGGGAAATTGAACACTGATTGGATATTTGATATTAAGAAATTATTACTGAATTTTTACATGTGACCATAGTATTGTGTGTGTGTGTATAACATATACAGAGAAGAATCCTTATCTTTTGTATCTTTTGAATATTTCGATATGCACGTATTTTGAAAGAAAAATATGATGTATACGATTAGCTTCAAAATAGCCCAGAATGGGTAGGAGAAATGAGTGGGGATTAGAGGATACAAAATTCAACAACTGTTGCTGCTGAATGGTGTGTACATGGGGGGGGTGGGCTTCTTTATACTATTCTTATTTATACTTATTTATACTCTTCTCTGTATTTGTGAAGATGCTTTACTTTTGCCATAATAAAGTGTAAAAAAACCAAAAGGTACCCTCTTTATTCCAGGGTACAATTTACAGGCACCCAATATGGCTGTGGGGGGATCTACTCACCTCACCTGGAGAAAAGACTTTACAAAGGGAACTCAGGTGGCCCCTGCAGAGAAACACAACCTCATTGACTCACCCCTCACGCCTCTGCCAGATAAACGGGAAAGAGCAGTCCTCAGTAAGGAAACGGTACATCGCTCAGCTGGCCCTTGTCAATTCACCTGGACCGCAGGAAAGCTGAATTTTAGCTGTAGTGTATATATTTAGATGGGTTTGTATAGTCTCCTTTTGAAGTGTTTTGTAAATTAACTGTTGGTAGGGTAATGAGTGTGATGTGTTCCTCCCCCACTTTGGTTTTCCAAAACTATTTTTTAATGTTATCTCATTTCTCCAGCAAAAAGAAGTGTTTTAATGCGGTGTAATAGATAACGTGGCTCAGCTGGTAAAGAATCCGCCTACAATGCGGGAGACCTGGGCTCGATCCCCGGGTTGGGAAGATGCCCTGGAGAAGGGAAAGGCTACCCACTCCAGTATTCTGGCCTGGAGAGTTCCATGGACTGTATAGTCCAATGGGGTCACAAAGACTGGGATACGACTGAGTGACTTTCGCTTCACTTCAATAGCTATTAAAACGCAGGAGGGTTATCTCTAGGGCACTTCCCAAACCCTCCCCTCACTGGGGGGTAAGTGTCTTCCCTAGAGAAGGAGGTCTGACCCCCGTGGGGCCCCAAGGTCGTGGCCGAGGGCACAGGTGGGGCGGGGGAGGGAGGGGGCGTGTGAGCAGGGCCGGCCGGCGGGGCAGGTTTGTCCTAGCCTCGGACAGGCCGGTGTTGATACAACACAGCCCGCCTCGGGCTCTGCGAGCTCCGGGGGAGGAGAAGCCGCGGGAGGGGCTCGGCGGTCGCTGGGGGGAGTCGCCTGCGGAGTCCGCGGCCGGGCTGGTCCCTTCCGCCCGCCGCTCGCGAGCCCTGCCCGCCCCGCCCGGCCAAGGAAGCCGCGGGAGTCCCGCGCCCAGGACCCGCTCGGACAAGGCTGGGGTAGGAAGGGAGGGTGCTCTTGGGTCTGCAGGAAGCTCGTGTCTTCTTCTGTGTCTTTTCTATGAAAACTTTGTGTTGCTTGCTAGAACCGGCCGTGTGAAAAATTCATTCATCTGGGTGTCTGCAGGCAAAAATGGAATACTAGAGTCTGCATTCGGGAGGGTCGGAGGAGATTTTTGCCTCTAGTCAGTAAATCCGGAAATGTGTTTTGAGTCTCTTCTTTGGGATTGAGCTAGACGGGTGATGGAGTGAAAAAGAGTTCTGATCTCGTGGGTTTTTCTGGCTAGTGGGCAGAACAGACAGGAAGCAAGTAATTCCAGATGATTGTATTCGATTATATTCTAGGAGGGCTTCCCAGGTGGCTCAGTGGTAAAGAATCCACCTGCCTGTTCGGGAGACATAGGTTTGATCCCTAGGTTGGGAAGATCCCCTGGAGAAGGAAATGGCAACCCACTCCAGTATTCTTTTTTTTTTCCCACTCCAGTATTCTTGTCTGGGAAACCCCATGGACAGAGGAGCCTGGTGGGCTACAGTCTGTGAGGTGGCAGAGTTGGATCTGACTTAGCCACTAAACAACATGTTCTGGGAGCATAAAGAAGGGGGCTTAGTTTGCTCTGAGTGTTGGGGATTGGGAGAGGAGTATGGAAGAAGAGGATTCTTACCCCGAGAGGGGGGAATGACAGGACTATGTGGGGTATGGGGAACGCAGGGTGGGGAGGAAGGGGTTGAGGTTCTTAATCTTGGGAAAGCCTGAACAAAGGTCCTGAGGGGGTTCTCAGAGAAATTCGGGGAAACGGGCAGGGAGGGTCGAGGCCAGATGATGCACACAGCCCTTCCTTGGCTACGTCAAGGGTTTTAGGTTAACCTGTGGGAAAATGGGACAATGGAAGGATTAAAACAAGGGGGATAAACCCAGTGTTTATACATTATAAAATTATAAGGAAAAGGGACTCCTTCTGGGATGTGTGATGATTCTTCCAAAAGTTGGGATCTGAGGAAGACAGTTTGGTTTGGCAGCGGTAGGGCAATCTGGAGGGTCTTGGGTGAGAGTGGGTTCTAGGTGAGTATCCTTTTTCCTTATAGAGGACATACAGATTTATTTCATTCCTGCTGACTGCACAGAGTTCTGTTGTATCAGTTTAATCTTTCCCCTGTTGATGGATATCTAAGTTAGGTCAATTTATTATAATTAGTAAATACAGTGTTGTCAGAAACATCCTTGTGAGTATTTCATCTCTGAGTTTATCTGGGTGAAGAGCAGTGGAAATCTTGTGTCATGGATATGAAAAACATAAAGTTTGGTGGATACTGACAAATTGCTCTCTTAAAAAAACTATACCAAAAAAGTGCTCTACAAATGTACACTTCAAGTATCAAGTGTCTGAAAATGCCTGCTTCCTCACACCTTCTCCAAATGTGAGTTTATTAATCATATTTTAAAATCTTTTGTTGCCAATCCGATAGGTGGTGAAAAGTAGTACCTTGTTGCTTATGTTTTTAAATTTAGGAGAGATTCCTGTTGCATTTTTTTCTTCTGTTGGATTTTAATATAACTCAGTGACACATTTGTTACCTCAAATATCTTTGTGTCCCACAGACCAAGGTTGAGCCAACATGGCGTCCATATTCCGAAGTGAGGAGATGTGTTTGTCACAGCTCTTCCTCCAGGTGGAGGCCGCATACTGCTGTGTAGCTGAGCTTGGAGAGCTTGGATTGGTTCAGTTCAAAGATGTAAGTACTGCATTCATAGGAGACCAAAAGAAGGTGGAGTTTCCACTTCTTGTTGGTGATTAAGGTCAGGGAGAAGCGCCCTGGGCTGGAGAAATGGAATTCAGTGGTTCTTGTTCTTCTGGCTAGAATTTGTGATAACATTGGGCAACTGACTTGCAAACATTTCTCCCTTCCTCCTTATGTGTCACCTCTATAGGAATGTTTTGAAACTCTAATATAATAAAAAAGATGACATTGTATTTTATTTCCTATGTACCTCTTCAAGACATTTGATATATCCAGTGGGCACATGGATTACCAACTTTATTATGAGGGCAAAAACCACTGCTTCCTGACCAGTTAGTTTGAGGAAAAAGTATCCTGGGAGTCCACAGTCTCTTGAGGGTGATATTCTCTAGCTAGTTTGTATTTTTCCCCCTCCCAGTTTTATTGAGATATAATTGACCTATAACACTATATAAATTTAAGGTGTTTGGCATAATGACTTGACTTACATCATAAGAGTCTTACGATTTACTCTCTTAACAACTTTTGTATATAATATACAGCAGTGTTCATCATATTTATCATGTACATTATATCCCTAGTACTTATTTGTCTAATAATTTAGTTATCTAATAATTTATCTCATAATTAGATAAAATTATTTCTCTAATTATCTAATAATAACTTATTTATCTAATAAAAGGCAGTTTGTACCTTTTGACTCTTTTCATCCAATTTCTCTGTTACCTCACCCCTGACCTCTTTTTCTATGAGTTTGTTTGACTTTGAAGTATGTTTGACCTACAACACTGTTAGTTCCTGGTACACTACAATACCAGCATATCAGTATTTCTATACATTTCAAATGATCACCATAATAAGTCTGTTTACTATCTGTCACCATAGGACTGTCTTAAGTAAGTCGGGGTATCACGTCCCAGAGGCAGTTGAGATCCTTGCCAAAAGCTTTTGAATTCAATTTATAAAATGAGACTCACTAAGTCCACTCATTTTCTCACTAAGGTTCAGTCAAAACTTAGCCCTTCAGAGAAGGATCATGTCTTTGCAGCCCTAGTTTCAACTCAGGAGCTGACATGGGGTAGTTCCTTAATAACATTTATTGGGCTGAGCTGAGGGGTCACCAGCACAAAAGGATGCTGACTTTTTCTTGAAGACCAGGGTCTATTGCATGGAGCTGTGCTGTTTTCAAGGTCCTGTTGTATTCATGACTCCATTGAGGAATTCAAAGCAATTGGGATAGTAAATGCAGCTAAAACTAAAGAAAAGTTTACAGAGGCCAGAGCTTGAGGCATTTGGGGAACTGAGGGTAAGAATATCAAGGTGTGTTTTGACTGGAACTCTCCTGTCTTATGCATGGAAGTATCTAGTCCTAAAATGATTCTAGCAACATTCTGCAGCATTAATAATAATAATAGCCAAAGAGAATGTGTTGGCAGCGGTTGCTACTAATGTGTGCCTTGTGGCTTTCCCCTCCCTCTAGTTAAATGTGAAAGAGAGCCGCTTCCAGAGGAAATTTGTCAATGAAGTCAGAAGGTGTGAATCTTTGGAGAGAATCCTGCGTAAGCCAGTTTTCTGCTTGCAGTCTGAATGTGCACTGGCAGGGAGGGCAATGGTTTGCAGGGGTGATGTCCTGCAATCTGCCCCTATGTGTGATGCTGCTACTCTAGGTGGAGGCAGATCCTGGTTGGGGGCAGAGGGGGCTAGAGAAGGGGGGCAGGTTCTGCGGCAGGTCCCAGGGCAGTTCAGGCAGCTGAGCTGGGAAACGCATCTGTCCTACTTGACCCCATTTCTTAAGTATGAGAAAACACACTCACCTTGGGCTCTCTGGTGGGGTTTCATCCTTCAGGTTTTCTGGAAGATCAGATGCAAGATGAGATTGAGATTCAGGTGCCTGAGAAGTCCCCGCTGACCCCTTTCCCACGGGAAATGATCATCCTGGAGGTAGGTTCTTTCCGACTTTACAGAGGACGATATCGAAGTCTGTCTCCTGCGAACCCTGCAAGCCTCTCATGGTCTTCTACCCCATTGCTGAAGGCGTGGATGTATGTTTATGTGTTGGTCCACTTTTCAGTGTTACTCCCCCAGGAAAAGCCCCCTGTGCAATTTTTAAAGTCACTCTTGCATCAGTTGGTGGCCATGTGTGTTGTTTCCATGTCTTGGCTGTTGTAAGCAATTCTGCAATGAACAGGAGCATGCCCATTTCTTTTCCAGATATGATTTCCTTTCCTTTGGATAAATAACCAGAAGTAGAGTTGTGGGATCCAGTGGTTTGCTTCTTAATTGTCTGTCTGATGCATTGGGTCCACTCTGGATTGAGGCCTCTTCTCAGATTGGCTTCTGAGGTCAAGTGGAAGAAGGTAGCAGTTTTCTTTAGCTAAGGCCTGTATGGCTGGAGGACCCCTCCCTTTCTTTCCCTTCTCTGTCAATAAGCTTTTGTAAAACACTGAGTATCGCTGTGTGCAAGACACCTTGGTGAAACATGACCTTGCCTCTAGGAGCTTCTAGAGCAGCCCTTGGGGAGAGGAGAGAGGGTGAGCCAGGGGGAGAGGATGTCAAAAGGTTACTGTTGTTGTTCAGTTGCTAAGTTGTGTCTGACTCTTTGCAACCCCATGGACTGCAGCATGCCAGGCTTCCCTGTCCTTTACTATCTCCCAGAATTTGCTCAGACTCATGTCCATTGAGTTGGCGATGCCAATCCAATTATCTCATCCTCTGCCACCCTCTTCTTTTGCCTTCAGTCTTTCCTGGCATCCAGGGTCTTTTCCAATGAATTGGCTCTTGGCTTCAGCTAGCCAAAGTATTGAGACTTTAGCTTCAGCATCAGTCCTTCCAATGAATATTTTTTACTGTTCTTCAGTCCTTTAGGATTGACTGGTTTGATCTCCTTGCAGTCCAAGGGGCTCTCAAAAGTCTTCTCCAACACCGCAGTTCAAAAGCATCAATTCTTTGGTGCTCAGCTTTCTTTCTGGTCCAGTTCTCATATCTGTACATGACTAATGGAAAAACCGTAGCTTTTGACTGTATGGACCTTTGTTGGCAAAGTGATGTCTCTGCTTTTTAATATGCTGTCTAGATTTGTCACAGCTTTCCTTCCAAGGAGCAGCATCTTTTAATTTCTTGGCTGTAGTCACCATCCACACTGATTTTGGAGCCCAAGAAAAGAAAATCATTTACTGCTTCCACATTTCCTCCCTCTATTTGCCTTGAAGGGACCTTGCCTGATGGGACCAGATGCCATGACCTTAATTTTTTGAGTGGTGTTGAATTTTACGCCAGGTTTTTCATTCTCTTCCTCTTCACCCTCATCAAGAGGCTCCTTAGTTTCTCTTCACGTTCTGCCATTAGAGTGGTATTATCTGCATATCTGAGGTTGTTGATATTTCTCTGGGCAATCTTGATTTCAGCTTGTGATTCATCTAGTCTGGCATTTCACAGGTTGTCAAAAGGTGGGCAGATCCAAATCCTGGAAGGCCCTGTTGGTTTTTTTTTTTTTTTTTTTTTAAAAAGAACTTTTTATCCTCAAAAGAGAACGAGCTCACTAAGAGAGGTGAGCAGGTATGGAAGGGCTTCATTGATTGAGCCTTATCTCTGGCTGGGTTTTCTCATGTGCTTTTTTTTTGTTTTCTTTTAAGATAATTTAAAATTCTTGAAATTGTTGTAGCCACCAGTAGTATAAATCTAGATTCTCTAACAGAAACATGAGACTGGCAAGACTGACAACTCCACTTGAATATATTTTGGATCTTGTCATATTAAAATCTGGATATTTGAGGAGAAAGTTTTAATCCATACAAATAGGATTTCCATAAAATCATCTCCAGTTTCAGTCCTACCACTAGTTTTCTAATACCAGCCTGGTTAGTTACCAGCTCCACTCCTGCCGCCATCCCCCTCACCTTCCCAAACGCCTACAGCTGTTCTTGTAAACTGTGAGCTGGCTTAATGGCTCATGTTTCCACCATAATCTTTTTATATGTTCTTTTTCAGATTCTTTTCCCTTATAGGTTATTGTGTGCATGCCCAGTCGCTCAGTTGTGTCCGACTCTGTGACCCCATGGACTGTATCACTCTACTTTGTCACTTCCCTGTTTGAGAGTGTTGATGGTTTCCTTCTTGCCTGAGTCAGGGCCATCGTGGCCAGCAAAATCTGCTCTTCTTGGCCCTGTCTTACCTCTCACGTCCTACAGGCTCCTTGGGCTGTTTCCTTAATTGTATACTACTCTTACACATTGTTGAGGATCCAAAAGAGCTTTATTTATGAAGGTTATATTTATTGATATTTACTGCTGGAGAAGACTCTTGAGAGTCCCTTGGACTGCAAGGAGATCAAACTAGTCAATCCTAAGGGAAATCCACCCTGAATATTCACTGGAAGTACTGGTACTGAAGCTCCGATACTTTGGCCACCTGATGCGAAAAGCTGACTCATTGGAAAAAACCCTGATGCTAGGAAGGATTGAAGGCAGGAGAAGGGGATGACTCAATGGACATGAGTTTGAGTGAACTCCCGGAAATAGTGAAGGATAGGGAAGCCTGGTGCTGCAGTCCACGGGGTTGCAAAGAGTCGGATACAACTGAGCCACTGAACAATAACAACAACTGCATTAGGAACTAAAACTGAAAAAAGTAAAATATTTCTTAATTCATTAAAAATAATATCTCCTTACATGTTAATATTTTTAATGAAAAATAATTATATTTTCAAAGAAAAAACTTTAGTGAAGAGTGATGTTGTTAGCAAATTTATTCTGTTTGGCCTAATAGAAGACTGACTTCATGTACTTTGAATCTGTTGTGATATGTTCTCATTGAAGTATATGAAGAGAATTTAGTCTTGAAAAATAGGTAGTTGGAAAAGGGAGGAGTGTTTTAATAGTCTTTTCAAATAATTGTGGATATTCTTTGATATTACATTAAAATTTGGCAAGCATGGGGACTTTTACTTTTGCTAAACAGGTAACAAGTATTTTTGTTTTCAAATTGACATAAGAGATGCAGGCTCAATCTCTGGGTTGGGAATATCCCCTGGAAAAGGAAATGACAACCCATTCCAGTGTTCTTGCTTGGAGAATCCCATGGACAGAGGAGCCTAGTGGGCTACAGTCCATGGGGTCGCAAAGAGTTGAATGTGACTGAATGTCTGAGCACTAAAATAACCAGTGTCAATTTGGAAACAAATATACTTGTTACCTGTTTAACGAAAGCAAAAATCTCCATGCTGATATGTGACTTGCGCGAATGCCTTGACTTCTCATATAGCTCATTTTCCTTCCTCAGAGTGTTTTCTGGTGCTCCCCACTTGATAAGGAACTCCTGAGAGTGTATGACCATGGCGGTACTTGTTGTTCAGTTGCTAAGTTATGTCTGACTCCTCGCAACCCCATGGACTGCAGCATGCCAGGCTTCCCTGTCCTTCACCATTTCCCAGAGTTTGCTCAAGCTCACGTCCATTGAATTGGTGATGCCATCCAACCATTTAATTCTCTGTCGTCCCCTTCTCCTGCTGCCTTCTGTCTTTCCCAGTATCAGAGTCTTTTCCAATGAGTTGGCTCTTTGCATCAGGTGGCTGAAGTACTGGAGTTTCAGCTTCAGCCTCAGTCCTTCCAATGAATATTCAGGGTTGATTTCCTTTAGGATTGACTGGTTTGATCTCCTTGCAGTCCAAGGGACTCTCAAGAGCCTTCACCAGCACCGCAATTTGAAAGCATCAATTCTTCGGTGCTCAGCCTTCTTTATGGTCCATCTCTCACATCCGTACATGACTATTGAAAAAGCCATAGCTTTGACTGTACAGGTCTTTGTCAGCAAAGTGATGTCTGTACTTTCAGCTCTCCAGTCTTGTTGAGTTTGACTGAACAGGCCTTTCAGCTTCAAGCTACATTGTGATGCTCTGCATACTTGATATTATTTGTTGTGGTTAATGTACAGTAAATGTCATAGTGCTTTCTGCCTGGCTTACTTTCTTTTTCCTCCTGCAAAGACTGCTCTGGAAAAACTGGAAGGAGAGCTTCAGGAAGCCAATCAGAACTATCAGGCTTTGAAGAGAAACTTCCTAGAACTGACGGAATTCAAACACCTCCTGAAGAAAACCCAGGACTTCTTTGAGGTTGTAATTTGGGGACTGTGTATTCAAGGATCGTTTTCTCTAGAACCTCAAATTTCTATTTTGACAACTGGTTGGTTTGGAATATGAGTGAATTGTGATGTTTCTGTCATCTGCCTGGACTTTGGCTGACAAGGGTTAGGGTGGCATGTGGCATTGGTTGAAATGAATGCAAAAATATTGAGGAACTCCCTAATAAAGTACATGGCCCAAATGGCCCAGAGAGAAATGGAAGTCAGAAAAAAGCACAACAGTTAGTTTGAGCAGATTTGGGATTTTGGTAAGAAGAGACCTTGTTTTAAATACAAAGTTTATTTGAAAGAGAAAACTAGATTAGGTCTAAGCATCATGTCTTCTGAATTCTATTTGTAGAAAATTGAGTAATTATATAAAAGCAGACAAAGCCATGCAATGTGGGTGCTTTTAAGATAGTCTAAGTACATTTAAATGAAAATAGTGATTCTTTGATTTTCAGACGGAAGCCAACTTGGCAGATGATTTCTTTGTAGAAGACACTTCCGGTCTCCTGGAGTTAAGACCTACGCCTGCATACATTAGTGGAAAGCTGGGGTTAGTGAAACTCCTGCTGTAAAAGTGATGTGTAGATGGGTCCCTGGTCTGTATGCTCAGTGCCTGGCGTGTGGTAGATTTCCCTGACTGTTTGAGTGAATGAATGAATGGACAAATAATGACTGACAAGAGGACTATTTCACATGATTATAGGCCTCCATCCAGTAAAAAACCCAAGTCTAACCTGACTTGGTTAGTGGAGTTGTAGGTAGTGTTACCTTTTTGATGGTGAGACTGACATTCTTGAGTCTGAAGAGTGCAATGTTTATATTGTCTCCACGTGGGAAGGATGTAGTGATAATTGTTTAGATGGAGTTTCTTGACTGTCCCTGTCTTTGGAACAGGGCTATGGGATACATGTCTTTTTTTGCCTTGTCTCTAAAATACTGTTTTGATAATAGATTTGGAGTGTGAAGTTTGAAGTGTAATTAGCAATGAAGTAGTTGGGCAGTCATGTCTTCCACAAGTAAAAGTAATAGAGTACGATAATAGCCACCAAAATGCATGATGATTCAAAACGGTGGGATTTCATTTACTGTTGAAGTAAAATTGAAAGTGAGTTTTGGAATTCTAGTTCTTTATTCAGCAGATACTTAGGGGCCTGCTATTCGAGGCACTAGACATTGAAATTGGAATGGAAAGGAAACTATGTTTTGAAAATTTTCGATCAGAAGATTATGCTACTGGACAACATACATTGACAATAATGGGCCAATGAAAGTAACCATTTTAAAGTTAATGTGGGGACTTCCCTGGTGGCCCAGTGGCTAAGACTCTGTGCTCCCAAAGCAGGGGGCCCCGGGTTCAATCCCTGGTCGGGGAACTAGATCCCACATGCTGCAACTAAGATCTGGTGCAGCCAAATAAATAATTAAATATAAAGTTAATGTGAAAAGTTTGAGTTAGAAACTTATCTAGATACCTAGATGATTGTATAAGTAGAGGTGTATATAAGTCAATACATATATTTCAGTCTTAGTACATTATTTGTATAAATGCATAGAGACCATTTTGAGCAGATTAAACACTTGCTTCTTTTAGTTACAATGATATAATGAATGGTCTGTCATATTATTAATTGCAAATAAGTGAATGTATAGTATTGGGATGATTAAGGACATGTGGACACGTCAAAGGAAACAGGAGGCCAGAGGGGAGTTGGGGTACATTGGGACTGGGATCCAGAGTGCTAAGCAGGGCCATGTCCTTCCTTCCTGCTCAGAGGGCAGTGGGCTTCTACCTTCTGGCTGCTTATCTTCACATCCCATGGGGTCTTCTGCCGGTACCCACTCCCTGTGCCTCAGTAACATCTCTTCTGACTGCTCAGGTTCACAGCTGGTGTGATCAACCGGGAGAGGATGGCTTCCTTTGAGAGGCTGCTATGGCGAATTTGCCGAGGAAACATCTACGTAAAGTTCAGTGAGATGGACACAGTTCTGGAAGATCCCGTTACAGTGGGTATCTCAGGCTGCAGAAAACGTTCTCTTAAGTTTCCTGTAGCCCCACCAGAGGGGTTTGCCCTGCCAGGGGGGTTTTGTTCTCTCAAATCCTGAATCTTTAGCTCTATGGAGTTAATATCAATTTCCTTTTTTTCCTCCTTTCTTTTCTTTTTTCTTCCCCATCCCTTCTTTTTCAAAAATACCTATGAAAGGTCAGTTCCAGGACTGAGTCTTGTTAGCACCTCATAAGTGGTCATTCCTCCAAATGACTTAACTGGACCAGTTCCTGGAAACTTGTCTGTACTGGTGCCGTACGGGTTGGCAGCTGTGTCTTCATCACAGAGCACCGATCACTGATGTAGGTCAGTGTGCTCCAAGCTCCAGGGTGCACTCAAGCAGAAGATGTTGTTCAGTGGGGATTCTGATTCAGTGGGTCTATGGTGGTGCCCAGGAGCCCACATTGTTAACCAGTTTGCGATTAGTTCTTGGTAGTCAACAGACCATATATTTGGAATGAAGATTTTGAGGGTCTCCTTCACTGAGTGCCACATGTTACTGCCACTAATTTTGTAGGATTTACTTCTTCCACCTCTCTGGTTAGTATTTAAATCCACTTTTTAATTCCAAGAAGCTTGGTTTATTTCTTAAAAAAAATCATAATCTAGTCTAAAAAATAAGGGTTAAAAAATGCAATTTTAAGCTTTATTTCATGGAAAACAACTTCATAGTTAAATACAATTTAAAATAAGAAAAAAGTTTGTATTTAAAAAGTGCAAAACTTCACCATTCTCATGTCTTTATTTTTATTTTTTTTCTTGTGTTCTTTTTCTGTAGTCCATAGCTATAGGCAGGTGTGATTTAATATGGTTGTTAAAACCTGGAAATCTTTTTTTTTTTTTGCCTTCTGTTGATTTTAGATAATATAAATGCCCTCCTGTATTATAGTAGGTCCTGTAAATATTAATATTTTAAAATGTGACATTGAATCATTACTTTTCATAATCATGTTTTGACATTCTGTAGTCCTGGTGGTAAAGAGAGTATTTATAAAGTAAGATGACTTTAGCCTGATGACTTTGAAGACCGCTGAACAGATGGTGTGTGGTCAGAATGGATTCCTGGGTCTGGTGAATCCAGAAACAAGAAGATCTAAGAGATTCAGCAAAGGACCATGGGTGGGAGTGTGCTCCATGAGTGAGGGACTGTTGGAAATAACGTAAAGCAGGCGGCTCCCCGAATCCTAAAATATACCTTTCCTGCTCCCATGAGCAGCTACTAAAGAGAGTTCATTTTGATATTATTTTCAGTTGGTGCCTAACATTTCCATTGAGTTGATGTGACATTCACTGTTTTTAGACACTTAATTTCCAATTTTTCTCCAGAATATAGACACTATGATAAGCATCTTCATGCATGTCAATTTTTGTTTACTTCTGACCTAGTTCCATGATATGAATTCAAGGAAATAGGATTGCTGGCTTAAAGGGTATGGGCATGTTCATGACCCTTGTTGGGTCCTAACAAATAGCTTTTCAGTGGAGTCATACCTGATTCCAAAGACATACCTGAGACATAAGTCATGTGTGATGAGTGTGTTGGATTTGTTATCACTTTTTCAACAATGGGTTTCATCATTTTACCTTCACTCCCCACCCCAAACCAAATAAGAGTAAAACAGTGCATTTCTTTGCTTACAGTTAAGGTTGAACATTTCCATATATGCTTGTGAAATACCCATTTTCCTTTTCTTATGAAATGTCAGACTTGGACTTTAAAAATGCATTTAATCAGTGTTCCTTTGGGCATATACAGTGAGCATGTGAGTCAAACATTAGACCTAGCTCTTCATTGTTACTGTTCAGTTGCTCAGTCGTGTCTGACTCTTTGAGACCCCATGAGCTGCCACACACCAGGCCTCCCTGTCCTTCACTATCTCCTGGAGTTTGCTCAGACTCAGGTCTATTGAGTCAGTGATGCCATCTAACCGTCATCCTCTGCTGCCTCCTTCTCCTTTTGCTTTCAATCTTTCCCAGCGTCAGGGGGGTCTTTTCCAATGAGTCGGCTCTTCACATCAGGGGGCCAAAGTATCAGTCCTTCAGCATCAGTCCTTCCAATGAATATTCAGAATTGATTTCCCTTAGGATTGACTGATTTGGTCTTCTTGTTGCCCAAGGGACCCTTAAGAGTCTTCTCCAACACCACAGTTCAAAAGCATCAATTCTTTGGTGCTCAGCCTTCTTTCTGGTTCACCTCTCACATCCCTATATGACTGCTGGCTCTGTCTTTGTTAAATGTCAAATACCATTCATCCCTGAAGTATAGATGTTGTTTATGAGTTAACTCTGGTGAGCTAGGTCAGCTACTTTTACTTTAAGCCTCGCATATCCTGATTCCCTCACTTCTGCATGTTTTCTTGTTTATTAACACATCTCTTAAACACAGGGCTCAGAGCTGAATACAAGGTTCAGCTGTGATCCCTCTGGTGTAGCAGACAGTGATGTTGTCCCTCTGAGGCTGTATCAGCCTGCCTGAGGCCCCACCCAGCCTGCCTCCATGGCCTTGACCTCAATCATAATATTATGAACTTGAATCAACTGGGAGAAGTTGAAGTTTTCCAATTTTAAATTTAGAAAAAAATAAATTCTAAACACATACATTTTACTGTTCTGATTTTCCAGAGAGAAGAAATTAAAAAGAATATATTCATCATATTTTATCAAGGAGAACAGCTCAGGGAGAAAATCAAGAAGGTCTGTGATGGGTAAGCGACTATTAAAGGTTCTTTTCATCAGCTATTTGGGTCGGGATTAGTTCAGGGTCTGTGCAATAAATCCAAAATAAATTTCCCTGGTGGCTCAGTGGTAATGAATTCTCCTGCCAGTGCAGGAGACATGGGTTCAGTTCCTGGATGGGGAAGATCCCCTGGAGAAGGGAATGGCAACCCTCTCTGGTATTGTTGCCTGGGAATTCCCATGGACAGAGAAGCCTGGCAGGCTATAGTCCTCGGGGTCGCAGAGAGTTGGACACAACTTAGCAATTGAACAGCAAGGCTCGAGTAGAGCTTCTTTGAGGTTTGCTTAGGGTTTTAGAATGACTTTCCCACGTTTGATAGTAGTGCTAAAAAGGCAACTGCTTTCTAGTAACTGTGGGAATAGGAACAGAGAGATCTTGATGAGTAAAATTTAAAAGGTCGGAAAAGACATTTCAGTTGCTTCCTTCACACGCCCTTTATCAGCTGCTAAAGAACAAGCAAACTGCATGCTCAGTTGTTTCTGAGGTTACTGAATCATCTTATGTGCAGCCCCTTAGAAGCAGAAAGTCAGTAGAGAAAAGAGACCAACACAGTTCTGGGGAGAAGAAGAGACTAGTCAAGCTTGCAGTCGTTTTTATATAACAGCTGGTGGGTTTTGTGGTTTGAGTGGAGCCCATTCATATAATAGAACCACAGGTTTAATTCAGATGGTGTGAGCAATGTGTTGGGAACTGTGGGATGAGATCCATCGTCTGGCTGCTCACTAGATGGTCACTGTGGGGGAAGGTGGTCATCTAACCAAACTGGACAAGGGATGGGTTAGTAGAAAAGGATGTGCCTGTGCTTCTTGGCAATCACCCACGTGTGTCCTGTGGAATGTTTGAAACACAGGTTTCGAGCCACTGTGTACCCCTGCCCAGAGCTGGCGTCGGAGCGCAAAGAGATGCTGCAGGGTGTCAACATGAGGCTGGAAGATTTATTCACCGTGAGTGAGGCGTTCAGGCGTGTGACGCAAACACCTGCCATTTCCTTGCTCCAAGGGCCCTTGCTCCGAGGTTGGCTGGAATGTCTGCTATGCTTGTCTCGCTGTTGCTGCAGAAGGCTTCATAATTAGGAGACGGATGGCGTTCACTAAGCTCGTGGTGATTCTGCTTGTCAGGGATGCTTTGCCTGGGCTTAGAGTTAACCACAGCCCTTGTTAGCCTTCAGTTCCCCACCCCAGGCTGATAAAAGGAACCTTTTATTGCCAGACCGGCCTAGGCCACCTCTGTGATATAACTCACTAGCCAATGAAGGCGAACAGCCAGTCTTGCTGATTTTTTTCTCCATGGAATTGCCTGGTTGTGTGAGCCAAGCAATTAATTCTGTCAAGGCAGTGAGTCAGGTTTCACATATGAACACGCCCCCCAGTTCATATCCTCTTACTGAATCTGTCATCACTTAGGATGGCTCTCAAAACATAGGACTTTTCTTCAATAATAGTCATAAGCTTTGTGAGTAATCCCTGAAAGCCACTGGCCTATATCAAATGGTGTATTCCAGATCAGCCCTGTCCAATAGGTGTTGGCAGAAATGTTATATAACGTGCGAGTCCAGTGTCATAGCCGTGAGCCACATGTCACCCCTGAGCATTTGAAATGTGGCTGGTGCCCCTGGGGGAGTGGATTTTTATTTGTATTTAATGTGGCTACCGTATTGGTCAGCACAGTTCTAGGTCCTCGATGAGTATCTTTAGAAATTAGATGTGTGTGTGTTCATCTTCCCAGAAAAAGCAGTGTTTGATTCTCTAATCCTCTCTCTTCCCTCTTTGTCACTTGTCAGGGAGACTCTTTCCTTGAAGCAATTACCCCTGAAGTCCTTTCCCCTGAATGTTTTGCTGGATTTTATGAAAACTACATGAGGATGGACTTACCTAGGGGTTCAGGGGTTGGAACTCTGTGCTTCCTCTGCAAGGAACTCGGGTTTGATCCCTGTTAGGGAATGAGATCCTGCATGCCAGGTGGCACAGCCAAAACAAAGCAAAAGTCTCATGAGGAGGATGAAAGTTAGGCTAGACTTACACTTAGGTTTCAGATGTCTTGGGTAGTCCTGTGTAATGGTTACTGAAAGGGTTATTGGGTTGTATCATCAGAACAAAATCTGGTTCCATTTAAACAAATCCTCTGTGGGCCAGATCACCTATCATTCCTTCATTCATTAATTTGCTTGCCATTTATTGGAGAGGTTTGGTATGTAAGGCATTTCGATAGATGTATTAGTTTCCTTTGGCTGATGTAACAAATTACTGCAAACTGGGTGACTTAAAATAATGAAATTTATTCTCTCACGGTTCTGTGGTGAGAAGTCTGAAATCAAGGTGTCAGCAGAGCCAGGCTTCCTCTGAAGGCACTAGGAAAGGATCCTTGCTTGCCTCTTCTGCTACAGTTTGCATGTTTGTATCACCCCAAAATTTGAATGTTAAAAACCTAATGCCTAGGACTTCCCTGGTGGTCCAGTGGTGAAGAATCTGCCTGCCAATGCAGGGGACATGGGTTGAACCCCTGGCCCAGGAACTGAGATACCGCATGCTGGGGGCAACGAAGCCCATGCAACACAACTGCTGAGCCCGTGCTCCCTACAGCCCATGCTCCCTAACAAGAGAGTAGCCCCTCCTTGCCACAACTAGAGAAAGCGCGAGTGCAGCAATTAAAAAGCCTGTGTGCTACAACAAAGGCCCAGTGCAGCAAAAAATAAAAGGCAACAAAACCCCCAAAAACCTAGTGACCTGGATGATGGTATTAGGAGATGGGGCCTTTGGGAGGTGATTAGTTCATGAGATTGGGGCTCTCCTGCATGGGATTAATGCCCTTTTAAAAAGATCCTAGAGAGCTGGCTTCCCCCTTGTGCCATGTTGGGTTAGACTTTGAAGTCTGCAGCCGAGACAAGGGCCTTCAACCTCAGACTTCCACCTTCCAGAACTGGGAAAATTTTTTGTTACAAAGCACCAGTCTATGATATTTTATCATAGCCGCTTGAGTGGACTAAGGCATCTTCCCAGCCCCTGGTGGCTGTCAGCCATCCTTGCTGGTCCTTGCTTTGTTGATGCGTCACTCCAGTCTCTGCCTCCATCGCATGCATCTTCCCTGTGGGCCTCAGTGTCCAAATTTCTTACAAAACACTGGTCACACTGGAATAGTGCCCACCCTACTCCAGCATGACCTCATTTTAACTCGATCACATCTGCAAAGCCCATATTTCCAAGTAAGATCATGTTCCCAGCCAACAGTCTTAGGACTTCAGCATGTCTTTTGCGGGGACACCATTCAACCCATCACAATAGTACTATAAGGAGTTTAGAAGAAAAGGAAGATACAGTCCTGCCCTTAGGGCTTTAACCTCTAGTGCAGGAGGTCAAGGCCTGGTGAGAACTACGAGGCAGAGGAGTGGCCAGGAGCCAAAGACGCCTCCAGGTCTGGCTATCCTGCATTTTTGCCATGTTATCTGGCATCTCCCTGAGTGTCCTTTGTTTTGTGGGTGCTGTTTTTTCGGCCAGGTGTTAACACAGACAGAGTCTCACCGTCAGGGCCTCCTGCAAGAAGCAGCTGCCAACTGGCACTCCTGGGTCATCAAGGTGCAGAAGATGAAGGCCATTTACCACATCCTGAACATGTGCAACATTGACGTCACCCAGCAGTGTGTGATCGCTGAGATCTGGTTCCCGGTGGCAGACACCAAGCGCATCAGGAGGGCGTTGGAGCAAGGCGTGGTGCGTTGTGGGGATGGGGGCGGGGGCCGGGGAGGGTCATGTCCAGTTGAGTGGGCCCTCTGCCAGGTGTTCAGATTGCTAGCCTCCTAGATCACGTGACCCTTACCTGGTAGGGCTGTCTGTCTTTACGCCTTCGGTCCTTACGCAGTGTGTGGGCACATGTCAGAAATGCCTATTCTTCTCAGTGCTTGACCCACAGGCAACATTTCTTTGATCTTAGCAAGAGTGTACTGGGCACTGGTGTGCTGTCACTCCATTAGCTTTGTCGGGCTGGAAAGACAGATAACCAGACACCTGCAACAATAGCCAGAACGCGGGGAGTGGATGGCTCCCCACGCCTGCTGCTGTGCTAAGCACTCACACACCTTGCATAACTCCTACCGTGCTCTTGAGTCCTCTCTCTGCCCAGTGGGGGGCCTGTCTCATCACCTGTTTGCCCCATTGAAATTTGGGAGAGGGTCAAGGCCATTAGGAATATAGAAACAAAATTTGGAAAGTGAATAAACTCTTGAGAGAGTAAGTAGGAAGGAAGGGAGGAAGAGCAGAGGTCTCAGAACTGTGCATAACATTTGCAGGAGCTTGAGGATGGAGATTGCCAGAGGATCAGGAGGAACTCGACTCTCTTTGACAACTCTCCTTTAAGATAAATTACATAAGTACTAACTTCAGATGAAATCATGAGTCTCAGGTTAAGAAATTGTCCCAGGTTCACCGAGTGAGTGACAGGAGTTGGACTGTGATCCATGTGCTTACACCCAGCCAATGGCTTTCTTCCTAATATCTTCTCATATGTTCTTTTTGCAGGAACTGAGTGGCTCCTCCATGGTCCCCATCTTGACAGCAGTGCAGTCTAAAACAGCTCCTCCCACATTTAACAGGACAAATAAATTCACAGCTGGCTTCCAGAATATTGTAGATGCATATGGCATAGGCAGTTACCGGGAGATGAACCCAGGTAAAGGAATCTGATGTGTTTCTCAACCAGGCAGCTTGAAAGGAAAATTGAATAAGATTATCACAGCGGTGGCCTTGGCAATTCACTGCTTTGAACTGTGACATTCCTAAAATCTTAGTTGGTTTTTTAATCCCCCGAATTGTCTTTTGAAATGGTGATTAGCGAGATTTGCTCCTTGAGAGGATTTCATCTGTTCTCAGGCAGACAAATTCAGTTTTCATTTTCTTACTGATTCAGTGAGGATCATCTTAGGCATCATCATAGTCACATAGTATTGTGTGGGAGAGATGGCAATGGGCACAGATAGGACTTTTAGTCAGAAGACTGGATTCTCAGTGATACTATATCACTGAGTCTGATTTGTAAAGTAAGGGGGTAGACCAGATGTTCATTAGCCAAGCAGTTCATGGTGCTGCTCTTCTCCAGCCTGGGTCTGAATCTAATTTGTGACCTGTATTGCAGGGTCCTGTGAGTAACTGCTGGAGGTGTGTGGTGCATGTGAATGGTTGGAAAACAAACAAAAGGTGGTAGTGGACAGGGTACAGAAAGCACTTAGAGAGAGGAAACTGGTTTTAAATCCCATTAAACTTTGTGATCTTGGGAAAAGTCACTTTTGTTGGTGGTGTTCAGTTGCTAGATCATGTCCGACTCTTTGTGACCCCATGGACTGCAGCATGCTAGGCTTCCCTGTCCACCACTATTTCCCGGAGTTTGCTCAAACTCCTGTCCGTTGAGTTGGTGATGCTATCCAACCATCTCATCCTCTGTTGCCCCCTTCTCCTCCTGCCTTCAATATTTTCCAGTGTCAGAGTCTTTTCCAATGAGTCGACTCTTCACGTCAGGTGGCCAAAGTATTGGAGCTTCAGAAGGTCACTTAGCTGCTCCATAACTCAGCTCATCTGTAAAGTGGGGAGTAATAATACTTACCAACTGAGGAGTTAATGTATGTGAGGGCTAAGTGAGTGTCAGGGGTGGGGATGGTGAGGGACAGCAGAGTCAGAAAGACACAAGGGACCAGCTTGTAGGTCATGGAGCCTGGTAGGGAAATCTTTGATGTGGGGCTGAAAGAATGTTGGGAGGACTCAGGCCGCTGTGATCTCACCTCTACAGCTCCCTACACCATCATCACTTTCCCCTTCCTGTTCGCCGTGATGTTTGGAGACTGTGGTCATGGAACTGTGATGTTCCTGGCAGCCCTTTGGATGGTCCTTAATGAGAAACACTTGCTCGCTCAAAAATCGACCAATGAGGTGGGTGCCCATCAACTGTCTCACCTGTTTCCTTGGAGGTTATAAGTAGAGTATGAAAAATGTATCTGTTGTTTTCACTGTGGAAATAACATGTTGTTTTGAAAAGTAAGGGAAAGATGGAAAGTTTAAAAAGGGACCAGAATTCAGCATAAAAATTCCTGGCCAAAGGTAAATCCTTTGGATGGTTTGGTACAGTACCATCTTTGTTTATTGTATATTTTTCAACAAAGTATTGATCTTTTCCTTTACTTTTCTTTCCAACATTGATTTTTTTCCCCCTTTGATTAGAAAAGTGATATATGTTTCTTGTAAAAATTGGGAAAATACAATAATCTAACTACCGAAAGAAAATTACAATTAATGCTTTTTTTCTGTGCTTATACACAAGTATATAATTTTCTAAAATTGAGATGAAAGAGTCTATGTTAATTTGTAGCTTGCTTTTTTTTTTCACTCAAAATATCACAACTATTTTTTCATGGCAGAGCCCTTCTACAATCAGCCCATTCTCAGTGTCTTTATGTAATGCTGAGAAATCCTGAATATCATGTTCACACTTGAAATTTCCATATTTTCCTTGAAGTCCCTTCACAGTATTGTGAAGATTGAGACAACTCAAGCCTGCATTGTGTCAACTTAATCAGTTCAGTTCAGTCATGTCTGACTCATTGTGACCTCATGGACTGCAACACGCCAGGCTTCCCTGTCCATCACCAACTCCCAGAGCTTGCTCAAACTCATGTCCATTGAGTCAGTGATGCCATCCAACCATCTCCTCCTCTGTCGTCCCCTTTTCCTCCTGCCTTCAGTCGTTCTCAGCATCAGGGTCTTCTCCAATGAGTCAGCTCTTCGCATCAGGTAGCCAAAGTATTGGAGCTTCAGCTTCAGCATCAGTCCTTCCAGTGAATACTCAGGACTAATTTCCTTTAGGATGGACTGGTTGGATCTCCTTGCAGTCCGAGGGACTCTCAAGAGTCTTCTCCAGCACCACAGTTCAAAAGCGGCAATTCTTTGGTGCTCAGCTTTCTTTATGGTTAATCAGTTAGTATCACTTTGTGTCCATTGTAGTACGATTTATAAGCTGGATGCATACCTTTTAACTCTATCCTGAATTTTAAGAATACCTGCCATCTTTAATGCTAGTTGACTTAAGTCAAGCCAGTTCAATGATGTCATAGTTAGTCAATCATAAACAGGGTTAGTGGGAGAATCAACCTATGTCCAATAGTGTTTTCCATGACAAGCATCTTGATAGACATGCTTTCCTATAATTAATATTTAAAGTCTCATACTTAAGCAGTTTTGAGAATGACTGATATATATCAACCAGTCTTACAGAAAGTGCTTTTCTTTTCTTAGTGGATGTGCTTAGAGACTCAGCATTTTCAGTAAAAGTGAAGTGTTAGTCCTTAGTCGTGTCTGACTCTTTGCAACCCCATGGACTGTAGCTCGCCAGGCTCCTCTGTCCATGGGATTCTCTAGGCAAGAATACTGGAGTGGGTTGCCATTCCCTTTTCCAGGGGCTCTTCCTGACTCGGATCGAAGCGAGGTCTACTGTATTGCCAGCAGATTCTTTACTGTCTGAGCCACCAGAGAAGCCACCTCAATGTCACAGGTGTAGGTTTAACTTGCATACAATTTAGCAGCATAAGTGGCAGCTCTGTTCTTGTCTCCTGGAAGGAGTAAGACAGCAGTTGCTCACTTTCAAGTGCATCCGTTACAGCGGACGCTTTTCTTCAGTTACATTTTCTAACCAAGGCTGAATTAAAGGCTGTGAGGCTATGTGGTTTGTTTCCGCAATAACTGCCATTTCAGGACTTTTCTGGATCAGCTCTAGAAGCTCAGGAAGACCCGGGTGGGTATGCCCTTTCTGTCTGGATCACTTTGACCCCTGCCTGGCGGCCGACACGGCCCCTCTGTGCAGGACGCCTGTGTCTTGGCTGCAGCTGTCCGGTGGTGCTGGGGGCCTCCTTAAAACTCGTCCCTGGGGTCTGGTTCAGAGCCTGCTGACGGTTGTCCTCTGACTTCCTGGGGCCAGATTTGGAACACCTTCTTCCATGGGCGCTACCTCATCCTCCTCATGGGCATCTTCTCCATCTACACGGGCTTGATCTACAACGACTGCTTCTCCAAGTCTTTGAACATCTTTGGCTCTTCCTGGAGTGTCCAAGCCATGTTCAGAAATGGCACATGGAGGTAAGTTGGGACAGAGGTGGGTCACTCACTGGTCATCCAGGTGGACTCAGTTCGCATGCCCGGGGCCTTCTGTGCCTGGTTCTGCTCAGAGGTGTGCTCACTAATTGAACAAATTCTTCGGCGTTATCTATGGCGTGTGAGACCTTGTATCACTTCCTCAGTTAACTGTGCTGGTCACTGTAATGCATGGAAAGGTTTTTCAAAACTTCAGTCAAATTATGTAGGTATGCTGGAATGCCTCCCACCCCCAGGCAGTGCTGTGAAAACAAGGGTGGGTCAGGTATAAACTGGGCATCAGAGTAGCAGTCATGAAAGCAAGAAGACTTTGGGAGAAGAAGGTGGCATTGAAACTTTCTTGCTTGGCCTGGAATCGGAAAGAGAGTGAAATTATGTATCCACGTGCTTAGGAGGCTTTGCTTGAAGAGAGACTGATGCAGGTGTTGAGCTGTCTAAATGATTGGTTTCCAGTGTTCAAAGCCCCAGGCTTAGCAAAAGGGCATTATCTTTGACTGCTCAGAGCAGCTTGACTGGTTAAAAGCAAAGGAAGAGGTTTTGCACTGCTCATTTCCTGTATTTGCCTTGCGGGTGACAGGGTGAGGAAGGCAGGGGATATTGTGGGCTGGCTGGTGGGGAGAAGTCTTGGCTTTAGGAAAGAGAGACCTGGAAACTCTCCTCATCCCCTCGCCTGAGGCACACTTCCCGCAGGCATCCCTGGTTATTTCAGACACACAGTCATCAGAATGGAAACAGCACTTCAAGAGTGGAGATTGGGGAAAGGGAGAGAGATTTTAAAATTTGAGGAGTGGGTCAGTGTGATGAATTGAGGGAGGAGGACAGTGGAGGAGAGGGAGCTTCGAGGGAAACCCATGGGAATGTTGACGACTTTTGATCTTTGGGGGACCCCGGGCTGCTGGCATCACACGAGATAACCAGGGAGCTTCCAGGTTCCTTTACTGTTGTTGTTTTAGTAGCTCAGTCGTGTCTGACTCTTGCGGCCATGTGGACTATAGCCTGCCAGGCTCCTCTGTGCATGGAATTCTCCAGGCAAGAGTACTGGAGTGGATTGCCATTTCCTTCTCCAGGGAATCTTCCCGACCCAGGGATTGAACCTGTGTCTTCTGCATTGATAGACAGGTCTTTACTGCTGAGCCACCAGGAAATAGGAGCTACATACCAAGGCTGAAAAGCCTCAGGTGATGTTGCTCACATCTGCCCCACAGATGCTTCAGGTCAGTTTCGGGTTTCTCTGTCTTGCCCTGGAGCATCCAGGGGAAGTGACAGGAGAGCACCGCGAGAAAGGAGAGACAGATGCCTGACCGGAGGCACAGTCCTTCCTCCATGTTTTCTCTCTCAAGCACAGTAGGACTTTCTATTGAAGGCATGTCAAGGGTCTTACCTGCTTGCTAAATCTGCGCTGCATATTGTAAGTGCGGAGAGAGAAAACACCATCCACCTCATCCCAGGATTTCTTAGGAAAGATTCAGCGCAGGGTTCCTTTTGACGTGGAGCATCCTAAGTGCATGTGAGGGCTTGGTGCTGACTGAAGGGGGGCTCTGAGGGGCTATGGTAGTGCTGGGGGTGTGTTACCGAGGCTCCGTGAATCTCCTGTTAGTCCCTCTGCTGGGTCCAAGTGCCCTGTAGTAGAGGACAGGAATGTTAATAAATAAATAAAAATGAAGAAGAAAACATTTTGCAAGATTCCAATTACAGATGGCCATGTCTATGGGTATTTTTTTTTTTTTTTTTTGCAATTAGTATCCTGGAGAGATGCCTGGAAGAACAAAACTTTCATCCATTTGAAGACAGCTTGCTTACTGCTGCTCTTCAGGCTTGCACTTATAAGCATAGTGATGGACTCAGAAATGTGTTAAATTGGCAAAACTTTATCAAACCATGCACCCAAATTTTCATTTGCCCTGGAGTGTGCCTGGGAAAGGTCGGAGTCCGATGGTTGGCTGTCACTCTGCAAACGTGGGTCAGAATATTGTTCTTTTGTGTACAGGCAAATGACCTCTGCCCCCATTTCCAGGCTTTTGAGGCCATGCCTGTACTGAGGCCCCAGGCTGGGTCCCACACCCACACATGGGAGGCAAAGGGAAGCCACAGGCATCCATCAGAGTGGCAGAGGGCACAGCAGAGGGTTTTGGTTACCGGCTGCAAGCTAAGTCTTGGGCCTGCTTACCCTGACAGTGGGATAGAGACACTGTCACAACCTCCTTCCCTGGGGACCGTGCACCACTCTCAGTAAGAGGCTATTAGAAGGGCTTTGAGGATTTGGCCTCAGGAAGGATAAGGGGAAGCTTAGGTCATTTTTGTGGTTTGGACAGCGTCCTTATCTTGAAATGTCCATGTTTTGACATGATGTGATTGTGGAATGGTCTTGTTTTTGTCTTGATCCACCACGCACGGTCACCCTGTGGTCTTATCTGATGTTCTGTGAAATTGCTTATGTTCAACGGCAGATACTATGGCTTGGCTGTGGGCACCAGACCGACTTCCTCTTTTTATTTTGTCACACAAACACATCTCTGATAGTGAAATCCAGGCATTTGCACTGAGGCGTGCCTTTTGGACAGGGGTCTGGGTGTGAGATGGCCAGTCAGGCCCAGCTGCCTCCACTGTCGCTGAGGGCCTGGTCAGCGTAACCAGGCTTCCTGAACTCCTCGCACTGGGCTACAAATACCACCACCACACTAGCTGCAGGAGGGAGGGAATGTGTTTCTAGGCAGCCTACGTTACCAACGTTCTGTTCTTCATCCTTTCAAATACTCAATCTTGGGTCCCTCCGTAGACATGTGCTCTCAAAAACAACAACAAAAAATAAGCCCTAATGTTCTTAACCCCATCAGGTTTGCACAGACAGTAAGAAGTTCCTGCTCTTTGACATTTGTACTTCTGAGTGAGAAAGGGACACAGATTTAAAGGCACTTAATGGACCATAATTTTAGTTCCTGGAGGTCAGGGGCCACGTGTGAAAGCCAGTTCACTCCTCCAGGATCAGCTCTTGTGCCCCCAGGGGAGATTTCCCAGGCTGGTCCCAAGGTTGGATTTTATTTCTTCTATGCTTCCCTGGTTGTTCAGCTGGAAGAACCTGCCTGCCAGTGCAGGAGACACTGGAGATGTGGGTTCAGTCCCTAGGCCAGGAAGATCCTCTGGAGAAGGACATGGCAACCCGCTCTAGCATTCTTGCCTGGGAAATGCTGTGGACAGAGGAGCCTGGTAGGCTACACTCCATAGGGTCGCAAAGAGTCAGACACGACTGAGTGTGCATGTACGTATGTTCCTGTCACCCCTTCCCCTGCCTCTTTTTTGATGTAAGATAGATTTTTCTTTACCTCATCAGGCTGAGAGCCCTGGGGAAACTCAGACTATGACCTCCTTGAGAGCCAGAGGGTATTTTCTGTAGCTTAGCACACAGTGCTTATTCAGTGAGTAAAAGTCAGTTTCTTTGTGACCCCATGGATTGTATCCTCCAGGCTTTTCTGTTCATGGGATTTTCCAGGCAAGAATACTGGACTGGGTTGCCATTTCCTCCTTCAGGGAATCTTCCCAACCCCAGGATCGAACCCTGGTCTCCTAGCATTGCAGGCAGTGTCTTTACTCCCTGGGCCACCAGGGAAGCATGGTTATTTGTTAGTTGAATGAAACAGTTGCTGAGTCACACCAACAGTTAGGCTTTGATTGGCTGCTTGCAAGTGGATGACTGATGTTCCTGTAGTATTTTTCCTACCTCTGGTTGATCACTGGCTTTGTTTTTGTTTTTCCTTTCGCTCTCAATAGTATGCAAGTATTGAAAACGAATCCACTGTTGCAGCTGGACCCAGCCGTTCCAGGAGTGTACTCTGGAAATCCATACCCGTTTGGAATTGATCCGGTAATAATGTCTTCTGAGGTTAAATATTATGTAAAATGTCTTGCTGAGGAGATTTCTTCC
The DNA here is from genome assembly GCF_963930625.1 of Muntiacus reevesi. Lineage (NCBI taxonomy): Eukaryota > Metazoa > Chordata > Mammalia > Artiodactyla > Cervidae > Muntiacus > Muntiacus reevesi. Next base: position 97,002,905 of record NC_089254.1, on the reverse strand, counting down.
CCTCCTCTGTGTGGAGGGGAAGAAAGTGCTAGAACCTATGAAATCCACAAACATGCGTTGAGATAGAAGAGCAGGTCATGGAGGTGTCTGTGACACACGGCCCCAGATTTGAGTACACATCCTACTTGTACCCTATATCCAGTCACTGGGCCATTTTCCCTGCAGTTTCCCAAACATCTGCCTCTTTCTTCTCAGTCATACCCTTGGTGGTTAACAATTGCTTCTTTAAAAGGCACTTGTTTACCTGGAAAATATGCTTATTAGATAAGCAATTTGGCATCCTAGCCAGGTTCCCAACTTTGGCATATTCTTCCAATGATTAATGTCTTAACTTTTTCCTAGGGAAGTATGGATTTGCTTTTATATTTGCTTTATTTTGCTGCATAGAATTAGAGTTTTAAAAAAATGTGTTAACTCTGATTGGTTTGTTATATCTACCTCAGTTGGATTTGAGCCAAACAAAGGTGTTCCTTTGCCCAAACTTCAGGTGCAAAGCGATTTCGAGGTCACGCACGCATGTTAGTGCAAAGCCACTGGTACTGTGGCTTTAGCACGTATCACCACCAGATGGCAGACTTGTGCTCCAAATGAGCACAAGCATCTGGACCTGAACTTGGCAGATACGGTTCGTAAACGTTTTCTCTATGCTCTTTTTGTTGGAAGAGAACCTGAGACCACAGTTTTACTTGCTGACAGTTGAGAGGAATAATGTTGCTGTTGTTCAGTCACAAAGTCATGTCTGACTCTTTGCAACCCCATGCATTGCAGCATGCCAGGCTTCCCTGTCTATCACCAACTACCAGAGCTTGCTCAAACCCATGTCCACTGAGTCGGTGATGCCATCCAACCATCTCATCCTCTGCCATGCCCTTCTCCTCCTGCCGTCAATCTTTTCCAGCATCAGGGTCTTTTCCAATGAGTCAACTCTTTGCATCAGGTGGTCAAAAGGTTGGAGCTTCAGCTTTAGCATCAGTCCTTCCAATGAATATTCAGGGTTGATTTCCTTTAGGATTGACTGGTTTGATCTCCTTGAAGTCCAAGAGACTTGCAAAAGTCTTCTTCAACACCATAGTTCGAAAGCATCAATTCTTCTATGTTCATCCTTCTTTATGGTCCAATTTTCACACCATACATGACTACTGGAAAAACCAGTATAGCTTTAACTATACAGACTTTTGCTGGCAAAGTGATGTCTGCTTTTTAATATGCTAAGTTTGTCACAGCTTTCCTTGCAAGAACAAGTGTCTTTTAGTTGAGGGATCATACTGACCCTAAAATTGGTTCTCTGGTCTCTCCTCTCTTGGGATTCACCCTCTCTTCATTTTTGAGTTCTCCCACTTTCTGCTTGCCTCCCCTCTCTTATAAAAACAGCAAGCATCACCCAGGATTGGTTTTCACTTGACACTTGCATTTTAAGTTTTATCAAAAGAGGTTAAGTCCTTGAAGGCTTGTTTGTAAGCTGCAAGGTGCTAAAAATAAATGCAAGTTGTTATTTTTGTAGACTGGAAGCCTTTATCTTTGGTTCTAGGAGTTTCGCGAGTAGCAGGCGGGCATAGGAGGAGTATAGATGGATGTGATTTTTAAGGTCTGATTGACCTTCCTTTCCTTTGAATATCATTGCTTCTACCGTCCTGTCTGTTCCCTTCACAGCCCCCATCTGATGCATCAGCAAATCCTATCTGCCCAATTTTGCTCCTCACAGGCAAAGGGAGAATAGTGTATTTAACCTTTCAAAACTGAGTAATCCAGTCTCTGTGTGCATGCTCAGTCGTGTCCAGCTCTTTTGCAACCCTATGGCCTCTAGCCTGCCAGGCTCCTCTGTCCATGGGCTTTTCCAGGCAGGAATACTGGAGTGGCTTGCCATTTCTCCCTCCTGGGGATCTTTCCAACCCAGGGATCGAACCCACATCTCTTGTGTCTCCTGCATTGGCAGGTGACTTCTTTACCACTAAGCTACCTGGGAAACGGTCTATTCTCTACTCTGCATTCAATTTTGTCATCTGCCCACTAGTTAGAAAAATGTGAGGGTGAAAGGCAAGGCGGGGTGTTGAAAATAATAATTTTTTTCCTAGTAACATTTAGATTTTTAAAATGTTTTAGTCTTTTTATTATAAAGAAAAATAATACATCTTCAACACAATGAACATGAGTTTGAGCAAACTCCAGGAGATGGTAAAGGACAGGGAAGCCTGGTGTGCTCTAGTCCATTGGGTGGCAAGGAGTAGAACGTGACTGAACAACAATACTTGTGATTAAAACTCCATATAATGCAAAAATTATTAAAAAATGGGTTGACTTTCTTGCCTTTCCTCTTCCTACAATCTGATTCCCCAGAGATAATCTCTTTAATAGAACATTTCTGTGCTTATATTATTAATAGCACTTATATATATTAATGAAGGGTTTGATTTTTACATAATGTAAATTTCTACAGCTGCATTGATTAACTGTTGAGCATCTATTTGTGAATCAAATTGCAAAATATTTGAGCATCAGAGCTGAGGGGACTTTCTAAAAGTGTTTGTAAATATTTTATAATAAATGAACATTACACATTGGTTAAAAGCCTGTGATTTAGAATCAGAAAGCCTGTATTTAAATCTTGGCTTTTCTGTTTACTTGCTATGTGGTTTTGAGCAAATTATCATCTCTGTGTCTCTGTTTCCTCATCTGTAAAATGGGTATAATAATAGTCCTTATAGAGTTTCTCAGATGAGTAAATGGATTTTATAGGTAAAACACCCAGAAGAGTCTGGTGCATACAGAATAAATGCCCCATTTGCTATTATATTACTTCTCCCTGAATGTGTAAATAACTTAGTCTCCCTGATATCTTGTAAATATACTTACCTGTAAAACGGAATCACTTAAAACTATCTCATAGAGTTTTTATTAGAATTGAATGAGATAAATACACTTAAAGGGCTTAGTATGTGCCTGGTACTTACCCGTGAACATCTTTAGCTTTTCCAGGCTGGGTCTAAAGTGTACAGGTAACCCTGCCGTCATCGTGTGGAGTGATCCTGAGGGTATTGGCCAACCACGCAGGCGAAGGGTAAAGCAGAGGGTGCAGGACAAGCCTGGTGCAGCTTCGATGCCCAGGGGGTTGATCAGGGTAGAAGTGCTTTCCTGAGTGACTTTCTCAGAGCAAACATAGCTCTAGCGCCTTCTAGACTCCGGTCTCATGTTTTTCTTTCTTTAATTTTGGGGGAAATTACTTTACAGTCTCGTGTTGGTCTCTGCCACACAGCAGTGCCGATCAGCCGTCCTCACCCCCACACTGCCTCCCTCCCCTTCCCCATGCCCGCTTCTAGGTCGTCGCGGGGCCCCAGGCTGGGCTTCCCGTGTCAGAGAGCAGCCTGGCAGCGGCGGTCTGCTTTGCACATGGCAGGGTGTGCACGTGAGTGCTGCTTCCTCCGTGTGGTCTCACGTGCTTCATGTCTTGTTTCCCTTCCAGATTTGGAACTTGGCTTCAAACAAGCTGACGTTTTTGAACTCCTACAAGATGAAGATGTCAGTTATCCTGGGAATTGTCCAGATGGTTTTTGGTGTTATTCTCAGCCTTTTCAATTACAGGTAGGTTTCGTGATGAACTTTCTGCCTGTTGGTCTGACCACGTCAGTGATGAGTGGTGACAGAGCCACCAGTTTGGTCCTGTGTCCATCCTCAAGTGTGTGAAAGTGTAATTGCTCAGTCGTGTCCAGCTCTTTGCGACCTTATGGCCTGTAGCCCACTAGGCTCCTCTGTCCATGGGATTTCCCAGACAAGAATACTGGAGTGGGGAAGCCATTTCCTCCTCCAGGGGATCTTCCTGACTCAGGGATCGAACCTGGGTCTCCTGCATTGCAGGCAAATTCTTTACCATCCTGGGTCTCTTGGCTTGAGCTTGGACAAGCTGATTTGCCAGAAATGATACCTCTGTTTCTCCTGAGCTGAGTGAACCTTTCACCTCAGAAATATTTGAGAGTTCAGAAAGAGACTGCAAGCCTGCGGTGCTGTCGTTGTTGCTGTTTCGCCACGTAGTCGTATCCGACTCTTCACTACTCCATGGGCTGCAGCCACAGTGTTCTGTGTGCGCAACCCTCCAGGCCTCAGTTGGTGCTATGTCTGGGCTTAGCCCCACTGCATTCGGGCCAGAGTGCCCTCAGATCCTGAATTCCACTTGGTATCATTTCTTCATACTGGCAGCAGCCTCTCTTTCACTTCTTTGGTGGTTAATTTCTCCATCTATCCTTTCCATTTTGCTCTATCTCTACCGGAGCTTCTCAAACTTGTATATTTGTGCTAAAGTTGTAAATGCTTGAAAACAGCCCATTTAGAAACCCTTCGTGGACTTGGCAGCTTGTCAGTATCCCCAAAACCCATCTGCCAGAAGGTCAGTAGTGTACTGCAGAAATGATGCAGGGTTTAGAATCAGAGATTTGGCATCCAGCATGGCAACCCACTCCGGTATTCTTGCCTGGAGAATCCCGTGGACAGAGGAGCCTGGCAGGCCGCAGTCCTTAGGTCGCAAAGAGTCGGACCCGACCGAAGCGGCTGAGCAGAGCACACACACAGCACACATCGCTGTGTGGTCATCGACATGTTGCTGGACGTGTCTGTGATCCACCAAAACCCACCTGCAGGAGGTCAGTACCGTACTGCAGAAGTGATGCAGGGTTTATAATCAGAGATTTGACATGCTTGTAGCTGTGTGATCGTAGATGTGCTGCTGAACGTGTCTGTGATCGTTTTCGTCCGCAGAGTGGCAATAGAGGCGTCAGAATGGGTCAGTTATTGTGTAGTAACAAACAACTCCCAACTCTCAGTGCTTCCAGACCATGATACATGTCATGGTGGGCCACTGGGGGTGCTGCTCATCGTATCCTCACACCGGGACCAGCGCTGATGGGCGGCCACCTCCCCGAAGTTGCCAGTTGCTGTGGAGGGAGAGAGTGGTCAGTTACAGACTGACTCTTAAGCTTCCACCCAGAGTAACACATGCCACCTCCGTTCCCGTTTCATTGACCAGAACCAGTCATGTGATGACCCATGTCTATTGGAAAACCAGTAGACTAGACACATGATTCTTGAAAAATAAGAACTATTTAGTGAATAAGCGAATGACAGTGCCTTGGTTCTACTGCCTGCCTGAAAGTGCTGTGGGAATTACACAAGGGGTAAAACCAGGATAAAACCAGGAAGGACTTTCTGGGTGGACTGTGATTAGCATCGTGTGACAGGCCAGCCTCAACTATCTCTCTCAATCCTGCTTTATCATGGGGTCTCCATTTTCCCTGCAATAGCTCTTATGATTAAAACGTCTTTCTGACGTTTTACCTGGGGTTCCCCCAGCTTAGTCTGGTGGGACTCTCTCTGTGTCTGAGAGCAGGAGCTGACAAACATTCTGTGTAAAGAGCCAGGTAGTAACTATTCTAGGCTTTGCAGGGTAGGTGGTCTCTGTCACTGCTACTCAATTCCAGTGGTGTAGTGTGAATGAACACTGCCACAGACAGTACATAAACAAATGAGTGTGACTATGTTCCAGTCACACTTAATTAAAACTGAAATTTGGATTTCCTGTAGTTTTCATGTGTCATAACATATTATTCTTTTGCTTTTCCCCAAAACATTAAAAAATATAAAAACCAGGCTGTACAAAACTAGGTAATGGGCGCAGTTTGGCTCATGGGCTGTTGTTGGCCAACACCTGTCTTAGAGCATCCTTTTGAGAATAGCTGTCAAGCCTTGCGTCTGTATTCTTATGCCCTTGACTGTGTAGATATGAATTGGGTCTGCATAGGAAGCTGTGGCTGGGTCACCAGCTGTCAGTGTGAACCTGTTTTTGCCTCGTGACTTTACCTTCTAGACCCTGGTTCTCTCTGACCCTTTTGTACAAAAGCACCTTTCTTTCTCATTTTTCCATCCATGCATGATTACTACTTGCCTGGAGAGAGGATGCAGTGTTCAAAAAAAAAAAAAACAACACTTGGTACTTTGAAGAGAATGGTGAGTGATTGGCATTCCTTCAATGTTCTGTCTTGTATGTGTGTTTTCCACCCCCAGGTTCTTCAGAAATACTCTGAACATCATTCTGCAGTTCATCCCTGAGATGATTTTTATCCTGAGTCTTTTTGGATACCTGGTCTTCATGATCATCTTCAAATGGTGCTCCTTCAACGTCTTTGTGTCCCGGCGAGCCCCGAGCATCCTTATCCACTTCATCAACATGTTCCTATTTAACTACAAGGACCCTTCGAATGTACCTCTGTACCAACATCAGGTACTTCTGGGCTTTCTTTTTCTTTTATGCATTTCGATTATGTCAAATCTCTCCTGCTCTTGGGTTTTGCAGAGAGTAAATTATCTGTAAGACTGAGCCATCTCAGCACCCAACGTGTTCGGTTCTTTCAGAAGGCCCTGATTGAATGACTTGTCCACATGCTGAGGGCAGTGCTCTGAAGCAGCTCCAGTGGTTTCTGTTTGGGTAATGCACCTGAGGGGTTATAGCCATGGGGTTGAAAATTGGCTTGTACGTTGTCTGCAAAGAAAGAGAAAAATAATCCTTCAAATTGATTGGCTTGAAACTGTAAGTGGTTTAAATAGTACCTTAAAATGGAATAATCTTTTATTATAAAAGTAAACTCTAGTTGTTCTTTAGTTGCTAAGTTGTGTTCAATTCTTTGAGACCCATGAACCATAGCACGCCAAGCTCCTCTGTCCATGGGATTTCCCTGGTGGTCCAAAGACTGGGTCTTTGCACTCCTGGTGCAAGAGGGCCCGGGTTCGATCCCTGGTCAGGGAGCTGGATCCCACATGCCACAGTCCAATAAATAAATATTTGGTGGGCTTCCCAGGTAGTTCAGTGATAAAACAAAATCCTGCCAATGCAGGAGACACGCGTTTGATCCCTGTGCCTGCCGTGAGTGGACACCCCACACCACCGGACTGACAGGTCTCTCTCTGCAGTGGGAATAGCCCACGATGGGAAGGCTAATGGGTCTAGTGAAACGCTTCTGATCTCTCCAAATGAAGTGTGGTTGATCGTGTGTATTGATCATGTGTAGTTGATCCATACTGATCATTTGTATCATATAAAGTATGCTGTACAGTCACCTTGAAATGCTGAGAGCTTTCCATTTTGGTCTTACAGCAAGAAGTCCAGAGTTTCTTTGTTATCATGGCTTTGATCTCTGTGCCGTGGATGCTTCTGATTAAGCCGTTTATCCTTAGAGCCAACCATCGGAAATCTCAGGTAAGCACCATCCACTTCAGTTCCCTCACTGTGGGTAGGAATACGGGTTCCCTGGAAGTTTAAGCCAGGGGTTTAGAGAGAGTGCTGGGTTTACCAGGGCCCAAAGGGCCTGCTGAGGTGAGGGTGGTGAGGCAAGGAACTGGCCCACCCCAGGTGTGCTTCCTTCTGTAGAGCTCAGCTTTTCTTTGGGGTCATCTCGTTTCCAGCATAATTATTGTTCAGTTGCTAAGTACTGTCCGATTCTACGATCTCGTGGACTGCAGCAAACCAGGCCTCCCTGTCCCTGTCTCCCAGAGTTTGCTCACACTCATGTCCATTGAGTCGATGATGCCATCCAACCATCTCATCCTCTGCCAGTCTCTTCTCCTTCTGCCTTCAGTCTTTCCCAGCATCAGGATCTTTTCCAATGAGTCAGCTCTTTGCATCACATGGCCAAAGTATTGAAGGTTTCAGCATCAGTCCTTCTAATGAATATTCAGGGTTGATTTCCTTTAGGATTGTCGGGTTTGATCTCCTTGCTGTCCCTAGAACGTTCAAGAGTCTTCTCCAGCACCATAGTTAGAAAGCATCAATTCTTAGGCACTCTGCCTTCCTTATGGTCCAGCCTAATGGTCACATTTAAACCTTATGTGTTGCGAGCTGTGCTTGGGGTGTGTGTGGTGAGTCTAGGGTTGGTTAATAATCTCTAGGTGTCTGAACGTGGTTTTCTTTTCAGTTAAAAATAAGTCTTATACTACAGGTTTAGTGTGTACTGAACATTGTTTTTCATAAAGCTGTGGGCTTTTACTATGTTATGTTGGGCTTCCCAGGTGGTGCTAGTGGTAAAGAATCCACCTGTCAATGCAGGAAACATAATATGACAAGGGTTTGATCTGGGTCAGGAAGATCCCGGGGAGGAGGGCATGGCAACCTACTCCAGTATTTTTGCCTGGAGAATCCCATGAACAGAGGAGCCTGGTGGGCTGCAGTTCATAGCGTTGCAAAAGTTGGACACGACTGAATCGACTTAGCATGCATGCACTATATTATGTTAGAGATCGTGTGAGGAAACTAGAGGAGTAAACAAATTCAAATAAGTCCGTTCTTGTTTATTTGTGATTTTCACTCTATTTCTCAAACACCAGTTTCAGCCCACTTCCTCCTTTTGTCTGAATTTCTCCCAAGCCTCAGGTTTATTCAGGGGGTGATAAAGAATTTACTGTCGGCCTAAATCAAGTAGGAATAAGGAAGATCAACTGTCCAGGGAGCTTTTGAGTCTAGAAATGACACACAGGTGCTGTTTGAAATGATCAGTCTCTGCTTCCCTCTGATAGTGCAAAAGATTAAATGGGCTGTTCTGAGATCACATGTATTTTAAGTGGTTGTGAATATATTTAGATAAACCTTTTTTTCTAAACTCTGACCTGGCTGACCTTTGTGTCAGGGATCTAGATCGGATGAGGCTGAAGTTCAGGAGGTTCGTCCCTAGGTGGCGCCCTTTTTTTTAAAAAATCACCTGCCCCTCCCACTCTTTCCTGCCAGCCTTGACTAGCTCTAAAGCCTGTCTGAAATATAATTTATGTGGGATATAAACACATAGGAAGGCAAAGCAAAGAATACTTGTTTATTGTTTGGTTAATTGGTGAGAGACCAAGATGATGAAGGACAGCTGAGGTGGACCATTGTCCAAATAGGTGATTGGTGTTTGGAAGGAAGATGGCAAATATCTTTTTTGCAGACATAAATGCAGCTGTTTTTCCTAGAAGCTCCACCTGCCTGTAATCTGAGGGCTGGGTTCCTGCTGGCTGTCCAGAGCCCCGGGAATCTCAAACTATAGCTTGTCTTATTCTTTGCTCAGCAAAACTATTTAAATAGTGGTGGAACTCAAAGTGATGGATTTCTCCCTTCTCCCCATGGATGACTTGTACAATGGGGAAGGAAGTAGAGGTGTTTCTATGGTCTGCCATTTTGGATGGTACCTCCTAGACTGGCTCGGGGGACCAGGAGCTCCCAAGGACTGCTCGGAGGTCTGTCTCCTTGGCCCTTGGAGTGTAGGGCTGTTTGTTGATTCCTTAGGCTGATTAGGTGGTCCTTTCTCATGTTAGAAACATTTCCTTCCACCTCCATTCATGAGATGATTCCATAATGGAATTATTTGGCCCCTTCCCAGTTCCCTCTATGAAACCTTAAAGAGGCCCAATACGTAGACATTGTGAACAGATTTGTTCTGATGGGCCTCAGGGAATGTGAGCAGAGGTCCCATTTCCTCAGTCTCCTTTGTAATACTATTATGCTGGGTCCCAAGAAAGCCAAGAAGAAACTATGGCAGAAAGTGAAGAAGTACTGCAGAGCCTTTTGAAAGTGAAAGAGGAGAGTGAAAAAGTTGGCTTAAAGCTCAACATTCAGAAAACTGAGATCATGGCATCTGGTCCCATCACTTCATGGCAAATAGATGGGGAAACAGTGGAAACAGTGACAGACTTTATTTATTTTTTGGGGGCTTTAAAATCACTGCAGATAGTTATTGCAGCCATGAAATTAAAAGACGTTTGCTCCTTGGAAGAAAAGTTATGACCAACCTAGACAGCATATTAAAAAGCAAAGACATTACTTTGCCAGTAAAGGTCTGTCTAGTCAAAGCTGTGGTTTTTCCAGTGGTCATGTATGGATGTGAGAGTTGGACTATAAAGAAAATTGAGCACCAAAGAATTGATGCTTTTGAACTGTGGTGTTGGAGAAGACTCTTGAGAGTCCCTTGGACTGCAAGGATATCCAACCAGTCTATCCTAAAGGAAATCAGTCCTGAATATTCATTGGAAGACTGGTGCTGAAGCTGAAACTCCAATACTTTGGCCACCTGATGTGAAGAACTCACTCATTGGAAAAGACCCCGATGCTGGGAAAGATTGAGGACAGGAGGAGAAGGGGATGACAGAGGATGAGATGGTTGGATGGCATCACTGACTCAATGGACATGAGTTTGAATAAACTCTGGGAGTTGGTGATGGACAGGGAGGCCTGGCGTGCTGCAGTCCACCAGGTTGCAAAGAATCGGACACGACTGAGCGACTGAACTGACTGACTACACATATACAAGTACACAACTGATAAGGGTACATATTAGTGACGTATCACAGCATGAACACACTTGTGTGACCCGCACTCAGGTGGAGACTCAGAGCATCATCAGGCCCCGAAGCCCCTTTGTGCCTGCTTCCTGCCCCTCTTGCCCCAAGGTTGATCATTATCCTGATTTCTAACACTGTAGGTTAGTTTTCCCTTTCCTTGAACTTTATGTAAATGGAATCATGCACTGTGCCTTCTTTTGCATCTGGCTTCCTTCATTCGATGTTATATTTGAGAGATTATGTGTATATGATTGGCATATAGTATTTCCTTGCATGGATGTACCACAATTTAGTTATCTATTCATGTATTGATAGTTGTTTTTCAGTTGCTCAGTAGTGTCCGACTCTTGCCACCTCATGGGCTGAAGCCCGCCAGGCTTCCCTGTCCTTCACTGTCTCCCAGAGCTTGCTCAAACTCATGTCCATTGAGTTGGTGATGCCATCCAACCATCTCATCCTCTGTTGTCCCCTTCTCCTCCTGCCTTCAATCTTTCCCAGCATCAGGGTCTTTTCCAGTGAGCCGGCTCTTCACATCAGGTGACCAAAGTATTGGAGCTTCAACTTTAGCATCAGTCCTTCCAATGAATGTTCAGGATTGATATCCTTTAGGATTGACTGGTTTGATCTCCTTGCTGTCCAAGGGACTCGCAAGAGTCTTCTCCAGCACCACAATTTTAAAGCATCAAAATACTGGTAGTTTTTTTTTCTTTTTTCCAGTGTTAGTAATTAATACATAGTGCTGCTGTCCACAACCTGTGTCTGTCTTTTTGCACCTGTGTTTTATGTGTTTTTAGAAAGGTGCAAGTAGCTAATTTAAAATTAATTACTATTTTATTTCAGACAGCATCCAGCTCAGACATTGTGAGATGTTCATTAGGGGGTGTAGAACAGTATATTTTGAATGGGAAAAAGAGTCAGTGAGATTTATCAAGTTCCCCAGATCACACACAATTGTTTATGCTTACTTGAAACAATTTCAGGATATGTCCAGAGAAGGCTAGCATTTAGGGGATGGAAATGGAAAATTTTTCTTCCATTTCTTTTTTGATATTTTCTTCTTTAAGTTCACAGAGAGAGAAAATAGGATTTCAAGAAGACAAAGTAATGTTAACTTGAGTTCTTTTCCTCACCATGGGGCAAGGAACCACAAGGCCAAGGGAAAAGTCTGACCCAGAGCCCCCTCTTGATACCCGGCACCCTGGAATTCCTGTCCAGAGGGACTCAAGCCCACTTCTGGGTCATACAAAGGGCCAGCCACACCACTGGGTACCGCTGACCCTGGTGTGGTCAAGGAGCAGCAGTTTGTGGGGGAGTGTGGGTGGGACGTAGACGTCTGGGGTGGGAGTGCCCACACATGTGCCCACAAGGCCACGGTCCCTGTGCTGTGAGATGAAATCAGAGGTGGGAAGGGAAGGGCGACATGCCAGGGGCAGGGCCAGCTCGCCTGTGTGCCCTGGTCCTGCTGTGGGACGCTGAATTTGCACCTGGCTCTCCAAGCTCTTGTGAGAATTTATTTGCCAAGATAGAGGCCAGAATATACTTTGTTTGGGACTTTGTTGGCTTGATTTATACCTAAAAATATTTAAACATGTATCACGTGGACTTTCATTTGTACCCTGGCCTAAAGGTCTGCAAATATTAGGTGCAGATGTGCTGAAGACAGAAAGCTAAAGATGCTTTCATGCCTAATTTGCAATACCCTACCTGTGAAACCATTCTAAGAACAACTTTGGCCATGGGACATTAAGTTTCAGGGTGACTTGAGTTCAATATTCTTTCCAGACCAAGGATAAAATCAGGCCAAATTGAATGGCAACTACGCCTAGATTTTTTTCCCCTTGAATTCTTTTCTTAGCTATTAAAAAAAATTATTATAAGTTTTTATTTTTATTTATTTTGGGCTGTACTGGGTCTTCATTGCTGCAGGGGCTTTACTCCAGTTGTGGAGAGCAGGCGTTACTCTCTAGTTGCAGTGCTTGGGTTTCTCATTATGGTGGCTTCTCGTGTGGAGACCAGGCTCTAGGCACACAGGCTTCAGTTGCAACTCATGGTCTCAGTTGTAGCTCTTGGACTCTAGAGCACAGGCTCAGTAGTTGTGGCACATGGGTTTAGTTGCTCCCCGGTAGGATCTTTCCGAATCAGGGATCGAACCCATATTTCCTGCATTGGCAGATGGAATCTTTACCACTAAGTCACCAGGGAAGCCTCTTAGCTCTTTTTATAAAGTAATGCTTTTATTTTAATATGTGTGTCTGTGCTGGAAAAGTCATTGTCTAGTCCACCTGGGCTGTGTAACAAAATACCACATCCTGGGTGGCTAAAACAATAGATATCTATTGCTCACAGTTCTGAAGGCTCTATGTCCACGACCAGGGTGTCAGTATCATCACCTTCTTGTGAGACCACTTTCCTGGTTCACTGCTGGCATCGTCTCTGTGTGCCCTTACCAGTTGGAGCTAGGGGGCTTTCTGAAGCCTCTTTTATAAGGGCACTAATTCCATTCACAGGGGTTCCACCCTCATGACCTAAGTGCCTTCCAAAGGTTCCACTTTCTAATAGTTTCATTTTTGGGGGTTAGGATTTTAACATCAACTTTGTGGGGGTCACAAGCATTCAGACAGTAGCACTCATTAATCCCTCCTGGTTAGATTTGCTTGTAGAAATCTGGCTGTTTGGGTCACAAGACTGTTGGCGTATTGTAAAGAGCATGATTAATCTGGCACCTTCTGGAACACCATGGAGAAAAGTGCATGCCCCGGATCAGACTGCCTACTGACTCTACTCTGCCACTAACTAGCCTTAACTAACTAGCTGTGCAATCCTGTGGGTTCATTTCTTAACCTTTCTGTACATAGTTTACTTTTCTGTACAATGGGGGGATAATTGTGTTTACATAAAAAACATTGTTACAAAGCCTAAATGAGATAATGGAGAGTTTAGAACAGTACCTGGAACATAGCTAATAGTAAGTGAGAGCCTTTATTTTACAGAGAATGTTGGTAATCCTAAAAGTGAATCTGACATTTCATGTTCTTGTTTGCTGACAGCTGCAGGCCTCCAGGATCCCGGAAGACACCACGGAGGACTCTGAAGGTGACAGCTCTGGTCACGGTGCTCCTGCAGGCGTCCACGGGGCTCAGGATGAGGACGATCAAGAGGTATTTAAGGGAGCTCCCTGGTGGCCTAGTGGTTAAGGTTTGGCGCCGTCTCTCCTATGACCTGGGTTTGATCCCTTGTCAGGGATCAAAAATGAGAGCCCAGAAACTGTACAGTCAAAATATTAGCGAAAAAATGGCTTATTTAAAGAAAAGGTATTTGGGACTTGACACCCTATGAAGGCTTGCAGTTTATACAGATCCTAGAGGTCAGTTCTAGCCAGGGAGGATGCTCACGTATTTAACAGCCTGTAGTGTGTGGGCACCAGCCCATTAGATTGGACTTAAGCAGTAGAGCTGGGAGGGTTGGGAGGACCCTGCTGGTGGTGGCCTTGTCGTCCCTAAGCCATGGGAAGCTGGGGAGATCCCAGGGAAGGGGGAGCACTTGAGTTTACAGCTACCTACCAACCAATCAGGGGGCATTTTTAAATTTTGCCCAGGTACTGCTCTGAGTACGAGGTGCATATCAGCTTCAAGTTTAGTAACATAGAAGCTCCTAAATGTTACCGAGGACCCCTTGGCTCAGAACTGTGCCACTGGGAGTCTGCTGGTTTATTTTCCCCATCAGTGCCCTCACTTAACAACCGCAGAGCCCAAATCTGGTCCCTTATCTTGAAGCAAGAGGTGGGTTATTAATTGCCAGTCCTCTGCCCCAATGTAAGCCTGAGCAGCTGCCATCGCCTGCTCCTGCCTCAACCCTGGCTTTCCCGACTCTGTTCACTTATCTTTGTGACATTGCCTCGCACACGAATTCCCCAATTGTGTTCTTCTCTCCTGCCTCCCTGTCCCTCTCTGTCCAAGCACAGCCACTCCCCTCCTTGGGAATGGGCCGTGTTTCCCCAGAAAAGGCAGCTGTCTGTTTTTATCCCATGACTGAAGTCACCCACAGTCCTGAACCCCGGGTTGGGAGTTTTAACTGGAGCTGTCTTCTAATTCTGGAGTGGAAAGAGCGTTCCTGTGAGGCCTGAGATATGCTATAAGTAGCTCCATTTGTGGTATTAATTACTTTTTAAAAAAGTATTCATTTGTACCAGTGGATAGTCAGAATTACTGAAAAATTGGATCATGGAAAGTTTTCCCAACAAGATTCCAGATATAGAGAGTGACCCTTGTTAGTGGTGATTGATACTAGCAGGTCTTTGAGACCTGCTGGAATGTTTTAGAATCCAGCCCACACATCTTCTGACTCATCAAGCCCCAGCCTGTCTTGTACAACCTCCCTCAGCCATCTTCCTCGTTCGCCTCAGGATATATCCAGTCGGTGTGCCCCTGCCAGCTCCTCCATGAACCGGCTGCCCTTGTGGGGGCAGCTCCAGGCTCTGCTGGATGGCTCTTTCCCGCAGTACAGTCATACCTGGGTCTCCCAGGGCAAAGGACATACAGGCTCGACACGACTCAGCCACACCTCTCTCTGACTAAGGTTCATTCTTCACCAGACGTTCCTATGTTACCGTGACCCCTCTCCAGGTTTCCCCCCACGTCTGTCCTCACCAGCGTTTAGCCCAGCTCCAGGTTAACAACACACATCTCCAGACTTCCAAGTCTACCCAACACTTCTGACACCAGCCACAAGTCTGGGGGTGGGGAGCCCTCAGATTCCCTCGGGTTGAGTCATTTGCAGACAGTTCACAGGACTCAGGAGAATGCTATACTTTCAATTGCAGTATCATTTACAGCCGAAGTCTGCACAATCCTCTGAAGAGGCACGTCAGCGGAACCTGACCCTGGAAGGTTCTGAATGCAGGGCTCCCAAGTCCCTAGGGATGCACGGCTCTCCTGGCGTTGACCTTGACACGCGGCTGTGTTACTGTGTTGCTTCCTCAGGAAGCTCACACCGCTTCTGTGTTTCATGTTTTATTGGGGTGTCATTATGGAGGCGTGACTGACCAAAGTGCAGTCCAGGTGGTTGCACTCAATCTCCAGCTCCCTCCCTGGAGTTGGGTTTGGGTTGACAACATGTGGCTCAAAGTCTCAAGTCTCTAACCACATGGTTGGTCTTTCAGGTGAGGCCAGCTCCCACTTAAACTACCAAAGGCCTCTGTATAGATACTTCATTAGCAAAGACAATGAGGTGTGGTCCCAGGGACCAGTGCAGCTTGAATATAGACTTTTCTTTCACTTGGGAAATCTCAAGGGTTTTGAGACTGCCTCCCAGGAGCCAGGACTAAGCCAGACCTGTCTTTGGCTAAGGTTCATTTTTCACCAGACATTTCTATGTTACTGTGATTCTCTCTACCTATTTCCCCCTCATTCAACTAGAAATGTCTTCACAGCAGAGCCCAGGCCTTCTCCATGTATCACTTGTAACATGTTCGCGTAGAAAGTACTTGATAGAGTAACACCAGAAATTCTGTCTTTCAGTTCAACTTTGGAGACGTCTTTGTGCACCAGGCCATCCACACGATCGAGTACTGCCTGGGCTGCATTTCCAACACAGCCTCCTACCTCCGGCTTTGGGCCCTCAGTCTGGCACACGCACGTGAGTGAGTGGGCCACCCAGCAGGCTGACCATCCCACGTCCCTTCGGAAACAGATGCAATGTACTTGGAGGTGAAAGTGCCTTCTGGGTTGTTTCTGGTGTGCTTGCCAGAAGAGTGGCTCTTCTTTCAAAGTGTTGGTAGAAGTGACTTTTTTCCGTAGGTCTGGCCTTGTATTGCTGAAATGGTTACCCTCTGTATCAGCTTCCTGTTGCTGCTGTAACAAATTATCACGAATGTAGCAGACGTGACTGGGTGACTAAGCACAGCACACAGCAGCTTCCAACACTGTGAAATTGACTATCTTACAGTTCTGGAGGGAGGAAGGCTTCAAAACAAGGTGTTGGCAACTCTGTTGTTTCCTGGAAGCTCTTGGGAAGAATCTGTTTCCTTGCCTTTTCTAGTTTCTACAGGCCGCTTTTATTTGTTGGTAAAGATTCAAGCCCCAAGAATGACTTAAATCTGGAATCTTGACTCATGGACTTACTTTGTAAAATCGCTCTTGATTTCTGCCCGCTTCCCCAGTCTTGACTCTTGGTGTTTCCCTCTGTGCCCCGACTGGCTCTCTGTTACGCCCACCCCCCCTCCCCATTTCCTGTGCAGTGGCCAGGAGGAACTGCCCTGAGGCTCCTGAAGAGGCCACACCATCTGGGCCCCCTGTGTGTTTGCCCTGCAGCTCCCTCGCTGTAATATTCTTCCCTTCTTTAATCCTCTCCCCAGCCTGATGTCCCATTCCTCCTCCAGAACTCAGCGTGGTTGGCACCTTTGCTGGTGGTCCTCCTCCCTGGCCCCCAGTCTGGAAGGTGCCCTTCCCTAGGTTCTGGAGGTGCTCTGACCTAGTACAGATTGTAACTCTGTCTTGTTAGCCTGTATCCCTACTAGATTGTGAGCTCCCAAAAGGTAAGGACCCTGGCTCTTAACTCTGCATTCCCAGCCCTGGGCATCATGCCAAGAACAGAGAAGCCAGGCCAAAGTGTGTGCTAAATAAATAGAAACCAAAGCAGTGAAAATGAGCCTGGTTATTGATTTACAGCAGAAAAGCAGGTGCTCAGAGTTAGTGTGGTCTTGACTGCTTTGGCCGCTTGTTTTCTTGTACACACTCCTGTGATTGTAGTATCTCCTTGGGAGAGGGAGTGAGAGGGCTCTCTGGTGTCTCTTCTTATAAGGGGCACTGATACCATCATGAGGACCCTACCTTTGTGACACCATCCAACCCTAATCATTTCTTTTTTTTTTAAAGTTGTTTTTTGATGTTGACCATTTTTAAAGTCTTTATTGAATTTGTTACAACACTGCTTGTTTTATGTTTTGGCATTTTGGCTGCAAAGCATGTGGGATCTTAGTTCCTCAACCAGGGATTGAACCTTCGGCCCCGGCTTTGGGAGGCAAGGTCTTAACCAGAGAGGTCCCCCTATTCACTTCTTAAAGGCCCCATCTCCCAAGTACCATCACTTGGGGGTTAGGGCTTTAATATATGAATTTGAATTCAGTACATATTAAATCATACTACATGTATTATTTTGTGTTTTACTTCTTTGGCATTAGATGTTCCTTCATGTTGCTGCCAGTAGCTATGATTTGCTCACTTTCACTGGTGAATAATGTGCCATCATATACTTGTCCTCTTGATGGAAACTCCTCCAAAACTGCTGTAGATGACCGTAGGCAGGTAACCTAGGGTGCAGATGCCCACGTTCTCCACTGTGAGTGGAGTTGCTGAATTGTAGGGTGTGCAGATCCAGAATTACTGTATGAGAGTAATCTGCATTTGCCCAATAAACCATGTGGTTGAGAGTGTTTCTCTTGTGTCTGGCAGAACTGTCTGAAGTGCTCTGGACAATGGTGATGAACATTGGCCTTCGCATACGAGGCTGGGGAGGACTCGTTGGGGTCTTCATCATTTTTGCTGTGTTTGCTGTTCTGACGGTAGCCATCCTTCTGATCATGGAGGGCCTCTCCGCTTTCCTGCATGCCCTGCGGCTGCACTGGTATGAACTGCTTGTAGTGTAGATATGCTCTCGGGGAAAGAGGGTGGGTGGGAGGGAGGGCTAGCTGACTGGGTTCAAATCCTGACTTGTTGTGTGATGTTAGCAACTCCCGTGCCTTTTTGGAACCTTAATTAAGTCCCTTCTTGGTGTAACATTAAATGATGTCTTATACACACACACACACACACACACACTGACTGCTCTATAAGACATGTTAGTTCCCATTCACTCCTTTTAAATGGTCATTTGTTATTATAATTGGCTTCAAAATAAGGGACACCGCAACTATTGGTAAGATGACAGATTGGAAAGGCTCACAGAGGGAGATGCTGAGCGAATCTGGGCTCTCTGGCCCTTGTTGCTGAGTGTGGGAATTACACTAACAGAACAGGCAAATCGTTCTCGGAAAAGGGAAACTCAAGGAGGGTACCCCCCAGGAGGAAGGCTCTCACTGGAGGTCCTTGACATTCATAGATGTGTCCAGAGATGATTGGCCATCGCAGGACTGACGAATATGCGAACATTTGCTTAGGGTTCTGTTTCTCTCCCGGGTCTCTTTTCAGCCAAGAATTTTGGGTGTGTCGTCTCTACTGAAGCATCAGGTTTCCCATATGTCTTGACCAGACTCTCCTTAGCTTCACTGAGGCTTCCTCCCTCCATCTTTGGCCATTGTTCGTAAAGAAAAGGTTTTCCATCTCACCTGTTGATTTGAGAGAGTCATAGCCTTCCCTGCCCAAGACTATAACATTATTTCTACCCATGTCATTAGAGAAGTGAACTATGCAGCATAATAACACAGAAATGACCATTTATGGTATCTGTTATGTAGGTTATAAAAGTGTAAGTCAAGGCTCTGGTGGTTCTGCAGTTACGTAAGCTCCACAGTTTAAGATCAGGATGGAAGCAAACCACCTTGTACAGCCTGGTGATGGGTTGTCTCGTGACCATCTCCGCAGACAGTGCTGCCCAGAAAGGACTTCCCTGGTGGTTGAGGGTCTAGGGGAGTTTATGCTGTGGTCCCTGAGGTCACTATTGAAAGCCTAGAGAAAATGGGGGAACGGAGAAGAAGGTGTCGAGGGAGGCAAGAGAAGGATTTGAAAATAAACCCCCCAAACCTCAGGATTCCTATGATGACTGCCAGGGGTGCCTTCATCACCTGGTGCTTGATTTTACACTCTCTCCGCTTCTCCCTTCCGGCTGCCAGCCTCTCATTTCTGTGTTCAATTCCCCTTCTCCTTGCCCCCAACAACAGGGTGGAGTTCCAAAACAAGTTCTACACCGGGGCTGGTTACAAGTTCTCTCCATTCTCCTTCAAACAAATCCTGGATGGGACAGCTGAGGAGTAGCTGCATGTCTGGAGGCTGTGGCCACCTCGTCTGCCGGCCACCTCCTTCCTGTTCCAGTGTCCGTGCCAATGAGAGAAGTTTCGTCTTGTCTTTAAGTCAGCCTGCGCACGGCCATCAATGGAATGATTGTTCTCACTGACTGGAGGCAGGAAGCCCTGTATTATTTATCTGTAAGCCCTGGGATTTGATATGACTTCACCATGTCATAGAGAAACTATGTGGGCAAGTCATTTCAACCTGGGGCCTTATTGTCAAATACAAAAATGATTGTGATGAGGGGAGTGGGAGTGCCAAACTCATGTTTTCATGTGATTAAATTTTTGGGCCATTCACTCTTTCTTTAAGATTTTTTTTAAAGAAAAGTATTCTGCAAAATTTAGTACTGATAAGGATAGGCCAAAGCTAAACAATAGAGTTATACAAACAGGGAAGGATTATGTTTTTTTATTCCTCATTTCCTCCTTCCTCAAACACCTTCTTTCCCTTGTCTGGGGTTCAGCTTTATAGGATTAGGAACTTTCTCATGAATTTTCACTCCAGGTGAGGAAGAAAAGATAATATTCTCTGCTGAGAGGGGGGGCTGGCCCCAGTGTGGCTCTCTGAATCGTTAAATCCTGTGGAATGAAGTGTGACAACCTTCAAGAGTGATTTTGTTTATTCTCAATGCACATTATGCTCGGGTAACTGGGGAAAGGGATCATAGGCTTCAGAAGTTTCTAGAAAATGGCTTGCAGGGAAGGAGATGGCCGGACAGCCTATCCTGATGCTTTCTGGGTCAGTCGGCCCCAGAGTCATTTCTTAGGCACCCACATTGGCAAACTTCCAAGAGCCAGGTGTAGAATAATATGTGCTCTGTCGGCTAGTCTGAAGGCCCTTTATCCAGGTTCATTACCATCTTTATGGTAACTATGGGGTTCTCAGGTAACTCAGTGGTAAAGAATCCACCTAAAAAAAAAAAAAAATCCACCTGTGAATGCAGCAGATACAGGAGATGTGGGTTTGACCCCTGGATTGGGAAGATCTACTGGAGAAAATGCCAACCCACTCCAGTATTCTTGCTTAGAGAATCCCATGGACAGAGGAGCCTTGAGGGCTACAGTGCACGGGGTCACAAAGAGTCAGAAATGACCGAGCACGTGGTAACTCTCTGGGTAGAATTAAGTGTCATTGACACTGGTGTCATGCTTTATAGCCTACAGAGCACTTTTATGTAGCATCTAACTCATAATCAGATTTCAGAGGATCTGACCAAATGCAAAACTGTCTTTTGGACAGATCTTTTTTTTTTTAAGCTCCCATTGGCCTCTCTGCACTGTGGGGTTGACTGGTGCTCGTGGAAGTGTCCATGTTACCTTCCACGTCAAGTGTCATGGCTTGTCCAGCACAATTTAAGGCAGTTAGGTGCTCCACAAGTATTACTTTAGTGATTAAAGCAGGCTGAGCCCAGGAGTAATAGTTGGAGTCAGAAGATGTATATCTGAGCTCCCACTCTGGTACCTCATCAGGTGTGCGCTCGGGCAGGAAATGGAGGTGTCCCTGTCATTGCCAAACTGTGACTGGCACCCTCCACCCCTGTGGGTTGGGGGGAGGTGCAGTCATAGAGCACCAGGTATGGACAAGGTGTTCGGCCAGTGGCACTGGTGGGAGGAAAAGACAGACTGAAGCTGGGTGTGGTGGCAATTGTAAGTCCATAAATGCCCAGGCTGCCAAGGTCACCAGATGCTTTCAAGCTTCTCAGTTCATCACTGCCCTTCTCAATGGCTATCTAAAAATATGTGATGCTTCGGTGAATCGCAGTCTTTTGCCCTGTAATTCTAAACATTGATGACTGTGAGGACAGACGTGAAGCAGCAAAGCTGTCCCTTCTGCCCCTTGCCTGGACCCCTGCTCTTTCAGAAATTCCCAGTCTCCCTGCGATCGACATAGCAGTTTCCTTCAAGGATTGGCAGTCTCTTTCTTTCTCAATGAGAGATGTAATTTCCCCTTTAAAAAGGGATTGGGTGAAGGGCTGCTGAGAAGAGGGTGTGACCTGAATGTCATTCATTAGCCCAGGACGCTGGGTTGTTCTTCAAAGAATCTGTTCACAGAACTGAGCCGAAAGGAGGAGAGAAGATCTGAGAGCTGGGTTTCTTGGAAAGGGAAGTCCAGAAGCCCACAAGAGGCCCTGCATGGTCCAGCTTCTGTGTAAGACTTGGCTGCAGTAAGGTAGAGAAAAAGAGCTCGAAATAGGAAAGTTTTCCAGGAAGTATACAGAGGTAAGAAACTCTGACGGGCAGCATAGTTCTGGGTTTTTTCTGCTCTGGGGGGCTTAGGGCATTTGACCATTAGTGCTTGGCTGAATACAGATGAAGTATAAAAATTTCACTCTTCTTACTGATGATATTGCAAAACATATTACATCACACACTCAAATTCAGTTTTTAAAAGCTTTACATGGCCCAATCATCTCTGGCTAAAAAATTAAGCACAGCAAAATGCAATAGAATAAAATGTCCATCAGTCTCTTTGAAATTGTTTTAATGAAACCTGAACTCCTTCTGAGTTGTGGAGTTTCACAGTGAATCCCCAATGTGTGAGTTCTTTGAAGGCAGGCAATGGTTACTTTCCATTGAAATTTTTCAGGAGTCATAGTGAAGGATGTGAAGCGTTCTTCCCCATGTTAATCCATATTCTTTTGAATTGGTCTGACGGGTTGTCCATCCACCATGCATCCACCAGTCCCTTCATCTATCACTCCATCTCTCCCTCTATCTGTCCATTCTCTTCCTAGGCTAGAAGGGATTTAGAATGACTTAGGGAGCCGAAGAACATAAAATGCCAACTCAGCTCTTCCAGAGTTTCATTTCAGCATTAAGATTGCAAGCTCTATCTCTCAGTAACATTCCTCAGTCATATCCATCTCTGAAACATTTTGTCCTGTTTATGAAAACATTTTATGAAACTTTGGCTGAAACGCAAGAAAACAGAATACTTTCCTTATCTGTTAAATTCAAGTTAGTATTTGAGTGTCCTCTTAATTTCTTGGAATGTAAGCCCCTTTATAATTCACAAATGTGAATACCAAAATCCTAAAAATATCCTATCAACACCCCTGCGGGCCACCCCCACCCCAGAATGCCCCCACCAAAGGAAACTTGCTGTTGAAGGCCCTCTATAACTTACTAGGGCATGAGTGAGGACTTTTTCTGTTGCAGGTATTTGGAATATTTGTTTTTTCTCCCCCCACCCTTTAGCAACCTCCACTGACATAGAGAATACATCTGAGCCTTGACCGTCTTTAAGGGCTGGTCTTGCATTTGAGCCAAGACGTCTTCAAGACAGACTGATATTACAGTCGGTGAAATTGAGCAGATTCACTCCTTTGAGTGAGTCACACATGACTGCCCGCTTTTTTGTCCAGCTTCTCACCCTTGCACCAACTAGGCTCTTCCACTTTCAAAAGGTCTTTCTTTCTGTAAAGTATACTGATTTTACAACTGAAAGCAATGTACAGCAAGAGCATTTTTAGTGAAAATTAATCCATTTTGTTTTGCCCTTTGTAACTGTGGGTAATTGAATGGGGTGGGTGTTACTGTTAAATATCTGATGGGAGTTTTTTTGGTCTTATTTTCCAATAGGCATATGGCACATGTGAGGTCTTCCTAACACCACTTAAGTTGACTCTTCAAGTGTAATCAGTCTATTTTGGGAAGCAAGCTACCTTCCTCTCCCCCCACCCCCCAATTTGGATAGTTTTTCATTTGAGTCCTAGGTGTTCTCATGTTGGCTGAATATTAGTAATAATTGCCTTTGGAGAAATACATATTTGATAACTCTGTAGATGCTTAACTTACCCTGAGTGTATTTGACTTGTGACTGTGGTGAAATTTTGTTAATACTTTGATGAGAAACAGTACGATCATGAATGCTTGTGTTGCAGTGGGCACTGTGTCATATTACACAAGCATCGTTTCATTTAATCCTCAATCCACTTAAGAAAGTTTATCGGCTAAAAATCACACATACCTGGCTAGTCTGAGTATTGTGGTGTTTATAGTTAATCATAGCTAGTTACAGACTTCTTTATTCCTTCTCTACTCCCATGGCTTCACTTGACAAGCCTAAAGAAAATGCAGAGACACACACACAAGAGAGAGCTTTCTTTTATCTCCATGGAAAATGTGTCTGGTGGTGAACAGGTCAAAGCTGTAGAAGAGCTCCACATCATGGTCGTCAGGTCCCAGGCTCTTTTCTAGCTTACGCTCAGACTTAGCTGAGTTTCCATCTTTCCAACTTCATATTTGTATCACCACCCAGAATGGCTGCTGAAGCACCAGCCATCATGTCTCCACGATCCAGGCAGGAGACGGAGGGGGCAAAAGAGGACTTTCTCAGAAGCATTCCCCAGCAACCTCAACCTGTATCTCAGTGGTCACCCAATCAGCAAGGTTCAAGGGAAGACTTGTTACTGGGAGGGCAGCAAGCTGCTCCTCCTGAAGGTGGATGGTATTATTTTTATTTTCAGATGAGGGAACAGAAGAGTTTCAGTTGCTATCTCACCATGGCTACTACCAGCTTCTGTTTCTCCCTCCCTGCTTCCTCTCTCCCTTCCTTCTTCCTTCTTACCTCCTTGTCACCCCTAATTCCTCTCCTCTCCTTTTCTTCCTTCTCTCCATCCCTTTCCCCTTCCCTTTTCTTCCCTCCTTTATCCTGCCTTTCCTTTCCTCCTTCCCCCTTCTCTCCTTCTTCCCTCTCTCCCTCTTCTCTTCCTTTCTACATTTAATTTATGGCTCAGAAGGTAAAGAATCCCCCTGTGATGTGGGAGACATGGGTTCGATCCCTGGATTTGGAAGATCCCTGGAGGAGGGCACGGCAACACACTCCAATATTCTTGCCTGGAGAATCCCCATGGACAGAGGAGCCTGGTGGGCGACAGTCCATGGGGTCGCAAAGAGTCGGACACGACTGAGTGACTAAGCATGCACACACACACACGCAGAGGATACCTAAAGATTTTAATTTCTAAAACTTGGTCAGTTATTGTAGAAATGAACAATTTTCCAGTTTTATTTGCAATTTCTTTATCCTCTTGGGAACTGCCTGGTTATATAATGTGCTTGTTACTCCACTAGGGCCTTAACATTTTTTTTCTTGAATTTATGGTTTATATCAACTACAGACATCTGCTACCTATATAATGGCTCTTCTTGTTCTTTTAATTTTTGAAATTTTGCTAAAAAATACACATAAAATTTACCTTTGCAGCAGTTATAAAGTGAACAGTTCAGTGGCATTTAGTTTTATAATTTAGTTACACAATTTTGTGCAACCATCAACACTAGCAATGGGGGCTTTCTGTGCCAGGCCACCTTGTGGACTTGTGGCCAGTCAGTGACTTGATTGTTTCCATGTCAAGAGCCTATCCTGACCCAGGAGGTCAAGGCCAGTGAGGGAGGACAGGCGGGGCCCATGGCACAGAGGACAGTGCCTTAGGGAGCCCTATGACACATCAACTGTGCATCTTCATTGGTTCATTTCTTCCAGAATTTTCATGGTAACAGACCTAGCCTTTCTAAAAACTAAATAATGCAGAAAAGTGTAAAAGCAAGAAAGAAAAAGCCACCCTAAATTCTACCAGCCAGATAATTCTTTCCTCACCTTTTTCTCTTGGCCAAATCCTCCTCCTTCAGGACTGGCTGCCCTAGGTCCCAGGACTGGGCAGACCAGGGCCTCCGTTATGTTGCCAGAGCAACCTCTGTCTACTACTCCTGGACCACGTGGCTCCCACCTCAATGCTTGGCTTTATCCCCCCTTTGTATGTGCCTTGGGGACAGGAACCCTTTTCACTATATTTTATTGTCTGATACATGGTGGTGTTCCATAAATATTTGTTGAAAGACAAAACACAATTTCAGACCTATCTCTGGAAATTTCTATGTAAGTATATATTTAAATGAAATTTTATGAACTTGGATCATTGTTTGTATGCTTTAGGTATATCCATTTTGGGAAATGCTTTTTAGCACCAAATAGACTTTCACCTAAGAGCTTTTAAATGGCATTTTGTTATAGGAGTGTATTGTATTATAATTTGTTTGGTCACTCCTTGACAATCATCATTGTTAAAATAACAGTGTGTTGAGCTTTCATACACTTTGTCTTCATCTACCATTTTGATTATCGCCTTAGGATGAATCCGAGAAGTGAAACTGCTTAGCCAATATTCTTTCATCTTTGCCCAGCTGCCTTCTGGAACGGCTGTAGCCATGTACTCTCCTATCAATATCAGTGCCTGTTTCACTTACACTGGGTGGTGGTGGTTTTTTTTTTTTGTTCTGGTTGCATTGTGCAGCATGTGGGATCTTAGCTCCCAACCAGAGATGGAACCTGCACCCCCCCTGCATTGGAAGCACAGAGTCATAACCAGTGGGCCACCAGGGGAGTTCCTACACTGGGTATAATTGATCTTTTATATTTTTTCAAATTCGATAGAGAAAATGGTAACTTGTTTTAATTTGAGGGCATAGTTCTTGTCATATCGTGGAAAGCAAGTAGTATGATTCTCTTCTTCAGTCAAGAAATAGATGAGGGCTTTCCTTGTCATCCAGTGACCAAGACTCTGTGCTCCCAATGCAGGGGGTTCGGCTTTGATCCCTGGTCAGAGAACTAGATTCTACATGCCACAACTAAAGATCCCTCATGCTGCAATGAAGGTTGAAGATCCAGTGTGCTGCAACTAAGATCTGGTGCAGCCAAATACATTTTAAAAAAAAATATAAAAAAAAGAAACATGAAATCACAAATGTGAATCTCCTTTCCTGCGATCAGCTTTAATTCAAGAGATACTGTGAAGCAATTATCTTGGACCTGACAGCTTTTGCCAGGCCCTCTGTGATGAATCACTTTGCTGATAAGAGAAAGGAAGTTTGTAGGATGTTTATGACCCACGGAGCTACCTAATCGGTTAAAACAAACACGTTAAATTAAAACTCGTCTACTTGGTAGTAAGTGGCAGATTTCCTGGGTTTCTCCTCCTGCCACTCAATACTTTAGTGAGCAGACTCACTGGAAGACCGCTTTATTACTCTTCTAAAATGTAAGCCTTTATGATTGTTAAAATTGTAAAACATGTTTAGATTGTTATGAGAAGTCATAAAACTTGACTGGTAGAGATTAAGTGTTGATTGACGACTGAACTTACTGTTAAGCATTTTAGTTGTAACTGAACTTAAGATGAACTTACTAGGATTTTAAAAAATTATTTTCCCACCAGATTAAATTGTTTTATTCTCTAACACTGTGCTATGCTTTGTCGCTTAGTCATGTCCGACTCTTTGCAACCCTATGTATTGCAGCCCACCAGACTCCTCTGTCCATGGGGATTCTCCAAGCAAGAATGCTGGAGTGGGTTGCCATGCCCTCCGCCAGGGGTTCGTCCCAACCCAGGGATTGAACCCAGGCCTCCCACGTTGCAGGTAGATTCCTTACTGTCTGATCCATTCTAGCACTGTAGATGGCCATACTCACTTTTGGTTTTTAAGTCTGCTGTCATGATATGCATGGCTGTTCTTTAGGGGAAAAAAATTGGATATAATTGACATATAATAAAATTCACCATTTTAGAGTATGTATAATTCAGTGATTCTTAGTATAGTCACAAGTTTGTACGGCCATCACCACCATCTAATTCTCACTGAGTAATCTCATTGTCATATTTTGGTTAAGTTAGTACTTCATCTCATCTGGAAACATGATATTCAGTCATAGCCAATTTTTAATGTGTACTGAAGTCCTTTTGATAATTAACCAAAGGTGATTTTTCTCATAAATATTTTAAAAGTTACCAGACAAACAACACCCCTCCAAAAGGTATTTGGGCAACAGTTGGAAAGAGAGCATTAGGTATTTCTGGAACATTCCAGCTTTGTAAATTTCAGTCTCTCATATGGTCCAAGAGACCAATTATTTTTACTTTTTCCACTCTGTGAAAATAATGGCCTTCTGTACTTTTCATGATCTCCTTTGGGAGAGAGGATTTCATGAACTCATTTCTGAGCATTATTGATTTCTCTTCCATCTGGAATATTTCTGTGTCTGTGACAGAGTTTTAAGGAAACAAACAATATTTACTTTACAGTATGGTTGTTTTTGTGTGTATCTTTGGTGTCCCCAGCTAGGTTAAAAGCTCTTTAGGGCAGGGAATATGTCAGAGGCTCCTACAAACCCTCCACAGGAGCCCACACAAAGACACAGAGATGGCACTTGGCAAACATTGATGACCTTGACTTGCTTCTTTGCAACTGCTCTGCAGCTATTTATGTTCTGGGAATAGGGGATCTTTGAGTTCTGCTTCTGCTACTTACTAGTGGTCTGATATTGGAAAAGTTACATACAAATCTCAGAACCTCCTTTTTGGAACTATTTATTTTGAAAAATGTTACACATCTGCAACAACAGAGGACAGTCAAACCCCAATGTACCCACTACCCTCCTTAAATAATTTTTACTATAAGGCCATTCTTTTTTCATCTACACACCCATCCCCTTCTGCACTCTATTCCTAACCCACCATTGAATTATTTTAAAACAAATCCCAAACATTGTTGTATCTGTAAATATTTCAGCATATAT
Source organism: Muntiacus reevesi (assembly GCF_963930625.1). Taxonomy (NCBI): domain Eukaryota; kingdom Metazoa; phylum Chordata; class Mammalia; order Artiodactyla; family Cervidae; genus Muntiacus; species Muntiacus reevesi. The sequence goes on along the minus strand of NC_089254.1, from coordinate 96,974,988 downwards.
CTCCAAATATAAGGATTTTTTCTACCATGGCCATAATGTCATTGTCCCACCTAATGATGTCATCACTAATTCTTTAATATCATCAAACTTCCAAACTTTCTTAAATTTCCCTGATTTTCTGTCATCTTTGTCATCTCATTCTCTTGTTGTTTTATCATTGATTTGTTTGACTGAAGATCCAGGCAAATTAACTCATTTATTTGGTTGGTTTGTCTCTTTTCTGTTAGTCTATCTGTTCTCTTCTCCTCTTTTTTTCTTTTCTTTTATTTTTTTAAATTTTTATTTTTTTTTTCCAGTGGGTTTTGTCATACATTGATATGAATCAGCCATAGAGTTACACGTATTCCCCATCCCAATCCCCCCTCCCACCTCCCTCTTCACCCGATTCCTCTGGGTCTTCCCAGTGCACCAGGCCCGAGCACTTGACTCATGCATCCCACCTGGGCTGGTGATCTCTTTCACCATAGATAATACACATGCTGTTCTTTCGAAACATCCCACCCTCACCTTCTCCCACAGAGTTCAAAAGTCTGTTCTGTACTTCTGTGTCTCTTTTTCTGTTTTGCATATAGGGTTATCGTTACCATCTTTCTAAATTCCATATATATGTGTTTCCTCTTTTTTTCTTTCCATTTATTTATTGAAGAAGTTGAGTCATTAACCTGTAGAACTTCTCGCATTTTGGATTTTTCTTTTTCTATCCACGTTGTGTAGTTTGCAGCAATGAAATTAAAAGATGCTTACTCCTTTGAAGGAAAGTTATGACCAACCTAGACAGCATATTAAAAAGCAGAGACATTACTTTGCCAACAAAGGTCTGTCTAGGCAAGGCTATGGTTTTTCCAGTGGTCATGTATGGATGTGAGAATTGGACTATAAAGAAAGCTGAGTGCCGAAGAATTGATGCTTTTGAACTGTGGTGTTGGAGAAGACTCTTGAGAGTCCCTTGGACTGCAAGGAGATCCAACCAGTCCATCCTAAAGGAGATCAGTCCTGGGTGTTCATTGGAAGGACTGATGTTGAAGCTGAAACTCCAATACTATGGCCACCTGATGCGAAGGGCTGACTCATTTGAAAAGATCCTGATGCTGGGAAAGGTTGAGGGCAGGAGGAGAAGGGGACGACAGGGGATGAGATGGTTGGATGGCATCTTCAACTCGATGGACATAGTTTGGGTGGACCTCGGAAGTTGGTGATGGACAGGGAGGCCTGGCGTGCTGCAGCTCATGGGGTCGCAAAGAGTCGGACACGACTGAGCGACTGAACTGAACTGTGTAGTTTAGCATTGTTTCTTCATCCTTTGTATGAAATGGTGTATGTGTGTTGGTTGCTCAGTTGTGTCCGACTCCTTGTGACCGCGCTGACTGTAGCCTGCTAGGCTCCTCTGTCCATGGACTTGTCCAGACAAGAATACTGGAGTGGATTGCCACTCCCTTCTCCAAGGGATCTTCCCAACCAGGGATCAAACTCTGCTCTCCTGTATCGCAGGCAGATTCTTGGCCATTCGAGCCACAGGAAGTATAAAATGGTAGGTAGAGCTAGAGGCTCAGTCAGACCCACGTTCAGTTTCTTTTTATGAGACTACATCACAGGTGATGTTGTATATCCTTCCTCATGCATCTCATCAGGAGCCATGTTGCATCTGATCATCTTTAGTGGCATGAGGGGCCAGCGTCAATGGGGTCAGAGGTGTTATTAGTCTTATCTGTTTGAATAAAGTTCTCTATCAGCTTTTAACCTAGTTTATCAGCCATTGATGATCATTACTTGGATCCTTTATTTTGTTAGGAGTTGCAAAATCATGAATTTTAATTCCACCCTTTCTGTATGTTTTAGCTGAAATGAAAGAATACTTTTATTAAAGTTTCACAGACTGGTTACTCTAAAATACAATCTGTACAAGAAAGGCAAGATACTTCCTAGTTTTCAGAATGAGTTGTTTTCTTAGTATTCTCCAAAGATGATCAGTGAGATTACCATTTTAGCAATCCTATGAACAATGGATTTTTATATCGCTGGGGTTTAATTCTTTGCAGCAATTTTTCTTCTTTAAATATATATGTGTGTGTATGTATATATATATATGTATCTTTAATACATAATGAATTCATTGATATTTCCAATTCAAAATTAGAATGTAAAGTGTTCACATAACTTGATTTTTGTATATTCTTTCTCTTACACTGAAATCTTGGTTCCTAATAATAGTAACATAACTGCTTTATCCTACAATATGTACTTGTATCAGAATAATGATACCAATATTATTGCTAACAGTATAATTAATGAGAACATATTAGGGTATCTGTTTATCCTACCAGGGGTGTAGAATGAAATTACCGTTATAAACCTATTTAAAATTTTTTTCCGCTAATTTCAGCTTTCCTTGTTTTATTCTTATTTTGATGTTTAGGGTTAAGTTTTTTTTTTTTTTTTTTTAAGGATTAAATACCCAAGGTGAAAATTAGTTAAGTCATTCAGTCGTGTCCGACTCTGCCACCCCATGGACTGTAGCCCACCAGGCTCCTCCATCCATGGGATTCTCCAGGCAAGAATACTGGAGTGGGTTGCCATTTCCTTCTCCAGGGGATCTTCCCAACCCAGGGATTGAACCCACGTCTCCTGCATTGCAGGCAGACGCTTACCCAAGGTAGAAGGGATAAAAAGAAAATCTATGGGTTTCTGTCAGAATTAAATGAAAATAAGGTGAGAAAGAACACTATAATATCTGATTATACTGTAAACCATAGCATTTATGGAGCAGTAAAGCATTGGCTATTGTGATTATTTCTCTGCCCACCCTCATTCCCAGTCAGAGAACACTATTGGTTAAACTGTCAAGAGCTCACCTGGTTCCCGACTCCGGGTTGGTTACTAGCGTCTAGGACTCAATTCTTTCATTTGGCCATTCAACCTCTCCATGATTTAACTTCTCCATGTTGCAGGTTTTTCACTTGTAAAATGGTGATAAATTACGATACCTACTGCACTGGTTTTTGATGAAGATTAAAGGAGAATATGCACTTGATTTTATTTCTTTCCTTCTTCCTTCCCCAGTTTCCTGCATCTTCCCTCTCCTGTCTCCTGTAGGAAAGCTGTGTGGGGAATCCAAACCGTTTGAAAGATGTCAGCCAAGCAGACAGAGCCAGTCACTGTCATTAGCCTTCGGGAGCTGAACCTAGGGACCTCAGAGCCACAGCCTAGAGGTAAGGGGACCATAGAAGTCTCTGGTCCTCAAGTTACTGTTGAATCCCTCCTCTTCTCTGTATTTACTAATTTTATAGCAACAAATTGGTTTTCCAACATCCTCCAGAGTGAATGATAATCCATACACCTTGCCTCCCCACAGAGGCTGTTCCTTTCACTCTGTTTTTCCTTGTTAGAGTCAAAGACGTTCACTGTGGAAGAAGCCGTGGAGACCATCGGATTCGGACGCTTCCACATTGCCCTGTTTCTGATCATGGGCAGCACGGGGGTGAGTGCTTAGAGCTGATTTATAGTTGGATATAGGAGTGTGTATCTGTTAATCCCAGACTTCTAATTTATCCCTCCCCTGCCCTTTCCCTTCTGATAACCGTAAGTTTATTTTCTATGTCATGAGTCTATTTCTGTTTTGTAAATAAGTTCATTTGTCAATACTCATTTTTAAAAAAACGGTTTAAATTGAAACACTGGAAAGAGAGGCGAAAACTATGGTATAATTCTAAGTCAGATTAGACACGTGGTTCACATTTTATGCACAACTATCACCTGGATACCTGTTGTAATTACAGATTCACTGACCCTGCAACTGGTACCCCTGAAGGTTTGTGGTGCCACTGAAGGTAGTTGGAGTTCAGGGCCCCACGTGTCTGGGATGTGTGTGTAACAGCATCACGACAGTCTCAGTCCATGACAAGGACTCCGAGGCCCCAGACGTCTCTAAGGTCTTCAGAGGTCTTTTGCCGTGCTGCTCCTTCATGACTGCCCCTAGCTTCTGGCTGGTCCTTCTCCCATAAGGCTATTAAATCAGAGTGGAACAGAGCCTTATTCCTTATTGACTTATTTCCTTCTAAGACTCTTGAGAGGAGTGGAGTCCAGATTAACACTGACCTAACTGCTCTAGGTGAGTTTAATATATAAGTATTCTTCTGGGATCATCAGGTCACTTCTTACACATGATATTTTTTGGACTAAAAAGTACCAACTATTTGAATTCTAAACATGACTATAATACTTTCCAAGGAGAGATGAGCCATTATGATATATTTCAAATTCCCACATATTAGCGAACATTAGCCATGCCTGTTTCATCCCAGACCTTCAAGTTACACAAATACAAGAAGTACCATAATAAACACCCCATGCAAATATTCTGTTATTATTCATAGAATGTGTCTCAAACAAATGCACCTTTCTCTCCCTTTAATTTCCCCTTTTTCTTTTAATGTCCTTCAGACCCTGTCAATGATATCATTATTCATCTGTTCCTCCAGGCAGAAAACCTCAGAATGATCTTGGAATCTTCCTTGTTCATTATTGCATTGAATTTCTATCATCTAACATCTACTTCTTCCTTTCCCTGGGAGATAAACTCATCCTGGAATGAATTACAAGATATGGACAGAGGAAGATATTTCTTTCAATAGAAAATATAAATATTTAGTAGTACATGTTACACTAATTTTACTTAACAGTCATTCTTTCCTGATGATGAGCTGTTATTATTTTGTATTCATTGCTTATTTTCTAACTTTCATGAATCTTGCCTCCCCACTGCAGCCTCTTGAAATCAGGGACTATTTCAACAGTCCATTAGCAAAGGATACGCCCTGAGATCTTGAGGATGACAAGTATAAGACAGCAGTGTTGGGCTGATGTAGATGCTGGTGAATAACTTGGGTCATCTGCCAACTAAATGACCCCCGCATAGCATCATCATAGTGTTAAATGCAAAAACATGAAGCATCACAAGGGAATACATGTCATAAATCTTGAGGGACCCTCTCAAAATTGTTCAAACCATAAATGCTACCATGAAAGCCAAAGTTGTTCTGTAGTTCTTTATCCAACTAGCAGGGCTGAGTGAGCATGTAATAGGTAGATCCTCCTTAAGTGGGGGGCAGGAAGGAGGAGGTTAGGACTGGAAGGATGACAGGCAGACCTGGGAAGCAGGGACAACAGGCCAGCACTTGGACACCGTGTTTTCCTTCCTTCTGTTTGAGGTTGCCGAGGCCATGGAGATCATGTTAATAGCGGTTGTGTCTCCTGTCATCCGCTGTGAATGGCAGCTGGAGAACTGGCAGGTGGCATTAGTGACCACGGTGAGTGCCCACTTCCTGAGCCGAGAATGAAGCAGCTCAGGCCCCAGGGTTTCCGCTCCCCTCCCTCGTCCCCCTGGCGGAGGGCCATGGAATCCCTCTCCACCTGCTGTTTTGGTTCTCAAACTAGCATTTGAGGCCTTTCTCCCTTTTCTCTTTTCCTCTAGGGAGATAACCTTGAACTGCTCATTTTTCAGACCCTAGCAGGAGCCCGGAAGAGACACAAATCAGAGAAAGTGAGCCTTGACCAAATTTGGGGATTCACAAACTGATAGGAGTTTAAAAAAAAAATCAAGTGGCTGACCTAGAGCTGACATTGAAAGAGATACATATTTGACAAGGAAGGCCATTAGAAGAAGAGTAAAAGGGAGCAGGGGGCTTTCCTGGTGGCTCAGATGCCAAAGAATCCACCTGCCCATGAAGGAGACGTGGGTTTGATCCCTGGGTTGGGAAGATTACCTGGAGAAGGCAGTGTCTACCTACTTTAGTATTTTTGTCTGGGAAAACCGTTGGACAGAGGAGCCTGGCAGGCTGCAGCCCATAAAATCACAGAAGTGTGGACACGACATCACAACTGAATAACAACAACCAAAAGGGAGCACAATGTGTGACCCCAAAGTACACCGCTTTGGCATGTGGATTATTTTGAGCTGAAGGCACTTGAGACCAAGCAGACTCAAGAGAAACTTTTACATTTCCCTTAACTACATAAAGAATTTAGATAGGGGGGCTGGCTCTCAGAGACAGAGAGTTATTGCTAGAGATAACTTTCATCTGAATGACCTATCCACGTGGCAGTGCAGACATCTAATTACCAGACATCTGTTCTTCTCATTGTCCTGTGAATGACCTTCCTCCCCTTTGAAGTCCCAGGCGCCCTCTTGTTCCTCAGCTCAAAGTGGCATATAAGCCTCAACTGTCCAATGTGCCCTTGGGTCTTATATTTTTATGGGATTCTTTTAGGTACAAAATTAAACTTGCTTTTCTCCTCTCAGTCTGCCTTGCATGCTAAGTCGCTTCGGTTGTGTCTGACTCTTTGCCACCCTATGGACTATAGCCCACCAGGCTCCTCTGTCCACTTGATTCTCCAGGCAAGAATATTGGAGTAGGGGAAAAAAAAAAAAGAACCCTGGAATGGTTTTCCATGCCCTCCCCGGGGGGATCTTCCCAACTCAGGGATCGAACCTGTGTCTCTTACATCTCCTGCATTGACAAGTGGGTTCTTTACCACTAGCGCCACCTGGGGAGCCCCTCAATGTGTCAATTTATCTTAAATCAATTTAATTATTGGACCAGCCAAAGAGTATAGAAGGGTAGAGGGAAAATTTTAACCCCCAAACAAGAGGCAGAAAATCTTGCCATCAACTATCATCATCTTTCAAAAAAAGAAAGGCCATGTGAATACCAATTATCGGAAAGAAAATTATTCCAGAACAAGAGCCCTTCATAGTTAATAAATTTGGATTTATGCAAAATGTGTCACATTGTTTTCATTTCTACCATTTTGCTGAGGATTAGATTTCGTTATGGTATGGCATCCGTCCCAGGCTTGGCATTGAAAACATTGGCTTTTCCCTCCTTCAGTCATGTCCTAGAGAGAACAGTGCACAGAAGAAAAGGATGGCTTTTGTGGTTCAAGTATAAATATGATTTTTTTTTTTTATTAGTTCCCTGTGGAAGAAATGCTCTTTTTTTCTAGGACCCCTGCTTCTACCTGGCGTTGACGATTTCAGGGGTGGAAATCATCAGCCTCTGACATCTGAAAAAGGAGTCAGGGGAGAGTTTTGTGAAAGCCTATTTTTCAACTTCCAACCCCACCCACATTTCCAGTCTTCTTTGTTTAGACGGATGAATGCTTAATTCGATAAATTAGCATATTGTAAAAATGCTGCTTAGAGGATAACTTCTTCTCAACCCACCTCCAGATGGTGTTTTTTGGCTACATGGTATTCAGCATCCTCTTTGGCCTCTTGGCTGACAGATACGGCCGCTGGAAGGTAGGCTGGCTTTAAGGGTGATCTGGAATTTTCTTTTGTGTATTCTTTTGTGGTGATGTGACCATTGTTTTTCTTGTGGGTTTTTTTTTTCTTTTTGGAATTTATTTATTTGACTGCAGTGGGTCTTAGTTGGGGCACACAGAATCTTTGATCTTCATTGTGGTGTGTAGGATCTTTAGTTGCACTGTGTGAACTCTTAGTTGCAGCGTATGGGATCTAGTTCCCCAGCCCAGAATGAAACCAGGGCCCCCTGCATTGGGAGCTTGGAGTCTTAACCACTAGATGTCCAGGGAGGTCCTACCACTGCTTTTCTTTCATGGACATTTTTCTATCAATACCCAAGTGAGAGAATATGGAAATGTCCTTCTGTGACACCTTGTCTTTTAGCTTTGTCATCTTTCCCCGAGATTCTTGTCCCCGTAGCTGATCCCTGTATTCCAGGTGCAGCTGATGGATGTGCGTAGTTAGAACACAGCAGATAGAATGTGGGGGCTGCATGTATAAACATGTGTAAACATAAGCAGTTTCACATTAGTTAGCTTGTGCATAGCTTTGAAACTAACCCACTTGCTTGATGTCACACATACTGAGATTCAACATTGAGACACAGAACTATGTTTTCTGATGATAAACCCAGATCTACCTATCCTGTCTGATATTTGGTGGGGAAGACCTCTCTAGGTGTAAATACAAATGAAGACAGACATAGGCTTGGATGTGTGTTTCAAAGTGCACAAAATATCAGATTTTGACAAGTGAATATGAAAACACAAGTTTTGCAAAAAAAAAAAAAATGTAGAGAGCACAAAAAGGCATTTTACAAAAGGAGACATACAGATTGTCAAGAAGCCTTGAAAAGCATTCAGTCACAGGAGTTATCAGAAGCAAAATTACATAGTGAGATGTTTTTTTTCATTGTCAAAGCCATATCGAATGTCAGGTCCATAAGGAATTTTTCTTTTTCTTGAAGAACACTGCAAGTGTCCAGACACCCTCATGTACAATTGATATAGATATAATTTTTCTGACCATCAATTTGGCAGCATAAACCAGGAACCTTGAGAATACCTAATCTCCCTGTCTGACAGTTTGCCTTCCAGAAATCTATTTTATTTAGATCATCAGAGAACCCCAAAGATTTATGCACCGTGTCTCAGCTGATTTTAATAGAAAATATAAAACCATCTCAACAGTCAATATAGGGGAAAGGTTTATGCATTTCATTATATTACGTGTGTTATGGTATGTCTTTTCACTGGAATATTTTGCAACTATTAAGGATATATTTTCCCTTAGAAGCAGTGAAAATAGGATAAAACTGTGTTAATAGTATTTTCTCTGGATTGGAGAAGCAAAAGTGATTTAAGTATTTTTATATATTTTCTTTTTTCCATATCTTCTGCTATAAATTTGTATATTCTTATAATTACAAAAAAAGCAAATCCCTTAAAATTTCTCCCTATACTCATTCTGCTTATATTCTCATACTCATGTTTTGTCCTGGTCCTGCCATCCCTGTTTGCTGGGAGGGTGAGTTTTGCGTCCTGGTTTACACGTTCAGTTTCCACCTATGAGGGTGGACACCTTGAATGAGTTTTGACGAGTGGTCTAAACTTAAAACGTTGGGGCTTTCAGACAATAAAATGATATGGATTATATTTTCTGATGATCATGAGAGATTAGCGAGTTCTCTAAAGATTAGCTCCACAGAGAAGCAAACATATGGATGAAATTAAAAATCACCTTCAGAAGTTAAGTTTCTTCCTGCCCTTCCATGGGAGCAGATCCCATTAACGTCTCCTTTTGTTGCTTCAGATTTTGTTCATCTCGTTCCTGTGGGGAGCTTACTTCTCCTTGCTGACTTCATTCTCTCCATCGTACATCTGGTTTGTCTTCCTGCGGACCATGGTGGGCTGTGGCGTGTCTGGCCACTCACAAGGGTAAAGATTTTACCTAAAGGCCCCCCAAGGGAGATATTATGAAAACCCATAGTCACATTCACTGTGGTTAAGAGACCAAGAGCATCAGTAAGTTGCAAATGTATAGACTTCACTTGTACTAATCTTTTTTGAGTTTTTTCCCCCTCTGGTGATGGCTGCTTATCCCACTGGAAGTTCTTTACCCTTGAAAATGATGTTTGATGGTGAGGCTAGCAGGGTGTTAGATCGAGGATGTGTTAATTTCCTTGTTCCTAAGGCTGATAAGCATTTTTTTAGATAAATAATATTTTGTGAGACTAACTGGGAAGAAAAAGGGCCATACAAAGTAGGTAACAAAAATGATGTCAACCCAAACACAGTTTCACTTCCTTTTAACCCAAACACAATTTCTTGAGAATTTCTGGGAGACTTTAGTTTGACCATAAGCTGCTGTAACACTCAGGAGTAACCGTTTTAAAGTGCCTGTAACTGAAGACCATTGCAAAGTGAGTTTGCAAAGCAGGTGAGAAATATTGAAACAGCTGGGCTGCTGCTGGCTTTTTCTCTGCCCTCGGTTAGTTGTGTAATGTCTCATCATACAGGGTGTGAAAGTTGTTATACAAAACGTTCAACAACTTGGAAGCCTCCATTTAATTAACAAGGCTCCTCCAGCTATTCTCTCCTGGGTGCCTTGCAGCAAGTTGCCCTTAGAATATATTAGGAGAAGTCAAAGCACCTAATTATTACCCTAATGGTTTAGAGAAAGAATTGTTCTTCCCTAGAGGATAAGTTAAACATCACTCTGAGCTCTGACACCCTAATGGAGTAGAAGTAGAATTTGAAAACATCCCTTAGGAAGCAGCTCAATAAATATGTTGAAACTCCATACCCTGGTTAATAACGGCAACAGAGAAGAACAATTAGAAAATGGATGGGTTGGAAGTCCGTTTATTCTGCTGTTCAAAAAATTAATATGGACTTAATTAGAAACCTGTGCTTTGACTGTCATCATTGGTTGGAAAAACTATTTACCTTCTCTTGGGTGTATTTTAATTTCCCACATATGTTTTGGTAAAGGGATTTGGGCTTGACAAAACATTTTGCCAGTGTGTCTTTCTCTTGGTGAAAGAAATAGGGCTAATATCTCTTAAATGGCAGAAGGCTTCAAGTAACTTTGGGAATAAAAAATGTAAACAGAAGAGCACTTAGAAGTTTATTTTTTATTGTTTTCTTTTATGGGTTAATGATTATATTTTAGTGTATGATTGCATAGGGAAAGCTTCTGTTTCTGTTTACATACTCAGTACTTAAATACGATACTGACAGCAAATGCGTGGATTTTTTTTTACACACCAACAAATCCTGCAACATCAGCTGTACATGACTACTGGAAAAACCATAACTTTGACTAGATGGACCTTAGTTGGCAAAGTAATGTCTCTGCTTTTTAATATGCTGTCTAGGTTGGTCATAACTTTCCTTCCAAGGAGTAAGCATCTTTTAATTTCATGGCCGTAGTCACCATCTGCAGTGATTTTGGAGCCCCGCCCCCCCCCCCCCCCCCAAATAAAGTCTGACACTGTTTGCACTGTTTCCCATCTATTTGCCATGAAGTGATGGGACCAGATGCCATGATCTTAGTTTTCTTAATGTTGAGCTTTAAGCCAACTTTTTCACTCTCCTCTTTCACTTTCATCAAGAGGCTCTTCAGTTCTTCACTTTCTACCATAAGGGTGGTGTCATCTGCATATCTGAGGTTATCGATATTTCTTCCAGCAGTCTTGATTCCAGCTTGTGCTTCATCCAGCCCAGCATTTCTCATGATGTACTCTGCATATAAGTTAAATAAACAGGATGACAATTTACAGCCTTGACGCACTCCTTTTCCTATTTGGAACCAGTCTGTTGGTCCATGTCCAGTTCTAACTGTTGCTTCCTGACCCACATGCAGATTTCTCAGGAGGCAGGTAAGGTGGTCTGGTATTTCCATCTCTTGAATAATTTTACAGTTTGTTGTGATCCACACAGTCTAAGGCTTTGGCGTTGTCAATAAAGCAGAAGTAGATGTTTTTCTGAAACTCTCTTGCTTTTTCAATGATCCAGCAGATGTTGGCAATTTGATCTCTGGTTCCTCTGCCTTTTCTAAATCCAGCTTGAACATCTGGAAGTTCACGGTTCATGTATTGTTGAAGCATGGCTTGGAGAATTTTGAGCATTACTTTGCTGGCATGTGAGATGAGTGCAATTGTGCAGTAGTTTGAGCATTCTTTGGCATTTCCTTTTTCAGGGATTGGAATGAAAACTGACCTTTTCCAGTCCTGTGGCCACTGCTGAGTTTTCCAAATTTGCTGGCATATTGAGTTCAGCACTTTCACAGCATCATCTTTTAGGATTTGAAATAGCTCCACTGGAATTCCATCACCTCCACTAGCTTTGTTCATAGTGATGCTTCCTAAGGCTCTCTTGACTTCACATTCCAGGATGTCTGGCTCTAAGTGAGTGATCATACCATCGTGATTTTCTGGGTCATAAAGATCTTCTTTGTATAGTTCTTCTGTGTATTCTTGCCACCTCTTCTTAGCATTTTCTGCTTTGTTAGGTGCATACCATTTCTGTCCTTTATTGTGCCCATCTTTGCATGAAATGTTCCCTTGGTATCTCTAATTTTCTTGAAGAGATCTCTAGTCTTTCCCATTCCATTGTTTTCCTCTATTTCTTTGCACTGATCATTGAGGAAGGCTTTCTTATCTCTCCTTGCTATTCTTTGGAACTCTGCATTCACATGGGTATATCTTTCCTTTTCTCCTTTGTTTTTTGTTTCTCTTCTTTTCACAGATACTTGTAAGGCCTCCTCTGCCAGCCATATTGCTTTTTTGCATTTCTTTTCCTTGGGGATGATCTTGATCCCTGTGTCTGTACAATGTCATGAACCTCTGTCCATAGTTCATCAGGTATCTGTTTATCAGATCTAGTTCCTTAAATCTATTTCTCATTTCCACTGTATAATTATAAGGCATTTGATTTAGGTCATACCTGAATGGCCCAGTGGTTTTCCCTACTTTCTTCAATTTAAGTCTGAATTTGGCAATAAGGAGTTCATGATCTGAGCTACAGTCAGCTCCTGGTCTTGTTTTTGCTGACTGTATAGAACTTCTCCATCTTTGCTTGCAATGAATATAATCAATGTGATTTCGGTGTTGAGCACTGGTGATGTCCATGTGTAGAGTCTTCTCTTGTGATGGTTAGATAGCGTCATCAAATCAATGGACATGAATATGAGAGAATTCTGTGAGACAGTGAAGGAAACAGGAGTCTGGCGTGCTACATTTTGTGGGGTTGCAGAGTTGAATCCAACTTAGCCACTGGACAATGCTCCTAGGACATAGCTGTGTTCACCAGCCTGGAAGCTCTCTGAACCCTATTTGTTACGGGTTTTTATGGAGACTTCCTCATGTAGGTGTGATTGATTATTAATTTGTTTTCCATCCTCTCTCTTCTCTCCAGAGGAGGGGGGCTAGGACTGAAAGTTCCAAGATTCTAATCATGGCTTAGTGTTTGAAGACCAGTCACCATCCAGGATGCATCAAGCATCACCTCCTTAGAATAAATGATGCTCTATCATCCAGGAAATCCCAAGGTTTTCAGAAACTCTGTGTCAGGGACCAGGGCTTCCCAGGGGCTTCCCTTGTAGCTTAGTTGCTAAAGAATCTGCCTGCATTGCAGGATACCTGGGTTCCATTGCTGAGTCCGGAAGATCTCCTGGAGGAGGATATGGTGACCCAGTCCAGTATTCTTGCCTGGAGAATCCCACGGACAGAGGAGCCTGGCGGGCTACCATCCATGGGGTTGCAAAGAGTTGGACATGACTGAGCATCTTTCACTTTCAGGGACAGAGACCAACATACGTATTTCTTATCATTTTACAGTGGTGAATGTTTTTTTCTGAATCCTTTATCAAAGAAACAAGAAAAATTATGATTTTTTTTAAAAGAAAAGTTTGTTTACTTTTGGCTGTGCTGGGTCTTCATTGCTTTGTGCAGGCTTTCTCTAGTTGTGAGCAGGCACCACTGTTTGCTGCGGTGCTTGGGCTTCTCACTGTGGTGGCTTCTTGAGTTGTAGAGCATGGGCTCTAGGTATGCAGGAGTTGCGGCACATGGGCAGAGTTGCCCCATGGCATGTGGAATCTTCCTGGATCAGGGATCGAACCTGTGTCCCCTGCATTGGCAGGCAGATTCTTATCCACTGTGCCACCAGGAAAGTCCAATGACTGTTTTATAAGAAGAGTTATTTGGTTTTATAAAAGCATAATTGTGTTTTCCCCCTTCCTGTTTAGGCTAATCATAAAGACTGAATTCTTGCCTACAAAATATCGAGGCTACATGCTCCCCTTGTCTCAGGTGAGTTAAGACAATTTCTACTAAGTCTTTGGATCCTGTACAGTATGGTGTAGATGGTTTTTCTCCTGGTCAGTTAATGGTCCTTTGATCAGCACAGTCCTGTTACTTGGTACCAGCCAAAGAGCATTAGGGATGCTTGACCATAGAGGTCAATTCCAAGGCGTTCTGAGCCAGGACTTCTATCATCCAGCAGCAGCATTTAGAGCATAGTAACCCCTTCCTCAGGATACAGCCCACTGGCTGGTTTCACTAGAGTGACAGTCGCTCAGGAATGCATCTGCGATGAACATTCTCTCCCCATTGAGTCTTCAGTGGAGGCACATAGAGTCTCCCTGTGGACAGCAGTGTCCGTAACTGGCCTGTGCCTGTGAGCACTTTTGTAATAGCCTCCTCCCAGCTGAGCCGTTTCTCTAGGTGAGAAGATGAGGATGCTTCCCACCCTGCCATAGATCGCTGCTGGCTACTGACTAGAGGTTTTGCATCTGAAGCTCCATCAGTCTAGGTGCCCTTGTACCTTCTTTGATGTCATCATTATCCTAAAGCCCTGACTTTCAAAGGAACCTGGAAGGTGATGACCCTTCCTGCCGAAGAATATATTAATATATTTTGCAATGAATAAAACAGTAGGAGAATATTTAAAATTGTATTTTTAATTTTTCTGACACTAAATTTAGACAACAACAACAAAAAATGTAGGCAACCAAATGCTAAGTCTTTATATCCCTCCCAGCTTTCTTCTTATCTTTGTTAAGATAAATGCCCACATTTTCAATAGTTAGGGGTTGGGTTTTACACTGAATGTTATTTAATAGAAATGATCCAGTTCAGGCTCATCTGTGAACATTTTCTCTTCCATCTACAACTCGCTTTTGTCATGATCCCATGTTATGACATGGTTTTATCTTCTCATTGCTGGTTTCATTTTCCAGGTCTTCTGGGGTCATCTAATTGATGAATCCAATGATTTTAGGTGACTAATGAGTTGGCCAAAAAGTTCTTTTGGGTTTCCCATAACATCTCAAGGGAAAAACCAAACAAACTTTTTGGGCAACCCATTATGTTTCTTTCCACTGCCCCCCCCCCCCCCCAAATATTTATCTACAGCCAAGAGCATCTTCTTGAACTTCAGACCCAGGTAGTCAGTTACCTGATAGTCCCTTGAATATCCTGCAGTCTCCTCAAATATATACAACATTCATAGACCTAATCTTTGCGTCCTCCTCTGGAGTCTTTTATGTCCATATTTCCACTGCCAGCAAACACTCTCCGCTCATTTGTCTGAGCCACACACTCAAGAGCTGACCTGAACCCCCCCCTTCCCCTCGCCTCCATTCAATCACTCACAAAGCCCCACTGATTCATCTCCTATTAGGGGACCTCCAACTGTAGTGTGTTTGTGCTTAGTCGCCCAGTTGTGTCTGACTCTTTGCAACCCCATGGACTGTGGCCCACTAGGGTCCTCTGTCCATGGAATTTTCCAGGCAAGATTACTGGAGTGGGTTGCCATTTCCTACTCCAGGGTATCTTCCTGACCCAGGGATTGAACCTGCATCTCCTGTATTGGCAGGCAGATTCTTTACCACTGAGCCACCATGGAAGCCCTGGTGCAGTGTCTAACAGCAAATCCTGTTGCCTTTACTTCCAAAATATGTGCCAAATCCATCAAACAGGAAAAAAAACTTTTTCTTCTTATCATTTCACTACTAAAATCCTTTTCAGTGCCACATATCCTGTTACCCAGTCTGTTACAGTGACTTCTTACTGGCCTTCTTACAATTGCTTCTTTAGAAAGACCATCCCAGATCACGCAAGTCACTTCTTTTTTTCATAGCTCTTTCCACTTTCTGAAATATTCTTGTTGTTTTAAAAATAGACTTCCTTGGTGAAGAAACAGTTACCCTGTAAGTAGCCCCACAAAGCGTCTTTTAAAATATTATCTTCTCTCCATCTCTGTGAGGTGGAATGGAGTTATCATCTATTCTTCACTTCCACTGGAAAAATAATGCTCACGATAACACTCAGAATTGTTTTAATTCCCAACTCATGAGGGTGGCTGCCATGTTCTTTGTTGATATAAAATAATCTCAAGATAAATTTTTCAGGACAGAAAGCAGTATTGAGAAATATTTATACCATGTTATCATTTTAAGCAAAGAACAAAACATATCCTCTTTATCTTGTGTACGTTTAGAATAGCTTCAGAAGGATGGAAGAAACTGGTGATACTGGTTTCTTCTGAGAACAGGTACTGGATGGAAGGAAGCGGAGAGAAAAGGGCAATCCATTCACAGTGCTGTCCTTTGCACCTTGAGTTACGAGCCAGTGGCTGTATTTTTTATTCAAGAAAAGAAAGTTTATGTCTTGGGCCTGAGGTGTTCTTAAACTTTGATGGCATTGCTGTCCCCTGTCTTGCCGAGCCTCCCACCTGTAGACAAGTAAATGGGGTCATGGAGAAGGGAAGTAGCTTCTCCAGCTCATCCAGGCCTGGAGGTGGGGTGGCTCCTCAGTCAACGACTCTGCCCCGTCTCACCCTCTTAGAACGTAGGGCGGGGCGCTCCTGGGGTAGGGGTGTGGAGTGCATTCAGTCAGTTCAGTTCAGTCGCTCAATAATGTTGACTCTTTGTGACCCCATGGACTGCAGTGTGCCAGGCCTCCCTGTCCATCACCAACTCCCAAAGTCCATCCAAACCCATGTCCATTGAGTCAGTGATGCCATCCAACCATCTCATCCTCTCTCATCTGCTTCTCCCCCTGCCCTCAATCTTTCCCAGTGTCAGGGTCTTTTCCAATGAATCAGTTCTTTGCATCAGGTGGCCAAAGTATTGGAGTTTCAGCTTCAGCTGAAACTTCAGCTTCAGTCCTTCCAATGAATATTCAGGACCGGTTTCCCCTAGTATGGACTGGTTGGCTCTCCTTGCTGTCCAAGGAACTCTCAAGAGTCTTCTCCAACACCATAGTTCAAAAGCATCTATTCTTTGGCGCTCAGGTTTCTTTATAGTCCAACTCTTACATCCACATGTGACTATTGGAAAATAGGAGGGCTTTAACCTTCCTTCTCTCCTCCAGGTTTTCTGGTTGGCCGGCTCCCTGCTCATCATTGGCCTGGCCTCTGTGGTCGTCCCCACCATCGGGTGGCGCTGGCTTATCCGCATTGCCTCCATCCCTGGAATCATCCTCATCATGGCCTTCAAGGTGACGAAGCTCCCTCTTGACCTCCCCTCTGGTTGGCAATGTGACCTTCTTGGCCCACAGATATCTTTCTCATGTCCAGGACCTTTCTCCTTTATTTAAGTATCTGTCTCCATCAGTTTATGTGAAAAGGGTATTTTGGCAGATTTAATGCACAAGCCATCATGAAGCTGTAAATGCAGGATATGTTTGGGGGAGAGCAGGGAGGCAGGGAATTCTAGAGTTAGGGGTGCTGGGGGGAGGCCAGATGGAAAGACAGGCCTGTGTCCAGGTTACAAACAACCTGGAGGACCAGGGGCCCTGGCTGTGTGGAAGGGGTTGTGTGCTGGGGAACAGGTACATGAGTATGTGGAGGCTGGGTGGGAGGGAAGATGGAAAAGGTCAGAAAAGCAGTTAGAAATGATCAGATTAATCCTGGTGGGTGATGAGGATGACCTGAACCGCCCTCTGGCCAGGGAATGGGGAAGAAGATACTGCTGGGGGAGATGCTTTGCTGAGGAAGAACCCACTGGTGTTCACTGGGGGAGGCATCAAGGGCAGAGGGCCCTTCCAGTTGATTCTCAAGGTCCTCATGTCAGTGGAAGGCTGTGCTGTTTTCTGAGTGTGGTGTTCAGAGTATGCCACCATCAGTGGCTTGAAGGCCCCTACAATCAGGATGGTTCCCCCACTTGTGGTTCCTGCACTGTGGAGAGTTCTGGGGTTCCTGGGTAGGGCCTGGGTGATGGAGCAGCAGAAAGGCACCAGGGAGCCCTGGGCAGCAGCTCCAGATTGAGTGTAAGAATTTCATTGTATTAAGTAGGTTGGGCCAAACTGCGTGAAGCTCGGTATCGATCCACTGTCATCCTAGATAGGAGTATGAGAAGGAGAAGGCAACTTTTTGTTCTACCACGACTGCGCTGGTATACTTGCCGTATTGTTGCCGTGAAGCTTGCTACATCCTTTCCCATCTCCGGAGACTGGGATGGTGTAGTATATGGAACTGTGATAGCTGTATCTCTGGGGTCCACAGCAGTTGCAGCTCTGATGTTCTTTGTCACCTATGCCCAGTTTATTCCTGAATCTGCTCGGTTCAATGTCTCCACTGGGAACACTCCGGCTGCCCTGGCTACGCTGGAACGCATTGCCAAGATGAACCGCTCAGTCATGCCAGAGGGGAAGCTGGTGGAGCCCATCCTGGTGAGTTCCTCTCCAATCAGGGGTCACCAGAAATCCCCTTAGTGGTGGAAGGTGAGGGGGAAGGTGACCTGAGCCCTCCAAGGGCAGGATTAGGAAAAGAAAGGAGGAAATTGAGACTAAATCCAGCTCCACCTTAAGCCTGGTGGAGCCAAGTTATGCAACATCACTTTGTTTTTCCAAATTTTATTGAAGTATAGTTGATTTTACAATGTTGTGTTTAATTTCTGCTGTATAGCAAAGTGACTCAGTTATACATATATATTTTGTTCATAATTCCTTTCCATTTATGGTTTATCATAGGATATTGAATATAATTCCTTGTGCTATACAGATAAAATAGTCCACATCTGCTAATCCCGGATTCCCAATCCTCCTTGCCCCTCTACCCCTCAACAACCACAAGTCTGTTCTTTATATTTGTGAGTCTGTTTTTGTTTCATAGATAAGTTCATTTATGTCATATTTTAGATTCCACATATAAGTGATATATGATATTTGTCTTTGACTTACTTCACTTAGCATGATAATCTCGAGGCCCATCCATGCTCCTGCAAACGATGTTATTACTTT
The DNA here is from genome assembly GCF_963930625.1 of Muntiacus reevesi. Classification (NCBI taxonomy): domain Eukaryota; kingdom Metazoa; phylum Chordata; class Mammalia; order Artiodactyla; family Cervidae; genus Muntiacus; species Muntiacus reevesi. The sequence goes on along the minus strand of NC_089254.1, from coordinate 96,956,440 downwards.
CTTTTTAATGGCTGAGTAGTAATCCACTGTGTGTGTATATGTGTGTGTGTACACACACACACACACACACACACGTATATACTATATATATACACCATATCTTCTTTATCAGTGGACATTTAGGCTGTTTCCATGTCTTGGCAATTGTAAATAGTGTTGCAATAGGTGCATGTATCTTTTTGATTTATAGTTTTGTCTGGATATATGCCCAGGAATGGATCGCTGGATCATATGGTAATTCTATTTTTAAAGTACGTTAAGGAATCTCCATACTAATTTCCTTAGTGGCCACACCAATTTACATTCCCACGAACAGTGTAAGAGGGTTCTTTTTTTTCCACATCCTTTCTGGCATTTATTAATTGTAGACTTTTTGTTGATGGCTACTCTGCCTGCCTGCCTGCCACCACTTTCCTCATCAACAAAATGGAAATAATAAGCACCTGTCTTACAGAACTAGTCACATGATATTGCCACACTGTTTATAGCTGAGAGATTGTTCTATAATTTTATTTTCCTTGTATTGACCTTGTCTTACTGATATCAAATGTATAAGCCTCATTAAATGAATTTTTAAAAGCAAAATTTGGCATTTAAATCTCTTTTTAGGGTCATTATCTATTGAGAGTTATTGATGTTTTTTATTTTTTTATTGTTGCCAAACTCAATTTTTACAGTTCCTTTTTTGTCTCCCTCCTCTTTGTGTTGGGTTAATTTGGTTTCTTATTTAATATGTAAATGCAGGATCTGTGTGTGTTTAATTGGATATAATAAGCATGGAACAGATCTAGCTTTGCCATATCCAAATAGCTAACCAGTGGCACTGATGTAGTTTTGAATAATCCATCCCCTATGTATTTGAATTTATTGCTGAATATTATGTTCTAAATGAGTCTCCCATATGGTGCTACTGGTAAAGAACCCACTTGCCAATGCAGGAGACTCAAGAGATGTGGGTTTGATCCCTGGGTCAGGAAGATCACCTGGAGAAGGGAATGGCAACCCGCTCCAGTATTCTTGCCTCGAGAATCCCATGAACAGAAGACCCCAGTGGGCTATGGTCCATAGCGTCGCAAAGAGTTGGACACGACTGAAGCAACTTAGCAGGCATGTTCTAAATATTAGGTTCGTTCAAATATATATGGGATTTATTATATACTAGAACATTAATTGTTGGTCTCATATAACAATTATAGTATTTTATAATAAGTTTTCATACTTATAAAGTATGTACTCATTATCAAAGTTCTTTTTCAGAATTTTCCACACTATTTTCTCAGGCTTATTTTTTATTTTTGTTGCTATTGTTGTTCAGTCTCTAAGTTGTGTCCAACTCTTTGTGACCCCATGGATTACTGTACACCAGGCTCCCCTGTCCTTCACTGTCTCCTGGAGTTTGCTCAAATTCATGTCCATTGAGTCAGGGATGCTATCTAATTGTCTCATCCTCTGCAGCCTCCTTCTCCTTTTGCCTTCAATCTTTCCCAGCATCAGGGTCTTTTCCAGTGAGTTAGTTCTTCACATCAGGTGCCCAAAGTATTGGAGCTTCAGCATCAGTCCTTCCAATGACTATTCAGGGTTGATTACCTTTACAATTGACTGGTTTGATCTTGCAGTCCAAGGGACTCTCAAGAGTCTTCTCCAGTACCACATTTTGAAAACATCAATTATTTGGCATTCAGGCTTCTTTATGGTCCAATTCTCTACCATACTTGACTACTGGAAAACCATAGCTTTGACAGTACAGACCTTTGTTGGCAAAGTAATGTCTCTGCTTTTTGATATGCTGTCTAGGTTTGTCATAGCTTTCCTTCGAAGGAACAAGCATCTTTTAATTTCATGGCTGCAGTCATCATCTGCAGTGATTTGGGAGCCCAAGAAAATAAAACCTGTCACTGCTTTCACTTTTTCGTGTTCTGTTTGCTGTGAAGTGATAGGACCAGATGCCATGATCTTATTTTTTTTTGAATATTGAGTTTTAAGTCGTCTTTTTCACTTTCCTCTTTCACCTTCATCAAGAGGGTCTTTAGTTCCTCTTCACTTTCTTCCATTAGAGTGGTATCATCTGCATATCTGAAGTTGTTGATATATCTCCTGGCAGTCTTGATTCAAGTTTGTGATTTAACCAGCTCAATATTTCACATGATGTTCTGTGTATAAAAATTAAATAAGCTGGGTGACAATATACTGCCTCGATGTACTCCTTCCCCAATTCTGAACCAGTCAGTTGTTCCATGTCTGGTTCTTAACTGTTGCTTCTTGACTTGCATACAGGTTTCTCAGGAGACAGATAAGCTGGTCTGGTATTCCCATCTTTTGAAGAATTTTCTACAGTTTTTTGTGATCCACACAGTAAAAGACCTTAATGTAGTCAATGAAGTATGCTGTAATTAGTAATATAATGTAGTAATGTAGTCTGTAGTAAGTAATTAGTAAGTAATGTAGTCTGCTTTAATGAAGCAGAAGTAGATGTTTTTCTGGAATTCCCTGCTTTCTTTATGATCCAACAAATGTTGGCAATTTGAACTCTGCCTTTCTAAACCCAGCTTGTACATCTGGGATTTCTCAGTTCATATACTGCTGAAACCTAGCATGAAGGATTTTGAACATAATCTTGCTAGCATGTGAAATGAGCACAGCTGTACAGTAATTTGAACATTCTTTGGCATTGCCTGTTTTTGGAATTGGAATGAAAACACCTTTTTCAGTTCTGTGGCCACTGCTGAATTTTCCAAATTTGCTGACACATTGAGTGCAGCACTTTCACATCATCATCTTTTAGGATTTTAAATAGCTCAGCTGGTATTCCATCACCTCCACTAGCTTTGTTTATAGTGATGCTTCCTAAGGCCTACTTGACTGCACACTCTAAGGTATCTGATTCTAGGTGAGTGGCCACATCATTGTGGTTATCTGAGTCATTAAGATCTTTTCTGTATAGTTCTTTGTATTCTTGCCACCTTTTCTTAGTCTCTTCTGCTTCTGTTAGGTCCTTCCCATTCCTGTCCTTTATCATGACCATCCTTGCATGAAATACTCCCTTGATAGCTCTAGTTTTCTTGAAGAGATGTCTAGTCTTTCCCATTTGTTGTTTCCCTCTATTTCTTTGCATTGTTTGTTGAAGAAGGCTTTCTTCTCTCTCCTTCCTGTTTTCTGGAACTCTGCATTCATTTGGGTGTATCTTTCCCTTTCTCCCTTGCACTTCACTTCTCTTCTTTTCTCAGCTATTTGTAAAGCCACCTCAGGCAACCACTTTGCCTTCTTGCATTTCTTTTTCTTTGGGATGGTTTTGGTCACTACCTCCTATACAGTGTTACAAACCTCCATCCATAGTTCTTCAGGCACTGCCTACCAGATCTAATCCCTTGAATCTATTTATCCCCTCCACTGTAAAATCACAGGTGATTTGCTTTAGGTCATATCTGAAAGGCCTTGCAGTTTTCTGTACTTTCTTTAATTTAAGTCTGAATTTTGTAATAAGGAGTTCATGATCTGAGCCATAGTCAGCTCCTGGTCTTATCTTTTCTGACTGTATAAAGCTTTTCCATCATCAGCTGCAAAGAATATCATCAATCTGATTTCAGTATTGGCTATTTGATGATGTCCATGTGTATAGTCGTCCCTTGTGTTGTTGGAAAAGGGTGTTTGCTGGGACATGTGTTTTCTTGACAAAACTCTGTCAGCCTTTGCCTTGCTTCGTTTTGTACACCAAGGCCAAACTTGCCTGTTACTCCAGGTATCTCTTGACTTCCTATTTTTGCATTCCAGTCCCCTAAGGTGTTAATTTGGTTTTTTTTTTTTTGGTGTTAGGTCTGGAAGGTCTTGTAGGTCTTCATAGAACCGTTCAACTTTGGCTTCTTCTGCATTAGTGGTTGGGGCATAGACTTGGATTACTGTGATGTTGAATGGTTTGCCTTCGAAATGAACTAAGTGAACCAACCAAAATTGAATGATTTTTTTTCTTTTAAAAGAACTCTAAAGTGAAGTGGGAGTGAAGATCTCTTTAAGCCCCTGTTTTCATTTCCTTTGGATATATACCCAGAGGTGGGGTTGCTGGATCATATGGCAGTTCTGTTTTTAATCTTCTGAGGACTGTCCATACCGCTTTCCACAGTGGCTGCACCAATCTATGGCAGAGCCTGATCTTGACACAACTCTTCCTCCATGCCTCAGATGGGTCCAGGGCAGCAACAGCTCTCCCCACTCACCTCCCCATATCTTACTCCCTCAGGCATCGTATGCCCACAACAGGAAGGTGATGTCAAGGGTACAGGTCTTCTGTGTCCTGCACACAAGTCAGAGGTGGGCTTTTCTAGGTGTTTCTGACTTCCCAGGGCATCACTGATGACAAAAGCATTGTAATCCCACTGCCACCTGACCTGGTGCTGGATGTGTTGTGAGATAGAATGTGCTTGATAATAATGCAAATATGAGAATTAAATGCCCCAGAATTCCTCACATTCAGTTTTCGTTTGGTAAGGTGTTCTCACTTTGCTTTGTGGAGTGTTTCCCCTAATTATTCCACATGCCTTAAAACCCACTTGTGAAACAGGAACCTTGAACTTTCTTCCAAAGAACTAAGGATGCTTCTGTTATTCTAATTTATTTTCTGGATTTTGGAAATAAAAGTTTGTGGTTCAGAGGTCAGGACCCTACTATTAGGCAGTATCAGCTCTCTCCTACCCTTCTGCTAAAATACTGACAATTCCATCTTATCATGCAAAGCATGGTGGGAAGACTAGTTGCCAGGCAACAGGGATTAAGTTAAAGAAGCTATTATGCTTTGTAGACACTGGCACATAATCTCTAACTGGCTGTGAAATTTTGATTGTCAACAGCATAAAAAATAAAATTGGATTCAGAGAGAGAAAAAAATTTAGAGACAAAACCATGAACACTGAACGATCATGAGGGTCTGATTGTAGAGTTTTTCGATGTGGACCAGTTTTTTAAAGTCTTTATTGAATTTGTTACAGTATTGCTTTTGTTTTGTGTTTTGGTTTTTTGGCCAGGAGGCCATGTGGGATCTTAGTTCTCCGACCAGGGATCAAACCTGCACCTTCTGCATTGAGAGGTGAAGTCTTACCACTGGACCATCAGGGAAATCTCTGATGTGTATTGTTTTTTTTTTTTTTTAAACCCGGTAGTTGTTTCAGGACTGTGGAGCACTGAGGTGCACTTCTTTCCTCTTTCCCTTTTGCCTCCTCCCTCTCCCACCCCTCCTCCTTCCATCTCCTATCCCACTGGGTATTAGTTCATAATAAAACAGCATAGACTGGGTGTCTTAAACAACAAATATAATTTTCTCACAATTCTGGAGGCTAGATGTCCAATGTCAAGGTGCTGCAGAGCTGGTTTCTTCTGAGGCTCCTTTCCCTGGCTTTTAGATGTCCGTCTTCTCCCTGTGTCTTCTCGTCATTTTCCCTGTGTGTGTGTATTCTGATCTCTTTTTATAAGGACATTGGTCATATTGGATTACAGTCCACTCTAATTACCTCATTTTAGCTCATTTAACTCTTTAAAGACCCCATCTCCATTCTCAGTCATCTCTACAACCACCTCCTTCCCTCCTCCCTCTTACATCCTTCTCTTTCCTCCCCCTTCCTTCTTTCTCCCCCTTTGTTTCTCTTGACTTCATCTTGCTGCCTCCATCCCTCAAGTCCATTAAATGATTCTTCTCCACAGTGGTCTATTGAGCAAGGCCTTGTGAATACAGAGCTGTAAGCGATGGACCCTGCCTTAAGTCTCCTAAATCTGGTTAGAGAGGTGAGACCCACATAGGAAAGTGTCGATAGCATAACAGAACCCAGATGCCTAGAACCAGGTGAGTGGCCCGGGCAGCAGGGTGTGGAGGATCAGAGCAGAGAGGTGACCGTGAGCCAGGTTGGCAGAGCCACCTGCGAAGTGGGGACTGAGAGGAGAGGCAGCCTTGGGGAGGAAAAAGGCCAGGCAGGAGGAATGGTGTGAGCTGAGACCAAAGGTGGGGATGAGCAGTGAATTTGGTCACATAGCTGGTTGTTAGGATGCTGCGTGGAGGAGGCTGGGCAAGATGCTGTGGGCGGTGGAGCCTCTGCAGCTTCACTCCTGAGATGCTTTGGGGACTGTCTGAGGTCAGGCCATGCCGTGAAGGGGCTGAATAAGTCCACCCATTTGGGTTGTATGGCCAAAGGTTCAGAACCAAATGACTTATTAGGATAAAGTTTGTCTGTGTATATATAACTCAGCTTTCTGAATCTCCAGTGACATTTGGGGAGGTGAGGGGACCATAGTTGTATCTAAACCCAGGGGACATGGCAGAGAGGCAGGTGGGAAAGAGAGGAAGACCCAGACTGGCTCTGTCTCCAAACAGCTGTGTGATCTTGGGCAAGCCACTTACCCTCTCTTGGCCGTATATTCTGTTTGGGAAATATGAGGATAGGGCTGGATCAGAGGTTTTCCAAAGATGAGTGACCAGAGTCCTGAGATATAAAGCAGTTGAAAGCGGAGTGTCAGTGGCTCAAGTCCACCCCCAGTGAAATCTAGGAGCTGAGACTGAAAGTTACAGAGGCAAAGGACCTCTGAGTTCTCTGGAAGCTCTTTCTGTGATAACCAAATCCAGGACTCCCAGACCACACTTCTGGTCTCCCTGGTCGGGGGGCCAGGGGTGAGATGTTGTAATCCCAGGTGGATTTGTGAAAAAAGAGTAGTTGGTTTTCAGCTGAGCACCCTCCACCTGAAATATTCCTAGCTTTACATAAAAATCCATTACTGCCTAATCCTGTATAACTCAGCCTTATTTTGATCCAAACATACTTAATAGGCACTGGCTATGGACAAGAACTTTTACTAAAGACACACAAAGAAATTGGACACTGTATTCTTTTTTCAAATTTAGGCCACTTGCTTTTTACACGAGGCTCACACTTTTTAAATATTAGGGTTTCTTCATCTTAATGTTAAAAGAATCTCCATCAGTTTCATAGCTGTTTTTGTATCCTCCTATTTTCTGTTCTCTAGTCTACCTCTCACCAATACTGGTGAGAAGGACAAGGGTGAAAGGGTTAGAACCTTAAATTCAATGTGTCTTGCTTGGTACTTGCCAGTGATAATAAAAAGTATGCAAAGACTGATTGACTGAGACAAATGTGTTAAAGACAGTATTTATGGGTTTGGGTGAAGGATATTCCGGGAGCGGAGTGGCCATCTCTCTGCATGACATTTCCATATTGTTCTTGCTTTCTCTGATCTAAAATTTTAGAGTCACCTTTGCCCATACTTAACCTACTTAATCTGTCCTGTCTCTCCCTTTCACTAACCCAGGAAAAGAGAGGAAGATTTGCAGACCTGTTGGATGCTAAATATTTACGGACCACATTACAGATCTGGGTCATATGGTAAGAATGGTATTATTTCAAAATTAGGTTTAGGGGGGCTTAGGAGGGAGGAGATATATGTATACTTATAGCTGATTCACACTGTTATATAGTAGAGGCTGATATACCATTGTAAAGCAATTATACTCCAGTTAAAAAAAAAAGAAAACCTAGGTTCAAATAAACAAATATTTTCAGTGGGAGAAAGTCCACTGAGGTAAATTCCTCCTGAGTGCTCTAGGGAGAAAACACAAGGCAGATACCAGTAATGCCTTATCTTTTTGCTTAACACCACAGACCGAAAAATAGATAAAAAAATAACAGTATAAAAAGAGAGAAAAAAATCCAAATCATCTATAACCAGGTTTTAAAAAATTTTTCATTTGAGTTATATACTAGCCTTTTGCAGGCTGGTCTCTTCCCTCATCCCTTTCCTGGAACTGATCCTTGAGGTCACTGAGAGTCAAATTCAAAGGAATAGATTCAGTGGTTCTTTCTGTGCAAAGATTTTCTAAACAGGATACAAAAAGTATTAACTCTAAAAGAAAAGATTGATGAGTTTGCCTACATTAAATTAAGAGCTTGAAAAGTAGGCCACCAACTGAGAAAAGAAATTTATAGTATATTATGTCCAACAAATTATATATGCACGTTATATATATTATTAATATATGTTACTATTATATAACTTATTTCAACAAGAAAAGCATACCTGACCTGGTAGAGAAATAGGTCAGAGACTTGAACAGCCACTTGACCAAAAATGTGTTTCAAATAAACACTTAAAAGCATGGTCAACCTTAAAGTCTCCAGGGAAATACAAATTAAAACCAAATGAGAAACCAATGCAAATCCACCTGAATGGCTAAGTTAAAAAGACTGACTGTATCAAGCGTCGGGAAGGATGTGAAGTAACTAGAATTTTTATACACTGATGATTGGATTTCAAGTCAGCGTGACCACTTTGAAAAACTGTTTAACGATTTCTACTGCAGTTGAAAGGATGCATAACCTATGGCTCAGCAGTTTCACTCCTAAATTTATATTCAACAGAAGTGCCAAGTAAAATAAAATAGCATTATTTTATTTGTAACAGCTCTAAACTAAAAACAACCCACATGCCCATCAACAGTATAATGGATAAATTGTATTATATTCGTAACATAGAATACTATACAATAATAAAAATGAGAAAACTGGTGTTCTGCCCTCAACATGGCTCAATCTCACAAATGTAATAATAAGCAAAGCAAGTCAGACACAGAATACATAATACACGCTTCCATTTATAGAAAGATTCAGAACAGTGGAAACTTAACAGTAGTGTTTGAACTCAGGAAATTGGCTGTCTCTCTGCCTTTCCCAGATATAATCACTAAAAGTGCGTTGATGTTTCTCCTTTTGAGACTTTTTAATTTTTAAAATACTCTCAGTATTTGGAAATTAAGCAAAATTTAAAGTTACCTTAATAGCAAGGTGATTATTGTCTTCTTTTTAAATATTTCATGATGAGAATTTCCAAGCTCACATGAAAGCAGAGAGGATACCATGATGAAGTCTGATTTACTTGCCACTCAGATCTGACAATCACAGATATTTACCCATATTTGCTTTGGCTGTTTTTCCTGTTCTGAAGTATTTCCAAGTAGGCCCAACATTTCATGCCATTTCATCCCCAGGTACTTCATTAAGAGTCTCAACTACTTGAGACCTTTTCTTAGATGATTCCAACCCCATAATCACACCAACAAGGTTAACAATTATGGGAATCACCTAGTGGTTCATTGGCTAAGACCCTGCACTCCTAATGCAGGAGGCCTGGGTTTGATCCCTGGTCAGGGAACTAGATCCCACGTGTTGCAATTAAAGAGCCGCAACTAAAGATATTATTTGCCACAACTAAGATCCAGTGCAGCCAAATAAATAAAATTAAGTATGAAAAAATATTAACAATCATCACTAGTATCATGCAGGGTGCAGAATACATGTAATTTCCCCTAATTGTCCCCATATGTCTTTTACATGTGGCTTTAATAACCATTTCCGTAAAACAGGCATGAGGGGGGCTTCTGGGAGGCTGACTTTATTCTTTTTCTTCACTTTGATATATGAACTTTTCTGTATGTTATGTTTATATTTAAATAAAATAAAATTTATTTAGATATAAAACATTTATATTTATTTAAATATAAAACATTTATATTTATTTTAAATATATAAAAATATTTAAGAATAGACCAAAAAAAAAAAAAGAGAGAGAGAGCGAGAGGAAGGAAATATAAAGCAAAAGCAAAAACCTTGCATGGCTTCCTGACCTCCGAAAGGCAGAATTCTAAAGATGACCCCCGAGATTTCCAACACCTGGTGATTCCATCAAACACTCACTTGACTGTGGATGTGAAGGCAGAGCATAGATGTAATAAGTATGGTTATCCGACCTAAAACAGGGAGCATAGCCTGGATTAGGCAGGTGGACGCAATCTAATCACCCGAGTCTTTAAAAGTGGAGAAGTCTCTCCAGCTGGAATCAGAGCTGCAGCCGAGGAGAAGTGTGGGGTAAGGCAGGAGCACGGGGCGGACACAACTGCTGTCGCTGGCTCCGCAGACGAGGAACAAGGGGGCCTGCAGAAGCTGAAAAGCCCTGGTCAGCAGCCAGCAAGGACATGGACGTGGGTCCTACAGCCTGTGCAGCTGGGTTCTGCCAGCCGTCTGGATGAGCTTGAAGATGGATTCTCCCATAAAAAGTGGAGCAGCCCTGCCTCCACTGGCGTTTCTGCCTCCTGAGACACCGAGCCGAGAAGTCAGCCAGACCCACTGAAGTGCTGACCTCCAGGACTGTGAGATAACTGTGAACTGTTTAAAGCACCAAGTTTGTGCTCACATGTTGGAGCAGCTGCAGAAAAGGAAACTGTTACCCAGTCTAGGCTTGTGCTGCTTGCTGCATGGCAGGCAAGTAGAAGACAAGGTGTGGAGGCAAATGATAGTGACTTTATCCAGAATGCCAGCAGACTGAGAAGATCGTGGACTAAAGTTTTAAAGAACCATCTTAACCTAGAGTAGCATTCAGGCTGCTCTTTAGCTGAGGGAAAGATGAAGGTTGGGGGGGTTCGAGAGGAGAGGGTCAGGATGAGTTGCAGACTCCTTGGAGCCACTGGTCTTCAAGGGAAGCTTAGCCTTTCTTTGTTCTGTTTGCTCACAAGGCTGGGTTACAAGGTTTCTGCAAAATTTCAAATCGATATTGGTTATTTTTATTCTACCACCTTTATCTCTGCTTATTTGCAAGGTTTCTAGGCTGAAAATGAACTTACCTACAAGTAGTAGGTATAACTCGTCCAAGACCACCTGGGATGGGAACTTAATAAGCTGTTTGGGCACAAGCCACAGTGCTCTGATAGCTAACTCTGTGTATTCAGGGCTAAAGTAAGAGTACATGAGCTGAAGAATGAGGGGGGCAGTTTCAATGTGGTGTTAGTTCTGTTCTGACTCTGTGACAAAACTCTCTCCTGGCCTGAGGGGTCCTCTGAGCCCTTTCTGCTTTTTATTGCAAAGCCATTTCTCACCGTGCAGTCTCTGGTGAAGGCCACCCTCCAGTCTCCCCCTGAAATGTGACCCCACTTTCCCCTCCCCATCTTTCCCCTCCCACACACTGTGCCTTCCACCTGAAAAGCTCTCCCTGCTTCTCCCCGCCTCTCATGGGGCTACCCCTTCTTCAGGCCTAGAGACAGCCTTTCCTGATGTCCATCTTTTCTTGCTTCTAGGCTGGGCATCTCTTTCGCCTACTACGGGGTCATCCTGGCCAGCGCCGAGCTGCTGGAGCGGGACCTAGTCTGTGGCTCGCAGTCCGAGTCCGAGGTGGCCGTGACCGTGGGGGTCTTGGAGGAGAGCCAGAGCCCCTGTTACTGCCACATGTTCGCCCCCTCCGACTACAGGACCATGATTATCAGCACCATTGGCGAAATTGCTCGTAAATGTCTCTCTCTGTTGGGTGGCTCTCTGTTTTGGGTGGGGGACAGAGCCTTGCAGAGAAGAGTGGCCTGTCGTACACTTGGCTCCTGCCTGGTAGGACTAGATGAGTCCCCAAATCATGCTGACATGTCTCCAGTCTGGATGCATGTGGGGAAGGAGGACAAGTCTGGAGACATGGAGCTTTAAATTACTTTATCGAATCAATTCTAAGATTCATTTCCCCACATTGTAATGTCTCTGCAACTGGGATGTGTCTTGCAATGACTTGTTAGGTTTCCCTTTGGAAGCACTGTTTCTGCTTTAATAGGCATAAAATAATGGTACTTAATCATTGGCACCTTGGACTTCCCTGGTGGTCTAGTGGGTAAAACTCCATGCTTCCACTGCAGGGGCTGTGGGTTTGATTCCTGGTTGGGGAAGTTCCACATGCTGCATTATGTACCCCCCCCCGCCCCCGGAAAAAAAAATTCATGGCATCTTGAATTTGAAAAACAGCGTAAAATATTTAAAATATAGATCGAACAAGTGGGCAGTTTACAATAGACATATATGCAGTAATACACATCCTGGACATAAAATATATGTCGCATACACCAATGTGTTTTTCTCAGACCCACATGGGAAAAGGATGTGAAAAGAGCATGATGCTGATGACAGTGTGACTGTTCTTGGCTGCAATACCCATGAGGTTTGAATTAAGTTGTTTCTTTATGAAATGACAAGGAGGAAACCATGCCAGTGTTGATAAATGCCATTTGCTGTCAAAGTTCTGAAAATTGTCTCTGTTTTTTTTCCAGTGAATCCTTTAAACATCCTGGGCATTAATTTCCTGGGGAGACGGCTGAGCCTTTCTATTACCATGGGATGTACAGCTTTATTCTTCCTGCTCCTCAATATTTGCACCTCAAGGTATTTGCTCTCTGGCTGCTTTGGAACAATCTAGTTTTGAGCGGTGGTTTTAAAATGAGGTCTCCTGGGGACTTCTCTGGCGGTCCAGTGGTTAAGACTCCATGCTTCCACTGCAGAGAGTGCAGGTTCGATCCCTGATTGGAGAACTGAGATCCCACATGCCCCATCGCCAGAAAAAGAAAGTGTAAAATAAATAAAACGAGGTCTCCTGACCCATGGCCTCAATGCGGGTCAGGAACAAGTCCCTTTCCCTAGGAAAGTAGAGTACAAGCTGCCTCTGCCCCTCAGGACTAGCCTGGGGGCATTCAGTTTGCTCACCAAGATATTTAGCATCGTTTTACAAAGTTTCCTGGAGAAGGGGGAATTTGGTTGCTGACCAAATGAGCTGCACCATTGTCAAGACAGTGATGTAGACAGCATAGCTGTGGTGGGAAAATTCATTGCACTCTGAATCTGTGACTCTAGGGTGGCCTCATTCATAGTATGTATGACTTATTCTGCACACTGTACCATTTTCCAGGAGTGGTCACAGAGGTGTGCTCATCTGGGGTGGGGGGCAGGCTGGAACGGCACACTCTGGGGGAACAGGATGGAAGGTCTGGGTCAGGCTTTGCTTTAGGACCCCGGTCAGGCCAGCTGATGAGCAGCACCCCGGGGTCCTGACCTCCGTGGGTGTGTGTGTGTTGGCCGCTACAGTGCACCGGGATGGGGGCCCCAGAAGGTCCTCCCATGCTGCCTCTGTAATGTCTCCCTTTGGTTCCCTAGCGCCGGCCTCATCGGCTTCCTCTTCATGCTGAGGGCTCTGGTGGCAGCCAACTTCAACACCATCTACATTTACACCGCTGAGGTTAGTTTTGGGGAAGGGGTTGCTTATATCAAGGTGTTTGTCTGTAGATAACGCATCCCTGGCTTCTGCTGACTTCTGATGAGTTTCTAAAAACATCCTATTAAAATGACACCAGAAATGTATTTGACGTGGTCTTTCTCCTGCCCCATGGGGTCTAGTGAAAGCCAGTCTCTAAGAAGAAAGATAGGACCTTCTCCCTTTCTCACTAAATCACATTCACATTAAAAAGACAACAAAAAACCTCATTGCCCGCTTATCCTGCTTCCCGAAGAAATAGGGCCCATACCTGCATGTTGCTGATAAAATGTAAAGCACCCTATTTCTCTCTCTTTTTGAAATTAGAATGTACTTTTCAACTTTTTTCTTTTGAAAGATCACATCCCACTCTGTTGTTTGTTGTGTGTGGCTTAAATTCAAATATGAGTAATTTATCTTTAATTTATTGAATTATTCCATATACTTAATACATCTACTTCTGAGGGGGCTCCTCAGAAAGCCCCAGTTTAAAGAGCAAACATTCCTAGAAATAAGCAATGTCTGAATAGGAAACAGTATTTTAACTGGCTTTGTCTTTCTTTGAGCTAAAGAAAGTGGTACTGTAGGGACTGCTAAGGCTGCATTCATTTTCATATCAGGAAAGGTAAAAGTCTGTTCAAAATACAATTATTACATATCTAAATCATTAAAGCTACAGGAAAAAAATATTCTTTTCCTCTCATGCAGATTAAAAATAGGAATTTATAACATATTTGACATATATCAGTACATATACTTCATTTGGTTCTATTGACAAAATCTTCTAAATTATTGTGAATTTGTAAACTTAAAGGTCTGTATAATATATGTATTATATTTGGAATATTCAATTTAACATTTTGGAATGTGTTCATTTAAAGGGTTGTTTCTAAGTATTTTTCCCCTGATACTTATGGCTTAAAAAAAAATCAAAGATGTGTACCAGAACATGATTGTCTTGAATTATTTCATCTCCTAGAATTGTCAAGACACAAAAATATTGATATTAGAGCAAAGGTCATCTATATGTATTTGAATCCATTGTTTTCAATAGCCAGTAACCTCATTTTCCACAAAAAAAGAGCTCCAGGAAAAGGCACTCAACCTCTAGGTCATCTTTTATAAATACAGCAGTTTCCCCTGGGGCAGGATAGCATCTTGTTGCATCTGACAGATAGTGTGTAGAGAGGTCACATGCTTTACTTTGGTGAATTGATAAAAACTGATCAGTACTACATAGCATTCAGAGAAAATTTTCCAAAATTAAGAAGCATTCTTTCATATATTCTCCCTACATACTCTTCCTATAATCTTCTTTATTAAATATTTGCCTATTAAGGATCCTGTATCAATAAAGTACAGATTTTTGGTGGTGGTTTAGTCAATAAGTCATGTCCAAGGGTTGCAACCCCATGGAATGTAGCCTGCCAGGCTTCTTTGTCAATGGAATTTTTCAGACAAGAATACCGGAGTGGGTTGCCATTTCCTTCTCCAGGGGATCTTTCTGACCCAGGGTTTGAACTTGGGTCTCCTGCATTGCAGATTAATGAGGTCTTGCTATAAATGAAAGAAAGCAGGCTGTGCCATATGGTTTTGCAATGCAAACACGGTGGATGGTGTAGTTTGTATCTGACACTTCAGTCAATTCACTCTATCTATATTAAAGATTTGCTTAGATTGTTATTATTTGGAGCATATTTTCTTTCCATTCAGTAGAACCACCTTTATATGTTTATAGCTCTAAGGTGGAACTCTATCTGATTCCAAAGTTTAGCTTTCTAAAATCACATTTGGAATATTAAACACATATTTTGGAATTTGCTCACTGAAAGGATGATTTCTAAATGTTTATTATCTGATAGTGTTAAAATTCAAAGTTGTATATCTGAGAAAATGAACATCTTCTATTCTTATCCTATCTATATAGACTTTTTGGCCTTTTATATATTATCAAAGCCTGACCTGGGGAGGGAGGAACAGAGGACTTGGGAAAGAAGGATTCTAAACTGATGCTTTCTACACTGCCCCCATGCAGGTCTACCCCACGATGATGCGTGCTTTGGGGATGGGGACCAGCGGCTCCCTGTGTCGCATTGGAGCAATGGTGGCACCATTTATATCCCAGGTACAGCCCAGCGGTCTCTGTAGGAGGATGGATATGTCTAAGGGAGGTGGGGAAACAGTGACCTGGGTCCCTTCAGGTTAAGGCTTTAACCAAAGATTTGTCTACTTGAGTTTCCTTGAGGTGCTGTTTTCTCATTGGTGAATTTGGTGGGAAAAGAGGCTAAATCAATGCTTCCAGTCAAGAGCATGTATTGTGTCATATGAAGGGTTTGGATTTTGCTGGTCATTGTTAGCAGAAGATGCCAAAGACACGGATGACCCAGGGATCCTGTTGATCACACTGAGGTGTAGTTGGTTTTCCAGACTTTAGAAATAGAGTCTCTTGGGCTTCCCTGCTGGCTCAGAGGGTAAAGAATCTGTCTGCAATGAGGGAGACCTGGGCTTGATCCCTGGGTTGGGAAGATCTCCTGGAGAAAGGAATAGCTACCTACTCCAGTGTTCTTGCCTGGAGAATTCCATGGATAGAATAGTCTGGCAGGCTACAGTCCATGAGGTCGCAAACAGTCAGACACAGCTGAGCGACTAACACTTGCTCAAGCCCTCAGTAAGTGTTAGCTAATAACAGTAACAATGATCAATAACAATCAATGCATTGTCACGGTCTTTGTAGATTGGGACCTGGGGACTGGAGGGAATCAGGCAGATATGGTTACCCACGTGGTCGTGGTTCCTCAGAGGGAACAAATGGCTTGCCCCTCGGCACTGGTCATTCTGTTTGGTCACAAGAAGTGGAAATCAGCCTGACCTGGCTGCAGCCAAAAACAAGAGTGGGTCTGGGCCCTGGGTGGGCCTGATCCAGGCTGTGAGCCTTGCTGGGGACCCAGGCTCTGCCTCCTCACATTTGTCTAGGGCCTGTGGTCACTGAGCATTCAGATTGTGTGCCCTCAAGACCAGTGTGCTATGCTTGCCCATGGGCCTTGCCGCCTTACAAATCCCAAACATCTCTCCTTAGATCCAGCTACCAGAAGAAACCAATGTGCTTTCTAAAACCCAGAAAGATGCTCTCCCTGCATCCCACTGGCCAGGCCTGGTCAGGTGTTCATACTTGAGCTACATCAGTTGCAGCCAAGAGTCAGGCTTATGCACAGAAGCAGCCGGGGTTGGGCAGTTTTTGGAGAAAGTTTTGGGTTGACGTGGACTGAGCAGACTGTAATGTGTATTTCCTACAATTTAACAGAGGATTTTGCTACCACTTTTCTTAAGACTATCTTGGGCATGTTTTGCCTGCTCATCTTTATTTATTTAAAAGTTTTATTATTTTTGGCTGCCTTGGGTTTTAGTTGCTGCACTTGGGATCTTTCGTTGTGGCGTGAGGGCTTCTTTCTAGCTTTAGCGCACAGGCTCTCTAGTCCCTCAGCATGTGGGATCTTAGTTCCCCCACCAGGAGTTGAGCTCAAGTCCCCTGTTTTGGAAGGTGGAGTTTTAATCGCTGGACCCTCAGGGAAGTACCCACCTTGTCTTAATTTAAAATGAGGGCAGATTTGGTCTTGCAATTTTGCTTTTCAGAGTTCTTTTGTACTTACTATTTTACCATTTCAGAAAAGAACAAAATGGTGAATGGCAGTAGTAACATATTGATCCTGTTGATCACACTGTGTTGTAGTTGGTTTTCCAGACTTTAGAAATAGAGTCTCTTGGGCTTCCCTGCTGGCTCAGAGGGTAAAGAATCTGTCTGCAATGAGGGAGACCTGGGCTTGATCCCTGGGTTGGGAAGATCTCCTGGAGAAAGGAATGGCTACCTACTCCAGTATTCTTGCCTGGAGAATTCCATGGATAGAATAGTCTGGCAGGCTACAGTCCATGAGGTCGCAAACAGTCAGACACAGCTGAGCGACTAACACTTGCTCAAGCCCTCAGTAAGTGTTAGCTAATAACAGTAACAATGATCAATAACAATCAATGCATTGTCACGGTCTTTGTAGATTGGGACCTGGGGACTGGAGTCAACAAGAAGGATGCAGGGGGACCCAAGTCTCGAGTGAAACAAGGGTGCTTTATTTGAGAAAAAGGCAGGTTCATATATCTTCATACAAGGCAGCTTTAGGCAGTAAAAAAAATTGAGCAAAAACAAAGCCAAGCAAATAACAATCGTCAAAGGGCCAGAAAGCATTCCATATCCTGAGTAAGAGGGGCATAATTGAATAGATTACCTTTAAGAAAAAGGTCACTGAAGGGAGTCACTGAAAGGAATCCAAGCAGGTGCCCTTTCTCGTGATCTCAGTCCTGAGAACTGCGTGGAGCTCTGCTCGTTCTTGTTTTCCAGGAACTGATGAGGAATAGAGAGTCCTTGAGAAACGGCACACAGAAGAAAATAACATATTGGATTCCTTAAAGTTGAACATCCCCTGACAATTCCCCCCTTTTTATTTTTCATAATTGGGGGTGACTGTAGATACTTTTGTGAAAAAGGCCCTGACCAATTGAGTTTGTTTAGTTTGAACAATTTTGGTTGAACTGTATCGGTATATTACAAATATAAGCACCAGGATAATTATCAGCATTATAGTTCCAGATCCAATACTTTGTGTAATGCTTTGAAATCATCTTCGAGGGTCTAGCCCAGATAATTGATCAGCTAGCTGTTCAGCTAAGGTTTCCAAATTGTTGGAAGAGGGTAGACTCTTAGAGAAGGTTTCAAGGATTTCCTTTTGCAACAATTGTACATTTATGTATATCTTGCAAATGAAATTTGATTTGTTCCCAATTGTAAGCACTATGGTTGAACCAAACAGGAGTGATACAAAATTTAGAATTCCAATCACAATTTAATAATACTTGTTTTTGTAAATCTATTAATTGATCTCCAACCCATTGGATAGCTGTTTTTAATTCCTGAATTTTATCTTGAACTTTTTCATCTGTCTGAACCTGAGTGACCCAAATAGTATGAACATCTTTAGTCCAATTTTGAACAAAGTTTTGTGTTTGAATTGAAGTTTGTAAAGCAATGTCTGTGACAGCAGCAGTGGTGCAAATGGCTATTAACCCCCAAATGCCAAGAATCAACCATCCAATGAATTGGTTAGATCGTCAGAGTAATATAGTGAGTAACTGGGAGGCAAGTCTTGCCATGGGACCCTTCTTCCAGGGTCGTTGGAGATCTACTGGCAACCACAGACTACGTTGAGATTGAAGAATCAAAAGGGATTTGTTTTTTTAGAGAAATAGAGGAATTAAGACAAGTATACAATTTGCAATCTATACAAGTCACAGGATGTAAAGTCTTATTAAATTGTAAGTTTCCTATGACTATAACAAAAGGAAGGGGAACACAAGCTTGTATAAAATATGAATGATTATAATGGAAGGAATAGTTACTATGACTATGACTGATCCCTGTGAAATATCCAGTCCAAGTTCCAAGTTTTTCAGTACTTGTAGCAAGTTTTCAGATGTCCCACTGTTCAGGCCCAATTCATTTATTGAGGACGATTTGAGAGTGAGGAGGTGCCATTCCACTGTCAAGCCAGCCAAGACGTCCTTTGTCATGGAGGTGTTCCATTGAACTGTTGGTAATTTTCCATGCTACTTGAGTAACATAATCACACATAGAATTGTTACTATCATCTGAGCAGTTAGATAACCACATACCATAGGGTCCCCAATCAACAATGGTGTAATTGGCCTCAACCATTAATTTCCCTGATTTACCTTGACATCTGTCTCAATAAACAGGAGTATATTCAAAATCCTTATGAGTAAATCCCTTACATTCCAACTTTTGTCCTTTTCCTAGAGTTTTGGTAGTATTGACATGGTTCTCATAAAAGGACGGGGCAGTAAACAGTCTAAACAATGTGCAGTAGTTCTTTTTTGGAGGCAGGATGAAAGCCCATGTTTGTCAACTAACATTAATACATAATTCTGCTGGGCCTATGCATAAAGGAAGGATTTCATAGCCTAGAGAAATGTTAATTAGTCTTCCTTCTTCCTCAGGATGAGAGGGCCCCTCCAAGCTCCAAGGAGGAGGCATATGTACTGAGTCATTAGCGGATATGATCGGCCCTATATCTGTCCATTCTATAACCTGCAGTAAAAGGGGGTTAGGTATATAAGCCCAGTAAGTGTGATTAATCAAGTCAGCCTGAGCTGGGGAAGCAAAAGCAAGCAAAGCAAGCATAGCGACAAAAATATTTTCAGGATTCCGAGGCATTCCCTGTTGAGAAACCAGATTTTCAGCTTGATTAGTAAGGGTTTTTATCTGTCCCCAAGTAGGGAGATCATAAGGTCGATGATGTCGAGTGTGGTATTTCTTGGAAATTTTTAAAGCCGCCATGGCTTGTACTGGAAACTCCTCCTCCTGGGGATTTTGCCGTTTCTTCTCTATCTTGAATGCTGGTGGCTCCCCTGGGGTGGATCTTCCGAAGAGGGAGCCAGCTGATTTTGTTGGATCCATCTGGAGAAACACAAGCATACCCCTTTCCCTGTAATATTAATTTTCCAGATTTCCATTGTTTAGTCAACCTGTCTTGATACCAAATGGGCAGAGGAAGGGAGTATCCTTCAATGCCTCGAAATGTTTTTCTGCTTTTGTCAAAATATCTCCTTGTGGTAAGTTTAAAAAATTTAAAACAAATAAAGCTGTATTAACAGTAGTTATGGGATTAAATAATATATTGTGTTGGAATCTAGTAAAGTCTGCTCTGGATAAAGAAGATATAAGTGTTCCTGTGTGTTCCCCCCTTTTTAAATTTTTTTATTTGTAGTTTCAGTGTGTGATGTGCTCGTTCAACTATGCCCGGTGCTTGTTGATTATAAGGAATACCTGTAATATGTTTAATAGAAAATGATTGCAAAAATTGTTTGAATTGCCTAGAAATATAGGTCGTGCCATTGTCTGTTTTTATAGAACTAGGTGTTCCCATTATTGTAAAACAAGCTAATAGGTGGGTTATAACATGTTGTGTAGTTTCACCTCAGGGAGGTGTGGCCCATATAAAAGAAGAATTTGTATCGATTGAGACATGTAAGAAGAAAGAGGGAGAAAGTTCAGGGCAATGAGTTACATCCATTTGCCATAGATCATTGGGTTGTAATCCTCGAGGATTGATACTTTGTGCAATGGGTCGAAGATGTAGGGTCCTACAAGTAGAGCAATTATTAATGATTTCTTTAGCTTGTTGGTATGGAATTTTCCAAATTTGATATAATGATCCAGCATTATTGTGTAATAGAACATGTTGTTCTTCAGGAGTAGCAAAAGAGACAAGTTTATCAGCTTGTTCATTGCCATGAGCCATAAGGCCAGGAAGACAAGAATGTGTTTGAATGTGGGTAAAATAAATGTGGGAAGTGCGGTTCTTAACTATAGATTGTAGTTCAAGAAGAAGTTGTTGGATAATAGATTGATTAGAATTTATGGTAGAAGTTTCTGTATTTCTTAATACAAAAACTGAGTATAAACAGTCAGAAACTATATTAATAGGATATGAATGTAGGTGAATAACCTGAATGAGAGCATATAATTCATTTTTTTGAGCAGAGTGAAATTTAGTATAAAAGACTTTATATTCTTTGAGAGACCAGAATGAGGCTTTGGCATTTTTAGTCCCATCTATATAGAAAACTTCAGTTTGAGGTATAGGTTGTGATGTGACGATGTGAGAGATAATAAATTCAGTATTTTTGAAGAAATTCCAGAGTTTGTTAGAAGGATAATGAAATGAAATTTCTGCAAAATATTCCAGGAAGGCTATTTGGAAATCGATAGAAGTTTGTAATGTGTTATCGAATTGAGATTTATTAATAGGTACTACAATTTTATGAGGATCAGAGCCAATTAGAGTCTTAGCTCTATTTCTTCCATTGATAATGATTAGAGTGATCAAATCAAGATAAGGTGTAAGTGACTTTGTCCCTCTAAAATGGGTATAGGTCCTTTCTATTGGGTATTCTTATTGGGTAAGAAGTCCTGTGGGAGAATGGAGAGAGGGGAGTATAAATAATTCTAGAGGCAAATCAAGTCTAATACGAGTAAGAAATTGTTTTTGCAATTTATTTTGTATTAAGCAGTTTTTCTTGTGCCTCTTGTGAAAGTGAACGAGGGTTATTTAAATCTGGATCTCTTCTTAAAGTGTTAAATAAATTAGTCAGTTGATAATTTGCAATGTCTAAAGAGGGTCTAATCCAATTTATATCACCTAAAAGTTTTTGAAAATCATTCAAGGTTGATAATTTATTAACATGAATCTGGGTGCTAAACCATTTGTAGACGACCTGCTTCTGGGTCGGGGTTTCGTACGTAGCAGAGCAGCTCCCTCGCTGCGATCTATTGAAAGTCAGCCCTCGACACAAGGGTTTGTAGAAAAAAAAAAAAAAAAAAGGAAAAAGAATCTGTGTTAGTTGGGGAGTATGTTGTCTATTAACAAATCTTAAGTAACAGAAAGGTGTAGATGTTTGAATCTTTTCAGGGGCAATGATTAATTTAGAAGCTTTTAAGCATTGTTGAGCTATGTCAAACATCTGTTGAATTTCTAAAATAGATGGAGCTGAAAACAATATATAATCCATATCATGAATAACAAGAAAGTCAGGAAATTGTTTTCTCACAGGTTGAAGGGCTTTGGTTACATAATATTGACACATGGTGGGAGAATTCATCATTTCTTGAGGCAGCATAGTCCATTGATACCATTTATGAGGCCTGATATGATTATGATAAGGAAGAGAGAAAGCAAATCTCTCTTGGTCTAGAGGGTGTAAAGGTATAGTGAAAAAAAAAAAAAAAGCAATCCTGTAAATCTATAATAATGATATGCCAGTTTTGAGGAATAGTGGTAGGTGATGGAATTCCTAGTTGTAATGCACCCATAGGTTTCATAAATGTATTAACCTTTCGAAGATCTGTTAAAAGACGCCATTTGCCAGATTTCTTTTTTATTGCAAAAATTGGAGAATTCCAAGGGGAACAAGATTCCTCAATGTGTTTTAATTTCAATTGTGTATCTATAAGTTCCTTAGCAACCTCTAATTTCTCTTTTATAAGGGGCCATTGCTCTGTCCAAATAGGCTCATCCTTTTTCCAAGTTATTTTAATAATTGTATTGTTTGTTAAACGAGCAGTGGCCCCTAGGAAAAATGTGGAATATATATTTGAGTTTGCCATTGCATAAGTAAATCTCTTCCTATTAAATTGAGGGGTGCATCTATCACATAAGGTTGTAATGTTGCAGGCTGGCCTTCTGGTCCCTCATATGGATATATTTGGACATTTTGATAAACCTCTTGTATTTTGGTTTGAAAAATTCCTGCAATTTGGCAAGAAATTCTCTGTATAGACCAATATTTGGGCCATAAATGTTTGGAAAGAATGGAAATATTAGATCCAGTTTCAAGAAGACCAGAAAATCTTTTGCCATTAATTTTGATATTTATATTTGGTTGTGCATATTCAGATACTATTGATGTCCATAAGGACTGCTTTTGATCTGTATTACCAAGTCCACCTGTCCGTATACCATTAGAGGAGTTAATAGAAATGTAAAGTAAAAGAAGTAATTGGGCAATTTTGTCCCCCTTTTTGAATTGTCATAGTATCTGAGATGACATCATAATTTGAATTTTTTTTCTTATAATCTGAATCAATTATTTCAGTGTGAATAGTAATTTCTTTAGAAGTCAGACTAGATTGGCCAAGTATAAGGTCGAAGGTTTGTGAGGGTAGGGGTCCATAAAGTCTGGTAGGTATTCTAGAAGGGGCTGCTTGAGGAAAAAGAAGAAAATCATTTAGGGCTGATATATCGACGGCAGCATTGCTGGATGTTGAAGATTTGATGGAAAAGATGGAGTTTGCCCCTGGTTTTTGTCGATGGGGACCCAGGGAGTCCCCATCTTTGAGTTTCCTGAAATAGGGTTCCCTTCAACATCATACTTAGCTTGACATTTTTTTCACCCAATGTACCCCTTTATGACATTGAGGGCAGACTCCTGGAGGTTTTTTAGTAGTTTAAATTTTTTCTGTGTGTTTGTTAGGGCAATCCTTTTTTATTTTTATTTTTTTTCAAATGGTAATTCTGTTTTTATTTATTTATTTTTTTGGGGGGTTGGGGGAGACTTTTATTTATTTATTTTTCCCAATTATTTTTATTAGTTGGAGGCTAATTACTTTACAATATTGTAGTGGTTTTTGCCATACATTGACATGAATCAGCCATGGGTTTACATGTGTTCCCCATCCTGAACCCCCCTCCTACCTCCCTCCCCATCCCATCCCTCTGGGTCATCCCAGTGCACCAGCCCCGAGCACTTGTCTCATGCATCCAACCTGGGCTGGTGATCTGTTTCACCCTTGATAGTATACTTGTTTTGATGCTGTTCTCTCAGATCATCCCACCCTCGCCTTATCCCATAGAGTTCAAATGTCTGTTCTATACATCTGTGTCTCTTTTTCTGTCTTGCATATAGGGTTATCGTTACCATCTTTCTAAATTCCATATATATGCATTAGTATATTGTATTGGTGTTTTTCTTTCTGGTTTACTTTACTCTGTATAATGGGCTCCAGTTTCATCCACCTCATTAGAACTGATTCAAATGAATTGTTTTTAATGGCTGAGTAATATTCCATTGTGTATATGTACCATACCTTTCTTATCCATTTGTCTGCTGATGGGCATCTAGGTTGCTTCCATGTCCTGGCTATTATAAACAGTGCTGTGATGAACACTGGGGTACATGTGTCTCTTTCAGATCTGGTTTCCTCAGTGTGTATGCCCAGGAGTGGGATTGTTGGGTCATATGGCAGTTCTGTATTATATTCATTTTTTTGCCATGTGGGATTTCAGTTCCCTGACCAGGGATCGAACCTATGCCCCCTGCATTGGAAGCAAAGAGTCTTAACCAGTGGACCACCAGGGAAGTCCCTATATGGCAGTTCTATTTCTAGTAGGGCAATCCTTTTTTAAATGGCTCTTATCTCCACAAACAAAACATCCTTCATTCCCCTTTTTAAAGGCAGCAGCCATTGCTTCAGTTAACATTTGCATTTTCTGAGTTTCTGATCCTAAGTTGAGACAAGCCTTCAAATAATAACATTCCTGTTCTCATGAATTGGAGTGATGGCTCTTTGATATTCCTGATTTGCATTCTTATATGCAAGCAGTTTTTCTAATTGCACTTTTGTCTCTGACAACATTATAGGAGATAGCAACTCCCAGTCTAGTTAAAAAATCAGCATAGGCTTCATTAGGCCCTTGTAATATCTTTGTGTAGTTACTTTTGGGTTCCCTTTGAGGAGTAATTTGATCCCAAGCTTCAAGGGCAACTTCTTTCAATTGTTCATGCAACAAAGGGGGGCATTGTGTCTGAGCTTACACTGAATCAAATTGCCCCATACTGGTTAACATTTTAAAAGTAATTTGGTTTTAGGGAGTGCCAGCTTGAGCATTAGAATTGGCATGATTTTGGGTCACATCGTGAAACCACATTATCCATTGAAGCTATTTTTCTGGTTTAAGAAGAACTTTTATCAAAATTCACCAATCATAAGGAATAAAATTTCCAATAGAAGATGCCATAGCATTTAGAAGTTCTTTAGTAAAAGGTGAATGAGGGCCATATATAGTTATAGCCTTTTTCATTTGTTGCATATGAGAAAAATCAATACCTTCATATTGAGGTATTAGTTGCCCTTGAGCATAAACATTTCCTAACACAGGGAAGGCAAAAAGATCATCGGCCTCAGAGACTCGAGATTGCAAAGTCAGTAAATCAGAAAGCCTTCGCCATGAAGGAGAATGAGTGGATTGTCTGTTTTCATAAATATGAGTGTTAGGGGCTTATCATTTTCATCAAAAAAAGTATTGTTGGCTTTAGTGTCAGAGCATCAGAAGAATCATCATCAGATTCATTTTGTCCTCTAATTGAGGGACCTTCGGTTTCATGCCAGTTACAAGAGGAGGAGGAGGAGTGCTTGGGACAGCTGGAGCAGGGATGTTGGAAAAATTTTGAAACATTTTATGTTGTTCTAATTGGGCCTTCTGTAAAGTCTTATCATCTAATTTATATTTGTATAATGAGCATTCTGCTTGTTGATGAAATCAGGGGGGCTAGAATTGCCTTGAAATGGCAAGATCATGACTTTAATGAGGGCCCACAAGGGCCAGAAATTTATTGGAATATTTTCTCCCCATCTTGAGGCTTGTTCAACATTTTCTTTAACCTGGTTCCAAATTTCTAAATTGAAACTGACTTCATCAGGGAACCAGGGATTATATTTAACCACTGTTTGGAGACAAGCCTCTATCTGTTGATGTGAAACTGAAAGTCCTTGAACCTTAAATAAATGATGGATTATAGTAGAAAAGTGGTGGGGCTTTCCAGCCATTTGTCCTATAACCCCACACTTACCGACCTCCATAGGTCCTAACAGTCACTCTGTCAACTTGCCAAGGACGTTCACCAGTCCCTGTTCAGGCGCCACCCGTCATGGTCTTTGTAGACTGGGACCTGGGGACCGGAGTCGACAAGAAGGATGCAGGGGACCCAAGTCTCGAGTGAGACAAGGGTGCTTTATTTTCAGAAACGCATGTTCATATATCTTCATACAAGGCAGCTTTAGGCAGTAAAAAAAAAAATGAGCAAAAACAAAGCCAAGCAAATAACAATTTTCAAAGGGCCAGAAAGCATTCCATATCCTGAGTAAGAGGGGCATAACTGAATAGATTACCATTAAGTAAAAGGTCACCAAAGGGAGTCACTGAAAGGAATCCAAGCAGGTGTCCTTTCTCCTGATCTCAGTCCTGAGAACTGCATGGAGCTCTGCTCGTTCCTATTTTCCAGGAACTGATAAGGAATAAAGAGTCCTTGAGAAACGGCACACAGAAGAAGAAAATAACATATTGGATCCCTTAAAGTTGAACGTCCCTTGACAATGCAAGATACTAAATATTCAACAAGTATTTCTCAACAACAAAACTACTTTTTAGGTCTAGTCAAGTTATTTTGATCACAATGAAAATGGAATGTTTTGCTTTCCTTATCAGGTTTAGAATGGGAAGTTAGAATCTAGGAAGATTTGATTGCTTATAGAATATTTGCCTGGGGTTTGGGGTGGGGTGGACTGTTCCAAGCAGACAGTAGAGCTTGATGTCAGTCTCATAAGTTCATCAGTCAGTGTACCCTTGGACGTGGTTGTCAGACTTCAGTGCATATCAGAATTACTAGGGTAACTCGATAAAATGAAGATTCCTGGACTTCACCCAGAAATTCTGATTCTTAATATGAGATTCATCACCTATAGTTTTAACAGAGGGAATCCAGTGTCATTGGTCTGTGAACCAGTGAGTGGTGTGGCAGCCAATGAGGAGTTTGGCTTTACTTTCACTTTTCTTTCTATTCCTTCCTTCTCTTCCTTCCCGTCCAACTCCCCTTCCCTCTCGCCTCCTCTTTCTTTTGTCTTTCATTTACTTTGGTGACTCATTTGACAAGTTATTTTCAGCATAATTCTCTACAAACTCTAGGTACTCACTTCACGGTTTGGCAGTTAGAATGCCAAAAGGGACTCTCTAAGCTACAATCTATAATTGATAGAATAGAAGCAAGGATTTATAAGCGACTTCTGTACTTCTACTGCAGGGAGCATAGGTTTGATCCCTAGTTTGGGAACTAAGATCCTGCATGCCACGAGGCTCAGCCAAAAAAAAAAGAGAATTTATTCCAATTTAATATTCAGCCAACATTTGTTGCATGCTTACTCTATGCCTGGCATTGTTCTCTTACAGCAGTAAATAAGCCAGACCAGGTTCCAGTGGTGTGCCAGAACTGGCCTGCCCTGGCTTGTGAAAACTGTTAAGTTTTTAGGGAGTAATTTTGCAAGCTAGTTGATGCCACATTGCAGCTTGAAATTAGCATGCTGATGGTATTTATCCCACGGCCACAGGCAAATACTATATTAGGACTGTTTTTGGGAAGCCTGTTAAACATTTGGCAGCATGCCACCACAAGATTCTTGATTTCAAGAGGCATAATTTCAAGAGGGTCTTTGTAACTGGGCTTCCCATGTGGCTCAGATGGTAAAGGATCTGCCTGCAATGCAGGAGACCTGGGTTTGATCCCTGGGTCAGGAAGATCCCCTGGAGAAGGGAATGGCTACCCACTCCAGTATTCTTGCTGGAGAATTATATGGACAAAGGAGCCTGGCAGGCTACAATCCATTGAAGTGAAAAGAGATGGACATGACTGAGTAACTAATACACACACACTTTACAAATATGCAAAAAATCAATGAGTCAAATAAATTATTGGTATATCATAATTATTTGCATATCTGTAAAGCACTCAACTGGAAAGTAAGTTGGAGGCAATGATAAGGAATGACAGGCCTTCCCCCTCCCTGCCCCTGCCACACCCCATCCTTTGCCTTAAAATTACTTTCCTGGAAGATAAGTTGAATTAAAATCCATACATTCCATTAGGGGCAGTCCGTTATAAAAGTCAAGGCTTCATATAGCCAATATTATATAGTATGTATAAATGCAGTGTAGCCTTTAAAAATTGTGAATCACTGTATTGTGCACCTGTAACTTAAATAGTGCTGTACATCAACTATACTTCAATAAGACAAAATTACAGGAAGAGACAAGGCCTCTCTGGGGAGATAACATGGGAGTTGAGACCCGAAGTGTGAGAAGCTAACAACTCATAAAGGGTAACAGCGGTCAAGTGAGATAAAAGCTGGTCCAAGGTCATGGAGCAGGAAGAACTCAGTGTGTTCTTGGAATAGAAAATAGCTATGGTGAACAAAATGCTGAGATACGGGAGAGTCAGGGCTTCCCTGTTGGAGCGAGTGGTAAAGATCCCACCTGCCAATGCAGGAGATGCAAGAGACACAGGCTCGATTTCTGGATCAGGAAGATCCGCTGGAGGAGGAAATGGCAACCCACTCCAGTATTCTTGCCTGGAGAATTCATGGACAGGGGAGCCTGGCAGGCTACAGTCCATAGAATCCAGAGAGTCAGGTATGACTGAAGAGACTTAACACCTGTCTCCCAGGCAAAATGAGGACTGGATTTTTTTCATAGGAGAAGTGGGAAGTAATTGAAGGGTTTCAAGCAGCAACATGACCAGCTTTTGTATTTGAAAAAGAGCACTCTGGTTGCTAAAGGGTTAATTGACAGGGGATTGGGAAAGGGCAAGAGGGGAGCAGGCTTATCATAAGGGACTCATTTGAAATGAGAGATTACAGAATTCTGGAAAACCCTTTTTCTGATAGTGTGGAAAGATTTAAAAGTTTAAAATTTAAAAGTTCTGCCTAAGGAAAAAAAAAACAACAAAAAAACCAAGATAAGGATGAAAAACAAACCTTTACTTTCTAAGGGCTTCAAAAAAAACCCTAATTGAATCATCACAGCTGAGGAATGATTTTTGTTGGCCTGTTGAATACCTGACCCTCCAGAGGCATGAAAACACATGGAGTTCAACACATCAGATAATACACGAAACTTCAGCAGTTAATGGGAATGAAAAATCTATCCATTTTCTACTTTCATAAGTGATTCCTCAGTTCAGTTTAGTGGCTCACTCATGTCCAACTCTTTGCGACCCCATGAACTAGAGCACACCAGGCCTCCCTGTCCATCACCAACTCCTGGAGTTTACTCACACTCATGCCCATTAAGTCGGTGATGCCATCCAACCATCTCATCCTCTGTTCTGCTTCTCCTCCTGCCCTCAATCTTTTCCGGCATCAGGGTCTTTTCAAATGAGTCAGTTCTTCACATCAGGTGACCAAAGTATTGGAGTTTCAGCTTCAGCATCAATCCTTCCAATGAATATTCAGGACTGATTTCCTCTAGGATGGACTGGTTGGGTCTCCTTGCAGTCCAAGGGACTCTCAAGAGTCTTCTCCAACACTACAGTTCAAAAGCATCAATTCTTTGGCGCTTAGCTTTCTTTGTAGTCCAACTCTCACATCCATACATGACTACTAGAAAAACCATAGCTTTGGCTAGATGGACCTTTATTGGAAAAGTAACATCTCTGCTTTTTAATGTGCTGCCTATATGGGTCATAACTGTTCTTCCAAGGAGCAAGCGTCTTTTAATTTCATGGCTGCAGTCACCATCCACAGTGATTTTGGAGCCCCCCCCCAAATAAAATCTGCCACTGTTTATACTGTTTCCCCATCTATTTGCCATGAAGTGATGGAACCAGATGCCATGATCTTCATTTTCTGAATGTTGAGTTTTAAGCCAACTTTTTCACTCTCCACTTTCACTATTGTCAAGAGGCTCTTTAGTTCATCTTCACTTTCTGCCATAAGGGTGGTGTCATCTACATATCTGAGATTATTGATATTTCTCCCAGAAATCTTGATTCCAGCTTGTGCTTCATCCAGCCCAGCATTTTGCATGATGTACTCTGCATATAAGTTAAATAAGCATGGTGACAATATATAGCCTTGACCTACTCCTTTCCCGATTTGGAATGAGTCTGTTATTCCATGTTCAGTTCTAACTGTAGGTTCTTGACCTGCATACAGATTTCTCAGGAGGCAGGTAAGGTGGTCTGGTATTCCCATCTCTTGAAGAATTTTGCACAGTTTGTTGTGAACCACACAAAGACTTTGGCATAGTCAGTAAAGCAGAAGTAGACGTTTTTTCTGGAACTCTCTTGCTTTTTTGATGATCCAACGGATGTTGGCAATTTGATCTCTGGTTCCTCTGCCTTTTCTAAATCCAGCTTGAACATCTGGAAGTTCACAGTTCACGTACTGTTGAAGCGTGGCTTGGAGAATTTTGAGCATTACTTTGCTGGCATGTGAGATGAGTGCAACTGTGTGATAGTTTGAGCATTCTTTGGCATTGTCTTTCTTTATTGGAGTGAAAATTGACTTTTTCCAGTCCTGTGGCCACTGCTGAATTTTCCAAATTTGCTGGCATATTGAGTTCAGCACTTTCACAGCATTATCTTTTACAACTTGAAATAGGTCCACTGGAATTCCATCACTTCCACTAGCTTTGTTTGTAGTGATGCTTCCTAAGGCCCACTTGACTTCACATTCCAAGATGTCTGGCTCTAGGTGAGTGATCATACCATCATGATTATCTGGGTTTTGGAGATCTTTTTTGTATAGTTCTTCTGTGTATTCTTGCCACCACTTCTTAGCATCTTCTGTTTTGTTAGGTCCATACCATTTCTGCCCTTTATTGTGCCCATCTTTGCATGAAAATTTCTCTTGATATCTCTAATTTTCTTGAAGAGATCTCTAGTCTTTCCCATTCTATTGTGTTCCTCTATTTCTTTGCATTGATCACTGAGGAAGGCTTTCTTATCTCTCCGTGCTATTCTTTGGAACTCTGCATTCAAATGGGTTTATCTTTCCTTTTCTCCTTTGCCTTTTGCCTCTCTTCTTTTCACAGCTATTTGTAAGGCCTCCTCAGACAAACATTTTGCTTTTTTGCATTTCTTTTTCTTGGGGATGGTCTTGATCACTGCCTCTTCTACAATGTCACGAACCTCTGTCCATAGTAATTCAGGCTCTCTTTCTTACAGATATAATCCCTTGAATCTATTTGTCAGTTCCACTCTATAATTCTAAGGGATTTGATTTAGGTCATACCTGAATGGTCTAGTGGTTTTCCCTACTTTCTTCAATTTAAGTCTGAATTTGACAATAAGGAGTTCATGATCTGAACCACAGTCAGCTCCCGGTCTTGTTTTTTGCTGACTGTATAGAGCTTCTCCATGTTTGATTGTGAAAAATATAATCAATCTGATTTTGATATTGACCATCTGGTGACGTCCATGTGTAGAGTCTTCTCTTTTGTCGTTGGAAGAGTGTGTTTGCTATGACCAGTGCGTTCTCTTGGAAAAACTCTATTAGCCTTTGCCCTGCTTCATTCTGTACTCCAAAGCCAAATTTGCCTGTTACTCCAGTTGTTTCTTGACTTCCCACTTTTGCATTCCAGTCCCCTATAATGAAAAGGATATCTTTTTTGTGTGTTAGTTGTAGAAGGTCTTGTAGGTCTTCATAGGACCATTTAACTTCAGCGTCTTCAGCATTACTGGTCAGGGCATAGACTTTAATTACTGTGATATTGAATGGTTTGCCTTGGAAATGAACAGAGATCACTCTGTCGTTTTGAGACTGCATCCATGTACTGCATTTCAGACTCTTGTATTGACTATGATGGCTACTCCATTTCTTCTAAGGTATTCTTGCCCACAGTAGTAGATATAATGGTCATATGAAAGTCCACCCATTCCAGTCCATTTTAGTTCACCGATTCCTAAAATGTCAATGTTCACTCTTGCCATCTTCTGTTTGATGACTTCCAATTTTCCTTGATTCATGGACCTAACATTCCAGGTTCCTATGCAATATTGCTCTTTACAGCATTGCACTTTACTTCCTTCATCAGTCACATCCAAAATTTGGTGGTGTTTTTGCTTTGGCTCTGTTTCTCCATTCTTTCTGGAGTTATTTCTCCACTGATCTCTAGTAGCATATTGGGTACCTACCGACCTCGGGAGTTCATCTTTCAGTGTCCTATTTTTTTGCCTTTTCATATTTTTCATGGGATTCTCAAGGCAAGAATACTGAAGTGGTTTGCCATTCCCTTCTCCAGTGGACCACATTTTGTCAGAACTCTTCACCATGACCCGTCCATCTTGGGTGGCCCTACTTGGCATGAGTCATAGTTTCATTGAGCTAGACAAGGTTGTGGTCCATTTAATCAGATTGGTTAGTTTTCTGTGATTGTGGTTTTCAGTCTGTCTGCCCCCTGATGGAGAAGGATAAGAGGCTTATGGAAGCTTCCTGGTGGGAGAGATTGCCTGAGGGGGAAACTGAGTCTTGTTCTAATGGGTGGGGCCATGCTAAGTAAATCTTTAATCCAGTTTAAAGATTTGATAAAATTAGGTTTAAAATCAAATCCCATACCTGCCAGAGACACTTGGAGGGCTCAAACATACCTCGTCTGCAGCAGGACCCAGGGACCCTGCAGAGACTGAGACAGAACCGTGTTTGGGTGTCTCCTGAGGAGGGACGGGTCAGCAGTGGACTGCTGCAGGCGCAGGGACTCT
Source organism: Muntiacus reevesi (assembly GCF_963930625.1). Lineage (NCBI taxonomy): Eukaryota > Metazoa > Chordata > Mammalia > Artiodactyla > Cervidae > Muntiacus > Muntiacus reevesi. The sequence goes on along the minus strand of NC_089254.1, from coordinate 96,924,202 downwards.
GGGTGCAGTAGACCAGGGTGTGGCATAAGCCCTCTTGGAGGAGGTCACCATTAGCCCCACTGTAGAACCACCAGAGTTTACACAGGACTGGGGAAACAGACTCTTGGAGGGTACAAACAGAACCTTGTGTGTACCAGGACCCAGGAGAAAGGAGCAGTGACCCCACGAGACTGACCCAGACCTCCCCGTGAGTGTGCAGGAGCCTCCAGCAGAGGCATGGGTCAGCCTTGGGCTGCTGCATGGTCGGGGGCACTGAGTGTAGCAGTGCGTGCATGGGGTCTTTTGAAGGAGGTCACCATTATCTTCATTACCTCCACCTTAGTTTGGCCTCAGGTCAAATAACAGGGAGGGAACACAATCAAATCTTTAAGTGATTCCTAGTAAGCAATAAACTTACTGAGAAACTATGTTGTCAAAGATGCACAAGTGCATGATTCACTTTTGTGTTAGTCGCTCAGTTGTGTCTGACTCTTAGTGACCCCATGGATTGTAGCCCTCCAGGCTCCTCTGTGCATGGGATTCTCCAGGCAAGAATACTGGAGTGGGTTGCCATTTCCTTCTCCAGGGGATCTTCCCAACCCAAGGATTGAAACTGGGTCTGTTACGTTGCAGGCACTTTCTTTACCACTGAGCATCCAGGGAAGTCTTGTTCATAAATACGTTTGTGTTTATTGTATTTGGTCCCATCACTTTATGGCAAATAGATGGGGAAACAGTGACAGACTTTATTTTTTGGGTATCCAAAATCACTGTAGATGGTGACTGCAGCCATGAAATTAAGAGACACTTGCTCCTTGGAAGAAAAGTTATGACCAACCTAGACAACATATTAAAAAGCAGAGACATTACTTTGCCAACAAAGGACTGTTTATTCAAAGCTATATTTTTTCCAGTAGTCATGTATGGATGTGAGAGTTGGACTAAAAAGAAAGCTGAGCACTGAAGAATTGATGGTTTTGAACTGTGGTGTTGGAGAAAACTCTTGAGAGTTCCTTGGACCGCAAAGAGATCCAACCAATCCATACTAGGGGAAACAGGTCCGGAATATTCATTGGCAGGACTGATACTGAAGCTGAAACTCCAATACGTTGGCCACCTGATGTGAAGAACTGACTCATTTGAAAAGACCCTGATGCTAGGAAAGATTGAAGTGGGAGGAGAAGGGGACGGACAGAGGAGGAGGTGGTTGGATGGCATCACTGACTCAATGGACATGAGTTTGAGTAGACTCTGGAAGTTGGTGTTGAACAGGGAGGCCTGGTGTGCTGCGGTTCATGGGGTCACAAAGAGTCAGACATGACTGAGCGACTGAACTGAACTTACTGTATTTTCAGTGATTTAAGAGATTTCAAAGGCAGTTTTGACTGTATGTGATTTTTTTTCTTCTGCTTTAAATACACAAAAACTACAAAGAAGAAATAAAATATCACTACCTAATATTTTATTAGAGATAACAACAAATATAAATATGTTAATGAAGCCCTTACTATATGTATAAGCATATATATAAATATGCATATATAGTATACTCAAATATAATCATAGTTTGTACACTTTTTATATCTTCTTAATGGATTTAAAATTCTTTATTGGAATAATTCTTCAGTTGTTAGCATGATATTTAATGATGGTATTATTCATAGGATGATTCTACATTGTGAAATCTATATTTATTTTTAAATTTTATTTAAGTGTGGTTGAATTACACTATTCTTAGTTTTAGGTGTACAGTAAAGTGATTTGGTTATATATACACATATATTCATTCTTTTTCAGATTCTTTTCATAATAATCTGTATAGTTTATTACAGATTATTGAGTAGAGTTCCCTGTGCTACACAGTAGGTCTTTACCGGTTATCTATCTGATACATAGTAGTGTGTGTATGTTAATCCCAAGCTCCTAATTTATCTTTCCCCTCCTCATTTCCTCTTTGGTAACCAAAAGGTTGTTTTCAAGATTTGTGAGTCTGTTTCTGTTTTGTAAATAACTTCATTTATATCATTTTAAAAACTTAGGTTCCACATATGATATTTATCATTCTCTGATTTCACTAGTATGATAATCTCTAGTTTGATTCCTATTGCTTCAAATGTCATTTTGTTCTTTTTATGGCTGAGTAGCATTCCATTGTCTATATGTACCACATCTTCTTTATCCATTCATCATAGATGGACATTTAGGTCGTTTCCATGGTTTGTTTACTGTGACTAGTGCTACTGTGAACATAGAGGTACCTGTATCTTTTTGAATTATAGTTTTGTTTGTATATAAGACTAAGTCTGTACACCAAGACTGGGATTGCCAGATCATATGGTAATTACATTTTTCGTTTTCTGAGGAATCTCCGTACTGTTTTCCTTAGTGGCTGCATCAATTTTCATCCTGGGTCAGGAAGAGTCCCTGGAAAAGGGTGTGGCAACCCACTCCAGTATTCTTGCCTGGAGAATCCCACGGACAGAGAAGCCTGTTGTGCTAGTCCAGAGGGTCACAAAGAGTCGGACATGACTGAAGTGACTTATCCCAACAGTGTAAGATGGTTTCCTTTTCTCCATACCCTCTCCAGCCTTTATTCTTGTAGACTTTCTGGTGGTGACCATTCTGACTGGTATGGGGTGGTACCTCATTGCAGTTTTGATTTGCATTTCTCTAGTAATTAGTGGTGTTGAGCATCTTTTCATGTGGCTTTGGCTATATGTATATTTTCTTTGGAGAAAGGTCTACTTAGATATTCTGCCCATTGTTTTTTTTTTTTTTGGATTTTTTTTTTTTTTTTTTAAACATAGAACTGTGTGAGCTGTTTATATATTTTGGAGATTAATCCCTTGTCTGTCACTTCACTTGCAAATATTTTCTCCCATCTGTGGGTTGTCTTTTCATTTTGTTTATGGTTTCCTTTGCCATGAAAAAGCTTTTTAAGTTTAATTAGACCCCATTTGTTTATTTTTTGTTTTTATTTTCATTACTCTTGGAGGTGGATCAAAAAGTTATTGCTGTCATTTATGTCAAAGAGTGTTCTGCCTATGTTTTCCTCTAGGAGTATTTATAGTATCCAGTTTTACATGTAGGTTTTTGATGCATTTTGAGTTTATTTTTGGGTATAATTTTAGAAAATATTCTAATTTCATTGTTTTACATGTAGCTGTCCAGTTTTCCTAATACCACTTATTGAAGAAACTGTCCTTTCTCTACTGTATTTTCTTTTCTTTGTTTACTTATTTCTTTATTTGGCTGTGCCAAGTCTTAGTGGTGGCATGCAGGATCTTTGGTCTTTGTTGAGGCATGTGGAATTTTTAGTTGAGGCATGGGTAATCTTTAGTTGTAGTGTGTGAACTTTTACTTGGGGCATGTGGGATCTGGTTCCCAGGCCAGGGATCAAACCTGGTCTCCTGTATTGGGAGCGTGGAGTTTTAGCCATTGAACCACCAGGGAAGCCCCATCTATTGTATAATCTTACCTCCTTTTTCATAGATTAGTTGACCATAGGTGTGTAGGTTTATTTCTAGGCTTTCTATCCTGTTCCACCGATCTACATTTCTGTTTTTGCACCAGTACCATCTGTTGTGATATTTGTGGCTTTGTAGTATAGTCTGAATCAGAAAGCCTGATTCCTCCAGCTGTAATTTTCTTTCTCAAGATTGCTTTGGCTATTCAGGGCCTTCTGTGTTTCCATACAAATTTAAAATTTTCTTGTTCTGTGAAAAATGCCATTGGTAATTTGATAGAATCTGTAGATTTGACTGAATTCAGTTTGATTGAATCTGTAGATTGCCTGAGATAGTATAGTCATTTTAACTATTGATTGTTCTAATTCAAGAACATAGTATATCCTTCCATCTGTTTGTGTCATCTTTGATTTCTTTCATCAGTGTCTTATATTAATAGTTTTCAGTTTTTTTGCCTCCTGAGGTAGGTTTATTGTTAGATATTTTATTCTTTATGATATGATGTTAAATAGGATTGCTTCCTTAATTTCTCATTCCACTCTTTTGTTGTTAGTGTATAGGAATGCAAGAGATTTTTTTGTTTGTTTGTTTTTAATTTTGTATTCTGCAAGTTTACTGAATTAATTGAGTTCTAGTAGTTTTCTGGAGTATCTTTAGGATTTTCTATGTATTGTGTCTTCTCTGAACATTGATAGTTTTACTTCATCTTTCCTAATTTGGATTCCTTTTATTTCTTTTTCTTCTGATTACTGTGGCCAGGACTCCCAAAACTATGTTGAATAAAAGTCATGAAAGTGGATATCATTGCCCTGTTCCTGATCTTAGAATGCTTTCAGCTTTTCACTGTTGGGAATGATGTTAGTTGTGGGTTTGTCATATATGGCCTTCTTTAAGTTAAAGTAAGTTCCCTCTATGCCCACTTTCTGGAGAGTTTTCATCCTAAGCAGGTGTTGAATTTTATCAAAAGCTTTTTCTGCATCTGTTGAGGTGATCAGATGGTTTTTATTCTTCAGTTTGTTAATATGGTGTATCACACTAATTTGCAGATATTGAAGAATCCTTGGAATAAATCCCACTTGATCATGGTGTGTGATCCTTTAATGTATTGTCAGATTCAGTTTGCTAGTATTTTGTTGGGTATTTTTGTGTCTGTGTTCATCAGTGATATTGATACATAATATTCTTTTTTTAAAAATATCTTTGTCTGGTTTTGATATCGAGATGATGGTGGTGTCATAAAATGTGCTTGGGAGTGTTCCTTTTTTCTCTGGAATTTTTTGGGAAGAATTTCAGAAGGATAGGTAATAATTTATCTCTGTATATTGGATAGAAATCTCCTGTGAAGCCATCTGATCCTGGACTTTTGCTGGAATTTTTAAAATCAGTTTTATTTTTAATATCTATGATTGGTCTGTTCATATTTTCTATTTCTTTCTGGTTCAGTCTTGGCAGGTTGTACTTTTCAAAGAATTTATCCATTTCTTCTAGGTTGTTCATTTTATCGGCATATAGTTATTTGTAGTAGCTTCTTATGATCCTTTGTGTTTCTGTGGTGTCCATTGTAACACTTTTGTGTCCATTTTTTATTTTATTGATTTGAGTCCTCTTTTTCAGGTGAATCTGGCTAAAGATTTGTCAATTTTGCTTATCTTTTCAAAGAACCAGATTTTAGTTTCATTGATCTTTTCTGTTTTCTCCATTGCTATTTCATTTATTTCTGCTCTAATATGATTTCTTTCCATTCCTCAAAAACTTTAAGATTTTTTTTATTCTTCTTTCTCTAGTTGTTTTAGGTGTAAGATTAGGGTGTTTATTTGGGATTTTTCTTGTTTCTTGAGGTAAGATTGTATTGCTATAAACATCTCCCTTAGAACTGATTTTTCTGCATTCCATAGGTTTTGGATAATTTAATTTTCATTGTCATTTGTCTTTAGGTACTTTTTATTTTTCCTCTTTGATTTCTTCAGTGATCCACTGGTTGTTTCATAACATATAGTTTAGCCTCCATGTATTTTTGATTTTTACAGGTTTTCCCCCCTGTAATTGATTTCTAATCTTATAGATTTTGGTTAGAAAAGATGCTTCTATGATTTTAAATTTTATTAAATTTACTGAGGCTTGATTTGTGGCCCAAAATGTAATCTATCCTGAAGAATGTTCCACGTGCACTTGAGAAGAAAGTGTTTTCTGCTGTTTTCAGATAGAATGTTCCATAAATATTAAGTCTGTCTGGTCTAATGTGTCATTTAAAGCCTGTGTTTCCATATAGATTTTTTGTCTGGATGATCTGCCCATTGGTGCAAGTGGGGTGTTAAAATCCCCCACTATTGTGTTACTGTCAGTTTCCCGTTTTATGGATCTTAGTATTTGTCTTATATATTGAGGTGCTTTTTGCTAGGTGCATATATATTTAGAATTGTAATAAACTTATTGAATTGATCACTTGATCATTATGTAGTATCCTTCTTTGTCTCTTAGTTTTTATTTTAAAGTCTATTTTGTCTTATGAGAATTGCTACTCCAGCTTTCTTTTAATATCGCTTTGCATGGAATATTTTTTGCATACCTTTTTCCATCCCCTCACTTTTAGTCTGTATGTGTCCCTAGATCTGAAGCGAGTCTCTTATAGGCAGCATATATACAGGTCTTGTTTTTGTATCCATTCAACCAGTCTATATCTTTTGGTTGAAGCATATAATCCACTTACATTTAAGGTAATTATGATATGTCTGTTCTTAGTGCCATTTTGTTGATTGTTTTGAATCTGTTTTAGTAGGTCTTTTTTCTTCCCTTCCTCTTTTGTTCTCTTCTCTTGTGATTTGATATCCATCTTTAATGTTGTGTTTGGGTTGCTCTTTTGTGTATGTGTATCTATTGTACATTTTTGGTTTATGACTCCCATGAGGTTTTTGATATAGCAGTCTGCTAAATCGCTTCAGTCGTGTCCAACTGTCTGTGACTCCATAGACGGCAGCCCACCAGGCTCCGCCATCCCTGGGTTTCTCCAGGCAAGAATACTGGAGTGGGTTGCCATTTCCTTCTCCAGTGCATGAAAGTGAAAAGTGAAAATGAAGTCGCTCATTCATGTCCAACTCTTCATGACCCCATGGACTGCAGCCTACCAGGCTCCATGGGATTTTCCGGGCAAGAGTACTGGACAGCCTCTATCTATCTATATATATATGATACACAAGATTGTTTTAAGTTGCTGGTCTCTTAATTTCCATGCATTTCCAGTATTCTGCATTTGTATTCTCCTCTTCTCACAATTGTTGATTTTGATATCATATTTGTGTGTGGATGATTTCCTACCTTTACTTTAGGTTTGACTTTACTGGTGAGCTTTCCTGTTTGTAATTTTCTTATTTCAAGTTGTGGCCTTTTCTTTTCCATCCAGAGAAGTTCCTTTAGGGTTTGTTGTAAAACTGGTTTGGTAGTGCTGAATTCTTTTAACTCTTGCTTGTTTGTTAAGCTTTTGATTTCTTTGTCAAATCTGAATGATGGCCTTGCTGGGTAGAGTAGTCTTGCTTGTGGGTTTTCCCCTTTCTTTACTTTAAATATATTATGCTCTTCCGTTCTGGCCTGCAGAGCTTCTTTTGAAAGATTAGCTGATAACTGCATGGAGATTCCCTTGTATCTTATTTGTTGCTTTTAATATTTTTTCTTTGTCTTTAATTTTTGTTAGTTTGTTTAATATCTGTCTCAGCATGTTCCTCCTTGGGTTTATCTTGTATGAGATGCTCTGTTCTTCCAGACTTGAGTGTTTCCTTTTTCATGTTAGGGAAGTTTTCAGCTATAATCTCTTCAAATCTCAATATTGTCTCAAGTTCTTTCTCTCTTTCCTTCATATAATAGGGTGAAGGATGTGAATGTTGGTGCATTTAATATTGTCCCAGAGGTCTCTGAGAGTATCCTCATTTCTTTTTATTGTTTTTTTCTTTATTCCTTGGAAGTGATTTCCACCACTGTGTCTTCCAGCTCACTTATTTGTTCTTCGCCCTCATTTATTGTGCTATTGTGCTATCATTCTACTTTTCATTGTATTCCTTCCATTTTTCAGTGTAGTTTTCATTGCAGTTCTTGTATTCTTCTTCCGTTTATTTTTTAAATCTTCTAGTCCTTTGTTAAGCATTTCTTGTATCTGCTTAGTCTCTACCTCCATTCCCTTTCTGAGGTCTTTGATTATCTTTACTGTTGTTATTCTGAATTCTTTTTCAGGTAAACTGCCTATGTCTACACTTTTAAGTTTTTTTGTGTGAGTTTTTTATCTTGTTCCTTCATCTGAAGTATATTTCTCTGTCATGTCATTTCGTTTAATTTGCTGTGTTTGTGGTCTCCTTTCCCCAGACTGCAGAATTGTAGCTCTGCTTGCTTCTGGTGTCTGCCCTCTGGTTGGGGAGGTTGGTCCTGGGGTTTGTACAGGCTTCCCTGGTGGGATGGACTGGTGCCTTCCCACTGATGTGTGGAGCTGGATCTTGTCCTTCTGTTGGGCAGGGTCATGTCAAGGAGTGTGTTTAGAGGTGGCTGTGTGTTCAGTATGGCTGTAGGCCATCTGTCTGCTGATAGGGGTATTCCTAACCTGCTGGTTGTTTGGCCTGAAGTGTTCCAGCACTGGAATCTGTAGGCTGTTGGATAGGGCCAGGTCTTGGTGCCAAAATGGTGACCTCCAGGAGAGCTCACACCAATTAGTATTCTCTGGGGCCTCTGCCACAAGTGTCCTAGCCCTCTCCACCTCCCCAGGAGACCCTCTAAGAGTGGTGGGTCCAGCCCTGGCTCCTATGGAGTTGCTGCTTTGTGCTGGGTCCCAGTGTTTGTGAAACCTTGTGCATGCCCTCCAAGGGTAGAGTCTCTGTTTTCCCCAGTCCTGTAGAGCTCCTGCACGCAAGCCTCACTGGCCTTCAAAACCAAATTACCTGGTGGTTCCTCTGCTCATGGATCTCCTAAGGTTGGCTGTGATTCACACACTCCTGGGTTAGTGGAGGCAGTCCTTGGTGTCTGCTCGTGGGTTTTGTAGTGGAAATCCAGTTGTAGAGGTTCCATGCCCACTTCTGGAGCCCATGATGGTAGTGAAGATTCATGCCCAGCCCTGGAGCTCCTGTAGGTAGTAGCCTATTGCCTGAGAATGCTCACAGGGTAAGAAGCTCTTATGGTGGTCCTGCCCCTCACCTCTTGTGTCCTCCAATAATGGCACTTTGCCTCTATGGCAGGCCCAGTTGTCTTTAGAGTACACCCTCAGTTGCCACAGTCCAGCCTCTTCGGCCATCCCTGCTCATCCATCCCCGGTCCTCTTCCTGAAGCCTGAGCTTCAGCATCCAGCTCTCACTTTCACTGACAGATGAGCATCTCAGCCTGGGAAGCATAGGACAGCAATACTGACCTTCTCTGCAGGTTGCTCTCAGTTTTGCCTTCCATGAACCAGTTTCTGAGCTCTCCCCCAAGGCTCTGAAGCTCCCCCTTGGTCCAGGCTGATCTCCCCCATGATGGAGGGGGCTTCCCAGGGAGTAGGAACCTTTTCTCCTTCACAGCTCCTTCCATAAGGTGCAAGCCCCATCCCAGTTCCTTTCTTTATCTTTTTCCTTTTGTCCTACCTGGTTAATGGAGGTTTTCTTGCCCTTTTGGAAGTCTGAGGTCTTCTTCTGGAATTCAGCAGATGTTCTGGGTGAATTCTTTCACTTGTACATGTATTTTTAATGTTTTGGTGGGATAAGGTGAGCTCCATGTCTTACTTCTCCACCATCTTGATCCCATCCTCATGTTCTTTTTAATTGAGGTATAATTGATGTATAATGTTATACTAATTTAAGGTGTACAAACATAGTGATTCCAAATATGTATGTATTACAAGATAATCACAATCAGTTTAAAATCCATCACCATACATATACATTTTTCTTTTCTTTTAATGAGAACAGTTAGGATTTATTCTCCTAGTAACTTTCAAGTACATAATACAGTATTAACTATAGTTGCCATGCTGAACTATACTTATTTATTTTACAACTGGAGGTTTGTACCTTTTGATCCCCCTCACCCATTCCAATCCCAAAGAAGGGAAGTGCCAAAGAATGTTCAAACTACTGTATAATTGTTCCCATCTCACATGCTAGCAGACTTCGCTGGTGGCTCTGATGGTAAAGCGTCTGCCTACAATGCAGGATGCCCGGGTTCAATCCCTGGGTCAGGAAGATCTCCTGGAGAAGGAAATGGCAACCCACTCCAGTATTCTTGCCTGGAAAATCCCATGGATGGAGAAGCCTGGTAGCCTACAGTTCATGGGCTCACAAAGAGTTGGACACGACTGAGTGACTTCACTTTTCACATGTTAGCAAGGTAATGCTCAAAATCCTAGGCTTCAACAGTCTGTGAATTGAGAAATTCCAGATGTACAAGCTGGATTTAGAAAAGGCAGAGGAACCAGAGATCAGATGGCCAACATCTGTTTGATCACAGAGAAAGCAGGGAGTTCCAGCAAAACAACTTCTGCTTTATTGACTATTCTAAAGCCTTTAACTTAAAGTGTTCCAAAGAATATAAAGGAGAGATAAAAAAGCCTTCCTCAGTGATCAGTGCAAAGAAATAGAGGAAAACAATAGAATGGGAAAGACTAGAGATCTGTTCAAGAAAATTAGAGATACCAAGGGAACATTTCATGCAAAGTTGGGCTCAGTGAAGGACAGAAATGGTATGGACCTAACAGAAGCAGAAAATACTAAGAAAAGGTGGCAAGAATACACAGAAGAACTGTACAAAAAAGATCTTCATGACCCAGATAATCACGATGGTGTGATCACTCATCTAGAGCCAGATATCCTGGAATGTGAAGTTAAGTGGGCCTTAGGAAGCATCACTATGAACAAAGCTAGTGGAGGTGATGGAATTCCAGTTGAGCTATTTCAAATCTTAAAAGATGATCCTGTGAAAGTGCTGCATTCAATATGCCATCAAATTTGGAAGACTCAGCAGTGGCCACAGGACTGGAAAAGGTCAGTTTTCATTCCAATCCCTAAAAAAGGCAATCCCAAAGAATGTTCAAACTACTGCACAATAGCACTCATCTCACACACTAGTAAAGTCATGCTCAAAATTCTCCAAGCCACGCTTCAACAGTACGTGAACCGTGAACTTCCAGATGTTCAAGCTGGATTTAGAAAAGGCAGAGGAACCAAAGATCAAATTGCGAACATCTGTTGGATCATCGAAAAAGCAAAAGAATTTCAGAAAAACGTGTATTTCTGCTTTATTGACTATTCCAAAGCCTTTGACTGTGTGGATCACAATAAACTGTGGAAAATTCTTCAAGAGATGGGAATACCAGACCACCTGACCTGCCTCTTGAGAAATCTGTTTGTAGGTTAGGAAGCAACAGTTAGAACTGGACATGGAACAACAGACTGGTTCCAAATAGGAAAAGGAGTACGTCAAGGCTATATATTGTCACCCTGCTTATTTAACTTATATGCAGAGTACATCATGAGAAATGCTAGACTGGATGAAGTACAAGCTGGAATCAAGATTGCTGGAAGAAATATCAATAATCTCATATATGCAGATGACACCACCCTTATGGCAGAAAGTGAAGAAGAACTAAAGAGCCTCTTGATGAAAGTGAAAGAGAGTGAAAAAATTGGCTTAAAACTCAACATTCAAAGAACGAAGATTATGGCGTCTAGCCCTATCACTTCATGGCAAATAGGTGGGGAAAAAGTGGAAACAGTGAGAGACTTTATTTTCTTGGGCTCCAAAATCACTGTGGATGGTGACTGCAGCCATGAGATTAAAAGACGCTTGCTCCATGGAAGAAAAGCTATGACAAACCTAAACATTAAAAGCAGAGATATCACTTTGCCGACAAAGATCCATATGGTCAAAGCTATCATTTTTTCAGTAGTCACATATGGATGTGCGTTTTGGACCATAAAGAAGGCTAAGCACTGAAAAATTGATTCTTTTGAACTGCGGTGCTGGAGAAGTCTCTTGAGAGTCCCTTGGATGGCAGCGATTCAAACCAGTCAATCCTATAGGAAATCAACCCTGAATATTCTTGGATGGACTGATGCTGAAGCTCCCATGCTTTGGCCAACTGATGTGAAGAGCTGATTCATTGGAAAAGAGCCTGATGCTGGGAAAGATTGAAGACAGGAGGAGAAAGGGACGACAGAGAATGAGATGGCTGGTTGGATGGCATCACCGACTCAGTGAACATGAGTTTGAACAAAGTCCAGGGGACAGTGAAGGACAGAGAAGCCTGGCATGCTGCAGTCCATGGGGTCACAAAGAGTCATGACTCAGCGACTGAACAACAGCAAACCATTTCACTTTCACCTCCTGCCACTGGCAACTACCAGTGTGTTCTCAGTATCTGTGAGAGTGTTTGTTTTTTATTTCACATAAGGGAGATCATACAGTGCTTTGTCTTTATTTGGCTTATTTCATTGAGCATTGTGCCGTTCAGGTCCATACATGCTGTTCCAAGTCCCAGGAATTCCTTCCTTCCCTCCTTTATTTATTTGTTTGGCCATGCTGAGTCTTTGTTGCTGCACACAGGCTTTCTCTGGTTGCAGCAAGTGGTGGGCTACTCCTCGCTGTGGTGTGGAGGCTTCTCATCGCTGTGGCTTCTCATGTTGCAGAGCAGTGGCTCTAGGTGCTTGGGCACTGGTAGATGTAGCATGTGGGCTCAGCAGTTGTGATGCATGGGCTTAGTTGCCCTGAAACATGTGGGATCTTCCCAGACCGGGGATTGAACTTGTGTCCCCTACATTTACAGGTGGGTTCTTAACCACTGAATCACCAAGGAGGAGCCAGGTTCCTTGTTTTTTGTGGCTCAGTAATATTCCACACATACTGCATTTACTTTATATATGCATCCACCGGTGGATCCTTAGGTTGTTTCCATATTTTGGCTATTGTAAATAATGCTGCAATGAACATGGGAGTGTAGATATTTCTTTGAGTTAGTGTTTTTGCTTCTTTTGGATAAATACCCAGAACTGGAATTGCTGGATCATATGGTAGTTCTATTTTTAATTTTTTTGAGGAATTACTATAGTGTTTTCCATAGTGGCTGCATCAATTTGTAGCCCCACCATTGGTGAATGTAGGGTGTTAAAGTTCAAAAGTATTCCCTTTTCTCCACATCCTGTGATCTCTTGCCTTTTTGATACTAGTCATTCTAACATGTATGGGGTGATATCTCACTGTGGTTTTAATTTGCATTTCTTTGGTGATTAGTAGTGTTGGGTACATTTTTATATGCTTGTTGGCCATCTGTATATCATTTTTGGATAAACATCTATCAGATCTTCTTTACATTTTTAAATTGAATTTTTTTTTTGTTATTGAGTTGTATGAGTTCTTTTTATATTTTGGATAGTATTATTCATTGTATATGGGGTATTAAAGTCCCCTACTATTTCTGTATTGCCATCTATTTCTCCTTTTAGATCTGTTACCATTTGCTTTGTATATTTAGGTATTCCTGTATCAGGTGCATGAGTATTTAAGATGTTCTATCCTCTCATAGGACTGACACCTTTATTATTATGTAACGACCTTCTTTGTGACTTCTTTTTTGTCTGATAAGAGTATAGCTAGCCTAGCTTTGGTTTTTCCATTAGCATGGAATACCTTTTTTGCTTTGTGCTACTGTGAGGCTTACATAAGACATCTGAGAGATACAACAATCTATCTTTGTTTGATAGTGATTTCAGTTCAGGTGCTTTCCAAAGCACTACATTTTTACTTCCACCCACATTTTGTTTTTGATATGACAGTGTGTGTATTTCTGTCTTGTGTATCCATTTACACATTATTGTAGTTATTTATTTTTTTTTTTTTATTACTTTTGGAGTGGGCAGAGGGAGAGCAGGAAGATGTCCAGTCTCTAGGTCTCTGGAGGGGATTGTAGTTGGTCCCTAGATGTGTGTTTAATTGGAAGCCTGCTGCTCAGGTTGCAGCTATGAAGATAAACTAACAGGCCTCTTTCCAGAAAGAGGTATCAGTCTGCTCAGTCTGCTGAGTCTCTGCAGCTGTGCCCGGGAGTGTAGGCAGTTAAGAACTCTTTCTCTGCTTGTTATAATCTTGTGGGACATAGAAACAAACTCTGCTGGCCACCAGAGCCAGGCAATCAAGGGCTGTCCCCTGGGCAGTAGCCACGGTACATGTACACAAGCTCCTTTCTGGGAGATACCAGCGATCTGGAGCAAGACAGAGAGAAAGCGCAGAGATGGCACCTGCCAGCCTCCATGTTTACGGAGTATCTTTGCAAAGTAGGCTCCTGGATGGATGTTGTTAAATTACCTCTGTGTGAGCTTCGGGTGGTTGACTAGGTAGTCCTTGGGAGCACTCCAAGAACAATGCTCGGTTTATGATAACCCGGTCTCGTGCGCCTCATGGATGCAAGCCCTGTTGACTTTCAAAACTAGATGTTTTGGGGGCTCATCTCTCAGGTGCTGGTCTTAAAAGCTGTGGTGCCAGATATGGGGTTCAAACCCATCACTCCTCATGCAGAAGCTGAAACTTGTGAGTTCTCCTCTTATCTTGCCTGGGAAATCCTATGGACAGAGGAGCCTGGTAGGCTACAGTTCAAAGGGTCACGGTCGGACACGACTGAGGAACTAAGCATGAACTGGGGGAGGGTTCATGGTAAGATTGTGTCTCAGCCTGTCCCACCCATTTTGATGTGGGTTTTTTTCTTTACTTGACGTGTAGGAGTTTTAAGCGAGTTTTAGGATATTGTTTTGTATGTAGTTGTAGACTCAGTGTGTCCATGAGAGGAGGTGAGTTCATCTTGAACCCAGACCTTCATCAACTTTTAATAGCCTGCTTTTGGCATGCAACAATATGTTACAGTCATTTTTCATGCCAATGAAAATAAAAGTCAAGCCCTTTTTTATGCTGAAAAATGTCATATGTGTACTCCAAATGTTACTTTAAATCACTTTATCAGTTCTGTATAAATGTCTAGACTATTTGATATCTATTATAAACTACAGTTATAAGTATCCTTGTTCTTACATTTTTATCCAAGTATGCAATTACCTCTTTAGGATAATTCTTAGAAATTGGATTGGTAGGTCAGGGAGTCTGCTCATTCTCCAGTTTGATACACTGTGCTAAAATTCTCTCTAGGAAGATTGTGCCAAAGTGGTAGGCCCCACTGTTTCACATACTTGTCAACTGGTTTTGTTCATCTTTTTCATCTTTGCCAACCTTACCAACAATAAATGATATCCCTTTGTTATTACAATTCATATTTCTTCAATTAGGAATGAAACTGAATGTTCCTTTCATATTTTAATTGGGTATCTACTTTAGCTCGCCCACTCCTTGTCTATCTTAAATTCAGTTTTAAAACATAAGAACTGCCATATGACCCAGCAATACCACTTCTGGGCATACACACCGAGGAAACCAGATCTGAAAGAGACACATGCACCCCAATGTTCATCGCAGCACTGTTTTTTTTTTTTTTCTTTTTTTGAAAACACGTCACTACTCAGCGTCCTGTTTTACCAGTGTGCCACAATACTCAGGGCATCAGTGCTCTGTTAAGCCATTTCATATAGGAGGAGGACACGAGCAAATCCTCCCTCTTCAGATCACGGCAGTTCTCATCTATCCCATAAGCATAGCCACTAAAATCTATCAGGAGATAATGTGGTAGTCAAATGGGAAATCGCAACACTGTTTATAATAGCCAGGACATGGAAGCAACCTAGATGCCCATCAGCAGATGAATGGATAAGGAAGCTGTGGTACATATACACCATGGAATATTACTCAGCCATTAAAAAGAATTCATTTGAATCAGTTCTAATGAGATGGATGAAACCGGAGCCCATTATACAGAGTGAAAGATAGTAACACATATATATGGAATTTAGAAAAATGGTAATGATAACCCTATATGCAAAACAGAGAGTCATAGATGTACAGAACAGACTTTTGGACTCTGTGGGAGAAGGCAAGGGTGGGATGTTTTGAGAGAACAGCATCGAAACATGTATATTATCTATGGTGAAACAGATCACCAGCCCAGGTTGGATGCATGAGACAAGTGCTCGGGCCTGGTGCACTGGGAAGACCCAGAGGGATCAAGTAGAGAGGGAGGTGGGAGGGGGGATCGAGATGGGGAATACATGTAACTCCATGGCTGATTCATGTCAATGTATGATAAAACCCACTACAATACTGTAAAGTAATTAGCCTCCAACTAATAAAAATAAATGAAAAAAAACACATTGATTTGTGACAGTCCTTCATACCTATAAAGTATTTTAGTTACTTTTCTGATATACTGCAGATATTCCCTCCAGTTTTTCATTTGTCTTTCACTCCTATTTATGCTCCCCTTTCTATGTACGGGAACTTAAAGTTCATAGGCACTCAAATATATTAATATTTTTACTTACAGTGTCTGGGTTCTGTTATTAGAATGATAAGGATACACATCTCTTTTCTTCCAGTCTTTCTTTGGCCTTGTGTTTTTTGGGAGAAAGGATGAGTAAGCGTAAAAAAATTTTTTTTTGCTGCATTGCATGGCATGTGGGATCTTAGTTCCCCCACCAGGGATCAAACCTGTGCCCCCTGCAGTCAAAGCACGAGTCTTAATCTCTGTACTGTCGGGGAAGTCTCTAAACTTTTTATTGAAGTATAACAATATGTGAAATATGAACTTCCAGATGTTCAAGCTGGTTTTAGAAAAGGCAGAGGAACCAGAGATCAAACTGCCAACATCTGCTGGATCATCGATAAAGCAAGAGAGTTCCAGAAAAACATCTATTTCTGTTTTATTGACTATGCCAAAACCTTTGACTGTGTGGATCACAACAAACTGTGAGAAATTCTTCAAGAGATGGGAATACCAGACCACCTGACCTGCCTCTTGAGAAATTCGTATGGAGGTTAGGAAGCAACAGTTAGAACTGGACACAGAACACAGACTGGATCCAAATAGGAAGAGGAGTACATCAAGGCTGCTTATTGTCATTGTGCTTATTTAACTGATATGCAGAGTACATCATGAGAAATGCTGGGCTGGAGGAAGCACAAGCTGGAATCAAGATTGCCCAGAGAAATATCAATAACCTCAGATATGTAGATGACACCACCCTTATGGCAGAAAGTGAAGAATTAAAGAGCCTCTTGATGAAAGTGAAAGAGGAAAGTGAAAAAATTGACTTAAAGCTCAACATTCAGAAAACTAAGATTATGGCATTTGTTCCCATCACTTCATGGCAAATAGATGGGGAAACAGTATAAACAGTGGCAGACTTTATTTTTGGGGGCTCCAAAATCACTGCAGTTGGTGACTGCAGCCATGAAATTAAAAGACGCCTACTCCTTGGAAGGAAAGTTATGACCAATCTAGAGAGCATATTAAAAAGCAGAGACATTACTTTGCCAACAAAGGCCCGTCTAGTCAAGGCCATGGTTTTTCCAGTGGTCATGTATGGATGTGAGAGTTGGACTATAAAGAAAGCTGAGTGCCGAAGAATTGATGCTTTTGAACTGCAATGTTGGAGAAGACTCTTGAGAGTCCCTTGAATTGCAAAGAGACCCAACCAGTCCATCCTAAAGGAAATCAGTCCTGAATATTCATTGAAGGACTGATGCTGAAGCTGAAACTCCAATACTTTGGCTACCTGATGCGAAGAGCTGACTCATTGGAAAAGACCCTGATGCTGGGAGGGATTGGGGGCAGGAGGAGAAGGGGATGACAGAGGATGAGATGGTTGGATGGCATCACCAACTCAACGGGCATGAGTTTGAGTAAACTCCAGGAGTTGGTGATGGACAGGGAGGCCTAGTGTGCTGCAGTCCATGGGGTCGCAGAGTCAGACACTAAGCGACTGAACTGAACTGAACATACTTATGTGTGCTCAGTCATATCTGACTCTCTGTGACCCCGTGGACTGTAGCTCGCCAGGCTCCTCTCTCCATGGGATTCTCCAGGCAAGAATACTGCAGTGGGTTGCCATGCCCTCCTCTAGGGGATCTTCCTGACCCAGGGATCGAACCTGTATCTCCTGCATTGGCAGGCAGATTCTTTTGCCACTGAGCCACCTTTGAAGCCCCTATAACATACGTGTAAAAGTGTTCAAATCACTAAGTCTACAACTTCATTTTCACAAAGTGATTTGTATCCCAGATTCTAACCCAGAAATCCCCGATCTGATGTGCCCTCTTTCAGGTCATCATAGTATCAAAGTGTGAAGTCAAATGCAGGAAATAACTTTATGATTTCCTGAATGTCAGCCCAGTTGTCCCTACACTATTTATTGAATACCCTCTTTTTACTTATGGATTAGAACTGTCTGCTTATATTCCCACAATTACTTGGTCTATTTCTAGCTTTGCTATTTTAGTCCATTGATCTGTCTGATTTCATCATTGTCATATTCTTTTCATTAGTCAAAAGGGGTTTATAGTATATTTTCAAATTTGGCTGTATAAGCCCCACCTCAATGCTATTCTTTCTCAGATAACCTTTAGAATCATTTATTTGCAATATGCCTCGTTTGTCTGCCCAAATCCTATTAAGATTCTAATTGTTAATTCATTAAATGTATCAGTTAATTTAGGAAAATTTGATTTTTTTCTCTTAATGTTGTCTTCCCATGTAAAAACAAGGTTTTTCTCTCCATTTATTCCATGTTCCTTGTTGGGATTTTATTGTTTTCTTCAAATAGATCCTGTACATCTTGTTATATTTATTCTTAGTCATTTTAAGGCTTTTCATTATTATTGCAAATAGATGATCTTTTTTTCATTATAACTTCTAGTCTAACATTTTAATTAGTTATTTGTAGTTAGAGAGGCAATTACGTTTTTTGTCTATGGATTTTCAAACAGACAGCTTACTGAACTCATTCCAATGGGTTTTCATTTGATTCTCATGAGTTTTTCAGGTTTATCATTCTATGTGTCATGTGATTCCAATCTATCCCTCCATATTGAATCTTTTGGTCAGCATGTTAAGATTCCATAGCTTGCAGACTGTAAAACTCATTTTCTCTTCTCTGCAGCCACACTACTTAAAAGAGTTCTTTCTCTTCACTGTATTCATTTCTTTCCCCCTACTCACTCCTCCTGTCCCAACCTGGCTGCAACCATCCTGACTCCACCAAAATGCTTCTTGCTATGGTTTCTCTGGTTCCACATCTCTAAATACAATTGTCCTTTTAACCCTCCATCTCGTGGGACGGCTCCCTCTCATTAGATTCTGATGGCCACACCCTCGTGCTCTCCCCTTCCCTGGCATCCATCACCTTGCAGTCTTTCTCCTGCATCTCTGCTGCTCTTTCTGAATCCATGGTACCCCTCCCTCTGCAGTTTATTATTGAGAAATCTTATTGCTCAACATTAGACCCTCATCTTTTCATATTTTTACTGTCTACTTAGGTGATTTTACCCATTTTTGTGATTTTAATTACCAACTATATGCTCATGACACCCAACTTTATATATCCAGATCAGGGCTTTCCTCTGAGCTGCACGTTCACACATCCAGTTGCCCCCTCAACACTTCTGCTCGAATGTCTCAAGCTCATCTTAAATTCACCATGGCCAATATTAAAATCGTAACATTTCTCCCCAGATCCACTCCCCTTCACAGTTTCCATCACTGCATGGCATCTGTGTCCAACCTGAAGACTGTCCTCTGCTCCATTCTCTCTCATTGTCGCAGCCAGTCCCCAAACCATTGGCTTTTACATCCTGATAGATGCCAAGTTTTTAACCTTTTCTCCTTTTCCACCAGCACCACTGTGGTTTGGCCTCCCGTCGCCTTCACTGGACAGCTGGTACAGCAGCTGGCCTGGCTCCTCTCCAGGCTCTTACTTGCCTTCATTCCCTCCCCGCATCTGCGCAGATCTTACGTTGTTCTCATGCTTCAAACCCTTTATCATTTGCCCTTGCCTTTCCTCAGTGATGAAGACCAAAATCTTCAACCACGGACTGCAGGACTCTAGCACTGAGACCCCTATCTGCTTGTAAAATTTCAAATACAAAAATGTGTAACTGAGAAAAGAAAAATTCTCTGTAATTCTATCACTAGAGATAACTGCGGTTATCTCTTAACAGTTTGGGGTATTCTTTCAGATGTCTTTTTAATGGATATATTATCTCTTTTATTTGTTCTTATACCAGTTTTGTATGTGTGTATCTATAAACTTATTACATATATGTAGATAGAAGTATGTCAAAAATATCTATATCTTTCTACATGTCTACCTGTCATGGTCAACTGCAGAGACAGATGGAACTGCCCCCCTCCCCAACTCTGCCCCCCAAACAAATATTTGGGGTTGGATGTCAAGACTGATCACACACACACATATACCAAGAGGGTATGAAAGGTTTATTGCTCAGTTACATAGTTGAGGTCTCTGGGAGAGCAGGCAAGGAGACTGGTTGGAGTTTTTCTTGCAGCCAGATTTGAGGGTTCCTGTGTGAGGTCAGGGGCTTGTGTGGCTTGAATCTCCTGTCAGCACCAAAGATGAAGCACCCAGTCTTTCTGTTCAGTTTGTTTAGAAGCTAGAGTACAAGGGAAGAGGGAAGGGTGAGGCTTAATGGTTGTCAGCTGTCATGAAGCAGAGTCAGACTCCTCTTTACACTATGTATCCTTATCTGTGAGTACACATGCAGACAGGTTCATGTTCAAACATATACACAGCTGCCCACCCATCAGTCTATCCACACACATCTATACACGTATCTATGTACTGCAACTGTCTTTTCAGCATTAATGATTGTTTTATGTTAGTATGTGTAATCAACTTCATTATTTTATGTAGATGTGTAGCCTTCCATTGCAGAGATCTGCATAATTAGATGACCATTACCTTGGTGATGAAGAAGTTGTCTCTAATGTTATTTCTTTCTGCTTTTACAAACAATGGGACCGCTCAACATCATATAAACCTTTGTTCCTGTGCAACCGTGTTAGTCATTGAGCGCTTTTATTTTCCAAATATCGTAAAAACTGCCTCAGATTCTTTGAAGTGATATTCTAGTGGAGAATAGGCAAGAGACAGTTTGCTAATATATATTATATATATATATATATATATATATATAAACATACAAAACGGAGGAAGGAGGTGGTGGTGGGGGTGGTCTGGTGTGTAGGGTGGTTCAGTAAAGTCACTCAGTCATGTCTGACTGTTTGCGACACCAAGGACTGCAGCAAGCCAGGCCTCCCTGTCCATCACAAACTCCTAGAGTTTACTTAACCTCATGTCCAAGGAGTCGGTGATGCTATCCAATGATCTCATCCTCTGTTGTCCCCTTCTCTTCCTGCCTTCAATCCTTCCCAGCATCAGGGTCTTTTCCAATGAGTCAGCTCTTCGCATCAGGTGGCCAAAGGATTGGAGTTTCACCTTCAGCATCAGTCCTTCCAATGAATATTCAGGATTGATTTCCTTTAGGATGGACTGGTTGGATCTCCTTGCAGTCCAAGGGACTCCCAAGAGTCTTCTCCAACACCACAGTTCAAAAGCATCAATTCTTCAGTGCTTAGCTCTCTTTATAGTCCAACTCTCACATCCATACATGACTACTGGATAAACCACAGTTTTAACTAGATGGAACTTAGTTGACAAAGTAATGTCTCTGCTTCTTAATAAGCTGTCTAGCTTGGTCATAGCTTTTCTTCCAAGGAACAAGCATCTTTTAATTTCATGGCTGCAGTCACCAACTGCAGTGATTTTGGAGCCCCCAAGAATAAAGTCTGCAACTGTTTGCACTGTTTCCCCATCTATTTGCCATGAAGTAATGGGATTGGATGCCATGATCTTAGTTTTCTGAATGTTGAGTTTTAAGCCAACTTTTTCACACTCTTTCCCTTTCATCAAGAGGCTCTTTAGTTCATCACTTTCTGCCATAAGAGTGGTGTCATCTGCATATCTGAGGTTATTGATATTTCTCTGGGCAATCTTGATTCCAGCTTGTGTTTCCTCCAGCCCAGCATTTCTCAAGATGTACTCTGCATATAAGTTAAATAAGCACGGTGACAATAAACAGCCTTGATGTACTCCTTTCCCGATTTGGAACCAGTCTGTTGCTCCATGTCCAGTTCTAACTATTGCTTCTTGACCTGCATACAGATTTCTCAGGAGGCAGGTCAGGTGGTCTGGTATTCCAATCTCTTGAAGAATTTCCCACAGTTTGTTGTGATCCACACAGTCAAAGGCTTTGGCATAGTCAATATAGCAGATGTTTTTCTGGAACTTTCTTGCTTTTTTGATGATCCAGTGGATGTTGGCAATTTGATCTCTGGTTCCTTTGCCTTTTCGAAATCTAGCTTGAACATCTGGAAGTTCATGGTTCATGTACTGTTGAAGCCTGGCTTGGAGAATTTTGAGCATTATTTTGCTAGCATGTGAGATGAGTGCAATTGTGTGGTAGTTTTGAGCATTCTTTGGCATTGCCTTTCTTTGGGATTGGAATGAAGACTGACCTTTTCCAGTCCTATGGCCACTGCTGAGTCTTCCAAATTTGATGGCATATTGAGTGCAGCACTTTCATGGCATCATCTTTTAGGATTTGAAATAGTTCAGATGGAATTCCATCACCTTCACTAGCTTTGGTAGTAGTTATGCTTTCTAAGGCCCACTTCACTTCTCATTCCAGGATGTCTGGCTCTATGTGAATGATCACAGGTTTATGATTATCTGGGTCATGAAGATCTTTTTTGTACAGTTCTTGTGTGTATTCTTGCCACCTCTTCTTAATATCTTCTGGTTCTGTTAGGTCCATACCATTTCTTTCCTTTAATGAGCCCATCTTTGCATGAAATGGTCCCTTGGTATCTCTAATTTCCTTGAAGAGATCCCTAGTCTTTCCTATTCTATTGTTTTCCTCCTCTTCTTTGCATTGATCACTGAGAAATTCTTTCTTATCTTTCCTTGCTATTCTTTGGAACTCTGCATTCAAATGGTTATATCTTTCCTTTTCTCCTTTGCCTTTGGCTTCTCTTCTTTTCACAACTATTTTAAGGTCTCCTCAGACAACCATTTTGCCTTTTTGCATTTATTTTTTTGGGGGATGGTCTTGATCTCTGCCTCCTGTACAGTGTCACGAACCTCCATCCATAGATCTTCAGGCACTCTAACAGATCTAATCCCTTGAATCTATTTGTCACTTCCACTGTATAGTCATAAGGGGTTTGATTTAGGTCATACCTGAGTGATCTAGTGGTTTTCCCTACTTTCTTCAATTCAAGTCTGAATTTTGCAATAAGGAGTTCATGATCTTGAGCCACAGTCAGCTCCTTGTCTTGTTTTTGCTGACTGTATAGAGCTTCTCTATCTTTGGCTGCAAAGAATATAATCAATCCGATTTTGGTATTGACCATCTGGTGATGTCCACGTGTAGAGTCTTCTCTTGTGTTGTTGGAAGAGGCCGTTTGTTATGTCCAGTGTGTTTTCTTGGAAAAACTCTGTTAGCCTTTGCCCTGCTTCATTCTATACTCCAAGGCCAAATTTGCCTGTTACTCCAGGTATTTCTTGACTTCCTGCTTTTGTATACCAGTCCCCTATAATGTAAAGGACATCTTTTTGGGGTGTTAGTTCTAGAAGGTCTTGTAGGTCTTCACAGAACTGTTCAACTTCAGCTTCTTCAGCATTACTGGCCAGGGCATAGACTTGGATTACTGTGATACTGAATGGTTTGCCTTGGAAACAGAGATCATTCTGTTGTTTTTGAGACTGCATCCAAGTACTGCATTTCAGACTCTTCTATTGACTATGATAGCTACTCCATTTCTTCTAAGGGATTCTTGTCCACAATAGTAGATATAATGATCATCTGAGTTAAATTCACCCATTCCAGTCTATTTAAATTTGCTGATTCGTAAAATGTCGATGTTCACTTTTGCCATCTCCTGTTTGACCACTTCCAATTTGCCTTGATTCATGGACCTAACATTCCAGATTCCTATGCAATATTGCTCTTTACAGCCTCGGGCTTACTTCCATCACCAGTCACATCCACAACTGGGTGTTGTTTTTGCTTTGACTCTGTCTCTTCATTCTTTCTGGAGTTATTTCTCCACTGATTTCCAGTAGCATGTTGGGCACCTACTGACCTGGGGAGTTCATCTTTCAGTGTTCTATATTTTTGCTTTTTCATAGTGTTCATGGGGTTCTCAAGGCAAGAATACTGAAGTGGTTTGCCTTTCCCTTCTCCAGTGGACCATGTTTTGTCAGAACTCTCCATTATGACCCATCTGTCTTAGGTGGCCCTACATGGCATGGGTCGTAGTTTCATTGAGTTAGACAAGGCTGTGGTTCATGTGATCAGATTGTTTATTTTTCTCTGATAAGGTGTAAGGTGGTTACGGAGGGCATTTACAATAGGGCAGAATCATGTGGGAGTGACCATAGAGTATGTTTAAGGAAGAGTGTTCTTATGTAGGAAAAGCCTCCTGAAAAATTTTTAGGTCAAAGGGCATGTATATTTTAATTGCAATGAATCTTATCAAATTATATTCATTTAAAAAATTTATATACTCTTGATAAGTAACACAATTTTAAGCTTCACTCTTTCTTTCCATCATCACCAACCCCTCCCTGCCTTTTTTCATGTTGAATGTTTTTTTGCTTCTATTTTTTAAATTGGAGGATAATTTCTTTACAATATTCTTGGCCTCTGCCATACATTAACATGAATCAGCCACAGGTATACATATTCCCCTCTCTCCTGAACTCTCTTCCCATCTCCTGCCCCATTCCACCCCTCTAGGTTGTCACAGACCACTGCCAAACCCCCTTTTTAACCTTATTTGATATTGGTGGACAATAAATTATATGGTGTCTTAATGTGTACTTTGTTGCTAGTAAGGGTGAGCATCTATCCTCTGTTTATTATCCATTTGTTTTTTTTTGTGTGTGTAAGTTTCTTATTTATATGATTTGCAGAATTTCTGCAGGCCATGAACTATTTATTATAGTACAGATATTTTTCCCTTGTTCGTGGTGTGCCTAAGATGTTACTAGTTACTAGTCAAGTTTTTGGCATATACAATTTAAAACTTTTTGTTGTCAATCTACCAGTTATTTTCACCTAAAGAGTTAGTGTTTTGTGTCATGTTTAATGGCCTTCAGCACCAACTAAGTCATATTTCTAAAAACATTTCTAAAACAGCAAAGCCTTTCAGTGTTTCATCTAAAATATTTCAAAAAAAATATTAATTTCTTTGATTTATTTACAGTTTACTAATGCTTAAGCCCTGAGGTAAAGATCCAGCTTTAAAAAGCAACACCATGTTTAGCTGTCTTTCCTGGCCCTTAAGCATTTGTCTGCTTCAATTGATTCACGTGCTCCTACTGTAGCAATTCAATTTCCATATACTTGGATCTATTTTGTGACTCACTGCTTTACTGATCTATTTTGGCATGAATATCATATTGCTAGTGATTAGAACTTTGTTTAGTGGCTCTTGGGTTAATCATCTCCTCAAGATTCCCTTACCCGCACAATGTTTTCAGAAGTTTCTTGAGCTTTTTAAACATGTTAATGATTAGAATCAACTTTTTTTTTTTCCCCCTCTAAGTTGACTCAAAAATCCTACTGGGATTTTACTTGAGATCCATTAGAGTTACTACAGATTACCTTGAGAACTATTTTTAGAAACAATACTATTTTTCTATCTAAGAACAAATTTAGTTTTCATGTCCTTTAGTAAAGTTTTAGTCTTCTTTGTCTTACACATTTCTTAAGTTTATTTCTAAATACTTTATTTTTATTCCTATTAGCTGTGTTCAACAAACTTAATATGCTGTATTTTCATTCCCCTCAATGTTATTTTTTATTTTTCTTGATGTTTTGATGCATGGATTATTTAGGAGTTTGGAAATTTTGCTGTTATATTTGTTATTTCTAACTTTGATAGCATTTTAGTCAGAGAACACATTCTATGGTTTCAGTTCTTCTAAATCCTTAAAGGTTAATTTTATGGACTGGAATGAGGTCTGTCTTGGTGAAAGTTCCATGGTTAGAAAAGAATATGTATTCTGCTGTTAGGTGGGGTGTTCTATAAGTGTGAATGAACTCCTGTTGGTTGATGGTGTTATAAAGGTTTTTATCCTTGCTGATCTTCTTTCTAGCAGTTCTGTCAACTGTGGAATGGTTTTTACTAAAACACCACCACAGTGGCTTTTTCAGTTTTTACTGAAAGGATGTAATCTGAAGCTCTTCGGTGTATAAGCCTTTAGGAGTGCTGTCTTGTTGGACTGAATCTTTTATCATTGTAATATCCCTCTTTGTACCTGGTATATGCTGATCATTAGAAGTAGAGATTTACAGATCTTTGTTTTTAATACAGTGAATCTGGAATGGGGCCTGAAAAGACTCATTTCTACCAAGTTTCTCAGATGACTTTTTAGTATTTTTCACTTGTTTGGTGGTGGTTTTTGTTTTGGGTATATATCAAAAATACATTGCTGTGTCATATGGTAGTCCTATTTTTAGTTATCTGAGAAATCTTGATACTGTTTTCCACAGTGGTGGTACCAACTTATATTCTCATCAACAGTGTACAAGAGTTCCCCTTTCTCCACATCCTTGGCAGTATCTGTTATCTGTGAGCTTTTTGAGGCTAGCCATTCTGACAGGTGTGAGGAGACATCTCACTGTGGTTTTGATTTGCATTTCCCTGATAATTAGCCATGTTGAGCATCTTCTCATGTGCCTGTTAGCCATCAGCATTTCCTCTTTGGCCATTTTTGTAATTTAGGTATCAAGAGTTCTTGCTTGCTAACAATAAAAATTGGCTTGGGTTAACTTAGGCATAGAGGACTTTATTGGAAGAACATCCAGTAACACCAGCTAGATTGCTGGAGTCCCACTAGCAAGCAGAGCCCGGCACCCTCTAGGGGATTTCCCTCCCTGATCCTGGCTGTGAAGCACAGTTGTGACCTCAACTGAACCCAGCAGGGTCTCACACCATCTTGGACTTTGAATCTGGTGCAAAGGATATGAAGTGGAGCTAGTTTAGAATTATTCAGGGGGTGGTAACAATTTTGGTGTCAAAATAGAAGTGGCAGTAAAGGCAGGACCTAGACACTACATTTATTCCCAAAAGACTTCCTCCTGGTTCATCCTATCAGAACTGAAGAGGGCAAACTGACTTTTAGCAGAAGGGGTATTGCAGGAAAGGAGAGGGTTACTGGTTAAGCGAGCTGAATTGGTATGAGAAGGGGTAGGAAAACAGGTGGCTCTCCCATCTTCCTCAGGTATTGGTTTGCTCTGATGATGCCCAAGGGGTGGGTGTAGGGAGCAATCTGACCTGGCCGGTGCATGTTAACATCATGCCCAGCTTCTGGAAGAGTCACACAAAATGCC
This sequence comes from Muntiacus reevesi, assembly GCF_963930625.1. Taxonomy (NCBI): domain Eukaryota; kingdom Metazoa; phylum Chordata; class Mammalia; order Artiodactyla; family Cervidae; genus Muntiacus; species Muntiacus reevesi. The sequence continues at coordinate 96,897,410 of NC_089254.1, read as the reverse complement.
TACAAAAGCTTGGCCCAAATAAATACTAGATCTAGGATGTCAGAATTGCACAATTTACAGAATGGCTGCAAAGCCTTTCATTTATGTATTTGGTGGGATGAATCCTTATTTTCCCTTTGGCCTGAAGATCAGTTGAAAAGTGACTGGGATGCAGTATATTGAGTCATTCCTTGTGCTTTGCAGGTTCTTATGAGTGCATCGTTCCTGGGGGCCCTGTGTCTCTTCTCGTCTGTCTGTGTGGTGTGTGCCATTTCTGCATTTACTCTCCCCATTGAGACTAAAGGACGGGCCCTGCAGGTAAGTGATGTGGGAATCTAAGTATTCTCAATGAATACCTTTTGACCAAAGGAAATGAGCTTGGAGTATGAAAATTCTTTTAGTGATAATGCCCAAGCCTGTGCTTACGTACTGGTACATTTGTTTAGCAGGTTCCAGTAGAAAAACTGGGTGTTCCAGTGTTCTTCCATGTAACTTTGAGCAGCACACTGATTATTCACCTCAAACCTTTGCTTCCTGTAAAGCTTGAACTGGGATTAAAATGAGTATTACTGATACCTCAGCATTCTACCATTTCCACTTTTCTCTCTGTATATAAGCACTGCTGCAGAGCTAACCATGGCCATAGGGTCAGAAACAGCAGTTTGCATTGCCCGTAGGATCACAGAGTCTTTACTGTTGGTCCTGCTATCTACCCCCCCCCCCCCCCCCCCCCGTTTTCTCAGCTGCCTGTGGTAAGAGTGGAGGCAAAAACTTCCACCCTGTGCCAGCTGCCATCCAATACTGACACTCAGACACCAAGTACATAAAAAGACATCCCAGGAGTATAAGGTGTGCTTCTGGGGGCAAAGTTGCATCAGAGACAGCTTCTCCTAGCCCTCTGCCCTCACAGTTGGCTGTTTCCCTGCCTTAAATACAAATCTTATTGCTGGTATGCAAGGGCACGTGTGTACGCACACACACGGGAAAGGGGGAGAAAGCTGAGGTTAGTGTATACAGTTGACCACTGAACAGGGGATTAGGACACCAACCTTCCAGGCTGTCAAAACCCGCAGTATTAAAAACTTAGTCAATCAGTGTCCACAGTTCCTCACACCTGCAGATTCAACCAACCATGAACTGCAGATCATACAGTACTAGAATATTTACAGTTGGAAAAAAATCCACGTAAAAGTGGACCTGCACAGTTCAACCCCGTGCTATTTGAGAGTTAACTGTAGTTTGGCCGATCTGAGTTGCCCCATCTAAATGGGACTGTGAAATCATCGTGCTTGTTTGGTTGAATGCAGCCTACCCTCTCTCCCATATCCTATTTATAGTGAATCATGGGCACATGTTAATTATTTGTCCTGGTACAGATGTGTTTTGTTGTCTGATTAGCTGAAAGACACTACTGAGTAAAGAAGGGGAAAGCACAATATGCTAGTGTCAATTTTTTCTTGTCCTAGATTCAAGATGTGTTATTCTGTTTTCCGTTTAACTTTAAGGTAACATGCATTTTAATCACAGATTAGATAACTTGCTAAGTAATTATATAAATTTAGGGCTTTGTTTAGGTTTCTTACTTAGAAAGGTGACCTAATAATTGAATCCTTAAAGCCAGGGATTGTATTAGGTGATTCAGATGATTCCTTTTAATCTTAAATAATAGGATTATCACACTCTTCACACAGTTGAGGAAAGAAAGGCAAGGGAAAGTTGAGTAGCTTGTATAAAGGAACATGCTGACTGATCATCTCACATGCTTTATGGATTTCCGACTCAAGTCGTATGAGCCACTGACAAAAACCATTCCCTTTTCTGTTGATTGAAATAATTTTACATGTCTGTTTATATGACTTAATAATACCAGTTCCTACACCTTTCATATGCAGATCCAATAAATATATTTGTGTGGGAATGTAGCCCTTGATGGCTCTGCCACTCAATGGCTGTATGTCTTCGGGCAAATCTCAAAAGGTGTATGTCTGCATCTCAGTGTTCTGAGCACTTAACATATGAAACAATCTAGTGACCAATACAGTAAAACTTCTAAAACATGCCCCAGATTTTACCTTTCAACAGCACAGACAGCTTCCCAAATAATTCGAATGAACCAACCTGGCCAATAGTTAATAGTAGTAATTCCACTTTAGAATTACTTTAAAAACTTATTTTGATGAACCTGGTAAATGATTAAAAAAAAAAGGTAAGTATAATGTGATTTCCCCCCCCCTAAATGGCATCTGTAATTTAATTATAAAAGTACTATTGCATTGTCAGGTCCACAGGTAAAAATGTTAGACCCTTAATTCCTTATTAAAGAACCTCCTGTTACTAGTTTTTAGTGTCAGATAGCTGAATGTGAAGACTTCAAAAAAAATTAAATGTATTATCTATTACTTCTTTCTCCAGCAAATTAAATGAAGATCTGCAAATCTATGTCTACCAAGGAAGAAAAAATGTATTTTTATCTTCACAAAGAGCTGTGGCACATTTAAAAACACCTGGTTTAATTTTGGTATACTACTTGGTAGTTAAGAAATTGATCATATATTTTTGAAAAACAACAAACATGAGGATGAAATAAGTTAGCTGTATATATAGTCTCTTAGGGAAAAGATCAATAGAGAAGTTTCATAAAATATACATTAAGGTTGGTGAGGGATATCTAGGAGAGATGGGGAGGGAGAAGCTGGCCTTCATTGCTTGGCATCAAGTCTGTTCATGTTTCTATGAATAAGTAATAAGTATCAGGCAAAACCTATACTTGATATTCTCCCATGAGGTATACAGCAAAAGCTGTACTGAAATTTTATAGCTAGGACAAGAGTTTGAGGTGGTATCATTAAGCCTTTCAAAACAAATAGAAGTCATCAAATTCACAATTAAAATTAGCATACTTAAATTGTGACCTCCATACTTTATAATGAAAATTACTTATTCATAAAAGAATGTGCTTAAATTCATTGCAGTCTTGTGTATATAATAACCAAGTAGCTGGGAATAAACTTTTCCCCAGACATTCTATTTTGACTCTAATTTCATTACAGTATAGCAAGCTTTTCTACATGATGTAATTATATACCTTTGAAGAACAACCACTTGCATGCATATCATACCTGTGCACATAGGTATGTTGTGGAAGAAAAACACCCACGTTTTTACATTTAGTCTTTTGTTGCTCTTTGGATTTATGGTAGACTTCTTAAAAGTGGAATCCATACCCAATGACTTAAATCCCCTACTCCTTCCAACTCCATTTTGCAATGGAAAAAAAAAAAGAATTTGTTGCTACAATGATGAAGTGTCCCTGGACTAGCGAACTACGTGTATGCAAATCATGACTATTTGAACTACAGGCACAAATGGCTTGAAGTCAGGAAACTGACTATAAAGGGCCAGAGAGTAAACATTTCAGACTTTGAGCTACATATGGTCTCTGTCAACAGCCCTCGCCAGCCTTTAAAAATGTTAACATTATTAGCTCTCAGGCTGTATAAAAGGAGGCCGTAGGCTGAATTTGGCTAACAGGCCATAGTGGTTTTTTTGAAGTAAGTTTGAAAGCTCAAGATGGAGCCACTCCTGCCCAGATGCCATGTCAGCAAACCAAAACTTAAATAACCTTTATGTCCCTGTAAATGGTCTGCTTGACCAGAAACACAGTACATCCAGTTGGCCAGACACCAAGCCAAGTGTGGCTCTCTACTCACCTCCTTATTCCTTATTTTTTATCCTCCTGCCATCAGCTCCCCTTTGCAGTTCTTTGGGCCCCTGCAAATGGAGAGTGCCTGCTTCACGTGTCAAAGTTTGTTTGGATTGCCTAAATCATCATCTTTGATCATCTGTAAGTCTTGGGGGGGGAGGGGAGGATGGAATCCCAAGCTGACTTTCAATGGACTGTGGGACAAGATGCATAGGCAAAGAGCCCACTGAACCCTTTGCATTGTTTTTCTCATCATAACCAAGGGCAAGCCACTTAGGGATCTGAGCTCCAACCCCTTGTACACAGTTCTGATCCAAACAAACTTTATGTAAGGGGAAAAAGAAGTGCGTTTGTGTATACTCATTTCCCAGAAAAGTTCCAAGACAGATATATTGGGAACCCACAATGGGTGGCAGCAGTTAGGGGATGCATAAAGAGAAGTCCACAGCAAATAAGAAATTAGAACTCTTTGAACTAATGGCACAACAACATCTAAGTAGCACAAGTCATACTCTTAAAAGTCATTAGGGCAACTGCCACTTTTATAAAGAAATTTTCTCATTTAAAGTTTAAATAGATCAATTGCTACGGGGAATCTTGAAGCCAAAAATGTAAAACTGGTGAGCATGGATCAAACACTTGAGAAAGATTTTAGAGTGCTTCCTACCTAAATCTAAGACTCATGTGCTTAGATGGTCATGGAATGGGTTAGATTGACACTGGGACACCTGACAACCTCAAGAAAAATTCTGTGCAACAAAGTACACTGTAAAATACCACCAGATCCCCAACCTAGCCAAGTACATCCCTCTTACATAGTAATTTGGTTCCCAAAGACCCAAGGCTTACCTAAGAATCGAGATCCTTGAGTTTCAGAAAATCGAGCAATCCACCTTCCGGCACACCTGCTTATTTTGTCATAATTGTGGTCCTGGAAGCTGCAGAAATGGCAAAACCTAAGACAACCTAGCATTTCAATGATAATCATCAGGGACATTCCAGTTAGATACCCTGTTTATTTAAGAACTACCTGTGAAAGTGTTCCCAAACCAACCAGAATGGGATATCTATTTTAATTGCTATGCAGAAGACCCCAAAACACTGCAAAATTTCAAAACAGCTTCATTGAAAGATTCAGTGCTAAGGGTATTGAAAAATCAGAGAAAACAAGACAGACCTGGCTCCAGGTCTATTTTTCTTTACCTGAATACTGTTTTCTAATCGTCTTAACTGAACTGCCTTTCCACTTTGAAGAGACAAAACCAAAAACATTCATCAAGTTGGTTTTAAAACTGCAACAGCTCCAAGGCCAGATAAGTAAGGTAATAAACCCCCCTCCTCCTGAACTTGAATACCCGCTTATCTACTCTCAAAGGCGGCCCTTCCAGGGTGAATGGGACTCTGAGGGATTTTCTGATAAACTCTTGACAGTTATTCCCTTAAACAGCCAAGGGCAAACTAAAATAAATGGAAAACCTTGTAAAATCCTAGTAGGCCAGAACTTACACTCTTTACTGTAAATTCTGCTCACTGGAGTCTGTAGATCGGGATCCCGGGAAAACCCACTGAAGCTAGCCAAAAGTGAGAATTCTTACCCAAGTTAGCTCTTGTTGGTCCCTGGAGTTTCTGGTCCAGAGAGAAAATTCACGTCCTTCCCTTTCCAAATGAAGACTCTTGGGAATCTGGTTTGGGGAACTCATTGATCCTTTCTCTCCCAGGAATAGCTATTGCCTTCTTGTATCCTGAGAACTGGCTGGCCTTTCTGCCTGCTGACACATGGGGGTTGTTTGTTCTTGTGTATGGAGGCAGTTCAACTATCAGGCCACAAAATATAGTTGGACAGAAATGTGGGTTGCATCCCATTTGCAAGCTTACCAACTGTTGCCAGCTTCTCCAGAAACTGTCCAAGTACTTCTTTCTTTTGGCTATCTTTGGGAGTGACTGGATCTAGGGAGCGTAGTAGCTGTTGGTGTTTGCTCAGTACAGCCAGGAACAGTCACTGTCCAGTCTGAAATTTGGTGTTGGGTGGATGGTCCCCTTGGTATCTTTCAGGTTGTAATCCTGTAATCCAATCCTATTTCCTGTTTCACAAATTGAGTCTTTGTAAGACCAGAAAAAGTTCACCTATCCTTTTTACTAATCAGAACCTCTCCCCTATCTCACAAGGCTTGTGAAAGTAGCCCAGTCATGTCCAATCCTTAGTCCATAGAATTCTCCAGACCAGAATACTGGAGTGGATAGCCTTTCCCTTCTCCAGGGGATCTTTCCAGCCCAGGATTGAACCTAGGTCTCCCGCATTGCAGATGGATTGTTTACCAGCTGAGCCTCTAGGTAAGCCCCAAGGCTTGTAGGTATTGTAAAAATGCTGGCTTCAGGTAACATCTTTCTTTGAGGAAGTTGCATTCTCTGTCAATGCCTGTGAGTGTCTTTGCTAGGAACTGAGGTTCTTCTCTTTGGAATGCAAACTTCAGGGAGGAAATTTACAAAAAAAAAAAGGCGGGGGGTGGGGGGGGGGTGGGCAGTATTTGGAAACTAGGCAAATGAAAAAAATGTTAAGTCTTCTCCACAAATACTAGTAAAAAAGTTTAAACTATCTGAGCAAGTAACCTTAATTCATTCCATCTGCCAGAAACACAATTTGGATCCAACTATTTTTATAAACTAGTGAGTTCTGAATTATCATACCCATCTTGTGGCTAAAATTATAAAACAAGCTAAAAGATCAGTACACAGATCTTATGTCGACGTGTATGTCACAGATGTGGGATTTTGGTCTTCTGGATGGTGTTGCCAAAATTTGTGAAGAGCTCCATTAAACGGACTTAAAGACAAATAGAAATTTATATAAATCAAATAAACTCTCAGAAATATAGAAACTAAGCCAAATATTTTTCAAGTTCATGTGATCTAGGATCATCTTTGGTTAAAAACAGTAGTTTAAGTTTTGTCAGTTTAATTAAAATAGACATTATCTTTGAAGTTATCAACATTAACATAATGTGGACATACAACTTTTATTCTATCTAGGCTTACTAAATGGCTTCCCTCATAGCTCAGTTGGTAAAGAATCTGCCTGCAATGCAGAAGACCTGGGTTTGATTTCCTGGGTTGGGAAGATCCCCTGGAGAAGGAAATGGCAACCCACTCCAGTATTCTTGCCTGGAGATTCCCATGGAGAGAGGAGCCTGGCAGGGTACAGTTTGTAGGCATGCAAGAGTAGGACACGACTTAGTGACTGAACTACCAGGTTTACTAAAAAGTCAAATAAGTTGCTGTTATTTCTTTTACAGAATTTGTCAGCAAGAAATTAGATGAAGATAATAGCAAAGTCTCATGAAATTTTCATGAGTAATCCAAACATAATTGTTAACAAATAAACATAAATAAATTTATAAAGGAGCTTTTCAACAATAATCATGCTTTATGGTATATCTACTTAAAAATTGTTTCCAAAATCTTCTTGGTACTTGAAACCTTAAAGTCATACTGAGATTAAATGATGGATATTTATTGAATCATTTCCAAGTAAGAGAAAACTCTGAAATATTAATTACTGAGCACAGACTTACAGAAAAACCAAAAGATATCTGGAACATGTTATGTGTCACACTGAAAAATTTCCTGTGAGGAAGAATATACTTCCAGAAATTATTGCAAAAGCATTATCAGATAAGAAGTGATATTTAATTCTGTTAGGTTATTTGTGCAGGCATATGTTATTAATATGTTATCAAGAAATTATATTAAATTCCTGATAATCTGACATTCTCATACAATGGTATCAGTCATAATTCCAGTTATTATCTTAAAATGTTAGATATATATTTGTAGCTCATAGAAATAACCACACTTTCTTGTCAATTCCATAACTAAACTCTTTTCAGCTAACCACTAGTATTTTAAAGTCTTGTCATTTATAGACAGTTATTATTTTACTCTGATCCTTTTACAAAAATGAGATTCATGCAAAGTACCCTACCAAGTACTCTTGACCACCGACACTGCTGTTAAAGTGTCAAACCTTTTGTCCTTATTTCACAACTGTGTAAACATGGAAGACCTTAAAAACTGAGGAGGAGAAGTAGCCCACATCAAGGGAGACTGCTTTCTCCCAAGAATGTTATTACTCATATACCTCAGGCCATTTCAAATAGAACATAATCCAACTTCCAACCGTTAGATTTGTGGTGATGCTGGTGATCCTGTAGTTAGTTATTTTTGCCCATCATAAACTTCCCCCCTGTTTTCCAATGCCTTAGTGTCTTTGAAACAAGCTCACTTGATAAACACTTCTGGAGAAGTATAGACCAATTATATGAAACACATAAATAGGCCAACTGGCTTTAAGAAGTATCCCCCTCATCCATATTTCTTGACTTATTTGATTCTAGTTAGTTTTGGACATGGAAACCCTGGTTCAGGAATACTTTTCAAACCATTGGTATTATTTTGATGCTAATACCTTTTACCTCCCTAATAGGCTGTGTTCTCAAGGAAAGTTTTAAATGCATGTGGGGTAGCCACTGACCAGCTAACGACTGTCTGACCAAAGAGAACAGAACATAACCAGTTCCAAGAATACAAGCCTGACATCTCTTCTGAACATTACACTAACACCCAAAGTGGAAATAGTAACTGAAAGTCATACTAGGACGGATATTTTTAATTGAAACTCTCAACTGGTCAAGAGGATGATCCAAAGGTGGTACCAGGCCTATTCTAGGCCCAACATGAAGCCACTTCTGGTGGGGGTGCTATGTACACAAACCAAAACTTACTTTCATTTCCCAATAAATGCTCTACTTGACCAGACATGCCATACATTCAGTCAGCCAATCACCAAATGTCAAGCAATTTCTGGTCTCTATACTTTCTGGTTCTTTATTCTTTACTCCATAAAACTTCCTGCCGTCCATCCCATTTTGTTGTTCTCTGAACCCTTGCAAATGAAAATTGCCTTCTTCATGAAGTGTTGAATAAAACTTTGTTTGGATTACCTAAATTGTCATCTTTAATACTTTTCAATAGTTTGTAGACCTTAGTCTAGTTATTAGAAAATTTTAGGCCAAAATATTTTTGATGCAAAGATGTCTTGGCTACACATGTAGCGTTAGCCAAATAGCCCTTAGTGGTTCGGTGGGTAAGACTCCACCTGCCAATGCGGCGGACGTGGGTTTGATCCCTGGTTGGGGAAGATTCCACATACTCAGGGACAGTTAAGCCCGCACGCCACAATTTGAGAGCCTGTGCATCATGACTAACACCTGAGGCAGCCAAAAAAAAAAAAAAAAAAAGAAAAACAAAACAAAAAAAACCCATGACAAACTAACTCAAAATCCTAAAGCTGACCTTAGCAGTAAATAGTACTTAAAACTAAAGAATAGCAGTGATTGAAAACCACTGACAAAACTGATGCTTAAGCACCTTCCTAAGGATTTTAGAAACTTTCAATGTGGCAGTATCCAAGCTTAAGATACTATACAATGTTGTCTAGAAAAGTCTAGTACTCAAGTTTTCTAGAAGACACTAAATTAGTCTACAGCAAACCTTATCAACATAATTTTAATTCAGATACTGAATTTCAGAAATCTTTTATAAACTCATAAATATTGCTTACCTTAATCGTTTCAGGCACTAGTAGAAATGGAAGTCGACAAACGTCATTTACTTAACTTTTTTGGATTGGTTTCACAGTCCACTAAAAGACAATACTAGGTGAGGTATTAACAATAGTAACATAACTAATCTCTGTACAAGTATATTTTGCTTTATGCAGTAAGACAGAGGTTGAATGTCTGGATCCATAGTTTTATGTATAGAAGAGAATTTGATTTTTTAAAATCTCTTCAAAGCACAGTTTACAGTGGCCAAAAAATCCTCCCGTAATATGAATGTCAATGCCTTTATTTGGGACTTACTGTATCTTGAGTTTTCTTTACACCCTCATCAGTAAATGCTTTAAACAACTGGATTAGAGAACCAGCATCATTGCCAAAGCATGGCCCTTAGTGGCTCACTGACACCCTCCTCTTCCTTCCTGTTTGCCAAATTAATTTTTTGCTTATCTTTTAAAGTTGGTGAAATCCCTATGTTAGAGTTTTGTTTTTGCTTGTTTAAAAGTCTTCCTATTATTTATGGACTAGTAGCTATGGTCCATAGGGTTGCAAAGAGTTGGGTATGCCTGAAGTGACTTAGCATGCACAGATCATCCCTAAATAGACTGATTTTATAGAGGAACATACAAAGGACACAAAGGAGAACCACACTAGTTAATGTTCTGCTTAATGACAAAGAGTAATTTTTCCATTAAAAATTCCTTGTCGTGGTAAAATATTCACAGTAAAAATTCATCAAAGCTGATTTTTATTAAAATCAAAGCACCAGTTGACTCTCCCAAATAAAAGACAACAACAAAGACTACTGCCTCAGATATTCTTCACAAGCAAAACCTTCATGGGGAGAGAAACTGTGATCTGATTGACTAGCATTATTCTCTTCCAAGAACATGAGCCACCAATACATAAATTTTAGTTAATTCACATCCAAGATGATGGGATAATATACATAAAGAGACATGAATTCTTAACTTACATGATATTATAAAAAATTAAAAAAAACACATATGTGCATGGTTATTTCAAAGGAGAGCTTCTAAAGATCCCCTGGAGAAGGGAAAGGCTACCTACTCCAGTATTCTGGCCTGGAGAATTCCATGGACTGTATAATTCATGGGATCGCAAAGAGTCACGATTGAGCGACTTTCACTATTTCAACAAGCAATTAGATGGCTGAACTCATGGTTATGTCCCTAATTTTAATGGTCAATCAGATCACTCAGTTTCTCTCATTCATAACAGATACAGATGAAAAGAAAAATAAGAAAAGAAAATAAGTACATCTTCTATTTAAATTTAAAAACCTTTTGCTCCCGTGAAGCAACCTACTGCTGGGATTCACGTTCATCTGTAGACCAAAAGGAGTTAGTTCCTCCTTTCATTGCCTAACTAGTCTCTCCATGGAACCTAAATTTAAAAGTTTAAGCAGTGTTAACAGCAAGAGAAAACTGAAAGGCAAATTCATATACTCACCCTTTTGACTGTGGAATGAATCTTTTTGAAAGTAGTCCTAAATTGTGTTATGTCTACACTAGTAGTAAAATGTGGAGCCAATTCTTTAGCTTGAAAAAGAAAGTAAAGCTACCAAAAGAGGACATTTTCCTTTTAGGACTTTCCAATTTCCTACCCTTCAATTCAAAAAGAAAAGCAGGGCCTGTTAATTCAAAGGACATGATAACTGTATTGCCAGATACTATTTGGAATTTAATATGGTATACATTATCCTTGTAAGTCACTGACTGTGTATTGGGTTTTCTTATTGATGGGAAAGATCAGATGCTTGGCACCTGGGAAAACTTTTGGTGAGCTGGACTGAGTCAGTTCTAGCTGCCACATGGCCTGCTCATCATGTGATCCCCCTTCAGCCTGGGAGTCCTGCAGATATAACATGAGGCTCTTGGTTCTAAATCTAGACGGCAATCTCCAGGAGTTTTTGATCAGAGGTAAAAACTGGAGTTTTGAAAGTTTAGGTCAAGGTTGCTTGAGTTGCATTGACCTTTTGAAAGGAATGCTCTCCAAATGGGCATGAGGTATAGTCAGGCTCTTCTGATAGCTTATTTCTATTATAATTTAAGGACTACTTTGCTGGGATCTGCTGGGATCCACCTGGACACATAGGCACCTGTTAATAAGGTCATAGGACTTTAAACACTATCAAGAAAATGCTATTGGAGAGAGAAACTCTTTAATATATGTAGTTGTCAAGTGCCTTTCATTCAGCAATATGTGTGTGTGTGTGTGTGTGTGTGTGTGTATAAAGGTGAAAGAAAAATATTGTTTTAAAAGATTCATATGGCACTGAATATGGCAATGAAAGTTCTGGGTACATTAGTAGACAGTCTGGCTCAGATGCATTTAGGAAATTATAATTTTTCACTCTTAAGTGCTACTTCCCTTTGTGATCATCCTCAAAATTTATCTGCAGTGGTCCCCTTTAACTAAGGAGACAAATGTGGAAGAAGAAAATGTCCTAAGGAACTATTCTAACATAAAAACAATAAACTGATTAGCAAAAGCTCCATGGATGCTATGCTAAAGATGCTGGAACAAAGAAGACAATCAAGTGGTAAATGCACTATTACCAAAATCTGTTAGTCTTTGGAGAATAAATGCCAAATACATACTCAAAACCATACAACAACAACAACTTCCCTGAAACACCTATTTGGAAAAGTGAATTATGGTTTCTTAACCTTTAATACATAATTGACATATGGACTAAACTGAAGTCTACACAAAGTGAGATGCTCTTGCCAATAAATTATCAGTATTTTCTCATTTTATTTTCAGCAGTACCTGAAAACCCAATGACTTAGCCACAGGGCATTTTCAAATTATCCATTTGAAGAAATAATACCATGTGGAAAAAGTCAGTCCTCTAGGTTTAATTCATGGGACCTGACACCATCCGAAGGATAAAATTCTGTCAAGTCAGCTATATTTTTATTCTACTGGCCTAAGAGGAAAATTTCCTCAGCCAATTGATGTTTTATAAATAAAGGTTTACTTCTGCAAACTAAAAAATTTCATGTATTCTGTCAAATGTTAGATTAGGAAATGGCACAACAATTTTCTTCTATCTCAATCTAGTTACCTTCCTTGATACTGAACAACAAGTAAAAGGAATATATGAAAATCAATTAAACTAGCCAAGGCTGACCCATTAAGAATATGCTTGCCCTCAGAAGGCAGGTCTTCTATATCTCTCCATCAAGAGAATGAAAATGAAGCCCCGATTAAGTCAGAAACAATCAATTTGAGGTTCTGATTCTGAAAAATAGATGCTTTAGAAAAAATTTAAATTTCACTATAATTCCCTCTAACTGCTTGCTTCTAAATCCCACAAAAGACTTTCATTCCAATTTATAAAGACAGATGAAAACCACAAAAACTGGTCCCTTTCAGGGGAATTTGTATTTAATGCCCCAAAGGGTATAAGTTGAAGACTCTTTACATCAAATATGGCACACACTGCTGTATTTCATATTCTGGATGGCTCCTCTAAAAGCCATACTGCAGACAATGAGTCTTGTTATAAAAGGGTCATCTGCACAGTGAAAATGCAAACACCAGTCCACACACAGACACACAGCAAAACCAAACAAGTACACTTCCTTCCTTCCCCGGTGGAAGGGAGGTTTTAGAAACGTATGAAAAATGGCCTTGAAAACCTGCTATATCAAACACCTCTACAGACAAGAAAAAAACAAACAAAAAAAAATCAAACATTTGTTTTCCTTTTTCTTTAATACAGTTGCCATCTTACATGATATACTATTAGGCACCTTCTTAAACAGCATCTAGTCTACTTTCTCGGTGCACCAGTGGGCATTCTAGGATAGAACTCTTATTACCACTGACATTCATGGAGTACTGTACTTATGTGCAGTACACCTCACTCATGTTGGTCCATAATTGAGTAGTGGTATTTTCTAAAAATGGATTAATGCACACATCCAGACCACATTAAAACTTCAACTTAGAGTTCATACAAAGTCCTTTCTATAGTAGCTGTCACTCAGGACTGCGGTTTGAAATCCAGGAAGCGGGAAGAATGTCTTTTTATTTTGTTGTTGATGCTTCTTTCTTCCTTTCTCCTTCCTTCCTCCCTCTTTTCCTTTCTTTCTTAATAAGAAGGTTAAAAGAAATGGGTTATTAAGGAAATCAGAGTCTAGTAAACATTGAAAACTTAAGATGGTCACAAAGTCTTCTTGGTACTGATGTTAAATTAGTGGCAAAATGTTTTTTGAAAACAAACAAAAATCTAAAAACCAGCTCAGGCCAGTGTGCTTATTTAAGCAACTGGCGTTCCTCTATGCTCTTGAGGCGTTTCTTCCGGGGCTGTACAAAGTCATCATCTGAGTCATCACTAAATTTATTATCTTCTGAGTCATTTCTGAATTCTAGTTTAGGAAACCTTTTTTCTGGATAAAGATTCTTCAGAAGTTCTTCAAAATAGCTTTCAAGTTTTATACCAGCATTGGCCACTTCTGAATCAGGCTGTTGAATAAAAATAAAAATATGAAATAAAAAAATGTTTAGTCAATAAAAGTAGTAGATTTCTTACATTTTTCTCCCTTTTACCTGAAGATTATGAATATCAGTGGATTATTTTACAAGAAATGTTTACCTATATAGCTTTGATGTAAAGTAAATAATAGTCTGGGGCAAGACAAAGTCTAGAAAAGAGCAGATAAGAAGTAAATAAAGGCACTGACTCATCTAGATTACCAAAAAGATATCAAAGAGATGCTGTAATCAGAATCCAATAACAGGTATTTTTTAGAACAAATAAAATATCTACCTCTGGAATGAGTAACTGATACAAAGGACAAACTATCATCAAAAAGCTTTAAGTCTGATAGATGTTTAGATGATAAAGTTTTTGAGAAAATTCTTAATTGAGAATTATTTAAATCACACTGTTAATATTTCAATATCACAAAGACTAGAGTCTGGAAATGCCATATTTCAAGAAATAAAGGTGAGAATGACAAAGCATGCTTCTGGGTTAGATAAAAATATTTTCTAAACTGTTTTTAAGTTGTTGACTGTAATTTGCATTTCCACTCACCATATAATAAGCCTTTGACTATACATGTGGATAACGTTTTCCTAATGACCTCTTTCATTCCCTGACATAGACTCGAACTTCTGAAAATTTATGCTACCACAGATAGATATCTTCATCTCCACATTTGTTGGTAAGGTGTTTGGTTTAACATTACTTTCACATTGCTATTTTTTCCCCCCTTCTCACCTCATTGAATTCAGCACAGTTTTGAAAGATCAATCTGAAATCAGCTACAAAATCTTCAGGCTTTGTATACATGCAATAATCCTCTTGTAGTCTTTTCTTGATGGTTGACAAGTCCATTGGATTTTTAATTATTTTGTAATAATCAGGCACCTTTCAAAAGAAATGTGATGCTATAATAAATAAATTCTACCTGGTCCCATATAAATTTTATAAGAAGTAGTATATAATTCAGATTGTCCTTACTGCTTTTCTGAGTTCTGTTTTGTCACTGATAAGGAAATATATTCAGCAAAATTTGCAAGCACCTACATGCTTCCAAACATTGGTAAATGTTTTGTGTCACTTTTATCAAAAATTTTCGTCAGTTATTTTTAATGAAAAAACCCTACTACATTTTCCCTCTTACTATTCTCCTTTTTCATTATTAAACAAAAAAGCAATCATTAGAAAAAGTATTACTTCAGGTAAGATTTGACATGTTTTTGCTGCATATGTTATAGCAAGTGGGCTCTGAATCTGGGTTTGAACCACAGTTCTGCTACTCAGTAACACTCTCCTGGGTAAGTTACTGGGTTCAGTCATTTCACTGAACCTGTTTCTTCAAGTTTCAAACAGAAATAATTCTACTATTCTCATAGCATTTTGTAAAGATGAAATGAGATAATACATATTAAGGGGGCCTATTTTGCTGCTGCTGTTATTCATGCCAAATGTAACAGTAGGTCAACACTAGTAAAAGCACCAAATTCTAGGTCACATTTTTAAGTGAATTAACTTCTTATTGGCATATTTTTGCCCTGCTTCTTTTGGGCACAAAGGGCCTTCCCTCCTAAAGACTATTTATAGTGGACCCTCGAACTGTGCAGGTACACTTATACACAGATTTTTTTTCCCACGAAATTCATACAGCAGTACTACAAAATCTGTGATTGACTGATGCTGCAGGCTGACTGTAAAGTCACATGAAGACTCCACTGTGCAGAAAGCTGGTACCCTCAACCTCTGTGTTGTTTTAAGGGTCAACTGCATTTCTTTTTCCGATCTTAACTTCTCAAAACTTGTTTACAAGGAAAGAAATTCACTGCTTCTCAGCTCAGTGTAGTTATTTGTCTAATTTTCTAACGCATTCAATTAAAAAAATTTTTAACAAATCTTAGCTTTTTAAAGGAAATTCAAATGTCAGAGAATAGAACACATTTTGAGTAGCAGGTTCTTTCCAGCACTCTACAATAATGCACTAAGTGAAAGTGAAACTGAAGCTTGCAAAGTTGTGTCTGACTCTTTGCAGCCCCCTGGACTATACAGTCCATGAAATTCTCCAGGCCAGAATACTGGAGTGGGTAGCCTTCTCTTCTCCAGGGGCTCTTCCTAACCCAGGGATCAAACCCAGGTCTCTCACAATGCAGGTGGATTCTTTACCAGCTGAGTCACTAGGGAAGCCCATAATGTACTAAAGTCACATCAAACTTGAAATATGAAGCTTTTGAAGTCAATGGTAAGCACACACACCTCTTCCTCTACTGCTAATGTCTACTTCTTAAGATATACCCACTTGAATACAGAGTTCCAAAGAATAGTAGGGAGAGATAAGAAAGCCTTCCTCAGAGATCAGTGCAAAGAAATAGAGGAAAACAATAGAATGGGAAAGACTAGAGATCTCTTTAAGGAGATTAGAGATACCAAGGGACCATTTCATGCAAAGGTGGGTTTGATAAAGGACAGAAATGGTATGGACCTAACAGAAGCAGAAGATATTAAGAAGAGGTGGCAAGGATAGACACAAGAACTGTACAAAAAAGATCTTCATGACCCAGATAATCACAATGGTGTGATCACTCACATAGAGCCAGACATCCTGGAATGTGAAGTCAGGTGGGCTTTAGAAAGCATCACTATGAACAAAGCTAGCAGATATGATGGAATCCCAGTTGAACTATTTCAAATCCTGAAAGATGATGCTGTGAAAGTGCTGCATTCAATATGCCAGCAAATTTGGAAAACTCAGCAGGGGCCACAGGACTGGAAAAGATCAGTTTTCATTCCAATCCCAAAGAAAGGCAATCCCAAAGAATGCTCAAACTACCACACAATTGCGCTCATCTCACACACTAGTAAAGTAATGCTCAAAATTCTCCAAGCCAGGCTTCAGCAATACGTGAACTGTGAACTTCCAGATGTTCAAGCTGGTTTTACAAAAGGCAGAGGAACCGGAGATCAAATTGCCAATATCCACTGGATCATCGAAAAAGCAAGAGAGTTCCAGAAAAACATCTTTTTCTGCTTTATTGACTACGCCAAAGCCTTCGACTGTGTGGATCACAATAAACAGTGTAAAACTCTGCAAGAGATGGGAATACAAGACCACCTGACCTGCCTCTTGAGAAACCTGTATGCAGGTCAGGAAGCAACAGTTAGAACTGGACATGGAAAAACAGACTGGTTCCATATAGGAAAAGGAGTCCATCAAGGCTGTATATTGTCACCCTGCTTATTTAACTTATATGCAGAGTACATCATGAGACATGCTGGGCTGGAATAAGCACAAGCTGGAATCAAGATTGCCGGGAGAAATATCAATAACCTCAGATATGCAGATGACACCACCCCTACGGCAGAAAGTGAAGAAGAACTAAAAAACCTCTTGATGAAAGTGAAAGAGGAGAGTGAAAATGTTGGCTTAAAGCTCAGCATTCAGAAAACTAAGATCATGGTATCCGGTCCCATCACTTCATGGCAAATAGATGGAGAAACAGTGGAAACAGCAGCTGACTTTATTTTTTGGGGCTCCAAAATCAATGCAAATGGTGATTGCAGCCATGAAATTAAAAGATGCTTACTCCTTGGAAGGAAAGTTATGACCAAACTAGAGAGCATATTAAAAAGCAGAGACATTACTTTGCCTATAAAGGTCTGTTTAGTCAAGCTATGGTTTTTCCAGTGGTCATGTACAGATGTGAGGATTGGACTGTAAAGAAAGGTTAGCACTGAAGAATTGATGCTTTTGAACTATGGTGTTGGAGAAGACTCTTGAGAGTCCCTTGGACTGCAAGGAGATCCAACCAGTCCATCCTAAAGGAGATCAGTCCTGAATGTTCATTGGAAGGACTGATGTTGAAGCTGAAATTCCAATATTTTGGCCACCTGATGCGAAGAGCTGACTCATTGGAAAAGACCCTGATGCTGCGAAAGATTGAGGGCAGGAGGAGAAGGGGATGACAGAGGATGAAATGGTTGGATGGCATCACTGACTCAATGGACATGGGTCTGGGTAGATTCCGGCAGTTGATGGACAGGGAGGCCTGGCATGCTGTGGTTCATGGGGCCGCAAAGAGTTGGACATGACTGAACTGAACTGATTACTTGAAGTCTGCACCTATAAATCAAAATGTGTACAGAGATGGGAGGGGGGTATGGGGGTGTCTTTACCTGAAATGGAAAGTTTCTTTCCCAATTGCTTTAGGATATAGATACCTAAAACTCCTGACAGAAACAATTGATATAAATCATCCTAAAGAATAGTAAGTAAAATACATGAGAAGAAAGAATACATGGAAAAAAGAACAGAAGTTCTGGGGCAGTTAGTTAACATTAAAATGTAGTCAAGATTAAAGCATTCAGTATGTATTAATGGGGCTTCCAAGGTGGCTCAGTGGTAAAGAATCTGCCTGCCAATACAGGAGACATGTGCTTGATCCCTTGGTTGGGACAATCCCCTGGAGAAGGAAATGGCAACCCACTCCAGTATTCTTGTCGGAGGGATCCCATGGACAGAAGAGCAAGAGGAGTGACTAAACAACAACAATGCAGTAAGTTTTAAGATTTTGATTAATGTAAGAAACTTGCTGTTGAAATATGGTACAGATTCTCATAAATCAAGTTTCAGAAAAATCATCCCACTGTACAAAAATGCATTTTAATACTTTAATGCACCATTAATACTTACAGTCAGAGGAACTGGGTCTTGAAAAGCCAGGCTCATTTCATGGCAGTAAAGAAATAAAAGTAGGCGTTCGCACTTCTAAGCATAAATAAATAAGAAATAATGAAGTCACAACTAATTTTCAGTAGCAATATTAATAGGTCTAAAAGTGCCAGAATGAAAATTAAAACCAGATGAATACACAGTATCACTAGAAACCTATCTGAAGTTTTTAAAAATCAAATTTCCACTTAATCTCTGCAATTTTTATACTGAATTACTAATAGTCAATAAAATGACTCATAGTCAATAAAAGAAGAACATCCAGGTGTTAAGCGATCCAGAGGTGGATCTCTATCCATGGGGTGTTGGGTCCTAAGGTCCCTCTCTGAATGCAGAGGTTTCCATCATGCACTCTGCTATTTCTCTGCTTACAAGTCTACCCCAGTAACCACCGTGTCTCAGGGATATTGCATGTTTCAGCCCTCTCTTGCAAGACAACTTTCATACTGATTGTTCTACTTAATAATTTAGCAAAGGAGCTTCTTTAGTAATAAGTAAGGTTAAATACATTAGCTGGCTTTAAGGTATAAATCCAGTACCACTGGGTGATACAATGAGTTATTTCTAGGAAGAGTAAATAGAAAAACCCATCTCTTTTTGCTGCCAGTTCTGAACAGATTCTAAGGAAGAAAACATATCTGTAGTAGAAAATAAAACTGAAATTTATTAAAGGTTGGCTAAATTTAAAAGTCCAGACCACATAAAGGATATACAGTCTACCATGTTCAATTACTGTATTTTAAGCTTCTAGGAAATGTATATATAGCATTGCTATTTTATTTCATTAAAAAAGTTATAATCTGCCATTATTTAAGATTTTTGTATTCTGTGGAAGAAAAGTACTAAACTTGATAATAAACTTCTTTGATGACAGCACAGCTGCATTACAATGACGGGGCAACTAACCAAAACAACTAAGTTTAACAGTTTAGGCTGGAAACTTACCCTTTTATCTATTGGTGTTAGTTTGACAAGGCCTTCAGTTTTCCTTTTTTCTGAGTTGTGACTGGGAGCATCACAATCATATTCAACTTCGGGTTTAGATAAGTCTCGGCAGAAAGTGCAGATCCACTCTCCACTGTTGGAGGAGGAAGTATCTGAGTTCCTGCTGCATCACTCCTCTCCTCACCACCTCCCTTTCCCACCCTGCTCCGTGCCATCTGTAATGCAGGTTTATTTATTTGGCGTAACTGCTAAATTACTGAGGATTTACCACCTATCGCTTATGTACATGGCACCATGCTGAGAGCTTACCAACAGAAATATAGTTCATGGGCCTAAGGGGTGTTAGTCCAGTGAAGGGGGCATGAAACATACACACAAAAGAAAACAAACAAAACACACACATTAATCTATGGCTGATGTGAGGCACAAATGGCATTTTCCCCCAAATGACTAAAGAAAAAGAAACACTCTTGGTACTATTCTTGTAACTTTAAGTTTGAAATTATACAATGGTTGTTCTTTATTATTATCATCTCATAAGGTCTAAGAATTTACTGAAGATGTTTATAAATAATAAAACTCAAATGCCTGGCAAATAAGATGTACTAAATTATGACAGTTGTGCATAAGAACCATTGTTCTTCATGGTAATTCCCTTGTAATAATTTAAAAGGCCAGCTATGTTTTTTTCCTTGACATAACAGACTAGGTTTTTGAGAGATGAGAGAAGCAAAGGAAATGGGAGACAGGGTACGGAAAACCCTATGCTGAACATTTTCACATATACATTTATGCCAAGTGGATTCCTATTTAAATTTTTACAAAGGTTTTGTGTTTTAAAAAAAAGGCTTTGTGTTACAGGATCATCAAATGTCATTGCTGTTATTATATATAGTGAAAGATTGTAAGCAAGGGAAGCAAGTGCCATCTTACCTTGGAAAATTTGCCAGTGTGGGCACGTGACAAGAGAGATGGAATACTTTGGGACACTTCTCACAGCACAGGAGTTCCCCTCCATTCTGACAAACTGCACACCAGTCCTCATTGGGGTCATCCTCTTTCCTCGTTTCCCCAACATGAAGGGGAGACTTCTGGGAGGCATCTAGCCACTCAGACTTTCCATTTGAGGAGTTTTCCTGGTGAAGTCCAGGTTGATCTCCTGTGCTGTCAGGGGCATCTGATCTCAACACAGACTCCTCAGACGCAGCACTCTGACTGCTATTTAGAAGCAGGGAGGTGAGTATGCTTCTTGGATAGTTGGTCTGCAATGAAAAGAGTTAACTATGTATATGGATTTCTTAAACTGCCATTCTTTATCAGCGCTACTGCAATTCTGGATTTAATTTGCTTACTCATGAGCACCTGGTTATTTCAAAGGAGTCCATGAATCTGCAGAAGAGCAGAGTGTGCTTACTGCTAACTGGCCCTAATGGTAAAGAAAACATGGACCTCTCCTGAAAAACATCTTCCAAACGGAAGATCAGCAGCAGTACGGGGGTGTGGGATAATACAGGAAAAATCTTTTCGATGGCTTCAGAAATAGGTGGTTAGTGTAGAAGTCAACCATGTAAACTGTAAATACATTTTACTGGAGATGTTAATTCAAATTATACCCAAACACAAAACATTCCTACTGTAGATTTTTTAAAATCATTCTTAGAAAGGTATACTGCTTTAATTCTGATTGGTAATTTCACCTCTCCAAGTGCCATTAATAACTTTAAGGTGAACCTAAATTTTATGTTGGAGCCTAGAATGATGAAAATTTAAAATTAAGAACTAAATCTGTTATTTCCTTTAAATGTTAAAATAAATTCTTAAGTAATAAAATGTAGGTTCAGTTAAAGGCATGGTTATTCTAATATCATTCTTTGGAGGTAATTATTTTCAAATTATTTAGCTTTTTCCTATGCTAGTTAGTTCTATGTTTCTAAAGAGTATGCTTATACTGTAATTTTCCAGATTTAAAGATTTTCTATTTTATTACACATGTATGTATTTTTCATACTATGCAAGATTAGATTTTTCCTTCCTGACTCTCCATACCCTCCTTATACTTAACACACCATTTATGCCATCTTCTTAACATAGTTTTATTAAGCACTGATTTCTTTTTAGTTGGCAGGGGCAAGTATAACTGTTATAGCCAGCATTTATTCTAACTGGTCAGTATCACTGCTGTACTGGTTAGGTATCCTGAAAAATCAATTTTTGGTCAAATGCATGTTCAGGTTATATTTTGATTATATCAAGTTCTTGTTTAAATTTGTATTTCAGTGTTTATTTATATCATTATGACTATATACTGTTCATTGCATAACCACAGTATGTACTATGATCATGTCCTCTTTTGTCTAACTTCTTGTTTTTGACTATGAGTCAATAATTGTTGTTGGTCAGTTAAGTCATGTCCAACTCTTTGTGACCCCATGAACGGCAGCACACCAGGCTTTCCTGTCCTTCACTATCTCCCAGAGCTTGCTCAAACTCATTTCCATTGAGTTGGTGATGCCATCCAACCATCTCATCCTCTGTCATCTGCTTTTCCTCCTGCCCTCAATCTTTCTCAGCATCAGGGTCTTTTCCAATGAGTCAGCTCTTTGCTTCAGGTGGCCAAGTACTGGAGCTTCAGCTTTATCATCAGTCCTTCCAATGAATGTTCAGGGTTGATCTCCTTTAGGATCAACTGGTTTGATCTCCTGTGTCCAAGGGACTCTCAAGAGTCTTCTCCAACACCACAGTTCAAAAGCACCAATTCTTTGGCACTCAGCCTTCTTTGTGGTCCAACTCTCACATCCATACATGACTACTGGAAAAACCACAGCTTTGACTATGCAGACCTTTGTCAGCAAAGTGATGTCTCTGCTTTTTAATACACTGTCTAGGTTTGTCATAGCTTTAGTTCCAAGGAGCAACTGTCTTTTAATTTTGTGGTTGCAGTCACCGTTTGCAGTCATTTTGGAGACCGAGAAAATAAAATCTGTCACTGTCAATTACCTTTCTCTAAAATTTAATCCATTTGCTTCTTTTTCTAGATATCCAACTCTAAGTTATTCTCACAATCTCCAACAGGGGTATAAAATGCTTCTCCTACTGTCAAAGTTTTCTTCTCCCCTTTCACACATCCCTTATGGAGTCTTCTGTCCCCCTACAGGGTATACAAGTGGAGCTGTTTAACTGGGGACTAACTACCCTTTTCTTTGCCTCTCTTCTGTGTTAGATCCTATTTCTGGAATTCTATGTCTTCCTCTTTCTGGGTTTACTTCATTTTCGATGAAGCATATTTTCAAATATCTTCCTCAGAATGAGTACATGGAATTAAATTTTTGAGAATCTGCATGCATGTCTAAAAATGTTTATTTCATCTTTATACATAATCATTTGAATGGGTACAGAATCCTCCCTACAAAATATCTTTCTTCACAATTTTGATATTTCTCTATTTGTTTCCAGCTTTGCGAGTCTGTGTGGAGGACTTGGTGACATTAAAATGTCTGATCCATTATGTAAGGTGTTTTTCTCCTCTGGAGGCTTATAGAATCTGTTTAGAATACTGGCATTCTAAAATTGATGATGGTACATATGACTTGCAGTTTTTTTCATTTACTTGTTCTGGTACTTGGTAGGCCCTCACAACTCAGATGCTCATGCCTTCCCAGATGCTCATGGGCTTCCCTGATAGAATCTGCCTGCAAGGCAGGAGACCCTAGTTCAATCCCTGGGTTGGGAAGATCCCCTGGGGAAGGGAACGGCTACCCACTCCAGTATTCTGGCCTGGAGAATCTCAGGTAGCAAAGAATCGGACACGACTGAGCAGCTTTCGAAAAGAGTTGGACACGACTGAGCAACTTTCACTACTCACTAGAACTGCCCTTCAGTTATAGGAAGTTTCCATGTAGTATTGCTTTGACAATTACCTTCCATGTAGTTTATTCTCTTTCAAATACCCAACCTCCTCATTTAATAAGCCTCTTGTTTTGATCTACTGAGAGATTTCCTCAAAGTTTTCAACCTTTAAGTTGACTATTTTTCTGCCTTTAAATACAATAGCTTTTATTTCCTACAATCTATTTAAAAGTTCCTTTCATCTTATCCCTCCAGTAGGAGTAGTACTGCAATCATAATTACATTTTGAGCCCTGGATTCTTCATCTGATTCTTGTTTCACAATTACAACAGGAAAATCGTAATTTTCAGGTGGTCCACTGTTTTCTTGTTTTATCCGAATTGGCTCCAACATGACCACTGGGACTTTGTGTGTAGAATCAGCTCCTGCTGGTTTGCTGGAAGAGCCAGAGCTAGAAATATAAGAAAAAAGGAAAGAAAACAAAATCTAAGAAAGCTACTTTAAGTATCTTAAAAAGAGGTATAACAATAGCTTTATAGGAATAATGCTGTATCTTCATGGCAGTGATAACTGTGTTACATCAGTAAAAATGATACATAACTGAAATGCATCTGTTGTATGCAAAATAATTTATGTATAAAAAATGTTCCGTGTGTTAATCTACCTAAATAGTTACATTATATACCTGGAAAGATGTTTAAATACATTTAAATAAATCCTGAATTAAAACTGACTTCAATATTCTAAGGTTCTAAAATTAGGCAGCCAGATCTTAGAAACATCTTAGAATTAGCACTTTTTTTAGTCTTTCCCATTTCCTTCTCTAGTCAGTGAAAAAGAGAACTCTAGGCTCAAAGAGTGAAGAGAATTAACTAGGGACATAATTCATTTGTATGAGAAAGTTAATTCTTAGGTAGGTTGGTGAGAAGTCTGGGTTCTTAGGAACCCAGGGAGAAAGGGGTCTGGGGCTCTTGAGGAAAAGAAAAAAAACTTTTTTCCTCCATTCTTGCATCTTAGTCACAGAAAACTTTTTTTGTGTTTTTATTGAAGTATAAAAAGGACAGAGAAAGCTTCTGATACAGACACCAGAAGGGTGAAGGACAGTGCGTCCTCACTAGTCTTAGCTAGGGAGCTGTACACTTTTTCAATTGGTTATTACAGCCAAGGTTGTAAAGGTCTTATCAGGCCCACTCCCACAATTTACATTTTAAGATGACAGGATTAGAACTAACAGAATACTATACAAAAAAGATCTTAACCCAGATGGTTTCTAATAACCAAGATGGTGTGATCACTCACCTAGAACATTTTTTCCTTTAAGCCCAGAGCTAATGATTACACAACAAAACAACTTATCTTGCTCAAGGGTATGTTTCTCTTTAAACTCTGTACCAATAACTATGTAACAACAGTGTATCCTACTCCAGGACATGTTTCTCCTTCTTAAGAACCTTCTGACTAATCCTGTCATCTTGAAGTGTATGTTGTGGGAGTGGGTCTGGTAAGCTCTTTCTATTGTTAGTTCTAATCCCATTATCTTAAAATGTAAATTGTAGGAGTGGGTCTGGTTAGACCTTTACAACCTTGAGTCAGTCTTTTGATTTATTGTTAATAACCAACTGAAAAAGTATACAGCTTTCTTGCAGGACTAGTGACTGGGGCACTCTCCACTCCCCTTCTGATGTCTATGTCAGAAGCTTTCTCTGGCCTTTTTCACTGTAATAAAACTTCTGTCACAGAAAAGCTCTGAGTGATCAAGCCTGGTCTCTGATCTGGAAGCTAAATCTTTGGAGATAAGGAATCTGAAGGTAAGTTATCAGAACTGCTATTTTAAAAAACAAAAGTTTTTACAGATAGGTACTGTGTTCTCTTAAATGCAAATGTCTACCCTTCAGAATATGTTTCCTCCATATGATTAGGAAGTAAGAATTGGACTCACTATTCTTACTTCCTAATCGTATGGAGGAAAAACATACAAAAACCACTACAATATTGTAAAGTAATCAGCCTCCAACTAATAAAAATAAATGGAAAAAAAAATGTGAGCAACAAGGGAAAAAAAAAAAGAATTGAACTCACTACTGATGAGAAATTTGCAAGCAGTATGAGTGGTGTGTAATGGAAATTAACATACAATTTCAACAACTGTAAATTAATTTATTTTAAAGCAAATTCAACGCGTGGTGTTTAGAAAAGTTAGAACGCCAGTTTTAGTATAAAATTATTATTTGTTTTCCCTAAGTTTTTATTTGTGCATGTCCCTATACAGTGCAGTGTGTTACACATACATCATTTCTGCTTTTTCCTTGCTAGTACGCTAAACTCAAATGCATTTTCTAATTTTCAACACATGCACAGATCTTTTTGTATCTTTAAAGATAAAGATACAAAATTGATTAACTCCTTAATTGATTTCATTAGCATGTAGTATATAGTTATCATACACTGGACAGTCAGTTGTGGCAGTTTACCTTCCTCGGCTCCCAACGCTGGAGGCACTAGGTGAGCGTATCGGCGGGTGGACGCTTGTCATAGTAACAGGTCCTGAGGAGGAAGAAACTATACACATTCATAAAAGGAATATCTGTATTTAATCCCTATTGAATGTTCTTACTTAGTACTACACTGAAACTGGAAGCACATAATGAAATTATATTAAACAAAAAGTAATTGCTGACCTCCCAGCAGAGCTGCAGTGCCCTGAAGTAGCAGGGCTCTTCAACCTCAGCACTACTGACAGTTCAGTTCAGTCCAGTTCAGTCACTCAGTCTTGTCCGACTCTTTGCGACCCCATTTAGGGCCAGATAATTCTTGGATGTGGGGGCTGTATGTGCATTGTAAGGATGCCAAGCAGCCCCCTTGGCCTCTACCAGCCATTAGATGCCAGTAGCATCTCTACATACACGGCATCTAGGGGTGTAAGAATCAGAAATGTCCCCAAACACTGTTGAAAGTTCCACATGAGAGTAACCAGGGTAGGAGCTTAGTGAGGACACTAATGTCAGCAAAAGCTTCAGACGACAATAAAAAGTTGGTTGGGCTGATATAAAAGCAGTCCAAGAAAGAAATCCACACAGAGACTAATCAATGGAAGACACTGGAGCGACGTGTAGAAGGTACTTTGCCCTGTGCTGGACATAGAGTCAGTACTGAGTAAAGTTAGCTTTAGTAATCCTGCTAAAATGGTTTCCAGAAATGTGTCAAGTTATACACCCACCAGCAATGTATCAGAGCATTTCTCCTATTACATCCTTACCAATGAGTATTTTCACTGTTGAAATCTTGCTTATTCAATAGTTAGAAATCATGTCTTTTGATTTCATGACTACTGGTGAGATGGAACCACGCATCTTTCTTCCTCCCGCCCCCTCACTTTAGGAGTTATTTCCTCTTTAGGGAATAATCTATCATGGAGAAGGAAATGGCAATCCACTTCAGTATTCTTGCTGGGAAAATCCCATGGACAGCGGAACCTGGTGGGCTACAGTCCCTGGGGTCACAAAGAGTTGGACATGACTGAGCACGCGCACTGCAGGGTCCTTTGGTGATACTGTGTGCTTTTCTTATTCATTTGTATGAACTTGCTACATAATTAACAGTTTCTCTGCCATCTTTTGTCAACAATTTCCTTTCAGTTTGTTTATGTTTTAAATAAGTACCTCTCTTAAAATTCTGAAACTGCTTTATTATATGGGACTAGTGAACGGCCTAAGAGATTCTCCTCTTTCCTTATTTGGTCTAAGGCTTCTAATTTGCCAAGGTCTCTGGGAGTAGCAGCATTAGTCAGAGGGCTTCTTTCTTGGAGGAAATAAGTAGTTCTGTCCAAAATTCTTAAAACACAAACACCAAGTCAGGGTAGGAGCAATCAACAAAAAAAGTGATTGTTACTGAGACATTTTAACTCTAGGCAAATTCTATACAAAAAGAGACAATACTATAGGCAACTTATCTAAAAGCAATAGCAATTTCCTCCTAGGAGTGTATGCTATGGTGCCTCTAAGTTCTCTTGAAACTGAAAATGTTGAGAGGCTTAACCTTTGCTTTCCACTTTGAAAGTACACTAATTTCAAAGATTACCTAAAACACAGATCCATTTTAATCATCCAAGAGAAAAAGGGAAGGTGGAGGGCGATCCTTTTTAAATTATTATTATAAGTGAAAACTGAAAAAAACTAGTAAAAGTTTTACAAGTCCACTTCACCTGCAAGGCCTGGCGACGGCACTGATGAATTCGGGGACTGGACAGCTCTGTTTGAGGGTGGTCGTGGCTGGCCATGATCGGTACTCGTATCTTTCCTCACAATGTTGTCCAGCATAATGGTACTTGAACAGTCAATCTGGTAAGAAAAGAAATTATTTCATGGCATTCTGACTCGGCTACTTTAAATTTATAAGAAAATTTTAGTAGATGTAAATATCCTTTTGAGAAGTTCTGATGTATATTTTCCTCATAAACAATCTTGGAGAAAAGCTCTCATACTCCTTAATATTTCATCATAGTAAACACACCGAGGTCACACTATCTCGCAGCTCATAAGCCAGGAGAGAGGAGTACTGTGTGCTGCCTCCTTAAAAGTGAAAACACAATTATTTCAAAAATTTTATTTAAAGATAATAGAAGTACCAATTAAAAAAACTTCGTGAGACGAGCAGCAAGATTTCACATTTCATAAATTTCTTTAGTGTCTGGCTTAAAACAGCCAACTGGAACCTGATATATTTTCTCGATCTGCTCAGATTGATTGTGGCTAAAGAATATGAAGAAAATCTGGTCCTACACAGGGAGGACCTTGTAGTCTCTGAAAAGGTTGTACAGACCCTCATGCTCCTGGCCCATACTTTGAGAACTCATGCTCTGTATGCACTAGATAGATGAAACAAGTCCACATATCACACATTTCGAGAACATTAACTTCACTTAAACACATTATTAATGTTTGGTAGGAAAAAGCTGATCCCCTGTAGATTCTTGCTTTAACACATTTATAAGCAATTGACTGCTAAGCCAAACTACTGATAAATTTCTACTAAGACTTCTACTAAGATTCAAATTTTTAAAATTTTATTTTTTATTGAAGTATAATTGAATTACAATGTTTTGCTAATTTCTGCTGTACAAAAAAGTGATTCAGTTATACATATATACATTATTATTCATATTCTTTTCCATTATGGTTTATCATAGGGTACTGAATATAGTTCCCTGTGCTACAGTTCTTGTTGCTTGTGTTTTCTATATATACCAGTTTGCATGAGCTAATCCCAAACTCCCAATCCAACCCTCTCCTACCTCCCTTTGGATGCAAATATTTTTAATGCTTAAATATACCATTTGTTTCCTAAGAATGTCTTTGTGATTAAAATCCAGCTTAATAGTTCCAGTCTTTCTCAATCAAAATTCTTCAAGAAAATTAAGTCCTACATTTCAAGGGCATATAATGAATTTACTTCTTGCCTCTGCATCTAGAATGGTACTAGTTACGAAGAAACCTTGGAAGGACGGAGGAAATAGTCCCTCAAAGCAGTTTCTTTCTTCTGTGGTTCAGATGAGGAATCTCAGTTGAGAAAGGCTGGTACACAAAGGGTCATCTGTATTTGAGGGCTGTAGAGGAAATTTTACTTTCTCTGGGTCCTCTTTCAGTTGGGGGAGGGGGGAAATAAATGGGGTTATTTTCCTTATATTCTTTGGGCACTACCTTGGCCAATACAATACTTATGGCCAGAGTGCAATAAGTACTGGATTGACTAGATTTGTTAGATCTTAATGTAATACAAGTTATTTACACTGTGGAGGAATCCTAAAAGCTAAAATAAAATTATAGGAATGAACAAAAGTTTTCCTATTATCTATGCATGAAAATAAAATACATATACTCTACCCACCTAAATAATATACAATTATTTAAAAATGAAGTAACTCTAGTAAGGTCAATGATTCAACTTTTAGGAAATATGCGTTAATCTCAGTAATTTGAAAAAGTAAATAATATAACATTTTAGATTTCCTTCACAATCCTACAAGATTTCTTAAAAGTTCTTAATGTTTGCATGAGTGATTACCTAAGCTTGTAGGATAAAAAAGGTAAAACATATATCAACTCATGTGTAATTGATTTGTTTCTTCAATGTTATATTTTCTGTCTTGAAAAAAAATTTTCTTTTTGAGCCATGCCACAGGGCATGTGGTATCTTAGTTCTCTGACCACAGATCAAACCCACACCCCCTGCACTGGAATTGCAGAGTCTTAACCACTGGACTGGCAGGGAAGTCTCAAAACAGACTGATTAAAAAGTCATACCAGTTTAGAGGTAAATGTTATTTAATTTAAATAAAAAAGAAATCAGAGGTGATACTGCACTTTTCAGTAAAATGTTATCATTTCTCTTATTAAACCTGTCTCCAACCCTTCTGATGTCTTAAATGTTAGCCGTACTCTCTAACCCTATTTTAATAAATTACATTCCAGAAATTCTCCTCCCATGTTTTCACTTCCCTCCTTCCCTAGCTTAGATTCCATAATTAATCACCGTAATCATTCACTAACTCATTAACTCCAGTGCCCTGAAAGACATTGTGTAGTATCAGTGTTAATACTAATCTTTTTATGATTCCTGCTGTTACAAAATTTTTAAAGGATAAAAACAACTTCCAAACACAAACACACAGCCTATAATCCAACACACCCATGGCCTTTCAACAGATTCAAGTTCACTGAAAATTTCTGAAACAGATTCTTTAGTAGAAATTTTGTGTATACTTACATCTGGAAGAGAAGGAAGATTGTAGGGACCTCCCACCGGTGAGCTCAAATCAATCACAGGTGAGCCGAAAGCCTTCGCATCATACCCTGCTGCACTAGTAATGGTGGGGCTGGAGGGAGTAGAGGACGTGCTGTTGGCAGTCGAGGGGGCCGCGTGCCCACTGCTGATCTGCCACTGTGGTAGCAAGAAGGAAGAAGGAAGGTTGCTTATCAGCAAACCTGCTACATAAAATGTCCATCTAATCCCTGTTCCAGATACAAGACAAAGTAAAAGACACATTCTACTATTTGAATTCAACTGTAATTTCCATGGAATGGGGAGAGGACACTGGTATATATAATTTTCAGTAATTCCAAACACAAATAATAAAAAGCACTGATTTCTCCCAGAAGACAACAGTATACACCAAAAACCACAGCACCCAATCTTGGAAAGCTTATAAACATAAGAAAAGAAACATAAACATGTACATAGCAACTACAAATAAAGACAGAGCACTGAAAACACACATTTTCTTCTGTCCCTACCTGATATACCTGAAACTAAAATGACAGTTAAGGGAATTTTTTTTTTTTTCAAAACAACACATTGACCCTAAAGACAAAGAACTAAAAACAGGATGATCGTTGAGAGTCTGTTTAAGGATTAAATCTTATGTTCCCTTCCTACTGTAACTACCCCAAAATAATAAGGACTTCCTTCACCTCCACAGAATAAGACTGGAAATTATGTTTCCAGAATAGGTAAAACAGTGTCTTTGGACTCACTGGCACCAGGCTCAGTTGAAGGCAGAAGTATTACACCAAAAATGAAGATTAAGAAGCCATCCACATACTGAATGCTGAGCTTCAATGAGCATCAGGCCCTGCATTTCAGGCATGAAACAAAGAGATCTTTTGGGAACTGAACCATTACCTAAGACAGCGACATCAGTAACTCTCCTGATAAACATGCCAAGCAGCCCTCACACAAGAGCAAAATTCAGCATTAAACAATAGCCCCACATCCCAGCTTTCAGTTTTTTTAAAAACACCCATTCCTTATATACAAACAGGAAACTAAGCATCAAGAAACATCTGAGAAAACTGTCATTTATGTTACAGACTGAGATAAACCCATTAATACTAAGAATGCTAAAGTACACAGAGATGAACCACCCTGCTGTCTAAAATTTACTTTGAAACCTATCAAAAGTAAGAAGGTTTGACTGATGGATGAATGGATAAATGGATATACAGATAACAAATGAAGACAGCAAATAGAGCAATCTGTCCCCTATACAACTCTCTCAACTAAGTTTGAAAATTTTATGATAAAATACTTGAGGAGAAAAAAAGCAGCTAAGAGGTATCTTAAGACTATGCAGAGGAAAAAACTCCCAAACACAGTATCATTTATACAGGGACAACACAATACAGAGAGACAGTGACAGAAATATTCTAACTTTGAAAAACCTAATTTATATTCTCCACTGAAAAACTGAAGTAAAAAACTCTGTGAATATGAATGCCAACTTAACCACCTACCACCCACCCCTCACACCTATGCATCCATCTGTCTCTCTCTTCTTCCTTCCCACCCCAGAGCAAGCACAGTTACAGTTCATGTATCTTTCCAGGTTTCTTCTATGTATATGAAATTAAACAAAAAAAAAATAAAAACATTCGCAAAAATTTGATGTTTCTTCCCATATATACTTAGAAGATCATATATAGATTACTGCCTTTTCTTATTAGCTAGAAAGCATTTCCATTGTACCAGTATATTATAATTTAAGCGATTCTATTAAGACAAACTCTCCACTATATTTTCCTCCTAGTTTATTTATTCATTCATGTTTAGACTTTTGACCAGAAAACATTTTAAAAAACACTCTTAGAGTGTGTGTCTACCCATTAAAAATAACACACTGAGGACATCCGTGGTGGCTCAGTGGTAAAGAATCTGCCTGCTAATGCAGGGGACGCGGGTTTGATCCCTGATTCGGGAAGACCTCACATGCCGTGGAGCAGCTAAGCCTGCGTACCGCAACTATTGAGCCTGCGCTCTAGAGCCCGGAGCACAACTATTGAGCCTATGTGCTGCAACTACTGAGCCGACATGCCCTAGAGCCTGTGCTCCACAACAAGAGAAACCACTGACATGAGAAGCCCATGCCGTGCAGTTAGATAGCAGCCCCCTCTCCACAACCAGAGCAAGGCCCGAGCAGCAGTGCAGACTCAGCAGTTGCGGCTCCCGGGCTGTGGGCCACAGGCCTGACAGTTGTCCCCAGAGCACCTGAGGCAGCACAGCAGGCGCCCCGGCGCGTGCGAGACCATCCAGTCAGGGGTCAGACCCAGGTTACAGAGCCACGACCCAGAACGTGGTCGGTGCCTTTATGCACACTGCCATCTATGTCTCAGCCCAGCTCGGCAAGGTGCTCCCTCATTCGATAGTAGGGCAAATGCGATGTGAGAGAGCAAACTGGTACAGGCCGCAAAGTATTAGGGAAATAATCCGAATGTAAGATCTCACTGTAGCTTGTCTCTATTCACCTCATCTCTAATGATGAAATACAGGTAGGTATAAATTTTATTGAAAATAATTAAAATGTCAAAATGTCATTTTAGAACATTTATATCAAGGTCAAAGTAAGTATAAAAACACACAGATACAGCATGTGTACTTTTAGAATATTACTTTAAATCATTTGATTAAAATGAATATCACAGAATTATGGGGAATAACATCATATTCTTTATTTTGGGCTTGGCAAAAAAATTAAACTGAAATCAATCTACTAGTTGTAAGCTGGAAAGATCTGACACAAGTATTTGGAGAAGATGAAGTCCTGGGAGAACTTTAGCTTTTTAAAACAGTAATACCTAAAAAGCATTTTACCTGAAAACATTAAGAATATAAATATTAAACCTTCTAAAATTTAATGTATAACCTTAAATATTAAACTTTATCAGGTGTATATGTACTGTATACTGCTTAATACTGAATACAGTCTTATATACAGGTGTGTGTGTGTGTACATATATACTGTTTAATACTTCATATTAAAACTGTGTGATACTAAGTTTGTTTCCAAGAAGTCTCCTTGAAATACTCTGAAGATTCATTGATTGGTCTCTTTTGAAGTATGCCATCTGTATTTGTTAGAATACTTCCATACTCACCTAAAAGCTACACACGTTAATATTGAAAAATTCATACCCATGACTGACTATTCTGGGCCTTTACTTCTGTGTAAGTAGCTTGATTGTTTCTTGTTAATTACAAAGTACCGAGATCCTTTCTCCTAGCTTTGTCTCTTTAGGTCTGTATGTAATAAACTTTGTAATTCACAAGTAATTCACCTGTTTTATGGCTTGTTGAGCCAAGAAAGCCATCTGCAACGGGTTGGGCTTCATTGCTTGTCGTGGCGTATTCTGGTTTGATGGGTATCTTAGTTGTTGATGATGAGGAGGGAGAACTGGTCCATTGGGCTTGGGGCTATGATTCTGAAAATTTATCAAACGTGGAGGAGGCTGCTGGAAAAAAGACATTACATCAATTCAGTGGCAATCAGCTCTGAAATACAAATTACAGAGAACTCTATTTTATAACTTTTATAGAGAGAAAGCAATTCTGCCACAGATGAAGCATTTATTAATATTACAATAAGGGTATGGGGGGAGGGGACAGCCGCCCAGAATGTGTATAAGCATTTAAAGTAAAGAAGTTTTACTAGGAAAAGACCCTTGGGAGAGGATTTTCCAATCAGAGTTAGATTTAGACCACAATGGGAAATGGGGAAAACTTGTCTTTGAGATTCTTCTAAGTCCCTGATGACTACCTTCTGCAAAGAACTGCCCTCTTCAAATCTAAAATAATATGACAGTAGAATAACAATTACTGATAGTTATTGAGTAGTTATCACATGTTGAGTACTAGTTAAAATGTTTTACATGTGTTAACTCATTTAATCTTCACAAAGATCCTCCTTGGAGGCAGGGATTATCTCTGTTTTACAGAAGAGGAAACTTGTCCAAGATTAGCAAAGATAGGAAGGAATGGAGCTAAGATTTGAACTCAAGTTCTCTGGCTCTAAGGTCTATGTAGACCTCTAAGGTCTGTACTCTATGCAGACATTAATAATGAAAACACATGATATTAACAACATTTAAAAATGAGTGAATTTTAGATCTTATTGAGATCAAACTACACGCCAGGCATTGCAATTGGCATTTTACACGCTATCTCATTATTACTCCCCTCAGTCAGTTTAGAAGCTCAGTTGTGTCCAACTCTTTGCGACCCCATGGACTGCAGCATGTCAGGTCTCCTGTCCATCACCAACTCCTGGAGTTTACTCAAACTCATGCCCATTGAGTCAGTGATGCCATCCAACCATCTCATCCTCTGTCATCCCCTTCTCCTGCCTTCAATCTTTCCCAGCATCAGGGTCTTTTCCAATTAGTCAGCTCTTCGCATCAGGTGGTCAAAGTATTGGAGTTTCAGCTTCAACATCAGTCCTTCCAATGAATATTCAGGACTGATTTCCTCTAGGATGGACTGGTTGGGTCTCCTTGCAGTCCAAAGGACTCTCAAGAGTCTTCTCCAAAACCACAGTTCAAAAACATCAATTCTTCAGCACTCAGCTTTCTTTATAGTCCAACTCTCACATCCATACACGACCAATGGAAAAACCATAGCTTTGACCAGATGGACCTTTGCTGGCAAAGTAATGTCTCTCCTTTTTAATATGCTGTCTAGGTTGGTCATAACTTTTCTTCCAAGGAGCAAGCGTCTTTTAATTTCATGACGGCAGTCACCATCTGCAGTGATCTTGGAGCCCAAAAAAATAAAGTCTGTCACTGTTTCCACTTGCTCCCCATCTATTTGCCATGAAGTGATGGGCCCAGATGCCATGATCTCAGTTTTCTGAATGTTGAAGTTTAAGCCAACTTTTTCACTCTCCTCTTTTCACTTTCATCAAGAGGTTCTTTATTACTCCCCTACCCCTGCCGTTTTACAAATCAGGACATTAAACATTAAAAAGCTGGGATAACCAGAAAAAGTCACACAACTCATTAAATACAGCACTATGGTTTTAATCCAAAACTAGTCTGTCATTTCATTAGTCAAACATGTTCTGGTGTTTAACTGGGGGTTGAGGTACTAATTACAGTTTAGAGGGTGAGTTTCTCTAAAAGAAAACAGATTTTGAAAGGAAACCCTTCAAGGACAGCACTGGTTGATTACAGGACAGCATAAGGACAAGCTTAGTTTGCTCACAAATGCTACCCTTAGAAATTGACACCAGTGTTCCACAAAAAAGGTAACCTTAACATTGCAGTCTCATCTTGACTATCCAATTCTACGGTTGGCAAATTATTGCAAAGTAAATACTTATTTTCAGACTATATTAACTGTATATGAGCAGAAGTTCTCAGAAAGGGAACTTATGAACCCCCATATTCAAAGAGGGGACAAATAAATGAATTTATAAAGCTGAAGTAGCAACATCTTAAGGCGGACAGCTATAAAGTGTAGCCTTGCCCTTTTTTTGTTCTTTTCCTTCTCTCATTTTTGGAATTTATCTCCTTTCCTAGGTAAATGTCTTCTCTTTCTCCTCTCCTGCAAAGTAGCTGGCACTGGGTTTACACTCAGTAACTTACAAGAGTGACCAGCAATTACAGACCTAATGAAAAGTAGACTTAGACACTATTTCAAGATCAAAGGAAATTCTGTCGATGAAGAACAGAAAAAATGAGAAAAAGAGAGAAAATGCCAAAATTTTACAAAAGCCTGAAGCCATAGCAATTCTTGATTCTTCTATTAAAGTTTTTCACTTGAAGGGTTTTATATCACAGAAACACAAACAAAAAATAATTGGGGAAGTATAGTGGAAAACTTCTAAATTCTTCCAAAAGACTATTTTTTAAAAAGTGGAAAAGTACCCAAAATGATCCTTAAGGGACAACAAAAGCAGATAAAAGTTTTTGCCTACTCCGTCCCTGACTGGGATTTATATATTGATTCAGTCAAGAAATGACATTCAGGGGAAAGAAAAAAAAAAAAAAGACATTTAATGCCAGAGTAATATACTCCTATGAGAAATCAGTGTGGAACTGGATATCCATTCTCCCAACAAGGAATCCCAGTGTAGAGAGATCTAAGGTGATTGATTTTTATCTCCTCTCCTAAACTGTTATTGTTGACTGAGTTAATTTCTAAGAATTCCATGACAGGAAAAGAAACTTGAAAGAACAGGACTAGAAGCTAGTTATGAACATAAAAGAAACAGCAAAACCAGTGCTATTTTAATTAAATGGAATTAACCTGCAAGAAGGAAAAAAGGGAGAGAATAGAGAAATAATTGAGAGTTTAAGTAAAGTGACATATATTTATCATTATCCTCACCCTCATCGTAAACACTTTTATTATTATAGGTTGTAATTTTATTCTAGGTCAGTAGAACTATGAAGGATAGCAAATGTCCTTCTAACATCCACTCACTGTTTAGGAAAATTAATATATACAGAACAGAAAATCTGACCCAGGAGTGAGAACCATTAGGTATACAATAACAGACTCAGATTTAACAAACTTCGAGCTGTCCACTGCAGTATGACAGAGTATATGGGACACCTCTCAATAAAGAGATGCAGAGTGTTTATTAGTTTGTACCACACAGTCATATAACTGTGTAGTCTAGCTCTATATCACCCAGTTCTTTAATCATTCAAATTACATGGCTACTTTCAAAGAAGGAAGAAACAGGGAACTCCTAAGTAAGTGATTTTTGACCTTTGTCTTCAGGCTAGAGGTAGAATATGACAAAGTGGCACACATATACACTTGTCTACAGACAGATATTTTACCAGATGTATATGCAAATAAACTGCTACAGAACTAAGAAAGCAGGTAAGCAGGGCAGTGTAAAAGTTTAAAGAAGAGGGAAAAAACTGATGAGTGAAAAATGTAGGAGCAGATATTTGGTAGAGAGAAGATAAAAATGAGAGATGATAGTACTAGAAGAGGGTTCAGGGGTCACTGAGAAGAGACAGAAAAGCAGCAGTGTGCAAAGTAATGACGTAAAGATGAGAAAATTACAGCTGATATTCTAACAACACGGGTTTAGACTGTGTAGGTCCACTTAGACAAGGATTTTTTTCAATAGTGAATACTTCAGTACTACACAATCTGTGTTTAGTTGAATCCTTAAATGCAGAGCAGTGGATGTGGAAGAACCATAGCGGGTGGCGGGGGGTGGCTGACTGTAAGTCATATGTGGATCTTCAACTGTATGGAGGGTCAGTGCTTCTAACCCCTGAATTAACTGTTCAAGGGTCAAATGTGTTGATAAGTGGGAAAATTAGGCTGTATAATAAAGATTGTACATTATATATATATATCATACAGCAGTACACCACAGAAAGAAATAATAAGATCAAACAAATTTCTGAGATAAGCAGGCTAAAGGCTCTATCAAGGTCACTTTTATTTGGTTACTGCTTCTATAAATAGCTGTTTCCGAGAATGTGACTGAATCACACAGCATCTAGTAACTGCCTCGGTTCCTCACTTTTTAATGAAAAGGGAATTAATGCAAATGATGGATTTATCCTGTTTCATGTTAATAAAGTAATAAAACTCACTTTACCATCTTTCAGATACTCAAGATAAATATTAGTCATGTAAATGCTTAGCACTAGTCACTCATTAAGTATTTTCTCTCTTTTCCTCATCAAGTACATGTCCAAAACAATTTCGGTGCTCTGCAGTCTATCTGCAATACGTTACTCTGCAGTCTGGCGCGGGGGCGGGGGGGGGGGGGGGGACAAAAGAATTCCTCCATTTTCTTAACAAAATTTCAACCCTGCCAGTGGCACTCCTGGGATCAAAAGTGTACACATCTTTTCCCACAGAACACTCACCAAACAAAGACCTTTTAAATTGCTTGCTATTTGGTTCCTTTAAAAACCTGGGTTAAAACAAAGTTCGAGAGCAATAATCAGCTGGTCATACTAATTAATATTCTCTTGGATTTGACATGTCTTCTTAATCAAATTACCAGACAACCATAAATCACAAATAAAATCACCTCATGCCTACACAGAAGCAATTTAACAAAATCAGGATTCACACATGACCCTAAGTCTTATGCAGGGTTGAAGCAAGTCTCCTATGAAGGTCATCTGTCTTGTATAACTGCTACCAAAACATGCTATTATGCCCATTAATTTCTTTTTCATAAAAGAACTGCATTATGTATACATTCCTCTTAGTGCTAGAAAAACACTAGTAAAAAATTTCTCCTCTAATGACATGTTTCCTTTTAATCATAGTAATAGATATTATTCCTGATTCTTTTTTTGTTTGGTTGATCAAAAACTGAGCTAAGTCCTGTTCTCAAGCATAATGAGAATTCTTAGTCTAGTTTTGCATGCTTTGAACATTACTAATACTTATTAATCCCTGTGCCATTTCATTTGAGTCACTTACTGTTCAGTTCAGTCACTCAGTCGTGTCTGACTCTTTGTGACCCCATGAATTGCAGCATGCCAGGCCTCCCTGTCCATCACTAACTCCCGGAGTTTACTCAAACTCATGCCCATCGAATCGGTGATGCCATCCAGCCATTTCATCCTCTGTTGTCCCCTTCTCCTCCTGCCCTCAATCCCTCCCAGCATTAGGGTATTCTTCGCATGAGGCAGCCAAAGTATTGGAGTTTCAGCTTCAGCATCAGTCCTTCCAATGAACATCCAGGACTGATCTCCTTTAGGATGGACTGGTTGGATCTCCTTGCAGTCCAGGGGACTCTCAAGATTTCTCCAACACCATAGTTCAATAGCATAAATTTTTTGGCACTCAGCTTTCTTCACAGTCCAACTCTCACATTCAAACATGACCACTGGGAAAACCATAGCCTTGACCAGACAGACCTTTGTTGGCAAAGTAATATCTCTGCTTTTTAATATGCTGTCTAGGTTGGTCATAATTTTCCTTCCAAGGAACAAGCGTCTTCTAATTTCATGGCTGCAATCACCATCTGCAGTTATTTTGGAGCCCAAAAAAATAAAGTCTGACACTGTTCCACTGTCTTCCCATCTATTTCTCATGAAGTAATGGGACCAGATGCCATGATCTTAGTTTTCTGAATGTTGAGTTTTAAGCCAACTTTTTCACTCTCCTCTTTCACTTTCATCAAGAGGCTTTTTAGTTCATCTTCACTTTCTGCCATCAGGGTGGTGTCATCTGCATATCTGAGGTTATTGATATTTCTCCCGGCAATCTTGATTCCAGCTTGTCCTTCTTCCAGCCCAGTGTTTCTCATGATGTACTCTGCATATAAGTCAAATAAGCAGGGTGACAATATACAGCCTTGACGCACTCCTTTTCCTATTTGGAACCAGTCTGTTGTTCCATGTCCAGTCCTAACTGTTGCTTCCTGACCTGCATACAGGTTTCTCAAGAGGTGGGTCAGGTGGTCTGGTATTCCCATCTCTTTCAGAGTTTTCCACAGTTTATTGTGATCCACACAGTTGAAGGCTCTGGTGTAGTCAATAAAGCAGAAATACATGTTTTTCTGGAACTCTCTTGCTTTTTCGATGATCCAGTGGATATTGGCAATTTGATCTCTGGTTCCTCTGCCTTTTGTAAAACTAGCCTGAACATCTGGAAGTTCATGGTTCACGTATTGCTGAAGCCTGGCTTGGAGAATTTTGAGCATTACTTTACTAGTGTGTGAGATGAGCGCAATTGTGTGTTAGTTTGAGCATTCTTTGGGATTGCCTTTCTTTGGGATTGGAGTGAAAACTGATCTTTTCCAGTCCTGTGGCCCCTACTGAGTTTTCCACATTTGCTGGCATATTGAGTGCAGCACTTTCACAGCATCATCTTTCAGGATTTGAAATAGCTCAACTGGGATTCCATCACATCCTCCAGTTTGTTCATAGTGATGCTTTCTAAAGCCCACCTGACTTCACATTCCAGGATGTCTGGCTCTAGGTGAGTGATCACACCATCATGGTTATCTGGGTCATGAAGATCTTTTTTGTACAGTTCTTCTGTGTATTCTTGCCACCTCTTCTTAATATCTTCTGCTTCTGTTAGGTCCATACCATTTCTGTCCTTTATCAAACCCACCTTTGCATTAAATGGTCCCTTGGTATCTCTAATTTTCTTGAAGAGATCTCTAGTCTTTCCCATTCTGTTGTTTTTCTCTATTTCTTTGCATTGATCGCTGAGGAAGGCTTTCTTATCTCTCCTTGCTATTCTTTGGAACTCTGCATTCAAATGGGAATATCTTTCCTTTTCTCCTTTGCTTTTCGCTTCTCTTCTTTTCACAGCTATTTGTAAGGCCTTCTCAGACAACCATTTTGCCTTTTTGCACTTCTTTTCCATGAGGATGACCTTGATCCCTGTCTCCTGTACAATGTCACGAACCTCCGTCCATAGTTCATCAGACTCTCTGTTTATCAGATCTAGTCCCTTAAATCTATTTCTCACTTCCACTGTATAGTCATAAGGGATTTGATTTAGGTCATACCTGAACAGTCTAGTGGTTTTCCCTACTTTCTTCAGTTTAAGTCTGAATTTGGCAATACGGAGTTCATGATCTGAGTCACAGTCAGCTCCCGGTCTTGTTTTTGCTGACTGTTTACAGCTTCTCCATCTTTGGCTGCAAAGATATAATCAATCTGATTTCGGTGTTGACCATCTGGTGATGTCCATGTGTCGAGTCTTCTCTTGTGTTGTTGGAAGTGGGTGTTTGCTATGACCAGTGCATTCTCTTGGCAAAACTCTATCAGCCTTTGCCCTGCTTCATTCCGTACTCCAAGTCCAAATTTGCCTGTTACTCCAGGTGTTTCTTGACTTCCTACTTTTGCATTCCAGTTCTCTATAATGAGAAGGACATCTTTTTTGGGTGTTAGTTCTAAAAGGTCTTGTAGGTCTTCATAGAACCGTTCAACTTCAGTTTCTTCAGTGTTACTGGTTGGGGCATAGGCTTGGATTACCGTGATATTGAATGGTTTGCCTTGGAAACGAACAGTGATCATTCTGTCGTTTTTGAGATTGCATCCAAGTACTGCATTTTGGATTCTCTTGTTGACCATGATGGCTACTCCCTTTCTTCTAAGGGATTCCTGCCCACAGTAGTAGATATAATGGTCATCTGAGTTAAATTCACCCATTCCAGTCTATTTTAGTTTGCTGATTCCTAGAATGTCGACATTCACTCTTGCCATCTCCTGTTTGACCACTTCCGATTTGCCTTGATTCATGGACCTAACATTCCAGGTTCCTATGCAATATTACTCTTTACAACATCGGACCTTGCTTCTATCACCAGTCACATCCATAACTGGGTATTGTTTTTGCTTTGACTCCATCCCTTCATTCTTTCTTGAGTTATTTCTCCACTGATCTCCATTAGCATATTAGGCACCTACCGACCTGGGGAGTTCCTCTTTCAGTTCACTTACTGTAAATCAGTTCAAATTCTGAGAAACAGGGAGTATAAATTAAGAAATAAAAGGAAATGAAAATAATGAGACAATTTTTGTGAATTAAAATAAGGATGGTACATGGGGGGAAAAAAAGACTTGTTCTAAATGGAGTGGATAGAAGCTTCATCTATAACAACAGCAGAAATGTATACTGTCTAATATTGCAACTCTTCTAACTAATGTACGGTAATTAATCCACAGGATCATGATTTTGATTCATGCTCTGAACTTGTTACTGTATTGTTAGTACTGTTGAGTTTATGACTATATGAAAACATGTGTAGACTCTTCCACCCACTCTACATCACAAACAGAATTTACATGCATATGTTCTTCAGACCCTTGAGAGGGATAAGTAGAAAATAGACACATGCTTTTCCCATTTCTCCACCAGTGTTTGAAATCTTTGTTATGAATTAAGAAATTATACAAATAAAAAGATGACAAAACTTAAAAAAAAAATAATGGCGCATGGAACATTTGCTCAAATAAAGTTTGAAAAAGGCAGACATCTAACAAACCACACCCTTGCCCTTTTCTATTTCATTCTGTCCTAGTTTCCAGATGCACTGGGTTTTCTAAATGCTGCATCTTCACAGAGGACAGATACCTGAAGCATTAGTCATCCTGAAGCACTAACGTAACAATTATGAGTTATAGGTACACAAGTTTCCCATCAATCATATGCATGGGTTATTCAGGAATGCAATCATTTATCCTCTGTTATAAAGATGACAAAAAGCAGATGAGAATAGAAGTCCCAGATGAATAAACCATTAATTTCTTTTTCAGAAGGGCTACGAACTAGAGTTAAATTAGGGACCCTTGATGCGACAAATTTTTATAATATATTTAAATCATGGAGGAAGGAAACCTTGGTTATTTTAGCAGCTGCTGAATACAACTGTACTATAATTATCTAAGTTAGGACAGGCCTGCTTCCAAATTTACCTGGTGAGAGATGGAAGGTTGCTGGATGGGCCCCTGCATTCTAGGGTTTGGTAAACCCACAGGTGCTGGCCTCCGTTGCACCTGTTGCCTCTGAGCCATTACCTGTTGCTGCATATGCTGGAGTCGTAACTGAGCTAGGCTGATCTGGGTTGGAAACTTGGATAACTGGTTTGAAGATAAACCACCTGGTGGCTGTGAATTCTGTTCCACGACAGGATTCTGCTTAGGCATTTGTGGTTGACTCTCTTTATCTTCAATTACTAAAGAACCTAATCAAAGAGAAAAAGTTAAGTTCTAAAGATTTTCTGATAGTAACATACCGTATTTTGTAAAAGGCTATCTTTGCTCATTTTCAGGATTTCCAAGGAACTTCTTTTTGTCTTAGGAACCCTTTACACACTTAAAGATAGAAACTCCAAAGAGTTTCTGTTTATGTAGGGTCTATCAAATAAAATCTACCACATTCAAAACTAGAAATGAGAATTAAAAAATATTTTTCCATACTAATTCATTTAAAAGTGACAACCCAGAGTAACACATTTTTATGGAAAGAAAAACAAAAACAAAAAAACCTTTATTTTTATTTTCAAAAAAATTTAGTGAAGAATGGCACTATTTTACATTTTCAAACATCTCTTTAAATATCTGGCTTAATAGCTGAACTCTCATAACTGTTTCTGCAGTATCTAATATATTGTTCAAATTGAAATACATGCAGAAAACCCAGCCACATATGGGTATGTACTTGGAAAAGGGATACCTATTACCACCTGAAGGAGCTTCAGACTACACTGTGAGAACTGCTGTTGTATAATCAAAACAAAACACGCAAACCTGACACTGGATGTGAGAACAATACCACAGAGTATTTCTGATTCAGTTATCTCTCTACGACTTAGCAATTGAATGACAACAGCTAGTTCTTTACACCTTCACGGAGCAAACTATGCTAATCCTCTGATGGCGAACACCATGCTTATATATAACTACACTGTTAAAAGAGATTAAAGGTACCTCTCACAAGGTCTGGTCCAAGAGTAGGGCAAAGCTTGATTTCTTCAATAGCAGAGACTCAAAAAGTTCCTGATTTACTAAGCATATGCATCCTTAAAAATATGGTTATCATTCATTAAATACTTACTCTGTATTAGGTACTGTGACAGGAGATCTATGTATATTGTTAAAATCCTTCATACAGATAAGGGATCTAAGGTTCAGAGAGACCAAACAACTTATCCAAAGTCACAAAGACACTAAACTGAATATTCGTCCAAGACATTACTTTTCCCTTGTACTCTTCTATAACATGTTTCTCAGAAGCCATAAATAAACAAGCTTGGGAAAGTTGTATCCTTCTCAGAAGATTTAAAATGTGAATCTCACTTTAAAATGACAATTTATAGAGCTATAGCTACAGTAAAGGATACTGTCTTACAAATTCCTCACAAATAAGAGGTGTTTTTTGTTTTTGCTGATTCAGATTTACCTAAACTATATTCACTTATGTGTGTACAGTTATATGTTTTCTTCATTTTACCTATGTCTACATCATGAGGACTATTTTTTAAGTGATATGCTTATAAGTACATATAAGTCGACAAGACTGTTTCTGTGGATATAAAACTGTGACAGATTCTCTGTATAGATACGTATGTGGTGGAGGGTAGAGTAGGGTAAGAGATAGTTATATACATGCTTTGTATTAAGATGCTTCTTTGGTTATACAGGTGAGAATATGTATGATTCTAGCTGCTGGCTATGTTATCAATCAATAAGTATGTACTTCTAAACTGTGCTGAGGAGTTTCACCTTATCATTTCTTCAAATCTTATTACCATTCTTTCTGTTCTCATGTATGGATGAGATTTATGTAAGCATATTTCTTCCTTTCTTGGAGTGTTCTGAGAGCACTGGCTCTCTTTCCAGCCAGTTCTTTCTTACCCAGAATCTAGCTTAGACAATGAGAGAGCAACCCTATTTGATGATTTTGAAACAAAGTCAATGAGCCCAAAAACTGCCAAAAGGTGGTTAATGAAGAACGTATATGAAATTCTTATTTCTGTTTCTATAATTTCCCTGTGAGAAATTAAGAGAGGAGGCAAAAATTGAAGATTTTTTTT
Source organism: Muntiacus reevesi (assembly GCF_963930625.1). Lineage (NCBI taxonomy): Eukaryota > Metazoa > Chordata > Mammalia > Artiodactyla > Cervidae > Muntiacus > Muntiacus reevesi. Next base: position 96,852,761 of record NC_089254.1, on the reverse strand, counting down.
ACTAGCACATAACGGAACAAGGACTGCCTGCAAGGACATGTCATGTTACCAAATGATAATAAAAGTCCCCCCTTTTGATAACTCAGTAGGCTCTAGTACTTCAAATTTGGGCAGTTATCTGTATGCATGATACACTTCAATTAGGAGGTTAAAAATTATTTAATTATTACATAAAAGGCAAAACAAAAACAAAAACAAAACAGAGAGAGAGAATTCCTCCCTAGTAAGAAAAAGCAAATAAATGAACTATTAGTACCTGACAACTGGGTCTCAAGAGTAAGTAAGCCAATAATTGTATGAGAAATACTGTTTTAACAGAAAACATTCAAAAAAGTACTATATTAATGGCAGACACATGTCAAAAGTTTTAACAACTATTGTGATAAATATGTCACTAACAGTACAAGCAAGATTCTACTTGCTTGAAGAAGAAAAACAACTCCTAAATCCAGAAGTCTAGACACTCAGTGAGTCAATAAAAGGATGTTTCATATCACTCACATATTTATATGTGTATTTATATTCATGCATGTGTCACACATATACACACACTAATGAAATACCAGGAAAAATCTATATCTTTAAAACAAGATAATAAAAATATTCAGGGCGTGTAAGGGAATACATTTTCAACAAACTCATAATCATTAAGAGTTCCAGAAACAAATGGCACTTTGAGGAAATCGACATAACAGCCTACCTAAATTGATTATATTTTGAGCCCAGAAACTAGGATCACAGTGAAACTGGATGGTATTGTTGGTCACCGGGGAAGCATCACACCTTGCTCGAAGGAGGTGCCGTAACCGGTACGTAATCTAGAAGAAAGCAGAGAGACAACTAAGCATCCAAGTCTTTCTTAGGCAAATAATTTATCAAGTTCCCAACAAATACATAAAAAATGCTCTCTGTATCACATATATGCCAACACAAGTGTTCATATGTAAATTATAAAAAGTGGACAAACAACACAGTTTTCCTTCAAAAATGTGTTAGAAATACAATTCAGTTTTACTGTTGAACACAAAACAAACCTATCCTAAAGTGACAGGTTAAAGTTAGTTCACTGAATTACAGGAGTTTCACAGATGCACCAACCATATATTTGTAAAGTAAAATCACATTCTGCTTTTGTTTTACTTACTCTTTCAAAGAATTCAGAGTGGAGATTAGGGGGCTAAGGGATTACAGAAAATACAAATGAATCTCTGCTCAGGGCATTAAGTACAGCCTTAATCAGACCTGCTAGTAGGATGGCTCTTCTTGCTCCTGTGCTGTGAATCTCAGTCATCACACCACCTCCCACCCTCCTCCACACTGCAGTCCTCAGTGAATGCTCAGTCATTCTCTCTCAGTCTTTAAAGAGTTCAGCTCTTGGCTCATGATCACCATCTCCAATATTATTCCTGCCATAATCCTAGATGGGCCATAGGACTGGAAAAGCTCAGTTTTTGTTCCAATCACAAAGAAAGGCAATGCCAAAGAATGTTCAAACTACCACAACTGTGCTCATTTCACATGCTAGCAAGGTAATGCTCAAAATCCTTCAAGCTAGACTTCAACAGTGCATGAATCGAGAACTTCCAGATGTACAAGCTGGATTTAGAAAAGGCAGAGGAAACAGGGGTCAAATTGCCAACATCTGCTGGATCATGAAAAAGCAAGGGAATTCCAAAAATAACATCTACTGCTGCTTCACTGACTCTGCTAAAGTCTTTGAACTGTGGAAAATTCTTAAGGAGATGGGAATACCAGACCACTTTACGCTTCTCCTGAGAAACCTGTATACACGATAAGAAGCAATAGTTCCAACCAGTCATGGAACAACTGACTGGTTCAAAATTGGGAAAGGAGTACATCAAGGCTGTATATTGTCACCCTGCTTATTTAACTTCTATGCAGAGTACATCATGTGAAATGCCAGACTGGAGGAATCACAAGTTTGAATCAAGACTGCTAGGAAAAATATCAACAAACTCAGATATGCAGATAATACCACCCTTAATGGCAGAAAGTGAAGAGGAACTAAACAGCCTCTTGATGAAGGTGAAAGAGTGAGAAAGCTGGCTTAAAACTCAACATCCATAAAACTATGATCATGGCATTTGGTCCCATTACTTCATGGCATATAAAAGATGAAAAAGTGGAAATGGTGGCAGATTTTATTTTCTTGTCTCCAAAATCACTGTGGACAGTGACTGCAGCCACAAAATTAAAAGACGCTTGCACCGTGGAAGAAAAGCTATGACAAACCTAGATCACATATTAAAAAACAGAGATGTCACTTTGTCAACAAAGGTCCATATAGTCAGTTATGGTTTTTCCAGTAGTCAAGTATGGATATGAGAATTGGACCATAAAGAAGGCTGAGCACTGAAGAACTGATACTTTTCAACAATGGTGCTGGAGAAGACTCTTGAGAGGCACTTAGACTGCAAGAAGATTAAAACCAGTCAATCCTAAAGGAAATCAACCCTGAACATTCATTGCAAGGACTGATGCTGAAGTTGAAGCTCCAATACTTTGGCCACCTGAAGAGAAGAGCCAACTCACTGGAAAAGACCCTGATGCTGGGAAAGACTGAGGGCAGGAAGAGAAGGTGGCAACAGACGATGAGATACTTGCATGGTATCATGATCAATAGACATGAGTTAGAGCAAACTGTGAGAGATAGTGAAGGTCACAGAAACCCAGTGTGCTGCAGTACATGGGGTCACAAATAGTCAGACATGACCTAGCAACTGAACAACAAATTCTAGATGATTTTATATACAATTAGATGACCTTTCTTTCCAGATTTTTCCCTCTAGTGCCCAGATCCCAATAATCCTACAAACCCTAAAGGTCCTAGAAACTTTTGCTCTTAAAATTTTTCCTGTCCTTTGACTTTATCTTACCTCCCAATCTTACAATATCCCTCTGAAGTGAAGTGTTAGTCACTCAGTCATGTCCAACACTATCCGTCAATTTCTCCTTATCTAGCTTAAATCCCAGGAGTAATCCTCATAATCATTTCCTTGCATATATTCTCAACACCTTTTTCTCACATGTCAAATTACACACACTCCCTTCTCCTCAACCTTTCTCTGAAACACCAACCAACAAACAACACTGGTTAAATCTAACTTTCTAATGACTGTAATTGGACTGGTAAAGGGACTGATCGGACTTCAAAGACACAGCCTATTTACTAAGGTTCACAGGCTATCATATGACATTCCTCTGGTCCTTCATGTCCCTACTCTCCTAAATGACTATTTCAAATGACTATCTCTTACCAAACCTCCAGCATCTCCTGAAAAAAACAACAACAAAAAACAAACAAAAACCAGGAACAATCAGAGACCTTCCACAAAGTTCCATCACCGACCAGTACTAGTGGTCCCTCCTATCACAGTGGATTAACTGGCCAGGCTTCCAGCTAAAGCGAATCGTGCACTCATGCAAGTCCAAGTGTTAGCTGCTCATTTGTGCCCAACTCTCTGCAACCCCATGGACTATAGCCCACCAGGCTCCTTTGTCCATGGAATTTCCCAGGCAAGAAAACTGGAGTGGGTCGCCATTTCCTTCTCTAGGGGATTTCCGGCCCAGGGCTCAAACCTGGGTTTCCTACATTGCAGGCAGATTCATCACCACCTGAGCCACCAGGGAAGCCATTACACTTGCACAATAGGGCCCAACACCCTTGCTGATTCAAAGACACTACTCAGCAATTTTCTCCCCTCAGGCTTTCAGCAGCTTTTCACACAGGTGATCACTTGGCCCTCATGGAAGCAAAGCATTTTCTTCATGTGGCTTCTAGCGAGCTACAGTCTCATGGTTTTCCCCTTATTTCACTGGCTGCTACTTTTTAAGGTCACCGAGTATAGGTGTGCGTTCCAGTGTCACATCTCAGTCTCCAGTGTTGGTTCTTCCTCCTTTCCCACACCAGCATGTCTTGCAACTGCTCTCTCTCCTACACCCACATGCTTTTTAGAGATCTCATTCAGTCTCACCATTTACCCAACTCAAATTTGTATCTCAGTACTTACTCATCCTACTGCGTGTTCATTCACTGTGTTCCTCTCAGGCCTCCTTGTTGTCCATGTCACAAGTAACTCCCATCTCAGTCTCTGACTTGCTGTCTGTACCTGTGCTCCACCTGAATACTCTCTGCGAGTATGTGCCTGGCTTGCTTTGTCACCTTCTTCAGGTGTTTGCTCAAATATCACCCTCTTTTTAGGTAGAATTCCCTATCTGAAGCCACAATCCTACCCCAATGCTCCCAGATTCTTCTCTTAACTTACTGTTTTCTCTACACACTCAACACCATGCAATGGTCTATATATTTTACTTGTTTTGGTACTGTCTATCTCTCTTCACTGAAGTGCAGCTTTTTAAGGGCTGATATTTTGCTTTGTTTTCTGTTCTCTTAGTATTTAGAATGCTGCCTTAAATATAGAACAGGCATTCAATAAATGTTGAATAAATAAGTTTGCTTCCTTTAATTGCTAAATTATCTCAAATAGCTACACTAAATTTTGAGCAAAAAATGTTTATTCTGGGACAATGTAGAGTACATGGCACAGTGTTTGGCAAACAGCACTCAACACAACGCTCTTTTCCCTAAGTTTTTCTCGTTTCCTTAATTCTTTGCATCTTAGTAATTCTCACTATAAAACATTCTCAATATGATGCTAATCAAAAGAATGATACCCCCAATTTTTCCTTTGTAATATGCTTTATCATTTTCTAAAATTGAATAATTTATTTTGAAGTAATTTTAAAATTGGAGAAAAGTAAAAATAACCCTTCACTCAGATTTCCCAACTGTTAATATATTAAGCACATTTATTTCAGGGTCCACACAGGGATTCCTGTGCACACATAATACCATTACCAGTCTTTTTACAGACCTGATATAGCAAGCTGAAGACATTAGGTTCTGTCTCCTTTAAACACTCCAGTGAAGATATTCTAGATGAAATATTCTTGTCAGGAAAACCACACAAGTGATAATGTGCACTTCTCAGGGCATCATATTGAGAAGCTCAGGATATAAACTGTCCAACCATTGCTGATACTAATCTTTATCACCTAGTCATTCTGCTGCCCAGTTTCTCTACTGTAAATTCACCACTCTCCCTGTTTATAACTGATCAGTATTTTGCAGAGAGGTATTTCAGGGTTATATGAAAACCCTATTTCTCACCAATGCTCTATTCACTATGTTAGTACCCAGCGATAACTCCTTTTGAGTTTCCTCTAAGACACTAGGTGGTTCAGCTGGTAAAGAATCTGCCTGCAATGAGGGAGACCAAGGTTCAACCCCTAATTTGGGAAGACAGCCTGGAGAAAGGAATGGTAACCCACCCCATATTCTTGCCTTGGAAATCCTAAGGATAGGCAGAGGATCCTGGCGGGCTACAATCCATGGGGTCAAAGAGTTGGACATGACTGAGTGGCCAACACTTTCACTAAGACAGTGACCAAAGTGCTTCTTTATTTTCACTATTCTTTCTCTACTTATTTATATTCTCACCATAAACTCTTCCCTTCTTTGTCATTTGCCTATTTTTCTCATCATGGGCTCATTTATTCCTACTTAATCCAATGTGTTGTAACCCATTGTTTATTTAGTTTGAGCCTCAAATTTGTGGGTGTGCCCAGGGTGACCCACTTAGGCTGGATCCTGGTCTTTTTGACAAGTCTTCATCATTTCATCAGTGCAAGATATTCTGGGTACTACTTTCCCTCACTTTGTTTGCTATTTAGAAACCCACATCTGGAAGGACAGTGGGTTCACTGCTACTGAGTATAGCAAACATATGCACATACACACACATACTTATCCATTTATAATTATTTCCAGATCTGTGTACACGCATAAAACTCTGTTGTTGTTCAGTCACTCAGTCGTGTCTGACTCTTTGTGACCCCATTGACTGCAGCACGCTGGGCTTCCCTGTCCTTCACCATCTGCCAGAGTTTGTTCAAACTCACAGCCATTCAGTCAGTGATGCCATCCAACCATCTCATCCTCTGTCGTCCCCTTCTTCTCCTGCCTTCAGTCTTTCCCAGCATCAGAGTCTTTTCAAATGAGTCAGTACTTTACATCAGGTGGCCAAAGTATTGGAGTTTCAGCTTCAGCATCAGTCTTTCCAGTGAATATTCAAGGTTGGTTTCCTTTAGAATTGACTGGTTTCATCTCCTTGCAGTCCAAGGAACTCTGAAGAGTCTTTTCCAACATCACAGTTCAAAAGTTTCAATCCTTCGGCACTCAAGTCTTCTTTATGGCCCAACTCTCACATCCATACATTACTACTGGAAAAACCATAGGTTTGACTATATGGGCCTTTATTAAACTCTGAGTTCATAATTATACCTCTATCTTAGGGATCTTTATAGCTTTATTCTTTTTTCTACGTTTCTAAATATCGTCTCTAGTAGGAAACAAACCAACCAACACTTGGCTGCCATTGCCCTCCATGTATTTACTTACTGGCTCAGTCCATGTACTGATATTGCTGCGTAACGTAACCAAATCCACATGACACTCTGCTTACTGCCTCTGTGTTCCCCACTCACCACTTCACGCCTGTGGCTGGGGCTGCCTCTGTGTGGTCTCCCAACTCTCTTTACTACCCTGAGTCCTCATAGTCACCATGCGAAAGGCTGCATGCCGGGAAGTAGAGCTGATCATTCTTATTTTAACAATCCTTTTTGGCACACTATAGAAACTTAGCACTTCCAACATAAGAGTGTTAGCACGGAACTTGAAAAATAAAGCTTTCTTGCAGCCCAAAATTATTAAGTCAGAAACATAAGTACTTCCTTAGATGGTAATCAGCTTAATTAGAGGAACTATAAGGTAAATCACTTGGAAACACTTTATTTTTCCTTTGAGATACTATGCTATAAATTCCTTCTTTTGCTGATGAGAAACTAGAAGACATGGGATTTATTTTTAACTCAGATAACTAGTACCTATTTGCTAATTAAGTTGTGGCATGGTCTAAAAGTAATGATAAATTTGGCCAAACTCTGTTCTTTATCTTAGATAACAATTTCTGCTGTATTTTACTTACATTCAATGTAAATATATAAAACCTCTTGTCAAATTATATTACCCATCTCAAATGTAAACCATTATACTTATTGAAACCCTTGATGCATGTTTGAGATAATTCTGAGGAGTCATAAACCTTGACTAGTGTAAAAGATAAATAACGGATGATTAAATGTATTTGTTGATGTCTTCAGATGTATCTGAACTTAAGTTCAGGTTTCACACTGAAAACTTAGCTACTGTTCAAAAAGCAAAAGAAAAAATTTTTAAAAAATATGAAAGATGTCAAAATAGCTTTTGAGATGACAATACTGTATACTGCCTCCTTTCTACTGAAATTAAAATAAAGAAATTTAGTATTTGAGTTTACAATCCTGTAAAATATAACAGAAAGCTTTACCTATATTTATTTATAGCTTCTGACAGTTGATATTATCTAACACCTTATTTATTTACTATCAATCTTTCACTGAATTCCTATATATCAAGCACTGGGTAACATAAAATTTCTACCCTTAGAGAAGTAAAAAGTCAGACTTCTCTGGTGGTCCAGTGGATAAAAATCTGCCTGCCAATGCAGCAGACATGGGTTTGAGCCCTGGTCCGGGAAGATTTCAAATGCCATGGAGCAACAAAGCTTGTGTGTCACAATTACTGAAGCCTGCATGCCTGGAGCCTGTGCTCCACAAGAGAAGCCACAGCAATGAGAAGTCCACACACTGCAACAAAGAATAGCCCCTGCTCACTGCAATTAAGAAAGTCCACAGCAATGGAAACCCAGGGCAATCTTAAAAAAAAAAAAAAAAAAAAAAAGGGAAAAAAAATCTAATGACATTCAAAGAAAAGTATGCAAATGTAGTAACAGTAGATAAAAATAAGTAACAGTATGATGGATATATGCATAAGGGCTTTGTAAACACAGGGAAGGTTAATCCAACCCAGTGTTGATCATGGAAGGCTGCCAAAAGGAATGGAAGACAAATCTAAACTAAACCAAGTAGTCCCTAAAAAGAAACAGCATCCTAAGAAAGGGTAACAGTAATCCAGGCAAAAGAACATGATATATTCTGAGCACTGAAGACTAAAAGTAAGGAATTGCAAAGAGATATTCAAGAAACACAAAGAAGGTCTTTGAAGGTTAATTATATAGGAGGGAAAGGGAGTAAAAAAGATTGTGGAATTCCCTTTTACTGCTTATATACTCTAACTACTTAACTGCTTATATACTCTAACAGTTTCTTAGTCACTAGCATTACAAAAGTACCCATTGCTAGTACACTCTCTTGGTCTCCTCTGTCAGTATTTCTTACCTTTCTTCTAAATAACACAAGGATAAGCTGAATGTTTAACAGATGAGAGAGGAAACCTAATGAAATACTGTGAAAATGTTTTCAAATATATTTAAAACTGGACTTCTGAAAGGATTCTCCTATTCCAATGGGTTTGGTCTTTTACTGAGTATAACCCCTATTGCAAAAAAAAAAAAAAAAAAAAAAAAAAATGAACTAAGAATCTCAAGCTAAGCTTGAAATTTCAGGCCAGTAAGACTTTTCTTTTTAATTTTTAAGCATATAAAAGCCATTATTTAAAAAATAACCTGAGAAAACATGTCTGTATTTATGAAGCATCGAAGCTCTAAAGGACAGAGTTGCATAGTACAGTGACTTTCAAATTTTCTTAGGATAAAAATCCTTCTAAATGTTTACAAGCAATCACAAGCTTCAGCTCTGCATTCGTCACAGGTAAATCATCTTACTAGCTGTATCTGCTGCCAGCGATGCAGCAAGGCCCACCCCAGTTCAGTGAGGCAGGAAGCTGGTGATACTGGTTCCTTACGCTTCCTTGTGTCTATTTTCTCCCGTGTATGATACAGAGAACAGTCTCCCTCTCTATTTCAAGAGTTCATTGTGCAGATTAAGTAATCCTATCCTCTAACTTTACTGTTTTCTTACTATAATCACAAACAAAATAGTAGAATAAAATTAGAGAAACATTAAACTGATAAGGAGACTATCTGTGCAAATATGCTTTCTTACGTACAAATAAAAATATTCATTATGGGTCTAGTAGAGAAAAAGACAATTCGCTCACTTTCTCCTTTACCTGTGTTTTGTTTGACTTATAGGAAAATATAAGTAACAGAAAAAGTATGAACTGTATAGAAGCTGTTTTTCATTAGACTAATGAAGCAGTAAAAAAAAAAGAAAGAGAAAAAAACAGCTCATGATTGAGAGAACATATCACTGATAATTATAAAAGAAAAAAATCTTAAGAGTTGAATGTAATTCATGATTAGGAACAGTTTTAGAAATAGTTACAAATCAGTTTTCTAGTAAGTCACTCAATATTTGAACCTAGTTTACACAAGTTTATCCTGAAATGCATTTCCTTATTTCAATATAGTCATAGAAAATTTCTTCTATAAAATAGAGTAGGTGAACAGAAAACAGATTTGGATGTCATAATTTGATTTCAAAACATAAATCTCTGTGGAATCTTTAAAACAAGTAGAGCAGGAGTTTTTAAGAATGCCTATATAGGACTTCCTTGTGGCTCAGATGGGAAAGAATCTGCCTGCGGTGCAAAGAATGCCTATATGGTGTGACTTCCACAGCTAAATGTCTTCTACATCCTTGCTACTAAAGATGTGGTCTACAGACCAGCAGCATTAGCATCACCTGGGAGCTTGTCAGAACTACAGATCACATCTACTGAACCAGAATCCTCAGGTGATTAGTATGCAGTAAACACATTTTCAGTACCAAGGTTCTAGACTATTCTGAAAATAGTTGGACAAATGACAGCCACTTTTCTGTAGCAATGGGGTTGAAATATCCAGCACCATACATCATTGACAGGGTAAACAATGCAGTGTTGACAAGAGGAACAAAGCCTCTGGGTTTGGCTGTACAAGTTGGAATTTTGAGTAGCCTTATGCGTGTTAATTCGTGCTTTGGTTTCATCACTCATACAATGGGGGTGGATAGGTACACCCATCTCATAAAAATGATGTAAAGTTTTAAATAAAATATTACATGAAATGCTTAGAATTAAGTGCCTGGCACACTACAGGTAATCAGGAAATGTTTACCATTATCATTAATGTTAGTATTAAGTTCAGTTGTCACTAAGGGAAAATTTGGAAAAGAACAAAATAGAAGTGACAGTGGCAGAATAAATTGAAGATACACCTAAATCATGGGAGCTTAAAGATTTTTTAAAATCAAAATATTTTCATTGATAAAGATTAGAAAAAGCTAAAAAGCATTTAAGTATAGATTAATAAACATTTATAAATTTTGAGCATTCTAGTAACTCCACTGTATCTCTCTATATTAAACCACACAGTTGATCTTACCAGTCGCTTGCTATAAAGTAATGCTGTGCTGCTGCCACTGGAAACTGCCCATTTAGAAAAATGCATGACATGTTCCAACTGTTTAGAAAGTCCAGCCACTTCCTGCTGCTGTTGCATAAGTTTCATTCTATGATCTTTTGCAAGACTCTGAAAAAAAGTTTCAAAATTAGTTCTGCATGTAACACATTTTAATGATTACCAAATTAAGATAACCATCACCTCTAAGAACCAAGTGACAATAACTTATCCCTAGGTACAAAAGATCACTTTCACTGAAGTAAAAATCATGTCTCCAGTGTCACAGTCGCCCCGATGCTACCTCATCTCTGCTGCCCAAGGCCTTGTGTTGGGTTTTACATATTCTGGGATTTAGGTTTCTGTTCATCCATCTTCCAGTATCCAAAAAGGCACACAACCATGGATTAGCTATCTTTGTGACCCTATGGACTACGGCCCACCAGGCTCCCTGCCATGGGATTCTCCAGGCAGGAATACTGGAGTGGCCTACCACACCCTCCTCCAGGTGATGGTCTTGACTCAGGGATCAAACCCACGTCTCTTATGTCTCCTGCATTGACAGGTGGGTTCTTTACCACTAGTGCCACCTGGGAAGTCCTTTAACAAAAGCAAGTGTCCATTAAATTCAACACTAACAAATAAAATAGGTGTACCACCCAGCAATCGAGTAAAGCTACCAGATCACATGATTTACTCAAACACATGATTTCCCCTTTCAGGCACTCTTATCCTGATTGCAGCTACTTTGTGCCAAGTCACACCACATGGTAGACAATATTTATGCTTTCTATGTAGTAAGGAAAAAAAGGGGGAAGCATATAACTTTTGTCTATTGAAAACTGCCATGAACCAACTGATACAGTGACTAATGGAACGAATGCACTCTCAGAAAAGCCACAGAAAAGCACACTACAGAATTTTCTCCAAGGGAAGTACACAAACAAGAACATAGGTCAGTCCAGAGGAGAAGAAAGCCCCACTAAATGTGGGCTATTTTAAAGGTCTCTACCCCCACGGTCTCCTTTACCTGGCAAGGAAAGGAGGAGAAAACAGGACTTTTCACTGGCTCTAAGAAATGTTACGTAAAATTGCTATACTCCAATATGGAATTATATTCTCAACAGAAAAAGTGAACCTACACCCTGGCTTCAAATTTGGAAAATACATACATGCTAAACTGAATTAGAGGCTTCCCTGGTGGCTCAGATGGCAAAGCGTTTGCCTGCAATGTGGAGGACCTGGGTTTGATCCCTGGGCCGGGAAGATCCCCTGGGGAAGGAAATGGCAACCCACTCCAGTCCACTGATGGAGGGCCTGGTGGGCTACACAGTCCATGGAGTTGCAAAGAGTCAGACATCACTGAGCGACTTCAAACTGAATTAAGTCACTGCAGTGACTACTGATGGCTTTGTTGTGTCTAATCTCAAGTTCAGAGATGATTTGCTAGGCTCTCTCTGACCACACAAAACCTAACTGTTTCTTAAAGACATTCTAGAAAGAATAGAAATTCTGTTGACTTTTAGAGATGTTGCAAATTGAGAATCAGAAGCCCAAATTTCTTGGTCTTCTATAATAATAACTATTTGGCTGACTTTTTTCAAGTTATTAGAAACACTGATTACCTTTATTTGCCTTAAAGGAGGATCCTATGAACCAGGAGAAAGGGTATGAAGACTGACAAGAATACTTAAAAGTCACTGTAAAAATTGTAAGTCAATATATAAAGTTGATTTAAAATAATACTGATGACCAAGTTTACTTTTAGAGATTTGAAGATGTGGTCATCTTGTGTTCTTTCCTGGATTTTTAAAAATCAAGCGACCCTGATTTACAGTGAAATTTGGAAACAGCTACGGCAACGTGTGCACTATTCACTCTGAGAAAGCAAATCAATGTGACATCTGATTTTAAGTAGAGCTCTGACATCTTTTAAAATAGTTTAAATGCTTCTAGCTAAACAAACCAACAACCTCCCAATGCACTCTAGAACCTTGAAAAGATAGTTACTATAAATGAGGTCTGATTCCTCCTAGCCAGAAAAATTTTTCACTATGTATTTGTTTCCAAAAGGAAAGAGAATCATTTTGGTCTCTGCTTCCTGTATGTTTGATAAACCATGGGAATGATCATGCTTTTCCAAGAGGAAGAGATCTTGCTGACAAAAACCTTACAATTTTGTCGACTATAGATAAAGAGGTTGAACTAACTTATTTCTATGAGCTTTCTTCCCCTTAAATCTTCAAACATTAGGATTCTTTTATTCTCTTCTTAATTTGCTTCTCTTCTCTTAAAATCCTTTTGTACCAATATATTAAAAGAATACCAAAATATCATGCATTAGTATTGCATTAAGATACCATGTAGAAGTTGTAGCTTCATATTATTTGAGTCAAATGTTAACTATGGATCTTGACCTTTTATGTGTGTAAAAAAGCGGATTAAGACAGTAATATTTTTCTTACCTGCAGTGAGAAAAAACTATCCTAAGTGCCTTGAGCATCGCTCCCTGAGTATTGCTTTCACAATTAAGACTGTTGAGGGGAGGAGGCACATCCTTTTATCTAATTTCTCCTAAGGTTAAACGTATATATTTGAGATTTAAATATAGCTTAGGGTAACTTACTGAAAAACTTTGCTACACTGCCTTGGGGACCCAAAGCTGTCAGCTCAATGAATCTCTAAAACAGTTCATCTTGTTTTAACATTTACCAAGCTCCTCCTTCAAGCAGGGCATTATGCTTTGTGCTATGAAGTACACAATAAGGAGTAAGACATTCCTAGTGTATTTTAAAGTCATAAATGGTCAGCTACAAGGTAGAGCCTAAAATATTACTGAATCATAAATAAAAACAATTGTATGAAAAAGGCTGTGATTCCAAGTTCACAAATACATAAAACACTTAACATAATCACTACTTTTGTCCCATTAACAGTAACTTACCTCAAGCTGATGCAGTAAAGCTTTACCTTTTTTATTTATTTCTACCATCAATGTAAATATGGCAACTTTAATATCCTGTTCCACCTGCTTCTGATTTTGATTTACTTCAATTATCCTGAAAGTTAAACAAAAGGGGAAAATCTAAAATCTAAGGCATATTTGTTTTACAATACGCAATATTGATTTTCTAATGTCTAAATTAGACCAGAAAGTTTTCAGCTCTTAAAAGCTTGGCTATTCCTAAGGGTCCTTCAGTTTAAATTGACTTTCTTAAAGATGAGAGAGCAAAAATATAATTGTTCCAAAAGACAGTCACTTCAGTTCAATCTTAAAAATGTATAAAACTGTAAAACAATGAACATTTTAAGGAAATAATATTCAGAAAAATTATGATGACATGTGGAAAATTTCTCAGCCTGTAAGGACAGACAAAAAAAAAAAAAAAAGACTTATAAACAAGATAAGGAAAACCATGACTCTGAATTCTACTGTATTCACTGCAACTAAGAAGTAGAAAAGCTTAAATGTGTCACAATTATCTTAGTCATCTGAACTGCTGCCCATTCATTCTATCTGAATAAAAACCAAAAGACCATAATAATAGTGAGCTACTTTTAATAACACATTTGTCTTGAAATAAGCAGCCAAATAACATTATGTTTTTACATACCACCATACATTTTTTCCTTTGATCAGAGAAAATGTTTTCATGGAGATCAAGATGGATGAGAAAAAAAATACACAGCATCAAACCAGAATACCTTATAGAAGCAGATAAAAATGAGGCATCCACCATCAAACATTATGAGGTAAATAAAAGGCTTCATTTCTTCTGTCTGCTTCTCCCATAGTTATCTTCCAAAACTTAAGATCAAAGGGGCAGGGATTTTATTCTCTGTTGGAAATTCTTTTTTAAAAAATTATAGTTGATTTACAATGTTGTATCAGTTTCAGGTATATGGTAAAGGGATTCAGTTACACATACACATATATATATTATTATTATTCAGATTATTTTCCCTTATACATTACTACAAAATATTGAGTATAAGTTCTCTGGGCTATTTATTCCCTGCCATGTTGGAAATTCTTCAAGATAATTATTGAACATCAACACTGGCTATCGGATCAAGGAAGTAAACAATCTCAAAAAGCAAACAAAAAGCTCATGATGGTAGAACAGAATGAAAAAAGGGACAAGTAATACCATGTTTGCATATGAATAAAAATGAATTAATAGCGAAGCCAGTCCAGTAAATTTAACCTTTTTATAATCAAGTAGGCTATAAAGATATTAATAATTAGCAACTAATTCAAAGATTTTAAATTCTTACCATTCAAAAAATAAAATCCCTCCATATCATAATGTATTATTTTTAAAAACTAGCATAAACAACTTTAAAAAAAAGTAAACCAAATTTGGAAAACTCACACTGTCTGATTTTAAGATTTACTATAAAAAGTTCTAGTCATGAAGCAAGCGTGGTATTAGCAAGAAAGAAAATGGAATGAAGTGGAAAGTCCAAAATAATATTATACATATATGGTCAAATGATTTTCTACAAAGGTGCCAACGCAGTTTAACAGCAACAGGATATAGTCTTTTCAACAACTAGAACAAGTGTTGGAATAAATGGATATCTTTTTTTTTTTTTAAGTAAACTTTGGCTCAGAACTCATACCATATACACAATGAAAGAAAAAAGTCAAAAGGGTGAATTTCATCAAGGGTGGATAGTTTATATATATATATATAAAATTAGTTATTTTGGAATTGCTACTCTTTGCCATTAGATGGGAAAAACTATCCTTATCATTCCATAAATATTCATTATATACTTCCCATTATTCAAATACAAAAATTTTAAACCCAGATATGTCAATTTTGCCAAATACAGTACTTGGTTGGAATATGGCAAAGAAAATAGTATTTGGTCAGCTACAGTTTTTATATGAAAGAGAAAGGTAAAATGAAATGAGAGCCGCTAACAAAAGAATAATAAAAACTAAAAGATACACCACAGAACTTTTATTACCACAATGTATAATAATAAATAGATATAATAACAACACCACCAGGTTATCAAGAAAAGGTTAAATTATACTTAAAATCTCCTTTAAGAAAACCAGGTAAACCAAGGAATTCCTTGGAAAATAGTACCAAATGTCCCATCCTAGCCATGCTGCAAAATGATCAGAGTAACAGACTGTGACAACTGATCTTAAGGAAGATGAACTGTAAGAGGCTGATCTATTTTTTCCCTGTGAACAGCACTGAAAACTCCTGCAAGGCCTCCCTTATTCAGGCTCTCTCTTGATCTTTTTAAGCAGTGACATGTTACTTCTGTGTGCACAACAACAAAGGAAAGGAGTCATGGAGGTTATAAAAATGTCAGTGTGGGTCCCAAGTGGGTAAAAAGGGGTACCGGACAAATTCCCTCTTCTCCACAGAGGTCAGTGGTTTTCTCCCTCAATCACTGAACTGTAAGACATGGACAGCTGATGATTTGATCCCTTGGAGGACAAAAGTATAACAGGTAATATGTAGAAACTCTTTTAAGTATTGTACCTGTTAAAGAGTAAAAGGTATGTGAAACAGTTTTACAAGCCCTGTCTCCTGATTTCTATGATAAGTTCTTCTTCCTTAAAATAGCAAGTATTTATCTAATTGTTAAAATACTTTACAGTTTTTATATGCTGGCATTTCTTGGGAAATTGGAAAACAGCAAATAATTAAAAATTATTATTAATATTTACCTGATAAATGAGCTGTTAATAATAACAAAGTTTTTAAATTTCATGGCCGAGAAGAATACTCTCAAACTTTCCAGAAATTCAAAGTTTCTGGACAAGTCTTATCAGCTCCGTATTATTAGACCCATCTGACAACTCATTTGGATGTACTTCACCATGAGTTGAGCAAACTGTCTGTTCTTAAAATTAATATACTTAATACATTGTATATAAAGATGATTTAAATAATACCACAAATATAAATTTACCTGTTTTGGATCTGATTTCCTGTGAATTTTATATATTTTGTTTTTTCCATCAGTTTGGTGATTAGTGTATCTATGATCACTTTCTGATTCTGAAAAGCTTCTTCTATAAATTGGTATCTGAAAAAATAATAAGCAAATTATTTCACACAAATATGTCTGCCTAAAATGAGGAAAAGCCCCAAAGCAAACAAATAATAGAAGACTAAGATAATGGGTACGCTTAGTTGCTCAGTCGTGTCCGACTCTTTGCGACCCCATGGACTGCAGCCTGCCAGGCTCCTCTGTCCATGGGATTCTCCAGGTAAGAATAATGGAGTGGGTTTCCATTTCCTTCTCCAGAGGATCTTCCTGACCCAGGGATTGAACCTGGGTCTCCCACATTGCAGGGCCATCTGAGCCACCAGGGAAGCCCACTTGTATGATAATGTAAAGGATGTAAACAATAATTTAAAAAAAACACCAAATATATCCATAGAAGGCAGCTTTTCCCTTCATTATCCCTTAAGAACAAGGGAGTCTTTATAGATATTACTCAATTAAAGGACTCTTCTGATCCAACTTTTCACTATGACTATTTCATTAATTTCTGCATTATATCTATCATATCCTTTTTGCTACTGACTTTGGGTTTAATTTACTGTCTTTTTTAACTTGAGATAAATGTTTATCTTTTATCCTTAACATAGAATATATGCATTTAATGATAATTTCCTCTAATCATGGCTTTAGCAGTATACCTCAAGGATATTTTCATTATCATTCAGATAAAAATATTTTCTATTATCTATTGGAACTTCCTTGATGCTTTATTTAAATTGATTTCTAACTGCTTGGGCTGCCCTGGTAATTCAGCTGGTAAAGAATCCTCCTGTAACACAGGAGACCCTGGTTTGATTCCTGGGTCAGGAAGTTCCCTTGGAGAAGGAAAAGGCTACCCACTCCAGTATTCTGGCCTAGAGAATTCCAGATTCTCTGCTTCCTTATTCAGCCTGGAATGTTTTAATTTGGAAACTTTTATGCATCCATTTTATTATAACTACAAATATATTTAGAGATCTACCAACCTATCAGAGTATTATTAAATACCACTTGCTCTTTGTTCCTTTTTTCTTCTTTGGTCTGAGTTTAGACTAATTATTAATTTTTCCACTTCCTCTGTTATCATCATAATCATATTGATTTTTACTACTCTCTTAGTAACTACTTTCTGCATTAGAAAATGCATATTTTGACTTATCATCTAAGATTAATTTATATTTACTACCGTCTTCCTAAACAATGCTAAGGACATGAACTCCATATCCTCCTAACACGTCTGCTGTGTGATATATAACATACACCTGACACACACTAAGACATTATTGTTAAGTCAACACTTATTCTGATTTACTCATACTTATTTTAACTACTACTCTTTCCATCACGCATCACCTACTGTTTTTCTTCTGCCTAAAGTGCTTTTGTGAGTATTTACCAGGGATATATTCTCTGTTTATTTTGTCTGAATATGTTTCTCATTAACTCATCTCTGAAGAATATGTTCACTGGGTATAGAATTTTAGTTTTATAGTTATTTTCTTTTTCAACTTCAAAAATATTACTTTAAATTATCCCACTGAGGAGTTATGAGGCTTCTAGAATATGAGCTAGATATCTTCACATTACAAAGTGCTAAGCCATTATACTCTGCCCTCAAATGCTGCTTCCTTCCCATTCTCTCTCTCCTTCTTGGAGCCAAATTACACATTGTGTTACATCTTTTTGATCCATTTTACATCTTTCTGTTTATCATGCTAATTTTGATGGTTTCTTAATTTTCTTCCAGTTCATGAATTCTCATTTACTAGCATGTCAAATCAGCTCTTATACTGAGTTAATCAGTTATTGTAATGTTAATTTCTAGACATTGCTCACATTGCCTTGTACCACATTGCCTAACATATTTGGTTATTTCTAATTGTGTGCTGAACCCATTTTGCCAAACTCATTATTAAATAGATTTGAGGTCTAGGGTGATGTCTTCTTCCAGGGAGGATTCACATTTTATTCTACCAGGTATCTTGAGGCACAAGCAGTATGATTTCAGTTTAATCCAACTTTAGGTACTGGTTAGATTTGATTCTGCATTTTAGTTCTGGTGTGGAACTATTTACTAACTAGTTGATCTTTATCATAATAGTGTCGACTTTCAGGATCCTAATGCAAGGCAAGGAGAAGCCTTTAACCCTTGTGACCCCGGAACTCCAATCCCTGTCTTTTAGCTGTGAGAACTTGTTAAAAGCACCCTTCAACCTCTAGGCAAATGCTTCAAAGGGGAAAAAAGCCTGTACCATTCTCTGTCCCCACTGCAACCCAATCCTGATCTAGTAATTATTGTTGATGTTCAATTGCTAAGTTTGGACTGACTTTTTGTGACCCCATGGACAATAGCCTCCAGGCTTCTCCTGTCCATGGAACTTCCAGGTGAGAGTACTGGAGTGAGTTAATAGTTCTTTATTACCAACTCTAAAATATCCATGGTTTCTATATTTTGTCCATGTTTTCTAGTTACCTTCACTGGTATAGTGAAAGTGAAAGTCACTTACTCATGTCTGACCCTTTGCGACCCCATGGATGATACAGTTCATGGAATTCTCCAGGTCAGATACTGCAGTGGGTAGCCTTTCCCTTCTCCAGGGGATCTTCCCGACCCAGGGATCGAACCCAGGTCTTCCACACTGCAGGTGGATTCCTTACCTGCTGAGCCACCAGGGAAGCCCCTGAGTTACACTGGTATAAGATCACTGGTATGGCTGGTCCAAATTACCTAGTCTGCAGCTACTGGAAGCCTAGACTTTTTAAAGCCAATTGTATTTATATCAGCGTATCATAATCTTACTGCTTAATTCAGTTGTTGCTAACTCAAATGCCAATGGAGGACAGATGTAAAAGTTAGCTGTAGTAGGAACTATGATGAATTAGAGAAGTATGACTATTTTAAAGAGGACTAAAGTTAATTCCAGTCAAATGCTGACATGAAAATATATGGCGCTTAGGGCTACAACAGATTCAATTTTCTTTAAAAACAAAACAAAAAACCAAAACAAAAGACCTACAAATTTTTTAAATGTAAAATCTCATCTACAATGCTGGCAACTAATTCTATATATTTTTAAAGTGTGCAGGCCACTGGTTTCCAACTGGGGTGATTTTCCTCCCCAGGGCATTTGGCAATGTCTGGAGACATTTTTAACTGTCATAATTGGGAGAATGCTACTGGAATCTAGTAAATAGAGGTAAAACACCATACAATTAAACACCATACAATGCACCAGATAGAATCACAACGACAAAGAATCACTTGACTCCAAAGTCGATAACATCAAAGTTGAAAAACCCTTTAATAGGTCAACATACTGCTAGCCAAAGGAAACATTTACAGACTGCCATTTTGCTGTGATGCCACCAGTCATCTAGTCCTCCTAAAGCTATATTATAAATCTATGCATATAATCAAAGATGCAGGTACCTATGTTCTTTATGTTCTAGTAACTGGCAATCCCGACACGTCAGTTTGTCACATGTTTCACAGTAAAGCTTCAGCTGCTCCTTCTTATGAAAAGGACAAAATACTGGTCGTTGACTGGTGACACCAACTGCCTCTGTAGAGACATGTGGGAGGGAGCAAAAAGAAGAAAATTAACATAATTAAACAGTAAATAATTATTAGAGTGTTCATTTAAATTCAAATCCACTGAGATGTAAAGGAGGTGCAGCTTTATCACATCACAAAACCATTACCACTAGGTTTTACAGATAGTACAATATCAAGTAGTTTTTTCATTTCTGGAGGAAAAGATAAATGAACTTTTCACTTTAGAATGTTAACATTAAAATTAATTCATGAGAAAAAGAAAGTGTGTAGCTTAAAAGATGTCTTATGAAAAGTTATGACCAACCTAGACAGTATATTAAAAAGCAGAGACACTACTTTGCCAACAAAGGTCTGTCTAGTCAAAGCTATGGTTTTTCCAGTAGTCAAGTAAGGATGTGAGAGTTGGACTATAAAGAAAGCTGAGTGCCGAAGAATTGATGCTTTTGAACAGTGGTGTTGGAGAGGACTCTTGAGAGACTCTTGGACTGCAAGGAGATCCAACCAGACCATTCTAAAGAAAATCAGTCCTGAATATTCATTGGAAGGACTGATGCTGAAGCTGAAACTCCAATACTTTGGCCGTCTGATGTGAATAACTGACTCATCATTTGAAAAAGACCTTGATGCTGGGAAAGATTGAAGGCAGGAGGAGAAGGGGACAACAGAGGATGAGATGGATGGATGGCATCAAAGACTCAATGGACATAAGTTTGAATAAACTCTGGGAGTTGGTGATGGACAGGGAGGCCTGGCGTGCTGCAGTCCATGGGGTCGCAGAGTTAGACATGACTGAGCGACTGAACTGAACTGATGAAATAAAAGAAAAAAATCTTAAGAAAATAGCCCAGATAAGTGAGTGAAACCAACTGGAATTCTCCTTATTCCAAATGTAGCTTTTGTTTTTAATGTGTGATGCAGAAATATCTAATAAAAATGTACAAAAGAGGTGATGGAAAAATTATTTCCCCACTTTTGCAAAACTAACAGAGGACACCCACTGACACAGAGATAATCATAAAATGTACATTATTACATTGTAGTCATCCACATAAAACTTCTTAATTAGTTATCTAGGGTGGAGATAAGACCAGGTAATGCTTATGTTACAACATTAAATGGAAACGCAGAATACAAATAAATACAATGACTGATTAAACAATACTAAGGTAAGCTGACAAAGGACAGAAATGGTATGGACCTAACAGAAGCAGAAGATATTAAGAAGAGGTGGCAAGGATACACACAAGAACTGTACAAAAAAGATCTTCACGACCCAGACAATCACGATGGTGTGATCACTCACCTAGAGCCAGACATCCTGGAATGTGAAGTCAGGTGGGCCCTAGAAAGCATCACTATGAACAAAGCTAGTGGATGTGATGGAATCCCAGTTGAGCTATTTCAAATCTTGAAAGATGATGCTGTGAAAGTGCTGCACTCAATATGCCAGCAAATTTGGAAAACTCAGCAGTGGCCACAGGACTGGAAAAGATCAGTTTTCATCCCAATCCCAAAGAAAGGCAATCCCAAAGAATGCTCAACTACCGCACAATTGCACTCATCTCACATGTTAGTAAAGTAATGCTCAAAATTCTCCAAGCCAGGCTTCAGCAATACATGAACCGTGAACTTCCAGATGTTCAAGCTGGTTTTACAAAAGGCAGAGGAACCAGAGACCAAATTGCCAACATCTGCTGGATCATCGAAAAAGCAAGAGAGTTCCAGAAAAACATCTATTTCTGCTTTATTGACTATGCCAAAGCCTTCGACTGTGTGGATCACAATAAACTGTGGAAAACTCTGAAAGAGATGGGAATACCAGACCACCTGACCCACCTCTTGAGAAACCTGTATGCAGGTCAGGAAGCAACAGTTAGGACTGGACATGGAACAACAGACTGGTTCCAAATAGGAAAAGGAGTCCATCAAGGCTGTATATTGTCACCCTGCTTATTTAACTTATATGCAGAGTACATCATGAGAAACACTGGGCTGGAAGAAGCAGAAGCTGGAATCAAGATTGCCGGGAGAAATATCAATAACCTCAGATATGCAGATGACACTACCCTGATGGCAGAAAGTGAAGATGAACTAAAAAACCTCTTGATGAAAGTGAAAGAGGAGAGTGAAAAAGTTGGCTTAAAACTCAACATTCAGAAAACTAAGATCATGGCATCTGGTCCCATCACTTCATGGCAAATAGATGGGGAAACAGTGGAAGCAGTGTCAGACTTTATTTTTTTGGGCTCCAAAATAACTGTAGATGGTGATTGCAGCCATGAAATTAACAGATGCTTGCTCCTTTGAAGGAAAGTTATGACCAACCTAGACAGCATATTAAAAAACAGAGACATTACTTTGCCAACAAAGGTCTGTCTAGTCAAGGCTTTGGTTTTTCCAGTGGTCATGTATGGATGTGAGAGTTAGACTGTGAAGAAAGCTGAGTGCTGAAAAATTGATGCTTTTGAACTATGGTGTTGGAGAAAACTCTTGAGAGTCCCTTGGACTGCAAGGAGATCCAACCAGTCCATCCTAAAGGAGATCAGTCCTGGATATTCATTGGAAGGACTGATGCTGAAGCTAAAACTCCAATACTTTGGCCACCTCATGAGAAGAGTTGACTCATTGGAAAAGACCCTGATGCTGGGAGGGATTGGGGGCAGGAGGAGAAGGGGATGACAGAGGATGAGATGGCTGGATGGTATCACCGACTCGAAGGGCATGAATTTGAGTAAACTCTGGGAGTTGATGATGGACAAGGAGGCCTGGCGTGCTGGGATTCATGGGGTCACAAAGAGTCAGACACGACTGAGTGACTGAACTGAACTGAAGGTAAGCTGAGGGGAATTAAAAATAAAATTAATGAACTAAAAATATGTGGAGAGCAACTAGATAAATTTAGGGATAAACACAAAAAGGCAAACTACCGTCTAGTTTATCAAAAAGAAGGGAAAACATAAAATTCTGGAATAAAAGGAAAATAAATAACCAGACAGAGAAAGTTAGCAAAGTATTAAAAGAATTTTAAAAGCACAACATAAGACCAAATGGAATGAATTCCAGCAAAGTAAAGATGGCTCAATACTGTCATAGCTTCCCTGTTCCCATCTCCTTGAGGTTCAAGTCATCTGGGCAACACAGTAGGTGATGGGTAGTCAGATATCCTTGCTTGGCTTGGGACATCCTGGTTTGTGCCTGCTCTTCAGAAATAATTATATTATTATAATTATTATAGCACCTGATTTAGATAATTAACATGTCACCCATTTATAGACTTCTTTTATTTATGAGGAATTTAGATTCTGATCCACAGTCATCCTTGTAGCCCTAAGTCTCATCATTATCAGCCTGGATGATGAGAAGTCTGTAGAGAGCACCACATAAAGACAATCCTCTCAGACTTTTTCATCTCTAGAGACCTATACTTCATTTTAGCTACTTATAACATTTCACATACATCATGGTCTCACCCTAGATTTTCTATTGTCTGTTACTATTCCATTTCTGTAATCATAAATTCAAATATCCCACTCTAATAACTTCTACTTTCTAACTTTCCAATTCTTCAACTACTCTCATTATACCTCACTGATATCTCCAGTCCCTAACCACGTCTATCCCAACAACTTCACTTTCTTTCTACAGTTAAAACCCCAAATTCTTCATGTCAACACATGCCATTATCCACATCATTTACCCCTTGGAAATCCAACTAAACTCCAACCATAAATAGTTCAATTTTTCTCTATAAACATCACACTCCAGAGGACTGACAGAGGAAGTTTTAAGTGCTATATCAAATGCAACCTTGATGTGACCAAGTAATCTTATTTCCAAAGCTAGAGCTCTCTTTCAACTGAAGCTATTTCAAGTATCCTCCATGTCCCTTACCTTATAAGTCCTTAATTCTTCTAATCTCTTTTTCAATAGACATTGGACTTCACAGAAAAACAAGTCTTTCTAGTACTAATTATTAAATTTACCTGAGACTATACCTGGCCTTTTCTACTTTTTCTTCATTGGTGTTCTTGGAAATTATATCCCTTTTCCTGTGTCTCAGAACTCCTAGCCCCATCTTTTACTACACTTCTTGCATCTTACTCTCAGATACAATCAGTGTTCTCCCTCTGGAAATTTGTGCCATGTGCTTTGGTTATCTCCACCCTTCTCATTTATGTGATGAACTTCTATTCACCTTTGAAGTCCCAGATGTGGCTTTCAATGTAAATCCCCAAGTCTGCACTTGGTACTCCTTTCATGTGCATCTACAGAACTTATGAGGCTAAACTATGATTGCTAATCTGTTCATAGTCTTCATCATACTGATACCTCCTGGAGGGTGGGAAGTATCTGTCTTACTCATTCCTTCATCTCTTTAATCTAGCAAAGTTCCTGTAATATAGAGTAGACATTCAAACCCTTGTTGACTTAGTGAATAAAAAGCAGTGAATTAATTTTTAAACAAAAATATGTTAGTGAGCCATAAAGATGAACGAAGAGCTGATAAATATTACAACATGGATAAAACCTGAAAACACTGAGGTAAGTGAAATAAGCCAGACATTGAAGGACAAACACCATATGATTTCACTTGTATGAGATATCTAGAGTAAGCAAATTCATAGAGATAAATCATAGAGTAGAGGTTAAAAGGGGCTGGAGAGGAGAAGGGAATGGGTAATTATTATTTATTGGGAACAATTTATTTGGGGGGTCCTAAGGAAGTTTTGGAAATAGTGGTGATGGTTGCATAACACTTTGGATACAATTAATGCCACCAATTTGTACACTTAAAAATGGTTAGAATGTCAATTTTTAAGTTACATACATATTTTACTATAATAAAAATGTATTAGTTAAGTTTACATCATAAGCAACACAACAAAAATGCAGAAACCATCATTACATACAGAGCAAAGCTTCTTTAGTTACCTACATAATAAATATCACGAAACAGGTTTAATACAAGAATATCAATGAGAAAAAGAGTTGTAAAACTTCCTTTTAACTCACTCACACCTTACCATCTTAAAAAGAAAGAGATAGAGAAATTTTAAAAGCAACTTTTTTTTAGTTGTACATTCATACCAAATCAAGGCATTTATAGGAGGCGGGTTGTGAGTATAAATAATGCAGAAGAATTCTAAATCTACTCAACATTTACTTACCAACATTTACAAGTATTCAAATTCAACTACAATAGACTCTCTTGTATTAAAAGAAAGAGTATATTTAATGTTTACAACTGTATCAAAACAAGTTAGTATGGGAAGGAAAGAATGACCTGGGAAGGACAGAGAAAAAATGAGATTTAAAAACTAATTTATTACCTGGAGATACTTCCTCTTTCTGTCTCACAGTGTGGTCTTTTGTGAATTTCACCCTTTGATGAGCTCTGATGCATGTCTTGCAGAGCCATTCAACACACTCCACACAAAATCCATTAGCTTCTGCATTGTCCTCACAGCTTGTACATACCTAATAAAAGAAACATGTCCCATCGATTTTTGAGAATAAAGAAAAGGTGGTCACACAACTAACCACACATAAATGAACCCATACTTACCAGATGAGTAGTCTTAGGCAGGTTACTTAGAATGCTCATCTTAAAATAATGGCAATAACATGAATTTTACTAAGTGGTTATGAAGAATAACATGGGGGAAGTCAAACATTACTGGAATAATCACACTAATATGAAACTACAGATTGAAAAGTGTCATAAAGGAAAGGTATAAGAAGCTATAAAAACATATGATGGGTGAAAGTCATTTGTGAGTAGTTTTGAAGGGTTGGGGAAAGTGAGGAGAGATCACCCAGGCAAGGCTTTCTCTAAAGAGATCTTATTTGCACCAAGATAAGAAAGTTGAGTCATCAATTACTGGTGAAAGTCTTCTAGGCAGAGAGAAAAGCATGTACCAAAGCCTCCAGCAAGAACATGGCAGGTTCAAAGAACTGATAGAAAGCCAGTACACTAAAGTGGAGAGATCAAGAGGAAGATTGGCAAGAGAAGGAGCTGATGGCAAGGCAGGCAGAGGCCAGACAATCACATGACACTTTTGGTCTTTGTCTGAAGAAGTCTCCTAAAAGCTTTTAAGTAAGTAAGTGATGTGACCAGAAAGTGCATTTTTAAAATCACAGAAAGTGCACGACTGTCCCTGCAATGTAGAGACCAGATCAGAAAAAGGGCAAGTGTTTCTGCACAGAAGGAAGTAGGAGCCCTTTGCAGTGCTAGAAGTGGAGATGAATGAAGGAGATTTGGGAAATAAAGCTGATTGGTTTGGAGGATGCCCTGGATATGCGAGATGAAGAGACAACAAGGGATAGTACCTTTTCCCCAGCTTGTATAACTGTGTAGATGTTGGCCCTATTTTCTAAGAACAGATGCTAAAGTAACACAACACATAAACAGTCCTCATAACACCATTTATGATTGGGAAAAAATGTTTTCCCCTCAGTCAGTGATTTACATTAGTCAAATTTCAAATACCTGGATAATACTTCTACAACCCAAACTCTCTCCTTCTCAGTTCTTGCCTTCCACCTTTCTAACATCATTTGATGCCACTCGTATATCCTAGAAATCATTTTGATTCCTTGACACTTCCAGATCCTCTTATCCTCTGGATTGCCTCTCTGGATCCCACCACTACTCTTTCTCCTCTGGATTCTGTAAATTTTTGTTAGGTTTAAGGATTGGTCTCATCCACTCCCTCAGCTTCAACTATCACCTCTATAAGGATGTCACCCGAAACTTAATCTCTACATTCTGGAGCAAAAAGGAGTAAGGGATTTCTATACATACGTTTAGGGAAGGATGTCCACTATAAAAAGTAAAACTAAAAAAGCTAAGTGTTAAAGCATACCATACTACTGCTTATCTAAGAAAGATGCAGATGAGCTGGAATGACTTATTTGCTTAAATCTTTAAAATAACAT
The DNA here is from genome assembly GCF_963930625.1 of Muntiacus reevesi. Lineage (NCBI taxonomy): Eukaryota > Metazoa > Chordata > Mammalia > Artiodactyla > Cervidae > Muntiacus > Muntiacus reevesi. The sequence continues at coordinate 96,825,821 of NC_089254.1, read as the reverse complement.
AAAATTACTTAGATTATAAAGCAATATTAAAAGTGCAAGGATAAATCATAAAAGAAATCAAATGGTTAGCTGTAAGATAAGAGAAAAAACAGGGTAGGTGAAGATGGAGATAGAAGCTTGAGTTCCCTGAAAACATTCTGTCATAGATTTTTCTTTGGAACCAGTATATGAATATTTTATATGTAGTTTCAAAAATTTCAAATTAAAAAAAAAAAACTAAGTTCAGTTCAGTTTAATCACTTAGTCGTGTCTGACTCTGTGTCCCCATGGACTGCAGCATGCCTTCACCAACTCCTGGAGCTTATTCAAACTCATGTCCATCAAGTTGGTGATGCCATCCAACCATCTCAGCCACAGTCCGCTCTTGGTCTCATTTTTCCTGACTGTATAGAGCTTCTCCATCTTTGGTTGCAAAGAATATAATCAATCTGATTTCAGTATTGACCATCTGGTGATGTCCATGTGTAGAGTTGTCTCTTGTGTTGTCGGAAGAGGGTGTTTGCTATGACCAGTGCATTCTCTTGGCAAAACTGTTAGCCTTTGCCCTGCTTCATTCTGTACTCCAAGGACAAATCTGCCTGTTAATCCAGGTATCTTTTGACTTCCTTCTTTTGCATTCCAGTCCCCTATAATGAAAAGGACATCTTTTTTGGGTGTTAGTTCTAGAAGGTCATGTAGGTTTTTATAGAACTGTTGATCTTCAGCTGCTTCAGCATTAGTGGTTGGGGTATGGACTTGGATTACTGTGATATCGAATGGTTTGCCTTGGAAGTGAACATAGATCATCTGTTGTTTTGAGATTGCATCCAAGTACTGCATTTCGGACTTTTTGTTGACTATGAGAGCTACTCCATTTCTTCTAATGAATTCTTGCCCACAGTAGTAGATATAATGGTCATCTGGGTTAAATTTACCCACCCCAGTCCATTTTAGTTCATTGATTCCTAAAATGTCGATGTTCATTCTTGCTATCTCCTGTTTGACCACTTCCAATTTACCTTGTTTCATGGACCTAACATTCCAGGTTCCTATGCAATATTGCTCTTTACAGCATCGGACTTTACTTCTATCACCAGTCACATCCACAACTGGGTGTTGTTTTTGCTTTGGCTCTGTCTCTTCATTCTTCCTGGAGTTAATTCTCTACTGTTGTCTAGCAGTATATTGGGTACCTACCAACCTGAGGAGTTCATCTTTCACTGTCCTATCTTTTTGCCTTTTCATCCTGTTCATGAAGTTCTCAAGGCAAGAATACTGAAGTGGTTTGCCATTCCCTTCTCCAGTGGAGCATGTTTTGTTAGAACGCTCCACCACGACCTGTCCATCTTGTGTGGCCCTACATGGCATGGATCATAGCCCTAAAAAAAAAAACAAAAAACTAAAGCCCTAAATAAAACCATAAACAAAAGCAAAATGAAACAAATGAACCTACCTATGAAGTGGGTGACTTAACCGTATAGGGAAGAATTACTTATTTTAAGTAACCCTAAAACATGATGATTTGGTTGAATATCCCCAGTACATACATTTAGTAATTGTTACTTTGTTTTCTGTTTTGACAGAGACAATTCTATAATTTCTACTTTCAGAACTAACTCTATTTGTCTTCACTCTTACTCTGCAAGCATCATTTATGCTTAACGAGCTGGTTCCACATTAGATTCTAGCAATAGGTGGTACTGGAGGAAGATTGCAATGCCAGAGGAAAAGATCATCTTAGTTGGCTTCCTATTTGCTCAACTTTTCATCTACAATTCTAGATTTGACTTAAAACTGTCAATATATCCCTGATATATATTTCCTTTTTCCTTCCTCTTTTAAAAATAAAAAGCATTTGCTGAATCATTCTCTTGAAAATCATAGAAAAATGGCCAACAAAGTGCTCAAGAGCATCTATATTATGTTCTCCAAATACCATTTCAGACTAAAAGGAACCAAGGCTCTCAGAAGAACCAACTCCTGCTGGTTGAAGGTACAGAACAGAAAATGAACAAGATCTTGTCAAAACAGAAAGCAAGAGAGATAGCAATGACTACTGGGATTGTGTCGGAAGGACTCAGGAATCCTCACTGCCAAGATGGCACAAATTGAGCACCAAAAAGAATAACTACGACACATTTCATGTTAAAACTCCATGAGTTAGTTCATAACAATAAGCACACATACCACTTGTTAGTTACCTCTGAAGAATGCTAAGAAAATAAATCACTACTCTAAAAATTAGCAACTCAAGGGAAAGAATTGAGCATTTATCTATCTTTCCTGTAAACCTAAGAATAAATGAAGAATGCTTTTCTCTTCCTATTCCAGTTGAGAAAAAAAGGAGAATGACAGAATGAAAATGTCATCCTTTTTCAAAGTCTGAGTGAAATATGGAATCCTGGCAGTGATCATTGATGGCCGTTAACATCAGAAAAAAGACAACCAAGCATCACAATCTTTCTGCTTGAAAGACACACAGACATACGGATGGAAGTATTCTTACATCCTCTCACCCGGTGGGACTCAAATATAAACCAGCTTCTACATTTTTATCACCAATTTACACAAAATACAGCAGAGAGGGAAGCATGTCAAATGACTTAAGAGGTGCACAAAATTCAGAATAAGGCTAATTTTACTGGACTAACAACCCAGTTTACCCAGCAAATACATTAAAAGGGAGGAGGAAGAAAGCCAAGCAGGGAGAAGGGATAATTTGAAATTAATTAACGATATGCTTGAGACAAACCAATCAAATGCATGATAAGTTCTCCAGTATTCTAGGCTGCCGCATTAAGAGGAAGCAAGAGACTCAAGACTTAATACACTTACCTGATTAGACTTTTCTACGGTACTGCTGGGAACCTCAGTAGTGTCCTTCACAAAAAAGTTATCTATGATGTGTCTCTCTGCACACTCTTGGCTGCAAACAGGACATCGAATGACTCCAACTGGGAAAGACAAAATTGTATTTTTAACTTTTTAAAAAAATTGACACATAATTGACATAACACAGTAAGTTTAGGCTGCACAACGAAAGGAACTGATGTCTGTATATATTGCAAAAGGATCACCACAAAAAAAATTGAACAAAAAGTTCAATTGAAATCTGTCATTGTACACAATTACAAGTTTGTTTTGTTTTTTGTTTGGTGGTGAGAACTTAAGATCCATTCCCCTAGCTCCTTTCATATATGTGATACAGTTTTATTAACTATCGTCCCCATACTGTACATTATATCCCTATGACCTACTCATTTTATAACTGAAAATTTATAACTTTTGACCCTTTTCACCCATTTTGCCCACCCCCAACCCCCTACCTCATGCAACCACCAACCCTATTTATATCCATAAGCTCACATTCTAAGTTTTAAAACAAACACATCCTAATCTAACACATCTCATCCAAACTGTGAATGAATTCTTTTACAGGTTCACTCTCTTCAAATTCATACCTGTTGTTACTTAACATAAAGCAATTCACTTTTATGTACATATATGCATTTTATACTTGTGTGCACTGTGTGTGTATACATATAGTGTGTGTGTTTATGTGTATGTCCCACACTAGTATATTAAATGATGAAAAAATGCTCATAACTTTAAATGAGATGCTCTTCCAAATAAATATCCTCTCGGGCTATTCTTTTTTAATGTTTAGCAACTTCTCTGAGAGAGATGTGCAGAATCATATGGACCCTCCTAAAGGAACTTCTGGTTCTCTCTAGACCTACAAGATCAGGATTGCTAAAAGTGGAACACAGACATACTTATTTTGTTTAAAATATCCATGGGAATTCAGAAAACACCAAATTTGCTTCCTTTAAGTGCAAACAGTGTTCCTTTGGGGGAGGGGAGATCTTTCACAGTGCTCGTCCCCGTGTCCCCTTTCCTTTTGTGGGAGTTGTGAAACAATAAATGAATGAATTAAAATCTAAAATTTTAAAATATTAATTAAAAAACAAACTATTTCACAATAACAAAAATATATTAAGTACTTAGGGGTAAAGTTTTGAAAATGTGTAAGGCCACTGTGTAGAAAAATGTTAAGCTTATTTAGAATCATTAACAAAAAATACCTAAGTAATGAAAACACGATGTTCTTTTTTTTTTTTTTCATTTATTTTTATTAGTTGGAGGCTAATTACTTTACAATATTGCAGTGGGTTTTGTCATACATTGACATGAATCAGCCATGGATTTACATGTATTCCCCATCCCGATCCCCCCTCCCACCTCCCTCTATCCGATCCCTCTGAGTCTTCCCAGTGCACCAGGCCCGAGCACTTGTCTCATGCATCCAACCTGGGCTGGTGATCTTTTTCACTATAGATAATATACATGTTTTGATGCTGTTCTCTTGAAACATCCCACCCTCGCCTTCTCCCACAGAGTCCCAAAGTCTGTTCTGTACATCTGTGTCTCTTTTTCTGTTTTGCAAATAGGGTTATCATTACCATCTTTCTAAATTCCATATATACGTGTTAGTATACTGTATTGGTCTTTATCTTTCTGGCTTACTTCACCCTGTATAATAGGCTCCAGTTTCATCCATCTCATTAGAACTGATTCAAATGAATTCTTTTTAATGGCTGAGTAATATTCCATGGTGTATATGTACCACAGCTTCCTTATCCATTCGTCTGCTGATGGGCATCTAGGTTGCTTCCATGTCCTGGCTATTGTAAACAGTGCTGCGATGAACACTGGGGTGCATGTGTCTCTTTCAGATCTGGTTTCCTCGGTGTGTATGCCCAGAAGTGGGATTGCTGGGTCATATGGCAGTTCTATTTCCAGTTTTTTAAGAAATCTCCACACTGTTCTCCATAGTGGCTGTACTAGTTTGCATTCCCACCGACAGTGTAAGAGGGTTCCCTTTTCTCCACACCCTCTCCAGCATTTATTGCTTGTAGACTTTTGGATAGCAGCCATCCTGACTGGCGTGTAATGGTACCTCATTGAGGTTTTGATTTGCATTTCTCTGATGATGAGTGCTGTTGAGCATCTTTTCATGTGTTTGTTAGCCATCTGTATGTCTTCTTTGGAGAAATGTCTGTTTAGTTCTTTGGCCCATTTTTTGATTGGGTCATTTATTTTTCTGGAATTGAGCTTCAGGAGTTGCTTGTATATTTTTGAGATTAATCCTTTGTCTGTTGCTTCATTTGCTATTATTTTCTCCCAATCTGAGGGCTGTCTTTTCACCTTGCTTATAGTTTCCTTTGTTGTGCAAAAGCTTTTACGTTTCATTAGGTCCCATTTGTTTATTTTTGCTTTTATTTCCAGTATTCTGGGAGGTGGGTCATAGAGGATCCTGCTGTGATTTATGTCGGAGAGAGTTTTGCCTATGTTCTCCTCTAGGAGTTTTATAGTTTCTGGTCTTACATTCAGATCTTTAATCCATTTTAAGTTTATTTTTGTGTATGGTGTTAGAAAGTGTTCTAGTTTCATTCTTTTACAAGTGGTTGACCAGTTTTCCCAGCACCACTTGTTAAAGAGGTTGTCTTTTTTCCATTGTATATCCTTGCCACCTTTGTCGAAGATAAGGTGTCCATAGGTTCGTGGATTTATCTCTGGGCTTTCTATTCTGCTCCATTGATCTGTATTTCTGTCTTTGTGCCAGTACCATACTGTCTTGATGACTGTAGCTTTGTAGTAGAGTCTGAAGTCAGGCATGTTGATTCCTCCAGTTCCATTCTTCTTTCTCAAGATTACTTTGGCTATTCGAGGTTTTTTGTATTTCCATACAAATTGTGAAATTATTTGTTCTAGTTCTGTGAAAAATACCATTGGTAGCTTAATAGGGGTTGCATTGAATCTATAGATTGCTTTGGGTAGTATAGCCATTTTGACAATATTGATTCTTCCAATCCATGAACACGGTATGTTTCTCCATCTGTTTGTGTCCTCTTTGATTTCTTTCATCAGTGTTTTATAGTTTTCTATGTATAGGTCTTTTGTTTCTTTAGGTAGATATACTCCTAAGTATTTTATTCTTTTTGTTGCAATGGTGAATGGTATTGTTTCCTTAATTTCTCTGTTTTCTCATTGGTAGTGTATAGGAATGCAAGGGATTTCTGTGTGTTAATTTTATATCCTGCAACTTCACTATATTTGTTGATTAGCTCTAGTAATTTTCTGGTAGAGTCTTTAGGGTTTTCTATGTAGAGGATCATGTCATCTGCAAACAGTGAGAGTTTCACTTCTTCTTTTCCTATCTGGATTCCTTTTACTTCTTTTTCTGCTCTGATTGCTGTGGCCAAAACTTCCAAAACTATGTTGAATAGTAGTGGTGAGAGTGGGCACCCTTGTCTTGTTTCTGATTTTAGGGGAAATGCTTTCAATTTTTCACCATTGAGGGTAATGCTTGCTGTGGGTTTGTCATATATAGCTTTTATTATGTTGAGGTATGTTCCTTCTATTCCTGCTTTCTGGAGGGTTTTAATCATAAATGGGTGTTGAATTTTGTCAAAGTCTTTCTCTGCATCTATTGAGATAATCATATGGTTTTTATCTTTCAATTTGTTAATGTGGTGTATTACATTGATTAATTTGCAGATATTAAAGAATCCTTGCATTTCTGGGATAAAGCCCACTTGGTCAAGGTGTATGATTTGTTTAATATGTTGTTGGATTCTGTTTGCTAAAATTTTGTTAAGGATTTTTACATCTATGTTCATCAGTGATATTGGCCTGTAGTTTTCTTTTTTTGTGGCATCTTTGTCTGGTTTTGGCATTAGGATGATGGTAGCCTCATAGAATGAGTTTGGAAGTTTACCTTCTGCAATTTTCTGGAAGAATTTGAGTAAGATAGGTGTTAGCTCTTCTCTAAATTTTTGGTAGAATTCAGCTGTGAAGCCATCTGGTCCTGGGCTTTTGTTTGCTGGAAGATTTCTGATTACAGTTTCGATTTCCTTGCTTGTGATGGCTCTGTTAAGATCTTCTGTTTCTTCCTGGTTCAGTTTTGGAAAGTTATACTTTTCTAACAATTTGTCCATTTCTTCCAAGTTGTCCATTTTATTGGCATAGAGCTGCTGGTAGTAGTCTCTTATGATCCTTTGTATTTCAGTGTTGTCTGCTGTGATCCCTCCATTTTCATTTCTAATTTTCATTTCTGTAATAAACCCTACTTAAATGATGTATTATTGTTTTTATGTATTTCTGCATTTGATTTTCTGATATTTCATTAATGAGATTTTGGTCTGTACTTTTCTTTCCTTGATTTTAGTATCAAGGTAATATTGGGCTTATAAGATGAGATGGGCAGTGCCCCTCCTCTATTTTTTAAAAGAATTGTTTAGAGTTAGAATTATGTTTAAATGTTTAGAATCCAGTGGTCTCTTCTAGGTCTAAACTTTGTTTATGGGAAAAATTTAAATTATGAATTCAATTTTTTAAATTGATGTAGAGCTATTCAGGTTTTCTGATTCTTCTTGAGAAGATTCTGATAATTATGTTTTTTAAAGAATCAACCTATTTAATCGGGTTGATAATGTCATGGTCTGGGTGTGGGTTGGAAAAGAACTTCCAGATATGAGACAGAATGAGAGGGAAATAAAGTTTATTAGAGTGGGAGATGCTGTTAGAACAACAGACTAGCTCAAGAGAGAACCAGGCTCCGTAGTCCACTTTTATACCCAGCGTACAAGGAGTGGGATGGGGTCTTGTAGGTCATTTGCTGATTGGATACTGGGCAGGGTGAGGAGTAGGGCAATTACCTTCTCCCTGTGAGGCAGGAGGGGAGACAGGTTACACTGCTCAGGAGGACCTGAAATCCATTTAATAGTTACAACATGGAGGGAAGGACAATAAGGGCCTGCTTCTTCCTTCCTGCTTTCCAAGACCCTCCTTATCTGCTCTTTCATCCTTGGGTCACCACAGATAATATTCCCATACTTTTTAAAGCTCCATGGACTCTGTAGAAATGGCCTGTTTTACTTTGCATTTTGGTCATTTTTCTTGGTTAGTTATTAATTTTATCCCACCCCCAAATCTGTCTTTGGTTTCATTGATTTTTTTTCCCCTCTTTATTCCCATTTTCCTGTTCATTGTATTCTGCTCCTTATTATTTCCTTCCTTCTACTTTTTTGGGGGATTAATTTGCTCTTCTTTTTCTAGCTTCTGGAAGAGAATTCTTAGATCATTGGTTTTTAGACCTTTTTTCATTAACACGTGGGTTGGTGGGAAGTAAGTTGTTCAGTTTACAATTATTTGGGAGTTTGACTGTTAGTGATTTCTAAGTTTATTTCATTGTATTCATGTGATAGCTTACAGTGAATGATGTTGGATTCATGATCTCTGAAGAAGGTTTAGCTTCAGGATCAGGGACCAGGCTTGATCACTCAGAGCTTTTATGTAGCAGAAGTTTTATTACAGTGAAAAAGTCCAGAGAAAGCGTCTGACATAGACATCAGAAGGGGGAGGGAGAGTGCCCTGTCACTTATCTTAGCAGGGGAGCTATATACTTTTTTAATTGGTTATTAACAATAAATCAAAAGACTGTCTCAAGGTTGTAAAGGTCTTACCAGACCCACTCCCACTTTACATTTTAAGATAACTGGATTAGAACTAACAATAGAAAGATCTTACCAGACCCACTCTCATAACATACACTTTAAGATGATGGTGGTCCAGTGGCTAAAACTCCACAATCCCAATGCAGGGGGCCCAGGTTCATTCCCTGGTCGGGGAACTAGATCCCACATGCCACAACTAAGACCCATAGCAGTTTCCACCTGCCCCACCCCCACCCCCACGAAAAAAAATGTGTGTGTATACATATATGCACACACACACATATATATATTTTTTAAGATGACAGAATTAATTAGTTAAGGTTCTTAAGAAGGATACATTGTTGTCATATAATCATTGGTACAGAGTTTAAGGAAAAACATACCCTTGAGCTTGATGAGCTGTTTTGTTGTGCAATCAATAGCTCTGGTCTTAAACGGAGTCTTATGTGACTAAGATACAGGAATGTAGGAAAAAAAAATGTTTGTCCTTTTCTCCTCCTAGAGAGTCCCAGACAACTTTCTCCTCCTTGGGGACCCCAGACTGCTTATCAACCTACCTAAGAATTAGCTCTCTCACATGGAACATATTTTGTGTGTGTTTATTTTTTATACTTGTTTTATTGTCCAGCATATATTATATCTTGGTGAATATTCCATTCACACTTTAAGAATACGTATTCTACTACCACTGTGTATTCTTTAAACATCAATTGGATCAAGTTATTTGATTGTTTTGTTCAAATCTGTCTTTACTGATTTTCTGTCTACTGCTCTGTTGATTTCTGAGAGGAGAGTTGAAATCTCCAACATCGTGTGGACTTGTTTTCTTTCACTTTAAGTATCAGTTTTTACATTATGTGTTCTGACACTGTTAATTAGGTACTTAAGCATTCAGGATTGTGTGTCTTCATAAGGAACCAAACTCTTTATCATTCTACACTGTCCTAAATTTATATCTGATAATAGTTGTAGTTTTGTAGTCTACTGTCTTATAAAATTATACAGTCCTCCAGGTTTCATGTGCTTTTTATTTGAATATGTTTATATTTCCATACTTGGATCTTTTTAAACCTGTATGTATATTTAGATTGGGTTTCTTGTAGGTAACATTTTAATTGGATCTTTTGTTATATATACATTCATACACTTAAGTAGCAAGCCATCAATAGTATTGACAGGACCATGGACAGAGCACCAGGCTTCCCTGTCCTTCACCATCTCCTGGAGCTTGCTGAAACTCATGTCTGTTGAGTTGGTGATGCCATCCAACCATCTCATCCTCTCTTGTCCCCTTCTCATCCTGCCTTCAATCTTTCCCAGCATCAGGGTCTGTTCTAATGAGTTGGCTCTTCACATCAGGTGGCCGAAGTATTGGAGCTTCAGCATCAGTCCTTCCAATGAATATTTAGGATTGATTTCCTTTAGGATTGACTGGTTTGATCTCCTTGCAGTCTTTCATGATTTTTTTCATGATTTTTTTTTAGCAAACACAAAAATTTATGTAATAACTTCAACAGTCCTTTTCCTTTAAAACAGATAAATACAGAAATGTTAGTTGTTTCAACTTGGTTATTAAATAGGTGATTTCCTTATTTAGCTTGTACCTAGCACATATTCTGGTATCAGCAAAGAGAAGCAATTTGTACTGGTATGTTTGCTTTCTATTTCTCTTGAATTAAAGTTGGCTCTCTGCTTGCCTTTCAGATTTCAAATTTTCCCTTTTCAAAACTGGGAGTTGTATTATGTTTCTGTAGTATTCCCACCCTTTCCAGAATAGTGCGTCATAACCTTTCTTCATATAAGTGTTCAGGTGTTTACTGTATAATACACAATGCCTGTTTTGTTTTTTCCTTACACTGACAAGGTACATCTTGAGCTTGGGAATGAAGTATGGGTAAAGATGCTTTACATCTTTACAACGAGATTCACCAGCATTTGACCTCATTGTTTCTTGTTTTAGGTTGAGGTACCTCTGTGACTGAGGGAATGAGGCAGGTGATGTTGTACTGGGCCTTTCAGGACTCAACTGTTAATCTGATTTTAATTGGGAGCACAGAGTGTGATGCACAGGTTTACCAGGTACTAGCCCAACATCATTAGGCCCTTTTATACGTTTATTAATGAAATGTTCATAACAATTCTGCCTCAGATTTTGTTCTATTGAGCATGGAATATTTAGCACAATAACAAGCACAAATTGTCAATATGGTAACCATTGTCATGATTATCATGCTGCTGTTACTTTACAGAAGAGGAAATAGAGGCTCATAAAGATTGCTTCAGGGATATAAAACAGTCAATAAAGAGGAATAATATATAGGGCATATAGCTTTATAGTCTGTGCTATATCCCATGGGCTTCCCTGGCGGTGCTAATGTAAAGAACCTGCCTGCCTATGCAGGAGACATAAGAGATACAGGTTTGATCCCTGGATTGGGAAGATCCCTTGGAGGAGGACATGGCAACCCACTCCAATATTCTTATCTGAAGCCTAGAAAATCCCACGGACAAAGGTGCATGGTGGGCTGCAGGCCAGTGAGTTGCAAAGAGTCATACACGACTGAAGTGACTTAGCATGCATGCATATCCTTTTCATTTAAATATTTTCCATGTAGAATGTACGCAAGATGTATCCTTAGGCAGACTTCAAATTCCGCAGTTGGCACTTAGTAGTCGAATGACCACAGGCAAGTCATGAGGCTCAGTTTCCTGATCTGTACAGTGGGGATGATACTTAATACACTAGAGCTGGGTAGCTGTGAGGGTTACTAGTCCTCAGGCTCTCTTATCCCTAGACTAGGCATGAAGCTTCATTGGCTTGCACTCATTTATTTCCATGTGCTCTTAGGCCTTCAAAGTGGTTTGGTTCATGAAAGATAGATGGGATAAAATTAGTATTGCAGGGGAGCTGCTTATGCTTTCCTCCTTCCTTGTCATAGCCATTATCCAGAATTTTGTGTTAATCATTCTCTTGTTTTTCTTTATAGTTTATCTGCTATACATGCTTTCCTAAATAGTATTTTTGAACTTTGATATAGAGTATAATTGGAGAAGGAAATGGCAACCCACTCCAGTATTCTTGTCTAGAGAATCCCTTGGACAGAGGAGCCTGGTGGGCTGTTGTCCATAGGGTCACAGAGAATTGGACACGACTGAAGCAACTTAGCATGCATGCATGCATGCATTAGAGAAGGAAATGGCAACCCACTCCAGTATTCTTGCCTGGAGAATCCCGGGGATGGAGGAGCCTGGTTGGCTGCCTTCTATGAGGTCTCACAGAGTCAGACATGACTGAAGTGACTTAGCAGCAGCTAGAGTATAATATATATTCTTCTGGGACTTTTCTTCACTCAACATACTTTTGAAAATTTAGCCATCTGTAGTTTACATACATTGACTTCATTGTCATATCAGTTCAGTTCATTTCACTCAGTCATGTCTGACTCTCTGTGACCTCATAGACTGCAGCACTCCAGGCTTCCCTGTCCATCACCAACTCCCAGAGGTTAATCAAACTCATGTCCATTGAGTCAGTGATGCCATCCAGCCATCTCATCCTCTGTCTCACCTCATCCCCTTCTCCTCCTGCCTTCAGTCTTCCCAGCATCAAGGTATTTTCCAATGAGTCAATTCTTCACATCAAGCAGCCAAAGTATTGGAGTTTCAGCTTCAGCATCAGTCCTTCCAATGAATATTCAGGACTGCTTTCCTTTAGGATGGACTGGTTGAATCTCCTTGCAGTCCAAGGGACTCTCAAGAGTCTTCTCCAACACCACAGTTCAAAAGCATCAATTCTTCGGTGCTCAGCTTGCCTTATAGTCCAACTCTCACATCCATGCATGACTACTGGATAAACCATAACCTTGACTAGACGGACCTTTGTTGGCAAAGTAGTGTCTCTGCTTTTCAATATGCTGTCTAGGTTGGTCATAGCTTTTCTTCCAAGGAGCAAGCATTTTTTAATTTCATGGCTACAGTCACCATCTGCAATGATTTTGGAGTCCAAGAAAATAAAGTCTGTCACTGTTTCTATTGTTTCCCCATCTATTTGCCATGAAGTGATGGGACCAAATGCCATGATGTTAGTTTTCTGAATGTTGAGCTTTAAGCCAACTTTTTCACTCTCCTTTTTCACTTTCATCAAGAAGCTCTTTAGTTCTTCTTTGCTGTGTTCCATAAGGGTGGTGTCATCTGCTTATCTGAGTTGCTGATATTTTTCCCAGCAATCTTGGTTCCAACTTGTATAGTGTTATAATATTTGTATATACTATAGTATTTTTGTTCTACTGTTGATGGACATTTAGATTGTTTCTCATTTGTGGACTTTTATGAGAAATAGTGCTGTGAACATTTTTGAGCATGTTTCCCAGTGCTGAAGAGTTTCTTCATGGTGAAAGTGTGAATCACAAGGCGTGTGCATCACTAAAGGAGTTCATTCACTCATCCAGTAATTATCATCGAGTACTGCTATGTGTCAAGTACATGTTTAGGTGCTTGGAATATCAGTGAACTGAGCAGATGGTTTACATTTTACTTATGATAGCCAGATGATAAATAATAAATATAAATGAAATAGAAGGATAGCTGCCCAAGAGAGAAGAATCAGCAGGATTAGGGGAATTTCTTGTGCAGGAAGGTGCATGGAGCGGTGGTGTGGGGGTGGTGGTGCAGGCATCATCAAAGGTAATATTTGAAAACAGACTTACAGGAATCTATGCACCATTTAGAACTTTTTCAACCTTATAAATACCAGAAAGAAACAACTATGGCCATTAAGCACACAGTGATGAATGATTAAAGAAAGTATCTTCACACTTCTCACAGAATTATTTTTCTTTAGTTAATCAGATTTTAATCACTCTAACTTATGGAAGGATATATTCCAGATCCTGATCTCTATCAGTCTGTATAAAGGAACTTTATTTTATTTTTAATTGGAGGATAATTGCTTTACAGTGTTGTTAGTTTCTGGTGTACAACAACTTGAATCAGCTGTTAGTATACAAATATCCCCTCCTCCTCGAGCCTCTCTCTCACCCCACCCCTCTAGGTCATCACAGAGCACCAAGCTGAGCTCCCTGTGTTATACGGCAGCTCCCCACTGACTCTCTGTTTTACATGTTAGTGTGTATATGTCAGTGTTAATCTCTCAATTCGTCCCACCCTCTTCTTCCTCCACCATGTATGTCCACAAGTTCATTCTCTACATCTGTGTCTGTATAGAGGAACTTTAAGTGTGCTCAGACTTGAATAGAAATTATGTTTACCTGCTAACTTTTTATGGGTAACAAAGTATTGTTGAGGTAGCGTTTACTTGGTTTTAAATTCACTTAGGTTAAATTCACCACCATACATAAATGGGGTTCTTAATTCATGGACTAATATCCTATCTGTCACAGTGATGCAATCTGTGACCCCATAGCTTTCTATGACATTTTTGTAAAGTGTGGCAGTACACAGCCTGCATTCTGTGGTCACTTGGCCATGGGTTCAAATCACAACCCCACTACTGTGTGACCTAGGTCAGCTTAATCTGAGTCTCTGTCTTCATTCCTCCTCTGTATGAGGATAAAATACTACATACAAGAAGAGCACTAAATAAAGCTTAGTTGTTTTGTTTTGTTTTTTTTCTACTTTTTGTTTTGAAATAATATATTGATGGGAAGTTAGAGAGAGGTCCTTTGCACCCAGTTTTTCCCCCAGTGATTACTTCTTATATAACTACAGTGCAATATCAATCCAGGAAATGAACATTGTTACAATAATGAGTATAGTTCTAATGCAACTTTATTACATGTGTTCAATTCAGTTCAGTCACTCAGTCGTGTTTGACTCTCTGTGACCCCGTGGACTGCAGCACGCCAGACCTGCCTGTCCATCACCAACTCCCAGAGGTTAATCAAACTCATGTCCATCGAGTTGGTGATGCCATCCAATCAACTCATCCTCTGTCGTCCCCTTCTCCTCCTGCCCTCAGTCTTTCCAAGAATCAGGGTCTCTTCAAATGAGTCAGCTTTTTGCATCAGGTGGCCAAAGTATTGGAGTTTCAGTTTCAGCATCAGTCCTTCCAATGAATAGTCAGGACTGCTTTCCTTTAGGATGGACTGGTTGGATCTCTTTGCTGTTCAAAGGACTCTCAAGAGTCTTCTCCAACACCATAGTTCAAAAGCATCAGTTCTTTGGCGCTCAGCCTTCTTTACAGTCCAACTCACACATCCATACATGATTACTGGAAAAACCATAGCCTTGACTAGATGGACCTTTGTTGGCAAAGTAATGATTACAAAGTAATCACATGTGTATGTTCATATAACCTCACAGTCAAGATGCAGAACAGTTCCGAACAATCCCATCACCAAAGCTCTCCCTCTTGTTACCTCTTTATAGTCAAACATACCCTCTTCCCCCAGGCCACATTGTCCCTAATTTCAGGCAAAGCACTAATCTGTTTTGCATCTCTGTATTTTTTTTTTTTTTTTTTATGATAGGGACTTTTTATTGTAAAAGGCAAACTGAAGTATATTGAACATTTGCTCCTATGATTAATAATATATTTTTTTCATTTGTCTCACTTAATTGAATTATAAGTCATATGCAAAATAAAATTCCATGATTTTAAGTGTCCAGCTCAATGAGTTCTGATAATTGTATACAGTCTGGTGTCAGTGCCACAATCAATACACCAATACACAGAATATCTACATCACTTCAAAACATTCTTTTGTTCCCTTTCACAGTGAATTCCCCTACCCAAACCCTGGCAATCACTGATATGCCTTCTCTTGTTAAGAGTTTCTAAGTTTTCATGTAATGCAGTCATACAGTGAGTGTGTTCTTTTGTATCTGGTTTCTTTTACTTGGCATAGCCATTTTCTGATGTTCACCCATGTTGTTGCATTTATCAGTAGACGTTTCCTGTCATTGTGGAGTCGTATTTTAACATAAGGATATGTTATAACCTGGTTATCCATTTACCTGCTGATGGGCATTTGCATCTCTGTATTCTTGTCATTTTGGGAATGTTATGTAAGATCATTCATAAGACCTTTCGAAACTGACTCTTTAAAAAACTCACACTACTGCCTTTAGGATCCATCCAGTTTGCTCTATCAATAATTAGTTCCCTTTGATTGCAACTGTTATCCCATGGTATGGATGTACCACAGTTTATTTAACCATTAGCTTATTAAAGGAGATTTGGGTCCTTTCAAGTTTTGGGCTCGTATGAATAACACTTAATTAAGATTTGTGAAGTCCGTGGGGTCAAAAAAGAGTCGGACACAACTTAGTGACTAAATAGCAGCAGTAGCAGTTCAGATTTTTGTGTGAACCTAAATTTATTTCTGCTCAGGAGTGAGATTGCTAATGCATATGATAAATGTTACATTTAGTGTTTTTTTAAGAAACTGCCAGACTGTTTTCCAGAATGGCTCTGTTATTTCACACTCTCAGTGGGAATGTGTAAGAGATCTAATATCTCCACATTTTTTAATAGCTCTGTGCTGATAACCCATCATGATCTTAATTTGTGTTTATTACCTGATGGCTAGTGATGTGGAACATTTTGTCATGTGCATATTTGCCATGTGCATATCCTTATTGGTATTGCATATCCTCTATGTATTTTGTCCATTTTCTAATAGGGTGATTTGTTTTTGTTTTGAGAGTTCTTTATACATGGTAGATGTGAATCCTTTGTCAGATCGGTGGTTTGCAGATATTTTCTCCCAGTGTGTAGCTTGTTTTTTCATCTTCTTTATAGGTCTTTTGCAGAACAAAAGTCTTAAATTTTGATGAAATCAAATTCATCCATATTTTTCTTTTATGGATTGGGTTTTTGATAAATCTTAAGACCTTCAACAAGTCCTATGTTCTTAAGATTTCTCTTGTTTTCTTCCAAAGATTTTAGTTTTGTGTTTTATATTTAAAACTGATCCACCTTGAGTTAGTTTTTATATAAAAAGTGAAGGTTAAGTTGAAGTCCAGTTTTTCCTATGAGTACCCATTTGTTTCAGCCATTTGTTGAAAAGTCTTTCCTTTTTCCACTGAATTGTTCTCACACTTTTGTCACAATGAGTTGCACTTACTTGTGTGGGTGTATTTCTTGTTGCTGTATTCTATTCCATTCATCTATGCATGTATCCTGCCAATACCATCCTGTCTAAATTATTGCATGTAAGTCTTAAAACTGGATAGTGATTCTTTTCACTGTATTTTTCTTTTCCCAGAATTGTTTTAGCTATTCTAGTTCTTTTCCACATAAATCTTGGAATAATCTTATGTATATCTACAAAAAGATCTTGCTACGATTTTGATAGGAATAGACCTAGCCCAACAGACCAGTGTGGTGAGAATTGACATCTTTACTGTGATGCACCTTTCAATCCAAGAAAATTAAGTCTGACAGATTTTATTCTTTTGGGTTCCAAAATCACTGCAGATGGTGACTGTAGCCATGAAATTAAAAGATTCTTGCTCCTTGGAAGAAACTTTATGACAAACTTAGACAGCTTATTAAAAATCAGAGACATTACCTTGCCAACAAAGGTGCATCTAGTCAAAGCTATGGTTTTTCCAGTAGTCATGTATGGATGTGAGATTTGGACTATAAAGAAAGCTGAGTGCCAAAGGATTGATGCTTCTGAACTGTGGTATTGGAGAAGACTCTGAGAGTCCCTTGGACTGCAAGGACATCCAGCCAGTCCATCCTAAAGGAGATCAGTCCTGAATATTCATTGGAAGGACTGATGCTGAAACTCCAGTACTTTGACCACGTGATGTGAAAAGCTGACTCCTTAGAAAAGACCCTGATGCTGGGGAAGATTGAAGGCAGGAAGAGAAGGGGATAAGAGAGGATGAGATGGTTGGATGGCATCACCAAATCAATGGACATGAGTTTGAGCAAGCTCCAGGAGTTGGTGGAGGACAGGGAGGCCTGGTGTCCATGGGTCGCAAAGAGTCAGACATGACTGAGCAACTGAACAACAACAACAATCTTTCAGTCCACGAACAGTATCTCTTATCAACATTTTGTAGTTAATCGGCATAAAGATGCTTTTACACCTCTGTCAAAAATCAATTGACCCTACTTGTATAGGTCTATTTCAAGTCTCTATGTTTTTTCGTTTATCTGTGTGTCTATCCTATGGTCAATAATGGACATTCCTAATTACTCTTGCTATGTAAGTCTTGAAATTGGATAGTAATTCTTTATTATTCTTCTTTCCATTATCCATTCAGCTATTATAGAGCATTTGCCTTTTAATATAAATATTAAAACAATCTTGTCTCTATCTGCAAAAGGAAATGTTGTTAGGATTGTATTAGGAATTCTGTTAAACTGGTAGATCACATTACTTTTTCCTACATTGATTATCTCTATCCATGAACATTGTCTTTCCATATATTTAGATCTTTTTTGATTTCTAAACTTTGTAGTTTTCAGCATACTAGGACTATGCATGTTTGTTAGTATTTAATTTTGTTTAGAGCTGATTTCCATATAATTAAATGGCTGTTCAAATTATTTTATAGTGGTTTGTGCCTTTCGAGGAATTGGTCCATTTCACTTGTATTGTCATTTTGTGTGAGTACTGTTCTTAGTACTTCCTGTCATCCTTTTGCTGTCTTGTAGTCTGTAGTGATATCCCCATTTTTATTCTTTTTGTTTGGTAAGTTGTGTCTTCTCCTTTGTCTTTGTCAGTCTTGCTGGAGGTTTGTTAATTTTATTTGACCTTTTCAAATCACAAACTTTTTGTTGAATTGACTTTCAGTTTTTCAATTGATTTCTGCTCTTACATTTATTATTTCTTACCTCCTATGAAGTAGAGGTTGAAGTCTTAAGTTTCTTGCGCTGCATCCCTTGCTGTCCTGGTGAGAGAACTTCCTCCTCACTGGTCAGTGGTGTGGAAGTTGATGCTCCCACTGGGCACTGCTAATACCTCCCTGGATGATAGGGGTATGGGTGCCTATTTAGTGTTTCTCATGTGTTCTTCACTGACACATCAAAGGAGAAGGGATATAGGGGTGAGGGAGGTTACTGATAAATAGCGATGGAAGTCTGGACTTTACACCAGGCCTTCAGCGGGGGAGTACCTGATTATTGTTCTGGACGTAACAGCTCAGGCTCCTCACATCATCTCCATGGACACTGCTGGGGGCCTCGTTACCACCCAGTGAGGACCAAAGCCCTAGCTCCCCACCAGGCTTCTCTGACACAGGCAGCAGAGAATGGTTGCGGCAGCTACCATTTGCGGCCAGGGTTGAAGCTGAAGCTTCCCACTGGAACTTTGCTGGTGGGAGAGGAAACAGTCTTTTTTCTGTGGTGTTTAGCTGCAGTTTTCTGTCTTGCCAGACTGCCCTGTTCCTGGTCCTTTGAATAGAGGGAACAGCCTTTTGTGATTTTTTTTTTAATACTTTTTGGTGTTTTTGAGATGACAGTTACATGAGCATATATGAGGCTAAAAGAAAACCCTAGAAATTTCACCATTGTCATTCCTCGGGTCCTGAGGTCTCTAGACAGCCTGCCTCCTTTCTGCCTTTCTCAGTTTTGTATAGAATGTGTAGAGTCCTTAGCTGTGCTTATCTGGAATAAGGAACAGCATGTTTATTCAATCTTTCTTCTTTTTTTTTTTTTTCAATCTTTCTATTCTATGAAGTGCATTGCCACATTTTTACAGATTTGAATTACTGATTTCTCGTCAGTTCTATGTTCTATCTATACCTTCTCCCAATTGAGGGCTTATTTTCCCATTTTCTTCATGGTAATCTTTTGCCTAACTGTAGTTATTAACTTTACTGAAGTTGAATGCATTCATTTCTCCCTTGTGCTCTTGCTTTTTGTTTTCTTGATTAAGAAACTTATTCCAGCTCTAAGGTTACACAGATACTTTCCTATATTTCCTCATGAAAGTTTTAAACTTCATCTGTCCTATCCAAAATTTTGAATTAAGTCAAGTAGGGATCTGATTTCATCCCTCTCCCACTGTAGAGAGCTGTAGCACCATGACATTTTCCTCCCCTTTCCTACCAATTTCTAGTGCCACATTTGTCATGTGTATAACTGCATTGAATCTATAGATACGTTTGGAGAGACTAGGCATCTTTACCATCAAGAACATGGTGTTTTTGACAAAATTCAACACCCATTTATGGTTAAAACCCTCCAGAAAGCAGGAATAGAAGGAACATACCTCAACATAATAAAAGCTATATATGACAACCCACAGCAAGCATTACCCTCAATGGTGAAAAATTGAAAGCATTTCCCCTAAAATCAGGAACAAGACAAGGGTGCCCACTCTCACCACTACTATTCAACATAGTTTTGGAAGTTTTGGCCACAGCAATCAGAGCAGAAAAAGAAGTAAAAGGAATCCAGATAGGAAAAGAAGAAGTGAAACTCTCGCTGTTTGCAGATGACATGATCCTCTACATAGAAAACCCTAAAGACTCTACCAGAAAATTACTAGAGCTAATCAACAAATATAGTGAAGTTGCAGGATATAAAATTAACACACAGAAATCCCTTGCATTCCTATACACTACCAATGAGAAAACAGAAAGAGAAATTAAGGAAACAATACCATTCACCATTGCAACAAAAAGAATAAAATACTTAGGAGTATATCTACCTAAAGAAACAAAAGACCTATACATAGAAAACTATAAAACACTGATGAAAGAAATCAAAGAGGACACAAACAGATGGAGAAACATACCGTGTTCATGGATTGGAAGAATCAATATTGTCAAAATGGCTATACTACCCAAAGCAATCTATAGATTCAATGCAACACCTATTAAGCTACCAATGGTATTTTTCACAGAACTAGAACAAATAATTTCACAATTTGTATGGAAATACAAAAAACTTCGAATAGCCAAAGTAATCTTGAGAAAGAAGAATGGAACTGGAGGAATCAACATGCCTGACTTCAGACTCTACTACAAAACTACAGTCATCAAGACAGTATGGTACTGGCACAAAGACAGAAATACAGATCAATGGAGCAGAATAGAAAGCCCAGAGATAAATCCACGAACCTATGGACACCTTATCTTCGACAAAGGTGGCAAGGATATACAATGGAAAAAAGGACAACCTCTTTAACAAGTGGTGCTGGGAAAACTGGTCAACCACTTGTAAAAGAATGAAACTAGAACACTTTCTAACACCATACACAAAAATAAACTTAAAATGGATTAAAGATCTGAATGTAAGACCAGAAACTATAAAACTCCTAGAGGAGAACATAGGCAAAACTCTCTCCGACATAAATCACAGCAGGATCCTCTATGACCCACCTCCCAGAATACTGGAAATAAAAGCAAAAATAAACAAATGGGACCTAATGAAACGTAAAAGCTTTTGCACAACAAAGGAAACTATAAGCAAGGTGAAAAGACAGCCCTCAGATTGGGAGAAAATAATAGCAAATGAAGCAACAGACAAAGGATTAATCTCAAAAATATACAAGCAACTCCTGAAGCTCAATTCCAGAAAAATAAATGACCCAATCAAAAAATGGGCCAAAGAACTAAACAGACATTTCTCCAAAGAAGACATACAGATGGCTAACAAACACATGAAAAGATGCTCAACAGCACTCATCATCAGAGAAATGCAAATCAAAACCTCAATGAGGTACCATTACACGCCAGTCAGGATGGCTGCTATCCAAAAGTCTACAAGCAATAAATGCTGGAGAGGGTGTGGAGAAAAGGGAACCCTCTTACACTGTCGGTGGGAATGCAAACTAGTACAGCCACTATGGAGAACAGTG
Source organism: Muntiacus reevesi (assembly GCF_963930625.1). NCBI lineage: Eukaryota > Metazoa > Chordata > Mammalia > Artiodactyla > Cervidae > Muntiacus > Muntiacus reevesi. The sequence goes on along the minus strand of NC_089254.1, from coordinate 96,804,538 downwards.
TGGAGATTTCTTAAAAAACTGGAAATAGAACTGCCATATGACCCAGCAATCCCACTTCTGGGCATACACACCGAGGAAACCAGATCTGAAAGAGACACATGCACCCCAGTGTTCATCGCAGCACTGTTTACAATAGCCAGGACATGGAAGCAACCTAGATGCCCATCAGCAGACGAATGGATAAGGAAGCTGTGGTACATATACACCATGGAATATTACTCAGCCATTAAAAAGAATTCATTTGAATCAGTTCTAATGAGATGGATGAAACTGGAGCCCATTATACAGAGTGAAGTAAGCCAGAAAGATAACGAACATTACAGCATACTAACACATATATATGGAATTTAGAAAGATGGTAATGATAACCCTATTTGCAAAACAGAAAAAGAGACACAGATGTACAGAACAGACTTTGGGACTCTGTGGGAGAAGGTGAGGGTGGGATGTTTCGAGAGAACAGCATGTATATTATCTATGGTGAAACAGATCACCAGCCCAGGTTGGATGCATGAGACAAGTGCTCGGGCGTGGTGCACTGGGAAGACCCAGAGGAATCGGGTGGAGAGGGAGGTGGGAGGGGGGATCGGGATGGGGAATACATGTAACTCCATGGCTGATTCATGTCAATGTATGACAAAACCCACTGCAATGTTGTGAACTAATTAGCCTCCAACTAATAAAAAAAAAAGAAAAAAAAAAAGAGTTGGTTAAGCATTCAAATCAATAAAAACAATTCACTACATTAATAGAATTAAGGAGAAAAACCATATCTTCGATAAATTCAATACCCACCCAAGATAAAAAAAACAACCTCTCAGCAACCCAGAAACAGAATGAATCTTCCTCAACCTGATAATGACCATGTATTAAAATTCTGCACCTAGCATATTTAATGGTGAAAGACTGAAATACTGTTTTCTGGTGTGACTTGGAAGAAGGTAAGGGTGTCCACTCTCACAAGTTCTATTCCAAGCTCTTTTAGTTTCTTTACATAAAAATAATATTTTTTGTTTTTAAAGTTTACTTTTAGTATAAAATTATTTTTGAATAAGTAAAACATTTACTCATCAAAAGTAAAAAATATATTAGAAAGTATACCAAGTTTCTCTTTCTCCCCGATCCCTCTATCCATTGCATTCCATCTGCTCCACTTCCCTATAGGTCACCATTTTTATTAAACCATGTTTGTGGTTTATCCTTTTAAGTAACTTTTTCACTCCATAAAAGTTGTTTTTGCAATAATTCTTTTTGGAAAAAAAAAGAAAATTAGCAAACTACTATATACATAGTGTATATCATCTTCTATGGAGTATTGTTGCCTAACAAAATTTAACCTGATTTTAATGAGTTAAACTTCTAGTTGAAGGGAATTACCTGAAGAGCCTATGAGGGAACACCACACAAATCCAGAATGCAAAATATTTTACAATCCAACTGATTGCTTCTCTCCAACATGTACAAAATAAAGACAGGAGAAAATAAAAGACAGGAGAGGGAACTATTCTAGATTAAGAAAGACTTAAGTATGACATCCAAACATGATGGCTAATCTTTGACTGCTTTCTGGTTTAAAAACATCGTAAAGCCGAACTTCCTGGGTGGTGCAGTGGTGAGGAATCCATCTGCCAATGCAGGAGACAAGGGTTTGATCCCTGATCCAGGAAGATCCCACAGGCCATGGAACAACTAAGCCCATGTGCCAGAACTATTGAGCCTGTGCTCAACAAGAGAAGCCACAACAGTGAGAAGCACATGCACCACAACTACAGAGTAGCCCCCACTTGTCGCAACTAGGGGAAAGTCCACACAGCAACAAAGACTCAGCAGAGCCAAAAATTAATTAAAAAAAAAAAAAAAAAAAAAAGCCCAAACAGCTTAAAGCTCACTTCTGGAGGGTAAATGTGAAGACAGACTTGTACTAGAAAGAACACAAGGGAATAATAGCTATTTGAGTTGTCCATGGAAATTATATTGGGGTTATCAAGGTTACTTATTTTTTGGAGATGCTAGTTAACTATTTTAAGGATGAAATGCCAAATCTGTGAGTTACTTCAAAGTAGCAAAAATAAATTTAAAAAATTAGTATTAAAAGCAGGAAAAATATGTTGCCAATTTTTAAGGCTTTATATATGCTTTTTCTTAATTTAAAAAAAACTGGATCTACTTACAACAGAAACAGAGCGACTCAGGTCACTACCAGGTGGTAAAGAATCTACCTGCCAATGCAGGAGCTGCAGGAGACATGGGTTCAATCCCTGGGTCTGGAAGATCCCCTGGAGAAGGAACTGGGAACCCTTCCAGTATTCTTGCTGGCAAAATCCCAGGGACAGAGGAGCCTGGTGGGCTGTAGTTCATGGGGTCACAAGGGTTGGACACAACTGAGCATGCACACACAACAGAAAAAGGCATACAACATAGAACCTGATAAAAACTGAACTCTCTCAGGAAAGTCCTAAGAGATGAAATAAATACACCATCAGTTTTCGTCTGCATCTTAAAAGGACCTACTTTACCTACATTGTAAAATTCTTCTCTCTTGCCCGTTGGAGTTTGTAATACTAAACCCACTGTAAAACCCAGCACTATAAAGCACTCTCAGAGCAACAGCAGCCACAGACATGGTCACAAATACAAGCCCTGTTTTTCTCAATAAAGATTTACAGAAGGAAAAAATAAAGTAGCAAAAAAGCAGCAAAGAATGTCATCAAAAAAAAAAAAAAAAAAAAAAAGGCAGCCATCAGGGATTGGGTTCTCTACCAAAACAAGCATTAAGCTGGAAAAAACGATCAAAATCAACTTTCCCAGAACTATGAAACTGGTTCAGACATTTACAGCAATCAAGGAAGACTTTAATGAAGGAAGGGGCTGCTTAGGTAGGAGAGCTGCTTGCATGAACCAGCTACCATGCCCAAATATCTTAAATTCTGCTGCAGAGTAGGGACAGCAGCCCACATCCTTGGGGCGGCTGGCTGGTATGGGTGGGCAGTAAGGATCTTGTGCTCTAAGATTTCGGGGTTATGTGATTTAGTTAACATGGGGGTTCCCTGATGGTCAGCTGAGATGCTTGACTTTATTCAGCTCCCCTGCAGCAGCTTCTCTGGCAGCACACATCAGAACATTTAAAAAGGAATACACACTTTTAAATCTACACATTTAAGAAACCTCTGAGAGGTCAGGTCACAGGCTGAGATAACAGGTCAATAACACATACAAGTAAGGCTTTGCATAAATAGTTTGGAAAAGTTGCTATACAGATACCTGAAGACCTCAACAAGCAACAAAATCAACCCCTGAGGAGGAGAAGAACCTGATTTCCAGAGTTACCACAATACTCGAAATGTCCAGTTCTCAACAAAATATTACAAAGAAATCAGGAAATGTGGGTTCATTCATAGGAAAAAAGAATTTGACAGAAATTGGTAGAGTTGAATAGGCAGAAGAAACAAACATCAGCAAAGCTGAAGATATGGCTATTATCTTCCAGTCTCAGGAGTAACAATGAAAAAAGAATTTGACAGAAATTGGTAGAGTTGAATAGGCAGAAGAAACAAACATCAGCAAAGCTGAAGATATGGCTATTATCTTCCAGTCTCAGGAGTAACAATGAAAAAAGAAGGAAGAAATGCTCACTGCAGCACTATTTACAATAGCCAAGATGTGGAAGCAACCTGCATGTCCATCAACAGATGCATGGATGGATAAAGATGTGGTATATATACACAATGGAATATTACTCAGCTGTAAGAATGAATGAAATAATGACATTTGCAGTCACATGGATGGACCTAGACATTGTCATATTGAGTGAAGTAAGTCAGATGTAGAAAAACATATCATATGATGCTGCTTATATGTGGAATCTAAAAAATATGGTACAAATGAACTTATTTACAAAACAGAAATAGAGTCACAGATATAGAAAACCAACTTATGGTTACGGGGGGTGGGAGGGGAGGGAGGGAGGGATAAACTGGGAGATTGGGATTGACAAATATATAGTACTATATATAAAATAGATATTTAATAAGAACCTACTAAGAGCACAGGAAACTCTACTCAATGCTCTAATGATCCATAAGAAAAAAATCTAAAAAAGAGTGGATATATGCATATGTATAACTGATTCAATCCTCTGTACAGCAGCAACTAACACAACAACGTAAATCAACTATACTCCAATAATTTTTTTTAAAAAAGGAAGAAAAGAATAAAGTGAACAAAATTTGAGGGACCTGTTAGGTACCATCAAACATACCAATGTAAACATCATGGCACTTCCAGAGGGGAAGAGAGAGAGAAAAGGGCAGAGAAAAAATGTACAGAAATAATGACTGAAAACTTCCTAAATCTTGGAACGATACAGAGAAGATTAGCATGGCCCCTGCGCAAGGATGACACGCAAATTCGTGAAGCGTTCCATATTTTTAATCCAAAGGATCATAAGAGACTACTACCAGCAGCTCTATGCCAATAAAATGGACAACTTGGATGAAATGGACAAATTCTTAGAAAAGTATAACTTTCCAAAACTGAACCAGGAAGAAATAGAAGATCTTAACAGAGTCATCACAAGCAAGGAAATCGAAACTGTAATCAGAAATCTTCCAGCAAACAAAAGCCCAGGACCAGATGGCTTCACAGCTGAATTCTACCAAAAATTTAGAGAAGAGCTAACACCTATCTTACTCAAACTCTTCCAGAAAATTGCAGAAGAAGGTAAACTTCCAAACTCATTCTATGAGGCCACCATCACCCTAATTCCAAAACCAGACAAAGATGCCACAAAAAAAGAAAACTACAGGCCAATATCACTGATGAACATAGATGCAAAAATCCTTAACAAAATTCTAACAAACAGAATCCAACAACATATTAAAAAAATCATACACCATGACCAAGTGGGCTTTATCCCAGGAATGCAAGGATTCTTTAATATCCGCAAATCAATCAACGTAATACACCACATTAACAAATTGAAAGATAAAAACCATATGATTATCTCAATAGATGCAGAGAAAGCCTTTGACAAAATTCAACACTCATTTATGATTAAAACTCTCCAGAAAGCAGGAATAGAAGGAACATACCTCAACATAATAAAAGCTATATATGACAAACCCACAGCAAGCATCACCCTCAATGGTGAAAAATTGAAAGCATTTCCTCTGAAATCAGGAACAAGACAAGGATGCCCACTCTCACCACTACTATTCAACATAGTGTTGGAAGTTTTGGCCACAGCAATCAGAGCAGAAAAAGACATAAAAGGAATCCAGATAGGAAAAGAAGAAGTGAAACTCTCGCTGTTTGCAGATGACATGATCCTCTATATAGAAAACCCTAAAGACTCTTCCAGAAAATTACTAGAGCTAATCAATGAATATAGTAAAGTTGCAGGATATAAAATTAACACACAGAAATCCCTTGCATTCCTATACACTAACAATGAAAAAACAGAAAGAGGAATTAAGGAAACAATACCATTCACCATTGCAACAAAAAGAATAAAATACTTAGGAGTATATCTACCTAAAGAAACAAAAGACATATACATAGAAAACTATAAAACACTGATGAAAGAAATCAAAGAGGACACAAACAGATGGAGAAACATACCGTGCTCATGGATTGGAAGAATCAATATTATCAAAATGGCTATTCTACCCAAAGCAATCTATAGATTCAATGCAATCCCTATCAAGTTACCAACGGTATTTTTCACAGAACTAGAACAAATAATTTCACAATTTGTATGGAAATACAAAAAACCTCGAATAGCCAAAGTAATCTTGAGAAAGAAGAATGGAACTGGAGGAATCAACCTGCCTGACTTCAGACTCTACTACAAAGCCACAGTCATCAAGACAGTATGGTACTGGCACAAAGACAGAAATATGGATCAATGGAATAGAATAGAAAGCCCAGAGATAAATCCACGAACCTATGGACACCTCATCTTTGACAAAGGAGGCAAGGATATACAATGGAAAAAAGACAATCTCTTTAACAAGTGGTGCTGGGAAAACTGGTCAACCACTTGTAAAAGAATGAAACTAGAACACTTTCTAACACCATACACAAAAATAAACTCAAAATGGATTAAAGATCTGAATGTAAGACCAGAAACTATAAAACTCCTAGAGGAGAACATAGGCAAAACACTCTCCGACATAAATCACAGCAAGATCTTCTATGACCCACCTCCCAGAATATTGGAAATAAAAGCAAAAATAAACAAATGGGACCTAATGAAAATTAAAAGCTTTTGCACAACAAAGGAAACTATAAGTAAGGTGAAAAGACAGCCCTCAGATTGGGAGAAAATAATAACAAATGAGGAAACAGACAAAGGATTAATCTCAAAAATATACAAGCAACTCCTGAAGCTCAATTCCAGAAAAATAAACGACCCAATCAAAAAATGGGCCAAAGAACTAAACAGACATTTCTCCAAAGAAGACATACAGATGGCTAACAAACACATGAAAAGATGCTCAACATCACTCATCATCAGAGAAATGCAAATCAAAACCACAATGAGGTACCATTACACGCCAGTCAGGATGGCTGCTATCCAAAAGTCTACAAGCAATAAATGCTGGAGAGGGTGTGGAGAAAAGGGAACCCTCTTGCACTGTTGGTGGGAATGCAAACTAGTACAGCCACTATGGAAAACAGTGTGGAGATTTCTTAAAAAACTGGAAATAGAACTGCCATATGACCCAGCAATACCACTTCTAGGCATACACACTGAGGAATCCAGATCTGAAAGAGACACGTGCACCCCAATGTTCATTGCAGCACTGTTTACAATAGCCAGGACATGGAAGCAACCCAGATGCCCATCAGCAGATGAATGGATAAGGAAGCTGTGGTACATATACACCATGGAATATTACTCAGCCGTTAAAAAGAATTCATTTGAATCAGTTCTAATGAGATGGATGAAACTGGAGCCCATTATACAGAGTGAAGTAAGCCAGAAAGATAAAGATCATTACAGTATACTAACACATATATACGGAATTTAGATAGATGGTGGCGATAACCCTATATGCAAAACAGAAAAAGAGACACAGAAGTACAGAACAGACTTTTGAACTCTGGGGGAGAACGTGAGGGTGGGAGGTTTTGAAAGAACAGCATGTATATTATCTATGGTGAAACGGACCACCAGCCCAGGTGGGATACATGAGTCAGGTGCTCGGGCCTGGTGCACTGGGAGGACCCTGAGGAGTCGGGTGGGGAGGGAGGTGGGAGGGGGGATCGGGATGGGGAATACGTGTAACTATATGGCTGATTCATGTCAATGTATGACAAAACCCACTGAAATGTTGTAAAGTGATTGGCCTCCAACTAATAAAATAATATTTAAAAAAAAAAAAAAAAACTTCCTAAATCTGATGAAAGACATGAATCTATATGTCTAAGAACCTCAACAAACGCCAAGCAACATAAAGTTAAAAAGATCTTGTTAAGAAACATAATAATGGCAGTTTAGTTCAGTAGCTCCGTCATGTCCAACTCACTGTGACCCCATGAATCGCAGCACGCCAGGCTTCCCTGTCCATCACCAACTCCCGGAGTTTACTCAAACTCATGTCCATTGAGTCGGTGATGCCATCCAGCCATCTCATCCTCTGTCGTCCCCTTCTCCTCCTGCCCCCAATCCCTCCCAGCATCAGGGTCTTTTCTAATGAGTCAACTTATCACATGAGGTGGCCAAAGTATTGGAATTTCAGCTTCAGCATCAGTCCTTCCAATGAACACCCAGGACCGATCTCCCCTAGAATGGATTGGTTGGATCTCCTCTAGAGCCCTCTAATTTTTCTACTCCTCAGGGATTACTAAGTTTTCCTCACTGACTGCTGGAACAGTCCATTTGTGACTTTTCCAAACCATTTTGCAATGTATGAATTCCTTATGAAGTGTGGTCTCTTCCATACTATTTAGTGACCAGCCAGTAAACTGACAAAAATTTCCTTAAATGCCTGAATCCAAAAGGAGAGAGGTAGCACCTCTAAATCTCAGCAAAGCCAGAGTCCAGCCCTCTAGTTCTAAAGGATACATGAGACTGATCAAGACATACAGCCTCCAAATTTTGGAGCCCTCTTACCATTCTGCAGCAGCCTCTCCCTTTATCAAGCACTCTTCTGGTTCTTTTGAGTGTGTGATCAAGGTCCAGAGTCTGAAATTGCTGATTCTAATAATTTTTTTGCTTTTTTTAAATAAATTGTTTCAGTGAAGGGACTGATCCCTAGAGAATCCTGAAGTGTGTATAACTCTAAAGGAAATTTCATACAAGTAATATAAAAAAGAAAAATCATAGGCCACCTATCTCCTAAACATGGAAGCAAAAATCCTAACAGTAGCAAACTAAATTCTGCAATGTGTCAGGAGGATAATTTAACATCATCAAGTAGACTTTGGCCTGGGAATGCAAGCTATTCTACTATTAGAAAATTAAATCTTTGAATTCATCACATAACAGATTAAAGAAAAAATTATTCTCACCAGATGCAAAAAAAAGTGTTTTCTCTGGGTTGGAAGATACCGTGGAGAAGAAAATGGCAACCCACTCCAGTATTCTTGCCTGAAAAATCCCATCGATGGAGAAGCCTGGCAGGCTACAGTCCACAGGGTCACAAAGAGTTGGACACAACTGAGTCACTTTACAGACAGCTTTAACTGCAAGCTTCCTTCCGCATTCTCTTCCCACTGATAAGATCCCCTAACAAACCACTCCTTCTTAATCGAAGAGAACAGACAGTTTCTGCTGATCCTTCAACAGTGGGTTTCAGTTCCTTGCCAGCTCACAGAATTATTCACACACGTCAGGGAATCAGGGGACATCCTACTTTCAGAACAGTACATACAAAGCCTGCCTCCTAGAGTACCTGGTGGCTGACTCTGTCCCTATGTGGCCTTGCATGGCACGTGGTGTCCTCCTCCACCACAGGTTGTGAGTATATGTGACTAATACACCACTGAACATCTCATTTGTCTAGTGTTAGGTGTGGTGTGTTGGGTCATTCTTATGATGGGAGTCTTTCCCTCACCAATAGGATAGGAGTTGTCTATTAAACAATACATATTAGATGTTTAGTTTAGTAAGTTAATATCTATAATCTTATAAAAGAGATGTATGAAATCTTAATAGCAAACCTTAAATGTAAAACTTTTCTCTGTGAGATCAGGAACAAGACAGAAGCACCACTGGCACCACTTTAATTCAACAGTGGACTGGAGATTTTAGGCAGCATGGTAAAGCAAGAAAAACAAAGGTTTAAGGATTGAAAGTGATGAAATAAAAGTGTTGTTATTCACAGAGTATACGATTATTCACAGATGATATGACTGTATATGTAGAAAAGCCAAAGGTATAGAGAAATTACTAGATTTAGCAAGATTCAAAAGTTACCAAAAAGAAATATATATATATATATAATACTTACAGGAACAATTATAAATATTTAATGAGTTACTTAAGAAAAACGTAATAAGAGTTACGGATTAGAAAACATTACCAACATATAAATTCTCCCCAAACTGAAACAATTTTCCACAATCAATATCCTACCAAGCTTTTTGTGGAACTTGAAACTGGGTTCTAAATTTCATATGCTAATTCAAAGAGCTAAAGATAGTCAAAGGATGTTTCTTAAGAATAACAATAAATAGTGGGAGGGGAGGTTTACACAAGGACCTCTTACCTGCTATTAAAACCTGCTGTAAAGACATAGTGTTTCAGAAAGTATGGCATTGGTTGGGGGAGTGACAAGTAGACAGAAAGATCAGAACTGGCTGAAAAACAGATCAAGTACTGAGAAACAGATCAAGTACTGAGAAACAGACTCATGCATATACAGAAAGCTAATAACTGATAAGGATGGCAGCGCGCTGGGAAAAGAATGGTATTTTCAACAATGGTGCTGGGGCAGTTAGGAAAAAGTTAAACTAGACCCTAACCTCTTGTCATATATACAAATCAACTTGACCAGAAACATAAATGTGAAGGGCAAAACTACAGAACTTTTGAGAGAAAACAGGAAAATAATTTTATCACTTTGGGGTATGGAAAGATCTTAAAACTAAAGGAAGATTCATTAAATTAAGTTTGGCTGGGAATTCCCTGGTGGTCCAGAGGTTAGACTCCATGCTTTCACTGCCAAGGGCCCAGGTTCAGTCCCTGGGCAGAGAACTAAGATCCTGCAACTCATATATGGCACGGTATACATTAGTCAATAAGCAAATAAATAAACAAAGGTCTTGTTTAAGAGACCCTATAAAAAAGAAACAATGGCAGAAGGTATTTAGAACTTTAAAGAACTCCTATTAAAACAAATCAATATAAAGATAGGAAAGAGACTTGAATAAGCACTTCACAATAACGGAAATTCAAATGGTCAATATGTGTATCAGATTTAAAAAAAGTTAATAAGAAACACCCATCAGATTGCCAGAAAAATAAAAGGAAGGATAACACCAAATGCTGGTGAGCAGCCACATCTTAGCCAACAGGAACATAGGCTAGTTGCTGGTGGGTGTATGAGAGCTGGTTAAAAAAAAAAAAAAAAAAAAAAAAAAAAAAGAGCTGGTACAAGTTAAATCTAATTTTTGCATACCCCATGACCCAGAATTCTACTTTTCAGTAAAACATACACACAAACAAAACTTGAGACTGCTGTACATGAACAGCAAGATACATTAATGAGAATGTTAACAGTTGAAACAAATAATAGCTGTCCAAAATGAGCAACATTTCAAATGCCCAGTAACAACAGAAAAACTGTGGTATATTTGTACAGTATGTTATTAAACAGTATCAAAAATGAATGAACTATAGCTTATATGCAGTAACATGTATGACCTCTTTAATGCTTAATGAAAATAGCAAGAAATGAAATATACCAATGCTGTTCCTTTTACACAAAGTCCCCAAACAGACCAAACTATATTTACCATAGATGGGGAAACAGTGGAAACAGTGGCTGACTTTATTTTTCTGGGCTCCCAAATCACTGCAGATGGTGATTGCAGTCATGAAATTAAAAGACGTGCTTACTCCTTGGAAGGAAGGTTATGACCAACCTAGACAGCATATTAAAGAGCAGAGACATTACTTTGTCAACAAAGGTCCGTCTGGTCAAGGCTATAGTTTTTCCAGTGGTCATATATAGATGTGAGAGTTGAATTATAAAGAAAGCTAAGTACCAAAGAATTGATGTTTTTGAACTGTGGTGTTGTAGAAGACTTGAGAGTCCCTTGGACTGCAAGGAGATCCAACCAGTCCTTCCTAAAGGAGATCAGTCGTGGGTGTTCACTGGAAGGACTGATGTTGAAGCTGAAACTCCCAATACTGATGTGAAGAGATGATTCATTGGAAAAGACCCTGATGCTGGGAAAGATCGAGGGCAGGAGGAGAAAGGGATGACAGAGGATGAGATGGTTGGATGGCATCACCGACTCAAAGGACGTGGGTTTGGGTGAACTCCAGGAGTTTGTGATGGACAGGGAGATCTGGCATGCTGTGGTTCACGGGGTCGCAAAGAGTTGGACACAACTGAGCGACTGAACTGAACTGAACTGAAATGAGGAAAGTGACTATCTACGAGATGGGAAGGGATAATGGGAAAGGGAGACCCAGGCAACTTCTGGGGTACTGGCAATGTTCATTTCTTGATCTAGGTGGTAGTTAAATGAGTGTTCACTTAGACTGGTTATTGCATGTGTGTTTTCATCACAATTTTAAAAAGTTTAAATGTCCTAATTTGGGGGGGGGGGGCACCTATTCAACAAAACTGAAAAAGTAAGAACAGTTAGGAAATAGCTGAAACAATCCTAAGAAAGAGAAAACCTGATCTAAGAGGATTTAAAAAAAAGGGAACAGATTTCTGATAGATATGAAAAGAAAGTTGACAAAGTCAAGGAAGAAGCTTTGACTTTTAGCTTAGTACTTTTTAAATGTATACTGAATATACAGGAAAAGAGAACACAAAGTAATGGATTATTTCACAATCAAGTTAAATATTTAAACAAGTTGACTTTTACTAACTAAAGTGTCATAGGTATGATTTTTAAGAGACTTTTTCTACTTTTAAAACAATTTAATTTGCCATGACCTATTAATCATCATGCTTTCCAGTTCTTTTAATTCTGCTAATACATGACACCAAGTATTTTTAAGTTGTACAGGGTTATTACAAAAAACAGGAGGCCCCTTGCCCAAGTGCACAATGAAAGATGATGGATAAACTCCCAAAACTCTTTCCCTCTTTATCACCCTAACATTTCTATTAGTTTTCCATTAAATCAAAATACGAGCATTTACTAATATTCACAACTGAATCACAGAACATATTACATTTATATTTCTCAGTTTTGCTGGATGTAATTAACAGTTTCTACATTTTATAATTTGCTTAGTTTTTAGGTATTCGTCATTAAATCAGCCCCGAACTTTCCAACAAATCCCTTTCCATATGTTCAAGTATATCAAGTGGTCTATGAATTTCACTTTTTTTTACTCAGATGTATCCTTCTCTGAAGTCTTTCTCCAGCTGCTCCCTGGGCTCAGTGGAAAAGAATCCACCTGCGATGCAGGAGACTCGATTCCTGGGTTGGGAAGATCCCCTGGAGGAGGAAATGGCAACCCACTTCAGTATTCTTGCCTGGAGAATCCCATGGACAGAGGAGCTTGGCAGGCTACGGTTCGTAGGGTTACAAAGAGTTGGACATGACTGAGCAACTGAACACACATACATACATAAACATACACAATCTTCCCTCAAGTCTGCTGCTGCAAGCAACCATCCTGGACTATGCTTCACTATAATCCTGGAAATTCCTTGGCCTGATTCCATTAACATAATTATCTATTTGCTTTATGCTGATGAAACAGGGAGTTTCAAAGTATCCATGCCAGAATAATAACTAAAAATAAGCCACAGAATGAAATATAAAATTTATTGTTCTGTTTAGGATATAACAATACTGTTAATGTTGTGATTTAAAATCAGTTGAAAAAATCCTTTACTATTATTATCAACCAGATTAAGACACTTGGTTGATTATATTCATTTGTTCAGGGGTGGGAATTTTTTTTGGGGGGGGTTGCTAATACTTTATCTTTTGTTATATAACACATTTATATTGTTTCAAAAATCAATACTGCAATATATATAAGTTACACTGACATGGGTCTGGTTTCATCCCTATCCCTTCCCTATTTCCTCTTGCCTCCATCAGTAGCCATTTTTAGTTTTTTATTATTTCTTTTAAAAATATAAGCATCTATTTTCTCTTTTTTCTTCTCACTTATTTCTCTTCTTCCCCCTACTTCTTTTTTAAAACATTATTTATTTATTAAAAAAAAAAAAAAATGTGTGCGTTAGTTACGGCACACAGCTTGGAGCATGTGGGATCTAATTCCCTGACCAGGGATAGAACCTGGGCCCCTGCATCAGGAGTGTGGAGCCTTAGTCTCTCTCTTGCTTATTTCTCATTGTTACTGAGATACAGCTTTTAGGCTACCTCAGTGGACAGAGGTAAGAAACACACACTAACACATCTCACTCTACTTCTCGGACGTCAGCATGACACATTCTTCAGCATCTTGCCACTTTCCACTCAGCAATACACCCTGGAATCCACTCAGCAATACACCCTGGAATTCGCTCCGCAGCACACCGTGGAGATCTTCCGCGCTGCTTTTCTCCATCTGCACAATGATAGGGTATGACACCAGTCTGCTGCTGGTCGCTCCAATTCTCCACTATTGCAAGCACTACCGCAACAGCCCTGAGTATACCTAATTTCACACTTCTGCAATCCTACCTTTGGGATGTGTTCCTAAAAGTGAATATTGCTGGGTCAGTGAGGGAATGCATTTCCCATTTTGCTAGGTGTTGTCAAATTCCACACCACAGAAGTTCTACCATTTTCACATTCCCATCAGCAACACTGCTGAGTGTGTCTTACTTTCTCCAGCTTCATGTATAACATATTTTTTTTTTTTTTGCCATTGTATTCAGTGAAAACATGGTGTTTCACTATAGTTTTAATTTGTATTTCTACTATTATGAGCATATTGTCATGCTTACATGTATTACTTCTACTTTTCTGTTACCTAAAACCCACTCTTTATTAAGTCTTTCCTTCTGCATTCTTTTCTTTTGGTGTCTTTCTACCTTTTGAATATTCACTGTTTGTCATTTTCACTGATGTAAACATTTTACACTAAGAATTTTCTACTGATGACAGCTTTGGCTATAACCCAGATGTTCATGAGCCATATCCAGTCTGTCACCTGTTTTTGTAAATAGTTTTCTTGGAACAGCCAGATTAAATTATTTATATATCATCTTATGACTACTTCCACACTACAATGGAAGAATCTGAAAGTTGCAAAAGACAACATATGATCCACAAACTTTAAAATATTTACTATCCTTTTTTTTTTTTTTTCTTTTTTAAAGTTTACCGACCCCCACTATAAAGGCTTGATTCTGATGTGTTATGTCAGGAAACTCAACAATTTAATTTGAATTTTCATTTTAAGCCAAGAGTTGTTTGGCAGTATGTTTGTTAGTTTCCAGGTAGAAGGGTTTTTTTCAATTTTCTGTACTGCTTTTTAGTCCAAAAATGTGGTATCTATTTCAGGGACGTTTTTGGATTGTTTTGTTTATATATCAACAAAATATCATTTTTTTCATCAATGCTCCATATGCATTTTCAAGATGATGCATTCTCCCATATGTAATATACAGACATGAGATCCACCTTTTGGTTGTGTTATTTAGGTCTTAAATAACCTAATAAAATTTCTGGTCACTTGACCCATTTTCAACTGAGATTTTTAAGTCTTCTTTTATTAATATGCTCTAATTCTTACTGACTCTCCTGAAACTTTTAAAAAAATCATCAAAATTGTCATTAATATCAATCTGTCCAATAATACATTTTCATTAAGACTTGCGGCTTGTAATCTTATGTTACCTCTTCAAAGAATTTCTAGCCTGAGTTCTACTTTGTGCAACATCAAAATAGTGACCTCTGTTTTCTTTGATTTGTCTGGCATATCTTTGTCTAACCTCTTATTCTTAACTTTCGATTTGTCGTTGTATCTTTTGCATACAGCACAGGGGTAGATTTTGTTATGTTAATTAACTTCAAAATATGTTTCTCTTAAGAAGCCAGTTAAGCTCATGTAATGATATGCCTGATATGGTCTCAATTCTGTCACAGAGAGACAGACTAAATTATTTCACTATGTTTATTTCCTTTGTTCTTTTTTGCCCCTTCCGTACTTCTTTCGAGGCCTCTCAGGTGGCACTAGTGGTAAAACAAACAAAAAAAAAAAAACCTGGCTGTCAATGCAGAAGACATAAGAGACATGGGTTCGATCCCTGGGTTGGGAAGATACCCTGGAGAAGGAAACCGCAACCCACTCCAGTATTCTTGCCTGGAGAACCCCATGGACAGAGGAGTCTGGCGGACAATAGCCCATGGGGTTGCAGATTTGGACACGACTGAAGTGACTTAGTATATTTCTTTTGGTATCTAAGGAACAGTTTAGGTTTTTGTCCTAATGGTCCTTTTTATATAAATACCTTTATATAACCTTAGTCCTTTCATAAATACTGTCAATTGATTCCCTAGTATAAGTAATATAGAAATTAGCTCTTTTTGCCTCTCATATCATCTCTGCACTGAATCCCCCAGTATCTATTTAAAGTAATATTCTTTGATGCCCTAGTGAATTTCTGTAAGGCAATCAATAAGCCTATAAAATCATTTCTTGGTTGCTTGAAATGTATTCTCTAACAGCTTCCTCAGGAAAGATTTACATGAACTATATTCTTTAAGTTATTGAATAATTGTATTATGTCTACATTGTCAGGGCATGTAACAAACAAGTGAATACTATTTTGTCACCCCCTCTCCCTGTTATTAATATTAAATTCAGTTCTACAGTTAGACATAAGAATTTCCTGCAGAACATCTTTGCTGTTGTTTTTTGAAATAAGATCTTTTGACAGTAATATACAGATTCAGCAGCATAGTACTGGCATAAAAACAGATCAGTGGAATAGAGCAGAGAGGCCAGAAAGAAGCCCAGACACACACGGACCACTGACACTTGACAAGGGCAGAGCAGCACAAAGAACAGCCTTCTCAACAGCAATGGTGGGGAAGTGAAAACATCCACATGTAAGATGAATCTGGATCTATGCTTTATACCACATATCAACATGGACTGAAGACAGATCATTGACCTGAACGTAAACATAAAATTAAGAAACTTCAAGGAGAAAACATTGGTGGTAAGTAAAGACTTCTTAGATATAGCACAAAAGAAAATAAGATAAATTGGACTTCATCAAAATAGCGAATCAAGGATCCTTGGAGAATTAGGCTGATATAGAAAAAGTATAAGACAAATCTAGAAACTCTTTGTTTTGTAAGAAAGTAAAGTTCAAAAATCAACAAGGCTGTGTCAAACAAGAAGTAGACTTGAAAGGGTCTGTACTACCCAAATGGGAACAATCTGATTATCAAAATTAAAAAAAAGAAATAGATTACAACATATTAAATAAAAAAATCAGAGAAGCCCCTAATAATGATAAATAAATGAAAAAGGGAAATGTCACTGAAGCAGTAAAATGTCACTGTAGTAAATTATCAGCCAATAAGCATGGAATGATATAAAAAAAATCACCATTTTGCAACATGACATTAACAACTGATAAAAGCACGAGCTAGCAGTGCATGTCCATCCAAGGATTTGGGAAACTGAATATTCATAGATCCCCAAACTCATAGGAAGTATTCATTACAAAAGGGACAAAACCCAAAATCTTTTGGGTGAAGAAAAGCATTCTCCACCTTAAACAAGAGACTAAACTTGTTTGACCAAAATGAATAATAATCAGAAGAGAAGAGAAGCTACAGGCAAAAAAGAAAAGGAAAGATATACCCATGTGAATGCAGAGTTCCAAGAAGAGCAAGGAGTGAGAAGAAAGCCTTCCTCAGTGATCAACGCAAAGAAATAGAGGAAAACAATAGAATGGGAAAGACTAGAGATCTCTTCAAGAAAATTAGAGATACCAAGGGAACATTTCATGCAAAGATGGGCCCAATAAAGGACAGAAATGGTATGGACCTAACAGAAGCAGAAGACATTCAGAAGAGGTGGCAAGAATACACAGAAGAACTGTACAAAAAAGATCTTCATGACCCAGATAACCATGATGGTGTAATCACTCACCTAGAGCCAGACGTTCTCGAATGTGAAGTCAAGTGGGCCTTAGGAAGCATCACGACTAACAAAGCTAGTGGAGGTGATGGAATTCCAGTTGAGCTATTTCAAATCCTAAAAGATGATGCTGTGAGAGTGCCGCACTCAATATGCCAGCAAATTTGGAAAACTCAGCAGTGGCCACAGGACTGGAAAAGGTTTTCACTCCAATCCCAAAGAAGGCAATGCCAAAGAATATTCAAACTACTGCACCATTGCACTCATCTCACACGCTAGTAAAGTAATGCTCAAAATTCTCCAAGCCAGGCTTCAACAGTGAACCGTGAACTTCCAGATGTTCAAGCTGGTTTTAGAAAATGCAGAGGAACCAGAGAGCAAATTGCCAACATCTGTTGGATCACAGAAAAAGCAAAAGAATTCCAAAAAAACATCTATTTCTGCTTTACTGACTACGCCAAAGCCTTAGATTGTGTGGATCACAACAAACTGGAAAATTCTTAAAGAGATGGGAATACCAGACTACCTGACCTGCCTCCTGAGAAATCTGTATGCAGGTCAAGAAGCAACAGTTAGAACTGTACATGGTGAGAGACTTTACTTCTTGGGGACCCAAAATCACTGCAGATGGTGACTGCAACCATGAAATTAAAAGACGCTTGCTCCTTGGAAGAAAAGCTATGATCAACCTAGACAGCATATTTAAAAGCAGAGATATTACTTTGCTGATAAAGGTCCGTCTAGTCAAAGCTACGGTTTTTCCAGTAGTCAAGTACGGATGTCAGAGTTGGACTGTAAAGAAAGATGAGCACTGAAGAGTTGATGGTTTTGAACTGTGGTTTTGAAGAAGACTCTTGAGTCCCTTGGTCTGCAAGCAGATCCAACTAGTCCATCCTAAAGGAGATCAGTCCTGGGTGTTCATTGGAAGGACTGATGCTGAAGCTGAAACTCCAGTGCTTTGGAGTCAGAAGAACTGACTCCTTGGAAAAGACCCTGGTGCTGGCAAAGATTGAAGGCAGGAGGAGAAGGGGACAACAGAGGATGAGATGGTTGGATGGCATCACCGACTCAATGGGCCTGAGTTTGAGCAAGCTCCAGGAGTTGGTGATGGACAGAGAAGCCTGGCATGCTGCAGCCCATGGGGTTGCAAAAAGTCGGATGTGATTGACTGGACTGAACTAACATGAGAAATAAAACACAGCAAAATCTGGTATCCTTAGTAAGGGGGTATAAGGACAACACTTGCTAAGTTCTTAAACGTAGCCTTTATGCTTGAAAATCAGTTGGATATAGTCTCTACATTGGTAGGCAGATTTCTTTAATGCTGAGTCACCTTGGATATTGTTTTTCTCACCTTTTCTTCCTGTGGAAATCTCAAAATCTTTATAATTTTCTGGACTCTAATGTTGATGTTGGAGTCCAGTGATAATCTGACATTCTTTGCATTATAAGTGATGTAGTCTTTTTGTATAGATGTCCAAAATGTTTTCTTTAAAACCCTGGAACATGTTTCAGTGGTGGCTGTAGGTACATGATATGCACTTTCAATATAGATGCTTATCATACTTTGAACGACATTTTCTTGGAATGTAATTTTTTTTTTTCCTGTTCCTTTATTTTAGTACTCTTCAGGTACAGGGAAGCCTGGTGTGCTGTGGTCCATGGGGTTGCAAAGAGCTGGACATGACTCAGTGACTGAACAACAACTATTATAAATGCTCATTTATTTATGGGTATGAGAATAGAAGATCTTGTCTTTTTCTCTATGAATTTCTTTGATCTCTTTCTCTACTTGTTTGATTTGTTTTCATCTTTTCTACCCTTTACTTCTTTTATGGTAGTTTCTAGAGTGTCTTGGCTTCCCAGGTGACTCAGTGGTACAGAATTCTCTTGCCCATGCAGGGGATGTGGGTTTGATACCTGGGTAGGGAAGATCCCCTGGGGAGGAAATGGCAACCCACTCCAGTATTCTCACCTGGAGAATTCCATGGACAGAGGAGCCTGGTGCGCTATAGTCCATGTGTTCACAAAGAGTCAGACTCAACTGTGGGACTGAGCACGAGGACAAGAGTGTCTATTCAAGAACTTTCCGTTTTAATTTCTGAAATACTTATAATTTTATTCTTTAGCTCTCAGTTTTTCTTTTCATGACTTCTGTAGCACAGTCATCTCATTTTTAAATTTTGTAATTCTGGTTTATGTTATTTTTACGTAACATTCTGTTTTACTTGTAGAAATAGGTTTCATTATATCTCTACTTTAAGACTAAGGTACAATGCTATCTCCATTTCTTTAGATCTGTTATTCAGAGAGATGTTGTCTTTTTTTCTTATATAATATCTTTGAAAGGTGTAAAATCACAGTAGATTCCGTAATTCACATTATGTTGTTTTCCTATATTTGTAAGAGAAGTTTCCTATGACTAGTTGTAACAGGCTAATCTTTTATACTGAAGTTATCTCAGGATGTATGCCTTGGGAAAGGGTCTGGTGGAACTTTTACAACCTAGAGGTATTCTTTTTATCTATTCTTAGCAGCCAACTGAAAAGTATATAATGTTCTGCTCAAATTAACAAAGTGGGTACTCTCTCTACCTTCTTCTGATATCTCTGTCAGAAGTCTCTGCTCCTTTTCAAAAAACTTCCTTGCTGCAAGCCTCAATTGGTCTCCATTATCTGCTCAACTCAATAAAGGAATTTTTTTCCTCACAAGAGCCATGAGCTCAGGTACAGACTACACTCTGTGGCTACATCACATCAGAACTGGTTTCAGTATCACTATAATTTTGATCTTTAGCAGCAAACATGATCTGTAATCATAATACATTTTACTGGGAAACACCATCCACTTTGAGGACACACAGAGAAACCTTCTATATTTACGACTTTTCTTGCCTTCTCTCCTGTTTACAATAAAGAAAATGTTTCTTCTCCTATCCAGTCACCAATGTCTCTATCTATGCCTTGGATCAATCCTGCTCTGCCTTCTCAGAGGCCTCACACAGACACACATCTCTTCTTTTGTATGTTCAGTAGCTCACTTGAATGGATCCCAAAATAGATCTACAATATGACCCAGCAATTCCATTCCTAGTATGTATCTGAAAAGAGCAAAAATGCTAATTCAAAAAAGATATATGCACTCCAGTGTTCACAGCAGCATTATTTATAATTGCCAAGATACACAAGCAACCTAAGTGTCCATCAACAGATAACTGGATAAAGACGATGTGGTATGTGTGTATACACACACACACAGGAAAACTACTCAGTCATAAAAAACCAAAATTCTGTCATCTGCATCACCATGGATGGACTTGGAAGGCGTTAGGCTAAGTGAAGTAAGTCAGAGAAAGACAAGTACTGCATGATGTCACTTACATATGTGGAATCTTAAAAAAAATACAGTAAACTAGTGCAGAAAACAAAAAGGAAGCACGTTCACAGATACAAAGAACAAACTAGGGTTACCAGTATATATGTGTTTGTGTCGGGGGGGGTAGTCAATATAAGGATAAGGGGGAGGAGATACAAACTACTGCATGTAAGACAGTATTGCACAACACAGAAACTATACTCAGTATTTTGTAATAACTGTAAAATGGAGAGTAACCTTTAAATATTGTATAAACAACAAACAAACATGCTTAAGTCTTTCCGAATTGCAAAAAGAATATTCCTCAATTCCTTTTTTCTTCCTGGGTATTGCCTTATCCCTTTCCTCCCTCACCCAGAAGTAAGCTTTTTTCTTTTTACAAAGTTGGTAAATTTTCCATCTATGTCTCTTTATCTCTTATTCACCCTAACATGGTTTTCCCTTTTACCTCTCTACCAAAACATACTTTTGCAAGACCTCCATGTTTCTAACCCTAAAATCCTCTTGGCCTCTCTTACTAGCCCTTGCAGGAGCTTGCCACTATGAACCACTGCTGGTGGTTTTGTTTTGTTAACACTTTCTTTCTTTTACATCCATGATACTACATTTTTCTGGTTTTCTCCTACTTCTTGTCTGTCTCCTTTGCAGGTTCATTCTTATCCAGTAGTCGTTCAGTTCAATTGCTCAGTCATGTCCAACTCTTTACGACCCCATGGGCTGCATCACGCCAGGCCTTCCTACCCATCACCAACTACCGGAGTTTACCTAAACTAATGTCCATTGAGTTGGTGATGCCATCCAACCATTTCATCCTGTCATCCCCTTCTCCTCCTGCCTTCAATCTTTCCCAGCATCAGGGTCTTTTCAAATGAGTCAGGTGGCCTGGTGACCAAAGTACTGGAGTTTCAGCTTCAACATCAGTCCTTCCAATGAAGACTCAGGACTGACCCCCTTTAGGATGGAATGGTTGGATCTCCTTGCAGTCCAAGGGACTCTCAACAGTCTTCTGCAACACCATAATTAAAAACCATCAACTCTTCAGTGCTCAGTTTTCTTTACAGTCCAACTCTCACATCCATACATGACTACTGGAAAAACCATAGCTTTGATTAGATGGACCTTTGTTGGCAAAACAACGTCTCTGCTTTTTAATATGCTGTCTAGGTTGGTTGCAACTTTTCTTCCAAAGAGCAAGTGTCTTTTAATTTCATGGCTGCAGTCGCCATCTGCAGTGATTTTGGAGCCCAAAAAATAAAGTCAGCCACTGTTTACACAGTTTCCCCATTATTTGCCATGAAGTGATGGACCGGATGCCATGATCTTAGTTTCCTGAATGTTGAGCTTTAAGCCAACTTTTTCATAAGATAAAAGTTTTCAAAAGATAAAAGTCCTCTTACACTTTTATCAAGAGGCTCTTGAATTCTTTACTTTGTGCCATAAGGGTCGTGTCATCTGCATATCTGAGGTTGTTGATATTTCTCCCAGCAATCTTGATTCCAGCTTGTGCTTCCTCCAGCCCAGCATTTCTCATGATGTACTCTGCATATAAATTAAGTAAGTAGGGTGACAATATACAGCCTTGACAGACTTCTTTTCCTATTTGGAACCAGTCTGTTGTTCCATGCCCAGTTCTAACTGTTGCTTCCTGACCTGCATACAGATTTCTCAAGAGGCAAGTCAGGTGGTCTGGTATTCCCATCTCTTTCAGAATTTTCCAGAGTTTGTTGTGATCCACACAGTCAAAGGCTTTGGCATAGTCAATAAAGCAGAAATAGATGTTTTTCTGGAACTCTCTTTCCTTTTTGATGATCCAGTGGATGTTGGTAATTTGATCTCTGGTTCCTCTGCGTTTTCTAAATCCAGCTTGAACATGTGGAAGTTCATGGTTCATGTATTACTGAAGCCTGGCTTGGAGAATTTTGAGCATTACTAGCGTGTGAGATGAATGCAACGGTGTGGTAGTTTGAACATTCTTTGGCATTGCCTTTCTTTGGGATTGGAATGAAAACTGACCTTTTCCAGTCCTGTGGCCACTGCTGAGTTTTCCAAATTTGCTGGCATATTGAGTGCGGCACTCTCACAGCATCATCTTTTAGGATTTGAAATAGCTCAACTGGAATTCCATCACCTCCACTAGCTTTGTTAGTCGTGATGCTTCCTAAGGCCCACTTGACTTCACATTCAAGAACATCTGGCTCTAGGTGAGTGATTACACCATCATGGTTATCTGGGTCATGAAGATCTTTTTTTGTACAGTTCTTCTGTGTATTCTTGCCACCTCTTCTTAATATCTTCTGCTTCGTTAGGTCCATACCATTTCTGTCCTTTATTGGGCCCATCTTTGCATGAAATGTTCCCTTGGTATCTCTAATTTTCTTGAAGAGATCTCTAGTCTTTCCCATTCTATTGTTTTCCTCTATTTCTTTGCATTGATCACTGAGGAAGGCTTTCTTCTCTCTCCTTGCTATTCTTTGGAACTCTGCATTCAGTTGGGTATATCTTTCCTTTTCCCTTCTCTTCTTTTTACAGCTATTTGTAAGGCCTCCTCAGACAGCCATTTTGCTTTTTTGCATTTCTTTTTCTTGGGGATGGTCTTGATCCCTGTTTCCTGTACAATGTCACGAACCTCTATTCATAGTTCTTCAGGCACTCTATCAGATCTAGTCCCTTAAATCGATTTCTCACTTCAACTGTACAATCATAAGGGATCTGATTTAGGTCATACCTGAATGGTCCAGTGGTAATTCCTACTTTCCTCAATTTAAGTCTGAATTTGGCAATAAGGAGTTCAAGATCTGAGCCAGACACTGAAGTGTGTAGCCTTTCCCTTCTGCAGGTGATCTTCCTGATCCAGGGATGGAACACAAGGCCTCCTGCATTGCAGGCAGATTCTTCACCAGCTGAGCCACAAGGGGAGCCCAGGGGTCATTACACGTAAGAATTCCTAAAGGCTTGTCCTAGGTGATCTCCACACTCTATTTTCTAAGAGCAGAAGAAGAAACAGAAGACAGCAAGAAGATAAAAAAGGAAGGGTCAGGGAAGTGGGAGGAGAACTTGAACAACAGGACAAGTCTAGAAGACTGATGAGGAGAGGAAGAAATAGAAATCAACATATATCAGTATAGAGACAGACAGACACTAAAAATATCAAGTGCTTTAGGCTCTCTTCCTGGCTAAGCTTAGTGATGAAGATATTTAGTTAAGAGATCCCCGGGAGCCTATCCATCCATAATCAAAATAAAGATACCCTGGTAATTATGACTGTTATTTAAGAATTTCTATTAAGAACTCCTATTAAGAATTAAGTATTAAATAATACTACTTAAGAATTTAAATTTTGTTGTACCATAATATGAATACTTATGAACTATTTTTATTAAAAGAAATTAAAACAAAGTTCTTTGAGGAATAGGATTATTTTGCAACTTTAAAGAGAATGTGAAAAATGTTTTAAAGACTAGACAAACATGCAAAAACATTGAGATAATTCAGCTGATAGTCATATTCATGCATTGTTTTAAACACAAATATCTGAATAAGCACCCTACATATATATTATGTATATATACTAAAAACTACTCTACCTTGTACATAATAAATCACAAAAATATAAGATATTTTTAAAGAATGAAATACTCTTAAATATATTTCTAATCATGAAAGTTTCATACCATTACGGACTAATGGTCCAAGATGTAATATACACTTAAGGCGTAGTTCATCATTAAAATAGTAAATGTCAATTTCGAAGAATCTTCTTATTAATTTTGAAACTTTCAGGTCCACTCCTTGTTAGACCTAGATAGTCGCTGCTGTTAACTTCCTAACAAGACTGATGAAAAACCTATACTGTGTCAGTTCGGCTATTCTAATGTTATACTTGCAAAATTAGTATTATCTTTAAGATAGCTAAAAATGAGATTTCAAACAATTTAAGCATGGTGGGAAAACTCACACCACCATCAACTCCATACACCTGAAAAAATTAAACACAAAATAAGGCAGCAACCAAGCACTAACGGTTATAGCTTTCTACACAATGTGGATCTCCTTGCCAGCTAACCCACCACTGATTGCATATTCAGGTGTCAAGAACGACAAGTATCTATCCCTCTACAAAACATTGATGACATTATCAAGTATGAGCAGTCCTGATTTCTAAGAGCTCAGCTTTCTGTCACTGGGGAAGAAGCAAGTCAACAGTACTCAATCTTGACTATAGATTTAACTGGAACTATCTCTACACTTTTAATTGGATTGGGGATCACTTTTTTTTAAAGAATTTATCATTTTTTAATTGAAGTATAGTTGATTTACAATGTTGTGTTAGTTTCAGGAATACAGCAAAGTGATTCAGTGTTTTTTATATACATACATATATATATATGAAAGTGTTAGTTGTTCAGTCATGTCCAACTCTTTGTGACCCCATGGACTGGAGCCTGCTAGACTCCTCTGTCCATGGGATTTCCCAGACAAGAATATTGGAGTGTATATAAAAATACATACATATTATTTTTCAGATTCCTTTCCATTATAATCATTATAGGAAATTAAGAATAGTTCCTTGTTCTATACCATAAAACCTTGTTGTTTATCTATTTTAGAAATAGTAGTGTGTATCTGTTAAATCCCAAACTCCTAATTTATCCCCCCACCTTCTCCCTGTTTGGTAATGGTAAGTTTTTTCTATATCTGTGAATCTATTTCTGTTTTATAAATAAGTTAATCATTTTTTTTTAAGATTACACATAAAAATCATATATGGCATTTGTCTTTCTCTGACTGACTTACTTTGTATGATAACCTCAAGGTCCATCCATGTTGCTACAAATGACATTATTTCATTCTTTTCTTGTGGCTGAGTAATAAGCTGGGAAAGACTGAAGGTTCGAGGACAAGGGGATGACAGAGGATGAGATGGTTGGATGGCATCACTGACTCGATGGACCTGAGTTTGAGTAAGCTCCGGGAGTTGGTGATGGACAGGGAAGTCTGGCGTGCTGCAGTCCATGGGGTCACAAAGAGTCGGACGCGACTGAGTGACTGAACAGAACTGAGTAATATTCCATTCCATTCACATCTTCTTTATCCAGCCTTCTGTCAATGGACACTTAGGTTGCTCCCATGTCTTAGCTAATGTAAACAGTGCTGCTATGAACATTGGAGTGCATGTATCTCTTCAAATTACAAGTTTTCACCTTTTCCAAATACAGGCCCAGGAGTAGAACTGCAGGATTATATGGTATTTCTATTTTCAGTTTAAGGAACCTCCATACTCTTCTCCACAGTGGCTACACCAATTTACATTCTCCCCACCAGAGTAAGAGGGTTCCCTTTTCACTATAACCTCTCCAGCATTTATTATTTGTAGACTTTTTGATGATGGCCATTCAGCATGAAGTGCTACCTCATTGTGATTTGCATTTCTCTGATATTTAGCCATGTTGAGCATCTTTTCATGTACCTGTTGGCCATCTGGATGTCTTCTTTGGAGAAATGTCTTTAGGCCTTCTGTCCATTTTTGAGTTTTTTTTTTTTAATTGAACTATATGAGCTGCTTATGTATTCTAGAAATTAATCCCTTGTCAGTCACATTGTTTGCAAATATTTTACCCCATTTCTTAGGTTACCAGTTTGCTTGTTTATGCTTTCCTTTACTGTGCAAAATATTTTAAGTTTAATTAAGTCCCATTTGCTTCTTTTTGTTTTATTCCCATTACTCTAGTAGACAGATCCAAAAAATACTGCTATGACTTATGTCAAAGAGTGTTCTTCCTAATATTTTCCTCTAGGAGTTTTATAGTATCCAGCCTTATATGTAGGTCTTCAATCCATTTTGTGTTTATTTTTGTAAATGGAGTTAGAGAATGTTCTAATTTGATTCATTTACAAGTAGCTGTCCAGTTTTTCCAGCATTACCTATTGAGGAGACTTTTTCTCCACTGTATATTCTTACCTCTTTCGTCAAAGATGAATTGACCATAGATTTGGGGTGGGGGTGGGGATGGGAATCACTTTTAATGGTTATGGCACATGTGCCCTACATCTAAAAATTTAGGGACTTTTCAGACTCTGGAGACCACGGGATTTTGAGCAGCATCCATATGGAACTTCCCTAGGAATGGAGAATAGAGGGTTTTATACCAGGATCCTGGTAATGGCCTACCATGACCTTCAATCTTTGACAGTTAAAGTCCATAAGCTTATCCAAGCACATGTAAATTGTGTAACGATTTGCAGGTGAAAAAAAACACAATAGAGTCTGCAGTAGAGAAATCTCATCACCTCCAAGGCAGTTGTGTATAGTTTTATTTTTGTCTTTCGCTTTTATGAAAGATTCCCAGGTCTCAATCTTCTAGGGCTCTAAGCACAACTAAATCTGGTGGGTAGGAAAGGGGAGATTCAGATACAGCACCAGGGACTGCCTAATTTAAAAGGGCAAATGATGATTATAGACATACCACTTGCTAAGCCAGGTATTCCCCAGGTGCTATATATGCCAAGGAAAGCCTTACTGCTAACTCACACAAAGGTACCTTTTGGGCTTGCAGCAACCCTGACTTCTCTTCATGATATGTTATGTGCAACGCAGCCAAGTGGCATGCTTATTCATGAGACCACAACAATCTATACAAGCAAGTACTTCCAAATTTAATTTATGCAAGTAAGTTCTAATGTTTTCCCTTCCTCACTAGGTATTTTATTTCATTATGTGGCACACATTCCATTTTAGAGACTACTGGTCTAGTATATACTTGAAAATACACAAGTAAAATTTGAGAAAGGGATCAAGGTTATAGGAAGATACAAGAGACGTGTGCATCTATGTGACAGTTTAAACTGGTGCAGTCTCTAAGAAGAAAGAATTAAAGGGAAAAGTCTAGAGATCTAAGGACCAAAGTTTGCTGATTACCACATCTGAGTAGAGAGGGAAAAAGCAATGTGATTAAAAAATGGTCTTCTGACATCCACTGTCCATCAGGACAGAGTAACTAACAGCAGGACAAGCTTGTCTGACATGAACAACTACATGTAACTGGGAAGAATACATATGAAGTTAACTGTTCTCAGGCACTGAACACAGAAATGGATGCCAGTGATCCCTGAAAAAGGGAAAACTCAGGAAGTGAGCCCCTATAATATCTTGATTCTCTACCTGGGAACTATATTCTGACTGTGGTACAGGCAACTAGGGCCTAAGCAGGACACAGATTAGAAGCCAGAGGAAAATTTGGGTGGTGAAATAGGTAAGCACTCGAGAGAAGGGAACTGCACAGAGGAAGGGTACCGGCAATCTATGAAGGGTTTCTCTGATTCCTTGGCTGAGGCTACCATGCATGTGCAGGGTGACACTTATAGAAGTTTACCAGAGAGCAGCTGCTAAGGGATTGAGAGGGGAAAAAAGATACTAGAAGCCCACAGGGAAGAAAGAGAAAATAAATAAAAAGATGGCAATCTTAAACTGGATCATACTAATAATAACTTAAAATGTAAATACATTAAACAATTAAAAGTAAAATTTTACAACTTGGATAAAAAGCAAGACATAATCATACACTACCTCTAAGAGATAAAATATAAAGGTTAAAAGTAAAAGGATGGAAAAAATATACAATTTAAACACAAAGATAAGAAAACTGATAGCTATAATAAGGTAACAGGAGTACATCAAGGTTCTATATTGCCACCTTGCTTATTTAACTTATATGCAGAGTACATCATGTGAAATGCTGGACTAGATGAAGCACAAGCTGGAATCAAGATTGCCTGAAGAAATCTGAGGTTATTCATATATGCAGATGACACCATCCTTATTATGGCAGAAAGTGAAGAAGAACTCAAGAGCCTCTTGATGAAAGTGAAAGAGGAGAGTGAAAAAGTTGGCTTAAAACTCAACATTCAGAAAACTAAGATCATGGCATCCGCTCCCATTACTTCATGGCAAATAGATGGGGAAACAGTGGAAACAGTGACAGACTTTATTTTCTTGGACTCCAAAATCACTGTAGATGGTGACTGCAGTCATGAAATTAAAAGAATGCTCGTTTCTTGGAAGAAAAGCTATGACAAACCTAGACAGCATATTAAAAAGCAGAGACATCACTTTGCCGAGAAAGGTCCATTTAGTCAAAGCTATGGCTTTTCTAGTAGTCAGGTATGGATGTGAGACTTGGACAGTAAAGAAAGCTGAGCGCCCAAGAACTGATGCTTTTGAACTGTAGTGTTGGAGAAGACTCTAGAGAGTCCCGTGGACTGCAAGAGGTCAAACTAGTCAGGGGAATCAACTAAGGGGAATCAACTCTGAATATTCATTGGAAGGATGACTGATGCTGGAGCTGAAGCTCCAGTACTTTGGCCACCTGGTATGAAGAGCCGACTCATTAGAAAAGACCCTGATGCTGGGAAAGATTGAGGGCAGGAGGAGAAGCGGACAACAGAGGATGAGATGGTGGGATGGCATCACCAACTCGATAGACATGACTTTGAGCGAGCTCTGGGAGATGGGGAAGGGCAAGGAAACCTGGTGTGTGCAGTCCGTGCGGTCACAAAGAATCAGACACAACTGACCTACTGAACAACAACAGATATCATGAAATAGTATGAAAGATAAAGAAGAACATTTCAGTGTTAGGGCAGGCAATCCATCAGTAAGACAAAGCTTCAAAATACCTGTAACAGAAACTAACTGGAAAAAAGGAATTAAGTGATAAATAAGCAATCATGATTGAAGATTTTAACATTCTTTTTTCCATAAGTAATAGAACAAGCAGACAAACAAAAACAAAAAACAAATCTGACAAAAAACAATAAAAATATAACCTATTTTTACAACACTATCAACCAACTTGACCTAATTAACATTTACAGAACACTACTCCCGGCAAACTGAGAATTTAAATTCTTTAAGTGCACATTCATCAAAACAGATGATATGCTAGGACATAAAATGTCTCAATAAACTTCAAAAGATTTAAATCCTACAGAGCATTTTTTTTTTTACTCTAATGAAATAAGCTATCTAGAAAGTCCCCCATACATCTATAAATTTAACACACTTCTAGGCAACCCATTGGTCAAAAGATGAAACATCATTGAGCTCCTGAACACACTAAAAGGATAAAAGAATGTTATGAACAAACTCATGCCAATAAATGTATCAAATAGCTGAATCATATACTTTTATTCACACAATTTACTGAAATAGATTCATGAAGAAATAGAAAAAATCTGATAGACCTATTTCTATTAAAGACACTGAATTCCTAATCAAAATCCTCCCCATAAAGAAAACAAGCCCATGTGGATTCACTAGTGAATTCTGTCAAGTATTTAAGGAGGCATTAACATTAATACAAAAACTCTTTTGGAAAACAGAGATGGAGGGAACACCTCATACCATATTTTTAGGTATTACCTTGATGCCAAAATCAGGTAAGAACATAAGATAACTGTATCACCAATGTTCCTCATGAATATAAGAAAAAAAAAAAAATCCTTAAAGTATTAGCAAGTCAAATCCAGAAAAGCACAGAAAGGACAATACACTGTGACCAAGAATTCAAGACCGGTGTAACATATGAAAATCAATGTAAGTCACCACAGTAACAGGAAAAAAAAACAAACAAAATCCACCACATAACCATTTTAATAAATACAGAAAATGCATTTGACCAAATTCTTCATTCATTCATGGTAAAAACCCTCAAGACATTTGAAATAGAAGGGAACCTGTTAATTTTTGGATAATGGGCAATTATAAAAAACAAAGAAGCTAACATATTAATGGTGAGCAACTTAATTTTTTTTTTTAAATTGGAGGATAATTGCTTTACAGTGACGTGTTAGTTTCTGCCACACAATACTGTGAATCAGCCATAAGTATATCCATGCCCACTCCCTCTCGAGCCTCCACCCCACTTCCCTAGATAGTCAAAGAGCATGGGGTGAGCTCCCTGCGTTATACAGCAGCTTCCCATGAGCTGTGTTATGCATGGTGGTGTGTGTGTTTCAATGCTACGTGTATGTTTCAGTTCATACCACCCTCCATCCCCTGCTGTGACAGTGCCCAATCTAATGTTTTATCCCTAAGATCAGGAATAAGAAAAAGAATGTCATCCCTCATTTAATACTGAAATTACCTAAACTTCTCTGGAAGTCCTAGCTAGTGTAAGAGAAGAAAATGTCATGAATTATTAAAAAAAAAAAAAAAAAAAGAAAAGAATTAAGTAAAACTACCTGCAATCAACATGATAGTCTACGTTGAAATTCCTAAGGAATCGACAAAAACTACTAGATTTAACTGAATTTAGCAAGAGAGTGGGATACAGTCAACATACAGAAGTCGATTGTATTTCAAAGTGTAAGCAACAATTGGAAATGAAAAAAATTTAAATACCACTTTCAATATTGCTAAAGAACATTGTATCATAAAATATTTCAGAACAAACTTCACAAAAGAAATCAGCTCCCAGAATTGATGGTTACGTGTTACAGACTGCCAGCTAATAAAGGAAACTGGTGGACTCATAGTTTACTCTCCCTTTGACAACTAAAGTGACCCCTTTCTAAAGTGTGCTTAGTCTTCTTTAAAAATAGCTCTTAGAGCTTGCTACTCTTTGGCTGAACAGTACATCCCCACTATAAAATATTAAATAACATTGTAACATTTCACAACATTATAACATTTAAGATCAGTTTGTCTCCTGATTTCATGTATCATAATGTATCTAAAGAAAATATTTTCCAAGCTCTTCCCCCTTTCCTGGACATTACTGCATACTAAGAAAAGTCTTGTGGTCACTCATTTTCTAACTGGTAGCCATATAAAATTTAAACAATGTTCTCAATATGGGCTTGGCGGCTACCATGAATTGTGTCTAAGCATTTACAAAAACTGTATCTTTGTTGTCACAAATTAGCTTTGTTTCTTCTTTACAACAATCAAACCATTATGTTGATTTTTGTTAAAAAAAAAAAAGTTAGAAAACACTTCCTATAAAGTTCATTTAGGATAACAAAGGGAGCACCAAAAAGCACTTAACAGAAAGGGAAACTAGGTTTGATGGTGTTGAGAACACTACATTTTCAATTTGGCCTTCATTTTCTAAAGAATCCTCTTTGAGCAGCTGTACTTTGGAATAATACAGCTTGAACTAAAACACACACACACACACACACACACACACACACAAAACAAAACCCAACCACTAGGGTTTATGATTATCTAAAACTCTTAAGTAAAGCTGTGACATACTGAGTTCTCTGGGGTGAGAGGTCTAGAAAACTATTTGCAACAAGCATACCAGGTGATTCTAGTAAAGTGAAAATCTGAAAACCCCCTATCTAAATCTTTATGCTTTCTTTACAGTCCAAGTCTCACATCCATAATGACTACTGGAAAAACCATAGCTTTGACTAGATGTAAATCTGAGTTTACCTGCAACACATGTGGCCTCAACAAAACTAGTTTTGTTTGGCCTACAGAAAGGGTCCACACCGAGTACGTGTTAATTACTTGCCAATATTTAATACTAGAGAAATGTTACATTTCTCCAGACCTCAGATTTCTCATTAAAAATTAAAGATCCTCCAACCCTGGTCCTGCCCTATCACAGGACAACCAGCTGGAGCTAAGCAGAGATTGCTCCCTTCCTTTCTCTCCCACCATTCCCTATTTTACCCAAGCCTTCTAGTTCCCCATCTCAGTTACTTGCTTAGCTCCTGACAGGATTGTGGTTTGATCTACGATGCCTGTCCCCACAAGTTCATTAGGAGAAGAACAACAGAGATAATGAACCTTATTTACAGTTGATCCTTGAACAAGCTGGGGGTTAGGGGTGCTGACACTTGTGCAGTTGAAAATTCAAATATAACTTACCGTTGACCTTCCCCATGCCAGTTCTGCATCCTTGGATTCAACCCATGACAAATCATGTACTACTCTAGTATTTACTATTGAAAAAAATCTGTGTATTAGTGCACCCTTGCAGTTCAAACTGTGCTGCTTAAGGGTTAACTGTGGTTCTGAAATAAATTGTCTATTAACTTTTGCTACAGCTAGTATTAGAATAAGTCTGCAAGGAGAGAGGAAGGGAGAAAATATTCAAGTTATTAAGACTCAACATAGTATTCTTAATTTATTGAAGATAATCCTAACTTTTTTTCTTTAGCAATATATGTGGAAGTATTGGTTTGTAAAAGACATCTTCCTCAGTATAAAAAAAACAAAAACATTACCTTCCAATTTAAAAGCTTTCCTGAACTCTGGCTTACAATACAAACACAAAGATTAAAAAATATCTGGAGACTGCAACATTTTGAGAACTTTATAATTGCAAACTTGCTTCAGAATTGAGGCTCAGAGCTTTTATTACTCATGTTCTCATTCATTCGGATCTAAATCTCAAGCCCTGGAACACAATACATCTTAATTCTAGAATTATGCAAAATTCAGATCCTAATTGGCTACTGGCCACTTTAAACATTTAAAATATAAATAAAAGCAACCCTTAAATGTGTCTAAAAATTAAGAACTAAAATTTAAGTTTCACCTGTACTAACTTTCCAACAGGTGGGCCATGTCAAGAGCAAATTAGCATGAAGGATCTGAGATTTTTACCCTACTTGCAAACTAACAAAGTACTAGCTTACCATGGAAGCTGGGAGAAGGCATGAGACTGGTGAATCGGAGACAAAGGGCAGTTTATTACTTCCAGTAATAACATAAGCCAAAGCATCAACACTTCAGCACTGGTTCCCAGAGCCCCAGTTCTCACCTGGCAAGGTGAAGAGGGTCAGTTGACACTTGCTTAAGCAATGGGCTTGCTTAAGCAATGGGATGTGTTGCAGGAGAGGAAGCCCAAGTTTAGGGAACCCTAATCTTTTATGATGGGCAATAAGCATGCCTGCCTTCTACCCCGGGAGACATTGATCTGTTACTATTGCACCATATACATGGTTCCTCTTTGCTGTGATGGTAGACACTTTCTCTACCATACAAGGCTTTTCCTTATACAAACATCCTTTAAAAACAGAAACAAAGGGCAGTCAGTCAGTACCTCCCCTGGCAAGCTCTGCAGAAACAGCCAGACCCATGGAAAACTGTCTTTCAACTAGACACTGTTCCTTACATATAAATAAATCAAGAGTCTAACACTGCAACCTATTTAAAAGCATCAATTTCATGTGTTCTTTGATCTAGCTCAATTATTTAATGAGCAATTTTTCTCTAACTACATCAACTAGTCCCTTTTAAACAGGCAGTATATGTAAAACCGAATTGTTTCCGGTTACTTTGTTTTTTTTAAAGGGAGGTGCTCAAATATTCGCCATGTAAACGTTTAAAACCTCAATTATTCTACTACAAACAATTTACTGTGCTTACTTCAACTTTGTGTTTCAAAACCTGTTAACGTTAGCAATGGGACCTACCTGTCAAAAGTCTCATTATACGATAACACCACAAAGAGAACAGTAACTTCAACATTTCCAGCTGCTGTCCACAAAATCCAAGAAAATGCCGCACTCCAAATCACTTTTTTCTATTTGTCTTTACCATTTACCGTCTCAGAACAAAATCTCCCAAAGAGAAGCACCACAAAACACCGTCTCTTAGTTCCTTTGTCCCCATCGGAGAGAACTGAGGGCTCATCAAGGTAAATAACCCCAATCACGCAAGACAAAAAACCAAAAAACAGAATCCGATATGTAACCAAAGAAAAGTCCCCACCACCGCATCTTCATCCCTCCCTTCCCCTCGCCAGCTCAAATAACGTGGGTACAGACGAGATGATTAGGATCACCTGGACAAAGCTGCGGGGAGGCAGAGGGTAGCGGTTAACTAGATGCAGCCGGCAAAGGGCCGGAGAGAGACAACAGTGCACTCCGACAGAGGTTTACAAAAGTACGGGTTGCACGGGCCACGCAGCCGAGAGGAGAAGACTGGGGGGCGGGAGGGTGGGAGCAGCAGCTCGGCCAAGTCCACAGCGCCGGGGGAAGTTGCTCGCGGGCCGCCGAAGAGCGCGCGGGCCCTCCATGTCACCGCCGCCAGCACAGACCCTCCTCGCCCCTCCCCCGCCGAGCACCCCGGGCGGCGGCGACGTGACAGCGGGTCGCCGCGCCGCCCCGGGGCGCCGGCCTCCCCACCCCACCGCACCCTACCCTCCCGCCTCTCACCTTGGGTCGCGAATGGCGAGGAGCCGCTGACCGGCGAGCCGGGGGCGGGGACGGGCGGCGGGGTTTCGGCGGAACCCAGCATGGGCGCTGGCAGCATGAGGTAGCGCTGGGGCGCGGGCAGGCAGCGCTGGCAGAAGGAGTGCAGGCAAGGCAGCAGCTTGGGCGCCCGGCTCTGGATGTTCTGGTGGCACACGGCGCAAGTGTCCAACAGGTTGAGCCGGGCCGCCTCGCCTCCGCGCTCCGAGTCAGGGCCCTGGCGACTCTCGGCCTCGTTCTCCCCGCTCGGCGCCGCCGAGGGCCCCCCGGCGGCCGCCGCCGAAGCGGCCGCGGCCGCCGTCGCCGCCTTCTCCACAGCCACCTCCATTGTCCTGCCCCCGCCGCCGCCGCTGCCGCCGGGAAAGGGGGAGCGCGTTCTCGGCCCGCTGCCGCCCCCGGTAGACCTCCTTCTCCTCCTCTTCCTAGGCCGCTCCGCTGACCCGCAGGAGAGGGAGGGACGGAGGCGCGGGCCGAGGAAGCCTCCTCAGGCCCCGGGGATCCGCCTCCCGGGTGGCGCGGCCGGAAGAAGAGGATCTGTCAGCGGGGACTGCTCTTCGCATCGGGGAGGTTGCGCCCGGTTCGCTTCGCCAACCGCCGCGGCGCTCGTCGAATCCGCCCAGCGCGCCCTCGCCTCCCTGCCTTTCTCTGGGGCCCGCGAGCCCCACCTCAGGCCACGCCCCCGCCCTCCCTCTCCCAGCAACCGAAGAGAAGGCAGGGAGAGAGCCGTCCTATCCAGCCGCGTCTGATCGGTGGGCGGGGCCTGCCGAAGCCCGCGAGGCTCAGACAGCTGCGGCGGGAGGCTGGTAGGTGGGAGGGCGCTTGCCCAGCCCCGCCCCCCGAGCTCCGGGAACCGCGGCCTCTGATTGGCCCTTTGTGTGTGTTTCAGTTCAGTGTGTTTAGCTCCCCTAAAAAGATTAAGCGTTTATTTGTTAACGATCGACCACATAATTCGGTCCGACCGTGTTAGCTCCTCCTATGGGGCGGGGCTTCACAGTGTCTACCCAAAGCTGTTAATTAACTGCTTGGAAAAACTATTTACTACTGCGGACAGAGGTCCTGTAGGAGGAGTAAATATGGTGGGAGGGTCGAAGGATAACGAAGTCGAGTGAAGAGCAAAGGGAAGAATTTTTCAAAAAGGGAAAATGTATAGAAAAGATATTGTGGAAGTAGCATGGATTTTGCCACCTGGATTTACTAATCTCTGTGATAAGCGGGGAGGTTCTTTTGAAAGTCCGAAAATTTTAAAGGTTTTCCCCATGAAAAAGGTGAAATTAATTTTTAAATAAAGTCAGTGATTTGCTTTTTAGGTGAATAAAACTGATTTATTCTTCAGGGGATTAACGAAGACTGTTTTATTGCATAAATATGGCATCATTACAAGAAATGGAAATAAATGTCAATACTGATATCCAAATAAATCTAAAACATTCTTTTTCATTTCCCCAAACCCTCACCGCCCCTCCCTTCCCCACCCCCCCCCCACAAACTTAGATCAGAAGTTACAGTGTTTTCACCTTAAAAATGGCCACACTTTACTAAAGTATAGAAATAGGGTAGGGGAAACAAGCCTCTGTACACGCATGACTGTGAGGA
Organism: Muntiacus reevesi; assembly: GCF_963930625.1. NCBI lineage: Eukaryota > Metazoa > Chordata > Mammalia > Artiodactyla > Cervidae > Muntiacus > Muntiacus reevesi. The sequence goes on along the minus strand of NC_089254.1, from coordinate 96,768,096 downwards.
AAGAAAACTGTATGGAAGTGCCATTTTAAAGAATACATGAAGTGATGCTGGACCTTTGCAGAGAGCAGGATGGGGTCAGAATAGGCTTTGTTTAAATGGAAATGATCCTGTGTAGAGAAATGGTAAGTAGTCAAGATGGCGATAGTCAGGCTCTCTTGTCCTCCTTCGTGTAAAAAACAACTACATGGTTATGTAACAGCTGAGATCATCTATAACAATGCACACGTGCATTGTGATGCAATAACTTGCCAAATTGCCACCTTTGTTTTTGTATACCAATATTAAGCCCACCTGAAACATCCCTTGCTGCTGCGTCAGCCACTGCGAATAAAGCATGTCTGCAGTTCCTATGGCTCCTCGCATTTTCTTCCAGCTTTGTTGCTTGCACCTTGCCTACCCTGGATTCAGTAAGCAGCGAGACAATTGGCATAATGGGCAGGATACCTAGCAGGTAGGGGAGCCTGAGGCGCCAATGGATGGAGGAAGCCAGTGGCCACGGCATAGCATGTGGTACTTGGTGGCCGTGGTCCTCTCGGTGTGGGCCCTGGTGGAAGACCGGGAGGCGGCAGACAGGTCACTGGATAGCCTTGAAAAGGTGTTACAGACGGCGAGTTCCTGTTTGCCGGACAAAATGGCATGTACTACTTCTGGCACTATGGGGTGGATTTTCCTGACTGCTCTGAAGGCTAATATGAATAGTGCCTGCAGGCAAGCTGTCCAAGTGTCCAAATTACAGAGACGAGACAGGAAGAAGAACGAGAGCAGAGTATATGTACACTGGAGCAAGAGATGAGTGGCCTTGATGAACCCAGTGCCTAGGGCAATGAAGAGTTAAGGGACAGTGATGATGAACATTATCAGACCTTGGGTCCCTGCTTGTTAGCTCGGCCCATTGTACAGCAGAAGGTGAAACATGAACAGCCTGTGGCCCCCCGGGGTGGAGCAGACATCCTCAAGGGGTTCCCAATGTGACTGAGTTCACGACTTGTCCACCATATACCCAGGTGGAGTTGATTAACTTGGGTAAGCAATTTCGGCAAAGCAAGGGGAACCCTTGGCAGCATGGCTTTTGTAACTCTGGGACACAGGAGTGGAAGGTATTATTTGTTCCACGGGATGACACAGAATGGTGGGCATCTATAACCACTCACCCCTCGTTAAGACAAAGATTTTAGAATGCTAGGCGACTCATGCAGGGGATACCTAGCCAAATGCCCTGCTGGAGTGGAATAATGCTGCCATCTGCACTGTGTAGATGGAAGCGGCAGAACTCCTCGAACCCATAAGTGGCATACTTTTGCCGAGTTAACCCAAGTTGTGAGACAGCTAGGCATGAAACAGTCTTATGTTTAACCAAAATACTCAAGGTCTAGATGATGAGCATTTTACAGGCAGCATGCAAGATGGCATTTTGAAAAATGTGCCCCAATGGGGACATAGTGAACAATGCCCTATTTACCTCTTTTGAATCCCTGAATGCTACATGGGACACCCCATCTATGAGGGAGGACTTGAGAAGTGGAGGGGCAATGCCAGGCAAAAGGAAGCAGGAATATGAACACCCTGAAGGAGGGCCAAGCTGGTAAAGTCCCCATCCAGGCCACATGGTTACAAATGTGGGCCAATTTTCTGGCAGTGGAAATTGACAGAAATAAAATTGGTAAGCAGCCCAGTGCTACACTCCTAGAGTTATGGAGGCAACTGAGACTGAAGCAGCAATTTACCAAGTCTGGGAAACACCCACAGCAAGAGATACAGTTCAGTTAAAGATTACATGGTGCCCAAGGATGTTCCTTCAGATGCCCTTTTCCACTTTGAACAGGGCTCAGGCCAAGGTGCCCTCTTGAAGAGCCCAAGTGGAGACCAGAGGCCCCATGAAGAACTTGCATTTCACTGGTCAATTCATTAGTGCAGAGAGTAATGGCTCTGGTTGCCAACAGTGCCGAAGGCAGCCTTCTTTGTGGCAAGTTGGAGCAGTTCCCTGGTCCTAGTGCACAAATTGATGGCTATGGCAGCCAAACAGTTAAGGTAAAAGCTGTGTCCTTACCTTTGGAAATTGGACGGCTTCTTGTGTGGATGTATACTGTGTGTATCCCTGATCACAGAATATATTTTGGGGATACATATTCTACAAGGCCTAATGTTGCAAACCTCTGTGTGGGAATTTTGTCCCTGAGTGTGTATGGTGAAGACCATTGAGAGGGGATATGTGAAGCATCCCTTACAGTTATTGCCAGCACCTTGGAGGGGAACAGCTGTGAGACAATATTGTCTACCAGGTGGCCTGAAGAAATAAGCATTACTATCATTGAGTTGGCTAAAGTGGGTGTTGTACAGCCCACTCATAGTCCTTTAACTCCCCACTGTGGTCTTTTCAGAAGTCTGCTGGCTCATGGCAGATGATGGTGGACTACAGAGAACTCAATAAAATCATGCCACCCTTGCATGCCTCCATACCACTGATCTGTGACTTGATAGACCAATTTACCACAGTGTTGGGCACTTATCACTTTGGAGTGGACTTAGCTAATGCTTTTTTCTCTATAGCTATAGCTGATGAGAGTCAAGGTCAACTTGCGTTTACTTGGGAGGGGAAACAGTGGATGTTCCAGGTCCTGCCCCAAGGGTACCTGCATAGCCTAATTATATGTCACTGGTTGGCTGTGGGAGACTTAGAGAAATGGAAGCACCCAACATCAGTGAACCTGTTCCATTATATTGATGATATGTTACTAACCTCTGATTCTCTTGAAGATTTAGAACAGTGTGCACGAGAGAGCATTTGGAATCATATGGGTTGACTGAGAATGCCACAAAAATCCAAGGGCCTGGATTGTCTGTCTAGTTCTTGGGAAGACAAAAGTGATACTGGAAGCTTTAATTGATAAAATATAAATGTTTCTACAACCTACTCTTTTGGCTCAATTGCAGACCTATGAGGGACTCTTAGGATGCTGGAGGGCATAAAACCTCATCTTGCCCAACTGGCATGCCCCTTCTACTCACTTGCAAGGAAGTGGGTGGCCTGGAATGGTCGGCTATCATAGAACAGGCATTCTGAGTTACTAAGTGGACACTGTAGCTGGCTGAGGCATTTCAGATTATGGATCCCATTAAGCCCTCTGAGTTAAATACAAAAATCACCCTTGAAGGGTTTGGATGGGTCTGTGGGAACAGCAAGAGTAGCTACATGCCCCTATGGGGTTTTGGTCTCAATTATGGAAAGGGGCAGAAATGAGGTACTCGATGGAGAAGCAGCTAGCAGCTGTGTATGCCACTTTATTATCCACAAAAGTGATTACAGGGAAGGCTCTGGTACATGTTAAAACAACGTACCCTATAGAGGGCTGGCTATGATCTTGGGTGTCATCTCCCAAGACCAGAGAGTGGCAAGACCCCAACCTTGGCTAAATAGGGAGCATATCTAGAACTAAGGAACTACTTGTCTGGCAGTCCTTTGTCACAGAAGCTGCAGCATATTCTAGAACCTGTTACATTTACAGTAGAAATGTTGGGAGACACCCCGACAATGATGGAACCAGGACCCTTATCATTTAAAGAAGGTAAACCACCAATAGATGTTCAAGCCAGGTACATTGATGGGTTCAATAGAGGCCAGGCCTCCTTCTGGGCTGCCACTGATATCCAGCTGGCCAGGGATACCATATGGTTTGATTCCAGAGTTGGTCAAAGTAGGCAGTGGGCTGAATTACATGCTGTCTGGATAGTGGCCAAGAATGAAGCAGTGCCCCCTTGCTATCTGTACAGATATTTGGGTGACTTATAAAGGTCTAATGTTATGGATCACCACATGGAAGGCACAGAACTATCTGGTAGGCCATAGACCCCATGTGGGAGCAAGCCATGTGACAAGATCAGAGGGACTTAAGGCATGAGAAGGACATAACAATAATACATATGACTGGGCATTTGCCTTTGGCGAGCCAGAAGAATGATAAACAGACACGCTTGTGTGTGTCTGGTGGGTGGAACAGGCTCCGCCCAATGAGATAGCAGCTTGGGTACACCAGTGCCTGCACCATGCAGGGACAAAAACCTTGTGGGCAGTCCCTCAAAGATGAGATCTTCTCATTTCATGGAAAGAGATAGCAGATGCCTGCCATGATTGCCCCAGATTTGGCCAGGAGGAAACCTCTATCCCCATAGACTGGCAGCCACTAATGGACAAGTGGTAAGGGGAAGGGTCCTCTTGACTTAGTGGCAAGTGGACTTGACAGGGCCTCTGCCAGCATCAGACAGTGCCAGCTTTGCACTAACAGCTATAGACCCAGCCACAAGTTTGCTTTTTGCCTGACCATGTAAGGCCACAGATCAACTCTGTAGATTCAAGGAGCTTAAAGCCATCCTCTGTTGTGGTCCTTTAATGTACCGGAACTTGGTGGTACGGAGTCGATGATAAGAAAGTAAAAGAGAGAAAGAGGCTGATATTCCCTGGTTTACGCAGAAGACCAATAAAGCCCTTGACACAGGACTTGCCTCGCTCACGAAGGCACCAGGTGCCCCCTCAAGGGGGTGAAGGCACAAAGTGCCTTCTCGAGAGGGTCTTAGAAGCCTGGGCAGGAAGGTGAGCACGACGGGTCTCCACGCTCCAGAGAATCAGCCAGAAAGAGAGAGAGAGAGAAAGAGAAACAAAAAAGAAAAGGGGACCTAAGCTCTGATAGAGCAAAGGTGCTTTAACGATTTTCCTATGAGTATATATAGGCTGTGGTACAAGAAACTTCTTTCAGGCATGATAGAGGTCAGAAAACCAAATGTACAGCAACCATTACCAAGGGAACAAGGGGTAACATTAGTTACAAGGTCAGGACACAATCCATATCTCAAGAAAGGGGAGCAAGACTAAGCAGTTTTGTCCTAAAGAGAATGTTTACTAAAGGAGACCAAGCCTGCCTCACACAACGACCTCAGTCCCTGGGAGCAGCGTGCTGTTCTGCTTGAAGAGGGACAAAGGACTCATGAGAGACAGCACATAGGAATCCTCCTATCAAACATTCCCTGACAGTCCTCTAATCATAGAGAGTGATCAAGGTACCCATTTCACTGGAAAGAAGGTTTGGGAATGGGCACATAGACTGGGAATACAATGGATATTTCAAGTCCTTGTTGCAAAGGCGAAGCCAATTCTGACTCCATGTTGGAACTGTTTCATTGACCTAGTTTTTGTTGCTTTTGTTTTTACAATCAAACATAAGGACCTGCCTCAGAGGACTCTGTGCCTCTGCCTGACTGTAAATTGAAGTGCCTTTGTTCAGCATATAGGTAATCTGACCCTGCCCATCTGTGAGTGTTGTTCTTCAGTCACTCAGTTGTATCTGGCTCTGCAACCCCATGGATGGAATCATGCCAGGCTTCCCAGTCCTTCTACCATCTCCTGGAGCTTGTTAAAACTCATGTCTGTTGAGCCACTGATGCCATCCAACCATCTCGTTCTGTATTATTCCCTTCTCCTCCTGCCTTCAATCTTTCCCAGCACCTGTGAATAGCTACAACAAAAAGAACACATCCTTTCCAAAGGCTGGCCATCCCTTTGGAGATGTTTTCCAAGACTGAAGACCATTTCATTATTCAGTGTCCTATCTTTTTGCCTTTTCATACTTTTCATGGGGTTCTTAAGGCAAGAATACTGAAGTGGTTTGCCATTCCCTTCTCCAGTGGACCATGTTTTGTCAGCTTGTCAACGAACTGTGGAAAATTCTTAAAGAATTCCCCCCCCGCCCCCCGCTCCTGCATCTCTCTGTGCTAATGTTAGCCTTGATCAGGATTATCAAGAGGCCTATAGTGTAATTTCTGTCCCTCATGGAACCTTGGGTATGTGGATACGTGGGCATATGAGTGGCATATTTGCCTGGGTATTGGACTGGATGTATTCTTGGGGCTGCACACTAGCAGTGAGATATCAAGGGAACATTTCATGCAAAGATGGGCACAATAAAGGACAGAAATGGTATGGGCCTAACAGGAGCAGAGGATGTTAAGAAGAGGTGGCAAGAATACACAGAAGAACTGTACAAAAAAGATTTTCATGACCCAGATAATCATGATGGGATGATCATTCCCCTAGAGCCAGACATCCTGGAATGTGAAGTCAAGTGGGCCTTAGGAAGCATCACTATGAACAAAGCTAGTTGAGGTGATGGAATTCCAGCTGTTCAGTTCAGTTCAGTTACTCAGTTGTGTCCGACACTTCACAACCCCATGGACCACAGCACACGAGGCCTCCCTGTTCATCACCAGCTCCTGGAGTTTACTCAAACTCATTTCATTGAGTCGGTGATGCCATCCAACCATCTCATCTTCTGTCGTCCCCTTCTCCTCCTGCCTTCAATCTTTCCCAGCATCAGGGTCTTTTCAAATAAGTCAGTTCTTCACATCAGGTGGCCAAAGTATTGGAGTTTCAACTTCAACATCAGTCCTTCCAATGAACACTCAGGACTGATCTCCTTTAGGATGGACTGGTTGGATCTCCTTGCAGTCCAAGGGACTCTCAAGAGTCTTCTCCAACACCACAGTTCGAAAGCATTAATTCTTCGGTGCTCAGATTTCTTTATGGTCCAACTGTCACATCCATACATGACTATTGGAAAAACCATAGCCTTGACGAGACGGACCTTTGTTGGCAAAGTAATGTCTCTGCTTTTTGATATGCTGTCTAGGTTGGTCATAACTTTCCTCCCAAGGAGCAAGTGTCTTAGTTTCATGTCTGCAGTCACCATCTGCAGTGATTTTGGAACCCCAAAAATAAAGTCTCTCACTGTTTCCATTGTTTCCCCATCTATTTGCCATGAAATGATGGGCCCAGATGCCATGATCTAGTTTTCTGAATGTTGAGCTTTAAGCCAACATTTTCACTCTCCTTTCACTTTCATCAAGAGGCTCTTTAGTTCTTCTTCACTTTCTGACATAAGGGTGGTATCGTGTGCGTACCTGAGGTTATTGATATCTTTCCCAGCAATCTTCATTCCAGCTTGTGCTTCCTCCAGCCCAGCGTTTCTTATGATGTATTCTGCATATAAGTTAAATAAGCAGGGTGACAATATACAGCCTTGACGTACTCCTTTTCCTATTTGGAACCAGTCTGTTGTTCCATGTCTAGTTCTAACTGTTGCTTCCTGACTTGCATACAGATTTCTCAAGAGGTAGGTCATGTGGACTGGTATTCCCATCTCTTTCAGAATTTTCCACAGTTTCTTGTGATCCACACAGTCAAGGCTTTGGCATAATCAATAAAGCAGAAATAGATGTTTTTTCTGGAACTCTCTTGCTTTTTCGATGATCCAGCAGATATTGGCAATTTGATCTCTGGTTCCTCTGCCTTTTCTAAAACCAGCTTGAACATCTGTAATTTCACAGTTCACTGCTGAGCTATTTAAATTCCTAAAAGATGATGCTGTGAAAGTGCTGCACTCAATATGCCAGCAAATTTGGAAAACTCAGCAGTGGCCACATGACTGGAAAAGGTCTGTTTTCATCCCAATCCCAAAGAAAGGCAATGCTAAAGAATGCTCAAACTACTGCACAATTGCACACATCTCACACGCTAGCAAATTGATGCTCAAAATTCTCCAAGTCAGGTTTCAACAGTATGTGAACTGTGAGCTTCCAGATGTTCCAGTTGGTTTTAGAAAAGGCAGAGGAACCAGAGATCAAATTGCCAACATCTGTTGGAGCATCAAAAAAGCAAGAGAGTTCCAGGAAAACATCTATTTCTGCTTTATTGACTATTCCAAAGCCTTTGATTTTGTGGATCACAATAAACTGTGGAAAATTCTGAAAGAGATTGGAATACCAGACCACCTGCCCTGTCTCTTGAGAAATCTGTATGCAGGTACGAAGCAATAGAACTGGACTTGGAACAACAGACTGGTTCCAAATAGGGAAAGGAATCCGTCAAGGTTGTATATTGTCACCCTGTTTATTTAACTTATATGCAGAGTACATTATGAGAAATGCTGAACTGAATGAAGCACAAGCTGGAATCAAGATTGCTGGGAGAAATATCAATAACCTCAGATATGCAGATGATACCACCCTTATGGCAGAGAGCAAGGAAGAACTAAAGAACCTCTTGTTGAAAGTGAAACAGTAGAGTGAAAAAAGTTGATTTAAAGCTCGACATTCAGAGAACTAATATCATGGCATCTGGTCCCATCACGTCATGGTAAATAGATGGGGAAACAATGGAAACAGTGAGAGACTTTAATTTTTTGGGTTCCAAAAATTACAGCAGATGGTGACTGCAGACATGAAATTAAAAGACACTTGCTCCTTGGGAGGAAAATTATGATCAACCTAGGCAGCATATTAAAAAGCAGAGACATTACTTTGCCAACAAAGGTCCGTCTCGTCAAGGCTATGGTTTTTCCAGTAGTCATGTATGGATGTGACAGTTGGACCATAAAGAAATCTGAGCACCGAAGAATTGATGCTTTCGAACTGTGGTGTTGGAGAAGACTCTTGAGAGTCCCTTGGACTGCAAGGAGATCCAACCAGTCCATCCTAAAGGAGATCAGTCCTGAGTGTTCATTGGAAGGACTGATGTTGAAGTTGAAACTCCAATACTTTGGCCACCTGATGTGAAGAACTGACTTATTTGAAAAGACCCTGATGCTGGGAAAGATTGAAGGCAGGAGGAGAAGGGGATGACAGAGGACGAGATGGTTGGATGGCATCACCGACTCAGTGAAATGAGTTTGAGTAAACTCCAGGAGCTGGTGATGGACTTGGAGGCCTGGTGTGCTGCAGTCCAAGGGATTGCAACGTTGGACACTACTGAGCAACTGAACAGAGCTGAACTAAAGGGATGCTGGACCATTGAAGAGACAAGGATGGGATCAGAAAAGCCTTTTTAAAATAGAAATGATCCTGGAAGAAGAGATGACATTCGGGGAGGCCAAACTCATCTTGGGGAGTTATCCTAGCTTTCCCCCAAGATGTTTCCTTTTCCAAATTATTCCTCTCTGAGCACCCTCTTTTCCAAACAGATCCTTAAATCCAATCTCCATAGGCCTCCCTGGTGGTTCAGTGGTAAAGAATCCACCTGCAATGCAGGAGACATGGGTTCAATCCCTGGGTCAGGATGATCCCCAGAAGAAGGAAATGGCAACCTATTCCAGTATTCTTGTCTGGAAAATTCCATGGACAGAGGAGCCTGGTAGGTTATAGTCCATAAGAGTCCAAAAGAATCAGACATGACTTAGGGACAAAATAACACCAATAGGCCTCCAGAGTGAAGTTTCCTTTTTAATGACTCTCAAAGGCTATTTATTTTATATAGTAGTAGTTTCTTATATCTTAATTTGCATAAGAATCACCTGCCAAATTTACTTAGTAACTGGTTCTTAGACCCCTCCACAAATTCAATCTTAGTAGCATCTCCTGATTGTGATGTGGATGACCCAGGAATACCTTTGCCTTCTGATTTTGTTTAGTTTTGTTGTTTTAGTTTGAGCGTGCAGACCTGTAGTACAAACTGCTCAAGTTAATACAGGAATTGCTCCCTCTAAGTTTCCACACCCCACCTGGGAACCTCTTGGAAAAATTTTTTTAATGATTGCTCAATCTATAGCTATGATCCAATGACAAGAAAAATGGCCTAAAAATATTAGATCTTTATTGACATAGGATAGAAAAATGGACTGAATTTCCCTATGTTCAGGCTTCCTTGGTGTCTTAGACAGTAAAGAATCTACCTGCAATGTGGGAGACCTGGGTTTGATCCTTTGGTTGGGAAGATCCCCTGGAGAAGGGAATGGGACCTACTCTAGTACTCTTGCCTGGAGAATTCCATGGAAAGAGACGCCTGGCAGGCTACAGTCCATGGGTTCACAAAGAATCGAACATGACTGTGCAACTTTCACTTTCACCTTTAGAGAAACAAATTTCTTAACCCATCTGTCACCCCTCCATGGTTTCATCTCCACAGACTTCTCAGGCTGAAGCTCCCACTATTTTATGCTCGGCAATTTTAACTGTTCCCTGCTTTGCACATGCTTTTTCCTTTGTTTTGAGATGCCCTTCCCTCTGTACACTATGTTTTTGAAACTGTACCTTGAAAATTTCCATATAGTAGGAATGCAAAATCTGTATTATATATGAATGCTTTTAATATGCTAATAATTCATTATAGAGGTGGTATAGAAGGTTCACTGGAGGCAGGCATGGCAACCCACTCCAGTATTCTTGCCTGTAGAATCCCATGGACAGAGGCTCCTGGGGAGTCTACAGTCCATGGGGTCACAGAGTCAGACACAACTGAGTGCCTGGCACACACACATACACATACAAGATTTAAGCAGACTGAAAGACAGGTGCCTTTTATTCCCTCAGATGGTGGTGGTTTAGAAGAAAAAGGAGGTAAATAGGGAAGTCTTGTTTATAGAGTATGTGTGTGTGCTCAGTTGCTCAGTCATGTCTGACTAATTGTGCCCTCAAGGATTGTAGCCCACCAGACTCCTCTGTCCATGGGATTTTCCAGGCAAGAATACTGGAGTGGGTTGCCATTTCATACTTTAGGGAATCTTCTTGAACCAGGGATCAAACCCATGTCTCCCGAGTCTCCTGTATTGACAGGTGGATTCTTTACCACTGAGTCACCTGGGAAGCCCCTTGTTTGGAGAGAATAATAAATAATAAAAGTAGTGTGTACATACTGATCCCAATATTTACATCATGCCAAAAATAAATTGTATGTACATATTGATCCCAAACTATAAATATTAAAAAAATAATGTGGGTATAAATAAATATATGTATTTACAGCAATTCACACTTCATTCTTCATTAATCACAGCCGTCTCTATTGCCCTCTGTTTTTCTATAATTTCTGTGGCTCACCACTGCATCCAAGACTCTCTACAACTTCATCCCTGTCTGATATCCTTATCTAATCTTCCTGCTTGATCCTCACTGCTTTCTCATACCCATTCTAAGGTTCAGCCTAACTGGATGGCTTGCCATTTTCTACACAGCACCAGACCTCTACCACCACCTCTGAGAGAGGAGATATGGGTTGCCTGTACTGGAAGAAAAGGGAGTCTCCAACGAGAGCAAGAGCATTAGATGCTGGTGAGGATTTCTCATGACCACATCTTAAAAGGTAGCAATGGACAAAAATTCTTGAACTTACAAGGAAGTTTAACAAAATTATTTTGAATAGAACTCTTAGAGTTTGTGACGCAAATTTGGACAAGGAGACGTTCAGATAACCCCTTCACTCAATCCCCTATAGCTTTTAAGGAATAAAGAGAAGATTACTATATCTTCATTAATAGCCCAAAGGCTTGGATGATTTAAGCCTTCATTGTTAGGACAAGGAGAATGCAGGTGCAGGAATTATTTCAGTGGCTTCCAAAGAGATGCCAGCAGTTGAGAGCCAAAGAAAGCAAGGCACATCCTGTGCATGCCAACACAAACCAAGGATGCCCAAGGACCAGTGTCTCTCCCATGTTTACCATGACCCTATTATACCTGTTGTCTTCCAACTGGCCCTGCATAGAAGGAAGAATGAATATTGTATTGACCGACCTAAATCTGAAATGACCAAAACAAAAATATAAACAAAAACCTAAAGTAACTGAGAATTTGACTAGATTAAGTTTTCTGCTCTCAGAAAAAATTTTATTTATTTTTAAATTAATTACTTAGTTTTAAGTGTAGGATAATTGTTTTACAATATTGTGGTGGTTTTTGCCATACATTGACATGAGTCAGTCATGGGTGCACATGTGTCCCCCAATCCTGAACCCCACTCCCAACTCCCTCCCCACCTCATCCCTCTGGGTTGGCCCAGAGCAACTGGCTTTGAGTGCCGTGCTTCATGCTTCAAGCTTGCACTGGTCATCAGTTTTACATATGGTAATATGCATGTTTCAATGCTATTCTCTCAAATCATCCCACCCTCACTTTCTCCCACAAACTCCAAAAGTCTGTTCTTTATATCTGTGTCTCTTTTGCTGCCTCACATATAGGATCATCATTACCATGTTTCTGAATTCTATATATATACATTAGTATACTGTATTGGTGTTTCTCTTTCTGATTTATGTCACTCTGTATAATAGGCTCCAGTTTCATGCACCTCATTAGAACTGACTCAAATGTGTTCATTTTTTATAGCTAAGTAACATTCCATTGTGTGTATGTACCACAACTTCCTTATCCATTCTCCTGATGGACATCTAGGTTGCTTCCATGTCCTAGCTGTTGTAAACAGTGCTAAAATGAACACTGGGGTACATGCACCTCTTTGAATTCTGGTTTCCTTGGTGTGTATGCCCAGAAGTGGGGTTGCTGGGTCATATGGCAGTTATATTTCCAGGTTTTAAAGCAATCTCCACACTCTTCTCCATAATGGCTGTAATAGTTTGCATTCACACCAGCTGTGTAAGAGGGTTCCTTTTTATCCACACCCTTTTCAGCATTTATTGTTTGTAGACTTTTTGATGGCAGCCATTGTGACCAGTATGAGATGATACCTTCTATTGGTCTGCATTTCTCTAATAATGAATGATGTTGAGCATCTTTTCATGTGTTTATTAGCCATATGTATATCTGCTTTGAAGAAATGTCTGTTTAGTTCCTTGTCCCATCTTTTGATTGGGTTGTTCCTTTTTCTGGCATTGAGCTGCATGGGCTGCATGTATATTTTGAAGATTAATTCTTTGTCAGTTTTTCATTCGATATTATTTTCTCACATTCTGAAGGCTGCCTTTTCACCTTGCTTATAGTTTCCTTTGCTGTGCAAGACTTTTAAATTTAATTAGATACCATTTGTTTATTTTTGTTTTTATTTCCATTACTCTGGGAGGTGGGTCATAGAGTGTTCTGCCTATGTTTTCCTATAAGAGTTTTATAGTTTCTGGTCTTACATTTAGATCTTTAATCCATTTTGAGTTTATTTTTGTGTATGGTGTTAGAAAGTGTTCTAGTTACATTTGTTTACACATGGTTGACCAGTTTTCCCAGCACCACTTGTTAAAGAGATTATCTTCTCCATTGTAAATTTTTGCCTCTATTGTCTAAGATGAGGTATCCATAGGTGTGTGGATTTATCTCTGGGCTATTTGTTTCACTGACCTATATTTCTGTCCTTGTGCCAGTACATACTGTCTTGATGACTGTAGCTTGGTAGTATAGTCTGAAGACAGGAAGGTTGATTCCTCCAGTTCCACTTTTCCTTCTCAAGATTGCTTTAGCTATTCGAGGTTTTTTGTGTTTCCATACAAATTGTGAAATATTTCTTCTCATTCTGTGAAAAATATTGGTGGTAGCTTGATAGGGATTGCATTGTATCTATAGATTGCTCTGGATAGTATACTCATTTTCACTATATTGATTCTTCCAATTCACGAACATGGTATATTTCTCCATCTATTTGTGTCATCTTTGATTTCTTTCATCAGTGTTTTATAGTTTTCTATATATAGGTCTTTTGTTACTTTAGGTAAATTTTATTCCTAAGTATTTTATTCTTTCCATTGCAATGGCAAATGGGATTGTTTCCTTAATTTCTCTGTCTGTTTTTTTCATTGTTAGTGTATAGGAATGCAAGGGATTTTTGTGTATTAATTTTATATCCTGCAACTTTACTATATTAATTGAGTAGCTCTAGTAATTTTCTGGTGGTATCTTTAGGGTTTTCTATGTAGAGGATCATGTCATCTGCAAACAGTGAGAGTTTTACTTCTTCTTTTCCAATCTGGATTCCTTTTATTTCTTTTTCTTCTCTGATTGCTGTGGCTAGGACTTCCAAAACTATGTTGAACACTAGTGATGAGAGTGGGCACACTTGTCTTGTTCCTGGTTTTAGAGGAAATGCTTTAAAATTTTCACCATTGAGGATAATGTTTGCTGTGGGTTTATCATATATGGCTTTTATTACGTTGAGGTATGTTCCTTCTATTCCTGCTTTCTGGAGAGTTTTGATCATAAGTGGGTGTTAAATTTTGTCAAAGGCTTTCTCTTCATCTGTTGAGATAATCATATGGCTTTTATTTTTCAATTTATTAATATGGTGTATCACATTGATTGATTTGAAAATATTGAAGAATCCTTGTATCCCTGGAGTAAAGCCTAATTGATCATGATACATAATCTTTTAAATATGTTGTTAAATTCTGTTTGCTAGATTTTTGTTGAGGATTTTTGCATCTATGTTTATCAATGATATTGGCCTATAGTTTTCTTTTTTTGTGGCATCTTTGGTTTTGGTATCAGGGTGATGGTGGCCTCATAGAACAAATTTGGGAGTTTGCCTTCCTCTGCAATTTTCTGGAAGAGTTTGAGTAGGATAGGTGTTATCTCTTCTCTAAAGTTTTGGTAGGCTCAAATGTGAAGCCATCTGGTCCTGGGCTTTTGTTTGTTGGAAGATTTTTTATTACAGTTTTGATTTCTGTGCTTGTGATGGATATGTTCAGATTTTCTATTTCTTCCTGGTTGAGTTTTGGAAGGCTATACTTTTCTAAGAATTTGTTCATTTCTTCCAAGTTGTCTATTTTATTGGCATAGAGTTGCTTATAGCAGTCTATTATGATCTTTTGTATTTCTGTGTTGTCTGTTGTGATTTCTCCATTTTCATTTCTAATTTTATTGATTTTATTCTTCTCCCTTTTTTTCTTGATAAGTCTGGCTAATGATTTGCCTATTTTATTTAACTTCTCAAAGAACCAGCTTTTAGTTTCATTGATCTTTGCTATAGGCTCCTTTGTTTCTGTTTCTTTTATTTCTGCTCTGATTTTCTTGATTTCTTTCCTTTTACTAACTTTGGGGTTTTTCTGTTCTTCTTTTTCTAGTTTCTTTAAGTGTAAAGTTAGGTTGTTTATTTGATATTTCTCTTGTTTCTTGAGGTAGGTTTGTATTGCTATGAACCTCCCTCTTAGCACTGCTTGTATTGAATCACATAGGTATTGGGTTGTCGTGTTTTCATTTTCATTTGTTTCTATGCATATTTTAATTTCCTTTTTATTTATTCCATGATCTGTTGATTATTCAGAAGTGTGTTTTAGCCTGCATATGTTTGTGTTTTTCATAGTTTTTTTTTTTCTTCTGTAGTTGATATCTAATCTTACCTGCACTGTGATCAGAAAAGATGCTTGAATGATTTCAATTTTTTAAAAATTGACCAGTTAGATTTGTAGCCCAGGATGT
This sequence comes from Muntiacus reevesi, assembly GCF_963930625.1. NCBI lineage: Eukaryota > Metazoa > Chordata > Mammalia > Artiodactyla > Cervidae > Muntiacus > Muntiacus reevesi. The sequence continues at coordinate 96,752,931 of NC_089254.1, read as the reverse complement.
GGTCTATCCTGGAGAAAGTTCCTTGTGCACTTGAGGAAAAGTTTAAATCCATTGTTTTTGGCTGAAATGCCCCATAGATGTCAATTAGGTCTTGATGGATATTGAATTATTTAAAGCTTGCGTTTCCTTGTTAATTTTCTGTTTGGTTGACCTCTTCATAGGTATGACTGGGGTATTAAAGTCCCCCACTATTATTGTGTTACTGTTAATTTCCCCTTTCATACTTGTTGGCATTTGTCTTACATATTGAGGTGCTCCTATGTTGGGTGCATATATAATTGTTATATCTCCTTCTTGGATTGATCCCTTGATCATTATGTAGTGTCTGTCCTTCTTTGTCTCTTATCATGGCCAATATTTCAAAGTTTATTTTATCTGATATGAGTATTGCTACTCCTGTTTTCTTTTGGTCTCCATTCTCATGAAATATCTTTTTCCAGCCCCTCATTTTCAGTCTGTATGTGTCCCTAGGTTTGAGGTGGGTCTCTTGTAGACAGCATATACAGGTGTTTTGTTTTTGTATCCATTCAGCCAGTCTTTGTTTATTGATTGGAGCATTTAACCCATTTAAATTTAAGGTAGTTATGGATAAGTATGATCCCATGACCATTTACTTTGTTGTTTCAGGTTCATTTTTATAAACCTTTTCTGTGTTTCCTGTCTAGAGAAGATCCTTTAGCATTTGTTGAAGAGCTGGTTTGGTGGTACTGAATTCTCTCAGCTTGGTTTGTCTGTAAAGCTTTTTATTTCTCTTTCATATCTGAATGAGATACTTGCTGGGTAGAGTGATCTTGGTTGTAGGTTTTTCTCTTTCATCACTGTGGTATGTCCTGCCATTCCCTTCTGGACTGAAGAGTTTCTATTGAAAGATCAGCTGTTATGCTTATGGGGATCCCCTTTTGTGTTATTTGTTGCTTTTCCCTTGCCGCTTTTAATATTTACTCTTTGTGCTTAATTTTTGTTAGTTTGATTGATATGTGTCTTGGGGTGTTTCACCTTGGATTTGTCCTGTTTGGGACTCTGCGTTTCCTGGACTTGGATGGCTATTTCCTTCCCCATTTTAGGGAAGTTTTTGACTATTATCTCAAGCATTTTCTCATGTCTTTTCTCTTTGTCTTCTTCTCCTGGGACACCTATGATTCGAATGTTGGGGTACTTAACATTGTCCCAGAGGTCCCTGAGGTTGTCCTCACTTCTTTTTATTCTCTTCTCTTTCTTCCTCTCTACATCACTTATTTCCACCATTCTATCTTCCATCTCACTAATCCTCCCTTCGGTCTCAGTTATTCTACTATTGGTTCCCTCCAGAGTGTTTTAAATCTCAGTTATTGCATTGTTCATTATTGATTGAGTATTCTTTATTTCTTCTAGGTCCTTGTTAAACATTTCTCGCTTCTTCTCAATCCTGTCTCTAGTTTATTTATCTGTAACTCCATTTTGTTTTCAAGATTTTGGATCATCTTTACGATCATTATTCTAAATTCTTTTTCAGGTAGACTCCCTGTCTCCTTCTCTTTTGTCTGATTTGGTGGGTTTTTATCATGTTCCTTTACCTGGTGAATATTTCTCTGCTTTTTCACTTTGTTTAGATTGCTGTGTTTGGGGTGTCCTTTCTGCAGGCTGGAATGTTGTGGTTCCTTTTAATTGTGAAGCCTGCTCCCTGTGGGTGGGGTTGGGCCAGTGGCTTGTCAAGGTTTCCTGGCTGTGAGAACTCATGTCTGTGTTATGGTAGGTATAGCTGGATCTATTCTCTCTGGAGTGCAATGAAGTGTCCAGTAGTGATTTTTGGGGTGTCTATGGGTTTGGTAGGAGAAGGAAATGGCAATCCACTCCAGTATTCTTGCCTGAAGAATTCCAAGGACAGGAGAGCCTGATGGGCTACAGTCTGTGGGATTGCAGAGTCAGACACGGCTGAGCACACAGCACATGGGTTTGGTATGGCTTTGGGTAGGCTGTTTTTTAATGTTTAGGGTTGTGTTCCTCTTTTGTTGGAGAATTAGCATGGTGTGTCTTGCACTGGAACTTGTTGGCTCTTGGGTGGAGATTCATTTGATGTAGGTATGGAGAATTTTGGGTGCACTCTTGTCTATTAATGTTCCCTGGAGTCAGGAGTACTCTGATTTTCTAAAGTTCTGGAGTTGTGCCTCCTGCCTCTGGGCTCTTACAGTAGCCTCGAGAATTCTCCATCCATATAGCACAGAAGATAAAACCCCTAGGTTAATGGTGAAACAATTCTCCACAGCCAGGAACACCCAGAGAGATTCACAGAGTTATATAGAGAAGAGAGGAGGGAAGAGGGAGGTAGAGGTGACCAGGAAGAGAAAAGGTAGAGTAAAAGGGGAGAGAACAATCAAGACAGTAATCAAATTCCTAAGTGAAAATGGATACTGAAGATTAGCTTCTTAAAGTTACAAAATTGATAACAAATTTTAAAAAGCAAAGATTAAATACCTAGAATTGAGGTTAGGCTCTCAAAGATACAATATACAAAATACAAAAAAAAAAAAAAAAAAAAAAACCAACACAAAAAACAAAAAACACCAATATAAAAAATACAAAGCAAAATCAATCACAAATATTTAAAAAATATATGGAATTTTTTTAAAAAAATAGGGTTTTTTAGAAAGGTAATAAAATAGTAAGCTATAAAAATGAAAGTTAAAGGAGTACTAAAGAACTAAAATTTTTTAAAAATTAAAAAGTGATAATAGTAAAAATATATCTAGGAATTTCTCTGGAGCTATTGTGGGCAGTGTGGGGTCAGTTCAGTGTCAGATAGTCCCTTGTTCTGGCTTGTACTTGTTCTCAAGGTCTATAATTGCCCCTCAAATGCACAGTCTCAGCATTAACTGCAGGGTTTTAGTCTGTTGCACCTGTCACTTCCAGGGCGGTTCCCCCTTCTTTGTTTACTTTGGCTTTCTCTCTTTGCAAGTCTCTTCAGTGTCTAATTTCCACTGACACAAGGGGCTGAAGGTGGCCACTTGTTTAGGCTCACTTGTTCAGTTGTGCTGTGGAGAGGGAGTGACAATGAAAATACTGCTGGCATGTGTGGGGAGTGCTTGCAGTGGATGGACCACACTGTGTTTGCAACAGCCCAAGGCAGCGTGTATTTTCTGGGTCCACACTGCTCAGAGTCCAGGGTGATCTGCAAGGGCACTGTCCCGAGTGGGCCCTGAGTATCATGCACTTCCCAGGGCTAAGCCACTCAGATGCTCAGGTGCTCTGCAAGAGCACACACCCTGATGGGCTGGGTGTTTTGTGCCATTCCCAGGTTCAAGCCACTCAGGCAACCAGGTGCTTGGAGAATGCTCTGTCCCAGGTGGCCTGTGTGTTTTATGCACCTCCCTGGTCCCAGCTGCTTGGTTTCCCAGGTGCAACGTGAGGGCACAGTCCCAGGTGTACCATGTGTCTCCTCTGGGGAGTGATCTCAGGCTGTGACATTCCTGGTGGCTGTGAACCATCTAGGATCCCAGGAAGACGTGGTGAGCAACAGGCAGCCTGCTCACAGTTTGGTGGAAGATGCGGTCTCTGAGTCTGATTGCAGTGGCCCCTGGCCTTTTGGCTCTGGCTATTACACACCTGCCTCTCTGCTGCTGGGAAGGGAGGACCCTAAATGGCAGCTGGCTTGCTCTCCTTTGGTATTTGCTAGGGCACAATCCTTAGTTCTGTGAGTGCACCAGGGGTCACCATGTGTGTTAGAGCCTTTCGTGAGAAAGGTCTTTTTTTTTTTTTTAATCTCTCTGGCTATTCCAGTGTTTGGGTTGCTATCTCATATTAGCTTCCTCAGATTGTCCTCAGGGCATTCAGGCCCAGTCCTTACCCTAAGGACCTATGATGCAACTTGCACCTCCCTGCCCAGCCCCCACTTGCTGCTGGCGGATGCGAGTGTCTGTACTGCTTCTCCATGGGTAGTTGGGGTTAGGAACATATTCTCTCTCTGTCTCCCTCTCTCTGTGTGTATGTGTTTCTGGTTAGGTTTCCCACTGAAATTCAAAAGCTGCCCACTGATATGCCTGTGAGAGCATTTCCTGTTGTGTGGAAACTTCTCCTGCTTCACAACTCTCTCCCCAGGACAGGCCTCTGTCCCTAAATCCTTTGTCTCTATTTTCATCTTTTATATTTTGTCCTACCTCCTTTTGAAGAGATTGGACTGCCTTTCGGGGTGCCTGGTGTCCTCCAGCAGCATTCAGAAGTTGTTTTGTGGAAGTTGCTCAATGTTCAAATGATCTTCTGATGAATTTGTGGGGAAGAAAGTGGTCTCCCTGTACTATTCCTCTGCCATCTTGGGACTGCGTCCCAGAAAACTTTAAATTCAGTGCAGTTCAGTGCTTAGAACTCCTTGTTCTCACTGCCAAGGGACTATGTTTGATCCTTTTACTGAGTCCAAGCTCACTCTGTTCACCATGCAACAGTCCACTTAACCAAGAGATGAGGTGTTGAGTCAAAGAATACAACTTTATTTGGAAAAGCTGGCTGACTGAGGAGATGGTTGACTAATGTCTCAAAATAGTCATTTTGTTGGGGTTTGGATGCCAGGTTCTTTTAGAGAACACGGAGGCTAAGGAATTGAGGAAATAAAGACCATTATCTTGCAAATATCTCCTGGAATGACCAACTTCATTCCAGAAGCACATCTACTTCTTCTTCATTGACTACACTGAAGCCTTTGATTGTGTGGATCACAACACACTATGGAAAATTCTTAAAGAGATGGGAATACTGATTATCTTGAGAAACCTGTATGCAAGTCAAGAAGCAATAGTTAGAATGATACATGGAACAACTGACTGGCTCAAAATTGGGAAAGGAGTACATCAAGGCTGTATATTTTCACCCTGATTAACTTATATGCAGAGTACATTATATGAAATGAATGAATCATAAGCTAGAATAAAGATTGCTGGTAGAAATATCAACAACATCAGATGTGCAGATGAAACCACTCTAGTGACAGAAGGGAAAGAGGAACTAAAGAGCCTCTTGATGAAGGTGAAAGAGGAGAGTGAAAAAAACTGGTTTAAAATTCAACTTTTGTATTACTGAAGTTGAGGCCCTGAGAAGTCCTGGGGCACCAGGAGCCCGAGTTCTGCTGCACTTTCTCCCCACTTCCTTTTCGTTGCCCAGGTTTCCTGGCCTTGAGGTTCCAGGCCTGAGGTGCCATGGACAGAAACTTGGCATGTTCTGTTTCCTGCTGGCATCCATGAAACAGTAACTGGCTCCAGCATCTTCACATATCCTGAAACTACTTACTTACCTAAGAACCTTAGCATTATTGGCATAATCTCCACCTCACTATGTGTTTCCTCCCATGGAAGGAAGCTGAAAGAAGAGATGAGTCAAGTAACATAATAAACTTCTGAGAAGAGATCAAGCCCTGAGACTTTGGAGTGGGATCACTGACTCTAAGACCCTAGACCAGAGAACTAACCCTAGGGAGCATCAGACAGTGAGAACTCCCACAAAGGAAACCACTTGAATACAAGACCAACCACCAGTAGCACCCTATGCAGGATGCCTCAACCAAACAACAAACAAAACAAAAATACAAACCCAATCATTAGTAGACAGGACTACCACCTCACTCAACCTTGCCCATCAAAAGAAACAAACAAACAAAAAACTCAGCACAAATCTCACCCTATAAGAAGCTAACACAAACCACTGGATCAACCTTAGGAGGGCAGAAATCAAAAGGAACAAAGAATTCAACTTTGAAGCCTGGGAAAAGAAGACCTCAAACACAATAAGTTATAAAAAAATAATGAAAAGGCAGAGAAATACTGCACAAATGAAGGAGCAAACTAGAAACATAGAAGTCCAAATAAATGAAGAGGAAATAGGCAAACTACCTGAAAAAGAATTCAGAGTAATGATAGTAAAGATTATAAAAAAACCTTGAAAACAGAATGGAGAAAATGCAAGAATCAATTAGCAAAGACCTATAAGAATTAAAGAATATACACACAGAGACAAATAACACAATTACTGAAATTAAAAATACTCTAGAAGGAATCAATAGCAGAATATCTGAAACAGAAGAATGAATCCTTGAACTGGCAGATAAAATGTTGGAAATAACTTCTGAAGAGGAGAAGTAAAAAGAATGAAAATAACTGAGAATAGTCTCAGAGGCCTCTGGGACAATATCAAATGCACCAACATATGAATTATAGGGGTCCCAGAAGAAGAGAAAAAGAAAGGGTATGAGGAAATTTTTTAAAGAGATTATAGTTGAAAGTTTCCCCAAAGGAAAAGGAAATAGTCAATCAAGTCCAAGAGGTGCAAAGAGTCCCATATAGGATAAACCCAAGGAGAAACACACCAAGACACATACTAATCAAACTAACAAAGATTAAACACAAAGAAAGAATATTAAAGGCAGCAAGGGAAAAGCAACAAGTAACACACAAGGGAATCACCATACATTTAACAGCTGATCTTTCAGCAGAAACTCTGCAGGCCAGAAGGGAATGGCAAGATATATTTAAAGTACTGAAAGGGAAAAATCTAAAACCAAGAGTACTCTACCCAGCAAGGATCTCATTCAAAATTGATGGAGAAATCAAAAACTTTGCAGACAAGCAAAAGTTAAGAGAATTCAGTACCACCAAACTAGCTTTACAACAAATGTTAATAGGACTTCTATAGTTGAGAAACATGAGAAGAAAAAGATCTACAAAATCAAGCTCCAAACAATTAAGAAAAAGGCAAAAGGAACAACAGTTCAGTCACTCTGTCATGTTTGACTCTTTGCAGCCCCATGAACTGCAGCATGCCAGGCTTCCCTGTCCATCACCAATTCCTGAAGCTTACTCAAATTCATGTCCACTGAGTCAGTGATGCCATCCCACCATCTCATCCCCTTCTCCTCCCACCTTCAATCTTTCCCAGCATCATGGCCTTTTCCAATGAGTCAGTTCTTCACGTTAGGTGGCCAAAGTATTGGACTTTCAGCTTCAGCATCAATCCTTCCAATGAATATTCAGGACTGATTTCTTTAGAATGTACTGGTTGGTTGGAAATAGGAACATATATATTAATAATTACTTTAAATGTAAACAAATTAAATGCTCCAACCAAAGACACAGACTGAATGGATACAAAAACAAGACCCATATATATGCTGTCTCCAAGAAACCCACTTCTGACCTAAAGACACATATAGATTGAAAGTGAGAGGATGAGGGAGGGGGGATCGGGATGGGGAATACATGTAACTCTATGGCTGATTCATGTCAATGTATGACAAAACCCACTGAAATGTTGTGAAGTGATTGGCCTCCAACTAATAAAAAATAAATAGATAAATACATAAATAAAAAAAAAAGAAAAAAAAAAAAAAGAAAGTGAGAGGATGAAAAAATATATTCCATGCAAATGGAAAGTTAAAGAAAGCTGGAGTAGCAATCCTCATATCAGACAAAATAGACCTTAAAATAAAACATGTTATAAGAAACAAGGAAGGACACTGTACAATGATCAAGAGATCAATCCAAAGGGAAGACATAACAAATGTAAATATCTATGCACCCAACATAGGAGTACCTCAACACATAAGACAAATTCTTACAGACATAAAAGGAGAAATTGACAGTAACATAATAATAGTAGGAGACTTTAACACCCCACTCACACCAATGGACATATCATCAAAAGAAAATTAACAAGGAAACACAAGTCTTAAATGATACATTAGATGAGATAGACCTCAATCTTCAGGACATTCCAACCAAATGCAGAAGAATACACCTTCTTCTCAAGTGCACACGGAACATTTTCCAGGATAGACCACATCTTGTGTCACAAATCAAGCCTCAGTAAATTTAAGAAAATTGAAACCATATCAAGCATCCCTTCTGACCACAACTCAAGACTAGATATCAATTACAAGAAAAAACTGTGAAAAACACAAAAACATGGAGATTAAACTATGTTCTAAATAACCAAAAGGTTACTGAAGAAATCAAAAGGGAAATAAAAAAATTTCTAGAAACAAATGACAATGAAAACATGGCAACTCAAAACCTATGGGATGCAGCAAAAGCAGTTCTAAGAGGGAAGTTTATAGCAATACAATCCTACCTCAAGAAGCAAAAAATAACATTGAATAGACAACCTTTACATCTAAAACAACTGGAAAAAGAAGAACAAAACCCCCCAAAATTAGCAGAAGGAAACAAATCATAAAGATCTGAGCAGAAATAAATGAAAAAGAAATGAAAGCAACAATAGTAAAGATTAATAAAACTAAAAGCTGGTTCTCTGAACAGATAAACAAAATTGACAAACCCTTAGTCAGGGTTTGTCAGAAACCCTGAGAGAAGAAGAAAAGAGAGAAGAATCAAATCAACAAAATTAGAAATGAAAAGAGAGGTTACAACAGACAATGCAGAAATACAAAGGATTCTAAGAGACTATTATGAACAACTATATGGCAATAAAATGGTTAACCTGGAAGAAATGGACAGATTCTCAGAAAATTTCAATCTTCCAAGACTGAACCAGGAAGAAATAGAAATTATAAACAACCCAATTTATAATAACTGAAATTGAAGTTGTGATAAAAAATTTCCCCAAAAACAAAAGCCCAGGACCAGATGGCTTCACAGGAGAATTCTGTCAAACATTTAGAGAACAGCTAATGCCTATCCTTCTAAAATTCTTTCAAAAAATTACAGAGGAAGGAACACTTCCTAACTCATTTTACAAGGCCACCATCACCCTGATACCAAAACCAGACAAAGACAACATACAAAAAGAAAACTACAGGCCAATATCACTGATGAACATAGATACAAAAATCCTCAACAAAATTTTAGCCAGCAGAATTCAATAACACATTAAAAAGCTCATACTTTATGATCTAGTTGGGTTTATTCCAGGGATGCAAGGATTCTTCAGTATATGCAATTCAATCAATGTGATACACCATATTAACAAATTGAAAGATAAAAACCATATGATCATCTCAGTAGTTGCAGAAATAGCCTTTGACAAAATTAAGCATCCATTTATGATTAAAACTCTTCAATAAATGGGCATAGAAGGAACCTACCTCAATATAGTAAAGGCCATATATGATAAACCTATAGCAAACATTATTCTCAATGGTGAAAAACTGAAAGCATTCCCCCTAAGATCAGGAACAAGACAAGGGTGTCCACTTTCACCACATTACTCAGCATAGTTTTGGAAGTCCTAGTTACAGCAATCAGAGAAGAAGAAGAAGAAATCAAAGGAATCCAGATCAGAAAAGAAGTAAAGCTCTCACTGTTTGCAGATGACATGATACTATTCAAAGAAAACCCTAAAGATACTACCAGAAAATTACTAGAGTTAATCAGTGAATTTAGCAAAGTTGCAGAATACAAAATCAATACCCAGAAGTCACTTGCTTTTCTATATACTAACAATAAAAAATCAGAAATAGAAATTAAGGAATCAATTCCATTCACCATTGCAACAAAAAGAATAAAATATCTAGGAATAAACTTACCTAAGGAGACAAAAGAACTATACACAGAAACTTACAAGATACTGATGAAAGAAATCAAAGATGAAATAAACAGATGGAGAGATATTCCATGTTTCTTGGTAGGAAGAGTCAATATTGTGAAAATGGCTATACTACCAAATGCAATCTACTGATTCACTATGATCCCAATCAAATTACCAATGGCATTTCCCACAGAACTAGAACAAAAAATTTCACAATTCATATGGAAACACAAAAGACTCAGAATAGCCAAAGCAGTCTTGAGAAGAATAATGGAGCTGGAGGAATCAACCTTCCTGATTTCAGATTATTTACAAAGCTATAGTCATCAAGACAGTGTGGTACTGGCACAAAAACAGAAATATAGACCAATGGAGCAAGATAGAAAACCCAGAAATAAGCCCATGCACCTATGGGTACCGTATTTTTGACAAAGGAGGCAAGAATATACAATGGGGCAAAGACAACCTCTTCAATAAATGGTGCTGGGAAAACTGAAGAGCTACAAGTAAAATAATGAAATTAGAACACTTCCTAACACCATACACAAAGCTAAACTCAAAATGGGTTAAAGACCTAAATGTAAGACCAGAAACTATTAAACTCTTAGAGGAAAATATAGGCAGAACACTCAGTGACATAAATCAAAGCAAGATCCTCTATGACCTACCTCCTAGAGTAATGGAAATAAAAACAAAAGTAAACAAGTGGAACCTGATTAAACTTAAAAGCTTTTGCATAGCAAAGAAAACTATGAAACTATAAGCAAGGTGAAAAGAAAATCCTGAGAATGGGAGAACATAATAGCAAATGAAACAACTGACAAAGGATTAATTTCCAAAATATACAAGCAGCTCATACAACTCAATGCCAGAAAAACAAACAACCAAAAAGTGGGGAAAAGACCTAAACAGACATTTCTCCAAAGAAGACATACTGATGGCTAACAAACACATGAAAAGATGCCCAGCATTGCTCATTATTAGAGAAATGCAAATCAAAACAAAATGAGGTATCACCTCACACCAGTCAGAATGGTAATCATCAAAAAATCTACAAACAATAAATGCTGGAGAGGGTGTGGAGTAAAGGGAAGGCTCTTGTACTGTTGGTGGGAATGTAAATTGATATAGCCACTATGGAAGAGAGCATGGAGATTCCTTAAAAAAACTAGGAATAAAACCACCATATGACCCAGCAATCCCCCTCCTAGGCAAATACCCTGAGGAAACTGAAATTGAAAAAGACACATATACCTCATTGTTCATTGCAGCACTATCTACAATAGCTAGAACATGGAAGAAACCTAGGTGTCCATCGACAGATAAATGGATAAAGAAGTTGTGGTACACATACACAATGGAATATTACTCAGCCATAAAAAGGAACGCATTTGAGTCAGTTCTAATGAGGTGGATGAACCTTGAGCCTATTATACAGAGTGAAGTAAGTCAGAAAGAGAAAGATAGATATCGTATACTAACGCATATATGTAGAATCTAGAAAAATGGTACTGAAGAATTTATTTGCAGGGCAGCAATGGAGAAAGACATAGAGAATAGACTTATGGACATGAGAAGAGGGGAAGAGAGGGTGAGATATATGGAGAGAGTAATATGGAAACTTACATTACCATATGTAAAATAGATAGCCAATGGGAATTTGCTGTATGTCTCAGGAAACTCAAACAGGGGCTGTGTATCAACCTAGAGGGGTGGGATGGGGAGGGAGATGGGAGGGAGGTTCAAAAGGGAGGGGATATATGTATACCTATGGGTGATTCATGTTGAGGTTTAACAGAAAACAACAAAATTCTGTTAAGCAATTATCCTTCAATTAAAAAATAAATAAATTTTAAAAATTCAACTTAAAAAAATCTAAGATCATGGCATATGATCCCATCACTTCGTGACAAATTGAAAGGGAAAAAGTGGAAGCAGTGACAGATTTCATCTTGTTGTGCTCCAAAATCGCCAAGGATGGCAACTGTAGCCATGAAATTAAAAGATTCTTGCTCTTTGAAAGGAAAGCTATGACAAATCTAGACCTAAAAAGAAGGGACATCACTTTGCTGATAAAGATCTGTATAGTCAAAGCTATGGTTTTGCCAGTAGTCAGGTACACATGTGAGAGTGGACCACAAAGAAGGCTGAATGCTAAAAAACTGATGCTTTCAAATTGCAGTGTTGAAGACTGTTGAGAGTCTCTTGGATTGCAAGAAGATAATACCAGTCAATCCTAAGGGAAATCAACCCTGAATATTCATTGGAAGGACTGATGCTGAAGCTGAAGCTCCAATATTTTGGTCACCTGATGCAAAAAGCTGATTCAGTGGAAAACACCCTGATGTTGGAAGAGACTAGGGCAGGAGAAGAAGTGGGTGACAGAAGACGAGATGGTTGGATGGCATCACCAACTCAACGGACATGAGTTTGAGCAAACTCCCAGAGATAGTGGAAGACAAGGGAGCCTGTTGTGCTTCACTATCTGTGGGAGTTTGCATCAGGTGGCCAAAATATTGGGTCCCAGACAGTCATAGAAGACTTAGCAACTGAACAACAACAACAACAACAACATAACAAAAGCAATGACAAGCAAAGGTTAAAGTCAAAGAAACAGGTCCATCATGGAGTCAGAATTGGCTCTTCTCTGGTACAATCTCTGCTTGAAGAACTAAGATCCTGCAATCTGAGAGGCAAGTCCAAAATAAAAATAAATAAATAAATATTATTTTAATTAAAAAAGTAAAAAAATATATTTATGGCCTACATACTACTTGGGGATGCAGTAAAGGGTTAACTCAGTGTTGATGGGTTACATAATCCTGCACATTCCAGAAAAAGCACTGGCCCTTGAGTAACTTCTGGGAGATGATCTCTGAACTGTTATCTTACCAAATAAGAGTAGTTTTGTACACTTGAAGTTTTGGGTCACACTCTGTGAGTTTGATCAGATAGTTTAGGCTAACAATGGGAACACCAGTTTTTGCATACCTGAGGCCCTGGGCCGTGCTGTGTCAGTTTGATCTCTAAAGGGCTGGAGACTAAGTAGCTCAAGTCAGTCGCATGGGGGCTGCATGTCTTTACAGCTAACCCCCAATTAAAATCCTGGCTATCAGGGCTTGAGTGGATTTTGCTTTATTAGCTTCCCTGTAGCTCAGATGGTAAAGAATCTGCCTGAAATGCAGGATACCTGGGTTCGATTTCTGGGTCGGGAAGAACTTCTGGAGAAGCGAATGGCAATCCACTCCAGTATTCTTGCTCGGAGAATCCCATGGACAGAGGAGCCTGGCAGGTTATTGTCCATGGGGTCGCAGAGTCGGACATGATTGAGTGACTACTACTATTACTACTGGCAACATTTTGCAGGTGTTATTTCATAGTTGGCTAGGAGAATTAAGGCTGTTTGTGGGATGCCAGTGTGAGAGGACAGCTGGAATCTTGCGGCTGGTTTCTCCTGGGCTTTACACCTTTCCCCTTTGCTAATTTCTATGCTGTATCCTTTTGCATAATCAACTATAGCTGGGAGTACAAAGACTTTCTGAATCTTGGGAGTGTTTCCAGCAAATCACTGAAACTGAGGGTGGTCTGGGGATACCCAATGCAAAAGGCATGCTATTTCTCCTACTAGATTATAATTCCTTGAGGCTAAGAACCACTTCTTCTCTTCTGTATTCATTTAATATCTCACATATTTCATGGAGGCTAAAAATCTAGACCTTGCTATTTACCTATTTTATATATAGTACTGTTAATCCCTAAATCCTAATGAATCCCTCCCCTACCACTTTCCCCATTGGTAATCATAACTTTGTTTTCTATGTCTGTGAGACTATTTATGTTTTTGTAAATAAGTTCATCTATATCATTTTCTTTAGATTCCACGTGTAAATAATATCACATGATATTTGTCTTTGACTTACTTCACTTAGCATGATAATCTCTTGGTCCATCCATGTACTGCAAATGGGATTATTCATTCTTTTTGATACTTGAGTAATATTTCATTGTATATACATCCAAATCTTCTTTATCCAGTCATCTGTCAATGGACACTTAGGTTGCTTCTAAGTCTTGGCTATTGTAAATAATGCTGCTATGAACACTAGGGTGTTTGTGTTTTTTTTCAAATTAGAGTTTATGTGTTTTCAGGATATATGCCCAGGAGTGGGATTGGTGGATCATAACTCTATTTTTAGTTTTCTTAAGAAAACTCCACACTGTTTGCGATTTACATTCCCACCAGCAGTGCAAGAACATTCCCTTTTAACAACATCCTCTCCAGAATTTATTATTTCTAGACTCTTTTATGATGGTCATTCTGACCAGTGTGAGGTGATACCTTATTGTGGTTTTGACTTGCAGTTCTCTAGTAATTAGCAATGTTGGGTATCTTTTCATGTGCCTGTTGGCCATCTGGATGTCATCTCTGAAGAAATGTCTATTTAGGTCTTCTGCCCATTTTTTGATTGGGTTGTTTGTTGTCTTTTTGATATTGAACTGTATGAGCTGTTTGTGTATTTTGGAAATTAATCCCTTGTCAGTTGCACCATTTGCAAATATTTTCTCTCACTAGGTAGGTTGTCTTTTCATTTTGTTTATGGCTTCCTTTGCTGTGCAAAAGCTTTTCAGTTTAATTAGGTCCCATTTGTTTATTTTTGCTTTTATTTCCATTACCCTAGGAGATGGAGCCAAAAAATATTGCTGCAATGTATGTCAAAGGCTGTTGTGCTTTTGTTTTCCTTTAGGAGTTTTATAGTATCTGGTCTTGTATTTAAGTCTTTAATCCATTTTGCATTTATTTTTGTATATGAAGTTAGAGAATGTTATAATTTCATTCTTTTACATGTAACTGTCCAGTTTTTCCAGCACCACTTATTGAGGACACTTTTATCCATTGTATATTATTGCTTCCTTTATTGAAGATTAATTGACTGTAAGGCATAGGTTTATTTCTATCCTATTGATCTTTGTGTCTGTTTTTCTGTACTGAGTTTTATTATTAGGTTAGGAATTGCAAAGGGGAAAAAAAAGAAAAAAGCAATTAACAATTTCATAGATCAGGAGTAAGTCAATAAGAGGACCAAGAAAAAGGAAAGACAGTGAGAATAAAGAAGACAATAAGGGAACACATGAAGGAAGACAAATAGAATAAAAGGGCTCAATCCCTCAATTCCTTCAATCGAGGAAGATCCCTGGAGAAGGGAATGGCTACCCACTCCAGTATAATTTTGCCTCTAGACTTCCATGGACAGAGGAGCCTTGCAGGCTACAGTCCACAGGGTTGCAAAGAGCTGGACACAGCTGAGTGACTAATGCACACATTTGATCTTGGACTTTTTAGTCTCTTGAACTGTGAGAAATAAATTTTTGTTATAATTACCATGAAGTCTAGAGGATTTTGTTATAGCAACTCAAGCAGACTAAGACACTCAACAATTACATGTAGACATCTACAGATTTATAAAGTCACTTTTAAGGATTGCCCATGATTCCATTATAAAAAAAAAATTATGGGAAAAGAACTATGTTGACAGACATTTAAACTTCTATTAGTTAAGTTGTATTAAAAGTTTTGTGGCTCAAACAATAGCAAGTTATTTTTCTTTCATATAACAAATTCCACAACTCTGCTGTTCAGTCATACAAGACAACAGATTCTTCCAGCTTGTTATTCTGCCCTCTCTCAAAATGTTGTTCTTGTCTACATGGCTAGGGCTGACCCAAGCATCGTGTTTTCACTTGGGAGACAGCACACTTAGTCATTCAGTCGTGTCCAACTCTTTGAGACCCCATGGATTGTAGCCCACCAGGCTCCTCTGTCCATGGGATTTTTCAGGCAAGAAATACTGGAGTGGGTTGCCATTTCCTTCTCCATGGGAGAAGAGAGGAACTGGCAATTGCCATCAGGTGATACAGAAGTTAAGCACTTACTTCCACTGATATTGTGTTACAGGGCCACATGAAGTTTCAGGGTCAGCTGGGAAAGGTCTTCTGTAGTGGAGTAGTCATGCATCCCCTCAGGGGAGTGGAGATCCTATTAGTAAAAGGATAAAGGAAGGTTGGGTGGGTCGGAAATTAGTAATCTGACATACAGTTGTTTGTTGCATTTCATTTATCTCTGTGGCCTTAGGTTAAATTTCTAGAAGTGAAATTCTCAGATCAAGGGTTGCACAATTAGTTTCTTTATATGTACTGTCACACTGCCCTTCAGAAATAATTTACATTACATTCCCACTGACATTATGTGAATACTGAATTTCTGACATCTTTGCCATTTTTCGAGTTAATCTTTCCAGTCTGAATGTCTAAAAAAGGTAAGTCATTATTAATTTTATCTTCATTTCTTTTATTAGTGCTGAGACAGAACTTATCTTCATATCTTTAGGGTCATTTGCATCTTTTTCATTTCAGATTGCCTGATCATGGTCTTGGCCTCTTTTTTTCCTATGGCATGCTCATCTTTTTTCCTATTGTTTTGAAAGGAACCATTGTTTATCACACACCATATGGTGCAATTTTTTTTCCCAAAGTGCCATTTGTGTTTTAATCTTGTGGATTTTTTTCCTTCTAGACAAAATTGTAAACTTTTTATGGTCAACTTTGTCATTTTTTTTTTACGATTTGATTTTGTCATACTCAAAAATGCCTTCCATCTCAAGATTATACAAGTCTTCATCTGTATTACCTTCTTAGGTATAATTTTAACAGGTACATACTCATACGGCTAAAAAAATAAAATAAATCCTCATAGTACAAAAATTACTCCTAATCTCTGTCGCATCAACTTCATGACCCTCCTCCTCCTCTGGAAAATTCACTGTAAGCTTATAATAGAATGAGAACAAAAAAGGCAAGTAAAACATTAAGCTTCTTTTTACCTTATTTTTTTATTTGTTTTTGGCTCTGCTGGGTCTTCATTGTTGCCAAGGCTTTTCTCTAGTTGCAGCAAGCAGGGGCTACTCTCTAGTGTGAGTGGACTTCTCATTGCAGTGTTTCAGAGCACAGGCTCTAGCGCATGCGGGCTTCAGTAGTTGCGACTGTGAGCTCAGAAGTTGTGGTTCCCGGGTTCTGGAGCATAGAATAAATAGTTGTGCACAGGCTTAGTTGCTCCAAAGCAAGTGGGATCTTCCTGGACCAGGGATCAAACCTGTGTCTCCTGCACTGGCAGGCAGATTCTTTATCACTGAGCCACCAGGGAAGCACCAACATATTAGTGTATTTTAAAAATTGTTTTGACCTCATGGCTCCATTGAAAGGGCATCAGAGACCTTTCAGAGTCAGACTACAATTTCAGAACCACTGTGCCAGCCTGATGTGTGTGTATGCTAAGTTGCTTCAGTCGTGTCTGATTCTTTGCATGGACTGTAGCCCACCAGACTTCTCTGTCCATGGTATTCTCCAGGCAAGAATACTGGAGTGGGTAGCCACTCCCTCCTCCAGGTGATCTTCCTGATCCTGGGATCAAACCCGGGTCTCCTGCATTGCAGGCAGGTTCTTTACCACTGAGACACTTGGGAAGCCCCATGCTAGCCTGATACTAGCAGATAAAAGGCTTTTCATAAAAGCTAGCTGAACAGATTAATTCACTAAATAATTACACTTTTTTTTTAGTGATTTATAATTTTTACAATGTTTCTAAATAACTGTTTTGTAGTATTCTTTATTTTTAACTTAAGCAATTATGGAAGTTCAGAATAAAGAGTAATGGCTCCCACGTGTATACTACTTCTCATGGTAACAGTGATAGCAATTTGTTGTATATACTTCTAGATCCTTTTTCTATAAATGAGTATTCACATATATATGTGTGTACTGGGGCTTCAGGTTTCAAGCGGGAGGCCCCTTCCCAAATACACATAAATAGGATTGTGTTGCATAGGTTTTTTTTCTGTAACTTGTCCTTTTTACTTTACAGTCTGGAGATCTTTTCATATTGTTACATATAAATGTTCTTCATTAAAAAAAAATAAACACAATATACTAACAACTCTGTGACAGGGACATTTTATTAGTTGTGGGGAGGAGAGGAGGGAAAACCAAATTCATTCTTGTTTCCATATGGATGACCAATGTTACCAACCACAATCATTTAGATTAAATGAATAATTTAAATAATTCATCCATTTCCTCATTTGAAATGCTACCTGTAGCTTATATCAGATTTCCACATATGCATGGATCTGCTTCAGATACCATTTTACTGTCTGTTCCTGAATACTAATTTAATTTCTATATCTTTATAATATATATTGCTATCTAAAGGGTAAGTCCACTTTCCCTTTTAGTCTCTTTTCAACTTGTTTATTCTTTTTTCTTTTACATGACTATAATTTATTGAGCAGATATAATCATGAAAGTGAAAGTTGCTGAATCGTGTCTGACTCTTTGTGACCCCATGACCTATACAATCCATGGAATCCTCCAGGCCAGAATACTGGAGTGGGTAGCCTTTCCCTTCTCCAGGGGATCTTCCCAACCCAGGGATTGAACCCAGGTCTCCCGCATTGCAGGTGGATTCTTTACCAGCTGAGCCACCAGGGAAGCCTAAGAATACTGGAGTGGGTAGTCTAGCCCTTCTCCAGCGGGTCTTCCTGACCAAGGAATTGAACCAGGGTCTTCTGCGTTGCAGGTGGATTCATATAGACATAGTTTCTTTTAATTAAAAAAAAATTTAAATTTGAAATATAGCTAGTGTACAATATTATGGTAGTTTCAGGGGTATTAGTGATTTGATATTTGTGTATATTAAGAAATGATCACTTCAGTAAGGCTAGCAACCACCTGTTCCTATATGAAGTTATTGTGATGTTATTGATCATATTCCTTATGCATATATTATATGGCTGTGACCTATTTATTTTATAACTGGAGGATTGTATCTCTTAATTCCCTTCACCTTTTTTGTCCCCACTCCCACCCACCTTGTTTAGACTATTTGTTTACTATCCCATATACATTTTTTTTGCAAGGAAATGAAGTAACTTTATTATCTTCTATAATGTATTTAAGGAGTTTTGCTCTCAGAAGCAATTTGAGTAAGAATACAAATACATTTTTTTTTCACAGTCATATATGTTCTAATTAAGACCTATTGGGCTTCCCTAGTAGTTCAGTTGGTAAAGAATCTGCCTGCAATCAATGTAGGAGACCCCAGTTCAATTCCTGGGTTGGGAAACACCCACTGGAGAAGGGATAGGCTACCCACTCCAGTATTCTTGGACTTCCCTGGTGGCTCAACTGGTAAAGAATCCACCCGCCATGCAGGAGACCTGGGTTCGATCTCTGGGTTGGGAAGATCCCCTGGAGAAGAGAATCCACTCCAGTGAGTAGAATACTACCCATTCCAGTATTCTGGCCTGGAGAATTCCATGGACTATATAGTTCAGTTCAGTTTAGTTGCTCAGTCATGTCTGACTCTTTGTGACCCCGTGGACTGCAGCACACCAGGCCTCCCTGTCCATCACCAACTCTTGGAGTTTACCCAAATTCATGTTCATTGAGTTGGTGATTCCATCCAAACATCTTATCCTCTGTTGCCCCCTTCTCCTCCTGTCTTCAATCTTTCCTACTATCAGGGCCTTTTCTTTCTTTCTTTCTTTTTTAAAGGCCTTTTCTAATGAGTCGGCTCTTGGCATCAGGTGGCCAAAGTATTGGAGCTTCAACTTCAGCACGGTCCTTCCAGTGAATAATCAGGACTGATCTCCTTTAGGATGGACTGGTTGGATCTCCTTGCAGTCCAAGGGACTCTCAAGAGTCTTCTCCAGCACCACAGTTCAAAAGCATCAATTCTTCAATACTCAGCTTTCTTTATAGTCCAACTCTCACATCCATACATGACTACTGGAAAGACCATAGCCTTGACCAGATGAACCTTTGTTGGCAAAGTAATGTCTCTGCTTTTTAATATGGGGTCACAAAGAGTCAGACATGACTGACTTTCACTTTCACGTTTCAAGACCTATTGTGTAAACTTTAAGCAATCAGGATGCAGTTTTTAAGGATATCAATTCTGATTATTCATTGAAAGGACTGATGCTGAAGTTGAAGCTCCAATACTTTGGCCACCAGATGCCAAGAGCTGACTCATTAGAAAAGGCCCTTAAAAAAGAAAGAAAGAAAGAAAAGGCCCTGATGCTGGGAAACATTGAAGGCAGGAAGAGAAGGGGATGACAATGGGTGATATGGTTGGATGGCATCACTGACTCGATGGACATGAGTTTGAGCAAGCTCTAGGAGATGGTGAAGGACAGGGAAGGCTGGTGTGCTGTGGACAGTGGGATCACAAAGAGATAGACCTGTCTGAGTGATTGAACAACAGCAGCAACAATCATATAAAAAAGAAAAAAGGTATCATATCACTATCCATATACATTTTATACATGGCTTATCAAGTTGTATAAAAAATCTAATTGAGACTTTAAAAAAATTATCTATTTTTGAACAGGAAGTACATGGGCCTGATTCAAAGTGTATTTGTGCATATTGGAAAGCAGTCATAGCAGATAGTATGTGGATGCTAATGGCTAGTAGAAAATTAATTTATAACTGTCATATCCTTAGTCTGTGACATGACCATTATTCTGGCTTTGATTTGCACCTGCATTTTTCTCAGTCTTATTTGTACTGCAGTTAATTGTATATATAATTGTATCTCTCCCCAAAAGAAGTATGGGCTTCCCATGGGCAGCATTTGTGTTGACTTCTCTTTGTAGTCTAGTGCCAAGTATACAGCCCAGACCCTTGTGATGGCATTAAAGGGAGAGAACAAAGATTGGTTTTCATGTGTAGGAAGGTGAGCTATATTAAGACTGGGCACAGCAGGAGTAGACACTGAAAACTGAAAGCTATTGTCATTTGAAATACATAAACAATCATCTGCCTCCTAGAGGGAGAGACTAGATTTACATCAAGGTCAATCATCCTTGAGTTCCAGGAAAACCTTTCTAATGTTGCTTTACTTGTGCAGATGCAAAGTGTTTGGAATGGAGCTGCGGTCTAGGAGCTAAAATGCTCCTTGTAATTTTATAACACGTGTCTTAATGGCAGGCAGAATTGGTATTATGTTTCCTTTAGACTCTTATTTACAGAAATGTTTGTTTCCTAGATTCCAGTTGTCCCAGGTAATCACTTCTGTGTATTCTTGGGCCATGCCTGTAGTTTTATCACTTATGCTCTTATTTGCCCACAGGAAATCACAGAGACCCTGACGACTGTTGAAACAATATTCAGGCTTCGTCATCTTTTCATGCTAGAGGAGAAACTGTCCAAGGAACTGCTCTGATTTTGAAGCTATTTGACATAAGCTAGACTGTTGATAGCACATGGTTTTATTCAAGACTGAATATTCTGGACTTTGATAACTTTGCTAATATTGAATTATTGTATTCTTACATACTACAATATCTAACACTCAGAAAACATGTTAAATATTTCTCAACTAGATTAAATAAATAAACTATGTTTAGAGAAATGAAGAGGAAAGACCACATCTATATCTGAGAATAGGGATGGTGGTCACAGAATCTGTATTCTCTTGGAACGACATCTATCCTGGGAAAGAAAACAAGAATATAGGATATGGGTGAAGAGAAACTGAATTCCTCTCTGAGGGGACTTTCTTGGAGGCCCAATGGTTAAGACTTCACTTTCCCAACACAGAGGATGTGGGTTCCATCCCTGGCTGGGGATCTAAGATCCCACATGCCACACAATGTGGCTAAAGGGAAAAAAGAGATTGAATTCTATTCTGAGCTTCAAAGAATTTGACGTCTGGACTGCAGGCATTAGTGTGTGAGAGCTGTCTGGCTAGCAAGAACCAATTGCCAGGGGACTTACCTGGTGGTCCACTGGCTAAGACTCTGCATTTCCACCGCAGGGGGCCTGGGTTAGATCCCTGGTCAGGGAACTAAAAGCTAAAAGTTTGCAGTGGCGATTAAAGATCCCTCATGCCACAACCAAGACTCAGTGCAGCCAAATAAATAAATATAAATATATATTAAAAAATATTTTTTAAAACAAGCAAATGCTAAATTTTCAGAAATCTTGTGAGTTGATTGTTAAGTTGTCAGTAGCTTAAAACCGGCCATGGTCAGAGTATTTACACCATGGAAATCAGCAGACACATAAATGGACACACTCCTGATTCCCCCAACCCCCAAGCCAGTTAGACCTGTACTAGCACATCTCTTACTCCAGGTAAAGGAGACAGACTCACAGTATGGGGACATTCTAGACATTCCTCATCTGCTTGGGGCAGTCTCAGTGGACACCAGTTTCCTTGGTGTCATTATTAATAGCTCCCCTTCCACTGTTGAAAGTATCTAGTTTGGACAGTAAATATTTGTTTATTCTAGCTCAAGGGCTGTTCCTTAAGGAGCAGTAGGATGGCTCTGCAGTCTGGCAGGTGGCCAGGGTCAGGGACTCCTAGTTCAAGGCCCAAATTGGGACTTGGAAGTGCAGAGTTTGAGAAACACTATCTACCACTATCCTTTTGTTTAACATCTTTTAATTCATTCCTCCAAACACTGGTGCTAATCAAAAATGCATTTTCAAAAAACCTTGTTTCATTCATTTTAATGGGAAAAATTGCAATGCCTGAAATTTCAACCCAAGATCCCATATAATTTTTGCAGAAAACTATAATAACCAAATTCCATCCCTGGGTCGGGAAGACTTCCTGGGGAAGGAAATGGCAGGTCACTCCAGTATTCTTGCCTGGGAAATCTCATGGACAGAGAAGCCTGGTGCACTACAGTCCATAGGGTCACAAAGAATTAGACACGACTGAATGACTAACACTAACTATAATAACTATAATAACAAGTAATACAAATAAATGTAAACAAGTAATAAACAACAATTCAAAAATATAGACACATGAGTTGTATATAAAGTGAAATGTAATGAAAGGTTATTGTACTTGCCCAAAGATGAATTAAGGATCTGGTGGTGGATGGCGGAGGAGGAAGCAGGGAAGCATTTCTGGGAAGGGAGTGACGAGGGGCTAATGGACGTTAAGATATTCAAGATCATGTTGCAGGGAGGAAGCCAATTCTGACTCCATGTTGGAACTGTTTCTTTGACTTTCTTCTCATTGCTTTTGTTATTATAACCATACTTAATAGCTTCCCTCAGAGGACCCTGCCCTTCTGTTTCACTGTAAACTAAAGTGCCTTTGTTCAGCTCATACAGAGATAATTTGTCTCTACTTAACTGTGAGTAGAAGGGAGTTACACACCCCTTCCAAAGGCTGGCCATTACCGTCTGACTCTTGGCGACCCTATGGACTGTAACCCACCAGGGTCCTCTGTTCATGGGATTCTCCAAGCAAGAATACTGGAGTGGGTTGCCTTGCAGTTCTCCAGGGGATCTTCCTAAGCCAGGTATCAAAACTTCGTCTCTTAAATGTCTGCTGCATTAGCAGGCAGGTTCTTTACCACTAGCACCACCTGGAAAGCCCATCTAGCTCTCCCTAAAAACATTGTTAACATTTTATTTTTTACTTTTTCATTCTGTTTACTGCACAACTCTTTGTTCAATGGCTAGTGTTCTTTTCCCCTTCTTTCTGCACCATTCCCCCCCACACCAGTATTTGAACCATTTCGAGGTTGATACTACTTTGTACTCGATATGCTCTTAAAAACAAAGCTACGACACAAAAAACCCCTAGAACAAAATAAAAGCTAAAGAGAAATGCCCTTCAAGACAGACGGAAGACTCCCTCTCCCTGAATGCACATGAAATTATATACAATACAAAAGTCAAACATAGCATACAATTCAGATTTGTTCCATATGATATTCTTTAACTAGAAACTGTTGTGTCACATGTATTAGTGAGTGGGTCTTTGTCTGAAATCATAATGTCAAAATATTGCTGCTTATAGAATATTTCTTTAGGATTTTTTTTTTAACATCTATGCACTGCTGTATTTTTAAATATTTATTTATTTTTGGCTTCCCTGGGTCTTTGTTGCTGCATGTGGGCTTTCTCTTGTTGCAGAGAATGGGGGCTACTCTCTAGCTGCAGTACTCAGGCTTCTCATTTCAGTGGCTTCTCTTCTTGTAGAGCAGGGGATCTAGGCACATGGGATTCAGTAGTTGCAACGTGTGGGCTTGGTAGTTGTGACTTGCTGGCCCTAGAGGGTGCAGGTTTCAGTAGTTGTGGCTCATGGGCTTAGTTGCTCCGGGACATGAGGAATCTTCCCGACCAGAGATTGAACCCATAGCCCCTGCATCTGCAGGCCAATTCTTATCCATTGCACCACCAAGGAAGTACCTCTTTAGGATGTTCTTGAGTGAAAAAACATTATACTGGAGAAGGAGTTGTCAGAAAAGTGGCATTATGGTTACTGTGGTGAAATGTTATAAACAGAATAGCCTCTACAGCCTAAGAATGATAAATACAAAAAATTTAGCCTGTATACAATAGCACTGATGTGTTGCCATTCCATTTTGAAATCTTTCAGTATTTAGTACAGACTTGTTAATTGTGCCAGGCATGTCTTAGCTTTCACTACTGGGAACAGAAGGAAGTGTGCATGCCCATTCATGGGATCAAGGTGGGGGTGGGGACTCGAAAGAACACGAGGTTGATGAGACATCCTTTAAATTTCTAAAGAGGAAAAAAAATCACACTTTTCAACAGTTGCATGAGAAGTTCTAAGGCAATGGGGGACAGCCTTTAGAATTTTGATGAAAAATTATTACCAATCCTTAAACATTTTTTATATTATTTACTTGATTTTTAAAAAGATAACATCAGTTCATAGTTTTATGATTAAGTGTGTGCCTAATCACTCTCCATGCTGAAAAGTATTCTCATGGGAGCAAGGTCTCTGTTCTGTTTCTAACATAATAATCATAGTGTCGCCTGTTAGGTCTTGAATGACTGGATGCCCTAGAAAGTTGTGAGGTCTTTCTTGAGCAGCCCTACCCCCCTCATACCTGTCTCCCAAGAAGAGTTTATTCTCCTTTTCGGAACTCCAATGTTACTTATTTTGTATCATGTCTCCTTATTGGACTATGAGGGTCAGAAGCTCAGCTTAACTGCCTTGCTACACTCACTTGCCAGCACAGGACCTTGTACCTGGTAAGTGTTGAATAGCTTTGTGTTAAATGTTTCTGCACCTTGAGTAAGCTTATATCTTTGGAAATCTTTCTAAAAACTTTCCCATTATTTCAGATTCCCTCTCCAACACCATTCCTACCTCAAAGTAAAAAGAGAAAAAGTTCTTGCAAAACCACAATTTCCTATAATTAGTTGTATAGGAAAAAAAAATTCATGTTGAAATCATGAGGTCCAATCATGCACCATCCCCTGAGAATATTTTCCTTCTTTCACATAAATATCAATCATTATCAAGAGAAGTAACTATTTATTACACTCAAATCATTATTCATTACTCATAAATATTTGAGTTGAATCACTCCAGATGAGATTTGGTAATAAAAAATGCAATTTGAAGTCTCACTTTCTGTTGGACTACTTGATTTCAGAACTTCTTAGAGTTTCAAGTATACTTTTTTTCTAAATTGTACAATGAGTGAATCCAGTTTGTCCCTTATACTGTGACCATCCATTCCCTTGAAATGGAAAGCAGTGTCTATTTAGCTCCTCTAGAAGCCATCAGCCGCATGATTGGTAGTTGCTATTTCCTATTTCTTTTTATAAAAGCTTAATATTATTTTTAAACATATTAATTTACTGGTGGAAGTATAAATCAGTTCTATTTGAAATATGTACATTTATACATTTGAACTAAAAATTCTACTGTTAGGACTTTATGCTATATCTTAATGATGTGTCTATGTAGGTTCATTGGGGGATGTTAGTAACAGGGGTTATTAACATGCATTTGAAGGGAGCTTGGTACATATGGACGCTCTCTATACCTTCTGCTCAATTTTGCTGTGAAAGTAAAACTGCTCTAAAAATGAAAGTCTGTTAAAATAAATAGAAATGAATAAATAGGAGAGACTAGAAGAGGAAATCAAAGCATTAGTAATAGATGGCAAAGTAATAGATTCAGCAACTCATCTCCAGATTTTGTGAATCACCTCTATCCTTCTTCTTCCTTCTTCTAAATTACATCTTCTTTAAAATATTGGAAGTAGGCATAATTATAATACACTTATATTTTATAAAACTAATATAAGGCTATCCCACATCTCGGGAAACTTATGGGGGGAAAATATTCTTTATAGAAGAATTCTAGATTATAATACAGAAGAACTGATAAAAGTATGGTATTACCACATATTCCTTAATGAATGAATCTAGGAAATGATTGTCAATAGCTGCTAAGGTCATTAGGTGGAAAGTTGATGGGAAACTATAATGAATGGATTAGGTCAATAGCACCAGAAACCAAAATCAATGTTAATTATCACAAAAAGAGAGAACATTATTACATGCCTTTTGATGTAATGCAATAGAGAATGTATAGTGCCACCAATAAACTATTTGGAGGAAGAAAAGTCAGACTTGAATCTGATCAAGCCCCTGGATCTAACTACCAGTCTACAGGAAATTCAGAGAATTGAAGAACATGTTAGGGGAAAAATATGGAGATTCTGTTGGCCAAATCCAGAGTATGGGAAATTCTATACAAATACAAACAACCTGGGTTCTTCAACATTAACAAAAATGAAGAGACAGAAAGAGGGAGAGAAGAGGAGAGAGAGACAGAGACAAAGAAATAGAAAAAGAATGAGAAAGGGAAAGAGAGAGGCTATCTTAGGACATCAAACACATTTCTGTTGGGGAGGAAACTTTTCCTTTATCCTCACAGCTTCTCTAGAAGGCTTTACAAAATTTTCCTGTTAATCTAACAACAGATTAACAGGAGAAAGGGCATACACATTTATTTGATGTTAGAAGTTTTATGTGGCTTGAAGGGACTTCATAAAGAGAAGAGAAAACACCCACAAGAAGCAGCTAGGCTTGTAAACATTTATACAATTCTCCAAAAGATATTACATTAAAAGAGAAATGACAAGACAAAGGAAAGGGACTTTGAGCTTCAAGAGGTGGCAAATTGTAGGTAGGCAAATATACGAGGACACTAGTGGTGGATAAAGGCCAGTAAGATTTGTAGACAGTTTTTTTCAGCTCCATCTCATCTTGGGTGATAAGGTTGTTATTTTCTTCCTTGTATGGGAAGTCTTTCTTTGTCTCTGTCTCTTCATTTCTTGTTAATGTTGAAGAACCCAGGTTGTTTGTATTTGTATAGAATTTCTCACACTCTGGATTTAGCCAATAGAATCTCCATGTTTCCCCCCTAACATGTCCTTCAATTCTCTGAGTTTCCTGTAGACTGGTAGTTATATCCAGGGGCTCAATCATATTTAAGTCTGACTTTCCACCCTCCAAATAGTTTATTGGTGGTACTATACATTTTCTATTGCATTTATTTCAAGAAGAGAGGAGGATGCTTGGGAGCTCATCCTGTTTTTGCCTTTCAGTTCAGTTCAGTTCAGTCACTCAGTTGTGTCTGACTCTTTGTGACCCCATGAACTGCAGCACACCAGGCCTCCCTGTCCATCACCAACTCCTGGAGTCCACCCAAACCCATGTCCTTTGAGTCAGTGATGCCATCCAACCATCTCATCCTCTGTCGTCCCCTTCTCCTCCTGCCCTTAATCTTTCCCAGCATCAGGGTCTTTTCAAATGAGTCAGCTCTTCGCATTAGGTGGCCAAAGTATTGGAGCTTCAGCTTCAGCATCAGTCCTTCCAATGAACACCCCGGACTGATCTCCTTTAGGATGGACTGGTTGGATCTCCTTGCAGTCCAAGGGACTCTCAAGAGTCTTCTCCAACACCACAGTTCAAAAGCATCAATTCTTCTGCATTCAGCTTTCTTTATAGTCCAACTGTCACATCCATACATGACCACTGGAAAAACCATAGCCTTGACTAGATGGACCTTTGTTGGCAAAGTAATATGCTTTTTAATATGCTAAGTTGGTCATAACTTTCCTTCCAAGAAGTAAGCATCTTAATTTCATGGCCTTTATCTCAAAATAATCCTCTTGCCAGAGGGACATATTATGGGGTGATATATTCTGATCTCCTATACATCTATAGATGAAATCTGCAATTCACATTAAAATTATCCTGTTTGGGAGGGGATAGATAGGAATGTACGTAAATAAAATTGTTTATTGATACCACTAAAGTAAGATGACTTGTCTACTAGCTTCAATTTTGTATGTTGTTGGCTTGAACAACACAAGCTTGAACTACATGGGTCCACTTATACATGATTTTTTTTCAATAAATATGTTCTGTACTGTGAAATTTGGGCTTCCCAGTGGGGTCAGTGGTAGAGAACCCGCTTGCCAATGCAGGAGACATAAGAGAGGTGGATTCAATTCCTTGGTTGGGAAGATCCCCTGGAGGAGGGGATGGCAACACACTCCAGTATTCTTGCCTGGAGAATCCCATGGACAGAGGAGCCTGGGGAGCTACAGTCCATGGGGTCACACAGAGTAGGACACAACTGAAGTGACTTAGCACATGTGCACTGTGAGATTTGCAGTTGGTTAAATCTGAAGATGTAGAATTGCAAATAGGGAGGGTCACCTAAAAATTTATACTCAAATTTTCAACTGCATGGAGGGTCAGTGCCTTTAACCCTGTGCTGTTCAAGAATCAACTGTATATTTGGACCACAATAAGATATTTTAAAACAAACAGTCTAGGTAATATTAGATTTCCCCACCCAGTTTTGTGAGAAGTAACTTGCACACAAGGAGCCTGAAAAGCTGTACCCAGACATTTTTCCTTGTACTTAGTCTAAAAATGTCTAGCTATGTGTTCTTGTTAGAAAAAATTTCTATGAAAGAAATCTATGAACTGACTTTCTTCAAGTTCCCTTGAGTAAGATTGAAAGAAGCTTTGACTATGCTTGCAATAAACTGTTGCCTTGACAATTATTTGAACAACCCTGAGAGATAGGTTGTGTAAATATTAGCATGCCCATTCTTTAGATAAGGAATTCTGAAATGCACAAAAGTGGACTTTCCCAAGGTCAGAGAGTTCCACCTGAATAATTGGAAGAATGATCAGTCACGTGATACTTAGTTGGGTGGTATATCTTCTGCTCCAACTGCTTCTCCACTGCCTTCCACTTCCTTGAAAAATGGAGGGAGATGTCAGTTATTTTAACCCCACAGAAACCAAGCTCTCTGTGCTGCTGAATATTAGACATCCTGTTTTTTATCTTGACACCATTCATTTGAATTTAGATGTGCACAATGAAAGAAATATCCTCCTTTCTTTGTGGATCATTCTGATATATGATCTTTATAATATCATACTACTAGAGCTTTACTAGGGGCTTCCCTGATAGCTCAGCTGGTAAAGAGTCCACCTGCAATGCAGGAGACCCTGATTCAATTCCTGGGTCAGGAAGTTCCCCTGGAGAAGGGATAAGCTACCTACGCCAGTATTCTTGGGCTTCCCTGGTGGTTCGGGAAGTAAAGAATCCACCTGCAATGTGGGAGACCTCGGTTCAACCCCTGGGTTGGGAAGATTCCCTGAAGGAGGGCATGGCAACCCACTCCAGTATTCTTGCCTGGAGAATCCCCATGGACAGAGGAGCCTGGCGAGCTACAGTCCATGGGGTCACAAAGAGTCGGACACGACTGAAACAACTAAGCACAACAACAAGAGCCTTACTATAAGAAGATCACTTCGTGTATGAGAGGTGATTTTAAGGCCACTTAATGCTATTCATTTGGAGGAAAGTACAGTACATCTCTCAGACTGGGTGTGAAAGGAATATAAAACACTGGCTTGCAAGATATGATGTCTCTTCTTTGTCAGTCAGACCACTGATATTCCTCGCATTCTATGCTCATTTTTGTTTTCTAAGTCATCTAAAATATTTCAGTCTGTTTCAACTCTATCTGAAAGAAATAAAAAAAAAAAACGCTTTTGTCCATTCTTGTTCCAGAAAATTAATGTGAAAGCAGAGTAGGCTTCTGGGTGAGGATGATGGTAGTTGTGACTAAAGTCATGTCAACTTAAAAAAACATAAAACACCACATAGCACAAGGGTTGTGAGTTTCAGTTTTATTCAGGGACCTAACTGAGGACTATAACCCAGGAGACAGCTACTCGGTAGCTCTGAGGAAGCTGTTCCAAAGAGGTGAACAGAGCGGCCAGTTTACATGTGAGTTTTGGCTGGGGGATATGTGCAGTCAGGGATACCTCTTGGCAAAAGATGCTGCTAGTCACAAAGAACAAATATCTCAAGTTAACGATTTTAGTGCTTTTCTGTGTATGGAAAGATGCAAGCAACTGGATTCATTAAAATTCTTGCTGAGATACACATTTAACTGTCTAAGGGGCCTGATTGTCCCAAGCACAGAGAACTCTGTTCTCATCTTCATTTTCTCTGTCTGGAGCATAGAGTGTACTGTTGGTCAGAGACTGAAGGGGCTGATCTTTGTTTAACTGGGTGGTGCACAACACCTTTTGTTCTTTGTTTACAGTTTTTTAGACATAAATTAAAGTATAACCCCAAAGGAAGCTAGCACACCATTTAATTTGGTGATGCCAAATTCATTAAGTAGCACACGGAGAATGAAATTGAAATGGAGCAGAACTCTATGGTCCTTGTCCGCCATGTCCTCTGCCTGTCCTTTGTCTGATGAAAAGCTTTAGCCAAAGAATAAGTTTAACCAGAGAAGTGAGAACATGCAGAAACAAAGGAAAACAGTCAAAGGAGATCAAATAATGATGTTGTTGTTTCACTGTTTAGTCTTGTCCAACTCTTTTGCAACCCCATGGACTATAGCCCACCAGGCTCCTCTGTTCATGGGATTTCGCAGGGAAGAATACTGGAGTGGGTTGCCATTTCCTTCTCTGTGAGAACTTCCCAACCCTGGGATCGAACCTATGTCTTCTGCATTGGCAGGTATATTCTTTGCCACTGAGCCCCCAGGGAAGCCCAAATAACAATAGTTTCATTTTCAAGCATAGTCAAGGACCTTTCACTCCTTCTCAAGGGCTGTAGATGATATTCTGAGCCATACTCTATGGCCTGTCATAGGTACTGAAACCTCCACCAGGTGGAGAAGTTAACTATGTGATGATCAGACTGTAGTCATGATATAAGTGGCCACAATTCCAAGAACTGACTTCAGAAACAGAAATAAACTCACCTTGGAACTGAAGATTAACAGTACTTAGAACAATCAAGATGATGCTGGTCAGACCACCCATGACCAATTTCAGAGCTGACTGTGCCGTTTCTGCATGTAGCCCCCTCCCTCCCTCAGCCTATGAAAGCTCTGGCCCACCGATTGTCAGTCAGAGGGAGTTGGCCCTTGAACACAAGTCCACCCTCCCCCTTGCCAGTTTCCAGAATTCAAAATAAAGCAAACTTTCTTTTTCATCAACCTTGCATGTGTGTGTGTGTGTGTGTGTGTTAGTCCCTCAGTCGTGTCCGATTCTGTGGCCCCATGGACTGCAGCCTGCCAGGCTCCTCTGTCCACAGGATTCTCCAGGCAAGAATACCGGAGTGGGTTGCCATTTCCTTCTCCTAACCTTGCCTATTTATTGGCTTTTGAGAAGCATGCAGCCAGACCCCACTTTCAGTTACAAAATGACATGTATGGGCTGTGAGTAGGCTTTCTCAGGGAACTCTTTTTAATGTGGAAAGACTAAAACATGCCCTAAGTATAAAGATAATAACAGAGCTTTCAGTCTATTAACAAATATTGATTGTTGACAGTACCACTTAGGTCATCACTCTGACACTAGATCTCTACAAGCTGGAGGGAAACAGAGGCACAGTAATAACTTACTTCAGTTTACAAAAGAAAAGGCCAAGAAAGGGTGAACTTCAGCAAGAAATGAAAAACCACTTCTCCACAATCAAGGCAAGCAGATTTTCTTCCAAATTTTACGCTAATAATTCTTTTTTTTTTTTTTTTTGGCTACATGGTTTGTGGAATCTTAGGAATCTTAGTTCCCTGATCAGGGATTGAACCCAGGTCCTTGGCAGTGAGAGTGTGGAGTAATAATCACTGTACCACCAGGAATTCCTTCCTGCAATGATTCTGATAGTAATCTACTAGATACTGGTAAGTTTGAAGCAGAAGCAATGGAAGAATTGGAACAACTTGGAACTCTAAACTGAGTTAATCAGTATTTAAAAAGATTAAGCAATTGAGAGGATAAGAGAGGGGAGAGGTAATATAAATGCTTTAAACTCTCATTTAATACTGCTGAAGTCAGTATATCTAAAACTAATTAATGATAAAAATAATGGTATAATGAAAATACTAGCAGCCAACCTATTTTAAGTATTAATGGGGTAGGGGTGGCAAAATGAGTGAAAGGAGTCAAAAAGTATAAACTTGTAAAATGAATAAGTCCTGGGAATGTAATTACAGCATGGCTACTGTAGTTAATACTGCATGGCATATTTGAATGCTGTTTAGGGAATAGGTCTTAAAAGTGGAATGGTATTACTATTGCTACGGTTATTTTTAAGTTAATCAGTGATGATTGCACAACATGCGAATATATTTATTGTCACTGAATTGCAAACTTAAAAATGAATAAAATGGCTATCCTTACGTATATTTTATTATAATTTTCTGGGCAACTGATCAAGATTATTTCAAAATTTTATCAACGACTTTATGAATTTAGGTTGGACTTTAAACAAGAAAGCCATGGATTTGCCTGGTGATCCAGTTGTTAAGACTCTATAGTTTCAATATGGGGGCACATGTACAATCCCTGGTAAGGGAACTGAGATCCCATATGCCATAGGATGTGGCAAATAAATAGGTAAACCATGATTAAAAAAAAAATCTAACAGAGTTTGGAAGACTATGATAAAAAATATTTGGAAGATAAAAGGAGGAATGTTGTATAAACACTTAATATGATCTGATTGACACAAACTATTAACTAATATAAAAAGTCTTCTAAGTAGTAGATGGATTTGGAGGAAAAGATAGTTTACAAATAATATAAAATATAATTATAAAATATCATAGCTTCAGGGCTATTATAACAGGAGTATTTGGTCTATGGACCACAAACAAAATGCTAATAGAAGATAAATGAACCCTTACATCATACACAAAAATTGACTGAAAATGGATCAAAGACTTAAACATAAGACCTGAAACTATCAAGCTCCTAGAAGAAAACATAAGCAAACCACTTCTTGATACTGGCTTTTGTAGTGATTTCTTGATGTAACACCAAAAGCACAGGCAACATTAGGTAAGTGAGACTATATTAAATCAAAAAGATTCTGCACAGCAAGGGAAACAATCAACCAAATGAAAAAGCAACCTATAGAAAGGGCAAAAATATCTGCATATCATATATCTGATAAAAACTAATGTGCAAAATATGTAAGGAACTCTTATAATTCAATAGCAAAACAAAGAAATAAAGGAAAAAACCACCACAGAAAACCAAAACAACATGAAAAAACACACAAAAAGTCAAATAACCTGATTTTAAAATGGACAAAGGAACTAAACAGATGTTTTTCCAAAAAGAAGACATACAAATGGCCAACAGATTTATGAAAGGTACCCAACATCACTAATCATCAGAGAAATGCAAATCAAAACTGCAGTGAGATATCACCTCACATCTGTTGGGATAGCTATTATCATAAAAGACAAAAAATAACAAGTGCTGTGGAGGTTGTAAATAAAAAGGAATCCTTATATACTGTTGGTAGGAATATAAATTTATATAGCTCTTACCAAACCAGATTCATCTGTTGGATGTGCAGCAAGCTAACTGTAGAATCTTCCAAGATTTGCAGCAGAGGAAAGGCTTATCCACCAGGCAATTGAGCCAGAAGACAAAAGAATAAATCTCAAACCCACTTCCTTCAAGGCTGGGGGCTCAGAGTATGTATGAGAGAAAGCTAAGGTGTGGAGGTTATGAAGAAAGGTGATTGAAGATAAGAAAAAAGTGAGATAATCCAAAAAAAAAAAAAGAAAAAGGTGAGGTAATCAGCGGTCCTCACAGGGCAACAGGTGCACCTAAGCTACAAGCTTCTTCACAGGATGAAAATGTGGTGTTAGCATGTTCTGAGGGTGGAGTTTTTGGCTCTTCGACATCAGAAGGTCACCAATCAGACACTCATGCATGCCCAGTTGGAAGGTGATGGTCTCAACAAGTCTTAACTAGTCCAGTCCCAAACTAGACACTGCTGACTCCAAGTTCCTGAAAAACAGCTTGGGCAAATACCTTATTGTTTAGGCTTGGAGAACATGAAAGTTTTTGTTAAAATAATTAAATAGAGCTTGATCAGCAAAGGCAGATTATAGTTCATTCTTTCTTCAGCAAGTTATAGTTTAATGGATCCAACTACTGATGACTACCCTTAGTAGTCACTATGGAAATCAGAATGCTGCTAAGTCACTCCAGTCATGTCTGACCCTGGGCGACCCCATAGATGGCAGCCCAACAGGCTCCCCCGTCCCTGGGATTCTCCAGGCAAGAACATTGGAGTGGGTTGCCATTTCCTTCTCCAATGCATGAAAGTGAAAAGTGAAAGTGAAGTTGCTCAGTCGTGTCCAACTCTTAGCGACACCATGGACCGCAGCCTACCAGGCTCCTCTGTCCATGGGATTTTCCAGGCAAGAGTACTGGAGTGGGGTGCCATTGCCTTCTCTGGGAAATCAGGATGAAGCTTCCTCAAAAAAAAAAAAAAAAAAAAATGCTGATAGAAGACAGACATATTTGAACCTTATAATGGTAATGTGAGCACCTGGCACATATAGCAGACATTTTAGGGAAAAGTCTACACATGGAAGGTGGCAAAAAGCCTGGTAATTTTTTACCCATAAAAATGAGCAAAAACTTTCCACCATGAGTTCCCTCTACATAAAGGAGAGGTTTCGTTTGCAAAAGATTTCAAAGAAGGATTTGTAGTTCTAAAAAGGATTAAAGTATCTAGGGTACTTAGTTTAATAAGAATAACGGAAACAGGAGGTCCCTGGTGGCCTGGTGGTTCGGATTCAGTGTTTTCACTGCTGTGGCCTGGGTTCAGTCCCTGATTAGGGAACTGAGATCCCATAAGCCAAACCAAAAAAAAAAAAAAAAAGGAAGAATGAAAAGAGAAAAATATAATAAAATGTAGGCAGATAGACATTTCTAATTATTTCAGGATCATAACCCATTCCACAAATACCCTAAGTAGAGACACTATCACCCTAAGTAATAAAATTGATTCACTATGGGTCTTTTTCACCAACCTCTATAAAGACTTTGAAAAACCTTCAGGTTTATTGGCCTCCTAACATCATAAAATTTAAGCTTTATTCAGTTTAGGGCTTCCATTTTCTGTAGTTTGACTTGAAAAACAGAGTTGACCCCAAAGTAAAGTCTACCTTTTATAAGAATGATTGAAGGATTTAAACTATTCATCTGGAAAGTAATATAGAGTAAGAGCATATAGTAAGTAATTGTGTATATACATAGTAGATATTATTCAGACATGAGAAAAAGGAGGAAATCTTGCTGTTTGTGACTACATGGATGGAAACTGTGGGCATTGTCATAAGCGAAATCAGTCAGGCAGAGAAAAACAAATATCGTATGATATCACCTATACGTGGAATATAAGAGAACAGGCAAACAAGCAAACAAAAACAAAACAAACAAACAAACAAAAGGTCATAGATACAGAGAACAGATTGGTGATTGCCAGAGGTAGGGGGTGAAGGGTTGGCAAAATGGATGAAGGGGATCAAAAGGTACAAACTTCCAGTTAAAAAATAAATAAGTCATGGGGATGTAATATACCACACGTTTGCCATAGTTAATAATACTGTATTGTATATCTGAAAGATGCTAAGACAGTAGACCTTAAAAATTCTCATCACAGGAAAAAAAATTGTAACTATCTATGGTGACAGATGTTAACTAGACTTGTGATCATTGTAATATATACAAATGTTGAATTAAAAAAAATTTTTTTTTTCTTTTTTAAAAAAATTAATTTATTTTTTGTTGAAGGATTGAAAGAAAAGAAATGCCCTCTGGTCGGATAACAAGTGATATACAAAAATCTGTCCAGGCACTACTTGCTGCTGCTGCTAAGTCACTTCAGTCGTGTCCGACTCTGTGGGATCCCATAGACAGCAGCCCACCAGGCTCCCCCGTCCCTGGGGTTCTCCAGGCAAGAATACTGGAGTGGGTTGCCATTTCCTTCTCCAATGTATGAAATTGAAAAGTGAAAGTGAAGCCGCTCAGTCGTGTCCGACTCTTAGCGACCCCATGCACTGCAGCCTACCAGACTCCGTCCATGGGATTTTCCAGGCAAGAGGACTGGAGTGGGGTGCCATTGCCTTCTCTAGTCCAGGCATTACTTAACTGAATAAGTTTAGATTCAACTCCCTGTAGGAATGACAAACAGAAAAGTCTACATGTTATAGAAAGAACATGGACCGTTACATGTCTGAAACAGCACTTTTAGCTGGGTAGATCTTTTGAGAATATGATTCGTGGGCGATCACTGAGTTGCAATTTTCTTTATCTTGAGAACATTAAATAGCTTCCCACTCTAAATTTCAATAATTCTAGTCATTTAAAAAATAATATATTTGATGTTTAACTTAGTTATAAAATAAAGAGGTGCTCTATTTTTGTTAAAGCAACTAGATGAATAAACAACTAAAATTAGAGTTAGTTTATGCACACAAATGCCTCAAAATATTGAACAGTTATAAAGTCTTTATAGTTGATGAATAATTAGTGAGTGTTTTACTTTAATAAGAAATTTAAAAATAGCTAAATTTTTTCATTTGTAGCTCTCATGGAATGCAGACTAGAGAGTAAATAATTTAATGTACATAACAATCTCATGGACAGCTGGGAAACACAAAACTCATCTAAGAGATTGCATTTTTATTCATGTACGTGCAATTTACTCTAGAGTAGATTATTTTTTAATTGTATGTGTTTGAAGGAATTTAGTTATATCAAAAGAGATGAAACAATAACATATGCGTCATTCTGCAAGCTTTTACAAAAATACAGCAGACAATGAGATACTACATTGTAGGCTTAACAGTTCTCTTTTTTAATGCTCCACAACCATCTGTCACATATTTTCTAGGACAGATCTGTTGTAATATCCTTTCTGATCATCTCCATAAACTTGTACAATTCTCTAGGAATGCAAATATTTTAAATATTTTGGCAAGTGGGAAATGAATAAATCAAGTTAGTATCCATTAAAATGAAAACATACATCTATCAAAAAAGAAAACCCACAGGAAGTCACAAGGGACATGGAATAATGGGTTTAGGAAACATCTTGATTGTTTACAGGAGTGCATGCCTGCCTGTTAAGTATTTACATATAGCTAAGGGGAACAGGCCCTAATTCTACTCAGCCCCCCAAATCTCCAGACACACTTTCTCAAATAAACATGGTTCCACCTCTGTTAGTTGCTCCATTTCCGTCCATCTGTTTTGGTAATTGCTTTTCCTTCCTCATTATAGTTTCCAGTGTCTGGACAGGCTTATCCTGTTTCCTCCGGATGGTGTTTTTGTTTGTAGTCAGTTCCTGATTCCTCTTCCTGTTCCTTTTTATCCACTTTTGTTTGACCTCTTATTTGCACTATAGGCTCCTTACACAGAACATTCTAAGCATGATTCCAACAGTCATCCAACTTTAGGCAAAATGACTGGAGTACTCTGGTATTTGACTTTAATATCACAATCTTTTGCATCATTATATACATACGCACAATCTTGGAAAATTGAGAACAGGGTAGATGCGGGAGTGGCTAAATGCTTTAAAAGTATTGTGGTATATAAGTTGTATAGCTACATATAGACAACAATAGTCTATTAAATTCTACTTGGAAAGTCACAAAACTAGAGAGAGCATTTAACTCTGTTTTAGTGTTGGGACAATAGGGTGGAAAGGATATACATTGCTCTGAAGTCCAGCTAATAAGCTGTGAACTAAAAGAGAAGGTAGCAAAAGCTGAAAGAAGTCACTAGCAAAAATGTCCAACTTGCTGCCAGGAAAAGGGGAACTCGGTTATCGCTATGGAGATGGGAGGAAGGAGTCGCCGGAAAAGACTTGTTGAGACCGGCTATTCTCCAAGGGTTTCTTGTATTTCTGCGCAACTTGCAAGCAGGGCACTGATTGCCCTTTGTTCTAAACTATGTTTCCAAGGAAACTTGTTTAACAAACTGCCTTGGAAGATAGAGATAGTGTTTCCCTTTAGAGCAAAGGATAAGTTGGCTTGCTTTCCAGTGTAGTAAAAATAATGTTTTCTTCTAGAAGGTCATGTGTGCTTATAGTTTTATAGTGCATTTTAAAAGAAATTCCTGTTCCCTAAGCCCAAGGTGCCTTTCCTATAAAGGAACCCATTGTATGCATGGGTATAAACTGGCCCTCATGTCACCCTGTGAACACTGGGATTTGGGGAAATGGTGCAAAAATGCCCTGGCTACTGCTTTTGCTGTGAGTAATAAACTACCTGCATTCCCTACACAGGAGTCTCCTGTCTTCCATAAGCATCCATGAAATTGCAGAAGCCTAACTAGATAACTAGCACATACAGTGAAATCTCAGACCCTCTCAAGTTCTTGATAGGGGCCCAAGCCCAGATTTTAGGATTATATGAGCACCTGATCCAGGGGAATCAAAGTAGGAGATGAGACATGGAACCAGAGGATTCAGCTTCCAAGTCAGTCAAAGAGGAACAGTTCTTGAGCCCTATTTCCTCATGAAAGACTCCAGTCAAGTGCCAGTTCTCTGACTTGGAGTTAGCAGTGGTTTGGTGGTAGCCATGGTTAGAAACCCCAGGTATTCAAGAAGTCTGGGTAGAAGAGTTCAGATAGCTCTGCAGACTTCCCCATGGAGAATTCATGGGTGTTGCTGTCCTATAGTGCCATAGAAATTCCTGACACTTCAGTCTGTGGACATTAGTGGGTCGATAATCTCCAAGTTCTTCTCATCTGTAGCTGTAGGCTTTACATGTGCCCCCACAAGATTTCTTAACAGAAGAGAGGATCAAGATGAGCCTGCTGAGTGCCATTTTAAATAGCAAGTAGGGGACAAAGACTGACATCAGACACTAGACCAGGAGTCGGCAAACATTTTCTCAAGGGCCAGATAGTAAACAGTTTAGTCTGTCTGGGCCATTCCATCTCTGTAGCATGTATAGAGCTCTGCTATTATAGGGCAAAAGCGGCCATAAGCTACCTTCCAATATAACTTTACTTACAGAAATAGGAAGCAGCTGAATTTGGATTATGGGTGGTAGTTGATGACTATTGCACTAGAAGATTGCTCTCTATGGGCTAACTTCCATAGTGTATAACCTCAGTAATCCCTCTGGTTTGATGCTCTGCTTTCACTGTCTTAAAATTCCCAGTACTTTTCAAATGAGGATCTCTATATTTGCTTATATTCTATGTAGCTGGTCCCTGGTTATATACAATCTTTTTGCTATCATATCTCAGCAGGCCTGAAGAAAACCAAATTGATCTGAGATACAGAGAGTATAATCATGAGATAAGGTCAGAGGTATGATATTAGTTATGTGCCAGAGAAGCCTTAGAGATAAAATGTTTCCTGGTCTAGCAGCAAGAAAATTAAGAACCTGCCTTTTATAATAATAATACTGGCATATATAAAGAAAAGATGTGTCTGTCTGAAGAATGGCTATCTAGTGGTCCGGTAGGCAATATTCCAGACAGCTGTGGTGAAGGATTCTATGTGCATGGAATCAGAACACTTCCTAACACCATACACAGAAATAAACTCAAAATGGATTAAATACTTAAATGTAAGGCCAGATACTATAAAACTCTTACAGGAACTCTTTGACATAAATCACAGCAGGATCCTCTTTGACCCACCTTCTAGAGTCATGGAAATAAAAACAAAAATAAACAAACGGGATCTAATTAAACTTGAAAGCTTTTGCACAGCCAAGGAAACTATAAACAAGATGAAAAGACAGCTCTGAGAATGAGAGAAAATAATAGCAAATGAAGCAACTGACAAAGGATTAAGCTCCAAAATATACAAGCAGCTCATGCAGCTCAATATCAGAAAAACAAACAACCCAATTAAAAAGTGGGTGGAAGACCTAAGCAGACATTTCTCCAAAGAAGACATACAGATGGCCAACAAACACATGAAATGATGTTCAACATCCCTCATTATTAGGGAAATGCAAATCAAAACTACAATGAGATCACCTCACACTAGGCAGAATGGCCATCATCAAAAAAATCTATAAATGATAAATGTTGGCGAGGATGTGGAGAAAAGAGAATCATTTTGCAGTGTTGGTGGGAGTGTAAATTGATAGAGCCACTATGGAGAGCAGTGTGGAGATTCCTTAAAAAAACAGAATAAAGCTACCATATGACCCAGCAATCCCACTACTGGGCATATACCCTGAGAAAATCAGAATCCAAGAAGACACACATACCCCAATGTTCATTGCAGCTGTTTACAATAGCCAGGATGTGGATATCTATTAATGAATGAATGAATGAAGAAGATGTGGTACATACATACAATGGAATATTACTCAGCCATAAAAAGGAATGAATTGGAGTCACTTGTAGTGAGGTCGATGAACCTAGAGCCTGTCATAGAGAGTGAAGTAAGTCAGAAAGAGAAAAACAAATATAGTATATTAACACATATATATGGAATCTAGAAAAATGGTACTGATGAACCCATTTGTAGGACAGGAATAAAGACAAAGATATAAAGAATGGACTTTTGGACACAGGGGGGAGAGAGGGTGGGATGAAGTGACAGAGCAGCAATTATGTATGTATACACTACTGTGTGCAAAATAGATAGCCGTTGGGAAGCTGCTGCATAACTCAGGGAGCTCACTTTGGTGCTCTATGATAACCTAGAGGCCTGGGTGAGAGGGAGACTTAAGAGGGAGAGGATGTGTGTGTGTATGTGTGTGTGTGTGTGTCTGATTCACATTTTTGTACAGCAGAAACCAGCACATTGTAAAGCAATTATCCTCCAGTTAAAAATAAAATTTAAAAACTATATTTAAAAAATAAAAAGTACTCTAGTACTCTAGAGGGGATATAATGTACTGCATATGAATATACTCCATGATATTGCAATAATTTTGTATGGAGACAGATGGTTACTAGACTTATTATGGTGACCAATCCATAATGTATCTAAATGTCAAATCACTATGTTATATACCTGAAATTAAAATAACATAGAATGTCAACTATACTTCAATACAAAAGTAAAAAGAAAAAAAAAAAAGAAGAAAAAAGGATTCAATGTACAGTAGGAATCTGTTGCTGAAATGTCAAGGCTAAAGTCAGTAGGTTCCTAAAACAGACCACTTCTTGCCTTGTGTCCAAGTACTATAATTTCAATTATAATATGGTTTCTCATATATGTTTCTACAAGAATTTACTATTGAGTTGGTCAGAGTAGCCAATCCTCTTGCCAGTTAAATTTCTCATTGTAGTTAAATACATTGGTATTGCCATTTACATATCAATCTGATACTTCAATGACCCTGCGCTCTTGGCAAATTGACAAAATTAATTGAAATGAAGACCCTACACAGAAGTGATGACTTTAGCAAGGCAGATGCCATCTTGAGAAGCCATCTTCTTCACCATAAGCCTTCTTTTAGTTTTCATAGTAGGCTTTATCCAGGCAGTGCTAGCTAATCCATTAGAAACCTTTATGCAGAGAAGTTATAGCATTGACTCCAAATCTGGTGATAGTCTGAAAGAAGGAATGGATAGAGATAGATTGGTGGGGTAGAGTGAGAAAGGAAAGTAAGGAGGGAAGTGAGAAGGGGGTGGGGATCAAAAACATTCCATCATGTTTGGGTCTGATAGTTTACATGAAATCTCTAAGAGTTAGCCTTTCTACTCAGCCTAGTAATAGAGAGTGTAGAATTACCTCACATGTACCCTTCATCTCACCAAATGATCAGTGTGAAGACAGGATGAAAGGTAATCTTTTTCATATGTGGTGGGTTTGCCCAAGGATAGCTAAGATTTAGAACAGCATACTTTAATTATGAGGAATGTTTGCTTAAACATATTTGATTACTATTAAATAAATTCCATAAGATCAATGTTTAATTTTAAAAAGGAAGTTTGCTTTTGATTCTAATAGCTGTAAAATTCTGTTAAAGAAAGAAATCAGAAGAATTTACTCAAATCCAAGCTTGCATAAATGAGATATGGAAAAGTAAAATACAAGAAAGACATCGTAAATGAAAACACATTTTCAACTTAAGTATGTCATTTTTTAAAAAAACTTAGGATGACTTTCATAAAAATAAAAAATTAAAAGGTTATTTTAAAGTAAGTTACAAAAATCAAAGGGTAATTTATAAACATTGGTGACATGGCGTAGAATAAAATGAGCTATAAATATCTGGTTTAGTACCTAAGAACCAAACAGTTGTTGAAGACTTTACATAAAGCAACCTACAATGCATGTTTTTTTGTTACTAAAAAGAAGATTTAGAAAGGTTCAAAAACTGCTAATTGAGTACCTACATTATGTAAAGGAACTATTGTAGGGAAATTAGAATAGAATACACATATTATATCACGACAGAGTCTTTCCCTCAACTTTGGAATCTAGTTGAGGGAGAAAGGGCACTCATAAAAACCAAATGAATTTTATGTAATATTGGACAAGTAAAATCATAAAAAGCAATACTGATAAAAAGTTAGCCCTTAAGCATTTTTATACAAATGGAGCAATTTTTTTTTTTAATTGAAAAAATCACATGAGACTATTGGAGAGGAAAAATTCTTGTTTGACTTTTCACCTTTGTGGTCATGCAAGTTAAAATAGCCAAAAGAATAACAGGAGAAAAGGTACACAGTATTTATTTATATTTACATGCATGGGAGTTACAGGAAATATGTAA
The DNA here is from genome assembly GCF_963930625.1 of Muntiacus reevesi. Taxonomy (NCBI): domain Eukaryota; kingdom Metazoa; phylum Chordata; class Mammalia; order Artiodactyla; family Cervidae; genus Muntiacus; species Muntiacus reevesi. Next base: position 96,710,497 of record NC_089254.1, on the reverse strand, counting down.
AACTCAAGAAGTTAGACTCAGGGCTTATAAACCAAGTTAACAATAAAAAGGCAGGGAGGGTTTGGGCTTCAGGGGATGATAAATTGTGAGAAAATGACTAGGAAATATATGAAGGAACTGATAGAAGATAAGGGCTGTTTTAGTGAGGTCTATTTATGCAAACTCATCTTGGTGTTGAGTCCTTGTTTTCAGAGATAAGAATTGTACTTCTCTCTCTCTGATGATACTGGGAGGCTACCTTCCTTACAGGAAATTTTATGCCTTGCTTTTAGGCAAATAAAGAGTAGGCAGAAAACTCTTCCCTAATTTGTTTATTCTTTATTATTACTATTACTATTGTTGTTATTTTGGCCACACTGCATGGCTTGTGGGATCTTAGTACCCTCACCAGGGATTGAACCTGGGCCCCAGCAGTGAAAGCACCAAGTCCTAACTACTGGACTGCCAGGGAATTCCCCTAAATCTGTTGCTTCTTAATTGTCTTCAGCTCAAATTAATCCTCATGCCAAAGTGGTTTATTATGAGATTACTCTTGCAGATTAAGGCAGTTCACCCAGATGGCCAGGTTAAATATTTGTGATAGGAATATTGAGAAGAAAGATTACTCTTTGGGCTTCACGGACACAGGAAAGTTTTCCTCAGGAAGCGATGACAAATTTGCTATTTCCTATTATGAAATTTTGAAACAACTTTATAACAGTTTTTTACTGATTATAAAGTATTACGTGTTGCTCAAAATGGAAAATTAAGAAAGTTCAGAAAAAAATAACTCCATCATCCAGAGATACCATCATTGTGACATTTTTTTCCACATTAATTTTTAACCAATTTTAATTGTTATATTTTATATATGTAAGAACATGTAGCTGGGATGGTAGAAAAATCCCTCTTGAATACCACATCTAATTAGTATGTACTGAAGTATGGAAAGTGAAGTGAAGTTGCTCAGTCGTGTCCGACTCTTTGCGACCCTGTGGACGGTAGTCTACCAAGCTCCTCTGTCCATAGGATTTTCCAGGCAAGAGTACTGGAGTGGGTTGCCATTTCCTTCTCCAGAAGAATGGAATGGAGAGAGCAACTAAAGCTCAGTCCAGTCTATGCTTTTTCATGTCGAAAAATGAATCTTGTTGTTGTTGTTGAGTCACTAAGTTGTGTCTGACTTTTTGCAACCACATGGACTGCTTATCAAATCCTTGTTTTAAATGCTTGCCAAGGGGAAAGGTCAATAGATTCTCATTCCTTGTTAGAAACTTCTTGGTTATATTTTAAACAGCTTTATTCAAATATAATTCACATACTGTACAACTGACCCTCTAAAAATACATAGCTCAATGGTTTTTAGTGTATTTGAGCTGTGCAACCATCACCACAACTAAACATAGAACATTTTACCTCAGCCCCAAAAGAAACCCAGTACCTGAGTAAGAGTCGTTCTCTCTATTTGCCCCAATCCTACCAGCCTATTCTGTACATTTCACAGGAATGGTATCATGCATTACATAGTCTTTTGTGACAGGCTTCTTATACTTGGCATGGTGTGTAAGATTCACTCACATTGTAGCATATATCTGTACTTCATTTCTTCTCATTGACAAATAATTTTCCATTGTATGGATATACCACATTTTATTTATCCATTCATCAATTGATACACATTTGGCTAGTTTCCACTTTTTTGCCAGTAGGAGTAATGCTGCTGGGATTTCCCTGGTGGTCCAGTTCTAAGACTCTGAACTTTCAAAGCAGGGGACCCAGGTTCAATCTCTGGTCAGGGAACTATATCTCACATGTCTTAATGAAGAATTACCATGCTGCAACTTAAGGGTCTTGCATGCTGCAATGAATATTGAAGAGCTTGAGTGCTGCAACTGAGACCTTACGCAGCCAAATAAATACTTTTAGAAAAGAGTAATCCTGGCATCAATCTTTGTGCATATGTTTCTGTATAGACATATGTTTTCATTTATCTTGATAGATGCCTAAGAGTGAAATTACTAGGTCATGTGGTAACTCAATACTTAACATTTTGAGGGACTGTCAGACTATTTTATGAGGGAATTGGGCCATTTTACATTCCCACACAATGTGTAAGGGATCCTGTTTCTTCACAACCTTGCAAAATTTTTATTATCTGTTTGATTATAGCCATCTTGATGGGGGTGTGTGTGGTTTTGATCCTGCACTTCCCAGATAGACAATGATGTTGTGCATCTTTTCATGCACTTTTTGGCCATTCTCACATGTCCTCTGAAAAAATGTCTTTTAGATCACACCTGTCAAACAGTATCATCAAAAGGACCACAAATAACAAATGTCAGTAAGGGTATGGAGAAAAGAGAACCCTTGCACACTGTTTGCTGGTTGGAATGTAAATTGGTGCAGCCATTATGGAAAACAGTATAGGGACTCCACAAAAAACAAAAAATAGAACTACCATATGATCCAGCAATTCTACTCCTGGGTATATACCCAAAAGACACAAAAACACTAATTCAAAAAGATATCTGCATCCCGATGTTCATAGCAGCATTATTTATGACAGTTAAGATATGGATGCAACCTAAGTGTCTGTCAACAGACGAATTGATAAAGAAAATGTGGTATATATACCCAATGGAATATTAGTCATAAAAATGAATGCTGCCATTTGCAACAATATGGTTGGACCTGGACGGAATTTACATGTGTGCATGCTGTTGTTTCAGTTGTGTCCAACTCTTTGTGACTCTGTGGATTGTAGTCTGCCAGGCTCCTCTGCCCATGGGATTCTCCAGGCAAGAATACTGGAATGGGTTGCTATGCCCACCTCCAGGGGATCTTCCCTACCCAGGGATGGAAGTTCTTCTGCATTGGCAGGTGGGTTCTTACCCACTAGTGCCTTCTGGGAAGCCCCTAGAGGGTATTATGCTTAGTGAAATAAGTCAAACAGAGAAAGACAAAAACTACATGTTATTACTTACATGTAGAATCTAAAAAATAAAAGAAATGAATAAATATAACAAAACAGAAACAGACACATAGACATTGTCTGTACCAGTGGGGAGAGAAATGGGGAAGGGCAAGATAGAGGTAGGGGATTAAGAGGTTCAAACTGCAATGTATAAAATAAATAAGCTAAAAGGGTATACTGTAAAACACAGGAAATATAGTCAATATTTTATAATAACTTAAAAATTTTTTATTTCAACAAATGAAAATTGTTTTATCTTGGCTTTTTACTTTTGACCTTTTCTAGGTTTGCTTTCTGCTAACTTTTTCAGATTTTTTATGAGTACTTATGAAGAACTAAAGAGCCTCTTGAGGAAAGTGAAAGAGGAGAATGAAAAAATTGGCTTAAAACTCATCATTCAGAAAATCAAGATTATGGCATCTGATCCCATCACTTCATGCAAATAGATGGGGAAACAATGGAAATAGTGAGACTTTATTTTTTTGGGCTCCAAAATCACTGCATATGGTGACTACACCCATGAAGTTAAAAGAAGCTTGCTCCTTGGAAGAAAAGTTATGAACAACCTAGACAGTGTATTAAAAAGCAGAGACATTACTTTGCCAACTAAGGTCCATCTAGTCAAAGTTATGGTTTTTCCAGTAGTCATGTACAGATGTGAGAGTTGGACTATAAAGAAAGCTGAGCACTGAAGAATTGATGCTTTTGAACTGTGGTGTTGGAGAAGACTCTTGAGAGTCCCTTGGACTGCCAAGAGATCCAACCAGTCCATCCTGAAGGAAATCAATCCTGAATATTCATTGGAAGGACTGATGTTGAAGTTGAAGCTCCAATACTTTGGCCACCTGATGTGATGAACTGGCTTGTTGGAAAAGACCCTGATTCTGAGAAAGATTAAAGGTGGGAGAAGGGGATGACAGAGTATGAGATGGTTGGATGGCATCACTGACTCAATGGACATGTGTTTGAGTAAGCTCTGGGAGTTGGTGATGGACAGGGAGGCCTGGCATGCTGCAGTCCATGGGGTCACAAAGAGTCGGACACGACTGAGTGACAGGACTGAACTGAAAGATGATTAGGTAATTGTTTAATCTTTCTCTTCTAGAATCTCATTACCACAATTAACCTATCATATATTTAGCTCACTTTCTTTGTGACAAATATAAGTAAAAGTTTTATCAGTTCAGTTCAGTTGCTCACTCGTGTCCAACTCTTTGTGACCCCATGGACTGCAGAAAGCCAAGATTCCCTGTCCATCACCAACTCCTGGAGTTTACTCAAACTCATGTCCATCAAGTTGATGATGCCATCCAACCATCTCATCCTCTGTTATCCCCTTCTCCTCCTGCTGTCAATCTTTCCCAGCATCAGGGTCTTTTCTAATGAGTCAGTTCTTTGCATCAGGTCGCCAAAGTACTGGAGTTTCAGTTTCAGCATCAGTCCTCCCAATGAATATTCGGGACTGATTTCCTTCAGGATTGACTGGTTGGATCTCCTTGCAGTCCAAGGGACTCTCAAGAGTCTTTTCCAACACCACAGTTCAAAACCATCAATTCTTCAGTGCTCAGCTTTCTTTATAGTCCAACTCTCCCATTCGTACATGACTACTGGAAAAACCATAGCCTTGACTAGATGGACCTTAGTTGGCAAAGTAATGTCTCTGCTTTTTAATACACTGTCTAGGTTGTTCATAACTTTTCTTCCAAGGAGTAAGCATCTTTTAATTTCATGGGTGCAGTCATTATCGGCAGTGATTTTGGAGCCCCCAAAATAAAGTCAGCCACTGTTTCCTCTGTTTCCCCATCTATTTGCCATGAAGTGATGGGACCAGATGCCTTGATCTTAGTTTTCTGAACCATCTTTAGAAAAGAAAAAAGAATGCCTAGATAAAGATCATTAGAATATTCATTGATTGGATAAATACATACTTTCTCAGAGGTCTTTAATTCCATTAAGGTTTATTAGAATTACCCAAACCTTTTATCAGGACTGTTAATTTCTTCCTAGGAGAAGACTATGAAGGAGTAGAAATTTTGGCCTAGACTTGCTTTGGGTTTTTTTTTCAATCTATTGTTGTTATTCCTATCTCCTCAAACTTATTCAAAATAAACAAACAATTCTACAGACAGCCAGACAGAAGAAGTCATCTGATAGGGAAATCCATCAGCCTGGACTAGATTTCTAAAATAATATTTGAACACATAACAAATTCCAAAAAGGGGTTTTCCAGCTCAGTAGTTAAAAGCAAGAGAAAGATGTTCTTTTATGGGCAAATCCTCTAGACATGCCCTCAGGACTTTTCCTAAGGAAACAAACAATAAAAACCCAACCACACTGTAGGGAGATACACTTAAATAATTTACATGATAAATTATTTAAAATAATTTTCCCTCTGCTATTCTGAGTTCTTGGTTAGAATCTCTGTAATAAAAGACATTAACAAATGAAAAAGAAATACAAGTTTATTAACATGTACATCTACTGTACACATGGTTTGTAGTCAGGAAAACTGAGTAACTCCCTGAGATGGCCCAGGTCACCACCTTAAATATCAACCTCAACAAAAGACAAAAGAAAATATTGGTGGGGTAGGGTGTGTGTAGGGAAATAGTTTTGGGAAGTTATGAGGAAAAGTTCTGTAGAGAAGGGAAAGGTTTTTTCTGCAGATTTAAGTAGGTGTCTTTTCTATTGACAAAATTCTCTTGTGGTTTAGAGTCAACCTTCTCTTCCTAGTGAGACAGCAATTGGAGTTCTTGTCTGTGGAGCCAAAGAATGGAATCCACAAACACCCAAACACTCATGGTAGCAAGCAAATAGGATTCATTACAGGAAGAAAGTACAAACCTCTCAGCATGGACACTGAGAGGGGTAAAGAGTCCCCCAGGGTGGGGCTTAAAGCTGTTTCTATCTCCTTTTAAAAATCACATTATTATTTCTAACCAATCAATTTAAAGGTCAAGATACTTAACATCTTTACGGCTTCTCTTGATCCTTGGATTAAGTCACCAGCCTTTTTCATGCCCTCTGGCCATTTTACCAGGGACCAGATATATGGTCTTAAGATTAAGGATCACCAGTTGTTTTTGCCTCAAGTATAGGGAATAGAATTTAATTACTGCCCTTCCCTAGATCTGAGGGTTGATAATTTATCAGACTAAAGAACATTCAGAGAATTGAGGACAATGGAGTAGGATGTTTACTGAAAATAAGACTGAGGGTGGGAGCTCTACACTAACTGTTTAGTAATTTCTACCTCACTGGGAGAGAGGGAGACACAAATGGAGATTTTCTTTATAAATGTATATTTCAAAAAAGGGTAACTTCAGCTCTTTTTTTCAGAGCTTGTCCTGTGTCTGCACTTTCCCAAAATAATCTTTATGCCAAAGAGGTACATTTTGGAGATAGCACATTCTTCCACTCTTCAGAATAACCAACTAAATGACATAACCCAGCAAGGAGAAGATGTGAACATAGAAAAGACAAGAATGGGAGAAAATTATGAGAAAGAAGGGGTTGTGTGTAATTGACGTACTTATCCATTGCCTGCTTAGTCTAAATAATTATAGAACAGGAAGAGTATGTGTCATGATTTTTGAAAGAAATGAAAGATGAATGAGAGCAGGGGTTATTATAGATTTTGATTACTGCTGTGTCCTAAAAACATGGTAAATGCCCTCCCTCCCAACAATCAGTGAGCAAATGCCTTTAAAAGGGAGTTTCAGGGGTGTCTAGACAGAGGGAGGGGCTACATGCAGAAACAGCATAGTCAGCTCTGACAGTCATCTTGAATTGATGGCGCACTGATCAGAGTCATCTTTATTGTTTTAAGTACAGTTGGTCTTCAGTTCCAAAGTTGGTTTGTTCCCATTTCTTTGAGGCCAGTTCTCAGAATTGTGGCAGCTTACCTCATAACTACAGTCTGATTATTATGCAGTTAACTTCTTCCTCTTGGCAGGGGTTTAAGTATCTGTAAGACAGCTCAAGGGACATAGCTCAAAATATTATAGCCCTTGTGGAGGAACTAAAGGTCCTTGACTTAGTTTAATGAATAGACTACTACTATTTTATCTTGTTTGACGGCTTTCTTTTGCTTCAACATTTTCTCACTTCTCTGATTAAGCTTGTTCTTTGACTTAAATTTTTCTGTAAACAAAAAGCAGGTGGAAGACATGAGAGGGAAGGACCATAGGGTCCTTCTCTACTTCATTATCTCAGGATACTTTCCCTTCCCCATCAATGCCCTTGCTTTAATGGAAATGTCCAGCACTGCAACTCTGCAATCCTTACAGTCTCGTCATGGCATTAGTCCTTGACCGTGACCAGTGAAGGATGTGAGGGACTTCTCACAGCAGTCTTGGAAGCTTTCTAGTTCTCTGTGTTCTTAGTTGTATATGCATGGCTTTCAATGTATCTTTATCCTCTGGCATCAAAAGATGCCTAGTGATTTTACTCTTTAACATCATTATTACTGTCATAATGACTGACTACCCAGTGCCTTCCCTTTCACTTGAGTTCAAGCATCTAAAAGATAAAGTAAGATATGCTAAGTTTTTAAGAGCTTAAAATCAGTTGAAATTAGGCAGCACCAAACCAGAGGGGGTTACAAGTGCTCTGCCCACAGAAACCAGGAAAAGAGACTTATATAGAGAAAATGGGGAAGCAAAGAAAGGAAGTTCATTGGAAGAGGAAATGGCAAACCACTCAGTATTCTTGCTCCGAGAAACTCAGCAACAGTATAAAAAGGCAAAAAGATATGACAGCAGAAGATGAGCTCCCCAGGGTGGAAGGTGTCCAATATGATACTGGGAAAGAGCAGAGGGCAATTACTAATAGCCCCAGAAAGAAAGAATCTGCTGGGCCAAAACAGAAACAACACTCAGTTGTGGATGTGTCTGGTGGTGAAAGTAAAATCTGATGCTGTAAAGAACAATACCAAGTAGGAACCTGGAGTGTTAGGTCCATGAATCAAGGTAAACTGGATGTGGTCAAGCAGGAAATGGCAAGAATGCACATCGACATCAGGAATCATGAACTAAAAAGAACAGGAATAGGAAAATTTTATTCAAATGACTATTGTATCTACTACATGGGCAAGAATCCCCCAGGAGAAATGGAGTAGCTCTCATAATCAACAAAAGAGTCCAAAATGCAGTATTTGGGTACAATCTTAAAAATGAAAGAATGATCTCAATTCGCTTCCAAGCTAAACCATTCAACATCACAGTAATCCAAGTCTATGCCCCAACCACTGGTGCCAAAGAAGCTGAATTTGATTAGTTCTGTGAAGACTTACCTCCTAGCTCAGTTGGTAAAGAATCTACCTGCAGTGCAGGAGACCCAGGTTCAATTCCTGGGTTGGGAAGATCCCCTGGAGAAGGAAATGGCAACCCGCTCCAGTATACTTGCCTAGAGAACCCCATGGATAGAGGAGGCTGGCAGGATACAGTCCATGGGGTTGCAAGAATCAGACACGACTTAGCAACTAAACCACCACCACCACCTTGAAGACTTACAAGACCTTCTAGAAATAACACCAAAAAAAAAAAAAAAAAATCATTTTTTCATCATAGGGGATTGGAATGCAAAAGTAGGGTATCAGTAAATACCTGGAGTAACAGGCAAGTTTGGCCTTGGAGTACAAAATGAAGCAGGGAAAAGGCTAACAGAGTTTTGCCAAGAGAATGCACTGGTCATAACAAACATCTTTTTCTAACAACACAAGAGATGACATCACCAGATGGTCAATAGCGAAATCAGATTGATTACATTCTTTTCAGCAGAAGATGGAGAAGCTCTATACGGTCAGCAAAAACAAAACCTGCAGCTAACTATGGCTCAGATCATCAGCTGCTTATAGCAAAATTCAGGCTTAAACTAAAGTAAATGGGGAAAACCACTAGGCCATTCGGATATATTCTAAATCAAATTCCTTATGATTATACAGTGAACGTGATGAATAGATTCAAGGGATTAGATCTGGTAGACATAGTGCCTGAAGAACTATGAAAGGAGAGGCAGTGACCAAAATAATCCCAAAGAAAAAGAAAGGCAAGAAAGCAAAGTGGCTGTCTGAGGAGGCATTACAAATAGCTGAGGGAAGAAGAAAAGCAAAAAGCAAGGGAGCAAGGGAAAAATGTATCCAACTGGATGCAGAGCTCCAGAGACTAGCAAGGAGAGATAAGAAGGGCTTCATCAATGAAAAATGCAGAGATAGAGGGAAAAAATAGAATGGGAAAGACGAGAACTCTTCAAGAAAATTGAAGACATCATGGGAACATTTCAAGTAAGGATGTTAAAGGACAGAAAGAGCAAAGACTTACGAGAGGTAAAAGAGATTTAGAAGAGGTGGAAAGAACACACAGAAGAACTATACCAAAAAGGTTTCAATGACCCGGATAATCACCATGGTGTGGTCACTCACCTAGAGCTGGACATCCTGGAGTGTGAAGTCAAGTGGGTCTTGGAAAGCATTACCACCAATAAAGCTAGTGTAGGTAATAATTTAAATTCCAGCTGAGTTATTTAAAATACTAAAAGATGATGCTGTTAAAGTGCTGCACTCCATATGTCAGCATATTTGGATAATCCAGTGGCCATAGCACTGGAAAATATCAGTTTTCTTCCCAATTCCAAAGACGGGCAGTGATAAAGAATATTCAGACTACTAGACAATTGTGCTCACTTCCCATGCTAGTAAAGTGAAAGTGAAAGTCGCTCAGTCCTGTCTGACTCTTTGCGAACCCATGGACTGTAGTTGGCCATGCTCTTCTGACTGTGAAATTCTAAGGTTATGCTTAAAATCCTTCAAGCTAGGCTTCAGCAGTATTTGAATTGAGAACTGCCAGATGTACAAGATGGGTTTAGAAAAGGCAGAGGAACCAGACATCAAATTTCCAACTTTCTTTGGATCATGGAGAAAGCCAGGGAATTCCAGAAAAAATATTTGCCTCTGATTCACTGACTAAGTGAAAGCCTTTGACTCTGTGGATCACAACAAACTGTGGAAAATTCTTAAAGAGAAGGGAATACCAGACCATCTTACCTCTTTCTTGAACCTGTTTGTCGTCAAGAAGCAATGGTTAAAACCTTACATAGAACAACTAACTGGTTCAAAGTTGGGAAAATACTAAGACATGGAACAATGGAGTGTTCAAAATTGGGAAAGGAGTACATCAAGGCTGTATATTGTTACCCTGCTTATTTAACTTACAGGAAGAGTATATCATGCGACATACCAAGCTGGATGAGTTACAAAATGGAATTAAGGTTTCTGGGAGAAATATCAACAACCTCAGATATGCAGATGATACCATTCTAATGGCAGAAAGCAAAGAGCCTCTTGATGAGAGTGAAGGAGGAGAGTGAAAAAACTGACTTAAAAATCAACACTCAAAAACTAAGATCACGGCATCCAGTCCCATCACTTCATGGCAAATAGAAGGGGAAAAAATGGAAGCAGTGACAGATTATTTTCTTGGGCTCCAAAATCTCTGCAGATGGTGACTACAGCCATGAAATTAGAAGATACTTGCTTCTTGGAAAGAAGGCTATGACAGACCTAGGTTGCATATTAAAAAGCAGAGACATCACTTTGCCAGCAAAGATCTGTACAGTCAAAGCTACGGTTTTTCCAGTAGTCATGTAAGGATGTGAGAACTGGACCATAAAGAAGACTGAGTGCTGAAGAATTGATGTTTTTGAATTGTGGTGCTGGAGAAGACTGTTGAAATTTCCTTGGACAGCAAGGAGATCAAATCAGTCAATCCTAAGGGAAATCAATCCTGATTATTCAATGGAAGGACTGATGCTGAAGCTGAAGCTCCAATACTTTGGCCACCTGATTTGAAGAACTGACTCATTAAGAAAAGACTGATGTTGGGAAAGCTTGATGGCAGGAGGAAAAAGGTGACAGAGGATGAGATGGTTGGATGGCATCATCAACTCAATTGACATGAACTTGGGAAAACTCTGGGAGATGGCGAGGGACCAGGAGGCCTGCCATGCTGTAGTCCATGAGGTTGCAAAGAGTGGGACATGACTTAGCAATTGAACAACAACAAAAAGAAGGAAATGGGGCAATTAGTTGTATAGTTGGCTGTTTGTGACTGGTTGAACTTAGTACTTTGATTTAGAAAACTTGAGGCATTTTCAGGCCTAGATTTTGGTTTGGTTATGTAGGCTGTGTCAGTCAGTTCAGTTCAGTCACTCAGTCCTGTCTGACTCTCTGTGATCCCATGGACTGCAGCACGCCAGGCTTCCCTGTCTATCACCATCTCCTGGAGCTTGCTCAAACTCATGTCCATTGAGTCAATGATGCCATCCAACCATCTCATCCTCTGTTGTCCCCTTCTCCTCCTGACTTCAATCTTTCTCAGCATCAGGGTCTTTTCCAGTGAGTCAGTTCTTTGCATCAGGTGGCCAAAATATTGGAGCTTCAGCTTCAGCAGAAATTTTTCCATTGAATATTCAGGATTGATTTCATTTAGGATTGACTGGCTTGATCTTGTTGCACTCCAAGGGACTTTCAAGAGTCTTCTCCAACACCACAGTTCTAAAGCATCAATTCTTTGGCACTCAGGTTTCTTTATAGTTCATATCTCACATCCATACATGACTACTGAAAAAACCATAGCTTGGACTATATGGACCTTTTTGGCAAAGTAATGTCTCTGCTTTTTCATATGCTGCCTAGGATTGTCATAGCTTTTCTTCCAAAGATCAAGCATCTTTAAATTTCATGGCTACAGCCGCCATCTGCAGTGATTTTGGAGCCCAAGAAAATAAAGTCTCTCACTGTTTCCACTGTTTCCCCATCTATTTTCCATGAAGTGATGGGACCGGATGCCATGATCTCTGTTTTTTGAATGTTGAGTTTTAAGTCAGCTTTTCATTTTCCTCTTTCACTTTCATCAAGAGGCTCTTTAGTTCCTTTTTGCTTTCTGCCATAAGGGTGGTGTTCAGCATATCTGGGGTTATTGATATTTCTCCTGGCAATCTTGATTCCAGGTTGTGCTTCATCCAGCCTGATATTTCACATGATGCACTCTCACATAAGTTAAATAAGCAGGGTGACAATATGCAGTCTTGATGTACCCCTTTGCCAATTTGGAACCATCCCATTGTTCCATGTTTGGTTCTAACTGTTTCTTTTTGACCTGCATACGGATTTCTCAGAAAGAAAATGGTCTGGTATTCCTATATCTTGAAGAATTTTCCACAGTTTGTTGTGATCCACATAGTCAAAGGCTTTGGTGTAGTCAATAAAACAGAAGTAGATATTTTTCGGGAACTCTAGCTTTTTCTATGATCCAGTGGATATTGGCAATTTGATCTCTGGTTCCCCTGCCTCTTCTAAATCTAGCTTGAACATCTGAACATTCTCAATTCACGTACTATTGAAGTCTAGCTTGCAGAATTTTGAGCATTACTTTGCTAGCGTGTGAGATGGGTGCAACTGTGCAGTAGGTTGAACATTCTTTAGAATTGGAATGAAACCTGACCTTTGTCAGTCCTGTGGCCACTTCTGAGTTTTCCAAATTTGTTGAGCACATTGAGTGCAGGACTGTCACAGCATCATCTTTCAGGATTTGAAATAGCTCAACTGGAATTCCATCTCCTCCACTAGCTTTGTTTGTAGTGATGCTTCCTAAGGCCCACTTGACTTCACATTTCCAGGATGTCTGGCTCTATCTGAGTGATCACACCATCGTGATTATCTGGGTCATGAAGATCTTTTTTGTACAGTTCCTCTGTGTATTCTTGCCACCTCTTATTAATATCTTCTGCTTCTGTTAGGTCCATACCATTTCTGCCCTTTATTGAGCCCATCTTTGCATGAAATGTTCCCTTGGTATCTCTAATTTTCTTGAAGTGATCTCTAGGCTATATAGATGAGTAGAATTTGCCACCCCAAAATATATCTCTGGCATGAGGATTATTTTAAAGCTGGTTATTTTTAAGAAGCTACAGATACAGGAAAAACTGAAAGCTGAGTACTGTAACTTTCTCTTTTGTTAGATACATTTACACTTGTAAGAGCAATCTCCATTTCTAAGAGTGTGTCTCTTGCTTTAAGAGAAAAAAGATGGCATTGTTTCTAGAAACTCTTATCAATGCAGAAGGCAAAGAATTAAGTTTACATAACAATCTTATCCTTTACTGCACTTTCCTGGTATTCTCCCATAACTGACTCCATCCACCCTTAACATCCTTTCTCGTTTTTTAGCAAAAAAGTGTTTTTAAAGTGATTGTGGAACAGGAGGGAAGGGACTGGACACAACCTTTGAAAGACTGACACAGCCTGAGGACACAAAATATACTGAGTAGAATCAAATGGATTCAAGATGGCAGCCAAATCTACCTGACTAGTCCTTGATAATCAGTAACACTCATAGGAACATATCAGCACCAAGAGACGCCATGACAATTCCTTAGTAGTTTAGCCGCTAAATTGGGTCCGACTTTTGTGACCCCATGGACTGTAGCCTGTCAGGGTCTTCTGTCCATGGGATTCTCCAGGCAAGAATACTGGAGTGAGTTGCCATTTCCTTCTCCAGTGGATCTTTCCAACCCAGGAATCAAACCCAGGTCTCCTGCATTGCAGACAAGTTCCGAGGCCAAACATCAAAGACCAAAAAGAGGGTGGTGGCCAATTCCTGGAAATCTCGGCTCTTTTTCCAAAATAGTTGGAATAATCCTATCACTCATTAGCCTATGAAATTATCCAGTCCATAGAAGCTAACCATACCACTTTTCAAGGCCACACTCAGCCCTCTGTGATGGCTCATACCCTGTCTATGGAATGTGTTTCTCTCTAAATTAATCCACTTCTTACCTATCATTTTGTTTTTCACTGAATTCTTTCAGTGATGAGACATTAAGAATCTGAGCTTCATTAGGTCCTGAAACCAGGTGTGTGATCTCAGTTGGAAGACCATGGGTTTTGGCAGAGTTTGAGTCTTGATCACGTGGGTTAGAGTCCCACACTGGGTTTTGTCCGGGTTTGGAGTCCCAATCTGAGTTGAATGGTTTCAGTGGTTTTCCCCATTTGGGGGAGTTAGTTTTCCTGAATCTCTCCCATGTAAATAGGAGGTATATATGTTATTAAACTTTATTGTTTTTCTCCTGTTAATCTGTCTCATAGAAATTTGATATTTTCTTAGGCCAACCAAAGTACCTATAAGAATAGTAGGTGTGAAATAAAATTCTGATTTCATGGCAAGATGAGACACACTTAAACATAAAAATTTTCTCTGCCCTTTGGCCCTCTTTTTCTCTTCTACTGTGCAATGTGTATCTGTATCACATATTGGTCAAACCTCCCCATGGGCAGAAATATCTGCTCAACCACATAGAGAAACATTCTTTCAACATCAACTAGACAACACCTTAAAGATAACATTCCTTTTTCATCTTGTAAGGAGTCATGATGACGCACCACTCTGTACTTGCAGATCTGGATTGTAAAAGGTGTCAATAATAACACTGAAAGCTTGACTTCTCTGCACTGGTGCTGAATTGAATCTTTGAGATAGAACTTGGGTGAAGTAGAAAAGGATAGCTTTATTGCTTGCCAGGTAAAGGGGGCCACAGCAGACTCCTGCCTCAGAAAAACTATCTATCTCAACTCAGAAGGATTTGATGAGGAGTTTCATAATAATACTTCAAGGGTGGGGTTGCTGACAAGATTAAGGTGTGTGCAGTGTCTCAGATGGTTTCAGTTCAGGTCAGTTGCTCAGTCCTGTTTGACTCTTTGAGAACCCCTGGACTGCAGCATGCCAGGTTTCCTGTCCAGCACTATCTCCTTGAGCTTACTCAAAATCATGCCCATCGAGTCGGTGATGTCATCCAACTGTCTCATTCTCTGTCGTCCCCTCCTCCACTTGCCTTCAATCTTTCCCAGTCAGGGTCTTTTCTAATGAGCCAGTTCTTCACATCAGGTAGCCAAAGTATTGGAGCTTCAGCTTTAGCTTTTCCTTTCCAAGGAATATTCAGGGTTGATTTCCTTTAGGTTTGATCTCTTTTCAGTCAAATGGATTCTCAAGATTCTTCTCCAACACCACAGTGCAAAAGCAACTGTTCTTTGGTGCTCAGCTTTCTTTATGATCCAACTCTCACATCCATACATGACTACTGGAAAAACCATAGCTTGGACTATATGAACCTTTTTTGGCAAAGTAATGTCTTTGCTTTTTCATATGCTGTCTCAGTTTGTCAATAGCTTTTCTTCCAAGGAGTAAGCATTTTTAAATTTTATTGCTACAGCCACCATCTGCAGTGATTTTGAAGCCCAAGAAAATAGTCTCTCATTGTTTCCATTTTTTCCCCATCTATTTGCCATGAAGTGATGGGACAGGATACCAAGATCTTTGTTTTTTGAATGTTGAGTTTTAAGCCAGTATTTTCACTCTCCTCTCTCAATTTCATGAAGAAGCTCTTTAGTTCCTCTTTGCTTTCTGCCATAAGGGTTGTATCATCTGCATATCTGAGGTTATTGATATTTCTTCTGGCAATCTTGATTCCAGCTTGTGCTTTAACCAGCCCAGCATTTTGCATGATGTACTCTGCTTGTAAGTTAGATAAGCAGGGTGACAATAGGCAGCCTTGATGTACTCCTTTCTGAATTTGGAACCAGTTCATTGTTCCATGTCTGGTTCTAACTTTTGCTTCTTGACCTGCATATAGATTTCTCAGGAGGCAGGTAAGGTGGTTAGGTATTCCCATCTCTTGAAGAATTTTTCACAGTTTTATTGTGATCCACACAGTCAAAGGCCCTAGCCTAGTCAATGGAGGGGAAGTAGATTTTTTTTTTTGTTCTCTTGCTTTATGTATGATCCAACGGATGTTGGCAATTTGATCTCTTGTTCTTCCGTCTTTTCTAAATCCATCTTGAACATCTGGACATTCTCGGTTCATGTATTATTGAAGTCTAGCTTGCAGAATTTTGAGCATTACTTTGCTACCATGTGAAGTGAGTGCCACTGTCCAGTAGTTTGAATATTCTTTGGTATTGCCTTTCCTTGGGATTGGAATGAAACCTGACCTTTTCCAGTCCTGTGGCCACTGCTGAGTTTTCTAAATTTGCTGACCTATTGAGTGCAGCACTTTCACAGTATCATCTTTTAGGATTTGAAATAGCTCAACTGGAATTCCATCATCTCTACCAGCTTTGTTTATCGTGATGCTTTCTAATTCCTAAGGCCCACTTGACTTCACATTCCAGGATGTCTGGCTCTAGGTGAGTGATTACACCATCATGGTTATCTGGGTCACGAAGATCTTTTTTATACATTCCTCTGTGTATTCTTGCCACCTCTTCTTAATATCTTCTGCTTCTGTTAGGTTCACACTGTTTCTGTCTTTTATTGTGCCCATCTTTGCATGAAATGTTCCCTTGGTATCTCTAATTTTCTTGAAGAGATCTCTAGTCTTTTCCATTCTATTGTTTTCCTCTATTTCTTTGCATTGATCACTTAGGAAGGCTTTCTTATCTCTCCTTGCTATTCTTTGGAACTCTGCATTTGGATGGATGTATTTTTCCTTTTCTCCTTTGCCTTTTGCTTGTCTTCTTTTCTCAGCTATTTATAAGGCCTCCTCAGAAAACCATTTTGCCTTCTTGCATTTCTTTTCCTTGGGGATGGTTAGTTTCCAAATTTTGATGAGTTGCCCTAGTTTCTTTAGTCTTGCCTCAGGTGGTTTCTTGGTTGCTCCTCCCTTGATAAGTCAACCTTTGGAATTTGCCCTTTGGGACTTAGGGATTGTCAAGGAGGTTGAAGTCTTGCCTACAAGGAATAGGGTGTCAAAAAAGGCTTCTGTCCCCAGGAGATCTCAGTCCACTAGTTTCAATAATATGTTATTTAATATAGAGCCCTTTGTCTCAAAAAACTTACATAACTGTGCCTTGACTTCTAACAGGCAGTTTTTAGAGTTTTCTGAGATGCTCTTTCCAAATTATAATACTCAATTTGGCTTGAATAAAATTTTCCATTTCTTTCATAGATTGACTGATTAATTTTTCATGAACAAAGGAAAAAAATTTTCCAAAAGCTATTGTGGCATTAAAACCATCTCAATCTAATTGCTTTTGTTTAGTTAATTTCACAACCCTAAGCTAATGCTGATGATAACTTAAGTCACTTTGATACAGTATCATGCAACAAATTACTAAGGTTCCATGCCTGTCATCCGCCACTGTTCTCCACATCAGGAATGAGGTTGGGTGCATTTACTGTTGGCCTGACTCTGAGAATGAAGAAAGTTATTCTGATGTTCCTCAAATATATAAGCAACCTAACCTAGATGTCTATGTTGAGGGTATATTTTCTGGGGTCACTCCTGGTACCAATTAATTCTACTGAAATAGGAGGAAGTGGGCAAGGTACAACCTTTCAAAGAATGACATAGTCCAAGAACATGACATAAACTGATTAGAAAAAAATAGGTCCAAGATAGTGCATGAGTTGGCTTCTACTAGAATTTGAGCCTCAATATACATACATTGTAAAATATCATCAAGTTAAATGACACAGCCATAGGCAGTATGACAGTTGTAAGGCTGACCATAAAGATCAAAAGCTGGATAGTGGCCCATTTTCTGGAAATTCCCACCCCTTCCCCAAAATAGTTGGAATACTCTTCCCACTTATTAGTCTATGAAATGACCCACTGTTTAAATAAATTCACTTCTAATCTATCGCTTTGTCTCTCACTGAATTCTTTCTGTGACGAGACATCAAGAACCTGAATGTCAATAAGTCCTGAGACCAGGTGTGTGATCTCAATTAAAAGAACATGGGCTCAAGTCTCAATCTGGGCTGCACGATTTCACTATCAGCCAGAATCCCAGGAGGGAGCAGATGTTAAACTAAAATTAGAATGACTTGAGAAGGATTTATAAATGGACTATTTGCAAATGTGAAGGCAAAGTTTAGAGAAACCACAACACCTTCAGAATAATGACTGCAGGGACCTATTAGCTTGGAGATCTAAATGGGGCAAGGGAGGGACAGAGAGGTTAACAGAGACAGAGAGCAAGAGCTGAGAGGGTACCTGACAAATTCTTAATCTTAGATCAACTTCTCAGTGACCGTGCAGGGAGGGAGCCAAGGGAGTGAATGCCCAGATCTCTCCCTCTATGTGAAAGTGAAAGTAAAGTCACTCAGTTGTGTCCAACTCTTTGTGACCCCATGGACAGTAGCCTGCCAGGCTTCTCCATCCGTGGGATTTCCCAGGCAAGAATACTGGAGTGGGTTGCCATTTCCTTCTCCAGGGGATCTTACTGACCCAGGGATTGAACCTTGCATTGCAGGTAGACTCTTTTACTGTCTAAGCCATCAGGGAATCCCTCTGTGTACTGATGTGTTATTGGTTTTCCTCATTGGCCAGCAAATATTGATCAGCTTCCTGGAGTGGGTGTAGAAATGGGGAGAGTAAAATGAGAAGAGTGAGCAAAGTATCTCCATTACAAGTGGCTAATTATATGCCAAGTAAAAGAGTATCAAAATAACACAAGGAAGAGAGGGGTCATTTTATTCATATCAAAGTTGAATACAAGAAAAAAAGTGACAAATAAAATAAGGCAGCTCAACAAAAGGCCTCATACCACCTTCATGGACACTTTTTTCTTTGCATCTAATAGCATAGCTACAAAAATATGAATAAAGCTTAGCTGCAAGAAATCTAAGGAGAAATCAACAGATGGAATATAGTGATGTTCAGACACATTTTTGGCAAGACAAGGAAACTTTAAACAAAATTTTTTCTTTGCCCATTGGGCCTTTTCCTCCCCTCTAGTGTGTATTGTGCATCTGCATTAGTCAGACTTCCTTAGAAGATGACTTCTTTCTCAAGTTTATGTGGGGTCACGATGACCCACTACTCACTTTACAACTGTGCTTTTCCTGGTAACCTCCTGTAACTTTTTTTTTTTGTGTGTATAAGCCATCAACATGTCCTTTGGTGTATAATCCTTTGTTTCAAAAAGGTGTTTAACTGTGCTTTAACCTCTGATGGGTGGAACAGTCCTCAGAGCTTTTTGGAAAACTATCTCTTGAGTTATAATCCTAATGATAGCTTGAATAAAATTTTCTATTTCTTCCCTAGATTGACCAGTGGCTAATGTTTTTTTTTTTTTTTTTTTTTTTTGGCAACAGTGAGAAGCATTATACAATATTAATAGAAAAACCTGAGAAACTTTTCTAGCTATGATTAGGCTACAAAACTGGAAGACATACCAGGAGCTGGAGCTCTCCATAGAAAAGATGCAACAAAGACATGGCCAGAGTTACAAGCTAAGATCCAAACACTAGTCTAGAGAATTTATAGTATTACAGCTTTCAAAAGAGATGTTTATCAATTAGGATTCAATTCAGCTGCAATGAGCAGAAAGTCCCCAAATCACATAGACTTAAACAGGATATAGTTCAATGACCAGAGGAAGGCAGTCTAAGGTTGGTATGGTGGCTCTACACAAAATCCTCAGGAACCCAAGGTACTTTCATATTTCTGCATCACTGTGTGTAAAAGGTGGCTTTTAGCTCATGGTTAAAGATGGAGCCATGGACTTGTTCATACTGTGGGCAGCAAGCAGGAGGAAGAGGGAAAGAACGGGTAAAGCAGAAGGGAAGGGAACCTCTTGGGAGTTGCCCTACAATACTTTTGCTTATATTCCTGGGGCTAGAACTTAGTCATACTTCCATGTCAACATCACAGAAATATAGAATTCTTTCTCATGTTCTGGCTGGCTGAAAATCTATGACTAAGAAAAACGGTGAGAGAAGACACTGAGAAGTAACCAGTAGTTAGTCTCAGCCACAACCAGCCCTTCACACACTTCCTGAAACACAGTCAACATTTCTTCTTTGTGGAAGAAATGTCAGTGGTTTTTATTAGGTGAATAAATGAGAAAAAACAAAAAAACAAAAACGAGAAAGTTGGAGTTAGGTTGGAGTTATAGCCTCAAGTTCTGTTTTCAGTTTGACCCATAAAGTTGGAAAACCAGGTGGCCAGATAGTGCAAGACCAAGCCTGAATTTTCTTCTCTTGTTAAAGTACCCGTCTCTGGTGTAGTAACACCAGATAATGGACATGAGAGTGATTGTGCAATGGACTGCCCAGTTACAGATCAAGTGTGTTGGTTTTTTACTCTTCTTTATTGAGATGGTGCCAGAAATGACTTTGGACTCATTGATGGAACCTCTTTTAATGGTTCAGTCACCCTTTTTCATCATCTGTCTTAAAAAATGTAAAGAATTTTACTTGGACTAGGAATAACTCTTGGCTCCTAGTTTAGTAGTCAAGAGACCAGTGAGTCTTATATTTACAGGTATATAAGAATTACCCAGTACATTTGTTGAAAATTCTTAGTAATGGAACCCATTACCCAGATATTCTGATACAATGTCAGATATGGGGTAGGACTTGCAATTTACATTTTAACAAGTTTTTCAGATAATTTCAACACTTATACTTAGAGTAGCACTATCAGAAACATATTGTGAGCCACACGTCATTTTAAATTTCCTAGTAATCACTTTTAAAAAAGCAAAAAGAAACTTGTAAAATTAATTTGAATAATATATCTTATGGAGTGGTTTAGTTGCTAAGTCGTGTCAACCCTTGCGACCCCACGGACTGTAGCCTGCCAGGCTCCTCTGTCCATGTGGTTTCTCCAGGCAAGAATACTGGAGTGGGTTGCCATTTCCTTCTCCAATATCTTATGTAACACAATATATCTAAAATACTATCATGTAGACATGTAATCCACCTAAAAATTATTAATGAAATATTTTACATTTTTTTCTACTAAGTCCTCAATACCTGGCCTGTGTGTTTAATACTTAAGGTACACCTCATTGGGACCTGCCACCTTTCAAATGCTCCACCACCATGCGAGGCAATGGCTTTTACACTGGGCAGGGCAGTCTTAGAGGATTAGACAGCACTAGATTGAAACTATGGAGGTCAGAAACTGCATTTCATTCTTATATTCGTAGAGCCTGGCAAAGTACCTAGAATACAGGAAATGTTCAAAAAATGTTGGTTGGCTGGTTGGTAGTCAGAGTAACAGTCTGAGCTATAATCACATGAAACTATGTGCCTATGGCTGTTCCTGTGGCAGGGAAAGAGCCCAGGGTTTTCTTGGGGGAAGGCGCAGAAATTTCTGGGGTGTTCAGAAATCTGCTAAGACAGTTAATAGGTGGTATTTAGAATTCTATTAAGAATAACTTCAAAGGCATGAGGGAGGAGGAACTCACTTCAAAGTCTTTAAGAGGAGAAATAGAGCAAGTTAGCAAAGACTGTTGCTAGGACAACCTTCCTAGGATTGAAAGAGGAGACTCCAACCCTGTAGACTGGGGTTGGTATGGCTGTGATCTCTCCTTTTGTAATATACTCTCCTTTTGCCTGGCTCAAAGGAAGAACAGTTTTAAAATGGCCATTTAAAAGTGCAGTTTGGAGCCACAGGGCTATATGGCACTAAAAGGGTTTAAGAGCAAAGAGAAGGAAAAAGGACCAAAAGTTGATTGGAAAAGGGCCACCTGAAGTGAAGCACAATCACAAGGGTTCCTATTAAATTACTGGAATATGCAGTTCAAGAAGAACTTTTATCTCCCAGTTGCTGGGACACTCCATTTATGGGAATCAAGGATAGGGAACAAAGTAAGTTTTTCCTGGGGCTTCTCTGGTGGCACAGAAGGTAAAGGATCTGCTTGCAGTGCAAGACATCTGGGTTTGACCCCTGGTTAGGTAAGATGCCCTGGAGAAGTGAATGGCTGCCCACTCCAGTTTTCTTACCTGGAGAATCCCATTGACGGAGGAGCCTGGTGGGCCACCATCCATGGGGTCTCAAAGAGTCCGACTGACTGAACGATTAACGTTTTCACTTTAGAATATCATTAGATCAAGCAGTTTAAAATTGTTGAGAAAGTAATTATGGGGAACTAAAGTGATTTTCTTTTCTTAAGTCTTATTCTCAATTTATCATTGAAATGTTTAAAAAGGTATTAGCTGATAATTAATTTTTAAGTTTTTAAATAAATTCTAAGTAGTGAACTCTTGTTGGGCAATTATTATATGCCTGGTATTCAGCTGAAGGCTTTCCATTTATTTAATTTCCAGAAAAAAAGATTTCTTTTTAATATACAAATTACTGATTTTTTTAAAAAAATTGAAATTGAGATTAAGTATTTGTCTAAGAATTGTTTCTATAGGAACAATAGAACTAGGGATAATTTAAATGGCAACCCACTCCAGTACTCTTGCCTGGAAAATTCCATGAACTGAAGAGCCTGGTAAGCTATACAATTCATGGGGTTGCAGAGTCTGACACGACTGAGCAACTTCACTTCCACTTTAGGAAATACTTGCATTATTCCTCATAATAACCTTAACTAAGCTGTAAAATTCAAATTTGTACCATGATGGTAAATTCGTAGGGTCTTAGAGGATCTGATATTAACAATAGGCTACAATTGTAGATTCATATAATGAAAGTGACATTTGAGAAATCAGTTCAGTTCAGTCCCTCAGTCGTGTCCGACGCTTTTTGACTCCAGGAACCACAGCACACCAGTCCTCTGTGTCCATCACCACCTCCCAGAGTTTACTCAAACCCATGTCCTTTGAGTTGGTGATGCCATCCTACCATCTCATCCTCTCTTGTCCCCTTCTCCTCCTGCCCTCAATCTTTCCCAGCATCAGGGTCTTATCAAATGAATTAGCTCTTCGTATCAGGTGACCAAAGATTTGGAGTTTCAGCTTCAACATCAATCCTTCCAATGAACACCTAGGACTGATCTCCTTTAGGATGGATTAGTTGGATCTCCTTGCAGTCCAAGAGAATCTCCAGAGTCTTCTCCAACACCACAGTTCAAAAGCATCAATTCTTCGGTGCTTGGCTTTCTTTATAGTCCAACTCTCACATCCATACATGACCATTGGAAAAATCATAGCCTTGACTAGATGGACATTTTTTGACAAAGTAATGTCTCTGCTTTTTAATATGCTGTTTAGATTGGTCATAACTTTCCTTCCAAGGAGTAAGTGTCTTTTAATTTCATGGCTGCAATCCACATTTGCAGTGATTTTGGGGCCTCCCAAAATAAAGTCAGCCACTGTTTCCATTGTTTCTCCATCTATTTGCCATGAAGTGATGGACCAGATGCCATGATCTTAGTTTTCTGAATGTTAAGCTTTAAGCCAACTTTTTCACTCTCTTCTTTCACTTTCATCAAGAGGCTCTTTAGTTCTTCTTCACTTTTTGCCATAAGGGTAGTGTCACCTGCATATCTGAGGTTATTGATATTTCTCCTGGCAATCTTCATTCCAGCTTGTGCTTCTTCCAGCCCAGCGTTTCTCATGATGTACTCTGCATATAAGTTAAATAAGCAGGGTGACAATATACAGCCTGGATGTACTCCTTTTCCTATTTGGAACCAGTCTGTTGTTTCTTGTCCAGTTCTGACTGTTGCTTCCTGACCTGCATACAGGTTTCTCAAGAGGCAGGTCAGGTGGTCTGGTATTCCCATCTCTTTCAGAATTTTCCACAGTTTATTGTGATCCACACAGTCAAAGGCTTTGGCATAGTCAATAAAACAGAAATAGATGTTTTTCTGAAACTCTCTTGCTTTTTCAATGATCCAGCGAATGTTGGCAATTTCATCTCTGGTTTCTCTGCCTTTTCTAAAACCAGCTTGAACACCTGGAAGTTCACGGTTCACATATTGCTGAAGCCTGGCTTGGAGAATTCTGATCATTACTTTACTAGTGTGTGAGATGAGTGCTATCGTGCAGTAGTTTGAGCATTTTTTGGGATTGCCTTTCTTTGGGACTGGAATGAAAACTGATTTTTCCAGTCCTGTGGCCACTTCTGAGTTTTCCAAATTTGCTGACATATTGAGTGCAGCACTTTCACAGCATCATCTTTTAGGATTTGAAATAGCTCAACTGGAATTCCATCACCTCCATTAGCTTTGTTTGTAGTGATGCTTTCTAAGGCCCACTTGACTTCACATTCCAGGATGTCTGGCTCTAGGTGAGTGATCACACCATTGTGATTATCTGGATCATGAGGATTTTTTTGTATAGTTCTTCTCTGTATTCTTGCCACCTCTTCTTAATATCTTCTGCTTCTGTTAAGTCCATACCATTTCTGTCCTTTATTGAGCCCATCTTTGCATGAAATGTTCCCTTGGTATCTCTAATTTCCTTGAAGAGATCTCTAGTCTTTCCCATTCTGTTGTTTTCCTCTATTTGCTTGCAATGATCACTGAGGAAGGCTTTCTTATCTCTCCCTGCTATTCTTTGGAACTCTGCATTTAAATGGGTATATCTTTCCTTTTCTCCTTTGCTTTTCACTTCTTTTCTTTTCACAGTTATTTGTAAGGCCTCCTCAGACAGCTATTTTGCTTTTTTACATTTCTTTTTCTTGGGGATGGTCTTAATCCCTGTCTCCTGTACAATGTCAGAAACCTCTGTCCATAGTTCATCAGGCAGTCTGTCTATCAGATCTAGTCCCTTAAATCTATTTCTCACTTCCACTGTATAATCATAAGAGACTTGATATACATCATACATAATGGTGTAGTGGTTTTCCCTACTTTCTTCAATTTAAGTCTGAATTTGGCAATAAGGAGTTCATGATCAGAGCCACAGTCACCTCCCAGTCTTGTTTTTTACTGACTGTATAGAGCTTCTCCATCTTTGGCTGCAAAGAATATAATCAATCTGAAATTGATGTTGGCCATCTGGTGATGTCCATGTGTAGAGTCTTTTTTTGTGTTGTTGGAAGAGGGTGTTTGCTATGACTAGTGTGTTCTCTTGGGAAAACTCTATGAACTTTGCCCTGTTTCTTTCTGTACTCCAAGGCCAAATTTGCCTGTTACTCCAGGTGTTTCTTGACTTCCTACTTTTGCATTCCAGTCCCCTATAATGAAAAAGACATCTTTTTTGGGTGCTAGTTCTAAAAGGTCTTGTAGGTCTTCATAGAATCATTAAATTTCAGCTTCTTCAGTGTTACTGGTCGGGGTATAGGCTAGGATTACCATGATATTGAATGGTTTACCTTGGAAAAGAACAGAGATCATTCTGTTGTTTTGGAGATTGCATCCAAGTACTGCATTTCGGACTCTTTTGTTGACTATGCTGGCTACTCCTTTTTTGGTAAGGGATTCCTGCCCACAGTAGTAGATATAATGGTCATCTGAGTTAAATTCACCCATTCCAGTCCATTTTAGTTCACTGATTCCTAGAATGTCGATGTTCACTCTTGCCATCGCCTGTTTGACCACTTCCAATTTGCCTTGATTCGTGGACCTAACATTCCAGGTTCCTATGCAATATTACTCTTTATAGCATCAGACCTTGCTTCTATCACCAGTCACATCCGCAACTGGATGTTGTTTTGCTTTGGCTCCGTCCCTTCATTCTTTCTGGAGTTATTTCTCCACTGATCGTCAGTAGCATATTAGGCACCTGCTGACCTGGGGGTTCATCTTTCAGTGTCCTATCTTTGGGTATTTTCATACTGTTCATGGGGTTCTCAAGGCAAGAACACTGAAGTGTTGACATTCCATTCTCCAGTGAACCACATTGTGCCAGACCTCTCCACCATGACCCGTCCATCTCAGGTGGCCCCACATGGCATGGCTTACTTTCATTGAATTAGACAAGGCTATGATCAGTGTGATCAGATTGGCTAGTTTTCTGTGATTGTCGTTTCAGTCTGTCTGCCCTCTCATGCCCTCTCTTAGTGCCTACCATCTTACTTGGATTTCTCTTTCCTTGGACATGGGGTAAGATGTATTTGAGACATACATTGCCCTAATGATATTAGGAGAAATTGAAATAAGCAGAAACTGGAGGCAAATGCAGTACTACAAGTAATTTGTCATAATCCCAGCAGGAGGTGGACAGAGTTGCAGTATAAAAAGGCATTTAGGGGACATGCCTTGAAGTCCAGTGGTTAAGACTCCAGCCTTTCCCTACAAGGGGCGCAGATCCAATCCCTGGCCAGGGCACTAGGATCCCACATGCTGTGTGGCATGGCCAAGAAAAATTTTTTTAAAAGGCATTTGTACACAGAAAAAGGAAGGTGCTGGTGATGATCTTTAGTGACTGGTCTCAACTACTCTTCTCTCTCTTATTTTCTATAGGGTTCTCTAATCAGATCAGTGTGATTATTACTTTTTTTCCATTTATTGCCACTTTGGTATTGAATACTGATTTCTCCAGCCTCATGTACCTTCCTTATGTTTTCTGTAGAGGAATAATTGGGTGAAGAACAGATTAATTCCACTCCCTTTGTCGAATGTGAAATTAATTTGCCCATTTTGTCAGATAGTGCAGAAAAGATTCAAAATTCAAGGAGGTAGACATGAGTCACAAGGATTTTTCAAGGGAATATTTTCTAACCTAATAGTAAGCCTAATAGTAACCTAATAGTAAGTAAGCTAATAGTAACCTAATAGTAAGCCATCATCAGAAGTTATCTGTACTTCTCCTCAACCCTTCTTGATGAGAGTTGCCTTTTTAATTTGGAAGTTCTAATGAGGACAACCCTCTCCACCTCTCCTCCACCCCAAGTTCTCCTCCCATTGAAGGAGAGGGAGATAGAGAGTCCTCCACAGTCAAATTATACAACCAAGGAATTGAATACTCTAACTTTCTTTTCTGATCTAAATTTTGTTCTCCTGTTTAAAATTTTGTTTTGCTTTTGACTGTGCCACACAGCATGCAGGGATCTTAGTTCCTCAACCAGGGATCAAACCCATGCCCCCTATAGAGGAAGCATGGAGTTTTAACTACTGGACCACCAGGGATTTCCCAGGCCTAAATTTTTGACAGTGAAACCTTTGTGGTACTCAAAGGTTTCTGCCAAAATGAAAGAGAATCTAGAGATTTGGGGATTTGTGGGCTTGGAAAACAGATTGATTTTCAGCCTGATGATATAAAACTTAGACACAAAGGCTGATAACAATCCTCTTTGCAAGGATTAAATCAGAGATGTGACCATTACACCATTAACAAAACTCTTTACCATATTAAGGTGAAGTCAAGCAAATCTTTTTAGTTAGACCAAATGGCCTGGGGATGGTAGTGGGTGAAGTAGGGATATTAAAGGTATGGTTCTCTCACTGGAGCTTGATAGTTAAGCCAGACAGAAATATGTGGTGAAAAAGCCAAAAAATATAGAATCTGCTCCTCCCTCCCAAAAAAAAGTATAGCTAGAAGTAAACTGTGTTTGGCGTTATTGGTGCTTTCAGTTAACTGTAATCAGAAAAGAAGCTGACTGGAGTAGGTGCCAGAATAACTGCCATCATGGACTAAAAAAGATATTATAATTGTTGAAGATATAAAATCATACTTAGCCCCCAACCTTCTATCAGCAGGAAACAGGTTAAAAAAGTTACTCAGTCCCCAAGGAGGACATATTCTCCAACTCTCTTTTCAAATATAGCTGAGGAGCAAAATAGAAAAGGAAGGAAATTCCAGTGGGTGGAACTGCAGAAAGTTATGGACGGTGGAACCTTACCAAGGAGTAAACAGGAGCTAATATGGACCTGTCTCTGCAGTGTATCTCCTATTCATTCTCTTAAATGAGAGTATTTTGTGTGTATATTGCATCTGTTCCCCCATGGACCCTTGGTTGTATAAGGGATAAATATTTTGTACTTTTAACTCATAGGCATGATGTCTCAGATTTTTGTTCATCAAATATTCACTCCTCTCCACTCTTCTTTGTGTGGCAGTATATTTCCATTCTTAACACTTTAAACATGACCGAACTTTGTGACCTGTAAACCTCTAACTTTCTTTGGCTAATGGAATGCAAATGTATGTAAAGTCTTCAAATATTGAGCATTTATTTGGTTTGTGCTCTCCTGTGCTTATGAACTGCCACTAATTGAGCATATTCCTTCGACCAAGAATACGTGAAGACACCTGGAGAAAAGCTGAACCAAATCCAAGCAAAACCAGAAATGTTTGTTTTAAACTATTGAATTTAGGAGTGGTATATTACACATCACTATTGTATTAAGAGCTGACTAATACATTCATTCTTTGCATGAAGAGAAGCTATATCTGGATATGAAGTAAAGAAATAGCGACAATCTCAGATATGCAGATGGTACCACTCTAATGACAGAAAGCAAAGAGAAACTAAAGAGCCTCTTGATACGGGTGAGAGAGGACAGTGAAATAGCTGGCTTAAAACTCAACATGAAAAAAACTAAGATCATGGCATCCAGTCTCATCACTTCCTGGCAATAAATGGGGAAAGAGTGGAAGCAGTGACAAATTTTCTTCTCTTGGGCTCCAAAATCACTGCGGATGGTGACTGCAGCCATGAAATTAAAAGACGCTTACTCCTTGGAAGAAAAGCTATGACAAATCTAGACAGTGTATTAAAAAGCAGAGACATTACTTAGAAAACAAAGGTCTGTCTAGTCAAAGCTATGGTTTTTCCAGTAGTCATGTATGGATGTGAGAGTTGGACGTAAAGAAAGCTGAGCACCAAAGAACTAATGCTTTTGAAATGTGGTGTTGGAGAAGACTCTTGAGAGTCCCTTTGACTGCAAGGAGATCAAACAACCCTGAATATTCATCGGAAAAACTAATTTTGAAGTTGAAGTACCAATACTTTGGCACCTGGTGTGAAGAGCTGACTCACTGGAAAAGATCTTGATTCTGGAAAAGATTGAGGACAGGAGAAGGAGGCGGCAGGGGATGAGATGGTTGGATGGCATCACTGATTCAATGAACATGATCTTGGGGGAATTCTGGGAGATGGTGAGGGACAAGAAGGCCTGATGTGCTGCAGTCCATGGGGTTGCAAAAAGTCGGACACAACTGAATAACAGCAATGATGTTGAGACCACATATCATGCCATATGTAGAGTTGATCCTGACTTGAGCTTGATACTCTAACTAGTGGAGACTTTCAGACTGTTAACTTGGGGAAGTTGTGAATGCACTTGGGGTTTAGGAAGGGGAGTGAATTAAATAGTTAATGACCATAAGGTATACAGCTGTTGTCTGTACCCCCTCCCCCACTTGCAGGCACATAGTAGAATTGTATTTCCTGGCCCATTGTGATTTTGAAGGGTCAAATAACTAGTTCTGATAAATGAGTTATGAGCAGAGTGACATGCATTTGCTAATATGAAAACCTCCAGGGCTTTCACGCTTTCTTTTCATTTTGCACAGCGATTGGTATTCTAGATTATGGATGCTCTGTCAGCCTGGGGCCTGACTAAGAACATAGATGATGTAGACCAGAGCCCCACAGACACGCAACAGAAGCGTAGCATTAGTGAGAAATATTAGTCTTTGCTGTGTTAAGCTCACAAGGGTGCTGTAGTGGGAGGTAAGATCTTTCCCATCTAATTTTGGATTTGGATTTGCTGTCTGGATGTGGAAAAGCTGCACTGATATTTTCCTAGCATTCATACTGAATTTTTTTTACTGTCCACTCACATTCTACTTGTTCAATGCCCTTGTTCTGCTAGTTATTAAATAATTTGAGAGAATTCCCTAATGGTTCAGAGATTAAGACTCAGTGCTTTCACTGAAGTAGCCTGGGGTTCAATCCCTGCTTGGGGAATTAAGATTCTGCAAGGTTGCACTGCATGGCCAAAAATAAAAAATAAATAAATTGAATACCATCCCCTTGGCTGGCCAAAAATAATGGAAAATGCACAGTATAATGTTGCAATAAACATTTTGATTATGGAGAATGTTTGTTTATTCATAAAAATTTTAGTTCTTAGGTTACATCACTGGTATAGACTCCCCAAAGAAAACACATTATCTTACATTAATATTGTACATGTGTGCATGCCAAGTTGCTTCAGTTGTGTCTTACTCTTTGTGACACTATGGACTATAGCCTACCAGGCTCCTCTGTCCATGGGATTTCCCAGGCAAGAATACTAGAATGGGTTGCCATTTCCTTCTCCAAGGGGTCTTCCCAACCCAGGGATCGTACCAGTGTCTCCTGCAGCTCCTGCATTGCAGACAGATTCTTTACCACTGAGCCACCGGGGAAGCTCCTGTCATTGTACTAAGTAAGGTAAATATTTGCTTGAGCCAGGAAATACCTAATGAGTCAACTCATGCTTATTTATTAAGACTAAAATATACAAGTCAAGACTCACTTGCCTCATTGTGCCCACGAATCCACAGTTACTTTGTGATAAACGATGCCCAGTTCTCAGCAATTCCCCACCTGGTAAGATATGCTTTAAAAGTCTCCCAGACTAGGCAATAAAACTCTAAAAATCAGTTCAGTTCACTCAGTCATGTCCGACTCTTTGCCACCCCATGGACTGCAGCACACTAGGCGTCAGTGTCCATCATCAACTCCCTGAGCTGCTCAAACTCATGTCCATCCAGTCAGTGATGCCATCTAACCATCTCATCCTGTTTCAGCCCCTTCTCCGCCTGCCTTCAATCGTTTCCAGCATCAGTGCTGGGAAATGAGTCAGCTCTTCACTTCAGGTGGCCAAAGTATTGGAGCTTCAACTTCAGCATCAGTCCTTTCAAAGAATACTCAGGGTTGATTTCCTTTAGGATTGACTGATTTTAATCTTCTTGCAGTCCAAGGGACTCTCAAGAGTCTCCTCCAACCCCACAGTGCAAAAGCATCAATTCTTTGGTGCTAGGCTTTCTTTATGGTCCAAATCTCACATCTGTACATGACTACTGGAAAAACCATAGTTTTGACTAGACAGACCTTTGTTGGCAAAGTAATGTCTCTGCTTTTTAATATGCTGTCTAGGTTGACCATAGTTTCTCTTCCAAGGAGCAAGCATTTTTTAATTTCATGGCTGCAAGTGATTTTGCAGCCATCTGTAGTGATTTTGTAGCCCCCCAAAATAGAGTCAAATCACTGTTTCCATTGTTTCTCCATCTATTTGCCATGAAGTGATGGGACTGGATGCCGTGATCTTGGTTTTTTGAATGCTGGGTTTTAAGCCAATGTTTTCACTCTCCTCTTTCACCAAGAGGCTCTTTAGTTTCTCTTTGCTTTCTGCCATAAGGGTGGTGTCATCTTCATATCTTGAGGCTATTGATATTTCTCCTGGCAATCTTGTGCTTCATCCAGTGTGGTATTTTGCATAATGTACTGTGCCTGTAAGTTAAATAAATAATGTGAAAATATACAGCCTTGATATCCTCCTTTCCCCATTTGGAATCAGTCTGTTTTTCCATGTCCAGTTCCAACTGTTGCTTCCTGACCTGCATACAGATTTCTCAGGAGGCAGGTCAGGTGGTCTGGCATTTCCATCTCTTGAAGAATTTCCCACAGTTTGTTGTGGTCCACAGAGTCAAAGGCTTTGACGTAGTCAGTAAAGCAGAAATAGATGCTTTTCTGGAACCCTCTTGCTTTTTCGATGATCCAACACATGTTGGCAATTTGATCTCTGGTTCCTCTGCCTTTTCTAAACACACCTTGAACATCTGGAAGTTCTTGGTTCTTGTACTGTTGAAACCTGGCTTGAAGAATTTTGAGCGTTACTTTGCTAGCGTGTGAGATGAGTGCAATTGTGCAGTAATCTGAACATTCTTTGGCATTGGCTTTCTTTGAGATTGGAATAAAAACTGACCTTTTCCAGTGTCCTATGGCCACTGCTGAGTTTTCCAAATTTGCTGGCATATTGAGTGCAGGACTTTCACAGCATCATCTTTTAGGATTTGAAATAGCTTAACTGGAATTCCATCACCTCCACTAGCTTTGTTCATAGTGATGCTTCCTAAAGGCCATTTAACTGGCTCTAGGTGAGTGATCACACCAACCTGGTTATTTTAAATTTTTAATTATTTATTAAATTAAATTTAATTATTTATTTAAAATATTTTATTTTAATATTATTAATATTATATTTTAATATTTTAATTATTTTAAATTAAATTATTAATTAAACATTGATATTTTAATTAATATTTAATAATTAATAAATTAATTAATAATAATAAATAAAACATTTAATTTATAAATAAACAAAATATTTAATTTTAGTTTAAAATAATTAATAATAATTAATAAATAAAATATTAATATTTTAGTCATTAATATTTTAATTAATTTTTAATTATTAAAATTATTTATTGAAATTATTTATTTTAAATTTTAAATTATTAAAATTTTTTTGTTTAGTTCTTCTGTATATTCTTGCCACCTCTTATTAATACCTTCTGCTTCTGTTAGGTTCATACCATTCTGCTTCTGTTAGGTTCATACCATTTTTGTCTTTTATTGTGCCCATCTTTGCATGAAATATTCCCTTGGCATCTCTAGTCTTCTTGAAGAGATCTTTAGTATTTCCCATTCTATTGTTTTCCTCTATTTCTTTTCATTGGTCACTGAGGAAGACTTTCTTATCTCTCCTTGCTGTTCTTTGGAACTCTGCATTCAAATGGGTATATCGTTCCTTTTCTCCTTTGCCTTTCTTTTTTCAAATATTTGTAAGGTCTCCTCAGACAACCATTTTTGCCTTTTTGCATTTTTTTTTTCTTGGAGATGGTTTTCGTCACTGACTCCTGTACAATGTTACAAGCCTTCATCCATAGTTCTTCAGGCACGCTATCAGATTTAACCCCTTGAGTCTATTTGTCACTTCCACTGTATAATCATAAGGGATTTGATTTAGGTCATATCTGAATGGTCTAGTGATTTTCCCTACTTTCTTTAAGTCTGAATTTTGCAATAAAGAGTTCATGATCTGAGCCACGGTCAGCTCCTAGTCTTGTTTTTGCTGACTATACAGATGCTGACTCCATCTTCAGCTGCAAAGAATATAATTAATCTGAAATTGGTGCTGACCATCTGATGATGTCCATGTGTAGAGACGTCTCTTGTGTTGTTGGAAGAGGGTGTTTGCTATGACCAGTGTGTTCTCTTGTTAACCTGTTAACCTTTGCCCTGCTTCATTTTGTACTCCAAGGTCAAACTTGCCTGGACTCTCTTGACTACTTACCTTTGCATTCCAGTCCCCTATGATGGAAAGAACATCTTTTTTGGGTGTTAGTTCTAGAAGGTCTTGTAGGTCATCATAGAATCGTTTAACTTCAGCTTTTTAGGCATTAGTGATTGTGGCATAGATTTTTATTACTGTGATATTGAATGGTTTGCCTTGGAAATGAACAGAGATCATTCTGTCACTTTTGAGATTGCACACAAGTGCTGAATTTTGGACTCTTTTGTTGACTATGAGGGCTACTCCATTTCTTCTAGGTGATTCTTTCCCTCAGTAGTAGATATAATGGTCATCTGCCTTAAATTTGCCCATTCTGGTCCATTTTAGTTCACTGATTCTTAAAATGTCAGTGTTTACTCTTGTGATATCCTGTTTGACAACTTCCAATTTACCAGTTTGCCAAATAGATGGGGAAACAATGGAAATAGTTGCAGACTTTATTTTCTTGGGCTCCAAAATCACTGCAGATGATGACCGCAGCCATGAAATTAGAAGACACTTGCTCCTTGGAAGAAAAGCTATGACAAACCTAGACAGCATATTAAAAACCAGAGACAGTACTTTGCTGACAAAGGTCCATCTAGCCAAAGCTATGGTTTTTCCAGTGGTCAGGTATGGATGTGAGAGCTGGACCATAAAGAAAGCTGCATGCCGAAGAACTGATGTTTTTGACCTGTGGTGTTGGAGAAGACTCTTGAGAGTCCCTTGGGCTGCAAGGAGATCCAACCAGTCCATCCTAAAGGAGATCAGTCCTGAATATTCATTGGAAGGACTGATGCTGGAGTTGAAGCTCCAATACTTTGGCCACCTGATGCAAAAAACTGACCCACTGGAAAAGGCCCTAATGCCAGGAAAGATTGAAGACAGGAGAAAGAGATGACAGAGGATGAGATGGTTGGATGGCATAACCACCTCTATGGGCTTGAGTTGGAACATGCTCCTTGAGATAGTGATGGACAAGGAAGCCTGGCGTGCTGCAGTCCATGGGGTCACAAAGAGTCAGACATGACTGAGCGACTGAATTGACCAAATTTACCTTTATTCATGAACCTAACATTCCAGATTCCTATGCAATATTGTTCTTTACAGCATCGAACTTTGCTTCCATCACCAGTCACACCCGCAACTGGGTGCTGTTTTTGCTTTGGCTCAGCCTCTTCATTCTTTCCTGAGCTACTCCTCTGCTCTTCTCCAGTACAATATTGGGTACCTACTGACCTGGGGGAGCTCATCTTTCAGTGTCTTATCTTTCTGCCCTTTCATACTGTTCATGGGGTTCTCAAGGCTAGAATATTGAAGTGGTTTGCCATTCCCTTCTCCAGTGGACCATATTTTGTCAGGAGGTTTTTTAAAAAGAGTCAACTCTGAACATTGCTTTCTTAAATGTGAAGCTTCATGTACATGCACAAGGGTGATAGTAACCCTTTATCACTGCTAGCAATAATTAATATCAAGTTAGGAAACCTTTGCTTATTTGAGGTGGGGATGAAGGGAGGAGTATTTTATTGCTTTAATTTTGAATTTAGATTATTCCTAAGTTTGAACATATTTCATATTTTCAGTATTCTTTCTACTAAATAATGCATGTGCTTGTACTTGTTGTTTTAGCCACTAAGTTTTGTCCAACTCTTTGAGACCCCAGAAACTGTAGCTCTCCAGTCTCCTTAATCCATGGGATTTTCCAGGCAAGTATACTGGAGTGGATTGCCATCTCCTTCTCCAGGAGATATTCCCGACCCTGGGACTGAACCCCTGTCTCCTGCATTGGCAGGCAGATTCTTTACTGCTGAACCACCAGCGAAGCCCAACACATGTCGAGTAAGCCCTAAAATTAAGGTGCAGTATAAGGTACTGCTTTGAAACCTAGTGAAATTGAGAGGGCTTTCAATGGCCTATCTGGAAGTTCCCCACCTGACTCTGTTCTCAGAACTAGGTGTTTTTGCCAAACAACCTTCCTTCTCAGAAGGACTGGGGACAGTTGCTGCTTACCCCTGAGTAGCGGGGCTTTTGCTCCCTGCATATAATTGGAATTACTCAAACAAACCAGTTGCATCCTTCCACGGGGGTTGTGAGCACTCCACCCTCATGATCCTACAAGCCTGCTTTGCAGAGCATTGGTTGTTCACACTGTTCCCAAGTACCAGCCTTATGTCGCCTTGCCTGGTATGTCCTCCTTCCCAGGCTGTGATTACACACACTAGAAAACTGCTGTTGCTCTCACCTGTCTGGTGTCGAGTGTTGCGTCTTCAGCCAACCTGTTAATCCTAAGGCAGGAATCCCTTCTTCACCAGCCAGAAGAGGAGGTGGGTGATTAAAGAAATTAGACAAATATGTGCCTGCAAAGTGTGAAGCAGTATGTCAGTTGGTGAGGCCACCAGTGGACAAAACATATTTACTCTGCCCTCACTAAGCTTACAGTGTTGTGAGGGGGATAGACATTAAACAAATAGCCACATGATAATATTATAATTGTTATTGTTGTTGAGTCACTCAGTCATGTCTGACTCTTTTTGACCCCATGGACTGCAGCATGCCAGGCCGCTCTGTTCTTCACTATCACTTGGAGTTCGCTCAAACTCATGTCCATTGAGTTGGTGATGCCATCCAACCATCTCATCTCATCACTCTTTTTCATCCTGATTTTTTTGTTGTTAGTTTTACTTTTAGAGTTCTTCCCTGTCAGAAATTTGGTAACTATTCATTTTTGCACAAAAGTTTTTTTTTAAGAAATACATGTACATATGTTACATGTCCATGCAAAAAGTGTCAATAGCGCAAACGAATATAGAATGAAAAGTAGATCTCCTCTCCAAAACAATCCTCCATGATCCATGGATCTATGTTCTTTTAGAATTTTTTATGCACATACCCACATATAGCCTTTACAAACTGCCTTCTGTCCCTTGTTCCTTTTACTTAAAGATATATATCAGAACTTTTTAGATTAGTGTGTGTGTTTATAGCCCATTAAAAAAAAAATAGCTACAGAATTTTCCACTGAGCATCTTAGGATAAAAAACTCCACCTCCTGTTTACTGTGTTGCATATAATGTTGCAATGAACAACATGTTTCTGTGTACATATGCAAAAGTTTCAATGGTTAAGTTTTCAGAATTTGAATTGTTGGGTCAAGGTAATTGTTTATTAAGAACCTTCTATATATTAAGAAAATGACTATTTTGTCAAATATTTTATAACTATTTTTTGTCAGTTTGTGATTTAAGTTTTTGTTTAGATCATACAGAAAATTTAAATGTTTATGTAGCCCAATTTGTCAATCTTTCCCTTAGTGGTTTCTGTATTTTGTTTAGAAACCATACATATACCAAGATTAATTATGTTTCTTTTCTACTACTTTTAGGATTTAATTTTTACATTAAAATTTTTGATTTATGTGAAGTTTAATTTGGCAAAAAGAATGAGCTAGGGAGCCAAGTTAATTTTTTTCCAGATGGCTTCTCAGTGGCCCAACACCATTTATTACAAATAAATTTTTTTCTTTACAATTTTGGTATGCTGTCTTTGCCTTATATTAAATTCCCACTTACCTTGAAATTTAGTTCTTTAGTTTATACTTTGTTCTAGGGATCTGTTTATTTATTCATGCATCAGGACCAAATCTCTTAAATTACTATGCTTTATATGACATTCTATACATTCATTTTTATTCCATCTGCAATTGATTTTGGTATATGATGTTATATGAGAATGTAAATGTCAAATAAAGTTGCTCTATAGACAGAAAGAAGATAGAAGTTGAAGAAAATGGAGATGGTAGGTATAAGATCTCTCATGGCTTTATGAATAATTTTTCATGAAAGGTAAAAAAAAGAGAAAGGATAGTTTACAACTATGGTACTTTTATCATTTTATTACTAAAAATATGTTATGATATTTAATATTATTAACAGTATAATAGATAAATATTGTTAATATATGACCATTTTGATCATTATTTTCTGTCCCTGTAGTTCTTTGAAATTGTTAAATTTTGCTATCTGAATAAGTTGTGGAAGGCCCTATTCTGTTATTACACTTCCCTACCCTTCTCCCTTTATACTTTTTTCTTTCCTGTTTTTACAGTTCTTTTTTAAAGATTTAAATACAAAATAATATGTTTGAATTTTGCCACAGGACTCCAGAGAGGAGCAGAACCATGATGTGACAAATATCTGGAGCAGAGCCCAGCATTTTCCTGCAACAGATTAGACTTGCCTATAATTATAAGCATTAGCTTCCTTTTGGTGAAATACAAAGTGAACCACATCTCTAAATAATACAGAAGTTTTAAACACTGGCAGAGTTTAAAAGTAAAACTACAAAAGAAAATGACACTTAGGTCACCTCCTTCTGTATGTATCTCCCAGAAATAGAGCTTAATTTCACAAGGAACACAACAATTTAGGGTGGATTTCAGCTACAATTTTGTGGCAAACAGAGTTCATGATAGCTTCTACCACAGAGACTTGAAAAACCAAATACTGCCTTCCTTAATCTTACTTGTAGCCAGCTGTGGTTGATGTGATACATTGACTCTTGGTGAATACTGGAAATTTTTTTTCTTTTCTATGAAAGAGACAGCTACAGATCCAAAGTTTGTGCCTACTAACTTTCATATTGTTGCTGTTCAGTCGCTCTGCTATGTCCAACTCTTTGTGACCCCATGGACTGCAGCACACCAGGCTTTCCTGTCCTTCACTGTCTCCCAGAGCTTGCTCAAACTCATGTCCATTGAGTTGGTGATGCCATCTAACCATCTCATCCTCTGTCATCCCCTTCTCCTGTCTTCAATCTTCCCCAGCATCAGGGTCTTTTCTAATAAGTCATCTCTTCACATCAGGTGCCAAAGTATTGGGGCTTCAGTATCAGTCCTTCCAGGGAATATTCAGAACTGATTTTCTTTAGGATTGACTGGTTGGATCTCCTTGCTGTCTGAGGGACTCTCAAGAGTCTTCTCCAACACCACAGTTCAAAATCATCAGTTCTTTTGCACGCAGCCTTCCTTATGGTCCAACTCTCACATCAGTGCATGACTACTGGAAAAGCCATAGCTTTGACTAGATGGACATTTGTTGGCAAAGTAATGTCTCTGCTTTTTAATACACTGTCTAGGTTGGTCATAGCTTTTCTTCCAAGGAGCAATCTTTCCTAGCATTCATATTCTTAAACCTAATCCCCAATGTGATGATAACAGAAGATGGGGCTTTTGTGACGTGATTAGGTCATGAGGATGGAGCCCTCATAAATGGCATTGTGCCCCTATTAAAGAGGACCCAGAGAGCACCCTTGTCCCTTCTATCTTGTGAGGATACAGTGAACAGACAGGAAATGGGTACTCAGACACTGAATCTGCCAGTGCCATAACCTTGCACTTCCCAGCCTCTAGAACAGTGAGAAATAAGTTATTTGTGGTTAAAGTCACTCAATGCATGGTATTTTTGTTACATCAGGCTGACATCATCTTTTCTCCCTTCTTTTTCTCTTGAAAGCAGATTTGATGTCCAGAGTTCTGAAAGCTACTTCTTAACCATGAGTTATATTACAAGGAGGTCTCAGAGCCTCACCCTGGACTTTGATGCCAGTACTCCTTATCTCCAAATTTCTTGCTGTGATGAAACAAAAACTCTTTTGTGAGTCAATGCTGTTGTTAAGTTGATAACTCGTGCCTGACTCTTTTGCAACTGCATGGACTATAGCCCGCCAGGATCCTCTGTCCTTGGGATTTCCCAGGCAAGAATACTGAAATGGGTTGCCATTTCCATCTCCAGAAGTTCTTTCCGACCCAGGGATTGAACCCCTGTCTCCTGCATTGGCAGCTGGATTCCTTACTGCGAGCCATTTGGGAAGCCCAGTTAACTACTCTATAGTGTGCTGCCAACGGACTGCAAGGAGATCAAACCAGTCAATCCTAAAGGAAGTTAACCCTGAATATTCATTGCAAGGACCAATGCTGAAGCTGAAGCTCCAAAACTTTGGCCACCTGTTGCAAAGAGGCAGCTCATTGGAAAAGACCCTGATGCTTGGAAAGATGGAAGGCAATAAGAGAAGGGGGCAGCAGAAGATGAGATGGTTAGATAGCATCACTGATTCAAGGACATGAATTTGAGCAAATTCTGGGAGATAGTGGAGGACAGAGGAGCCTGACGGGCTGCAGGGCACATCATTGCGAAGAGTCTAATGCAACTTAGCCACTGAACGACAACAATAAGAACAACAAATGTGCAGCCAAGAACAGTAAATGACAAAGTCTAATAACATATTAAATGAAGCAATAATTTATAGAATATAGTTAAGTAATAAACTTGTTGTAGGGAAAGGCCAATTCTGACTCCATGTTGGAAACTATTTCTTTGAGTTGCTTTTCATGGCTTTTTAAAATTACAATCATACATAATGGCCTGCCTCAGAGGACCTTGCCCCTCTTCCTGACTGTTAAACTAAAGAGCCTTTGTTCAGCTCATAAAGAGATAATCTGACCCTGCCTGCATGCTTATTTCAGTCATGCCTGACTGTGCAACCCTATGAACTGTAGCCAGCCGGGCTCTTTTTTTCATTGGATTCTCCAGGCAAGAATACTAAGAATACTGGAGTGAGTTCTCATTTCCTTCTCAGTGGAATCTTCCCGACCTAAGGAGCAAACCCATGTCTCTATGTCCCTCACATTGGTTCTTACCACCTGGGAAGCTCACTGCCCACAGATGAATGGCTTTAAAAAAAAAAAAAGGAGATTAGTATAACCTTTCCAAAGGCTGGCCGTTCCTGAAGACCCTTTTACTTCTTCACTGCCTCTCCCTTTCTATTCTTCCTTTTGACTTTAGTTCTTCATTGCTTCTCTTTCTCTGACTCTGTAAAAGAACCTGACACCCAGACCCTGACAAGGTGGTTATTTTGAGACATTAGTCTGCCATCTTCTCGATCAGCCATTTTTCCAAATAAAGTTGTATTTCTCACCTCACCAGTTCATCTCTCAAGTTCATTGGCCTGTCACACAGCAAGCAGAGCAAGCTTGGACTTGGTAACAAATTGACTTCTTGCCTACATAATTCAATGACTTTTTTCAATAAAGAGTTTTTTCAACCAATATTCACAGAGCTAAAAAACATTTCAAGAAACAGTCTGCTCTTGCCACTAATTTTCTGTCTGATGGAAAATGAAATAACATTTCTTTCTTTTTTTAAAACTAAAGCTTAAAAAGTTCTTCATCCCCAAACTGTAACAGACATTTGTCTGTTTTATTATTATTATTATTACTAATTAATTTATTTTTTGCCTGTGCTGGGTCTTTGCTGCTTTGTGAGGGCTTTCTCTAACTGCAAAGTATGGGGCTTTCTCTTCATTGTGGTGCATGGGTGTCTCATTGTGGTTGTTTCTCTTGCTGTAGAGCACTGGTTCTGGGCACTCAGGCTCAGTAGTTATGGCACATGGGCTTTGTTGCTCCACAGCATGTGGAATCTTCCCAGACCAGGGCTTGAACCCATGTCCCTTGCATTGGCATGCAGATTCCTACACTCTCTTATGTGTGCAAGAGTCAACAGCATTATGTCTAATCAATGTACATATCTTAATTTATTTATTTTTTCCATTTATTTTTATTAGTTGGAGGCTAATTACTTTACAATATTATAGTGGTTTTTGCCATACATTGACATGAATCAGCCATGGATTTACATGTGTTCCCCATTCTGAACCCCCCTCCCACCTCCCTCCCCATCCCATCCCTCTGGGTCATCCCAGTGCACCAGCCCCAAGCACTTGTCTCATGCATCCAACCTGGACTGGCAATCTGTTTCACACTTGATAATATACATGTTTTGATGCTGTTCTCTCAGATCATCCCACCCTCATCTTCTCCCATAGAGTCCAAAAGTCTGTTCTATACATCTGTGTCTCTTTTTCTGTCTTGTATATAGGGTTATCATTACCATCTTTCTAAATTCCATATATATGCATTAGTATACTGTATTGGTCTTTGTCTTTCTGGCTTACTTGACTCTGTATAATGGGCTCCAGTTTCATCCATCTCATTAGAACTGATTCAAATGTATTCTTTTTAATGGCTGAGTAATATTCCAATGTGTATATGTACCACAGCTTTCTTATCCATTCGTCTGCTGAGGGGGATCTAGGTTGCTTCCATGTCCTGGCTATTATAAACAGTGCTGCGATGAACATTGGGGTGCACGTGTCTCTTTCAGATCTGGTTTCCTCAGTGTGTATGCCCAGGAGTGGGATTGCTGGGTCTATGGCAGTTCTATTTCCAGTTTTTAAAGGAATCTCCACACTGTTCTCCATAGTGGCTGTACTAGTTTGTATTCCCATCAACAGTGTAAGAGGGTTCCCTTTTCTCCACACCCTCTCCAGCATTTATTGCTTGTAGACTTTTGGATAGCAGTCATTTTGACTGGCCTGTAATGGTACCTCATTGAGGTTTTGATTTGCATTTCTCTGATAATGAGTAGATCAATGGAACAAAATAGAAAGCCCAGAGATAAATCCACAAACCTATGGACACCTTATCTTTGACAAAGGAGGCAAGAATATACAATGGAAAAAAGACAACTTCTTTAACAACTGGTGCTGGGAAAACTGGTCAACCACTTGTAAAAGAATGAAACTAGAACACTTTCTAGCACCATACACAAAAGTAAACTCAAAATGGATTAAAGATCTAAATGTAAGACCAGAAACTATAAAACTCCTAAAGGAGAACATAGGCAAAACACTCTCTGACATAAATCACAGCAAGATCTTCTATGACCCACCTCCCAGAATATTGGAAATAAAAGCAAAAATAAATATATGGGACCTAATTAAACTTAAAAGCTTTTGCACAACAAATGAAACTATAAGCAAGGTGAAAAGACAGCCTTCAGAATGGGAGAAAATAACAGCAAATGAAGAAACAGACAAAGATTTAATCTCAAAAATATACAAGCAACTCTTGCAGCTCAATTCCAGAAAAATAAATGACCCTATCAAAAAATGGGCCAAAGATCTAAACAGACATTTCTCCAAAGAAGACATACAGATGGCTAACAAACACATGAAAAGATGCATATCTTAATTTAAAAATAATACTATTGGGAGAATGGTGCCAGTAGACTTGCTCCAAGGCAGAGTTGCCACAAACCTTCAATTTATAAAAAGCACAGTATCTTAGAAATACAATAAAACAAGGTGTATGTATATATATATAAAGTATATTTATATGTCTATGATCATTTTTACCCTTAATTATATACATGAGTACATGTATATACTCACTTATATGTATACACACATAAGTTATACATGCATGTATA
Organism: Muntiacus reevesi; assembly: GCF_963930625.1. Lineage (NCBI taxonomy): Eukaryota > Metazoa > Chordata > Mammalia > Artiodactyla > Cervidae > Muntiacus > Muntiacus reevesi. The sequence goes on along the minus strand of NC_089254.1, from coordinate 96,668,268 downwards.
CATATATATTCATTTATACACTCAATATATACACTCATATGTATAAGTCTGCAATTACATTGCTATGATATAATTATATATTTGCAGGCTTCTATAATATCATCTTGGGCTTCCCAGGTGGCTCAATGGTAAAGAATCTGTCTGGCAATGCAGGGGATGTGGGTTTGATCCCTGGGTCAGGAAGATCCCCTGGAGAAGGAAATGGCAACCCACTCCAGTATTCTTGCCTGGGAAATCTCAGGGACAGAAGAGCCTGGAAGGCTTCGGTCCATGGGTTTGCAAAAGAGTTGGGCGTGGTTTAGTGACTAGACAACAATAAAACCATCCTAATCCCTGTACCGCTGTCTTTAGCATTCAGAAGTTACTGTGTGTCTTGGTGCGGATTCCCTGTTTTGGGGATTCGCTCAGTTTCTTTCATCTGTAGATGTATGTCTTTTCTCAGGTTGTGAAACTTTCAGCCACTATTATTTCTTTGAATTTTTCAACCATTCCTCCCACCCTCCCCAGCCCCATTCTTTCTCTTCTTTTGAGAATCCAGTGATTAGATCTTTTGTTACTGTCCCACAAGTCCACAAGGCTCGAATTTTTATTTGTCCCGGGAAACTTTGTAATTGCACATAAGAGCATTTTTTGGTGATAGCTGCTTTAAAATCTTTGTCAGATAATTCTAGTATCTGTTTCATTTCAGAATTGGCTGTTGAATGTCTTTTCTCATCCAATTTGTGATTTTCCTGTTTCTTGGTATGATGGGTGATTTTCTATTGTATCCTAGGCATTTTGGATATTGTTAGGAGACTCTGAACTGTATTTAATCATATTTTAGTAGGCAATTAGTATGTAGCTCTTGGCTTACTTTCATGGGCTGTGGTTCCAAGGACAATTTAATTTTTCTAGCTCTTAAAGTGCTGTTATGTTCTCCTAAGTTCACTTGGGGCTGCCTTACCCTTCTCTGGCCCTGGTATTACCAGGTGGGTGGGGGAGGCATGAGCAGAACCCCAGGAAGGAGAGTAATCCCTGGGCTGCCTAATGCTGGCAGGATCCTTGATTCCATTTGTTTGACTTAGTATAAATAGAATGCTAGATTTCTAATTAAAAAAAAAAATATATAATATATATATATATATATGCAACAAGCAACAAAGGTTTACTGTATAGCACAGGGAATTGTAGTCAATATCTTATAATAACCCATAATGAAAAATAATCTGAGGAATAATTTATGTGTATATGTAAAACTGAACCACCTTGCTATGCACCTGAAACACTGTAAGTTGACTATACTTCAATAAAATATGTATATCAAGAAAAAAAGTAACTGAAAGTGGCAGTTTAGAATTTCAGTTTATACGGTATCTTCAACAAAGAACAACAACAGTAAAAAATAATAACAGGGCGTCCCTGGTGTGCCAGTGGGTAAGAATTCAGCTTTCAATGCAAAGGACACCGGTTAGATCCCTGGTCCGGGAAGATACCACATGCCATGGGGCAACTGAACCCATGTGCCACGGCTAACAAGCCCACGTTCTGGAGCCTGCGAGCCACAGCTACTGGAGTCCAAGCACCTAGAGGCTGTGATCTGCAACAAGAGAAGCCGCCGCAACGAGAAGCCCTTGCACCACAGACAGTAACCTCCGCTCACAGCAACTAGAAAGAGAAAGCTGACTCACGGCAGTCCTGCCAAAAATAAATAAATAAATAAATAGTACTTAAATAATAATAACAAGTTTAAAGGGAAATGACAGGACAAAGGAAAGCAGTTCAGGCTTCCAAGGGCCACAGACTGGGAAGGTAAATATATGGGAGGGAACTAATGGAGTAAAGGTTGTTTGGGGATTCCTCTGTTGCCATCTCTGGGCTGATTAGAGTCTGTCTTTAAGAAGAGGAAAATTTAAATTTTGCATTTAGGCAAACAAGGGGAAATGTTTTTTGTCTTTCTTGATTCTTAGTTGCCTTCATCTTAAAAAACAAAATTCAGCTGAGTAAATTTGAAGCTTCAGTTGGTTGTATTAAGCAGTTCATGAACTGGGCAGCATGCCATGTAGCAACTAGAATGGTACAAAATTGAAGGCTTTGATAGGCAGAAGAGTGGGGTCAGGGAGCTATTAGCAAGGAAGAGAAGATTATTTTTGGCCAGGATGTCTTCTTTTGGTGGTATGCAGACTGCCTCTTCTTCCTCTAAGATGGAGAGTGCCATGTGACAGTTGACCTTGCTGGGGCTGACAAGAAACTTTCATACTGGTTGAATAACATGCCGTTTCTAATGAAGGTCAAAACTGCAATTAGGTCAGGTCCTAAATGTAGGTTTGGTATCATTGGCTTTAGCACAAGTGATGCCATTTTGGACCTGTGGTTTTTCTTTCACAAATTCAAAACAATATTTAAGTCAATGAGGCATATTTTGGGGTAACATTCTGGTTTCCTACAGGTGGAAAAAGTTGGGAAACCCCAGGACTGGATTGCCTTATGCAGAAAGTGGGGGCTGGGAAAGTAGGGGCTGGGAAATGCCAGGCCTGCTCTGTCCCATCTCCCCTGACAGCCCACCTGCTGCCAGGGAGTTTGGAGTCATGGGTGGGGCTCTCTGTTAGATGTATGCTGGGCTTCCCTTTCTTGGTCCTTGGGCCAGAGGCAACTTTTCTCAGGATTTCATTTTGGCCTGTCCTGCTTTCCCACATCCAATTCAAGATACTTGGGAGAAAAAAAGTTGAACCCAGGGAACTCACAGCTTGTTGTTCCTCGATTCCTGAGGCCCTTAGCCAGTTTGCCTTCTCTTTTCCATTTTTCAGAGTCCTATTATGGTTGTTTATTTTTATGGTTGTCTTTAGAGGAGATGAGAAGAGCTTCCCTGGGGGCTCAGCAGTCAAGAAACCACCTGCAAAGCAGGAGGTGCAGGAGACTTGGGTTTGATTCCTAGGCTGGGAAGATCCCCTGGAGGAGGGCATGGCAACTCACTCCAGTATTCTTGCCTGAAGAATCTTGGACAGAGGAGCCTGGTGGTCACGAAGAGTCAGAAACAACCTGGGGTCACGAAGAGTCAGAAACAACCGAAGTGACTGAGAACACACGCACACATAGAGGAGAGGAGCAGAGAAATGTGTGTAGAGTAAAAAAATCTGCCATCCAGGTTAATTTAGACTGGTTATTTTTAAGGTTCCAGGACTTAGGAAGAACCTTTGACCTTCCCCTTAACTGCCTAACAGAATGTAGACAGGACGTGCTGCAGGAAGGGAGCATCACCATACTCAAACACAGCATGAGCTAAGTGTGGAGACTTAGGAAGGAGCCTAGCAAAGTCTGTTAAATTCCTCTCTGTGTCCCTCTGTCTCTGCAAGGCCCAGGAAACATTTGTTGATCCAACCTTTGCTTTTCCATCTCCCTGTGAATTGCCTTCCTCCCCTTGGGAGGTCCCAAACCACTACCTCCAACATCCTCTTTTGTCTTCAGCTGAAGGTGGCATTTATGTGAGGGCTTCAACTGTTTTGGTAAGTTACTCAGTTTTCCTGGGTCTCTTCCATGTATATATGTTGTTTTGTTTTTCTCCTGTTAATCTGTCTGACAACAATTTAATTTTTAGACCAGTCCAGAGACCCTAGAAGGGTAAAGGGAAAATTTTCCTTCCTGACAAATGGAGGCAGAAATGAGTCTCTGGGAATTACTCCAAATAGTCAACATATAAAATTAAGTGCATGACAAAGCTAGTGGAGGTAATGGAATTCCAGTTGAGCTACTTCAAATCCTAAAAGATGATGCTGTGAAAGTGCTACACTCAATATGCCAGCAAATTTGGAAAACTCAGCAGTAGCCACAGGACTGGAAAAGGTCAGTTTTCATTCCAACCCCAAAGAAAAGCAATGCCAAAGAATGCTCAAACTACCGCACAATTGCACTCATCTCACATGTTAGCAAAGTAATGCTCAAAATTCTCTAAGCCAGGCTTCAACAGTATGTGAACCATGAATTTCCAGATGTTCAAGTTGGCTTTAGAAAAGGCAGAGGAACCAGAGATCAACTTGAAAACATCTGTTGGATCATTGAAAAAGCAAGAGAGTTTCAGAAAAATATCTACTTCTGCTTTATTGACTATGCCAAAGCCTTTAACTGTGGGGACCACAACAAACTCTGGAAAATTCTTAAAGAGATGGGAATATCAGACCACCTAACCTGCCTCTTGAAAAATCTGTATGCAGGTCAGGAAGCAACAGTTAGAACTGGACATGGAACAACAGACTGGTTCCAAATAGGAAAAGGAGTACGCTGTGTATTGTTAACTTGCTTATTTAACTTATTATATGCAGAGTACATCATGAGAAACGCTGGGCTGGATGAAGCACAAACTGGAATCAAGATTGCTGGGAGAAATATCAATAACCTCAGATATGCAGATGACACCACCCTTATGGCAAAAAGTGAAGAAGAACTAAAGAGCCTCTTGCTGAAAGTGAAAGAGGAGAGTGAAAAAGTTGACTTAAAACTCAACATTCAGAAAACTAAGATCATGGTATCTGGTCCCATCACTTAATGGTAAATAGATGGGGAAACAATGGAAACAGTGACAGACTTTATTTTTTGGGGCTCCAAAATCACTGCAGATGGTGACTACAGGCGTGAAATTAAAAGACGCTTACTCCTTGGAAGAAAAGCTATGATCAACCAACCTAGACAGCATATTAAAAAGCAGAGACATTACTTTGCCAACAAAGGTCCATCTAGTAAAAGCCATAGTTTTTCTAGTAGCCATGTATGGATGTGAGAGTTGGACTATAAAGAAAGCTTAGTGCTGAAGAATTAATGCTTTCAAAATGGGGTGTTAGAGAAGATTCATGAGAGTCCTTTGGACTGCAAGGAGATCCAACTAGTCAATCCTAAAGGAGATCAGTCCTAAGTATTCATTGGAAGGACTGATATTGAAGCTAAAACTCCAATACTTTGGCCACCTGATGTGAAGAACTGACTCACTTGAAAAGACCCTGATAACGGGAAAGATTGAAAGCAGGAGGAGAAGAGGATGACAGAGGATCAGATGGTTGGATGACATCACCGACTCAATGGGCATGAGTTTGGGTAAACTCTGGGAGTTGGGTAAACTCAGGGAGGCCTGGTATGCTGCAGTCCTTGGGGTTGCAAAGAGTCAGACATGAATGAGCGACTGAACTGAACTGAGAGAGTTCTCATTAATGCCTAGCCAAAGTTATGAATAATTAAAAAACCAATTTTTGATCAATTATGCAGGAAAGATCAAATTGTTTTCCTCTTCTCTTTATAAAAATATTATAAAATATGAAGAGGCAATCAAAACCTATATAACCATGTATTTTGAAGATATGTTGCTGTCTGGAAAATCTGGGAATGAGAAATCATTTTATTTTTGAATCTAGCAAGTCTTGAATTTTTCATATTTCCTCTCAGTTTTCTTAAAAACAGGAAAGTTCCCTTTTAAGCTGCCCTCTTTCTACCTGTATATTATAGACAGGCAATAGAAAATAGGTTGCATTTTTCAATATTCTGCCTTGAAATCTCCTTAGCTAGATCATAGAGTATATTAGACACATATTCTAGTATATTCTGCATTGTTGCAGACAAGGGTGCATTCATGTTATGCTACTACATAACAAGAGCCTCCTTTCCTCCAGCTTTCAATACGTTTTTTTCCTTACCTTTTACTGTAAGTCCTCACTGACAGCTTCCTCCAGGCTCTCAGCTCTCACTAATAGTCTCCTCAAGGTCCTTCAAGGAGACAAACCAGTCAATCCTAAAGGGAATCAAGCCTGAATATTCATTGTAAGGACTGATACTGAAACTGAAGCTCTGATACTTTGGCCACCTGATGCAAAGAGCCGACTCATTGAAAAAGACCTTGTTGCTGGGAAAGATTGAAGCGGGAGGAGGAGATGACAGATGGTTGGATGGAATCACTGGCTCAATGGACATGAGTTTGGGGAAACTCAGGGAAACGGTGAAGGACAAGGAAGCCTAGCATGCTGCAGTCCATGGGGTCACAAAGAGTTGGACATGACTTAGCAACTGACCAACAACAACAAGGTCCTTCTACCATCCTCCTGCTGCCCAGTCTTTAAGTCAATGCGGTGTGCTTTTGGGTTTTATTACAGGAGCACTTCACTTTTAGGTAAAAATTTTGCTCTGTTTATCCATTGCTGTGTAACAACTGAGAACTGCAAACTGCAAAAGCAACTCCATGCCTACTCCCTCCCCACTCCACTCCCACCTCCAGACTCAGAGATCTGACCAAACTCTACCTGGCTTCCAGCAGCCTAAAGCCATGTCTTTGGGACAACCCTACATGCCTTAAGTTCCAGCCTGGAAAAGCTCAAGGCTGCCAGAAGAATAGGTTGTTTAGTCCAGTCAAAACCTTCCTCATTTTTCTTAAATCTTCTGTTTTAGAAAACTTGCAATTTTAAACCCTTTCTCTGTTCCTTTGAGATGTATGTATCTCTTCTACAATCCAGGACTGTCTTTCTGGAGGACTCCCTTTGCAGTGTAATAATCCAGAAGGTTAGTGTCTTAGCAGACAGGGATGGTCTAATCACATTCCTTAAAATCTTTAGCATGCCTCCTTTAGGACACCACATGTTTTGGGGGCTGGGGTGTGGGGCTGAAGAATCTCGGAGGGCTTGCTGGTTGGGTCTGGCTTGGAGCCTCTCATGAAATGCTGGCAGATAGTGGCTAAAACTGGAACAGCTTGGGGCTAGAGCAGCTGGATGAGATGGTTGGATGGCATCATCGACTCAATGGACATGAGTTTGAGCAAATTCCAGGAGACAGTGAAGGACAGGGAAGCCTAGCATGCTGCAGTCCACAGGGTGGCAAAGAAGCAGACACAAATGAGCAACCGAACAACAGAGAGCAGCTGGGGGGCTGGGGCTAGCTGGGGAACTCACTCACTTTCTGTGGTCTCTGGGTCTGGCTGAATGATCTCTCTGCATGCATTGATCTGGGCCTCAGGACAGCTGGTTGACTTACATGCCAGCTGCAGACGTTCAAGGGCTAGTATTCCAGGGAGTAGAGGCTGAAGCAACCATGCTTTTTCTGATCTAGTCTTAAAATGCAGTATCTATTTCAGGCAGTCTAAATGTTAATAGACTGTTACAAATGTTCCACTTGAGTCAAATCGCCTGGAGTAAGGGGGAGGAAAAGTAAAAAAGCAGGCCCATTTCGTGATAAGAGGGTCAAGGTCACATTGCAGGTAAACCCAAGGAATGGGGCCATTTTGGGGAAACACAGTTTGCCACAATTATGTACATGTAAAGCATTCAGATTGAATATGCTATAGTCTTTTACATCCATAAATAGAAAAATAATTTTGTCCCTTCATTTTCTATTGGAACTTTAGTTTTTCTTCCTGATTTATGAGAGTTTGCAAAATTGTAGACATTCATACAAGACCTCTGAAGCTGGGAGAAATAGGCCTTATAAACACTGCTAGAAATCTGTGCTTTCGAGAATTTTCTTACCCAATTCATGCTCTGGGCAACTGTGACTGCCAAACCACTTTCATTATTAGTTCTGGCATTCAAACCCAGGGACTTCAATCTCTTATGATTTTTTTTTTGGTTGCCATTTAAAAACAAAGCAATAAAAATTGGTAGTGAGATATAAAAATTAATAACACTGATCTTTCTATCCTTGAAAGTAATTACCTGCTCACTGGAGAAAGTTGAAAGAATAAAGATAAGTAAAAATGGAGAAAATAAAATCAGCTATGTGGAGTTTGAACTTCAAAAACAACTCTAATCTCAACAATTACTGATAAGAGGCAGGGTTTTGGGGTTTTGATTCATTTTCTCCTGTTAAGCTATCTAGGGAAATACAATAATAAGCAAAAAGTGCTTTTTCTCCTCCACTGATGATTTTTATTTATTATTTTTAGCCACACTGCTGCATGTGGGAGTTCCCTGATCAGGGATCTATCCCATGTACCTTGTAGTAGAGGCATGGATTCTTAACCCCTGGATCACCAGGGAAGTCCCCCAAAGATTTTCAAAATTCATACTCACTCCTATCTTTAATTATTCAGAAAGTGTCAACAAAAGAAGATAAAGGTAGTCACCTCCACACAGATAAAACCCCAAGTCCAAGTCAGAGCAACTTTGGGGGACTCCTAAGCAGATGAGCATACCTGGAAAGGTGTTCTCATGGATTTTGAGGGAAAAGTAGCTGTGAAGCCAGTTCACTTTATAGGGATCAGGATGTTGAGATGCTTAAACAGCTTCCTGCTTAGTTGGATGTGATCTATATATGATGGGGCTTCCCAGGTGGCTCTAGTGATAAAGCATCCGCCTGCCAATGTAGGAGGACACGAGACATGGGTTGGATCTCAGGGTTGGGAAGATCCCCTGCAGTAGGAAATGATACCCCACTCCAATATGCTTGCCTGGAAAATTCCATGGACAGAGGAGCCTGGCAGGCTACAGTCCATAGGACCACAAAGACTTGGACATGACTGAGCACACTACATATGATATGATGGACAGAAGCCTAGACTCTGTGGTGCAGCTGTTGGATCCTCACGTGGGATGGAGGGCTGCGGTTCCGCATCTCCATCTGCCTGTGTCATACTCTGTGCTCCCTGTATCAGAGTGTTAGCTGGCACTACAGTTAGTTTTCTCCTTCTGCACTTTCTTCATTCTAGAGTCAGTTCAGTTCAGTCGCTCAGTCATGTCCAACTCTTTGTGACTCCATGGGCTGCAGCATGCCAGCTTCCCTGTTCATCACTGTCTCCTAGAGCTTACTCAAAATCTTGTCCATTGAGTCGGTGATGCCATCCAGCCATCACATCCTCTGTCGTTCCCTTCTCCTCCTGCCTTCAATCTTTCCCAGCATCAGGGTCTTTTCCAAGGAGTCAGTTCTTTGCATCAGGTGGCCAAAGTATCGGAGCTTCAGCTTCAGCATCAGTCCTTCCAATGAATATTCAGGACTGATTTCTGTTAGGATTGTAAACTCAGACATAAATTATTTGGCAAGCATATTTTTCTCTAATCATTTTAGTATAGTCTGTTATAGAGCTAAATTTGCATTGTATATAATCTCTATATTTTGACTGTCACAATATATCACTAACATTTTTACATATAACAACCTACATAAACAGTCTTTGTACAGTGGTATTTCTGATCCAGAGATGCAGTCACTGAAGAATATTGGGGGTAGGAAATTTGGTGCCTTCAGGGTTTTCCCTAAATATTTTTCTACTACAATACTCCTAACTCCAGCTACAAATAGAAACATTGTTAACATTTGGTTATATATTTTTCCACTCATTTATTTCTCTGCAATTTTCTTTTTAACATAATTTATATTATATTGAGTATACTATTTTGTAGCCTGCCCTTTTCTGTGTTTTACATATACATATACACTTTGACAATAATTTCAATGGCTTAATAATAATCTGTTATGATATATTACAATTTATTTCACTAAAAAACTATTATCAGACATTTTTTATTACCTTCAGTTTTCACTATTATCTAAAATAATGAGATGAACTTATTTGAAAAGGAACATTTTTGCAGTCATGATAATTTCTTAGAATAATGTTGAATTTTGGGATCGAAGAGAAATATTTAAGGCCTTTAATTTGTATAGCTAAATGGCCATCCAACTTGGTTTCATCATTTGCCCTCCCCCACTGATTACCTTCACATGTCAATGGTGCCACATATTACAGTCAAAAAAACTTTTTTTTAGTTTGATGCAAAAAAATAATCACTGAAAATAAAGTCTAGTTCTTGTAAATTTAGATAGTCTTACACATTCTGTATCATGCATGTTCCAAATTCTGCCTGTCTCTGTTTATCTCTTCTATTTCACCTTATACTCTTCGCTATCGTGCTCACTGTTGTTCCAGCTACACTGACTTCTTTTATATTTTTGTTTCTGCTTTTTAGTTTATTTGGATTTTGGCTGCACCACAAGGCTTGTAGGATTGGCGTTCCCCCACCAAGTATCAGACCTGCACTCTTGGAGTGGAAGCTTGAAGTCTGAACGTTTGGACCACCAGGGAAGCTCCTCTACTGACATCTTTTACTTTTCCAAGGGATCACCTCTTTCCTGCATCAGGGTGCTCCTACATCTCTGCTCCCTCCCTCTATCTTGAATATTCACATCCCTTCTTTGAAATCTCAGTTTCACATCCTTTGGTCTTTTCAAGTTTGATGAGGAAGATGACTAGGATGAGGGTGGTATGACTAAGCTAATCATCTATTATTGCAGGAAATAAATGTTACAATTAAAACTTAAGTTAGAAATTTGGCTCTTCTTTGCTCCACATGGGCTTCATCTTCCAAAAATCTAGTCCATATGGGCTTCTTCACATGATGTACCTGGGATTCCAGAGAGCTGCAGGAAGGGGCAAGCCCCAATGCAGTCTTTGATTGCACCACATTCGCAAAGGGCTATTGACCAAAACAAATGGCAAGGTCGAGCCTAGGTTCAAATGATGGAGAAATAGACTCTACTTCTTGATGGGAGGAAGCTCAAAGTCATTACAAAGAGAGTGAAAACAGGGATCTGAGAACTTGTGGCTATTTTGTAAAGCATTGTGCAAATACTGCCATTTTATTAACAATCTGCTTAGCTATTTTCCTCTTTTTCCTTTTCCTCTTATTCTCGTCTTCCTTACCCTCCTTCTTTCTTTTGCTTCTGGATATTTGTTTTTAAAATTAAGAGCTAGAAGTTTATCTTATTTGCTGTAACATAAAATAGTCAGAAATGGTTTGTCAATACTCTGCTAGCAAGAGTCATGGGGAAAGTTTCTTCTAAGTTCCTTAAAACAAAGCATCAGAAGTTCTTTAGGAGATTGAAAAGGTTATTTGTAAATTTAGAGAGTCCCTTCTGTCAACTCAGTCTGTTTAGTGGCTTAAATTAAACTTAGAGTAAGAATGAAGTTTTAAGTGGTCATTCTCTGTGAAGATCTCAGATACTCACTTAAATCACGAGAGTGAGAAAAGAATAGCCATTAAGCAATGCTGATCTTTAGCAAATATAAGGCTTTCAGTAAATTTGTTCTAAAGTCATTGTTCAACAACATTATTAATTTCTAGTAGGTGGTGGATAAGTAGATTTTTTAAAAGTTTCCATTTTGACTTATTTAGCTATTTCTTTTTTACCTTTCTTTCTTTGATCCTTCTTTTGGCATATGGGATCCCAGTTTCTTGACTAGGGATCAAACACATTCCTACTTTTGTAGAGGCTGAGCTAGCTCTCCATATCCAGGAATGCAAATTCAGCGGTAGTCAGTTTTACCAAGGAAACCATGGAGTTGTCTAATAGTACTAGGAATGTGTTCCCTGCATTGGAAGCTTGGCATCCTAACCCCTGGACCTTCAGGGAAGTCCTAGCTATTTCTAAAGTAGTATTTCTCAAAATGTATTCAGAATAATGCTAAATATAAAACATTTATGCTGCTTGCAAAAAAAGTCAGTAAATTATGGAAAGGCTATATAGGACACTCCTCATTTTAAGATTCACAAATCTTCTCTAATCTTCCATATTAGAGTTTTAAGAAGTCCTGGGTTACCTTTTAACTGCTTCACTTAGTGTTTCATAAACTTATTTGACCATGGAAATCTTTATTTTTCAAGTCACACTCAACAATATTCTTCTGAATACAATTTAGGAATTAATTCCGTAGAAGCATGGCCCTTGGGCAAGCAGTATACCTTCTAAAATTACTAAGAATAGAGACTAAGTAATGTCATTACTTATCTAAGGGTTGAGATCTCCAGAAATATTAGTCATCAGAGTTTAGAACACCTATAAATAAAGAAAACGATAATAACAAATAGTGCATTGCTTGGCAGGAAGTATTTATTCAATAAGATATACCAAATTCTTTCCCAAGGAACCAAATAAGGATGAAAAGAAACCAGGTCCCACTGATGAATCATGGAAAATTTTTAAAAGAGTCCCCTGAATTAAGAAAGATAAACATGTCTGATTCTTGCTTTCTTAAAACAATAGTTTTTCTCCATGCTGTTGGAAAATAAAAGGATGAGAGATTTAGAGTGAGTGAATTGATATTCTAAAAATACAGATCCACAAAGGCATAAAGGCAGATATTCTTATGGCTCATGAGGGTGAGATCTTTTTGTTCAGAAACCCATCCTGTCACGTTTACAGAAGCGGAATTTCAAACTGGAAAAATGTTACTCTACTGATCAAGTGGCTCATTGTCATATGCTACTTGGGTAATACTGACATAATTAAATGGTTCTGGTTCATCAGAGTTAAACAGTCTGCAGGATATCCGCAGTTTCCACAATCTTCTTTGGGAATGAAATTGTGAGAGGAAGATGGGATGGCTACAGAACCACTTAATTCTTCCAAAGTGGTTTTGTCTGAAAGAGAATGTGAGGACAGGCCTGGATAGCAGATAGTAGATAGGATGCTGATTTAAAAAAAGAAAAAAGGAATAACTTACATACAATTAGGAGACATTTAAATATTTATCTTTTAAGGCTGTACCAATGTCCCTTTGCTTTAGACATATGGGTGAAATCTTCTGTTTGACGCCAACCTGATGGGAGTGAAATATCTGCTTGAGAAAAGGGAATGTTGGAGTTCCTCAGGAGAATAGTGGGGTTTTATGTCAGCGGGAATTCTGTCGCAGAGGTGGGGAGCCTGGATATTAGAAGTCTATGTTTTCGTTGGTGCTTGTTGATCTGTCGTCCTATTTCCCTCTGCTGTTTTCCAGAATCATCCTTCTGATGACCTCGACCATGTATTACTGCCACCTCCTTGGGTAACCCTGCATCTAGGAGGCACATAATTTCATGATAGTATTTGGTGGGACTGCCATCTGAAGTTTTAAAGGCCCTCTCTTTCCAAATGGCAGCACAAGCACAAAGAAATAGGTAAGCATGTTTGGAGTCAGTATATATGTTTACTCTTTTATTAGTCCCCAGTTCTAAAGCTGTGGTTAAAGCAATTAATTCAGCCAATTGAGCACTAGTCCCAGGAGGTAGCAACTTTCTAGGGTTTCAAATAAAGTTACCACTTTATCGCTTACTTTACGTTCTCCTTTCTCTATAAAGGAACTGCCATCGGTAAGCATAGTTACATCTGGATTTTCTAATGGCGTGTCTTTGAAGTCCTCCCTTGCTGAGTAACTTAAAGCTAGGACTTGACAGTCATGCTCTGATTTTTTATCTAATGACTCAGGAAAGAATGTAGCTGGGTTTAAAGTTGAGCAAGTTTTTAGCTGAGTATGGGTCCTTCTAAGAGCAGGGATTGTTATCTGAATAGCTGATTGTCTGATAACCACAATCCTCCCTTAGAGTTTAAAATTCCAGAGATATCATGTGAAGTAGAGACTACCAGATCTCAGTCTGTAATTAATTTAGTAGTTTTAGGAATGAATAGAGCTACCAAGGCCACTATTTGCAGACAATGAAGCCATCCTTGAGTTACAGAATCGAGTTCTTTCCTCAAATAAGCAATAGGTTGTTGGGAGTTTCCTTTGGGTTGTGTTAGGAATCCCAGTGCTATTCCTGATATAACTATTACAAAAATGTTAAATTGGTTTCCTGTAGGCGGGTTGAGAGCAGGCCTGAAAAGAGCCTGTTGTAAAGGCTTAAATGCATGTATTTCTCCACGTTCCCATTGTAATGCCTTTTGTCCTAAGTGTTTAGTGTCTTTTAATAACTTTTGTAGAGGTTGAGCTAGCTCTCCATATCCAGGAATGCAAATTCAGCGGTAGTCAGTTTTACCAAGGAAACCATGGAGTTGTCTAATAGTACTAGGAAGAGGATGCTGTAAAATGGGCTTTATTCTTTCCTTCCCTAACGCTTGAGTTCCATGTGAAAGTTTGAGTCCTAAATATTTAACTTCTTGCTGACATATGTGAGCTTTAGATTTTGATATTTGGTAACCACACTGGGCGACATACTAAGAAAATCACAGGTTGCTTGGTCACATTGTTCCTTTGAGTCACCGCAAAGGAGAATATCATCTACATTTTGGATAATTTTTATAAGCTCTGGTGCCTAAAAGGCAGTTAGGTCACTAGACAAAGCCTCCCAAACAAGTAAGCAGTATCTCTAAATCCTTGAGGCAACACTGTCCAAGTTAATTGGGTAGAGGAATCAGATGGATCCTCAAAAGCAAACAAAAACTGTGAACTTGGGCTCCGTTCAGTTCAGTCGCTCAGTCGTATCCGACTCTTTGCGACCCCATGAATCACAGTATGCCAGGCCTCCTTGTCCATCACAAACTCCTGGAGTTTAATCAAACTCATGTCCATCAAGTTGGAGATGCCATCCAGCCATCTCATCCTCTGTTGTCCCCTTCTCCTCCTGCCCCCAATCCCTCCCAGCATCAGGGTCTTTTCCAATGAGTCAACTCTTCGCATCAGGTGGCCAAAGTACTGGAGTTTCAGCTTCAGCATCAGTCCTTCCAATGAACACCCAGGACTGATTTCCTTTAGGATGAACTGGTTGGATCTCCTTACAGTCCAAGGGACTCTTAAGAGTCTTCTCCAACACCACAGTTCAAAAGCATCAATTCTTTGGCGCTCAGCTTTCTTTGTAGTCCAACTCTCACATCCATACATGACCATTGGGAAAACCATAGCCTTGACTAGACGGACCTTTGTTGGCAAAGTAATGTCTCTGCTTTTTAATATGCTGTCTAGGTTGGTCATAACTTTCCTTCCAAGGAGTAAGCGTCTTTTAATTTCACGGCTGCAGTCACCATCTGCAGTGATTTTGGAGCCCAACAAAATGAAGTCTGACACTGTTTCCACTGTCTCCCCGTCTATTTCCCATGAGGTCATGGGACTGGATGCCATGATCTTAGTTTTCTGAATGTTGAGCTTTAAGCCAACTTTTTCACTCTCCTCTTTCACTTTCACCAAGAGGCTTTTTAGTTCCTCTTCACTTTCTGCCATAAGGGTGGTGTCATCTGCATATCTGAGGTTATTGATATTTCTCCCAGCAATCTTGATTCCAGTTTGTGCTTCATCCAGTCCATCATTTCTCATAATGTACTCTGCATATAAGTTAACTAAGCAGGGTGACAATATACAGCCTTGACGTACTCCTTTTCCTATTTGGAACCAGTCTGTTGTCCCATGTCCAGTTCTAACTGTTGCTTCCTGACCTGCATACAGGTTTCTCAAGAGGTAGGTCAGATGGTCTGGTATTCCCATCTCTTGAAGAATTTTCCACAGTTTATTGTGATCCACATAGTCAAAGGCTTTGGCATAGCCAATAAAGCAGACACAGATGTTTTTTCTGGAACTCTCATGCTTTTTCTTTTTTTTCCTCTCTTGCTTTTTCAAAGATCCAGCGGATGTTGGCAATTTGATCACTGGTTCCTCTGCCTTTTCTAAAACCACCTTGAACATCTGGAAGTTCACAGTTCATGTATTGCTGAGAGGAATACAAAAGAAGGCATCCTTTAAATCTAGCACAGTAAACAAGGCTGCCATTTCTGGGATCTAGGAAAGTAAAGTATAGGGGTTAGGCACCACAGGATGTAATGGAATTCAATTCAGTTCAGTTCTGTTCAGTCGCTTGTGTCCGACTCTTTGCGACCCCATGAATCACAGCATGCCAGGCCCCCCTGTCTATCACCAGCTTCTGGAGTTTACTCAAACTCATGTCCATCAAGTTGGTGATGCCATCCAGCCATCTCATTCTCTGTCGTTCCCTTCTCCTCCTGCCTCCAATCCCTCCCAGCATTAGGGTGTTTTCCAATGAGTCAGTTCTTCACAGCTTCATTAATGAGACAAAGGTCTTGTACTATGCTCCATCCTCCATTTAGTTTTTGTTCTTCTAGAACAGATGTGTTACAAGGGCTGTTGCATTCAATTAAGAAAAACTCCCGTTCTTTGAGATTTTTAATTAGGGGAATGAATCCCTGTCATGCCTACAGTTTTAGGGGATATTGTTTTTGATGGGGAAATTGATTAGGTTCTTTAAGAGTTATCTGTGTTGGCTGAGCAGAGACTGCTCTTCCTATTTTTCCTCCAATTGCCCAAAGCTCAGGGTTAATATCTATTTCTGTTAGAGGTAGACATAAGTTCTCTGTGGGTTCTATTTCATATGGATTGAAGCTTGCATATTAGATAGTATATCTCTTACCATGTTGGACGTTGGGCTTTCTGGTATTATCAGGAAGGCATAGGAAAAGAGAATGGACTCTCAGTCACAACTCAATGGTTGTGTGAAGAATTTTGTAATCAACTTCCCAGAAATGCCACATACAGTGAGTGATTTAGTTGAGGGAGGTCCTGGATTAGAAAGGGGGGCTGAAAAACTGGCTCTTATATCAAGAGGAAAGTTACAGGGCAGTCTCCTATGGTCAGAATTACCTGAAGCTCCTGTGCTATGATGAGGACAGGAACCAAAGTGGGAAGCCCTGGACCCCATCAATCTTGATCTTGGTTCTGAGGAACTGATTTCAGAGACCTACGTCTCTGAGGGTAATTCCTCTTCCAATGATCACCTCACCAAAGGGGGCATGGTTTAGGTGGCAGTAACTTAGCCTGGGGGCATTTTCCCTTGAAGTGTCCATCCTTGCCACAGAGGAAACAGGCTCCAGGCTTTAGCTTTTGTACTCCTGTCTTTGGAGCTCTACAGTTAACTCCTCGTAGAGCAATAATGAGAGTTTCAGCCTTTTTCTTATCTCTCCTCTTTTTCTCCTTACATTCCTCCTGCTCTCTATTATAGAACACAGATGTGGCAGCCTTAAGGAGGCTCTCTAGATCTTGTTCAGAATTTTTTGGAACTTCATCTTAATGAATGAGGCTGATTGAGTAATAAATTTATCCTTAAGAATAATTTGGCCCCACATAGATTTTGGGTCCATTGGAATATGTTCCTTCAATGTCTCCCTGAGCCTTTTCCAGAAAAACTGAAGGACTTTCCTTTTCTTCCTGATTTACTTTGGGAAACTGAGTAGCTTAAAGGCTTAGTTCATGCCTTCTTCAAAATTTCCATTGTTGTTGTTCAGTGGCTCAGTCATGTCCAACTCTTTGCAAATCCATGGACTGAGGAACACCAGGCCTCCTTATCCTTCACTATCTCCCAGAATTTGCTCAAACTCATGTCCACTGAGTCAGTGATGCTATCCAACCACCTTGTTCTCTGTCATCCCCTTCTCCTCCTGCCTTCCATCTTTCCCAGCCTCAGGGCCTTTTCCCATGAGTCAGTTCTTCACTTCAGGTGGCCGAAGTATTGGAGTTTCAGTTTTAGCATCAATCCTTCCAATGAATATTCAGGACTGATTTCCTTTAGGATTGACTGGTTTGATATTGCAGTCCAAGGCACTCTCAAGAGTCTTCTCCAACCCCACAGTTTAAAAGCATCAATTATTTGACACTCAGCCTTCTTTATGGTCCAACTCTCACATCCATACATGACTACTGAAAAAACCATAGCTTTGACTATACAGACCATTGTCAGCAAAGTAGTGTCTCTACTTTTTGACATGCTGTTTAGGTTTGTCCTAACTTTTCTTCCAAGGAGCAAGTGCAAACACAATGTTTAACTTGGCATCTTTATGTTTTCTTTTGATCCTCGTATTCTCAGTTTTCTTAGGCATTAAGTCACCATCCTGCAAACATTTCTCATGACCCTGGGCCATTTTACAATGGACCAGATATACAGGCTAAAAATTAATGATCACCAGTTGCGTTTCCCTCAGGCATATGGAGCAGAAGTTAATTACTACCCTTTCCTGGGTCTGAGTGCTGATAATTTATCACACCAAGGACACATTCCTCTGAAAGCCAGGAAATCAGGACAAAGGGTATAATTTCAGGTTAATGGAGTGGGATATTTATTGAAATAGGACAAAGTCTCAGAGTTCCTACACTAACTGCCTAACAATTTCTAACTCACTACCCCATAATTGCACTCATTTCATATGCTACCAAGGTAATGGTCAAAATCCTTAAAGCTAGGCTTCAACAGAGTGTGAACAGAGAACTTTCAGATGTACAAGCTGGATTTAGAAAAGGTTGAGGAACCGGAGACCAAGTTGCCAACATCTGGTGGATCATAGAAAAAGCTAGAGAGTTCCAGAAAACATCTACTTCTGCTTCATTAACTATGCTAAAGACTTTGACTGTGTGGATCACAGAAAACTGTGGAAAATTCTTCAAGAGTTGGGAATGCTGGACCACCTTACCTGCCTCCTGAGAAATCTGCATGAAAGTCAAGAAGCAACAGTTAGAACTGGACTTGGAAGAATGGACTGGTTCCAAATTGAGAAAGGAGTACGTCAAGGCTATATATTGTCCCTCTGCTTATTTAACTTATATGCAGAGTACATCATGCAAAATGTCCAGCTGGATGAAGCACAAGCTGGAATCAAGATTGCCGGGAGAAATATCAATAACTTCAGATATGCAGATGACACCACCCTTATGGCAGAAAGTGAAGAGGAGCTAAAGAGCCTCTTGGTGAAAGTGAAAGAGGAGAGTGAAAAAGCTGGCTTAAAACCTAACATTCAAAAAACAAAGATCATGGCATCTGGTCCCATCACTTCATAGCAAATAGATGGGGGGAAATGGAAACAGTGACAGGCTTTATTTTGTTGGGCTCCAAAATCACTGCAGATGGTGACTGCAGCCATGAAATTAAAGACATTTGCTCCTTGGAAGGAAATCTGTGACAAACCTAGACAGAGTATTAAACAGCAAAGACATTACTTTGCTGACAAAGGTTCACATAGTCAAAGCTATTGCTTTTCTAGTAGTCATGTGTGAAGGTGAGAGTTGGACCATAAGGAAGGCTGAGCACTGAAGAATTGATGCTTTCTAACTGTGGTGTTGTTGAAGAGTCATGAGAGTTCCTTGGATTACAGGGAGATCAAATCAATCAATCGTAATGGAAATCAACCCTGAGTATTCATTGGAAGGATTGATGTTAAAGCTGAAGCTCCAATACTTGATGTGAAGAGCTAACTCACTGGAGAAGACCCTGATGCTGGGAAAGATTGAAGGCAGGGAAAGAAGGGAATGACAGAGGACAAGATAGTTGGATGGCATCACTGACTTGATGGATATGAGTTTTATTAAACTGGGAGATGGTGAAGGATAGGGAGGCCTGGTGTGCTGCAGTCCATGGGTTTGCAGAGTCAGATATGACTCAGTGACTAAACAACAACAAATTCCTTCATGATGACATCAGATCCTCCTGACTAGCAGAAAACTTTTGTAAAATGGATGCTTAATTGTATTGAACTCTTTCTTCACCAAAACATTATATACTCACCTTCCCCCACTGCCTCTTTGGAACAGTCTCTCAGAGCTATCCGAAATGTTGCCTCCTGGTGTGTGTTATGCCCAATGTCCAAATCCCCGAGCAGGAAGAGAGAAGGCTTCCAAAACAATGCAACTCGCAAAAAAGGGAAGTTAATTGCTGACTCGAGTCAGGGCTTACTGCCGCAACCAACGCAGTGGTGCAGGGTCAGAAAGCGCTGAGCCCAAGCTGTTACACAAATTTATAGGGTGAGCATAAGCAGTTGGTAGCTGGCTTAAGTTTGCAAAGTAATCTTATTGGCTGAAACCTTCGCGGGCTTTTTTCAAACTTGGGCGTTCGCGGGCTTTTCAGCTTTCCCCTGATAGGTTCCCTTTTTCTTACTGGGCGCATATTGATTGGCTGACTCCAGGTGGCCTGATGGGGGTAGGGAATCTTACCACTTCGGGGGATATCTAAACTTAGGTCCGGGCCGCCTGTTAGCCCTGGCAGCCTCACAGTGTGCAGTCCTCTTTTTGCTTCAAATAAAACATAACTTGCAACTATCAACTTGTGCATCTTTTTTAGTCAAAAAAGCCACCCACCCAGCCTCTTCATTGAGGTATACTGAAGCAAAGATGGATGATATCTAGTCAACTCACTGGAAAAGACCCTGATGCTGGGAAAGATTGAGGGCAGGAGGAGAAGGGATCGACAGAGGATGAGATGTTAGGATGGCATCATCAACTCAAAGGACATGAGTCTGAGCAAACTCTGGGAGATAGTGAAGGACAGGGAATCCTTGCATGCTGCAGTCCATGGGGTCACAGAGAGCATGAGTGACCAATCAACAACAGAGAGGGAGAGGCAGTGAGGAAGTAAGGTAAGAAGGGTCTTAAATCTTGAAAACCATCTTTGGGAAGGGTCAGTCAGCATTTGGAAGGAGTGTGTGTATCTCTTCCATTCAGATGTGGGCATGGTCAGATTATCTCTCTATGAGCTGAACTAAAGTACTTCACTTTATAGTCAGGCAGAGGGGCAGGATCCTCTGAGGTAGGCTATTATGTGTGATTATAATAATAAAAGCCGCAAAAACAAGTCAAAGAAAGTTTCCAGCACGGAGTCAGAATTGGCTTATACTCTGCAGTAGAGTCAAAATTGGCTTCTTCTTTGCAACAGCTGGCCATTCCAGGATATATCTGCATGATAATGGCCTTTTTACTTTACTTCCTCAACTTCTGTCCCTCCCTGTTGTATAAAAAAATCTGGCATCCAGACCTAAAGGGAGATGATTATTTTGAGACATTAGCCTGCCATCTACTCGGTGAGCTGGCTTTCTGAATAAAGTTGTATTCCTCGCCTCAGCAGCTCATCTCTCAGTTAACTGGCCTGTCTTGGGGGGAGCAGAATGTGCTTGGACTCAGCAACAGGATTTCTGAGACTAGATCATAAAAAACCTTGCATCTTCCAAATGGACATCTTGGAATGATTGCTCTGAGGTAAGCCAGCTACCACAAAAGTCTATCCTACATATAACCACTGTGCTGTGTGATCACCCAAGCCAGTCATGTGGTGATGCTGTGTGAAGAGAGGTATTTCCATACCTCTACTGTTTCCAACCCAACCCAGTCACCAGACAGGCATGAAGAAGCCATCCTGGCCATTCAACTCTATCAGGCTCAACATGGAGAAAAACTGAGGAAGCACCTGACAGTCAAAACTGGAGGCCCAGAAATATGACCCCACCCCAACTCTCCCTGGGCATTTTAGCCACCTAAAGTCCCAGTCATCATGCAGCAGAAGTGAGATAGTCCCACTTGCTCTGGTCAAATTCCTGATTTAAAAAATCATAAGCATAAAGATTAAAAAAGAAAAGATTGTTAATTTACACCTCTAAGTTTTGGAGTGGTTTACTTGTGTCTTAGTCCATTCAGACTGTTCTCACAAAATGCCAAAGGATAGGTGGATGGGTGGATTATGAAAATTAGAAATTTCTTTCTTACAATTTTGAAAGCTTGGAAGTCCAAGATCATGGCACTAACACCTTTGGTGTCTGGTAAGAGCCAGCTGTCTGGCATTTTCCCCTGTAATCTTACATAGTAGAAAGGGGCAAGAGACCTTTAGTAGGCCTCTTTTACAAAGGAACTAATCTTGAGGCAGGAGACAGTTGAGACATCCAAGGGTAAGCCGTTGGAGTTCATCTCCTGTGGACAGAAGCTCCAAAATATGGATAGCAGGACAATCAAGGGAGGAGGTTGGGCCCTGCCCAGATAAAAGCGAAGAGGCCACGTATTTCTCATTCTTGTAGTTAAGGATGACAAGAAAACTCCTTCTTGACTAGAAAGCTCATTGAAGGTCAAAAGAGCAGTGATGTCAAAGCTCTTGGCTGGAATTCATGTTGGCTGAGAGATGAGCATGCACATGGAGGGATCCTGAGATATATCAAGTACAGACTCAGACTCAGGCGAATCAAAATGATTGGCTAAAGGAAACCCAGAAGAAATGCCTCAATAAAAGTGATTTAAACTATCACGAGGGCGCGAATTTCTCTCTCTGATTCCACTTGTGTGTCTATCCACAAATACTGTACTCTTTTTCCTCCTAATAAACATTTGTTTAATAATTTTCTGTCTCCGTGGGAATTCTTTTCTGCAAAACTGAGCGCCAGAGACTTGTCACTGACCACTGATCTAGTGGCTAAGATTCAACTCTCTCACTGTCACGACATGACCTCAATTTCTGGTTGGGAACCAAAAGCCTGCTTAAAGCCTCTGCAGGCCTAGGTCACCTGAGATCAATCCCACTCATGAGGGCACTAAATGCTTATGATTTAAGCACTCCCCTAAAGCTCCCACTACCTAATACCATCACCTTGCGGGTAGGACTTCAACATGTGAATTTTCAGTTCAGTTCAGTTCAGTTCAGTAGCTCAGTCATGTCCGTCTCTTTGTGACCCCGTGAATCGCAGCACACCAGGCCTCCCTGTCCATCACCAGCTCCCGGAGTTTACTCAAACTCATGGCCATCAAGTCGGTGATGCCATCCAGCCATTTCATCCTCTGTTGTCCCCTTCTTCTCCTGCCCCCAATCCCTCCCAGCATCAGGGTCTTTTCCAATGAGTCAACTCTTCGCATCAGGTGGCCAAAGTACTGGAGTTTCAGCTTCAGCATCAGTCCTTCCAATGAACACCCAGGACTGATCTCCTTTAGGATGGACTGGTTGGATCTTCTTGCAGTTCAGGGGACTCTCAAGAGTCTTCTCACACCACAGTTCAAAAGCATCAATTTTTCAGCACTCAGCTTTCCTCACAGTCCAACTCTCACATCCATACATGACCACTGGAAAAACCATAGCCTTGACTAGACAGACCTTTGTCGGCAAAGTAATGTCTCTGCTTTTTAATATGCTATCTAGGTTGCTCATAACTTTCCTTCCAAGGAGTAAGCGTCTTTTAATTTCATGGCTGCAATCACCATCTGCAGTGATTTTGGAGCCCCCAAAATTAAGTCTGACACTGTTTCCACTGTCTCCCTGTCTATTTCCCATGAAGTGATGGGACCAGATGCCACGATCCTAGTTTTCTGAATACTGAGCTTTAAGCCAACTTTTTCACTCTCCTCTTTCACTTTCATCAAGAGGCTTTTTAGTTCCTCTTCACTTTCTGCCATAAGGGTGGTGTCATCAATAACCAGTTGTGGATGTGACTGGTGATAGAAGCAAGGTCCGATGCTGTAAAGAGCATTATTGCATAGGAACCTGGGATGTTAGGTCCATGAATCAAGGCAAATTGGAAGTGGCCAAACAGGAGATGGCAAGAGTGAATGTCGACATTCTAGGAATCAGTGAACTAAAATGAACTGGAATGGGTGAATTTAACTCAGATGACCATTATATCTACTACTGTGGACAGGAATCCCTTAGAAAAAATGGAGTAGCCATCATGGTCAACAAGAGAGTCCGAAATGCAGTACTTGGATGCGATCTCAAAAATGACATAATGATCTCTGTTCATTTCCAAGGCAAACCATTCAATATCACGGTAATCCAAGCCTATGCCCCAACCAGTAACACTGAAGAAGCTGAAGTTGAATGGTTCTATGAAGAACTATAAGACTTTTTATAGCTAACGCCCCAAAAAGATGTCCTTTTCATTATAGGGTATTGGAATGCAAAAGTAGGAAGTCAAGAAACACCTGGAGTAACAGGCAAATTTGGCCTTGGAGTACAGAATGAAGCAGGACAAAGGCTAATAGAGTTTTGCCAAGAGAATGCACTGGTCATAGCAAACACCCTCTTCTAACAACACAAGAGAAGACTCTACACATGGAGAAGACATCACCAGATGGTCAACACTGAAATGAGATTGATTATATTCTTTGCAGCCAAAGATGGAGAAGCTCTATACAGTCAACACAAACAAGACCGGGAGCTGACTCTGGCCCAGATCATGAACTCCTTATTGCCAAATTCAGACTTAAACTGAAGAAAGTAGGGAAAACCATTAGACCATTCAGGTATGACCTAAATCAAATCCCTTATGTGAATTTTAGGGGGACATAAACATTCACTGTACAGCAGCTATACAGCAAAAGACAACTGGATCAGGGAAAATGTTCTCTTACCTCCACTCATGCTGTCTGATGTTAACCAGGCTAAGAGGTGGTTCCCTGTGCTCTCATTGCTCTTCAGAGGTTTTAAGGGAAACAGCTGTCCTCTGACCTCTGGCATGAGTTCCTGGGCTGGGGGCCGAGAGATATTGGTTACAGAAGATATGAGCAGCACACATCCGGTTTTATTCAAAATTGTTCAACTAGAAAATTACCCCCCCAAAACAAGGAGAACCAGAAACACAAATTCTAGAGAGTAAAACACAAGTCACAAAGAAATGGGAATTAGAATGTCACCAGACCATTCAACAACATTGGGGTAAGCTTTAAAGTAATAGAGGAATGCCCATAAAATTCTGAGTGAAAATGCTTCTCAACTTAGAATTTCCTTCACTTGGGTGGGGGCCTTAGTTCCTGCAGAAGAACTCAAAGATATTGTTCTGTATATCCCTTGAGGAGGAACCAGGATCCTGCTTTAACCCCTGCACTATAGTTTCCTGATTGTTCCTCCTTTGTTTATGCATTCCCTTACTTCCCCAGTTAGCAACTGTTTGAATCTCTTCCTTGCAACTAAGGGAGGTCTAAGAGGCTTAAGACTCAAATGGGTCTTAGGAATCACCACAACGAAAAAAGCTAGTGGGAGTGAAGGCATTCCAGCTGAGCTATTTCTGTTAAAGTGCTGCACTCAATATGCCAGCACATTTCAAAAACTCAGCAGTGGCCACAGGACTGGAAAAGGTCAGTTTTCATTCCAATCCCAAAGAAAGGCAATACCAATGAAGGTTTAAAATACCGCACAATTGCACTCATCTCATATGCTAGTAAAGTAATGCTCAAAATTCTCCAAGTGAGGCTTCAACAGTACATGAACTGAGAACATACAGAAATTCAAGCTGGATTTTAAAAAGGCAGAGAAACCAGAGATCAAATTGCCAATATCCATTAGATCATAGAAAAAGCAAGAGAATTCCAGAAAGATAGCTACTTCTGCTTCATTGACTACGCTAAAACATTTGACTGTGTGGATAACAACAAACCGTGGAAAATTCTTCAAGAGATGGGAATACCAGATCACCTTACCTGCCTCCTGAGAAATCTGTATGCAGGTCAAAAAGCAACAGTTAGAACCGGACTTGGAACAATGGACTGGTTCCAAACAGGGAAAGGAGTGCGTCAAGGCTGTATATTGTCACCCTGCTTATTTATATATGCAGAGTACATCATGTGAAATGCTGGACTGGAAGAAACACAAGCTGGAACCAAGATTGCTGGGAGAAATATCAATAACCTCAGATATGCAGATGATACCACCCTTATGGAGGAAATTGAAGAGGAACTAGAGCCTCTTGGTAAAAGTGAAAGAAGAGAGTGAAAGAGCTGGCTTAAAAGTCAACATTCAAAAAAACAAAGATCATGGCATCCTGTCCCATCACTTCATGGCAAATAGATGGGGGAAAAATGGAAACAGTGACAGGCTTTATTTTCTTGGGCTCCAAAATCACTGCAGATGGTGACTGCAGCCATGAAATTAAAAGATGCTTGCTCTTTGGAGAAAAGCTCTGACAAACCTAGACAGCATATTAAAAAGCAGAGACATTACTTTGCCAGTCAAGGTCTGTCTAGTCAATGCTATTGTTTTTCCAGTAGTCATGTATGAATGTGAGAGTTGGACTATAAAGAAAACTGAGCGCCAAAGAATGGATGCTTTAGAACTGTGGTGTTGGAGAAGACTCTTGAGAGTCTCTTGGACTGCAAGGAGAGCAAGCCAGTCAATCCTAAAGGAAGTCAATCCTGAGCATTCATTTGAAAGACTGATGCTGAAGCTGAAGCTTTAATACTTTGGCCACCTGATGAGAAGAACTGACTCATTGGAAAAGACTCTGATGCTGGGAAAGACTGAAGGCAGGAAGAGAAGGGGATGACAGAGGATGAGATGGTTGGATGGCATCACCAACTTGGTAGACGTGAGCTTGAGCAAGCTTCAGGAGTTGGTGATATACAGGGAAGCCTGGTGTGCTGCAGTGCATGGGGTCGCAAAGAGTCGGACACGACTGAGCGACTGAACTGAACTGAACTGAACTGAAGTGGCTCAAGTCTTTATCCTGCAAATAAGAGATAGGGACAGGGAAAGGCTTTTGGAACCTGGAGGGCCCTGAAATGTCCTGCTCAGTTTCACTATCGGTCACGTACAAAGGCAGAATAAAAAGTTTCAAAATAGAAAAATCAGAAAAAAATTGTGATGCAAATTTTTTCAAGATAGTACTGAAAGATACTCTACAAAAACAAAGAAAAAGATAGGGTGCAAGAAATAAGAGATTCAAAGGAGAAGAAGTAAAGGGAAGTCTTAAGATGTTAGCTGTGCGGCTTCTAGGAGAAACGGTCTAGATCTAAGTTCCAGCTCAGTTCAGCTCAGTTCACTCACTCATTCTTGTCCAACTCTTTGCGACCCCATGAACTGCAGCACACCAGGCCTCTCTGCCCATTGCCAACTCCTGGAGTTTACTCAAACTCATGTCCATTGAGTCAGTGATGCCATCCAACCATCTCATTCTCTGATGTCCTCATCTCCTCCTCCAGCTCAGATTAAAAAAAAAAACAAAACCATGTCTGTGTTGGGGAGGGAGGTGGTTTAACCACATTAAAAAAAATGTATTGACGGTATATTTTGAACTATTTGAAACTGTAGGAAGAATTAGTCAGTCACTCAAAGAAAATTAGCAAATTCACTCCAGATAAAAGAGAAAAATTATATAAGAAAAAAGCGTAGTCTTAACATACCCTCTCACTAACCAGGGAATAATATTTACATGGTCACAGTCATAAGAGGGAAAAAAGTAAAAATGGGGTCAAAAATCATAAAGAATGGAGGTGGGAAAAGAAAGCAAAAATTGGAAATCAGTTAAATCTTTGTCTATTATAACATACAAAGTTGTGGATATTGTTTAAAATAAATGACTCGGGATGTCCCTGATGGCTCAGTGTTAGACAATCCATTTGCCAATGCAGGAGACACAGGCTTGATCCCTGATCCAGGAAGAAGCCACATGCCTTGGAGCAACTAAGCCTGTGCACAACTATCGAGCCTGTGTTCTAGTTTCTGGAGCCACAACTACTGAGCCTTCACACTCTAGAGCCAGTGCTCTGCAACAAGAGAAACCATCACAATGAGAAGCCCATGTACTGAAACTAAAGATTAGCCCCCACCCCGCCCCACCTCATTGCAACTAGAGAAAAGCCCTCACAGCAACGAAGACCCAGTACAGCCAAAAAAATAAAAATAAATAAATAACATTTAGAAAAAAAAATACATGACTCAAGAGGCTATATGTATTTTATTTAGAAATAGGGATATAAATACCAGAAGAAACAGTTAAGTTGAAAGTAGTTTGTTCTATAAAGGGGAATGAGGGGAGAAAGGCAGAGGAGAAAAAAGAAATGCTGGGTCCTGTAAACTTTTTAGTACTATGTGAATTTTAAAATCACTCATGTGATACTTTTATAAATGTAAAAAGTCTTTAGCCTGGGCCCTTGTATATAGATATTAAAATTGGGGTTTCTTAGGAATGAAATATATAAATACTTAATTGTTTTTTCTCTTTCTAAAAGTAGTCAGGGGACTTCCTTGGTGGTCCAATGTCTAAGACTCTAAGCTCCCAATATGGCAGGCCCAGGTTCAATCCCTGGTCAGGGAACTAGATTTTGCATGCTGCAACTAAGAATTCACATGCCACAGCTAAAAGATCATGCAGGTCATAAGTTAAAAAATAAAGTCCCACATGTCGCTGAGGCGGAAGGCAGATGGCCCGCCCCCCTGGGTAAAGTGATAGGAGATTCATTCCCTGTGGACCAGAACTCCAAGAGGAGAACAGCAGGACAATGAAGAGAGGAGACTGGGGGTGGGGTGACGGAGAATGGAATCATGTACATGGATGGCTGGTTCCCTTCACTCTTCACCTGAAACTATGACAGTGTTGTTAATCAGCTACACCCCAATACAAAATGTTTTTGGTGTTAAAAACAAAAAGAGAGAGGTGGCAGGGCTTTGCCCAGACCACACGTTTGTCATTCTTCGTCAGGAGACCTCCCGGACTACACTTGTGCAGAAAGGCTCCATGGAGGTCAAAGGGGAGTGATGCCAAGATATGCTCATTACCCATAGGCCTTTGCGGTAGAATCCGTCTTGGCTAAAAGATGTGTGCACACACACGGAAGTTTCCTGAGATATACCAAATATGGACTGTGAACTTGGCAAATCAAAATGATTGGCTAAAGAAGAAATGTCACATGTAAGAGTGATTTAAACTGCCATGGCCCTCCCTCGTGGCTCAGATGGTAAAGAATCTGCTTGCAATGTGGGAGACCTGGGTTCAGTCCCTGGGTTGGGAAGATCCCCTGGAGGAGAGATCGTCTACCCACTCCAGTATTCTGGCCTGGAGAACTCCATGGACAGAGGAGCCTGGTGGCCTATAGTCCATGGTTTCGCAAAGAGTTGGCCATGACTGAGGGGCTTTCAGTTTTCAAACTGTCACAGAGGCTTGACTCAGGGACACTCTCTCTGAGGCTGCCTGTGTGTCTATCCATACGTACTGTACCCTTTTTCCTCCTAGTAAACACTTTACTTGTTTCACTACTCTTCATCTTTGAGGGAATCCTTTCCTGCAAAGCTGAAGGGCCTGGGCCCGTGTCATCCATCACTGGTCTGGTGGTTAGAATTTGGTGCTCTCATCATCGTGACCTGGCCTCGATCACTGGCTGGGGACCTGAAGCCCCACTTCAAGTCGCTGGAGGCTGAGGACACCCTAGATACTGTAACTAAAAAAAGATCCCACACATTGCAACAGTGACGAAGATCCCAAGTGCCACAACTGAGACCAGTTTAATAAACGAATAATATGTAAATAACTAAATCAATAGATGAAAGTAGCATGTTTGTTGCTTATCAAAATGAAAACTACAAAACTACCCACTGAAGAAAATAATCATCACCATACAGGGTATTTTTACAGAATATTTCCTAGTTTTTATTTGATTTTTAAAAAATGATCTGGCTGTGCTGGATCTTCACCACTAGGCTCAGGCTTTCGCTAGCTGTGATGAGTGGGAGCTACTACTCTGTAGTTGTGGTCTCACTGTGACGGTTTCTTTTGCGGGGGCTCAGGGGCTCTAGAGCTCAGGCTTCTGTAGTTGTGGCGCACAGGCTTAGCTGCCCCGTGGCACATGGAATCCTCCTGGACCAGGAGTGAACTGTGTACCTCTGCATTGGCAGGCAGATTCTCAACCTCTGGACCACCAGGGAAGTCCTGTATTCTTTTATTTTTATTGTGTACATAAATATTTTTATTTTATTACCTATTTATTGAACAGTGTGAATCTGGGAGTGTCAAATCCTGCCCATGCTATATTGAGTTATTTTTTCCCACCCCTGACTTAATAAGACCTTGAAAGATGCTGCAACTTTCTTTCCAATTTCAGTTATGACATCAACTTCCATTTCATTTTTCTTCTAAGGAAATATCTTTTTCTGTCTGGCTTTGACTTGAGAATTTGTAGAGTACAGGAAGCGGGGTCCTCTCTTTCACTCTTTCTCCTCCCCTGTTTCAGTTCTTCCTTCTCCATTACTGGGGCCAGGAACAAGACTTAGAGAAAAGGAGGAAGGGCAGTGTATATAACTGGGTGTATGCTGCTCTCTCTTCTCTCTTGACTTCCTTGTGTTGTGGTCAGCAGTTGATTCATGGCACAAACTGAGCTCTCCTGTGCTGGCTCTCCTGGGACAAAGATGCAATTCCAACATGGTGTATATGTTGGTATTTTGAGAGGAAACACTTATATTACCTTAAAAAATTGCATATCCAGTGGTATCTAACAATTGATACACAATATCAATCACTTTCTGAAATATAGGACCAAACAATTCTTTAGCAGATCTTTTAAACCATTCCTTTTTTCTCTATTGACTCATTGTCATTCTATGTCAGAATAGAAAGAATATACACAGAATTTATACTATTGTAATATATTTTATGTTTAAAGGCCTTTTATTGATTATAATACATATGTATATCTGTATGTGTATGCACAGCCATCCCTTGGTATTGGAAGGGGATTGGTACCAGGACCACCCCCCAACACCTCCATAGCTACCAAAAATCTGAGGATGCTCAAGTCCCTTATATAAAATGGTATAGTATTTGCATATAACCTACACACATCTTTCCATACACTTTAACTCATTTCTAGATTACTTATAATACACAATACAATGTAAATCTATGTAAATAGTTGTAAATACAATGTAAATGCTATGTAAATAGTTTTGGAGTGATAAATTCAAGTTTTGCTTTTGGAAACTTTCTGGAATTTTTTTCCTCAATGTTTTTAATTTGTGGTTGGCTGAATCCATGGATGCAGAACTTGCAGGAACAAAGGATTGACTGTATATGCATATATATAAATAATTTTTAAAGATTCTGATAATTTAGCTCTTAATGTGAAAAAAACTCTTCTTGATTGGGTTATCACTACAATGTCTATAAATTTACAATTAATCAGAGCAACATAAATATTTTACAGTTTGATAAATAATTATCAAATATAGAAAGTAAAATATTAATGGGAAGGAATCTCTTAATAAGATGGATGGTGCTCCTTCCCCAAATACTTCATTTATCTGTGTCTAAATTGCTACTTATTGCTAAAATGAGTGAGGGCTCAGCATCAATCCTATGCCTATTTTTCATCTTTATAGAAATAAGCATTGAGAAAATGTGATTACATGAATATGTAGATGAAATGGAAGGGTTTTTTTTACAGCAATGTCAATCAATTCTTTGGATGCTTTCTGAGTTATTTTTGAAAAAGTCATACAGGTCTCTTTGTTCAAAATTGTTTTTGATGAGTTACCAGTTGGCAACTGAATTAAGTGTTCTAATTTTGTTAGGCAAATAATTGGAAATCATCTGACTTGCTAAAAGATTTATCTATTTGTATTTGTTGAGTGCATCTAAACTGCTGTCCTGTAGACTATTCTATCTATTTGATTTATCTGACTGTTTCCTCATGTCATTTAAACTGTTGTTACTCTGACCTCCATTTAGACCTGAAAGTTGTGAAGATTTGACTGTTTTTAGGTAAAATATAGTTGGTGAGAATAGTTCATGAGAGATGCCATGCCTTTCACATTGCATCACATCAAGAGGCTCATAATGTTAGGTGGTCACACTCTAATATGCCAGTGTTAATCATGGATTAAGGTGATGACTTCTCAATCCTTCATTATGAGTTGTCTTTTCCTTGAAACCAGCTAGTAAATGGTGGAATGATGCTTTGGAATTATTGAATTATCCTTTCATTCTATTGAACATCATTGATGATTCCTTCTTGTGTCAGTTGCTTCCTTTTCTGGGCCACTTTGCTTATTCTGAAAAATAAAATCCTAATAAAAACAGAAGAAAAATGCTCACCATGTTTCCTTTCATTAGGGTAAGGAGATGATACAATGGGTCTCTCCAAAGGTGACAAGGTTTTAATGTGCCTTTAGTTTTGTTTTGTTTTTAAATTTGCATTTTGGTTTTCTTCCTTTTGAGTATTTTGATCAATTCAGTAGATTTTCACACATTCAAAAACATTTAGATCAAGTACGCATGCGTGCTAAATTGCTTCAGCTGTATCTGACTCTGTGTGATCCTATGGACTACAGTCAGTCTGCCAGGCGCTTCTGTCCATGGGATTCTCCAGCAAGAATCCTAGAGTGGGTTGCCATGCCCTTCTCCAGGGGACCTTCCTGACCCAGGGATGAAATCTGCTTCTCTTATGTCTTCTGCGTTGGCATGCAGGTGTTTACAACAGGTGCCACCTGGAAAGCCCGTAAAAGAATCAGGGAAAAATTGTCCCGGTCTTAACCAGAGGTAGCTCTATTAATCAGGTTTTTATAAACTTTTGACATCAGCTCAGTCCTGAAGTGAAAGTGTTAGTTTCTCAATGTGTCTGACTTTTTGTGACCCCATGGACAGTGGCTTGCCAGGCTCCTCTGTCCGTGGAATTCTCCATACAAGGGTACTGGAGTGGGTGGTTCCCTTCTCCGGGGGATCTTTCCGACTCAGGGATAGAACCTGGGTCTCCCACATTGTAAGCAGATTCTTTACTGTCTGAGTCACCGGGGAAGTCCAGTCCTTGAACTCTTCTTTGTTTTTTATATCAACAAAATGTCTTTGGCATCAGTTAGTAATATTTCCTAGAACCAATCATTTCCCTAAGGAATACTGGTTCCCTTTAATGTAAACCTGTATTTAGACAACAAACTCTGGATCCTGGAAATGCCCAGTGCTACGAGAGTATTATTGCTTCTTGGACTTTTAATTGGACCAAATCAGGAAAAATATATATACAAATCATAAATGTATAGTAGTGCAATGAAAATGATCAAATGAATATATCTTTTACCTCTTACACTGAAAATAAAATTTAGCTTTATTTTGTTTCCAAATAAAATTAACATTTGCTTTTTCTTATAATATGCATAAAACTGTTTTATGCATATTTATATTATTATACATGATAATATGAATAATAATAATAGTAATAGTAGTAGTAGTACAACTATTGGAAATTAAACTGCCAAGTAAAATTTAAAATTTCTTTGCAGACCTTTTTATCTTTTTACTCTGAATATACATTCAAAGCACGGAGTGTTAAGATATTTTAAAATAATCATTTTCTCATCAGAGTTATATTAGCAATTTCATTGGGAGTTAGAACAATTTATTTTAATTTGTTTTCAGCTTTAAAAATTGCCTTTTGTCTTCCTGGTTTAATTTGGTTTTGGATTTTTTTTTGGCCACACTTTATGGCTTGTGGGATTTTAGTTCCTCAACCAGGGATTGAACCCAGGTCCTTGGCAGTGAAAGCCCAGAGTACTAAGCAATGGAACACCAGGGAATTCCCTGTTTTTGGGTTTTTAAAGCATTTAAGCATTCCAAAGGTCCAGATAATACAAAAAAGATTTAGTCAAAGAAGTTTTATTTTCATATGTATTAGCTATCTGTTGCTGCATAATTAAGTACCTGAGGTTTAAGACAGCAATTATATTGCTTCTTGCCATTTTGTGAGTTTCTCTGACAATTCTATTGTACTTGATTTGGGTTTGGGTCACTCATATGATAACACTAAGCTAGCACTGGGCTGGACTGGAATCCATAAGAAGTTTTCACTTTCATGTCTCAGGTCAGTCGCTCAGACATGTCTGACTCTTTGTGACTACATGGACTGCAGCATGCCAGGCTTCCCTGTCCATCATCAACTCCCAGAGCATGCTTAAATTCATGTCCATCCAGTCAGTGATGCCATCCAACCATCTCATCCTCTGTCGTCCTCTTCTCCTCCTGCCTTCAATCATTCCCAGCATCAGAGTCTTTTCCAATGAGTCGGCTCTTCACAACGGGTGGCCAAAGTATTGGCTTTTCAGCTTCACCATCAGTCCTTCCTATGAATATTCAGGATTGATTTCCTTTAGGATGGACTGGTTGGATCTCTTTGCAGTCCAAGGGACTCTCAAGAGTCTTCTCCAACACCACAGTTCTAAAGCATCCATTCTTCAGCACTCAGCTCTCTTTATGGTCTAGCTCTCACATCCATACATGACTACAGAAAAAACCACAGCTTTAACTAGACAGATATTTATTGGCAAAGTAATGTCTCTGCTTTTTAATATGGTGTCTAGGTTGGCCATAGCTTTTCTTCCAAGGAGCAAGCATCTTTTAATTTCATGGGTGCAGTGACCATTTGCAGTGATTTTGGAGCCCAACAAAATTAAGTCTGTCACTGTTTCCATTGTTTCTCCATCTATTTGTCATGAAGTGATGGTACCGGATGCCATGATCTTTGTTTTTTGAATGTTGAGTTTTAAGCCAGCTTTCTCACTCTCCTCTTTCACTTTCACCAAGAGGCTCTTTAGTTCCTCTTCACTTTCTGCCATAAGGGTGCTGTTATCTGCATATCTGAGGATACTGATATTTCTCCTGGCAATCTTGATTCCAGCTTGTGCTTCATCCAGCTGGGCATTTTGCATGATGCACTCTGCATATAAGTTAAATAAGCAGGGTGACAATATACAAGCTTGACGTACTCCTTTCCCAATTTGGACCCAGTCCATTGTTCCTTGTCCAGTTCTAAGTGTTGCTTTTTGACCTGCATACAGATTTCTCAGGAGGCAGGTAAGGTGGTCTGGTATTCCCATCAATTTAAGAATTTTCCACAGTCTGGGGCCTGGGAAATAACTGGAGGCTTAAGTACTTCAAATTTTTCTCCAAGTAGCCACTTTTCCCCTAAATTGATGTCACATCTCACAAGATGTCACATCTTATTTTTCCCATGTGGTTCTCTTCAGTATAGTCTGGACTTCTCTATAACATGGCAAAAGAATTCCAGGAAAGCAGAATCTTGTCAAGTCTCTTAAGTTCTGGACCTGGAACTGACACAGTGTCACTTCTGTCACATTCCACTTGTCAAAGTAGGTCAAGGGCCAGCCCACCTCTTGCTGGGAGTAGAATGTACAGAGAAAAGAGGAATTGTAGGTGACCATGTTTAGAGACCACTGACCACATCATTGCTATCTTCTTCACCCTATCCCTCCACCACAAACATTTTTAAGATCAGTTTCTGATTTATCCTTATTATGATTCTTTTCACAAATACTAGCAAAAGTATTTGTGTATCTTGACTTCATCTCCTTTTAAAATAAAAAAGTCAAATGATACAGCAAGTTTGCAGCCCTTGCATTTTTCATTCACTATATCCTAGGGCTTTTTATTCTCCATTGTACATAGTGATCCTCTTCATAAAGGTAGTTTACAGAAAGTCAGAACAGAGCCTCCTAGATTGTACTTGGGGAACATTACAGCCTATCCCCATACTTAAATATGCTTTTAAGAGGAACCTTTAAATTACTTCATGGCACTTAACAGCAAAAAGAAAATTATTGGACCATTAGTAAGTAGTGGAAAAATGTAAGCAGTGGACAAGTGTGTTAATTATTGCTGGCATAGGGGAAGAAAAAGTTTTTTCCTTGACCCTCTTAGATACCCTGGCTGGGTCTCAAAATCAAACTGATAAAATAAATTAACAGAGACTAGATCAAAATTCTATGAAAATTTTACATGTACATGGGAGTCTTCCCAAGAGAATGATGACCCAAAAGAATGACCAGAGTATGAGCTTTTATATGTTCTAGACAAAGAAGCAACTCATTTGTGATGATTTGACAAGACAAAAAGGTTTAGGCTAGAGGTAGTCAATGGTGAAGAAGTAACTAGGTAGATAGTAGTTTAACACGGTTTGTTCCTTGGCCTCAAATTCCCTGTATCTTATGATACGAATGTCTTTCTGCCTCCTGGTAGAGGGAAGGTGGCTCTCACATGGGAGATTTATGACTTGCCTCAGGAAAGAAGGGCTAGCTAGGTAAGGGAGGTCAGTGTGGCCTTCCTGCTTCTGCTATTTTCTTAAAATTCCTCAGCTATTTATATTCAATATGCTAGGGTGCCATATTTGGGGGTAGTTTGTTTTGAACACCATCACTGTAAAGTGCATTATTTACCACAAAATAGACAACCCATTCCCCTTAAGATCCCTTAAATCCAATAAGATCATGTTAGGATATCTCTTCAAGAAAATTGAAAATCTCAAGGGAACATTTCATGCGAGGATGCGCACGATAAAGGACAGAAATGGTAAGAGAAGTAGAAGAGATTAAGAAGTGTCTAGAATGCACAGAGGAACTGTACAAGAAAGGTCTTAATGACCCGGATAACAATGGTGGTGTGGTCACTCACAGAGCCAGACGTCCTGGAGTGTGAAGTCAAGGGCATTAGGAAGCATTACTGGGACTTCCCTGGTGGCTCAGACTGTAAAGAATCTGCCTATAAAGCAGGAGACCTGGTTTTGATCCCTGGGTCAGGAAGATTTCTTGGAGAAGGAAACGGCAATCCACTGCAGTATTCTTGCCTGGAGAATTCCATGGAGGATCCTGGCAGGCTACAGTCCATGAGTCACAAAGAGTCGGGAGGACATGACTGAGTAACTAACACAAACACTACAAACAAAGCTAGTGGAAGTGATGGAATTCCAGCTGAGCTATTTCAAATCCTAGAAGATGATGCTGTTCAAGTGCTACACTCAATGTTAACAAATTTGGAAAACTCACCAGTGGCCACAGGACTAGAAACGATCAGTTTTATTTCAATCCTAAAGAAGAACAATGCCAAAGAATGTTCAAACAACCATACAGTTGTACTCATTTCTCATGTTAGCAAAGTAATGCTCAAAATCCTTCAAGTTAGGCTTTAACAGTACATGAACCAAAAAATGCCAGATGTACAAGTTGGATTTCAAAGAAAGAGAAGAATCAGAGATCAAATTGGCAATATCCATTGGAACATACAGAAAGCAAGGGAATTTCAGAACTGCATCTGTTTCTGCTTCACTGACTATGTTAAAGCCTTTCACTGTGTGGATCACAACAAACTGTGGAAAATTCTTCAAGAGATGGGAATACCCGACCACCTGAGCTGCCTCCTGAGAAATGTGTATTCGAGTCAAGAAGCAACAGTTAGAATCAGCCATGGAACAACTGACTGGTTCAAAATTGGGAAAAGGATACAACAAGGCTGTATATTGTCATTCTCCTTGTTTAAGTTCTATGCAGAATACATTATGAGAAATGCTGAGGTTGGATGAATCACAGCTGGAATTGAGATTGTCAGGAGAAAATCAACAACCTCAGATACACTGATGATATCACTCTAATGGGACTTCCCAGGTAGCTCAGTGGTAAAGAATATACTTGCCAAGCAGGAGACTAGGGTTTGATCTTTGGTCCAGGAGGATATCTTGGAGAAGGAAATGGCAACCCACTCCAGTATTCTTGCCTGGAAAATCCCATGGATGGAGGAGCCTGGCAGGGTACAGTCCATGGGGTCATGAAAGAGTTGGACATTACTGAGCAACTTAACAACAACATCCATTCTAATGGCAGAAAGTGAAAAGGAACTAAAGACCCTCTTGATGAAGGTGAAAGAGGAGAGTGAAAACTCTGTCTTGAAACTCAACATTCAAAAAACCAAGGTCATGGCATCCCATTCGATCACTTCAGTTCAGTTCAGTTCAGTCACCAAGTCATGTCTGACTGTTTGTGACCCCATGGACTCCAGCATACCAGCTTCCCTGTCCATCACCAACTCCCAGAGCTTGCTCAAATTCATGTCCATTGGGTCCTTGATGGCATCCAACCATCTCATCCTGTCATCCCCTTCTCCTCCTGCCTTCAATCTTTCTCAGCATCAGAGTCTTTTCCAGTGAGTCAGTTCTTCATGTCAGGTGGCCAAAGTATTGGAGCTTCAGCATTAGCATCAGTTTTTCCAATGAATATTCAGGACTGATTTCCTTCAGGTTTGACTGGCTTGATCTCCTTGCTGCCCAAGGGACTTTCAAGAGTCTTCTCCAACACCACAGTTCAAAAGCATCAATTCTTCAGTGCTCAGCTTTTCTTTATAGTCCAACTCTCATATCCATACATGACTACCAGAAAAACCATAGCTTTCACTAGATGGACCTTTGTCAGCAAAGTAATATCTCTGCTTTTTAATACACTGTCTAGGTTTGTCATAGCTTTCTTCCAAGGAGCAAGTGTCTTTTAATTTCATGGCTGCAGTCACCATCTGCAGTGATTTTGGAGCCCAAGAAAATAAAATCTGCACAGTTTCCATTTTTTCCCCATCTATTTGCCATGAAGTGACGGGACCAGATGCCGTGATTTTCGTTTTTTGAATGTTGAGATTTAAGCCAGCTCTTTCACTCTCCTCTTTCACTTTCATCAAGAGGCTTTTTAGTTCCTCTTTGCTTTCTGCCATAAGGGTGGTGTTATCTGCATATCTGAGGTTATAGATATTTCTCCTGGCAATCTGATTCCAGCTTGTGCTTCATCCAGTCTGGCATTTCACATGATGTACTCTGCATATAAGTTAAATAAACAGGGTAACAATATATAACCTTGTGGTACTCCTTTCCCAGTTTGGAACCAGTCTGTTGTTCTGTATCTGGTTCTAACTATTCCTTCTTGACTTATCTACAGATTTCTCAGGAGGCAGGTAAGGTGGTCTGGTATCCCCATCTCTTTAAGAATTTTCCAGTTGTGATCCACACAGTCAAAGGCTTTGGCATAGTCAATGAAGCAGAAGTAGATGTTTTTCTGGAATTCTCCTGATATTTCTAATCACTTCATGGCAAATAGAAGGGGAAAAAATGGAAACAGTGACAGATTTCATTTTCTAGGGCTCCAAAATCACTGCAGACAGTGGCTTTAGCCATGAAATTAAAAGACACTTGCTTCCTGGAAGAAAAGCTATGACAAACCTAGACAGCATATTAAAAAGCAGATACATCACTTTTCCAATAAAGGCACATAGCCAAAGCTATACTTTTTCCAGTAGTCATGTACAGATGTGAGAGTCAGACCATAAATTTGCTTACCACTGAAAAATTGATGCTTTTCAACTATGGTGCTGGAAAAGACTCGGAAGAATCCCTTGGACAGTAAGCATATGAAACCAGTCAATCCCAAAGGAAATCAGCCCTGAATATCTATTGGAAGGACTGATGTTGAAGCTGAAGCTATAATACCTTGGCCACCTGACGTGCTGACTCACTGGAAAAGACTCTGATCCTGGGAAAGATTGATGACAAAAAAGAAGAGGGTGGAAGAGGATGAAATGATTAGATGGCATCACCGACTCAATGGACGTTAATTTGAGCAAACTCTGGGAGATAGGGAAGGATGGAGGGGCCTGGCATACTGCAGTCCATGGGGTCTCAAGAGCCAGATGACTTACCTACTGAACAACAACAAGCACAGAGGTGGGGTTGCTGAATTATATGGTAGTTTTATTCCTAGTTTTTAAGGAATTGCATACTGCTCTCCTTAGTGGATATATCAATTTATATACCCACCAGTAGTTCAAGAGAGTTCTTATTTCTCCATATCCTTGCCAGGATTTATTATCTGTAGATTTTTTGATGATGGCCATTCTGACTAAAGTGCAGTGATACCTCATGGTAGTTTTAATTTGTGTTTCTCTAACAATGAGGAATGTTGAGCATCCTTTCATGTGCTTGTTGGCCATCTGTAAGTCTTCTTTGGAGAAATGTTGGTTTAGGTCTTACACCGACTTTTTGATTGGGTGTTTGTTTTTCTGATGTTGAGCTGCATGAACTGCTTGTTTTGGAGCTTAATTCTTTGTCAGTTGCTTCATTTGCAATTATTTTCTCTCATTCTGAGGGTTGTCTTTTCATTTTATTTTTAGCTTCCTTGCCTGTGCAGAAGCCTTTAAGTTTAATTAGGTCCCATTTGTTTATTTTTGTTTTTATTTCTATGACTCCAGGAGGTGAGTAAAAGAGGATCTTCTGTAATTTATGTCAGAGTGTTCTGCCTATGTGTTCCTCTAGGAATTTTATGGATTCTGGACTTGCATTTAGGTCTTTAATCCATTTTGAGTTTATTTTTGTGTACGGTGTTAGAAAATATTCTGATTCATGCTCTTTTTTAAAGAATTTATTTATTTTTAATTGAAGGATAATCGCTTTACAGAGTTTTGTTGTTTTCTGTCAAACCTCAACATGAATCAGCCATAGGTACACATATATCTCCTCCCTTTGAACCTCGTGCCTATCTCCCTCCCCATCCCACCCCTCTAGGTTGATACAGACCCCTGTTTGAGTTTCCTGAGCCATACAGCAAATCCTGTTGTCTATCTATTTTATATATGGTAATGTAAGTTTCCATGTTACTCTTTCCATGCAGCTCACCCTCTCCTCTCTCCCCATGTCCATAAGTCTATTCTCTCTATCTGTTTCTCTGTTGCTTCCCTGTAAATAAATTCTTCAGTACTATTTTTCTAGATTCTGTATAGATGCATTAGAATAGAATATTTATCTTTCTCTTTCTGACTTCCTTCACTCTGCATAATAGGTTCTAGGTTCTTCCACTTCATTAGAACTGACTCAAATGCATTCCTTTCTATAGCTGAGTAATATTCCATTGTGTATATGTACCACAATTTCTTCATTCATTCATCTGTCGATGAACATCTAGGTTGCTTCCATGTTCTAGCTATTGTAAATAGTGTTGCAATGAACACTGGGGTACATGTGTCTTTTTCAATTTACATTTCCTCGGGGTATTTGCCTAGGAGGGGGATTGCTGGGTCATATGGTGGTTTTATTCTTAGTTGTTTTTTTTTTTTTTTTTTAAAGAGTATTTATTTATTTGGCTGCCCTGGGTCTTAGTTTTGACATTCGAACTCTTAGTTGTGGCATGTGGGATCTAGTTCCCTGACCAGGGATTGAACCCAGGCCCCCTGTGTTGGGAGCATGGAGTCTTTAGCCACTGGACTACCAGGAAAGTCCCTCTTAGTTTTTTTTTAAAGGAATCTCCATACTCTCTTCCATAGTGTCTATATCAATTTACATTCCCACCAACAGTGCAAGAGCCTTCCCTTTTCTCCACACCGTCTCCAGCATGTATTGTTTGTAGATTTTTTGATGATTGATATTCTGACTGGCGTGAGGTAATATCTCATTTTGTTTTGATTTGCATTTCTCTAATAATGAGAGATGTTGAGCATCTTTTTATGTGTTTGTTGGCCATCTGTATGTCTTCTTTGGAGAAATGTCTGTTTAAGTCTTTTCCCCACTTTTTATTTGGTTGCTTGCTTTTCTTGTATTGAGTTGTATGAGCTGCTTGTATATTTTGGAAATTAATCCTTTGACAGTAGTTTTATTTGCTCTTATTGTCTCCCATTCTGAAGATTGTCTTTTACCTTACTTATAGTTTCCTTTGCTGTGCAAAAGCTTTTAAGTTTACTCAGGTCCCAAGTTTACTCAGGTCCCCAGGTTACAAGTTTAAGTTTACTTTTGTTTTTATTTCCGCTACTCTAGGAGGTGGGTCATAGAAGATCTTGTTTTGATTTATGTCATTGAGTGTTCTGTCTGTTTTCCTCTAAGAGTTTCATAGTTTCTGGTCTTACATTAGGTCTTTAATCCATTTTAAGGATGTTCTTTTACATGTAGCTTTCCAGCTCTCCCAGCACCACTTATTAAAGAAGCTGTCTATATCATGTAAAACAGAGAGCAGAAACATGTATGAGGATATTCACCAAGCTCTTTCTTGTCTCTGAAAATATAAAAATGTGCCTTGTAGCATATTATTATTTTCCTTTACATTTTAAAATTCATAAATGTTTACTATTGCAATTCTAAGATAAAAAGATAGATGGACAGATAGTGTGCAGAGTCAGGCCAACCTTTGATGCCTAAATAATGCATTGCCTTCACTATCTCTCACTGCATTGTCTGTGTTCTCAAAAATTTTCTCCCTGGGAAGTGACACATTCTTTGACAAAGGGAAAAGGCATGGTCATTATACAAGGATCAGAGCTATTTCTAGCATCTTCTTTTAAAATATACTTAATTTCAGGGCTTCCATGGTCACTCAGTGGTGAAGAGACCACCTACCAATGCAGGACTTGATCCCTGATCCAAGAAGATCCCATATGCTGCAAAGCAGCTAAGCCACAACTATTGAGACTGTGCTCTAGAACCTGGGAACCATGACTGAGCTTACGTGCTGCAGCTACTGAAGCCTGTATGCCCTAGAGCCCATGCCCTGCATTAAGAGTAGCCCCCAATTGCTGTAATAGAGAAAAGCCCGCAGAGCAATGAAGACCCAGCACAGCCAAAAATAAATAAACAAATAATAAAATATACCCGATTTCAGGACATAGATGGAAAAAAAAATCTCTTCCTCTCTCCATCCAGTGCTATGGCCCTGTACATTGAACTGACACATGATAGATGAACAAGAGAAAAACAAGCAAGTTTATAAACATGTGTCACACATGTAACACATGGGAGTTTTCAAAGATCAGTAACTCAAAAGATTTGAAGTTGAACTTATGAAGCTTCTTAGCAAAGGGATAAGAAATTCTTAGAGAAGTGACAAGACAGAGGAAAAGGACCTTGAGTCTCTAAGGGAAGATTATGAAGGCAAATATGTGGGAGACTAAGGGTAGATCAAGGCTAGTTAGTAGTTTGTTAAGTAAACTCTTCTGTGCCATCTCCAGCTGACAAGGGTCTAAGTTGTCTCTAGTGACAACTTTTGTCCTTCCTGGTAGAGGTGGAGGAGGGACACCTTTATAAATTTATGTCTTCCTCTAACACAAATAGGAGGAAGGTAGAGAATTTTTCCTGTATTTGCTGCTTTTTAAATGACTTTAGCTAAAATAATTCTTACATCAGAGAGGGATGTTGGACTTCCCTAGTGGTCCAATGGTTAAGAATCCACCTTTCAGTGCAGGGGACATGGGTTCAATTCCTGGTCCAGGAAGACTCCACGTGCTGCAGAGCAAGAAAGCCAATGTGCCACAACTACTGAGTCGGTGCCCCTAGAGCCTGTGCTCCACAGCAAGAGAAGCCACCACAATGAGAAGCCTGTGCACCACAACTGGAGGAAGGCTGCTTGAAGCAATGAGGACCCAGCACAACCAAAAATAAATTAAAAAAAGAAAAGAGGACTATTTCAGGGTGCGTAAAGCAAGATTAAAAAAGAACGCTTTTGCTCTTCACCCAATTCTACAAGGATTAACCTGTTACAGTCTCTGACCAACAGTAGTAGTCTGTGCTACAGACAGAGGAAATGGTGAGAACAGGGTGCTCTGTGCATTGGACAAGCAGTCCCCCTAGATAGTTAGATGTGTATTTCAGGAAAAGGATTTTTTTTTTTTTTTTAATACTGATTTATTTATTTGGCTGCATTGGGTCTTGGTTGAGTCATTGGGATCCTTCGTCATAGCACATGGACTCTCTAGTTGTAGCACGTGGGTTTCAGAGCATGCAGGCTCAGCAGCTGTGGTGTGCGGGCCTAGTTGTTCTGTGGCAACTGTGAATCTTAGTTCCCCGACCAGGGATTGAACCCTTGTCCTTGCATTGCAAGGCAGACTCTTAACCA
The DNA here is from genome assembly GCF_963930625.1 of Muntiacus reevesi. Classification (NCBI taxonomy): domain Eukaryota; kingdom Metazoa; phylum Chordata; class Mammalia; order Artiodactyla; family Cervidae; genus Muntiacus; species Muntiacus reevesi. The sequence goes on along the minus strand of NC_089254.1, from coordinate 96,625,411 downwards.
CTGGGCCACTAGGGAAGTTCCTCAGGAAGAATTTTTAATGAACCCAGATACCTGCATCATCCCACGCATAGAAAAACACTGAAATCATCAACTAGAGATCTCTGTGCTTTGTAACTAGCAGTAATCTTTACCAAGATATATACTTTTTTTTTTTTTTTGAGTCACACTGCCTGGCATGCGGGATCTTGATTTCCTGATTAGGGATCAAACATCAAATCCCCTACAGTGAAAGTGCGAAGTTTTAATCACTGGACTGCCAGGGAAGTCCCATACAAAGATGCATATTTGACTACATGATTCCCTAGCCAGAAATCATGTATAAACTGGCCTCTCTCCTATCTCTTCAGAATAGCTTCCTCAGAGCTCCTAAACAAGCCATCTCCCGGGCTATAGTTCTCAGTAACACCCTAGGAAAAACTTAAACTCACTATTCTTACATTGTGCACTCTTCTTTCAGTTGACAGGTGACATTCTGGTTTCCTTCAAGAGCATCCTAGAGTGGGTCAAAATACCCTGTGTGGCTGAACCACTCTGGGACCATTTTGCCGGCTCCATCTCAGGCCCATAGTCCTACCCTCTCCCCTTTCTGCATGACTGAGCTTTAGCCTACTCACAAGGAATGCACCCAAGCCTGATAAGCCCCTGATCAGCCTCTACCCTTGCCTTCACCTGATGTGAAAACTAGGAGAATGCCCTCTCCTGATCCTGATGGCTAATGGAGGCATGATGGTCATGAAATCCCCGAGGGGGAAGAAGAAAGCTCAGTTCCTGTGGGTGTGAACATGCTTTCCCCAATAGTCAGATTCTATCTTTAGCTTTGGCCCCTTTAAATTCTCCTGTACCCACTTTGTGTGGCTTTTAGGGGTGCAGAGTGCAGCTGAGAATGCCTCTGGGTTATCCTTCTCCTGATCCTGCCTGTATGTAAATTACCCCAAATAAAGTACACTTCATGGAGTTGTCTGTTTTGTTTTTCAGTCTCAAAGTTCCTTCTCAGTCCAGAGCATAAATTCAATGCCCATGCTGTCCAGCATACCCAATTTCTCACACCATTTTTCTTCCTTTCCTAATATAAGTCAAGAAAAGACATGTTGCCCTACTATGGGTTCATCATACTTTTGTTTAAGGAGGCTTCATCAAGACCAATATTATAACTTGTGCCTTTCTTAGATGTCCTATAGGTTTTCACACTGCAGCGTATGATTCAGGTGTGCCTTTCCTTTCTAAAACTGAGAAGGAAGATTGTGAAAAGGAAAGCAGAATCACCTTGTCTGTGGGTACTTTCTCAGCATGTATCAGTTTAGGAAGTAGTACCCATGAAAACTGAAGATTCAGAGGAGCTTCAGAGAAGCTTCTTGTATCCTCAACAGCATATATCCTCCTCTAAAGACTTGCTCCAGAGTGAGGAAACTTCAGATGTTTAGTGGGACTACAACAGGTCAGCCTATGTTATTAGGTTGACGTTTCTCCTAAAAGGGAGGCATATGAGTCACCATTCTTAAGACAGATAGCCTCACATGAAGTTGTACTATGAGCTATCACCTCCTTTCATTGTATATTTTTGTACAACATTCACTGATAGACAAAAGTATCCACAGCTTCACGTAGGTAGTTTCTTCATGGACCAATAACCCATCAATTTGCTGAATGTGTTTCCTATTAATAGTGTTTCTTTCCTAAAATCCAATTGTTTCATTCACTTTAACACACATACATTTTTCATAATAAAATTAATTATAGCAACTTTTCAGAGAAGCTAAACTCTTCCCACTTAAAAAATATTTGATTAATATTATACCTTATACTCTAATTGCTTATGTCATTTTTGAGATGAGAAATTATTCATTTGCCTCCAAATTACTGGCCTCATTAAACTGTTGAAATATCTTGAAATAGCATGTTAATCCTGCCAAGAAATTATGAAATTTGGCTTCTAAATTATACATTTAGGATGAAACCAAGAAAGCAGTTTATAATAGTGGGTAAGAGCAAGTGCTCTGAGAGACTGATATATGTGATTCAAATACCACTTCCACCACTAACTATTATAGTTATGTGAATGTGGCAGGTGATGTCAGCTCTCTGAATCTCAGTTTCATCAATCATAAATATGTAGCTAATCATACATATATCATGAGTTAATTTTGAGGGTTAAATGAATATTTAACATAAAATACCTGATATATTGGAAGCATTTATTAGATATCTGATAGATGATAGTAATGTATCAGTGCAAATTCTTGCTACACTCTATCTCACTGAAAAAATGATTAACAAGTTTATCTCATAACATTCTTAGATCTCTTTTTTTTTTCTTCTTACATCTCTTTATACTCTTTTATTTTAGTAACAGGAACTTTCTATTGAATGAAGTTGTACAGCATAAGTGAACTTGAATCTGTTACTACCCGAATACTTTTGCCAAAATAAAAGTGTACTAGGGACTTCCCTAGTGGTCCAATGGTTAAGATTTCGGGATCCCAATGCAGGGGGCCCAGGTTCAATCCCTAGTCAGGGAACTAATCCCACATGCCACAACTAAAGACTGCCCAGCAAGAGAGTGAGCACATTCACTCCCAGATGCATGGGTTGGCAAGGGGCAGGGGGATGGGCCACCACTTCTGCAAACTCTTTACCACCTCTTTCCACCTCACACAGTTGTCTGCCTTGGATCCTGCCTCCCTGAAACCCATTGAGGAGTTTGGGCTTTTTGAGCATGAGCTGACCTAGACTCCTTGTGTGATGCCTTAAATAAACATTCTACTTTCCTTCACCACACCCGGTGTCGGCAGCAGACGGGCTTTATTGTGTGCTAGCGATTGGGACCAAGTTCAGTTTGGTAACACTATTATAGCACACACCACCTGGTTTTAGCTGCTCAGTTCTGTTCTCAACCATGACTAAATAGGAGCTTCTTGAGGGCAAGGATGATGCCTTTTTTATCTCTCTTTTTTCTGAGAGGTGCTTTGCATTGCAGCCCTGGAGGTGACAATGAAGTTAGGCGGAGGTTATTTATGGAGTCTGTGGAAGAAAGCTGCACGTGTAGCTCATGTTACACAGCCTATTACTTAGCAAGGATATATCAGGAAAGCATTTACACAAAGCTGCATTGTGCGTGTGCCAAGCAGTTCATTAGCTGAACTGCTGAAGCATGAAAGCCAGGTTTATCCAGACATGAGCTATAATCTACGCTGCAGAATCAGCCATGGAACAGTCTTCAGGTTGTCTGCAGTAGCTGGGGTAGCCTGGCCTACAGACACATCTAAGAGCTGACTAATCCCCAGAGTGAAGCGCAGGGTCCAGGCAGATGACTCTGTGAGGTGGAAAGAGGCAGTGAAGAGTTTGCAGAGGTGGGGGCCCGTTTCCCCTGCCCCTTGCCAACAAGTGCATCTGGAGATTGTGTGTGTGGTCACGCTCTTGCTTGGGGAGCTGGAATAGTTCACTGTGCGTGGCAGAGTAACTGTGGTTATTTCTCAGTCACTGGCTACCATTGGACACACCTGTTTATAAGTCTGTCGCTACCACATTGCTCGATCTTTTCAAGTCTTCCTGTGCAGTTGGCACCATAAAATAATTCTTTTAAAATTTGAAGACTAAGAGGAAACTAGTAACTGTTGTATGTTAGTCAGCGTTTTCCAGAGAAACAGAATCAACAGGATGTGTGTACACAAAGAAGGAATTGCTCATGTGATTTCAGAGGCTGACATGTCCAAGTCTGCAGTGCGGGCCTGAGGTCTGATCACCCGGGAGAGCTGATGCTGCTGTTCCAATCTGGAGGCAGTCTACTGAAGAATTTCCTGCTCCCTGGGGAGGGTTGTCTTTTTACTCTATTTAGGCCTTCATCTGATTGGATGAGGCCCATTTATATGATGGAAGGCAAGCTGCTTACTCAAAATTCACTGATTTAACCTCATTCCAAGCACTCTTCAAGTTGACACATAAAATTGACCAACACATGTTGAATACCTTTTCTGTGTCAGACTCTTCTAGATGCTTTGTCATTTTGTTGGATTTTCACAGAAACCCTATGAAATGTGTATCTTGTTTCTTCTGTGAGAAAACTGAGGCTTATGTGGCTTAATTCCCTTATTTAAGGATATAATGGGTAAGAATTAGAAGAATATTCTAGGCTTCATTTATCTGCTTAAAAGTCTGTATTCCTTCCACCAAAAAATAAATAAATAAATAAATATAATATATTGGGAGAGGTCTTGTCTGTTCTGACACTTTTTTCTTCAGGAAAAACACTCCAGTTTCAAATCCTTTTTCAGAGGACTTTCCCCGACTTGGGTTTCATTGGTGGTTCAGGTGGTAAAGAAACTGTCTGCAATGCAAGAGACCTGGGTTCAGTCCCTGGTTTTGGAAGATTCCCTGGAGAAGGAAATGGCTACCCACTCCAGTATTCTTGCCTGGAGGATTCCATGGACACAGGAGCCTGGCAGGCTACAATCCATGTGGTTACAAAGAATCAGACAAGACTGAGCAACTAACACTTTCACTTTCACCCTCCTTTAAAAAAATCTTTTATTTATTTATCATTTATTTGGTTGTATCCAGTCTTGGTTGTGGCATGTGGGATCTAAGTCCCTGACTAGGGATCCAACTCCCTGAATTGGGAATGCTAAGTCTTAGCCACTGGACCACCAGGGAAGTTCCCCACCTCCTTATTTCTCTGCCCACCCCCACCCCACCTATATACCAGGTTTTTGGAGGCAGTCAGTTCAATTCCGTTCAGCTGCTCAGTTGTGTCCCACTCTTTGTGACCCCATAGACTGCAGCACTCCAGGCTTCCCTGTCCTCACCAACTCCTGGAGCTTACTCAAACTCATGTCCATTGAGTCGGTGATGCCATCCAACCATCTCATCCTTTGTCGTTCCCTTCTCCTCCACCTTCAATCTTTCCCAGCATCAGGGTCTTTTCCAAGGAGTCAGTTCCTCATATCAGGTGGCCAAAGTATTGGAGCTTCAGCTTCAGCATCAGTCCTTCCAATGAATATTCAGGACTGATTTTCTTTAGGAAAATTTCAAATCTCCACCCTCATCATCATATACTATAGATATGTATTTCTAGATTAAGTATCAGGGTTATTGTATTATACAGCTGATATCCTGAAATGGCTTGTAAGATAGACTGTATTGTGGACAATATTTTCCTCCCCTGCCTGGGTAGAATTTCCTCTGCAATTATCCAAGGAAGTCAGGTCCATGGACTGGAGGTGGGGTAGGGTCCTGCAACTCGCAGCAACTAAGTGTAATCAGGTATATGTGACTCCATCTGAAATTCCATTTGGTTACTCCTTAGCCTTTAGTGTTGCATAAGATCTTCCATCTCCTTTTAATAGTGTCGGGGCTATTAAGGGCAGTTCCAAATTGATCAGAGTGTTAGAGCTGCAGCTGCGTGAGGTTGGCAGCTCTAAGTAATGAGAGATTGCCAGGGAGAGGGCTAATCTTGGAGACAGAGTAGAAGTTTGGGTCCTAACTGCAGCAAACCACATTGAGGATCCACTTTCACTGCCTTATTTGGAAGATTCTCATTTTCTGTCAGTAAGACGACAGCTTTCTTATATTTCTTCTATTATTCGGTACATAGGTCATCATATCCTGGGAAATAAAACTCCCAACTTTCTGTTCTCATATCATATTATTGGTCTCAGAAATGGCCAATGATAATTTGTCTACTCTCTTGAAATTTCTCAGAAGGACCTCTTAGGAATCATAGAATGGACAGCAAGAGTTTATGCTATAGGTTTGTTCTTTAACTTGAGTATTTTCAAGTTAATAATAATAAAGAAAAATGAAATTTGCCCTTTAACTTCAACTATTTTCCTCTCCCCCATACAATTATAGTCGATGACCAAGCACAGTTTTTTTTTTTTTTTTTTTTTTAAAGGCAATTTTATTTATTTATTTTTGACTGTCCTGGGTCTTCATTGCTCTGTGGGTTTTTCTCTGGTTGTGGCAAAAGGGAGCTACTCTCTAGTTGCGGTCCATGGGCTTCTCATTGCAGTGGCTTCTCTTGTTGCAGAGGACAGGCTCTTGGGCATGCAGGCTTCAGTAGTTTCAGCATGTGGGCTCAGTCGGTGTGGCTTCCGGGCTCTAGAGCACAGGCTTAATAGTTGTGACACAGTCTTAGTTGGTCATGTGGGACCTTCGGGGATCAAACCTGTATCTCCTGCACTGGCAGGCAGATTCTTATCACTGAGCCACCAGGGAGGCCTCCAAGCACAGTCTTATTGTCATTTTTAATTCATGTCATTAGAATTTGTGAAATCATTAGGTTTGTGAAAACAAAGTCAGGCACAGACATAAGAAATTCACATCATTCATTTCAATGTATTATGAATCTAAAAATGTTGTCTTACCAGATGGAAAGGACATGGAAATCATTCAGAGTAGAATAAAATCATAAACTAGGTTAGCTGAATACCAAACAAGCTTAAATTATAATTTTGGGGGAAACTGTAGATAAATCTGACCTGGTAATTAGGTAATGTAAGTAAATGAGACTGGGAGTCAGGGCTGTAAGTTTACCCATCCACAGGGCATGCATTTAAGGGTTCCTATTGACTTAGAGACAACAGAGAAAGACTCAAAATGGCAATCCAAAAAGTGGTAAAACTTGCTCCCAGGTATTTGAAGCTGTGCATCTCATGCATCTTATGGCAGAAAGCAAAGTAGAACTAAAGAGCCTCTTGATGAAAGTGAAAGAGGAGAGTGAAAAAGTTGGCTTAAAACTCATTGAGAAAACTAAGATCATGGCATCTGGTCCCATCACTTCATGGCAAATAAATGGGGAAACAGTGGAAACAGTGACAGACTTTATTTTTTTGGGCTCCAAAATCACTGCAGATGGTGACTGCGGCCATGAAATTAAAAAATACTTGCTCCTTGGAAGAAAAGTTATGACCAACCTAGACAGCTTATTAAAAAGCAGAGACATTACTTTGCCAACAAATGTCCGTCTAGTCAAAGCTGTGGTTTTTCCAGTAGTCATGTATGGATGTGAGAGTTGGACTATAAAGAAGGCTGAGTGCCAAAGAATTGATGCTTTTGAACTGTGGTGTTAGAGAAGACTCTTGAGAGTCCCTTGGACAGCAAGGAGATCCAACCAGTCCATCCTAAAGGAAATCAGTCCTGAATATTCACTGGAAGGGCTGAAGCTAAAACTGAAACTCCAATACTTTGGCCACCTGATATGAAGAACTGACTCATTTGAAAAGACTCTGATGCTGGGAAAGATTGAGGGCAGAGGAGAAGAGGACAACAGAGGATAAGATGGTTGGATGGCATCACCAACTCAATGGACGTGAGTTTGAGTAAGCTCTGGGAGTTGGTGATGGACAGGAAGGCCTGGTGTGCTACAGTCCATGAGGTCGCAAAGCGTAAGACACGACTGAGCAACTGAACTGAACTGATCTCATGTTCCAGTTAAACATCTTGTTGATGTAAAATCTCAGCCATCCTTGAAGATAACACCAAATGTGTCTCCTTGGTGTGTACTAACTTACCCCATGAAGACACAGAATTAAATATAGAGAGGATGAAGTAGACCGAATCTAATACAGTGAATATTTTTGTCTTAGGTTTGGAAATTATATATGCATATGCAGTGCTTTAATAACTTATTTGGCATTTTAGAGAGTAATTTGGCATATCAGTTTTGGGATTACAATTTAAAATATGTGATTGACTACTTGCTTAGTATATTTGATAGGATTTAAGAGTACATTCCAAATATGTAAAAATTTACAATATTAGATTTATAAATTATAGGGGTACTTAGAAAGTTTGTTTTTATAAAACAGCTGAAATTCTTTTTTAAAAAGTGAAATATACTGATTGTAAAAGGGCAGTTAAAATGATTACAATAGTAAGTACTTTAAAAAAATCCTTAAGTAATTGCTTAGATTTGTGGATTTATAAATAGCATGATAAGATACACAAATTTAGGTCTAAGAAACAACTCATTTTTTTGAATTTGTAGCTTTACAAAATAAATACTGAATTTGAAAACAGAAGTGACCTCTGAAGTAATCTTTTCACAAAAGCTACCCTCAAGGGCACCAAAAAACTCACATTGACTTTATTGGAGATATTAATCTCGTCTTTTCATAGAATGCATTGTCCGGTTGCCTAACATATTGTCAGAAAGATAAAACTTAAAATTTCCTTTTTCCTCACTCCTTTATTTTGAAACTTGACCTTCAGTTTCCTTCAAAATCTCTATTTTTGTACTTTCAATATAAACATGGCTATGTAAGTCATATACTTGCCCTTCTCTTTCTGAGAATAATAAGCACAACAGGAGATGAAACAAACCCTATAAATTACATTTTCAGTGAAACTATGGCTTAGACAGTGAACGACCCTCCTGCCAGTGCAGGAGACTTAAGAGATGTGGGTTCCAACCCTGGGTGGGGAAGATCCCCTGGAGGAAGTAATGGCAGCCTACTCCGCTATTGTCACCTGGAGAATCCCACGGACAGAGAAGCCTGCCGGGCTACAGTCCATGGGGTTGCAAAGAGTCGGACATAACCCAACTACTAACACTTTCACTTTCACTTCATGAGACATATATAATTGGCATACCCTAAAATACTCTAAAATTCTGAAAATAACATAACTACCTAAACTTAGGAGGGGAAGTGAAAAATGAAAGTGAAAGTCGCTCAGTTGTGTCTGACTCTTTGCGACCCCATGGATCGTGCACAGAATTCTCCAGGCCAGAATACTGGAGCCTTTTCCCTTCTCCAGGGGATCTTCCCAACCCAGGGACCAAACTCAAGTCTTCAGGTCTCCTGCATTGCAGGTGGATTCTTTACCAGCTGAGCCACAATGGAACCCCAAGAATACAGAAGGGGAAGAGGGGATAGAAATTCTGAGGTAGTGTAAGCTTAGTGACCACCTGATCCATGTTCACTAGGAGTCGTGCACACAATTTAAATACGACAAATCAAATAAGAAAATTATAAGCATTAAAATAGTAGATATACTAGGAAAGATAAAATTGACTAATATCAGCAGTAGAAATGGAATGGGAGAAAAGAAGGAAAACACAACAATAAATTTACTATCCCACATTTTAGGTATATGAATCAAGTAAGAAAAAGGAACTTTTTCTATGTATTTTTTAATGTATATTTAAAAGTGAAGAAATGAGATAAGAATTTGAAATGAGATCATTTAAGAGGTCAACTTCACTAGTTATGAGGCAAATGCAATTTAAATCATGATGCAATGCTACTATTTACACATAAAAATGGTTAAAATGAAAAAGAGAGGCAATACCAAGTATTGGTGAGGATGTGGAGCAATTGAAACTTTCATCACAGCTGATGGAAATGTAAATTGGTATAGCCAGCAGAATACACTAAATTGCACATAAGCATATCTGTGATTTCAGCAGCTGCACTCCTAGATATACATTCAAGAGAAATGAACAGTATGATCACCAAAATAAATGTACAAGAATGTTTATTGCAGCACGATTCAAACCCAAACCTGGAAACTACTCAAACATTCATGACCCAGAGGATGGATAATTGATGTATTTGCACAATTCTATACTATATGGCAACTAGACTGAGCAAACTACAAATAGACACAATGATAAATCTTACAGGTATATTTCTGGGCCAGGAAGTCAGACACAAGAAAAGTACATAATGTAGTCTTCAATTTCTGTAAAATAAAAAGATAGGTGAAGTTAATTTATGGCCTTAGTAGGATAACCTTAGCAGAACTGTGACTGCAAAAAGACCAGTGAGGGTTTTCTGTGATGTTGATCATGTTTGTGATTCTTGATCTGGGTGATGATTACATGGAGGTGTTTTCACTTTGTGAAAGTTCATCAAGCTTAGGATTTTGTACTTTTCTGTAGGTATGTTAAACTTTATAAACAAGTATAACAACAAAATAAAAGGAATTTGATGCAGGAAATTGATTACGCATGTGATGGAAGAGTTGAGCAACCAAAGGCTGGTGAAGTCACTCAGAGACTAGCAGTAGCATGAGACAACAATACCTCCACAGCTAGAGGAACAAAGGCAGTATTATTAAAGGTTAGTTATGATTTCCTTTGAACTTCTTTTTGACTAGTGCTCCACTTGGTCTTCTAAGTCTTTGGCCTGCTAAGCCCAGTTTTAGCAAGAATCCTGTTAAATTAGTCTAGTGATAATCCTTCACAGCTGATCAAATTCTCCATTCCTCATCTTGATAGCTAAGTCCTTGGTCTGCCTTTAACAAAAATTCTATTAGGCCAGTTGAACAAGAATTCCCCCTACCAGTTGAAGTAAGAATTCCCCCTATCCTTATCCTTTTAGTACTTTTCCATTCTCTATTCTTTCATTCTGCTTTTTGGTTATAAATCCTTAGTGTCTTTGCTGTATTTAGAGTTGAACTCAGTTCTATATCAAGGTCTCTCTATTCCTATTGCAGTAGTTTGAATAAAATCTGCCTTAACATTTTTAACAAGCATCTGGTCAACATCTTTTCTAATTTTCCTGTGTACTAGGGTCAGGCTGCAGAAGCTGAAACTATAGCAGCCAGATTTGGAGACCCAGAGGAAATGAAGCCAAAGCCAGAGTTGCTGCAGGTGGGAGAGAGGAAAAAAGTATTTTTATTCCAACTCTCTTAGATTCTCTAGCTGCAGCCCTGTAAATTAGACTGGCCAAAAACAGATGAATAAAGAAAAACAAACATTAGTTTATGAGAATGTGCATGGTTCTTACATTAGGGGAACCACTGACTGAAACTGCCCACCCTGGGTGAAAGAATCTGAAAAACACCATGAAATTCCCTGGCCTGTATAAATTTTCCACTTGCGCAAAATTTTCCGTTTGCAAAATAAGGATAGAGAAATGTAAACGGAACATCTATAGGTTTCCCAATAACTGCACAAACAAGCCTGCGGTTCTCCGGAACCAACTGACATCAAGCACCTGTACTCACAGATAAGATAACCCCATATGATACACATTATGTTACTCATTCACTGTACTGGATGTGCTAACAATGTGGCTTCTGCCCATAAAAGTCAGCTTACACTGCTATATGGCGCAACTCTGCCTCCGAGGAGACTAGAGTCGCCCGGCTTGTGCAAACCGACAATAAAGCCTCTTGCATATTGCATCTGCTGGAGTGGTTTATTGAATCGCGGGAGCTCCTCTCCGGAACAGAGACCTGACGTTTGGGTCTTACATTTGGGGGCTCGTCCGGGATCTAGGAGACCCCGGATTCAATACCAGACCTCAGCAGGAGGTTAAGTCCGGCCGGCAGTAAGTTTGTGTTGTCTGTTGTCCTTTGTGCTTTGTGCTTTAGTACCCGTACGGGCTTAGTAGAAATTCGTGAAGCGGACCGACGGGTCCATAGGCCTTCCGAATTTCAACCCTGGAGGACGCTCCGGGGGCGTTCTGGGTGGCTGGGGACGAGCAGGCTGTCCTCAACCCCGGGGGTCAACGACTTCGGCCTCTGCCCCCGTCTGATTCTTTGGTTAACTTTGGCGCCGATACTGTGCCGCGTGGCTTCTGGTCTGCATTCTGTGTGTCTGTACTGTCAGTGTGTTGGTGTACTTTTGTGTCCCCCTTCCCTCCAGCATGGGACCCAGACTAACTACCCCCCTAAGTTTGACTCTAGAGCACTGGAAGGACGTCAAAGGACGAGCCAGTAACCTGTCAGTAGAAATCAGGAGGAAAAAGTGGCAAACCCTTTGCGGCTCCGAGTGGCCATCCTTCAATGTGGGATGGCCTCAGGAGGGCAGTTTTAACATTGATTGTATTTTGCAGATCAAAGAACGGGTGTTCAACACAGGACCTCATGGACACCCTGACCAAGTCCCCTACATAATTACCTGGGAGAGTCTGGCCCAGGACCCGCCATCCTGGGTGGCACCTTTCGTGGCAGAAAAGCCAAAGATTCCCGGTGCCGATATACCCACGGCCCCACCAGCCCAGTCCTCTCTTTACCCCATTTTAGAAAAAGAAAAATTGACCGCCAAAACGAAACCAGTCATCCCGCCGGAAGATCCAGTTCTAATTGATCTCCTGTCTGAAGTTCCCCCTCCCTATCAACCCCCTCCAGTACCAGGTTCTCTGGCCAGGCCGCCCCCGTCCGCCTCCCCTGAGGCCCGCTCCCCTGACACCACCGGCCCAGGGGCGACCAGCGGGGAGATTAATACTTCATCCCCCGTCGCCTCCCGGTTGCGCCAACGAAGAGATCAGGGAGAGGGAGGATCAGGAGAATGGAGGTCCCAGTTATTTCCCTTGAGGACTGTGGGGGGACCAGGAAACCAAGTCCAATACTGGCCATTCTCGGCCTCTGATTTGTTTAACTGGAAGAATCATAACCCACCCTTCTCTAAAGATCCAACAGCCCTCACGGGGCTAATTGAGTCCATCTTACTAACCCATCAGCCCACCTGGGATGATTGTCAACAGCTTTTGCAGGCTCTGCTGACCGTAGAAGAGAGTTGTCCTGGAAGCAAGAAAAAACGTGCCCGGGCCCAACGGGGCCCCTACTCTCCTTCCAAATGAAATTGATGCAGCCTTCCCCCTGACGCGTCCGGACTGGGACTACAACACCCCTGCTGGTAGGGAGCAGCTCCGTCTCTATCGCCAGGTTCTCCTTGCGGGTCTCAAGGGTGCCGGGAGACGCCCCACCAATTTGGCCCAGGTAAGAGCTGTAACACAGGGACCGGAGGAGACCCCGGCGGCTTTCCTTGAAAGGTTCATGGAGGCATACCGTATGTATACCCCTTTTGATCCTAGTAGCCCCGAGCATAGGGGAAATGTCTCCATGGCCTTCATAGGGCAGTCGGCGCCGGACATTAGAAATAAATTACAAAGGTTAGAAGGACTTCAAGGTTATAGCTTGCAGGATCTAATGAGAGAAGCAGAAAAGATTTACAATAAGAGAGAAACTCCAGAAGAAAGAGCAGAAAGGCTTAGGAAAGTGCAAAAGAGAGAGAGGACAGATTGAGAAAAGAACAGGAAGAAAAAGAAGAGAAACAAGAAAAAAGGCGTAACAGAGAGTTGAGCAGAATTTTGGCCACCGTAGTTCAGCCTAGGTCAGAGCCAGGAAGGAGAGATAGGTTGGGAGGCAATAGGCAACCGAGAATATACCGTGACCAATGTGCCTACTATAAAGGAAGAGGCCACTGGATAAAAGACTGCCCAAAGAAACCACGGGATTTGCGAAGAGAATCCTCCAAGTTCTTGTCCCTGGATGAAGATTAGGACAGTCAGGGCCAGGAGCCCCCCCCTGAGCCCCGGGTAACATTAAAAATAGGGGGGCAGCCAGTGACCTTTATGGTGGACACAGGAGCTCAGCACTCTGTATTAACCCAGACCAACGGACCCATGAGCACCAGGACCACGTGGGTACAAGGAGCTACAGGAGGAAAGCTGTGCCAATGGACTACTGAACGGAAGGTGCACCTGGCCTCCGATAAGGTGACTCATTCCTTCCTCCATGTTCCGGACTGTCCGTTCCCCTTATTGGGGAGGGACCTTCTCTCTAAAGTCAGAGCCCAAATTCAGTTTCATGAAAAGGGGGCCTCCATTACAGAACCCAGAGGGGCCTCTCTTCAAATTTTGACCATAAAGTTAGAAGATGAATACAAATTATTAGAGTCCAAAACCTTGCCTATGGGTCCCATCCAAGACTGGATATGGAAGTACCCTCTAGCCTGGGCAGAGACTGCAGGAATGGGGCTAGCGATGGGACAGCCGCCCATTGTCGTTGAATTAAAATCCTCAGCTACCCCCATTTCGGTGAAACAGTACCCCATGTCTGAGGAGGCTTACAAGGGAATCAGACCCCATATACAACGGCTCCTCAAGCTGGGCGTCCTTGAGCCCTGCAGATCAGCCTGGAACACTCCCCTACTCCCTGTCAAGAAGCCAGGTACGGGAGATTACCGGCCAGTGCAGGACTTGAGAGAAATAAACAAGCGGGTAGAAGACATCCACCCAACAGTGCCGAACCCGTACAATCTGCTTAGCACCCTACCCCCTTCCCATACCTGGTATACGGTATTGGATTTAAAAGATGCCTTCTTTTGCCTGAGGCTAAGTCCACAAAGCCGATCCTTGTTCGCTTTTGAATGGAGAGATCCAGAAGCTGGCCTGTCGGCGCAGCTGACATGGACTAGACTACCGCAAGGATTCAAAAATAGCCCCACCCTGTTTGATGAAGCCCTACATCAAGACCTGGCTGCCTTTCGGACACAACACCCCACCCTGGTGCTTCTGCAGTATGTAGATGACCTGCTGCTGGCGGCCCCCATGGAACTGGATTGCAACAAAGGTACGGGGGCCCTGTTGGAGACTCTGGGAGAACTGGGGTACCGCGCCTCGGCAAAGAAAGCCCAAATTTGCCAAACTAAAGTGAATTATCTGGGGTACCAGCTAGAAAATGGACAGCGATGGCTGACAGAAGCCCAGAAACAAACGGTATCACAGATACCACCCCCAACTCCCCGCCAGGTGAGAGAGTTTCTAGGCACTGCGGGATTCTGTAGGCTTTGGATTCCCGGGTTCGCAGAAATGGCAGCACCCCTTTACCCCCTAACCAAGCAAAACACCCCCTTCCTTTGAGGAAAGGCCCAAGAAGAAGCATTTGATAACATCAAAAAGGCCCTCTTGAGTGCCCCAGCCCTAGGGCTCCCGGACATATCCAAGCCCTTTGAGCTCTTCGTAGACGAAAAACAAGGGATTGCTAAGGGGGTACGAACTCAAAAGCTAGGACCCTGGAAGAGGCCCATCGCATATCTCTCCAAAAGATTGGACAATGTTGCGGCAGGCTAGCCATGCCTACGGATGGTGGCGGTCATTGCCACACTTATCAAAGACTCTAACAAATTAACCATGGGCCAACCCCTTAAAATAACTGCACCCCATGCTGTAGAGACTATAGTCCGCCAGCCTCCAGACCGCTGGCTCTCAAATGCCCGAATGACTCACTACCAGTCCTTGCTGCTGGATACGGAGCGAGTGCGTTTCAGTCCAACCGCCGCCCTCAACCCTGCTACACTCCTCCCGGATCCCCAAGAAGGGACCCCCCACAGCAAATCCTGGCAGAAGTGCATGGAACCAGGAAAGACCTCACCGACCAACCACTGGCAGACGCAGAGATCACCTGGTTTACGGATGGGAGCAGCTACCTTTTAGAGGGCGAGCGGAAAGCCAGGGCTGCAGTAGTTGACGGAGAAAACGTCGTTTGGGCCAGCGCTCTGCCTCCGGGAACCTCGGCCCAAAGGGCCGAACTCATCGCCCTCACGCAGGCACTCAGGAAGGCGGAAGGTAAGAAAGCCAACATATACACTGATAGCCGGTATGCCTTCGCCACGGCACATGTACATGGAGAAATATATAGAAGGAGGGGGTTGCTGACTTCAGAAGGCAGAGAAATAAAAAATAAAAGAGAAATATTAGATTTACTACAAGCCTTATTCTTACCAAGGAAACTAGGGATAATCCATTGCCCAGGCCACCAAAAGGGAGATACACCCATTGCACGGGGAAATCGGCTGGCAGATATAACTGCTAAACAAGCGGCACTAGGCCCCCAAATACTAACTGTCTCACTCGAGTCAGCATCAAAAAATGATGATGATGCGGCACTTGTTTATAGTGAAGAAGACCTAGACTTCCTTCAAGGACTTGGGGCGGACTATGATAAGGTCCATAACAGATGGATATACCAAGGGAAAACAGTGATGCCTCAAAGCACCGCCAAAAGACTTTTGACTAACCTGCATAGACTGACCCACTTGGGAAAAAGAAAAATGGCTGACCTCCTAAATGAAAATAAATTAGACTATTACATCCTTCAGAGAGACTTACTGATACAACAAATTGTAAACGGTTGTGAGGCCTGTGCAAAAGTAAACGCTGGCAGACTAAAACTCCCCTCCGGAGTTCGAGCCAGGGGGCATAGGCCTGGAGTCCACTGGGAAGTGGGTTTCACCGAGATTAAACCAGGCCTATATAATAACAAGTATTTGCTAGTGTTCATAGATACCTTCTCAGGATGGGTAGAAGCATATCCCACAAAGAAAGAAACAGCTCAAATTGTAGTCAAGAAGCTCCTCGAAGAAATTTCCCCCCGATTTGGTTTACCTAAGGTACTCGGGTCAGATAACGGTCCGGCATTTGTCTCCCAGGTAAGTCAGTTGGTGGCCAAATCATTGGGGATTGATTGGAAGTTACATTGTGCCTACAGACCCCAGAGTTCAGGACAGGTAGAAAGGATGAATAGAACAATTAAAGAGACTTTAACCAAATTAACGCTGGAGACTGGCACTAGAGACTGGGTTCAACTCCTACCACTGGCTTTATATCGAGCCAGAAATACCCCCGGCCCACACGGGCTCACCCCGTTTGATATCATCTATGGAAGCCCCCCGCCAGCTACATCCTTCTTTGACCCTGATGTCCTTGCGACTTCCCGTACCCTGCAGGCCCACCTACAGGCTCTGCAGCTGGTGCAACAAGAAATTTGGAAGTCCGTATCAGCCGCATACCGTGTGGATAACCCTGTTTCCTGTCCCCACCCCTTTAAGATCGGTGACACAGTGTTGGTGCGGAGACATCAAACCAAGACTTTGGAACCTCGCTGGAAAGGACCCTACACCGTCCTCTCGACCACTCCTACCGCACTAAAGGTAGACAGGATTGCAGCATGGATACACGCTTCCCACGTAAAAGCTGCACCTGGCCGCTGCTGCGAGGAGACGCCAGAACACGGATGGAAACTCCACCGCACTCAAAATCCTCTAAAGCTAAGACTTTCTCGCTTATAATGATTCTGCTATTTGTCCGGGGCGTCTCGCCCTCGGTTCAGGAGGGCGGGAGCCCCCACCAGGTGTACCGTATCACCTGGAGAGTTTTCAACACAGAAACCGGAGAGACAGCAACTGAGACTACTGGTGTAGCCCCAGTCTCCATGTATTTCCCCAGTTTGACTGTAGATCTGTGTGACATAGTGGGAGAAAGCTGGGATCCCAATCCCCAAGAGCCCTTCCATGGATATGGATGCTTACACCCTGGGTGGCGGGTAAAACCCGAGCACTTGACTTTTATGTATGTCCGGGTCACTCACGGACCCGTCCTGAAGTCCAGAGGTGCGGAGGGCCCCCAGAGGGATGGTTCAACAGGTCCCCCTGGATAACTACCCTAGTCTCTACTCTTATAGGACCCTTTTTTATACTCTTGCTTTTGCTTACTTTCGGGCCTTGCATTTTAAATCGCTTATTACAGTTCATCAAAAATAGGCTATCCGTGGTCCAAGCTCTAGTGCTCAACCAACAATATCAAATGTTAAAACAACAAGAACCCTAAGTTTTAAGATTAAAACTAATGACACAGAAAAGGGGGGAATGAAAGAATCTGAAAAACACTATGAAATTCCCTGGCCTGTGTAAATTTTCCACTTGCGCAAAATTTTCCGTTTGCAAAATAAGGATAGAGAAATGTAAACGGAACGTCTATAGGTTTCCCAATAACTGCACAAACAAGCCTGCGGTTTTCCGGAACCAACAGACTTCAAGCACCTGTACTCACAGATAAGATAACCCCATATGATACACATTATGTTACTCATTCACTGTACTGGATGTGCTAACAATGTGGCTTCTGCCCATAAAAGTCAGCTTACACTGCTATATGGCGCGACTCTGCCTCCGAGGAGACTAGAGTCGCCCGGCTTGTGCAAACCGACAATAAAGCCTCTTGCATATTGCATCTGCTGGAGTGGTTTATTGAATCGCGGGAGCTCCTCTCCGGAACAGAGACCTGACGTTTGGGTCTTACATTGGGCAGACAAGACAGTAACCACTTGAGTGAGTTATCTTACAACAGGAGGTCTTGGTAAGAAATGGAACTAACAAGCTACCACCAACTGGAAGAATTTGGGAAAGGTCAAAAGGAGAGAAGAGACACCACTCCATATGTCCTCCTGAAACGGGAGGGAAGGGGGGCATGGCACAACCTTTAAAAGACATAGCCACAGGACATGACAAAAATTGGTTAGAACCAACTGGCTCCAAGATGGTGGAAGATTTGACTTTCAGTGGACTTTGAGCCTCATTATATGCTCATTGTAATATGTTAGCATAAGCGAAGTGACATTCCTATCATGCCCAGACAGTTCAGAGATTGACCACCAAAGATCAAAAAGTGAGCAGTGGCTCAATTTCTGGAAATCTCCAAACCTTTCCCCAAATACTTACACTAATTAGCCTATGAAATTACCCACCACATAAAAGGTAACCACCCCATATTCCAGGGCCTCTTGCCTCTGACATGGCCCCCACTCTGTGGAGTGTATGTCTTTCTAAATAAATCCACTTCTCACATATCACTGTTTCTCACGGAATTCATTCTGCAACGAGACATCAAAAACCTGAATTTCATTAAGTCTTGAGATCAGGTGTGTGATCTCAATTTAAATATTATGGATTCTGTGGGGCTGCCGGGGCTGGCAGGCGGCCCGGACCTGGGTTTCGGTTTCCCCCGAAATGGTGGGATTCCCCACCCCCATCAGGTGACCTGGAGCCAGCCAATCAATATGCACCCAGTAAGAAACAAAGGGAGAGCTGAAAAGCCTGCGAATGCCCAGGTTTGAAAAAAGCCCGCGAACGTTTGTACCAATAAAATTGCTTTGCAAACATGTAACCAATCTGCTTAAGCCAGCTACCAACTGCTTATGTTCACCCTATAAATTTATTTAACAGCTGGGGCTCAGGGCTTTTTCCTGACCCTGCACCACTGCGTTGGTTGCGGCAAAAAGCCCTGACTCGAGTCAGTAATAAACTTCTCTTTTTTGCAAATTGCATTGTCTTGGAAGCCTTCTCTCTTCCCGCTCGGGGATTCGGACATTGGGCAAACAGATTCAAGTCCCAGTCTGGGTTTTGGTCAGATTTGAATCCTGGCACATGTTTCAAGTCCCATTCTGAGATGCATAGTTTCACTGCCAACCCCCCCAGAATCCTTCTCACTGGACTCTATCCTGGCTGAGCCATGTGCGTGCTGCCAGGAAGGACCGTGAGTCAGAACAATTAGCCAGACACAGCCTGGAAACTAACCCCTTTATCATAAAACCTGAGACTGACCACCACATGGCAGAGTAGCTCTTCTGGGTTCCCTTCTGCTGCTGCTCTCTGTCCGGGTGCCGCTTTCCAATAAAGTCTCTTGCTTTGTCAGTACACGTGTCTCCTCGGACAATTCATTTCTGAATCTGAGAATGTTGGATAGCACCCTGGAAAGGGTTCCCTTACATAGGGAAGTGCCCAGAGATGAGTAATTCAAAGAATTCCTTCAGAATTTGGATATAAATACTAACAAAAAGTGGGAGAGATTTGGGTTTCTGGGCAGGGGAAGCAAGTAATAGGAAGGTGACCGAGGATAGTATGGTAAGCAAGAATTGTTTAGTAAGAATTGTTATGCAGATTTAAGTCAGTGCCTTCTCCATTGATAAAACTTGCTATGAGTCCTTTTCCTGTGAAGGGAGAGGGAGATTTCCTTACAAATGGAAATTTACTCTATAAATGTAAATTTTCTTTACAAAAGAAAAATCTGGGCCTCGTTCTTAGAGCTTCCTTGTGTCTGCTGGTTTTCAATGGCCTTTAGTACAACATAATCCACATCCTAAAGAGGCCTATTTTGCAGCAGAACATCCTGGTATGTCATAGAGGGTGGTAGAAATATTCAGACTTCTTTTATTCTCTGCTTCCTGACCTCCCATCGCCTGCCAGTACCTCCCATTGGCTGAATCCAGAAGGAAACTAGGCTTCCCTGGAGGCTCAGCCTGTAAAGAGTCTGCCTGCAATGCGGGAAACCCGGGTACAAACCCTGGGTCAGGAAAATCTCCTGGAGAAGGAAATGACAACCCACTCCAGTATTCTTGCCTGGAGAATCCCATGGACAGAGGAGCCTGAAGGGCTACAGACCACGGGGTCACAAAGAGTCGGACTTGACTGAGTGACTAACACACAGAAGGAAACTGGCTGACACAGTGAAAAAGAGCAGGTCATTGTGGGGCCCTCCCAGGTACAAACTTTTTCCTAGTCACCATTTCTTGTTAGCAGTACATGAACTGAGAATTTCCAGATGTACAAGCTGGATTTAGAAAAGGCAGAGGAACCAGAGATCAAGTGGACAACACCCATTCAATCATAGAAAGAGCAAGAGAATTCCAGAAGAACATCTACTTCTGCTTCAAGGACTACACTAAAGCCTTGGACTGTGTGGATCACAACAAACTGTGGAAAATTCTGTAAGAGATGGGAATACCAGACCACCTGACCTGCCTCCTGAGAAATTTGTATGCAGGTCAAGAGGCAACAGTTAGAACTGGACATGGAACAATGGACTGGTTCCAAATCGGGGAAGGAGAGGTGTGTGAGATGAATGCAATTGTGTAGTTGTTTGAACATTCTTTGGGATTGCCTTTCTCTGGGATTGGAATGATAACTGACCTTTTCCAGTCCTGTGGCCACTGCTGAGTTTTCAAAATTTGCTGGCATATTGAGTGCGGCACTCTCACAGCATCATCCTTTAGGATTTGAAATAGCTCAACTGGGATTCCATCACCTCCACTTGCTTTGCTTGTAGTGATGCTTCCTAAGGCCCGCTTGACTTCACATTTCAGGATGTCTGACTTCTAGGTGAGTGATCACACCATTGCAGTTATCTGGGTCATGAAGATTTTTTTGTATAGTTCTTCTGTGTACTATTGCCACCTCTTCTTAATATCTTCTGCTTCTGTTAGGGCCATAATATTTCTGTCCTCTACTGTGCCCATTTTGCCAGAAATATTCCCTTGGTATCTCTAATTTTCTTGAAGAGATCTCTAGTCTTTCCCATTCTATTATTTTCCTCTAATTCTTTTCATTGACTGCTGAGAAGGCTTTTTTATCTCTCCTTGCTATTCTTTGGAACTCTGCATTCAAGTGGGTATATCTTTCCTTTTCTCCTTTGCCTTTAGCTTCTCTTCTTTTCTCAGGTATTTGTAAGGCCTCGTCAGACAATCATTTTGTCTTTCTGCATTTCTTTTTCTTCTGTTATTAGGTATCATTATTTATTATAAAACTATGTTACTATAATAGTGTGGTGTTACTGCAATGTAGAGAATGGGAACAGTGATATAGAATAGAAAATTTCAGCATAGACTCCTATATATATGCGCACTTGATTTGTGAGATAGTTGGCACTGCAGAATTGGTCCATTTAATAAATAGTACTGGGTCAATTGGATGGCCATAAGAAATGAAAGAAAATTGAACCTCTACATGGCATCATACCAAAATTCAATTCTAGATGGATTATTGACCCAACCGTGACAAGCAAAACTGGACAGCTTTTAGAAGGTAATATAAAAGTAAATCTTTATGACCTCAGCATTGGAAAAGTTTTCTTAAAATAAAAAGCACCAGAAAACACTCACCATAAATGTTAAATTTGATTTAAAAAGACACAAAATTTGATAAAATATTTAAAGACTTAAAAATGACAAAGAGTTGTATCTAAAAGACATGGCCTTCTGTAAATTAATAAGGAAAAAAAAAAAAAACCTAGTTAAAAAAAATGGGCTAGGGCTTCCCTAGTAGTCCAGTGGTTAAGAATCCACTTTGCAATACAGGGAATACCAGTTCAATCTCTGGTCCAAGAAGATCCCAGATGCCATGGGGCAGCCAAGCCTGTGCACCAGAACTACTGAAACCTGCATGCTCTAGAGCCTGTGCTCCTCAACAAGAGAAACCACCACAGTGAGATGCCCACACACTACAATGAAAAGTAGCCCCACTCATTGCAACTAGAGAAAACCCTTGCACAGGAATGAAGACCCAATGCAACCAAGGGGGGGGGGGGGGAAAGAGCTCCAGAAGATCCACAGGTCTTAACTGGAAAAAAAAAAAAAAAGTGGGGGTGGGGGGAGGAGGGGACTAAGTGTGCAGACAGTTTCTTCCTGAAGAAGAAATGCAAATGACCAATGAACATATGAAAATATGCCATCTCATTATTAATCACAAAAAATGCAAATGAAAACCACAAGGACATACTATTGTGAACCCACTCAATTGATGAAAATTGAAAATCTGACAATAACATGTTGAGTGAGGAGTGTAGAGCAATGAAAACTTTCATACACTGTTGACTAGAGTATAAGTTTGATTAACTACTTTGGAAAACCATTATTTATTACCTTGTCAAGTTGAAGATGCATGTATCTTTTATAATGGCTTTCAGACTAGAAATAACACAGATGCCTATTAATTGTATATTCATACAATGAAAATGAACTACAGGTACAGGGAATGTGGATGAATCTTACAAATGTAATGTTGAGAAAAAATATCTAGACATGATTGAATACAAAGAGACTGTTTCCATTTTTGTAAAGTACAAAACAGGTAACACTAAACAGTGGATTTGGGGATGATTTCTGTGGTGGGCATAATAATTCTTCCCCAATCCCCAAGACGTCCATCTGTTTTCCCAGAATTTGTAAATATGTTACTTTTTAATGTCAAAGGGAACCTTCCAGTCATTCTCAAAGGTAGCTGTTTTGAGATTGGGCAGATTATCCTGGATTATCTAGGTAGACTGGATGTAATCAAAAGGGTCTTTTGAAGTAAGAATTGAGAGCCAGAGAAAGAGATGTATGGAATCTCTTTGGAAGGAGGACAGAGAGATGGTACACTGCTCATTTAAGAAGGAGGAAGGGAGCTGCCATCAAAGAATTTGGATAGCTGCTAGAAGCTGGGGAGTCAAGGAGATTTTCTCTGAGACCTTCCAGAAAAGAACACAGCCATGCTGATATACCTTGACTTTACCCAGCAAGATCTGTACTGGACTTGTAACTTACAGATCTCTAAAATGATAAATTTATATTGTTTTAAACCTCCAGTATGTGGTCATTTGCTACAGCAGCAATAGGAAACTAATACAGGTACACAAATGATACAATTATAAATAAAAGTAAGGAAGTGATTGCCATAAGTCACAATGGGATCACCACTGAGAAGAGGTTGAAAAGGCAGTGTGAACAGGAAAGGGTCCTTGTAAGGGTGGTGGGTGTTGGCAGGGTCTTGTCTTTCCTGATCTGGGTTGTAGTTACCTGGGACTTTGTTTTCTAAATACATTGTGTACTTTATACACTTATATTGTATGCCCTTCTGTGCTCATGGGTTATATATCACAATTAAAGGGGAGAAAAGTTTTTTGCGTTCACAGGTTAGACATAAAGTTCTTTTTTTTTTTTTTTTTAAAGAAAAGGTGACCTGAGATGCTGAAAATCTTGAGAATGCTTCCTAGCAGAACCTTTGAAAGCCCAGGCATTATTACTCTTGTGCTCCTAGAAGTGCTAAAGAAGAGTAAAGACCATCAGTTTATCCAAGTGGGCTATTCAACTATTCAGTGACTGCTCAGTGGTTCTTATACTGTAAACCCTCTGGCCAACATTTTAGCACATATAGGGTTGATGCCACCATCTAGCTGAATGTAGCTTGGAATGGCCCTACTCCTACTTCTTTGAATAGTGTTTTCACTGGCCCTTGTGATTGCAGCCTTTTTCTATTGAAACAGACTCCCATTTTGCTAGCTGCTTAGTTTGCAAAATGGTTGGCTTTAGTAGTTAAGATTCATTCACTCTTCCCTTTAGTATCCTCTCTGTTCCAGGGACCCTGCTCAGCTCTTGGATACAGAGACAAATAGACTATGGTCCTTTCCTCATGGGAACTCTTGAGTCATAGAAGGAGATTTAAGAGTGGATAAATGGTCATGTGAAAATTTCCCTTTGAGTAAGACTCTACAGAAACACAGAGGAAAGAGAATCTAATGTTACCTGAGAGATTAAGACAGGCTTCCTACAGGTGACAAATGAAATAAAGAGTCAGTGTGGGTCCGCTAGAGCTTCCCAGGTGGCTCAGTGGTAAAGAATCCACCTGCCAATGCAGAAGACACAAGAGACTCGATTTCGATCCCTGGGTCAGGAAGATCCCCTGAAATAGGAGATGGCAACATGCTCTAGTATTCTTGCCTGGAAAATTCCATGGACAGAGGAGCCTGGTGAGCAATAGTCCACGGAGTTCCAAAGAATAGGACATGGCTGAGCGACTGAGCATTCACATGCATGTGGGTTAACTAAGAAGACTAAGTAGGAAAGAAGGTATTTCAGGCAAAGGAAGAGCTTGTGACAAGTCAGTGAGGTAAGAGGAGCATGGCCCATTTGGGGATCTGTTTAATTCTGCTGGCCAGCTGGCACTGAGAAGCTGGGGGAGAATGCAGGGAAGAAATCTAGGCATCAGGATCAAATTCAAGGCTTCAGTGCCGAAGCACCAGGCACAGGAGAATACTGGTTAGAAGGAGAAGCTGGAGGCATTTAATGGGAATCTGAAGTCAATATCAGACATGTAGCCAGAAGAATTTTTATAAATATCAGGGGTCATACAACAACTTAGACACAGCCTTTTCTTCAGCAATGGTTTTCTAGCTATTTACGTAGCTCCCTTTAGTTTTCCCTGGCTTACTCATCAAACAAGTATTTGTTGACTGTGTTCTGTATGTGAGGCACTGAAGTGAAAGTGAAAGTCACTCACTTGTGTCTGACTCTTTGTGACCTCATGGACTGTATAGTCCATGGAATTCTCCAGGCCAGAATACTGGAGTGGGTAGCCTTTCCCTTCTCCAGGGGATCTTCCCAACCCAGGGGTCAAACCCAGGTCTCCTGCATTGCAGGTGGATTCTTTTACCAGCTGAGTCACAAGGGAAGCCCAAAAATACTGGGATGGGTAGCCTATTCCTTCTCCAGCGGATCTTCCAGGCCCAAGAGTTGAACCGGGCTTTCCTGCATTGCAAGCAGATTCTTTGCCAACTGAGCCACGAGGGAAGCCCATGTTAGGCATCAGGCACTGGATATACAGCCGATGGGGTCACAAAGAGTTGGACATGACTTAGGGACAGAAAAACAACTGGATATACTGTAGTGACAGCAGCATCAAGCATCTCTTCTTGGGCCTTGCTTTTCATTTTGTGCAACTGTGGGAGCTACCACTCAGCAAAAAGGGCCATGCTGGATTTGAACCCTATGAGGATGGAATAGAGAGGCTTCCCTTGTGGCTCAGATGGTAAAGAGTCCACCTGCAATGCAGGAGATGCAGATTCAATCCCTGGGTTGGGAAGATACCCTGGAGGAGGGTATGGCAATCCACTCCAGTATGCTTGCCTAGAGAACCTCAGGGACAGAGAAGCCTGGGAAAGACAGAGAAGACTGGTGGAATACAGTCCATGGGATCACACAGAGTCGAACATGACTGAGCAACACACACACATACAGGATGGAATAGGTGTGCCAAATCTAAATATGTTGATGAATCAGCTTCCACCAGTGAATTGTGGTTATTTTGAAAACAGTGATGATAGCACTAAAAAAAAAAAACCTGTTGTTTATGCATTTGGTCAATAATTTAACAGTGGGTATAACCTAATCATAGTACCTATGATTCTAATACCTAAGAACTCTGGAACAGCCTTTCTTCTTCAGAAGTGTCAGCTTAATTGGGAGATCCTATAAGATAGGATCTTGTTTAGTAGGGCTAGCAGAGGGGATCTTGGGCACCTCAGGGAGCATTGAAGATAACTCTTGAGAATTAAGGAAGTTGTTTTTACTCTGAATGCAATTTAGTTAAGTTAGCTACACAAAGGGGATACAAGGATACAGAGAAAAAGGTTTGGGTACTTTTTTTTCCACACCACACACCGTATGAGATCTTAGTTTGTGAGATTCAATCCCAACCAAGGATTGAATCTATGCCCCCTGCATTGGAAACACAGAATCTTAACCACTGGACCACCAGGGTAACCTGGTTTTGGCACTTTTTACATATCTCCTTTTTTTCCTTTTTCTCCTCCAGTACATAAGGAGAGTATAAACTGTTGACTAAACTTCAAACTTAAGTGTTGTAAGTTAAGCAACAGGAAAGATATTTTTTTCAGTACCATTTTAAATGTCCTGTCATAGGGAATCTATCCATTTTAAATAAGATGCTTACCATTGGCCTAACTGGCAGGCAGAGTAGACCCTGGAGTGGGCAGGATTAGGATGATTTATATTGAACCAAATGACTGCCAGGAATCCACTGCTCTCAGTGGAGCTTGGAGAGGGTGGGGGCAGGAGAACGGGAAAAGAGGGTAATAGTATCTCAAGCTCAGTCCATAGATCTCTTTTATAGTAACTCTCTTGGTGATGCTCATGCCTCTAAATGGTATTAAATGTCATCAGTGGACTGACAATTTCCATGTTTATAACTAAGGCTCTGATCTCTGTTTCAAACTCCAGACGCATATTCAACTTCAACATCTCACGTGGATGTAATAGACATCCTAACCCAACATGTGGAAAACTCAACTACTGCTCTCCCCCACCTCCCTGCAAAAAGTCCCCCAACTCCCTGCAAAAATCCCCCACTCCAATTTAGCCTTCCTCGTATTCTCCATTTCCTATGTCATTGTTCCATGGCTCAAACCAAACACTTGGAGTTATTCTCCTGTTCTTACTGTCTATCAGACTTCACATATGACTCATTCATAAATCCTGCTTATTTTTCCTTTATAGTGTATCTAAAGTCTGATTACTTTTCATGACCCACTGCTACTACTCTGGTCCAAATCCTATCATTTCTTGCTTTATTACTATTTCTTCTCCTCCTCTTGCCACTCTACCCACTCTTCCCTCCATCCTCCACCCTCAGCCCAGCTAATTTTTTTCCAACCACTGAATTGAGTCTCGTTATTTCTGGGCCCAAAATTCTCCTTATAATGGTCCCCCTAGTCTTGGATAAATTTGCAACTCCCTTACCTTTCTGTCTTATCTTCTGGACTCTCCCTTTTGACTGCTTTGCTTCCATCATAGCAACTTCCTGGCTGATCTCAGATCCCATCATTTCCTCACATGCAGCTTTCAGTGGTGACTTGTATGACATGCTCTATTAGTCAGCTTGGGCTGCCATAACAATATACCATTGACTGGCTAGTATACACAGTAGGAATTATTTTTTTCACAGTTCTGGAGGCTAGAAGTCCCAAATCAAAGTGCTGACTAACCTGATTCCTGATGAGAGCTCTCTTCCTGGCTTGCAGCATCTGCCTTTTTTGCCAAGTGAGTCATCACATCGGTTTTCCTGTGTAGTGCACACACACACACAGATGCACATACACACACAGTGAGGTCTCTTCCTCTTCTTATAAAGCCCCAGTCCTAGAGGATTAGGGTGGTGCTAGTGGTAAAGAACATGCCTGCCAGTGCAGTAGATGCTGGAGACTTGGGTTCGATTCCCAGGTCAGGAAGATCCCCTGGAGGAGAAAAATGACAATCCACTCCATTATTCCTGCCTGGAGAATCCCAAGGACAGAAGAGACTGGCAAGCTACAGCCCATAGGGTGGGTAAAGAGTTGGACCCGAATGAAAAGTGACATAGCACACATGCCTTATGACCAGATTTAGCTTTTCTTACCTCCTATTGACCCAGTCTCCAAATACATGAGAAGCTTTTAACACATGAGTGGTGGTGGGTAGGGAGAGATTGGTGGGCAGAAATCAGTCCACAGGACCAGCTGAAAAAAACCAAGCCCAGAAACTTGGAAGTCTTATATGATCTAGTTCTCACTTGCATCTCCAGGTCTCTCTCTTAACTCTCCCCGACTGTTACTTCACACAGGCTTGTTGTTCAATTGCTCAGTCATATCCAACTCTTTGTGATCTCATGGACTGTAGCATGCCAGGTTTCCCTGTCCTTTGCCATCTCTCAGAGCTTGCTCAAACTCATGTCCATTGAGTCAATGATGCTATCCAACCATCTCCTCCTCTGTCATCCCTTTCTCCTCTTGCCTGCAATCTTTCCCAGCATTGGGATATTTTTTAATGAGTCAGCTCTTCATATCAAGTGGCCAAAGTACTGGAGCTTCAGTTTCAGCATCAGTCCTTCTAATGAATACTCAGGACTGATTTCCTTTAGGATGAACTGGTTGGATCTCCTTGCTATCCAAGGGACTCTCAAGGGTCTTCTCCAATACCACAGCTCAAAAGCATCAATTCTTCAGCACTCAACTTTCTTTATAGTCCAAATCTCACATCCATACATGACTACTGGAAAAACCAAAGCCTTGACTAGATAGACCTTTGTTGGCAAAGTAATGTCTCTGCTTTTTAATACACTGTCTAGGTTAGTCATAACTTTTCTTCTAAGGAGTAAGCGTCTTTTAATTTCACGGCTGCAATCACCATCTGTAGTGATTTTGGAGACCAAAAAATAAAGTCTGCCATTGTTTCCACTGTTCCTTCATCTATTTGCCATAAAGTGATGGGACCAGGTGCCATGATCTTTGTTTTCTGAATATTGAGCTTTAAGCCAACTTTTTCACTCTCCTCTTTCATTTCCATCAAGAGGCTCTTTAGTTCTTCTTCACTTTCTGCCATAAGGGTGGTGTCATCTGCATATCTGAAGTTATTGATATTTCTCCCAGCAATCTTGATTCCAACTTGTGCTTCATTCAGCCCAGTGTTTCTCATGATGTACTCTGCATATAAGTTAAATAAGCGGGGTGACAATATACAGCCTTGACGTACTCCTTTTCCTATTTGGAACCACTCTGTTGTTCCACATCCAGTTCTAACTGTTGCTTCCTGACCTGCATACAGGTTTCTCAAGAAGCAGGTCAGGTGGTCTGGTATTCCAACCTCTTTCAGAATTCTCCACAGTTTATTGTGATCCACACAGTCAAAGGCTTTGGCATAATCAATAAAGCAGAAATAGATGTTTTTCTGGAACTCTCTTGTCTTTTCGATGGTCCAGCAGATGTTGGCAATTTGATTTCTGGTTCCTCTGCCTTTTCTAAAACCAGCTTGAACATCTGGAAGTTCATGGTTTGCGAATTGTTGCAGCCTTGATTGGAGAATTTTGAGCATTACTTCGCTAACCTGTGAGATGAGTGCAATTGTGTGGTAGTTTGACCATTCTTTGGCTTTGCCTTTCTTATGGCAACACACTCCAGTGTTCTTTTCTGGAAAATCCCATGGATGGAGGAGCCTGTTAGGCTACAGTTCATGGTTTGGCAAAGAGTCAGACATGACTGAGTGACTTCACTTTTGCTTTCGCTTTTGCTTTTCTTAGGGATTGGAATGAAAACTGACCTTTTCCAGTCCTGTGGCCTGTGCTGAGTTTTCCAAATTTACTGGCATTGACAGGCAATACTTTAACAGCATCATCTTTTAGGTTTTGTAATAACTCAGTTGGAATTCCATCATCTCCACTAGCTTTGTTTGTAGTGATGCTTCCTAAGGCCCTCTTGACTTCACATTCCAGGATGCCTGGCTCTAGGTGAGTGATCAAAACATCATGGTTATCTGGGTCATGAAGATCTTTTTTGTATAGTTCTTCTTTGTATTCTTGCCACCTCTTCTTAATATCTTCTGCTTCTGTTAGGTCCATACCATTTCTGTCCTTTATTGTGCCCATCTTAGCATGAAATGTTCCCTTGGTATCTTTAATATTCTTGAAGAGAGCTCTAGTCTTTCCATTCTGTTTTCCTCTATTTCTTTGCATTGTTTACTTAGAAAGGCTTTCTTATCTTTCCTTGTTATTCTTTGGAACTCTGCATTCAGAAGTATGTATCTTTCCTTTTCTCCTTAGCCTTTCGTTTTCACACAGGCTACCCAGGAACAATTTATGGCACTCTCTGGATTCCTCACCAAGAAGATTTTATGTTTACATCTTTTCAATTCATCTCCTTCCCTGTAGGAACTCCATCCCCAGTGGTAGCATCTAATGCTTCCAATCACACTTGAAGGCCAACTTGTCTTCACATGGAGACTGAACCCAGTGTAACATGGTGGTGGTTTCTGTCCTTGGCAGTTATTCCTGCTAAATGTACAGCTGAGCCAGAGAATGCCTGGCCAACAGAGGGGTCTCCTGAGAAAAACAAACAATTTTGACAGTGCCCTATATTCCAGTAGAGATTACATATCAAGAGTCATAAAAATATTCATACACTCTGACCCACTTTGGTAATTCCACAGCTGGAGTTTCATCTCAGAGAAATAATTTAAAATAAGAAAAAAAGATCTGTATCTTTTTTTTATGAGGATAAAATATTAGATAAGGTGCTTAGCATAGCTTCAGGGAGACACTCAACAAAGTGCTTATGGCACATAATTAGAAACTTCAAGAGAAAATGAGAAAGTTTTAAACTACAAATACCCTAAATTTTAGGGAATAGAGAATGCTTGGCTTACTGTTGTCAGGACCAGCCCAACAACAAACTGACCTGAGTGAGCAGTGCCACAGAAGAATAAAGAAAAATATGACTCAGAAATAAAGTGGGGATCAGGGGGCTGATGCCATTTGCAGGCAAAAGCCCAGATCCTAATCCTTGAATGCCTTTTACTGTTAACTTCTACTTCCTTATTCATGCTCTAGAGATATCTGTTCTTTACAATCTCAGATCGGGGATAAAGATATACAATGCACAGTCCTCAATCTCAAACCTTCAGGCCTTCCATGTCTTTGTTAAGCCCTATAGCTAGTGATGGCCTTTCTCAGCAACTCCCTCAAGGCTCTGGTTTCGGAACAGTCACTAATGGTTTTCCATCATTCACATCAGTACGTCAACATCTTGTTTTCAAGATGTCTTTCCACGATGTACTTTTTATTGCTCCCAGCCCTTCGCCTGGGGGTGATGAGAAAGTCATTCTTATTTTTCAAAGAAGCCCTGTTAGTTATAGTACAGGCCTGTGCATAGCATATTCCCTTCAAGTGTTAGTTGCTCAGCTGTGTCTGACTCTTTGTGACACCATGAACTGTATGTAGCCTGCCAGGCTCCTCTGTCCCTGGAATTCTCCAGGCAAGAATACTGGAGTGGGTAGCCACTCCTTTATCCAGGGGATGTTCCCCACTCAAGAATTGAACCTGGGTCTCCTGAATTGTAGGCGAATTCTTTATAGTTTGAGTCACCAGGGAAGAGAATGCTTATAAATTATAAAGTACCAATATGTTGGAGTATTTTACACTCACTGAAATAAAAAGTATGATTATTATACAATACATGAAAAACATTTTTGTTATTTGGGTTTTTTTTTTTTGCTATGTTGGGTTTTCATTGCTGTGCAGGCTTTCTCTAGTCATGGCAAGTGAAAGTGAAGTCACTCAGTCATGTCCGACTCTTTGCGACCCCATGGACTGCAGCCTCCCAGGCTCCTCCGTCCGTGGGATTTTCCAAGCAAGAGTACTGGAGTGGGTTGCCATTTCCTTCTCCAATGAAAAACATTTTTGAAACAAATTTAAATAAGAAAATTAGAACTCAAAGCATAGCCTACATTATATTTCAACTAAGTAAACACTCTGTACACTTTCATGGTGAAAATTGGTACTAGCTGTACTTTGTTGAGTGTATCTTTCCCTGAAACTTTGCTAAGCACCTTATCTAATCTTCTATCCTCATAAAAATCTTTGAAAATAAACATGATTGCCTCCAAATAACAAATGAGAGGCTCAGAGAGCTGAGGTTAATTTAATAAACAAGTAGAAGAACAGATTGTTTAATCTAGATTTATCTGACTTAAAATCTTATGCATTTTCCTCTCTCCAAAGCTGCCATTCCAACCTTGGAAAGGAAAGCAAACAAACAAACAAAACAAAACACAAGCACAAAGAATCTAGTTGTCACATAAAAGCAGCATGACTATAAGAGAAATTTACATTTTAGTATATTTTATTATATTTTGAAACTGATTTAATAATTTCTCTAAAATGTACCCAGTAGGCACTCCAGATTCTCACACAAAACGCTGAGTGATATCCGTGCATTACCTGAAAAATGCCAAGTTCAGTGTGTACTTTCCTCCACTCCATTTTTATTTGAATTTGCATACCAACGGGTGACCAAGAGCAACCAACTAAGAGTATTACTGTAGAAGTACAAAACCTCTTCTGAAGACAAAGCAAACTATAGTTCTAAGTTCTGCCATGCGAACTTCCAACACAGACAGCCTTTGAGAATTTTATCTCTATATCAAACCAGAAGAGGGGAGGATTACTTATCCCACATCAGACCAACAGAAAAAGACTTCAACAAGATTATTGGGAAAGATTAGAGGACCTATAAGGAGGGGAAAAGGACATTTCCCTCTTCTGCTCAGCACTTGTTGCTGCTGAACTGCTAAAGCTCATGGACTCATCCTGGTGAAGTCATTGGTATATAGAATGGTGAGAAATTTCCTTGGAGAGCTTGATATTTGTGCCCTGAAACCTGGGAGCATCCATGATCCTAGAAACTTGTGCCTTCTTCACTGGAGAACAGACAGATGGTAACAGGGTGGTCAACTACATCTTGCACTGCAAGTTTGCATGTGTTTCCCTTAGGTTAAATTGACCTCAAAGAATGGTGGCCATCTAATTCTGGGTGACCATCTAATTATTCTGTCCCAGTGGGAAGCCTGCCAGAGTGAAGAGGCCATAGCATTAGGAGACTGTGATTTCCACCACCACAGACTCTTGCTGAGGGAGAGGGGCTTTACAAGACCACAGGCAGACAGTACATGACTGGTGTTAGGATCCAAGCAGAGTCTTTTAAAGAGTTCATAGCCTGCATGCTAGCAAGAAAGCCAGTGTTTGGGCTGCACCAGATTACATAGCACCAATTAGGTAAGTTATTAGTCCCCTATTTTCTAATTCTCCCTCCTTGGAGAAAGAAGAAGAAGCCAGAGGCCAGAAAGAGAATAAACAGATGTATTAGTTATCTATCACTGCCTAACAAATTATTCTAAAACTTGCAGCCTAAGCCAAAAATGTGTGTGTGTGTGTGTGTGTGTGTGTGTGTGTGTGTGTGTGTGTGTTATTCATTCAGTCATGTCCGACTCTTTGCGACCCTGTGGACTGTAGCTCACCAGGTTCCTCTGGTCATGGAATTCTCCAGGCAAGAATCCTGGATTGGGTTGCCATTCTCTTCCCCAGGGGAATCTACCTAACCCAGGGATCAAACCTGGGCCTACTGCATTGCAGGCAGATTCTTTACCATCTGAGCCACCAGAGAAGCCCAAACAAAAAATAAATATGTCTTATCTCACAAGTTTCTGTTTTGCCCGATGTCCGAATCTCCGAGCGGGAAGAGAGAAGGCTTCCAAGACAATGCAATTCGCAAAAAGGGAAGTTTATTACTGACTCGAGCCAGGGCTTCTGCCACATCCAACGCAGTGGTGCAGGGTCAGAAAGCGCTGAGCCCACGCTGTTACCCAAATTTATAGGGTGTGCATAAACAGTTGGTAGCTGGCTTAAGCCGATTGGTTACATGTTTGCAAAGCAATCTTATTGGCCCAAACCTTCGTGGACTTTTTTTCAAACTTGGGCATTCGTGGGCTTTTCAGCTTTCCCCTGATAGGTTCCCTCTTTCTTACTAGGCGCATGTTGATTGGCTGGCTCCAGGTGGCCTGATAATCATGTTACCCCAGAAAACCAGGCCTACTCCTAATCTAGGCTGCCTGTCATGGCATTAGCCCTGGCAGCCTTACATTCTCCCCTGTCTTGTTGTTTCTGTAGAGGAATCTTCCTCTTCATCCTGGGCTACCATCTGATATTGTTGTCTCAATACCATAATCTGAATGGTATTCAGACGTTTTTTAATAAGACACTAGCTGGTTTAAAATACAAGGGCCAAACGTGAGTATCAGTAACAGCAATATAAGTGGACCCAGGAGGGTGGAAACTAAGGTGGTCAGCCAGGGGGAGCGTTGAAACCAAGATTCAAACCATGATTGTTCATTTTTTTTTTTCTTTCTGTTTTCGCCTGCTTAGGCCTTTTTTAACTTTTTGAAGAGATTTCTGTACTACTCCTGAATGGTCAATATAAAAACAGCATTTTTCTCTTAGGGTTGCACATAGTCCTCTTTGTTGTAAGAACAGTAGATCTAAACCCCTTTTATTTTGTAACACTACCTCAGCCAGAGAACTTAAGGATTCTTGGAGGTGGGAAATGGATTTTTTGAGCTGTTCAATATCTTCATCTATTGCAGCTCTTAGCTGGTTATACTGTTTATCTTGGAGCATTAAGGCTGCAATTTTACTTCTAGTTCCTATAGGCCCCAATCCCAACAGGACAGTTAAAGTTAGGGCAGTGATGGGTTTTCTTTTTACCCTATACTGACCTGGTGTCTCTAACCTTGGTTGCAGTTCTTCTTCTGAGTGATAATTCAGCCGGGGGATTAGATGGACTAGGACACAGAAATCTTGGGAGGTTTTTAGTGCTGCCTGATGGGCACACGGAGTTAGTCTGGCAGAGCAAGCCCACCACCCATTTTCTGGTGGGATGATCTACTGGTGAGTGGAATTAGTGAGGTTAATCATAGAGACTGTGTGATTACATAGGTGTTGCTAAGTCTCAGGGATAGCTCTTATGCAGGTGTCCATACCCATAAAGGAGCTTACTGTCAGGTGGCCCGTACCAGGTTGTTGTTGTCATCTACAGGCTGAAACATCGGCAGTCATATTGAATCTTGAAGAAAAAGCAACTGCCTCATAGTAAGGAGGCCTAATATTATAGCAAAGCCAGCAACCATTTGTTAAGTCTGGACGAGAGGCATTAAGGGTAAGGTAAGTTGAGGAGATCATTTTTATAAGGGGGTCTGTGGGGGGGGGAGCATGTCAAGTATGGGGGGAGCTATGGGGAGAGTGTGTGGAGTAGATCCAGTACCCCGACTTTGGCTTTGGGAGGGAGGATTTGGGGCTGTCATCTGGGAAGAAGGTTTTGGGGCTATCACCTGGTTTGGTCTCAAAGCTACCTTGGGGGCCAAATAGAGTGGTCCCAGCTGTAATTTGAGCTCAAACCGGAATCTATTATTGAATCCAGTCTGATAAAAATGTAGGCCCCAGGCTCTGCCTACGTCCCACGTGGTAAACTTTTTTTTCATCAGTGAACTTAATCTGTAATGGAAAACATCGTCCAGGTTTAGACGACAGTATCTTACATGGTGGGAAATCTTGGGTTAATTTTACCTGAATGAGGTCTTTGACGGGATTGGTGAGGCAGTGGACCGTTCTTGTAGTTTCACATCTCTAAGCGGTGCAATAAAAAGAATCAACTCTCCCACATTTTGCAATTTGATTCCGATCCCTTTTTCCCCCTGGGCAGACATAGACAGGCACTTGCTCGTAATAATGTGGGCCCTTACCCTCACAATTAAGAGTGAATAAGCCGTAGGAGCCATGAGCAAAAAAAGTCGGTCAGTTGGTGAGGACCAAAGCCGTTACCGTCAACCGCCAGTACGCACAAATCAAAGGTCAATACGGGCCACCATGTCCCTTTGGGGGCTACGTTGGAACTCGAATTAAGTAGTTCTCCTGTCTCAGGGTTGTAGACCACCCAAGTCATGTTAACCAGATAATGGGGCTTGCGACTGGTCACTCTTGGGTCGATGAGAGCTGCCATCAGCAGGAGAATTAAGAGGCCTCCCGTTGGACGAGTTTCAGTTTTAAAGGATTTCACAGGTGAAGACTCGCCTTCCATTCTGCTCGTGCTTTTTCTTGTTCTTCCGGAGTGGCTTGCCACACGTGATTGCAGTGAACCCAGGGTCTAATCTCGTCGATCTTGACAGCAGTAGGAGTAGTAAGGAGAACAACATAAGGGCCTTTCCCTCTAGGTTCTAATACTTTAGGTTGGTGGTGTTTTACCCAAACCCAATCACCTGGGCCAATATTACGTGAGGGGATGGCCCCCTTACTTTGACCCTCGTGTATCTCTCAAATCAGTTTCTAAACACGGTTATGCACCTTACTTAATGCCATCAGAATTTGCTGAAATTGTCCCAAAGTAGGGGATGGCAGGCAATTTCCCTCGAAAATAGGACACACAGGAGGGGGTCTTCTATACAGAATCTCAAAAGGGGTAAGATTCAGCTTAAAAGGGGTGCTACGCACCCAAAAGAGTGTGAAGGGAAGGAGGGTCACCCAGTCCCCGCCAGTCTCTATTGCCAACTTTGTCAAAGTTTTTTTAGGGTCCGATTCATTCTCTCAACCTGTCCTGAGCTCTGGGGATTATATTTACAATGTAACTTCTATTTTGTCCCCAGAGCTTGGGCCAGCCCTTGTACAATCTGGCTCACAAAGGCAGGTCCATTATCAGAGCCCATAGTCACTGGCAGCCCATACCTAGGCACTATCTCCTCTAAGATCTTTATAGCAACCACTATTGTTGTCTCTCTCTTAGTGGGGAAGGCTTCTACCCACCCTGAGAAGGTATCTACAGGAACCAACGATAGCGATACCCGTACCTGCCTGGTCTTACCTCAGTGAAATCTATCTCCCAGTGTTGCCCTGGCTCTTCCCCTCGTTCCCGTGTGCTGCTTTTCCCCTGTCCTCATCAGCTGGCATGCTTTGCAAGCCTGGATTATCTCTCGTACAGTTGCACTTTGTCGAGGGAACCTCAGGCAGGCCGTCTGGAGAAGTGTTAAGATCTTTTTCTCTCCCCAAGTGTATAGTTGTGTGCAGGTGTTCACATAGGTGATGACCCAGAATGGCAGGCAATATCAGGTTGTTGTTTTGATCTCTGTACCATCCATCTTTGTCATCCTTCTGGAGGGTGGTATCTTCGTTGATCCAGGCGAGATCAGGGAGGGAATATTCAGGAACTGGTGGCAAGGCCCCCATACCAAGAGGTGGAAGTCCCACAGCTAATATGGGGGCGGCGTAGTTCCGGCTAGCCGCTTTTCGAGTGGCCTCATCAGCGGCACGATTGCCCCGTGCCTTAGGGTCTTTTCTTTTCTGGTGGCCGGGGACATGTACTATTGTTACTGCCTGGGGCAGTTGGACAGCTTCCAGGAGCCTGCTAATCTCAGGCAAATTTTTGACCTTTCTCTCAGCTGTCCGAAATCCCCTTTCTTGGTATATTGGACCTTGAATATGGGCAGTGCTGAAAGCATATCGGCTATCAGTAAAAATGGTGACTCTCTTCCCTTTGGCTTGTTCCAGAGCCTGTATTAGGGCAATCAACTCTGCTTTTTGTGCAGAAGTGTTTGGGGGAAGTGTCTCAGCCCATATCGTTTGTCCTGAATCATCAACTAAGGCAGCTCTCGCCTTTTTTGGTCGATCTCTTACATAGCTGTTCCCATTGGTGAGCCATATTAGCTCACTGTTGTTTAGCGGTACATCAGTTAAGTCTTTTCGTGCCGCCAAGGCCTCAGCCAGTATCTCACTGCAATCATGGAGAGGGCAGTCTTTCTCTGGGTTAGATAGGAGCGTGGCTGGATTCAGGAAGCAAGGGGTCTGAAAACGCACCCGTGGGGCATTGAGCAGCAAGGCCTGGTAATGCGTCAAGCAGGCATTGGAGATCCACTTAGCCGGCGGCTGCTTTAAAAGCCCTTCGATGGCGTGGGGGGTGTACACCAAGAGTTGCTGTCCACACGTCAACTTGTCAGTGTCGCAGATGAGGAGGGCAGTGGCTGCAATGATGCGAAGGCAAGGGGGCCACCCAGCGGCCACCGAGTCTAATCGCTTTGAAAGGTACGCCACCGGCCGCTTTCATGGTTTCCATTGTTGTGTCAAGACCCCCTTTTTTATTCTTTTGCTTTTCATCTACAAACAACTGGAATGGCTTATTTGGGTTAGGCAGGGCAAGGGCTGGGGCTTCTAGTAGGGCCCGTCTGAGTGTCTGGAAAGTCTGTTTCATTGGCTCAGCCCAAGTCCAGTTTGGGGTCTCTTTACTTCCCTCATACAAGGGCCGGGCCTTCTCAGCAAACCCCATGATCCACAGTTTGCAATATCCAACAGTCCCCAGAAACTCTCTCACCTGGCGGGGGGTCTTAGGTTCTGGTATCTGCAATATTGTTTCTTTCATGGCCTGGGTTAGCCACCTTTGCCCCTGCCTGATCTTATACCCCAAATAGGTGACCTCTTGCTGAGCTATTTGTGCCTTTTTTGCACTAGCGCAATACCCCAAGGTGCCTAGAGTCTGTAAGAGGTCTCTGGTGGCACGGCTGTGTGTCTCTTCTGTGGTTCCAGCCAACATAAGGTCATCTACATATTGCAGCAGGATGACCTCTGGGTGGCGAGTATGATATTTGTAGAGGTCTTCACTCAAAGCCTCATTAAACAAGGTAGGAGAGTTCTTGAACCCCTGTGGGAGGCGGGTCCAAGTTAATTATACTACCGGTTGGCCTTCTCCCTCAGTCTATTCAAAGGCAAATATCTCCTGGCTCTGGGCCGCCAGGGGTAGGCTGAAAAAAGCATCTTTTAAGTCTAACACAGTGTACCAAGTGTACTCAGGCAGCAAACTGCTCAGGAGAGTATACGGGTTAGGGACAATAGGGTGTGTGTCACTCACCCACTTGTTGACTTCTCGCAGGTCTTGGACAGGTCTGTAATCTGTCTCCCCTGGCTTTTTCACTGGCAATAAGGGGGTGTTCCAAGTGGATTGGCACCGCCTGAGAATTCCAGCCTCCATGAGCCGTCGAATGTGGGGAGTGATCCCCCGCCAAGCTTCCTGGCTCATAGGGTACTGTCTCACCCTCACAGGAATTGCCTCGGCCTTTAGCTCGATGACGACCGGATGTCTCTGTTTGGCCAGTCTCATTCCTGTTGTTTCTGCCCAGGCCAATGGGTATTTATGAACCTACGGTTGTACATCTGGTGCTATGGTTTCTGAGGGCTTAGGCGCAAAAAGTCTGTATTCATCTCTTAAGGCTAGGGACAAGACATGTATCGGTTGTCCAAGTCCATCCGTGACTGACATTCCCTCAGGGTCAAAATGGATCTGAGCATTAACTTTAGTCAACAAGTCTCTTCCAAGTAGAGGGGCTGGGCATTCTGGTATCACCAAAAATGAATGGGACACCCGGTGGGTCCCCAGATTTACTTTTCGTTCTGTGGTCCAACAATATCTTTTTGTCTCCGTGGCTCCTTGCAGTAAGCTGGTTTTCTTAGACATTGGTACCAGTTTTTTATTTAAAACAGAGTGTTGGGCACCAGTATCTACCATAAAGCCAAGGGGTTTCTCTTCCACATGTATGGTTACCCAGGACTCGGGGAGGGGTGCCGAGTCTTGACTCCCCTAGTCACTGTCTTCTCCCGCATATAGAACTCGAGTTCCAGGGGAGATTTTCTCTCTCTGGGTTGTTCCTCTCTTCGGGTCCCTCTTAGGGCACTCGTTTTTCCAGTGTCCCTGTTCTTTGCAGTAAGTGCACTGATCTTTCTTTAGGGCCTGCCTATTTGGTATCTCTTTTTCTCCCATCTGGGGGTCTCGAGGTTCCCTCAACTCTGTTCCGGCCTTCATCCCCGCAAAGAGAATCTGGGCTAGCTCCCTCTGGTTCTTCCGGTTTTCCCTCGCCCTATGTTCTCTATCTTCTTTCTTGATCTTTTCAGCTAATTCACTTTCCTCCCATAGAATTCGCTCTTTTCTTTTTTCTGGGGTCTCTCTACTATTAAATACCTTTTCAGCTGCTTTCAGTAAATCTTGTATTGTCTGTTCTCTCAATCCTTCTATCTTTTGTAATTTCCTCCTAATATCTGGGGCTGCCTGATTTACAAATGCTAACAGAACTGCAGCGCGTGACTCTTCAGCCTGGGGGTCCATAGGTGTATATTGCCTGAAAGCTTCTATCAGCCTTTCTAGGAAGGCCGCTGAGCTCTCAGTGGGCTCTTGCCTTACTAGGTTTACCTTTGCCAGATTTGTTGGCTTTTTAGCTGCGGCCCACAGGCCAGCCATTAGAGTCTGGTGGTACACTCGGAGACGCTCCCTACCTTCCGCTCGCTCAAAATCCCAGTTAGGCTGCAACAGAGGAAACCCCTCGTCCACGAGATGAGGCTGGGCGGTTGGCCTCCCGTCGGTCCCCGGGACCTGTTTCTGTGCCTCTGCCAAAGTTCGCTCCCATTTTTCTGTAGTGAAGAGCACCTGCAACAGCTGCTGACAATCGTCCCAGGTGAGGTTGTGAGTGAACAAAATGGAATCTAAGAGGTCAATGAGGCCTTGGGGTTTCTCTGAGAAAGGAGGGTTCTGGGTTTTCCAATTTTACAGGTCACTCGTGGAAAAGGGCCAGTACTGATAGGCTCGCTCTCCGTCCGGGTTAGCTGGTCTCACTCGGACGGGGAGCGCCTGAAGAGTAGATGAAGGTAACTCTGGGTCCCCAGAGTCTTGTCTACCCCTATCACCCCTAGTTCTCTCCCGGGTCCCCAAGGCTGGCCCCCCCTCATGGTCGGTTCCCGCTTGTCTTCTTAATCTTCTCGGTTCACCCATGGAAGCTTCTCTCCTTGGAGAGAATTGCAAGGGGGGCACATATGGTGGAGGCCTTATCTCCGTTTCTAGATCTATCAGGTTTGGATAAGATGATTCTTGAAGGACTGGTTTGGGGTCCTCTTTTTCTTTTTAGTTTCTTCCAGGGTGGGGGGAGTCTCCGTCACCAGGACCTGTGAATTGGAAGAACTAGGAAGTTTGTGAACGAAAGATTTTAACCACTTAGGCGGATTTTCCACTAGATCCTGCCAGACCATGACATAGGGGACCTGACCCAGATGGCCCCAGGGATCCGGAGCCATAATCTTCTCCTTCACGGCCTCTATGATGGACGGTTGAAAGGTGCCTTCTGGAGGCCACCCAACCTGGAAGGCGGGCCACTCTGCAGAGCAAAAGGTTATTAATTTACTTTTCTTGACTAGCAAAGACAAGTTATG
Organism: Muntiacus reevesi; assembly: GCF_963930625.1. Lineage (NCBI taxonomy): Eukaryota > Metazoa > Chordata > Mammalia > Artiodactyla > Cervidae > Muntiacus > Muntiacus reevesi. Next base: position 96,584,712 of record NC_089254.1, on the reverse strand, counting down.
GGCCCTGGCTCTGACATCTGAAAAATGGTCAGTCATGAGAGAAAGTGGGGTAGATTTCCCCTGACCCATGGTCAAAGAATAAATGGCAGGGAAGAGAGAAAGAGAGAAGAAGTCACTGAGAACGATGACCAAAAATTCCTACCGGGAGTGGTGGCGGCCAAGAGGTTGGGCTTATGGTATGCTTTTGGAACTGTTTATGTGCCTGCGTCGTTGCACGGAAGTTTTTTTGCTGGGGGCGGGCACCCTAGGAGTTTCTAGCCTGTTCCGTGACCCCCTTATCCTCTCACAGGAGTCTTCAAGTAGCAGGCGCCCTAATGGCCTTTAAGTGCCTGATTCGTGCCCACACGAAGAATTTTAGGCCACGTCCTCAGTTAGGGATATTAAAGGAGAGTTTCACCCGATCAGGTTCCTGTTCCTGAGGCTCACTTATTGTAGGGCCTTCAGAGTCCGCCAGAGTGTAGCCCTGGCCAGGACGCATCAATTGCCCCCACAACCGTTTGCCTGTTCACTGAAACTCCTGAAAAGAAAAGGAGTTGAGGGCAGATCAGAGAAGAAGAGGAAAGGAGAATAAGTCAGAAGAGAGAAAAGAGAACAATGCACCAGAAGAGAACAAGACCAGAGACAATACTGGCACACACACAAACATGGAGAGTCGTAGACAAACACACAGATAGACAAATGTCGGCCGACAACACAGCACTGGGTTTTCGGGCCCCCTGAGTCCTCTTGCCTCCCGGTACAAGGTTTACCTTACCGAATGGCGTCCACTGTTCACCAGACTTGGAATCAGGAGAGGAACTCTCCTTTCCGCAGAGTCGGCTGCCTTCCAGCGCGCTCGCTGGCCTCGGTCTTGCGCCGGCTGGAACCTGCAATCCGTTCCCCCTTTTATGGAAAGCTTTCTCCTGTGCCAGATTCCTTCCTGCTTCTCAGCAGGGTCTCGGATTTACACTGGACTTTCCTGTCTTGCCTGAGCACGGGTGCTATTATTTATCCTTCCCCTCTGTCCTGTAAGTGTTCTCTTCTCCCGGTCAAGGGATCCCGGACAAGCCCCCAAATGTTTTGCCCGATGTCCGAATCCCCGAGCGGGAAGAGAGAAGGCTTCCAAGACAATGCAATTCGCAAAAAGGGAAGTTTATTACTGACTCGAGCCAGGGCTTCTGCCACATCCAACGCAGTGGTGCAGGGTCAGAAAGTGCTGAGCCCATGCTATTACCCAAATTTATAGGGCGTGCATAAACTGTTGGTAGCTGGCTTAAGCGGATTGGTTACATGTTTGCAAACCAATCTTATTGGCCCAAGCCTTCGCGGGCTTTTTTTCAAACTTGGGCATTCGCGGGCTTTTCAGTTTTCCCCTGATAGGTTCCCTCTTTCTTACTAGCGCATGTTGATTGGCTGGCTCCAGGTGGCCTGATAATCATGTTACCCGGAAAACCAGGCCTACTCCTACTCTAGGCTGCCTGTCATGGCGTTAGCCCTGGCAGCCTTACAGTTTCTGTGGATCAGGAATCTGAGAGCGGCTTTGCTGTTGTTGCTCAGATGCTAAGCTGACTCTTTGCAATCCCATGTATTGCAGCACACCAAGCTTCCCCTGTTCAAACTCCTGTCTATTGAGTCAGTGATGCCATTCAACCATCTCATCGTCTGACATCCGTTTCTCCTCTTGCCCTCAATCTTTCCCAGCATCAGATTCTTTTCTAATGAGTCAGCTGTTTGTATCAGGTGGCCAAAGTACTGGAACTTTAGCTTCAGCATGTCTTTCCAGTGAATATTCAGGGTTGATCTCCCTTAGGATTGGCTGGTTTCATCTCCTTGCTGTCTAAAGGACTCTCAAGGGTCTTCTCTAGCACCACAGTTTGAAAGCATCCATTTTTCAGTGCTCAACATTCTTATGGTCAGTTCTCAGGGAGTGGCTTATTTGTGTGTGACTGGCTCAGGGTCTCTCAAGAAATTATAGTCTAGATGTTGGCAGTGGCTGCAGTTATCTGAAGGCTTGACTGGGTATGGAGAATCTACTTCCAAGGTGTCTCACTAATGTTTCTGGTGAGCTGAGGCTGATTGATAGCAGGAGGCCTCAGTTCTTTGCCACATGGAACTCTTCATAAGGTTGCTTGACTGTATTCAAGACAGGGTTGCTGGTATCCCCAGAACTAGTAGCAGTAGTAGTTTAGTTGCTAAGTCATATCTGACTCTTGCGGCCCCATGGACTGTAGCCTGTCAGACTTCTCTGTCCATGGGATTCTCCAGGTAAGAATACTGGAGGGGGTTGCCATTTCAAGAAAGAAAGAACCAGTCAGAATCCAAAATATCACCCTTAAAATTCATGTGGGAGGGGGTTGCACAAAGGTATGAACACCAGGAGGTGAGAATCACTGAAAGGATGTATAGTTAAACAAAGTTAAACGAGGAAGAAGAGAAAGGCTTTGAACAGGACATGTGACTAAATGTGTAATTTATTTTTTTAATATTTATTTATTCTGTGCTGGGTCTTAATTTTGGCATGTGGGAATCTTAGTTCCCAGACCAGGGATTGAACCCAGGCCCCCTGCATTGGGAGCTCAGAGTCTTAGCCACTGGACAACCAGGCAAGTCCCTAAATATGTACTTTAGAGTGCACTGGATTTTTTAAGACTTGAAAGTGAACATAATTATTGAAATCAGCTTATAGCTGGAAGTAACTGAAAAAAACATGGCTGGAATGGCAGCTAGTATTGAGGTCAGTCTGTAGGAATAGACGTCCTGGCACTTTGACTGACTTTCGCTCTTAAACATGTATAGCATCTCCTCCAGCTATTAAAGTAACATTATTTAACATTTGAGTGACATGGTAATGTTGAATATTTGCTACAAACTCACACAGTTTAAGTTGCTTGTATGTAACATTTTAGATGATTTAGGCTCTTGGCAATGTGATATGGCTACTGTCTTCCAATGTCCAGCACCAATAAATAGAAAGAGATCTGGACTCCTGGTGTCTGGATTGGGAGCTTATGGAGACCCAACTGTTGTATGATTTCTGGCTGGATGGGAAGTTGGTCAGAAAAGTAGGGCCTATGACAACTGAGAACCAGTCAATAAAAGGAAGGACCATCCAGAAGCTAAGAATTAGCAGCAAAGTAAGAAGCTAAGATTCAGTTGGTCAGGTCTATTGAAGGTTGTCACTTATAGGCTGGATGATCCCTTAGACTGCAAATTGTGCTGGACCTTCCTCCATTGGAATCTTGACCCTCTTGTCTCCAAGCTTCAGGGACATGAATGCTCCAAGGAAAGAGCATTTAATATCTCCAACCAAAGAACAAAGGAGGGATATTTGCCTAATACTTGTGTAACTACAGAAAGTACATCAGCAAAATCTGTTTGTTTCCACCTCAGAAGTAAATCAAGCCCCACAAGGTCAGAGTGGTTCTTTGAAAACACATCCAGATCCTGTCACTGCCCTGCTAAAAAGTCTTCCTGGCATTCCTTCGCACTTAATAAAATCTAATTTTTTAAAAAAAATTTTGGCTGCGTGCATCCTGTAGGATCTTAATTCCCTGACCGAGGATTGAACCTGGAGCCTTCACTGAAAAAGTGTGAAGTCCTAACCACTGAACCACCAGGGGATTCGCCATAAAATCTCTAAGTTTTAAAATACCATTCCTCAAGGGATATCCCTGGTGATTCAGTGACTAAGACTCCATGCTCCCAGTGCAGAGGGCCTGGGTTCAATCCATAGTCAGGGAACTAGATCTCACAACTAGGAGTTCACATGCCATAACTGAAAGATTCCACTGCTGCAAACAAGAATCCGTACAGCCAAATTAATAAATTAATTAAAATAAATACTTAAAACATACCATTCCTCTGATTAAGAAAGAGCTATCCAGATGGCTCAGTGGTAAAGAATCTGCCTGCCAATGCAGGAGACACCAAAGATATGGGCTCAATTGATCCCTGAATCAGGAAGGTCCCTTGGAGAAGGAAATTGCATCCTGCTCCAGTATTCTTGCCTAGAAAGTCCCAGGGATAGAGGAACCTGGCAGGCTGCAGTCCACGGTATCGCAAAGAACTGGACATGACCAAGCACTCACTGACTCAGAAATTCCATTTTGGGGTATATATGCTAAAGAATTGAAAGCAGAGATCCAAACAAATATCTGTACATCCATGTTCATAGTAGGATTATTCACAAATGTCAAGAGGTATAAGTAACCAAGCATTCATCAACAGATGTATGGATAAACAAAATGTGTGATACACATGTAATAGAACAGTATTCAGCCTTAAAAAGGAAGGAAATTCTAACATGTGCTGCATCATGAATGAACTCTGAAGACATTATGCTAAGGGAAATAAGCTAGTCAAAAAAGGAAAAATAAAATAAAATGTTATTCTCTAGCCAGAGGAAAAAAAATTTCTTACCATGTACCCTATTACACAACTCTCTGTCAAAATCTTTCAAGAAGAAAACTGGACAAAATATTTCAGTTGCAAAGCCTCATTAATGATCAGAAAAAACTTCAAAACTTAGAAATCAGGCAGAAAGGCACTTACATGATATTTTTAATGTCCAACAAGCCACTGAAGTATCCTTAGGCTCTGGGGTTGCAATGCATGTTGATTTAGAACCAGGCTTTTTATAATTCTGTCAAGTTGCAGATTAATTTATAGAAAACTCCAGATAAGGTGAGGTTCTTCAAAGGTTTGGGTTAATTGCTTTGTAGCTCATTAATCAGTTTTGTATCTTATGTAACAATATTAGTTTTAGTATTCCTTCTTTCATTTAATCCATTTTCTCCTGTTCCCTGAGAACTGGCATTGTTACCCAGCTGGTTCTGTCATTAATTAATTGATTAAAAGTTTTATGTGGGCTATTTGTATGAGAAATGTGTTTATAACATTTTTTCTAATCACATAATTTTTGTTTTCTGTTAGATTTCTGTTAGAAGTCAAAAACTTCTCTTAGATTTATTTAGGCATACTTTTTATTTTCTATCCCTTTGAATCAGACACAAAAGGGAAATATAAGTGAAAGCAATTGGTTAAGGAATTTCTGAATCCTCTTTATAGTTAAATGCTAGTCTACTAAACTTTCCAATGCAGCATCAATGTCTGCGTTTTTCCACAGGCAGTGGTGATGTAACATTCATTAGAACTGTGCTTCTGAATTCAGTTGTCTCCTGAATATTCCAATTCAGCAAGTTTGGATGCTTGCATTTTCTTGCTTTGGTTTAATTCTTATTCAGAAGAATTGAATAATTCTTATTCAAATTTATCAGTAATGAGGTATAATACAGCTTCATCTGGTGGCTCAGATGGTGAAGAATCGGCCTGCAATGCAGGAGACCCAGGTTGGATCCCTAGTTTGTGATGATCCCCTGGAGAAGGGAAAGGCAACCCACTTCAATACTCTTGCCTGGAAAATCCCATGGACTGAGGAGCATGGTGAGCTACAGTCCATGGGGTCGCAAAGAGTCAGACATAACTGAGCAACTAGGATGCAAACACAGCTTCTGCTATAAAATCTTTTCTTAGGTTCTATAAAGCATTTTATTATTGTTTTGCAGAAAAATATGAAATTGTCTTTTTTTGTTTCTCAAAAATTTTTTTGCTTCATTATCATTGTTAACTGAAAACAAAATTCACAATGCGAGACTTGTGATTTAAGTTTATTTGAGGCCAAATGAGGACTATAGCCCAGGAAACAGCCTCTCAGATAGTTCTGAGAGATTGCACAAAAGAGGCAGTGGGGTCAGTATATGCACAATTTTAGTGAAGGAGGGGATACACGTAATTAAACACATGTTTTGGCAGAAAGTTGCCACTAGTCATAAGAAGGTTGCTGCTAGTCATATGGAGCAGATGTTTTCATTAATGATTTTAGTGTTTTTCTAGATAGCAGAAGATGCAAGAAATTGGGTTTATAAAACCTCCTGAAAATAACTAACTACAGTATCTGAAGGTCTGTTCTGCCAGTTCTTCCTGGAGCACAGAGTGACTCCTACCTAGTTTCTGCACTGAACTCCTTTCAAGGTGTGTTGGAGATCAGCCACTGCAGTGGCTAGTGACTATATTCTTATAGAAACAGATGGAGAGTGACAATTTTTAGTTGGCACAGGCCAGGATTCCCTTGGGCTTATGGGAACCATAGAGTCACCAAGAGTACAGAGGGAAGTGGGGCAAAGCCTCTGTGTCTCGGTGGAGGGTTCCTGTTGGTGACTAGTTCTCAGGTATAGACATTGAGGGTAAGACATTCCTTCCCCAAGGAAGACACTATTCTAGCCTTGGATGTGAGGCAGGAGATAGATGGGCTCCAGGCTGGACACTAACAACTAACCTTCTGTTTACATTTCCTGATACAGGAGTTAGGTGGGCTCCAGATTAGATATTTACAACCAGTTCTAACCCTAAGTGAAGAGGAACTAAAGAGCCTCTTAATGAATGTGAAAGAGGAGAACTAAAAAGCTGGGTTAAAACTCAACATTAAAAAAACTAAGATAATGGCATATGGTCCCATCACTTCACGGTCAATCAGTTTCAGTTCAGTTGCTCAGTCATGTCCAACTCTAGGACCCCATGGACTGCAGCTCGCCAGGCCTCCCTGTCCATCACCAACTCCCGGAGTTTACACAAACTCATGTCCACTGAGTCAGTGATGCCATCCAACCATCTCATCTTCTGTTGTCCCCTTCTCCTCCTGCCTTCAATCTATCCCAGCATCGGGGTCTTTTCAAATGAGTCAGTTCTTCGCATCAAGTGGCCAAAGTATTGGAGTTTCAGCTTCAACATCAGTCCTTCCAATGAATATTCAGGACTGATTTCCTTTAGGATGGACTAGCTGGATCTCCTTCTGTCCAAGGGACTCTCAAGGGTCTTCTCCAACACCATAGTTTAAAAGCATCAATTGTCGGTGCTCAGCTTTCTTTATAGTCCAACTCTCACATCCATACATGACCACTGGAGAAACCATAGCCTTAACTAGACGAACCTTTGTTGGCAAAGTAATGTCTCTGCTTTTTAATGGCTGTCTCGGTTGTTCATAACTTTTCTCCCAAGGAACAAGTGTCTTTTAATTTCATGGCTGCAATCACCATCTGCAGTGATTTTGGAGCCCCCCAAAATAAAGTCTGACACTGTTTCCACTGTTTCCCCATATATTTGCCATGAAGTGATGGGACCAGATGCCATGATCTTAGTTTTCTGAATGTTGTACTTTAAACCAACTTTTTCTCTCTCCTCTTTCACTTTCATCAACAGGCCCTTTAAGTTCTTCTTCACTTTCTGCCATAAGTGTGATGTCATCTGCATATCTGAGGTTATTGATATTTCTCCCTGCAATCTTGATTTCAGCTTGTGCTTCTTCAAGCCCAGAGTTTCTCACAATGTACTCTGCATATAAGTTAAATAAGCGGGGTGACAATATACAGCCTTGACGGGCTCCTTTTCCTATTTGGAACCAGTCTGTTTTTCCATGTCCAGTTCTAACTGTTGCTTCCTGACCTGCATACAGGTTTCTCAAGAGGCAGGTCAGGTGATCTGGTATTCCCATCTCTTTCAGAATTCTCCACAATTTATTGTGATTCACACAGTCAAAGGCTTTGGCATAATCAATAAAGCAGAAATAGATGTTTTTCTGGAACTCTCTTGCTTTTTCGATGACCCAGCAAATGTTGGCAATTTGATTTCTTGTTCCTCTGCCTTTTCTAAACCCAGCTTGAACATCTGGAAGTTCACCGTTCATGTATTGTTGAAGCCTTGCTTGGAGAATTTTGAGCATTACTTTATTAACATGTGAGATGAGTGCAATTGTGTGGTAGTTTGAGCATTCTTTGGCATTGACTTTCTTTGGGACTGGAATGAAAACTGACCTTTTCCAATTCTGTGGCCACTGCTGAGTCTTCCAAATTTGCGGACATATTGAGTGCAGCTCTTTCACAGCATCATCTTTTAGGATATGAAATGGCTCAACTGGAATTCCATCACCTCCACTAACTTTGTTCATAATGATGCTTCCTAAGGCCCCCTTGACTTCGCATTCCAGGATATCTGGCTCTAAGTGAACAATCACACCATTGTGATTAACTGGGTCATGAAGATCTTCTTTATATAGTTCTTCTGTGTATTCTTGCCACATCTTCTTAATATCTTCTGCTTTGTTAGTTCCATACCATTTCTGTCCTTTATTGTGCCCATTTTTGCATAAAAATTTCCCTTGGTATTTCTAATTCTATTGAAGAGATCTCTAGTCTTTCCCATTCTGTTGTTTTCCTCTATATCTTTGCAATGATCACTGAGGAAGGCTTTCTTATCTCTCCTTGCAATTCTTTGGGACTCTGCATTCAAATGGGTATATCTTTCCTTTTCTCCTTTGCTTTTCACTTCTCTTCTTTTCACAGCTATTTGTAAGGCCTCCTCAGACAGTCATTTTGCTTTTTTGCATTTCTGTTTCTTGGGGATGGTCTTGATCCCCGTCTCCTGTGCAATGTCAAGAACCTCTGTCCATAGTTCATCAGACACTCTGTCTATCAGATCTAGTCCCTTAAGTCTATTTCTCACTTCCAGTGTATAATTGGGGGGCAGGAGGGGTGGAAACAGTGACAGACTTAATTTTCTTGGGCTCCAGAATCACTGTGGATGGTGACTTAGCCATGAAATTAAAAGATACTTGCTCCTTGAAAGAAAGATATGACAAACCTAGACAACATATTAAAAAGCACTTTGCTGACACAGGTTGCTCTCCTCAGCACAAAACAGGCAAATGAATCCAGGAAATTAGGTGTTGAGGCAGGGAAAACAACTTACTCAGAAAACTGGCTGACCAAGAAGATAGCAGACTAATGTCTCAGAGTAACCATCTTGTTGGTGTATGGATGCCAGATTCTTTTACAGAGCCAGAGAGAGAGAAGCAATTAAGAAGTAAAGTCAAAAGGCAGAAAAGAGAGGGAGAGGTTGTGAGGAAATAAAGGGCCATCAGTCTTGCAAAACATCTCTGGGAAGGGCCAAGCCTTTAGAAGGGTGTGTTAATCTCACTCTCACTCTTTCTTTTTAAAATTTTTTATTTTTGTAGACATTCACAGGTGAGTTGAGAAAAGAAGAGAAGCAAAGGGCAAAGGAGAAGGGAAAGATATACCCATCTGAATGCAGAGTTCCAAAGAATAGTAAGGATAAATAAGAAAGCCTTTTCAAGTGAAAAATGCAAAGAAACAGAAGAAAACAATAGAATAAGAAAGACTAGAGATCTCTTTTCAGCAGTAGCCACAGTACTGGAAAAGGTCAGTTTTCATTCCGATGCCAAAGAAGGGCAATGCCAAAGAATGTTCAAACTACCACGCAAATGCACTCATTTCACATGGTAGCAAGGTAATGCTCAAAATCCTTTTTAAGCTAGGCTTCAACAGAATATTAACCAAGAATCTCCAGATGTACAAGCTGGATTTAGAAAAGGCAGAGGAACCAGAGATCAAATTGCCAACATCTGCTGGATCACAGAAAAAGCAAGGGAATTCCAGAAAAGCATCTACTTCTGTTTCATTGATTATGCTAAAGCCTTTGACTTTGTGGATCATAACAAACTGTGGAAAATTCTTCAAGAGATGGGAATATCAGACCACCCTACCTGCCTCATGAGAAACCTGTATGCAAGTCAAGAAGCAACAGTTAGAACTGTACATGGAACTGTGGACTGGTTCAAAATTGGGAAAGGAGTTCTTCAAGGCTGTGTATTGTCATCCTACTTATTTAACTTACACGCAGAGTACATCATATGAAATGTCAGGCTGGATGAAGCACAAGCTGGAATCAAGAGATAGTGAAGGGCAGGAAAGCCTGGAATGCTGCAGTCTGTGGGGTTGCAAAGAGTCAGACACAACTGTGTCTGAACAAGAACAACAGATAGGCAGGGTCAGATTATCTCTCTATGAACCAAACAGAGGCATTTTAGTTTAACAGTCAGGCAGAGGGGGCAGAGTCCTTTGAGGCAGGCCAGTATGTATGATTATAGTAACAACAGCAACAAAAATCAAGTCAAAGAAAGAGTTCCAACATGGAGTCAGAATTGGTTCTTTCCTGCAATATAATGAATATTTCCCCTTCCATTTAAAAAACTGTGGTAAAATATATATATAACATAAGATCAACCATTTAGGCATTTTAAGTGTACAATTCAGTGGGATTAATTACATTTACCATGTTGTTCAATCACCATCACTATCAATTTCCATAACTTTTTCATCACCCCAAACAGAAACACTGTACCCATTAAGCAGTAGCACCCCCAAACCCTTCTTTTTAGCCCCTGGTAAAATCTGAGCTTCCCAGGTGGCTCAGTGGTAAAGAATCTGCTTGTCAATGCAGGAGACACAAGAGACATGGGTTAGATCCCTATGTCAGGAAAATCCCTGGAGGAGAAAGTGGTAGCCCATGTCAGTATTCTTGCCTGGAGAATCTTATGGGCAGAGGAGCCTGGTGGGCTACAGTCCATATGGTAACAAAGAATCGAACATGACTGAGCACACCCGCACACAACCTCTGATCTACTTTCTGTCTATGAATTTGCCTAATGTACCTATTTCTCTTGTGGAATCAGACAGTATTTATTCTTGGATATCTGGTTTATTTCACTTGACATAATGTTTTCAAGATTACGATGAGTCTTTTTATTTTCATTTTTACTTGTTTTTCTGCTTTTTTTTTTTTTTTTTATGAGGGGAAATGTTTGGTCTACTACCTGCTTAGAAATAAATCAGTGTAGTGATGTCTTTTATTTTTGTTTTTGCTTGGAGCATCTTTTATAACATGGAGTAAATGCTTAAAAATCCTATTTGTGTATTCTCCTTCCTTTGGTTTTGGCTCATGCACTTATGGCATGTTCTTTCTACAGGCACCTTATTCTATCTTCCATACCACCCCACAGTTTCCCCTGCTCCTGAGATGTTTGCATATACTTACCAGAGTAACAAGAGCTCTTGACCTTGCATCTGGTGAAGCAGATGACATTATTCCTTGGATATCCTGTTCTTTCTCCCCAAATCTGGGATAGGAATATCTTGAAGCTGGGGTAAGAAAATTTTTTGGATTGCCTGCTGTTCACTGCCTTCTAGTTTTATTTCACATTCAGTCATCATTTTTCTCTCAGTGATCATAGGCAAGATTGTGACTATTCCTTCAAGTTCCTTGATAGTTAATTTGGTAAAGAATTCGCCTGCAATGTGGGAGACTCTGGTTTGATTCATGGATAAGGAAGATCTTCTAGAGAAGGGATAGGCTACCCACTCCAGTATTTTGCCCTGGAGAATTCCACAGACTGTATAGTCTGTGGAGTCACAAAGAGTTGGACATGACTGAATGACTTTCACTTTAAGTTCCTCAGTTCCTTTTAAATGTTTTATATCAGTTTTCATAAACATGGCCCAGCAATGGCTAAGGTTCCATGGCTCCTTCTCAGCTGGCTTACCCTGGCCTCTGCTCCCTTTATCTCTTTGGGCAGCATCAAAAAAATAATAGTACTGTTGAGGAGAAAGAAAATGTTACTCTTCTAGGTTCTTCTGGCTAGTCTAAGAATTAATATGCCAGGAAAAAATAAAATCTCATTTCATACAGACTGAAACACTACATACATGAGAGGGCCAGAGAACCATATACTTGAGAAGTTTAAAGGCAGAAAGATAAAATGAGGGATATATATCATTCTGAAAACTAAGCAATGGGACAGGAGCCTGAGGCTTCCAAGGACATTCCAAGATCACCCACAGGATGATAAAGAAGAACACCAGATATTTGGTGATTAGCTATGTGCCCTGCCATACTGATGGGGCCACTTAAGTAACATTTATCTCTGGTAATAATTCTTCCCTAAGGAAAAAAAAAAATCCCCAATTTAAATTCTTTTGGGTAGTTAAGGGAAGGGTAGCTGTTTTTCTTGAATCCTCAGGGTCTTGATTATCTTTAGCTAAAAAATAATCCTCATACAAAAGTGGCACATTTGGTGGAGACTGGTTCTGAATCCTAACAGTTGTGATAGTTGTGTAGGGGAAGCTACACAAACTCTTGGCTCAAACACCATCCCAGATTATAAAGAACAGATTAACAAGAAAAAAACAAAAGTTTAACAAACATGTACACTTCATGTTTACATGGGAGATATCTAGGAAAACTGAGTAAGACTCCCTGAAATGGTCCAAGACACAAACTTGAACAACATTTTTAGCTAAAGACAAAAGAAAGATGTAGGGGAGGGTGGCAGTCTAGATATGGGAGGTTAGCAGAAAAGAAAGGTAAGATTTGTTATGCAGATTTAACTGGGTGCCTTCTCCATTGACAAGGTTCTCTTGCTGTTTAGAGCCAGACTTTCCCCCCTGGTACAGAGAAAGAAAGAAAGAAAGAAAGTGAAGTCTCTCAGTCGTGTCCGAATCTTTACAACCTCATGGACTGTAGCCTACCAGGCTCCTCTGTCCATGGGATTTACCAGGCAAGAGTACTGGAATGGGTTGCCATTTCCTTTTCTGGTACAGAGAAGGAGACACAGATAGAGACTTCCTTTATAAACGTAAATTTCAATAGAAAGAAAATGCTTTTAGGAAATTTCCTGGTGGTCTAGTGTTTAGGATTTAACGCATTCTCTGCTGTGGTCTGGATTCAGTCCCTGATAGGGGAGAACTTAGATCCTACAAGCCACATGGCATGGCAAAAATTAAAAAAAAAATTTTTTTTTATAGGTTATCCTGTACCAGACCACCTGACCTGCCCCTTGAGAAACCTGTATGCAGGTCAGGAAGCAACACTTAGAACTGGACACGGAACAACAGACTGGTTCCAAATAGGAAAAGGAGTACGTCAAGGCTGTATATTGTCACCCTGCTTAGTTAACTCATATGCAGAGGACATCATGAGAAATGCTGGGCTGGAGGAAGCATAAGCTGGAATCAAGATTGCAGGGAGATATATCAATAACCTCGAATATGCAGATGACACCACCCTTATGGCAGAAAGTGAAGAAGAACTTAAAGGGCCTGTTGATGAAAATGAAAGAGGAGAGTGAAAAAGTTGGCTTAAAGCTCAACATTCAGAAAACTAAGATCATGGCATCTGGTCCCATTACTTCATGGTAAATAGATGGGGAAACAGTGGAAACAGTGGCTGACTATTTTTCTGGGCTCCAAAATTACTGCAGATGGTGATTGCAGCCATGGTATTAAAAGACGCTTATTCCTTGGAAGGAAAATTATGACCAACCTAGTCAGCACATTAAAAAGCAGAGACATTACTTTGCCAACAAAGGTCCATCTAGTCAAGGCTATGGTTTTTCCAGTGGTCATGTATGGATGTGAGAATTGGACTATAAAGAAAGCTGAGCGCTGATAAATTGATGCTTTTGAGCTGTGGTGTTGGAGAGGAGTCTTGAGAGTCCTTTGGACTGCAAGGAGATCCAACCAGTCCATCCTAAAGGAGCTCAGTCCTGGGTGTTCATTCGAAGGACTGATGTTGAAGTTGAAACTCCAGTACTTTGGCCACCTGATGTGAAGAGCTGACTCATTTGAAAAGACCCTGATGCTGGGACAGATTGAAGGCAGGAGGAGAAGGGGACGACAGAAGATGAGATGGTTGGATGGCATCACTGGCTCGATGGACATGGGTTTGGGTGGACTCCAGGAGTTGGTGATGGACAGGGAGGCCTGGCGTGCTGCGGTTCATGGGGTTGCAAAGAGTCAGACACGACTGAGCGACTGAACTGAACTGAACTGAACTGTGTCTGCTTTCCCTCAAAAATAATCAGCTGAAAATAATCCATATGCCCAAAGGCATATTTTGGGATTGCATACTGTTACCCTTCAATACCCATTTATTTTATCCTCAAGACAATCTTGCAAAAGAGACAGAGGTGAGGTTTATTTTTCTCACTTTAAAAATGAAGAAACTTAAGGTATAGAGAATTTATTTATTTATTTTTCCATTTATTTTTATCAGTTGGAGGTTAATTACTTTATAATATTGTAGTGGTTTTTGCCATATATTGACATGAATCAGCCATGGATTTACATGTATTCCCCATCCCGATACCCCCTCCCGCCTCCCTCACCACCCCACCCCTCTGGGTAACTGGAGCCCACTATACAGAGTGAAGTAAGCCAGAAAGATAAAAACAGAAAAAGGCGAGGGAGGTATAGAGAATTTAGAGGACTGCACAAATTCATGGCGCTTATAAGTGGCAGAGCAAACACTGCAACCATGATTAGTGATTGGTTGCTAGGCCTCATCTCAGCCTGACAAAGAAAGCACTCAATAAACATTTGTTAAATGAATGAATGATGTTCTTGTGTTTGTTCCTGTCTGATTGGCCATTCTGTTGACAGGCTTGACAAAAAGCTAACTATTTCTTAGAGTAAGCAGAGTTTTCCCACACCTACTTACTTCCAGGTGTCTCAGTAATGCTATTGTTATTTGGACAAATTTTCAATGGATACTTTACTTTATCCAAGTGTAGGAGATCTTTAATTTATAAACATTCTCAAAATAATATTAAAGGAAAATAACATGTGAGAAAGTAGAGGACTTGGTTCACTGTTCATTCACAAAACGCATATTTAGTAACATTTGTCTAGCACATTAAAACAGGAAGGAAGAGGGATAATGGAAATTGAGTTTGGGCCTAAAGGACAAAATATTTTTATAATTAAATAGAAGAAAGCCACTCATGGACTTATGGTGATAGTGAACCATGAATTGAAGAATATGATAAATTCTTTTGCACCTGAGATTCAAAAAGAAAAAAATATTCTACAGTATATATTTCTTTCCACGCAGTAATAGAGGAGACAAACAAAAGATCTAAGCCCTTCTAAAGAAATGTAGTTTTTGGATTTTACTTTTATTTTGTAGGTTGCATTCTTTTGGAGAAGTGCAATCTCCAAAGAAAGAAAATTCTTTTCGGTTTTGCAGTCCTCAAATGCAGGCCATTTCTGCCAGTTGCTAGCAGATCTTTTCTGCCACCTGGGGAGTTGCTCTCAATTGTATTGACTTTCCGTGACCTTCCTTTATCATGCAAACCAAGGCAGTCAAATTGGCTGAGCTGGGTCCTCCCCAGTCCCCAGCAGATGGTCATTACTCATAGCAAGTGAATGGTAGGATTATTGCTGGGCTCTGGTTCTGCCTACCACTCTATAAACCAGTACACAGGTCAAGGTCCCAAGATTAGACAGATATTTGCCATGGCTGATATTCTGTCATTGCCTCTGGAATGAATTCCTATTTTGAAAACTTTAAATGTTTCCACATCACAAGTGAGGGCTGATCCAAAATATTATGCATTATGTTGGTTTGAATTCTTAAATCACTTACATGTAACAGGAAAAACGCTATTTCAGTGCTAGTCATGAGAGAAATAGAAAAAAAAATCTTGTTAATAAAAATATATTGTAAGTTTTTGTTTTAATGAAAAGCTATTTTTTTATGTAAAGATAATATTTTCTGACTCTAAAATATCTTCTCTTTAGAAAAGCTGGAAAGCAAATTACAATGGAAAAAATCTGTTTAAGAATCACATCTCCCAGAGATGAGACAAATAACTTTTGGTTGAATCGTATTTACTTCCAATCTCTTATCTGTACACCTGCATTTTCACTAAATTAGAACTTGCTAAATATACATTTTTAATTTTTGCATTATTTCACTGAATAATGTTTCATAAATCATTGACAAATTTCATTGATAATAGTTCAATCAAAGTGTTTTTGAATACTGACATGGTTTATCATATAGACATCTCATTTTTAAAAAACTCAAGTTATAAAGTGTGAAAAGAAAAATTTCTATAGACAGTTTACTGATCTGCTAGCTTTTACTCAGAGATTCATACTCGGGCAGCATCCATTCTGGCAGATAGGAAGGGGCTCCAAAGAGCTGTACAACACAAGAGGTTTTAGTAGCCCAATGTGAGCAGCAACAAGCAGTGTACCCGGGGATGTGCTGATTGGTTAGAGCAGGGTTACTTCCTTATTTTTAGCCAAGGTAAGTTTCAGAGCAGGTTGGATAAACTCTGCTGAGGAGGCAAGCACTGATTGGTCAGTCTGGACCTTCCTTCTCTGGGAGCAGAGCATAGAAAGTTAAATTTTAGTTTATCGTGAATGACTCCATCTTGGGCCTACTTTAAGAATTTTAACATAAGGGGAATTTCTGTGCAACTGTTAAGGGCTTTAGAGTTTGATGATGGTACACAGTTATTACATCTAACTTCAGTTAAACATTTATGACTTTAATTTTCACCTGTTTATTAATTTTTTAAAAAATAGAATAGTATGGAGAATTACATAACCAATACTTTTGTATTCACATGACTGAGCGACTGAACTTCACTGAACTGAACTGAATGTTTCATCATTTTTCTCTGAACATTTTAATAAATAATTGGGACATTACCAGTGTAGTTGAATGCTACTTTATATATCTCCCTGCATTTCCACATTACAAACCTCACTAGTGGAGTCGTTAGGGAAAGCACACTGACTGAAACCACCCACCCTGGGCAGGCACCATAGTAACTATTTGCATGAGTTGTTTTATGACAGGAGGTCCTGCTAAGGAACCGGGAACTAATAAGCCACCACCAACTGGAAGAGTTTGGGAAAGGTCAAAAGGAGACACCACGTGTCCGACCACCTCCCAGAATCCTTCTCTCTGGCATCCATCTTGGCTGAACAAGGCGTGCACCACCAGGAACGACTCTGAGTCAGAATGATTAGCTAAAGACAACTGGGAAACGAATCCCATCACCATAAAACCCGAGACTGCAAGCCATGTGGCAGAGCAGCTCTCCTGGGTTTCCTTACCCTGACAGGCTCCGCCCGGGTGCCCTTTCCCAATAAAATCTCTGCTTTGTCAGAACATGTGTCTCCTCAGACAATTCATTTCTGAGTGTTAGACAAGAGCCCCGTTTTGGGCCCTGGAAGTGGTCCTCCTTCTGTTGCAGGAAGGGCTCTTGTCTAACACTCGGAAATGAATTGTCCGAGGAGACACATGTTCTGACAAAGCAAGAGATTTTATTGGGAAAGGGCACCCAGGTGGAGAGCAGTAGGTAAGGGAACCCAGGAGAACTGCTCTGCCGCGTGGCTCGAAGTCTTGGGTTTTATGGTGATGGGATTAGTTTCCGGGTAGTCTTTGGCTAATCATTCTGATCCAGAGTCTTTCTTGGTGGCGCACACATCGCTCAGCCAAGATGGATGCTATCGAGAGGGATTCTGGGAAGTGGACGAACACGCGGTGTGTCCTTTTGACCTCTCCAGAACTCTTCCGGCTGGTGGTGGCTTATTAGTTCCGTATTCCTTATCAGGCTCTCCTGTCATAAAACAACTCATGCAAATAGTTACTATGGTGCCTGGCCAGGGTGGGCGGTTTCAATCAGTGTGCTTCCCCTAACACTTCCTGCAACAGAGTCAATTTTATTTTTTTTACTTTTTGTAGACAAAGATTATATTTTATGTATCTTGAAAACTACATAATGGAATCAATGCATATGATTCTGCAACTTTTATCTATTGTCAGCATTGTCTTTTGAGATCTGTTGATCCATATAGATTGATTCTTTCCATAGAAATGGTAATCCATATTCTACTCTGTTGTTTAAATGCTAAGTCATGTTGGATTCTTTTGCGACCCCATAGGCTGTAGCCCGGCCAGTCTCCTCTGTCCATGGGATTTCCCAGGCAAGAAAACTGGAGTGGGTTGCTGTTTCCTTCTCCAGAGGGTCTTCCCAACCCAGGAATCAAAATCCGAGTCTCCTGCTTGGCAGGCAAAGTCTTTACCACTGAGCTACCAGGGAAGCTCATTCTACCCCGTGAACATGCCAACATTTTTTATCCATCTCCCAACTGACTAATGAGCTGTTTTAACAAGAAATTTTCTTGTTGCAATGTAGCATATTTGTTTAAGTCTCTTTATATACTTGTGTTAGAGATAATAAAGAGTGAAAAAATTTCTGTGTTGTAGGGTATGCTAATTTCAAGTTAATAGGTATTACTCCAATAATTTTTCAAACAAGTTCTAGCAACGTATATGTTCCTGTTTCCTCACATCCTTGTGAATACTTGATATTATATGACTTAAAAATTTTTGTCAGTCTGCTAATTATAAAATATGTAATTACATTCTATTGTGTACTTTCCTGAATACTGAAAAGATCGAAAACTTTTCTACATGTTCTTTGGTTATTCTTCATTTGTGAATTGCAAGATCAATTCTTTATTTTAAGAAGAAACACAAACCAGGACTTTCCTCGTGGTCCAGTGGCTCAGACTCTGCACTTCCAATGCAGAGGGTCTAGGTTCCATCCCTGGTCAGGAAAATAGATTCCACATGCCACAACTGAAAATTCTACATGCCAGAACAAAGATCAAAGATTTTGCAGGCCACAGCTAAGACCCAGCACAGCCAAATAAATAAGCAAAAATAAAACAAATGTTATTTTTAAAAAAAACCCAGTGTAATTTCGATGTTCTCTTTGCCTCTTTTCATTGATTTGTTCTCTTTATATTCTGAATACTGTGAAAGAAAATTCATATTTTATGGCAAGACAAAGATTTAAACATAAAAGAATTTCTCTGCCCTTTTGCCTTCTCTCCCTCTGCTGTATCTGCATTATGCATTGACCAGACCTCCCCCATCAGCAGGAATACCTGTTCAAACCTAAACAGCAACATTCTTCTGGCATTAACAAGACAATTCCTTAAAAGATAACATTCCTCCTTAATCTTGTAAAGGGCCAGATCTGGATTGCATAAATTGTAAATAATACATCATTTATTATATAGCCCCTTATCTCAAAAACTTAAACAATAACCGTGCCTAGACTTCTAATGGGCAGAACAGTTCTCAGAACTTTCTGAGATTATAATTCTGATGTTATAATTCTCAATTTGGCTAGAATAAAATTTTCCATTTTTTCAGATCACCTAATTTCTTTGTTAACATAATCTTTTGTGATTTGTCTTTGAATAAAAGCTTATGACAATGATTTTGTTTGAAAGTTTTAATATCAAAGTACCAAAATTTACACTGTTTTCTTTATGATTTCTGTTTAAAAATTTTTTTATTTTGTTGTTAAGAAATCCATCATTGCTCCAAAGTTTTAAAAATATTATAATTTTCTACTGAATTTTAATTTCTATTATTTTTTATGAAAGTGTAGTTGCTTTATAGTGTTGTGTTGGTTTTAGGTGTACAGAGAAGTGATTTATATATATATACATATACATATATATATATATACATATACACACATACATATATATTTTCAGATTATTTTCCCTTACAAGTTATTATAAAATATTGACTAGAGTTCCATGTGTTACACAGTAGGTCCTGTTGGTTATCTATTTTATATGTAGTAATGTATCTGTTGGGCAGGGCTTCCCTGGTGGCTCAGAGGTTAAAACGTCTGCCTGCAATGCAGAAGACCCGGGTTCAATCCCTGGGTTGGGAAGATCCCTTGGAGAAGGAAATGGCAACCCACTCCAGTATTCTTGCCTGGAGAATCCCATGGACGGAGGAGCCTGGTAGGCTACAGTCCACAGGGTCGCAAAGAGTTGGACACGACTGAGTGACTTCACTAATGTATCTGTATACATTAATCTCAAACTTCTAATTTATCCCTCTCTGAAATTTTTAAATAATTATTTTTACAATTAAGTTTGATATTCTTTTGGAGTTTTTTCAAGAAATGAAATCTAACTTTACTTTTCCCATACGATAATCCAGTTGACTCAGGGTCATTTACTGAGTTATCCATTATTTTCCTAGCAATTTGCTTTAACATCTAACACATTAGAGCCTCATATGATTGATTGTGTTTCTGGGGCCTTTCATATATTTGTTGGGCTTCCCTGGTGGCTCAATTGTAAAGAATCTGCCTACAATGTAGGAGACCTGGGTTTGATCCTTAAGCTGGGAAGATCCCCTGGAGAAGGAAATGGCAACTCACTCCAGTATTCTTGCCTGGAGAATTCCATGGACAGAGGCGCTTGGTGGGCTTCAGTCCATGGGATTACAAAGAATTGGACTTGACTGAGCGAATTAGTCCCTATATAATACTGTCTTCATTTATATGACTTTATAGTAAATTTAAGTATCTCCTCTTACTTTTCAGTATTATTTTAGACTTTTATTCTTTTCCATGACTTTACCAAACTGTTGACCTGAAACAAATAGACAACCAGAGATTTCTCCAGTAAATATTTCTTTATCCTGGATAGCAGAGAATTGCAATTCAGGGTCTGTAGTTATGGCGAGTCACATGTAAGTTCCTGAAGGACAAAGAAAGGAGCATGTTTTTTATAAGGAGGAAAAGGAAGATGGGAGGGCTATAGTAACCAAAGAACCCATGACTTTCGAATGGCTGAGTCCCTGCCAGGAAAGGAGTCTTTCTTTTTCCCACTGGCCTCTGTTACCATCATAGGGTATGAGAGCTCCCCCTCTGGTCTTCTAATTCTATTTAATTCAGGTTTCTATTGATTAATGTTTTACAAAACCATTGAGGAGTTTAAAGATGATGTCTTCTATTCCTACTTTGCTAAGAGATTTATCATAAATGAATGTTGAATTTTATGATGTGTTTTCATCTAAATCTATTGAAAAGATTTAGCAAAGACTTTCTCTTTGTTAAATCTGACATTGTAAATTATATTGATAGTTTTTAAAAATATCTATATTGGTAGTTTTGTGTTAACCCTCCTTGAACTGACAAAAGTTTGCTTGATCATGACATATTGTTTTGTGGCCACACACACCACATTTATACTACACATCCTTTGAGGTTATATTGACTAGCTCTCCTTTGTTGTTACCTATTTCATTAGTTTTCTTGCTTGTTTTTATTCTGTCATTTTCCACATTTTATTTTAGTTTGCTTGCTTATTGTTATTCTTAATATCTTGAGTGGAAATGTTAATTTATGTCTTCAAATTATATCTTTCAAGGCTACAGATATTCCTCAGAGCATTAATCATGGCATATTTCACAAATTTGAAGTGTAGGTTTTTCAGTTTGTTTTTTTTTATTTCAGTATTAAATACTGCTGTCATCACTTTGATTTTCTTTTCAAATCATGATTTTTTTTTCCAAAAAATATATGCAATTATCTCTTTTTAAATTGGAACTCTTCCTAACACATACACAAAAATAAATTCAAAATAGATTAAAACCTAAATTTGAGACCAGACACTATAAAATTTTTAGAGAAAAACAGGCAGAACACTCTGACATAAATCACAGCAATATTTTGTTTGACCCACACCCTAGAGTAATGAAAATAAAAACAAAAATAAACAAATGGGATCTAATTAAACTTAAAAGCTTTGGCACAGCAGAGGAAACCACAAACAAGATGGAAAGACAACCATCAGAATGGGAGAAAATATTTGCAAATGAAGCAACTGACAAGGGACTAATCTCTAAAATATTCAAATAGCTCATGCAGCTCAATATTTTTCAAAAAAGAAAACCACAAAGAGCCAAATAAAAAAAATGGGCAGAAGATCTAAATAGACATTTCTCCAAAAAGACATATAGATGGTCAACAAACATATAAAAAGATGTTTAACACCACTAATTATTAGAGAGATGCAAATCAAAACTACCAGGAGGTATTACCCCAAACCAGTCAGAATGGTCATTATCAAAAAGTCTACAAACAATAAATGCTGGAGAGAGTGTGGAGAAAAGGGAACCCCCTTACATGATTGGTAGGAATGTATTAGTGCAGCCATTATGGAGAACACTATAGAGGTTCCTTAAACTAAACCTAGAACTACCATATGATTCAGTGATCCTACTCCTACTCTCAGTATATACTTCATTATATACTGGGTATATACATGGAGAAAACCATAATTCAAAAAGATACATGCACCCCAGTGTTCATTGTAGCACTATTTACCATAGCCAGGACATGGAAGCAAACTAAATGTCCATAGATGGAGGAATGTGTAGAGAAGGTGTGGTACATATATACAATGGAAAGTTATTCATCCATAAAAAAACAAATAATGACATTTGCAGTGACATGGATGGACCTGGAGATTGTCATACTGAGTGAAGTAAGTTAGAGAAAAATATATTATATCCCTTATATGTGAAATCTAAAAAAATGATAAAAATGACTTATTTACAAAATAGAAATAGACTCATAGATATAAAAGTCAAACTTTTGCTTGCCAGGAAGGATAGATGGGGGTTGTAAATTGGGAGATAGGGATTGATATATACATACTACTATATATAAAATGGATAACTAACAAGGATCTAATGGACAGCACAGGGAACTCTTCTCAATGCTCTGTAATGTTCTATATAGGAAAATAATCCAAAAAAGAATCTAAAAAAGTATATACATATGTATAACTGATTCACTTTCATGTACAGGAGAAGTTAACACAACATTGTAAATCAACTATACTTTAATAAAAATTTAAAAAGAAATGGGGGGGAGTGGTTGGGGGAGGGAAAGCTCTTTTTTACTCCAGAATGCCAGCTAATAAATGCAGAACAATTGATTCAATTAGAAAATTGCCATTTGACAATGAACATAGAATAATTACCTTAGAGGAAAGTCATCAAGGGAGCCTAAAATGTATAAGTGAAATGTGATGACAAATAGGATTCTCACATAGTGTCAAAATATCTCTCTGGGAGTGCTAAATCACTTCAGTCATGTCTGACTCTTTACAACCCCATGAACTGTAGTACTAGTCCACCAGGCTCCGTTGTCCATGGGATTTCTCAGTCAAGGATAATGGAGTGGGTTGCCATGTCCTCCTCCAGGGGATCTTCCTGACCCAGGGATCAAACCCGCATCTCTTATATCTCCTTCATTGGCATGCAGGTTCTTTACCACTAGTGCCACCTGGGAAGTCCAAAATATCTCTCAAAAAGGTATATATTATGTCAACTGAAAGAAAAACACACAATATAAAAGCTGTAAGTTTAAGTTTTTTCAGACTTCTACTGAGGAATGTAGCCTGGGAGACAGCTGTTCAATACCTCTGAGAAACCTGCTCTGAAAACGTGGAGAAAGAAGCCAATTTATCTGTGATTTTTGGCTGGGGAATACAAGAAGTCAAGGATATATATAGTGAAGGTGCTTAGTCTTGTGACTCTTTGTGACCCCATGGACTGTAGCCTACCAGGTTCCTCTGTCCATGGAATTTTCCAGGCAAGAGTACTGGAGTGGATTGCCATTTCCTTCTCCAGCAGTCAAGGATACATTTTGGTAAAAGATTTCTACTAGTCACAAAGAACAAATATCTCAACTTAATGATTTTAGTGCTTTTCTATGAATGAAAATATGCAAGAATCTAGGTTCAAAAAATTTTCTTCCGAGATTATAAATCTAACTATCTAGGGGAACTGCTTGTCCAAAGCACATAGCATCCTGTACTTACCATCTTCTGGAACCAAAATCTTCATCTTGTTTCACCTTAATTTTCTGTCAGAAGCCCAATATACACTGTTCATTAGAGACTGCAGTGGGTGAATCTGTGTAGAATTAGATAGGGAGCAAAAATGCTCTTTTGTTCTTTGTTTACAGTTAAGAAAGGGAAAACAATAATAAGTGGAGAAATTTGGCAGATATCGTCTTAACCATGTAAGATCCCCTGGAGAAAGCAATGGCAATCCACTCCAATATTCTTGCCTGGGAAATCCCATGAACAGAGGAGCCTGGTGGGCTACAGTCTATGAGGTTGCAGAGTCAGACACGACTGAGCACACACAAGCACTATCTTAATCACGTGGTCAAGTTGAGTTCATTAGAAATGGTGGGGGGCAGGTTGAGGTGGGGAGGGAGGAACTTCCCTGGTGGTTCAGTGGTTAAGATTCCATCCTTTCAATGCAGGGGCATGGGTTCAGTCCCTAGTCGCTTCCACGTGTGGCAGAGTGAGACCAAAAAAAAAGAAAAGAAACAAAGAAAGAAACGAAAGAAAAATGGGATAAATCAATATTTTTCAACTAGGTCATGAACATCGCCAATTTATACTCAGATGGTTTTATCCATTACATAACATTTCCCCTTGAGCCATGGATTCCTGGCTTGTTTATCAGAAGCAATTCAAACCAACCAGCTTCTTCCTGTTAGCAGCATTCCATAGATAAGGACTCTCTTGCTAGCAAACCCCTTTAGCTCTTTTGTTAGGAGGTAATCATTAGCATGTTTCCAAGGAGATATGGTCTAATCACCTGCCTTATTTCTGCCCTCACTCCCTATCCCCCCAATCAGAGAAGAGGAGAGACTGCAGGCTGATCACTTAACCCTTTCTTTCCCATTTGTGCTAAGCAGATTCAGTTGTGTCCGACTCTTTGCAACCCCATGAACCATAGCCTGCTAGGCTCCTCTGTCCATGGGATTCTCTAGTCAAGAATACCAGAGTGGGCTGCCATTCCCTTCTCCAGGGGGTTTTTCCAACCCTGGGATTGAACCCACATCTCTTACATCTCCTGCAATGGCAGGCAGGTTCTTTACAACTAGCACCACCTGGGAAGCCCTTCCTTCATAGACATCACAAATATATTCATGTATTCTTCTCTATTCATTTTTCACCCTGGCATGCTTCATTAAATAGAAATTCTTGGTCTAGATATAACAGTGTTTATCAATAGTTTGCTTTAAAGTTTTTACTTTTGAAAATTATGTTTATGAAATCACTTCCAACCTCAGGTCACAAAGATATTCTGCTTTATATTATTCTAGGAACTATATTGGGTTCAGTTCAGTTGCTCAATTGTGTCCTACTCTTTGCCACCCCATGAACTGCAGCACACCAGGCCTCCCTGTCCATCACCAACTCCCAGAATTTACTCAAACTTATGTCCATTGAGTTGGTGATGCCATCCAACCATCTCATCCTCTATCATCCCCTTCTCCTCCTGTCCTCAATTTTTCCCAGCATCAGGGTCTTTTCAAATGAGTCAGCTCTTCACATCAGGTGGCCAAAGTATTAGAGTTTCAGCTTCAACATCAATCCTTCCAATGAACACCCAGGACTGATCTCCTTTAGGATGGACTGGTTGAATCTCCTTGCTGTCCAAGGGACTCTCAAGAGTTTTCTCCAACACTGCAGTTCAAAAGCATTAATTCTTTTGCACTCAGCTTTCTTTATAGTCCAACACTCACATCCATACATGACCACTGGAAAAACCACAGTCTTGACTAGACAGAACTTTGTTGGCAAAGCAATGTCTCTGCTTTTTAATATGCTGTCTAGGTTGGTCATAACTCCTTCCAAGTGTTATGCCCGATGTCCGAATCCCCGAGCGGGAAGAGAGAAGGCCTCCAAGACAATGCAACTCGCAAAAAGGGAAGTTTATTGCTGACTCGAGTCAGGGCTCCTGCCGCATCCAACGCAGTGGTGCGGGGTCAGAGCCCCGAGTTCAAGCTGTTACACAAATTTATAGGGTGAGCACACGCTGTTGATAGTTGGTTTAAGTGGATTGCAAAGCAATTTCATTTGGCAAAACTTTCGTGCGCGCGGGGCTTTCCCGGGGGTTTCCGCCCCGTTCCTAATTGGCAAACAGTGGTCAGTGTTAAGCAAAAACTGATCCAGGTGGCCTGATAATCTTAATCACCCAGAAGTAGGAAGGCCTACTCCTAATCTAAGATGCCTGCCATGGCATTACTTCTGCTCGCCTCACATTCCCCTCTGTCTGTTGTTCAAGTAGAGGAATCTTCCTCTTTTCCATCTTGGGCCACTGGCTGATATTGACTAGTTAGTTTAAAATACATGGGAGTATCAGTAATAGCACTATAAGTGGACCCAGGAGGGTGGAAATTAAGGTAGTCAGCCAGGGGGAGCGTTGAAACCAAGACTCAAACCATCTCTGCTGGGCTTCCCGTTCTCTCTTTCGTTGCGCCAGTTCCTCTCTCACTTTTGCCATAGATTCTCTTACCACTCTTGTATGGTCTGCATAGAAACAACATTCTTTTCCCAGAGCTGCGCAGACCCCACCCTGTTGGAGAAAAATCAAGTTTAATCCTCTCTTATTCTGCAAGACCACCTCAGACAAGGAAGTCAAAGTCTTCTCTAAGTGACTGATTATTTTATGTGAGTTATATCTTCATCTACAGCAGCTCGTAGGGAGGAAAGCCCTTGGCCTTGCAGAGATAGTGGAGCTTGATTACATTGCACCCGTATCTGAGGTACTTGGCCATGGGGATTGCACCACACCCAGGGCTACCAAATCTCTGTTTCCTACATCCCATTCCCGGGGCCCATCACAAGAGGTTACACAACTCCACCTCCTGCAATAATAGCTTTCCATGCCACCACAGGTTTTCAAGTTATTTCTTATGTTACCCGGGCATACAAAGAACCCCTCTTGGCCGAGTTTTCCCCCGGTCCCTATGGCCCCCCCATGGCCCGAATTGTGGGTATTTCCCCCGGGGTCCTTCCCCGGGGAAGACTCCCCTCAGATCAAAGTAAAGGTCTGGCCACCAGGTGTTCGGAGGGTGAACTCCTGAGGTTTCGTTGAGCAGCTCATGGGTCTGCCCATCGCTGAGTTTCCAGGTGATCTTGGCAGGTTGATGGGGGTTGCGACTAGTCGCTCCTGGGTCAGTAAGGGCAGCCATCAACAGGAGAATTAGGAGGCCTCCTGGCGGACGAGTTTCAGCTTCAAAGGATTTGACAGGTGAGGACTCACCTTTCATTCTGCTCACGCTTTTTCTTGTTCTTCCGGTGTGGGTTGCCTCACGTGATTGCAGTGAAGCCAGAGTCTAATCCCGTCGACGTTGACAGTGGTAGCAGTGGTAAGGAGCATTAAAGCATCCAAGACACAGAGGGGGTGGCAGGCATTTTCCTTTGAAAATAGGACGCACAGGAGGGGGTCTTCTATACAGAATCCCCAAAGGGGTAAGGTTCAGCTTCTAAGGGGTGTTGTGCCCCCAAATGAGTGCGAAGGGAAGGAGGGTCACCCAGTCCCCGCCAGTCTCTATTGCCAACTTTGTCAAAGTTTCTTTTAGGGTCCGATTCATTCTCTCAACCTGTCCTGAGCTCTGGGAATTATTTTCACAATGTAACTTCCATTTCATCCCCAGAGCTTGGGCCAGCCCTTGTACAATCTGGCTCACAAAGTCAGGTCCGTTATCAGAGCCCATAGTCACTGGCAGCCCGTACCTAGGCACTATCTCCTCTAAGATGTTTTTAGCAACCACTATTGTTGTCTCTCCCTTAGTGGGGAAGGCCTCCACTCACCCTGAGAAGGTATCTACCAGAACAAACAGATAGTGTTACCCGTACTTGCCTGGCCTTACCTCAGTGAAATCTATCTCCCAGTGTTGCCCTGGCTTTTCCCCTCATTCCCGTGTGCTGCTTCTTCTCTGTCCTCATTAGCTGGCACGCTTTGCAAGCCTGAATTATCTCTCGTACAGTTGCATTTTGTCGAGGGAAACTCAGGCAGGCCGTCTGGAGAAGTGTTAGGTTCTTTCTTTCTCCCATGTGTGTAGTTGTGTGCAGGTGTTCACACAGGTGACGACCCAGGGTGGCAGGCAATATCAAGTTGTTGTTTTGATCTCTGTACCATCATTTGTCATCCTTCTGGAGAGTGGTATCCTCGCTGATCCAGGCGCCAGTTTGGGGTCTCTTTGCTTCCCTCATACAAGGGCCAGGCCTTCTCAGCAAACCCCATGATCTACAGTCTGCAATATCCAACAGTCACCAGAAACTCTCTCACCTGGCGGGGGGTCTTGGGCTCTGGTATCTGTAATATTGTTTCCTTCATGGCCTAGGTTAGCCACCTTTCCCCTGCCTGATCTTATACCCCAAATAGGTGACCTCTTGCCAGGCTATTTGCGCCTTTTTTTGCACTAGCGCAATACCCCAAGGTGCCTAGGGTCTGTAAGAGGTCCCCAGTGGCATGGCTGCATGCCTCCTCTGTGGTTCCAGGCAACATAAGGTCATCCACATATTGTAGCAGAATGACCTCTGGGTGGCAAATCTGATATTCGTAGAGGTCCTCACTCAGAGCCTCATTAAACAAGGTAGCGGAGTTCTTGAACCCCTCTGGGAGGTGGGTCCAAGTTAATTGTACTACCGGTTGGCCTTCCCCCTCGGTCCACTCAAAGGCAAATATCTCCTGGCTCTGGGCCGCCAGGAGTAGGCCGAAAAAGGCATCTTTCAAGTCCAACACAGTGTACCAAGTGTACTCAGGCAGCAAACTGCTCAGGAGAGTATACGGGTTAGGGACAGTGGGATGTATGTCACTCACCAGTTTGTTGACTTCTCGCAGGTCTTGAACAGGTCTGTAATCTGTCCTCCCTGACTTCTTCACCGGCAATAAGGGGGTGTTCCAAGTGGATTGGCACCGCTTGAGAATTCCAGCATCCATGAGAAGTCGAATGTGGGGAGTGATACCCCGCCGAGCTTCCTGGCTCATGGGGGTACTGTCTCACCCTAACAGGAGTTGCCCCAGCCTTTAGCTCGATGATGACCAGATGTCTCTGTTTGGCCAGTCCCATCCCTGCCGTTTCAGCCCAGGCCAATGGGTATTTATGGACCCACGGTTGTACATCTGGTCCTGTGGTCTCTGAGGGCTTAGGTGCAAAAAGTCTGTATTTATCTCTTAAGGCTAGGGACAAGACATGTATCGGCTGTCCAAGTCCATCCGTGACTGTCATTCTCCCAGAGTCAAAATGAATCTGAGCATTAATTTTAGTCAACAAGTCTCTTCCAAGTAGAGGGGCTGGGCACTCTGGTATCACCAAAAACGAATGGGACACCTGGTGGGTCCCCAGATTTACTTTTCGCCTCTGCCAGAATTCGCTCCCATTCTTCTGTGGTGAAGAGCACCTGCAACAGCTGCTGACAATAGTCCCAGGTGGGGTTGTGAGTAAACAAAATGGAATCTAAGAGGTCAATGAGGCCTTGAGGTTTCTCTGAGAAAGGAGGGTTTTGGGTCTTCCTATTGTACAGGTTACTCGTGGAAAAGGGCCAGTACTGATAGGTTTGCTCTCCGTCCAGGTTAGCTGGTCTCACTCGGACGGGGAGTGCCTGAACAGTGGATGAAGGTAACTCTGGGTCCCCAGGGTCTTGTCCACCCTTATCTCCTCTAGTTCTCCTCTGGGCCCCCAATGCTGGTTCCCCCTCATGGTCGGTTCCTGTTGGCCCCCCTAGTCCTCTTGGTTCACCCGTGGGAGCTTCTCTCCTCAGAGGGAATTGCAAGGGGGGCACATATGGCGGAGGCCTCATCTCCGTTTCTAGATCTATCAGGTTTGGATAAGATGATTCCTGAAAGACTGGTTTTGGGTCCTCTTTCTCTTTGGTTTTCTCTGGGGGGGGGGGTCTTCATCACCAGGACCTGTGAATTAGAAGAGCTAGGAGGTTTGTGAATGAAAAGATTTAACCACTTAGGCAGATCTTCCACTAGATCCTGCCAAACCATGACATAGGGGACCTGACCCAGATGGCCCCAGGGATCCGGAGCCATAATCTTCTCCTTCACGGCCTCTATGATGGACGGTTGAAAGGTGCCTTCCGGAGGCCATCCAACCTGGAAGGCGGGCCACTCTGCAGAGCAAAATGCTATTAATTTACTTTTCTTGACTAGCAAAGACAAGTTATGGGGCCTGGCCCTGACATCCGAAAAATGGTCAATCATGAGGGAAAGTGGGGTAGATTCCCCCTGACCCATGGTCAAAGAATAAATGGTAGGGAAGAGAGAGGGAGAGAGGAAGTCACTGAGAACGACCACCAAAAATCCTAACGGGAGTGGTGGCGGCCAAGAGGTTGGGCTTATGGTATGCTTTTGGAACTGTTTATATGCCTGCGTCATTGCACAGAAGTTTTCTTGCTGGCGGTGGGCACCCTAGGGGTTTCTAGCCCATTCCGTGACCCCCTTACCCTCTCACGGGAGTCTTCAAGTGGCAGGCGCCCTAATGGCCTTTAAGTGCCTGACCCGTGCCCACACAAAGAATTTTAGGCCACGTCCTCAGTTAGGGATGTTAAAGGAGAGTTTCACCTGGTCGGGCTCTAGTTACTGAGGCTCACTTATTGTAGGGCCTTCAGAGTCCGCCAGATTGTAGCCCTGGCTGGGACTCATCAATTGCTCCCACAACCGTTCACCTGTTCACTGAAACTCCTGAAAAGAGTAGGAGTTGAGGGCAGATCAGAGAAGAAAGGGAGAAAGAGAATAAGTCAGAAGAGAGAGAAGAGAACGATGCACCAGAAGAGAACAAGACCAGAGACAATGCCGGCACACACAGAAACACGGAGAGCTGAAGACAAACACACGGACAGACAAACATTGGCCGACAACACAGCGCTGGGTTTTCGGGCCCCCTGAGTTTTCTTGCCTCCCGGTACTAGGTTCACCTTACCGAATGGCGTCCACTCCTCACCAGACTCGGGATCAGGAGAAGAACTCTCCTTCCAACAGAGCCGGCTGCCTTCCAGTGCACTCACTGGCCTTGGTCTTGCACCGGCTGGAACGTCCTGTCCGTTCCCAACCCTCTATAGAAAGCTTTCACCTGTGCCAGATACCTTCCTGCTTCATAGCAGGCCTCGGATTTACACTGGACTTTTTGTCCTGTCTGAGCACTGGTGCTATTATCTATCCTTCCCCTCTGTCCTGGAAGTGTTCTCTTCCCCTGGTCAAGGGATCCCGGACGAGCCCCCAAATGTTATGCCCGATGTCCGAATCCCTGAGCGGGAAGAGAGAAGGCCTCCAAGACAATGCAACTTGCAAAAAGGGAAGTTTATTGCTGACTCAAGTCAGGGCTCCTGCCACATCCAACGCAGTGGTGCGGAGTCAGAGAGCCCTGAGCCCAAGTTGTTACACAAATTTATACAGTGAGTACATGCCATTGGTGGTTGGTTTAAGCGGATTGCAAAGCAATTTCATTGGGCAAAACTTTTGCGCGCGCGGGACTTTCCCGGGGGTTTCTGCCCCGTTCCTAATTCGCAAACAGTGGTCAGTGTTAAGCGAAAGCTGATCCAGGTGGCCTGATAATCTTACCACCCAGAAGTAGGAAGGCCTACTCCTAATCTAAGCTGCCTGCCATGGCATTACTTCTGCTCGCCTCACACAAGGAGTAAGCGTCTTTTAATTTCATGGCTGCAATCACCATCTGTAGTGATTTTGGAGCCCCCCAAAATAAGTCAGCAACTATCTCCACTGTTTCCCCATCTATTTGCCATGAAGTGATGATTTTAGTTTTCTATATGTTGAGCTTTAAGTCAACTTTTTCACTCTCCTCTTTCAGTTTCATCAAGAGGCTCTTTGGTTCTTTTTCACTTTCTGCCATAAGGATGGTATCATCTGCATATTTGAGGTTATTGATATTTCTCCCTGCAATCTTGATCCCAGCTTGTGCTTCATCCAGTCCAGTGTTTCTCATGATGTACTCTGCATATGAGTTAAATAAGCAGGGTGACAATATACAGCCTTGACACACTCCTTTTCCTATTTGGAACGAGTCTGTTGGTCCATGTCCAGTTCTAACTGTTGCTTCCTGATCTGCATACAGATTTCTCAAGAGGCAGTTCAGGTGGTCTGGTATTTCCATCTGTTTCAGAATTCTCCACAGTTTATTGTGATCCACACAGTCAAAGGATTTGGCATATTCAATAAAGCAGAAATAGATGTTTTTCTGGAACTCTCTTGCTTTTTTGATGTCCCAGCAGATGTTGGCAATTTGATCTCTGGTTCCTCTGCCTTTTCTAAAACCAACTTGAACACCTGGAAGTTCTCAGTTCACATACTGTTGAAGCCTTGATTGGAGAATTTTGAGCATTACTTTACTAGCCTGTGAGATGAATGCAATCGTGCAGTAGTTTGAGCATTCTTTGGCATTGCCTTTCTTTGGGATTGGAGTGAAAACTGACCTTTTCCAGTCCTGTGGCCAATGCTGAGTTTTCCAAATTTGCTACCATATTAAGTGTAGCACTTTCACGGCATCATCTTTTAGGATTTGAAATCACTAACTGAAATTCCATCACCTCCACTAGCTTTGCTTATTGGGTAATGTTTTCTAAATCATCTCAGAGCTGAAACAACCCTCCAAAATTCTTAGCTTTATGCACACATCCCTGGTCCAACTCTCTGTGGACAGGGCATTGGCTGAGGGATCCTTCCTGAGAATTTGTCCTCACTTAAAACTCAACATTCAGAAAACGAAGATCATGGCATCTGGTCCCATCAGTTTATGGCAAATAGCTGAGAAAACAATGGAAACAATGACAGACTATTTTGGGGCTCCAAAATCACTACATATGGTGACTGCAGCCATGAAATTAAAAGATGCTTGCTCCTTGGGAGAAAAGTTATGACCAACCTAGACAGCTTATTAAAAACCAGAGACATTACTTTGCTAACAAAGGACCATCTAGTCAAAGTTATGGTTTTTCCAGTAGTCATGTATGGATGTGAGAGTTGGGCCATGAAGAAGGCAGAGCACAGAAGAATTGATGTTTTAGAACTGTGGTTTTGGAGAAGAGTCTTGAGAGTCCCTTCGACAGCAAGGAGATCCAACCAGTCCATCCTAAAGGAGATCAGTCCTGAATATTCATTGGAAGGACTGATGCTGAAGCTGAAACTCCAATACTTTGGCCACCTGATGCAAAGAACTGACTCATTTGAAAAGACCCTGATGCTGGGAAAGATTGAAGGTGGGAGAAGGGGACAAGAGTGGATGAGATGGTTGAATGGTATCACTGACTCGATGGACATGAGTTTGAGCAAACTCCGGGAGTTGGTGATGGATGGGGAAGTCTGGCGTGCTGCAGTCCATGGGGTCACAAAGAGTTGGACAGGACTGAGTGACTGACTGAACTGAACTAGCCCACAGCATTTAGAGAGCCATCCAACTCCAAGAACTAGTGAGTCATTTTGCCTTCAGCTTCCTCATGCTGCTTGGACTTTCAGTTTGGCATCTTTTTGGCATCTTGGGTTTTCTTTATAGCTTGACTATGCACCCCACTTCCACCCCCTCATTTTTAAAGTAAAGCATTTGCAGTATTTCTAGTATACAGCCTTGGTGATAGGCCATCTTTTTACTAATCTTGTCTTCTGTGTTAACCAAGCAGTTATAATTCCTTTCCCTTGTAATGACATGTTTAAGATCATTTAATAATAGCAATGGAAGAACTATGGTTCAGACATCCAAAATGCAGCTGAGTGGCCATTGTGGGTGTGGTTTCTGACACTTTTCTGCATCAATTCCTGAATTTTCTGAGCTGTATCAAACTCAAGGATACCACAAGCCATTTTTCAAAACAATATCTGCTAGCCAAGTACAGTCTTATGGACTCAAGTTCTCCCCTTGTAACTGTGCAACAATTTCAGACCCCAAGGAATCCTTGCTAAACAAGCACCCTTACCTCTTACCAGCTATACTCCTAATTTCCCCCCCCCCCCCCTGCACTGCATGGCGTACAGGGCTTTAATTCCCCAACCAGGGTTTGAACCTAAACCTCTTGTTGTGGGAGCTCGGAGTCCTAATCACTGGCCCTCGAGGGGATTCCTTTCAATCCTAATTCTTGATGAACAATTTAGCAGTTGTTGCCTGTTAAGCCTCCTTCATTTTGTAAACCATCAGAACACAATTCAAGTGTTTCATGAGTCTGTCTCTCCCATGTTATAGCTCTCAGCTTGAATAAAATTCACTTCTCTCCTTTATTATGGAGTGCACATTGATTATTTGCTTTGCTACTTGTAACATCATAGAATAGAAATCTCTATTCTATGGGGAATAGGAAACTTTTGCAGGGAGATAACAAATACCTAAAGAAGAATTTTGCTAAGGTTCTGCCTAATGTTAAATGTGATATGAATTTTCCTCAATGTATACTTTCAATCGTCAGTAAAATATTATGTTTTGTTTTGCTCTCTTTTTGGTTGCCTGGCATGTGGGATCTTAGTACCTGACCAGGGATTGAACCTGCACCCTCTGCATTAGAAGTAAGAACTCCTAAGTGTTAGACTGCCAGAGAAGGTCCAAAACATTCTCTTCTTATCAATGCCTTTCATCAGTAGTCTGAACTTGGATATGGCTAAAGATTGAGGCTGCTCATAGAATCCACTTAGGTTACAATTTGAGATTCAAATTCCACTTCTCATATTATCTGTTGGACCTTGGACAAATTCTGTAACTTTTCAGTCTCAGGTGACTCTTGTTTCTCTTTTCTATCAGAATAATATGTATCTCACAAGACTGTTGTGTTGAATGAGGAAGGTTATGTATGTGACTTTTGTTCCTCTCCCCTCATGGAAAAGAATAGTAGGATGGAGAGTTTTCAGGGAGCATTTGGATTCCTTAAATAACTCATGCTCCAAAACTGGGTAAATAACTCAGCCTCAATGTACCTTAGTCTCACTGTGTATAAAATAATTTTAAGATTTCTTTCAAATAAAAAAGTTTATGATTTAATATTCTGTAACTATATTTAGGATAAAACACTGACAAGGCTTCTGGGCAGTTGTTTTCCTTTGCAAATATTTAATTAGATTTATAAATTTACAAAATGTAAGAAGTGATTTATGAGTTAAATATTTCCCAAGTTAGCATAGGGTATTTCTTAAATTATCTGCCTTATCCTCATACACAGTTATGTCATAACCAATTAAAAGAGGTGTATCAAATAATTTAGTTCTAAAATGACTAATTTGAGTGGTAAATACAATGGAAGGAAGGAGGAAATCCAGTAGAGGGAGATCAGAATTGGAAAAATGTTGGGGGTGCATTGATACAACCTGCTTTTACTTTGGAAGTTTATTTATACATTTATTTCTTAAAAAGCAACAGTAGACTAACTTAAGTCTTCTTTTATTAATATGCTTAATTTGATGATCATGGGGAATTTCTAGCTACTAGTAGAAACCAATTTTATTCCTCTAGCTCAAAATGACAAAGAACCAAGGAAAGCGGAACTGATAAATGTTCTCTCTGAGTATATTTTTACTTTTTTACAAGTCATTGATCTTCAGTAAGCTTCTTTTTGTTATAGGTGATCTAAATTGATCCATGGTAAATGGAAAATAATAGTCTATTCTTAAATAACTGTGAACAGGAGGTTCAAAACTAGCTCCTGTTAGAAGCAGTTGCAGAATGTTGAAGAAATCTGTACAGGCACACACATAAAGAGAACTCTCTCAGCAATGGAGGAGCAGCTGAGCTACATTGCTGCAGAAGGCCATCGATCATATTTATTATACTGCAGACAGCAGCAATTTTAAGTGAGGCTGGGTTTCCTGAATGAATTCCAATAATTCAAGTTATGATTCCTAAACTGTGTGTCAGACTAATTCAATATTACTCTTAGGCTAAATAAATAAATAAAGGTTGAAATTATTAGCCCCATAATATGGGTAAAAGAACATGATTTTATTACCCTAATCATTAATAACAGCATTACAAACCAAGTGATGATTTTTTTAAAAAAATCAAATAATGAGAGAAATTGTGCAAATCCAAATTACTGTATTACAGTTTCACAACTGGTCAGTTTTTTGGTTTGTTTTTACATTAGAGATAAATTTATTTTGGAGTATTATTTGAAACCTGAAAAATAACTTTTTTTTCCAAAATGGAAATGCTTTTCTTTTGTTTTTGTTGATTTTAAGTCATTCATGGTCATGAAAAAGAATACAAGACATTTAAAAAGAATTTCCCTTATATAACACCTTTTGGGGATATGTGTAAAAAAAAAGTTCTATATTTTCCAGACTTTTAATACAGAGGTTTCTTTCCTTCCTTCCATCTGTCTATCCATCCATCCATGCCATCTTTCCATATTGAGAAGTAGAGAGGTGGACTTGAGGCAGGACAGAGGAGTGTCCTGTTCCCAGGAAGTAGAAGACTCACAAAACATATCAACACAGCACTGTTCAGACTCCCGTGAAGACAAAGGCAGGCAGACCTGCTATAGGGTAGGGAGAGCTATGTGCTGGGAGTTTGGGTCTCCATGCCCTCATTTCAGGTCAGTTTCTGATTAATGCGAGACTATGGGCAAATCATCTCATCCTCATTTATAAAATATATGTTCTCTGCATGTTAGTATATCTTCAATTAGATTCTGCTTTATAACTTTGTTTTGAAAAAGGGATTATTAAATTTTGATAAAAGGTAATTTCTAAATTTATGAGACCATTTAATTGGTGGATGCTCTGAAATACTCTAACCAATATGTGACGCTGTATATATATGTTTTCAAGCCCCGTAATGACCATTTAGCTAGCTTCCTTTAGGCTGAGTTTAAAACACTTAAATTTTGTTTTTGAGGAATAGATATAAAACAGATGTTTCTGTTGGCTCTGAGAAAATGCTTTAAACAATTGATCATGCCTTGTCATTGATAAAATGATACTAGCACTGGGATCAGTAACACAGACAAGGGCTTGGGAGTGGTTGTCTATGCATGCAGAATTTCAAAGATGTGGGCCTCAGGAATACAGGGGGTTTTGTATGGAGCTGAATGAACCTTCCACAGTCTGAAAGACCATCTTTGGGAAACAAATATCTAGTTGCCATGGAGACACTCAAGGTGGATGAAGGATGGATTAATCGAAATACAGTAAATCCTTTTTACGAGCTTCCTAAGAAATCTAGTGTGACGTGCACCCTCTGGTCTGTCTCCTCTTATTCTTCCCTCCATCGCACAGGAAATCCACCATGGACTGCAATGACACACACTGATTGTTCTGAGTTCTATGTACACACTAACAATACTCTCTCTTGCCTGAAAGGCATGATCAAACAAGCACAAGTGCTCTTCAAACATTTATTTTTTAAAATAGTTTCTGAAATTTAAGAAAAAAAATCATCCTATCCTCTCTGCTGTAAAAAAAAAAAAAAAAAGAGTGGTTAGAAATAGCCTCTGAAAATTGATTATTTATTAACTGAACTACATTCTCTGGGAAATAAAGGATATGAAATAATTTGTGCTGAGATAGACGCTGCATCCAGATTGAGTCTAAATGCACAACTGATCTGATAAATTTAGCTTTTCAATTCAGTAAAAAAAAATTTAGAAAGCCTTCTCAGTCCCAGTATCAGTTAAATAAAGCAATGAATCTAAATAAATTATTAAGTTGAATAAATTAAGTGAATAAATAAATTAAATGGCTATTCCCCTTCCTTCCCAACAAACTGACAGGCCAAATTAATCAAAATAGTTAATCCAGTTGTGGGGGACATTTCCAGAAGCCTCCAGTAAATCATTTTGGAGCAGCCAATTCAATTTTAAGCCTGGTCTTGAATAGTCACTGCATCAAGTAGATTGGATAAGCTTGCACAGAATCAAGACAATGTAAGTAGGTTTTGGATGCTCTCCAAGAACAGATAGAAGTTCACAGTGAGGATGTCAGTTACTGCAGGTGAGGTACCCTGTACCTCTGTACCAGTACAGGGTACAGGCAGAGAGGTTTTCCATGTCAGCATACCATATTTGAAACTCCAAGTGTTCTCACAAACTGAAGGGAACAGAAAATACAAATTCCAAAGGAACTCAGCACAAAATAAAAAAGTGATTCTCCATTCAGGTTGACTTTGCATGATTAGGGGTAGGGAAGGCTGGGAGTAGGTGCTACTGAATTTTGGTGGGTAGAAGCCAGGGATGCTGCTAAACATCCTACAGTGCACAGGACAGCCTCTTGAGAAAAAGAAAAATGTTGACAGTGCTGAGGTTGAGAAATCCTGCAGAAGAAGAAATAATTAGTAGATTCTAAGCAGCACCTTAGAGTGAGCACAAAATCACAGATGTACATAAATTCTGAGCTAAGCAATAGGAATCAGCTCTGAGCTTGGAATTTGAAGACCTGAATCTCAATTGGAGCCTTGCTATTTATTTTTACCTGTGACTTGTCAAGCCTCTTTGAACCCAGTTGTTTAATTTGTTAAATGTTGATAGTAATATCAGTTTACATTATAGCAAGGATTGAGTGAGAGAACAGATACAAAAACATGGAATACAGGGTTAGTACTCAGGAAACAATGATTGGAAACAGACCAGCCAGCTTATCTTTTATGTGTGTGTGTTTTTGTTTTTGTTTTGTTTTGTTTTGAGGCAAGGCTGGTCAGTTTTGGCCAACAGTGACAATAAAAAGAAAAAAAAATGTTTGAAATTTATTATTCATTTTGGCTCTTGATGTACTACAGGTGAGAAAAATTTTCTTCAACCCTCTTAGGCTAGATCTGAAAATTAAACTCATCTAAGACAGATTAACAGGAAAAACATGTATACATTTTACTAAATTGTTACAAATACATGGGCTCCTCCCCTAGAGAATGAAGACCCAAAGAAAAGGACCAGAGTTCAGTTCAGTTCAGTTCAGTCACTCAGTCATGTCTGACTTTTTGCGACCCCATGAATCGCAGCACGCCAGGCCTCTCTGTCCATCACAAACTCCCGGAGTTTACTCAAACCTATGTCCATCAAGTCGGTGATGCCATCCAACCATTTCATCCTCTGTTGTCCCCTTCTCCTCCTGCCCCCAATCCCTCCCAGCATCAGGGTCTTTTCCAATGAGTCAGTTCTCCACATCAGGTGGCCAAAGTACTGGAGTTTCATCTTCAGCATCAGTCCTTCCAATGAACACCCAGGACTGATCTCCTTTAGGATGGACTGGTTGGATCTCCTTGCAGTTCAGGGGACTCTCAAGAGTCTTCTCCACACCACAGTTCAAAAGCATCAATTTTTCGGCGCTCAGCTTTCTTCACAGTCCAACTCTCACATCCATACAAGACCACTGGAAAAACCATAACCTTGATCAGACGGACATTTGTTGGCAAAGTAATGTCTTTGCTTTTTAATATGCTGTCTAGGTTGGTCATAACTTTCCTTCCAAGGAGTAAGCGTCTTTTAATTTCATGGCTGCAATCAGCATCTGCAGTGATTTTGGAGCCCAACAGAATTAAAGTATGTAGACAAAGAAACAATAAATTTGTGATGAATTGAGAAGACAGAGATATTTGCACTATGAGTAGTCAATGACAAAGGAGAAATTAGGAAGATAAGATTTAGTTTACAAAGTTTATTTATACATATTTCTCAGCCTCCATTTCCCTATCTCTGGTAATAATGGTGCCTTTCTTCCTCCTGGTACAAGGAGGGTGCATTCAAGTGGGGGATTGCTGTCCTGTTTCAGAGAAGAGAAAGGCAGGGGAGGTCAGAATGACCTTCCTCTTTCTGCTGTTTTTTTTTTTTTTTTTTTCCTCATACTCCGTCTGTTTAAGATATTCAATACACCAAAGTGCCATATTTTGGGGTCACGTATCTTTTCTTTTTCTTTTTTTCTGGCCATGCAGGTGATATGCGGGATCTTAATTCCCCCACTAGTGATAAAAGCCACTCTCACTGCAGTGGGAGCATGGAGTCTTACCCCTGGACCACCAGGGAAGTCCCATGGGGTCCCATATCTTGAATCCCATTAGTATGACAGAGGATGAGATGGTTGGATGGCATCACTGACTCAATGGACATGAACTTGAGCCATCTCAGGGAGATAGTGAAGGACAGGGAAGCCTGGTGTGCTGCAGTCCATGGGGTTGCAAAGTGTCAGACACAAGTGACTGAACATTAGTAAGAAATGTTTTTTTGCTTAAACCCTGCTGGATGTGAGGCTACAATGCAGTAGAAGGCTTGTGTATGGCTGAACCACACTGACTCCATTTTGTTAGCTCAATCTCAGGCCCACAGTCCAGCCCCTCCCCTTTCTGCATGACTGAGCTCTAGCCTGCTCAGTAGGAATGCGATAAGGAGCCAGATAAATACTCTATGAACATTTAGCTTTGCCTTCATCTGATATGAAAACTGCAGGAATGGCTTCTGCTGATGTAGACAGTTAATGCTCTGCAGGGCATGATGGTCATGAGGCCCTCCCTAGGGGGAAGGTGAGGAAAACAGCCCAGGTCCTATGGATGTGTTCCTCCCTTAGTAGTCAGATTAAGCTTTTAGGTTAGACCCCTTAAATCCCCCCTACCTCTTTCAGCAGCACAGAATGCAGCTTCAAATGCCTCTGGATCTTTGTCAGCCTGATTCTGCATGCATATGAGTTACCCACAATAAACTTCATAATTGCACTACATGGAGTTGCCTGCTTTGTTTTTCTGCCTCAAAGTTCCATCTCAGTTTGGAAGATGTTACTCATTACTCCCTCCATCTAACACTTTGCATTAGAAAAAAGAAGAGCTAGGAAAGGTGTTAGGGGAGAGGCAACGTGGAGGAGTGTACCTTAGGAAAGATGAATATGAAGCATGGCATGCAGGTATCTGACAGAACTTCAAAAATGAGGTTTTGCTGTGAGATGGGCAATGTACAGAGGAGCCTGGAGGCTACGGTCCATTGGGTCGCAAGAGTCAGACACAACTGAAGTGACTTAGCATGCAAATTCTCACACAGGCAATGTAACCCTCTCTTTTATATCACTGAACAAACCCTGTGAATTGTGGGTTTGAATTCTTTTTGTTTTGTTTTTGATACAAGAAAGTGCAGCATCCTGCTCCAAAGTGAATACAAAGGACTGACACTAGTCCACGTTAAAAAAAAAAAAATTACCCCAAACTGGGAAATAAGTCAAAAGGTAGTTAATGTCATGGGCTACCCTGGTGGCTCAGTGGTAAATAATCTTGCACTGAGAACTTTAGCTTGTTGGTACAATTAAGAGATTTAATAATTTATAATTCTTAAAGCTAATCTCTGGCAATTTCTTCTTCTTTGCTTGGTAGGAAAGACAAACCTGAAGGTGATGGCTTTATTACCCTATAAGATTTTAACCACTGTATATCTTTATCTAACTTTGTTGGTGTTGTTGTTCAATCCCTCCTCAGTGGTGCTCGACTCTTTACAACCCCATGGACTAGAGCACGCCAAGTTTCCCTGTCCTTCGCTATCTCCTGGAGTTTGTTCAAACTCATGTCCATTGAGTCAATGATGTCATCCAACCATCTCATCCTCTGTCACGCCCTTCTCCTGCCCTCAATCTTTCCCAGTATCAGTGTCCTTTCCAGTGAGTCTGCTCTTCACATCAGGTGGCCAAATGATTGGAGCTTCCACTTCAGCATCACTCCTTCAAATAAATATTCAGGATTGAGTTTCTTTAGGATTGACTGCTTTGATCTCCTTGCAGTCCAAGGGACTCTCAAGAGTCTTCTCCAGCTCCACAGTTTGAAAGCATCAATTCTTTTTTTTTAATCTTTTTTTTTTCCATTTATTTTTATTAGTTGGAGGCTAAATTACTTTACAATACTGTAATGGTTTTTGCCATACATTGACATGAATCAGCCATGGATTTACATGTGTTCCCCATCCCGATCCCCCTTCCCGCCTCCCTCTCCATCCCATCCCTCCGAGTCTTCCCAGTGCACCAGCCCTGAGCACTTGTCTCATGCATCCAACCTGGGCTGGTGATCTGTTTCACCCTTGATAGTATACTTGTTTCAGTGTTGTTCTCTCAGAACATCCCACCCTCACCTCCTCCCACAGAGTCTAAAAGTCTGTTCCGTACATCTGTGTTTCTTTTTTCTGTTTTGCATATAGGGTTATCATTACCATCTTTTAAAATTCCATATATATGCGTTAGTATACTGTATTGGTCTTTATCTTTCTGGCTTACATCACTCTGAATAATGGGCTCCAGTTTCATCCATCTCATTAGAACGGATTCAAATGAATTCTTTTTAATGTATAAGTAATATTCCATAGTGTGTATGTACAACAGCTTCCTTATCCATTCGTCTGCTGATGGGCATCTAGGTTGCTTCCATGTCCTGGCTATTATAAACAGTGCTGTGATGAACACTGGGGTACACGTGTCTCTTTCAGATCTGGTTACCTCGGTGTGTATGCCCAGGAGTGGGATTGCTGGGTCATATGGCAGTTCTATTTCCAGTTTTTTAAGAAATCTCCACACTGTTCTCCATAGTGGCTGTACTAGTTTGCATTCCCACCAACAGTGTAAGAGGGTTCCCTTGAAAGCATCAATTCTTTAGCGCTCAGCATTTCTTATGGTCCAACCCTCACATCCATGCATGACTACCGGAAAACCCATAGTTTTGACTATATGAATCTTTGTCAGCAAAGTGATGTCTTTGCTTCTTAATACTCTACCTAGGTTTGTCATAGTTTTCCTTCCAAGGAGCAAGCATCTTTTACTTTCATGGCTGCAGTCACCATCCGCAGTGATTTTGGACCCCAGGAAAATAAAGCCTGTCACTATTTCCATTTTTTCCCATCTATTTGCCATGAAATGATGGGACTGGATGCCATGACCTTACTTTTTTGAATGTTGAGTTTTAAGCCAGTTTTTTTCACCCTCCTCTTTAACCTTCATTAAGAGGCTCTTTAGTTTCTCTTCGCTTTCTGCCATTAGGGTAGTGTCATCTGCATATCTGAGGTTGTTGATATTTCTCCCTGCAATCTTGATTCCAGCTTGAGCTTCATCCAGCCTGGCATTTTGCATGATGTACTCTGCATATAAGTTAAATAAGCAGGGTGACAATATACAGCCTTGATGCAATCCTTTCCTAATTTGGAACCAGTCTGTTGTTCCATGTCTGGTTCTAACTGTTGCTTCTTTACCTGAATGCAGGCTTCTCATGAGGCAGGTAAGGTGGTCTGGTATTCCCATCTCTTTAAGAATTTTCCACAGTTTGTTGTGATCCACACAGTCAAAGCCTTTATCAAACTTAGCGATTTTATTTCAGCATTAACTTTCCATTTATTGTAAATTCTC
Source organism: Muntiacus reevesi (assembly GCF_963930625.1). Classification (NCBI taxonomy): domain Eukaryota; kingdom Metazoa; phylum Chordata; class Mammalia; order Artiodactyla; family Cervidae; genus Muntiacus; species Muntiacus reevesi. The sequence goes on along the minus strand of NC_089254.1, from coordinate 96,542,043 downwards.
AGTTTCTTAAATTCTCCTTTGGTTTTATTCTGCTAGTTCCTTTATAAGTTTGATGAATCTCTGACATGTGCTGATTAAGAGCTATGCTTTTTAACATTTTGAGACTATACTTTGGCATCCACGTACTGACTTTGTGTGTTAGGAGGTTTGTCCCTTCCTTCAGTTCAGTTCAGTCACTCAGTCGTGTCCAAATCTTTGCGACCCCATGGACTGCAGCATGCCAGGCCTCCTGTCCATCACCGACTCCCGGAGCTTGCTCAAACTTTTGTTCATTGAGTCGATGATGCCATCCAACCATTTCATCCTCTGTTGTCCCCTTCTCCTCCTGCCTTCAATCTTTCCCAGCATCAGGGGTTTTCTAATGAGTCGGTTCTTCACATCAGATGGCCAAAGCATTGGAGTTTCAGCTTCAGCATCAGTCCTTGCAGAATATTCAGGACTGATTTCCTTTAGGATGGACTGGTTGGATCTCCTTATTGTCCAAGGGACTCTCAAGAGTCTTTTCCAACACCACAGTTCAAAAGCATCAATTCTTCGGCACTCAGCTTTCTTTATAGTCCAATTCTCACATCCATACATGGCTAATCAAAAAACCTATTTTCTTCAAGTACAATTTCTAGAAGGTAGTGTATTATTTATTTTTAATAACAAAATTACAGTAAGCTTGAGGTCATCCTATATAAATTCTACAAATTAATTGTGCCTTATATTCATTGTGGCATCATTTACAATAGCCAAGATATGGAACATTCCAAATGTCCATTGATGAGTGAATGGATAAAGAAGATGTGAGATATATATAGATATAAACATGTATATATATCATATATATTTGATACCACTAAGTCATAAAAAGGAATGAAATTCTGCCGCTTGTGACAACATGGGTAGACCTTGAACATGTCACGCCAAGTAACATAAGTCAAACAGAGAATGACCAATACTGTGTGATTTCATACATATGTGGAATCTGTAAAACAAACCAAACAAAATAAAAGCAAACTTATAGATATGGAGTATTGATCAGAGGTTAATAGAGGGGAAGGGGGTTGGGGTGGGTGAAATGGGTGAAGGGGTCAATTGTATGGTGATGGATGATAACTAGACTTGTGGTAATCACTCTGCAGTGTATACAGTTGTTGTATTATAACACTATATCTGAAACTTACATAATAATTTTGAAAATTTACAAATTAAATTCCTGAACACACAATAAAGCACAATTTTTAATCATAGTTATTTCTAGAATACTCAAGGTATTATGACTTAATAACTTGCTACAAAATAATTATACATTTTGCTTTCACAGAGACAAAATTTGTTTTATAGCAATTTCAATGCATACTTCCCTTTGTCTTATATCCTATAGAAATGCACTTTTTTTTTTATTTTGGTGACTGTATACTTTAATAAGTTTTATTTCTGTCAAGCTATATAATTTCATTGGCAAATATAACTGTAAGGTAACATTTATCCCAAGAGCTACAAAAAGTTATTGGAAATGTGTCCTGCAAATTATTACCGCAAATATACTGCAATTTTTAAACTGGAGTGTTGTAAGTATAGATTTTAGAAATCAGTTTAGGGTTTTACTCCTTATACATTGAATTTCCATCAGTATCATTGTCCTTACTTTGTTCACCAATTTCAACTATTAGAATTTACACAGTTGCAGCAGATTATTCTTTATGTTTGCCATCTATGATACTGAAAGGTATATTCTTTCAGCAATTTAAAACTTTTCTTTAAAAATCATGTTGTTGTATGTAATATAGAGAAAAGAAGATTGAATTTGAATTTTAGTTTTGAATCATAAATGGAATTCTCAGTTGAATTGAAACTTCTTACTCTTTTTGGTCTTAGAGAAGGGAAAGGCTACCCACTCTAGTATTCTTGCCTGGAGAATTCCCAGGGACAGAAGAACTTGGCGGACTTCAGTCCATGTGGTCGCAAAGAGTCGGACATGACTGAGCGACTAAGCACAACACTCCTTTTTGGTATTGCTGATATTGGGAAAGTTATCAATATCAAGAGATTCTCAATTTGTTTAGTATCAACAATTTTTCATACACATTACTGCTTCATTTGTCTTTCAAAAAAGTATTAATTCCCTTGATGCTTCTAAGTGCATTGTGTACTTCGAATTTTTGTTCCTGCATCATTTTAAATTTAATGTCAACTTTACCAAAGCTATTATAAGTTAGTAGTGACCAAATAAATGTTGAAATGATTATTTTCAATCGTACCTTGGACTTGTGTTGCAGAAAATGCACCACCACAGTGGTTTTTAACAGAACACTGCATTCTTCCTTTAAGTAAGTTTCTAGTGTCATGACAACTTCACTTTCTCGTGTGAGGTTTTTTTCCCCCCAAAATGGCTTCAAATTTCTTACCTAAAATTGTTTTCAATAAACTCCAATATTGATGCCAAACAATTGTATGTTTTCTATCAATTTTAAACAAAACAAACAATATAGGATGTTTTCTCTTTTTTTCAGGGATTTGTTGCTATGATCCCTTATGTTTTCCATGTGTAGTTATGACACTGTCATACTCCTAGTCATTCACATTATTTTGTCTAGATTATTTTGTTTATTACTTGTAGAATTGTCTAGATTATTTTTGTAGGCATTCTACTGAGAATTGATAGTATCTGTGTCAATAGAGTTTAACTGTTTTTCCCCAGGAAATTCTAGCTCAAGGAGATAAGATTGCTAAACAGTAAAAAACTAAATTCATCATTTGCTTCAGAAAATTTCTGCACACCAATTTATCAAGGCAAACAGTTACCTCATAGTGGAAAATAGCAAGTCATGTGAAAAGAACTGTGTGCTCACCTGGGCAAACAGCTTGCTTATCAGAACAAGAGTTTGTGTTTACAGACTTGGTTCAAGACTTAATTTGCCCACTAATCCTAAACTATTAGGTTACAATCTTTGTCTAATCCTTACCAGTTCCCTATTTGGAAGAGCTTGCCTTAAGTTATCTGAACACAGACTGTTGAGACACTAACATTCTGTCAAGATGGCTCTCACTTGATACTGTGAATTCAATACACTTGGTTTCCCCTGACCAACAGGTTTTTCTGATAGTTCTTGTGCAGGGAATATGCTATGCATAGGTCTGTACTATAATTAACAGGCCTTCTTTGAAAAATAAGAATAACTTTCTCATCACCCTCAGGCTAAGGGCTGGGAGCAGTAAAAAGTACATCGTGGAAAGACATCATGAAAACAAGATGTTGAAATACTGATGTGACTGATGGAAAACCATTAGTGACTGTTCCTATAACCAGAGCCTTGAGGGAGTTGCTGAGAAAGGGTGTCATTAGCCTAGACATGGAACAACAGACTGGTTCCAAATAGGAAAAGGAGTACATCAAGGCTGTATATTGTCACCCTGCTTATTTAACTTATATGCAGAGTACATCATGAGAAACGCTGGACTGGAGGAAGCACAAGCTGGAATCAAGATTGCCGGGAGAAATATCAATAAACTCAAATATGCAGACGACACCTCCCTTATGGCAGAAAGTAAAGAGCTAAAGAGCCTCTTGATGAAAGTAAAAGAGGAGAGTGAAAAAGTTGGCTTAAAACTCAACATTCAGAAAACTAAGATCATGGCATCTGGTCCCATCTCTTCATGGGACATAGATGGGAAACAATGGAAACAGTGGCTGACTTTATTTTGGGGGCGGGCCCAAAATCACTGCAGATGGTGATTGTAGCCATGAAAGTAAAAGACGTTTACTCCTTGAAAGGAAAGTTATGACCAATCTAGACAGCGTATTAAAAAGCAGAGACATTACTTTGTCAACAAAGGCCCGTCTGGTCAAATCTTTGTTTTTTTCCAGTGATCATGTATGGATGTGAGAGTTGGGCTACAAAGAAAGCTGAGCACCGAAGAATTGATGCTTTTGAACTGTGGTGTTGGAGAAGACTCTTGAGAGTCCCTTGGACTGCAAGAAGATCCAACCAGTCCATCCTAAAGGAGATCAGTCCTGGGTGTTCATTGGAAGGACTGATGCTGAAGTTGAAACTCCAATACTTTGGCCACCTCATGCGAAGAGTTGATTCATTGGAAAAGATCCTGATGCTGGGAGGGATTGGGGGCAGGAGGAGAAGGGGATGACAGAGAATGAGATGGTTGGATGGCATCACCGACTCGATGGGCATGAGTTTGAGTAAACTCTGGGAGTTGGTGATGGACAGGGAGGCCTGGCATGCTGTGATTCATGGGGTCGCAAAGAGTCAGACACGACTGAGCGACTGAACTGAACTGAGCCAAAGGGCTAAACAAAGTCATGAAAGGCCTAAAGGTTTGACATTGAGGACTGTGCATTGTATATCTTTATCCCCGATCTGAGATTTTAAAGAACAGATATCTCTAGAGCACGAATAAGGAAGTAGAAGTTAATGGTAAAAGGCATGCAAGGATTAGGATCTGGGCTTTGCCTGCGAATGGCATCAGCTCCCTGATCCCCACTTTATTTCTGAGTCTTATTTTTCCTTATTCTTCTGCGGAATCGCTCCCTCAGATTGGTTCGTTGTTGGACTGGTCCAGACAAACAGTCAACATTATTAAAAATATATATACTCTTTTTCTAGTCATATAACGTGCTGAACACATTCCTATAAAAATTTTGCCTTTTAGAAATAGAAAAAAATTATATAATCTGTTCTACATAGTGTGTATCAGGGGTTGTATCTAAAATAGGTGAGGGACTTCCCTGGTGGTCCAGTGGTTAAGAATCTGCCTTGCAATGTAGGGGATGTGAGTTTGATCCCTGGTTGGGAACTAAGATCCTACATAACATGGAGAAAGCCTGTGTGCCACAACTACAGAGCCCATGGGCCACAACTAGAGAGTCTGTGCAACAAAGTATCCACACGAACCAGTGAAGAACTTGAGGGCCACAACTAAGACCCGACACAGTCAAATATAAAATAAAATAAGTAAGTGATACTTAGCACTTCTCACTTTAATCACGTTACTCAAGGGCTTCCCTTGTGGTTCAGCCAGTAAAGAATCCGCCTGCAATGTTGGAGGCTTGCATTCGATCCTTGGATTGGCAAGATCCCCTGGAGAAGGGAAAGGCTATCTACTCCAGTATGCTGGCCTGAAGAATTCCATGGGCTGTATATAGTCCATGGGTTCACAACGAGTTGGACACGACTGAGCGACTTTCACTTTACCAATCACTTTATTTTTACTTTACTCAAATAGTGTTTGATTTGCTATGATGTTTGTATTCTCAGAAAATATTCTACATTTAAAGTTATCACTTCCTGTGGTTTCTGACAGATGAAGAAAATTCTCATTTATTATGCTTATTAAGTTCTTGGATAACCTGAATATTAGTACTGTCACACCAAAACTGTATCATCTATATGTTTTTAACAATTTTGTGAGATATTTTATCTTATTTCCACATAGTTTCTATTTTATAGCATTAATAATTATAGCTATATTTAAAAATCACAGTTCAATTTCAAATGTATAACACTGTTGTTGATATGCATTTAATTTTCTTCATGTTTATTTAGAGCATGTAATAAATGCTGCCAAACTTTCCAGGTGGCCCTAGTGATAAAGAACCTGCCTGCCAATGCAGGAGATGTAAGAGATTTGGGTTTGATCCCTGGGTTGGGAAGATCCCTTGGAGAAGGGAATAGCATCCCATTCTAGTATTCGTACCTAGAGAATCACATGGACAGAGGAGTCTGGCCAGCTACAATTCATAGGGTCACAAAGAGTTGGACATAACTGAAGCAACTTAGCACGCACACAAGGAATCCATATATACTCATGCACACACAAATTGTTAAAACTAAGAAACAAACACAGCAGGGTTGCAGGATACAGGATCAATATGCAAAAATTCAATTGTGTTGGGGCTTCTGATGTGGGGCAGTGGTGAAGAATTCATCTGCCAATGCAGAAGATGTGGGTTCCATCCCTGGATCAGGAAGGTCCCTGGAGAAGGAAATGTCAACCCACTCCAGTATTCTTGCCTGGAAAGTCCCATGGACAGAGGAGCCTGGTGGGATCACAAAGAGTCAGACATGACTGAATGACTAAGCACGCAAACTTTGTACTGTTATCAGTCTCGTCAATTTTCTCCCATTCTCAGTGACTTTGATATAGAGATAAAATATAGATATCTTGGAAGTTGAAAGTTCTAGTAATATTTTTGAGTGTGTGTTATTTGGAGAATTTATGTGTTATGGTCCCTAAAATTTATTATTTGTAACATAAAGTGGACAATTATCAACCAGAACTTCCTTTGGATATTCAAATTATATGGATTTGTACCTGCATTTACATTGGGTTTAATAGTCTTTGGGTTTTTTTCTCTTCCAATTTAAATGAAAATTTATCAGTTGTGATTGACATAGAGAAAGATAGCAAATGCATACTGTAACACCTCAGAAATACCTTCTTTTGAAACTGGTAACTTTAAGTTCTTCTCATTTTTCCTCCTGTATTTCACTTACATTCTCAAAAAATTTGTGCAATTATACAAAAATATTTCTTTAATTTTCTCTAATGGAGCTCTGTTTTCTTATAATGATAACTTTTTAAAAATTCTTTTTTGACATCTGGAAAGAAGTTATGAATAACTTAATATCTTATAATTTGAAATATTTAAAAATAATAGGTTTGGGAAAAAATATAGCTATACAGTGTAGAAATCTGACAGATAATACCTTAACTAAATGATCAAAGTTAGCATTCTAGCAATGAGTGCAAAGGAACAAAATTAACCTATCCCAAATTGTCTCTTTGGCATTTGGATTATTTAGAGATATAAATGATCAAAAACCAAAAGACTCAAGAAGAAACTTTGACCTTCTCCCTAACTGCCTAAAAGAATGTAGATAGAGAACTTATTCTACAAAAGGAACTATCACCATAGGTAATGACAGTATAAACTAAGTACGGTAGAGAGGGAGGAACCTTGCAAAGTCTATCAAAATTCCTCTCCATGTTTCACTGTCTCTGTGATCAAATGCTTGCTTTACTGTCCCCCTGTGAGCTGTCTTCCTCCTATTTGAAGCCCTAAACCTCTACTCACAACATCCTTTTTTGTCTTTAGCTGAAGGTGGTGTTTAAGGTGAAGGCTTCTGCCATATTGGTAAATTACTCAGTTCTCCTGGGTCTCTCCCATGTATCAGTTCAGTTCAGTCGCTCAGTCATGTCCAACTCTTTGTGACCCCAGGGACTATAGCACACCAAGCCTTCCCGTTCATCATCAACTCCCAGAGTTTACTCAAACTCATGTCCATTGAGACAGTGATGCCATCCAGCTATCTCATCCTCTGTCATCCCCTTCTCCTCCTGCCTTCAATCCATCCCAGCATCAGGGGCTTTTCAAATGAGTCAGTTCTTTGTATCAGATGGCCAAAATATTGGCCACATTCAGCATCAGTCCTTGCGATGAATATTCAGGACTGATTTCCTTTAGGATGGACTGGTTGGATCTCCTTGCAGTCCAAGGGATTCTCAACAGTCTTCTCCAACACTAAAGTTCAAAAGCATCAATTCTTCAGCATTCAGCTTTCTTTATACTCCAACTCTCACATCCATACATGACTACTGGAAAAACCATAGCCTTGACTAGATGGACCTTTGTTGGCAAAGTAATGTCTCTGCTTTTTAATATATTATCTAGGTTGGTCATAACTTTCCTTCCAAGGAGCAAGCATCTTTTAATTTCATGGCTGCAATCACCATCTGCAATGATTTTGGAGCCCCCAAAATAAAGTCTGTCACTGTTTCCATTGTTTTCCCATCCATTTGCCATGAAGTGATGGGACCAGATGCCATGATCTTAGTTTTCTGAATGTTGAGTTTTAAGCCAGCTTTTTCACTCTCCTCTTTCACTTTCATCAAGTGGCACTTTAGTTCTTCTTCACTTTCTGCCATAAGGGTGGTGTCATCTGCATATCTGAGGTTATTGATACTTCTCTCTGCAATCTTGATTCTAGCTTGTGCTTCATCCAGTCCAGCATTTCTCATAATGTATTATGCATATAAGTTAAATAAGCAAGGTGACAATATATGGCCTTGACATACTCCTTTCCTGGTTTGGAACCAATCTGTTGTTCTACGTCCAGTTCTAACTGTTGCTTCTTGACCTGCATACAGATTTCTCAGGAGGCAGATCGGGTGGTCTGGTATTCCCATCTCTTGAAGAATTTTCTACAGTTTGTTGTGATCCACACAGTCAAAGGCTTTGGCATAATCAATAAAGCAGAAGCAGGTATTTCTCTGGAACTCTCTCGCTTTTTGAATGATTGAAGAGATGTTGGCAATTAGACCTCTGGTTCCTCTCCCATGTGTACATGTTGTTAGACTTTTGTTTGATTTTCTCCTGTTAGTCTGCTCCTATCAATTTAATTCTTAGATCAGCCAGAAGAATCTAGACTAGTAGAGAAAAATTTCTTCCTCCCCAGTATGAAACATGACATCATCATGTGCCTGCTGACATCATGAACTGAGGAGGAGTCAGTATCACTTGGAGACTGGAGATATCTTGGCCGCAGGCTGAGCAGTTGGAACTTGTCTCCTGTTTTCTCTTGAGATAAAGATAATGGCAGGAGCAAAATTCTGCTTGAGTAAAAGATAAGAAGGACACATTTTTTGGGGGGATCAAGGAGGCCTCTCAGACCACACATGCAAAGAAATACTCCTCGGGGGTCAGGGAAGTTAGGGGGAGCCAGCCTATAGTAGGTCCTGCCAGCCTCCCAGAAAACCCTATACTGAAATCCATCTTGGCTACAAGATGTGTGTGAAAATCAGGAAGCACCCCGAGTCAGGCCAAATGTGGGCAACCAGCAAGAGGAATAAGAACCCAAAAAACTGGCTCCATATAAACAACGTAAGTCAATCCAAAAGCATATGGCTCACTCCAAGCCTGCTCATGTCTTCTTCCAGGGGTACTTTGCTTCTGATAAGTGCTTTACCCACTTCACTATCTCCATCTCTTTGCTGAATTCTTTCTTCAAAGAAGGCAAGGATTGAGATCCTGATTCAAGTCTTCTGGGCCTCATGTTCTAGTGGCTGGGTTTTGGTGCTGTTATCACTGCAGCCTGGGTTCAATTCCAGGTCAGGGAACTAAGATCATTTTCAAGTCGCTGCATTCTGTAGGCCCCCTGAGATCAATTTCTGTAGTTTTCTTAACAAAAATCTTAACCTGAGTTTATCATGAGGACAGACCAGACAACGCTGTGTGTCATTTTCCAAGATGAATTTTATGATACCAGATGGGTGTTCTACAATTCATTTCAGTACAGATACTAATAACCTGGAATTGGTACTGATATGGTGAAATGGGAATCCAAGTTCTTATTCTTGGAGCCAAAGAATGAACTTCATGAATGTACAAAGGGTCACAGTAGAAGTGAATAGGATTTTAGAGAAAAGAAAAGTACAAAGGCTCTTAGCATAGACACTGAAAGGGTGTAAATTGTCCCCTAAAAGGCAGGACTTAGAGCAGTTTATATCCTTACTAGTATTGTTCTGTATGTTTTTGGTTGGCTCCTGTCTTTAAAATATGTCACTTCTAACCAATCAGTTTAAAGGTCACAATGTTTAATTTAACATCTTTGTGGCTCTTGATCCTCAGGTTAAGTCACCACCCTTTTTCATGCCCCCTGGCCATTTTACAATGGACCAAATGTATGAAACAAAGATTAATGATTACTAGTTGTTTTTCCCTCCAGCATATGGAACAGAAGTTAATTACTGCCCTTTCCAGGATTTGAGTGCTGATAATTTATCAGACTAAGGACACATTCCAGGAATTCAGGACAAAAGGTATAGTTCAAGGTTAATGGAGCGAGCTGTTAATTTAAAATAAGGCTGCGGTCTCAGAGTTCTACATTGTCTAGCAATTTCTACCTCACTGGAGGTTATGGGACACAGTCCCACAAGACTGCCTCCACTTCAGATACCAGCTGCAATTCTTGGGTGTCCTCAAAGCACCAAATTTCTCCCCATCCAATCACAGATTTGGGAGTTCCCACAACCATGCTCCTCTGCTCAGTTTCGAAGGTTCTCTAAAATAGCTCGCAGACCTCAGAAAACTGCTATACTTACAGCTACAGTTTTATTATAAAGGATACAACTCAGAAATAGCCAAATGGAAGAGCTGTATAGGACTCGTGTTGAGGAGGGACTGGGGAGCCCAGAGCTTTCACACTTTCTCCAGGTGGCTATCCTCCCAGAACGCTGAAGTGTTCACCAACCCAGAAGCTTGCAGGCCCTTGCTGTTCAAGAGCTTCTACTAAGCCTTCATTACCTAGACATGGTTAATTATGCCAACTAAAAGTTGAAGTTGTCACTCACCATCTGCTTCTACAAGGATGAAATCACTAGCTACTGCAACCACTGATCTCCAACACACCGTGAAAGGAGTTCAGGGCAGAGATCAGAAATGAGGAACTCTGTGTTCTGGGAAAAACTGACAGAACAGACTTTCAGATATTTGGACATTTTTAGAAGATTTTATGAGCCCATATTCTTGCATCTTTTCATATCTGGAAAAGCACTAAAATCATTAACGGAGAAATCTCCTGGTGACTAGCAGCAACCTTCTTGTGACTACAAGCAACCTTCTGCCAAAATGTGTGCTTGATTGTGTATGTCTTCCCTTCATTAAAATCACATATATACTGACCTCCCCACTACCTCTCTGGAGCAGTTCCCCAGAGCTATCTGAGAGGTTGTCTCCCAGGCTATAGCCCTTATTAGGTCCCAAAGAAAATTTAAATCACAACTCTCATAATGTGCATTTTTTTTTCAGTTAACAAAACATTGGTTTTTGGTGATTAAACTCAATCTCAAATGCCTCTTTACAGAGGCTGAATGTTCTATACTTCTAATTAGATGGTTGGGTTTTTTGGCAATAAGTGTCTATCCAGATGCTAGCTAGGGTCTGGAGTAACCTTATTAGCATAACAGGCACTTCTATCACTCAGAAAATCTCAAGGGTTTTAGGAGCTCAATGACGGGAAAAAGGGACAAAGACTGAATATTTTTTCTAATCACGATATAGATCATTTACAGTGTTGTGTTAGTTTTTGGAATACAGCAAAATGATTCACATATATATGTGTGTGTGTGTATATGAAAGAAATTAATCCCTTGCCTGTCACATCATTTGCAAATATTTTCTCCTCTTCTGTAGATTGTCTTCTCATTATGTTTATGTCTTTTCATTTTGTCTTTGCTGTGCAAAAGCTTTTAAGTTTAATTAGATCCCATTTGTTTGTTTTCTCTTTTAGTCCCATTACTGTAGGAGATGGAGCCAAAAAAAAAAAAAAAAACATTGCTGTGATTGATGTCAAAAAATCTTCTGCCTAAGTTTTCCTCTAGAAGTTTTATAGTATCTGGGACTATAGTTAGGCCTTTAATCCATTATGAGTTTATTTTTGTTTATGGTATTAGAGGATATCCTAATTTCATTCTTTTACATGTAGTTGTACATTTTTCTCAGCACCACTTATTGAAGAGACTGTCTTTTCTCTATTATATATTGTCTCCTTTATCATCGGTTAATTAATCATTAGTACATGGGTTTATTTCTAAGACCAAACATAATGTTTTATCATACCATAACCCCAAATTGGGGGACGTTTCACAAAATAACTTGCCAGTACTCTTCAAAACTGTCAAAGCCATGAAATCAACAACAATAAAACAAAATAGAGCAAAACAAACAAAACAAAACCAAATTGCCCTGGACTAGAGAAGACTGAGAAGCCACAGCAACTAAAGGCAACGAGGGACCTCAGACTGGACTCTGAACCAGAAAAGGACATTAACTGGACAGCTGGTAATATTTGAATAAGATCTTTAGATTAGTTATTAGTATTGTTTATCAAAGTTAGTTTCCTGGTTTTGATCACTGTGTGATGTTTACATGGTTCACATTAGGGAAAAGTGAGTGACGTATATTCAGAGAATGTCTTATACCATTTTTGCCACTTCTTTGTAAGTCTGATATTATTTAAAAATAAAAATAAATGTAAAACAGTATGTATGCTATACACTGTAAATATTAATAGCAGTTATTTTTATACTGATGAAATTTCCATAACATTAAGAAAATTCTTCCTATAAAATATATAGTGGGTAATCATTTAGTGATTTCTAATTTATGTCTATGAAATGCTGCTTTTTGAACTTTTAGTGTTAAACAAATACTAGTTATTATGACATAGTGATTCATTCATAATGAAAGAATTTAAGAGATTTAAATTAGAAGCTCAATAATACCTTTACACTACTACAACAAACACATAGCTGATGATATCAACTACAATATGAAATTAGAGCCAGGGCTCTGGTAACAATAGTGAACTTTGCTTTTAATTTTACTATGCTCCCAGTCAATATATTACTTGGTGAAGTATATTTAAAATGGATTCTGTAAAACAATTCAAACAATTTTAGCCTTACTTTTTTCTTCAGGGGACGTCCTTCATAGCTCAATTGGTAAAGAATCTGCCTGCAATGCAGGAAATCCTGGTTTGATTTCTGGATCAGGAAGATCCCCTGGAGAAGGGATAGGCTACCCACTCCAGTATTCTTGGGCTTCCCTTGTGGCTCAGCTGGTAAAGAATCTGCCTGCAAGGCAAGAGACCTGGGTTCAATCCCTAGGTTGGGAAGATCCCTTAGAAAAGGGAAAGGCTACTCACTCCAGTATTCTGGCCTGGAGAATTCCAAGGACTGCATAGTCCGTGTGGTTGCAAAGAGTTGGGCATGACTGAGCAACTTTCACTTTAACTTTCTTTGCATTATGAATAGCAATTGCTCAAAGATCAAAGAAATACTCTTTTATAATCAATTATACTCATTATACCTAAATGTTATATTTCTGCCATGGCAAATGTAAGTCATCACTTTCAAGTTATCTACTTTATAATTATTTGCTCTAACGCCATTTTCCAATCATCAGGTGTATGTAGTTTTCTACAAGGGTAAGCTGGTCTTTTAAATGAGTTTTCCAGTGGTCCCTGCTAAGTCGCTTCAGTCGTGTCTGACTCTATCCGATGCTATGGACTGTAGCCTGCCAGGCTCCTCTGTCCATGGGATTCTCCAGGCAAAATACTGGAGTGGATTGCCATTCCCTTCTCCAGGGGATATTCCCGACCCAGGGACTGAATCGGTGTCTCTTACATCTAACCTGCACTGGCAGGAGGGTTCTTTACCACCAGCGCCACCTGGGAAGCCATTGGACACTAAATTTTCCAGATGACTGCATTTGTGTGAGTCAGATTGGGTGAGGCGACAAACTAGACCAGGAAACTGAGGATGGTGTGGTCTCTGAGGATGAAAGTTGACTAGAAAGTGCTGGAGACTGAAGTTAAGGGTTAATGTAACTGGGAAGTCTGGAGTTTGTCTTCAGAGAAGCCAGGAGAGGTTTATAGTAAGGGATTTCCCTGACAACTGCCAGAAGTCTTCTATCCCTTTGCGCAAAAACAGCTCAAATGGGTTTGCTTTTTCTCACACTTGCAGGCCATGCTCTGGAATCAGAGTTCTCTGTGATTACAGTCTTTCATGGGTAACATGCTTCCTTCCAATGTGGCCAGTGTCCTTGGGAAGCCAGGTCCATGGCAGAGCCTAGGCTGGGGAATCAGATTATTCAAGGGACTCTGTTTGTATGGGGTTACATTACTACTGGCAAAAATAATGTGAGATGCCTACTTCAGACATTTAATAAAGGCCACGAGGGAACCATGAGGTGAGAATAACCTAACATCACAGCTGTAACAGAAGGGGAAGGGCTTAGTCTAATAGCGCCAAACTGAAACATTGCAAATATACACCCTGAATAGAAAGTGAAAGTGTTAGACACTCAGTTGTGTCCGACTCTTTATGACCCCAACAACTATAACCTTCCAGGCTCCTCTGTCCATGGAATTCTCCAGGCAAGAATACTGGAGTGGGTTGCCATTTCCTTCTCCAGGGAATCTTCCTGACCCAGGAACTGAAGAACCCAGGTTTCCTGCATTGCAGGCAAATTCTTTACCATCTGAGCCACCAGGAAAGCTCTGTATTTACATACAATGGAACACTATATAGTAATGAAAGTGAACTTCAGATACGGGCAAGTTTAAGACAAAGGCAGTATCATAAAAAGTATTCATTGAGAAACAGCATTGAGAAAACTGATTTAAAAAAATTATAAAATTCCAAAATTTTTAAAAATTTTAACTGGAGGAGAATTGCTTTGCAATGTTGTATTGGTTTCTGCCATACAACAATGAGAATCAGCCGTAACTATATATATATATATATATATATATATATATATATATATATATCCCCTCCTTCTTGAGCTTCCTTCCCACCACCCCCCAAGTTTCATGTTTACACACTCTAAAAAAGTTTGAGACTACTAATAATTTTTGTATACACATAAGCTCCCTAAGTAGATTGTAAACTTCTTGAGGACAGACAGGGAATATTATACTTATTTAATCTCTCTCTTCAACGCAAAGCATGTGGATAAAGGAATAGGAATGAAGTAATGGATGAACAAATAAATAAACGTAAAAGTGGTAGAAATGCTCCATTTTCTCCTGGTCACTGTCATTTGCAATTGTCCTGATCTAGTAGGTTCTTTTTAGTTTGTCTGGATAACACCTGGTATGCATACCAAAAGCCAGAGTGAGATGAATGGTATGCATACCAAAAGCCAGAGTGAGATGAAACTCTACTGTCTTGAGCTGAGCTGTTGGCTGAAGTCTAGAAAGGGGATTAGGGCTCCTGGGAAGCTCTGTTACATCGAAAGCCCTCTTTAGTTTTAAAATATAATGATATCAAAACAAAGATATTAAGTGTTGAGTGAAGGGAGAAAGCAAAGACACCGAGGAGCATAAGCCAAAGACACTGGTTCTCTTTCTGGTATCCTACTTAGGGGACAAGTGGCAAGTGGCAACACTCAATCTCCCTCGTGCTCAGTCATGTCTGACTCTTTTGCAGCCCCGTGGATTATAGTCCGTCAGACTCCTCTGTACATGGGATTTTCCAGGCAAGAATATTGGAGTGGGTTGCCATTTCCAACTCCAGGGAATCTTCCCAACCCAGGGATCAAACCTGTGTCTCTTGTGTCTCCTCTACTGGCAGGCAGATTTTTTTTACCATTAGCACCACCTGGGAAGCACATTCCTCAAATGGGGTCAATAATACAATAAATCTCATGAGGATCACCAAGACTATGCATGCAGAAATGAACAGTTAAAAAATGGTTAGACATTTCTTAGTTAGACAGTGGTTAGACATTTCTTCTTCCTCAAGTTGGGGAGGAAAAAATTTCCTTCTAACCTTCTAGGTTTCTCTGATTCGTGTAAGAATTAAACCAACATGACAAAGAGTAATAGGAGAAAATGAAACAAAAGTCTAATAACATGTATACATGGGAAAGATCCAGGGAAACTCACCAAAATGGTCAAAGCCCTCACCTTAAACACCACCTTCAGCTAAAGACAAAATAAAATTTTGAGGGTGAGGAGAGTCAGTTATAGAAGGTGACCAGGAAAGCACAGTAAAAAAGGATAAGGTTGTTATATACATATTTGAGTCAGTGGTTTCTCTATTGATATATTTTCTAGAGATTTGGTCATTCTCTTCTTCCAGGTACAGTGATGGTGACACCTTTCCAAAAAAAGATTCTCCTCACAAATAAAAATATGTCTTACAAAAGGGCAATTCCTACTGGATTTTCAGGCTTCCCTGGATCAGATGGTAAAGAATCCACCTGCAAAGAGGGAGACCTGGGTTTGATCTCTGGGTTGGGAAGATCCCCTAGAGGAGGGCATGGCAACCCACTCCAGTATTCTTGCCTAGAGAATCCCCATGGACAGAGGAGCCTGGTAGGCTATAGTCCATGGGGTCGCAAAGAGTTGGACATGATTGAGCGACTAAGTACACACTACTTGGTTTTCAGAGTTTCTCTAATGTTTGTTGTTTCTTAGAAAAAACTAGCTTAAAACAGTTGATATGCCAAAGAGATATATTTCTCAGTGGCAAATTCTGCTCCCCTACATTTGCAAAGAATTTCACTTGTATTCCTGTTTTTTGTCTCAGGGTAACTTTAAAGATTGGAAAACAAAGGAGTTCTTCATGAACAGTTAATACAAAGAAATCATTTATGATTGCTGGGCAGTAGAGCATGATTTACATTTTCCAAATTCTAAACTGAGAGGTCAGAAATGGTTTCTGGACATTTCAGCAACACTAGCAGCTCCCACAGATATCAGATTTTGTGTCTCCTTCTCACTCATTTACTATATAAAGACTCCCATCATTGTTTTAAATATTAAAAAAAAAATCCTGATGGATGAAATACATATATAGAGAAAGATATAAAATATAATTATGCTAACTTGGAGTTCTTAAAGAAGTTGTTGCTCAGAGTACCTGGTTGTTGTTGAAATTTCTTGATCCAGACCTAACAGGTCACCCACTGTCAGTAGCAGGTTTTTTCTGGGATAGGCTCCAGTCCACTGGGATGAGTGGTGCCAAAACTGAGCAGGACCATGCAGGCCCCCCCTGGATACAAAAGCCCCTCTATGTGCTTAGCTTCTTGTTTGTAGAAAAGGGCTTCCCTAGGACTTCCTAGTTTAGTTTCCTAGGACTTCCCTGAATTCCAAAGAGCAGACTCAAGCAATTACTAATTAGGAAAGTGAGCAAATATAAGGGGAAAAAAAAAAGGAAGAGCAAGGATAGTTTAAAGAGTAGGTCAGTGATAAAAGAATCCTAGTTCCTCCTTGAGGGATATTCATAATAATCCGATGCATTTATTTGAGTTGTTTTGCAGAAAATAAGACCCCTATCCAAGTATAGAAAGTGACTACATGATGACCATAAGCATGCAGATTTCAGACTAGCTGGAACCAGAAAGTTGATGGTTAAGATTCTCGAAACATCAGCCTGTTACCTCATCATCAATTAATCAGAAGAAAGTTCTTGAGCTGCAACCCGCACCATAAAAGTTGCCTTTAATGATCCTTCCCTGAAAGCCATCAGGGCATTTCGAGCATGAGCTGCCCATTCTCCTTGCTTGGCAACCTGAAATTAACACTGTAATTTCCTTTATCACTGCCCAGCATCAGTAGCTTGGCTTTGCTGCATGGCAGGCAATTGGACACATGTTCTGTTCAGTAATGTTGCTGAGACCCACGGTTCAGGACTGAGGGGCAGAGGAGCTCCTGGCAGAGCTCCTGGGCAGGGCTGCATGTGCTTCACAATGTGTTTCCTCCAATATGCCTCTCTTCCAGTTCTAAGAAGGGGTTTTTGACTTGCACCAGTGGGACAAGCAGAATGCAGAGGTGTGAAATGTGTTGTCTTCAATGTCTAAACAACTCCACCAGGTGCTGTGCTTTTGACTGAGGTCAGGAGTACTAGGTGTGAAACAAAACTAATATTTTATGTGAAACATATTTTATATGAAACAAAAATATTTTATGTGAAACAAAACTAATAATACAAAACATTTCAGCATGAGAAGTTTTCTCTGTCCTTTGGCTCCCACATAGCTCAGCTGGTAAAGAATCTGCTTGCAATGCGGGAGACCAGGGTTTGATCCCTGGGTTGGGAAGATCCCATGGAGATGGGAAAGGCTACCTGCTCCAGTATTCTGGCCTGGAGAATTCCTGGAGAATTCCATGGATTATTCCATAGGTTCGCAAAGAGTCAGACACAACTGAGCAACTTTCACTTCATTCTGCTCTACTGTGCATTGCGTATCTGTGTCACACATCGACCAAACCTCCCCAAGGGGAGAAATACCTGCTCACCCATATAGAGCAACATTCTTCTAGCACCAAGATAACTCTTTGAAGGTAACATTCCTTCTTCATCTTGTAAGGGGTCACATGACCCACCAGTCTGTATCTGCAGATCTGGATTGTGTAAACTGTCAATAATACATCATTTAATATATAGCCCTCCATTAAAAAAAAAAAAGTATATGACTCTGCTTTGACTTCCAATGGGTGAAACAGTTCTCAGAGTTTTCTGAGGTGCTGTTCCTAGCTTATAATCCTTAATTTGACTCAAATAAAATTTCTCTTTCTTTGTTAAATCAACTGATTAATTTTTCATTGACATAAGTATAGTCAGAAGCTTCTCCTTAAAGTCAGTTGGAATGTCTCATTGGACTCCATCTCAAATTGCACCTAAAAAGATGACATGCTGAGCTGGTCCTACAAACCCTTTGAGGTTAATGACCCAGTCAACTGAGGTCATTTTCTGGACTATGTTGTCCCAGATCAGGACAACTAGGCTATTACTAGGTGCTAATACAGACAATACATGACCGTGCATCTGTGGTGTTGCCAAGGCCTAACCAGCCTACCCTAACCTAGATTAACATTAACTCAACCAACAAAATGAGGCAGACACAACAAAGTTCCACCTCAAATGGAAAAATATATACAAGACTAAAATTACCTGGGACCCCAGGGGTCACATGCTTGCATAAACATGTGACTCACACCTTAAAAGGACAACTTCTGGGTATAATGAAGCCTCTGCTTACCCCAGTAGTCTGTTGGGGACCATGTTTTTAAGAGGTTGCCACAGAAGGTGTGGCCTGGTTCCTAGGTGGAAGATGAAAGTTTGATGGGGTTCATTAGCAGCTGTGAGAATGGACACATCATCACCAACCAAGGATCAGACCCAATGAGCCGAGCAGGTGGCTGTGTGGCTAGCTATGCAGGCTATTTTCAAATCCCCTCCATGATGCACCTTCATGGGTCACTGTGTGGTCTCCACTATTTTCTTTTCCTCTACTATTTAAGTGTACAGAGCTGGGCACGATTTTGGTGGGCTTTTAGCACTGAATAAAGCAAAAGAAAGTTTAAACTTTCTTCCTTTAAAGCCATGAAGAGATAAAAATTAAGGTTCAGGGCAGTTGATGGGAGAGAAAGGAGTGATGGAGAGAAGCAGACAAGTAGGTCAGGTTCCCGGGTGCTCATCATGATGCCACAGCTCACCCACAGTGAACTTCTACCTGCCACTTTATTTTCCTGAACCTCAGTTTCCTCATATCCAAGGTCCCTCCCAGCACAAACATTCTACAATTGAGAATAAAGTAACTAATAGAAATTTTTATCTTCTTAAATCTTACTCTAAATGTATTTTATGATGTTTTTCTCATTAGAATTTTAAGATGTTTTTCATGCATAGGTGCAACTGGTGTGTTCCTGGGATGTGGCCTGGTTTCTCATTTGTGAAGCAGCAGCCCAGTGGAGGAGATTGGTCACCACTACCCAAGAAGAGCCTGAGGCAGGAGGAGAGCAGGGATCATGTTGATTTGAAGGTGGTGGATGTTAGAGGAAGTCATGGAGTAGAGTTCAGTTCAGTTCAGTCACTCAGTCGTATTTGACTCCTTGTGACCCCATAGACAGCAGCACGCCAGGCTTCCCTGTCCATCACCAACTCCTAGAACTTGCTCAAACTCATGTCCACTGAGTCGGTGAAGCCATCAAACCATCTCTTCCTCTGTCGTCCCCTTTTCCTCCTACCTTCGAACTTTCCCAGCATCAGGGTCTTTTCCAGTTAGTCAATTCTTTGCATCAGGTGGGCAAAGTATTGGAGTTTCAGCCTTCAGCATTAGTACTTCCAATGAATATTCAGGACTAATTTCCTTTAGGATGGACTGGTTTAATCTCCTTGAACCTAAGTTCCCTCACCTCCAAGGTCCTGAGACCTTGGAGAAGATGTGACCACTGATTAACCTTTGAGCTGGGCCAGGGCAGTGGGAGGCTTCTCCCTCTCTCCCCTGTCCTTGGAATGTATTCTCTGTCTACTATTCTTTCAGTTGGAACTATTTTCGAGAATGCATCCTGGATAGAGCAATGTGGTCTTGAGAACAATTGGACTGAATGTGACTGAAACTGTTAAGGTCTCTACACAAAGTTGTGAGATTCTGGCAGTGGGTGCAAAGATGTATTGTCTCTCAGTGCCCAAGACAAGCCTTACAAGTAAGTTCCCTTTCTTATTCAACCCACTACCCACCAGTATTGATTGCTCTGCCTCTTTCTTTAGTCACTTCTTGCCTTCCATGCACAAGGGCCAGTGTGAGAACCCACATGGGATTAGGCAGTTCTGTGGCACCATCAAAAATTAAGAAACATGTACCATGAAGTAAACCAGAGTGATGATTTATAGTAAGAAATATATATTTGGGTTTTGTCCCTGTTTCTGTCACAAAGGGCCTAAAACTCTTACATTTTCTAGGTGATAACTCTCCATAATTTTTGTTATACTAATTTAGTGACTTTTGGAAAGCCTTGGGTCACCTAAGGATGGGGGCTTGTCACCAGAAGAATCAACTAAATGCTTAGAGGGCTGGGTACCTGACCTCTAGGGAGGGCAGAAGAGCTGGAGCTTGAGTTTAGACACCAATAGCCAATGATTTAATCAATCATGCCTGTGTAATAAAGTCTCCATAAAACCTCACAAGGAAGGGGTTTGGAGACCTTCCAGTTGGTGAACACATGGAGGGACTGGGTGGCAAGTGGAGCATTCAGAGAGAGTATGGAGCTCTGAGCCCCTTCCCACATACCTTCCCCTAGGCACCTCTTCCATCTGGCTGTTCATGAGTCATGTCCTTCTATAATGTCTTTCTAGTAAGCAAACTGTTTTCTTGAGTTCTGTGAGCCTTTGTAGCAAATTAATTGAATACAGGGAAGGAGTGGTTGGAACCTCCAATCTGTATCCAATTAGAGGCACAGCTGACAAACCTGGACTTGCACTTGGTGTCTGAAGAGGGCTGAGGGCTAAGCTCTTAACCTGTGGGATCTAATGCCAACTCCAGGTAGATAGTGTCAGAACTGAGTTGCATTGTAGGACATCCAACTGGGGTCAGAATTGCTTGGTGGTGCAGGAACTCCCTTCCCTTGTACACACACACACGAACTGGGCACAAAATCCTTAACTAGTTAACAGGCACTCAGAATAACGTAGGTTGTCAATGAGGCAGACTGATGCAAGCAGTCAATGTAAGGAACACACATATCTAGTTGAGTGCTGGATGGGAGAAGCGGTGTCCCTGCAGCAGGTGGTGTCTGCTACAAAGGCAGACTTACTCTACTTTGGAACTGTGCTCCCTCAATGGCACATGTTCATGAAACAAGTTTGACTCCCTCCCTCCACACACCCTGCCTTCCTATTCCCTGACTACTCCAGACTAATTTTGTTAAGTCTTTCATTGTCTCATACTCCATTCCTTAATGTACATAGAGAAACTGGTATATGTAAACATACATAGTGCCTTTTCCCCCATTGTGCTTTTCTTTTTAACTAAATGTCCAATGTTGTACTTTAATCAAATGGAGGTTGGGAAAAAAACCCTGACAATGAAAAAAAAAAAAAAAAATACCCCCAAAGCCTTGTATTTTCCATTAGTGGTATGTCTCAGTTAATTTTTCCTTTAAATTCCAAAGAACTATTCTGTAATGGCAGTTATATAAACAATTCCAACAACAATCCTAGAGAATCTTGTTTGATTGGAGAATTTAAATATTTTTATTGATTTATTATAAAACCAAAGACAAAGTTATTACTTCTTTTGGTATGTAGCTGCTATCTGTAGAGCAATCTGCTCTTAGAGGAGGAAGACATTACTTTAAAACAAAGAAACCCTACATAGGTTTCTCTTTAGGTCAATTTTCTCATTAATTACATTTCTTGTCTTAAAAACACTTCACAATTGCTTATATTGTAAAGGAACGATTAAAATGTGAATTGATCATATTAAACTTAAGTTTTCCTTAAGATTAGCTATTGTTAGCTGTTTCAAAAAAGATCTCTATTTTTGTAATTTGATATTTTTAAAAATCATTATTGGAGTACTGTTGATTTATAATATTGTAATTTGATATTTGAATGGGAAGAATGCCCAGTTAACTATTTTCAGTTAAAAATCTCTAAGGGATGCATGACTGCTTCTCTATCACAGCCAAAATCTTTCACCTGATATCCCTTCAAAACAACAAATATAAGGAGAAGTAATCAATCTTTGTATTAGTCACAAATCTAAAACTGTGACTGCGTGGGCACTGGGTCAACTTCAGTGAATCCAGTTTGCTGATTTTGGCCTGGATCTGCTGACTTTCAGAAACCAAATCGTTGAAAGTTTTGGCATCAAACATTTTGGGGTTTTATTTTCTATTTGTTCATTTTGCATATTTGGGGGTATCAGAGATTTTTGGTATCACCACTTGCAGTGGTTTTATCCATAAGTACAATCAATTTGCATGAATATCTTAGATTTAAATTTTTAAGTTAAAATTTATGTGCTTATCGAGTAATTATGATAGGCTGAGGAAAAAATACTTACTAGTATTAAGGTTAAATTCTAGTCTAAAATTTTTGCTCAAAACACATGTGAAGCACAATTAAATTATTCTGAAGAAAGTTTTTTTTTTTTGAAGCAGGATTTCTTTCTTTCTATTAATTACTCTCTTCTTCTATGTTTAGAATGGAAAGGTGGGCGCTATTACCCAAGTGCAGATGGAGGAACAATTAACAGTTGACCTGCAAAGGAGAGGGAGGATTTGTCTTAGCCTTTTCAGGATCATAGGGCTTTGTAAGGATGCTCATCAGACCTTCTTGAACCTCGGTGATGTCACTGAGAAATAAATATTCTATCACTTTGAAAACATTCCTGAGGTGGGTCAAGCATGATCTAATCATAACACAATGGATTCTTTTTATGAACATCAGGAGAAAACACTCCATGCTAAAATGAATGCCTTACGCTATCTACTCCCATTTAAAATGGAAAGTGTGGGAAATTCACTACCAGCATGTATGACTCACCCACTAACCAAAATAGCATGAAGTTGATGTTGGTGACAGCCAAAGTCTTTTTTCCATTCATCTTTAGGAAAACTCTAAGAGAGAGTCAGATTTGAAATTTTTATCTGTATATTTATTTAACAATCATTAAAAGAGATTTTGTGGAGACTGTATTTTGCTATTTCCTTCTCTTTCTTCTGTTCCTCTTTCTTCCCCTCCTCCTTTTATTTCCCCTCAGGAGTTTCCATTTAAATGATGGTAATACATTCAGTGCCATCTATGGTTGTCCTTGGTTTGGAAATTGAATTTGGGTCACAGGTAGAGCTTTCTAGCCTTGCAATCATGGAAATTTAGACCTGGGTTAGTCCTGATTTTTTAGGTACCTGTCTGTATCAAAATTGCAACTCTGGTTTTCTGATTTCACAACCTGTACTCTTTCAATCACACCATCATTCTATTTTTATGATGGGATCTTTGTGTCATTTACATATCACCTTCAACTGGGAACGACTAAGTATTGTGGGGTTCCCCATTTGGAGGGACAAGGTTAATCCAATGGAATGTACAAATTTTCTGGGCCAGGTGGGTTTGGGTTGGGACTTATTTAGAGGAACCACTTTCCTTAAGCGGTTACATTACTGAGAGAAGCCAAGTTTGGCCTTAAAGAAGCAGGGCTAAGGTAAAGTCTGGGGGGAAATGGAAGAAAAACAGTGCTACAATAAACAGCAAAATTACCTGGGATGGTGTGGGTTGAATTCCATTCTCCCAAAAGATATGTTCAGGTCCTCATCCCTGTACCCGTGAATGTGATCTAATTTGGAACTCAAGATAAAATAGGCTTCCCGTTCAAGATGGCAGAGTATAAGGATGTGAGCTCATCTCATCCTGTGAGAGGATCAAAATTGCAACTAACTGTTGAACAACCATCGACAGAAGAATGCTGGAACCCACCAAAAAAAGATACCCTGCGTCCAAAGACAAAGAAGCTGCAGTGAGATGGTAGGAGGGGCGCAATCATGATAAAATCAAATCCCATACCAGCCAGGTAGGTGACCCACAGAATGGAGAACAATAATACCAAAGAAGTTCTTGCAGCATTGTAAAGGTTCTGAACCCCAGGTCAGGCTTCCCAGCCTGGGGATCCAACAAAAGGCCTGAGAATATCCAGAGAATCTGGCCTTGAGGGCCAGTGGGATTTGATTACAGGCATTCCAGAGGCACAAACAAAATTTTGCAAGCACAAAGACCCAGAGGAGAGGAGCAGTGACTCCCCCAGGAGACAGAACCAAAACTACCTGCTACTGTTGGAGGGCCTTGTGTGGAGATGTGGGTCAGCAGGGGCTCACCACAGGAATGTGGGCATTGGAAGGTCCCCCTTGGCATAAACCCTCTTAGAGTTTGCCATTAACCCTACCATAGACGATAGGGCTGGGTTGCCTCAGGCCAAACAACTACCAAGGAGGGAGTGCAAGCCCATCCATTGGTAGATAATTGGATTAAAGCTTTATTGAGCAAGGTCCTGCCCACCAGAGCAAGATCCAAGTTTTTCCCACCCCCAGTTCTTCCATCAAGAAACTTATACAAGCCTTTAGCCTCATCCATCAGAGGGCAGGCAGAAGAAGCAAGAGGAAGCACAGTCTCATAGTAGCTAAAACAAAAACCATATTACAGAAAGTTAATCATGAAGAAAAAGCAGAAAGTTATGTCCCAGATGAAGGGACAAGATAAAAATCCCAGAAAAACAACTAAATGAAGTGGAGATAGGCAATCTTCCAGAAAAAGAATTCAGACTAATGATAGTAAAGATGATCCAGGAATTTTGAGCAAAGAATGGAGGCAAAGACTGAGAAGATGCAAGAAATGTTTACCAAGGACCTAGAAGAACTAAACAACAAACAAACAGAGATTAATAATAAACTAAAAGGAATCAATAGCAGAATAACTGAGGCAGAAGGACAGATAAATGATCTAGAGGACAGAATGGTGGAAATCACTGCTGCAGAACAGAATATAGAAAAAAGAATGAGAAGAAATGAAGACAGTCTAAGAGACCCCTGGGACAACATTAAAGACACGAACACTAGCATTATAGGGAACCTAGAAGACAGAGAGAAGGGACATGAGAAAATATTTGAACAGGTAATAGCTGAAAACTTCCCTAACATGGGAAAGGAAATAGTCAACCAAATCCAGGAAGCACAGAGAGTCCCAGGAAGGATAAACCCAAGGAAGAACATACTGAGACCCATAGTGATCAAACTGACAAAAATTAAAGACAGAGATAAAATATTAAAAGCAACAAAGGTAAAACAACAAATAACATACAAGGAAACTCCCATCAGGCTATCAGCTGATTTCTCAACAGAAACTCTATAAGCCAGAAGGGAATGGCACAATATATTAAAAGTGATGAAAGGGAAGAAACTAAAACCAAGAATATTCTACCCAGCAAGACTCTCCTTCAGATATGATGGAGAAATCAAAAGCTTCCCAGACAAGCAACAGTTAAGAGAATTTGTCACCACCAAACCAGCTTTACAACAAATTCTAAAGGAACTTTAGGCAGGAAACTCAAGAGAAGGAAAAGACCTACAGAAAATAAACTCCAAACAATCAAGAAAACGGTGATAGGATCATACATATAACTACCTTAAATGCAAATGGATTAAATGCACCAACCAAAAGACACAGAGTGGCTGGGTGGTTGAAAACATGTTCATGTATGCACTTCTACTTGCCAACATCACTCTGCTGGACTCCCCCCCTAAATTGTATGTAATTATTTTATATTGTTAAGTTAATCATGCTCCCATTATGGCTTATAATTTTAATTATCTTTTATTTTTTATCTGGCTACTGATTGTGAAAACTGATAAATATATTTTACTATTGTGATTATGTAACTATTACTCACTTAATACCATTGTATCATGATTGGCCAACAGAAAAATTAGAGAACGCTATATAACCAACACTAGGATCTACTAGAAAAATCTGTAATCACTTTTTAAAATCCAGATGCATATCAGAAGTTATCATGAAAAATTTTGAAAAATACAAATACTCAGGTATTGCTTTTTTTCTCAAGAGCTCCAGATATGTTTCTAATGAGTAGTCATATTTAAAAACACCTGGACTGTATGGTGACCTTTCACTTTAATCTAGTTTGTTTCCGTTTTTCTATTTCATGTTCAGTGCTCCCATTTCATTTGTGTTCTCCAATTTCTCCATTTCTTCTCTCTTTTTTTAAATGTCCTTTCTCAAACCTTTATCAAGTATAGTAGAAAATCTTTTGTATACATATATATATATATAAAATATGTATAATACATATTTTAGAAAACATGAATTTTTGCCTAACTAAAAAAATTATGACATTTTAATTCCACTTGTTTGAATTAGTATGAATAGAATGCTAGATTTCTAATTTAAAAATAGATATGCAACAAGCAAAGAAAAAAAATAAAATGGTGTCATGCTAGATTAAGGTGAGCCCCAATTCAGTGACTGGTGTCCTTATAAAAAGAGGGAAATAAGGACGCAGAGAGAGACACAGAGAAAACACCATGTGATGATGAAGCAGAGACTGAACTGATGCATCTACAAGCCAAGCAGAGACAAGAATTGTCAGCAAACATCAGAAACTAGGGAGAGATGTGGAAAGACCCTCCCCTGGAACTTTGCTAACACCTTGATTTAGGCCTTCCAGCTTGCTTGTTTTCTGTGAGACAATACATTTTTATGGTTTTAAGCTACTCTGTTTATCAGTTCAGTTCAGTCACTCAGTTGTGCCCTACTCTTTGTGACCCCATGGACTGCAGCATGCCAGGCCTCCTGTCCATCACCATATCCTAGAGTTTGCTCAAACTCATGTCCATAGAGTTGGCGATGCATCCAACTATCTCATCCACTGTCATCCCCTTCTCCTCCTGCCTTCAATCTTCCCCAGAATGAGGGTCTTTCCCAATGACTGTTTATGGTTCTTAGTTAACGCTGGTCTAGGATACTAATACAGAGGGTTAGAAGTAGGATGAAAAAAAAAACTACATGGAAAGGGTTGAATGAAGTGCTTCAGAACTATGGAAGAAAGGAGTTTCATGCTGTGTTTATATTTGGATCTGCCAGATACAGTTCTTTCTTTTGCCAGTTTTATTGAGATATAATTGACACAAGACTTTGTGTAAGTATAAAGTGTACAATGATGATTTATTATACATATGTTGCAAAATGACTGCCACAATAAGATTACTTAACACATCTACAACCTCACATATTTACCATTTATTTATTTTTTGTGATGAGAACTTGTAAGATTTACTATCTAAGCAAACTTCCGGGAATATAATATAGTATTGTTAACTATAGTCCCTGAGTACATTAGATCTTTAGAACTTATTCATATTATAACTGGGTGTTTGTATCCTTTGATTACCTTCACCTTTCCCCCCACCCTCATTCCATCAATGCATTTCTTTATTAGCTTGCATTTTGCACACTTGGGAATTTTTATCAGGGACCTGAGATTGTCTGATAGCAAGAAAAAAATCTTTATTAATCATTATCAGTAGACATAAGAGGATTTTGTATATAAAAAAAGCAGAATATGCAAACATTAATCTTTTTTTTTTTTTTTAGTATTGAGAAATATATTTAGTGTTGTTTTATAAGTGATGATTATTTCCTTTTTGCATTTTTACGCTAGGATTCCCTTGTGCCCAACAGTTCGTGTTTGCTGAATTTAAGACGCAGGCAGGTTCCATGACAGCTGTACAGTCACCTGGCCCCTCCAGGCAGCAGACACGCAGCTTTGATCTTCCTGGTACTGACCTCTGACCCAAGAAACTGGGGTAGGAGCTCTCACCAAGAACACCAAGCCAATGGCAAAACCCCAATATTAAAAAATATTTTTTATCAAATGATTTTTAAATCTTTTAGGGGTAAATAATCATCCCCTGCCTTATTTCTGCTTTATCTTTAATTTCCACTCTTCAGAGGAAGTCATTCTAATTCATTCAATTGTTTAATATTTTCCCCACATTTTAATATAACTGTTAAATTATTAAAATACTATTTCTTGACTTAGGAATTTTAGGTATTATTTATAAACCTCCTAGTATAGAAAGAGACATTAGCCCTTAGGATCCTTCCACCTTTGTACCCCAATGTCTTCTTTCTCTATCCCCAATATTATTATTCAATTTTGACTCAGATAATTCAGGTGTATAAGCAACTTTAATTTCCCTTTATTATGTAACATATCATATTCACAGGTCCATGAATTAGAATGTGGACATCTTTGGGGGACCATTATTCTGCTTACCACAGGGGCATATTCTTGGTTACCATTATTCCGTAAGACAGATAGGAGAAGGGGCCTGGGAAGTAGAGTTATACCTGGTGTGTAGATTAGTATTTAGTTTCCCTTATTCAGATAGCATCCTCATCTATGCCTTTTGTCCTGAGTCCAGAGTTCAGAGTAACATCTCCAGAGAGTAAATTCAAGTCTTCTGCCAGGGTCGGGGAAGGGTAGAGTCCTAGTTTTGTAGGGATAAGGAGGGCCTCAGTTCAGTTCAGTTCAATTCAGTTGCTCAGTCATGTCTGACTCTTTGCAACCCCATGGACTGCAGCATGCCAGGCTTCCCTGTCCATCACCAACTCGCAGAGTCTGCTCAAATGCATGTCCATCAGTCAGTGATGCCATCCAACTATCTCATCCTATGTTGTCCCCTCCTCCTCCCACCTTCAATTTTTCCCAGCACCAGGGTCTTTTCCAGTGAGTCAGTTCTTCATACCAGGTGGCCAAAGAATTGGAGTTTCAGCGTCAGCATCAGTCCTTCCAATGAATATTCAGGACTGATTTCCTTTAAGATGGACAGGTTGGATCTACTTGCAGTCCAAGGGACTCTCAAGAGTCTTCTCCAACACCACAGTTCAAAAGCATCAATTCTTCAGTGCTCAGCTTTCTTCATAGTCCAACTCTCACATCCATACATGACTAGGGGAAAAACCATAGCTTTGACTAGATGGACCTTTGTTGGCAAAGTAATATTTCTGCTTTTTAATATGATGTCTATGTTGGTCATAGCTTTTCTTCCAAGCAGCAAGCATCTTTTAACTTCAAGGCTGCAGTCACCATCTGGAGTGATTTTGGAGCCCCCCAAAATATCTCTCACTGTTTCCACTGTTTCCCCATCTATTTACCATGAAATGATAGGACTGGATGCTATGATCTTAATTTTCTGAATGTTGAGTTTTAAGCCAACTTTTTCACTCTTCTCTTTCACTTTCATCAAGAGGCTCTTTAGTTCTTCTTCACTTTCTGCCATAAGGGTGGTGTCATCTGTGTATCTAAGGTTACTTATATTTCTCCTGGCAATCTTGATCCCAGCTTGTGTTCATCCAGTCTGGCATTTCACATGATGTACTCTGCATATAAGTTAAATAAGCAGGGTGACAATATACAGCCTTGATACGCTCCTTTCCCAATTTAGAACCAGTCTGTTGTTCTACGTCCAGTTCTAACTGTTGCTTCTTGACCTGCATACAGAGTTCTCAGGAGGCAGGTAATGTGGTCTGGTATTTCCATCTCTTACAGAATTTTCCACAGTTTGTAGTCGAAAGTCACAGTCAAAGGCTTTAGAGAAGTCAATAAAGCAGATGCCTTTCTGGACTTCTCTTGCTTTTTTGATGCTCCAATGGATGTTGGCAATTTGATCTCTGGCTCCTCTGCCTTTTCTAAATCCAGCTTGAATATCCAGAAGTTCATGGTTCATGTACTGTTGAAGACTGGCTTGGATAATTTTGAGCATTACTTTGCTGTCATGTGAGATGAGTGCAATTTTGTAGCAGTTTGAACATTCTTTGGTATTGCCTTTCTTTGGAATTTGGAAGGAGGGCATAAAGAGACCTAAATACTTTTTTCATTTTCATTTATTTCACAATATTTTAATTTCTCTAAGACTTCTTTGATTCATTTGTTTTTTAGAAGCATGTTGTTTAATATCCAAATATTTTGGATTTCCCAGCTACTTTAATTTCTAGTTTAATTTCACTGTGGTCTGACAGCACATTTCATATGATTTCTATTCTTTTAACTTGGTTGGGGTGTGATTGGTGGCTTAGAATATAGTAATCACTGGTGAATGTCCCATATGAGCTTACCAAAAATGTTTATTCTGTTGCTGTGGATGAAGTAGTCTATAAATGTCAATTAGAACCAGTTGATTGATGATGCTGTTCACTTCAACTATGTCTTAACTGATTTTCTGTCAATTACTGGTAAAGGAGAGTTGCAGTCTACAACTATAATAGTGGATTTATCTATTTTTCCTTATAGCTCTATCAAGCTCTGTCTTACGTATTTTAATGCTCTGATATCAGATGCATACACATAAAGAATTGTTATTCCTTCTTAGAGAACTGACCCCTTTGTCATAAGGTTATGCCTCTCTTTGTCCCTGATAATTTTTGTTATTCTGAAATCTGCTTTCTCTAAAATTGAGACAGCTACTGCAGCTTTATTTTGATTAGTGTTAACATGGTGTATCTTTTCCTTCCTTTAGTTTTCATCTATTTTTATCTGTATAGTTAAAGTAGATTTCTTGTACATAACATGGTTGGGTTATTTTTTTAAATCTATTCTATCTTTCTGTATTGGTATATTTAGACCATTGGTATATTTAACCATTCATATTTAAAGTGATTATTGACATAGTTAGATTAATATGTGGCATATTTAGAACTATTTTCTATTTATGTACTTTCTGTTTTTAATCTTTCCCTCTTCTCTGTTTCCTCTGGTTTTGAGTATTTTATAAGATTCCATTTTCCCTCCTCTTGGCATATCACTTACACTTCTCCTTAAATTTTTTTTCAGTGTTTGTCCTAGAGTTTAAACGATGCATTTACAACTAATCTAAGTTCACTTTCAGAACAATACACATACCACTTCACATCTAGTGCAGATACATTATAAGAGAATATTTGATTTCTCCCTCCCATCCCTTTTAACAGTGCTGTCACTCATTACACGTATCCATACACTATAATCACCTAATACACTGTAGCTATTATTATTTGGAATGAACATTAATCCACTAGATCAATAGAAATAAGAAAAAAATTTTAAATTATTTTCCCTTGTCTTTTTATTTTTTCCCTTTTTAACTTCTATTCTTTTCTTTATAGATATCTGAGTTCCTGACCTAAGTAATCCTTTTTGCTATAGAACTTCTTTTAACATTTCTTAAAAGTCAGGTCTGTAGGCAAGAAATTCTTGTTTTTGATTTTCTGAGGAAGTCTTTCTCTCTCTACTTTTGAAGGAAATTTTTGTTGGATACAGAATTGTAGGGTCTTGGTTTTGTTTTTTCAATACTTTAAGTATTCCTTGTTAAGTAGTTCCTTGTTTGCATGGTATATGAAAGAGGTTGATGTAATTCTTATCCTCATTTTTGTGTGTGTGCTGAGTCACTTCAGTTGAGTCTGACTCTTTGCAACCCTATGGACTGTGTAGCCTGCCAGGCTCCTCTGTCCAGGGGATTGTTCATGCAAGAATACTGGAGTGGGTTGCCATGCCCTCCTCCAGGGGAACTTCCCAACCCAGAGCTCTAACCCATGTCTCTTAAGTCTCCTACAACTGAACTGGAGTGGGTTGCCATTTCCTTCTCCAGCAGATCTTCTCAACCCAGGGATTGAACCTCCCTTTCCTGCTTTGCCGAGGATTCTTTACCATCTGAGTCACCAGTCACCCTCTGAGTCACCAGGGAATCTCCTCCTACATTAGCAGGTGGATTCTTTATCACTAATGCCACCTGGGAAGCCCCCATTCTTATACAGGCAAGGTTTTTTATCCCTCTGGTTTCTTTCAAGAAATTATTTTGCTTTCTGCAGTTTGAATGTTGTCCCTCAGTGTAGATTTCTGCTATTTATCATGTTTGGTGTTCTTTGAACTTTCTGGATTTGTGACTTGGTGGCTGTCATTAATTTTGAAAAATTCTCAGCTATTATTACTTCAAATATTTCTTCTTATCCTTTCTCTCCTTCCTCTGGTAATTCCATTTTGTGTATTCTACACCTTTTGCAATTGTTTCCCATTTCCTGAATTTTCTGTTTTTTTTTTTTTTTTTTTTCTCTTTGCATTTCCATTTTGGAAGTTTCTCTTAATATCCTCAAACTCATCAATTCTTTCCTTGTCCGTATCCAATTGACCAATAAGTCCATTAAAGATAATCTTCATTTCTTCATTTCTGTTACAATGTTTTCATTTTTATTTTTAAACATGATTCTTTCTTAGAGTTTCCACTTTTCTTTTTTGGGGTGGGGATAAACAGTCTTTATTTCACCAGCAGATAAATTCAGGTCATCTCAGGTTTAGTAACTGAACAGATTACAATTTTTAAATTGTAAAATTAAAAAAAAAAGGATTGTGAACATAAATATACACAGGCCTTAGAAACTTGTATAAATATAAATGGACAAATACATATCTTTGTTGTTGTTTAGCTGCAAGTCATGTCTGACTGTTTGCAACCCCATGGACTGTAACCCACTAGGCTCGCCTGTCCATGGGATTTCCCAGGCAAGAATACTGGAGTGGGTTGCCATTTCCTTCTCCAAGCTTCCATTTTTCTTCTGACATTATCCATCTGTTCTTGCATGCTGTCCACCTTTTTCATTATAGCTCTTAGGATAACAATCATAATTATTATTTCTGCCTGGTAATTCCAATATTTCTGCTCTATCTGAGACTGGTTTTGTTGCTTGCTTTGTCTCTTCAGACTGCATATTTTCTTGCTTTATAGCATGCTTTCGAATTTTTTGTTGAAAGTTGAACAAATTACCCAATATATTGGGTAATAGGAACTGAGAGAATTGGTCTGTAGTGTGAGGTTTTATGTTTATCTGAGTAGACGTTAGGTTGTGTTTAATGTTTGCTATAACTGTAGGTGTCAGAGAATTCAATTTCCTCTAGTGTTTTTGTCTTTCCTGTTCCTTTGGGCTTCCCTAGCAACTCCTTCTTAGTAAGATTCTGCTTCTTACAGTTCTGTCAATTGTA
The DNA here is from genome assembly GCF_963930625.1 of Muntiacus reevesi. Lineage (NCBI taxonomy): Eukaryota > Metazoa > Chordata > Mammalia > Artiodactyla > Cervidae > Muntiacus > Muntiacus reevesi. The sequence continues at coordinate 96,509,165 of NC_089254.1, read as the reverse complement.
ATCCCTACTTTTATTCCAGAATCCTGTTTATATGGTGATAAGGTGTTGTATAAAGGAAATATCCTGTAATTTTATGATTGAATCCTATTTTTATTTTCTTAGTGTGCCTGTGTCCCTGGATTGCAACCTTCAGAAGAATTTTTATAGCTTTCACCCTTTCTTTTTATGTGAGACAGGAAGGCTGGAGAAGGACAGGAAGGCTGTCTAACTGCCTTTTGTCTAGGACACATTAGGCTCTGATAAAGCACTGGCTTCTCTGAGAGTGAACTCTTTTTTTTATGGAGAATAAAATTTTTGTCTGGATTTATTTATGGTGGTTAGTTTTCTCCTCCCCCTAAGCATGAGGGGATCTTTCTGTGATTTTCATTATGAGGATCTGGTGGGGCTCTTGGAGATAAACTCATGAAAGTATCAGGGAGCACCCTGAGACTGGGCCTCTGAAAGTTTTTAACTCTCAAGCCAGTCCTTGTTCAATCTCCAGTAATTAGTCAATAACATCTGAAATATTCCTACAGGCATCATCTCTAGTGGCTTCTGCTCCGTGTAAGCTGTGACCCACCTGACTATCCAGGTTTTGGAGTGTGAATTTGTCCTGCAACCTCAACTTTCTGATGGTTTTAAGAAGAAAGATTGATTTTCAGTTTGTACAGCTTTTTTCCTTGTTTTGAGGATGGGAGTGATGACTTCCAAGTTCTTTGACACATTGGAATGGAAGCAAAACAGGCTTGCATTTTTCTGCATAAAGTCTTTCTATCAATTTCTTATTGAGGTCACCATTGGCAGGGCTTGGGCTCAGACAACATCTAAGGGTAGCTTTCCAAGGTGCTGTCATCTACAAGTAGGAGCTTGGGGTTTTTCACTTTCAAACAAGTGGCTCTGCCAGATAGTGGTTCTCTACCAGGTATCTCTGAACTATGGCTGTGTTGCAGCTTACATCTGAGGCAAACTCCAAACATAGGATCACTGCCACTTCAGTCATTCATTCCTACTTTTATTCAACTTTTCATCTACTTCTAGACTACCCGCATCCCACATATGGGGGATCCTGGTGCCTCAAATCCCTTAGATTGTCTGGGTTTCAACCTTATGAATCAGGAGCACTCCTAACCACTTCCGGTTTGGCACTGTCTGATATGAATCAATTTTTGCTTACATAAACTCTTAAATTTAAAAACCAAATAAAACAGAAAACCATTGTGAATCAGTTTGCTTAAATTCAGCTTCCATATACCCTTGTGCCCTCCCTTGCCCTTCAGGTCCTCTCTGGCTTGGTAAACCAGTTACTCAACTTTAATTTTCGTTCCAGCTCCCAAATTTTGGTTGACATCCTCCCCCCCACCCCCGGTCTCCTAGTCTTGTCACCCTTTCAAGTTTATGACTCATAGAGCTTTACTATTATTCAGTGAAGTTTCTGGATGAGCAGAGGCAAATATATATTCAATTCATGTATTTAATTGGAAATATTTTTTTCACTAAACTGACCTAACCGCATTCTTGATGAAGACAGGCTAGGACAATGTTACCTGGGGGATGGTGGAGAATGAGGAATCTGATCAGATTAGATATTAAGGGTAGGGATTCTGGCTAAACACAGGGTTCTTGCTAAAATTGGACAATTTAAAGATGGACATAGAAGGCCAAGGTCAGCAGGTGTACTTGAGATGAAGGCTCAGAGAAACCTCACTGAAGTTTAGCCAAGGAGAGAATCCTTGTCATGAGTTCTTTTTTTTTTTTTTTTCTTTTATAAATGGTTATCACCAGAATGTAAATATTCCTTAGACAACTTTTTATCATTTGCACTGGAGAAAGATAAAGGCCAGTCCAGCATTTTTTACTTCATCAAGCTTCTTTTTAGATATAACTGTAACTTACATTTCTGTCATTATTGTCAGTCTGATAAAATCAAAGTTGATATTTTCTGATTTCCACAGAATTCTGTCATTCATTGTCTAGTGTTTCCTAGAGCCCAAAGCTCTGCTTTTATAATGTGTTTGATGGTTTTGTGTAAGAGAAAAAGGAGAATTTTCAGGTAAAAATGGCTCTGTGATTAGGTGCTAGATGAAGGGGCCAAGGAACCTCATAAATTCTTCAGCAGAAAGCTGCAGGCTGAGTCCCTGCTGCCTTTGTGTTTGGAATTTAAAACTATTCCCAAGGTATGTAGGAGCATTGCTCTCTGTTCACAGCCTCCCTCCTCTATAACATGGTGATTTCTCACAATGCATTATCAGATGCATTTTGCTTCTGTTCTATTTGTTCTGATTTTTTTTTAAAGTAATGCCTGCTTTTATTTCATCTTTATCATCTCTTTATTTTATCTATTTTAGTTCAGCTGCTATGTTTTGTTGTCTTTGTTATGAAAGTCCATTCTGGTGTAATAAAGGAAAGCAATGCTTTCTTTTGTCTCCTTGAAAATAAGCTGAGTATATTTTATTTAAAAATCTTGTGCTTTATGAAATAACTCAACTGGAGATGGGGCTGTGTGAGATTTTCACATGAGTCTTTCCTGTCTTAATCTTCTATTGTTTGTTTGCAATACTAGGTTAGTTTGTTCTTTTGTCCTATGTTTTTATTTGTTTATCTTTGTTCAAATTATCTAAATGTTTTCCTTGGTAGGGAGAGTGGGTACTGGTTTTAAGATTAGTCAATTCAAACTTGTTTGACCATAGAGTTATCCAGGGACAATTGAAAATTTTGGTTGTGGGTTTCCATTCACTTGGAGGTCTCATCTCTTTCAGAGTGGAGGCAAGATTATCCTAAGGAGTGCCTCCACAGTGTTTTCTAAGAGCCATTCAGCATTTTTTAGTTCCCTTTGTAGATGCAAATTATCAGTTCAAATCATCTAAGCAAAGAAAAAAGACCTCTCAAAATCTCATCTGAGTAGAAAATCTCCTTGGGAGTGAAGTCCCTGTTCAGAGAACAAAGAAAGAATAGACCAGAGGTTTATTTACCTTTCACTGCTTCAGGGATTCAGAGGCCAGCAAGCACACAGATGCAAAAGAAAGCTTAGGGCTAGACATTCTTTTTTTCTACTCTTTCTTCTTCTTTTGTGAGATGCAATAAACAGACCTGCCCAGAGGCAAGGGAGCTAAGGAGTTTATAAACTTGGGATGGGGGAGGGGTGGGAGGGGAGCAATGCCATGGTAATATTATAAAGGCCTTTGTTACTGATTAAGGTCAAGGGAATGGTGAAATACAGACTCCAGAGAGGAGTCCTATGGGAATGCAATCTAAGAGAGTTGAGCTTGGGAAGATGAATAGTAACTTTCCCTCTTGGGGGGATTAACAGAATGGAGAGGTCTTACCCTTAGGAGATTCTGATAAGCCAGACTTGGAATGGGATCCTTCCCCATTATCCCATCTCCTCTTGAGAATCACGGGCTACATTGAGAGGAGAGTATTATTCATAACAGCTAAGGTTAAGACAAAAGAGGACTTGGGCTTCTATGGAGACTTCCAAGCCTGAACCAAATGTCATTCTTAAAGGCAGGTGATGAGTCTTATTTTCGTAATCACAAATAATGGTGTTGCTGTCACTGGTAAAGCCTACTGACAATTCCCAGGAATGTTAATAAAAATAGAATCTGGGTAATAAAATAAAAAGCTTAACCTTTTCCCCTTTGTGCTTAGTGTAGTTTCACTTGTTCATAGGGTACCACATGCAGAGGCTTTACATCTGGCACTTCAGACCAGAGTTCCTGTGTGAAATGGCTGTGCCTGACATCTCAGCTTAGCAGGCTGTGTGCAGAAATGCTGCACCCAGAACTTTGATCTGGAATGCTGTGAGCGGCACAGCTATGCTGACCCTCAAGAGCTCCAATCCCCTCCCCGCTGACAAGAACCCTATAAGGCAGCCCTACCAATGGTCTTTGAGAGAGAGCATGGACTTTAGAGTGCAAGCTCACACCTCTCCATTCTCTGATCAAAGAACAAAGCTTTCCTTTGCTTCTTAACTAAACTCAGCCTCACTGTATTGGTGTGAGTGACATTAGGCAGGAGAACCCTTTTGGAAGAGCCAGGGAGGGTTGATAAATTTTTGGTGACTCAGATGGGACTGAACGTAGCCCTTCCACCTGGACCCACCACCAGGCTCTGAACTCACTAGACACTGTAGAAACTAGAGAGGATAACTGTTATATCCTTGAGGCAGTCCCATCAATGTAAAAATATAACTTAAAGGGAATCCAGGCAGCAGGAAAGGAACCGGTCAATTGGAAAGAAATAAAGGAAATCAAACAGGAGCCAACAGAAAACGCTTTGGCATTCCTAGAGTGTCTCAAGGACTGTCTCCAAATTTATACTACCATTGACCCTGAGTCATTGGAAGGGAAGGCAATCCTGATGTTGTATTTCATTTCCCAAAGTGCCGCTGATACTAGGTATAAAATTCAGAATCTGGAAATAGAACCAGATAGCCCTACCACTTGTCTGGTGGAGGTTGCCTGAAAAGTGCATGTATTAGTCACTCAGTCATGTCTGACTCTTTGCAGCCCCATGGATTGTAGCCTGCCAGGTTCCTGTGTCCATGAAATTCTCCAGGAAAAAAATACTGGAGTGAGCAGTCGTTCCCTTCTCCAAGGGATCTTTCCGACCTAGGGATTGAATCCACGTCTCCTGAATGCAGGCGGATTCTTTATCATTTGAGTCACAAAAATATGACAAAAGTAGGAGATTGCTGTCTGGGTGTTTAAAAACAAAGCTATAGAGGAGGAAAAGTCAGAGGATAAAAACAGTTGGAGGCAAGCCCACACACCGGCTGTTGCCCTCCAATGTGAATTAGTCAGCATGGGAATCTAAACTAACTGCCCATAGAGACTGCTGACTCTGATGAGTGACCACTGGCCCTTACTGACAGAAAGCAAACCAAAGAAACTGGGTTCCAGTCTGTGTATCATGCAAACAAGAGGGACACTGGAAGAGATAATGTTCTCAGTGTCCTTGAAGGGGGACACAGTCATTACCATTAAAAACCTGTCACTCAAAATCATGCCACCCCACTACTGAGAGGAACAGGGTCTCCTGAGCATGATTATACAAAACACCATCTATTCAAGTTGCTCTGACTTAGGAAATGAGTTTCTCTCAGACACCAACGAGGTATCTGGTTCACAGCTGGGAACAATTTTATGAGAGGAGAAAAAAGGATAGTGGAATAAGCAGTGGCATCTCAGACAAAGTCACTGAGGTACAAAGCCTACCTCCAGGGACTTCAGCCCCAAAGACCAAGCGGATGGCCCTCACCTGAGCCTTGGAGCTCAGGATAGGGAAAATCTTAGATATTTACACAGACTGCTGGTGTGCGTATGCCATCCTACATGCACACACGGCTATTTGAAGGTAAAGAGTTGTGCTTAATGTAGAGAAGGAGCAAGGGAAACATGGCTTAAACATATGGAGACTCCTAGAAGCAATGCAATTTCTGAAACAAGTGACAGTGATTCACTGTAAGGGTCATCAAAAAGGGCCAACAGAGGTAATAAATATGGGAAACAAGGAAGCAGATGGAGCTTCCAAAAGGGCAGCCCTAGAACCAGTAACCTGGCAACTACCCCTCATACCTAAGAGGACAGATCTATCCAATTACTCCCCAGTCTATACTAATGAAGAAATAGACAAAGCCCAGAAATGGGGCTTCAGTAGAGACCTAGGAGGCCATGGGTGGTTAGTTAATGGGCATAAACAATACTTCCTTCCCCAAACTGAAGCTTATTGAGTCATCAGAGAGGCTAAACAAGGAACTTACTACAGGAGGGAAGCCTTATATAATTGGTTGGTTGAAGTCATGGAAACTCTTGGCATGAAAAGTATGATCAGTTGGATAGTTGAGACATGCCCCATCTGCTCAAGGAATAACCCCAACACTGGATCCCCAGATAAGGCCCCCAAGATAAGGTTCATTTAGATTACAAGGACATATCCTGGGGGAAGATAGATTGTTTTCACTGTCCTTCTGAGAGTACCAGGCAATTTCAGGTATCTCTTGGTGCTAGTGGACATATTTCCAAGGTAAGTAGAGGAGTTCCCCCACTAGAACGGAAATGGCAGCAGTACTGGCTAATGCATTACTAAAAGAGAAAAAAGCCAAGATCCTGACTAAGTGATAATGGTCCAGCATTTGTGTCTCACATGGCAAAAGGGACAAGTGCCCTGGGTATAAAATGGACCCTACACTCAGCCTGGAGACTCCAATCATTGAGGAAAGTAGAGAGATCTAATCAAACTTTAAAATGAACCTTAGTTAAGCTATGCCAGAAGACTTGAGAAAATTGTATTAAATTATTCCCAACTGCCCTGATATGCATGCCATTAGTATCCAGATATAAGTTAAATTTAAGTGTGTTTGAATTTGCATATGGTAGGCCCATTCCCAAAGCCTTAGAGAAGGGACACCTTAGCTCCCTTGAGATGGAACCACTTCAGTATGTCCTCCAGGTAGAAGAATCCATGAAAGCCCTCATGAAATATGGTAATCAGGTGTGTCTGCACCCACTGACTTAGCCCTCCACTACTAAAGGGGAGGAGACTGAGTGTATCTAAAAACCTGGAAAACGAGCAGCCACAAGACCGCCTCACTTTTTCTTTTTCTTTCCTTTAAATGTTTTCTTTATTGAGGTAGAGTTGACATATAATAAACTGCACATATTTTAAAGGGTGCTACTTGATAGTTTTAGCATATGTGTATAACTGTGAAGTTCTCACCATAATCAGGATAGAGAATACCCATCACCCCTAAAATTTTCGTCATGCTCTTTTTAATCCCTCTTTCCCCTTACTCCCAATGTAGTTACTGATCTGCTTTCTGTTACCATAGATTAATTTCTATTTTCTAGAAATCATCCTGTTTTCTAGGAATCATCTAGCATGTGCTATGTTTTTTGTTTGTTTGTGTTTTGGTCTGGCTTCTTTCACTCAGAATAATTATTTTGAGGTTCATCCATGTTGTTGCCAGTATTCGTTGTTTATTCCTTCTTATTGCTGAATTATATTTCATTGTACTACAGTTTATCCATTCAACCATTCAATTGTTTTTTAAAATTAATTTTTATTGGAGTATAGTTGATTTACAACACCGTGTTAGTTTCTGCTGTACAGCAAAGTGAGACAGCTATACATAACACATATCCACTCTTTTTTAGATTCTGTTCCCATATAGGTCATTACAGCACTTTGAACACTGAATTGTTGATGAATGAAACATTTGTGTTGTCTCCAGATTTTGACTGCTACAAATAAAGCTGCTATGAACTTTCAAGTGTGTCTGTCTTTTTACATTTGCTTTTCTCTTAGACTGACACTTAAGAGTGGAATGACTGGATCATATGGTAGGTATATATCTAACTTTACCATTGGTGTCACCTGGGAAGCCCTAATCTAACTTTTAAGAAACTGTCAAATTGTTTTCCAAAGTGATTGTACCATTTTACACTCCCTCAACAGTGTATGAGAGTCCGAGTTCTTCCATATCCATGCCAAGACTTAGTATGATCAGTTTCTTTTTTTTAAATTAATTTATTTTAATTGAAGGATAATTACTTTACAATATTGAGTTTCTTTTTTTTAAATTTTAGCCATTAATTAACCTATGTATGTTGTGGTATCTCATTGTAGCTTTAATTTGCATTTCCTTAATGACTAATATTGCTGAGCATCTTTTCATGGACTTATTTGCCATCTTATATCTTCCCTAGAAAATATCTCTTCAAATCTTTTGCCCACTTTTTATTAGGCTGTTTTTGTTTTAAGAGTTCTTTATATATTTTTAGATACAAGTCCTTTATGAGATATATGCTTTATAAATATTTTCTTGTGTTTTCAAAAATAAGCTTTTAGTTTTAGAATAGTGTAGATTTACAGAAAAAATAATGCAGAGAATTCCCACATATCCCACACCCAGTTTTCCCTGGTGCATTAATGTGATACATTTGATACAAGTAATAAACCAATTGTTGTTCAGTGGCTAAGTCCTGTTTGACCCTGTGTGACAGCCATGGACTATAGCCTGCCAGGCTCCTCTCCATGGGATTTCTCAGGCAAGAATCCTGGAGTGGGTTGCCATTTCCTTCTCCAAGACTGCCTCAGTCTTGAGTGGAATGCACCCCACTTGGTAATCCTAACCCACCCATTCTGCCCTGAAGTCGCAGGGATCACTCCATGGGCACTTCACACTTGAGTGAAGAGGGGCCCCCAAGGCTGGACCTCAGAGAGATAAGCTGGGGCCATGGACACCCTTGACTAGTCCTATGAATCTCTCTCAGATATGAAGCTTCTTTTCTGAAAAACAACAAAATGTGCCTCCCAAAGCAGACTACTAATTGGAGGAATCATTGCTCTCTTGAGGGTGTGAGTGACCTTGGCCAGGGGAATCTTACAAAACTCTGTCACCATAAAAAGATAACAGCCAACATGGTGTTGGTGGCTGATGAGACCAGCCTCGACTTCGGGTTAAGTCAGTTTGCTCCTGACTGGTATAGTCCTGGGTAATCAGATTGCCCTAGATTAACTGTTAACGGCTGACAAGAGAGGAGTCTGTCCACCAGCCAGTATGCTGTGCTGTTTTTGCATTGATGCAAGTGGCCTGAATGAAGAAAGAGCAGACAGACTACTGGGAGAAACCGCTTGGCTAGCAGAAACCTGGTTGCCGACTCTGGCTGAACAAACACAGATGCCTGTGGGGATAACAGGACTCTGGAGCCTCACTTGGTTTGTACTTCCCCCCCCCCCCTCCCATGACCGTTATTCTCTTGCTAATATTTGGGCCTGCATCCTAAGCTGTCTGGTGTCCTGTCTCTAAAAGGTCAGAATCCATAAAACTCCTAATGGTGGGTGCGGGGGTTACAGAGAGTAAGGCCTGAGGCCTGGTGACGACCACACAACCTGTGCTCCTCTAACCACGGTTATGACAACGGAAGCCCAAACACAGGAGAAAGCGGCTGCAGAAGATGACTCATCGCCCCTCAGAATGAGGAGCAGGACAGTAAAAGAGGGATTTTGTCACCAGCAAAGCCCATTAACAATTCCTGGAGAATAAAAATAGAATCTGGGTAACGAGTCTAACCTTTTTTTTTCCCCTTGTGCTTCCTCTGTTTTCAGTTGCTCCTAGGGTGCCGGGGTCAGAAGCCTGGCACGCGGCACTTGAGAGCTCCTTGTGTGAAGTCGCCGGACAGGTACCTCAGCTCACAGGCCCCGGAGAGCTCTGAGCGCATACTTCATTCAAGATGGCGGCAGCGGCGGCAGCGGGCAGCAGGCTGTGTGCTGTCTCGATGCAGCAATCTTTGATGCACCAGCCTCAGGAGAGCTTCATCCCTCTCCGCTGACGAGATCCCTTCCTATAAAGCAGCCCTTCCCGGAGCCTGTCCGGAGAGTGTGTTCTAGAGCCTGAGCCTTCGCCTCCCAATGCTTTTATCCAAGAATAAAACTTAATGACTCTCCTGGCCTCCTGTGGTTAAGACTGTGCACTTTCACTGCAGCGTTTGTGGGTTCCATCCCTGGTTGGAGAATTAAGATCCTGCAGGGTGTGGCTAAAAAAAGAAAAAAAGAAAGCTTTGCTTCTGAACAGAAGGAGGCCTTGTTCTGTTGGCTTGAAGACCAGGAAGCAGGAGAATCGTTTTTCTGGAAAGCGACTAGGGAGGATAGGTAAGGTTTCCTTGTCAGAATAGGAGATATTAGTATCACCGAGAAATAATGAGAAATATGTCTCCGTGATTAGATCTTCACGTTGAAATTAAAAATGTTTCGGCATACAAAATGTGATACAGTATGTTCAATTTTCTTCTTCTTAGGAATGGTTACTCGATATTTGAAGAACCCTAATTGTGAAAACACACTCTGGGTGTGGTAGGTTAGTGTTTGAATTTCTCAGTTCAGAAGCCGTATTGCAGAGGAGTTTGGTTATAGGTTCCAGCCATCTTTGTCTTATATCTGTTCTGGGGGCTTTGTTAATTAGCATAATGAGTTAGAAATAATTTCTCATTGGTGAGATAATTTCTCTTTGGTGAAATGAGTTTCAGACAAGTTTCAATTATGTGGACTGACTAAACATGTTTAGATGTATTCCTGCCCTTGCATAAACAGCATGAAAGGAATCTAGCCAGCCTAACAGTTTACACACCTTGGATCATTTCTCCACGTTTGGGATGCTAAACTGTGTCTTGGACTGTAGTGGAAGGATTCTTGCAACTGGCTTTGATTTGCAGCAGCTCAGTTCTGCCCCAAAGCTGGAACCTTGTTCTCCAGGCCTCTGGTGCCTGTGGAGTGCTGTTGGGCACCTAACAGGCTGGAGTACTGAGGCTTCATCAACTTGCTAAGCTGCTCATGTGCTTGTCTGGGACCTGGTTACTAAATATTTATACATGCGGCAGAATGTAGTTTGAAACTTGTTTTCATTATCACATACCATCTGGAAGTGAGGTCCCTGTAGGTGTCGCCTGCCTCTAGATATTGAAAGGGATGGAGATCTATCAATAAAGCCAGTAATAACTGGGTGTGACCAAATTGACCGAGATGCACATGAAACAGCACTGAAGCACCTTCCTTGTATCCTTCATGGTCTTTGGTCACAAATGCATGCAAGTGATCAGATGAGTATCTTAATATTTGTATTTCTTTTGAAAGTCATTTCTTCTTTGTAAGATTACTCCTTCATAGTACCAGATAGAACCTAATATATGTATTTGATTCAGGGAATTTGGCAGAACTAAAAGAGAAAGAACAAAAATCTAGAAAAGGTCTAATAAAATAATTATAATAATAGCATTGAGGAGGAAGAAAAGCTTCCCTTTTCCCCTTCTAGCTTCTGTGACTGGTATAAAAATTAAATTGACATAAAACAGCTTACAAGAATTTAAAAAAAGGAAAACATTTAACTGCATATATACACACAGAAGTCCCATAAAATTATGAGATTTCAAATGTGGCCAGATGATTGATATTTATATAGCATTTTGAGGTAAGGAAAGGGATTGGCGTTTGGGGTGTCTAAATGGGGAGGAGGCAATTCCCAGTATAGTGACAGGAGGAAATGTGTGGTGGATGAAGTTTGCCCTTTTTGAAAAATGTTCTCTGTGATAGTATCTCTCTTCCTGGTACAAACATTCTTTCTAATGGAAGTTTCCTTTATTAATGTAGGTTTTTTTCTTGCAAGTGGGGAGATTTATACTTTCTTTTAGGCAGTTAAGAGTTTTTACTGAGTCTGTTGGCTCTTGATTGCCCAGTTCAAAACAATCTACATCCCGAAGTGGCATGAATTGGGGTGGAATATTCTGAACCCCTTCAATAGTAATAACTTTTTCCTTATTGCAAAGTTAACTCTTCCTCTTAGTACATAAAAATACATTCCGTGTACATTAAAGAAATAGATATAAACACTTTAAAAAAGTTATAGAGGAAACTGATAATATTTAATTCTGGAATGCCTATCGAGAATCACGAAAAGATGCGATTGAGAGACTTCATCAGGTAAAAGCAAGACACTGAGGCAAGACAAAAGATATCAGAAAAAATGTTAAAAAGCAATAATCTGGCAGAAAATGTTTGTAATGTGTAAAAATAAAATCAGAAAATAATGACTTGCAACTGCACTAATTAAATGATGACAGAGATGGTGGTTCTTAAGCACTTGGAGGGTATGTCTATCTGTCATCAATCTCAATATTATAATTTTTCCTCACTTAATGACATAATTTGAATATATTTCCATGTTATTAAGTACACTTCTAGATGTAATTGTTAAAAGCCCCACAGAATTCCATTGTGCTGAGTGCAAAGTACAAATTGCATTTACTGCTGTGGCACTGCTGGGGAGGAAAGTGACCTGGTCACTTTGCTCAGGGATCTTCCTTCACCCTTCCCCCAGTCAGTGACGCTGGCTCCTGTAAGTCAACACTGGAGAAATGTTTATGAAGTGGTGCCAAATTATTGACCTTCATGGATGGTGTATTCTTGTCTCTTGACCCAGTACTGCTCTTGGTTCAGTTTCATCAAAATCTTAGATAAAAAGATAGAAAAAGTGCAATAGTATAAAACCAGCAAATGCATGAAAGTCCCATGACTAATTTTCTCAAATTACTTATTTTCTCAAATCATCTTTCTTGTCAATAATTTCATAAAATAACAGGAAACTGAGTTTGACATATAATCATATTTATTAGCTCTTCTCTTCTGATACCCTTAATTAATACTTCAATTCATAGAGAATACTAGGTAAAAATTGTTTTGAGTATTTTTTAATTTATAAGTTTTGAGAGTTTATTGTCTCTTATCACAAATACAATTAAAATTTATTTAACATTAAAATGAGTTAAAATTCTTTTCTTTGGGAAGTTCATGATTTCAAATAATTTTTTCAAATAAAATGTTAAAAATTTTTACATTTGTAAGTGAAAAATAAGATTGTTTTAATGAAATTAAAATACGTTCTAAAATACATTTTATTGTTTTTATGTTTATGACATAGTGGTAAATTCTCTTGATTAAAAACTAGAAAATATATAAGTGTGGAAGAGAAAAAATTCCAAAGTCTCTTATCTGTTAATATTTATTGTATTTCTTTTCAGTCATTTTCTTAGCCGAGGTTCCTTTCTTCCATCCTTGATGATTATTATTACATTGCTTATACAGTGTAAATTCTTCATTTTTCATGTCATAAAATAATGTGTTTTTAACAGAATTTAAATTTTCTAAGAAGGATCTTTCATCCAAAGAATGCACATTTAAGATATGGCTGCTCTATCTAACAGCCAGAAACAACACCAGGCTGCAGTAGATGTGTTTATAAATGAGTCCCCGTTCAGAACAGAACCTTTTAGGAATTTAGAGAAGACATTTGGATAACATAACTCCTTTCAGCTCTGTTCCCAATGGCAAAGAGAATGGCTTTTGGCAGCCTGGCTTGTGATATACTGCCAATCACTAGAGGCAACGCCTGGTGATTAATTTAGAAAATCTCATTACTTTTGACTGATAGAAAAGGAAAAAGATAGTCTCCATTTTATAAATATTTGGTTTACTATTGCATGACATAAAACACATCCAAAACATATTTTATGGGAAGGTACTATTTATGTAAAATACATCCTTCCAGTAGGTTGGCAAACAGACATCTTCTGTCTACAGATCAGTGACAGTTATGTACTTCCCTTTTGTCCAGGCAGCTCTCAGGTTCATTGTACCTACAACTGGCTTCAAGCACTAAACTGGGCATTTTTATTTTGTTTTAACCTCAGTCCAGAGAGGAGTCACTCACTCCATCATGCATTTCCCTTCAATGAAGTCTAGCCTCCCTAGAGAAAGCCTGCTATGGAAGGCGTGGCCTTCTCAAATATCATTGCATAGTCTGCTTTCTGCAGATGCAATGAATAATGCACATAAAATATAATTAATGCAACTGACCCAAGGTATATATCTCTGGCATTGGGATTCCCTTCCCAGAAGTAGAAATCCTAACTCTGTGAAAAATGAAAAGCACATAGTACAACCATTTCAAAGCAAAACCCCCAGTGTGCACAAAACACTGCTTTGGATAAAAAATGGCAGCTGCAGGAGCTGGAATGGTAGCTGGTTGCCATGGTTACCAAGGCTCTGATTCAGCCACCATATGCCACCTGGTGTTCTCGTCTGAAAAAGCAGGTCTGTGGTGTCCTAGATTGGAGACGGAGCTATGGCCACAGTTCTCAGAGAAATAGTACTAGCTTTGGGTATGAAGCACTGTTTCATCTGTTGTTAGATTTGTGGTCTAAAGCTTTATCACTTAAGGCGTGGTTTCAACTGGGAAGAGGAAATACATACACTCTCCTCCTTTGTAAATAATCCATTTTCTCTCGTGGAAACACTACTATATGGATATTCATTCTCAAAGATCTTTGTCCTCTCTTCAGGGAAAATTTGCTCCCGAACATGCTAGGTCATATAATATTGCAATAGCAACAAACTCAAATAATTATTGCAGAACACTAGATGATACTAATTCTTAGGCACCCAGAATCTTTAGTACCTTATTTCCTTCTAAAAGTGCTAATGGCAAATAATAGCTCTATGACTTCATTTTCATGTCAGGTTGTGTCCAAATTTTATTTATATAAATAGATGATTAATATATTACAAATTTATAATAATTTTTATCTTGTTCTACAATAGAAGACAGAGAGTCTTAGTATCTGTCTTGGGCTTTATTGAAAATGTTCATAGTCACTGGGTAGTTGTCCTTATGCAGTAGTAAATAAATATATAACATACTGTCCAATAATAATGTCATATAAAATTTTCAGTCCTTACCATAAGTTTTGAAGACTTCATGTTTGATTTTGTACATTGTTGATAAAGACACCAACTGAGTTTAGCAATTGCCAGTGATTTAACTTTGAAATCAACATTTCATGTTGTACTACTTTCACATTTTAAGAGCTATTAAAAATGATTATTGATTTTATATCAACGATCTGAGCACTCAAAATTGTATACGTTATTTTGCTGTCATTTTTGCCAGAGCTGAGGAAATGATTATCAATATAATAAATAAGTGGGGTGAAAATAGCAATTGTTACTCTTTACAACTATTGCTATATTGTGTCAGGGTTTTTAATACTGTGCAATTAAAAAAAGTTTGATATAGAGATTGCTGTAACATTTGATAACTTCTAAAATTTGGAGGTTCATCAAAACATCCTCATTATTCTAATTAATTGATTTTATGATAGTAAATGGGCTTCTCTGGTGGCTCAGATGATAAAGAATCTGCCTGCAATGCAGGAGACCTGGGTTGGATCCCTGGGTTGGGAAGGTCCCCTGGAGGAGAGCATGGCAACCCACCCTAGCCTTCTTGCCTGGGGAATCCTCATGGACAGAGGAGCCTGGCAGGATACAGTCATGGGATCACAAAGAGTCAGACACGACTGAGTGACTAAGCACACGCACATAAATGAGAGTAAATATTACAAATTTGAATTTATAAACTGCATTATGTCAATTAAAAAATAGCTTTGTTTTTCTTATATATTGAGCTCTCAAACTCAATTTTTTTCCCCCAAAATGGGTTCTACTGCTAAAAAAAAAAAGAAGTCTGAAAATCACAAAGACTTGATAATGTCAGGACCCTAGTTAAATATGAAAAACCCTTTTGTAGAGAATTGACCCAATCTCAGTAGACAAGTTGGTTGAGGGAATTTCATGAAATTTGACCTCCCTTCTGGTCCAAGTAGAAGTGCCAGTAGTTGTAATCATCTCCCCCCCAAAACTCCATTAACAGTCCCTCCACATTTCCCCAAATCTCCCAAAGCTAGTAAACCACTAATCTGTTTTCTGTCTTTATGGAATTACCTGTTCTGGACATTGCATATAAATGGAATCATATTTATGATTAACATATTGAAAACAGAAGGAATAAAATGTTGGTATCTGATCCAAAGTTAGAAGAGAAATATTCTAATTCTCTGAAATACATAAAAGATACTTGCTCTATATCATAAGTCAGGTGAGAAATAGGCAAAAACTGTTCAAACTACCTTTGATTGAGTTTTTTACAAAGAAATAAAACACTTTAATTCTCAGTATTTCTAAAATTTTAAATTATGACACAGTGACTAAATATTAGTTCTTTTTTCAATTACTATGTATTTATAATTAAGGATAATTTTCAATATTTTGACAAAAATTTTAGACATCACAAACAATTATAATTTTTTTCTGTTGATTGATAGTTTTTTTCACAGTTTTACCTTGCCTGGACTTTTTTTTTTATAACCCCACTTGCAAAGAGACTTCCCTGGTGGCTCAAATGGTAAAGAATCTGTCACAGTGCAGAAGACCCGGGTTCAATCCCTGGGTCAGGAAGATCTCCTGGAGAATGGAGTGGCAGCCTACTTCAGTATTGTTGCCTTGAAAATTCCTGCACAGTAGAGCCTGGCAGGCTACAGTCCATGGGGTCCCAAAGAGTTGGACATGACTGAGCAACTATCGCATGCAAAGGGAAGATTACCTGTAGTTGTACTCTGTTGTTTATTGTTATAAATTTATGTACGTTTATTATTTAAAATGCTGTGCTGTGCGAAGTCACTTCAGTCATGTTCAACTCTTTGCAACTCTGTGGACTGTAGCCCGCTAGGCTCCTCTGTCCATAGGATTCTTCAGGCAAAAATACTGGAATGGGTTGCCATGTCCTCCTCCAGATTATTTTTTAAAATGTAGTATTATTAATGTTTTTCCACATTAAACTTCAAGCATCTGTGTTATGCCTGGTCCACAGAATTTGCTTAATTTTATATATAAATATTTTCTTTTTCCTGATTACCTCATTTCATTGTATGTGTTTTTTTTATATTTACTTTTGGATACAACCTTTACCTTATATATTGGTAAACTAGATGCTTTAAAATTTTGCAATTTTTAAAAGGTATTGTAAGCATTCTGCTCACTGTGTGTGTATATGTGTATGTAAAATAGAAATAGTTTGAATCTAAATTTCTTTTTTATCTCCTGCTCACTCTGAAATGAAAGCAATCATCTATCCCTTTCTAAAAATTGAAAATTCAAGATATTAAAAAGTATTGTTACATATAAAAAGATAAATTTGAAATGATCTCTAGATACAAAGTAAATAGTCAAAAATCAACAACTTTTCTTTATAATAGCATTTCAGTTAGGAATGGACATTTTAAAAAATTTAGAGTAGCAACAAGTTATAAATTACCAAGTATAAAGTAAACAAGAAAGATGGAACACATATCTGAGGAAAACTATTTTACTGCAGGACTTAAAAAAAAAAGCTGGAATACAAAGACATGTCTTGTTCCTGGGTGGGAAGATATGATACAAAGCTGTCAATATTTCTCAGAAAAGTATATAAATTGTATGCAATTCCAAACAGAATCACAGTAGAGCATTTAGGGGGATCTGTTTTTGATCTTAAGGGAAAAATGTGATAATTACCAAGAGATTGCTGAAAAAGAATAGTAGGGAACCCCTAACTCATACTAAGTATACTAAAATATAAAGCGACACTAGTTAGTAGTTTGAATAAAAGAATAAACAGATAGATCAGAGGATTAAAAAGACCCAGAAATAGACACGTGTACATGTGGGAATTAGCATATAATGAATGGAGCATTTAAAATTGGGAAAGTATGACTCTTTGAATATGATGCACTGGGACAGTTGTATTTACATTAAAAATATGGTTATGACTATTCTGCATAGCAAATGCAAAAGTATTTTCAGATGAATTAAAGATCTAAATGTAAGCACACAAAGCAACTAGAAATGATTAGAAAGATTGAGGTGATTTATATAATTTTAGGAGAGGGTTAAAAAGTCAGAATGTCTAAAGGTAAACACTAACAGGTTCAACTGTATGACATTTTATTTCATGTATGTTCTTCTTAGTTGGACTTTATGTACAGGGGTTGAGTTAATCACAGACCTCATTTTATGGCACATTATTAGGGTGTGTGAGGCACCTCTTTTGTTTTTTTATATGTACATATATATGTGTGAATTGTTATTTATCCCTTTTCATTTTCTTATTCCTCTCTCTATGTAAGTAACCATTCTAATGTTTAAAATGCATATTCTTTGTTTGTATTGCTCTAACATGGGTAACACTGTTTAGAATCCGTGTCTCTAATTATGTAAATTGAATCATTACAGATCTCATCTTGTTTCTTTTTTTTAAAATTTATTTATTTTTCTCTCTCAGTACTGTGTTTTAAAGATCCATATTGCTATGTTTACATTAGGCTGTTAAAATTAACCTGTTGCGTCTTCTGGCTGCATTAGTAATCCACATATTTATCTGTATTTTACTCATTCTCTCCTCTGCCATGGGCATCCAGATTGCTTTTGACACCCAACTAAAACAAACAATGCTTCCATGAATATCCTTGTGCATAAAACCTTATGGACACGGATGGGGATTTATTTGGGATAAATACTCAGATGTGGAATAGCTGAACACAAGATACTGCAGACTTGAGGAAGTGCCAATATGACAATATTGGTAGAATACACTTCCATCAGTTCAGTTCAGTTCAGTCACTCAGTCATGTCCGACTCTTTGGAACCCCATGGACTGCATCACGCCAGGCCTCCCTGTCCATTACCAACTCTGAGTTTACACAAACTCATGTTCATTGAGTCGGTGATGCCATCCAACCATCTCATCCTCTGTCATCCCCTTCTCCTTCCGCCTTCAGTCTTTCCCAGCATCAGGGGCTTTTCAGATGAGTCAGTTCTTTGTATCAGGTGACTGAAGTGTTGGAGTTTCAGCTTCACCATCAGTCCTTCCAATGAATATTCAGGACTGATTTCCTTTAGGACAGACTGGTTGGATCTCCTTGCAGTCCAAAGGACTCTCAAGAGTCTTCTCCAACACCATAGTTCAAAAGCATCAATTTTTCAGCACTCAGCTTTCTTTATAGTCCAGCTCTCACATCCACTATTGGAAAAACCATAGCTTTTAATAGACGGTCATTTGTAGGCAAAATAATGCCTCTGCTTTTTAATATGCTGTCTAGGTTGGTCATAACTTTTCTTCGAAGGAGCAAGCATCTTTTAATTTCATGGCTGCAGTAAACTCTGCAGTGATTTTGGAGCCCAAAAAATAAAGTCTGTCACTGTTTCCACTGTTTCCCTGTCTATTTGCCATGAAGTGATGGGACTAGATGCCATGATCTTAGTTTTCTGAATGTTGAGTTTTAAGCCAACTTTTTCACTTCCATCAGAAGTTCATTAAGTCCACTATCCTCCAATTTTTCTAACTTGCAAAGTATAAAATGATCTCATTACCTTTACAAATATATATTTATATTTAAAATGAATATCCTATAGACAGCATATAGCTGGGTTTTACATTTTTACCTAGTATAACAGTCTCTGCCTTTTATTTTGAATTCTCAAAAAATTACATTAACTACAATTATGAATTTGAGTGGGTTTACATCTACCATCTTGCTATACACTTTCTATTTGCTCCATCTGTTTTGTTATTCTTTTTTCTTCTTTTTCTGCCTTTTGAATTTACTGAATGTTTTTATTAAATTTATCTCTACTATTGACTTACTAGCTCTGCACTTTTTTAAAATTCATTTATTTTTATTAGTTGGAGGCTAATCACTTTAAAATACCACAGTGGGTCTTGTTATACATTGACATGAATCAGCCATGGAGTTACATGTATTCCCCATCCCAATCCCACCTCCCACCTCCCTCTCTACAAAATCCCTCTGAGACTTCCCAGTGCACCAGACCCGAGCACTTGTCTCATGCTTCCAACCTGGGCTGGTGATCTGTTTCACTATAGATAATATACATGTTTCGATGCTGTTCTCTCGAAACATCCCACCCTCGCCTTCTCCCACAGAGTCCAAAAGTCTGTTCTGTACATCTGTGTCTCTTTCTCTGTTTTGCATATAGGGTTATCATTACCATCTTTCTAAATTCCATATATATGTGTTAGTATACTGTAATTGTCTTTATCTTTCTGGCTTACTTCACTCTGTATAATGGGCTCCAGTTTCATCCATCTCATTAGAACTGATTCAAATGAATTCTTTTTAATGACTGAGTAATATTCCATGGTGTATATGTACCACAGCTTCCTTATGCATTTGTCTACTGATGGGCATCTAGGTTGCTTCCATGTCCTGGCTATTATAAACAGTGCTGCGATGAACATTGGGGTGCACGTGTCTCTTTCAGATCTGGTTTCCTTGGTGTGTATGCCCAGAAGTGGGATTGCTGGGTCATATGGCAGTTCTATTTCCAGTTTTTTAAGAAATCTCCACACTGTTCTCCATAGGGGCTGTACTAGTTTGCACTCCCACCAACAGTGTAAGAGGGTTCCCTTTTCTCGACACCCTCTCCAGCATTTATTGCTTGTAGACTTTTGGATAGCAGCCATCCTGACTGGCATGTAATGGTACCTCCTTGTGGTTTTGATTTGCATTTCTCTGATAATGAGTGATGTTGAGCATCTTTTCATGTGTTTGTTAGCCATCTGTATGTCTTCTTTGGAGAAATGTCTGTTTAGTTCTTTGGTCCATTTTTTGATTGGGTCATTTATTTTTCTGGAGTTGAGCTGCAGGAGTTGGTTGTATATTTTTGAGATTAATACTTTGTCTGTTGCAAATGAATTCTTTTTAATGGCTGAGTAATATTCCATGGTGTATATGTACCACAGCTTCCTTATCCATTCGTCTACTGATGGGCATCTAGGTTGCTTCCATGTCCTGGCTATTATAAACAGTGCTGCGATGCACATTGGGTGCATGTGTCTCTTTCAGATCTGGTTTCCTCGGTGTGTATGCCCAGAAGTGGGATTGCTGGGTCATATGGCAGTTCTATTTCCAGTTTCTAAAGAAATCTCCACACTGTTCTCCATAGTGGCTGTACTAGTTTGCATTCCCACCAACAGTGTAAGAGGATTCCCTTTTCTCCACACCCTCTCCACCTTTTATTGTTTGTAAACTTTTTGTTAGCAGCCATTCTGACTGGCGTGAGATGGTACCTCATTGTGGTTTTGATTTGCATTTCTCTGATGATGAGTGATGCTGAGCATCTTTTCATGTGTTTGTTAGCCATCTGTATGTCGTCTTTGGAGAAATGTCTGCTTAGTTCCTTGGTCCATTTTTTGAC
Organism: Muntiacus reevesi; assembly: GCF_963930625.1. Lineage (NCBI taxonomy): Eukaryota > Metazoa > Chordata > Mammalia > Artiodactyla > Cervidae > Muntiacus > Muntiacus reevesi. The sequence continues at coordinate 96,488,549 of NC_089254.1, read as the reverse complement.
TGGGTCATTTATTTTCCTGGAATTGAGCTGCAGGAGCTGCTTGTGTATTTTTGAGATTAATTCTTTGTAAGTTGCTTCGTTTGCTATTATTTTCTCCCAATCTGAAGGCTGTCTTTTCACCTTGCTTATAGTTTCCTTTGTTGTGCAAAAGCTTTTAAGTTTCATTAGGTCCCATTTGTTTATTTTTGCTTTTATTTCCAATATTCTGGGAGGTGGGTCATAGAGGATCCTGCTGTGATTTATGTCAGAGAGTGTTTTGCCTATGTTCTCCTCTAGGAGTTTTATAGTTTCTGGTCTTACATTCAGATCTTTAATCCATTTTTAATTTATTTTTGTGTATGGTGTTAGAAAGTGTTCTAGTTTCATTCTTTTACAAGTGGTTGACCAGTTTTCCCAGCACCACTTGTTAAAGAGGTTGTCTTTTTTCCATTGTATATCCTTGCCTTCTTTGTCAAAGATAAGGTGTCCATAGGTTCGTGGATTTATCTCTGGGCTTTCTATTCTGTTCCATTGATCTATATTTCTGTCTTTGTGCCAGTACCATACTGTCTTGATGACTGTGGCTTTGTAGTAGAGTCTGAAGTCAGGCAGGTTGATTCCTCCGGTTCCATTCTTCTTTCTCAAGATTACTTTGGCTCTTTGAGGTTTTTTACATTTCCATACAAATTGAGAAATTATTTGTTCTAGTTCTGTGAAAAATACCGTTGGTAGCTTGATAGGGATTGCATTGAATCTATAGATTGCGTTTGGTAGAATAGCCATTTTGACGATATTGATTCTTCCAATCCATGAACACGGTATGTTTCTCCATCTGTTTGTGTCCTCTTTGATTTCTTTCATCAGTGTTTTATAGTTTTCTATGCATAGGTCTTTTGTTTCTTTAGGTAGATATACTCCTAAGTATTTTATTCTTTTTGTTGCAATGGTGAATGGTATTGTTTCCTTAATTTCTCTTTCTGTTTTCTCATTGGTAGTGTATAGGAATGCAAGGGATTTCTGTGTGTTAATTTTATATCCTGCAACTTTACTATATTCGTTGATTAACTCTAGTAATTTTCTGGTAGAGTCTTTAGGGTTTTCTATGTAGAGGATCATGTCATCTGCAAACAGCGAGAGTTTCACTTCTTCTTTTCCTATCTGGATTCCTTTTACTTCTTTTTCTCCTCTGATTGCTGTGGCCAAAACTTCCAAAACTGTGTTGAATAGTAGTGGTGAGAGTGGGCACCCTTGTCTTGTTCCTGATTTTAAGGGAAATGCTTGCAATTTTTCATCATTGAGGGTAATACTTGCAGTGGGTTTGTCATATATAGCTTTTATTATGTTGAGGTATAGGTATGTTCCTTCTATTCCTGCTTTCTGGAGGGTTTTAATCATAAATGGGTGTTGAATTTTGTCAAAGGCTTTCTCTGCATCTATTGAGATAATCATATGGTTTTTATCTTTCAATTTGTTAATGTGGTGTATTATATTGATTGATTTGTGGATATTAAAGAATCCTTGCATTCCTGGGATAAAGCCCACTTGGTTATGGTGTATGAAATTTTATATATGTTGTTGGATTCTGTTTGCTAGAATTTTGTTAAGGATTTTTGCCTCTATGTTCATCAGTGATATTGGCCTGTAGTTTTCTTTTTTTATGGCATCTTTCTCTGGTTTTGGAATTAGGGTGATGGTGGCCTCGTAGAATGAGTTTGGAAGTTTACCTTCTTCTGCAATTTTCTGGAAGAGTTTGAGTAAGAGAGGTGTTAGCTCTTCTCTAAATTTTTGGTAGAATTCAGCTGTGAAGCCGTCTGGTCCTGGGCTTTTGTTTGCTGGAAGATTTCCGATTATAGTTTCGATTTCCTTGCTTGTGATGGGTCTGTTAAGATCTTCTATTTCTTCCTGGTTCAGTTTTGGAAAGTTATAGTTTTCTAAGAATTTGTCCATTTCTTCCAAGTTGTCCATTTTATTGGCATAGAGCTGCTGGTAGTAGTCTCTTATGATCCTTTGTATTTCAGTGTTGTCTGTTGTGATCTCTCCATTTTCATTTCTAATTTTGTTAATTTGGTTCTTCTCCCTTTGTTTCTTAATGAGTCTTGCTAATGGTTTGTCAATTTTGTTTATTTTTTCAAAAAACCAGCTTTTGGCTTTGTTGATATTTGCTATGGTCTCTTTAGTTTCTTTTGCATTTATTTCTGCCCTAGTTTTTAAGATTTCTTTCATTCTACCATGCATCTATTTTCTATTCCTGTGAGTTAACAGTTCTAGGTACCTCCTCTAAGTGGAATAATTCAATATTTGTCTTTTGTGACTATTTCACTTAACATGATGTCCTCACAGTTCATCAACATGTCTAAACCAGTCTGTAGAGGTGTATTATTGGTTTCCTTTTTGGATATGTGGCTGGCAGCTCTAGGGTATATAACTGAGAACATAAATTAGCTTAATAAAATAATAATACTCAATGAGATCAGAATGCATCAATGTGGAACCTGTCATCAGAGAGTGCAAGCCAAGTCTCAAGGGAACTTTAATAACAATCTAATGTAGTGAGAGTTTATGGAGATTTTGAAATATCATCTCATTATCATTGGGGCTAGAGTAAGCTTCTTTATAAGCTGGGCAGTATTGACTTTGACGTTTTATTCAGTTCAGTCACTCAGTCGTGTCCGACTCTTTGCAACCCCATAAACTGCAGCAGACCAGGCCTCCCTGTTCATCACCAACTCCCAGAGTCCACCAAAACCCATGTCCATTGAGTCGGTGATGCCATCCAACCATCTCAGCCTCTGTTGTCCTCTTCTCCTCCTGCCGTCAATCTTTCCCAGCATGAGGGTCTTTTCAAATGAGCCAGCTATTTGCATCAGGTAGCCAAAGTATTGGAGTTTCAGCTTCAACATTGGTCCTTCCAATGAACACTTAGGACTGATCTCCTTTAGGATGGACTGGTTGGATCTCCTTGCAGTCAAAGGAACTCTCAAGACTCTTCTCCAACACCACAGTTCAAAAGCATCAATTCTTCAGCACTCAACTTTCTTTATAGTCCAACTCTCACATCCATACATGACCACTGGTAAAGCCATAGCCTTGACTAGACAAACTTTTGTTGACAAAGTGATGTCTCTGCTTTTTAATATGCTGTCTAGGTTAGTCATAACTTTCCTTCCAAGAAGTAAGCATCTTTTACTTTCATGGCTGCAATCACCATCTGCAGTGATTTTGGAGCCCAGAAAAATAAAGTCAGCTATTGTTTCCACTGTTTCCCTATCCATTTGCCATGAAATGATGGGACCAGATGCCATGATCTTAGTTTTCTGAATGTTGAGCTTTAAGCCAACTTTTTCACTCTCCTCTTTCACTTTCATCAAGAGGCCCTTTAGTTTTTCTTCACTTTCTGCCATAAGGGTGGTGTCATTTGCATATCTGACGTTATTGATATTTCTCCCGGCAGTCCTGTTTCCAGCTTATGCTTCCTCCAGCCCAGCATTTCTCAAGATGTACTTTGCATATAAGTTAAATAGGCAGGGTGACAATGTACAGCCTTGACATACTCCTTTTCCTATTTGGAACCAGTCTGTTGTCCCATGTCCAGTTCTAACTGTTCCTTCCTGACCTGCGTGTAGGTTTTTCAAGAGACAGGTCAGGTGGTCTGGTATTCTCATCTCTTGAAGAATTTTCCACAGTTTTGTGATCCACACAGTCAAAGGCTTTGGCATAGTCAATAAAGCAGAAATAGATGTTTTTCTGGAACTCTCTTGCTTTTTCGATGATCCAGCAGATGTTGGCAATTTGATCTCTGGTTCCTCTGCCTTTCCTAAAACCAGCTTGAACATCTGGAAGTTCAAGGTTCACGTATTGCTGAAGCCTGATATTGAGAATTTTGAGCACTACTTTACAAGCGTGTGAGATGAGTGCAATTGTGCAGTAGTTTGAGCATTCTTTGGAATTGTCTTTTTTTGGGATTGGAATGAAAACGGACTTTTCCAGTCTTGTGGCCACTGCTGAGTTTTCTAAATTTGCTGGCATATTGAGTGCAGCACTTTCACAGCATCACCTTTCAGGATTTGAGATAGCTCAACTGGAGTTCCATCACTTCCACTAGCTTTGTTCGTAGTGTTGCTTCCTAAGGCCCACTTGGCTTCACATTCCAAGATGTCTGGCTCTAGCTGAGTGATAACATTATTGTGATTATCTGGGTCGTGAAGATCTTTTTTGTACAGTTCTTCTGTGTATTCTTGCCACCTCTTCTTAATATCTTCTGCTTCTGTTAGGTCCCTTCCATTTCTGTCCTTTATTGAGACCATCTTTGCATGAAATGTTCCCTTGGTATCTCTTTCTTCAAGAGATCGCTAGTCTTTCCTATTCTGTTGTTTTCCTCTATTTCTTTATGTCGATCACTGAGGAAGGCTTTCTTATCTCTCCTTGCTATTATTTGGAACTCTGCATTCAAATGCATATATCTTTCTTTTTCTCCTTTGCTTTTTGCTTCTCTTCTTTTCACAGCTATTTGTAAGGCCTCCTCAGACAGCCATTTTTCTTTTTTGCTTCTTTTTCTTGGGGATGGTCTTGATTCCTGTCTCCTGTACAGTATCATGAACCTCTGTCCATAGTTTATCAGGCACTCTGTCTATCAGATCTGGTCCCTTAAATCTATTTCTCATTTCCACTGTATAGTCATAAGGGATTTGACTTAGGTCATACCTGAATGGTCTAGTGATTTTCCCCACTTTCTTCAATTTCAGTCTGAATTTGGCAATAAGGAGTTCATAATCTGAGCCACAGTCAGCTCCCGGTCTTGTTTTTGCTGTCTGTATAAAACTTCTCCATCTTTGGCCACAAGGAATAAAATCAATCTGATTTCGGTGTTGATCATCTGGTGATGTTCATGTGTAGAGTCTTCTCTTGTGTTTCATTAGTTCGTCTTTTTCCTCTGATAGCTTTGAAAATGATGTGAACTTTTCAGTTAAATATGAGTACTTTGCATACATTTATAAAATAATTTATCTGCAAAATGAACTTTCACTATTATTGATTATATTATTATATTATATTATTATTTCCAGACAGGAAAATAAAATCTATAAGCTTTTGTATCAGCATATTGACCTTTTGGGAAATTTATTTCAGTTCAGTTCAGTCACTCAGTCATATCTGACTCTTTGCGACTCCATGGACTGCAACACGCCAGACCTCCCTGTCCATCACCAACTCTCAGAATTTACTCGAACTCATATCCATTGAGTCAGTGATGCCATCCAACCATCTCAGCCTCTGTCATCCCCTTCTCCTCCTGCCCTCAATCTTTCCCAGCATCAGAGTCTTTTCCAATGAGTTAGTTCTTAGCATCAGGTGGCCAAATTATTGGAGCTTCAGCTTCAGTATCAGTCCTTCCAATGAACACCCAGGACTGATTTCCTTTAGGATGAACTGGTTGGATCTCCTTGCAGTCCAGGGGACTCTCAAGACTCTTCTCCAACACCACAGTTCAAAAGCATCAATTCTTCAGCACTCAGCTTTCTTTATAGTTCAACTCTCACAATCATACGTGATTGCTGGAAAAACCATAACTTTGACTAGATGGACCTTTGTTGGCAAAGTAATGTCTCTGCTTTTTAATATGCTGTATAGGTTGGTCATAACTTTTCTTCCAAGGAGCGAGAGTCTTTTAATTTCATGGCTGCAGTTACCATCTGCAGTGATTTTGGAGCCCAACAAAAGAAAGTCTGTCACTGTTTCCACTGTTTTCGCATCTATTTGCCATGAAGTGATGGGACCAGATGCCATGATCTTAATTTTCTGAATGTTGAGCTTTAAGCCAATTTTCACTCTCCTCTTTCATCAAGAGGCTCTTTAGTTTGACGTAATTTCAATCAGAATATTTATTTATAAGTAATTATTAAAATGTACATCAAAACTTGAAACAATAAAATGAAGTTCATTTTAAATGTTCAAATGTTTCATTAGGTAGGGGTTTGGGGTCTCATGCTATAGTTTCAGCTTTTTAGGGGTTTATGAAAATTAGAAATAATGCAAGATTTTATCAGTAATTTTTTCCTTCCAGAAACTAGAGTACATAACTATCTTTCTATTGACTATAAATGTTTAGTTTCTTTTGGATCCAAATCAGTAAGAGTTACTTGTTTGCAAAATAATATATAATGCATTTTCTTCAGTGGTTTTAAGCTTAATAATGTGTTTTTTTGGATGTTGGACTATCTCCAATAGTTTTATTGGTCTTCACAAAGACATAAAAAATGTCTTTATTTTTGTAGCATGGCAAATTCATAAGCGACTTTAAAAGCATAATATCTACTATTAAGCATAGATGTTAATTCTTTAACCTCTGATAATGTGGCATGCTTGGGTCAATTATCTTAATGGAATGATTTGTTAGTAGCATAATATTTTAAATAAAGTATTTTGTTGTTGTTTGGTCCCTAAGTCATGTCCAACTCTGTGACCCCATGTACTACAAGATGGCAGAATTCCCTGTCCTTCGCTATCTCCCGGGGTTTGCCAAACTCATGTTCATCGAGTCGGTGATGCCATCCAACCACCTCATCCTCTGTCATCCCCTTCTCCTCCTGCCCTCAAGTCTTTCTGAGCATCATGGTCTTTTCCAATGTGTCAGCTCTTCACATCAGGTTGGCCAAAGTTTGAAGCTTCAACTTTAACATCAGTCCTTCAGAGTTTAGTATCAGACAAATTAGAAAGAGAAAAGTCTAGGTTTTTTGGCCATCCATGTGGCTTATGGGATCTTATTTTCCAGACAAGGGATTGAACCTGGTCCTCACTGGACTGCCAGGGAATTCCCAAATTTAGAGTTTAAATTGAAGCTACTACTCTAAACCATAAACTTGACTTTCATAAATTAATAGTGAAAGAAGCTTATCACAGTTTGAAAGGCCCAGAGTTTGGGGGTTGCTATAATATCTGTTAAGAAAGGAAGGTCTGTTTAGGATCTGACTTTTAAGAGGTGGCTTTTGAGATTTTCACCTATAGCTGCCAAATTTTGTATCCAATTGACAGGGAAAATTAAAATGAGAAAAAACAAGAACTAAGTAGCTCTGTTTGTCCATGACTACTAATTATCTGTTGTCAATAGAAAAAAGAAAAAAAAGCACAGTGTGAGAGTTATGAGTTAAATTTTACTTGGGGTAAAATGAAGACTACAGCCCGGGAGACAGCTTCTCCAATATCTCTAAGGAACTTTTCTGGAGGTAAGAGGTGGGTGGGGAGAGAATGTAGGCAGTAGAGGAAATCTAGAAAACTCAAATTAGTTGCCATTTTCATTAGGAAATATATGATTTTAGTGAAAGGGGATAGGTGTGGCAATCAAGCATACATTTTGGCAGAAGGTTGCTGCTAGTTACCAGGAGCAGATGTCTCTGTTAATGATGTTAGTGCTTTTCTAGAGATTCAGAGATGTATGAAATTGGGCTCGTAAAATCTTTTGTTGAAAACATATCTGAAGGCCTATTCAGCCAGTTTTCCCAGAGCACAGAGTGCCTAATTGCTGATCTCCTCTCTGAACTCTGTTCAGGGTGTGTTGAAGGGTCAGTGACTGCAGTGGCTAGTGACCTAGTCCCTGTAGAGGTGGATGGTGAGAAACAATATTTTATCCACACTATCAGCTTATCAAATTTTAAGTTGGCAAAAATAGTCCTGTATATTTTCATTTAAAGGCATCTTCATCCTTGAATTTGCTGATTGCCATTCTGTAATTTTTGTAAAAATAAGAGAGGGTAAGTGAATCTGTTTAGTGACCAATGCTTCATCTCTTTATCTTACTTAGTAATTTTTCAGGTATCCAAAGATGAGCCTGTAATTAATACAATATTAGTTTAAGTGCTTAAAACTAAGGATTTGGATATTATAATTTATGCTGACACATTAAGCCTGTAAGATTTATAGCACTCCAAGAATTCCTCTTATAAAGAATTATCTATTATAATTCAACTTATTTTGACAGTTTTAATATTTTATAATCTTATATGAATTGGCTTATTGTCCATTCAAATTAATAGAGTAAATCTAAAAAACTCAAGTTAACCAGCTCTTTTTATTTGAAAATAAACCAAAGAAAATATGCTAAATAGTTTTATACTGGTAAAATCAGAGAAAAGAGTTCTTTCTTTCTTTCTTTTTTAAATATTTATTTCTTTGGCTGCACCAGGTCTTAGTTGAGGCATGTTGGGTCTAGTTACCTGTCCAGGGATTGAACTCAGGACCCCTGCATTGGGAGCACAGCCAGTGGACCACCAGGGAAGTCCCAAGATAGTTATTTCTAAACCAAAAGGTTAAACCAGTCTAATATATTCAAGGTGTCATCTTGTATTAAAAAACTTTATAAAAATAAACATAAAACTTTTCCCTATGTGTAACTGTGTGTCAGGTATTAAAATTTTTAAGTTCTTTAAAAACAGTTTTTGCTCTTGACATATTTCCAAGTCACCAAGTAATCAATGATCATAAGCTTCTTTAAAACATTTTTTTCTGTTCCCACTTTAGCAAGACATTTTCCTCTTAGGGACAGTGCATATAAAGCATAAAAAAGAAAAAAAATTCCTTAGAAATCTTTACCTTCTTCTCAGATTTATATTAATATTTGATATATTAATGTTTTATTGGATAATTGGAATAAAAACTTTCTCCATTAAATTTTAATAACTCTAGTAATCTGGTTTATTAATTCTTTCCAGAGGTAGATAAGATATATATTTCCTCAAAAATTATATTTATAATATGGGAAACTTAAAAAATTAATTTATTTATTTTAGTTGGAGGCTAATTACTTTACAATATTGTAGTGGTTTTTGCCATACACTGACATGAATCAGCCATGGATGTACACATGTTCCCCATCCTGAACCTCTCTCCCACCTCCCTCCCCATCCAATCCCTCAGGGTCATCCCAGTGCACCAGCCCTGAGCATCCTGCCTCATGCATTGACTCTGGACTGGCGATCTATTTCACATACGATAATATACATGTTTCAATGCTATTCTGTCAAATCATCACACCCTCGCCTTCTCCCACAGAGTTCAAAAGTCTGTTCTTTACATCTGTGTCTCTTTTGCTGTCTCGTATATACGGTCATTGTTATCATCTTTCTAAATTCCCTATATATGCATTAATATACTGTATTGGTGTTTTTCTTTCTGACTTACTTCACTCTGTATAATAGGCTCCAGTTTCATCCACCTCATTAAAACTGATTCAAATTCGTTCTTTAATAGCTGAGTGATATTCCATTGTGTATATGTATCACAGCTTTCTTATCCATTCGTCTGCCAATGGACATCTAGGTTGCTCCCATGTCCTAGCTATTGTAAACAGTGCTGCAATGAACATTGGGGTACACGTGTCTCTTTCTTTTTTCTTTTTTTTTTTTTAAATAAAGAGCTTTAATACCCATTTGTCCAAAGAAGATATACAAATGGCCAACAATCACTTGAAAAGGTACTCAATATCAGTAATCAGTAGAAAAATGCAAACCAAAACCACAGTGAGACACCATTTCATAGCCATTAGGAGGGAAAACAAACAAGCAAAGAAGAAAATTGGAACCCTTTTGCATTGCTGGTGGGACTGCAAAATGGTACAGCTTCTATAGAAAACTCTGTAACCAAGACGAGGAACCACAAAAAATTAAACAAAGAATTACCATATGATACAGCAATTCTAATTCTGGGGAGAGCAGAGATTTGAACAGAAATTTGTACAGTTTTGTGGATCGGAATTATTCACAATAGCAAAAAGGTGGACGTAACTCAAGTTCCCATCAATGAATGAATGAACAGATTAAAAAAACAAGGTCTAGTCATACAAAGAAGTATGATTGAGTCTTAAAAAAGGAAGGAAGTTAATTTAAGTGATATCATATGATATTTATCTTTCTCTGTCTGACAATCTCTAGAACCATCCATGTTGTTGCAAATAGCATTATTTCATTTCTTTTATGGGTGAGTAATCCTCCATTGTACATATGAACTACATTTCCTTTATTCATTCCTCTATTGATGGACATTTAGTTTGCTTCCACTATTGTAAATAGTGCTGCAGTGAACACTGGGGTATGAGTATCTTTTTGAATTGTGTTTTTCTCTGAATATACGCCTAAGACTGGGATTTGCTGGATCGTATGGTAGCTCTATTTTTAGTTTTTTATTTTTTTTATTTTTTTTCATTTATTTTTATTAGTTGGAGGCTAATCACTTTACAATATTGTAGTGGTTTTTGTCATACATTGACATGAATCAGCCATGGAGTTACATGTATTCCCCATCCCGATCTCCCCTCCCACCTCCCTCTCTACCCTATCCCTCTGGGTCTTCCCAGTGCACCAGGCCTGAGCACTTGTCTCATCGATCCAGTCTGGGCTGGTGATCTGTTTCACTATAGATAATACACATGCTTCGATGCTGTTCTCTTGAAACATCCCACCCTCGCCTTCTCTCCACAGAGTCCAAAGGTCTGTTCTGTACATCTGTGTCTCTTTTTCTGTTTTGTATATAGGGTTATCATTACCATCTTTCTAAATTCCATTTATATGTGTTAGTATACTGTAATGGTCTTTATCTTTCTGGCTTACTTCACTCTGTATAATGGGCTCCAGTTTCATCCATCTCATTAGAACTGATTCAAATGAATTCTTTTTAATGACTGAGTAATATTCCATGGTGTATATGTACCACAGCTTCCTTATCCATTCGTCTGCTGATGGGCATCTAGGTTGCTTCCATGTCCTGGCTATTATAAACAGTGCTGCGATGAACACTGGGGTACACGTGTCTCTTTCAATTCTGGTTTCCTCAGTGTGTATGCCCAGCAATGGGATTGCTTGGTCATATGGTAGTTCTATTTCCACTTTATAAAGGAGTTTCCACTCTGTTTTCCATAGTGGCTGTACTAGTTTGCATTCCCACCAACAGTGTAAGAGGGTTCCCTTTTCTCCACACCCTCTCCAGCATTTATTGTTTGTAGACTTTTTGTTACCAGCCATCCTGACTGGCGTGAGATGGTACCTCATTGTGGTTTTTATTTGCATTTCTCTGATGATGAGTGATGTTGAGCATCTTTTCATGTGTTTGTTAGCCATCTGTATGTCTTCTTTGGAGAAATGTCTGCTTAGTTCCTTGGTCCATTTTTTGACTGGGTCATTTATTTTCCTGGAATTGAGCTGCAGGAGCTGCTTGTGTATTTTTGAGATTAATTCTTTGTAAGTTGCTTCATTTGCTATTATTTCTCCCATTCTGAAGGCTGTCTTCTCACCTTGCTTATAGTTTCCTTTGTTGTGCAAAAGCTTTTAAGTTTCATTAGGTCCCATTTGTTTATTTTCGCTTTTATTTCCAATACTCTGGGAGGTGGGTCATAGAGGATCCTGCTGTGATTTATGTCGGAGAGTGTTTTGCCTATGTTCTCCTCTAGGAGTTTTATAGTTTCTGGTCTTGCATTCAGATCTTTAATCCATTTTGAGTTTATTTTTGTGTATGGTGTTAGAAAGTGTTCTAGTTTCATTCTTTTACAAGTGGTTGACCAGTTTTCCCAGCACCACTTGTTAAAATCCCTAGAAATCTTTACCTTCTTTAGTAAGACATTTTCCCCTTAAAGACAGTGCATGTAGATTATATTTATAATACGGGAAATTTTTCCACCTCTTGTGCAAGCTAGAGTTGCAGTGGTGACAAAGGAGGAGACTCTCATGTGGAAATAGTGTCTATTTGCTTATCTGTATATTAGGAATATTGATCAATTAAAGAAACAAGGATGTAATTATATACCAGAAGATCCCTTGGGGGTTTTTTAATGACTTTTTTCTGACTACAGTAGCATAATCTCTGTTTAAAAAATCAGCTTCTCTGTCCCTGTGATAATGGCAACCTCCTTCCTTTAGTCTCTGGAGTAGGAAAAGAGCAAAACAAAAGGGTCCAGATGACTGCAGCATGAATGATTGTCCATCCTATTGCAGAAGAGCCACTACTGTGTGGCTGCTGACGCACTTGATAGTCTGCACTGGATGCCAGAGACTGCATCTGAGGCCTCCGACCTCATCAGAACCTGGGAGAAGATGAGACAGTGCCTCACTGTGGGCTTCTCCTTGATTGATAGGGAAGTAAGTGAGAAATGGCCTGGTGGCACCTCCTCACATGCCTCTAGCATACTCTTGTTTTCAGAAGATCCAGGATGTTCGGTCAAGACTCAGATCAGCTGCAGGTCAAGCTTTGTCTCTGCCCCTGTGGATATGTGTAGGGTTCTGAGGTATTAGCACAGAGCTGTTCTTTTACACTGCATGGTGGTTTAGTGGCTAAGTCGTGTCTGACTCTTTGTGACCCCATGGACTGTACAGTCCATGGAATTCTCCAGACCAGAATACTGGAGTGGGTAGCCTTTCCCTTCTTCGGGGGATCTTCCCAACCCAGGGATCGAACCCAGGTCTCCCACATTGCAGGTGGATTCTTTACTAGTTGAGCCACAAGGGAAGCCCAAATGAAAGGGAAAGCTGCTCAGTCCTGTCTGATTCTTTCAACTCCATGGACTATACAGTCAAGGGAGTTCTCCAGGCCAGAATACTGAAGTGGGTAGCATTTTCCCTCCTCCAGCGGATCTTCCCAACCCAAGAATCAAACCAGGGTCTCCTGCATTGCAGGTGGCTTCTTTACCAACTAAACTATCAAGGAAACCCCTAAAAATCTGTGTTTGGGGAATTATTCCAGAGGATATATGTGTTAGGCATTCCTGATGGGGTCTACCATCCAGTCAGAATGCAGTTTTGTGTTTAAAAAGCCTGGGAATGGGGGTGGTGGAAATTGATGTTGTAACAGTTAGGTGCAGTGTTGTAAGACCCAAACGTCAGGTCTCTGTTCCGGAGAGGAACTCCCGCGACTCAATAAACAGTCCAGCAGATGCAATATGCAAGAGGCTTTATTGTCGGTTTGCACAAGCCGGGCGACTCTAGTCTCCTCGGAGGCAGAGTCGCACCGTATAGCAGTGTAAGCTGACTTTTATAGGCAGAAGTCACATTGTCAACACATCCAGTACAGTGAATGAATAACATAATGTATACCGTTAGCACATCCAGTACAGTGAATGAGTAACATAAAAGTAACATAATGTGTATCATATGGGGTCATCTTATCTGTGAGTACAGGTGCTTGACGTCAGTTGGTTCCGGAAAACAGCAGGCTTGTTTGTGCAGTTATTGGGAAACCTATAGATGTTCCGTTTACATTTCTCTATCCTTATTTTGCAAACGGAAAATTCTGCGCAAGTGGAAAATTTACACAGGCCAGGGAATTTCATGGTGTTTTTCAGATTCTTTCATTCCCCCCTTTTCTTTGTCATTAGTTTTAATCTTAAAACTCAGGGCTCTTGTTGTTTTAACATTTGATATTGTTGGGTGAGCACTAGTGCTTGGACCACCGATAGCCTATTTTTGATGAACTGTAATAGGCGATTTAAAATGCAAGGCCCGAAAGTAAGCAAAAGCAAGAGTATAAAAAGGGGTCCTATAAGAGTAGAGACTAGGGTAGTTATCCAGGGGGACCTGTTGAACCATCCCTCAAACCAGTTTTGTTGTGCGTCTCTATCTTTTTGCCGCTGGTCTAGTCTATCTCTTAGCTTTGCCATGGAATCTTTTACTACCCCAGTATGGTCGGCATAGAAGCAGCATTCTTCTCCTAAGGCAGCACAAAGGCCTTTGTCCTTTAAAAATAGCAAATCTAGCCCTCTTCTATTTTGGAGTACCACCTCCGACAGGGAGGTAAGGGATTTTTCAAGCAGGGAAATAGAGTTTTCAATTGCTCTAAGGTCTGTATCTATGGCAAGCTGTAACTGGGCTAGCTGCTGGCTTCCTTGTATTAAGGCGGCCGTCACGGTTCCGATCCCCACTGCAGTTCCCCCAAATCCAAGCAAGAGAGCTAATGTCATAACCGGTTCTCTTTTCTTTCTTCGTCTATATTCAAGAGTATCTAACAAGGCTTCTTCAGAATGGTAAAGAATACGAGGCATCACTTGAGCGAGTACACAGAAATCTTGGGTTAAGTCCATGACAGCGGCTGACACACAGGGCGTGAGCCCGGTGTTACATGCCCACCAGGTATTGTTGGAGGGGACCAGATAGTATTCTCCCGGGTCTACCGTAACAATCTGATTGCATAGCCCGGCATGGTCAGCGGGGACCTTTCCAATACAGAGTCCTTGTCCCCCTACCTGAGGCAGAGTGAGCCTGTGTAGGCCGGGATTGTTGCATTGGTCTGGGGCCCAGGTGGTGTTGGAGAAGTTTCCCAATGTGGCCAGTCCCTCATAATAGGGGGGGCTTGTGGCTAGGCAGAGCCCGCATCCCTCAGTGGCAGCTGGGTTGGTGGCGTTCAGGGCCTTGTAAGCTCCTTCTACGAGACTCATTAACCGATCTCCTGAGCCTGGGGGTTTAGTAAGAGTAGGGGCTGCAGTCATCTCGGGATCTCCAGTCTCTTCTCCCTTGGAGGCGTGGGTAATATAGGGAGGGGGTGGGGCAGCGGCTGCTTTGCTGGTTTCGGGTCCGATCTGAGTAGGGGCCTTCTGATCCGATAATACTAGATTCGGCCCGATCGGTCTAAGGTCACTTACTGGGGCAATGGTTCTGGATATGGAGAATAGGGTGAAAGGATCATAGCCAGCCCGATGTAGTCTTAGCCCCCAGGTTTTTAGGGTACTCCAATCTGCTGTTTTCCCCTTGCTGGTAAACTGAATGAGTAGGGGATTACACTTGCCCCCGGGGGTTGCCCCAGTGATATTCTGTTTTTTGATATCATAACAAGGCCCACAGTCCTTTTTTTGTCCAGTCTTTCCACAAACCCATGGCCCCGGCCCTGTATAGCCACTAAGCGGCTTTCTCTTGACTGTGATTAAATCCCGGGCTGGATAGGAGGGTACCCAGTGAGCTTCTCCTGTTGTTTCACATCCCCAGGCCTGGCAGTATCCCTCTGGGGGCCCTCCGCACCTCTGGACTTCAGGACGGGTCCGTGAGTGACCCGGACATACATAAAAGTCAAGTGCTCGGGTTTTTACCCGCCATCCAGGGTGTAAGCATCCATATCCAGGGAAGGGCTCTTGGGGATTGGGATCCCAGCTTTCTCCCACTATGTCACACAGATCTACAGTCAAACTGGGGAAATACATGGAGACTGGGGCTACACCGGTAGTCTCAGTTGCTGTCTCTCCGGTTTCTGTGTTGAAAACTCTCCAGGTGATATGGTGCACCTGGTGGGGGCTCCCGCCCTCCTGAACCGAGGACGAGACGCCCCGGACAAATAGCAGAATCATTATAAGCGAGAAAGTCTTAGCTTTAGAGGATTTTGAGTGCGGTGGAGTTTCCATCCGTGTTCTGGCGTCTCCTCGCAGCAGCGGCCGGGTGCAGCTTTTACGTGGGAAGCGTGTATCCATGCTGCAATCCCGTCTACCTTTAGTGCGGTAGGAGTGGTCAAGAGGACGGTGTAGGGTCCTTTCCAGCGAGGTTCCAAAGTCTTGGTTTGATGTCTCCGCACCAACACTGTGTCACCGATCTTAAAGGGGTGGGGACAGGAAACAGGGTTATCCACACTGTATGCGGCTGATACGGACTTCCAATTTTCTTGTTGCACCAGCTGCAGAGCCTGTAGGTGGGCCTGCAGGGTAGGGGAAGTCGCAAGGACATCAGGGTCAAAGAAGGATGTAGCTGGTGGGGGGCTTCCATAGATGATCTCAAACGGGGTGAGCCCGTGTGGGCCAGGGGTATTTCTGGCTCGATATAAAGCCAGTGGTAGGAGTTGAACCCAGTCTCTAGTGCCAGTCTCCAGTGTTAATTTGGTTAAAGTCTCTTTAATTGTTCTATTCCTCCTTTCTACCTGTCCTGAACTCTGGGGTCTGTAGGCACAATGTAACTTCCAATCAATCCCCAATGATTTGGCCACCAACTGACTTACCTGGGAGACAAAGGCCGGACCGTTATCTGACCCGAGTACCTTAGGTAAGCTGAATCGGGGAAAAATTTCTTCGAGGAGCTTCTTGACCACAACTTGAGCTGTTTCTTTCTTTGTGGGATATGCTTCTACCCATCCTGAGAAGGTATCTATGAACACTAGCAAATACTTGTTATTATATAGGCCTGGTTTAATCTTGGTGAAATCCACTTCCCAGTGGACTCCAGGCCTATGCCCCCTGGCTCAAACTCCGGAGGGGAGTTTTAGTCTGCCAGCGTTTACTTTTGCACAGGCCTCACAACCGTTTACAATTTGTTGTATCAGTAAGTCTGTCTGAGGGATGTAATAGTCTAATTTATTTTCATTTAGGAGGTCAGCCATTTTTCTTTTTCCCAAGTGGGTCAGTCTATGCAGGTGAGTCAAAAGTCTCTTGGCAGTGCTTTGACATCACTGTTTTCCCTTGGTATATCCATCTGTTATGGACCTTATCATAGTCCGCCCCAAGTCCTTGAAGGAAGTCTAGGTCTGCTTCACTATAAACAAGTGCCGCATCATCATCATTTTTTGATGCTGACTCGAGTGAGACGGTTAGTATTTGGGGGCCTAGTGCCGCTTGTTTAGCAGTTATATCTGCCAGCCGATTTCCCCGTGCAATGGGTGTATCTCCCTTTTGGTGGCCTGGGCAATGGATTATCCCTAGTTTCCTTGGTAAGAACAAGGCTTGTAGTAAATCTAATATTTCTCTTTTATTTTTTATTTCTCTGCCTTCTGAAGTCAGCAACCCCCTCCTTCTATATATTTCTCCATATACATGTGCCGTGGCAAAGGCATACCGGCTATCAGTGTATATGTTGGCTTTCTTACCTTCCGCCTTCCTGAGTGCCTGCGTGAGGGTGATGAGTTCGGCCCTTTGGGCCGAGGTTCCCGGAGGCAGAGCGCTGGCCCAAACGACGTTTTCTCCGTCAACTACTACAGCCCCGGCTTTCCGCTCGCCCTCTTATTAGAGGTAGCTGCTCCCATCCGTAAACCAGGTGATCTCTGCATCTGCCAGTGGTTGGTCGGTGAGGTCTTTCCTGGTTCCATGCACTTCTGCCAGGATTTGCTGGCAGTCGTGTGGGGTCCCTTCTTGGGGATCCGGGAGGAGCGTAGCAGGGTTGAGGGCGGCGGCTGGACCAAAACGCACTCGCTCCGTATCCAGCAGCAAAGACTGGTAGTGAGTCATTCGGGCATTTGAGAGCCAGCGGTCTGGAGGCTGGCGGACTATAGTCTCTACAGCATGGGGTGCAGTTATTTTAAGGGGTTGGCCCATGGTTAATTTGTTAGAGTCTTTGATAAGCGTGGCAATGGCCGCCACCATCCGTAGGCATGGTGGCCAGCCTGCCGCAACATTGTCCAATCTTTTGGAGAGATATGCGATGGGCCTCTTCCAGGGTCCTAGCTTTTGAGTTAGTACCCCCTTAGCAATTCCTTGCTTTTCATCTACGAAGAGCTCAAAGGGCTTGGATATGTCCGGGAGCCCTAGGGCTGGGGCACTCAAGAGGGCCTTTTTGATGTTATCAAATGCTTCTTGTTGGGCCTTTCCCCAAAGGAAGGGGGTGTTTTGCTTGGTTAGGGGGTAAAGGGGTGCTGCCATTTCTGCGAACCTGGGAATCCAAAGCCTACAGAATCCCGCAGTGCCTAGAAACTCTCTCATCTGGCGGGGAGTTGTTGGGGGTGGTATCTGTGATACCGTTTGTTTCTGGGCTTCTGTCAGCCATCGCTGTCCATTTTCTAGCTGGTACCCCAGATAATTCACTTTAGTTTGGCAAATTTGGGCTTTCTTTGCCGAGGCGCGGTACCCCAGTTCTCCCAGAGTCTCCAACAGGGCCCCCGTACCTTTGTTGCAATCCAGTTCCGTGGGGGCCGCCAGCAGCAGGTCATCTACATACTGCAGAAGCACCAGGGCGGGGTGTTGTGTCCGAAAGGCAGCCAGGTCTTGATGTAGGTCTTCATCAAACAGGGTGGGGCTATTTTTGAATCCTTGTGGTAGTCTAGTCCATGTGAGCTGCCCCGACAGGCCAGCTTCTGGATCTCTCCATCCAAAAGCGAACAAGGGTCGGCTTTGTGGACTTAGCCTCAGGCAAAAGAAGGCATCTTTTAAATCCAATACCGTATACCAGGTATGGGAAGGGGGTAGGGTGCTAAGCAGATTGTACGGGTTCGGCACTGTTGGGTGGATGTCTTCTACCCGCTTGTTTATTTCTCTCAAGTCCTGCACTGGCCGGTAATCTCCCATACCTGGCTTCTTGACAGGGAGTAGGGGAGTGTTCCAGGCTGATCTGCAGGGCTCAAGGACGCCCAGCTTGAGGAGCCGTTGTATGTGGGTCTGATTCCCTTGTAAACCTCCTCAGACATGGGGTACTGTTTCACCAAAATGGGGGTAGCCGAGGATTTTAATTCAACGACAATGGGCGGCTGTCCCATTGCTAGCCCCATTCCTGCAGTCTCTGCCCAGGCTAGAGGGTACTTCCGTATCCAGTCTTGGATGGGACCCATTGGCAAGGTTTTGGACTCTAATAATTTGTATTCATCTTCTAACTTTATGGTCAAAATTTGAAGGGGGGCCCCTCCGGGTCCTGTAATGGAGGCCCCCTTTTCATGAAACTGAATTTGGGCTCCGACTTTAGAGAGAAGGTCCCTTCCCAGCAAGGGGAACGGACAGTCCGGAACATGGAGGAAGGAATGAGTCACCTTACCGGAGGCCAGGTGCACCTTCCGTTCAGTAGTCCATCGGCACAGCTTTCCTCCTGTAGCTCCTTGTACCCACGCGGTCCTGGTGCTCATGGGTCCGTTGGTCTGGGTTAATACAGAGTGCTGAACTCCTATGTCCACCATAAAGGTCACTGGCTGCCCCCCTATTTTTAATGTTACCCGGGGCTCGGGGGGGGGGGGGGCTCCTGGCCCTGACTGTCCTAATCTTCATCCAGGGACAAGACCTTGGAGGATTCTCTTCGCAAATCTCGTGGTTTCTTTGTCAGTCTTTTATCCAGTGGCCTCTTTCTTTACAGTAGGCACATTGGTCACGGTCTATTCTCGGTCGCCTATTGCCTCCCAACCTATCTCTCCTTCCTGGCTCTGACCTAGGCTGAACTACGGTGGCCAAAATTCTGCTCAACTCTCTGTTACGCCTTTTTTCTCGTTTCTCTTCTTTTTCTTCCTGTTCTTTTCTCAATCTGTCCTCTCTCTCTTCTTGGACTTTCCTAAACCTTTCTGTTCGTTCTTCTGGAGTTTCTCTCTTATTGTAAATCCTTTCTGCTTCTCTCATTAGATCCTGCAAGCTATAATCTTGAAGTCCTTCTAACCTTTGTAATTTATTTCTAATGTCCGGCGCCGACTGCCCTATGAAGGCCATGGAGACATTTCCCCTATGCTCGGGGCTACTAGGATCGAAAGGGGTATACATACTGTATGCCTCCATGAGCCTTTCAAGGAAAGCCGCCGGGGTCTCCTCCGGTCCCTGTGTTACTGCTCTTACCTGGGCCAAATTGGTGGGGCGTCTCCCGGCTCCCTTGAGACCCGCGAGGAGAACCTGGCGATAGAGACGGAGCTGCTCCCTACCGGCAGGGGTGTTATAGTCCCAGTCCGAACGCGTCAGGGGGAAGGCTGCATCAATTTCATTTGGAAGGGGAGTAGGGGCCCGTTGGGCCCGGGCACGTTTTTTCTTGCTTCCAGGACAATTCTCTGTCTCTCTTCTATGGTCAGCAGAGCCTGCAAAAGCTGTTGACAATCATCCCAGGTGAGCTGATGGGTTAGTAAGATGGACTCAATCAGCCCCGTGAGGGCTGTTGGATCTTTAGAGAAAGGTGGGTTATGATTCTTCCAGTTAAACAAATCAGAGGCCGAGAATGGCCAGTATTGGACTTGGTTTCCTGGTCCCCCCCACAGTCCTCAAGGGAAATAACTGGGACCTCCATTCTCCCGATCCTCCCTCTCCCTGATCTCTTCGTTGGCGCAACCGGGAAGCGACGGGGGATGAAGTATTAATCTCCCCGCTGGTCGCCGCTGGGCCGGTGGTGTCAGGGGAGCGGGCCTCAGGGGAGGCGGGCGGGGGCGGCCTGGCCAGAGAACCTGGTACTGGAGGGGGTTGATAGGGAGGGGGAACTTCAGACAGGAGATCAATTAGAACTGGATCTTCCGGCGGGATGACTGGTTTCGTTTTGGCGGTCAATTTTTCTTTTTCTAAAATGGGGTAAAGAGAGGACTGGGCTGGTGGGGCCGTGGATATATCGGCACCGGGAATCTTCGGCTTTTCTGCCACGAAAGGTGCCACCCAGGATGGCGGGTCCTGGGCCAGACTCTCCCAGGTAATTATGTAGGGGACGTGGTCAGGGTGTCCATGAAGTCCTGTGTCAAATACCCGTTCTTTGATCTGCAAAATACAATCAATGTTAAAACTGCCCTCCTGAGGCCATCCCACATTGAAGGCTGACCACTCGGAGCCGCAAAGGGTTTGCCACTTTTTCCTCCTGATTTCTACTGACAGGTTACTGGCTCGTCCTTTGACGTCCTTCCAGTGCTCTAGAGTCAAACTTAGGGGGGTAGTTAGTCTGGGTCCCATGCTGGAGGGAAGGGGGACACAAAAGTACACCAACACACTGACAGTACAGACACACAGAATGCAGACCAGAAGCCGCGCGGCACAGTATCGGCGCCAAAGTTCAACCAAAGAATCAGACGGGGGCAGAGGCCGAAGTCGTTGACCCCCGGGGTTGAGGACGGCCTGCTCGACCCAGCCACCCAGAACCCCCCCGGAGCGTCCTCCAGGGTTGAAATTCGGAAGGCCTGTGACCCGTCGGTCCGCTTCACGAGTTTCTACTAAGGCCGTACGGGTACTAAAGCACAAAGCACAAAGGACAACAGACAACACAAACTCACTGCCGGCCGGACTTACCTCCTGCTGAGGTCTGGTATTGAATCCGGGGTCCCCTTGATCCCAGACGAGCCCCCAAATGTAAGACCCAGACGTCAGGTCTCTGTTCCGGAGAGGAACTCCCGCGACTCAATAAACAGTCCAGCAGATGCAATATGCAAGAGGCTTTATTGTCGGTTTGCACAAGCCGGGCGACTCTAGTCTCCTCGGAGGCAGAGTCGCACCATATAGCAGTGTAAGCTGACTTTTATGGGCAGAAGTCACATTGTCAACACATCCAGTACAGTGAATGAATAACATAATGTATACCGTTAGCACATCCAGTACAGTGAATGAGTAACATAAAAGTAACATAATGTGTATCATATGGGGTCATCTTATCTGTGAGTACAGGTGCTTGACGTCAGTTGGTTCCGGAAAACAGCAGGCTTGTTTGTGCAGTTATTGGGAAACCTATAGACGTTCCGTTTACATTTCTCTATCCTTATTTTGCAAACGGAAAATTCTGCGCAAGTGGAAAATTTACACAGACCAGGGAATTTCATGGTGTTTTTCAGATTCTTTCAGTGTGACTGATGACACCCCTGCACAGGACCGTCCTTTTCATGCTGCACACCCTTGAAGAATGTTCCTGGAATTCTGAACGTCAGCAGTGCATTTGGAGCCTTGTAGTTATCTGGTTCTGCTTCCTGGACTACTGATTGCTCAAGGTCATTTTAGGTAAAGCCCTGTGACTGTCTTCTTTGCTGTTGTAAACTATGTTCTGCTCTTATTTTTCAACTTTTCATAGTTCACCTTAGTGTTTAACTTCTCTGTCAGAGGCTTCTTGCCTAGAAGGCAGGTGGAGTTGGCAAGAGGAGACGGCTGGTCTGTTCTTGCCTTTGGCTTCTTTGCCTCCTTTATGAAAAGGATACTGAGAGGGTAACAGGCAGGAAGGCCAGGGGTCTCCAAATGGAGGAATGAGGCTCTAAGTGCCAGACGTTTTTATCTCTCTTAACCGGCAGAAAAGAACAAACCAGCGATCTGTTTTTCCTTCTCTATACAAAATTAAAAGGAGGTTTCTCCTAACATTCTGTGTGGCCATGACACCTGGTCTCACCTAAAGCTAACTACTCCCTTGAGTTAACCAATACATTTCTTTTTCGTATGGAAATGTTGTCTTAAGCTATGTTAATGAACCCCAGGCTCCATCTTCAAGTTGGTTCTGCCAAACAGCCTAACTTACTTATTCAGGTATTGTTCCCCTAATCTATGTAAACGAAACTATTTGTTGGTACAAGATGCAGGTCAATAGTTTTATGGCCTGGGATGAATTATCTGGTGCCATTCTAGATTTTATGACATTCCTTTCTTTTCATTAACAGACTGTGAGTGACTATATAACATACAGCTAAAGACTAAGAGGGGGGTACTCTTTTGCCCCCTTCTGATGCCTATGTCAGAAGCTTTCTCTATCTCCTTTATACTTTAATAAAACTTTATTACACAAAAGCTCTGAGCGATCCAGCCTCGTCTCTGGCCCCGGATTGAATTCGTCTCCTCCGGAGGCCAAGAATCCCGCGTCTTATCGTTCAGCAACAACCTTTCAATACTACCAACTACTACCTGACATAGTCTTGTTGTGGTTGTTCAGTTGCTGCTCAGTTGTGTCTGACTCTTTGTGACCCCATTGACTGCAGCACACCAGGCTTCCCTGTCCTTGACCTTGTCCTGAAGTTTGCTCAAACTCATGTCCATTGAGTCGATGATGCCATCTCGTCCTCTGTCATCCCCTTTTCCCCCTGTCTTCAATCCTTCCAAGCATCAGTGTCTTTTCCAGTCAGTTGGGTCTTTGCATCAGGTGACCAAAGGATTGAAGCTTCAACATCAGTACCAGTCCTCCCAATGAATAATCAGGGTTGATTTCCTTTAGGACAGACTGGTTTGATCTCCTCACAGTCCATGGAACTTTAAAGAGTCTTCTCCAGCACCAAAGTTCAATAGTCTTATAGGCAAGGACAAATTTCTTCCTCTACCCATCTTAGGTTCTCCAGCTAGAGTCCTGTAGATTGGACTGAGAAGACAGATTAACAAAAGAAAAACAAACACATTTACAAACATGTGTATTTACACATGTTACACAAGGGAGATGAGTAACTCAAAGGCTTAGTTAGAATTTGGTCTTACATAACCTCTTTTTTTCCCCTTGTTGTTCAATTGCTCAGGTGTATCCAACTCTTTGCAACCCCATGGACTGCAGCACACCTAATTTCCCTGTCCTTCACTATCTCCCAGAGTTTGACTTTTTTTTCCTGTTCATTTTTAAAAATTAATTAATTAATTTGGCTGCATTAGGTCTTATTGTGACAGGAGGTATCTTCATTGAAGCACATGGACTCTAGTTGCAGCGTCCATGGGCTCAGTAGTTGTGGCAAGTGGGCGTAATTGCCTGGCCAGGGATAGAATCCATGTCCCCTGCTTTGCGAGGTGTCCTTAACCACTGGACTACCAGAGAAGTCCTCGTACATAGTTTCTTAACCAAGGAATAATACTTTATTAGAGAACTGTCGAGACAAAAGGGTTTTGAGTCTCTAGGGACAGCAAATTGTGGGAAGATAAATATATGGGAGACTAACAGAAGATAAAGTCTAGTTAGCAAAGCTTGTTGTGTAAATTCCTCTGGTGCCATGTGTTAGTCACTCAGTCTTGTCCAACTCTTTGTGACTCCGTGTCTGTAGCCCTCCAGGCTCCTTGTCCATGGGATTTTCCAGGCAAGAGTACTAGAGTGGGTTGCCATTTCCTATCCCAGGATATCTTCTAGACCCAGGAATTGAACCTGGGTCTCCTGCATTGCAGGCAAATTCTTTACCGTCTGAACCACCAAGGAAGCCCCCTGGTGCCATATTCAGATTGATAAAGATCTAAAGTTTTCCCTAGCGATTAACTTTTGTTCTTCCTGGTAGAGGGGGTGGAGGGACACCTTTGTAAGTTTATGTACTCTTTTTAGGCAAATAGGAGGAGGACAGGAAGTTTTTCTTAAGTCTATTGCTTCTCATTTGCTTTCAGCACAAAATAATTCTTATGACAAAGTGGAATATTTTTGAGGTCCAAGATCTGTTCTGCTTCAGTTATAATACACTGGTTCTCATGTAGCCTAGGGTAACCTATAATCCTCCTTCTGTTATGACTTCTTCTCCCCACCCCCCATTCCATAGCTTTATCCTGAAAGTAAATGCCCAAATCAGGTTTGCTCTTTTCTTTTTTTAATCCTACCTTTTGTGTGATGTTCTGTAGTTTTTCAGGCTGTGAGCTGTTTCTCCAGGCTCCATGTTGTGATACCTGCTCTCTACTGGAATAGTATTCACTTTGATGAAAAGAAGTAGGCTTCTGCCTGAGGAGCAAACAAGGCTATTGGGAGTCTCTCAGCACTGTGTATATGGATGGGAGAGCCCTATCAGGTGTGAAGTCACGGGAACTTCTATTATTTCTGTTTTACTCTAAATCTGAAGCATGTCTAAAATTGCTATTATCTTTGAAGCACTTGTTTCCTGCAAGTACATCCAGCTACAGTTATCTACTCTTACTTCTTTGTCAATCCAATAACTTCAACTTTCTAATCTTAAGGATTTGAGGTTCAGTGATGGCACCCTTTCTTTATTTTAGAGGTGCTAGAGATGTGCTCTATTTAATTGGTTCTCTGCCTGGCTATTTCAAGAAAACTGGGACAAGAAGGATTACCAGCTTAATTTAATCTTTTGGATTACTTCTATCTTTCAGTGGTGGTCTGTTATTTATCAGAGCAATTTTCTCTTGACTCATACTGAAGAAATAATTTATAACTTCTGTTTTCTGCACTAACTCATTTTCATTAGAGGCTCTATACTGTTCCCAGTTTTGGCTGTACCAATTTACATTCTCACCAACAATGTAGGAGGGTTCCCTTTTCTCCACATCCTCTCCAGAATTTGTTCTTTGTGGATTTTTTGATGATCATTTTGACTGGTATGAGGTGATATCTCATTGTAGTTTTGATTTGCATCTCTCTAATAATTAGTGATGTTGAACATCTTTTCATGTGCTTGTTGGCCTTCTGTGTATCTTCTTTGGAGAAATATCTATTTAGGTCTTCCACTCGTTTTTTGATTAGGCTGTTTTTTTTTTTGATGATGATAATCTGCATGAGCAGTTTATACATTTTGGAGACAAATCATTTGTTGGTCATATCATTTGCAAATATTTTCTCCCATTCTGTGGACTGTCTTTTCATTTTTTTAATAGTTTCCTTTGCTGGTCAAGAACTTTTGAGTTTAATTAGGTCTCATTTGTTTATTTTTGTTTTTATGTCCATTACTTTGAGAGATGGATTGAAAAACAATCTTGTTGGGATTTATATCAGAATATTCTGTCTATATTCTCCTCTATGATTTTGTAGTGTTCAGTCTCATATTTAGGTCTTTAGTCTATTTTGAGTTTATTTTTGTGTATAGTATTAAAGAATCTTCTATTTTTATTTTTTTTGCATATAGCTGTCCAGTATTCTCAGTATCATTTATTAAAGAGACTGTCTTTCCTCCTTTGTATAGTTTTGCCTGCTTCATCATAGATTAATTGACCATAAGTGTGTGGGTTTATTTCTGCACTTTCTATCCTGCCCCAATGATCTATATTTCTGTTTTTGTGCTGGAACCATATTATTTTGATGACTATACCTTTCTAGTATAATCTGAAGCCAGGGAGCCTGACTCCTCCAGTTCTGTTTTTCTTTCTCAAGATTGTTTTGACTATTTTGGGTCTCTTGTGTCTCCATACAGAGTTAAAGATTTTTTTGTTCTAGTTATGGGAAAAATGCCATCAGCAATTTGACAGAGATTGCACTGAATCTGTAGATGGCCTTGGGTAATACAGTCATCTTGACAATATTGTTCTTTTAACCCACAAACATGGTATATCTCTTTATCTGTTTGTGTTGTCCTCAATTTCTTTCATCAGTGTCTTACAGTTTTTGGAGTACAGATCTTTTGTGTCCTTAGGTAGGTTTATTCCTAGGCATTTTATTCTTTTTGATGCAATGGTAAATGTAATTGCTTTTTGAATTTCTATTTCTGATCTTTCATTGTTAGTGTATAGAAATGCAGCAGATTTCTGTGTATTAATTTCATAACTTGCAACTTTACCAAATTCATTGATGAGCTCTAGTTGTTTTCTTGAAGTATCTTTAGGATTTTCTTTGTATAGTATCATGTCATCTGCAAACAACGACAACTTAACTTCTTTTCCAATTTGGATTCCTTTTATTTCTTTCTCTTCTCTAATTGTCATCGCTAAGAATTCCAGAACTATGTTGAATAAAAGTGGCAAGAGTGTCCTTGTCTTGTTCCTAATCTTAGCTTTTAGCTTTTCACCATTGAGTATGATGTTAGCTGTAGGTTTGTTGTATATGGCCTTTATTATGTTGAGATAAATTCCTCTATCCCCACTTTCTGGAGAGTTTTTTGTTTTTTTAATCACAAATGGGTGTTGAATTTTGTCTAAAGCTTTTTCTGCATCTGTTGTGATAATCATATGGTTTTTATTCTTTGGTTGTTGTTGATATGATATATCACACTGATTGGTTTGTGGATATTGAAAAATCCTTGCATTCCCTGGATAAATCCCACTTGATCATGGTGTATGATCTTTTTAATGTATTGTTGGGTTCAGATTGCTAGTATTTTGTTGAGGATTTTTGCATCTATGTCATCGTGATATTGGACTGTTATTTTCTTTTTTTGTGGTCTGGTTTTGGTATCAGGGTGATGGTGTCCTCCTAGAATGAGTTTGGGAGTTTTCCTTCCTCTGAAATTTTTTGGAAGAGTAAATGTTAGCTCTTCTCTAAATGTTTGATAGAATTTACCTGTGAAGCTATCAGATCCTGGGCATCTGTTTGTTTGAAATTTTAAATCAGTTTCAATTTCAGTGCTTGTGGTTGGTCTGTTCATATTTTTATTTATTCCTGGTTCAGTCTTGGGAGATTGTAACTTTCCAAGAATCTGACCATTTCTTCCAGGTTGTCCATTTTATTGACATACAGTGATTTATATTGACATACAGTGGTCTCATATGATCCTTTGTGTTTCTGTGGTGTCAGTTATAGCTTTTCCATTTATAATTTTATTGATTTGAGTCCTCTTCTTTTTTTTCCTTGATGAGCCTGGCTAAAGGTTTATCAATTTTGTTTATATTTTCAAAAAACCAGGTTTTAGTTTCATTGATCTTTGCTATTGTTTTATTTGTCTCTATTTCATTTATTTCTGCTCTAATCTTTATGATTTCTTTTCTTTTGCTAATTTTAGGTTTTGTTTGTTCTTCTTTCTCTAGTTGTTAGATGTGACGTTAGGTTATTTATTTGAGACTTTTCTTGTTTCCTGAGGTAAGATTGTATTGCTATAAACTTCCCTCTTAGGACTGCTTATGCTGCATCCTACAGGTTTTGGAACATTGTGCTTTCATTTAATTTGTCTCTAGGTGTTTTTTAATTTCCTCTTTGATTTCTTCAGTGATCCATTGGTTGTTTAGTAGCATATTGTTTAGCCTCCATGTGTTTGTGTTTTTTCAGTTTCTTATAGTTTATTTCTAATCTCATAGTGTTGTGGTCAGAAAAGATGCTTAGTTTGATTTCAGTTTTCTTAAATTTACCAAGGCTTAGTTTATGACCCAAGATGTGATCTGGTCTGGAGAATGTTCTGTGTGCACTTGGGAAGAAAGTGTATTCTGCTGCTGATTCTATCACAGTTGTGCCCCTCCTACCATCTGGTCATGGCTTCCCCTTTGTCCTTGGATGTAGAGTATCTTTTTTGGTATGTTCCAGTGTTTCTTTGTCAATGGTTGTTCAGCAGTTAGTCATGATTCTAGGGTTCTCATAAGAACAAGTGAGCACACATCCTTCTACTCTGCCATCTTGCTATGCAGATCTCTTAGGGACTTTTGTTTACTGAAATATCCCAACTGCCTAGGACAGAGCCTACCAGAGTGACACACAAAATAACTTGTTGACTAAATGAACAAATATATCTCCATTTGCTAAATATATGGCATTGATAAATTTTAGAAGAAGATAAATTTGCAAAATTGATTTGAGATGATACAGAAAATGTACAGGTTCCCTATTGACAGAGATGCAATTCTCAAGTGAATTCTACCTATACTTTAAGAAAAAAATAATTTAAATTTAATTTGTTCTAGAGTGGAGTGCATGAAAGAAAACCTTGCTCTCTTTTTGACAATGAAAGGAGCACAATTTGGTAATTGTGCTGATTAAAAAGAAACTAATTTTTTAAAGTTAGTTAAAAAACTAATTAAAAAGTATACACAAAGAAAACTATGGAATAGTCTTATATATGAATGTTAATACAAAAATGCTCAATAGTACATATCAAATAGCAACACAGTTTAAAAACATATATTCAGTCATTTCCACTAGCTGTTCCTCTCTGACCAACATGTGACCAACCTCAGCAGGACTTAAAGTGAGGATTACCCAGCTCCAATTCCTTTGGCAATTTTGTCTCTTCCTGACAACCCCCAAAATAGCATTAAAGGGGCCCTCATGCTCCTAAGGATGCCACATAGTATTTGTAGAAAAATTTACCAATAGCCAGATTTAATGGGGGCCCTACAAAGTTCATGTAATTTTGTCAAGACCATGTCTACTCCCTTCTACCATATTCTGCATCTCAGCTCTCAAACCAGCTAAAATGTCCGTGTCCAGAAGCGATTGTGATGATCAATCACTCCCCTGCCCCCCTTACCCGTTCAAGAGAAGTGCAAACTTGGGATTTGGTATCTGGAAGTAGAAACATGATGGGTACAGTTCAGATTCAGGAAGGGTTCACATTCAAGACCAGAGATCTACAAGGTGCCGTGATTTAGTTACTAGTCTGCAATGGTCAGAAATTGAAGTACCCAGTGAGAGGTGAAACTTTTAAGGGAGTTTCAGGGAAATTTGGAATCTGGGAAATATAATGCAGCTCAACCTTTGAATTCCCATAACTGTCGTCATGAATTGTGCAACACGTCACAGTGCTGAAGCCTGCAGACTTGGGGTTGGTGCCTATGTGCCTCTCATGTGTTCTTCCACTAACCTTATCCTGTACACTAATCTGTATCCTTATCTATGGAAGATAGTGCCTGGGGGAGGTCCTCCAGGGAGAACAGTTAGTCATGGGCAAACAAAAAGCTTTTAGCAGGCTGGGGCAGAGTGTCCTTGCTGTTCCCATCCATGTGTTTTTATGGATCAGTGGACACGGTCTTGGCCTCCTCTCCTTTTCCAGTCAGGTTGTATAACTATTGATTTATCTTACTCCATACTCGATTAGAGACCTCTGATTAGCAAAGAGATTGATTTGGATTAACAAACATCTCTGGGGTTGCAAAGGTCCCCAAGAAGGTAAAAAACATTGGTCATCAATATTTGAGCTCAGTTAAGCATTGACTAAGGCCATTTTTATTGCTGCTGTCAGCTTGAAAGGTTGGAAAACTTGATAGAGAGATGGTATATTTGTTTGCTATGGCTGCTTGAACAAAGTGCACAAACCAGAGACATTTAATAGAAATGTATTGTCTCACAGTTCTAGAGGCCAGAACTTCACCTTCAAGATCAAGGTGTTGGCAGTGCTGATTCCTTCTGAGGGTGCTGAGGGAGAATTTGGCCCACGCCCCTCACCTAGCTTCTGGTGTTTGCTGGACATCTTTGTAAGAACATCACCCTGATCCCTGCCTCCATCTGTAGATGGTGCTCTCTCTGTGTGTTGTCTGTTTCCAAATTTCCCCTTTTTGTAGGACACCAGTCATATTGGACTTCCCTACTCCAGTATGACCTCATCTTACCTGATCACATATGTAATGATCCTATTTCCAAATAAGGTCACATTCTGAGGTACTGAGGGCTAGGACTTCATATAAATTTTGGGGGGGGGGGGGATGAAATTTATTCCAAAATAGATGGGAAGGAGTCAAGTGAATGGAGAATTGACATGCAGAAACTCCTGTAGACCATCACTCTTTCCTGATCTGTTTTCTGTCTCCAAGTCTTTTTTCCTCTATTTCTATTTAGACTAAGAGGGGATTCCCTCTTTCAGTCTAGAAGCATTGGGTTGACCAAAAAGTTCATTTGGATTTTTCTGTTAGATGTTATAGAAAAATATTAATGAAATTTTTGGACAACCCAATACATTTTTCCAGACAAATAGTGAGGCTCTTTTCCAATGCTTATCTTTAAAAATTCGTGTGATAGGTGTGGTTCTTCTTCCACACCAGTCCCCTAAATTATTTTGAAGAGTTTTGACAATAGGGATCAGGAATTGAGTTTCTATTCTTTCCTTATAATATTTCATTTTCTTCCCTATCTTCCCAGTGCTAAATGTACAGTACAAATTCAATCAAAGGTCTTTAATTTAAATGAATTCAGAAGATCCCCCCACCTCCCACCTCAGGAAACAAAATAGAGATTCATGTGCTGAATAAATCATCATTTTTATTATTTCTTATGAACAAGCTATTTCCCACAGAACAGCATTGTAAGTATTAATTTTAGAATTAGTGGAAACAATAAGTAAAGATCAATTTTTTTACATGATAATTCCTCAGAAATGTGTGTCTTCAGGTCATAGAAGATTACCTATAAGCAATTGGTCTTGGACAAATGTAAGTTTGTCTTGAAGTTTTACTAGTTTGCATTACCACCAACAGTGTAAGAGGGTTCCCTTTTCTCCACACCCTCTCCAGCATTTATTGCTTGTAGACTTTTGGATAGCAGCCATCCTGACTGGCGTGTAATGGTACCTCATTGTGGTTTTGATTTGCATTTCTCTGATGATGAGTGATGTTGAGCATCTTTTCATGTGTTTGTTAGCCATCTGTATGTCTTCTTTGGAGAAATGTCTGTTTAGTTCTTTGGCCCATTTTTTGATTGGGTCATTTATTTTTCTGGAATTGAGCTGCAGGAGTTGCTTGTATATTTTTGAGATTAATCCTTTGTCTGTTTCTTCATTTGCTATTATTTTCTCCCATAGTAAAGAGCTCTTTTGCCCTGTGAGAATGACTATATGAATAAAATGTATTGCTCTGGGTGGATTGAAAATAAGTATATCTCTACTATGGAATTTTAATAATCTTTTTATTCACTTAAAAATTTACATACAATAAAACTATCAGTGTTCTTTTGAACTCGCTACTTTCTCAAGATTCAGTTTTCACAATAACTTTCAAAGTCTTAAGTCTAATGAATTTAGAAAGCCTCTTCTTTCAATATGTTTCTTAACACTTTCTTTCTATATGTCTTATTTTGAAATAATAGTCTGTGGACTACTTTATAAAACAGTTTTATTTCTATTGGTTGTCTCAAGTCACTTTGCACAGTGGCGGTTGTATAATGAATGGGGGCAAGAGTGATAGGCAGTGGTATCATGGATCACTAGCTTGTTGAAGTTCAGGTCCTTTGAAGCATGCAAGAGAGAACCACCAATTATCCATCTCTCAAGCTGGATAAAAGCTACACAAACACACTGGATAGAAACAGACAGCAACCAAATCAGTATGGCTTTGTTAACTGCTCGGGTGTTAAACTAGCTCTTTTAAGATTTTGCTATACCTAGCCCTCTCTCTCTACTCAGGACAAGGTGAATCACTTCCTTGTTAATAGTGCATGTGTGGATCTTAACTTGACTGTGTCTATATTAGTCAGTGGTTCAGATCGTCAAGCCCACTGCCAGCACACTGGCATGGTCTATCTCTCTATCCTCTTCTTGCCCTGTTAACAGCTAAAGAACTCAGACTATCCATGGCAGCAGTATCCAAATTCGTGAGTTATTATCCTCATATGTTACTTCTGAAGTCTTTTCTAAAGCCTAATGTTTTTCTGTCTGAAACCCAAAAGACACTGATTTAATAAAACATTAGCTGATCATTTCCAACATTATTTCAATAGATTTAAACCTCCCCCCTGCCCCAGCCACACATAGTTAAATCAAAGTCGCTAACACTGCACACAAGTTAAATATCTATCATCACTTGATCTGAGGATAGTAAGCCATTTCTATGGCTGGAGCAACCACCAACCCAAAGTCCTAGCATACGTAGAAGGTAAAATATCTGCTGTGGAGTTCTCTGAAGTCAGTATTCATCATGGAATGGGTATTCAGGATGGTCACACCACCTGCCAAAACAATTCCCCCAAAGGGAAAAAGTTCACTTCTAATGTTGCACATCTGTGTGTATTACTAGCATCCTTTAATATTTCACCAACCACTCCCTCTTTTCTCTTACTCATTCCATTTCTATTTTGTGCCAAGCTTCCATTCATGGCTCCTCTCAAGCCATCGCCTTTTACTAAAGCCCCAGATAGCACTCTGGTGTAGCTGTGTGTGTGGAATAGGGGGTGGGTAGAGGAAGGCTGTGTGTGTATGTGTGCTGAGTCATGTCCCAATCTTTGCATCTCTTTGGACAGTAGCACACCAGGCTCCTCTGTCCATGGGATTCTTCAGGCAAGAATGGTGAAACAGTCTATAAAAGGACTGGAGTGTGTGTGCCTGTCCTGAAACACATTTAAGATTTAGTTCTCTGTAAGTATTATGTGCTTTAAATTGTCAATAAAATATTAAACAAAACCAAAAGGCTCTCAAAGATCACCCAGATGAAAAATAGAACCATGACCCAGCATTTCTAAATGATATATTTTTTTAATCAATCTTTGCTTCTCCTTGCTGATGTTTCTAGTTATTTCCTGGTACAATGAGTTATTTTCACAGTGTTGCTAGAACTATGTATTAAAAATGTCAAATGTCAAACCAATTAATGTCACCAACCAACTGTGAAAATAGCAGCACATTGGTGGATTTGCTGTCTCTTACTACCTCTTTTTAATAGATATTTATTCAATAGAAATAGTTTATCTTTGAGACCTGTTAATTAACCTATAAATGTTTGTTAGTTACATGTTTGTGTTTACTTTTTTGTTCTTGAGGCTAGGAGGTGCTTTTTGATGTCAATTAATTTCTTCCCCTGGAAAATTCACGTTAGAAAGCTGTTTTATTAATTCAGAAATTGATTTAGAAATTCAGTATTAGCATAGTCAGCAGTTTGTGACTCATGAAAAGTGAGACCAATAAGATAAGTGCCTAAACTATATGAACAATCTTAATTAGCATTTTAAAAATGCTCACTTAAAGAGAAGATTGTAAAAATAAGATTAGTATCCATATGATTTCAAGAACTGGAAATATTAATGAATAATGATTAAGACAAAAAGGTATGTGTGTATACAAATATATACATGCATATATGCATGAAATATATTCTTTTTTAATTTTTAAGGCTCTGTAATATTCAGAGATTAAAGGGTTATTTCTGTTGATAGGTGAACTTGGCAACATTTTGAAGGAATTTTTCTGTGGAAAGTCAGGCAATTTCCCTGGTGGCTCAGACGGTAAAGCGTCTGCCCACAATGCGGGAGATCTGGGTTGCATCCCTGGGTCGGGAAGATCCCCTGGAGAAGGAAATGGTAACCCACTCCAGTGCTCTTGCCTGGAAAATCCCATGGATGGAGGAGCCTGGTGGGCTACAGTCCATGGGGTCGCAAAGTGTCGGACACAACTGAACGACTTCACTTTCACTTTCTTTCAAGTCAGGCAATAGGAAAACCAGATACTCCAACTCTTATAGGCAAACATTTGTCTAAAACTCAAGTTTCTTGTCTCCCAACTTGGTGCTCTTTCTGCTACACTCTCATGCCTCTTTCCCAAGAATTGTTCTTGCTGACAGCTTTGCTCTAATTTGTGCCCCCTTTGATTTTTAAGAAAGAAATAAATACATTGTTTGAATATGCCACTGTTGTGTTAACATACGAACACAGTGACTTATTTCTCCTCATTGTCTTTAGCCTGTTATGCCTTAATCTAACCAATGGGAATGTCCTAAATGCCAGAAGTCTTCTTT
This sequence comes from Muntiacus reevesi, assembly GCF_963930625.1. Lineage (NCBI taxonomy): Eukaryota > Metazoa > Chordata > Mammalia > Artiodactyla > Cervidae > Muntiacus > Muntiacus reevesi. The sequence goes on along the minus strand of NC_089254.1, from coordinate 96,454,774 downwards.
TAAATAAAAATGTAGGTTTGTACGACGTTCCTAATTCAGTACGTGCTGTCCACTGGCCTTTACCCTTGTTCCTTCTGTGGACATGATCCTGATTCCTAAGAGCCTGTTGGTTGACTCTTAACAGCCCAGCACCACTGGGCAGAAACTGATTCATGATCCCCCAGAACTCACATGAGCATTTCCACAAAGCGGACGTTTTTATTTAAGGCTTCAATGTCCTTCATTTCTTCTTCAGTGAAAGAAAAGTCAAAGATCTGAAATAACAGAAACAAACAAACAAACAAACAAAAACAGACATTTGGAATAGTAGTAGGTGAATCGAGTTTGGGATTAGGGAGGGGGACCAGCAGTGGGAGCCCTTCAGAGATTTATGAACATCACTGCAAATGTCCCAGAGGAGTTGGGCAGGTGCTGGAGGCCACCCCACCTATGGGGAGCTGGAATTCTTTCTGCCCTTGGTCTTTAAGACAATCCTGCTGGGGACATCTTGCAATAAATTTCAAGTGTTCTGAAACAATATGCATCAGAACATTTCCTGAAATTCTAGAAGTAAGGAATTCTTACTAGTTTCGTATAAGATGCTGAGCTTTTGATTCTGGACAGTGACCTTCATACACTTTTTTTTTTTTTTTACAAAAATATTCCCTGGTCTCTAAATTTGCTTATGTATTTTTTTAACTTTTAATTTGCTTTATTTCATCCTGTTAATCCTTTGATCACTTTTAATGTCTCTTCATCTACCTTTTAATTCTAATTACATTTTCATTGTCTTATTTTCTTTTTAGCTTATACACTTTATACCTTGGTTTTATGATGGTCCTTTATGAACATTTTAATAGTTTGTCTTAGCTTATTTTTATTTTTAACACTTGGTTTATCTGTTTACAATCTATCTTCTATTACTCTTATATCTTTCTAAAAAGTTTTTATTTTAGTAGTTTACATTAATAAATTTTAATTATATAATACATAAATATATGTATAGAAATGAAAGACTTCTTTGTAAATGAAAGACTATAGAAGTACATAGGCATTTATGGAGTAAAAAAACCAAAAGTGCCTCTTGATATCCACCACATCAGTCCTAGTCTCCTTCCTACAGATTCCTTCCAAACATTCAGCACACCAAGAGCAAAATGCAATAATTGTATGATATTTTTATCATTCTGCAGCTTTATCTCATTCACATACTATGTCTTGGTGATCTCTTCTGTCAAAATATATATACTGATTATTTAGCCACTGCATCCATCATATAGATGTATATGATTTACTTCGTCACTTCCCCAAGGGTCATTTCCAAGTGGTCTTTTCAGAGCATTCTTTCCTTTGATTATTTATTATCCAAGTATTAGAGTTTATGAGATTGTATAAAGAATTTTATTATAACATAAAACAGTCATGAAGAAGTCGCTTAAAAAATAAGTCCTTACAAGCTTCCATTCTCCTTAACACCTTCCCCCACAGAGAGTGGCTATCTGTCACATGACATCACCTCCTTCAACACAGGGAAAAGGATGGTGCTCAGGGGACCAATCAAGGTATCTTGTTCATTGGACACTGATTATTATGAGGGTAGCAATGGCCCATAAAGGGACAAGCAGGGATTGATAGAGATAGAAACCTTTCTCTGTGATTGTCCTTACTAAACATGAGTAATAGATTAACCTGAACTGTGTGTGCCACCATATGGAGAAAGGGGGTGGGGAGAACTCAGTCCTTTTATAAATCATTTGAATAGCTGTGTCCAGTCATGTCTGATCTATCCATGAATTTTCCAGTTATGAGAGTCAGTAAATTGTATCTTTTTTTCTTTGGTAAGTTTGAATTGCATTCCTTCGTGTGGTAGCAAAAAAGCCCTGAAGATAATTATCTGATATGGATGTCTTCCCACATCGGTATTTATATTTTCATTTTACTATTTAAAAATGGATAGAAAGGCACACATACTATGTAAATTCATTTATATGACATTCTAGGAAATGCAAATTAGTCTTTAGGGATAGAAAGCAAATCAGTGCTTGGCTTGGGCTTGGGCACCAGGAGGGATAGATTCTAAAGGGGCCTAAAGAGCCTGTTGGAGATACTAGAGATGTTTATTCCCCTGATTGTGGTGGTTTCATGGATGTGTACATATGTCAAAACTTTCCCCATTTTACACTTTATGTTCAGCTCATTGCATTTCAATTTCACCTCAATAGAGTTCTTTAAAAAAGAAAAATACATAAAAATGGCTATATAATCTTTCATTGCACAAATAAATCATAATTTGTTTCCTAAGATCCTATTGAAAATTGTTTCCAGTTTTTTTTTTAGCTGATAAAGTATGCTGTAATAAACATCTATATACATGCACATAAACATGCAAATGCATCTATAGGAAAAGATTGTTGGGTCGGTGGATATATATATATATTTGAATTTTGATGGAGCTGGGAAAAGATCTTTCTCCAAATCTTACATCAATTAGTATTTCTAACAGCCTTATATGAAACTGCCTGTTTTCCCACATATTGTCAACATTCTGATTATTTCCCTATCTGAGGGGGTAAATACTGTCCTATTTTTATCTTTATGAGTAAGACAAAAAAACAGCTTACTTTTGAGATTTTAATTATCAACTGATGGGTAATGATTAACTTTACATGGTACTTTTCTATAGCTGCATTTATAATACCTAGCAGTTATTCTTTGGAAGTAGCACGGTAAACTAATTGCTCCATTGTCTAGTGACATGTTTTCTTATCTATAACTTAAAATGATGGTTACAGATTACTTATAGAGGAAATAAAGGAGGTTGGCATTCATGGCAAGAGTGAACATCGACATTCTAGGAATCAGCGAACTAATATGGACTACAATGGGTGAATTTAACTCAGATGAACATTATATCTACTACTGTGGGCAGAAATAACTTAGAAGAAATGGAGTAGCCAGCATAGTCAACAAAAGAGTCCAAAATGCAGTACTTGGATGCAATCTCAAAAACGACAGGATGATCTCTGTTCATTTCTAAGGCAAACCATTCAATATCACAGTGATCCAAGTCTATGCCCTGACCAGTAACACTGAAGAAGCTGAAGATGAACGGTTCTGTGAAGACCTAGAGGACCTTCTAGAACTAACACCCCCAAAAGCTGTTCTTTTAATTATAGGGGACTGGAATGAAAAAGTAGGAAGTCAAGAAACATCTGGAGTAACAGGCAAATTTGGCCTTGGAGTACAGAATGAAGCAGGGCAAAGGCTAATAGAGTTCTGCCAAGAGAGCACACTGATCATAGCAAACACCCTCTTCCAACAACACAAGAGAAGACTCTACACATGGACATCACCAGATAGTCAACACTGAAATCAGATTGATTATATTCTTTGCAGCCAAAGATGTAGAAGCTCTATACAGTCAGCAAAAACAAGACTGGGAGCTGACTGTGGCTCAGATCATGAACTCCTTATTGCCAAATTCAGACTTAAATTGAAGAAAGTGTGGAAAACCACTAGATCACTCAGGTGTGACCTAAATCAAATCCTTTATGATTAAACAGTGGAAGTGAGAAATAGATTTAAGGGACTAGGTCTGATAGACAGAGTGCCTGATGAACTATAGATGGCAGTTCGTGACATTGTACAGGAGACAGGAATCAAGACCATCTCCAAGAAAAAGAAATGCAAAAAAACAAAATGGCTGCCTGCGGAGGCCTTACAAATAGCTGTGAAAAGGAGAGAAGCAAAAAGCAAAGGAGAAAAGGAAAGATATATGCATTTGAATGCAGAGTTCCAAAGAATAGCAAGGAGAGATAAGAAAGCCTTCTTCAGCAATCAGTGCAAAGAAGAAGAGGAAAACAATAGAGTGGGAAAGACTAGAGATCTCTTCAAGAAAATTAGAGATACCAAGGGAACATTTCATGCAAGATGGGCTCAATAAAGGAAAAAAATGGTAGGGACCTAACAGAAGCAGAAGATATTAAGAAGAGGTAGCAAGAATACACAGAAGAACTGTACAAAAAAGATCTTCACAACCCAGATAATCACGATGGTGTGATCACTCAGCTAGAGCCAGACATCCTGGAATGTGAAGCCAAGTGGACCTTAGGAAGCATCACTACAAACAAAGCTAGTGGAGGTGATGGAATTCCAGTTGAGCTATTTCAAATCCTGAAAGATGATGCTGTGAAAGTGCTGCACTCAATATGCCAGCAAATTTGGAAAACTCAGCAGTGGCCACAAGACTGGAAAAGGTCCGTTTTCATTTCAATCCCAAAGAAAGGCAATCCCAAAGAATGCTCAAACTACTGTACAATTGCACTCATCTCACACGCTAATAAAATAATGCTCAAAATTCTCCAAGCCAGGCTTCAGCAATATGTGAACCGTGAACTTCCAGATATTCAAGCTGGTTTTAGAAAAAGGAGAGAAACCAGAGATCAAATTACCAACATCTGCTGGATCATCAAAAAAGCAAGAGAGTTCCAGAAAAACATCCATTTCTGCTTTATTGACTATGCCAAAGCCTTTGACTGTGTGGATCACAATAAACTGTGGAAAATTCTTCAAGAGATGGGACTACCAGGCCACCTGACCTGCCTCTTGAGAAGCCTGTATGCAGGTCAGGAAGCAACATTAGAACTGAACATGGAACAACAGACTGGTTCCAAATAGGAAAAGGAGCACGTCAAGGCTGTGTATTTTCACCCTGCTTATTTAACTTATATGCAGAGTACATCATGAGAAACACTGGGCTGGAAGAAGCCCAAGATGGAATCAAGATTGCCAGGAGAAATATCAATAACCTCAGATATGCAGATAACACCACCTTCATGGCAGAAAGTGAAGAAGAACTAAAGGGCCTCTTGATGAAAGTGAAAGAGGAGAGTGAAAAAGTTGGCTTAAAACTCAACATTCAGAAAACTAAGATCATGGCGTCCAATCCCATCACTTCATGGCAAATAGATGGGGAAGCAGTGGCAACAGTAGCTGACTTTATTTTTCTGGGCAGCAAAATCACTGCAGATGGTGATTGCAGCCATGAAATTAAAAGATGCTTACTTCTTGGAAGGAAAGTTATGACCAACCTAGACAGCATATTAAAAAGCAGAGACATCACTTTGTCAACCAATGTCCATCTAGGCAAGGCTATGGTTTTTCCTGTGGTCATGTATGGATGTGAGAGTTGGACTATAAAGAAAGCTGAGCACCAAAGAATTGATGCTTTTGAACTGTGGTGTTGGAGAAGAGCCTTGAGAGTCCCTTGGACAGCAAGGAGATCCAACCAGTCCATCCTGAAGGAGATCAGTCCTGGGTGTTCATTGGAAGGACTGATGTTGAAGCTGAAACTCCAATACTTTGGCCACCTGATGCGAAGAGCTGACTCATTTAAAAGACCCTGATGCTGGGAAAGATTGAGGACATGAGGAGAAGGGGACAACAGAGGATGAGATGGTTGGATGGCAACCCTGACCCAGTGGACATGGGTTTGAGTTGACTCTGGGAGTTGATGACAGGCAGGGAGGCCTGGCATGCTGCGGTTCATGGGGTCGCAAAAAGTCAGGCACAACTGAGTGACTGAACTGAACTGAACTGGCATTCATGAAGTCTAAATGATCCTCTTCAATAATTTCCAAATTTGTCCCCAACTTTTTCTAGAGCTGTTAAGAAGGTGGAAAGTTGGGGGGGAGGAGCCAAGATGGCGGAGGAATAGGATTGGGAGACCACTTTCTCCCCTACAGATTCATTGAAAGAACAATTGAACACTGAGCAAACTTCACAAAACAACTTTTGATCACTAGCAGAGGACATCAGATGCCCAGAAAAGCAGCCCATTGTCTTCGAAAGGAGGTAGGACAAAATAGAAAAGATAAAAAGAAAGACAAAAAGTTAGGGACGGAGACACATCCCAGGAAGGGAGTCTTAATAGAGGAAGTTTCCAAACACCAGGAAACCCTCGCACTGGCGGGTCTGGGGGAAGTTTTCAAACCTCGGAGGGCAACCTAACTGGGAAGAAAAATAAATAAAACCCACAGATTACATGCCTAAAAGCAACTCCCAGCAGAAAAGTACCCCAGATGCCCGTATCCACCACCAGCAAGTGGGGGCGTAACGGAGAGGAGCGGGCAGCATTGCTTAGGGTAAGGACCAATCCGAAGGCCCTGAGAGCAATTGGAGGGAGCTTTCATGAGATAGCAACTTAAACTGTGGGATAGCAAGAGAGAGAGAGAAAATTAACCGGCCTGAACACACTGCTGGCCTTTCGCAGAACAAAGGACTGATCCCTGCTGGAGGCAGGAGGCAGTGGGAAGGGGAAAGGGGCAAACTCGGCCCCAGAGATGGCATCCCCTACCACACTGCAAACAGGCCTCCAGTTTCTAACCAAAGACTTCCTGAGATTCTGGATGGTCGACATCTGCCAGGAGGGTCGTGGCTAAACACAGGGCACAGGCACCCGACTGGTGCAGGTGGAAACTGAGGCTGGGACCGCGGTGGGGAGAAGGCGCACTGCACCCGGGGAGAGTGTGCCTGTCAAGCTCCTGGCTGCCTGAGCTGCTCGGGCCGGGGAAGGCACAAAACGCAGGCACAACCAAGTCCGCGCTTTTGTGGAGTACCTGAAAACTGGAACCGCATGCAACGCAGGGCACGCTCCATGTAGAGCAGCGGGAGCCTGAGCAGTGTAGACGGGGAAAGCACACACACCCGTGAGCGGGGCACACCCAGTGTGGCCGGGACACTGCGAGTGCTTCCCACACACAGTGATATCTGTCTGCAGCGCCCCTCCCTCCCCGCATCAGGACTGAACTAGCGAGCCTGAACAAGAGACCACCTCCGCCCGCCTGTGTCAGGGCGGAAATTAGACACTGAAGAGACCGGCAAACAGAAGCCAAATAAACAAAGGGAACCGCTTCAGAAGGGACGGGTGCAACAGATTAAAATCCCTGTAGGTAACACCGACTACACTGGAAGGGGCCTATAGATATCCAGAAGTGTAAGCTGGAACGAGGAGCAGTCTGAAACTGAACAGAACCCACACTGACTGCAACAGCTCCAGAGAAATTCCTAGATATATTTTTACCTTTTTTTTAATTAAAAAAATTTTTTTCTTTTTTTTAAATTTTTTCTCTTTTATTTTCTTTTAAAATTCCCTATTACTCCCCCATTACTCCTTAACTTTCATTTTCATATATTTTTATGATTTTTTTAATTAGGGAAAAAAACATTTTTTTTCTTGTCTTTTTTTTTCTCTTATTTTCTTTTAAAGTCCTCTATTACTCCTTAATTTTCATTTTCACTTCACTATAACCTTGCAAAAAAAAAAAAGAGAGAGAGAGAGAGAGAAGCCCTATTTTTAAGCCGAACTTCATATATATTTCTAAAATTTTTTGTTTTTGTTTTTGCTTTTAATATTGTATTTTTAAGATTCTAACCTCTACTCTAGATTTTTAATCTTTGTTTTTCAGTATGTGATATAAATTTTGGACAATTAAGAATCCAATATTCAGTTCCCATTTTTATTCAGGAGTGTGTTGATTACTCTCTCCCACTTTTGACTCTCCGTTTTCTACCTCAGAACACCTCTATTTCCTCCTTTCCCCTTCTCTTCCCAATCCAATTCTGTGAATCTTTGTGGGTGTCTGGGCTACGGAGAACACTCTGGGAACAGACAACTGCGTAGATCTGTCTCCCTCCTCTTGAGTCCCCCTTTTTCTCCTCCTGCTCATCTCTATCTCCCTCCTCCCTCTCCTCTTCTTCATGTAACTTTGTGAACCTCTCTGGGAGTCCCTAACGGGGGAGAATCTTTTCACCATTAACCTAGAAGTTTTATTATCAGTGCTGTATAGTTGGAGAAGTCTTGAGACTACTGGAAGAATAAAACTAAAATCCAGAGGCAGGAGACTTAAGCCCCAAACCTGAGAACACCAGAAAACTCCTGACTACAGGGAACATTAAGTAATAAGAGACCATCCAAAAGCCTCCATACCTACACTGAAACCAACCACCACCCAGGAGCCAATAAGTTCCAGAGCAAGACATACCATGCAAATTCTTCAGCAACACAGGAACATAGACCTGAACGTCAACATACAGGCTGCTCAAAGTCACACCTAACACATAGACCCATCTCAAAACTCATTACTGGACACTCCATTGCACTCCAGAGAGAAAAAATCCAGTTCCATGCACCAGAACACCAACGCAAGCTTCCCTAATCAGGAAACCTTGACAAGCCAATCGTCCAACCCACCCACTGGGTGAAACCTCCACAATAAAAAGGAACCACAGACCTCCAGAATACAGAAAGCCCACTCCAGACACAGCAATCTAAACAAGATGAAAAGGCAGAGAAATACCCAACAGATAAAGGAACATGAAAAATGCCCACCAAGTCAAACAAAAGAGGAGGAGATAGGGAATCTATCTGAAAAAGAATTTAGAATAATGATAATAAAAATGATCCAAAATCTTGAAAACAAAATGGAGTTACAGATAAATAGCTTGGAGACAAGGATTGAGAATATGCAAGAAATGTTTAATAAGGACCTAGAAGAAATAAAAAAGAGTCAATTAAAAATGAATAATGCAATAAATGAGATCAAAAACACTCTGGAGGGAACCAAGAGTAGAATAACAGAGACAGAAGATAGGATAAGTGAGGTAGAAGATAAAATGGTGGAAATAAGTGAAGCAGAGAGGAAAAAAGAAAAAAGAATCAAAAGAAATGAGGACAACCTCAGGGACCTCTGGGACAATGTGAAACACTCCAACATTCGAATCATAGGAGTCCCAGAAGAAGAAGACAAAACAAAAGGCCATGAGAAAATACTCGAGGAGATAATAGCTGAAAATTTCCCTAAAATGGGGAAGGAAATAGCCACCCAAGTCCAAGAAACCCAGAGAGTCCCAAACAGGATAAACCCAAGGCAAAACACCCCAAGACACATATTAATCAAATTAACAAAGATCAAGCACAAAGAACAAATATTAAAAGCAGCAAGGGGGAAACAACAAATAACACACAAGGGGATTTCCATAAAGATAACAGCTGATCTATCAATAGAAACCCTTCAGGCCAGAAGGGAATGGTAGGACATAATTAAAGTAATGAAAGAGAATAACCTACAACCTAGATTACTGTACCTAGCGAGGATCTCATTCAGATATGAAGGAGAATTCAAAAGCTTTACAGACAAGCAAAAGCTGAGAGAATTCAGCACCACCAAACCAGCTCTTCAGCAAATGCTAAAGGATCTTCTCTAGATAGGAAACACAGAAAGATTGTACAAATGTGAACCCAAAACAACAAAGTAAATGGCAATGGGACCATACCTATCAATAATTACCTTAAATGCAAATGGGTTGAATGCCCCAACCAAAAGACAAAGACTGGCTGAATGGATGCAAAAACAAGACCCCTATATATGCTGTTTACAAGAGACCCACCTCAAAACAAGGGACACATACAGACTAAAAGTGAAGGGCTGGAAAAAAATATTTCACGCAAACGGAGACCAAAAGAAAGCAGGTGTCACAATACTCATATCAGGTAAAACAGACTTTCAAATAAAGGCTGTGAAAAGAGACAAAGGAAGACACTACATAATGATCAAAGGATTAATCCAAGAAGACGTTATAACAATTATTAATATATATGCACCCAACATAGGAGCACTGCAATATGTATGGCAAACGCTAATGAGTATGAAAGAGGAAATTAATAGTAACACAATAATAGTGGGAGACTTTAATACCCCACTCACATCTATGGATAGATCAAGTAAACAGAAAATTAACAAGGAAACACAAACTTTAAATGACACAATGGACCAGCTAGACCTAATTGATATCTATAGGACATTTCATCCCAAAACAATCAACTTCATCTTTTTCTCAAGTGCACAGGGAACCTTCTCCAGAATAGATCACATCCTGGGCCATAAATCTAGTCTTGGTAAATTCAAAAAAATTGAAATCATTCCAGTCATCTTTTCTGACCACAGTGCAGTAAGATTAGATCTCAATTACAGGAAAAAAATTATTAAAAATTCAAACATATGAAGGCTAAATAACATGCTCCTGAATAACCAACAAATCATAGAAGAAATCAAAAAAGAAATCAAAATATGCATAGAAATGAATGAAAATGAAAACACAACAACCCAAAACCAATGGGACACTGTAAAAGCAGTGCTAAGGGGAAGGTTCATGGCATTACAGGCTTACCTCAAGAAACAAGAAAAAAGTCAAATAAATGACCTAACTCTACACCTAAAGCAATGAGAGAAGGAAGAAATGAAGAACCACAGGGTCAGGAGAAGAAAAGAAATCTTAAAAATTAGGGCAGAAATGAATGGAAAAGAAACTAAAGAGACCATAGCAAAAATCAACAAAGCTAAAAGATGGTTTTTTTTAAAAAATAAACAAAATTGACAAACCATTAGCAAGACTCATTAAGAAACAAAGGGAGAAGAACCAAATTAACAAAATTAGAAATGAAAATGGAGAGATCACAACAGACAACACTGAAATACAAAGGATCATAAGAGACTACTACCAGCAGCTCTATGCCAATAAAATGGACAACTTGGAAGAAATGGACAAATTCTTAGAAAAGTATAACTTTCCAAAACTGAACCAGGAAGAAATAGAAGATCTTAACAGACCCATCACAAGCAAGGAAATCGAAACTATAATCAGAAATCTTCCAGCAAACAAAAGCCCAGGACCAGACAGCTTCACAGATGAATTCTACCAAAAATTTAGAGAAGAGCTAACACCTATCTTACTCAAATTCTTCCAGAAAATTGCAGAAGAAGGTAAACTTCCAAACTCATTCTATGAGGCCACCATCACCCTAATTCCAAAACCAGAGAAAGATGCCACAAAAAAAGAAAACTACAGGCCAATATCACTGATGAACATAGAGGCAAAAATCCTTAACAAAATTCTAGCAAACAGAATCCAACAACATATTAAACAAATCATACACCATGACCAAGTGGGCTTTATCCCAGGAATGCAAGGATTCTTTAATATCCGCAAATCAATCAATGTAATACACCACATTAACAAATTGAAAGATAAAAACCATATGATTATCTCAATAGATGCAGAGAAAGCCTTTGACAAAATTCAACACCCATTTATGATTAAAACCCTCCAGAAAGCAGGAATAGAAGGAACATACCTCAACATAATAAAAGCTATATATGACAAACCCACTGCAAGTATTACCCTCAATGATGAAAAATTGCAAGCATTTCCCCTAAAATCAGGAACAAGACAAGGGTGCCCACTCTCACCACTACTATTCAACATAGTTTTGGAAGTTTTGGCCACAGCAATCAGAGCAGAAAAAGAAGTAAAAGGAATCCAGATAGGAAAAGAAGAAGTGAAACTCTCGCTGTTTGCAGATGACATGATCCTCTACATAGAAAACCCTTAAGACTCTACCAGAAAATTACTAGAGCTAATCAATAAATATAGGAAAGTTGCAGGATATAAAATTAACACACAGAAATCCCTTGCATTCCTATACACTACCAATGAGAAAACAGAAAGAGAAACTAAGGAAACAATACCATTCACCATTGCAACAAAAAGAATAAAATACTTAGGAGTATATCTATCTAAAGAAACAAAAGACCTATGCATAGAAAACTATAAAACACTGATGAAAGAAATCAAAGAGGACACAAACAGATGGAGAAATATACCGTATTCATGGATTGGAAGAATCAATATTGTCAAAATGGCTATACTACCCCAAGCAATCTATAGATTCAATGCAATCCCTATCAAGCTACCAACGGTATTTTTCACAGAACTAGAACAAATAATTTCACAATTTGTATGGAAATACAAAAAACCTCGAATAGTCAAAGTAATCTTGAGAAAGAAGAATGGAACCGGAGGAATCAACCTGCCTGACTTCAGACTCTACTACAAAGCCACAGTCATCAAGACAGTATGGTACTGGCACAAAGACAGAAATATAGATCAATGGAACAGAATAGAAATCCAAGAGGTAAATCCACGAACCAATGGACACCTTACCTTCGACAAAGGAGGCAAGGATATACAATGGAAAAAAGACAACCTCTTTAACAAGTGGTGCTGGGAAACTGGTCAACCACTTGTAAAAGAATGAAACTAGGACACTTTCTAACACCATACACAAAAATAAACTCAAAGTGGATTAAAGATCTAAATGTAAGACCAGAAACTATAAAACTCCTAGAGGAGAACATAGGCAAAACACTCTCTGACATAAATCACAGCAGGATCCTCTATGACCCACCTCCCAGAATATTGGAAATAAAAGCAAAAATACACAAATGGGACCTAATGAAACTTAAAAGCTTTTGCACAACAAAGGAAACTATAAGCAAGGTGAGAAGACAGCCTTCAGATTGGGAGAAAATAATAGCAAACGAAGCAACAGACAAAGGATTAATCTCAAAAATATACAAGCAACTCCTGCAGCTCAATTCCAGAAAAATAAATGACCCAATCAAAAAATGGGCCAAAGAACTAAACAGACATTTCTCCAAAGAAGACATACAGATGGCTAACAAACACATGAAAAGATGCTCAACATCACTCATTATCAGAGAAATGCAAATCAAAACCACAATGAGGTACCATTACACGCCAGTCAGGATGGCTGCTATCCAAAAGTCTACAAGCAATAAATGCTGGAGAGGGTGTGGAGAAAAGGGAACCCTCTTACACTGTTGGTGGGAATGCAAACTAGTACAGCCGCTGTGGAGAACAGTGTGGAGATTTCTTAAAAAACTGGAAATAGAACTGCCATATGACCCAGCAATCCCACTTCTGGGCATACACACCGAGGAAACCAGATTTGAAAGAGACACGTGCACCCCAATGTTCATCGCAGCACTGTTTACAATAGCCAGGACATGGAAGCAACCTAGATGCCCATCAGCAGATGAATGGATAAGGAAGCTGTGGTACATATACACCGTGGAATATTACTCAGCCATTAAAAAGAATTCATTTGAATCAGTTCTAATGAGATGGATGAAACTGGAGCCCATTATACAGAGTGAAGTAAGCCAGAAAGATAAAGACAATTACAGTATACTAACACATATATATGGAATTTAGAAAGATGGTAAAGATAACCCTATATGCAAAACAGAGAAAGAGACACAGATGTACAGAATAGACTTTTGGACTCTGTGGGAGAAGGCAAGGGTGGGATGTTTCGAAAGAACAGCATCGAAACATGTATATTATCTATAGTGAAACAGATCACCAGCCCAGGCTGGATGCATGAGACAAGTGCTCGGGCCTGGTGCACTGGGAAGGACCAGAGGAATTGGGTGGAGAGGGAGGTGGGAGGGGGGATCGGGATGGGGAATACATGTAAATCCATGGTTGATTCATGTCAGTGTATGACAAAAACCACTACAATATTGTATAGTAATTAGCCTCAAACTAATAAAAATAAATGAAAAATAAAGAAGGTGGAAAACTGACTATTAAGAATTTCATGTTTTATACCTTCTATTCCTGCTGTGCTGACAGAGAAGGGAGAAGGTTGTGTCCAGAGTCAATAAGTCAGGAAATAGAAGAAATAAAGGAGCTAGATTTCAAAGAAGCAGCAAAGCAATCCCTGAGTTACCAGAAACTATCACAAATTCAGTTAAATTAAATCCAGACATGGGTGGAATGGGTTAAGGAGTTAGTATAAAAAGCATATGTGGTCATTGCAGCTTTCTTATTGATCTGAACAGAAAATTCTCTTTAAAAACAAAACAAAACAAAACACTGCTTTTTACATTTCCAGAAGCAGTTCTCTTACTTGAAAGTTTTCTTTGATCCTTTCAGGGTTAAAACTTTTAGGAATGACAACCACTCCTCGCTGAATGTTGAAACGCAAAACAACTTGAGCTGCTGTTTTATTGTACTTTTTCCCCAGTGCATTTAGAAATGGATCCTTTAGCAAAGGTGGGGAAGAGACATTCACCCTTAAAAAAAATTAAAAAAAAAGAAATCAAGACATGTATCATATTTCAGCCAAGTAATGAAATTAAAAGACACTTACTCCTTGGAAGGAAAGTTATGACCAACCTAGATAGCATATTAAAAGGCAGAGACATCACTTTGTTAACAAAGGTCCGTCTGATAAAGGCTATGGTTTTTCCAGTAGTCATGTATGTATGTGAGAGTTGGACTGTAAAGAAAGCTGAGCACAGAAGAATTGATGCTTATGAACTGTGGTGTTGGAGAAGACTCTTGAGAGTTCCTTGGACTGCAAGGAGATCCAACCAGTCCATGCTAAAGGAGATCAGTCCTGGGTGTTCATTGGAAGGACTGATGTTGAAGCTGAAACTCCAATACTTTGGCCACCTGATGCGAAGAGCTTACTCATTGGAAAAGACCCTGATGTTGGGAAAGATTGAAGGCAGGAAGAGAAGGGGACAACAGAGGATGAGATGGTTAGATGGCATCACTGACTCAATGGACATGAGTTTGAGTAAACTCCGGGAGTTGATGATGGACAGGGAGGCCTGGCGTGCTGCAGTTCATGGGGTCACAAAGAGTCAGACACAACTGAGCGACTGAATTGAACTGAAATGAGTGAGAACCAGTGGTTAACCAATCACCCTCCTCCTCTGACACCCCCCCCCCCCACCTTCACCTGGTAACCTATCCAAAACACTCAGGTCACCTGTAACCAAGTTCTTTGAATGCAGAGTATTCAGAAGACTAGTGCTTAGTTTGGGAAGATCAAGACAGGCAGATTCATAGACCTGTCTCTTCCAGAGTGTTCAGTCATGTCCAACTTTTTGAGGCCCCTTAGACTGTAGCCTGCTAGGCTGCTCTGTCCATGTAATTTCCCAGGCAAGAATACTGGAGTAGGTTGCCATTTCCTCCTCCAGGGGATCTTCCTGACCCAAGAACTGAATCCACATCTCATGTATCTTCTGCATTGGCAGGCAGTTCTTTACTACTAGCACCACCTGGGAATCCCACTTTTCCAGAGGGTAAATAATACTAATATTTCTTTGGTGACTCTTATAGAGAGAATGGGGTTGGAAGTAGGCACACAGGGAAAGTCAAGAAGACTGAAGGAGAAGCACAACTCTTGAAATCAGAGTGGAAAATTTCCTACTTAAGTCTATGGAAGAGATCACAGTAGAAGTATTGCCACTGAATACAGAGATTTAAAAAATTCAAAAATTTCAGAATATGACTGAATATTACTTTGGCAGGTAATAATCGAGGTGGAAGTGAAGTCACTCAGTCATTTCCGACTCTTTGCAACCCTGTGGACTGTAGCCTACCAGGCTCCTCCAACCATGGGATTCTCCAGGCAAGAATACTGGAGTGGGTTGCCATTTCCTTCTCCAAAATCATAATCAAGGTACTGGTAGGCAATTTCATAGGTAGAGTCTAAGTGATTATTACAACACCTCAGTGAGGAAGGTTTTGTTAGCTGTAATTTGCATATGTGAAGATTGACTTGAAGAGATTGTTACTTCCTTAAGATCACACAGATGAATAGTCATTTCAGGCAAGCAATTTACATTAGCCTAATACTCCAAAGGAAATATACTTACTGAGGAGATAAACTGCATTACTTACCAGGATGGATTTCTAGAGGTTCCCAAAGGGCTGTATGCAATAATGACAATGTCGTGTTGTTGGCAAAATTTCAAGAGTTTTGGCTGGGTGAAATATGGATGGCACTCAACCTATGTGGTTGG
This sequence comes from Muntiacus reevesi, assembly GCF_963930625.1. NCBI lineage: Eukaryota > Metazoa > Chordata > Mammalia > Artiodactyla > Cervidae > Muntiacus > Muntiacus reevesi. The sequence continues at coordinate 96,439,052 of NC_089254.1, read as the reverse complement.
AGAGCAGAGCACAAAATTAAGGAGTTGTGGATGAATGCAATTTTATAATTGCATTTGATTTTAATAATTTGATTTTAATAATTCAACAAAATCGATTGCAAAGTAGTATGGATAGCGAGGCAGATCTTAAATATTTTTCCAAAAAAAGAAGTTTACATTGTTTATATATGAGTGAGGTGAAGTAAAACCAGATTAGTGAGGTCACTATCTATGAGTTAATCCTAAAATAGCTGGGAAACAAATTCAATTTTTACAGCTATCGTACTTTAAAGCTATAAGTGAATGGACTTGGTGATTTATAGTAAATATTCTAGCAAATACAATTTTCCATAACAGACACATAGTCTCAAGTTCACATTACAGTCTTGGTAAATAGAGGTGACATGTTGCAAAAGCCCTCTATCCCTCACTATCAAACACTTAAGAATATTTTCACAAGAGATAGAGTGTGTATAAAAGTAAATTTAGAGATGCATTTTCTCTTCTTGGTGGAGAATTCTTTACAGCACTAAATGTAGGCCTATTTTCATTTTCTGTATCTTATTGACAACATTCCTGCACTAAAAACATTTGTGTCAACAAAAGTTCTTCTCTAAGTTTCTTCTTAAACACTATGGTAGTTTTTGACCTATGTCTTTCTTTTCTTTTTAATTAAAATCAACCAAGGCTTAATGAAATATTATAAGTATGTAATTATTATTTTCACTACCTGGAATATTAAATACTTGACAAGTTACATTTCTAGAAGGCACAAGAAAATGCTATTGATAAAGTAGAAAGGTAAACCAGAGGTCTTAGAGGTGAGTCTTCTTTCCTTTATCTAATTTGACAACATTTTTTTTTTACCCCCTATCAGTTTCTCCTATTTCTTCTCTTTCCCTATTGTTGCTGTTTGCTAAGTTGTGTCCAACTGTTTGTGCAGACCCCATGGACTGCAGTATGCCAAGCTTCCCTGTCCTTCACTATCTCCCAGAGTTTGCTCAAATTCATGTCCATTGAATCGGTGATGCTGTCTAACCATCTCATCCGCTGTTACACTCTTCTCCTCTTGCCCTTAATCTTGCTCAGAATCAGGGTCTTTTCCAATGAGTCAGCTCTTCCCATTGGGTGACCAAAGTATTGGAGCTTCATCTTCAGCATCAGTCCTTCCAATGAATATTCAGGGTTGATTTCCTTTAGGATTGGCTGGTTTGATCTCTGCTGTTGTCAGGATTCTCAAGAGTCTTCTCCAGCACCACAATTCAAAAGCATCAGTTCTTTGGCACTCGCCATCTTTATGGTTCAACTCTCACATCCATACATGACTACTGGAAAAACCGTAGCTTTGACTATACAGATCTTTATCAGCAGTGATTTCTCTGTTTTTAAATATGCTATCTAAGTTTGTCATAACTTTCTCTCCAAGAAGCAAGCTTCTTTTAATTTCATGGCTGTAGTCACTGTCCACAGTGATTTTGGAGCCCAAGAAAACTGCTTCAACTTTTCCCCCTTCTATTTGTCAGGAAATGATGGGATTGGATTGCATGACCTTGGTTTTACTAATGTTGAGTTTGCCCCCTCATTATCTTGATCTCTCCTTTTCCCTAAGACACTTTCCCCCAAACCCCCATTTAGGAGCATTTCTTCATTTTAAAAAGTGACACATAGTGTCCATAGTACAGTAGACCCTAGGTATCTATGTAGGATTGGTTCCAGAACACCCCCCAGCAAACACCAAAATCCTCAGATGCTCAAGTCCATTCTATGAAATGGTGTACTACAGTGGATCCTCCATATTTGCATCCAGGGATATGAAGGGTGGTCCGTTTCTTTCCCTTATCCTCTCCCACTCCCAGCATCACTCTCCCCCTTTAATATATTTCCCATTTTTCATCTTATTGGCACACTAATGTTTCCAAACACATTTTAAATCATGTCACTCCATTGCTTAAAGACTAAGTATGAATTCCTTAATTTCATGCCTGCCTGCTTGTACCAAACACATTTAGTTTTCCCCACAGAGACTCCTTTCTAATCAGGTTGGAGTCTTGTTACCTGTCTTTGGCCTAAATATGTATATTCACATGTGTATATGGCATATGTATTTACAACAGTCTTTGGTAATGCTGTAGTTTTAGATAGATATCAGAATCTCACAAGGTAAAGATAAGAAGCTAGACAGAATCCATGAATAGCAAAAGTCCTTTCATTAATTGACTCCAACCTCTTCTGTCTTTCCATGAAAAACTGCACTGAGTTTTCTCTTCATTGTGGAAGACACTCAACAAATATTTATTAATTTCTGTGTCAGGACATCTGTGACTTAGGTACAGTGAATAAGATCAGGAAAAATGGAAGAATTTGGAAATTTTCCTTTTTCCTTCCTTTCTCCTTTCCTTCCCTCTGTCCCTCCTTAACTTCCTTCTTTCCTTTGTTCCTAGAGTTATGTGTTGGAACTGTGTATGAAATGAAACTGCTTGAGAGAGATCCACAGTTCCCTTTGAATTGGGCTGGGAGAGCCCCGCTTGACACTAGAAAGACTTTCAGACTGTCTAAGCCAGGAGCAGAGCCCAGAGGGGTGTTACTCCAGATGAATGCCACAGGGAACTTTGGATTGCTCAGACTCAGAATGAGTACAGAGTAAGCTTATATTCTGTGTCAGTTTGTTCGTGACGTCAATGAAAAGTACAAACATTTGCAAACTTTATGTTAGATTTGGACTGGTGGGAAAATTCTCTGGAGCAGGAAATAGCAACAGATTCCAGTATTCTTGCTGGGATAATCCCATGGATAGAGGAGCCTGGCAGGCCACAGCCCGTGGGGTCTCAAAAGAGTTGGAGGCAACTCAGCGACTCAACAATAACAATATCAGGAAAGTTAGTTTTGAAATATGTTAATTTTGAATTATGCAAGACCTTCAGATATGTATCCCTTGTATATGAAATGTGTCGACTCTGTCCCCATGGACTATAGCCCGTCAGGCTCCTCTGTCTATGGGATTTTCCAGGCAAGAATACTAGAGTGCATTGCCATTTCTCTTAATCTTCTTGGAGAAGGTTGCTTCTCCAAGGGATCTTCCCAACCCAGGGGTCAAACTCATGTCTCCTACACCTCTGCATTGGAAGATTCTTTACCATTGAGTCAGCTGGGAAGCCCAAGGACTGCATTATGCGCATTGTATTCCTGGGTTGAAAGCTGCTCATTTTGTGTCTCTGGAGAAGAGACGGTCCTACCAGGGCACAGGGTGATGGCTGGTGGCAGGGGACCTGCACTCTGATTTGTGCCAGCTCTATTCATATGTTCTGTGCCGGTATTTGACATATTCAAACAGCACAGAACACACAAATAGGTTCAGGCTATGATCTTCCTACACACCTTGCTTCGCTTTCAGGAAACATTTGTAAAGTTAATCAATAGTCTCATGCTGACAGATCAACGTGTTTCCTGCTTGGCATGAGGAAACACACTGTCAAATTTTCATTCTTTTCCATTCTCAGGTCAAAAGTCACCACCCGTCTCCGTGCATTTGTAAGAAGAAAGCTGCTTGTCATTTCAACATTTTTATAACAAAATATTGTTCTTAGGAGTGCAGGAAGGATATGCTGCAGAGGGGATTGGTTAGAAATAAAGGATTGGATTGAGATCAGTGAGGGAGGCAACGTTTGTTGCTCTCTGTTCCTGACAGCTTCTGATACAGCACTAGCTGAAGTGTCAGTTTGGAAGTGGTACTTCTAAATATGGCAACACTTCTATTTAGCTCTGGGTTACTGTCCTGACGTAGGTAATAATTCATTTTTCTGTTATGAACTATTTTGAGTTTCTAAAAACAATGAATTCAACCAACAAGTCCACCATCACCCCAATATGTGAATATTTACCGTATTCAAGAACAGTTTTCAGTGCAGTTTCTTAAGGTTTTATGAAGTAGAGGGACGAAGATATCATTTCCCCATTTAACAAGGTGGATTATAGTATTTTGTTGTGATTATAAGAGTAATATACGCTCACTGCAGAAGACTTGAAAAATACAGAAAAGCATAAAGAGGAGAACAGAATTTACTTGTAAAATTCACATCCAGAGATAGCCACAGTTAGCATTTGAATATATTTCTTTCCAATATTCGCACTTTTAAAATAATGTAACCACCTTCATACTGTAATACATTTTGCATCCTAGCCTTTCCACTTAGTATCATGGCCATATCTCTTTTTCTCAAAAGTGATTCGACAATATCTTTTGTTGAGAGTTTACATATTATGAATGTTTTAAAATTTATTTAAACATTCCTTGAATTTTTCTTATTTATGTTGTTTTCTTTTTTTTTCTTTTTTTTTTTTTTTTTGCCATGATAAACAGTGCTGTGATAAACAGACATATATGGGTGTTCTGATTTCTTCCCCACCCCTCACCAGGGATAGATTCCTAGAAATTGAAAACTGAACATTTTTTAAGGCTTCTGCTACTTATTGCAAAATTGCTTTTCAGTAAAGTTGAATCAATTTATCAGTATTCCATCACTTGCTTACATGGAACATAATACTAAAAAATAAAACAAAAACTTTGTGAATTTGATACATAATACAAAATTTCACTTAAATTTACATTTCTGTAATTAATAGTGCAGCTAAACATTTTCCATATGTTTACCAGTCTTGCAATTTGTCATCTGTGAATTTCTGTTCATTTCTTTTGAGTCATAGTATTTTTTCTCATTGATTTCTTTCATTGATATTTTTTAGGTTTTTAACTCATATGGATATGACCTCCTCTTACTATTATATATTTTTTTCAGTTCTCAAACAATTTTCAGCAAGAATACTTTTAAAAATTTATTTTTTTAAATTGAAGGTTAATTGCTTTACAGAATTTTGTTGTTTTCTGTCAAACCTCAACATGAATCAGGCATAGGTATACATATATCCCCTCCCTCTTGAAACTCTCTCCCATCTTCCTCCCCATCCCACCCCTCCAGATTGATACAGAGACCCTGCTTGAGTTTCCTGAGACATACATCAAATTCCCACTGGCTATCTATTTTATATGTAAGTTTCCATGTTACTCTCTCCATACACCTCATCCTCTCCTCCCCTCTTCACATGTCTGTAAGTCTGTTCTCTATGTCTGTTTCTCTATTGCTGTCCTGCAAATAAATTCTTCGGTACCATCTTTCTAGTTTCTGTATATATGCGATAGTATACGATATTTATCTTTCTCTTTTTGACTTACTTCACTCTGTATAATAGGTTCTAGATTCATCCACCTCATTAGAACTGACTCAAATGCATTCTTTTTTATGGCTAAATAATATTCCATTGTATATATGTACCACAACTTCCTTAACCATTCATCTGTCGATGGACATTTAGGTTGCTTCCATGTTCTAGCTATTGTAAATAGTGCTTCAATGAACATTGGGGTACATGTATTTTTTTCAATTTTGGTTTCCTCAGGATATATGCATGGGAGTGAGATTGTTCGGTCATATGGTGGTTTTATTCCTAATTTTTTAAGGCTTCTCCATATCATCTTCCATAGTGTCTATATCAATTTACATTCCCACCAACAGTGCAAGAGCATTCCCTTTTCTCCACATCTTCTCTGGCATTTATTGTTTGTAGACTTTTTGATGATGGCCATTCTGACTGGTGGCCGTTGATAGCTCATTGTAGTTTTGATTTGCATTTCTCTAATAATGATCAATGTTGAGCATCTCTTCCTGTGTTTGTTAGCCCTCTGTTTGTCTTCTTTGGAGAAATGCATGTTTAGGTCTTTTCCCCACTTTTTGATTGGGTTATTTGTTTTTCTGGTATTGAGTTGTGTATGAACTGCTTGTATATTTTGAAAATTAATCCTTTGTCAGTTGTTTCATTTGCTATTACTTTCTTCCATTCTGTATGTTGTCTATTCACCTTGCTTATAGTTTCCTTTGCTATGCAAAAGCTTTTAAGTTTAATCAGATTCCACTTGTTTACTTTTGTTTTTATTTCCATTAGTCTAGGAGATGGGTCATGGAGGATCTTGCTTTGATTTATGTCATCCAATGTTCTGCCTATGTTTTCCTCTAAGAGTTTTATAGTTTCTAGTCTTACATGTAGGTCTTTAGTCCATTTTGTGTTTTTCTTTGTGTATGGTGTTGGGAAGTGTTCCTAATTTCATTCTTTTACATGTAGCTGTCCAGTTTTCCCAGCACCACTTATTGAAGAGGCTGTTTTTATGTATTGTTTCCCCATCGCATATTCTTGCTCCTTTGTAAAAATTAAGGTACCCATAGTTGCGTGGGTTTATTTCTGGGCTTTCTATCTTGTTCCATTGGTCTATATTTCTGTTTTTGTGTCAGTACCATACTGTGTTGATGACTGTAGCTTTGTAGTATAATCTGAAATCAGGAAGGTTGATTCCTCAAGTTCCATTATTCTTTCTCAAGACTGCTTTGGCTATTCTGGGCCTTTTGTGTTTCCATATGAATTGTGAATTTTTTTGTTCTAGTTCTCTGAAAAACGCCATTGGCAATTTGATAGGGATCGCATTGAATCTGTAGATTGCACTTGGTAGTATACTCATTTTCACATTATTGATTCTTCCTACCCAGGAACATAGACTATCTCTCCACCTGTTTATGTCATCTTTGATTTCTTTCATCAGTGTCTTGTAGTTTTCTGTATACAGTTCTTTTGTCTCCTTAGGTTTATTCTTAGATTGTATTCTTTTTGTTGCAATGGTGAATGAAATTGTTGCCTTAATTTCTCTTCCTGGTTTTTCATTGCTAGTATATGGGAATGCAAGTGATTTCAGTGTATTGATTTTGTATCCTGCGAGTTTGGTAAATTCATTGATTAGCTTTAGTAATTTTCTGATAGTATCCTTAGGGTTTTCTATGTATGTATCACGTCATCTGCAAACAGTGAAAGCTTTACTTCTTTTCTGACCTGTATGCCTTTTATTTCTTTTTCATCTCTGATTGCTGTAACTAGGACTTCCAAAACTATGTTGAATAATGGTGGTGAGAGTGGACACCCTTACCTTGTTCCTGATCTTAGTTTTTCACCATTTAGAATAATGTTTGCTGTGGGCTTATCATATATGCCCTTAATTATGTTGAGGTAGGTTCCTCTTTGCCCATTTTTTGAAGAGTTTTCATTATAAATGGGTACTGAATTTTGTCAAAGGCTTTTTCTGCACCTATTGAGATTATCATATGGTTTTTATCTTTTAGTTTGTTAATATAGTGTATCACATTAACATGCATATATTGAAGAATCCTTATTATATTTTAAAAATATAATCATCTAATTTTCTTTGCTCTCTGATTTTAATATTTTTAGGGTTTAACACTTTTATACTATTATATGTATTGGTATTCCTTATAATTTTCCCATGACTTCCCTTTCTATCCATAGATGCAGATAACTAAAATTCTTTTGTAGTATTCACAAATAATTTCCTGCTTTGTCTCTAGCTCCTGCTCAAAGGGACACTTTGAAGTATAACATGAGGCAAAGATCTATATTTGTTATTCTACAACTATCAATTTTCTCCACACTACTGAAAAATAAATTGTTTTGTCAATAGTTTACATTAGGCTTTTATTTTACTTGAGATTGTTTCTAAGATATTTCTTGTTTATTTTAGACTGTTCTAGGTCTCCATTGCTGCACAGGATTTCCCTATTTGGGGTGAATGGGAGCTACTCTTTGTTGCAGTGCACAGGCTTCTCATTGCAATGGCTTCTCTTGTTGCAGAGCAGGGGCTCTAGGTGCAAGGGATTCAGTAGTTGGGGGCATAGGCTTAGTTGTTCCAAGGCATGTGGAATCTTCCCAGACCAGGGGTTAAACCCATGAATCCTGCATTGGCAGGTGGATTGTTAACTACTAAACCATCAGGGAAGCCTGATATCTCTTATTTTCTACTTATTTGTAGGTTTTCCTTGGATTAATCTTGCATGTGTGCATACTCAGTTGCTCAGTCATGTCCAACTCTTTGCAACCCAATGGACCATAGTCCACCAGGCTCCTCTGTCCATGAAAACTTTCTAGGTAAGAACACTGGAGTGGGTTGTCATTTACTTCTCCCAGGGATCTTCCCCACCCAGGGATCAAACCCAAATCTCTTGCATTGGCAGGTGGATTCTTCACCACTGTGTCATTTGTGCTACTCTTACATTATTTTACTCTTACATTACATTACTGTGAATGTCAATATCTGGTAGGTTTTGTTCCCCCTCAATAGCTTTCTTTAGAAAGTTTTGGGTTACTTTCCCCTGGACTTGAAGTTTCTAATCATGCTTGTTAAGAGACATAAATTGACTTGCCCAGGACCTAATGATGAGATATGTATATAAAGTGACCTCAAGGCTTTCTGACTCCTAGTCCAGGATTCCTCTATTGAGTAATTGATTTTCTCACATTCCCAACCCCCGCATCGCCCTTACCTCCCTTCCTTTGTCAGTGCCATACCTGGTTGCTGACTGGCTTATACTTAAGTCCCGGTTTGTTCAGAATGAGCTCCAGCTGCCTACGGTTAAAATTGGATACTCCAAGGGATTTCACCAAGCCAGCATCTTTGCAAGCTTCTAAAGCCTGTAGGATAAAAGCCAGTGGGTCAAGAAAAAAGCCTCAACACAAGTAAGAATAAACATTTATAAGGATGACTGTGAATTCTTCAAAAAGGAAAGTCCCTGGGTATGTTAATAAGCATTCTGTGAACTAAAGAAAAGTGGAGGAAATAAGAATTCTATAAATGAATGATTTGGGGGAATTGTTTATCATACCTTCCCCTTGTATTTTCAAAATGTAAGAAAGTGAATGTGGTAGTTTCTCAGTATCTGACTCTTTGTGACTCCATGGACTATAGCTCTCACCAGGCTCCTCTGTTCCTGGAATTCTCTAGGCAAGAATACTGGAGTGGGTTGCCATTCCTTCTCCAGGGGATTTTCCCAACCCAGGGATCAAACCCAGGTTTCCTGCATAGCAAGCAGCTTCTTTACCATCTGAGCCACCAGGGAAGCCCTTCATAACATATATCAGCACAATAATAATGATCTTATTTCTTAAAATCTGTTGAGGTTTTCTTTTTGGTATAGTACCTGAAAATTTTATGTGTCTTGTGTGTGTGGAAAATGTATTTTCTCCTGTTTTGGGATACAGGTCTTGCTTGTCTCTCTCACACACATACATTATTTAGAAGATTAAAAGTCAAGCTTTTCCTGTCTTTTCAATAATTTAAAGGAATATATCAGAAATCTCCCATTGTAACAGTGAATTTACCAATATCTTTCTGTATTCTATCAGTTTTTGCTGTTTATATTTTTAATATATTTTATTTGATACATATGTGTTTAAAATTGTATATCTTCTTAGTAAATTAAATCTTTATCATTATGGTTTTTGCACTTCCCTGTACTTTTTTTTTTTTTAATTTGGCTGCACCAGATCTTATTTGTGGCACATAGCCTCTTTGGTCTTCCTGGCAGCATGTGGGATTTTTTTCAGCTGTGACATGTAAACTCTTCAGTTGCTGCATGTGGGATCTTGTTTCCAGATCGGGGATCAAATCCAGGGAGTGCTGGGTCTTAGTCACTGGACCATCAGGGAATTCCCGCCCCCTATACATTTTAGAGTCAGCTTTTCAATTTCTTTTGGGATTTTGACTGGGATTGCATTGAATCTATCCATGAATTTGGAGAGAGTTAACAACCTATCTCTATTCAGTCTTTCCATCAAAGAACATGATATAGCTCTCCTTTTATTTATATTTAAAAAAATCTTATCAGTAAAATACTGTAATTTTAACTGTATAAGTCTTGCACAGATTGTGTTAAATTTATATCTAAATATTTAATTTTTTTTTTTTTTTACAAATTTCACTTCCCTGTGGTACATATATTACAATGGAATATTACTCAGCCATAAAAAGGAACACATTTGAGTCAGTGCTAATGAGGTGGATGAACCTAGAGCCTATTATACAGAGTGAAATAAGTCAGAAAGAGAAAATAATTATCATATACTAACGCATTTATGAATCTAGAAGGATGATACTGATGAACCTATTTGCAGGGCAGCAATGGAGACACAGACATTGAGAACAGACTTATGGACATGGCTTGGGTAGAAGGAAGAAGGAGACGGTAGAAGGTATGGAGAGAGTAACATGGAAAATACATTACCATATGTAAAATAAACAGCCAATGGGAATTTGCTGTTTGATTCAGGGAACTCAAACCAGGACTTGGTAACAACCTAGAAGGGTGGGATGGGGAGGGAGGTGGGAGGCATGTTCAAGTGGGAAGGGACATGGGTAAACCTATGGCTGATTCATGTTGATGTTTGGTAGAAAACAATGTAATACTGTAAAGCAATTATCCTTCACTTAAAAATAAATAAATTTTTTTAAAAAGGAAAAAATTCCACTTTCAATTGTGCATTGATAGCATATGGATTCAGAGAAGGCAATGACATCCCACTCCAGTACTCTTGCCTGGAAAATCCCATGGACGGAGGAGCCTGGTAGGCTGCAATCCATGGGGTCACGAAGAGTCAGACACAACTGAGCGACTTCACTTTCACTTTTCACTTTCATGCACTGGAGAAGGAAATGGCAACCCACTTGGTGTTCTTGCCTGGGGAATCCCTCGGACGGCGGAGCCTGGTGGGCTGCCGTCTGTGGGGTCACATAGAGTCAGACACGACTGAAGCAACTTAGCAGCAGAAGCAGCAGCAACATATGGATTGAGTAAATGGTTTTTCAGGTGGAGAGGCCCAGACAGCAGAAAACATAGTCAGTACCTCCTCAACTGTCAAAACAATCCACAATTCAGAGCTTTAAGCTGTTACCAACATGTGGGGAAGTCTATTAGAAAGAGATAATAATTCGATTATAATTTCCAGTCTTTGGAGGAAATTATCCTTAAAAGACGCTTACTCCTTGGAAGGAAAGTTATGACCAACCTAGACAGCACATTAAAAAGCAGAGACATTACTTTGCCAACAAAGGTCCGTCTAGTCAAGGCTATGGTTTTTCCAGTGGTCATGTATGGATGTGAGAGTTGGACTGTGAAGAAAGCAGAGTGCCGAAAAATTGATGCTTTTGAACTATGGTGTTGGAGAAGACTCTTGAGAGTCCCTTGGACTGCAAGGAGATCCAACCAGTCCATCCTAAAGGAGAGCAGTCCTGGGTGTTCATTGGAAGGACTGATACTGAAACTGAAACTCTAGTACTTTGGCCACCTCATGTGAAGAGTTGACTCATTGGAAAAGACCCTGATGCTTGAAGGGATTGGGGGCAGGAGGAGAAGGGGACGACAGAGGATGAGATGGCTGGATGGCATCACCGACTCGATGGGCATGAGTTTGAGTAAATTCCGGGAGTTGGTGTTGGACAGGGAGGTCTGGCGTGCTGTGATTCATGGGGTCGCAAAGAGTCGGACACGACTGAGCGACTGAAATGAACTGAACTGGTACATGAGGGGGAAGTCTATTGCATGCATGCATGCTCAGTCATGTTCAACTCTTTGAATGAGATAATTGTTAGATTATAATTTCCAGCCTTCGGAGCTTGAATTGGGAGAGGCAGGAAAACAACTGCCAGAGGTCAGGCAGAGACTTAGGTTTTCCCTAGCTTCCCACAAGTGCAAGATATCAGTTCTGCTCTGACTTGATTCCTGAAGATGTCTGAACATGAGTCCTAAGTGTCTACATGTGTGGAGTGAACAGTACATGTTTCAAGGCTATGTTGTTGTTTTACAGTTGCTAAGTCATGTCTGACTCTTTTGCTACCCCATGCACTAGAGCCCTCCGGGCTTCTCTGTCCATGGGATTTTCCAGGCACGAACACTGGAGTGGATTGCTATTCCCTTCTCCAGGGGATCTTCCCGACTCAGGGATCGAACTTGGGTCTCCTGCCTTGTAGGTGGATTCTTTACTGCTGAGCCACCAGGGAAGTCCCTCCCAAGGCTAACATGGCCCCTTTTACCCAGAATAAAATGCAGCCCAGCAGCCAGTAAGATAACATAAGAGAAGAACTATTGGCATCATTTTTGCTTTTATTTATCCTAAGGCTATAGCAAGAGAGAAATAAGAGCAAAAATAACCCCAATAGTTCCTCTCCTAAATTATCTTACTGGTTGCTGCACTGCCTCTTACTCCAGGTAGAAGCTGCCATGTTACAACATAACAAATCAGTTCATAAATCTGTACCTGCGTCCCCCGACACATAAATCCATAAGGGTTTTCTCATCATTCCCCCCTACTTTCTCACTCTTATAATCTTGGGGAAGGAATCAGCAGATTGCTCAGAAATGGAACTGGAATTATTTTTCAGGTTTTCATTTATTATTTTACATTTGTTTCTTTTAGACATCTTATTACTGATTTTTAAAAATTCAGTTTGAGAAACAAAAAAAAATTTGTGAGTTTATCTCATTTATATACTTTTATTTACTGTTATAGTAAAGCTTATTTCCTTTACTTTCTTTTGCCTCCCACTTGTCTCACCTCCTTATCTTTGGCATTCTTCTCTTCCATCAAAGCAAAATCAAACACTTTTCGGTGCCCAGAAATGGAGATTTTATGCATCTTTGCTCATGGTTAGAAATACTCGACTATTACTTTTCATTGGGAATAAAGGTTGTAACTCTGCATAAAGCTAACAGGAATAACCAGATCACAATTTAAAAATGTAATCTTTTAAGATTAAGAAGCCCATTTTAACTTACCTCCCAAGTGGCACATAGATTTGACTTGTGATATATCCATTTGCCATTTTCATCTTTAGGATATAAATCATCTCCAGGCTGTTAAAGAAAAAAAAAAGAACAAGTATATCTGAGGATTAAAATGATGGAATTTGAGTTGTCAATATTTCAGTATACCCTGACCCTGGGAAACCAATTTAAGATATACATATAAATTTGTTTTCTCCCCTTTGTGGAGATATCCAGAAATTCACTTGTCCAACATATATGACACATTTGTCTTATTCTCTCACCCTGGCATTTGTTATTCCTTTATTTATTGACAGATTATTGTTGTTAACTCATGAAGTTATCTCTTAATGATAACATTTCTCATTAGAAAAAAAGCAAAAATTGAGAATGAGGACAATTAGATTCAGTGTTTGGATAGTATATCCTTGCCAAAGTTGAGGACAGCTAATTTCTTACTCTTATGAGAAACCAAATGTCATCACTAAGGCTGAGAAGGAATTCTTCAGCTAAGAAAAGCATAGTTGATGAATGGAATGCTCCTTAAGTATAAGGGAAATGGACAGCTCATTACTTCTCAGGTCTGGCTAATCACCCTGTGGTTCTTTTTCCCTTTTTAGCAGCCTCTAGGAGTTGAGCATCTTTTTTTCTACCTCACACTAACTGTCAAACCTCCTTTTCTAGCTTTTTGGTGACACTTTTTCAATGAAGATTGACTGTTGTTCAGTCACAAAGTCATATCCAACTTTTTGCAACCCCATACTGCAGCACGCCAAGCTTGCCTGTCCTTTCACCATCTCCCAGAGTGTGATCAAATTCATGTCCACTGAGTTGGTGATGCCATCCAACCATCTCATCCTCTGTTGTTCCCTTCTCCTCCTCCCCTCAATCCTTCCCAGCATCAGGGTCTTTTCCAATGAGTCAGCTCTTCGCATCAGGTGGCCAAAGTATGGGAGCTTCAGCATCAGTCCTTCCAATGAATATTCAGGGTTGATTTTCTTTAGGATTGACTAGTTTGGTCTCTTTGCTGTCCAAGGGACCCTCAAGAGTGTTCTCTAACACCACAGTTCAAAACCATCAATTGTTCAGCACTCAGCCTTCTTCATGATCCAACTCTCACATCCATACATGACTACAGGAAAAACCACAGCTTTGACTATATGGACATTTGTCCGCAAAGTGATGTCTCTGCTTTTTAATACACTGTGTAGGTTTATCTATTGACTATGGTGTGGAAATTGTCTTTCATATTTCTCCTTTTTTTCCTATATGTAAAAATGGGACCCATCTCATATGGGTTTGGAAATGGGATAGAGAGAAATAAAAGATGATTTCTAGGTTCCTTGAGTAGATGGTGGTAACTATTTCCTGAGGCTGGACAACGAATTGAGAGTTTTGTTTTTGATATTTTGAGTTTGAAATGACTGTTAAACATTCAAGTAGATATTTGAAGAGAACGGAGAGGTCTCAGAGGGTGGCTCAGGGAGAGACTGTGGACACAGATAAAATGTGGGAGTTTCTCACACATATTAAATGGTATTCAATCCATGCAATTGGGTGAAATCACCTACAGAAAGAGTGTGGCTCAGTCAGGCAAAAATATTGAGGAAAGAGCACTGGGTAAAGCATTTGGAGTTTAGTGGGGAAGGAGCTGCCAAAGAATCATCAGAGGATGACATCATCAAAGCCACAAGGTGAAAATGTACAAAGAAAGAGACAGTGATCATTTGCATTGAAAGAGGTCAAATAAAATATGAGGACAAACTGTCTATTGGATTTGGTTGGTGGCATAGAAGTCTTTGTGTATCTTGATAATAGGAAATTTTTGTTATTAAAAAGTAACAAGGAATTGGATAAAATCCATTATATTTTAAAAAATTTTCCTGAATTTTCCCTCTGCCATCTTACCTGAATGAAACTTTTACCTGGTGATCACACTTTCTCCATGCCCTCTTTAACAAAGGGGGCATCTAAATTTCATCTAAAATTTTCATCTAAATTTTCTTCTGTTACACTGAAATTGGGAAAGGACTCCTTTCTCCTCAAAGCCATGTAATCATTCATATTAACTACCCTGTATATCTCTGATTTCTAAGCCCTTTGACCTTAACACTTATGAGGCTTATTTCCACTCTGTTCTCCCTCTATATTTCTTATTTTTAACACTTCCTAATTTTACTTCTGATCTGAAATGACTTTATGCCTCCATCATGAACTCTGTTAATATTAATAGTTTTTACTCTCCCAAATTTTAATTCTTTATCATATCTGAACCCATGTTAGATATTTTTATGATGTCTCCTTAAGCTTCCACTGTGCTAACTTTACTAATCCCTTCATCTAGACAAGCCCATTGTCCTTCTTTCCTGCTCCTGACTATAAAGCATTATTAGAAGAAGAATTCAACCTTCTAAAAATCCACCCTGTTCACTCTCATTCCTGTTTAGCAATAACTTTGTCCTTTTAAAATGCCTTATGCTTTTTTTGCTTTGTATTTTTTCTGAAATTGTGTCTGCTTGTTATCTTGACATTAAAAAATAACAAAGTGCTAAACCTTTTTAGCAGGAAAGATATTTGTTTTTTAAAAATCATAAGATTAAACAACCATGTGATATTTTGACTTCAAAGATTGATTTCTCAATTACAGGAAGTACAGGTTCAGTTGGGAGGTAATGTCACTGTATTGTGAAATTTGTCACTGTTAAAAGTTTTACCTTCTCTGTGTCCTTGAGCTCTGATCCTATTTAAAAATAGAAATAGAATTTCTCTATTTACCTTCTCCAAAAGATTTTACAAGTCATTAGTCAACTACAGAGAAGTAAATTTCATTTTCTCACTTTTAAATATAGCTTCTTTCCAAATCTGTAAGACTCAGCTTAGGATTCTGCCATTTGAAAAAGATCAAGGTTAGCTGAGTGAAGAGAAGGGTTGAGGTCAAAATCCAAAGAGCCTGAAATCAAAATATCACTGTAGTCCACAGGATATTGGGATCATTAAGCTCATGAGGATAAGAGAGAGGGTAGTATAATATAAGGGAACAAGATTGGGATTGGCATTAGGGGACCAGGATCTGGTCCTAGTTCTGATGGACTTTAAGCCTGACCAAGTAGTTCATTGCTTGTGGTCTAAGTTTTCTCTTTGGTGAAATAAGGTTATTGGGATATATAATTTCTAAGGTGGCTCAGTCACTAAAGAACCTGCCTGCAATGCAGGAGACCCAGGTTCAATCCCTGAGTTGGGAAGATCCTCTGGAGAAGGAAATGGCAACCCGCTCCAGTATTTTTGCCTGGAGAATCTCATAGACAGAGGAGCCTGGTGGGCTATAGTCCATAGGGTTGCAAGAGCTGAACACAACTTAACGACTAAACCACCACCACCAGATCACATCTTGGAGACCACAGAGAAAAGTCAATAAGGAAGATGCTTCTAGAGAACACAGCAGGGGCAGCCAGGTTGGCTGTGTAAAGAAATTCTTTTGGTCACTGCAATGGCAGAGAGCCCTTGTTTTTCCTGTCTAGCAGGACCTTGTATACTTCATGGATAAGTGGTCAACTTTGTTTTTCAGTCTTTCCTTCCCTCAATGAAATTTTAAAGCTGTTGCTGATCTTCAGCAGTGTACAGTGGGTGTGCTGGTGGTGATTAAATTAACAGTGAGCCCATTGATTGAGAAAGTTCAAGGAAGGAATGATTTGAATTAAAGGAATATATATCACACAAAAGTCCTGACCTTGGAACTGGCTTCAAAAACCTGACTATTTTCTCCAAAGGAAGAAGATCTGAAGGGTGGAGTGTAAGTTTTCCATTGTACCTATTACTTTACATTATGTTGTGCAGAGATGCTTTTGTGACTGTGTGAATGGGAAGAAGCGTGTGCTGGATGCTGGGCAACTACAGCATGGACTACAGTTAGTTGATTACATGTTGGTTTAACAAAGAAAGTTCAAAGTGTATCTGTAAAGATATGATATAACAGAACATGCATTGGATTATGAATCAAGAAACTTGGAATCCAGGCCTGAGATGGATACACAGAATTGTTCTTGGCATTTGTTGGGCTAGGTCAGTACTATCTCATTTATGGTAACAAATCATCATTATATTTTATGGTGCTAAGTAATGAATGAGCTTCCTGCACAGATCTTTTTGCTCATGGTTGCCAAGGAGTGAAGCATAACCTTTAGGCATCTGAACCTACCTTAAAAGCCATGGGTATTTCAATGATGTAAAGATCCACATAATCTAACTGGAGGTCCTTAAGTGTCCTCTCCAGAGTTGGGCGGACCATCTCTGGATCATGATTTGTAGCCCACAGCTGAAAGAAAAAAATGGGATAGTTAATATCCTTGGTATTTTTTTTAAATAATAATGCACCACTTTAAAAATATTTTTAGCTTTTTTTTTTTTTTAACTGCATTGCACAGCATTGTAGGATCTCATTTCCCTGGCCAGGAATGGAATTCATGCTCCCGGCAGTCGAAGCATGGAGTTCTAACTATAGGATGGCCATGGAATCCCCCACCCCAGTAGTCTTTACACTCATATACATTGTATTCACTCATTTCATTTCACAGAAATATGTTTAAACTGAAGTGTCATCTGAGTATAGGTTGAACTGATATAACTCTAGATACCCAGAGTATAACTTGATCCAAATATAGGACCAGAGATTTAAATATCCACCTGAACCACAGAGAACCTAATTCAGCAATAAACTCTTCCTCTGCCCTGTGCTAATTGCCGAATCCACCCTTAGCACTTTCATTTTCTCTCATTGTGTAATTAGGGAACATGGATCTAACTAGTGGTGCTGACCTGGCCTGGTGCTTTATTTTCATTTCACTGATAGAAGTTATGACTCATCTGAGTAAGAAATATGGTTGTGTAGAAGGTATGGCTCATCGGAGTAAGAAATATGATTGTGTACGTGACTTCACCAGTGCTTCACACTGTGCTGGGTGGTGCAGATGCTGGTGAAATTTTAAATTATTGGAAAGGTTTAGATCCTTTTTGATAGCTCCTTTGTTCCCATTTGGTCCACTTCCTCATTTCCCCAGGAAAATTCTGCCAATCCCTACAAAGAAATTACTCAATCTGAACTGGTGATATCACAAAAATGGTGGCATGGGAGACTCCTTTGTTGGAGCTCTTTGTCCTCCAAAATGATTATCAGTTAAACAACTATTCATGAATTAAAAACCAATAAAAATGTTGGTCAAAGGATGCCAACTTCCTGTTATGAGTGAGTTCAGGGGATCTAATGAATAGCATGGTTGTTATAGTTAGTAATACTGTTGCTAAGAGAATAAATCTTCAATGTTTTCATCACAAAATGTAATAGTAATTATGTAATGTGATGGAGGTGTTAGCTAACACAATGGTGATAACCATTTTGCAGTATATAATTGTATCAAACCAGTGTGTTGTACACTTAAACTTATATAGTGTCACACATCAGTTATATTTCAATAAAGCTGAAAAGGTAAATAAAAGGCATATAGACAGTTTTAACATATATAAGAAAAAAGAAAAAGAAATTACTCAGTCTCTAAAGTGCTAAGTAATGAAAAATTAGGCCTTGGGTTGTCAGAATGGAGCATGTGTACCCTTGAGGTTTGTGAAACTTAGGGTACTGAGGGACACTCAGAGCCTCAGGATACATGAGTATATTTTCTTGGAGCATCAAATTTGCTCACGTATTTTTTTTTTGGGGGGGGGGAACTTTTGAATTTCCATACACTTTTTGCCACAAGTAAGGGCAAGCAAAATTGGTAAAATTTAATTTTTTTCTTTGTTGAACAATAATTTTTTCTTGACCTCAAAGCACAGAAAAGAGAAAACAATGCAAGAGTAGTGAAAAATGTGTTTTTGTTTTTAATGTGGGTCTTTTTGGATATTATTGACATCCCATCTAATTGAAAATTCTGTTTTATATATTTTAATCTATCTTTATTCAACAATTCTAGGTACTCTTTAAGTGCTTTGTAAATGTTAACTCATAGCAAACTTTTGAAATGGGCAATTTAATTCAGTTCTTTTTCAGTGTGACAGGTATTGCAACTTTAACTGTTTACCAGGGAGATAAAAAGGAAGGTTTTCTTTGTTTTTCATTTGTAACTTCAAAAATGTTTCCATCTTTGGTTCACAGTCTCAGGATATGAGTTCAAGTTTATTCTTCCCCAGAAACTCTTGGTAAGTTCTTGTGAGAGACTCTATAATAACAAAATATTTAGGAATCAGATTGTAAAGCTGTAATCAAGTGACAAGCATCAGGCTGGTATTTTGGGATGGTGGTTCTACATGGCCCCTTGAAATCATAGCCCATAAGTGGCTGGTGACTTGGGGGAACTGTAGGCTTCCAGAGAGCTTGGAAAGGAGTTGGGAGAAGGGGTTCCGGGCAGTGAGTAAAGTCTGAAGCACCATTTTGTTCTCCTTAGAAAACCTAGGAGAATTGTGTTACAAATTCTCTAAAGTTATTAAGTTTGATTCCTTCAAGGCTGCCTGTAAACATGTATTCAATATTTCCACTGGCTCTCATCTCATCATGATACTTTATATTTCTGATTGCTTTTCAATGGATAGTGATTTCTAACTATCATCAGCTGGAGATTTCAATTTCTCAAAAGATTTAAACAAAATGTGGTATATCCATTCAATGGAATATTATTTGGCTATAAAAAGAAATGAAATTCTGATAAATGTTACAAGGTAGATGAAAGTAGAAAACATAATAAGAGAAAGAAGTTACATGGAAAAGAATACATATTGCATGAATCCTTTTGCATGAAATGTCCAGAATACGAAAACTAGAGAAAAATAAAGTAGATAAGTGTTTACCAGTGGCTAGGGGAGAGGGATAAATGGAAAGTGATTACTAGTAGGCGAGGGATTTCTTTTTGGAGTGATAAAAATATTCTGGAAAAGGTATTGGTCATGGTTGCACAACTCTGTGAATATACTAAAAAGCACTGATTTTACATGGTGAGCTCTATGGTACATGAATTATATCTCAAAAAATTAGTGAACTATGGACAAACAGGCATATACAGAAGGAAAAGACTACCTATTTTAAAGAAAAAAGTTGTGACTAATGCTTGCTGTAATATGAACCACTTCCTCATGTCCCTTTACTCCTCAAATCTACTTTTGTTGTAGGTGTGCCTCTTCCATATTGTCTTAAATCAATGCCTAAGTATGAAGAAAGAACTTTGCCCTAATGTCAAGGGGTTATTTAGTCCCTAAATTTTTGGCAATATTGAGGAATTTGCCAGTTCAGAATTAACTCTTTGGGACACCCCTGATGGTCCTGTAGTTAGGACTCTGTACTTCCATTGCAAGGGGTGTGGGAAACTAAGATCCCACAAGCTGGTAGCTTGATGAGTTTGTTCAGTAGGGAAAAGTGACATCAGGCCCATCATGTAGGTGAAGGGAAGTCTCACCTTTCCGCAGTAGAAGATATCCTCCCTCCGCACCTTTCCTTCTGCTATCTTCTCCCTGATGGCCTCCCCTACTTCATGCTCATTCTGGTAGAGGTGGGCCCCATCAATGTGCCGGTACCCCATGTCGATGGCAATCTTCACTGATGCTGCACAGGTCCCCTTAGGAGTCTAAAATGATAGGGAATTGGGATCAGGGAGAAGAGAAATACGTCTTTCATTTAGTTTAATCATTGTTAACCTTGCTCCTTGGAAGAAAAGTTATGACCAACCTAGACAGCATATTAAAAAGAAGAGACATTACTTTGCCAACAAAGGTCTGTCTAGTCAAGGCTATGGTTTTTCCAGTAGTCATGTATGGATATGAGAGTTGGACTATAAAGAAAGCCGAGCACTGAAGAATTGATACTTTCGAACTGTGGTGTTGGAGAAAACTTTGAGAATCCCTTGGACAGCAAGAAGATCCAGTCAATCCTAAAGGAAATCAATCCTGAATATTGGAAGGACTGATGCTGAAGCTGAAATTCCAAAATTTTGGCCACCTGACGCAAAGAACTGATTCATTGGAAAAGACCCTGATGCTGGGAAAGATTGAAGGCAGAAGGAGAAGAGGACAACAGAGGATGAGATAGTTGGATGACATCACCGACTCCATGGATATGAATTTGAGTAAGCTCTGGGAGTTGGTGATAGACAGGGAGGCCTGGCGTGCTACAGTCCATGAGGTTGCAAAGAGTTGGACATGACTGAGTGACTGAAATGAACTGAACTGAACTGAATCAGGACACTTGGCACGTATGCTGTTTTGTAGCAAACATACAAGTTGCCAATTCTATGTTGTTGTGACTGTAAGATGGAGTCTGAAAACTGGAGAAATTGACCTATCAGGTTGCTTTCAACCCTTAATGGAAGATTCATCCATCCCAGGACTGCTAGCTTTGCAGCTTCAAAAATGTAACTTGACCGATTGTTCCCAAAGACAAGAGATTTCACGGTAGCCCTGTTGTAAGTGTCTGTATTAGGTGCTAACTTGTGTCTGACTCTTTGCAACCCGTGGACTGTAGCCCACGAGACTCCTCTTGTCCATGGGATTCTCCAGGCAAGAATATTGGAGTAGGTTGCCATTTCCTTCTCCAGGAGATCTTCCTAACCCAGGGATCAAACCTGGGTCTCCTGCATTAACCGTTTGAGCCACCAGGGAAGCCCAGTCCTGTTATGGGAGGGCACAAGTTCTTTGAAGAAAGCACAGTTATAAGTTAAAGGCATGGGTAAAAAAAAAACTGAGATACAGCCACAGACTGGAATACCACTCAGTAATAAGAAGGAATGAGCTATTGTTACATACAACATGGATGAATATCAAAATAATTATACCAGAAGTCAGACAAAAAAAGAACAAATACTTTCTGACTCTATTTACATAAAATACTAGAAAATGAAACCTAATCTATAGTAACAGTCACAGATCAGTAATTGCCTGTGGTAGTGGGTAGGGGCTGTGGGCATGAATCATAGGGAGGGAAAACAAGGGAGTTCAAACAAACTTGCAGTGATGATATGTTTACTGTCTTGATTATGGTGATGGCTTCACAAATACATACATGAGTCAAGCTCATCAAACTGTACACTTTAAATATGTGTGGCTTATTATATGTCAATTATACAGCAGTAGACCTAGGATAAAAAGATTGTCAGGGGTGTGTTACATCTTTCAAGATACAGTTTTATCAAATTTGGCAGCCAAAGCTTTGTTCATTTCATAAAACTGCATGAAGCATAAGACAGAGGATATTCAGGACCCCAAAACCTGACATATTCTTAGCACTTGAGGTGTAAGTTATTCATTTTTCAAATTGCATATAAATTACTATTCTTTAGTTATGAATACATTTAAATATACAAGAGTATGCTTCATTTACATTTTTTCTTACTGTGAAATGAAGGACTTGATGGAGTCTTTCCTTAAGACAAACAACTAATCTCATCAAATGAAAATTACAAGTCCTATTTTAGGCTTTGGACTTCCTCAGCGGTCAATGCAAAGAAATAGAGGAAAACAACAGAATGGGAAAGACTAGAGATCTCTTCAAGAAAATTAGAGATACCAAGGGAACATTTCATGCAAAAATGGGCTCAATAAAGGACAGAAATGGTAGGGACCTAACAGAAGCAGAAGATATTAAGAAGAGATGGCAAGAATACACAGAAGAACTGTACAAAAAAGATCTTCATGACCCAGGTAATCATGATGGTGTGATCACTCAGCTAGAGCCAGACATCCTGGAATGTGAAGTTAAGTGGGCCTTAGAAAGCATCACTACGAACAAAGCTTGTGGAGGTGATGGAATTCCAGTTGAGCTATTTCAAATCCTGAAAGACGATGCTGTGAAAGTGCTACACTCAATATGCCAGCAAATTTGGAAAACTAAGCAGTGGCCACAGGACTGGAAAAGGTCAGTTTTCATTCCAATCCCAAAGAAAGGCAATGCCAAAGAATGCTCAAACTACCACACAAATTGCACTCATCTCACACGCTAGTAAAGTAATGCTCAAAATTCTCCAAGCCAGGCTTCAGCAATACGTGAACTGAGAACTTCCAGATGTTCAAGGTGGTTTTAGAAAAGACAGAGGAACCAGAGGTCAAATTGCCAATATCCACTGGATCATCGAAAAAGCAAGAGAGTTCCAGAAAAACATCTATTTCTCTTTTATTGACTATGCCAAAGCCTTTGACTGTGTGCATCACAATAAACTGTGGAAAATTCTGAAGGAGATGGGAATACCAGACCACCTGACCTGCCTCTTGAGAAGCCTGTATGCAGGTCAGGAAGTAACAGTTAGAACTGGACATGGAACAACAGACTGGTTCCAAATAGGAAAAGGAGTACATCAAGGCTGTATATTGCCACCTTGCTTATTTAACTCATATGCAGAGTACATCATGAGAAAAACTGGGCTAGAAGAAGCACAAGCTGGAATCAAGATTGCCAGGAGAAATATCAATAACCTCAGATATGCAGATGACACCACCTTTATGGCAGAAAGTGAAGAAGAACTAAAAAGCCTTTTGATGAAAGTGAAAGAGGAGAGTGAAAAATTTGGCTTAAAGCTCAACATTCAGAAAACTAAGATCATAGCATCTGATCCCATCACCTCATGGGAAATAGATGGGGAGACAGTGGAAATAGTGTCAGACTTTATTTTTGGGGGCTCCAAAATCACTGCAGATGGTGATTGCAGCCATGAAATTAAAAGATGCTTACTTCTTGGAAGGAAAGTTATGACCAACCTAGAGAGCATATTAAAAATCAGAGACATTACTTTGCCAACAAAGGTCCATCTGGTCAAAGCTATGGTTTTTCCAGTGGTCATGTATGGATGTGAGAGTTGGACTGTGAAGAAAGCTGAGTGCTGAAAAATTGATGCTTTTGAACTGGGGTGTTGGAGAAGACTCTTGAGAGTCTCTTGGACTTCAAGGAGATCCAACCAGTCCATCCTGAAGTAGATAAGTTCTGGGTGTTCATCAGAAGGACTGATGCTGAAGCTGAAGCTCCAATACTTTGGCCACCTTATGCAAAAAGTTGACTCATTGGAAAAGACCCTGATGCTTGGAGGGGTTGGGGGCAGGAGGAGAAGGGGATGACAGAGGATGAGATGGCTGGATGGCATCACCAACTCGATGGGCATGAGTTTGAGTAAACTCCGGGAGTTGGTGATGAACAGGGAGGCCTGGCGTGCTGTGATTCATGGGATCCCAAAGAGTCGGACACAACTGAGCAACTGAACTGAACTGAACTGAACTGAACTGATAGGGTAGAGGTTTACTGCTATTGGTAGATTTTTATTGACCTCATTTTCAGCTGATGATCATTCCCATCTCATTCACAAATGTTGAAAACTCCTTGTGCTTGTGTCTGTATTTTCAGTGTTCTAGCCAAGTGCTTGATAATGTCGTATCAGACAACTGTTGGTTTGCTGTGGAATGAATGAGACCACAAATCTCTTGTTTATCTAGTGACTTCATAGTTCTGGGCTGAAAACAGAAAGCATTGGGAGCGTAAACTATTTTCTTCCCTGATTTCAGTTAAAAGTCATTACTACTAATGTAAGAGGATATGAAAAATGAACCAGTTGGCTACACAGATGGTATTAGAAAAAAAGGACTCATAGTCACAAATGTAAAATAGTTGGGAAAGGGAGACACACTTTTCAGGAATGTTAGAAACACATCTTGGGTGACTTAAGAACATGATCAATAAAGCTTGAACAGAAATTAAGCCCAAACTCCCCAAACTGTAAAATGAGGTGTTATGGATGACAACTGTGAAAACAAAAGCACAGTGGGAAGAGGAGAGTTCAGGTAGAATCAAAAATTTACTGGGGAAAAAGTAAAAATACTGCTTTCTTTCTTGGGTATATGCGTAGTACTAACAAAAAAGACTAAAGTTCAATATGAGATACTAAATATATCTCAGACATATCACTGAGATTCTGTGGGTTGGAACTGATAGTTTAAATATGAAAAGTGAAAGTGAAAAGTGTTAGTCGCTCAGTTGTGGCTGACTCTATGTGACCCCATGGACTGTAGCCCGCCAGGCTCTGCTGTCCATGGGATTCTCCAGGCAAGAATACTGCAGTGGGTTGCCATTCCCTTCTCCAGGGCATCTTTCGGACCCAGGGATTGAACCGGAGTTTCCTGCATTGGCAAGCAGATTCTTTACCACTGAGCCACCAAGTATACAGCTAAAGTAAATTTAATACAAGGGGAAAAGCCCAAAACAATGCATATTGAAATATATTATTGTATTTTCTTAAAAAAAATTTTTTTAAAATTTATTTGGCTGTGCTAGGTCTTAGTCACAACACGTGTGATCTTAGATATTCATTGTGGCATGCAGGATGCTTGGTTGCGGGATGCTGGGTCTCAGCATGCAAACCTTTAGTTGCAACATGTGGAGACCTAGTTTCCTGACCAGGTACCCAACCCGGGACCCCTGCATTGGAAGCACAGAATCTTAGCCACTGAACCACCAGGGAAGTCAGTATATGATTGTATTTTCAAAGGTTAACCCAAGAAAAGAAACATTTAGTACAAAGAAAGGGTAAACAACAAGGGCAAAGGTAGGAGTGTGGTACTGATTCAGCCTGAGTAATATATGGCTGGTGCTTTTTTTAAATAAAGATTATGGCACAGCAGCAGGTGATAGTAGTGAAAAGTTTGATTGTTCAAGTATCATTAAGGAGCCTTTTCTAAAAGATCTTTACTTGATAAAAATATTTTGTTAGATGGCAGAAGCAGCAGTGAGGAGAATTACTATTTTGGACTTAATTTTAATCAATATGGAGGAACTATTTGGAAATGTGGATGTGAGAAAAGTATTAATACTTCTCTGTAGGTCTTAAATGTAGCATAAGAGAATTCTGTATAAACTAAGACAGATTCTCTGGGGAAAATTCATTTTAGGGAAAAATAAGAAAGCTCAAATAGAATACCATGTTTGTAGACTCAAATAAGTGATAAGATCAGAGAATCTAAAATACAAAAAAAATTGACTCCATACATAAGAACACTCTTAGTAAAATAAGAAATCTGTTTTCTGAAATGGACAGCAGCACCTTTTATTGACTTAAGAAATTGGGGAGTCCAGTAAGGATGAGGTGTGACATACCCTAGGTCAACATCCATCATCCGGTGTTGTGTGACCCACAAGTAGAATACAGGAGTCTGAAAACCCAATAGGCTTAGCATCACTCCCTTTGATGCCATTTAGGAAATGTGTGATTCCCATCCCTGAGTTTTAGTCTCCATGAATCCTAGTTTCCAGGGGCAAACCAGGCGCCTTATTTCTAGAGTTTAGCATTCAAGGTAAAAAGCTGCCATTCTGGCGGGGATGAGTGAGTTTTAAAAACGAAGGCAGTAGGGCTCCTCCATATTTACCCAGTGGGACAGGGAAGAAAGTGTTTAGCACCCAGGTCAATGATACACCCTTTCCCAATTTTGGTAGTTAATGGACAATGACCTGAGTAAATTATCTGAGAAGGAAAAGTTGACAAGAGACTCACACAATTCAGAGATGAGAATCTGGGTCATAATACCACATAAGCTGCCTAGACCAGCAGAGATGTAGGGTAAGGGTGCAGAAATCTAGAATTGGGAGTCTCAGAGGGAGACAATAAGTATCAATTGCAGCTTGAAGACAGCTTTAATGCTTTAATATTTATTTATTTTTTAGCTGCACTGGGCCTTTTGTGGTGCACGGGCTTAGTTGCCCCATGGCAGGTGGGATCTTCCTGACCCAGGGATTGAACATGTGTCTCCTGCATTGGCAGGTGGATTCTTAACCAGTGGACCACCAAGGAAGTTCTGAAGACAGTCTTAGTGGCAGGAGTTGTATTCAACTGATAACCTACCTCCTTAAAATTTTTCCAGGAAAGAAACCAAACAATTCTGGAAGGGTTTTTCCCAGGGATGAACTTAGCACCCAAAGCCAATAGGTCTAGTTGGCACCAGGGGTAGACTAGTGGTTGGCATGGGGTAGCCCCAGAACAGAGGCACTCATTTCCTCAGCTGTCAGGAGTGCTGGCTGCTAATCATACATACCGATTCCCTCTATAGAAGGTGCAAGTGTGTAAAAGCCTTGTCCCTTTGACTTAGTACAACTCTCTGGCACCATTCCCATTCCAGAGCTCTCTGTGGGGTTGATGAGCCACTGTATCACAGTTCAACCCTCCCTTCTTCACAGACCTGCTTTTCTTACCCCCTTGCAGGTCTGGTTCCTGAGACTACGCCCCAGTAAGCCTCCTGCATGCAAATTTCCTTCTCCCAGAGGCTGTTTCCCAGAGTACCCAAACTAAGACACTTGAGTAAAGGAGGATTTCTTAAACAAGCTAAAGAAAGTGCTAATAATAAATTAGAAGAGTGATAAATGTGACCACATGAAAATTGAGAAACTCTGATCATCAAAGTCAGAAGTGAAGTTGCTCAGTCATGTGCAACTCTTTGTGATCCCATGGATCGTCTCTCTGTGGAATTTTCCAGGCAAGAGTACTGGAGTGGGTTGTCACTTCCTTCTCCAGGGGATCTGCCTGACCCAGGGATCAAACCCAGGTCTCCCACATTGCATCGACATCTGATCATCAAAAGGCACTATTAAAAAAGGTAATTCAAAAGAGATAGTTTGGGGGTACTCTTTTGCCCCCTTCTGATGCCTATGTCAGAAGCTTTCTCTATCTCCTTTATACTTTAATAAAACTTTATTACACAAAAGCTCTGAGCAATCCAGCCTCGTCTCTGGCCCCGAATTGAATTCATCTCCTCCGGAGGCCAAGAATCCCGCGTCTCGGCAACAACCTTTCATCTTGAGGGCTCGTCTGGGATCCTTCAGGACAAGATGGGCCTGACAATCTATGTGAGCCTACTTCTGCTGACTCCAGAAATCCTGAGTCTGCCGTTTGATCCTCAAGACAATGCCTTCCTGTCCTGGGCTCACTCCTATGCTGCATTCCACTAACTGCTGGGTCTGCGGAGCACTCCCCTCTTCATCAGTAGAAGGCGTCCCGTGATGGACATCTCCACTTCAAGTAAAGGACTTTCTCCAAGTCTGCAAATACCTTCAACAATTGCATGTGATGCCTCTTCTTAAACTGATGACATCTAACAACCTTAAGATGGACTGATGTAACTATGGACATAATGTGACTTTTCATTTTGATTTTAACTTGGTTTAATGACTATTTTGCCTTACATCTGTAACTGTATAATGGGTTTTCTAACCGTCTAAAAACTTTTAATTTACAAATAGTTGTCCGAGCTCCTATGAGTGCCACAGCCTCCTCCAACTATTACTTGGAGCCCCTGGATCAGATATCCTCACTATGAGGATTAGGAGCATATGTTGCCTCACCAATTTAGGGACAACGCCCCTTGTCAGCTCAGAAGCAGTTATGGAATGAGAACGACGCCCCTTTTCCCTAGGCAACATAATTCTCCTAAAAGGAAAGGGGGGAATGAGAGAGTCATTTACTAGGCAGGTTGATAAGAAGTCTAGGGGTCCCCAAGGAGAGAGAGGTCTGGGATATTCAAGAAGGAAGAAAGAACAAACTTTTTTACTTTTTTTCCTCTACATTCCTTAGGATTATCTAACAATAATGTATCCTGCCTGAGGACAGTCTTTGGATTAAACCCTCCGGCTAATTCTGTTATCTTAAAACATAAATTATGGGAGTAGGCCTGGTCTTTACAAGGATGTATCCTGCCTGAGGACAGTCTTTGGATTAAACCTTCTGGCCAACTCTGTTATCTTAAAATGTAAACTATGGGAGTGGGTCTGGTGAGGTCTTTGCAGCCTCCAGACATTGTTTGGATTCATTGGAGAGTATATAACTCCATTGCTAACACTAGCAAAGGGGGTACTCTTTTGCCCCCTTCTGATGCCTATGTCAGAAGCTTTCTCTATCTCCTTTATACTTTAATAAAACTTTAATACACACACAAAAGAGATAGTTTTACATGACATAATTGATAAAGAACTCATATCCAGATATTTAAAAAATTCACTATATAAATAAAACTAGAAAAATCCAATAAAGAATAATGCATAGAAGGCATAACCACTTTGCAAAAAAATGTACAAATGGCTAATAAAATATGAAAAAATATGAAAAATTGACCATTTTTATGTAGGGTAAAGAAGATGCAAATTAAAACCACAATGAAAGATGATTTTACTCTTACTAAAGTTGTATAAGTTAAAAAGACACCAAGTATTGGTGACAGTGTGGAGTAAGAAATTCACCCATGAATTCTTAGGGGGAATGTAAATTACATAACTACTTTGGAAATTGTCTATATTGATATCATCTACTAAAACTGAAGATACTGATACTCATACAGTGCATAGCTTAAGGAAACACATGTACTTGTGCAATAAGATGTGTGTAAGACTCTTTGTAGCAATATTGTCTGTGAAAGCCCAAACTGGGAGCAATACAAATGCCCACCAATAGAATGCAGATACTGATATATTCTTTTAATTAAATATTATACAGCAATAAAAATGGTTGATGAAGCAATAACATGGTGAATCTTACAACATAATATTAGGGAAAAGAGGCAAATCAAAAAATAGTGCATTCAGTATGTTTCCATTTATAAGAAATGCAAAAACTGTCAAAATTTGAAAAGATATATGCACCCTTATGTTGGGCTTCCCTGGTGGCTCAGAGGGTAAAGTGTCTGCCTGCCATGCGGGAGACCTGGGTTTGATCCCTGGGTCAGGAAGATCCCCTGGAGAAGGACATGGCAACCCCACTCCAGTATTCCTGCCTGGAGAATCCCATGGATGGAGGAGCCTGGGGGGCTATACATATAGTCCATGGGGTCGCAAGAGTCGGACACGACTGAGCGACTTCACTTTCACTTTCACTATCTTCATGGCAGCGACAATAGCCAAGATATGGAAACAACTTAAGTGCCCATCAAGAGATGAATGGATAATAATGTGGAAATATACATGTACAATGGACTATTAGTCATAAACAAGGAGTGAAATAATGCCACTTGCGCAACATGGGTGAACCCAGAGACTACATACTAAGTGAAGGAAGTCAAACAGAGACAAAGATCTTATAATATCTTGCATATATAGACTCTAAAAAAATGACACAAATGAACTTATTTACAACACAGACGTAAACTCACATACGTAGAAAACAAAATGATGGTTACCAAAGGGGGAAGGGGAGGTGGGATAAACTAAGAGTTTGAGATTAACATATAGTAGTAGTAGTATAAAACAGATAACCAAAAAGGACCTACTGTATAGCACAGGAAACTGAACTCAATATCTTGTATATAATCTATATGAGAAAAGAATGTATATCTGTATGTAGACTTTGTACACTTGAAATTAATGCAACATTGCAAATCATCTATACTTCAATTAAAAAAAATTTTTTTTCAGTTGTATGATCTTTAAAGAGAGTCAAGATGGCAGAGGAGTAGGAGGACATAGAGTTCATTTCTCCCTACAAGTGCATCAAGAATACATCTACAAATTGAACAGTCCTCACAAAGCACCTGCTGAACACTAGCAGAGGACCTCAGACACCTAAAGGGACAAGAAAGATTCTTGCATAACCAGGTAGGATGAAAGAAAGAAGGGAAAAGGAAAAGGAGAGGAGACGGGATAGGAAGCTGCACCCCTGGGGGGAGCTGAAGGAGAGGAGATGTTCCCACACCTAGAGAAGCACCCTCACTGGTGGGGACATCAGTTGGGATGGAAGGGGAAGTTTGGGGGCTATCAGAGGAAAGCACAGCAAATAATCTGTGGCAGACATTACATAACCAACAAAGGTCCATCTAGTCAAGGCTATGGTTTTTCCGGTAGTCATGTATGGATGTGAGAGTTGGACTATAAAGAAAGCTGAGCACTAAAGAATTGATGCTTTTGAACTGTGATGTTGGAGAAGACTCTTGGAAGTCCCTTGGACAGCAAGGAGATCCAACCAGTCCACCCTAAAGGAAATCAATCCTGAATATTCATTGGAAGGACTGATGCTAAGGCTGAAACTCCAAAACTTTGGCTACCTGATGCAAAGAACTGATTCATTGGAAAAGACCCTGATGCTGGGAAAGATTGAAGGCGGAAAGAGAAGGGGCTAACAGAGGATGATATGGTTGGATGGCATCACCAATGCAATGGACATGAGTTTGAGTAAACTCCGGGAGTTAGTGATGGACAGAGAAGCCTGGCATGCTGCAGTCCATTGGGTCTCAAAGAGTCAGACACGACTGAGCAACCAAACTGACTGAGGCAGGACAGGCTGAGATCTGCAGATGGTCTGTGCCACAGCCCTGTGTGCCCCAGTCTGAGAGGTGTGTTGCTAGTGCACATGAAGGCTGGGTGCTAAACAGGGGGTTTGGTGAGCAGACCTGGGGAGAGCACTGCTCTTGGCTAAGAGGAGACAGCCTAAGAAGATGGGAGTGAGGAAAAATGCAGCTGAGAATGCTTGTGGAGGAAACGCAGACCACTGTGGAAGTGAAGCACCATTGTTAAGTGACACGCAAGAGGTGGGACCACCACTGCAGCCTCTCTCCCCACACGTGGCCCTTGCCTCCCTGGGCACCAGGAAGGGCTTCCTTCTTGTGACCCTGGCCACCACTGCATCCACACTTCCCTCCTCACTAAGGCTGACTTAGGTGCACCAGGACAGCCTTGGGAGTGGACCCCTTGGGTGGTCCACTTGTGGGGATGGTGCTCAAACTATAGCTGAGCCCCAAGGGCCATGCAACTAAGGAAGAAAAGTTGAAATCTCTTCTCACAACTGCAAAAACTGAAAATTGACACCCATGAGACCAGCTTTGTGGGTTCAGTGCCTGCAGAACTCCTAAACAGACAATGAGGGTGCCTATGTCCAAGAAGGGCCTAGCTTTAGCAGCTGTAGAGTTTGTGGGCACTTACACAGGGGGCTTGGGCCAGGCCAGAGTCTGAGCTGCCTCCATCGTGCCCACAGAGGGCCAAATCCATGATTACTGCAACCTGGCAGCTGACTTCAGTGGATCTGTGCTGGTGGCCTGGTGAAAACAACATCTGAGAGACACAAGGCCAACTGCTGGCATACCCGTGGTTAAGGCGGGACTGAAAGCAGCACCAAGTGTGTAATCTGAGAGCTTGCACAACAGGTGAAAGGTGACACAACAGAGCACACCCATAGATGACCAGCTCCAGAGGAGGAATACAGTGACTGCTCTCACAGTGGGGGTGCTCCACTTCTGCCTCCCTCGCACCAGAGATCAGAAATACAACCAAGAAACAGATCTGGGGGACCGCTACTATAACAACTAGAGAGCGGACCCCACTTTGACAGAGCAGGGACAACCACAGAGCAAAGGGGAGGCCCTGATCAATATCCAGGACAGCTCTGGTCACCACATCCTCAGCCACACGCAGATATCTATACTAAAAACAATCCTCGCACCAAAAAATAGTAAACCCATGCAGGCTGTGCAGGGATGCTGCCACATAAAAATAGCCCTCCATGACAGTCAGAGTTTAGTATTAGGAGGAAGAACCCCAAGAGCATTTAACTGTGAAGGCCAGTGAGACTTGAGTACAAGAGTTCCACAGGGCTAGGGAAACAGAAACTCCACTCTTGGAGGGCAAGAAATAGTGACAGACTTTATCTTCTTGGGCTCCAAAATCACTGCAGATGGTGACTGCAGCCGTGAAATTAAAAGACGCTTGCTCCTTGGAAGAAAAGTTATGACCAACCTAGACAGTATATCAAAAAGCAGAGATATTACTTTGTTGACTAAAGTCCAAATAGTAAAAGCTATGGTTTTTCCAGTAGTCATGTCTGGATGTGAAAGTTGGCCCATAAGGAAGGCTGAGCACCAAAGAATTGATGCTTTTGAGCTGTGGTGTTGGAGAAGACTCTTGAGAGTCCCTTGGACAGCAAGGAGATCAAACCAGTCCATCCTCAAGGAAATCAGTCCTGAATATTCATTGGAAGGTCTGATGCTGTGGCTGAAACTCCAATACTTTGGCCACCTCATGTGAAGATTTGACTCATTTGGAAAGACCCTGATGCTGGGAAAGATTGAAGGTGGGAGGAGAAGAGGACAGCAGAGGATGAGATGGTTGGATGGCATCACTGACTGATGGACATGAGTTTGAGCAAGCTCTAGGGTGTGGTGAAGGACAGGGAAGCCTGGCATGCTGCAGTCCATGGGGTCGCGAAGAGTTGGTAACTGAACAACAACTCTTGGAGGGCACACACAAGGTCTCATGTGCACTGGGACCCAGTACAAAGGAGCACCCCCATGAGAACCTGGGCTAGACCTACACAGGGGTCTTGGAGGGTCTTTTTGGGGAGATGAAGGTAGACTATAACTCACTGTTGGGACAAGGACACTCACTGGTAACAGAAGCCCCATGGAATACTGATTGGAGCGAGCTCTCCTGAAATGTCTGTATTTCAGCACCAAGACACAGCCCCATCCAACAACCTGCATGCTCCAGTGCTGGAAAGCCTCAAGCGAAACAACCAACAAGTTAGGAACACAGCTCCACCCATGAGGAGACAGGCTGTACTGTCTTTTGAGTACTGAGCTCAGAGCCATTTCAAAACACACCCATTGACATGGCCCTGCCCATCAGAAGGACAAGACCCAGCTTCACCATCAGAAGGCAGGCACCCAGCCCTTCTACCAGGAAGCCTGCACAAGGCCCTGGACCACCCGACTGCACCAGTGGGCAGTGGGACAGAAGCAAGGGGAACTAGATCCTGCAGCCTATGGAAAGGAGACCAGAACCGCAGGAAGTTAGACAAAACAAGATGACAAATAAGTATGTTGCAAGTGAAGGAATAGGGTGACAAACCACAAGAACAACTAAATGAAGAGGAACCAGGCAATCTACCTGGAGAAAGTTGAATGGTCTTTAGAAAAAAGCAAGCAAATAGTTGCCAGTAGAGTTAGAAGACCAGTTACCTCTTGAGGAAGGGAGAGCTCTGGACTGGAAAGAGCCGACAGAGGGTTTCTGTGGGTGGGTATATCTAATTTTGGATCTGTGTGGTGATTACTCAGATGTTGGCTTTAAAAGTATTTCACTATTTAAAATATATCCTATGATAAACCATGATGGGAAAAAATATTTAAAAGAATGTATATACATGTATAACCAAGTCATTTTGCTGTACAACAGAAATTGACAACATTGTAAAACAACTATACTTCAATAAAAATAAATGAGAACGAAGAAGTACTCACCCCTCTGTATATTTCAGATTTTTAAATGTTAAAAAAAATAAGGAAGTAAGTAAAGAATAAAAGGTAAGTCACTCAGATAAACTCAAAACCTTAGATCCAAAGAATGTAGTAATCTGGGTATGGAACATCCATTTCTGTCCTTGGATCTACTATTCATTCTGCTTTGTTTGGACCCAATTGGTAGCGGGAGCTTTGTAGAATCTACTCCATGATTTGTATCCTTCAGCCAGGTTATTTCTTTTCTAGGCTCCAGCCAAATTATTTTCCTCACGGCCACCAACCAAGTTCAAGTCCTTATTACTTTTTGCCTGATTTATTATGGAAGCCATCTCACTTGATCTCTGTATATTTCATCTCTGCTCATTTTAATCCATTTTAACTTTGGCAGGTTAATGGCTTTGAAATATGAATCTACATTTTTCTCCCTGGTATTTTTTTATTACCATCTACCTCAACCACCAAGCCCCTTTTTTTTTTTTTGCAGTTTGATGCACAGTATTCATTGCCTCTGGAGAGCAATGACGTAAAATGCAGAAATCAGTTCTTGGTATTTGGTTTCTAAGAGCCAGGGCTTCTCTGGCAGGAGTGAGTGTGAAGGGGTCACAAGTGCTGCGTGGAACTCAGGACATACATTCTACTAAAAGTAAAAACAAACCCCAGCTGAATTACTTTCTTTGACCCTTAAAATACTAACCCACGTAGTGTTTTACAATAATATAAATGAGTTGCCATTACTTAAAAAATGTTAATTACTTTACAAAATTCTCTGAAAAATGTGAGAAGATCAGGCCACACTGAACTTTTGTTTATGAATGACAACTGGCTGTAGTGGAGAAATTGCCATGTTCATTTTGAACAGTGCGTGAAATCCCTGGTACTTTGCTGTGTCTTGTACCAGCAGTCGTGTCCTGAGTCTTACATGCATGTGTTTTTGTTTGTTTTTTGTGTGTTTTGGTTTTGTTTTGTAGTGAAGAAGAAAGAATTTCTTGCACTCATACACACACGTGTGCATGCGCAATCGTGTCCGAATCTTTGCAAACCCCTGGACTGTAGCCCACCAGGCTGCTCTGTCTGTGGGATTCTCCAGGCAAGAATATAGAAGTGGGTTGCCATGCCCTTCTCCAGGGGAGCTTCCTGACCCCAAGATTGAACCCGAGCCTTCTGTATCTCCTGCGTTGGCAAACAGATTCTTTACCACGGCTTGCACTCATATCTATTATCAAAATGGGAAAGCAGAACAAAGCTGAGAAACAGACTTGGCTCTCCAGGACCATTTATTATGGTTCCTGCCTCGTCCCTGGTCCCTTTAGGCAGAGATTGTGAAAACAATCTCAACCCTGACAAGGATTCTTTCATGGAACAACCTCTAATCAGGCTCCTTTGAACTCATTTCCAACATGGACTTTCATACTTATTTCTGCTCTGCCCAAGTATAGCAAGAATTCTGCTATGTCAGTTTAACCACAACCTCTCACCCTCCATATCTGTTCACTCTTGATATGAAATCATGTTTCTCATACTCCACTGTGCCCTAAGAAACACCCGGAGTAACAGGCAAATTTGGCCTTGGAGTACAGAATGAAGCAGGGCAAAGGCTAATAGAGTTCTGCTGAGAGAACGCACTGGTCATAGCAAACACCCTCTTCCAACAACACGAGAGAAGACTCTACACATGGACATCACCAGATGGTCAACACCAAAATCAGACTGATTATATTGTTTGCAGCCAAAGATGGAGAAGTTCTATATAGTCAGCAAAAACAAGACCGGGAGCTGACTGTGGCTCAGATCATGAACTCCTTATTGCCAAATTCAGACTTAAATTGAAGAAAGTTCGGAAAACCACTAGATCATTCAGGTATGACCCAAATCAAATCCCTTATGACTATACAACAGAGTGAGAAATAGATTTAAGGGACTAGATCTGATAGACAGAGTGCCTGATGAACTATGGACGGAGGTTCATGACACTGTACAGGAGACAGGAATCAAGACCATCTCCAAGAAAAAGAAATGCTAAAAAGCAAAATGGCTGTCTGAGGAGGCCTTACAAATAGCTGTGAAAAGGAGAGAAGTGAAAAGCAAAGGAGAAAAGGAAAGATATACTCACTTGAATGCAGAGTTCCAAAGAATAGCAAGGAGAG
This sequence comes from Muntiacus reevesi, assembly GCF_963930625.1. Taxonomy (NCBI): domain Eukaryota; kingdom Metazoa; phylum Chordata; class Mammalia; order Artiodactyla; family Cervidae; genus Muntiacus; species Muntiacus reevesi. The sequence goes on along the minus strand of NC_089254.1, from coordinate 96,403,024 downwards.
ATAAGAAAGCCTTCTTCAGCAATCAATGCAAAGAAATAGAGGAAAACAATAGAATGGGAAAGACTGGAGATGTCTTCAAGAAAATTAAAGATACCAAGGAAAAATTTCATGCAAAGATGGGCTCAATAAAGGACAGAAATGGTAGGGACCTAACAGAAGCAGAAGATATTAAGAAGAGGCAGTAAGAATACACAGAAAAGCTGTACAAAAAATATGTTTATGACTCAGATAATCACGATGGTATGATCACTCACCTAGAGCCAGACATCCTGGAATGTGAAGTTAAGTGGGCCTTAGGAAGCATCACTACGAACAAAGCTAGTGGAGGTGATGGAATTCCAGTTGAGCTATTTCAAATCCTGAAAGATGATGCTGTGAAAGTGCTGCACTCAATATGCCAGCAAATTTGGAAAACTCAGCAGTGGCCACAAGACTGGAAAAGGTCCATTTTCATTCTAATCCCAAAGACAGGCAATGCCAAAGAATGCTCAAACTACCACACAATTGCACTCATCCTACACACTAGTAAAGTAATGTTTAAAATTCTCCAAACTAGGCTTCAGCAATACATGAACTGTGAACTTCCAGACGCTCAAGCTGGTTTTAGAAAAGGCAGAGGAACCAGAGATCAAATTGCCAACATCTGCTGAGTCATCAAAAAAGCAAGAGAGTTCCAGAAAAACATCTATTTCTTCTTTATTGGCTATGCCAAAGCCTTTGACTGTGTGGATCACAATAAACTGTGGGAAATTCTGAAAGAGATGAGAATGCCTGACCACCTGACCTGCCTCTTGAGAAACCTGTATGCAGGTCAGGAAGCAACAGTTAGAACTGGACATGGACCAACAGACTGGTTCCAAATAGGAAAAGGAGTACATCAAGGCTGTATATTGTCACCCTGCTTATTTAACTTATATGCAGAGTACATTATGAGAAACGCTGGGCTGGAGGAAGCACAAGCTGGAATCAAGATTGCAGGGAGAAATATCAATAACCTCAGATATGCAGATGACACTACTCTTATGGCAGAAAGTGAAGAACTAAAGGGCCTGTTGATGAAAGTGAAAGAGGAGAGAGAAAAAGTTGGTTTAAAGCTCAATATTCAGAAAACTAAGATCATGGCATCCGGTCCCATCACTTCATGGCAAATATATGGGGAAACAGTGGAAACAGTGGTTGACTTTATTTTTCTGGGCTCCAAAATCACTGCAGATAGTGATTGCATCCATGAAATTAAAAGACGCTTACTCCTTGGAAAGAAAGTTATGACCAACCTAGTCAGCATATTAAAAAGCAGAGACATTACTTTGTCAACATAGGTCCATCTAGTCAAGGCTATGATTTTTCCAGTGGTCATATATGGATGTGAGATTTGGACTATAAAGAAAATTGAGCACCAAAGAATTGATGCTTTTGAACTGCAGTGTTGGAGAAGACTCTTGAGAGTCTCTTGAACGGCAAGGAGATCCAACCAGTCCATCCTAAAGGAGATCAGTCCTGAGTGTGCATTGGTAGGACTGATGTTGAAGCTGAAGCTCCAATACTTTGGCCACCTGATGTGAAGAGCTGACTCATTTGAAAAGCCCCTGATGCTGCAAAAGATTGACAGCAGGAGGAGAAGGGGACGACAGAGGATGAGATGGTTGGATGGCATCACCAACTCAGTGGACATGGGTTTGGGTGGACTCCGGGAGTTGGTGATGGACAGGGAGGCCTGGCTTGCTGTGGCTCATGGGGTTGCAAAGAGTCGTACACAACTGAGTGACTGAACTGAACTGAACTGTGTCCCAGGAGATGTCTAGTCACTCCCTCTTTTCAGCAAGAATCCTGTTAGGTTGGTTTAGCAAGAATTGTCCCTTATTCCCCAGAGAAGGCAATGGCAACCCTCTCTAGTACTCTTGCCTGGAAAATCCCATGGATGGAGGAGCCTTGTAGACTGCAGTCCATGGGGTCACAAAGAGTTGGACACGACTGAGCGACTTCACTTTCACTTTTCACTTTCCTGCATTGGAGAAGGAAATGGCAACCCACTCCAGTGTTCTTGCCTGGAGAATCCCAGGGACAGGGGAGCCTGGTGGGCTACCATCTATGGGCTCACACAGAGTTGGACACGACTGAAGCAACTTAGCAGCGGCAGCAGCAGTCCCTTATTCCCAAAGTTTCCTTTTAGTAATTTTGTTCTCATGGGCCCAGACCCTACTCCTTGGTTATAACCCCTCACTTGCCCATGTATTCAGTGTTGACACCAATCTTTCTTCCTCACTGCAGAATTCCATCACAGAGTCCCCTTGATGTTTGAGGCTCCTCCTTGGTTGGTACTTAAGGGCTTGAACTTCCCTCTCTCAACCCCATGTGCAAAGCCTTTGACTCACTCTTCAGAGTCTGAAAATTGTTTATAGTGACAGCAATCTTAACCAAGGTTACCCAGGAAGGGTTACAACCCTGTAACTGTTGTTACTTTCATCTTCAAACAAGTGCTGTCTCTCTTAAAGAACTTCAGCTTTTCCTTGTGTTTTATTTTTATGTGTATTTACTTTTTCTGCCTTAAGTCACTCACAGATTTTAAATCCCTGTTTCTAACCCATTGTTTTCATCCCTGTATTACTTAGAAAAATGCCTCTTACCTGTGTTGCCTAGTCACTAAGTCAATTCGTAAAGAATCCACCTGCAATTCAGGAGACCCTAGTTCAATTCCTGGGTTGGGAAGATCCACTGGAGAAGGGATTGGCTACCCATTCCAGTATTCTTGGGCTTCCCTTGTGGCTCAGCTGGTAAAGAATCTGCCTTCAGTGTGGAGACCTGAGTTTGATCCCTGGGTTGGGAAGATCCCATGGAGAAGGGAAATGCTACCCACTCCAGTATTCTGGCCTGGAGAATTCCATGGGCTGTGTAGTCCATGTGGTCACAAAGAGTCAGACATGACTGACGGAGTTGTGTCCAACTCTTTGCGATCCTATGGACTGTAGCCCACCAGGCTCCTCTGTCCATGGGATTCCCCAGGCAAGAATACTGGAGTGGGTTGTCATTTAATTCTCCATGGGATCTTCCCAACCCAGGGATTGAACCTGTGTCTCCTGTTTTGCGGGAGGATTCTTTACCACTGAGCCACCTGGGAAGCCACTCATACATGGTTAGGAACACAAAAATACTTACTGAATTATTGCCCATTTTCCGAAATACTTGCAGTTGGTCCTAGATTTGTGTCATTTACACACTTGGTAACATTCTTGAGTTTTATTTGAAGTTTTTGAAAAACATTGGTTATTAACTCATGGGCTGATATGCATTAAAAAATCAAATTAATTTCTATCAAAGCAGAAAAAAGAACAGGATTCAGAACTTGCCTATCGGACTTTCTCCAATGGAGACATAGAGAAAGAGGAAGAAGAGTGATCTATTAGGAGGCTATTATAGTTGATCTCATCCCTGTATGAAAACATTCTGGGAGGCTGTCTTAGGGAAACAGTACAGAGATGATGTGTACATTTCAGTTTTCATTAGTGATCATCCAGTGAGGAAGTGCACAGAGAACTTGGTGCTACTAAATGTTCATTCCGTCTCAAACCCCCTGACTCTACAGGTATGAACAATCTTTATAAGAAAGCTGGGCATATTCAGAGAGAAAAAAAACAGTCTTTGTAAATCAGGAGAAGCTGGGCTGTGTGGCCTCACACAGCTGCGCGGTAATGTTCCTCTGCACTGCGGCACTACAGTTCCTGCTGCCCGTGCAATGGTGGAGTCCCAGCTGGGCAGACGCCGGAGAAGAGCTTGCTGTTAAATCTTCTTCTCTGCCTTTCACCTCTGCGCCCACCCAGCCTTCCCTCAAGATAAGCCTAGATCTTTCCCTGGCGCCTGCTGCTGTCTCTCAACATGGAACAACATCTCAGGCAAATATTGACTGACTTATATATACACAAATTGTAAAGGATTTCAGTTAAAAGGTTACTTCAGCCTGTCATTCTCCTTTTATCTCTTGAGGGGGTGAAAGGTTTTGTAAAGAACCTCAGGCCCACCAAGGGGAGAAGACTGAATCTGGGCCTCAAGATTGTAGCCCTCAGACTGACAATCCGACATTAAATCTGATACGATGCTTTGATTTCCCGGCGACTGACTTGGGCACAGTACCCCTACTGTCTGCCTCATCAGTCCTGGGTCGGTGGTGAGGGAATTGTCAGTTGTGTGGTTTTGAGCAGAATGTAAGGAGTGCTCTGGGCTGAGAGATGCCCTGCTCCCTGTCTCCTTCTCCCCCAAATCTTCCACGGCAGGTTGTGTTCTTCACCTATGAATTTTGTGAGACATAGGATTAGCTCTGTATTTCTGATCACAAATGTGGGATGGTGCATCACAGTATAGTATGCTACTAGTGCCATATTCTCTAATTACAGTATGTCTTATCTTCTGAAGTGAGTTACACCCCTTTTTGGGATGACACGCGACTGCTTTTGAATGTCTCTAACCTGTCGCATTTAATATTACTAGACACATAATAGGCACTTAATAATTTTTATTGGTAAATGCAACACTTGGAGCCCCACACTGAGTTTCAGGAGATAGGTAGAAAGATAGAATGATAGATGCACAAGTAAGGAGTCATATAATTGATAGGGAGTCATTGAAATAATTAAACAGAGGAGTGAAATAATCAGATTCATACCTAGATCTATAATGCTACCCATCTACCTAACTATCTATCTATCCATGTATTCATCTAAGTACTTTCTGGATATATAGACCTACATACTTTCATATAGAGAAATATACATAGAAAGTCATAAAAATATGCAGCCTTGTTGACACAATACATAGTTACAACAGGCAATAGAGTATAGAGATTCAGAAGGTACAATCTGGGACCAAACTACATAGGTTCACATTCCAGTTCTCTTCTTTAGGTTTGGGGGGTTTTATTTTATATCTCAACACCTCTATTTTCTCATCTGTAAAACAGGATAAAACAGTGTTTCATAATTTTGTGAGGATTAAATCAGAAAATGCATGTACCATAAAGTACTAGTTCCTGGCACATCGTTAGGTATTAAAAAAATTTAAGCTATTATTTTGTAAGCCTTTACATCTCCAAGGCCTCCGATGCACACACACACACACACACACACACACACAGGTGTGCATGCGCAGTCAGTTGTGTCCTACTCTGTAACCTCTTGGACTTGTAGCCTGCCAGGTTCCTCTGTCCATGGAATTTTCCAGACAAGGATACTGGACTGGGTTGCCATTTCCTTCTCCAAGGGATCTTCCCAACTCAAAGATCAAACTCGAGTCTCCTACATTGTAGGCAGATTCTTTACCACTGTGCCACCTGGGAAGCTATTTTATACACACACACACACACACACACACATCTCCTTTCACAAATTCATTCACTTAACAAGCATTAGCTGAACACCCAGCACATGCCAGACACTATACTGGGAGTATAGAGCTGAACAAGAAATGGTCTCTTTCCTAATGGATTTTACATCTTGTGGGGAAGATTGCAGAAAAGCAATGGTTACAATGTAGTGTGATAACTGCTTCAATAGAGTTGAGCACAAAGAGGTTCCTGAACACACAGGAGGGGCAAGTTGTGGTGGCTGGGAGGTGGGTTTCCAAGGAAAGGAATCCTTCAGCTGAGTCTTGCAGGTTTAGTAAAAATTAACCAGCTCAGGAGAAAGGGTGCTCCAGGTGGAAAGCAACATGTGCAAGGTCATGGAGATAGCTGAGTTATTCAAGGAGCTATGTTTCACACATGCGGAGAGGTGGAAGAGTGGTAGATGCTGCTGAACTGACAGGTCTTGACTGAACCATAAAGTCCAAGGTGCGAATAAGGAGTGTGTCCTCTACCCTATAATTGATAGGGAGCCATACTGAGTGACTGAGCATGCATGCACACACGCACGCACTTTGAAAAGTTAAGCAAAGGCATGACATAATTAGATAGATAACCTTGTGCTTCTATGCTTCCTTCTCTGTCTACAATGTCCTGCCTCAACACTGCTTAACTTATACTTAGCTTAACAGATTTCATTCACTCAGGATCATTCAAACTTCAGTAGCATTTCTAGACATACTGTCCTTTATTCTCGTTCAGTTCAGTTCAGTTGTTCAGTCATGTCCAACTCTTTGTGACCCCATAGGCTATAGCCTACCAGGCTTCTATGTCCATGGGATTTTCCAGGCAAGAATACTGAAATAGGTAGCCATTTCCTTCTCCAGGGGACCCTCACAATCCTGGGATCGAACCTGCTTCTCTTATGTCTCCTGAATTGGTAGGCAGGTTCTTTATCATTGTGCCACCTGAGAAGCCCCTGAAGTAAGTGAAGTAAAGTCGCTCAGTCATGTCCGACTTTTTGCAATCCCATGGACTGTAGCCTACCAGGCTTCTCCCATGGGATTTTCCAGGCAAGAGTACTGGAGTGGGTTGCCATTTCCTTCTCCAGAGGATCTTCCCCATCCGGGGATCGAACCCAGGTCTCCCACATTGTAGGCAGACACTTTACCATCTGAGCCACCAGGGAGAAGACCCTAGTGCTTCATATATGGTAGGTTTTCACTAAAAGTTTTGTTAGACTGAGCTAAAAATTCTCAAATATGAACTTAAGGAAAATCATAAACCAGAAACTCAGAAATTTTATGTGCTTCAATTCAATCTAATAATCAGTATTCAGGCTGAATTTCAGTAAAAGAAGCAGAAAGGTCCCATTTATTAAGTCAAGATACTTTTAAATCATAAACTGATTTAACCTCTGGCTCACTACTCATTCAGGCAAATAGCTGTCCTTCAAGGTTCCATACATTACTACAAAAATTAAATCAGTGAAGTCCATTCAAAATGAATGATCGATTATCCTTTAGGAAAGTGTTCATTTAAAAAAAGAGGGCGAGACGAGCTTACCAACTTAGGTTCCGAGTAGGTACCAAGTCCGATGATAGGAATGCTATTCCCATCACTTAAAGGTATGCGGTGATACACAGCACTGAGGTGCATCTTCGAGAGTCTGAGGTTTCAAATTTGCAGAGATGATAGTGAACACCACAGAGCAGTCTTCTTGAGAAGGTGTGCTAATGCCTATTTAATCAAAGAGAGGAGAGCCAGAGGGAGGAGCAGTGGGAGGGAAGAGATTTCTCAACCTGTTTAGTTAGTTTTTTTTTTTTTTTTCAGGTTGTTCTGGAAATCCTAACTGAGGTTGTCCTTTGAACTTATGAAAGGCATGCAAATAATAACCCATTGAGATCTTATGCTTATGTCTCTACAAATAATTGATTTTAAAGATGAAGCAATCTGACTTCTGACAGTTATGATGCTTCTGACAGTTAGGATGCTTTTGTTGGCAAGTAACAGAGCTATTGCAAATTTAAAAATTTAAAAATTTAAAATTTAAATTAAATTTAAAATTAAAAAAAAATTTTTTTTAATTTATGGGCCTTAAGGCTAGCTCCAGATGAGACTGCTGCTGCTGCTGCTGCTAAGCCACTTCAGACGTGTCCAACTCTGTGTGACCCCATAGATGGCAGCCCACCAAGCTCCCCCGTCCCTGGGATTCTCCAGGCAAGAACACTGGAGTGGGTTGCCATTTCCTTCTCCAATGGATGAAAGTGAAGAGTGAAAGTGAAGTCACTCAGTCGTGTCTGACTCTTAGCGACCCCATGGACTGCAGCCCACCAGGGTCCTCCGTCCTTGGGATTTTCCAGGCAAGAGTACTGGAGTGGGGTGCCATTGCCTTCTCCACCAGGTGAGACTGGAGTAAGTTTTCCAGGACTTCCATAGAAGTTCAAGCTAGCAGGACTGGGAAGGGGTTTGGAAATTTTATGACCTAATTAAGTAGGAGGGCTTCCCAGGTGACTCAGTGGTAAGGAATCCACCTGCCAATGCAGGAGACACAAGAGATATGAGTTTGGTCCCTGGGTCGGGAAGATCCCCTGGAGCTGGAAGTGGCAACGTGCTCCAGTACTCTTGCCTGGGAAATTCCATGGACAGAGGAGCCAGCCTGGCAGGCTACAGTCTGTGGGGTTGCAAAGAGTTGGCCATGACTGAGCGCATACACAAGGAAGGAAGTTAAGTGGAAACCTGGGCTGGAGGGAAAAATGATTTGACCAGGAACCAAATTCTCATTCTCCAGTTCATTTCTCTGTCTCCTTACTCTCTCAGCAGACTTTTCCCTCATCACTGAAAGATGGTAGCCAGTCCTTAGAGTGATGTGATTCCAAGTTCAAACCTAACAGAAAAAGGGACTTTACATCATAACTCATGTGGTAATCCAGAAGTAGGGTCCAGTTGGCCTCAGTTGCCTCTTTTAGTTCACAGAACCAACCACTAGGTCAATCATAGGTGTCAGAGAAAGTAAAAGACTGATTGCTTTAAATAAGTAGAAGTCATTTCTAAATTTGGAGTTGGGCTTAATCCCACTTGGGGAGATTCTGAAGACTGTTAAAAATGGAAAGAAGTAGCAGTTAGCAAAACAAATAACACAAGTTTATTACAGTCTTCCTCCAAAGGATTGTGCTGTGTGTGAGAGTTTGGACCTGGTGATCTTAAAGATGACTGTGTCCATGTTGGTTAAGTAGCTTGAAGTTTGTCTCTAACTGTCTTGTCTTCTCTCTAGGAAAACCTAATTCTTGCTTACATACAGATGATCAGCCAGTGGACACAGTAATTTCAACTGGGTTGGGGCAGGGAGGAATATGGGGAGTAGTGGTCTTCAATAATCGTTTGTAATTCAATCCAACAAACATTTATGGTGCGCCTTTGGGTGCTGAGATGTTGACTATGTATATGTTTCTTTTGTAAAAATAGTTTATTTCATTTTTGGTTGTGCTGCGTCTTCGTTGCTGCGTGCAGGTTTTCTCTAGTTGCAGTGAATGGGGGCTACTCTTTGTTGCAGTGCAAGGTCTTCTTGTGGTGGCTTCTCTTGTTGTGGAGTACAGATCTAGGTACCAGGGCTCAGTAGTGATGCCACATGGGCTTAATTGCTTCAAAGCATGTGGAGTCTTCCTGGACCAGGAATCGAACCAGTGTCCCCTGCATTGGCAGGTGATTCTTATCCACTGTACCACCAGGGAAGTCCCCTATATATATATATCCTTATTTATTTTTCTAATTTTTTACTTTTTTGGTGTTTAGCTCTATGAATTTTAGCACATATACCAATTTTTGTAACCACCATCACAACTGGGATACTGAACAAATTCTATAAACCCAAAGAACTCCTCATGCTATTTATTTGTAATCATACTCTCCCCTACCCCCAATCCCTAAAAATCACTGTCATCCATTGCTATAGTTTCATCTTTTGCAGAGAGGGCAATGGCAACCCACTCCAGTACTCTTGCCTGGAGAATCCCAGGGACAGGGGGAGCCTGGTGGGCTGCCGTCTATGGGGTCACACAGAGTCGGACACAACTGAAGCAACTCAGCTGCAGCAGCATCTTTTGAGAATATCATGTGAATTGATCATATATAAATAGTATATATATATATTTTTTAACTTTTGGGTCATCCTGCATGTGGCATGTGGGAGCTTAGTCAGGGAAGTCCCAGTATGTGATCTTTGGAGATTGGCTTCTTTCACTTAGCATAATGCCTTTGAGATTCATCCAGGTTGTTGCTGGTATCAATGGTTTATTTGTTTTTATTGCTGAGTAGTAACTTATATATACAGTACCTATATGTGTGACAGTTTGTTTCTCTATCTGATATACATTGGTTTGTTTCCAGTTTTTGATGATTGTGAGTAGTGCTGCAGTAAATATTGGTGTACACACTTTTGTATGAACACTAGTTTTCATTTCTCTTGGCTAAATACCCAGGAGTGGGATTGCTGGGTCATGTGGTATGTTTAACTATGTAGGAAGCTGCCAAACTGCTTTTCAGAACAACTACATCATCTTGCATCCCCATTAGCAATGCATAAGAATTTCTATTTTTCCATATCTTTGATAGCAATTAAGATTGTCAGTGTTTTTAAATTTCAACCATTCTGATAGCTTTGTCATGGTATCTCGTTGTTAATGATGTTGAACACTTTCATATACTTATTTGCCATCTACATATCCTCGTAGTGAAGTGCCTGTTCAAACATGGGTTCAGTGCCCATTTTTTAATGGAGCTGTTTGTCCTTGTAGTCTTGAGTTTTAAGATTTCTTGGTAAAGTTTTGAAACATGTTCTTTACTGAATACATGGTTTACAAATATTTTTTTCTCAGTATGTAGCTTGTCTTTTCATTCTCTTGACTGTGCCTTTCATGCAGCAAAATATTTTAATTTGATAACATTCAGTATTTTTACATTGCATTTTGAATTTCATATAAAAGAACTCTTTGAACTCTAGGTCACAAAAGTTTTATTCTGTTTTATCCCTAAAAATTTTAGATAATTTCATCTTCTCCATTTAGACCAATAATCCATTTTGAGTAAATTTTTGTATAATTTAGTATATTTAAGTAGAAGTACTTTGTTTTACATAAGGGAATCCTATTGCTCCAGTTCCATTAGTTGAAAATATTGTCTCTTGTCACTGAATTTCTTTTGCACTACTGTTAAAAATCAAGGGTCATATTTGGGTAAATCTACTTTTGGACTTTCTACTTTGTTTCATTGATTTATGTATCTTTTCCTTCACTGACATCACATTGTCTAGATACTTTTAACTTTATAAAAGGCCTTAAAATCATGTGGTGTAATTTCTCCAACCTTATTCTTTTCCAGAAGTGCTTTAGTTATTCTTATTTATTTAATTCCTACATAAATATTAGAATCAGCTTTTCTTTGTCTTCAAATGTCCTGCTAGAGTTTTTTTTTAATTGAGTTAAATCTGTAGATCAATTTCTTATTCTTTACTACACTGAGTCTTTGAATCCATGAAGACAGTATTTCTTTCTATTTATTTAGGTCATCACCATTTTGAACTTCAGCATACACATCCTATATTTGTTAGATTTATATCTAACTATAGGTATAAATACTTATTTTTTAGAGATATTGTACATGGCATTTTGAAATCCTGTTTCCAACTGTACAATGCTAGTACATAGAAACAGGATTAATTTTTATGACTTCAATCATTTTGAGTTTATTGAAACTTGAATTTGTTTTTGTTGCCTGACATACTATCATGAAGAATATTCCATATGCACTTGAGAAATATATGTAATCTGCTGTTTTGGTCTTCTGTAGATGTCTTTTAGACATAGTTGGTTCATAGTATCATTCAAATCTTCTATTTTTAAACTGATCTTCTGTCTAGTTGTTTTATCTATTCTTTGGAATGGGGTATTGAAGTTTCCAACTGTTACTGTAAAACCATTTCTTCTTTCAATTACATCAGTTTTTGCTTCATATATTTTGCGGTTCTTTTGTTAGAGGCATATGTTTATAATTAGTATATCTTGACATGTTGACCTTTTTGTCAATATGTATTGATAATGCCTTCCTTTGTCCTGTAACAATTATTGTCTTCAAGTCTATGTTGTCTGATATTATTATAGCCACCCCAGTTTTCTTTTGGCATTTTTTGCATTGCATGGAGTTTATTTCTTATATTTTCAGTCTACTTGTGTCCTTGGATTTAAAGTGAGCTTCTTTTTAGCAACATATATTTAGATCATTTTAAAAAATCTATTCTTCCAATCTCTCTCTCTTTTTTTGAATGTATTGATTGATTTATTTTTATTTTTGGCTGTGCTATGTCTCTGCTGCTGCACTGGGGCTTTCTCCAGTTGTTGCAAGCTGAAGCTACTCCGGCTACTATAGCTACTTAGTTGCGACGCAGTGGTTTCTCTTGTGGAGCACAGGCTCTGGAGGCAGGCGCTTCAGTAGTTGGCGTTCTCAGGCTTAGTTGCCTGGAGGCATGTGGAATCTTCATGGATCAGGGATAGAACCCATATCCCCTGCATCGGCAGATGGATTCTTAACTACTGGACCCCAGGGAAGTCCACTAATCTCTTCTCTTTCACTGGAGGGTTCAATCCATTTACAGTTCGAGTAATTATTGATAAGAAAATATGTACTTCTGAAATTTGGTGCTTGTTTTCTTTCTGTCTTATTGTCTTTTTATTCTTCAGTTACTCCACTACTGCCTTGTTCTGTGAGTGATTTTTTTTCTAGTTTACTGTTCTGATTCCCATCTTGTTCTTTTTCTGTATACTTTAAAAGGTGTTTGTTTTTATTTATTTATTTTTGATACCCTTTAGTCTGCTTGAGCTGCTATAATAAAACCTCATAGACTATATGGCTTAAACAACAGCCATTTATTTTTCACAGTTACAGAGACTGAAAAGTACAATGTCAAGGTGAAGATACTAACAGTGAGTTTCTGATGAGAGTTCTCTTCCTGGCTTGCCGATGGCTGGCTTCTAGTTATTTCTTCACACGGTGGGAAAAAGAGAGAGACAGAGAGAGAGGAGAGGAGAAGGGGCACACTCTGGTCTCTTCTTATAAGGATATAAACCTCATCAAGAAGACCTCATTCCCATGAGCTAATTACCTTCCAAAGATCCCATCTCCAAATGCCAAACACATTGGGAGTTAAGGCTTCAACATATGAATTTTGGGGAGACACAATTCAGTCCATAATAATAGTTACCCCAGGGTTACAGTTAGTATCTTAACTTATAAGAATTAAGTTGAAAAAAAAAACCTGTAAGAATCAAGTTTGAATTAATACCAAGCTACTCTCCATAGTATATAAAAATTCCAATCCTTTAAAACTCCATCTCCTCCCTTTATGCTGTTATTTTTACAAATTACAACTTTATACATCATGGATCAATTAACATGCATATATAATTATTGTTTTAATTATCTTACAGTCATGTAGAAAAAAAGAGAAGTTATAAACAAAACATGCAGTTCTACTGGTTTTTATATTTATCTGTTTAATATGTAGATACATTTACTGTTGTGTTGTTTATTTCTTCATATGGCTTCAAGTATCCCTTTATCTTGTAGCCTGGAGGACTCCCTTCAACATTTCTTTTTTTTTTTTTTTCTTTCAGCATTTCTTATGGTGCATGTCTACTAGTAATAATCTCCCTCTGTCTTTATCTGGCAATGTGCTAATTTCTTTTTTTAAAGGATGGTTTTGCCAGATATAGAATTATTGGTGAAATTCTTTTCTTTCAGCCCATTATATATTTCACCCTGGGACTTCCCTGGCAGTCCAGGGGTTAGGACACTGTAGTGGTTGCACGTTTAATTCCTGGTCTGGGAATTCAGGTCCCACACGCTACCTGGTATGACCAAAAAAAAAAAAAAAAAGGTAAATATGTCACCCCACTGCCTTCTGGCTTCCAGTTTCTACAGAAAAATGGGCTATCAATTGCACACAGTGTTTCCTGTATGTGATGAGTCACTTTCTCTTGCTGCTTTCTAGACTCTCTCTGTCTTGGGGATTTGATGATTTGACTATCCCTGGTGGCTCAGATGGCAAAGAATCTGCCTGCAGCGCAGGAGACCTGGGTTTGATCCCTTAGTTGGGAAGATCCACTAGAGAACAGAATGGCAACCCACTTCAGTATTATTGCCTGGAGAATCCCATGGACAGAGGAGCCTGGCAGGCTATACAGTCCATGGGGTCACAAAGAGTTGAACAGGACTGGGTGACTAACACTTTGACTTCTTAAACTGGATGCCAGTTGATCTACCTGTACTTTTAATCTCCAAAATTTCTATTTTTTTCATATCTATAATTCCTACTAATATTCTGTATTTGGTGAGACTCATTCTCCTGGCTCCTCTAGCTCTTTCTCCATGATTTCCTTTGGTTCTTTGAGCATATTTAAGAGAGCTGATTTAATATCGATGTTTAGTAAGTCTAAATGCCTATGTGTCCTCATGGACAGTCTATTAATTTCTTTTTTCTCCCCTGTAGATGAGCCAGGCTCCCTGTTTAGTCTCATGCCTTGAATTCTTCTGGTTCGCTTAGACCTGGAGATTTTTAATATTAACATGTGGCAACTCTGGAAGTGAGATTTTCCTCCTCCCCAGTGTTTGTTTTTGCTGCTTCTTGTTGGCTCTTGCTGTTTGCGTGTTTTGACTTCCCAGACAATTTTGGTGAAGTTGGTATTATTCGGTATGTGAAGAAATCTGTGTTCCATTAATTTTGGGGTCACCTGTTGTTTTGACAGCGTTTCTTTCAATGTTTGGAGGAAAAAGAAAAGAAAATGCTCTCTTAGTCTTTGCAGATTGGTTCTGTATTACAGCACGCCTTCAAGTGCTTGGCCAGGTTGCTTACAATTTTGCCTCAACCTTCACTCAAGGCTTGCTCAGAGCCTGAAGGCCAGTCAGAGGTGAAAGCCTGGAGTCTTTTCAGGTCATTTTTATCTTTAGCACGTACGCAGTACTGACACTATGTATATCTGATTCCCTGGTATGCACAGGAGCCTTTAAATTTCCTTATCCCTAAATACCCCTTTTCCCAATATGTTGTTTCCTAGGCTTTTCAGTTTGTTTGTTGCTTGTCCCTTTAGCTCTTTGAGCCTATCGAAGAGAGTTGATTTAATGTCTATACCTAGTAAGTCTAAATGCCTAGGTATCCTCATGGACAGGGTCTATTCATTTCTTTATTTTCCGCTGTGGACAAGACATTAATTGTTAATTGTTGTTTGTTACTATTATCCCTAGCCCATGGCTGCTACAGCCAATATTTCTGCCTTGAAATGCACATAGCAAAAGCCTCCTGATTAGCCACCTTATTGCTAGAAATGCTTTGAATCAGGCAAAATAAAAGCAAGCCCTTCAGGGAGCCACTAGACGGGCAGGAACTCAACAGCCAAAATTCATTTAAATCAGTTCTAATGAGATGGATGAAACTGGAACCCATTATACAGAGTGAAGTAAGCCAGAAAGATAAAGACCAATGCAGTATACTAACGCATATATATGGAATTTAGAAAGATGGTAACGATAACCCTATATGCACAACAGGAAAAGAGACACAGATGTACAGAAGAGACTTTTGGACTCTGTGGGAGAAGGCGAGGGTGGGATGTTTCGAGAGAACAGCATCGAAACATGTATATTATCTAGGGTGAAACAGATCAACAGCCCAGGTGGGATGCATGAGGCAAGTGCTTCGGCCTGGTGCACTGGGAAGACCCAGAGGAATCGGGTGGAGAGGGAGGTGGGAGAGGGGATCGGGATGGGGAATACATGTAACTCCATGGCTGATTCATGTCAATGTATGACAAAAACCACTACAATATTGTAAAGTAATTAGCCCCCAACTAATAAAAATAAATGAAAAAAAAATTCCTAGAAAATTCTTCGAGAAATTCTGCAGTGCTCCCTCTGGCCATCCTGTACCCAGAATGCGGGTGCAGTCCTCACAGCTGGCACCACACATGGGGTACAGGGCGTGGTGGGTAGGAATTTGAATCATCATCGCTGTATCTTCCTGCAAAGCAGCAACTTCTTTCCTTATCAAGCTTCCCCCTGGTTGTAAATTTTGACTAGACACCAGAGTTCTGCAAAAAACATGAATCTGACAGCTTTTACCAGCTCATCTCAGTTTTTGTTTTTTTTTTTTATAAAAGGACAACATTACTGTGGTATTTTAGTCTATTCATTTAAAAAAAAATTTTTTATTTATCTGTTTGAGATTGGATTAGTTCTGTTTTTCAAGTTCACTTTATCTGTCCTCTGTCTACTCCATTCTGCTACTGAACTCATCCACTGAGTTTTTTCTTAAGTAGACTTTCTTTTTTAGAGAAGTTTTAGGTTCACAGCAGAATCCAGCAGAAAGTACAAGAGTTTTATGCTTCTCCTACTATCAACACCCCTCCGCCACCCCAGAGTGGTACATTTGTTACAATCGAGGAATCTGTTTCGACACATCATTATCCACTGAAGTCCATGGTTTACATCAGGGTTGATTCTTGGTGTTGTACATTCTATGGGTTTTGAAAAATATATAATATTATGTGCTCATCATTATAGTATCATACAGAATTGTTTCACTGCCCTAGAAATCCTCTGCGGTTTTCTTACTCACCCCGACCTCCTTTCTAGTCCCTGGCCACCACTGATCTTTTTACTATTTCTGAAGTTTTTGCCCTTCCAAAATGTCATATAGTTGGAATCATACAGATTTTCAGATTTGGCTTCTTTCATTTAGTAATACACATATAAGAGTGTTCTGCATCTCCCCCACACACCCTGTGTCTTTTCAGGGCTTGATAACTCATTTCTTTTTTAGTCAGTTCAGTTCAGTCGCTCAGTCATGCCCTATACCTGCTACTATTTACTCTTCAGAGTCCTGGAATAACTTCCTCATGTAGTGTTTCATGTTTGAAAGCTGTATTCAGTGGGAGAGTCAGATAGAATAT
The DNA here is from genome assembly GCF_963930625.1 of Muntiacus reevesi. NCBI lineage: Eukaryota > Metazoa > Chordata > Mammalia > Artiodactyla > Cervidae > Muntiacus > Muntiacus reevesi. The sequence continues at coordinate 96,386,704 of NC_089254.1, read as the reverse complement.
GCTTACTTCATCTTACCTAGAGTGAGAACCCTCACCTATTTCTAAAATTAATTTTTAATTTATTACACATGTTGACTAAATTGATGTGAATTTACATATTGGATTGCTTTTCTTGTGAGAAATGGCTGAAGCTACTCTTTATATATCGACACTTTCAAAATAAATTGACCTAATTTAAGATAACTCATTTTCATTCAGTAAAAGAACTGCTTGTGAATTATTACTTTGCTGTTATGAATTCATGAATAATTTTACTGATTACAATAATGGTTATTTTTGAGTATTTACTATGTCCTTTACTTGGGTTTTCTTATTATTTAACTTTCACAGTTTTATGTGATGTGTGTCCTGAGTTGTACGGAATCCCCCAAAAGCTCATGCTCACCCAAGCCCTCAGTGTGTGACCTTATTTAGAAATAGAACTTTTCAGATATGATTAGTTTAGTCATAATGATATAAAATCACTTATTTACAAAATAGAAATGACTCACAGATATAGAAAACAAACTTCTGGTTACCAGAGGGAATAGTGGGATGGGGGGAGACAAATTAGGAGTTGAGGATTAATGTACGCAACACTACTCTGTGTAAAAATAGACTAAAAAAAAACAAGTACTTGGTGTATAGCACAGGGGACTATATTTAATGTCTTATAATATTCCATGATGGAATATATATGTACATATATATATATATGAAACTGAATCACTTTGCTGTATACTTGAAGCTAACACAGCATTGTAAGTTAACTATAATTTTTAAAATAGTAAAACAAAAAAAAGAGAGAGAGATAAAGTCATAATGGATTTGACTGAACTATAATCCAATGACTGACGTAAGAAAACAGATACAGACACTTAAGAGAGAATGTCATGTATTGATAGAGGCAGAGATTGGAGTATGGATCTACAAGTCAAAGAATACCACAGATTGTTGGCAATCCTCCCTCATAGCTCAGTCGGCAAAGAATCTGCCTGCAATGCAGAAGACTCGGGTTTGATTCCTGCGCGGGGAAGATCCCCTGGAGAAGGAAATGGCAACCCACTCCACTATTCTTGCCTGGAGAATCCCATGGACAGAGAAGACTGGTGGGCTGCAGTCCATGGGGTCGCAAGACATGACTGAGTGACTTTCATTAAGAAGAAGAAAAGGGTTTCTATCTAGAGCCTTCAGAGGGAGTACAGGCCTGCTGATATCTTAGTTTTGGGCTTTTAGACTGCAGAATTCTCAAAGAATAAATTTCTTTTGTTTTAAGCTACCCAGTTTGTGGTAATCGATAATGGCCACCTACAGAAACGAATGCAGTTGGTGATATTATTATAGGAAGGATCTTGAGGTCAACACAATTTCCTTGTCAAAAACTGCTGAATAACAGGAAGAATTGTCAGTCTGTCTGACTCCAGAGCTCACACTTTTGTTTAATGCCCTCTGGTAAACCTAAAGGACCTGTACTGTTGACAAATCAATCAGCCACAGAAAGTCTTTTAGAGACAGTGTGCTAATAACTAACTTATCTGACAGAAAAAATGCCTGAAGAACTATGGACAGTGGTTCGTAACATTATACAGGAGGTACTGATCAAAACCATACCCAAGAAAAAGAAACACAAAAAGGCAAAATGGTTGTCTGAGGAGGGCTTACAAAGAGCTGAGAAAAGGGAGTGAAAGGCAAAGGAGAAAAGAAAAGATATACCTGCCTACATGCAGAGTTCCAAAGAATAGCAAGGAGAGATGAGAAAGCCTTCATAAGTGATCAATGCAAAGAAATAGAGGAAAACAATAGAATGGGAAAGACTAGAGATCTCTTCAAGAAAATTAGGGATACAAAGGGAACATTTCATGCAAAGATGGGCACAATAAAGGACAGAAATAGTATGGACCTAACAGAAGTAGAAGATGTTAAGAAGAGGTGGCAAGAATACACAGGAGAACTATACCAAAAAGGTCTTAATGACCCATATAACCACAATGGTGTGATCATTCACCTGAAGCCAGAAATCCTGAAGTGTGAAGTCAGGTGAGCCTTGGGAAACATCACTATGAATAAAGCTAGTGGAGGTGATGGAATTCCAGTCAAGCTATTTCATTCTAAAAGATGATGTTGTGAAAGTGCTGCATTCAGTATGCCAGCAAATCTGGAAAACTCAGCAGTGGCCACAGGACTGGAAAGGGTCAGTTTTCATTCCAATCCCAAAGAAAAGCAATGCCAAAGAATGTTCAGACTACCACTCAATTGCACTCATCTCACATGCTAGCAAAATAATGCTCAAAATTCTCCAAGCAAGGCTTCGACAGAACATGAACCAAGAAATTCCAGATGTTGAAGCTGGATTTAGAAAAGGCAGAAGAACCAGAGATCAAATTGTCAACATCAGTTCAATCATCCAAAAAGCAAGATAGTTCCAGAAAAGCATCTACTTCTGACTTATTGACTACACTAAAGCCTTTGACTGTGTGAATCACAACAAACTGTGGAAAATTCTTCAAGAGACGGGAATACCAGACCACCTGACCTGCCTCCTGAGAAATATGTGTGCAGGTCAAGAAGCAACAGTTAGAACCAGAGATGGAACAATGGACTGATTCCAAATTGGGAAAGGAGTATGTCAAGGCCGTATATTGTCACCTGTTTATTTAACTTTAATGCAGAGTACATCATGAGAAATGCTGGACTGGATGAAACACAAATTGGAATCAAGATTGCCAGGAGAAACATCAGTAACCTCAGATATGCAGATGATACCACTTTTATGACAAAAAGCAAAGAGGAACTAAAGAGCCTCTTGATGAAAGTGAAAGAAGAGAGTGAAAAAGTTGGCTTAAAACTCAACATTAAGAAAATTAAGATCATGGTATTTGGTCCCATCACTTCATGGCAAATAGATGTGGAAACAATGGAAATAGTGACAGACTTTATTTTCTTGGGCTTCAAAATCAATGCATATGGTGACTACAGCCATGAAATTAAACGATGCTTGCTCCTTGGGAAAAAAGTTATGACCAACCTAGACAACATATTAAAAAGCAGAGACATTACTTTGCCAACAAAGGTCCAACTAGTCAAAGCTATGGTTTTTCCAGTAGTCATGTATGGATGTGAGAGTTGGACTATAGAGAAAGCTGAGTGCCGAAGAATTGATGTTTATGAACTGTGGTGTTGGAAAGGACTCTTGAGAGTCCCTTGGACTGCAAGGAGATCCAACCAGTCCATCTGAAGGAAATCAGTCCTGAATATTCATTGGAAGGACTGATGCTGAAGCTGAAGCTTCAATACTTTGGCCACCTGATGTGAAGAACTGACTCATTGGAAAAGACTCTGATGCTGGGAAAGATTGAAGGCGGGAGGAGAAGGGGACAACAGAGGATGATATATGGTTGGATGGCATCACCAACTTGATGGACATGAGTTTGAACAAGCTCTGGGAGTTGGTGATGGACAGGGAAGCCTGGTGTGCTGCAGTCCATTGGGTTGCAGAGAGTCAGACACGACTGAGGGACTAAACTGAACTGAGTGACTAATTCAAATTCATCAGTTAAAATCAGTCAGCCACAAAGAAGTATTTTAAATATACCTGGCAAATGACTATCTCAAACAAGTCTTAGTTAAATGAAAATAAATTCAAACCTTCATATATATATATAATGCTTATAAGGTGAACTAGAAACTATTATCATTGTAGTCTGTTGATAGAAAAACCCTTGCATTTGATCAGATCAAAGATAAAAGTTTATCTGTTTCCGGGATAGCTAATATCAATAATCATTGTAACAACAAAAATGGTGATAAAAATATCTTGTGTATATCGTATGTCAGGGGCTTTGAAAGTTGCTCAGTTGGGTCTGACTCTTTGTGACCCCATAGACTATACCATCCATGGAATTCTCCAGGTCAGAATTCTGAAGTGGCTAGTCGTTCCCTTCTCTTCCCAATCCAGGGATTGAACCCAGGTCTCCTGCATTGCAGATGGATTCTTTACCAGCTGAGTCACCAGGGAAGCCCAGTGAAAGTTGCTCAGTGCTTTACATGGTCCCATTTAGTAAATTATTTAGTGGTGCCATTGGTCAAAGACCACTAGGAAAATATCTGTAGAAAAATAAAGTCAGTATCATTAGCTTCCTGTGGCAAGACTTGCAATCTGCAGGGAAGCACAGGATGTATTAGAAAGGGCTGATTGTAGGAACTGGGCGTCTGCTAGGTAATTTGGGGGGCAGACTTGAGGATGCAGGTGTGTGTCCATGCGTGCATGCACCTTCATAAAGGCAGTATAGTGATTGGGTACTTTAAGAGTTTTTTTCTAGGAAGCAGAAGGAACAGAACGTGGTTAGAGCTGCCATTGGAAAAAAAATAGGAGTTGCTCATTAGCCGAAGATGGGATATTTGGTAATTTTTGTGATTGCCTAGTGACTCTGTTGTTATTGTTTGGTTGCTAAGTCATGTCCAACTCTTCATGACCCCATGGACTACAGCACACGACAGGCTACCCTTCCTTCATTATCTCCAGGAGTTTGCTCAAACTCATGTCCATTGAGTTGGTGATGCCGTCCAACCATCTCATCCTCTCTTGCCCCCTTCTCCTCCTTCCCTCAATCTTTCCCAGCATCAGGGTCTTTTCAAATGAGTCAGTTCTTCACATCAGGTGCCCAAAGATTGGAACTTCAGCTTTAGTATCAGTTCTTCCAATGAATATTCAGGGTTGATCCCCTTTAGGATTGACTGGTTTGATCTCCTTGCTGTCCAAAGGACTCAAGAGTCTTCTCTAGCACCACAGTTTGAAAGCATCAATTCTTCAGCACTCAGCTCTAGCGTCTCTTCTCAGGCATAATTATGTGATGAACTTAGTTTCTTCTTATTCCATGAAGAGTCCTCATTTGATTTTGATAATCTGAAAGTATTTAGATTTAGTAGGAGAGCAGTATTGCTTAGCGGTAGAAATGGGCCAGCTCACAACTGATAGGTATTGGGCTGGTTTTTGTGTTTTTCTTTCTTCAGTCCCTACTTCTGGACAAGGACCAACAAAGCCAGGCTATTGTCGTTGTTCAGTTGCCCAGTCGTGCCTGAGTCTTTGTGACCCCATGAATGGCAGCATGCCAGGCTTCCATGGAATATTAATCTTTGACATTCAGAACTTTCCCACTGTCAAAATTCTTCTGGTTCGATTGTTTGGGGAATGTTACCTCTAAGTTGGACAAGGGTTGGTCCCTCCTGATCTTCTGTTGTAGAATGAATTTTTGAATCATCTGATATTAAAGTGCTATACAGTTTCATTTAAGACTCTAGACAGGATGCATTGACCAACTGGGATTCAGGCAATTATCAGAAAATTTTTTATCAGTTTGTTATAGACTATTCATCAAGGGGTCTAGATGACTAAACCCGAGTCTCAAAAATGTGCTTAAAAATCTAGTTGGGTCTATTGTAGCATTTATGTATTTGCATCATGGTATATTTGTTCTGGAATAAACCCTCTCTTGGTTAGTCAAGAAGAAATCAAGGGATATGTGACTGTCTCTGAATTTAAACCATTTAAATTAAGGGACATGAATTTGAGCAAATTCCAGGAGATCGTGGAGGACAGAGGTGTGAGGCATGCTACAATCCGTGGGGTCACAAAGAGTCAGACAAGACTTAGGGATTGAACAAAACAATGGGCCTCTAGTGGTACTAGTGGTAGTATCCATTAAGGAATTATACTTTGGGTGGGGGGCGGAGGGCACAGATTCTATGGACAGTAAAATTTTGCTTATCTCAACAGGAGTGCTTATCTTAACTGGGCCCTAAGGGCAGACATATTTTGAGTGAAGTTAACCAATTTCTACCAAGCAGGATACAGCGACTCTGAAGAGAACACACTGACCTTTGCAGTGAGGGTGGTTCCTGTTTCCCAGTAAACTAGGTTTGGTGGGCAGGGTTCAATGACCTCACAAGAAGTGTTTGTTTATGTGGATGTGAAATCCAATTTTTACAAGGTTGATGGTTGGATTCATAGGATGAGATTCATATTATGAACATGGATTCATAGGATGAGATTCATATTATGAACATGGATTCTCATAAGTTATCTAGTGTGAGAGGAATTTTAGATGAAGTCTGCATAAGGAAGTCTATCCTGATTATTATTATTTTTTTTTACAAATGGCTATTGATCTACCAATTAGATTTACAGCAGTGGCTATGGTCTGAGAAAAATGCGTAAGAATGTTTTGTCTCTCCTTAAATGGCACCAAAAGATCACAGGGGTTTAGAAGGAAGAAAATGAAATATTAGGATGCTTTTGTCATTTTCTAGGGAGCTACAATGTATGCTATGAGGCAAGATTAGTAAAAAAAAAAAAAAAAAAATCAGACTCAAAGAAAAAGGGCATGAGTTTCCTGAAATTGAATCTTGTTTAAAAGATTTGAGCAGAAACTGTCTACTGTGTGTAATCATTAGTTTCAGCTGAGGGTTTTGAGTCAACTGTTATTTGGGGGGATTGTCTACTTCTGGGAGATTTCAAAGAACTCTCAGCTTGAGGTCTACCAATGAAATGGAAGTCTGATGATTTAGAGAAACTGGGGTAAGTTTTTTAAATGAAAAATATGAATCCAAGGATCACTTCCTTGGAGTTTTATTACTGTGTTAATCATTAATGGTGACTGATAAGGACCTATTTGTTGGAGCCAAGGCAAATCTCCCTTTGTTATCTTTTCCAGAAGACTCAATTTTCAAATTTCAAATCATTCAGAGATTCCTTCTGTGGTTAATTTGGAAAGGCCACTTTCTGTTTCTGTTTAATGATAACATTAGTTATCTGCTTGCCGTAAGGCAAAGACAACGATTAGAGTGAAATTTCCAATCTTTTAAAATTTCTGACAATTTTCAGTTTTAGAATTCCTTGGCTTTCTCCACATTTTTGTAAAGATGAAGGATAAAGATAATGAGCAAAAAGCAAAATTCTTCAAAGTTCTTTAATCATCTGAGAAGAAAAGTTTAGTCTATCTTAAAAATAAGCAAATAATGATAAAAGCATAGTGATCGGATCAATATTTGCTCTTTTATTTCATGCTAACTGGCAGGATGGCCCAGGTAACTGCTATCTGAAGTGAATTTTCTTATTGAATCTGGGTGCATAACTTGCTTGACAACTGCTAATTTTTGTGTTTAAGTATGAGATAGTAATAGAAAAAAATTAAATTAGGGTTACCAAAAGGTTCATTATTATGTTTGTTTGATTACTGAAAGGATTCACAGGGCTCAGTTTATACTCACAGGCAACAAATATAACAAAATAAGAGCTATATGTATTATATATTATAGCAATAACAGCAGGAGAAGTATATGCACTGGGGGTTGGGTAGGCTGGGGATCTTGGTTTCAGGCTTCCTTACCTCTTTCACCACTGAGTTGCCCAGGATATATTTTGTCTTTAGGTTTTGAACCTTCACTGTCATGTGTGTGAAGCATCTTGGTGCCACCTCAGTGCCAAATCCTGTTCCAGCTAAGCTGGTTGGTGGCTCAGGCATATTCAAGCAGCATGATCACTCTGAATTGGCAACTCCCAAATCAGGCGCAAGTTATAAATCCAATTATTATTGCTGAACCCTGCTGATGGGCTGGTATGTCTGTCCCCAAATTACTCAAATCCATGGATACAGAAACTTTACTAGGTTGGTACAAAGGTAATTGTGGGTTTTGGGTCATGAAATTTGAATCATATAACTAGGCTCAAACACATCTTTATTAATCAAAATGGGAACCATTGCAATCAACACATTTTTGCCAAGGAGAAATAATCTTGTTTATTCCTGTAGCATAAAAAAATCTATGCTTTGGGATTTGATGAACTCTTTTTTTGCCTCCTGTTGGTTGTGTAAATCTTTTCCCTTCAAAAAATTGTTGAGATGCTTGAAGAAGTGGTAGTCAGTTGGTGGGAGGTCAGGTGAACATGGCGAATGAGGCAAAACTTCGTAGCCCAATTTGTTCAATGAAGCATTGGTGTGCAACATGAAGTCATCAGGTGTTGTGAAGAACTGGACCCTTTTCTGTTGACCAATGCTGGCTGTAGGTGTTGTAGTTTTCGGTGAAGCTCATCAATTTGCTGAGCAGACTTCTCAGACATAATGGTTTCGCCAGGATTCAGAAAGCTGTAGTGGATCACACAGGCAGCAGACCACCAAACAATGACCGTGACCCTTCTTGGGTGCAAGTTTGGTTTTGGGAAATGGTTTGGAGCTTCTTCTCGGTCCAACCACTGAGCTGGTCATCGCTGATTGTTGTATAAATCCGCTTTTCATCACACATCACAATCTGATCAAGAAATGGTTCATTGCTGTTGCATAGAATAAGAGAAGATAACACTTGAAAATGATGATTTTTTTATTTTCGGTCAGATCTTGAGGCAGCCACTTATCGAGCTCTCTCACCTTTCCAGTTTGCTTCAAATGCTGAATGATCATAGAATGGTCAATGATGAGTTCTTTGGCAACCTCTCATGTGCTTCTAAGAGAATAAGCTTCAGTAATTGCTCTCAGTTGGTCCTTGTCAACTTCTGATGGCCCACCCCTGCACTTCTCATCTTTAAGGCCCTCATCTCCTTTGCAAAATGTCTTGCAACAACACTGCACTGTACACTCATTATCAGTTCCTGGGCCAAATGCATTGGTGATGTTGCAAGTTGTTTCTGCTCTGCTGCTTTATGACCTGTTTTGAACTTGAATAAGAAAATCGCTTGAATCTGCTTTTTGTCTAACATCATTTCCCTAGTCTAAAATAAATATAAAATAAATAGCAAGTAATAAGTCATTAAAAAGACAAAAAGTGAGAAACACACATTAAAATGATAAATAAAACAACCATATTTATTTAAGAATGTATTTCAATACCAAATGGCAAAGTTGAACACTGCAAAACCACAATTACTTTTGCACCAATCTAATACGTCATAGTCCATCCTAAAGGAGATCAGTCCTGGGTGTTCATTGGAAGGACTGATGCTGAAGCTGAAACTCCAGTACTTTGGCCACCTCATGCGAAGAGTTGACTCATTGGAAAAGACCCTGATGCCGGGAGGGATTGGGGGCAGGAGGAGAAGGGGATGACAGAGGATGAGATGGCTGGATGGCAACACTGACTCGATGGACATGGGTTTGGGTAAACTCCAGGAGTTGGTGATGGACAGGGAGGCCTGGTGTGCTGTGATTCATGAGGTCGCAAAGAGTTGGACACGACTAAGTGACACTGAACTGAACTGAACTGAATATGTCATACATCTGTTAGTGTTGCCAAGAGTCACTATCATGCTCCAAGCAGTTTTGGAAATAAGCATTTGGCTAATTCAGATCACTTGGGATTAATCCAAAGGTACTATTCAAAGGTCTAGATAAGGCACAGGTAATCCTTACACAGATTAAACAATCAAGGGATTTTTCTTGGGAATTCCCTGGTGATCCAGAGTAGGACTCTGCCATTTTACTGCTGAGAGTCCAGGTTTAATCCTTGGTCTGGGAATTAAGATCCCACAAGCTGTGGTGCATGGCCAAAAAACAAAAAAAACAATCAAGGGATTTTTCTTGCTCAAGTGTGGAAGGGGATTGTTGGGTTCCAGATGCTACAGCTATGGATAGTTTGATATGTGAAGAAGAATCAATGATGACAATAACTTGTCTCTGGGCCTTTAATTTATCCTATAAACATATTATAATTATTTCCAACTGACAAGTCATTTAAGTTTAAAATCCAGGAAATCAATCTTTTAATACAGAATTACTAAAAAGCAAAGATATCACTTTGTCAACAAAGCTCCATATAGTGAAAGCTATGGCTTTTCCAATAGTCATGTATGGATGTGAGAGTTGGACCATAAAGGAGGCTGAGTTCAAAATTGATGCTTTTGAACTGCGGTGCTGGAGAAGACTCTTGAGAGTTCCTCGGACAACAAGGAGATCAAACCAGTCAATCCTGAAGGAATTCTACCCTGAATGTTCATTGGAAGGACTGATGCTGAAGCTGAAGCTTCAACACTTTGGCTACCCGATACAAAGATCTGACTCAAAGGAAAAGACCCTGATGCTGGGAAAGACTGAAGACAAAAGGAGAAGAGGGCAGCAGAGGGGATAGCATTAGATACCATCTCCAACTCAATGGACATGAATCTGAGCAAACTCCGAGAGACAGTGAAGGACAAGGAAGCCTGACGTGTTGTAGTTCATGGGGTCGCAAGGAGTTGGATATGACTTAGAGACTGAACAACAACTTCACCAGCCCTCTATTTAATAATATGTATGTTTCTTTTAGCCTGAAAAGTATACAATTGTTGATACGTGCTAACATTAATACATTTTATTTATTCATAATTAACCTGGGAATGCAAATTTTCATTTTGATTTATTAGATTCCCCCCTACCCCCCACTTTTTATTTTAAGTTTTGTAAACAAGAGTTTGTACAGTTGTTGCAACTTAATGAAAATTTGGAGAATGCCCCAGCAAACCTTATTATTTTTATCTATTTTTTTAAATTAAATTTTGTGGTACTCAGTGGTCTTTTCAGGAAACTCAATGACATGTTAGTCATCAAAAGACATTTTAATTAAAAAAAAAGTCCCAACTTGGTACATCGGAAAGGACTCATGAGACCCCCAGAGTCAAGTCAGGTGATGCTTTGATTTAGAGGTGAAGGACAGAGGGAAGCAAGCAGTGCAGGCGAGAACGACAGGTTGGAGGAGCGGCCCCCCAGACACAAGCTCCCCAGGGTACACGTGCACACACATAGCATGCCTGGTGTCCTGGCAGAACCACCACCATCTGAGGCGTGTCTTAGCCTCAGCTGGAGCTCAAGACCGAAGTTCCAGAATGGATGTTTATGACTCTGGCCAGCTAACTTAGCTGATTGGGCTAGTTGCACATCATCAGTAAAGAGACTGATCTTGGGGATAGAGCTGATTTCTAAGTGAGTTTCTTTCTTTAACTCACAGACCATAAAATTGACCCCTTTTTTGGCCAAGCATCAAAAATGTCATCCAGGACTTCCCTGGATGGTCCAGTGGTAAAGAATCCTCCTTGCAGTGCAGGGGACATGGGTTCCATCCCTGGGTCAGGCAGGGCAACTAAGTCTATGTGCCATAACTACTGAAGCCTGTGCGGCCTAGAGCCTCTGCTCTGTAACAAGAGAATTCAAGGCAAGGAGAAGCCTGCACACTGCAACTAAAGAGTATCCCCCGCTCTCTGCAACACAGAAAGCCCTGCACGCAGCCAGGAAGACCCAGCGCAGACCAAAAAACAAAAAAATGTCATCCAGGAGATCGAGATAAAAATAGTTTCTCCATTCCATCTGTAAAGCAATTGTATTGTCCATATAGTTTTTTTTTTTTTTTTTTTTGTCCATATAGTTTTATTTTTCTGAATTTGGGACCCACATTTGAGAAAGGCAAATCAAGAATGTCTAGAGGATAAAAGTTCTAAGCATAAGACATAAGTTTCTAGAAGCAAGCACAAGTTATAGGGAATGTTTTATATTGTCCAGGCATTATTTTTAAAGCAAATCACAACCAGAAACAACCATTAGTGGAAACTGTAACCTCTTTTAAGCAATAAGAGACTTTTTAAAACAATGGTTTCAGGGTTTCCCTGGTAGCTCAGTGGTAAAGAATCCTCCTGCCAATGCAGGAGACACGGGTTCATTCTCTGGTCCCAGAAGATCCCACATACTGGTGAGCAACTAAGCCCGAACGCCACAGCTATTGAGCCTGTGCTCCGCAACAAGAGCTGGCACTGCAATGAGAGGTCCCTGCTCACCGCAATTGGAGAAAAAGCCCACACAGGAACGAAGACCCAACACAGCCAAAAGTAAGTAAGTAAATAACATTTTAAAAAATGGTTTAAGAACATGCCAGAATTAATCAGGGCTGACAGGGAGGCCTGGCGTGCTGCGATTCATGGGGTCGCAAAGAGTCGGACACGACTGAGCGACTGAAATGAACTGAACTGAACAGAATGCTATGACAATAAAAAGACATTTTTAATAGAAAAAAAAGTTCCTTTTTACTATGGCACAAAATAACAAGTCATTTACAGAAAGACAACCCACATTGTAATTTTCTTCTTTGGATCAATATTCATGTAATAATTTGTAATAAAATAACAGATTTATTAACATGTAAGTATTTAAATGTAAGTATTAAGGAAACTATAAGCAAGGTGAAAAGACAGCCTTCAGAATGGGAGAAAATAATAGCAAATGAAGAAACAGACAAAGGATTAATCTCAAAAATATACAAGCAACTCCTGAAGCTCAATTCCAGAAAAATAAATGACCCAATCAAAAAATGGGCCAAATATCTAAACAGACATTTCTCCAAAGAAGACATACAGATGGCTAACAAATACATGAAAAGATGCTCAACATCACTCATTATTAGAGAAATGCAAATCAAAACCACAATGAGGTACCATTACACGCCAGTCAGAATGGCTGCTATCCAAAGGTCTACAAGCAATAAATGCTGGAGAGGGTGTGGAGAAAAGGGAACCCTCTCACACTGTTGGTGGGAATGCAAACTAGTACAGCCACTATGGAGAACAGTGTGGAGATTCCTTAAAAAACTGGAAATAGAACTGCCATATGACCCAGCAATCCCACTCCTGGGCATACACACAGAGGAAACCAGATCTGAAAGAGACACGTCCACCCCAATGTTCATTACAGCACTGTTTACAATAGCCAGGACATGGAAGCAACCTAGATGCCCATCAGCAGATGAATGGATAAGGAAGCTGTGGTACATATACACCGTGGAATATTACTCAGCCATTAAAAAGAATTCATTTGAAGCAGTTCTAATGAGATGGATGAAACTGGAGCCCATTATACAGAGTGAAGTAAGCCAGAAAGATAAAGAACATTACAGCATACTAACACATATATATGGAAGTTAGAAAGATGGTAACGATAACCCTATATGCAAAACAGAAAAAGAGACACAGATGTACAGAACAGACTTTTGGACTCTGTGGGAGAAGGCGAGGGTGGGATGTTTCAAGAGAACAGCATCAAAACATGTATATTATCTATAGTGAAACAGATCACCAGCCCAGGTGGGATGCATGAGACAAGTGCTCGGGCCTGGTGCACTGGGAAGACCCAGAGGAATCGGGTGGAGAGGAAGATGGGAGGGGGGATCGGGATGGGGAATACATGTAACTCCATGGCTGATTCATGTCAATGTATGACAAAACCCACTACAATATTGTAAAGTAATTAGCCCCCAACTAATAAAAATAAATGAAAAAAAAAATAAAATTAAAAAAAAAAAACTTTGTGGAACCAGCTGTACCATTTTATTTGTTCCCTTCTTAATAGGTGAAAGAAATCTTTGATATTATACTTCATATTATACTTATATATTATATATAATATATTATTATAGTTCATATTATACTTGTATGAGTCATATTTTCAACATTTTGAAAATTATAGTTTGACAGTATATTTGTAGAAAATCAGTTCAGTTCAGTCGCTCAGACTCTTTGCGACCCCATGAATCACAGCACACCAGGCCTCCCTGTCCATCACCAACTCCCAGTGTCTACCCAAACTCATGTCCATCGAGTTGGTGATGCCATCCAGCCATTTCATCCTCTGTCGTCCCCTTCTCCTCCTGCCCCCAATCCTTCCAAGCATTAGGGTCTTTTCCAATGAGTCAACTCTTCACATGAGGTGGCCAAAGTATTGGAGTTTCAGCTTCAGCATCAGTCCTTCCAATGAACACCCAGGACTGATCTCCTTTAGGATGGACTGGTTGGATCTCCTTGCAGTCCAAGGGACTCTCAAGAATCTTCTCCAACACCACAGTTCAAAAGCATAGTCCTGTCCTTAAATTTGGTGCCCAAATTTAGGGGTAAAGGTAAATTTGTTTTAAGTAATACACTCAACAAGTGGTCATTCATTATGTAACACAAGTCTCTGGAAATTAGAAGGGCTTTTTTAGCCACTTTACTCAAGATTTTATGGGAGACTACTAGAAAGAGCAAGACTATGATGCTAGTGTAGCATTTGAGTCTCTCCAAATATAGAAGAAAAATTCCCCATGTTCAAAATCTAAAGACAACAATAATAAAACTCTTGTGTGTCATCTATTTAGGACTTTAATTAGGGTTTAGGACTGATGTTCCTAACTATGAACAGTTTCTCAAAAAAAATTGAAGAACATAAGAAAGGACTTGAAACAATGAATATTCTTTTTAGAAAATGATACAAATGAACTTATTTACAAAACAGAAACAGACTCACAGACTTAGAGAATGAACTTCTGCTTACAGGGTAGGGCTGGGGGGAGGTGGGGAAGAGGGATAGTTACGGAGTTTGGGATGGACATGTACACAATGTGATATTTAAAATAGATAACCAACAAGGACCTACTGTATAGCACAGGGAACTCTGCTCAGTATTGTGTAACAACCTAAACTGGAAAAGAATTTGAAAAAGAACGGATAATATATGTGTGTAACTGAATCACTCTGCTCTACATCTGAAACTAGCCCAGCACTGTTAATAAACTATATTCCAATATATTATAAAATAAAGTTTTAAAATTATTGAATATTCAGATTAAAAGAAATTAAATGGCCCTTAAACATGTTAAAAGTAGTTCAACTTCTCTCACAATAATAGAAATGCAAATTAAAACTAAATAGATCTTATTTTTCACATGTCAGACTGGAAAATATCTGCCCCATTGAGAGGCTGTGTCTGAGAGGCAGGCACTGTCACACTTTGATGAAGGGTATACAAGGGGTACACCCCTATGTACCTCTAGGAAGGGAAATTTGGCAATGTCCAGAAAAATCACATACACATGTGCTCATCAATCTAGCAATTATTGTCCTGGGAATATAGCCACAGATACAATGGCAAAGACATAAAATTATGTGTGCGTAAGTGTATGAATGTGAGAGTTGGACTGTGAAGAAAGTTGAGCGCTGAAGAATTGATGCTTTTGAACTATGGTGTTGGAGAAGACTCTTCAGAGTCCCTTGGACTGCAAGGAGATCTAACCAGTCCATCTTAAAGGAGCTCAGTCCTGGGTGTTCATTGGAAGGACTGATGCTGAAGCTGAAACTCCAGTACTTTGGCCATCTCATGAGAAGAGTTGATTCACTGGAAAAGACCCTGATGCTGGGAGGGATCGGGGGCAGGAGGAGAAGGGGATGACAGAGGATGAGATGGTTGGATGGCATCACCAACTCGATGGGCATGAGTTTGAGTAAACTCTGGGAGGTGGTGATGGACAGGGAGACCTGGTGTGCTGTGATTCATGGGGTCGCAAAGAGTTGGACACAACTGAGCAACTGAACTGAAGTATTCACTGCATAAATTATTCATATTCTCAAAACACTAGAAAAAAATCAAAAGACCTATGTGACAAGGACTATTTGCTGGCTCCGTGGCTGGGTCTTCAGTTGTCTATTCCAACTTTATTTAGCTAGATGCTTCTGGTTGATGATTAGACATCAACCAGAAGACCATGACTTGTATGAACATAAATCTATTGACATGCTTTCTTTTCAAATAAATACGATCTTTGGTCAGAGACACTGCTGTTTGGTAAGTAATAACAATACAGGCAGATTCTGTAAATATTTTTATTCTGGAAGAAGTGCTGTGAGCAAGGAATGCATGTCTCAGCCGAAGTGTCAAATTTCAATGAGGACACTGTCTCCTCTTTGGTAGAAGGGGTCTGGTGTAGTCAATCCATTACCGATAAAACCAACACGGCCCTCAGAGAATAGATTAATTTCTGCCTTTGTCCTGTTTGGTACTAAGAAACAGCTCATTCTCTAGGCATCTATACAACTAGCTAGACATCCCTCATGAGACTATTTCTCCTTTCACACAAAGTGGGCAACTAGATATATTTGCAACATTCCACCCACTGGGAGGATTTTCTTTCACATATATCTTCAGGGCTACTGTGGAGTAAGACCACAGTGTAGCAGTCATCCTGTAAGCAGGCATCTTAACAAGGGTGCATTTTACTGTATTTAAATTACACTTCAATAAAATTGATTGAAATGTATCAGTTGTAACCTCTTCTAAGAGGTTAAATTTTAACTCCATTTACCACTCTTGTGATTTTTATATTATTGTTATCATGTACTTAGAAGACTCTTTAGAGGCCCTTGAACTGCAAGGAGGTCAAACCAGTCAACCCTAAAGGAAATCAACCCTAAATATTCATTGGAAGGACCATTGCTGAAGCTGAAACTCCAACACTTTAGCCACCTGATGTGAAGAGCCTGCCTCTTGACAAGATGGCATTTACCTTTGCTTTGACTTTATATGGGGCTTCCCTTGTGGCTCTGCTGGTAAAGAATTTGCCTGCAACGAGGGAGACCTGGGTTCGATCCCCAGGCTGGGAAGATCCCCTGGAGAAAGAAAAGGCAACCCACTCCAGTATTCTGGCCTGGAGAATTCCATGGACTATAGAGTCTGTGGGGGTCATAAAGAGTTGGACACTACTGAGTGCCTTTCACTTGGCTTTATATGATGTTTATTAAGTAAATGTGACTTTGATCTGGGAGTAAATGTGACCCTATTCCAGGATTTTGGGGCCAAGGGTCAGGTAACTGAATAAATATAATTGTGAACACTTTTTTTTTTCATAAACTCTGCTGAATAATGCAATGTTGTAGAAGAAGGAAATGTTTTGTTGAACAGGACCTATAATAATTGACTTATGTCTATGTCTTTCTTAGAAATGAACTCTTAGGGGTGAGGTACACGGTCTGGAAAGTTTTGAATCCTCATTGAATGGCATAGTTTCTACTATATAAAAGAGGCTGGAAAAAAAGATTTATTTGAATTCAGTTTACATAGATGGTCCAGCCTTTGGATAATGAAGCTTAGAACTTCAGAGTTGGAATAAACTTTGAAAACATGCTGCAATATTAACAGAATAACACAGTATTAATGTCCTAATTTCTATTCTTAAAATTTTTGGCCTTCTGAATGGCTACAATCGGTTGCCTATATGCAGTCAGTGCCTTTTGATTTTGAAAGAGTTGTTTTCAGTCATGTCCAGCTCTTTGCAGCACCATGGACTGCTGCACGCCAGGCTCCCCTGTCCTTAACTATCTCCAGGACTTTGCTCAAATTCACGTCCATTGAGTCTGTGATGCCATCCAATCATCTCATCCTCTGTCGTCCCCCTCTCCTCTCGCCTTCAATCTTTCCAAGCATCAGGGTTTTTCAAATGAGTCAGTTCTTCTCATCAGGTGGCCAAAGTATTGGAGTTTCAGATTCAGCATTGGTCCTTCCAATGAATATTCAGGACTGATTTCCTTTCGGATTGACTGATTTGATCTCCTTGCAGTCCAAGGGACTCAAGCGTCCTCTCCAACACCACAGTTCAAAAACATCAATTCTTTAGCATTCAGCTTTCTTTATAGTCCAACTCTCACATCCATACATGACTACTGGAAAAAAACAAAGCTTTGACTAGTTGGACCTTTGTTGGCAAAGTAACGTCTCTGCTTTTTAATATGCTGTCTAAATTTTCATAGATTTTCTTCTGAGGAGCAAGAATCTTTTCATTTCATGGCTGCAGTCACCATATGCATTGATTTTGGAGTCCAAGAAAATGAAGTCTGTCACTGTTTCCATTCTTTCCCCATCTATTTGTCATGAAGTGATGGGATCAGATGCCAAGATCTTAGTTTTTTTGAATGTTAAGCTTTAAGTCAACTTTTTCACTCCCCTCTTTCACTTTCATCAAGAGGCTCTTTAGTTCCTCTTCAGTTTTTGCCATAAGGGTGGTGTTATCTGCATATCTGAGTTTATTGATATTTCTCCTGGCAATCTTGATTCCAGCTTGTGCTTTATCCAGCCCAGCATTTTGCATGATGTACTCTAAATATAAGTTAAATAAGCAGGGTGACAATATACAGCCTTGACATACTCCTTTCCCAATTTGGAACCAGTCCATTGTTCCATGTCTGGTTCTAACTGTTGCTTCTTGACCCGCATACAGATTTCTTAGGAGGCAGCTAAGGTGCCTCTGTTATTCCCATCTCTTGAAGAATTTTCCAGTTTGTTGTGATCCACACAGTCAAAAGCTTTAGCATAGTTCATTAAGCAGAAGTGGATTTTTTTTTTTTTTAATTCTCTTGCTTTTTCTATGATCCTGTGGATGTTGGCAGTTTGATCTCTGGTTCCTCTGCCTTTTCTAAATCCAGCTTCAACATCTGGAAGTTTTCAGTTCACGTACTGTTGAAGCCTGGCTTAGAGAATTTTGAGAATTACTTTGCTAGCATTTGTGATGAGTGCAATTGTGTGATAGTTTAAACATTCTATGGCATTGCCTTTCTTTGAGATTGGAATGAAAACTGACATTTTCCAGTCCCATGGCCACTGCTGAGTTTTCCAAATGTGCTGGCATACTGAATGTAGCCCTTTCACAACATCACCTTTTAGGATGAAATAGCTCAACTGAAATTCCATCACCTCCACTAGCTTTATTCATAGTGATGTTTCCCAAGCCTCACCTGACCTCACACTCCAGAGTTCCTGGCTTCAGGTGAATGATCACACCATTGTGATTATCTGGGTCATTAAGACCTTTTTGGTATAGTTCTTCTGTGTATTCTTGCCACCTCATCTTAACATCTTCTGCTTCTGTTAGGTCCATACCATTTCTATCCTTTATTGTGCTCATCTTTGCATGAAATGTTCCCTTGGTATCTCTTGAAGAGATCTCTAGTCTTTCCCATTCTATTGTTTTCCTCTATTTCTTTGCATTAATCACTTAAGAAGGCTTTCTTACCTCTCCTTGCTATTCTTTGGAACTCTGCATTCAGATCAATATATCCTTCCTGTTCTCCTTTGCCTTTCACTCCCTTTTCTCAGCTCTTTGTAAGCCCTCCTCAGACAACCATTTTGCCTTTCTTTTTCTTGGGGATGGTTTTCATCAGCACCTCCTGTACAATGTTACTAACGTCTGTCCATAGTTCTTCAGGCACTCTGTCTATCAGATCTAATCCCTTGCATCTATTTGTCACTTCCACTGTATAATCATAAGGGATTTGATTTAGGTCAGACCTGAATGGTCTAGTGGTTTTCCATACTCTCTTAAATTTAGGTCTAAAGTTGGCAATACGGAGTTCATAATCTGGGCCACAGTCAGCTACTGGTCTTATTTTTGCTGACTGTATAAATCAACTTTTTTTTTAAAGGACACCCCTTGAAGGGCTCCACGGGGAGGTCAAGGCAGGTTGCAGGCCAAGAGGGCAGGGCAGGACCTGGGGCACATGTCCTCATTAGGGTCTATGGGTGGAAAGCTTGGGGTTCCCAGGCTGAGGCCAGATTGGTCAATTCAAACACAGACGAGTAAAGTTTTGGTAAGCTTCACAAGGATCTTATGTAATGTGCACCCAATGGGAAGGTGCTGGGAGGCAGGGAAAAGTGCCTAGCACAGGGTAGTTGGGGAAGTCATATCAAGAATTTACTTTGCTTGTGATTCTGCAGGCTCTTATCTAAGGCATGCACTCACAGGAAGGGCTGGTGCCGGTTCAAAGCCTGTGCAGCAGCTCGGCCAGACATAATGGATGCATCAACATCACGTACTCCTTTAGACGCAACACCTTCTCTCTACTTTCATTACCCATCTGTTTTCCATCCTTCCCACTTTTCCCTTTAAAGACTTAGCATGTTAATATAGGTGTTTTAAACTCCCGCTTTGATCATTACAACATCTCTGCCAAGTCGGAGCCTGGTTCTGATGCTTGCTCTGTCTCTTCAAAATGCGTTGTTTTGTCTTCCGCCTGCTTTGGAATGATCTGTTGAAAACTAGACACAATGTGCCGGGCTAAAGGTATGGGAGTGAACAGGCCTTTAACGAGAGGTTTTAGGTTTACCTGGCCAGGGGTTAGGCTGTATGTGCTATTCATTGTCCCTGTCGCTGTCAGATGCTAAAATTTCCTCAGTGTCCTTGTGTTTGCTTCACCTACTGTCTTTTGGGTTCCCTAGATACATCTTCTTAAATAAGGCCTGAGGCTTGAAGCGTAACTTGTTATTACACAAGAGCCTTACTGATGTGGAGATAAGGTACTGGGGGAGAAAAGTTTCCTTTTTCCCCCCAAAGATTTATTTATTAACGTCTTTATTTTTGGCTGTGCGGGGGTCTTCACTGCTGCGGGCAGGCTTTCGGAGTTGCAATGAGCTCTGGCTACTCTCTGCTGCAGCGCGCAGGCTGTGTGGGCGCAGAAACCGCTGCTCACCGCCTCTAGAGTGCTGGCCCAGGAGCTGTGATGCACGAGCTTAGTTGCACCCCCCGCAGGTGGGATCTTCCCAGACCAGGGATCCAACTTGTGTCCCCTACACTGGCAGGTGTTTTTTTGTTTTGTTTTTTTTAACCACTGAGCCACCAGGGGAGCCCAAGAAGCTTTCTATAGCGCTATGACTAGGTCTCCATGTTTTAGAGAGCATGTGCCCTTGGGATGTGACCTTCACAAGTACACCTCAGTCTCCCTTCCTCCTTGGGTAAGACAGGAAAGCTAGAGGGGGCTGGAGTCCCTTTCCCCAGGTCAGTTAGGCTCTGATAAAACAGTATTTTTTTTGAGATCAGGCCTTGATAGGAAAAACAGACTGCTTTCTCCCTTGCCTTGCCAGGAGCATGAGAGAATTTTTCTCTTATCTTCACTGTAAGAATTTGGTTGAGCCTCTGGAAGTAAAGCTCATAAAAATGTGGGGATTCCCCAAAGATTCCTCTCCTGCTCTGAGTTTTTAATTCTTAAACTTGTCCACATTGAGCCTCCAGAAATCCACAGTTACAGTGTAGAGTTTCCCAGGACTGTTTCCTGTAAAAGATTGTATTTTAATAATTTGTGGTTATTTCTATTTGCCCCTCTCTCCAATTTGGAGGACAGCAGTTTGCCCTGCTACCTCAGTTCTTTGGTAGATCTAAGAAGAGTTCTTGAATTTCAGTTTGTTAAGATTTTCTTTTTTTAAAATCCTTTTAAAAAAAAGGTTGTGCTTTTAAAAATCTCAGCATTGTGTTAGCGTCAGGTGAACAGCAAAGTGATTCAGACATGTATGAACATATATATATATATATGTATGTATATATATATATATATATATATTTCAGATTCTTTTCCATTATAGGTTATTACAAGACACTGAATATGTTCAATATAGTTCCCTGTGCTATGGGTTAAGCTTCTTCTTGTGTGGCTAGGAATGATGACTTCTAAGCTCCTTATGTGCTGGACTGGAAACCAGAAGTCTCTCTACAATTTTTACTATAGTGGGACATTACATACTGTGTTCTCTTTAGCAATTCCATGTTGCTCAAATAGGTGGCAGTCTCACACATTACTAGCAAACATGAAGAAGAATATTCACAAGAGTATACAAAATAGGGGACTTCCCTTGTGGTCCAATGGCTCAGATTCCACGTTCCCAATGCTGGAGGCGTGGGTTCAATCCTTGATCAAGGGACTACATCTCACATGACTCATCTAAAGATCTCGCATGCCTCAATGAAGATTGAAGATCCCAAGTGCGGCAATTAAGACCCAGCATAGCTAAATAAATAAATAAGCCCTTTTTTTTTTTCTTAGAGTATCCATAACAGGAAAAACACTGGAAACAATCAAATGTTAGTGACAGAAGGATAAATGTCTTGTGGTATATTCACACGATGGAATAGCACGCCTCAGTAAAACTGAGTGAACAGCAGCTACACGGAGCTGCATGCACGAGTCTCAGTAATATAACAGAACAGGGGGAAAGAGCCTCAGAGAAGAACAAATAGTAAAGATATCCTTTTTCTGAAGTTGGAAGCCAGCAGTACTAGAATGTATATTACTTAGGGCAGATTATCTGTATTTCATTGATTGTAACATGCAAATTGAGGGAAAATTTTTGAAAGAGAAGCACTGGAACAACAAACTAGAAACAAAAAAAAATAGTTCCCTCTAGTGGAGACAGTGATAGTTTGGTGTCATGGTGAAAGGCTTATGGAATAAAAGCAAATTCTCCTGTGAGAATGTATGCATTTTTTTTCCACAATACAAGCTTCTCCATAAGAAAGAGGCTTTTGTGGTACTAGGGCAATTAGATAACTATATTAAAAAATTAATCTTTATATAAAAATTATTTTCCTTATTTGTTTGTCTTTCCCCAGACTTTAAACTTTTTACTTTGTATTGATGTGTAACCAGTTAACAATGTTGTGGTCGTTTCAGATGAACAGCTAAGGGACTCAGCCATACATACACATGTATCCATTCTCCCTCAACCCCTCCTCCCATGCAGGCTGGTACATAATACAGAGCAGAGATCCATGTGCTATACAGTAGGGCTTTGTTTGTTATCCATTTTAAATAGAGCAGTATGTACATGACCTTCCCAAAGTCTTCCCCCCAGCAACCATAAGTCACTTTCTATGTCTGTGAGTCTCTGTTTTATATGTAAGTTCATTTGTATCATTTCTTTTTAGATTTATATGAAGACCCTGATGCTGGGAAAGACTGAAGGCAGGAGAAGGGGATTGACAGAGGATGAGATGGTTGGATGGCATCACCGACTGAACGGACATGAGTTTGAGTAAACTCCTAGAGTTGGCAATGGACAGGGAGGCCTGGCGTACTGCAGCCCATGGGGTCGCAAAGAGTCGGATACAACTGAGCAACTAAACCGAACTGAATGGAACTGTTGTAGAAGACTCTTGAGAGTCCCTTGAACTTCAAAGAGATCAAACCAGTCGATCCAAAAGGAAAGCAACCCTGAATATTCATTGGAAGGACTGATGCTGAAGCTGAAGCTGCAATACTTTGACCACCTGTTTCAAAAAGCCAACTCCCTGGAAAAGACTCTGATGCTGAGAAAGATCGAGGGCAGGAGGGGAAGGGGACAACAGAGAATTAGATGGTGGGATGGCTCAATGGACAAACTCAATGGACATGAGTTTGAGCAAACTCCAGGAGACAGTGAAGGACAGGGAAGCCTGGCATGCTGCAGTCAATGGGATCTCAAAGAGTCAGACCAGACTTAGCAACTGAACAACTGTCCAAATCGATCAGAGTTTGCTGACTGCAATGTTTTCCTATAGCCACATGGTGGCAGTGTTGTAGAAGTGAACAAAATTCTGACTGAAACTTCAACTCTTGTCCTTTGGAAAGATTGAAGGCATGAGAAGAAGGGGACAACAGAGGACGAGATGGTTGGATGGCATCACCGACTTGATGGACATGAGTCTGAGCAAGCTCCAGGAGTTAGTGATGGATAGGGAGGCCTGGCGTGCTGCAGTCACTGGGGTTGCAGAGTCAGACACGACTAAACTGAGTTGAACTGTAGTTCAGAGGTTAGTTTCAGGTTGATTGTGTCTTCCATCCTCCTTCTGTCAATCTCTGGCCCCCACCACCTTCTCTTGTGACATATCAGAAAGAATATCCCAAGGTAAAAGCCCCTACACTGCTTTGAGGCAATAATCAGATCAGTTCAGTCGCTCAGTCGTGTCCTACTCTTTGCCACCCCATGGACTGCAGCACGCCAGGCCTCCCTGTCCATCACCAACTCCCGGAGCTTGCTCAAGTCATGGGGCAATAATATAGCATAGCAAAGTCTTATCTTTTAGGCCTCCGTCTCTTCCCCACCCCTTCAAGACCTTTTATTTCCCTGCTCTTTTCTGTCCTCCACACCTGGCACCCCATCCCCTCTCTCTGGGAACTGGGCGTTCTGTAGGCTGTCAAATGCAATAATCAGAGCCTAGTCTTCCAGTACTGGGAGAAGGTCACTTATTGGGAAATTCAAAAGAGAAAGCCATGTTAACCCATTTAATATCTGGAAATGGAATAAATGTTCATCAATTGGGGAATAAAATGTGCTTTATCCTGTTAAAATAAGACAACAGGCCCCAAATGAAGTCACTTATGCTAAGATCCACCAAAGTGAGACAACATAGATAGAGTTTCTGCTTACCCAGAAATGGAATCTCCTGATTAGCATTCGTTAGGTAAACTGCCTTAGAGATCCCTGCCATCCCCTAAAGGAAAGTAACCTCACCATAACCAACCTGTTTTTTGGCCTAGTGTAACTTCCTTGTTCCTGCTCCCTTTTGTCTATATAAGTCTTTTGTTCTGTAGAGCTCCCCGGAACTCCTTCTTATCTGCCAGCTTCACTAATGCTAGGTTCAAATCGCTTTTTGCTTAAGTAAACTCTTAAAAATTTTAAGTATATTTCAGTTATCTTTTAACAGTCCTGTTTTTGTAAGTCATTAACAAAAATACATTAGATTTGTATTGGAAGAGTAGGAGGGTTTTCAAGATCTCTTGTTAAGTAAGAAAAGCAAAATGCAGGGAAGTGCGCATAATTCAACAATGACCAAGTTCCTCCATATGCATGTGTATTTGTACAGAACTATATGAGCATAATGTAAAGTGTGGAAAGGTACATATAGGACTGTTAACACTGTTTACATATGATGGGATGGGAGTACAGGGAGAAACAATTTTAAAAGACCTTCAGTAGAAAAGATTCAGGTTAACAATAGCATGTATAACATCTTAATGAGATTTATTTAAGTTACATTTTCCCTGTGGATATATATATGTGTGTGTGTGTGTGTGTATTAACAAAAATGTATATACATATTTTTGAGCTTCTCTGGTGGCTCAGATGGTAAAGAGTCTGCCTGCAATGCAGGAGACCCTGGTTCGATTCCTAGGTCAGGAAGATGCCCTGGAGAAGGGAATAGCAACCCACTCCAGTATTCTTGCATGGAGAATTCCATGGACAGAGAGTTCTGGAGGGCTACGGTCAATGGAGTCAGACACAACTTAGTGACTAACACTTTCTCTTTTCATAAATATATTCATGAGTGCTTGTGTGTGTGGCTTAGTCAGTCGTGTTCAATTCTGGAAACCCACGGACTGTAGCCCACCAGACTCCTCTGTCCATGGGATTATCCTTGAAAGAATATTGGAGTGGATTGCCATTTCCTTCCCCAGGGGATCTTCCCAACAAGGGATGGAACCCATGTCTCCTGTATTGGCAGATGGATTCTTTAGCACTGAGCCTCCTGGGAAGTACACATATACTCAAACATACACACCTATATCTAGGTATACACACATCTAGCTTTTCCTATATGTTTTCTACCTTTTATATTGTGTCTAGCTCTCACACTGAAATTATAAAAGTATTTTATCTCGAAACAGCTGTTTCCTTTTACACTCATGTCCTTCATCCATCTGAAGTTTATTTCCACATAAGTTGTAAGGCAGGGCTTATAAAATTTTATTTTCACACAGTTATCCAGTTGGCTGAGAAAACATTCTCTCACATTTTAAAAGAAGCTGTAGTTTATTAGCCAGCTCAGTCTCAGTGGCAAATTACCATGAGCATGAATTCAGACAGTGGTTGAGAGGGAGGGTGTAGCTAAGATCTGAGGGGAGCAAAGTATTGCAGGGCCAGTGACACGTGGCTGCAGCTGCCTGCATCTCTAGCAAGTCCTCTTCTTCACAGTGGCTCTGCCATCTGTGATCTTTCCAGGATGGGAAGAGGTTTACAGATTTATTAGGTTTTCCAAGGGTAGCCTGCTCTCTAGGCTTTCCTAGCCCCATCTCTCAGAGTTGAGAGAGAGGGACAGAGGGGAAGAGGGGAGGGGAAGGAGAGAGGGAGGGATGGGAGAGGGGAGAGAAAGAGACACTGTTTCCTAGGCTTCAGGCAGAATGGCAGCACCCAGGACCCCCCTCAGGGACTATTCTGTCAACAAGCAACTGTTTCTAAGGGTCTTATACCCTCCAGCCCTTTCTAGCTCACTGTCTCCTCAGGGCTGACTCCTGTGAGGTTTATAGCATCTCCCCTCATCTCCTCCTCTTGTGTGATTCTTCTCAGTGCTCAGGGTTCTCACACCATTTTTTTTTTTTTTTTCAGGATCCCTCAGGGCTAAAGGACCCCATAGCCAATCCTGTAATCCCTGGTTTTCTATGGAGAGATTCTCCCAGATATCATCTCTCTTCTGCGTGCTATGTGCAGGAAATAATGATGACTGTGAAATGCAAAGACATCATTTCTAGTTAAGTAATGATAACTGAAAGAAATCCTCAAAGCTGGACACTGTCTTTGTTAAACTGAATATGATTCGAATAGGGAGAAGTAAAAGAAGGAACATCAAGTAGCAGTAAAAGTTTGCTCCCATTCCAAACCAGAGTTAAGGGATAGAACAAATTAAAACAGGATGAAAACTCTCAAAGGATGGTAGAAAATCAAGAGTATTATAGAACAAAATAGATACTTGCTTCTTCAGAAACTTTAAAACCATTAAAATGGCCTATTCAGAGATCATTTATTCATCAAGAATAGATAGGGACAAGATAATATGGGCTAAGAATGCATGCATGCTAAGTTGCTTCAGTTGGGTCCTACTCTTTGTGATGCTAGGGACTGTAGCCTGCCAGGCTCCTCTGTCCATGGGATTCTCCAGGCAAGAATACTGGAGTGGGCTGCCATGCCCTCCTCCAAGGGATCTTCCCCACCCAGGGATTGAACCCATGTCTCTTACATCTCCTGCACTGGCAGGTGGGTTCTTTACCACTAGCGCCACCTGGGAAGCTCCATGGACTAAGAATGCCCCTGCCTTTAAGAGCAAAAAGGATATTGTGGCCATCAAGCCATCAGCCAGTACAGCCCTTTATGATGAACACTGAGGGTACTCAGGATGGGAAAAAAACAAGTTACTGACCTTAGATAAGGTGCATACCAAAGGAAGGATTTCAATGAGTGCCGACTCGCATCTTCCCATACATAGAAACGTGCTAAAGTCATTAATTTGAGATATCTGGCTTTCTTTAATAGTAATTTTTTGATGTTCTGACAGCCTGGTTTTTGTTGTAAAACACCTATGTATTCTGGCTCCTCCTTTCCCTCTTCAGAGCAGTCCCACAGAGCTTTTTGAGCGGTCGCCTCTCAGGTATATCCTCAAAGTCTGCCAGATAAAACAGGATTATCAACTTTTAGGTTGTGTGTTTTTGCTGTTGTTGTTCAGTCACTAAGTCATGTCTAACTCTTTGTGACCCTATGGACTTCAGCACGTGAGGCTTCCCTGTCCTTCACAATCTCCTGGAATTTGCTCAAATTCATGTCCATTGAGTCAGTGATGTTATCTAACCATCTCATTCTCTGTCACCCCCTGCTCCTTTTGCCTTCAATCTTTCCCAGCATCAGGGTCTTTTCCAGTGAGAAGGCCCTTCACATCAGGTGGTCAAAGTATTGGAGTTTCAGCTTCAGCATCAGTCCTTCCAATGTATACTCAGGACTGATTTCCTTTAAGATTGATGGTTTGATCTCCTTGCTATCCAAAGGACTCTCAAGAGTCTTCTCCATCACCACAGTTCAAAAGCATCAGTTCTTTGGCACCTAGTTTTGTTTATGGTCTAACTCTCACATCCATACATGACTACTGGAAAAACCTAGCTTTGACTATATGGACCTTTGTTAGCAAAATGATGCCTCTTCTTTTTAATATGTTGCCTAGGTTTGTCATGGCTTTCCCTCCAAGGAGCAAGTGTCTTTTAACTTCATGGCTGCAGTCACTGTCCATAGTTATTTTGGAGCCCAAGAAAATAAAATCTGTCACTGCTTCCACTTTTTTTCTTTCTATTTGCAATGAAGTGATGGGACTAGAAGCAATGATCTTCGTTTTTTGAATGTTGAGTTTTAAGGCGACTTGTTCAGTCTCCTTTTTGACCCTCATCAAGAAGCTCTTTAGTTTCTCCTTGCTTTCTGCCATGAGAGTGGTATCATCTGCATATCTGAGGCTGTTGATATTTCTCCTGGCAATCTTGATTCTAGTTTGTGCTTCACCCAGCCTGGCATCTTGCATGATGCATTCTGCATGGAAGTTAAATAAGCAGGGTGACAAACATTATTTTTCAGTCGACAATAACAACATAGGAGGATCCTGAACTCACCTCCTCTTATGTATGCACCAAATCTACAGCTACACTTGGAACAACTTCCTCTGAAAGAAACCCCCAAAGGACCTGAGTGACTCCTGCATGTTGAGCAAACAAGAAAAATCCCACATCAAAATGGGTAGGAGAGGCTGAGACACAATCTTGCCATAAACTCACACCCAATGCAGTGACCCACAATCAAAGGTTGGGGGGTGTCTCACAACCTGAGCTTCCCCTTGAGGAGGGAAGGGGTTGAACCCCACATCTGGCACCCCCATTTTTAAGACCAGCATCTGAGAGATGAGCCCTCTAACATCTTGGCCTTGAAAGCCAGTGGGGTTTGTACCCACAAGCCCCACAAAATTATAGTGAACTGAGAACCAGTCATTAAAAGGCTCACATGAACTCCCCTGGCTCCCCTCCAGGACCTAATGTTAAAGCAGCTCCTGAAAACAATCAAGCAGCTCATGGAGCAGTCCTATTTGCTTATCTTAAAGCTTTGGAGTGAAGGGCAGGCACCTAATCTAACACTCATCTAGGGGGCTATGAAATACTTTTCAAGGACACTGGTCAGCAGGCACCATATTTGAGTTCTTCCTCTGCTTCACTCCAGTTGCCAGTATCTCCTGGAAAGGAGTTTGTGAACCTGTCTAACGGGTGCCCCAAATTTTGTGGTTGCACTGAGGAGAGAACTCTTGATCACCAGGCTTTGACTGCTAGTGAGTCTTCCACTCTTGGGTCCCACAGAACTGTGTCAAATAGAGAGCAAGTTCATAATCAGTTATGGCCTTCCCCTACGAGGGCACAGTGAGGCGACAGCAGACTGGAATGCATCTCCAGTCTTTCTAGGAGTTTACCTATTAGTTTACCTTGATAGCTATGGCCCGAGGAGCAGGTTTCTAATTAAACACATCTAGCGACTGATTACAGAGACTAGGGAGGCCAGCAAGTGCCACCTTCGCACTCACCCTCTGCTCCTCCCCAGGCTGTCTAGTCTCTAAGCAAAGAGCTGTGTACGTGTCTGTCTCACCGACTTTCTGTGGTTGTCACCCAGAAAACACATCCCTTGACAGCCAGCCCGAGGGGAAAGTGGGGCTTGTATTCTTGGATTCAATGAAATGGTACCAAACAAAGAAACAGTTCTTAACTGGCGATTCCCCAAGGATCAGTGTACAGAGAGCAGACAGAAATGCCCATCTCCGGTCTTTCTGTGAAATTTGCATACTTTACAAGTGCTGCCTGAGAGTCTGACTTCCAATCAGCCTGCATCTAGGTGCTGACTGAGATCCTTCCCTTTGGGATATTGATAGGGCTTGGCATAGCTTCAACCACTGTGAACTACTAAGAATAAAGTATGCTGCTTAGACAGTCATAATGGTTTGAGACTCATCCAAGAGTTAAGTCAGAGTTGGACAATAACCTTCCTACAGGAGGCCACTCCTTCAAGACTGGGAGAGATGGCTGCTCTAGCAAGTGTATAGAACCTCGTACAGATTCAAAGAAAGAAAAAAGAGTATGTTCCAAACACAAGAATAAGATAAGACCTTAATGATACAAAGATAAGTGACTTATCTGATAGAGTTCAAAATAATGGTCATTACGCATCTCACTGAGCTTAAGAGAAGAATGGATAAACTAGAGTAAGAATTTCAACAAAAATAAAATATAAGAAAGCACCATATTGAAATCATAGAACTAAGAATACCTGAACTGAAAAGATACAATAAGGGGCTTCAACGACAGACTAGATCAAGTGGAAGAAAGGATCACTGAACTCAAGACAGGTCAATGGAACTCATCCAATCAGAGCAGCAAAAAGAAAAGAAAAGAAAAAAAAGAGTGAAAACAGTCTAAGGAACTTATGGAACAACAGCAAGTGGACCAACATTTGCATTATAGGGACCCAGAAGGAAAAGAGAGAGAGAGAAAGGGGCAGAAGCACATATGAAGAAATAATTGCTGAAAAATTCCCTAACCTGGAAAAGTAACAGACATCCAGATTCAGAAGCCCAGAACGTTCCAAATAATATGAACACCAAGAGACCCAC
Source organism: Muntiacus reevesi (assembly GCF_963930625.1). NCBI lineage: Eukaryota > Metazoa > Chordata > Mammalia > Artiodactyla > Cervidae > Muntiacus > Muntiacus reevesi. The sequence goes on along the minus strand of NC_089254.1, from coordinate 96,356,728 downwards.
ATGAAGAAACATTAAAATCAAAGTGTCAAAATTTAAAGACAAGGAAAGAATCTTAAAAGCAGCAAGAGAAAATCAATTTGTTATGTACAAGGTAACCCCCATAAAAGTATTAGTAGATTTTTCAGTAGAAACTTTGCAGGCCAGAAGGAAGTGGCACAATATTCAAAATGTTGAAAGAAAAAACTTCCAATCAAGAATACTCTTCCTGGAACAACTGTCCTTCAGAACTGAAGGAGAGATAAAGAGATTTTCAAGAAGCAAAAGCAAAAGGGGTTCATTGACACTAGACTGGCCTTACAAGAATTATGAAAGAAACTTCTCTAAGCTAAAACAAAAGGGTACTAACAGGAAAACAGAAGACAGTAAAAGCACACTGGTTAATCACTTAAAAAGCTAGTATAAAGGTTAAAAGACAAAAATAGTAAATAATTGCAACAACAATAATTTTTAATGGACACATAAGATTAAAAGATGTAAACTGTGACCAAAAACAAAATGGGTGGGCGCGGTAAATGCAGAGATTTAGAAAGAATTCAAACTTACATTGTTATCTACTTAGCGTTGTTTTCTGTAAGCCTGATGGCAATCACACAGCAAAAACACAAAAGATAAAGGAATCTAAGCATTGCTGTTGTTTAGTCTCTTAAGTCATGTCCAAATCTTTTGTGATCCCATGGAGTGTAGCCCGCCAGGCTCCTCTGTCTATGGGGTTTCCCAGGCAAGAAGACTGGAGTGGGTTGCCATTTCCTTCTCCAGGAGATCTTCCCAAACCAGTGACTGAACCTCTTTCTCCTACATAGAGGGGGATTCTTTACCACTGAGCCACCAGGGAAGCCCCATCTAAGCATGCCATTATAGAAAACCAAATAAAGACAGACTGTATGACACTAGACTGTATGAGGTCTACTGTATGACCTCACTTATGTAGAATCTAAAGAAACAAGCAAATTCATGGAGACAGAGAGTAGATTGGCAGTTGCCAGAGGCAGGGCTTTCGAGTGGAGGTCGGCAGTGAAATGGGTGAAAGGGGCAAAACGCACAAAGTTCAAGTTATAAAATAAGTAAGTCCTGGGGATGTAATATACAGCATGGTGACTGTAATTAAACATTGCGGTGATCCTTTCACAATAGATACAAATATTGAATCATTATGTTGTGCTCCTGAATTTGATACAGTGTGATACGTCAATATTAACTCAAAAAAACAAAAACCAATAAGAAAACCCAACAACAACAGACAGGGGAGCAAGGGCTGCTACTTTTCAAGGGATGCCAGAGAAGCTGAAAAGAGTCAACTAAATTTTTTAAGTCCTAAGAATGAGAGGGAAAGGGACAAACTCTAGACTCAAGATGTAGAAGAAAAAATGTGCCGGTAAGAAGTCTATACAGTGAACAGAAGGGTACATGAAATAAACGAGGCTGAAAAAACTCACCACTGGGGACTATGCTACTACTATGGCAATAGAGATAAATTTAATCAAGCATTTAGGACACCAATTATTATATTACTGATTTTATGAAGGAAAAACTCAGCAGCTTAAAACAATATAAACTTATTGCCTTTAGTTGGTGTGGGTCAGAAATCTCGGCATGGCATAGACCCTCTAGATCTGGGTCTCTCACAAGGCTGTAGTCATCTGATGGCTCAACTCGGGGAGGATTTGCTTCCATATTCACTCAAGTGGTTATATTAGCAGGATCCAGTTACTTGTGGTTATTGGATTGAGGGACTCAGTTCCTTGCTGGCTATTAGATGAACATCTTCCTCAGTCCCTTGCTATATAGGCTTCTCCATAGAGCAGCTCAGAGCAAGCAAACAAAAGAGGACGAGAGAATGAGGAAGCCAGGAGCCAGAATGTTTTTTGACATCTCTTCACTTTTGCCACATTCTCTTTGTTGGAAGGAAGTCCCCAGGTCCAACCCACACTCAGGGGGAGGCAGTTATAAGAGGGTGTGAACACAGACAGGCTGGATCATTGGAGCCATCCTAGATTCTGCCAACCACATGGGCAAAACCAGGGTCTGACTCTGCTTAGAACAGAAATGCTTGACAGATAAGTGTTTGTATTCCAGCATTAAGGAGGGTGTACATGTTTCTTACCTTGCTTGCTCATGTTGAGTGTTATGCTAAGAAAAATGGAAAAAGTCCTTAAAAATTGAATAGGTGATCTATGAAAATGACGTGGTGAAGGAGTTAGCAGATTGTAAAATAAAACCAAGAACTAAGAGAAAGAAAAAGAAAACTATTATACAAAGGAAATGTGGGCCAACAAAGTAGAATTCTACTTAAGCACTGTTATATTAATTAATTTATATTTTAAGCATCAAAATATTCTCAAGTAACCCAAGAGATAGGTCCAGACAAATGGAATAGTTCCCATGATAAACTGCCTCATAAGGACACCCTAGAGTCCTAAGACAAATTTAGAATGATCCTATCCATCAAAAAATATTTGTGAAGGTGACAAACCTTCACACTGGAATGTGTCATTGTAAGGAACTTTTAGGGACAATTTGCAAGGACTCCCTTATATTTAAAATGAGAAAACTATGTATGCAAGCACTTTGTTTCTTTAAAAGGAGGAGTCTGAAAGGAGGAAGAAAAATCACAATGTTGGGGGGGAATATTTTAGAAGAGGCTTTTTCTTTCCCAATCTAGGCCTGTTGGCCTGGGCCCCGCCCATCTCTGAGGACCCCTCTCCCCGCACTCAGGGCTTAGCACCTCAAACTGCAGCCACATGTGTTTCCTTGCCTGTCAGTTAAAACAGCAGCTTCTCCCCCAACCTCACTTCATTCAGGTCTGTGCTCAACTCTCACCTACATACAAAGAACTTCCCCGACCACTATCTAAAATATCATTCGCTTACTGTGCTTTTGTTTTTCTTTATAGCAGTTACCACTTTCTGACATGGGTTTCTTTCCTTGTTTACTGCCCGTCACTTCCACTGAGTTAAGACTTGTATCACCTGGAAAAGAAAGCCGTTGACTCTCCTCAATAATGTATGTAGGGTAAATAAAAGAATAAAATAAAATAAGAGCCCATAAAAAAACACGACAGGAGAAGAGCCTAACAGAAAGTGGGAGGAAAATGTGAGGAAGGACGAGCAATTACAGTTTGCCAGATATATGCCAACATAAATTCATGCACGAGAGAATATTTATATTTGTGTGCAACGTGTGACTTATTTTTTAAATGCTCTGAAAGAGTCAAATAAGCTAATCTACTTGAAAATACTTAAGACAGAATTTAAATCTGCGCTCACAGCACCGCGGTCTTCCAGACGATCGCTAATTTCTCTGATTTTCTCAGGATACTAAGCGCACCCTCCCTCTTATAAAATGTATTCTTGTCGCTATCTGATTGGCTGGCCCTCCCAGGCTCTCCTTTCTCGTTGGTTGTTCCCCCTGTCCTTCACTTCTGGATTCAAGCTCTCCATTTGTCTGCTGCCGCAGACCGAGGCTGCAGGCGGCACTTCAGCCAGAGTAGTTCCCCGGTGACGTCAAAGGCGCTGTCTGCCCACATTCCAGGGCATGGGCGGGGACTTCCCGCAGTCCCTGCCTTTGGGCGGAGAGCAAGACTTTTGATTGGATAGGGCAGCGAGGTGATCATCCGATTGGTCCCCGCTCTGGAGGGAGGTGGAATCTTAGCTGCGTCCTGGCGCAGAGCTGAGGAGCCCTGGGGAGTCTCAAAGTTTTTGAGTCTGGAGCAGTAGCCGAGAGTGGGCTTATTGAGAGGGGCTTTTCTTGGGATGAAAACTGATCTCCTGCCTTTATTTTGGATGCATACCCTGGTTTATTCTCCTCAGCCTACGATCTGATCTCTGGACAATCTGTCTCCTCAGGAGATTCTCAGATCTTCGAGGACACTGGACCCGGAGCCCTTGGCAATTCTCTCTGAGGCAGAGGAGCGAACGTTTTGCTTCCTAAGTGCATAAGCTACACGCATACGCACGCACACACGGGCACACACACAGGCACACACCCTCACTCGGAGGCGGATCTCGCCCTCCGAGGCCGCGCAGTCCGCTCCCCTCCTGCGCTCAGCATCCTCGGCCCAGCGCGCCTCGGACCACCATGGAGGTGCTGGAGAGCGGGGAGCAGAGCGTCCTGCAGTGGGACCGCAAGCTGAGTGAGCTGTCAGAGCCCGGGGAGACCGAGGCTCTCATGTACCACACGGTGAGGACTCGGCGGGCCGGGGAAGGGGCGGCTGGAGAGGGAATTGTCATCAAAGGAACAGCTCGGGACCAGGAACTGGGAAGGGAGTGTTTGGGAAGAGCCTTCCCAGAATGGAGCAATCTGGGAGAGGTGTGGTTTTTCTAGCTGAAAGGTGAAGGTGGGCCGCTGGCCCTTTAAAATTTTTGATAACAGTAACGACCCTTTGTGTTCCTTTAGCAACTTATACTCTTCCCCGAGGGCTTTTCACATCTGCTATTTCGTTTCCTATTGCTCCATAAAACTGGGGTAGATGGTTTGATAATCTGTTTCGTTTGCTACTGATTTTTGTGGGAAGCTTTAAAAAAACTGGACATAACAAAGTAGCAGTTTCTTTCCTTCGCGGTCATATTCTCTCCCTCTCTTCTTTACTTTTTGGTTTGTATTTTAAGAAATATACCTCTGCGTATGTGTGTGTGTCTTGAAAAAAGGCCCCTTCCTTTTAGAAGAAAGACTGCTTTATTTGACTCCTTCAACCATGCAGCCAAGAAGTCTGCTTCCTCCTCCTTCAGAGGAAAGATCAGCAAAGGGGTACGGAAAATCTGAGACAGTGCACATTTCGGAAAGAATTTGGGGAAGGTGGGACAGCTCATCAGTTCCTTGCTCAGCCTTATGCCCCAGTCGACCCCTTTGGGCATTAAACTCTCATAGAGCACGCACATTTCTTTAAAAGTTTTCAATTGTGAGTGTTTAGTATTAAATTTGCAACATGAAATTTTGTTTACAACAGCCAGCACTGAGACTATGACTTTATTGTGAGATCTCTTTGTTTCTATTTTCTTTTTACAAATGCAGATTTTGTATTGAGAGAGAGAGGGAGAAATACTAATAAAATGAGAAGCTTGGCTGTTTCCCCTTTATGATTCTTTTAGTGGGGTCAGTGCCAGGATATTTGAAACTTTTGCAAAATGGCCTGCAGGCTCCACCTCTCTGGCCTTGGCCTCTGGCTGACGTTATTTTGGGAAAAGGGAGGAGGGCCTCCCTGTGATTCCCACCAAGGCATTTGTGGTGGCTGAGAATGGCTTGTTGAAAACAGGCCGAGGGCGGGCTGAGAGGGAGTGGAAGCCCATGCTGGCTCAAAAGCCAGATGTGTGGTGTGATTTTCTGGGCTGGGCTCGACCAGCCTGTCCCGAGGAGACCATGTGGGCTGCGTTTGGACTGGGGGGTCCAGATGTGCTTCCTGTTGCCAAGATAGAACTGAGAGTGGGTTGGCCCTCAAATATCTCCTGATAGTATCTCCAGATGTTTCTCCTGACGTGGGCCACACTTTAACCATGTGCGAGGGGCAGCTCTTCTCTTTTGTCCTCACGAATGCTGTGAAAATGTCTCATCCAGCAGCTGTAATGCTTTGGGTTGTCTTTCTGCTGGTGGGATAAATTATGTGCAGCGTCCACATTCCCTTCCTTGGGCCTCAGGACTTATTTGTGAGATCTCAGGGTTTGAGATGCTACGTGTGACTGTGGCATTAACTCCAGACAGAACTGCTCGGACTAGCTCACATCTTTATGCACAGTTTCAGGAGTAAAGACCTTACCTTTTTCTTTGTAGTAAGAGCTTCATTTTTCTCTGTCATTGTGATGAAGCAGTGATGGGTGATTATTTTTATTTTTTTTCAATTATTTTTTATGTCTGCTGCTTAGGGACTTGTCTCTCTTCTGGGCAGCTCTCATATAAAATACCACTTGTTGTTGCAAGTCATGGCCCACAAACTAAGTATATGAATTAGTGTTGAAAGATGAGATTTAGTAGCACAGAAGACTGGATTATATTCCTTCTAAACTAAGGGGAGTTTGGTAGAGATTTGAAAATAGATAACTTTCCCATCTGTTTCTTGAACTCTGTTGAGTATCCAGTTGCAGAACTGGTTATTATTGCCATTTGTGAAATGGCCTGACCTCCAAGTGGAAAAAGGGTGGCCTGATTATGCATTCATTCAAAGATTTATTTGTTCTTTCAGTGAATGCTTGTTGAGTCTCTTCTGTGTGCAAAACACTGCTCTAAGCAGTTGTTGTTCAGTTGATAGTCATCTCGGAGTCTTTGCGACCCCATGGACTGCAGCACACCTGGCTTCCCTATCCTTCACTATCTCCCAGAGCTTGCTCAAACTCATGTCCATTGAATTGGTGATGCCATCCGACCATCTCATCCTCTGTCACCCCCTTCTTCTCTTGCCCTCAAGCAGCTGGGGTATATCAGTGAACAAAAAAAAATCTCACAATACTTGACCTTGAGAAGCTTGCACTCTATGTGCGTGTGTGTGTGTTCAAGGAAAGATAAACAATGAAACAATAAGCGTAAGAAGTAAGAGATATAGTATGCCGGACAATAAAGTACTATGGAAAAAATGAGAGTGAGGTAAGGGGGACAGAGTGAATTGAGTGATGAGAATAAGTCTCCCATGCAAGGTAGATCTGAACAGAGGCTTAAAGAGGGGAGAAGGATCTCAGCAGGTTGAAAAACCAGAGCAAAGGCCCTCAGGTGGGAGTGCATCTGGCATGAGCTTATGGTACCACCACCTTCTGTTTTAGATCCCCCCATTTGGGTCAGTTTTTTCCTTGCAAATGCAACTTACTCCTCAGGCAAAGTGCCTGTTTTTGGAAAGGCCCGCTGAAACTTTGCAAGTTGAGTAGATTAGGCATCACATAGGGAGTAGAGAGGCTGCAGGGAGGGAAGCTGGTAAGGTAATATAGTTACCATCTATTGAACATTTATCATCTGAAAGGGAGGGCTAGCTTCATAGGCCTTCCAGCCGTGCCGTCCCACAGGGCCCCGCAATCTGATGCTATGCTGTCACCATCTTGAAATCCTTAGTAATCTTTGAACAAGGGGCTCCACATTTAGATTTTGTATCAGGTTCCATAGATTATATAGCTAGTTCTGATGAAAGGCATTGTACTTAGTGCTTTACAAAAGTGATATCTCAATGGAACTTCCCTGTCAGTCCAGTGGTTAAGAATTCCTGCTTCCACTGCAGGGACATGGATTTGATCCCTGGACTGGGAACTCACATCCTGCATGTCCTGTGTTGTAGCAAAAAAAAAAAAAAAAAAAAAAAAACACCACCCTCAATGTTCTAATGAAGGAGTTGTTTTACAGATAAAAAAAGCTGCAGCTTAATGAGTTGAAGTGAATTGGTAAAGGTCATTTAAACTCAAGTCTGCCTGCCTCCAGCACCCAAGTTCTTGCCCACTGTGCTATATGAATGAAGGATCTAGACTTAAAAGGAACTGAGTCAGGGGATGGGAAAGGATATTTGGGGAGTCAGAAATTGCTGAGTCTGAAGGCAGCTAATATTTAACCAAGGTGGCAGTGCAGCCACCAGCGCTTCCTAGCGTGATCACTCTTTTGCTCTAAATAGGGATTTAGCTACTACATGCATGGTTGCTAATGTCTGTTTGGCAAAACTGTCACCTACCTGATTTTAAAAACATAGAAGTTGCCAGAGGCTGGGATTGTCACATCTCCCAGGCACCTTCTGTGAGCCATCAGGTGCAATGAAAGGAGTACATAGATTGAATTTGGACTTGTTCATTAGATCCTGAATTATTAGAGCCTTGCAGTTCCTCTTGAAGCTTAAAAATTAGTTCCCATACAGACGATGAGATATAATTTTAAATCAGTGAGTACCTTTTTTTGCTGCTGCTGCTGCTGCTGCTAAGTCGCTTCAGTCGTGTACTTCTTTTGGATACAGGCTAAAAGTGATTTCATAAAAGATGGCAGATATGAAAATGAGGAGTGTGTATTTTATGGTTTCAAATCATTGTAAGACACCTTGTCAAACTCCCCTTAACCTGCTGGAGTATTGGACATTTCTAACGTTGATGTTGTGTTTCCTCTAAGATTCTGTGCAGATTACACTTCTGGGAATTTACTGTGGGATTTTGCAATTTAAAGAGCAAAACAGTCTATAAATCATATCTATATATACTATTATATACACCAACTATATCTGGGATATAGTCCCTTGGACCACACGGAGATCAAGCCAGTCAACCCTAAAGGAGATCTGCCCTGACTATTCATTGGAAGGACTGATGCTGAAGCTCCTATATTTTGGCCACCTGCTGCAGAGCTGACTCATTGGAAAAGATGCTGATGTTGGGAAAGATTGAGGGCAAGAGGAGAAGCGGGTGACAGAGGATGAGATGGTTGGATGGCATCACTGACCCAATGGACATGAGTTTGAGCAAACTCCAGGAGATAGTGAAGGACAGGGAAGCCTGGCGTGCTGCAGTTCATGGGGTCGCAGAAAGTCGGACATGACTTAGCAACTGAACAGCAACAACAATATCTGGGAAGATGCTCAAGAAACATAATTAATGATTTTCTAGTAAGGCGACTTGAGGGACTAGAGGTCAAGAGAGGGAGGGAGAGAGAGGAAGTTGTTTTCACACTATTCCTTTTGTACTGTTCAAAGTTTTACCTCCTGAAAGTATTTAAGGATTGAATAATGACAACTTAAAGGCACCACATAAAACTGGACTAGAGGTGATTTTAGCTTCCATTTCCTTGTAGGGATGGGGATCTGATGCTCGCTTAACACTCCCAGAATTGGGGGAGGCCTTGGGTAATGAATAGAGGAAGAAGGAGTGCTTGGGGGAAGAAGGGATTTGAGGCTGGAAGATTAGCAGTGGATTTGTGTATAATACTCCATGCTCCTGGTAACTTTCTTATGGCTCAGTTTAGCAATCTGAAAAACAGGGATTTTATCAATGTTTACAATTATTTTTTTTTTAAAGGTATATAGTTGGAATTACCAAGTGTTTGCAAAGATAATGACAGAGGTTCTGCTTGGTATTTTATTATCTTACTGAGATGTTTCTAAGCTTCCCTGGTGGCTCAGTGGTAAAGAATCTGCTTGCCAATGCAAGACTGGTGAGTTCGATCCCTGGGTTGGGAAGATCCCCTGAAGAAGGGCATGGCGACCCACTCCAGTATTCTTGCCTGGAGAATTCCATGGACAGAGCAGCCTGAAAGGCTAGGGTCTATTGGGTCACAGAGTCAGACACGGCTTAGGGCCTAAACAACTACAACAAAATAGTCGATTTACAATGTCGTGTTAGTTTCAGGCATACAGCACAGAGATTTATTTATATATATAATTTTTTTTCTTTTTTTAGATTCTTTTTTCTTATAGGTTATTACAAAATACTGAGTATAGTTTCCAGTGATATAAGTAGATACACACTACTGTTTTATTTATAGCAGTGTGTATCTGTTAATTCCAACCTCCTACTTTAGTTCTGCTCATTTTAAATGCTAAATTTGTGTAAATCGAGTTCTTTGTAGAATTATTTAGTGCTTATAGTGCTTAAATTTTATATCCAGTTGGTTCTTAAATTTAAATGACTGAGCCCCTCAGATATCTGTACCACATCTTCTTCATTCATTCATCTGTCAGATGGCCATCTACCTTGCTTCTATGACCTGGCTATTGTGATGCAGCTAGTTCCCTTTGTTGTACAACAGAAACTAATTCAACACTGCAAACAATTATAATCCAATAAAAGAAAGACTGAGCCCAGAGGGTTGTAGGTGGGGAGTGAGTTAAGAGGAGGGTCCTCCTGCCTGGGGTGAGAGTGTGAGGCCATCTGGCTTCCATGGCCACAGGGACTGCTGGAAGGCAGGTGCTGGCTCAGAGGCTGGTGCTCTCCCTTCCCTTCTGGTGGCCCAGAGACTTGATAGGGCTCCAGTGGGATATGGGAGTTTTTACTGAGTGAGAAGTCATTCCTTCTGGTCATCTGACCTCCACCAGCTGAATAAAGGTAATGAGTTCCAGTAGGAGACAGAATTGTGAAGTCAGTAGATTATGTCTTGGAGGCCCTATGTCACCTTTCTTCACCTTCACTCCCTTTGCGTTTCCCTCACTTCTTGGACCCCGAGTGCTTGCTGTAATGGCGTTCCCTTTCCAGCTCCTTCCCTTTAATTTTGCTGTCGGGAAAGATTTGATAAGCTTAACACTAAAAATATTAATATTCATAACACTTAACATGTGACCCTCTAAGTGGGCATTTATATTTAACAATAATTACTTCAGATTAAAAGGGTGAATCTCTAAATGCAGAACCCGAGGCAATAGCCAGGTAGAGGAGGGGAGAAGTATTTGGGGAACCCCCTCCCCAAGGCAGCCTTGCATTGTGTTACTGATTTAGTGATGATTTAAAGAATTTTCTTTGACGTGGTGAAAAGTTTTTGACTCAATTATATTATTTCCTACAACGCTGTTGTCATGGGGTTGACATGGGTTGGGGGAAGATGGGTTTGGACACGGTTCTGGAAGATGAGAGGGCAATGCTGAGTTTTGTACTTGTTCACTTTCTTGAGAGATCCCTGAGTGATAATCTTCTCTTGAACTCTGATGTGGAGTTGCTCTGGCAGGAGAAATCAGGCCTTGCATCTAGATTAATAATCAAATTAAAGGACAATGCTTGTAGCTGTGAGCAACGGAAAATTGATTCAGATTGCTTACATAATGAAAGTGAAAGTAAAAGTTGCTCGGTCGAATCCAACTTTTTGCAACTCCATGGATTACAGTCCCTGGAATTTTCCAGGCCAGAATACTGGAGTGGGTAGGCTTTCCCTTCTCCAGGGGATCTTCCTAACCCAGGGGTCAAACCCAGGTCTCCTGTATTGCAGGAGGATTCTTTACCAGCTGAGCTACCATTTCCTACATTATAAGTGATTTATTATGTTCTGTTGCAAGATGCCTAAAAACATAGCTACATGTTTGGCTGATTTGTGAGCTCCTCAGTGTCATTGTGGACCTAGATTCCATCTCCAGGTTTCATTTTCAAGTTGTTGGTGACTAGAAAGCAACTCATACCCATATGAGTCTCAAGTATTCAAGATGACAATATCCAGAGGAAGAAGAGAGGTTGTGCCTTGCGTGTGTCTGTTTTTAGGATGGAAGAAACTTTTCAGAAGCCCACCAGCTGATTTCTTTAAGCTTTATTATCAATGGTTGGCTGACATCATCATTTCTAAATCCCAATGGCTAGAAAGGGATTTACCTGATTGGTTTAGATGCAACCAGCATTATCATTTGTAATGATCATTGCTAAAATAGTCTGAGTTGCTAGACCTTTCCTTCATGAAAAGGTGTGTTCCTTTAGCCAATGGTTGTTTTCCTCATAAAGATGGGCTAGCAAATATAAGAAGTTTTGAGACATTTAAATATGAAATAGCTCTGCATGCATGGGCTTTCCAGGTGGTTCAGTGGTAAAGAATGTGCCTGCTGATGCAGGAGACTCATGTTTGATCCCTGGGTCAGGAAGATCCCTTGGAGAAGGAAATGACAACCCATTCCTGTATGCTTGCCTGGGAAATCTCATGGACAGAGGAACCTGGTAGGCTATAGTCCATGGAGTCGTGAAAGAGTCGGATACAACTTAGCAACTAAACAACTGCAATGCATGCAAAGGCTGTCATGGAGAGGGTACTGCTGTGTTCCAACTCACGAAGGAGGAAATGTAGAATTACCTATATTATCTGAACTCTCTGCATCATGGTCAAATATCAGGGCTGGAGGGAACTAGCCGAGCCTTATTCATGATCACCGTGCAGGACAAGAATGACTTGTTCTGTTTGAGGTCCATGTAACCTCATCTCTGCAGGCAGAAAGCTGGATGTGTTTTTCCAAAGAAGTTTTTTTTTCCAGTTGCATATGGCTGTTCAAACAGGGATAAGGTCAGAGTGTGCTTGTTTGCAGCTTAAACTGCCTGCCTCATCCTGGCATGACTCTGAGCTCTCTGTGGACTGTCTTGGGGCAAATGGCCTAAGGCCTTGGATGGGCATTTGGTAGGATTGAGGGCCTATGGCTGCAGCGTGAATTGCCCAAGTGAGTGAGTTTATGAATGAAGGAGTAGTGTTTACATTCCCTACCTCAGTAGAGGCAAGACTGAAAGGAAATGGTGAAATCCATCATTGGTGTCAGCCTTGAGTGTATTCCCCCCATGTGGCTCACCACATGCCCTTCACGGCTCTTTCAAGTGAAGTACCACGTGACCTCATTTTTTCCCCAAATTGGAGTGTCTGGGTTACTCGCGAGGCACTTAGGAGGTGATGCCCCATTTATCTGGGGAGAATCTGAGGCCTTGAACCAAAATGAGAGATGCTTAGCTGTAACACAAGTTCCTTGAAGGCAGGGGACATGACTGTTTTCTCTCTGCTCCCAAACTGATGCTGAAATTGGAGCTCTAGTACTTTGGCCACCTGATGTGAAGAGCCGGCCCGTTGGAAAAGACCCTGATGCTGGGAAAGATTGAGGGCAAGAGTAGAAGGGGGTGACAGGATGAGATGGTTGAATGGCATCATTGACACAAGGGACATGAGTTTGAGCAAACTCGTCAGTAGTGAGGAGTGAAGGACAGGGAAGCCTGGCATGCCACAGTCCATAGGGTCACAAAGATTTGGACGTGACTTAATGACTGAACAACAGCTACAGCCAAGTTCACAATGCTCAGGATTTGTGGTACTTGTTTAATGCCTGGCTAAGTCCTGGAGAAGCTCGATGGCCTTGGTCTCTTCTGTTAATGTATTTTTTTAAAACTCTGGATGCTTGTGAAAGCCTCTGCAGGTCTGAAAACTTAATATGAAAGTGAGTTGGGTAGTTTGATGTCAATGACTTTTCTTGTTTAGTTTTGAGAACAAGATGGGAGGTGGGGGGTGATTGTGTAACAGCCCCAGTTTCCACTAGAGTTGAAGGCAGCGTTGTGAAAAGGGTGGGCCTTTGAGCCAGGCAGACTTGGAACCCAGGGCCACTGTGTCTGGTGACCTTGGGCAAGTTCCCTCTCCTCTTTGGGGCTGCGTTTCTTCCCACATATCCGCCAGGCCCATAGTGGGCACACTTTTTCACCCTCTCCCCAGAGTCAAATGTCTTCTTTCTGGGGAGGAGGTGTTCCCATCGCAGGAGTCTGACATCATTCAGGAAGCTCAGGGACCTGTAATTATTCCCTCTCACGCATTTTCATTTCCTCTCCTCCTCAGTTTCTGCCTTCTGCTGTAAACACAGGTCTCTGCCTTGAACACATGTTTGCCAGATGCTATTGCCCCCCTTCCTCTGCTCAGTTTTTCTCTGTCGTTTACTGCCAGGTTTTCTCAGACAATGGCTGCGGCCTCCACTTCCTCACTTTTTACTTCGGCTTCCTGTATGTTCTGGCTCCCACTCAGGGGTCTCCAACTTCTCTCTGACCGCTCAATCCTCTAATCTTCTCTCCATCCCTACCTGCAAGGCCTCATGGAGACATTTGGCGATATTGACTGACCACATGGTCACCTTGTAACTCGTTTTTGCTTTGGCTTTGGTGACACCTGGAACACCTCGTGTTTCCTCCTTTGCCGGCTGCCTAACCGTCTATTAAATGTGAGCGTTTGGTACTTGACCTTTTGTGCTCTATCAGCTTCAGTATAGCTGGTTCTCAGATCTTTACATCTGTTAGTTGTCAGTGGATGGAAACTGGGAGATCTTTGGAATATGACCCAAGATTCTTCTGGGCCATCATGAGCTGTCGAGCAGCTCTGGCTGGATGACTTTTGAATCTTCCTGTTGTGGTACTTTGAGAAGAGCTGGGGACACTTTGATCCCCCTGATCATCGCACCCCTGTGATCTTAGGGGATGTTTAGTGACCCGGCTCTACTGCAGAGTAAACCCATGAGGCGCTCACAAGTCACCGCTGGGACCCAGCTGTTTCTCAAGTCAGTGTCACCCATCAGATGCAGGCTTGTGCTTATTCTCCAGCTTGGGAAACCCTTTGTGGTGTTCCACAGTGGTATGTCTAATTTTTTTGTGGGACTAAGTGGAAGGTCCATGAGAAAGTCAGACATCACCTCTTAGATCGTGCGCCATTGATCCCTTGGGAGTGTGCAAATGCTGTCAAGCCCAGTTGCAGTTGCCCTGTGTTGAATTGCCTGCCTTTGAGTTGCTCTGTTCTTGTGTCATTTATTTATCTAAACTTTATTGACATTATTGAAGAGCTTTTAAAGAGTTGAGATGGGTTACTCTGAGCTACTCAAACCTCTATGCCTCCTTCTTCTTAGAAGTATCTTGGAAGAGAGTTTTTCTTTGGTAAAACTCACTATAGTACAAGTTACTTCACATCCTCCTCCTTGGGTTATGCTGCTCTAAAATGCAGCATCTGTACTATGGTCCCAGAGGTTCCTTTTAACTCCACTGTTCTGGGCTGAGTATCATGCTCCCACTCTTGATCTTTAAAAAAGGGTGATTTAAAACAGCAACAACAAAGTTCAGTTGATTGCTTCTTTCGTTTGGGTAACTCGGTGGATATAGTTTTGCATTTCATAGCTTCTTGTCTTCTGACTTAAAAACCTTGCCTCAGTAAAATCCAGACAAAATAAAGAATGGAAAAACAGAGAGGCACAGAGGTAGGAACATTTTTTTTTAACATCAGAAACACACACACACATAAAACCCTCTTCAGACTTCTTGGCAAGTAAGAGGAGTCTGGGGAAAAAAAACCTACAAACAGTTTTCTAGTCGTCTGAGTGGAAAATCTTGTTTTTCTTTTTTTTTAAATAACATTTCATATCTTGGAAATGTCTGAATAGTTTTTGTTTAAAGGGAAATTCCTTTTGGCTGAGAAAGAGCCTGCAGGATTCAAACTGATAGGGCTATGTTTTTAGAAAACTTGAAGGAAACAAGGATTCGTGATGAAAATGCTTTTTCACCGGCCAATTGTGATAAACAGAAATTTAAATCCAAGGTTACCAGTCATAGCATTTGAACGGTTCAGCCATTAACTCCTTCCTTCCCCTTTCTTCCTGTCTGTACATCCTGGGGAAACATCTCTCATTGCTGGTCCTTCCTAAAGGAACTTAGTGATTAGTGAACTGCTTTTCTAAGCCTATGTGTTCTAGGCAGGAGGGTATGCATTCCTGTCCTCATGGTTCTCACAGCCAAATGGAAAGGAAGATATGTAAATAAGTAATTAAATCACAAGTCATTAAATACCTGGTGTATGCTTTAAAGCCATATTCAAAGCCTTTCTGGAGCACGTAGGGTGGAGTAACGAATCTAAAGGAGATGAAGAGTTGGAGAGCCTCTCATGAAAAAGATGATGTTTGCATTGGGTCCTGAAATATAAATAGGAGTTCTCTGGGCCATTGGAATAGTAGGTACAGAGTAAAACTGTATAAAATGTCATAGTTGATTCTGTGAATTCCAAGTCGTTTTTTTATCATTTCAGGTAGGGTGTTCTGTGGGGAGTGTTGGGAGATAACAATAAGATCGTACAAAGTTTGCTTGCTTTGTTAACCCATTTGGATATTCTTTTGTGGGCTGCAGGGTGGGAAGCTCTTAAGACTTTTAACTGAAAAAGAGGGGAAGAAATGTGTTTTCGCAAGGAAGCCCTAGTGGTTATAAAGGGTGGGTTGGAGGGGAGAATTTGTGGCAGCAAAATGATCTGCTGGCTGGTTGTGTCCCTCATGAAAGTAGGACAGGGCACAAGAGGGCCTTGAACTTGTCCATACAGAGGAGCATACGGATGCAAGAGAAGGTTAGGAGTTGGATGCAGAGACTTGGTGGCAGTGGGCCGTGAAGGGATATGGGAGACGTCCTGTTAGCTTTTTGTTTGTTGTGCTGCACATCATTCAGGAGCTTAATTGCCCTACCACGGATTGAATTCATGTCCCCAGCAGTAGAAGCTCAGAGTCTCAACCACTGAACCGCCAGGGAAGTCCCAGCGTCCTGTTTTCTGATGCAGCAGACAGAGTTGATGGTGCTGCTCTTGGTGGAGAAAGCAGGAATTTGGTAGGGAAGAAAAGGAGTTGAGTTGTGGACATGGTGATATGGTGTGTTCAGGGAACATTCGGGAGAGGTATCTAAACGGCATTTGGAAACATGGGTCTGGAGTTCTGGAGAAGGGTCTGGTGATGCAGATTTGAGTGTTATGAGTCTCACGGGGGAGAAGTGAAGCCAGTAGTCCAGGGAGATCAGGGAGAGAGTGAGGAGTAGGAGAGCAGGGCTGAGAATGCAGCCCTGGGGACCTGGGGAGGGTTAGCAGGAGAGAAATCTGCAGATGGAACGCAGAAGGAATCAGCAGAAAAAGTGGAGAAAATCCAGGAAAATCCCATCACAGGGTCCAAAAGAGGGGAGGGTGGCTACAGACTGGTCAAGATAAAGAAGGACTGTGTGCTCTTCAGCGACCCGCCAAACCCTGGACCACTGTGTGGTGTCAGCTCAGGGCGGGACTGCGTCCGGAGTCGCCAAGGCCCCGGGGGTCTATAGCTGTGGGCGGCTCTGTGGCTTTGTGCCGATGGAGTGGAGGCCTTGCTGCCAGCCGAGAGCAGAAACTGCAGAAGGGCGGGCGCTGGGAGTAAATATGCATAGTGGATAATCTATACAACAGTGCCTCTTTCTTTCCTTTTGTTTTTGTAAATTTCATCCTTAAAATTAGCCTTGGATACTGTCCTGCTGCCTGCGCAGTATTACGAAAGTCCTCTCTTCATTCTCTTCTGACTGAATCCCTGTATTCCTGACACCGTTCTCATCCTTGAGGAGTTCATGCTGGGGTCCCTTTGTGCATCTGTCATTTACGGGTCTCAGGCTTTGGGGCGTGTAGAAGGAGGGTTCTCTGAACTCCTGATATCTGTATAAGAGGGTTAACAACTGCAACATTAGTTGCTCAGTCGTATCCAACTCTGGCTTCCCTGGTGGCTCAGCTGGTAAAGAATCCACCTGCATTGCAGGAGACCTGGGTTCGATTCCTGGGTTTGGAAGATCCTCTGGAGAATGGAAAGGCTACCCATTCCAGTATTCTGGCCTAGAGAACAGTCCATGGGATCACAAAGAGTTGGACACGACTGAGCGGCTTTCATTTCACTTCATCCAACTCTGCAATCCCATGGACCACAGCCCGCTAGTCTTCCCAGTCTGTGGAATTTCCCAGGCAAGAATGCTGGAGTGTGTTGCCATTCCCTTCTCCAGGGTATCTTCCCCACTCAGGGATCGAACCCAGGCCTCCTACATTGCAGGCAGATTCTTTACTGTCTGAGCCGCCAGGGACTCAGAGAGTTGAAATTTATCAAATGCCTGTGAAGTTTGAGCATTTTCCTTTCTATATTTCTGCTGACTCTTCCAAATGAGAAAGTATCACATGGACACAGTAGTTGCCAAAGACGAGTTTGATCACAGAGACATCAACACTATTCACATGGTAGAAAAATACAAAAAAACCCAAATTGGCCCCATTTTTAATGACATAGTAATGGGGGAAGGTGAGGACAAGTGGTTTTTGTAATAAATGTATGAACCCAAGGGCTTTCCAGTGAGAGGGACATTAAAATAAATGATGCTGCTGCAAAGAAAACATGTAGCTCCAAGCAGTGCCTGTTGTTTCAGGACCTACAAGGGGAACTCTGGGTGGGGGGCATCCTCCAGTCCTCCCCATGCCCCCTGCATGCTGTGGCTCAATGCTGCCTTTACTCTCTGCTGCCCTATGTCCAGGATGTCATTTTCAAGGCCCTCAAACCTCCCTGGGAGGTATAGAACAGGAATGGGAGGAGGACTCTGCCTCCAGGACTGAAGTTGGCCCAAGAAAGAAGAAAGTAGAGAAAAAAGAGAGAATTCTGCATCCTGACTGCACAGGGAAGAAGCAGTGGGGTTCAAGTTAAAAAAAAAAAAAATAGACAACTTTTTTAGAACAGCTTTAGGTTCACAGACTTCCCTGGTGGTCCAGTGGTTGAGAATTGCCTTGCAGTGCAGGGGACACAAGTTTGGTGCCTGGTTGAGGAACTAAGATCCCACATGCTGTGGGGCCACTAAGGCCATGTACCGCAATTAGAGAGCCTGGGTGTTGCAACTAAGACCCCCTGCAGCCAGATAAATAGATAAGTAAATCATAAAAATAAAAAGTTTTATAGATTTCCCCAGTGACTCAGATGGTAAAGAGTCTGCCTGCAATGCGGGAGCTGGGATTCAATCCCTGGGCTGGAAAGATCCCCTGGAGGAGGGCATGGCAACCCACTCCAGTATTCTTCCCTGGAGAATCCCATGGACAAAGGAGCCTGGTGGGCTGCAGTCCATGGGGTCGTAAAGAGTTGGACATGACTGAATGACTAACCCACTTTAGGTTCACAGCAAAATTCAGCAGAAAGTACCATTTCCATACACTCCCTGACCTCCGCACACCACACACAACCTACTCTAGCATCAACATCCCGCCATTACACACTTTTGGAATGTGGATTCATAAGCCAGAGTTACCTGTGACAGCTTTTGATTTTAACTTTGTTTTTTAAAATTAGTCGCAGACAAGTTTCCTTTTGTAATCCCCACAAGAAGCCAGGTTGGTCCAAAGAGCCTCAAACCTGTATTTGTGAGAGTGTGTGTAGGTTGTTTTTTGTTTCCTTTGAATAAAAATTTATTTTAGACAAGTTAGGAGCGGATGTAAATATTTCAGTTGTTGTTGTTCAGACACTCAGCCATGTCTTACTCTTTGTGACCCCATGAACTGCAGCACGCCAGGCTTCCCTGTCCTTCACTATCTCACGGAGTTTCCTCAAAGTCATGTCCATTGAGTCAGTGAGGCTACAATTAAAAACTTAAAATATGATGTGTTTCCCTCCCCAACCTCTGCCCCTTTCCATTTACAGGTGGCTTAGGAGCTGGGCATTGGAAACGAGGGTGGGATTGAGTGGGGGAAATACTATAATTTTTTGTAACCATAAAGCCTGAAGGCAATCTTTGTAGCTACGACTTTTAACTTCCTACCACCATGAGGTGGTATTCATTTCTCAGGCATTACCAGGAGTAGTTCTTCTGGTTCTGCTCTAGATTTTCAAGTTTTCTTCCAGGGCTTCCTTGCAGCCCATGACCTACATTTGGGAGCAGCTGGAAGACCTAAGACTGTGGGCTGAGGAGGCCGAGGAGGTCAAGCCCAAACCCAGATAGAGACCAGCTTGACCCCCTGGGGTTCCAGGACATCATGTTCTAACTGAAGGAGCCAGTGACCCTGGCAGTCTTAATGTACACATACATTTTGGTCACATTTTTGTGTTTGATGAGAAAGAAGGGCAGAGAAGGAGAACTTGGAAAAAAAAAGACTATTTGGTGTTTCAGCTGTGTTTACACCTTAGGAACATGAGGTGGGTTTTAAATCAAGAGGAACTCAGTGTTTGCTTTCAACTTATAGGAGGAAACTGAAATTAAGCTCGGCCCAGCTGAGAGGTGGATGGTTGAGCAGATTGAACATGATGAATTTTCAGCTTTCTTATTCCTGTTCTTCCTGTTTCTGTTGTGGATTCTGAATGTCCTGTTGTCTGCTGATTGCTCAACCACTGGGGCAGAGGGCTGGTAGGAAAAAACAGGGATTTTGTAGTCAGCACTGACTTCACAGTCCTCATCACCACCAAACAAATTATTTATTCAGCGCTTCCCAGTGCTGTCAACTTGGCACCAGGAGAAAATGATGTTATCCTCCCAGGTCCCTGAAGTAATAGATGAGGCCCATCACAGCCCAGGGGCTCTGTGGGCTCCAGCCCCCACTCAGGGCAGTCCGTAGACGCACTCTCGAGAAGCTATCAGAACACTGGCAAACATATCATAGGGATCCAGTGAATTATTTGATGAGTGCATGAATGAATGATTCTGGGCTTACGATCTGGCACTGCCTACCCTGGGTATCTTTCTGAGGCTGTTTCACAAGGCCATGATAGAGGATGAGTGATATGATGTAAATGAAGTGTCTGTCTCCAAGCCTAGTACATAGCCTCTGCTTAGGAGGTAATAGGTTCCTGTCCTCCGTTTTTCTTTTTTAAATTAAAAAAATTATAAAAAATTTTCTTTGGCCTCACCATGCAGCATGTGGGATCTTAGTTCCCTGATCGGGGATTGAACCTGTGCCCCATGATCTGGAAGCATGGAGTCTTCACTCCTGGGCCACCAGGGAAATCATATTTTTCTCTGGCAATTTCAGGGAGGCATAGGAAGGAAACACTTGCTAAATTCTAATCAAAAGGAACGAAATTAGTAAATAGAATAAAGCCTCTCTAATGTGACCTAGTTATTTTGTTTATTTTCTCTAGTTTTATTGGGATATAATTGACATGTAACTTAGGAATTTAAGATATACAACATAATATGCATATACATATATGTATATATTGCAAAACGATTACCAAAATAAATTGGGTTAAATCATCTCACAGAGTTACAATTCTTTTTTCCTTGTGATGAGAACTAGTATGATCTACTCTCTTAAAAACTTTCAAATATCTAAGACAGTATTGTTAAATAGAGTCACCATGCTGTAAATTATATCCCCAGGATTTATTTATCTTTTAACTAGAAGTTGGTACCTTTTGACCACCTTCACCATAATGTGGCCTAATTGTGATGACTTTTAGGTGTGGGGGGTGGGGGAAAACCCTAGAAGTTTAAAGGAAAAAAGCCTAAAAGTTTTTTCAGTTCCTATATGAATCTTTTTAGGCTCAAAGTCTGGTTTTGATTTGCATGAGTGGGTTCACACTTTGATTTTTCAGGCACCTGCTTCTGCAGAACTGAAATTCTGTGTAGGTTTTGAGGAGGTGGGTTGGCGGCAGGTGTTAACATTCTTCAAGTCACAAGAGGGAGGGCATGCAGGGGCTGGTCCATTCGCTATTCCTGCCTTGGCCTGAAACAGCCTTCTGTGACTGAGATTGCTTACACTGCTTTTTAAAAAAAATATAAAGAGCATTTCTGGGGCTGATTGTGATAAAGTTGGGAATTCATTTAATAGGAAGAGAGAGGGAAAGAGCGGTAAGTATGGTGTGGGATAGCAGTGAGGCTGTCCACTGTGACACTGTCTGGCCTCTGGGCCTCCCAGCCGAGCCGCTGTGAGTTCTGTTGGTAAGCTGCAGCAAAAGGTGTTTAAGCCACGGGCTCTCCTTCTGACCCATGACCTGAACTGACCTTCCAGAGGATTTAGTGTAAGTAGTTTAGCGAGGGAACTTCCTCTGACTCTGCTTTTTGGGAAGCAGAATTCAAAGTTGGTTTTCTCTGACTGCTTCTTTTTAAAAAGTGTTTATTGGAGTGTAGTTGATTTACAATGTTGTGTTAGTTTCAGGCATACAGTAAAGTGAATCGGTTATACATATACATGAACTCATTCCTTTTTAGATTCTTCTCCCATATAGGTCATTACAGGGTATTGTAAAGAGTTCCCTATACTGCACAGTAGGTCCTTATTAGTTATCTGACTACCTTTTATGTGGACCAACTAGCATTCAATCTATCAGAAGGTCCATAGAGATTCTGGCATGTGACTGGATTCACAGCCATAATGCCTTGTTATTTTTGGGGGGGCAGTTTCAGTAGAACTTTGAGAGGGAGCTGTTAGAAAACCTGTGTCCAAATCTTCATCCCCTCTGGAAGGTATAATTTTTATTTAACAAACACACACAAAACCCATGGCTGCTGATGGAGTGAACACCGCAAGGAGCAAAACCCTTAGTTGTAGAGGCTGACAAGTGTGAATGAGTTACCTGATGGTTCTTCTCTATAGAGCTGCTTTATTGCAAAACGGCTGGCAGTTTGGGAGACTGGTTAGCCCTTCACTGGTTTTTCATGAAATGCAGATGATTTTCATGGAGAAGTTTGTTCTTTGGTATTTGCCAACCAAAAGAAAAATATCCTGGTAGGTAGATTTTTTTTCCCGGTTGCCCTTTTGAGAAACTATTGCCTAAGCCAAATTTAGAAAAAATAAAACAAAACCAGAACACAGGTTTCAAGATTGCAAGTATATATGTCACTTGGCTTCAAAATACAGTCATTGAAATGTGTCAGGGGGACCTTCTTATCTTATGAACCAAGAAGTCTTTTATTATTTCTTTATTTGTGGCTGTTCTGGGTGTTTGGGGCTGCCTGTGGGCTTTCTTTAGTTGTGATGTGCAGGCTTCTCACTGCGATGACTTCTCTTGTTGTGGAGTGTGGGCTCTAGAACCTTCAGGCTTCAGTTGTTGTGGTGCACAGGCTTCATTGCTCTGAGGCATGTGGAATCTTCCCGGACCAGGGATGGAATCCGTGTCCCCTGCATTGGGGATTCTTAAGCACTGGACCACCAGGGGAGTCCCCAAGAAGTCTTGATGGACGCCTTTTAGGATTGGTGTAGTGGTTGAACAGTGTCAGTGGGGCCTAGGATTGTCCCATCTTTTCATTCTACATTGCCTCCTGACTGCAAAATGATTACTTCATCCCGGCATAACATCAGCCTCTCTGGCAGAGAGAAAGTGAGAGGGCAAAGCAGAAGAGGGTAACACTTGTATTAGAAAAGCCAAGGCTGGCTGCACTTCCCTGGTGGCCTAGTGGTTAAGGCTTTGAGCTGCCAGTGCAGTGGGTGAGGGTTTGATCCCTGGTCAGGGAACTACGACCACACATGCTGTGTGGCTCCACCAAAAGATAAATATGAGAAAAGAAAAGCCAAGGCTTGCTCTGAGGTCCCCAGCAGAATTCCTGTTAGGTTTCACCAGCCACCCCTCATTGAAGAGAAGCCAGGAAGGTGCTTTAGCTGGACACCTTGTTACCCTGAGCAAGATTAGCATGTCTGACTGTGAGGAGGGAGGGTGGGATGGATACTGAGGGGTTAAGCAGCAGTGTCTGCTGTACCACAAAAGAACATTTTCCCAGACTTGTAGGATCCTAGGTCTGGTGGGGCCTTTGGGATGGTCGAGGACAACGCTTCTTGCCAAGATAAGGGAGCTGCTTCATTCTCTTCTGTAATACTTTGGCTCCATGTGTGCCAACCCCTCAATTGGATTTTGGGCACTCCTGGGCTGAGCTTCGCATCCCCAGATGTGTAAACTGTGCCCAGAATGTGAGTGTCTGCGAAGTCTCTTTCACGGGAGAGGAGAGGGGCAGGGACAGGGTAGTGTGTGTATGGGAATCCAAAATTCTGATTATACCTTCTCAGGAAAAGCAGCCAGCCACCAATAATTACTGGGCCGCCTCTGAGTGAGGAACCTGGGATCCGGCTTCCTGGAACGCTCGCTGAAGCCACGGAAGACTCAGCTCTGCCCTAGGGGAGCAAGGCCTAGCAGGGCTCTCTGTTCAACGGCACATGTGTGATGAGTGCTGATGGTGGGGAATGGTCTTGGCAGACCAAGGAGCCGGGCCAGGAAGACAGCCTGGAGGAGCTGGCTTTGAGCAGGGCTTTGTAAAGCTCTGTTATTGGTGGAGAGCGATGGTATGTAAAAACACTGATTTGAGGGTAAGCAGCTTTGCCCGGTTGGAGCCATTTAATAACGCCAGCCTGTGTAGCCTGGTGTGTTTCCTTTAGAAGAGCAGCCTTGAGTCAGCAGAGTTTATGGTGTGTGCAGAGAGGGTGTTATGTTAGGCAGATTTACTAGAACATGTCAGAAAGCCCGCTAGCTCCGTGCTGACTTTCCCTGTGCATTTTCAATTTCAGGCTTCCCATTTCCCAAGGACTGCCTGGCAGCCCTGACATTTCATTTCTGTTCTTGCTTCTCATTGCTTGATTATTCCTTCTTTCCGGGGTGCAGCCAGGCTCCACGGCGCTGAATCTGTGGGCCCAATAGTGCGCTGGAGGGCATCCCGATTGGAGTCTCAGCCTCATCACCTCATCTCACCCTAATTACCTCTCAAAGGCCCTGTTTCCAAAAGCCATCACACTGGGTCTTGGGGCATCATCGTATGAGTTTTGGGGTGTCCACAGCACTAGGGGTCCACTGGAGTGTCACGAGGCTCCTACCTGACAAGTAGGGGGGACCAGGGCAGTATGTTTCCTGCTGGAAGAAACCTGTAAGAGTTGAAAACCTGTAGAGTGGCAGTTCTTTACAGCTGAGGTCATGGACTCAAGTGGGTCTGAGAACCTCCTGGAATGCTCTTCAGGGTATTGTAGGTGTAGTACATGATGTACATTTTTCATCACATTTTTAAAAGAAATTCATGACCCAAAATGTTAAGAGCTACCGTCCTGGAGATTATGTTTCTAAAGTGAAGGCTGAGAGGAGTCAGGTCTGTGCACAGCCAGTGTCCACTGTCAACATCCCGAGTGCACGGATGAAGACCGCTACCAACGCCACACCCCTGCCCCATGCTGCCCACCCGCCACCCCAGCATTCCAGAGAAGCCCTGCCTGCTCCTGCTGTGCACTAATTAGAGCTGGCTGCAGACAGGAGAGCTCTTCTCCCAGAAGCTGCATTGTTTGTACCCTTAACCCTTTTTCTGTTTTTTTTGGGGGGGTGGGGAGAAAAGCCTTTGGGTTTTTTTTTTTTTTTGAGCATGTGTAAAAAATGAGTGGCTTGCATCATAAGCCAAAAAAAATCTTGCTTATTATAAAGATATTTCATAGTATTCTCAAGATTCTGACTCAAAGTAAACAAAAGTTGAAGCAGTCTTTTTTTTTCTGATCATAAGGGAAAGCCCATATATTCATTCATCATAGCCAGTGCTAAACCCTACATTGCTCTTAATTTTTTTTCCTTCTCTACTTCTTGATCCTCCTAGGAAGGATTTCTTCTCTACATGTAGGAATTCTTCTCTACATCCATTGTGAGTTTTATTTGACTTCATATTATATATTTGTTTCAAGCCATTTGAATCATTTTGGAAACATGGTAAACATAAATACCTTTTAAAAGCACAGACCTGCCTAGAATCTGACTGACTCACTCCTGACCTGGGCACAGTTCCTGAAGGATGCTGGTGGCATTGACCTGGGTCCTATTCCCCATCCCAGCTTCCTTCTTCTCATCTCCTTCTTGTCCTTCTTTTTCTCCTTCTGTGTCCTTTGCTTTCCTGGGTCTTTCCTTTCTTCTCTGATTGTGCCCTAACTCTGCCACTGTTTCCAGAGCTTTGTTTAGCCCTGATGGTATGAGGACCCACAACTCAGGGTTTGGAATCTGTTATTTGATTCTCCTGCTTCATTGCCAGAACCTGTTGTCCCAGCTGATGGTGGCATTCGGGAGGTTGTCACATTAATGGTGTGCATTGTTAAAGGTGGACTGGAAATTGCAGTATTGACTTTCCAAAATATTCAGGAGCTGAAGACCCAGAAGGCGCATTGTGGAGTAACTGGACTGACATATAAATAAAGAGCAGAAGTGGTGAAGGGGGGAGCTGGTTGTTCTTAGAGGTCACTGAAGAGTTTTACTGGTTGACAGTGGAAAACTTCTTTCCTATTTTGCTTTTCTTGTTATTCCCCCCCACCCACCCCCTTCAGTTGGGACACTGGGGACCTCTAGGTCTAACAGTTCTGTCACCTACATTGAGCAAGCCTGGTCCCCTGGGTTTGGAAATCTGGATCTAGGTTTGCTAGTTACTGGTGTCCGTAATGCTTGGCCCTGGGCATCAGCAACCCTTCTCACTCCTTTCTCCAGATGTGTTCCTGCAGACCTAGAGGTGTGGCTCACCAGTCTAGGTTCTTATGGGGCCACTGGCCACCTCCTTGGTTGGCCTCACTCCCCAAAGTGTTTTAAACCTGATGAACCCCTTGGAATCATGAGGTTCCTGCTGTGACCACCTCCATTGCCTGTAGCAGTGGTTCTTGGTCTTCACTACACAGCACGATTACCTGGGGGCTTAGAAAATATCAACCCCTGGGTCCCAGTCTACGTGATTCTGATCTCCTTGGTTTTGGGATGAGGCCTGGGCAGCAAGATTTTTTTTTAACAGCTTCCCTGGTGATTCCAAAATGAAACCAAGGTCGGGAACTATTGAGTGGGGGCCTTGCTACTTGACACTTGGTCCATGGACTGGCAGTATCAGCACCTCCTGGGAGATTGTCCCTGATGCAGAATCTACTCCAGACTTTTCAAGTGATAATCTGAAGATCCACAGCTCCCGGCTGATTACTACGGGCTAGAACATCCTCCTGCCCTACCTTGGAGGGGTAGGCTCCCCATCCAGAACACCACAGCAAGTGCTGGTGCCAGGTCTGGTTAGAAGGACCCCAAGACACTGGCTTTCCCTCCATGAACCTTTCTTGGGGGTTGGTTCTATATCTGAGTTAGATTCCCTCCCTTTCCTGACCAATCCGTTTTCTACCTGTCCCCTTGGAAGTCCCAGCATATTTAAACAACAGGGATGCAAGGGTCTGGTCTGAAATTGGAGGCCAGTGGAATTGTTTGCAGTCTGTGCTTTGGGAAGCCTTGGCATGATGGCCTGAACTTGTGGTGGTTTGCTTGGTCAGCCCAGCAGTTTGCCCTGTCCTGACCCTGGGGGATGGAAGTAGGGAAATCAGACTAAAAACAGAAGTTTCAGGAAAGACCAAAAGAGAAAACAAAAACATGCTAGAGCTGGGATGGTTAAAACAGAAATGACAGGTGCACAGCGGAGATGTGAGTCTTCCCCGCCCTTGCCTGCAGCAGACATCGCCAGCTCTTTTACCTTCTGAGCTCACACAAGACCGACCCTAGTTTCCCTGCCTATAGGGCACTCCACGCAGGCAGTGCCAATTCCTCAGGTTTTGCACTTAAGATGCAACTATTGTGAATTTTCTTTTTCCCGGAGCAGCAGCATTTACTACTCTGAAGGTGATTCTTGGGTTTCTGAGCACAACTTTCGAGTTCTCACATATCACCCGAGTTGCTGTCAGCATCTTTGGCTTCAATTTGCTGCTCTTGTATCTCTCAGCCCTCACAGGCAGTTGGTAGGACGAATGTCCACGTCTCTGAGATTGTTGTTCTTGTCTCTGTCCCACAGGTCTTTCTGTAGCAGCCCTTGGCGCAGGGCTGCAATGGGCTGGGACTTAAGGAGGCACACACTTAATGGGCACCCAGCCTCCTGCCTCATTGCCTCACCCCTTCCCGGTTCCTTTCTTTCCTCATCACTCAGCGGGAATAGCAGTGGGTTGGGTCATTCTGCTTCCTGACCCCCAGCATCACTGCCTGACCAGGGTCCTCATTTTTGTGTTTTTTTTTTTTTTTTAATATTTATTTTTATTTGACTGTGCCAGGTCTTAGTTGTGGCACTTTGATCTTTGTTGCTGCATGTGAACTTTTAGTTGAAGCCTGAGGGATCTAGTTCTCTGACCAGGGGTTGAACCCAACACCCACCCCACCCCCCCGCCCCCGCACTGGGAGCTTAGAGTCTTAGTCATTAGACCACCAGGGTCCTCATTGTTTGAACACAGTGTGATTTGACTCACTAACCTTCATGTAGCATCAGTGCTGTCTATTCCCACCTTTCTGGACCACCTGCTTTTATGTTGATTTGAGCTCAGGAATCTGGCAAATAAAAGACTGAAGCTGATCAGGGAGACTGTAGAGCCTAGCCAGGACTGCAGAGACTGGGGGGCAGGGTGGCGGGTGGGTCCGAGACCTGTTCAGTGGAATCAGCAGCCCCTCAGCTCCGATAGATGGTACCAGATGGGAATGTGGGCCCAGTATTGACAGATGATTTGGTTTTTAAAGAAGCCAGAAATACAGATTTTTCTGTAAATCTCTTACTTTCTAGAAGTTGCCCTGTACCACCACCAAATTAAACCAAGCAACAAACAAAAAAACACAAAGTCGAGGTAAATCCTTATGGGCCATTCAGAGATAAATCTTGGACTCCCTTCAAATTCACAGAAATTGAGCAAAGGCTCTAACGCGTGTAAACTGAGCTGCCTTGGTAGCTGTCTGAGGCAGGACTGTCCAGGTTGCAGTTTATCTGTGTTACATTTGAAAGTTCTGTTTCTGTACCCTTGGGAGATGCTTCTGAAATCAGAACCAGAAATGACATCAGGACATTTTATTTGCTTTCTCCTGCCTGCCTTTCAAGCTCATCTTTTCCATTATTGAGTGTTTTGAGAGAGATTATTTATCTGACCTTGCTTTTGATTTTTCTTTAAAGTGCTTTCAGATCACAAAATGTGGCCAGAAACCAGGTCATTTATATTTTGGATTCATTAAGCTCAATAGTCTCTAATTTATCTTGGCCTCATTTGCTCCATTTATAAAGTGGAATGATAATGCCCACTGATTTCACAGAGTTGGCTTGAGGATTAAATGAGATTTTTATGTAGGATCATTTGAGAAAAGGTTGAGTCCTCCCTAATTGTAAAGTACCAAATTCTAATTAAAAGGCACTGCTGAACATGGTTTCTGCATTTCTTAAAACAAAGTTTATTGGTGTTGTTATTAATACATTTAATCAACTTATCTATCCACCCATCTATCTATTGTCTATTCTATATCATGAAAGTAATATCCTGGCTTTTCTGATAACTACTACTGATTATACAATTAGATGTCCAGTGGGTTACACCAAGATTCTTGCCATAGTCTCTGTCATTCCTTTTCCTGGATTCCTATAGGCATGATCTACACTCACTGTTTTACTTTGAATCAGTCATGTTGCAAAACCATTTCCTATGTATGCTCTGGGTCTCTGTGAGAACAAAACTGGAGATGCTGCTGCTCCAAGGACTGCTGCCACCAGAGTCTTCTGCTCCTGGATCATCTGGACTGAAAAACCTAGCCAGGGTTTTTTGCTAATCCTCCATTCTCCCCTGTTGCTAGATTTTGAGAATACCTACAACCCCATCTCCAAGCAGACTTCCACTGTACATTGGAGGCAGAGTGAGGGGGAGAAGGACACTATCAAGGATGAAGGGAGGCAGGGACCATGGACCAATTGTCAGCCCAGGGAGCATCTTTAGACCTGAATTTCCCCTACTGCAGCCTCGGTTCTAAAGAAATTACGGCCGGTCATTTCAGCCCACCCCCACATCCTTTGCCCTTTGTGCTCGTCTATGGTTGGTTGTGTGTGTGGTGTGCACCCTCCCGTAGGCAGTGCTGAGGGTAGCAAAGCTTGTTGCATTCTTTTGCCCCTGCCCGCTGGCCTCTCTCACCCCCACGTGCCAGGGCTCATGGGAAGCAGATATATGCTCTCACCAGTCTTTTTCCTACATGTTTGAATTACCTGGGGAGACTGGAAAAAAAAAACACTGGTATCTGATCTGCATCCAAGATTAACTAAATCAAAATTTCTGGACATGGGGCATATGATTTTTTTTTTAAAGCAAAAACTTTTCTTTTTTTTTTTTTAATGAATTTCAACTTGTAGAGAAGTAGAAAAAATAGTGCAGAAGTTAGTGTCAACAACTCATATGGCCATAGTATAATTATGAGAACTAGGAAATTAATATTGATAAAATATTGTTAACTCATGTGCAGATACTTTTTCAGATTCTACCAGTGTTTCTACTGATGTATATATTTTTTCTGGTCTAGGATCTGATTCAAACTTCCACATTGCATTTAGTAGTGATGTCTCTTTAGTTTCCTCCAATATGTGACCATGTTAGATTCTTTCATGATACATTTCCTGACACTTTTGTGGATAACTGATAATTATTTTGTAGCACATTCTTCAATTTGGGCTTGCCTGATATTTTTTTTAGAATCAGTTTGAGGTTAGGGGCATAAGGCTTTTTAAAAATAGTTCCCAGATCAGGTCTGTATTTATCCTGAAGGTCTGTAATTTACTATATAACACATAAAAAAAAAATAGAGTGATCGATGAATAGATTGGTGGGTAGGTTTGTGGTCAAGCAGGAACGATGGAATGTTAATGATAGCATCAAAGTGGTAAGCATACAATATTCATTATAAAATTCTTTCAACTTAGCTCAGATTTACATTTTTCAAATTAGAATACTGGGGGAAAAATTCCCTGCTTCTCCAGATGATGAATTTGGGGCTGATGCCCCGCAAGGCTTGATGGTGAAGATGAGTAGAAAGAAACCACGTCTGTCCGGTGGGAAAAGAATGTAGGGTCAGCAGGTCTTAGCCCAGGCCTGGTGGCTGGGTGGCCACTGTATATTTAGAGAAGTGACCCCAGCAAGGCCCCAGAGACAGGAAGTGAGAGCACACTCCTGTCTGAAAAAATACCCATCTGAACCCTGAACTTGGTTAACTGGAATTCTGAGTGGCATTGATTCACATATGAGCACAGAGAAAATAGATGTTTTTGAAAGATGCTGACTCTTTTATAAGAACATCTGGTTCTTAAGTTCAGGAGCAGAGTGTTGGAGCTGGAGAAACCATCGAGGGTCATCTGGTCAGCTTCCCACTCAATGTCTTCCCCAGCGGCCCTGTGCTGAATTGCATTTGATTTATGCAGCTGGATAGAATGAGTCTAAGGTCACTGTTTTGAGGATGAAGTCACTTTTAATTCCAGCAAATGAATATAGTTTAAAACAGCTTTCCTAGGAGAAAAATAAAAGCTGTCTTGTGCAAAGATTGCTCGCCTCTCTCTCTCCTGCTATTTTAAAATTGGGCGTCAAGGCAACAAGAAATGAAGAGTGCCTTAAGGAAAAGTGTGTTGTGTGATGCTTGTGTTTTACTTCTCACTGAGTCATGGGTCCTGGTCCTCCCTGAAACGGGCAGAATGAAGTCTCTCTCTAACTTCCCTGCTCCCCAAACTTCATTCCGCTTCTAAGGGCTACAGAAGCAAAGGTCCTTCTGTTCTGCCCGTGGGGCTGGGGAGTAAGTGACAAAGGCCCTTTAAGGGAGAGAGGGCGAGAGCTCTGCAGCTGTGAGGTTACTGTGAGTCAGCCAGGCCCCTGGGAGCCGCAGCCAGCTTAGTGCAGAGGCCTGAGTACGGGGCTCATTTGTGGGTTCTGGAAAAGAAATGCCCTGCTGATTATGGGTAGTGCTGAGCCGCCTTCCCCAGCCTCTTGGGCTCACAGAGAACTCAGACAGTCTGTTCTGCTGGACTTTTTGAAGCTTTGTTATAGATTTTACTCCAGTCTGGTCCTGTCTGTACAACTCCTGGCCTCACTGAGCTTTATCTGTAACCTTTCTTTCCGTTTCTACACCTATGAAATGCAGAGAAATTTAGTTGGAGAAATGTTAGCCTGGAAGAGTCTCCAACCTCTTCCAGAGTTTTTGTTATTGTTGTTCAGTCGACAAGTCATGTCTGACTCTTTAAGACCCCGTGGACTACAGCACGCCAGGCTTCCCTGTCCTTCACTATCTCCCGGAGTTTACTCAAACTCATCGATGATGCTATTCAACCATCTCATCCTCTGTCACCCTCTTCTCCTCCTGCCCTCAATCCTTCCCAGCATCAGGGTTTTTTCCAATGAGTTGGCTCTTCGCATCAGGTGACCAGAGTATTGGAACTTCAGCTTCAGCCTCAGTCCTTCCAATGAGTATTCAGATTTCCTTTAAGATTGACTGGTTTGATTTCCTTGCTGTCCAGGAGACTCTCAGGAGTTTTCTCCAGCACCACAAAAGCATCAGTTCTTCGGTTCTCTGCCTTCTTTATGGTCTGACTCTTATATCCATACACGACTACTAGAAACTTAAAGAGTTTTCAGTAACTAATTTTTATAGTGTTTTACGTTTTAAAATCCATTCATAGATATTCTCGCCTTATAGTCACCCAACCTTCTTAAAGGGTTTGAGGGACTTCCCTGGTGGTCCAGTAGCAAAGACTCCATGATCCCAGTACAGGGCGCCTGGGTTTCATCCCTGGTCAGGGAACTAGATCCCATAGGCTGCCACTAAGAGTTCAGATTACACAACTCAAGATGCCTCAACTAAAAATCCCACTTGCTGCAACAAAGACTGAAGATCCCTCATCCTGCAACTAAGACCCAGTGCAGCCAAATAAATAAATAATTAAAAAATAAATAAATATAAGGGTTTGAGTACCTCAGGACTCAATGCTGAAACATCATCTCTTCTTACTCTGTAACCATTCCTTTGGCAACTCCTGTCTTGTCAATTACCATCTATATTATGATAGGACTGTCATTTATATCTTTAGCCTGGATCTCTCTCTGAGACCTGATTATCCAGCTGCCAGCTGTCTCTCCACTGAGCTATCTCAGAGTTTCCTCCATGAAATGCATCAAAGACTGAACTGATACTTCTGTCTCCCAGGCTCCACCCCAAACCTGTTCTCTGTCACAGCACGTGGTACATCCATTGGGACAGGCCAGGAACCCAGGAGCCAAGCTTGATGTCATCCTCTCCCTAAACCCTCAGATCCAATCTGTCACTCAGTCCTATGGACTTTCCTCCTAAACATCTCAACTCCATCCACTTCTTTCCATCTCCCCAGCTGCCTTTTAAGACAATGAAGCCCCCATCTTTTATCAGGACTACTGCAGGAACCTATTTACAACTCTCCTCACATCTCTTTTGGTCTCTTGCCTTCCCATGATCCCTGAATTTGGAAGAAATCTTTACAAATTGCGAATTCAAATAGGTCACTGTCACTCCTTAAACCCCTCCATGGCTTTATACTGCTGTTGTGATATAAACACAATCTCTAACAAGGCCTACAACTCCTTCTGTGGTTTGACTCCTGAAGAGCTCTGCCCTGGCAGTTTGCACTCCCCTTTTTAAGTTCTTTAAATATATTCCTTCCTGCCACAGGGGCTTTGCGCTTGTTATTTCCTCTGTTTGAAATGCTCTTCCTCCCCTCCTCACTCTGCCCAATTAACTGCTATTTAGCCTTTGTCATTGTTTAGTCTCTAAGTCATATCTGACTCTTTTGGTTGAGCTCAAGCCTTAAACAAACTCTCCTTGCAATTAGAGGTCTGGTTCCTTTCTTTCAGAGAAGTTATAGCAATCTATCTTTCATATCCATTATTTTGATTGATTGACATCTTGTCTCTGAGTAGTGTAAGTTCCAGTTGAGTATGAATCTGTTTGCTTTTCACCACCATTCTACCCCAGTCTCTGTCACACAGAAATATTTGTTCAGTGAATGATCCCAGTAGGGTAGGTAGGACAAGTCTACTTATTCATATTTTTTTAACACAAGAAGATTTTTTTTTAAGGCAGACACTTGGCTTTATTTCTTTTCTAAATCACTTCCTTCTACCATCATTTCTTTTTCCCAGCTGATACCAGCTTCATCCCAGTCTTCAGTGATGAGCAATCATTGGTTTGAAAATGCTTCCCAGAACATCAGTGCCAACTCATAACATGTTTTTAGATTGCTGGAAATCTTGTGAAAACTTGCTTCATTCACTATTGGAGAATTTATCTGTGACTATGGATGGGAGAGTCATTAATTAGAAGCTCCATATGGATAATTGTTTAAGTTATGAAAAGTGGGTTTTTAAGAGGAGGGCTTTTCTTTTTATTCATACATTTCTTTCATTTCTTTTCTTCCTTCCTCTATCCCCCTCTTTCTTTCTTTCTTTCTTTGCAAATATTTGTTTATTTGGCTGTGCCAGGTCTTAGTTGCACCATGTGGGGTCTAGTTCCCTGACCAGGCATGGCCTCTGAATCCCTTGCACTGGGAACATGAAGTCTTAGCTGCTGGACCACCAGGAAAGCCCCTTAAAAGGAGAATTTTGAGACTGAATTGTGAACCTCTGGCTGACTGAGGCCTGTCTTGCCATTCTCACATTTTGCCTGCGTCCAGGGTCTCAGATCCTTCCTATGAGCTCTCTGAGCACAGCAGCGCATCTGGTACCAGTCAGGCCCTCAGCCACTGCCTTCCTGACTTTGGAACGTCTCCCATTATCTTTCGCTGCTGGGTCCCTCTGGAGACCATGGAGGGTAATTTACTCCGTCTGTGCTTTCTTCTAGCTCCCAAGGCCCATGCCTGTCTCCATCGTGTTCGGATAGAAAAGGTACCTGTGGACCACTGTCTGAGAAACTCTGTGTTTCTTGCTGTTGTACTACACTGATTTAGTAAAAGCTCATCGACTTTGAGCACACGCCCACTGAGAGCTTATAGATTCAGAGAACAGGTGTGGCCTCTACCCCTGAGGACCTAGGTCTTCTACCTAAGAACATATAGGGATAAGACTCTTTATGACTGAGTTTGTCAATAGTTGAGGGGTTTCAAACCATTTCAGTCCTCCATACTAGCCTATTTCTTCCCATTTTTAGTGTGTGTTCATGTGTGTGTTTTCTCATGTATAAATATTTTTGCCCCTTGCATTACAGTGTTTTTGGGGACATTCTCCAAATCAAACAGGTGGACTCTGTTGCCAGAGTGTCCATATGGGAACTGGCTGGTGTGAAAATACTCACTGTGTTGATTGATCCACAATGTATTTATTAATGACTCTTATGGGTACCTGGTGTTTAATTCCCTTATGTGATTGTGGAATTCAAAATAAGAAATCTGCCCTTATTCTAGATTCATTGTTTTGTTTTTTCTTTTCAAGAAAAACTGTTTTTATTGTTCACTACAGAAAGAATATTACCCCATTATAGAAGCTGAAAAATAAAAACAACGTCTCTTAAAAACTCACTCTCCCCCAACTACTATTATCTTCTGTTGCATTAGCATTCAGAGATATTTTTCTATGAATATTTCTTTTATATACTACAATTCAAGTTTTTCATAAAACTTTTGTGTCATACTCTTTTATATTCAATGATAGACATTTAAAATTTTTTACTTCTTATCTATTACTTTTTAATGCCGGTTTTTTTCATTGTGTTTATTTTTTATAGTTTCTTAACAAATATCCAAGTGTTTGAATTTTTTTCTCTTTAAAAGAGATCGGGGGACTTCGCTGGTGGTCCAGTGGTTAAGACTCCATATTTCCACTGTGGGAGCATGGGTTTGATCCCTGTTCAGGGAACTATTAATAGAATCCCCGTATGCCACACGGTGTGGCCAAATATATATATATATATGCTATATATATATATAGGTTGGATTAATTTTTAAAATAATTTTAGAAGGTTAAAAGAGACAGCATATGTGTTATAAACATCCTATGGCTTTTTGTGACTGTCCAGAGAAGTCCATGATTAAGCTCAGAAGGACGTATGATAAGGTGGTTTGCAGCCAGAAAGGAGACCCAGGGTGTTCTGGTTGTAGGGAGTAAGGGCTAGAGTCCTGCACATACCCAGACCTCAGAGCCTTGCCTCAGAGAGAGTGAATTCTCTGTCCTGTATGATAATCTGTATGTCATCCAAAACTTTAAAAATTATATATATTACTCAAATTCTGGGAGTAAGTGGTCACCTTTAGGCTTTGTGTAGACTTGATTGTTTTCTTTTAGATTTGCGTGTCTCGGTATTTCTGCCAACTGAATTCAGGGACTCGGTTGGTTCTGATGTTGCAAATATCCCACTCTGGAGGCTTTTAAAAAGATACGGACATCCGGAAGAGTCTCACACTGTGGCCCTCAGTGTTCAAGTTAAGTGCAGTATAGGTGGATGTGTGCTGCCTAACAGCTCCTCTGTCTGCTGGAGAGATGGCTGGAGGAGAAGTCTGTTCTGAGAACAAGGCACAGGCTGTTGCTTCCAGACATTCTTTCTTCCTGGAGGACACAAACGTGGTGTTTAACGGCCACTGGCCACACGCCCACACTCCGGCCCGAAGGAATGTGCTCTGTCTGGGCCGCACTCCAGTCATCAAGGCAGTTACTGTCGGGAGGGAGAAGCCAGCTCTCCAGGTCCTCGCCTGAGCTTCTCCTGCCGAAAGAAGGAATGTGTTTTGACTTCGGACTTCCCACCCCGCCCTTTCTCTGGTTCCATGAACTGTCCTACTTGCACAGGAAGCTTCAGTTTTCTTCCTTACAGCTGCTCTTTCTTCACTACGAGGGCTTCACCTGAATATAATGTTAAAATACAGAATTCAGAAGAAACACAGTTTGGTAGAGAGACACCACCCTACCCCCCTGTTAAGAGCTGTGACAAGTAGATCAATTCCAGTATCTGGCACATGCTATCTTTCTGGGCTTGCTTCTCTGTATTTTACTTAAGAGGAAGAGAGAGAAAGAAAATTTTAAAACAAAATAGTTTATTTATTTATTTATTTTTTCATTTATTTTTATTAGTTGGAGGCTAATCACTTTACAATATTGTAGTGGTTTTTGTCATACATTGACATGAATCAGCCATGGATTTACATGTATTCCCCATCCCGATCCCCCCTCCCACCTCCCTCACTACCCGATCCCTCTGGGTCTTCCCAGTGCACCAGGCCCGAGCACTTGTCTCATGCATCCAGCCTGGGCTGGTGATCTGTTTCACCATAGATAATATACATGTTTCGATGCTGTTCTCTCGAAATATCCCACCCTCTCCTTCTCCCAGAGTCCAAAAGTCTGTTCTGTACATCTGTGTCTCTTTATCTGTTTTGCATATAGGGTCATCATTACCATCTTTCTAAATTCCATATATATGTGTTAGTATGCTGTAATGTTCTTTATCTTTCTGGCTTACTTCACTCTGTATAATAGGCTCCAGTTTCATCCATTTCATTAGAACTGATTCAAATGAATTCTTTTTAATGGCTGAGTAATATTCCATGGTGTATATGTACCACAGCTTCCTTATCCATTCATCTGCTGATGGGCATCTAGGTTGCTTCCATGTCCTGGCTATTGTAAACAGTGCTGCGATGAACATTGGGGTGGACGTGTCTCTTTCAGATCTGGTTTCCTCGGTGTGTATGCCCAGAAGTGGTATTGCTGGGTCATATGGCAGTTCTATTTCCAGTTTTTTAAGAAATCTCCACACTGTTCTCCATAGTGGCTGTACTAGTTTGCATTCCCACCAACAGTGTATGAGGGTTCCCTTTTCTCCACACCCTCTCCAGCATTTATTGCTCATAGACTTTTGGATAGCAGCCATCCTGACTGGCGTGTAATGGTACCTCATTGTGGTTTTGATTTGCATTTCTCTGATAATGAGTGATATTGAGCATCTTTTCATGTGTTTGTTAGCCATCTATATGTCTTCTTTGGAGAAATGTCTGTTTAGTTCTTTGGCCCGTTTTTTGATTGGGTCTTTTATTTTTCTGGAATTGAGCTTCAGGAATTGCTTGTTTATTTTTGAGATTAGTCCTTTATAATCTCAAAAATATACAAAATAATAGCAAAATAATAGCAAAATAGTTTATTTTTTAGAATTCTATTTGGGCAATTTGAGTAGGGATAGTATTAGTAATAATAGTCTTCCCAGGTGGCCAGTGGTAAAGAACCTACCTGCCAATGCAGAAGATATAAGAGACATGGGTTTGATCCCTGGGTGAGGAAGATCTCCTGAAGGAGGGCATGGCAACCTACTCCAGTACTCTTGCCTGAAGAATGTCAGGGATAGAGAAGCCTGGCGGGCTATAGTCTATGGGGTCACAGAGTCAGACACAACTGAACATGCAGTAATAATAAAATTAATAGTAGTGCTAGTGTTAGTTGCTCAGTTGTGTCTGACTCTTTGTGACCCCCGTGGGCCATGTAGCCCACCAGGCTCCTCTGTTGATGGAATTCTCCAGGCAAGAATATTGAAGTGGGTTGCCATTCCTTTCTCCAAATAATAGTAATAGTTTTGTGAATAGCTATATTTCATTTAGCTCTCGCAATCAACCCCTGGGGTTACGTCCTAATTTTGGCTGCATTTTATGGGTGAGGAAACTGAGGCTTGGGGGGGTTAGGTAACTTGTTCTGCTCATTAGTGATAGATGGTGTCCTAGCCCAGGCAGCATGAATCCAGAGCTGGATGAGCCTTTAATCCCCACCAAATAGTGCCTTCAAGGCCAGTAGGTAAGTCTTATGGGAGTTTTGTCCCTTAGGTAGGGGCTAATTTGTAATTTTTCCCCCTACACTTTCTGTTTTGAAAAATTTTAGACCTGAGAAAAGTTGTAAAAGTAGTATGATGAAGTTACCAAGCATTAATATTTTACCCTTTTAGCTTATTTGTCTTTCTGCATGTGTGTGTGTGTGTATGTTTGTTTTGTTTATGCTAACCTTTGAAAGTTAACCGAGACATTGACATTGTTTCTCTAAATACATTAGCAGGTATCTTTGAAGAATAAAGACATGCTTCTAAACAACCTCAATGAAAATCCTATCACTCCAAAACATTTAGCATTGATTTACTGCTGTTTTCTAATGTGTCCATGTTTAAATTGCCCCAGTTGTTCCCCAAATGACCTTTATAGCTGGGTTTTTAAAAAACCCAACATCCAACGAAAAATCAGACTTTGCTTTTATGGTTTGTAATCTTGATATCTGGCACATTCTCTTCTCAGACTAGGAACAGTTTGCTTTGGCTTAACTAAAAGACCAGGGACTCTGCAGCACTTCCAGATTTTCCTGCCTGTCCTGACTAAGCAGTCTCACAAATGACCTTACTTGACACATGTTGTTTTACTGGGTACTCTGTCCCCTTCTTCCTTCTCTCTCCTCAGCTCTGCTTTTGTTTTATTTCTTCTCCTTCTCTTTTTGCCTTCCTCATTTTCTTTTCTCCCTTCTTCTCCCTTTCCCTGACGCTTCCCCCACCATAATGTACACAAGACGTGGTGTTAAGAACTATAATTATTTCGTGCCTCAATCTAGAAGCTGATCGTGTGGCAGGTGGGAGCCACTAGATTGGATCTTATATATGGGTTGGGATAGAGACCAGATGATGGGGTCAGGGAGGGTGTGATGGGGGACTGACCTTGGATAGACCCTGTTGCAGGGGCTCAGACAGCCTCTTGGCACCACATGAGGCTAAGAGGAGGTGAGAAGGGTCAACTCCAGTCCAGGAAAGTGTCAGCAGTGGGAGATAGGCAGAGGATGGGGTGTGCCAAAATGGGAAGAAATAGCATGGTTGTGAATTGGGAGGACTGTAGACTTTAAAGTCAGACAGAGAGCTTAAAATAACAAGACTTTACCAATGAGCTATGTGATTGTAGGAACATTATTTAACTTTCTAAGTCTCATGTTCTTTACCTACAAATGGGAACGTAGAGCTATCTTACAGCTCTATGTTAAAGGTTAGAGATAATGCATGTTAAAGTCAAGATCTAGCATAGAGTTGTTACTCAATAAACTGCATTTAAAAAGCCCGCCTGGCAATGCAGGAGACGTAAGAGATGTGGGTTTGATCCCTGGGTTGGGAAGGTCCCCTAGAAGAGGAAATGGCAGCCCACTCCAGTATTCTTGCCTGGAGAATCCCAGGGACAGAGGAGCCTGGTGGGCTACAGTCCTTAGGATCATGAAGAGTCGAACACAACTGAAGCAGCTCAGCACCCAGCACGGGTATTTACAAGGTGGTCGTGTAAATGGAGTTCTGCAGTGAAGGGAATCCCCGCTGGGTGACAGTTGTTACGTTCATGCAGATGACCAATTTGAGGCTGAGCTGTCAGTGGGTAGAAGAAGGTCATTTGGAATGGAGTTCATGGCAGGCTGCCTGTGATATAAGACAGATTCCAGTGATCAGAAGCATGATTCTTTGGGACCTGGGGTCCAGAAGAGAATCCAGTTGCCAGAACCAAACTGTCCCATTAGGTTCAAATGAAGGGTGAGGGTGATTTGTTGTTGAGCCTTCTGGAGCATCTTTTGTTTGGGGTTAGCATTAGGGAGGAATTGGGGGTTTGGGTGGAGCCACTGTGAGGGTGCTGAGACTCACACTAAGCCTGGGATGTATTCTCTTTTAGAACTGCTATTGATGGGATGACACTATTACATTAAAGAGGCTCTTCTTCCTGGGTACTTGGCCCAAATTGCCACTAAGTCGATGATGATACCTTGATGATGAGTCCAGAGCCCAAATTGTTGGGTTGATCTAGGTTTATTCCCCTTCCATCTTTGTGAGAGTTGCCATAACGAAATACCATAGTCTGGATTGGTTAAACAACAGACATAATTTTCCCTAGTTAAGAGAGAGAGACAGGGAGGAGGAGAAAGAGAACAAGCAAGCAGGCTGTCTGGTCTCTTCTTATAAGGGCACTAATCCCATCATGAGGTCCCCACCCTCATGACCTCATCTTAACCTAATTGCCTCCCCAAGGCCCCATGTCCAAAAAACATCACGTTGATTGTTAGGGCTTCAACATATGAATTTTAGGGGGATGCAGATATTCAGACTATAGCCCCTGTCTTCCTCACTTCCCAGACACTTGAGAGTCTGTATATAATGAGAGATGTTACCTTGTGAAGAGTGCTACTCATAGTGTTACATGGAAGCAGAAAAATTATTCAGAACCACAGTTCTTGCAGCTTGTCAGTAAAAAGCCTTTAGAAGGAAGCTCCAGTTAACTCTGATATAGGTTCTTTCCTTCGATCTCTCTTCTTATACTTTCCTTATTTTTATTAGTATTCAGAGTCATGAAATTGTGGCAAAACATGTTATTGCTTGTTCTTTGTAAAATCTCCAGATTAAACTTTCTTTGGCCCAAAGTGAGGCATTATGCCACTTCTCTCCAAAAGATTAGCTTATTCCAACCTTTCCTTCTTCTATTTGAGGCTGGCAAGAATCAACAAGCACTTATGTTTTTAATTTAAATTCATTTATTTTTAATTGGAGGATAATTGAATTGCTTTACAAAATTGTATTGGTTCCTGCCATATACCAACATGAATGAGTCATGGTTCATACATAGGTCCCCTCTCTCTTGAATCTCGCTCCCACATCCTACCCCTCAAGGTTGTCACATAGCACCTGATTTGAGCTCCCTGCATTATACAGCAAGTTTGCTCTGGCTAATTTTGCATATGGTAATATATATGTTTCAATGCTACTCTCAATTCCTCCCATCCTTTCCTTCCCCTACTATGTCCACAAGTCTGTTCTCAAAGTCTGTGTCTCCATTGCTCCATTGGCAAGTGTTTTGGGAACCAGGATATACACTTGCTGGTCCATTAAGTACAAATTTGCTTAATGGTAATTTTAAAGAAGATAAGGGGACTATTTACACTTAAAAGATCTGTTTCTGCTGGAAATTGTGGTAAATTTTTATTTTGATATTGTCATCATTTGCTGACTTTTATTTTTTATTTCTTTCTTCAGCAAATATGCCAAACACTGAACAAATAGTCTAAAACAAACACCCCACCAAAAATAAGAGGGGAATGATCATTTCTATTTTAAGACTATAAAAACACATCAAGTAATACTTGAACATAATTTTGCCCATATCAGAAATTGCACAGCATTTTTCTAATGATCCAGGGGAAAAAATTAGGTAAGCTCCATGGCCAAAGACTAATATAAATAAAATTTGTGAATAATTGAATTAGAAAATAGTTTGAATTTAATCCATAAAAAACATGAACAGGAAAACACAGATAGGGAGTCATGTGACACCAGAGAGTAGTTAGAGAATTTCAAAGAATGTATCCAAAGGACAGAAGGATTGCCGTTTATCTTAGGACAAATACAGGGAGACCATTAAATTGTAATGAGGATTACCAAAGTAAAGTATGAGTTTCTAGAGCGCTAGAGAGAGGTAAGTCCAGTATAGATGTTTGAAAAGTGAAAAGCTTAACATTTATCGCTGGGAAACATCTAGAGCTTATGGTTAAGCAGGTTCTTGAGGAATGAAAGAAAGCAGTGCTAGCTGAGTAGTTGCATGGATTTGCTAAGAGATAGTCAAGAGAATGTATATGTGCCACATCTTTAGCTACTCCTCTGTTGATGGACATTAGGTTGCTTCCATGTCCTGGCTATTGCAAACAATGCTTCTGTGAAACTTGGGGTTCGTGTTTCTTTTGGGATTATGAGTATATGCCCAGGAGTGGGATTGATGGGTCATACAGAAGATCTACTTTTAGTTTTTTGAGGAACCTTCACATTGTTCTCCGTAGTGGCTGTACCAATCCACATTGCCACCAACAATGTAAAAGGGTGGAATCTAGAAAAATGGTACAAATGAACCTATTTGCAAAGCAGAAATAGAGACATAGATATAGAGAACAAATGTATAGGCAATGAGGGGGGCGGGGGGATGGGATCAAAGGGGAGATTGGGATGGACCTATATACATTATTGATACTATGTATAAAACAGGTAACTAATGAGAATTTATAATGTAGCACAGGGAGCTCCACTCAATGCTCTGTGATGACCTAAATGGAAAGGAAATCCAAAAAAGAGGGGATATATGTGTAACATATGGCTGATTCACTTTGCAATATATCAGAAAGTAGCATATTGTAATATAACTATACTCCAATAAAAAATAAAAATTTACATCTAATACAATTTTTTTTTTAAGTTGAAGAAAAAGAGAATGTAGATTCTGGCTTAAAACTAAAGATGAGGAGGTTCTTTAGGAGGGCTAAGTCTATGCATCTTTCGTATCAGTAAATCAAAAGATGATACAGACCATATGCTTTTTATGACTTTCTCTGGGGTAGAAGGTTCTGGATCAGGAAGGGGAGTAAAGGAGGGGGCCAGTGTGAGGGAGGGAAAAAAGGAAGGAGAATAGAGGATAGAAGACCCAGGGACTCATAGCTAAAAGGGACTGCTCATGTCCCAGAATCAGTGTTCACAATCCCCTTGCTGGCTTGGCAGGTGGGATACACAGGCCTGTGGGAGAGAAAGCAGATGTGTATGTGAGTGACGGAATGGTGAGCAGGGGAGGGGTGGGAATTCACCTATTGAATAAATATTTATGGAGTACTCACTTTGTGCTGGGTACTGCATTCTGGATGCTGGAAGTGCAGCAGACAGAGGTCCAGCCCTCCTGGAGCTGACACACCAGTGAGGGAGAGAGAAAAGAAGGGAATTAGATAAGTACTTAATTTCTTGGGCTTTCCAAGTGACTCAGTGGGTAAAGAATCTGCCTGCAATGCGGGAGACCCAGGCAGACACGAGTTCAGTTCCTGAGTCAGGAAGATCCCCTGAAGGAGGGTGTGGCAACTCACTTCAGTATTCTTGCCTGGAGAATCCCATGGACATGAAGCAACTTAGCATGCATGCATGCACCTGATTTCTCAGGAGGTGCTAGTGTTATGGAGAACAGTAACAGCAGGGTGGGTGGTCGCTCATTGCCCAGGGTGGTCTGGGAAAGCCTCTCTGAAAATGTGGCCTCTGAGTTGGAAGCTGTGAGGATGAAGGAAC
Organism: Muntiacus reevesi; assembly: GCF_963930625.1. Taxonomy (NCBI): domain Eukaryota; kingdom Metazoa; phylum Chordata; class Mammalia; order Artiodactyla; family Cervidae; genus Muntiacus; species Muntiacus reevesi. The sequence goes on along the minus strand of NC_089254.1, from coordinate 96,313,812 downwards.
ACTCAGCCTGATGTGTGTTTCCCCAGAGGAGCCACAAGATCAGAGAATAAATACTGAATCTTTCTGTAGGGCAGTCTTCAAAGACGTTCTCAAGTCAGAACCAAAGCCAGAGTTAGAGGGAGATGGCTTTTAGTTTATCATGTGACAGTGAAATAATTCATGTTGTTCTGCTCAGCCGTGGTCCCCTCAGCTCCGTGGGGGCTTCGTCTTCAGGCTCGGCATTGGCACTGAGCCTGCGTTTACATTGGAAAACTGCAAGAAGCCCTTTGACCTGAGCACTCTCTGGTTCTTTCCCACTTGGAGGACCAGAGTTCCTTGACTTTGGCGTTGACTTTTGATGTGGTGGCAGATGGGAAAGTGGAGTGGGGCCTGGAAGTGAGTGGGGGTGATGGGAAGGAGAAATGAAGAGCTGGAGACAGGTTTGTGGAGCAGATTGAGTTTCTGAGAAAGGGGCTCTGTGGGTCAGATAAATTAGAGCGTCAGGCATAGAGGGATGGAGTGAGCTGAGCAATCCAGGTGTGAGGAGGGCGTCACTGTCATCAGAAGATCAGATGAGAGAGGCCTGGAGAGTGTGCTGCGTGGGAGGGGCATGGGGGTGGGGGTCTTTCAGCAAAGGATGAGATTCCCCAAGGTTTTGGCCCTTGATGTGGGCAGAAACAGTTGACTCAACCAGAGAGACTCAGACTCATCCTTGCTTTGTCCACAGAGGGGGACATCCCCCTTTGCTCCGCCGGGGTGGTGTTCTCTCCCTGGTTTTAATTCAGAGGATTTGTATACTTTCCCCCATATATGCTGGCCTGATCCCCAGAAGACTGGACTAATCAGTTAAAATTGGGAAAATTGGGGACAAACATTTAAAACGTTTACATCTTTCCCCTCTGGTTTATAAATAATTTGGAAGAAGGAAATAAATTTAATACAGAACATAAGATTCAGTTATGTTATTGTTTAGTGGTAGATTTACTTTTTTAAAGCTGCCCTTCTTTTGGAGTAAAAGAGATAATTTACTTTTAAGTTTAAAATAGTTGATAAAGAAGTTTCTTTGTTAATTTAAGTAAAATGTATGTTTGACTTTAGTAGTGGTTGTGTTATGCAATACCTTTCATAAATGTGCATAGTCAGCAGGCTGCATTTTTGTGAATTTTAGATGTTCCCCTCCTGATGTCTTCACACAAGTATACTTCACGTTCAGAGAGGATTGGGCCAATGATGTCTTTTATTGATGGTTTCAGACAAACACACCATGAATTCTAACCATTGTATATTCCTGCTTCTTTCTTTCCAAGTGATAAAAAGGTTTTGGCCAAAATCAGTACAATTCCAGTTCTTTTGGTAGAATTTCAGTTTGCACAGTCACTTCTTTCTCTTTTATTCTTTTTCACACACACTCTCTTCCCCTACATTTATGCATATATCTAAATACTTATTTTGAATTGATTTATAGTCACTAAATTTTATTTATTTATTTACTTTTGGCCACACCACAGGGCTTGTGGGGTCTTAGTTCCCCAGCCAAGGATCAACGCCATGTTCCCTGCATTGTAAGTGTGGAGTCCTAATCACTGGACCACCGCTATAGTCTCTGGATTTCAAGCTTCCTTTCTCATGAGAAGCATATAACAGGTCTCACTGTCCCATGGAGGCAGTGTTACATAATGGAAAATTCATGAGCTATGTAATCACAGTTAGTGGTTTAAATTCTGGCTCTAGCACCTTCAAACCAAATGACCTTGGCAAGGTAATTAACTTCTTTGAGCCTTGGTTTACAACTCTATAAAATGGGTCTAATTATACTCACCAAAAGGAGCGGTTGTGTGAGTGCATTGACAATATCATGTTTTTAAAGCATCTATTGAGGTCCCTCCATAAGTGGAAGTTACTGCTGTTCCTTTTGTTCTCGTTAGAAAACTACAATGGGGAATACGAAGTAATGGGAATTAGAAAAACTAGGGAGAGGGAACACAGAAGAGCACACTTCTGAGAAATAAAGGGAATGGAGTGAAAGTGAAACGTTATTGAAGTGAGTGGTTTACTATTTGATTTTCTGCTGCACTGGTAAATTAGTAGTAAAATTACTTAAAATTTTAAAATGTTGTACCTTCTTCCCTCACTGGATAGTTAAGGAAGCACTTTCCTGAGGATAATTTCATTTGGTTTTTGTGACTTTGATTTTCATCATGATTTCATTCACCCAAGTTTGTAGACTGAGAAATCAATGATCTGGTTCCCTGTTTTCAAGGAGTTGAATGCCATTCAGACATATGTTCATCTCTCCTAAAAAGTTTTTGAGACTGATATATGAGTTTTTGCTGCTAATAACTGATCAATAAATTAAATGATTTAATAACATACAGCCATTTTATTTAGTCCACAGTTCTGTGGACCAGCTCAGATGGATGGTTCTGTTGATCTCAGTGGGGCTTGCAAGCGAGCCCATGGCCAGTTGTTGGTCAGCTGGGACATTCTTCTTCTGGATGAATGGAGGAAAGAGGAAGGGAGTGGTGGGGACACTGGTCCATGGGTCTCCCATCATCCAACAGACCGGCCTTGGCTTGTTCATACAGTTGATCGAGTTTCCAAGAAGGAGATTGGTGGTACCACAGATTCTTGAGTTCACTTCTGTCCAGTTTCAGAAGTTGGACAGTATCACTTCTATCACATGCTCTTGGCCAGAACAACCTAAGAGGCCATTCCAGAATCAATGAACAGAGAGTGCTTGCTTAATCACTTCAGTTGTGTCCGACTCTGCTACCAAATGCACGGTAGCCTGCCAGGCTGCTCTGTCCATGGGATTTCCCAGGCAAGAATACTGGAGTGAGTTGCCATTTCCTTCTCCAATGAATGGAGAAACAGAGGCCATTTCTTCATGGGAGGATCTGCCCAGTATTGACATTTTTGCACCCCTCCCCAGATGAGGACGATACAGTCCTCATTAATAACTCAATTACAATTCCTTGGAGTCAGTAGGTTTTCTCAAGTCTACCACACTATCTTCTGCTTTATTTTTTGTCCTGTTTTGTTTTTTTTAAAATTATTTATTTCTTTATTTTTGGCTGTGCTGGTCTTCGTTGCTGGAGCTTTTCTCTAGTTTCGGAGGGTGGGGGCTGCTGTCTAGTGTGGCAAGCACTACCCATTGTGGTCCTTTGCTGTTTCTCTTGTTGCAGAGCACAGGCTCTAGGACACGTGGGTTGAGTAGTTGCAGTTTCTGGGCTCTGGAGCACAGGCTCAATAGTTGCGGTGTATTGGCTTAGTTGCTCCGCAACTTGTGGGATCTTCCTGGATCAGGGATCAAACCCTGGTCAATATCTCCTGCATGGGCAGGCAGATTCTTTACCACTGAGACACCAGGGATGCCCACTTTTGTTCATTTTGGTTTTTGCGTGAATTGGTATTCATGAAAAGATTGAAAAAAGATGCTGAAGTGATTACTTCCCTTTGATTGCGGCCAGAGCTCGAGTTTGTAAAATTCTGGCACCGGGAGATTTTGACCCTGACCCTGCTTGGATTTCATCCCTGAGCAGATCCTCTCACCCGTATCTAAGCGGAGGCGGGGCAGAGCAGGGGCAGAGTCAGCTGGATGGCCTTGCTGGAGCCGCTCAGGTGGCCCAGGTTCAAAAGCAGCTGTTCCATTGTCCTCTGATGCAGGAGGTGTGTGGGCAAAAGAGCCTCCCTGCATACTTTACTGGCTTTCTTGGAATGTCTAGACATTACTTTGCAGCAAATGCTAAGCAGATAAGTTAGTTCCTTAAATAAAGTTATTTTGAGTTCTTTTAAATCCATCAGATGATCTCAAGCTGCTGGGTGTGTTTTGAGTAGCTAAAGAGTAACTTTCTGATCACTTTGAGGGAGTAGAAATTCCATTTATTTTCCCCAAATACTACACTTGAGTGTAGAACCAAGCAACAGCCAACTTGCTGATACGAAGAGCCGACTCCTGGGAAAAGACCCTGAGACTGGGAAAGATTAAAGCAAAAGGAGAAGAGGGTGGCAGAGGATGAGGTGGTTGGATGGCATCACCGATTCAGTGGAGTTTGAGGAAACTCCAGGAGATATGGAAGGACAGGGAAGCCTGGTGTGCTGCAGTCCATGGGGTCACAAAGAGTTGAACACGACTTAATGACCGAACATCTATACCACTCTTGAGATCTCAGTGGTTTGTCTCTAAGTCCCAAACTTAATGGAGTTCTGTTTGTTTGTTTTTTTTAAGCAGGAATGCACTTTTCTACTTTGTATTAGACCATCAAGTATGTTAGCTGTGGCCTTGGCCTTGTATGCCTTGGGTAACTCAAACCCCCTGATTGTCTACTGACCTATAAACTCTGAACTCCATGGTATTCCTACTGACCCCAGGGAAATTCATGAGCAAGGAAGGAAGAGGAAGGATCAAGGAGTTGCTTGAGTCTCTCAGTGACCATGTGGGTCAAGTACACTGATGACCTGTTTAGGAGAAAACCAGGAAGTGATTGATTCAATTTAACAGCTTGTCAAGAGGGTCGGGCCAAATATAGAACATGCCAAACACAGCGCTTTGGACTTTCTGGGAGGAGATGCTATATTGTGATCTTTATTCCTCCTCGTATGACAGCAAAAGTTAATAAGCACTCATCGGAGGTGTTTTTACTCAATGATCATTAATTCCTTTGCAGAGAAAAGAGATACAGGTCATTGCATTTACCATTCTCCCTTTATGCCTAATTGTCCTTTTACGGGTGTGTTCTTTGAAGAAAACTTATGAGGCAGGTAAATTGAATGGATTAAGAATTATTTGAATTAGCAAAGTATTCTTCACTTTCCAAAAATGAAGAAAATCTGTCTGTCACCACTTGAATTTAAGGGTTCTTCATTAGTTGAAGGAATGGCCTGGTTGTTTAGGTCACAATTGCTGTACTTTTTTTCTGGTGGGAGGTAGTCAGGGCTAAGTCAAGATTTTCACGGTGAAGGGTAATACCCACTTGTAGAACTAGGCAGTTCCGTAAATGGTCAGGAGGCGGTACAGAAAGGTAGGAAGACAACAGGGCATGATTTTTATCGGGTTTATCAAGCATTGATTCTGCCCATGTCTAGGCAGTGTGTTAGATCCTGTGGTCACATCCTTGAGGTGGGGTGGTGGGGGGCAGGGGGGTGGAATAGTAAAAATGCACAAATGATTAAGGTAGTAAGAGAAGTATATGAGGGACTCTGTGACAGGGGTGAGTGGGAAAAGATTGGGTTATAAAGTCAGAGTTTCCCAGGAGAGGAAGGCGTTCTGGGCTACAGAAATCTTGAGTCTAAAGTCAGACAGATGGGGGACTTCCCCGTCTTAGTCCAGTGACTGTCTCCAGTGCAGAGGGCCCAGGTTCAGTCCCTGGTCAGGGAACTAGATCTCACATGCTGCAGTGAAGATCAAAGATCCTATGTACTATAGGTAAGGCCCAGTGCAGCTAAACAAATACATTTAAAACATAATAATAAAGTCAGACAGATTTGATGAGCACTGTGCTTGGGAAAATCCACATCACTCTGGCCGGCTAGATCAGAGCAGGGCCTGTGCCAGAGGAGGGGCGGGAAGAAAGAAAGACAAAACATTCTGAGAATTTTAATGTGTATAGGGGTGGGGGAGGCAGGGGGAATTGGATTAAATTCACATACACAGTTTATAGAAAGGTCTCTATTTTACAAATTGAAATGCTGCTCACTTTTAAAAGCAGCTCTTCAACAACTAGGCTAATTGAATTTGACTGCTTCCCTGTAAGCAGAGAATTCCTTTTCCTAGAAAAAGGAGAACAGATTATTCTAGCCCTGGGGAATGTTATTTCATCCGTTAGATGGCCTGACTTTTCAGGTGAAGCACTGTGCTCCGTGTACTGATTGTAGCATTCACAACCTGGATATTGTGAAATATGAATTAAAATGGAATACCTGTCATTGTTAGTTTTTGCTGTTTCGATGTGGCATTTCTGGGTTTGGGGCTTCTCAGAAAATATTCAGTGACACTCTGTTTGATGGCTTGTCAGGGCCCCCAAATGAAGAATGTAGAGTGACATGGCAGCATGCAGTGGACCGGGTGGGCCTGAGAGCTTTGGTGAATAAGAGAATGCTCAGTTTTATAGAGAGGAAATTTGAAAAATAGTTTTATAGTTAAACCATTTGAAAAATGATATATAATTGAACCAAAACATTTAATTATATTGAAACTGCACACACCTAGCAATATCTTTCTGTGGGGTTGCACAGAGTGGGACATGACTGAAGCGACTTAGCAGCAGCAGCAGCAGTATCATATTCTCTTTACACAATGACTGCTTTTTCGTTTTCCACTTATAAGCAGGAAACACCTGTGTGTAAGTAATCATAAGACCTTTTGGGGCTTTTCTGACTCAAAATTTTACATTCCTGAGGTGAATTGACTGTTCCGTCTCGCCACCAAATACCTGGCATCTTTTGGTATTCCGTGGCAGCAGAGTCTGAGTCCCAGAATCACATGCTTTGGTTTGTGTTGGAAGCATCCAATTAGGAATGCTTTCAGGTAAGGAATCCGCCTGCCAATGCAGGAGACCCGGATTCAATCCCTGGGTCAGGAAGATCACCTGGAGGGGGAAATGGCAACCCACTCCAGTATTCTTGCCTGGAGAATCCTATGGACAGAGAAACCTGGTGGGCTATAGTCTGGATTGCAAAGAGTTGGACATGTCTGAGCACGCACACTCCAAGTGAATTGCAAGGTACAGCGAGAGAAGAGAAATCGTACTTGCAGCTGGGATGTGAGTGTTCCCAGAGACACTTCCTCTAGCTTCGGAGAGTTGCTTAACCTTTTTTAGCTCCTGTTTCCACTTCCTATGGCCTCTGCCTCTTTGAGTGGGGATCTGGTGTTACCTGCCACATTTCTGTGCTTTTTTGAAAATCTGAAGCCAACACAGCAGATTGGAAAATATGGCGGTACAACATTGTTCATCAGCTATACCCTAGTACAAAATGTTTTTGGTGTTACAAAAAAAGAAAAGAAAAATCTGGTGGTGGGTTTCAGGGGTGCTCATGACATTATTTTCTGAATTACTCTTTTTCAAATTATTTCCTAATTAAAATAAACTTTCATCAGAAATTATAGGTGAAAGTGATGACACCTTCATTCATGTTTCTAGACTCAGTAAGGATTTTTGGATCCAATGTTTATGTTGAGCTTGTGAGCCTTTAGGAGATGAGAGAGGTGGCAATGCTGAAGAATCAATTCTGTAACTGTCATTGTCACACTTATCCTGTGGCTCTTAAGAAACTACTGTGAGGCTTTGCTTCTATCCATCAGGCTTTTGCTGCTTGCTTTTTAAGGGAAATGTCTGTGAACATGTGCTTTTTCTGTGCCTGTTTGATGGCTTCTTACTCTTGTATACAAAGATGGAAAATGGGCAAAGATTGCTAAGAGAATTTCTAACGATGGCTTGGTAGTGTATATGCTTAACCATTTACAAGAGACTTGCCGAGTGACAATTAGGGGTCCGGAAGGTAATTGGTTTCTCATGGCCGTTGATTGCTTACCTCCAAGTATAGAGTATAATGGGCTTCCCTGGTGGCTCATTAGTAAAGAATCTGCCTGCCATTGCAGGAAACTTGGGTTCCATCCCTGAGTCGGGAAGATCCCCTGGAGAAGGAATGGTAACCCAGTATTCTTGCCTGGGAAACCCCATGGACAGAGAAGCCTGGTGGGCCATAGTCTACAGTGGGCTGTAGTCTAATGAGGTCGGACACGACTTAGCGACTGAAGAACGATAGGGTAAAATGGTGAAAGAATGGTGTCTTTACCAGTGGCTTGGTCAGAGGAATGCTCTGCTTTATTTGATATCCAGAAAGAACCCAGATGCCAAGTGTGGGGAGCAGGGTGGGGCGGCTCCATCGTTGCAGATGCCGGCTCCCTGTAGATTAGAGCAGGGACACCGAGGAGCGGGCTTTCCTGAGTCTGCGCTCTCTGTGACTCAGAGTGTGGGATGACTAAGTACGTCTGCGCTTATGTGATGTCTGCAATGTTCTTTCTACTTGTTTGTAGGCTGAGCCACTGTCCCAGTCTGCCTGGGATTGAGGAGTCTTCTAAGAGGCAGGAATTTTAACACTAAAACCAGGAAAGCCCTGGGCAAGTTTGGGTAGTTGGCAGTTGGCTCCCCTCCCTTCCGGCCACACTGCCAGCCCCCTTTCTCTGACCTCCTGTCACTGCCACACCGTGCAACGAGCCTCCCAACAATTCTGTTCTCTCCTCCAGGGGCTTTGCACACGGCGGCCTGGTGGTTGTTGATCAGTCACTCAGCTGTATCCGACTCTTTGTGACCCCATGGACTGCAGCACGCCAGGCTTCCCTGTCCTTCACCATCTCCCAGAGTTTGCCCAAACTCATGTCTGTTGAGTCAGTGATGCCATCCAACCATTTCATCCTCTGTCATCCCCTTCCCCTCCTGCCTTCAATCTTTCCCAGGCCTGGAGAGCTTGATAAAACACACAACCCGTTTTTAAAGATGGGGTGCTCCTTAATAGTTCAGGCTGAAGTCTGACTGTCTTTGTAGGGGGTGGCACCACCCTGTGATGCTCTAGTTATTTCTTTACAGTGCTTTTCCTACTGCTGGGCATTTGTGAAAATAGAAAACTGCAGTTAGAGCAGGGAGCAAACAGGCCCCTGTTCCCTTCCTTTTTCTCCTGGAAAACTATCCACTGTCCCAGCTGCAGGTGCAGGTAGAGTTGTAAACTGTGAATTCTGCCCCTAGGATTGATGACTAGTCTTTTCCTCTCAGGAAAAATAATATGCAGTTGTAAACCTGAAAGTCCTATACTTCTGTCCCCGGTGACTGTTAAATGCTACAGGTCAATTCACAATTTTAGTTGCCATTTTCATTATTCCTCAAACTTAAGTAGAACAAATACAACCTGCATCTTGAGATCAAAGGGCAGAATCTAGTTATGCTTGTGGAACTTTAAAATCCAAGTCCACAAGGGGCCTCTCAAGGGTTTGATCTTCTCTCTTTTGAGAGGGACTGGATTTTTTCTTTTTCTCTGTATATGATTCATCAAGAAAGTTCCGTTTGTTATTCCATGTTTGCTGCTCACAAACCCCTGCTTCTTTTTTCCTCCTGGCAAAGTGACATGGCTGTGTGATCTTACTGGGCCATGTGAAAACCCATGATATTATCAAGCATTAAGCAGTTGCCTAGAAACCATCATGCAAACAGGATTAAATGAAGCATTTTTTTCTATATTACAGCTGCTTTCTGACTAAGATGTGATGTCAGAAATAGCTCAGTGTACACCTCTTCATGGTCTTAAAACCCAGATAAGTGAAAAAAATTTTTTTAACAGAGGTAAAATGATTGCTCCATACTCGAGATGGTCATCACCAACTCGAATCTCCCCTTCTCCACCTCCCTGTCCCCCCACAGACCTCCTTTTCTGCAGGGTCATGTATTGGAGACTATGGGTCCTTTTTAAAGAACATGAGCATAAACCTACCAAAAGCTCAAACTCTTACTGGCCCATTGGTCCCTTGGACCTCAGCCAGACTGGAGTGTGTGTAGAGGAGTTTTCAAAAGCCTGTTGCAGGAATTTGGTCATGAGGAAGGAATGTGTTCTGTGGAGCAACTCAGTGATAAGCAGGTTTTCAGCAAAACATCACCAGGAGCTAACCCTACTTTAAATCAACTGCAGTGAATTAGAGAGAACTAAATCTCTAACTCTGGACCCTGTTGTCTCCCAGGAAACAAACTGGGATGGAATCAAGTAACATGGAGAAGTATAAATTGAAAGGACTTGTTACAGGATTGAGGTATTCCTAAACTCGCTTTGGATTAAGATAGACAAGCAAATGATGATGGCTGGCTTGGGGTTAAAGGAGAAAAAGGAATCAGGAAAGCCTGAGTCAGTAAGTCAGCAAATATTTATTGAGCTCCTCCTATCTACCCCTAGGCCATTCTAGGTGTGGTGGGGGGTGGGGTGGGTGAAGTGATTATCAACAGTGAGTAAGATGGACAGTCCTGTATGTTCCAGTGAGGGGGCAGGGGTCAGACAATAAAAGCTGGAACAGATAAATAAGTTCAATAATTTCAGATAATGGTAAATGCCATGAAGACAATAAAACAAGATCTGTGACTACAGTTGGAAGTTATGAGCCCTGCCTTTCCAGGGTGATATTTGAGTTGAGGGGCTGAGAATATGAAGGTCTTAGAGCGATGCCATATTGGCAGTGGGGAAGCAGAGAAGGAGGTTGAGTATATAGCAGCAAATAGTTTGTAGAAATCAAAAACAGCAAAAGAACCTTCAGCGTTGTTGGATAATAAATCAGGTCCCCATACTAGGAACATCTTTTTCCAGCTTCTCAGAAAAGTGAACCAAACCTCACCAGTCCTCCAGATGGTTTTAATTACCTCTGCTGCTGCTGCTAAGTCACTTCAGTCGTGTCCAACTCTGTGTGATCCTATAGACGGCAGCCCACCAGGCTCCCCCGTCCCTGGGATTCTCCAGGCAAGAACACTGGAGTGGGGTGCCATTTCCTTCTCCATTGTGTGAAAGTGAAGAGTGAAAGTGAAGTCGCTCAGTCGTGTCCAACTCTTAGCGACCCCATGGACCGCAGCCTACGCCGGGCTCCTCCGTCCATGGGATTTTCCAGGCAAGAGTACTGGAGTGGGGTGCCATTGCCTTCTCCTAATTACCTCTGCGGGCTTGCTTAACATAGATTAGTCTCAGAATTGACAATACGGACTTTTGTGTTTTTCTCATAGATATTAATGGTGGGAGCTTTTTGTATTTAAAATTTTATTGTTAAACCATGAAAATAACATATTACCAAAGTTGGAGAAACAAGAAAGCTCTTTTATAATTATGCAAACCCAGAAATAGTTTTATGTTTTGTATATTCCCTCCCAGTCTTTTTTCATGTATCTGGTTTTAGATAGTTAACAGGTAGCTATTTACTTGTAATGTATGACATGATAAATATAAGTAACAGTGAGGTGTGTTATATATGAAACTTGAATCCTGAGTTCTCATCACAAGAAAAAAGTTTTTCTGTTCCTTTAATTTTGTATCTGTATGAGATGATGCATATTCACTAAACATACTATGATAATCACTTCATGATGTATGTAAATCAAATCATTATGCTGTATATCTTATACCTATGTCAATTATACCTCAATGAAACTGGAGTAAAAAATAGGTAGTCCTGTAAATACATAGCAGACATTTTACCACTCTTCCTCAAATTTATGTTAATATTCTGTATGTACAGATTTTAGTGACTAAATATAATCCATTCTTGTTTGGGAGGCGGTTATGTTCTGTAAAGTCCCTGTGAATAGTGAATCAGTGAATACTGAATTACTGCTCCTAGGGGAAATACTAGGTTAGATTCTTGAGAGCCTCTGGTCTCACATTTTCATGAACTGATCAATACATTGCCTTGTTTCCTGTGTCTGTTTAAAAAACCACCTTACTCAAAATACATACATATATGCTTTTCACTTTTTTTTCAGATCATTTATTTGGCTGTGCTGGGTTTTAGTTGTGGTATGTGGAATCTACTTCTCTGACCAGGGATCAAACCCGTGCTCCCTACATTGGGAGTGCAGAGCCTTAGCCACTGGACCACAAGGGAAACCCCCAAATGCATATATTTTCGATTCATTAGCATTGAAGTCATGCCAAGAGAACTATAACTCATACCTGGACAAAGCTTATCTAACACAGGCAGTTTTTCCACAGGGAACATTGCAGCTTTCTTCAGTTTAGAAGCCCTAGCCAGCACTTCAGCACTCTACATGGGGGCCATTTTAAACAGTGACATCACCCAAAAAAAGAACAAAAGTGTGAAAATGTGGCACTGAATAGACCATGAAAAGGATACTTGTTTATAGTATGAGCTGAAAGAAGGCAGAGTGTAGCCTTGTTCAACCTCAGCTGAGAATGTGCACTTCAAGAAACTCAGATTTCTGTTTCTCTGTGCATATTAGTGAATGATCATGAAAGCACCACAAGTATTGATTCGGGGGTTACAAATAAATGTTAGCAGGTAGGCAAATTTGCAAACATGGAGTTTGTGAGTAATGAGGGTTGGCTGTATGCTGTTCTCTTGACTGATTAACTGGATCATAAATGACTCACCGTGGCTGTATATACAGACGTGCTTCTGCTCTGGCATTTATGCAGCCTCCCTATTTCTCCTTACTCTCCACCCCAAAAAAGCCAAATCCTGGAACAGTCCTGCTAAAGAATAGCTCAGAAGCCCGGGATAGGTGAGAAACAGCCCCCTGTCTGAGAGGGGATAATGGTAATCATATCATCTTACAGTTACAAGGGCTTTACAGTTTGTGAAGTTCTTTGATGTGGTCTGTGTAATTGGATCTTTACAAGGACCCAATAAGGGAAATGGAACTGTTATCTTCATTTTCCCAGAAAGAGACACAAATGTGAATTGATGGTACACATACTTGGCCTTACCTGGCTTTCTGAAATGACTCAGGCATTTTGCCCTCACCAGATGCCCAGAGAAAAGATATCTCATTGGAAAACAGTCTCTCTTCTGTGGCCTACAAGTGCGTGACAAATCCACCTATATTTTCACCATGGAGGGTTGACAGGCGGATAGTGTAGTGGAAAGAGTGTAGCTTTCACAGTCGGAGGAAGTGGTTTGATTCCCTGATTCTGCTCCTTCTTCACCTGTGCAACATCAGCTAAGTTGTCGAACCTCTCTGAGCTTACATTTTTGCATTGGTAAAATGGGGGTAATAACATTACTATTACCTAACTCACGCGTTTGTTGTGAAGATTTAATGAAATAATATATTTAGCCACTTTCCTCATTATACCTCTGATGGTAAGAACTGTGTTGACAAGACATTTATTGATAGATCCTTAGATAAAATCTCTAAGTATCTTGACAGTAACCTCTGTTTCCTAACAATTCTGCCTGGAGATTACCCAACCACTAATAGACCCATTAGCGAATAAATAGTGCGCATTGACTTCTGTATCAATGACTGTCTTAACTAATGTCATTTCCATAACCCAACATTTTCCCCCTGTGGAAGAAATATAAATGTTTCAAAATAAACATTAATGAGGTCTCCCTTAGATTTTTTTCTAATCTTGATTGGGATGTCAATAAGATTTACGTACATGTAAATTTGTGTACATGTTGAACAAAGTGATGGGAGAGGCTTGCTGCTTATAGCAGACTAAGGTTAGATACATGATATGGGAAGAGGTTTGTGCAACACTGGTAGCTGTTTTATTGATGGGAAAGTAACATATAGGGAAGTGACTTGTACAACAAGACCTCCAAAGTAGATTAAGCTTTCCCAAGCAGCCAGTCTTTGGAGTATTAGAGTTGGGGGGAGGGGGAATAGGAAAAGATTCTTTTCCTGATAGGTTTTCAATGAAATGAATATGTGGGTCCTTTGTAAAACGTTTTGAGATCCACTTTACACTTGCAGCACAGTATCCAGCACATTCTTTTTTAAACGTTTGTGCTGCATCAATAGAAAAGGAAACCATCTAAGGTCCCTGTTAACCCCACCATGTCAGGGGTGATTGGGTCAGCAGTCTGAATGCTAAACTCCACGTCCAAGTGGCTGTTTCTTTCTGAACTTTGATAGCTGGTATCTGCCTAAGAGAAAATGACGTCTGCTTTTGCTAGTTTGGCCTTTGAGATTCCTCTGGGACCAGTGATCTCTGGACCCTGATGTGAGCTCTAGATTAGATAGAGGAATGCCTTCACGTTTAACTTGTTTGAGATTTTTCCAATTTTTGCATGGCATGCGCAGTCTTCCTGGACCAGGGATCGAATCCATGTCCACTGCATTAGCAGGTGGATTCTTAACCACTGGACCACCAGGTAAGTTCCTAGGGAATTCTTGTATTGAGGCTAGTACACATTTGAATAACCGAGAAGACCCTCTTAGAGGTTAATATTTACCTCTGTGGATTGACGTTGACCAAAGCAAATCATTATCCTGTTTTCTCCTGTTACGTTCAACGGGATTCTGCAAATAAACAGTAATAGTGAGAAGTCTAGTAGGGAGATGGAACTTAGACACTGAAGTTCTATTACATTTATTTTCTTGCAATTTTATAGGGTATAATTATATAGGAGACAGAGAAGCTGCAGGTAAGTTTTGGTCCCTACCATGGTGCTCCTTTGGCTACTAGCTAGATGCCACTTAAGCAGTAGCCAAGAAAAATAGGTTGGGCATGAATCTATTAGTACCAGTTATAGAAATCATATAGAACCTTAATGGACTAGTAAACATGTTTTAAGCAGTTTTCATAGGCTTTGGGCTGCATGATAGCATCTGTTATGCAGAGTTCTGGAATTCAGCACAGCTGCTTGACACACATTGAATTCTTAACCTATCTTAGGTGAATTGAAGCCATGGGGCAGAAAGTAAGAGTAAGACACAGGAGCACAGAGGTGAGTGAAGCACAAATGTCTTGTAAGGTCCCTAGCATGAGGTCTTGGGGAGGAATCATTGAGGTCAGATGGGGAAGTTCCTTGTTCATCCCTGGAGCCAGAAACCAGAGAGGGAGGACCTGGGAGGGAGGCTCCAGGGCTACTAAGGTGCCAACTCAAATGCAGTTCAGGCCAGAGGGAACCTGGCACAGTTGCAAACCTCCTGCAAAGACCCGGCTGGGGAGGGAAGTGGATGTGGACATGAACGTTCCAGGAGTGACACCAGCCAAGCCAGGCTGTGCCCAGCCTTTAGTTGGAGCGAGAAATGTGTCCTGTATGTGTCTACTTTCATTGCAAAAATTCCTTCTTCTTCCTTCCCTTTATTTTCTTCTAAAAGTTTCTTTAAAAAAAGAAAAAGCCTTCTAAAAAAAAAATCAATTTGACCTTGGCCCATCTATCAGGAAAAAGAGATTTATCCAGACCTAGATCCGTGATCTGGGAGGTCAGGTATGAGTTCACAGCCACTGAAATCTAAGCCTGACTTCCCAAAAGGAGTGTACAGAGGGCGGGGAAGCAGAGCATTGGGTTCAAGAAACCAGGGTGGAGTGCCTCCGACAAGTCATCACCGGGTGGGCCTCACTCCCTCGTTTGAGGCTGCCTCCAAGGATCACAGAGGATTCTTTCTTCCTCCACATAAATAGCCTCACAGCGGGTAGACAGGAAGAAGAGAGAGCATGGGTGAACGCGTGGACAGCCACGTGAGCATGGCCAATCGGCAGGGGTATTTGTTTTCTATTGCCATGTAAAAAATTATCACAAATTTACTGGGTTAAAACAGCAACATGTATTATCTCACACTTTCCTTGGGTCAGGAATCTGGGTACCACTTAGCTGGTTCCTATCTCTGAGACTCACTTGCCACACTGCATTCAGGTGTCAGCTGGGAGCTGGGCTACAGTCCTTCTGAGCTTGTGGTTGTTGGTAGAATTCAGTTTCTTGGATCCGTAGACCTCTCGGTGGCCTGTTCTTCCAGGCCTGCCAGAGAATCTCTGACTTCTAGACCTTCTTTGAAAAGGCTTGCCTGATTAGGGCAGACCCACCCAGAATAATCTCCATTTTGAGTAACTTAGAGTCCACTGATTTGGGACCTTACTTACATCTGCAAAATTGCCTTCCCCACAGTGTAAACTGGCACTCACAGGAGCCCATCCATTATATCCCTGGGCCACATCAAGAGGACCTTATGAGGTGTGTCCAGCGGGGGAAGGAATCTTGGAGTCATCTTAGAATTCAGCCTCCTACAGAGGGCAAGAGAGAAAGTGAGCAGTGCTTATCTGTTCTCTCCATTTAGTGACTGTAATTTGGGAAGGGGTTGGAGAGCAGAATCAGAGATATTATTTTAGGTGTTTGTGGCCCCAAGTCATGAGAGAACAGAAATGACCGCTAAGTACAATATAAGGATAAAAACTTAATTGTGGTAGCTCACAGTGGAAATTTTTATTTATAAAAGAAAAAGTGTTATTGATTAGGTAGATTGTTAAGAGCTGTTTCAGGGCCCAGCCTGGTGAGGAGAGGAGCTCTCTGCAAGTGTGAGGAGGTTTTATTGCATACAGAGCTCCTGATGAGAGCTGTTGTTAAAGACAAACCCTGTGCATGACTTGTGGGTAACCACGCTCGTTGGACAAAGGCCCAGCTGTTGTGGGTCCTGGTTATTGTCAACAAGGAGGATAAAATTAGAGAGGTGGTTTCTGTCCATTTAACATGTAAAGTGTCAGGAAAAATGGGGTATGACTGTCCTGCGTATGGGTTCGTCTTTTAAACCTGTGCCTGCTAGTGGGTTGTTTTTTTTTTTTTTTTTAAATCAGGAACAAAATATAGACTATCTATCTTCTGTGCAGAAAATGTTGTCTCTAGTCAGCTGTCCTTACTATTCTTAGTTCCCTGAGAACTATTTAAACCAGTTCTCACTTAATTTGATTAAATAGAGTCTGTTTTTTTTTTTAAAACAAACAAACAAACAAATGCTTTGTTCCTCATTAGAAACTCATAGGTTTCTCTTATACAAAATATATCTAAGAACAAAAAACCATGTTTCACTCTGCAGAAGTACTGTCAACATTTTGCCAGATATTCATCTGTACATTCCTGCATTCTAGCATTTACAGATAATTCTACTATATAATAAGAAATGGGAAATTCAGTTTTTGTAATATATTTTCACTTTGATATATATGATGAACATTTATTAACAACCTTCTACAGTAATGTTTTTAACAACTACTTTAACAACTGCAGCTCACCAGAAATACTGTAATTTGTTGAAACGAACTTACATGGGCTATTTAAAGCTTTAGGTAGATAGATGAGCGCTCTTAAGTCAGGGTTATCCACCTTGGATCCGTAGATGTTTCTTACAGGTTGTAATGCTGTTGTCTTCATCCAACGCTTACTTCATTTACCTTCATTCGTTAGGTACTCTAATGTCGTTGATGCTGCGCTTGCTGCTTACAAAGGCAAAACTTGTGCTTTATGTTTACTTTTCCCCGGGTCTGTTCCCAAGGCTACGTGTAGAGTTTTTAAAAAGCTCTTTTGTGAGCTAGAAGCCCTAATAAACAAACCGCTTTGTTGAGACTGGAGCATTAGCACTGGCACAGTTTATTAATTTTACTGCATGTTACAGACATCACGAGTCAGCGAGGTTGTCCACCTGCACCGTCGTCCTCCGCACAGGCTGCCTGCAGCCGTGTGAGTCGCTGGTTTTCTTTCCCTTTTCCTTCCAAAAATCTGTTTAAACAAAGGTGAGGAAAGGATCGGTTTATTACAAACCCAGACTTTAAAAGTCAGTTACAGGTTTAACCTATTAGAAACCTGAGCTTTGCCAAATGTTGAGAGTATTAGGATGAATAAGGAAAGGGGCACTCAGATCTTGGTGGAGCCTTAGGCAGGGGGGAGGGAAGACAACTCAATGACCCAGATGGTTATCAAGAGAATTTTTTATAGTAATATAAACAGAGCCATGGAAAGCTCTTGAATTGACATAGAGATTCCTCATAATCCAGCTGCTATCTATTGAAAGTCAGCTTGTTTTGCTTTTAGAAACACATGGTAGCATTTTTGGTTGGCATCATGATGGGGAAAGGAAACCACTAGCTTTTAGTGCCTGGGGACCTGTGATGGTCAGGACAAGGCCTATCAAGGAAGAATCTTTTCACCTAAAATTCCAGCATAGTCTGGTCGAGAGCCTCAAGTCCTTTGGAACTTTGATTTCTTCAAAGGAATGGAAAAGAAAACAAGAATTTATGGCCATACATTTTTTTTTTTTTCTGGAACTTCCTAGAAATTGTCTGGTCCTCTCTCTCTCTCCCCCATTTCTCATAGAGGGCCTGCAGAGCTAAGGTTAGAAGGATATTGGTCCATTAAAGGAGATGTGGGTCAGGAGAAAGCAGCACAAAGCTTTTTAAGTCTATTTTTCTCCATCTATACTTGGCCTGTAAAAGTTGAGTCATATTTTCTGACAAGAGTCTGTCTGGTTGTTTGTCTCATAGACCAGCTGTTCAAAGGCAGAAATCAGCCAATACTGCCCAGCTGTTAACTCAGCCATCCTCAGGGGAACTCATTCTTTGCCAAAAGAGGCTCAGAAAAGGCCAGAGAGGGGAGTTGCAGGGAACACTGACTCAGGCTCAAAATTTGTTTTCAGGCTATTTTATTCCCTTCAGTATGTGAAAGCAGAGGCCACCTACATCATAGCTGGTCTCAGAATTTCTGTCCGAGCTACGGGGGCTTGGGATACTAGCTGGTCCTCCTCTTTTATTTTATATTCTAAGAGACCCAGAGAGCTTAAATGACTTGCCTGAGGTCACAGAGCCATGTAATGTTACAGAGCGGGATCCAAACCCAGGCTTTTTGATTCCAAATAGAGTGTTCTTTCTACTACACCAGCAGCTATCCTTTTGACTTTTTATATTGTTTATTCACGAAGCTTTGCTGACTTCCTTTCTAAAATATTCCTCCACCCCCACCAAGGCATTGCATCATTGTTTCATTCAAACCTTATGTCATTTCTGAGACCACTGGGTTCATGGGCAACAGAAAAGAATCTTTTAAGACCAAAAGGCAAAGGCTCCCTGTTCATGATGCAGTAAGCAGTTATCCACCACTGTCCAATCATGGAAAAAAAAAAAAAAGTAGAAACATTGTTCTGTATTCTCTGTGGGAGAAAAGGATTCAGTTAAGCTATTTGTTTTAATATGTGGTGTTTGTACAGTTTCCCAAAGGGACTGCAGAAAATCTTCACTTTGCTTATTCTAATAACAACTGTTGACTGGGGGGAAAAAAAGCACAACCTAAAAATTGAGAGTTATGTTTTATTCGGTGGACAAAAGTGAGGACTTAAGCCCAGGACACAGCAAGAAGAGTCAAGAAAGGGACTTAGGGTATTCAGGAGATTTTTTGCAGCAGAAGACCAGGTAGTTGAACATCAAAAGATTACTGTTAATTAAAGAAAACCGGAAATCTCAAGTTAAGGAATTCAGCGCTTTTCTTTGTGTGGGAAGATGCAAGAGTCTGGGCCAACTGAAATCACTCCTTTGATATGCACCTCAGTGACCTGGGGCCAGTATCCTGTGTTTTCTCCTCCTGGGTTTCCTCCGGGGTTCTGCTGGAGATGGCTGCAGCAGCTGGCTGCTAGATGGGCTTGGCCGTAAGCAGCCTATTTATTTCCACCCAGGTTTGACCCCTGGATTGGGAAGATCCCCTGGAGAAGGGAATGGCTACCCTCTCCATGGAGAATCCCATGGACAGAGAAGCCTGGAGGGCCACAGTTCGTAGGGTTGCTAAGAGTCCGACACAACTGAGTGACTAACACCGTCAGTTTCACTTTTTTTTTTTTTTAGTTCCTTCAGGCTCAATGTCTGGACAGCTGTAACATGATGTCTTGATGGCTGCAACATCCTTACTTTAGTGATAGGGCAGGCGATGTTCTGGTTCACACAACTCTGAGATCACCTGATTCCACTTATGGTCTTTCTTAGAAATATAGAATATAATGTCCTCTTTTTTTTCACCTTCTGTACATGATCTTCAAGTCTTACAAGGTCAGTTGAAGAGGAGGGGCAGGACGCTAACTGGGTGACAGGGACTATCTTGGTGGCAAAGGTACTTAGAGGGATTCCTTTTGGAGTACCTGGACTCCAATTCCAGAGCAAGATGAGAAGCTGAGCCTAGCCATCTGTTGAAAAGGATTTGGCCGGCTGCTGCTTAGACCAGGGTCAGCAGTCTTTGAGCATGTCCAGGATGTTTTCTCACAACCAAGATGCTCTATTTTTCTCCCTCTCTGTTGATGCTTCATCATCAAGGACTCTCAGCTGCCCACCGAGGGATGATCTCATTCTTCTTACTGGCCTACTTGGGATTTTCCTTTTATTTTTTCTTTTTCAATAGTACTACCAAAGGGGGAACTTGATAATTCATTTTGACTGTGACCAGTTTTCTTATAAACATTTGAGTGAAGGTTTAAAAAAAAAATTGTAATTGCTGGTTAAAAATGAAGAAAAGGCACTGAAGAAATATATGAATGTGATCAAAATGTTGATGATGGTCTACGGTGGATTTACAAGGAATGTGAGAGGTGTTTGAGACTGGAGATATGGGCCTGGTCTTCAAAAAGGGGAAAAGGAAGAAATATCAATTATGAATGATGGGGACTTTCCTGGTGGTCCAGTGGCTAAGACTCTGCACTCCCAGTGGAGGGGGGCCTAGTTTTGATCCGTGGTCAAGGAACCAGATCCCACGTACCCCAACTAAAAGAATCCACATCCCACAACTAAGACCTGGTGCAGCCAAAGAAATAAATTTATAGAAAGTAAATATTAAAAAAAATTTTGAATTGTGAATGATGAACTGAACTTTAACCCTCTTGGTAAGCAAATGGGAAAACTAGAATCTAGGATGAGATCACTAAGAATAAATGGTATTTAATGAGCCTCATAATCTTTTACAGTGTTAATAGGCTGATCAGAGACATGTTTAATAATTTGTCCCAATTTTACCAGGGCATGTGTTAACAACCACAATAAAACAGCTATCATTTACTGAACTCTTATTAGTGAAGGGAACTTTCCTAAGTGAGTAATGTCAAATTTTGCTTCTTTTTTGGGAGAGGAATGGGTGATTTAGAACCTCTTAACTATAGTTTCTTTTTAAAAAATAGTGGAGCTTGCCTTTCTAAATGCTCTGGTTTCTAGTGATGGGACTGGAGTTAATGGCCCAGCTTGAAGTAGACAGTGTGGGTAACAGAGAGTTATCCGGTGATTTTTCATTCCTTACTGTCCCCAGATGTCCTGTCCTGACCCGGCTGTTGAGTTTCTGTATTCTAGCAGCATTTAGAGAGGAAAAAAGAGTTGGTTACCTCAGTTGGTTGAGTTTTATAAGAGGAAGGAGCAAGCAGGAGCGGACGGCCAGTGGGAACCACACTTCGACTAGTGGCCCCTGCTAGCTGCCTAATCAAGATGGACGTAAGTCTGTGGATGCCCGTGACGTAACTTTCGTGTTCACAGCCCACTAATGGTTCTCTGCCAGTTTTCCCTTACTATGGTACCATGTTGTGTCTGGATCAGACTATATCTCCATTTTATCTTCACAACAATTTTGAAAGGCGGAATGTATTCTCCCTAATTTTGGGTGGGGCAGGAAGCATGGGTGATGTGCCCAAAGTGATTGCTGATAATTACAGAACCAATCCAGCACATGTGTCTTCTGACTAATGACTCCGGTGCATAAAATATTCCTTCAGATGGTTAAGATTCTCTGATGTGTTTCAGCAGGCCGGCAGGAACATGAGTGTGAGATCTGACAGAGTGAGAATCTAAGTGGCTTTAAGCCGGAACCTGCCTGGGTCTCCCAGTTTGAATTTTTTCCTTGCTCTTATCTCAGGGTGAAGGAGTACTTTCTGGCAGTGAATCATCCCTGTGCATTTATGAAACAAGGCAGACAATTCCTCCTACGTCTGAAGTGCTTTCTCTTTTCTCCTTCATGCATTCTAAGGATGAGATTACCTGAGCAATTCTTACGACATAAGAATAACATCACAAATAAACAATAGCTTTCGAGGGAGTATGCCATTTCTTTTCATAAAAACTTTATGGGCTCTTCTAATTTTTCATATCTGATATCTTTGGCATTGGATCTTGATTTGGAGACAGAATTCTGTAGTTGCAAAACATATGTCCTATTCAGAGAATTCTATGGAAGACATTTATGGGACCCTCTTCAGTTATCTATTTGGTAATTCTTAATGATTAGGCACCATCTTTCTTATTACAGAATCTATAGTATCACGGGGCTTCCCAGGTGGCACAGTGGTAAAGAATCTACCTGCCAATCCCTGGGTCAGCAAGATTCCTTGGAACAGGAAATAGCAACCCACTTCAGTATTCATGCCTGGAATATTCCATGAACAGAGGAGCCTGGTGGATTACAGTCCATGGAATTTCAGAGTCAGACATGACTGAGCAACTGAGTACCCATCACACACACACACACACACACACACACACACACACTTAAGAGTTCAACCTTCCACTCTGATTTCATGTACCACCCTGCACCTCAAGGTCATTTCTCAAATTAGAATGACCAAGAAGCCTCAGATGACTTCATGTTTCTTCTTGCTTTGTCAGTCCATGATTTGGAGCCTGTTATAATAGTAGGAATTGTTCGTGGAGTAGCAAAATCCCAAGTTTTAGTTATTTTAGAGTAGGACCTCCATTCAGTTCAGCTGCTCAGTTCTGTCCGACTCTTTGTGACCCCATGCACTGCAGCATGCCAGGCCTTCCTGTCCATCATCCACTCCCGGGGCTTACTCAAACTCATGTCCATCGAATCGGTGATGCCATCCAACCATGTCATCCTCTGTTGGCCCCTTCTCCTCCTGCCTTCAATCTTTCCCAGCATCAGGGTCTTTTCCAATGAGTTAGTTCTTCGCATGAGGTGGCCAAAGTATTGGAGTTTCAGCTTCAGCATCAGTCCTTCCAGTGAATATTCAGGACTGATTTCCTTTAGGATGGACAGGTTGGGTCTCCTTGCTGTCCAAGGGACTCTCAAGAGTCTTCTCTAACACCACAATTCAAAAGCATCAGTTCTTCGACGTGCAGCTTTCTTTATAGTCCAACTCTCACATCCATGTATGACTACTGGAAAAACCATAGCTTTGACTAGATGGACCTTTCTTTTAATTTCACGTCTGCAGTCACTATCTGCAGTGATTTTGGAGCCCCAAAAAATAAAGTCTGTCACTATTTCCATTGTTTCCCCATCTGTTTGCCATGAAGTGATGGGACCAGATGCCATGATCTTAGTTTTCTGAATGTTGAACTTTAAGTCAACTTTTTCACTTTCCTCTTTCACTTTCATCAAGAGGCTCTTTAGTTCTTTGCTTTCTGTCATTAAGGGTGGTGTCATCTGCATATCTGAGGTTATTGATATTTCTCCTGGCAATCTTGATTCCAGCTTGTGCTTCCTCCAGCCCAGCATTTCTCATGATGTACTCTGCATATAAGTTAAATAAGCAGAGTGACAGTTTATAGACTTGACGTACTTCTTTCCTGATTTGGAACCAGTCTGTTGCTCCATGTCCAGTTCTAACTGTTGCTTCTTGACCTGCGTATAGATTTCTTAGGAGGCAGATCAGGTGGTCTGATATTCCCATCTCTAGGGTAGGACCTAAGAGGGTACAAACAATGAATATCTTAGCCTTCACTGAGGAATATGAGGGAGTGCCCTGGGTATTTCCTGGTGGAGTAAGGGAAGTGTTATTTATGGAAAGTGTGTGATGGAGGAGGGAAAACGGAGTTATTTTCTGCTAGGAGAGTGGAGGGGACCTGGGAGGAGAAGGTTATGTTTGTAGCAGAGGCAGGAGACCCAATTAGAAGAGCCTGACTAAAAGCAGCCTCTGAATTTGCTCATGTAATGAGAACATAAAAGGGTTGAAACCTGCACACTGAAGGTAAAGGACAGGAGGAATATCAAACAAAGCATAAGACGTCAATTAGGAAGAAACTCTTCAGGGACTTCGGGAGAGTGTGAGTAAGAAATTAAATCTATTTTTTAAAATCTTTTTTGACTGTGGAGAGTTTGGACTCTTGAGTTATGTTGGAGAGTTTTAAGTGTGGGAAGTTAAAATCAAACATTTTGTTGGCTTTGACATGTAGGATAGATCAGGTAGAAAGCCCTGCTGGGTCACCAGCACTCTCATTGAGAGTGTGCAGGTAGACTCTGGATTAGGGGTCAAAGTGGAGAAGGCAGAAGGGAAGACTCATTTGTCAAGACGGCTGCCTCTCAACATCCCAGGTCTCTGCTCTCCCACTGCAGCTGGAGAGAACAGAAGGGCGGACTTTGTACTGCCTCAGCCTTGAACGGTTCGCTTGATCATGGTTTTGAAGGGCTTGTGTTTGTCAGAGGAATTCAGCTGTTTAGCATAAGGAAGAGGCAATAGAAGGACTCTGGAGGACAGTTTGAGTTTCTCAAAACAAATCCAAGATGACTACTCCATCTGATATGGACCATGATTTATTTCTAGAATGGTTCTGTATGCTCTGAAAGGACCCTAAGGATTTCCTCCCTTAATATAAAGAGGGGATTGCGTTGATCTCAGCCTCACATTGCCATTCAAGAAGCATTTGACCATCAGGAATCTGGTCCCTGAGTTCTCTGTGTTAGTGATGGGGGAGGCAGCGGGCTATGCTGAAAGTATATGGCATGGGAGGCAGAAAGCAGGAATCTTGCCCTATTGCACTCTGCTTGACAATCTCCAGCTGTCCACTCTGGATAATCCTTGATCTTGCCAAGATCAGATACAACAATGATGTGGAAGTGTTTTGTCATATGTAAACCATTATGTGTTGAGCATGGGAGATGATATTATTATTATATTTTCTTGATGTTTTTGTTCCTATGAGGACTGGTTAGATACTGTTAAGCCACAGAAGGAGAGACCTTTACCAAGCTAAGTCTAGTTTGGGTTCAGAAAGAACAAAGAATTCTATTTGGGGGCATTTGCAGCAGTGTATATAAGTAAATCAGGAAGTAGGTAGATTGAATTTCTTTGTGCCTGCTAACTCTGAATCTCCTAGTTTTCTTTTGCCAGCAGGAGCCACCCATTGGTGTTTTTCTCTTAATCTCATTAACTGATTTGTTTGTATAAAATGAAATGATGAATTTTTTTCACATTAAATGTTAAGCTAAGAGCTGCTGTAGACCATTCAGGATTGATTGCATTTGGAGAAAGGGCATCATTACCTTTGTAATGATGAAGAATGATGTTCAAGAGGAATTATTTAGTAGTATTGGTGCATCTCCTTTGACACACACAGTGTATGTAAAACTTCATACTTCCATAATTAGTAAATTAGGGGTAACTCTTTTTGGAAAAAAAAAGAATATATTCTACAAATGGATTTATAGCAGGTTTCCTTTTAGTAAGCCTCCCAGTGCCTTTATAATTTGATTGACCTTTTCCACATACTTCTTTTACAAAGAAAGCCACATCTGGATATGACAAATCAAAATAAGCATGTTACGGATTTGGGCTCTTTAAAAACCAATTTTTGCTACTGCTTGTAATATTTCACTAAAGGCAGCATCACTTCATCAAAGAAATAAAAGCCTCCCAAACCTCTTGTGTAATAGAGTTCCAAGGCTCAGCTCCCTCCTTTATTTTTTTTTTTTAACAAACAGAGAAATATATAATGTACCTAAATTTTGGTATCAGAAAAAAATTAAGTCCCCTTGAAATTTTACTGTAATAAGGTTTGATTTGTGAGCCTTTTTTTTTTTTTTTTTTTCCTGTGACTTTGACCAAATGGCCTTTTCTTCTTCAGGTGGTCGTCTGGCCCTTTCCTGTGTATGTGTGCAGGGCAGGAATCCCCTCATGTCTAAGGTGGCTTTCCTTGAAGGTGGACCCCTGGCAGAGGAGTAGACTTTGGACTTGGTCAGTAGTCACTCCTCTCGTCCCTCCCTGCCTTCCTCCTCTCTCCTCTCCCCTTGTTCCCCCCCTCTCCTTCCACTCCCTCCTTCTCCTGCCCCTTTTCCCTCCTCCACAATACAGGCGAACAGTGTTCTGCTGGAGAGAAACCTTCGTTTCTAAAGTGAATTTGAGGTGTGCCGTCAAAATTACTTCCCTGCGTTTCTTTGAGGCTTTGAGGGTTGTCAGCGTGCTCACTATATCCGTGACTGATGTTTTTGTAGCTTGCTGTGCTCTGGGCAAGGCTTCTAGCTACAATTTTTCAGTAAAAACCCTCTTCCCTGCCTGAGATGGAGCCTCCAGCCAGAGGCCAGCAGCGGAGGCAGCCGATTTCCAGGCGGGCCTGGAGAATAGCATCTTTGTGGGGCGCGGGCAGCGAAGCCCGTGCCTTGGACCAGGGCCCCTCGCAAGGAGCGGTCAACTTCTGCTTGCAGAACCTGCGCCCCACCCGATTCACTGCCCACGGGCAGGGGAACAGGCAAAGCTGAACAAACGCAGGGAGCAGCAACAGGGCGTTTCCCCTCGTCTGTCCTTTTCCTAAGTTGCAGAGCTTTCCATTTTAATATCGCCTGCCACATTTTAGAAAATTAGTGTAGCAGAGCCGAAGATTGTTAGCAACAACCGATAATGCTCCTTGTGTTATTACACTCGCTCTGCTGGGAGTGTCTGCTGGGAATCCATGGAACCCTCCTGTCCATGGAACCCTCCTCTCCATGGACACGCTCAGGGGGTGAGTGTTTCCCGCCCTTGTCATGTAGACCCTGTGGACATTTTTCCACCAGGAAACTTCCATTAGATTCATCAAAACGGTGAGAAACTACTGACCAAGTCCAAAGTCTGCTCCATCACTTACCCTCACTTTCCAACACACACACACATGCGCACACACACACAGGGTCACATAGACATGCACACACATAGAGTTTTACAGACAAGGAAAAAGAATCCAGAAGAGATGGGGGTGGTAACCAGTCAGGTGTAGGCTGGGACCAGATCTCCTGTCCCTACTCTGATCTGGCACAAAAGATGACTTTGAACCCACCTCTGGGGGACAGAATTGCATTAGAACCTGTTCTGTGAGCGCAGCGGTCACAGGATATAGCTAGATAACTCACATCGCACTTCAGGACAGTCCTCTCTTTATAAATGCCCTTTAAGCGTCTTTTGTTCATCCCTTGCCCAGCCTGGGTCTCACTCACAGTAACTGCTCACTCTGTTGACTGAGTGAACCTCCGTGGTGATAAGATTCTTATAAA
This sequence comes from Muntiacus reevesi, assembly GCF_963930625.1. Taxonomy (NCBI): domain Eukaryota; kingdom Metazoa; phylum Chordata; class Mammalia; order Artiodactyla; family Cervidae; genus Muntiacus; species Muntiacus reevesi. Next base: position 96,287,147 of record NC_089254.1, on the reverse strand, counting down.
ACTAAGATAGATTCTTAGTTTTATACAGCCAGTTCTTTGAGCTCAAGAATTATGAATCCTTCATTTTCCTCCTACTCTACTTGCCTTCCTCACCCCATAATCCTGGCTCCTGGGGCAGTTGCCAGCAGGAGACAGTCCAGACTTAAAATCCCTCAGTCTTACCTTGTAAGTTCCTTCTGACAACTACTGACCTGCAAACACAAGTGTCAATGCTTAGAGCTAAGGGTAACTTTGCATAAAATTAACAATTTATGTAAGGTTACTTCTTGAGAAACCTATATGAAGGTCAGGAAGCAACAGTTAGAACTGGACATGGACCAACAGACTGGTTCCAAATAGGAAAAGGAGTACGTCAAGGCTGTATATTGTCACCCTGCTTATTTAACTTATATGCAGAGTACATCATGAGAAATGCTGGGCTGGAAGAAGCACAAGCTGGAATCAAGATTGCTGGGAGAAATATCAATAACCTCAGATATGCAGATGATACCACCCTTATGGCAGAAAGTGAAGAGGAACTAAAAAGCCTCTTGATGAAAGTGAAAGAGGAGAGTGGAAAAAGTTGGCTTAAAGTTCAACATTCAGAAAACTAAGATCATGGCATCTGGTCCCATCACTTCATGGCAAATAGATGGAGAAACAGTGGAAGCAGTGTCGGATTTTGTTTTTTTTTGGGCTCCAAAATAACTGCAGATGCTGATTGCAGCCATGAAATTAAAAAATGCTTACTCCTTGGAAGGAAAGTTATGACCAACCTAAATAGCATATTAAAAAGCAGAGACATTACTTTGCCAACAAAGGTCCGTCTAGTCAAAGCTATGGTTTTTCCAATGGTCATGTATGGATGTGAGAGTTGGACTGTGAAGAAAGCTGAGCGCTGAAAAATTAATGCTTTTGAACTGTGGTGTTGAAGACTCTTGAGAGTCCCTTGGACTGCAAGGAGATCCAGCCAGTCCATCCTAGGGGAGATCAGTCCTGGGTATTCATTGGAAGGACTGATGCTGAAGCTGAAACTCCAATACTTTGGCCACCTCATGTGAAGAGTTGACTCATTGGAAAAGACCCTGATTTTGGGAGGGATTAGGGGCAGGAGGAGAAGGGGACGACAGAGGATGAGATGGCTGGATGGCATCACCGACTCGATGGACATGAGTTTGAGTAAACTCTGGGAGTTGGTGATGGACAGGGAGGCCTGGTGTGCTGTGATTGATGGGGTCACAAAGAGTCGGACACGACTGAGTGACTGAACTGAACTGAACAACTTTAAAATATTTTATTTATTTATTTATTGACTGTGATGGTCTTTGAAGCAGAAGTAGATGTTTTTCTGGAATTCCTTTGCTTTTTCTATGATCCAGCAGATGTTGGCAATTTGACATCTGGTTCCTCTGCCTTTTCTGAATCCAGCTTCAACATCTGGAAGTTCTTGGTTCACATACTATTGAAGCCTAGCTTGTAGGATTTTGAACATTACCTTGCTAGCATGCGAAATGAGTGCAATTGTGCAGTTGTTTGAATATTCTTTGGCATTACCCTTTTTTGGTATTGGAATGAAAACTGACCTTTTCAAGTCCTGTGGCCACTGCTGAGTTTTCCAAATTTGCTGCCACATTGAGTGCAACACTTGAACAGCATCATCTTTTAGGGTTTGAAATAGCTCAGCTGGGATTCCATCACCTCCACTAGCTTTGTTCATAGTGATGCTTCCTAAGGCCCACTTAACTTCAGACTACAGGATGTCTGGTTCTAGATGACTGATCACACCATCATGGTTATCTGGGTCATTAAGATCTCTTTTGCATAGTTCTTCTGTGTATTCTTGCCACCTTTTCTTAATAGCTTCTGTTTCTGTTAGTTCCATACTATTTCTGTCCTTTATTGTGCCCATCTTTGCATGAAATGTTATCTTGGTACTACTAATTTTACTGAAGAGATCTCTAGTCTTTCCCATTCTGTTGTTTTCCTCTTTTTCTTTGCATTAATCACTTAAGAAGGCTTTCTTATCTCTCCTTGGTATTCTTTGAAACTCTGCATTCGGATGAATATAGCTTTACTTTTCTTCTTTGCCTTTAGCTTCTCTTCTTTTCTTAGCTCTTTGTAAGGCCTCCTCAGACAACCATTTTCCCTTTTCGCATTTCTTTTTCTTGGGGATGGTTTTGATCACCGCCTTCTGTACAATGTTACCAACTGTCTGTAGTTCTTCAAACACTCCGTCTGTCAGATCTAATCCAATAAATCTATTTGTCACTTCTACTGTATAATCATAAGGGATTTGATTTAGGTCATACCTGAATGGCCTCATGATTTTCCCTACTTCCTTCAATTTAAGTCTGAATTTTGCAGTAAGGAGTTCAAGTTCTGAGCCACAGTCAGCTCCCAGTCTTGTTTTTGCTGACTCTCTAGAGCTTATCCATCTTCAGCTGCAAAGAATATAATCAATCTGATTTCAGTATTGACCATCTGGTGATGTCCATGTGTAGACATTAAACCCTATTTAATTTTGATGGCTTTTATAAAAAAAAAAAAACTTTTCAAAATATTGACTGCTATGCCAGTGAAGCATTAGGTGCTTTACATGCATTATTTAATTAAATCATCATGACAGGAAGCTGGTACTATTGTTATCCTCACTAAGGAGCAAACTGAAGTTTAGAGAACTGAAGGATCTTCATCAGGTTTGCACAACTAGAAGCCAGGATTCAAATCCAGTTGTCTGACTTCAAAGCTGTGCTGCTCCAGTATCATATGGACACTGTTAGGGCTGGAATGAAAGTGTTAGGTATTAGAATAAAGGGAAAGAAGACTTCACAGGATGATTGGGGCCAGGTTGCATTAATTCAATGCAGGAGCATTAAATGTCAGGTCTTCAGTAATGGGGAGACAGACTTTGAAATGAATTCATAAAAGAACTTGCATGCATCTTCACTGAGGAGATGAGGAACGCTTATGTCGTGAGACAGAGGTTTGACCCAAGCAGGAAGTTTCTTCCAACTTGGAGAGTCTGTGACTTTGAGCCCTTTGGCAGAACTATGCTCTGAAGCAAGTACATACGTCCATATTTATTGCTGACACCCCATGGAAGTGATACAAGGAGACTCTCAATCTTAACAATCCCCTGACATAGTTCTAGACTTTGAATGTTGAAGACTGCATGTTCATAATGGGTGAGGGAATGGGCTATCAGTGAGTCTATATTTTTTTAAACTTCAGTCTCTGTTATGTGTCAGCTTTAGAGGCTGACCTAAACGGTGGGGCATTCTGTGGTAGAAAGGGCATAGACTTTGGGACTGGCTAGACTAGGGATGGAATAGTAATTCAGCTATGCAGTGCTAACCGTGGGCAAGGTACCTAACCACACTGAGCCCTAGTTTTCTCATCTATAAATGGGGACAAGCCTATCTTATCAGAAAGCACCTACCTTATGTTCCAAAAGTCAAGAACTTGGTCCGTCGGATGAGCCTACCACCTGATCCTGTTAGCATCTTCATTAATGATCAGTATCAGCATCATGTTTTCACCCTGGTTAGAATTTCTCCATGGGGTTAGACTGTGAAGCTTTGATACCTCTTTCCTAGGAGAAGCAATGTGGGGAAAGTTTGTTCAATCTGCAGTAAGAAGATCTATGTCAAGTCCAAGCTCAAATAGTTCACGACTCTGACCCTGGACAATAGGTTTAAAACCAACTTCCCAGGATTGTTGTAAATGTTGGTTGAGGGAAAAGCTGTGAAAACATTCTAAACCCATAACCTCTTAGACAGAATGGTAAAACTCCATTATGCCATAGCTTTAAAAGAATTCAAGTGACCATTTCATAACCCTTGATCTACTACACGAGTAGTCCTTTGCTCAAGTATTTCTCAGCAGAAAACCTCCATCTTTGAGGCTCACTTTGCTCGTTTCTCTGGTGTTCAGCCTCTAGGACTGTATGCCCTTCTCTCATTGGCATTAAAGGTGGTATGATTCTGGCCTGATCTCTGCATGGCCTATGGTGTCTTGACCTGTCTACTGAGTCCTAGGGCCCACTGCTGCCAGGGGGACCCAGCTGGAGCTAATTTGCTGGGCTGAGTCACTGCGTCTGGTTGGGACAAGTTGGGCGTATTTTTTCAATCTCAAGTGTCTCTCTGGGACCTTCTCCTGCTTACCACTTTGCTGAGTGCCTCGGCGTAGGCGGTGGTTAAGCACAGTCGCCCCCTTCTTTTGAGGAGCTTCGTTTTCCGGAGTGAAGGTTGTCATAATGTGCTTGGTAACAGCCATGGGTTCTTCAGGACTCCCTGTCATTTAGGGCTAAATTGTTTGGTGACATGATAATTGCTACAGAATCCAATGTGAAGGGAGGTCAAGGATGGTTAGCCCAGTGAAAGAAGGTTTATTACTGCTTATCCAGGGGATGTTCATGAAAACATTCATTAGTGCTGCTCAGGAGAAAGAAAATAGTGTCAGCAGAGTAGTCCAACCTGGCAACTTCCATGGGAAAGCACGGACAACCAAAGAGAGCCTTGCCTCAGGATAAAGTGGGATTCCAGAGGCTTAGCTGGGCTCACACAGCCGGCCAGGGCTGACACTGCAGCGCAAGGATGGAATCGTGGCTTGAGAATGCAGGGGTTGTGAATTCAGGACTTGCTTTTGCATTCTATATTGTGTCATTTATTTCTCTTTTAGTTTCCTTGATTTCTGTGTTGAATTCTGTCAGATGCTTGCAGCGTATTTGCCATCAGGCAACAAGTAAATTTGTCTTTGGGGATCTGCTTAGGGAATCAGACCCTGGCTTCAGGTCATCAGTGAATCAGAGAACCTGGGTTCTAGTCTTTTCTCTTCTTTTTTTATGGCTGTGTGGTGGCTTCTCTTGCTGCAGAACATGAGCTCTAGAGTAGAAGGGCTTCAGTAGTTGGGGTGTACAAACCCATGTCCCCTGCATTGGAGGCAGATTCTTAACCACTGGACCACCAGGGAAGTCTCTGGGTTCTAGTCTTAACCTTAAAGCTGTTCCACTCCTTGCCATGCAAGGTCTGGTCCATGGGTGAGCAGCATTACTTGGGAGCTGATCTTGGGCCCACCTGCATTTGTGAATCATCTTCTATGTCTTAACATCCCCAGCTGACTCATCTGCACATAAAAGTTTGGTCGAAGTGATATGGCTAGAGAAGACAGGGCTTTTTCTGTCTTCTTCTTTTTTTTAATATTTAGCCTCAGATCTTAGTTACGGCCCTTGGGATATTGCACTGTGGTGCCTGGGTTCTCTAGTTGTGGTGTGCAGGTGTGTATGGGCTTAGTAGCCCCGAGGCATGTGGGTTAATAGTTCCCTGACCAGGGAACCAAGAACTTCCAGATTTTCAAGCTGGATTTAGAAAAGGCAGAGGAACCAGAGATCAAAATGCCAATATCCACTGGATTGTAGTAAAAGCAAGAGAATTTCAGAAAAACATCTACTTCTGCTTCATTGACTATACCAAAGCCTTTGACTGTGTGGATCACAACAAACTGGAAAATTCTTAAAAGAGATTGGAATACCAGACCACCTGACCTGCCTCCTGAGAAATATGTGTGCAGGTCAAGAAGCAATGGTTAGAGCCAGATATGGAACAATGGACTGATTCCAAATTGGGAATGGAGTACATCAAGGCTGTGTATTGTCATCCTGCTTATTTAACTTATATGCAGCGTACATCATGAGAAATGCTGGGCTGGATGCAGCACAAGCTGGAATCAAGGTTTCTGGGAGAAATATCAATAACCTCAGATATGCAGATGATACCACCCTTATGGTGGAAAGTGAAGAGGAACTGAAGAGCGTCTTGATGAAAGTGAAAGAGGAGAGTGAAAATGCTGGCTTAAAACTCAACATTCAGAAAATTAAGATTATGGCATCTGGTCCCATCACTTCATGGCAAATAGATGGGGAAACAATGACAGACTTTATTTGCTTGGTCTCCAAAATCACTGCAGATGGTGACTGCAGGCATGAAATTAAAAGATGCTTGCTGCTTGGAAGAAAAGCTGTGACCAACCCAGATAGCGTATTAAAAAAGCAGAGATATTACTTTGCCAACAAAGGTCCTTCTAGTCAAAGCTATGGTTTTTCCAGTAGTCATGTATGGATGTGAGAGTTGGACTATAAAGAAAACTGAATGCTGAAGAATTGATGCTTTTGAACTGTGGTGTTGGAGAACATTCTTGAGTCCCTTGGACTGCAAGGAGATTCAACCAGTCCATCCTAAAGGAGATCAGTCCTGAATATTCATTGGAAGGACTGATGTTGACGCTGAAACTCCAATACTTTGGCCACCTCATGTGAAGAACTGACTCATTTGAAAAGACTCTGATCCTGGGGAAGATTGAAGGTAGGAGAAGAAGGGGATGACAGAGGATGAGATAGTTGGATGGCATCACTGACTCAATGGACATGAGTTTGAGCAAGCTCCAGGAGTTGGTGATAGACAGGGAAGCCTGGCATACTGCAGCCCATGGGGTTGCAAAGAGCTGGACATGTCTAAGTGACTGAACTGAACTGACCAGGGATTGAACCCTCATTCCCTGCACTGGAAGGAAGATTCTTAACCACTGGGCTATCAGGGAAGTTCCTTTATCTTCTTATTTATTATTTTGTATCCACAGGACCTATCTAAAGTTTAGCATACAGTGGTTGCAAAATCCATGACTCTTTCTCTGACTTTGAGCATGTTCAAACTGCTAGGGACTTTGTAAACTTCCAGGGACTTAATTGTAAAGTGGTGTAAAGAGAGGGGTGGTGAATAGAGTTGGTGTCAACCTTCAGTGTTTGAAAAATAGACATGAACATTTGAATGACTGATGATGGCAGTGGTGGTTTTATTTTTTTTAATTTTAATTTTTAATTAGAGGATAATTACTTTACAATATTGTGATGGTTTCTGCCATACATCAACATGAATTGGTTTTAATATGGCTATCTTTGACCTAATAAGTCAAAAGTTCTGAAGATGGGTCATAGGATTTCTATGTTTTAAAATTTCCTGTTATGTTCAGTAATGTTTATTATAGTATCATACATATAAACAATCTTTAAATGTCCCTTAAGAGGAAATGAATAAATATAATGTAATACAATTCAAAAATCAAAATTAAAGAATAGAGCTACACATACAAACATTAATAAGTCTAAAGAATTTTTTTGAGGGAAGAAAGTTGCAGAGGAGGTGTAAAGTATGGTACTATTTAAAGTTAAAAAAAACCTATATGTATGTAATGGAAACATACTTATATAGTAGAAGTGTCAAGTTCTAGATGGGAAAAATAAACACCAAGTTCAGGGCATTAGTTAACTTTGAGAAAGAAGAAGGGGATTAAATGGGAGCTTCATGTTTTATTATTATTTTTTAAATAAAGAGTAAAGAAATAAAGGTTGTAGTAGCAAACTTGGAAAAAAAGATTTTTTTGAAAAGGTATTATCATCATTATTACTCATTATCATCATTACTCATGTTACTATTGTCTATACTTTTTCTGAATGCTTAAAATATTTCATCATAAAACAACTAAAACAAAATCCTCCTGATAATTGTGATGCAGACAGTTGGCATTCTTTCTAAGGGGATTTTAAATATATAAATATTTTTTCACTTGGCTGCATTAGGTCTTGGTTGTTGCACACAGGATCTTCACTGCTGAGTGTGGGATCTTTGTTTCAGCATCAGAATCATTTTAGTTGCAGCCTGCGAACTCTTAGTTGCTGTATTGTTGTTGTTGTTTGGTTGCTAAGCCGTGTCTGCCTCTTTTACCACCTCATGGACTGTAACCCACCAGGCTCCTCTGTCCATGGGATTCCCCAGGCAGGAATACTGGAGTGGGTTGCCATTTCCATCTCCGGGGGATCTTCCCGATCCAGGGATCGAACCTGCATCTCCTGCCTTGGCAGCCGGATTCTTCACCACTGAGACATCTGGGAAGCCCCCACCTTGTTGTTCAGTCGCTCAGTCGTGTCTTACTCTCTGCGACCCCGTGGGCTGCAGGCAGCAGGGAAGCCCTCATGCTTACTCTTAGTCGTAGCATGTGGGGCCTAGTTCCGTGACCAGGGAGTGAACCCGGGCCTTCTGCTTTGGGAGCTCTGAGTCTTTTCCACTGGACCACCAGGGAAGTCCCTCTCAGGGAATTCTTGCCTTAGATATGTCTAAGGACCTTTCAGTTTTAAATATGTTTGTGCACAGAGAACTCTTACCCAACCACCCTCTCTTGTTCTCTTACATGACACATGCCTATTAGGATGTACCCGAGGTCTGTGGCTTCTCTGCATTCTGTCCTGATGAGATGCAGCTTTTCTCATGTCTGTGCTGTTGGTGAAACCCACGCATCTGATGCTGCTTTAAGGACCTCGCCTACAAGGCCTCTTCTCTGTTGTCTTCTGTTTTTTCTGGAAGGGGGCAGTTCTGACCTACAACTATCCTAATCTTAGAGCTCTAACCTTAGGGTCACCTCCTGCCCCCACCTTCCCTAAGCCGCATTCATTTTCATAACACCTTCACTGACCCTTCAGTTCCATGGTAGGACTTAGTTGCCCTGTGAATCTTACAAATTTTCATCACCTCCCCCCAAGTATCATCATTTGCAATCAATTCTCTTATTACTCTACCTACTTTCCAAACTTCGTTAAGTGTCCCTGAAGTTTAATCAGTAACGATGACACTTGTTGGTCTATGACTCAGGGAACGGTTAGAAGGTAGAAATGGCTCTAACAGCTGGTGTCAACCAAACTTTTAAATGAAATTAGTTTAGAATTATTTTTAATATCCTCTGCAGCATGAGTTCTAAACCAAGGGTAGGGACTTCCCTGCTGCTCCAGTGGTTAAGACTCGGCACTTCCATGAGGGGCTCACTGTCAGTTCCTGGTGTGGAGCTAACATCCCACATAACCTGTGGCTAAAATATTCTTTAAAAAATTATAATAAACCAAGGGTGAGGAACTTCCCTGGTGGTCCAGTGGTTGAGACTTTGCCTTCCAAGGCAGCGGGTGAGAGTTCAGCGCCTGGTTGGGGAGCTAGGGTCCCACATGTCTCGTGGTCAAGAAACCAAAATATAGGACAGAGACAATATTGTAAATTCAGTAAAGACTAAAAAAATGGTCCACGTTAAAAAAATAAATAAATAAACCAAGGGTGGTCTTCCCCTTACTCCCCCCAGGGCCATTTGACAGTGTCTAGCAGCAGCAGCAGAGACATTTTTGGCTTTCACGACTAGGGGAGTGCTACTGGCCTGGTGAGCGTAGAGGCCAGGGATGCTGCTAAACACCCCAATGCACAGAACAGCTGCACCCCCCGTAACAAGGAATTTGCCATCCAAAATGGCAGTAGTGCTGAGGTTGAGAAACTTGGCTCTGTAAACCCTCATATGATGAATATCCCTCTATTAGTGAGGCAGAATGGATGGGGCTACAGTCCTATAAGTGTGGGGCTGTGGAACAGGGAGTGCAGGTCTCCCTGTGGGGCTGTGCAAAGACCATTTCTGTTTCATCACCCTGGCAGGGTGGGGGCTAGGGGGGTGATGCTGTTGGAGATGGAAGATGGGAAGAGATGAAGTAGATTAAGGAAAAACTAGAAAGGAACAAAGTACAGGTACTTGGGAGAATAGAGGAAAGCTTATTCGGATGCCTTTGAACTTGGCACTTGGCTATGAATAACCCTTTCATGCTAGAGAAATGCAGGATAGCTTGCTTATTTTCAGATATTTCCAGTGTGAAAGGTGGTAGATAGTTGCAGTCATGGCCCCGAGTGACTCATGCCATCCTGTTTCCACCGGCCTGCAGTGTGATTCTTGCCATTCCTCTGTTCAAGAGGTGGTGTCTCTTTTCATGCCATGAATCTGGGCTGGCCTTGTCACTTGCCTTGACCTGAAGAATGTGGAGGGAGTGATGTTGTGTGACCTCTGGGGCCATTCAGCTTTGGCTTTCTCCCTCCAGGAACATTTCTACCGTCATGCGAGAACTCCCCGTCTGATAAAGCCTCTTTGAGGAAAAGGCCCAGGCACCCAGTGTCCCAGCCCAGCCCAGCCCCTGCCAAAATTCCAGCTCATTGCATCTCTGCCAGTGAACACAGATGAATCAGTGTATCCACCCAGCCAACCCATAGCATAGTGAGAAACAATAAATCATGCTATTTTAAGCCACTTGTCTTTGGGGTGGTTTGCTACACAGCAACAGATAATTGGACATTGTGCATGAGTGACTTCGTTTGGATGTTGTTAGAAGTTGTGGATGATATTTTGGTGTTAGAACGTGTGCGAATGTGCTAAGTCACTTCAGTTGTGTCCAACTCTGTGCGACCCTATAGACTGTGGCCTGCTAGACTCCTCTGTCCATGGGATTCTCCCGGCAAGAATACTGGAGTGGGTTGCCATGCCCTCCCCCAGGGAATCGTCCTGACCCAGGGATTGAAGCGCGCCTCTCATGTCTCCTGCGTTGGCAGGCAGAATCTTTAGCACTGGCACCACCTGGGAAGCCCTTGTGTTAGAATATGTGTGTAAATATCAGACCATAGTTAAAAGACACTGAGTTCTTCCTCCTTTGCACTTGTAGCACTTCTCGGAGCTTCTGGATGAGTTCTCCCAGAACGTCTTGGGCCAGCTCCTGAACGACCCTTTCCTCTCAGAGAAGAGTGTGTCGATGGAGGTGGAGCCATCCCCGACGTCCCCGGCGCCCCTCATCCAAGCTGAGCACAGCTACTCCCTCTGTGAGGAGCCACGGGCCCAGTCGCCATTCACCCACATCGCCGCCAGCGACAACTTCAATGACGGTAAACCCAGAGTGGGGGCAGCAGCTGGGCACCTTTGGCCCTGACCTCCTTGCGGGTGCAGAGCGTGTGTCACAGTATCACTGGCACCCGCTTCAGCCACATACCTGCTGTGTGTGGCCTGTGCTTGGGCCCTGGGGAAATGCAAAGAGGCACAGAGTGTAGCTCTATCTGAGACTGTGTGCTCTGGGAATTTGCTAGAACTGAATGGTACTAATTGCTCTTTTTGACCCTGTGGACTGGGCAGCAAAGCATCCTTCCACATATCAGGTTGGCCTCTCTGGTTGATAACTCCAGTACATCCACCATTTCAAGAGGTCATGCCATGTTTGTTTTTTTTTTCCCTGAGAAGGAATGTTTATGACCACTCTTCTCCATAAACACTTCTTGGGTATCCTCTGGACCCATTTCCGACATGTTTCCTTAACCCCATGTATAGGAGATCTTGGTGAGCATTCCTAGACTTTCTCATTGGTTACCCTTTCATGCCCATTATAAAGGCCATTAGCTTGGTATGTGTTGAGAGTTTAGTTTTCCTGGTCTTAGAGATGTTCACATGTTTTTACCATTACTCCATAGGACTTTAGTTGGCACAGGCTCTATGAAACTTTTAAAATTGAATTTTCTATGTTTGCTTTCCTAGAAGTATAACCACCTATTTTAGTATCTTGAGTAAGTTTTGAAAACTGTATCCTCTAATGCTAGTTTGGCATATGCTCTCTTCTCCCGGCAGGATGGCAGAGTGCAGGATGGTCCCTAACTTGATGTCCTCTGTCTTGACCTAGATGTCCCCTCCCCTCCTATACCACTCTACACATGACACGTCTTATGAAGTGACTGCCTACAGGATAGGATGCCTCCTGCTTCCTTGGGTTAAAGGCACATGCCTGTGTTCACTTCACAAAGAGGCCATTAGCTTTGTGGGGGAATCCCTTCTCCAGTTGGGGTTCTTAGATCTATCACATGCATGCATGTGCATGCTCAGTTGTGTCTGACTCTTTCAACCCCCAGGCTGTAGCCTGCCAGTCTCCTCTGTCCATGAAATTTTCCCAGCAAGACTGCTGGACGAGGTCACCATTTCCTCCTCCAGGGGATCTTCCCGAGCCAGAAATGGAACCCACGACTACTGCGTCTACTGCATTAGCAGGCAGATTCTTTACCATTGATCCACCTGGGAATCCCTCATAGATCTACTGTGCTGTATGTGGGAAACCCAGGTTTCCCATATTGCAGGTGGGTTCTTTTACCAACTGAGCCACCAGGGAAGCCCAAGAATACTGGAGTGGGCAGCTTATCCCTTCTCCAGAGGATATTCCCAACCCAGGAATCAAACCAGGGTCTCCTACATTGCAGGCAAATTCTTTACCAGTTGAGCTGCCAGGGAAGCACCTTAGATCTACCAATGACCTCTAACAGAACCAACTCTGGGATCAGTAAAACATCTTATCTTGGGACAGAGAATGCTGCAGGTTTTTTCTTTCTCAGGCTCATTCTTCTTTTGATTAGAGGTCTACCCACAAACAGCTCAGAAACTTTGGCCTTCTGTCCTCAGCAAAGGGACGGTCCCAAATCTGTGGGTGAGTTCTTTCCTGACTAGACCCTTTGGAGCCCTAAGTGTATTCTCAGATTTCTCCTGACAAGAGGTTAGATGCATGATGATCTAATCCTTCTTCTCTGTGGTTTCTCTACTGTCCCTGCCTCAACAAGGGAACAGGGTGAGGGGAAGTCCCCTGGGAGGGACGGAAGGAAATACAGCTGAAATAATTCGAGGATGTGGAGCTGTTCTGAGGGTAACATGAGATGATGTGTTTAAAGAACCTGGGACTCGAGGGAAAAAAAAAAAAAAAGAACCTGGGACAGTGTCTACCACATAGCATTTCAGTGACTCAGTGTTTCTTCCTTCTCTCCTCACCTCCTCTTTCTTCCTCTGTTGTTGCAGAGTTGTTATTGTTCGTTTTCCTGATCCCCTTCTTTTCCTCCTGCTTCTCCTCCTTTCACTCTTTCTTCTCCCCTCCTCTGCTCTCCATCTTTTTTCCCCTTTCAGTTTCTTATTAAATCATTTCCAGGAATGACCTCTGTTAAAATTCAGGGATATGGTCTCTGTTATGACTATATACCCTTCATTTTATTATAACATGGAGGACAGCTATAGAGAGTCAGCCTTTTTATGCATTTTAGCTTAGATAAACTCATGCAGTCCCTGCCTTAGTTGCTTTTTTTTTTTTTTTTTAATGGACTGTAGCGCTAGATGGGAGATTAGACTAAATAACCTTTAAGATTTCTCCCAGTGCTGAGGTTCTGTGTGGATGTGGTTTCTGTTTAATGTTTGTAACTGCCTTTGCATATGGTTTTCCCATTCGCTCTCTCTCTCTTTTTTAATATTCTTTTTGATATGAACTATTTTAAATGTCTTTATTGAAATTGTTACCATATTATTTCTGTTTTATGTTTTGGTGTTTTTGGCAGTGAGGCAAGTGGGATCCTAGCTCCACAATTAGGGATTGAACCCGCATTCCCTACATTGAAAGATTAAGTCTTAAACACTGGACTACCAGGGAAGACACCACCCATATTCTCTTTACTGGTTTGCCTCTGTTATTCTTACAGTTCCTTTGATGCCTCTATTTCAAGCCCTACTTCCCTTTGTGGAAGTCACTTCTAATACCTCTTGTATAGTTATTTACTGCTGTGTTAACAGATCTCCCAAAATTCGTGGCTTAAACTAGCAATAATCATTTATTACCTCTCATGATTTCTGTGGATCAAGAATTCAGGACTTGCTCACATAGGTGGTTCTGGCTGTTGACTGAAAAAAACTCACTACTTAAAAGTTGAGAATTATGTTTTATTTGATGGACTTTCTGAGGACTGAAGCCTGGGATGCAGCTTCGCAGATAGCTCTAAGGTTCTGTTCCAAAGAGGTAAGGGAGGAGTCAGGTTATATAGGAGTTTTTGCAACAAAATCCAGGTAGTCAGAACATTCAAAAATTACTGTTAATTAAAGAAAAACCAGACATCTCAAGTTAGTGAATTTAGCATTTTTCTCTGTTTCAAGAAGATGAAAGAGCCTGGGCTCATTGAAATCATTCCTCTGATATGCACCTTATCTACCTAGGACCAGTAACTTGTTCTTTCCCATCCTGAGTTCCTTCACGGCTCACTGTGTCCTCAGATGGTAGAAAGTACTGGAGCCCTGTGGGGACTCTTTTACAAGGGCATTAATTTCATTATAGAGGGTGTCACCCTAATGACCTAATTATCTCCCCAAGGCCCAACCTCCTATGACCATTACTTTGGGCATTAGAATTTCAGCATGTGAATTCTGGGAGGACACAAACATTCAAACCGTAGCAAAAGGAGAGTTGACATTTTAACTAGCATAGACAGGGAAGGCCTTTCTTTAAAGGTAGCATTTGAGCAAAGATCAGCAGATGAGGAAAAGAACTAGGTGTATGTGCAAGAGGCTTCTAGGCAGAGGGAATGGCCCTGTGTCAGGGGTGTGATAACATAGCAACACCTCTGTTATATTCCGTTATCTGTGGAGCTAGTCAGGCATGCAGCAGCCTTGGTTCTAGAATATGCAGATCAGAGCTGGCCTAAACAATCTGGGCAAGTTTCCCCTTCAAATCCATGTTTGCTGAGCACTTACCATGTGTTCTAGATACTTGTGAGACAATGATAGTAAAACTTGGTGTGTACCAAGTCACTTTAGCCATGTCCATCTCTTTGCAACCCTATGGAGCCCGCCAGGCTCCTCTGTCCATGGGATTCTGCAGGCAAGAATACTGGAGTGGGCTGCCATGGCCTCCTTCAAGGGCATCTTCCCAACATAGAGATCGAACCCACATCTCTTTATTTCTCCTGCACTGGCAGGTGAATTCTTTACCACTAGCACCACCTGGGAAGCCCAGTAAAACTTAGATTCTTACCTCAAAGTAGCTCAGAGTCTAGGGAAGATACCATGTACCCCAATACTTGATCAGACTGAACACGGGCAGTGTCCTGAGAGTACACTGTAGCAGCTCAGAGGAGAGAGAGCATGCCCAGGGATGATCACAGAAAAAGTTGCAGGAACGAGGCAGAATTTCATTTGAGCCCCGAAGTGTTGAGTAGAGTTGAAACGGTGGTGATGGTTGAAGGGAAGCAGATAGTGAACACAGGGCTAGGACACTGATTCTTCTAAAACAAAACCCTGAGTGAAATGATTGCAAATAAGCAGTTTTCCAAAAGTTCAGGATCCCCTCCTCTTCCTGATAACACTTTTTTTTTTTTTTTTTTGCTTTCTAATGCTAATCAGTATACATGTAGCATAAAGGAGCCACCTACTTATAGCTTAGTATGGGGAGAAATGATCAATCTTTTTCAGGAAACTTTCCTATCAGTCCAAAGCACACAACATTCACCTCCCCCATCTGGCCCCTCCTATTTAGAGGTGCTATAATGCCATACACAAGGAATGCTGCCTGCCTTATCAGTCAACAAAAGGTGTTGTGGCCATCAGCCAGACTATGCCCATTAAGGAGGTTTAGGATGGAGAAAAGCAGGATACTGGCCCTAGATAGTTAAGGTGCATATCAGAGGAATGATTTCAATGAGCCCAAACTCTTGCATCTTCCCATATAAAGAAAAGTGCTGAATTCATTTACTTCAGGTGTCTGGGTTTCTTTAAGTCACAGTTCCGGAGCAGTTTTGATGTTCCGACTACCTGGTTTTTGTTGCGAAATATTTCTGTACATCCTGACTTATCCCTCACCTCTTTGGAGCAGTCCCTCAGAGCTGTCTGAGAGGCTCTCTTCTGGACCTAAGTCCTCAGAAATCTGCCGAATAAAACAGATTTCTCAATTTTTAGGCTGTGCTTTTTTTTTTGGACCGCACTGCAATAGGCTGTGCTGGTAATTTGCTGAGAATAGGTACAGTGGGTCAGATATACTTTGCAAAGAGTTTCTGATCCACAGTTCATCTTAAGTATCAGTTTTTCTCTGAGTAAAGGCTTCCTATGCTAGCAAAACCCCTTTTGTATGCAGGGAATAATGAGTGTGAACAGTAACCGTTTGGAGTATGTGAAATCAGAGGTAGGCAGTGTGCATGAAGGAGCTGGGGAACTTGCTGAGGAAAGCATTATTCAGGTCTTGGCTTCAGTTGTTTTTCTGAGTTTTGTATGGATAGGCAAATGTTTGGGAACAGAACGATTTGATTCATTTGAATCCCAGTTGGCATCCACCTTAGGGAGGATTAATTCACAAAGATCCCTCTGGAGCCTGTGTTCTGTTAAGCAGATTGCTTTCCTGATCCAGGAGGATGATATTTCTTAGGAGACGCATAAATAGGCAGCAATTTAAACATTACTGTTTGCATTAAATTTAATATTCTTCATCGTTTGCACTGTCTAAACAACCTAAAGCCCAGAACTAGGAGTCCTTGTTTCTAGTGATGGTTAGTATTTCATTGTACCTCGCAAAGTCAATGATTCAAATCTTCTTGTCCAGTTTTAAAGATTAAAGGGAATTCTTCTGTAATTGCTTCCGAGCCTGAAACAAAGTGGTAAGCTAAACAGTTCAAATGAGACTCTCAGTTTATTAGGATTTTTCTTTCTCCTTCTTCCTCCCTTTTCCCCTCTCTCTTTCTCTCTCCTACCATCATCCTTTCTTTCTCCCTTTGTTATCTCCCTACTAACTCCTTCTTTTCCCTCTTCCTCCCTCCTTGAACCCTGAGCCCACTATATTGAGCAAATGTAGGTGCTCTTATCCTCTTTGTCTATCATGTTCTTCAGTTGAACAGTTTGAGACCCACCCCTAAAATTGTATGCAAAATTTGGGGCTGACAATATTTGTCAGTTTTTCTGCTGGGGACATATATAACTTTTTTTTTTTTAGATCCTCAACAGAGCCTGTGACCAAAAAAAGGTTAAGAAATACTAGTCTAAGATTACATTGGAGTCATCTGTCTTCAGGGCTGAATTTGACTGTAGACTTCTCTGAAACCCTTTAAAGAACTTCACATGGTTTGGCAACCACAGGAGCCGGTTCTAGGAATGTGGGCTCGGCCTTTTAAACCACCAGAGAGACATCCTGCATTCAGCTTGTTCATTTCTGCCCATGATTAAGGCTGCTAAGCAGGGTTTTCTGTTCTTTTTTTTAAAAAAGTGAAGACTTTATAAAGAGATAAGCAGAAGCACCCAAGTAGATCGAGGAATGAAAAGCTTATATTTAAATGACCAAGTTTTGCTCCTTACCAGCTGGAGGATATCTTCATGAGCTACTCTATTTTGTTCATGTTCCTTTGTAATTGGGGGGCTAGGTGTTTATTTACTTTTGTTGGTTAGTTTCAGTCTTCTTCCTAAAAAGGAAACCTAGAGCTGGATGAAGGCTGTTCAGAGAGAATTAGACATGGCCCCTGTCCTCCAAGGTGGTATAAGAAACAAGTTAGAAAATATACAAAATGTCAACAGACTCAGAGTAGAATATACTAATCCAGAAGTGATCTATTAGCACCATGCACAAGTCAAGGTAACTTTATTTTGGGTGGAATAAAGAACTCTAACTGTGAATCTTCCCGTTCTACAGACAGTGGAACCAGAACATGAAAAACAATCATCTTCCTTCTGGCTGGCCTGGCTAGGCTTCTAGAGCCAGCAGGGCATGGAGTGACTGGGTGCACTGGCTTAGTATGGATATTCTAAATTTATGGTGTTATTTCACAGGTGTCTGTGAAAACAATAGTCTGTGAGCTAAAGATGAACAGATGCCTGATGGAAGGCGGAGACTCAGCAGTTGATGAGAAACAGGGCCTTAGTAAAGTAGAGTGGTGTTTTTTCAGAGACTTGAAGAAGAAAAATGATGGCTGATGATGCCAGAGCAGGGAAGATATGCTTGATATAGCAGTCTGGGAAGAAACAGAAAGGTGTATGTCATGCATGGCAAAGAAAAAATGGATTTTGAAAGGATTCGATGAAACCCAGAGCAGGACTAGCACAACATCGGGTATGCTGAGTAAAGGGTAGAGATATGAGTCATGGGTGACTTAGGTTTTTCTGTTTGCAGTGGTGAAGACATCTTGATGTTGAAATGTTCCAAGGCCTTGGGACCTGGGAAAGAAAGTCCCAGAGAGATGACAAAGAGCTGTATCTTCATCACATTTGATTAGAGCTGCTGACAAGAGCATGGGTCTAAGCCATCTTAGAGGGCATAGATTCTAGGGTAAAAAAATGCAGACATATCTGTCATTTACCTACAGGAAGTAGCTGGGTCCCCTGGCAAGGATGTGGTACAGAAAGAACCTGATGCGTTTGGGGTGGCCAAGTATAGGAACAGTCTTCTTCTCAGAGTCTGAAACCTGGACTAGTGGTGTATGTTCTTTTGCTTTTCATCATCCATTTGAGATTACCTTTTATTTTCTTTTGCTAACTAGTATGGGAAATACCTCCTCAACTTTTTAAAAGTGAAATAATGACTTCTTTGTTTGCTTGGTCATTGAAATGTTAGAATAGTATAAGAAAGCAATATTTATAGCTCAGTTCAATCACTCAGTTGTGTCTGACTCTTTGCAACCTCATGGATGGCAGCTTGCCAGGCTTCCCTGTCCATCACCAACTCCTGAAGCTTACTTAGACTCATGTCCATCGAGTTGGTGATGCCATCCAACCATCCCATCCTCTGTCATCCCCTTCTGCTTCTGGCCTCAGTTTTTACCAGCATCAGGGTCTTTTCCAAGGAGTCAGTTCTTCCCATCAGGTGGCCAAAGTATTGGAGCTTCAGCTTCAGCATCAGCCCTTGCAATTAATATTCAGGACTGATTTCCTTTAGGATAGACTGATTGGATCTCCTTGCAGTCCAAGGGACTCTCAAGAGTCTTCTCCAACACCACAATTCAAAAGTATCAGTTCTTCAGCACTCAGCCTTCTTTATGGTCCAACTCTCACATCCATGCATGACTACTGGAAAAATCATAGACTTGACTAGACGGACCTTTGTCAGCAAAGTAATGTCTCTGCTTTTTAATACACTGTCTAGGTTGGTCATAGCTTTTTTTTCAAGCAGCAAGCGTCTTAATTTCATGGCTGGAGTCACCATCTGCAGTGATTTTGGAGCCCGAGAAAATAAATCTGTCACTGTTTCCACTGTTTCCCCATCTATTTGCCATGAAGTGATGGGACCAGATGCCATGATCTTAGTTTTCTGAATGTTGAGTTTTAAGCCAGCATTTTTACTCTCCTCTTTCACTTTTATCAAGAGGCTCTTTAGTTCCTCTTTGCTTTCTGCCATTAGGGTAGTGTCATCTGCATATCTGAAGTTATTGATGTTTTTCCTGGCAATCTTGATTACAGCTTGTGCTTCATCTGGCCTGGCATTTCGCATGATGTACTCTGCATATAAGTTAAATAAGCAGGGTGACAATATGTCTAGTTCTAACTGTTGCTTCTTGACCTGCATACAGATTTCTCAGGAGACAGATAAGGTGGTCTGGTATTTCTATCTCTTTAAGAATTTTCCACAGTTTGTTGTGATCCACAGAGTCAAAGGCTTTGGAGTAGTCAGTAAAGCAGAAATAGATGTTTTCCTGGAACTCTCTTGCTTTTTCTATGGTCCAGCGGATATTGGAGATTTGATCTCTGGTTCCTCTGCCTTTTCTAAATCCAACTTGAACATCTGGAAGTTTTCAGTTCACATATGTTGAAGACTCACTTGGAGAATTTTGAGCATTACTTTGCTAGCATGTGAAATGAGTGCAATTGTGTGATAGTTTTTTGTTTTTGTGTGTCTGTGTGTGTGATAGTTTGAACATTCTTTGGCATTGCCTTGCTATCTAGCATTAAACTTGGGAAAGACTCTGATGCTGGGAAAGATTGAGGACAAGAGGAGAAGGGGTAGACAGAGATGAGATGGTTGGATGGCATCTCTGACTCAATGGACATGAGTTTGAGCAAAATCCAGGAGATGGTGAAGGACAGGAAAGCCTGGTGTGCTGCAGTCCATGGGGTCGCAAAGAGTCGGACATGACTGAGCAACTGAACAACAACAAAGCATTAAACTTTCTCTGTTCACAAGTAAGAGTCATAATTTTGGTGAAGAAAAGTGTACGCAAGAGGGTTTTTTTGGGCATGTATACACTAAGTAAATCTTTTGAAATCAGTCATTTGCTCCACAGATATTTGTTTAATGCGTACTCTAAACACAGTTTCCTATGGGAGGACCTGAGATACCAAATGCAGACCACAGATAGAATTCAGCAGCTCATCTCTGGGATCAATTTGCTTGAATTGGAATCTGTGTTCTGCCACTTACTAATGGTGTGAATTTGAGCAAGTGGCTCAACTCTTGTGTTTCTTTCCTGATCTTTAAATTGGAAATAATTTTCACGATACTCAACCTTGTGCTATTGTTGTAGGGATTAAGTTATTTTATATTATACATTTATAACAGTGCCTGGCGATTAGTAAGCACTAATAAATATTAGCTCTTGTCATTATTGCTTTGCTCTTGTTATTATTGCTTTATGCAGATTGCCACATAATTCAGTCCATAATTTACCAACTGACCACAATATTAACAACCAGAATAAGTGAAAGAGACTGTAAACACAGGCACAGAAAGAACAGGAAATCAGGAAGGTAAACATGAAGAATGGGGCCTGGCACACAGCTCTCAAAACATTTGAGCCATTACTGGCTGGTCTTAAACTGGAATGCTTCACCTTAGCAACAGTGGATTAGGAGTCCATATAAATGAAGGTGAGAAGTATAGGAAGAACCAATATTTCACTTTTTTTAGTGGCTAATAATGGGCTCAAAATAACGTTAATTGAAAAATACTCACTTTTGGCAGAGATGTTTCATCACTGATCTCTTGCAAAGCATTATGCTAGAGGGGAAAAGAGCCCGGGCTGTGGGACTGGTTGGCCTGGGTGTGCAATCCTGGTTGGCCGTATACATCCTGGGGGCTGTATATCAACCCCCAGGGGTAACATAGTTTGAGGGGTTTAATCTCTTAGTGTCCTTGTCTATAAAATGAGAACAATCATAGTGCTTGCCTTTCAGGGTCACTCTCAGGGTTAAATTAATTACTGTATATCTAAAACACTTAGAACAATGTTTAGCACGTAGTAAACACTCATAGTTAAGTGTTCGCTGTTTTCACTGTTTTCAACACTTCCCCGTACAACTCACACTGGAGGTGATTTCATTGTCCAGGCACTCAGGGAGGGACCCTGGGCAGGCAGGCGTCTACCTTCTGTCTGAATAGTGGGCTGCAGTTTAGTCTGACTCTTTGATATATTCACCTGCTTTCTTCCCCTCTCCTGGCTTCCAGAACCTAGCCTTGGCGTTTTTCCTTTAAGAGATGTTTACGCCAAAAATGGGTCAAGATTTGCCAATTCTGTTGAAGAAATTCACAGGGCAAATGGTGAAGTATGAAATACTGAAGGATTTACAAGGCATACTTATTTAATTCACAGACATTTCTTTTTTGCTTTAGACATATAAATAGCTAATGGGTGCATATGTGTGTATATCATTTAAGTGGTATTTTCCCTATGTAATTTCTCTTTTTAAGAGTACACTGACATACCATATAGATAAATGTATATCTGTGTATGTGTATATATAGATATATATGTATTATTTATATAATATATAAAATGACACACATATATAACTCATATATATAAAACATAAAGATACTTTCTACTCCCAATTTAGAGTTTAACCTCTTCTTTCCCCCTCCCAGGAATCAGTTTCAATTCAGTGCAGTTATTTATGGAAATGATTGAGGACCTGCGTTTTGGTGTTACCTCTATGTTAGCTTAGTTTGTGGGCTTTATAGCTGCTGTCTTGGTAACCTCAGCATCCAGCCCCAGTGCTCACAGCTGCTTCCTTTCGCCCTTGAATGTGAAGGACTGGTCATCACGAGACAGCGGCCTGTTTTTGTTTTCTTGCTGACAGCTGAGTGGTGATCCCCAGGAAATCTGCCAGTTGAGCTTGGCCTTTGATAGCAAGCTGTTTAAGTAAAATCAGGAGATATGTCGGCTGTGCTTCTTACTCTCCACGCTGCACTACTGGCCTTATTGGGTCATGTTTTCCTTCTTTTTTCTTTTTTTTTCCTAGCTGTGCTGCATGGCATGTGAGATGTTAGTTCCCTAATGAGGGATCGAACCAATGCCCCCTGCAGTGGAAGCTCAGGGAAGCTCAGGGTCTTAGCCATTGAATGGCCAGGAAAGACCCGGGTGATGTTTTCCTCCTAAAATGAAACTTAAAAGGCATATAGATATAATTTAGGGGAAAAAATCTTTTTTAAATCAATATCTGAGCTTCAGAAGTTTTACAAATTTGAGCATGTATAGAGTGTGCACTGACTCTTATTTTTGTAGTTTTATCAGTAACTCAGCCATCTAAGTTCTATCAATAACTCAGCCATCTAAATTCTAAGCTATGGCGCTCTGCTGATCTTTTGCCAGTGAAGGAAGACTCTGAAAGTGAGGTCATATGGGAAAAGTGTAATACATATTCTACTGATTCCCTTTCACTTTATCTTCTGTGGTACCTCAGAGGTTACATTTGTCATTTTGTTTCCTCAGATTTGATATTTATTTCCATTAACAGACAGAGTATAAGCTAACACCTAGTAGTTCAGAATGACAGCTCCTTTTTTCTAATTTCAACTGCTGCTGGAATGTTGTTCTCAGCAAACTTCTTACTGGCTGACCTTCTTCACCTGACGTCATTTATTTTATGATTTAACTGGTAGATCGGATCAATCTACAAATACTTATTGATATGGTTTACAGTTGGTGGTTTAGAGGAATTATTACAGGAATGTGGTTCAGCTATTGTGTTGCCATAGGTTCTGGTGTGATGGATTTAATTTCTTGTGTATATTGATACTTTCAGCTCTGTTATATCAGCCAGCTATATTCCTGAAAAACAAACCACTCCTAAAATCATTAGCTTTTGTAAAAAAAGTTTTTATTGGAGTGTGGTTGTTAGTTTCTGCTGTACAAGTGAATCAGCTATTGAGTCACTTGGGCCCCTCCGTTCATGGGATTTTCCAGGCAAGGGTACTGGAGTGGGTTGCTATTTCCTTCTCCAGGGGATCTTCCCTGACTCAGGAATCGAACCCTGGTCTCCCGCATTGTGGGCAGGCGCTTTGCCCTCCAAGCCACCAGGGAAGTCTGAATCAGCTATAGGTATACACACATCTCCTCTTTTTTTTGGAGATGCTGCAAGTCCATGGGGTCACAAAGAGTTGGACAGGACTGAGCGGCTAAATACACAGCCCACACATCAATAGTGTATATATGTCAACCTCCCCAATTCATGGCACTCCTTTTTCTCCTTGGTATCCATACATCTGTTCTTTCCATCTATATCTCTATCTAAACTCCTTAGCTTTGACAACAATCATTTATTATTTTAGTTCACACGTTTGTGCCTTGACTAGAGGTTGGCTCATTTAGGTGGGGTTAGGGGCAATGACTGGTTTTACTGGTTTCAGCTAGATTTACTCACATGTCTAAGGCTGAGAGTTGGTTGATTTTGGCCAGGCTTATCTGGGGACAATTCTGTTTTATGTGTCTGTCCTCCTGGGATCGGTAGATTGCCCTAGCACATCCATCTCACTGTGATGGCAAAGGCACAAATGTGTGAGTTCATTTGTGCATTTCAAGACTCCACTTGTGTTAGGAAGCTCATATGCTTTTAGCCAGAGCAAGTCAGGTGGTCAATCTCAGGGTGGGAATTAGTCCCCAGTGGGAGGTCACTGCCAGATTACATGGCAGAGGACATGGATAAAGGGACAAATGAAGAACTGTGGAGCCAATTGTGTGATTTATAACATATGTTAAGGTGCTCACTGACTCTAAGTTGAGGAACTCTGAATGGGCCCCTTGACCCACTAAGGCTTCTAGTAATTACTGTTTTGAGGTATAAAGTAGAGCAGGCAGAAGCAGGCCATGTCCATATGCAGTCATCCAGGGATGATAATATTCCCCATATAGGAAATTTAGAAATAGTATGAAATTGGGGGAAAAAATTATTCATGTTCTGAGTTATTCTCCAGAGATCATTCTATCACTTTCCTCATTGAAAGTGAAGTTGCTCAGTCATGTCCGACTCTTTGCGACTCCGTGGACTAATGTAGCCCACCAGGCTCCTCCGTCCGTGGGATTCTCCAGGCAAGAATACTGGAGTGGGTTGCCATTTCCTTCTCCACTTTCCTCATTAATAGTGCACAAATCTATGTGTTTTTTCTTAATACTCTATCATAAATCTTTGCCTTGTTATTAAAAAGCCTTTAACAGGTAACATTACTGGCTGCATAATATTTCCATGGTATGCTGCTGCTGCTGCTAAGTTGCTTCAGTCGTGTCCGACTCTGTGCAAACCCATAGACAGCAGCCCACCAGGCTCCCCTGTCCCTGGGATTCTCCAGGCAAGAACACTGGAGTGGGTTGCCATTTCCTTCTCCAGTGCATGAAAGTGAAAAGTGAAAGTGAAGTCACTCAGTTGTGTCCGACTCCTAGCGACCCCATGGACTGCAGCCTACCAGGCTCCTCCGTCCATGGGATTTTCCAGGCGAGAGTACTGGAATGGGGTGCCATTGCCTTCACCTCCATTGTATGAGTACACCCAATGTCATTAACCTTGCCCTTCCTTCTTACTGTTTTGGTTACTTTCAGTGTCTTGTGATAATAAATAATGCTGCAATGAACATATTTGTGCAAAAATGTTTGTGTGTTTACTTGTTTCTTTCATGGATCGAGAGACCTGAATTTTGCCACTCATTTGCTGTGTGGTCTCGACCTGCACGTTAGGTTCCTCATTGTAAGATCACATATCAAGCTTCATGGCCTTAAACTTCTTTCTAATTCAAAAAAATATCTTTCAAGGGAGAGTAATAAATTGCTGGTTTGAACTGGAAGCAGGCAGGCAACTCCAGCTGTTTGTCACCAAAAAGCTGAGGAGAGGACTGGAAGATTCTTTGGGCTTCTCTCTTGGAAGAATTCAGGGAAAGTTTTGTTTCCTAGTTCACATAATTATGGTTTGTCCTTCAGTCTCCATCTCTGATACAACAAAGATTATATTTACATAATCTTTTTTAAATAGGAGTGTAGGGCACTAAGCATTAAGAATATAAACTATCTTGACCTACTTAATGGATGTGTGCTTTGAGAATGGCTTAACTTATTGGAAGAACTGACTTCGTGACCTGTCTTCATTTTGCTTGTCATTTTGTTTATTTTTAAATAATTTTATTTATTTATTTATATTTGGCTGTACTGGGTTTTCATTTCTGCATGGGCTTTTCTCTAGTTATGGTGAGCTGGGGTAACCCTCTAGCTGCAATGTGTGGGCTTCTCTTGTGGAGCATGAGCTCTGTGGCACATGGTCTTAAGTAGTTGTGGCATGTGGGCTTAGTAGTTGTGGCTCCCCGGCTCTGAGCACGGGCTCAATAGCTGTGGACACGGGCTTAGTTGCCCTGCGGCATGCGCGATCTTCACTGATCAGGGATCAAACCCGTGTTTCCTGCACCGGCAGGCGGATTCTTTAGCCACCAGGGAAGGTGTGCTTATAATTTTGTCTTTGCTTTTTGTATTTATGTTTGTCTTTTCTTTTGTGCCTTGTGATTTACCTATCATCACAGTGATCATAACTGCACACCCATGGGGTCTGGCCTTATTTCACCATTTCCTGGTAACTGCATGTGACCTTTTTCTCAGTGATGCCTCCTTACTGTTTATTTTCATATGTACCGAGGCTGTGTTTCATCTTGCTGTCTCTCTTCCAGCCTCTGCTGGGGATAAATATTGCTCAGTGGACAGGCTGTAAGTGCTGACAGGTGGAGGTATGAACACATCACTGCTGAGTGGAGAAAGTGTGATCTACGCTCTCTCTGTCTCTCTAGCTGCTCCCCACATCGGTCCTGAGCGTGTCCTCCTTGCAGCTGACAGAGACTCCCCATTCCTAAACTCCTCCTGAGACCAGTGTTAGAAACTTTATTTGGGACTTCCTTGGTGGTACAGTGGATAGGAATCCGCCTGCCAATGCAGGGGACACAGGTTCAGTCCCTGGCCTGGGGAGATTCTGTATGCTGTGGAGCAACTACGCCCATGTGCAGCAGCTGCTGAGCCTGCGGGCCCTAGAGCCTGTGCTCCTCAACATGAGAAGCCACTGCAATGAGAAGCCTTTGCACCACGACTGGAAAGTAGCTCCTGTACACTGCAACTTGAGAAAGCCCACACGCAGCAATGAAGACCCAGTGCAGCCAAAAATAAAAATACATAAAAAAAAAAAAGATACTTGGTTTGGCTCCTCATCCAGTTGCCCTCGCTGCCCCCAAGCTGAGCTGGGGCACCCATCTGGCCAGCAGGACTCTGCATCCAGTACAGTGTGGTCTCCATCCTCTGACCGCCTTCAAGAGGCCTTTTGTTTCCTGCCCCTCCCGCTCAGCCAGGATGTGGTCCCCAATCCTATGGGAATGATGGGACTCCTCCACCACCCCAGAGCGCTCAGCAGCTCCGGACAGCCAGTTCTAAAAGTGAAACGTCGTCAACCAACTGAAATGTTGCCCGTCTTTATTTTACCCCAGGAAATATTAATACATTGGGGCTGGAATATTTAATCGAGTCAGTTATAAATTGGATTTGGGGGAAAATCATTTTCCTTGATGCAGATGAATCTAACTTTCCCCTGAAGGAAGTTACTTATGAAATACAACCTTAATCACTGCAAGCTGTAGTTTTTGGCTTGCTTGCCCACCCTTCCACTGCCTCTTGATGGTTGAGTGATGTGATGTTCATGTACCTTTTCATAAGAAAACTTGAGCCCTACTCTTGAGTGTGAAATAATTCATAATGTGAGTGACTTTGCTGCCCTCTACAATAACAGTTCACGAGGGTGTGAATGTAATGTACATTTTAATAAAGCGAGGGAGCATATCTTGGCTTTATTTCAGTCTCATTTTAGTTAACTGGCACCGGGTGAGGAATGCTGACTCTGGGAATCTCTGACTTGTTTTCTCTTGTTCCGCACCTGCTTGCAGCCTCCTTGCTATCCCCTGCCCTGCCCTTCCCGCTTCTTTTCCAGGGCTGCGCTGAGGTACCTGCTCTCAAGTAACTTGGTAGAAGTGCAGGGTACCGTGCGGGCTCCTGGGAGAGTGTTGCTGAGTGATGGAGGTGCTTCTGTCCCATCACTGCTGTTCCTTTGTTGCAATCCCCAGGCCTGTGATCATCGCGAAAGCCAGAGGCCAAGACCAGACTCGGCCAGGGGCCGCTCTTCCCTCTGGATTTCATGCATTTCAGCAACATGTTTTACAAACTCTGAAGTTTCTGAGAGGGCTGAGTACAGTTCTGGAAGTCTAGGGCAGGTGTAAGGCTTAAGTGCGGTTGTAGGGAAGCAGACTGGGACCAGCAATGGGGAGTGAAAAGAAAAAAAGAGACAGGTAAGTATCCACTGGGGAGAAGGGCAGAGACCTTCTAACCATTGTCTCTGGTCCTGTGTCCTGAGACCCTGGTTGCAGTCATTCACTCTTTCCTTCTTATTTGTATTTTTTAATTGTAGAATTGGCCAAGAAGTTTGTTGGGGTTTTTCTGCAAGATGTTATGGAAAAACCCAAAGAAACATTTTGGCCAACCCAATATATATATATATATATATTTCTTTTTTTTTTTTTTAAATATAGTTGCTTTACAATGTAGTGCTCATTTCAGCTGCACAGCAAAGTGGATCAGTCACATGTATACATGTAACCCCTCTTCCTTGGATTTCCCTTCCATTTAGGTCAGCACAGAGTATTGAGTAGAGTTCCCTGTGCTATGCAGTAGATTCTCGTTAGTTATCTGTTTTATACATGGTAGTGTATATGTGCCAATCCCAATTTCCTGATCCACCCCCCCCTCTTCTTTCGTATTTTTAGA
This sequence comes from Muntiacus reevesi, assembly GCF_963930625.1. Taxonomy (NCBI): domain Eukaryota; kingdom Metazoa; phylum Chordata; class Mammalia; order Artiodactyla; family Cervidae; genus Muntiacus; species Muntiacus reevesi. Next base: position 96,259,488 of record NC_089254.1, on the reverse strand, counting down.
TGTACTCATTTATTTATGAATAGATAATGGATTCATTTGGTTTGAAAACCAAAAGCTATAAAACACTACACACTGAGATTGTCCCTTTTATCCTGTTCCCCATCCTCCCAGTCTCCCTCCCACGGTGCACAGGGAGCTTAGTTTCTTTCACCTGCTTGCTTCCAGAGTTGCCTTAGGCGTCCTTACACTCAAGTGAATGAAAGCATAGATTCTTACTGTGCCGGTCGTTTGTTCATCCATTGATCTCCTCTCTCATGGTCTCATTTTATTTCTTTTAATTCTACTCTCAATAATTATTTTTTTATTAATTTGTCATAGTTCTGGTTGTGCTGGGTCTTTGCTGCTGCGTGCGGGCTTTCTCTAGTTGCGGAGCACTGAGGCTGCCCTCTGGTTGCGGTGTGAGAGCTTCTCATTGCGGTGTCTTCCTTTGTGGAGCACAGGCTCTAGGCACACAGGCTTCAGCGATTGCCGCACACGGGCCCAGCAGTAGAGGTTCTCAGGCTCTAGAGCACAGGCTCAGTAGTTGTAGCTCAGGGACCTAGTTGCCCCGACGCACGTGGGATCTTCCTGGACCAGGGATCAAACCCGTGTCCCCTGCATCAGCAGGTGGAATCCACTGAGGCACCAGAGAAGTCCCTCAATAATTCTTTGCTGGAGGTTTTTTTGAGGAGAAAGGTCAGTGGTCACTTGTTTCACTTCTTCCTGATGCCCTCAGCAGATTTCACACAGTGTGCTTGTCTTTTTCCCACAGATGAAGTGGAGAGTGAGAAATGGTACCTGTCTCCAGACTTCCCACCAACAACCATCAAGACAGAGCCCATCACGGACGAGCCACCCTCAGGACTCGTCCCCTCTGTCACACTGACCATCACTGCCATTTCCACCCCGTTTGACAAAGAGGAACCCCCTCTGGAAATGAACGCTGGGGTAAAGTCACTTTTCTTCCATAAAAACAGATTGGATCAAGAGATAACAGATCCTCATCCTCCAAAAAGGCATTTAATCTTTTTGGAGCCAGTGGTTGGCTATGTAACTATATATATATGTAAAAGTGCATTTATGTCTATATCCAGAGCATGTCATTTTGGGGTCAGCATTGGTTATATCGCTTCCTTTAAAGGCATTGTCGAAAAAAACTGGTAGCAAGTTTCATTTTGGTTTTTCTGTGAATGCTATTACAAAATTGAAAAAGTTCAGGGATACCCATGTTGGAAAAAAAATCTCCCTGGAATTGATTTTTAAGCCAGTGGAAAGGGAGTGGTTACAGCGATGGTGCTATTCATAGCTTTCTGGGCTGTGGCAACAAGGAATGCTTGTTCCTGTATCTTGCTTTATTTTCCTAGTGCTGTGCAAGTTGCCCTGAATTCAGGGGTTTCCCAGCTACCAGTTCTTATTGTATTACCCGTGGAAAAAGTAAGAAATTGGGAGTTGCTCAGTTCCATGCCTATAGCAAGTAGGATTTAGTTTTACTCCACCTTCTCTTTAGGTATTTTGATGTCTGGTGATGGACCAGGGTGATACTTGTACATCTTCTTCTGGATATTTGGAATCCAGTCCTAACTTTCCTTATGCTCAAAGCCACAGGTTATATTACAGTGACTCCACTGACATTCTCTAAGTCGTTTCTCCTCTGAGCGAGGTAGAAGAGTCCAGGAAAAGGTAACACAGCAGTGGTGGCACCAAGGCTTGGCTGCATCCTCACCCCTTGTCCTGTTTACCTTCCATCCATGGGGGAGATGAGGGCAGATGAAGATGAGGCGGACAGAGAACCTCTATGCTGCCCTCCATAGAGGTTTCTCAAAAGCTACCTGAGTCTTTTTATAGAATGAGGCTTCTGGAGTCTATTAGTCTCCTGCTCTATGAGATTTTAGTTTGGATTTTATGCAAGTCACTAAGAAAAGTCAGAGTCATGGCCTTGTTCCCATGCATGGGCCAGATACTGTTCCTCCCTTCCTACCCAGTGTTTTCATGGTGATGTGTTGTCGGTTGTCAGGAACCTGGAGAGAACGCACACAGCTGGATTCACACAGTTCCTCCTCCTGGAGGCCCGTGACCCTTTAGGAATGTGCCAGACTAGTTTTGTGGTAAAGTGCCTTTACAGTATGAATGAAGCGCTGACAAGTGAGCCCTGGGTTCTTCGTTTGAGAATTCTGAGGGCTCCATCACCTGTACTGCCAGGTTTGGCAATGGGGGAGGGTTAAGGACTAAAATATCTCCCGGTCCAAGAAGCAGCCTGTGCTCAGTCAGGCCTCACCAGCCCTAGCACGGCCCTAGGAGGGAGACAGGATGACAAATAAATCCCCGGGGTATTGCTTCGGGTTTGTTATTGCCTTTTAAAAACTGTGTTTGAATTTCTTTCTTTAGGTTGACTCCTCATGCCAGACCATTATTCCTAAGATTAAGCTGGAGCCTCATGAAGTGGATCAGTTCCTAAACTTCTCTCCCAAGGAAGGTCTGTCTCCTCTCCCCTTTGGATTAACAGGTGTGGGTGAGCCACCCAGGGAAGGTGGGGACTGTTGATTGTACTGAAGGCAGAGCTTGTTTTATGAAATAGCTGTTCTTGACTCTAAATACAAACTTTGAAAGCTAAATTGTATTTTCCCATATATGTGTATGCTTAATTTTCAAGTAATTCTTCAACTTTTACTCCAAGCCAGGGTGACTTTACAACAAGTTTATAGACTCTTGTGACTCAGGTGCTGACAAGGGAACACGGGAACCCCTGCCCTCAAGCCATCCTATGAATAAAAGCCAGCTCCCTGCCCTGGCATGATGATCAGTACGGACCTAATGGGCATTTACAAAGCCAACTTGCCGGCTTAAACTCTAATTTTAAACCCTGTGTGAAGTGGATTCACAGTTTATCTGTCTGGCAATTCAGTATTTTTAAATGTTGATTTTCAGGTGGCTCAGCTGGTAGAAAATCTGCCTGCAATATAGGAAATAAAGGTTCAATCTCTGAGTTAGGAAGATCCTCTGGAAAAGGGAATGACAACCCACTCCAGTATTCTTGCCTGGGAAATCCCATGAACAGAGGAGCCTGGTGGGCTACAGTTCCATGGAGTCATGAGACTTGGACATGACTTAGCAACTAAACCACCACGAACCACCACCACTCCTCTATTCCTGCGTCTCTTCAGGCATCTTGCATCTATTTAGAAATAAGTGGTGTCAATACTTGAAATGGTCACACTCTCACTTTTTTCTTTTCCTGTGTCAGTTTTTTCCTTGTCCCCTGTGAAGTCCATGGGTAGGAATTCTGAATGCAGACCCCTAAGTCTCATAGAGTCTAGGAAGCTCTCTCAGCCTTTTTAATTGATATACTTTGCCCAGCTTCTTAATTCAGTGCCTTAAGACACACCATCCCCTCCCTTTTTATTTATACTTTCAGCCCATGGTTAGAAGGACAGCTCATCGATGTGATCAACAAATAAGAAACTAGTATATGCACTTGTCATGGGGAAGGTATCCATGCTATGGGGTGGACATAATGTGCAGATGTTACAATATATAGGAGCAATGCTCACATAAACAAAGTCTACTTCATCCCACCAGAAACATACTCAAGATTTATCCATGACACTTCAATCAAGGTTGGCACTTAGCTTTGTCATCAGTAAAGAAAGGATTCAATTTTTTTTTTTTTTAATTTTTTTGGCCATATAGCACAGCATATGGGATCTTAGTTCCCTAACCAGGGATTGAATCCACACTCCTTACGTTGGAAGTGTGGAGTCTTAAACACTGGACTGCCAGGGAAGTCCCAGGATTCAGTTTTTGTAATTAGTAATACTGACTAAAATCCATATTGAGACAATATTTATTTTCATTGAGTGATACACATTTTAGTGCTTTTCAGCTTTAAAGAAAGTCATTCCTTTCATTTTTGTGACACTGGTTACAACTGTCAAATCCATTTTGCTCTTTCGATCTGTGTTGCCATATGCTTCTGAAAATGTCATCACCGTACCAGTGAATCCCATCGTGGCTTCAGAATCTCGGATCTCTAGAGGAGAAAAGTTTAGGGTCCTTTCCTGAAATGGCCATCTTTCCTCATCATCCTATATAAAGAGGGAGGAGGAAATTCAATATCCTTGAATGCAGCGGGGCTTCTAGGCAAAGTGGCTTGTTGTCCCCACCCCGTCAGGAAGTAACCCAAGAACCACATTTCAAGTGAATTTAGAAATCCGATACTGAGGCCCTTGTGACCAGGGCAGTAGCTCTCAATAAGTGCGTAAGAGGAGATTCGAGTTTGCTTCACTTTTCCTGCCATGCCATTTCCATTTTTTTGGTGGAGCACCTTCTTCTTGGAAAGGAGAGAAGTAGAAGAATGCTTTGGCCTGTGCCCAGCCCAGAGAAGTAAGCTCTTTGACTCTTGACTAATTCTCCAGACTAATAGCTCTGCATGGCAGACACCAGGAGCCCCTGTGAGGTTTTTCTGCTCCTGGGTTTTGTTTTGCCTTTGTTTCTTATTTGCTTATTTGTTTACCATGGCTAAAAGATAAAAATTGTTAAAATTCAATTCAGTAGCTCAGTCATGTCCAACTCTTTGTGACCCCATGGACTGCAGCACACCAGGCTTCCCTGTCTATCACCAACTCCAGATCTTGCATCAAACTCCATTGAGTTGCTGATGCCATCCAACCATCTCATCCTCTGTTGTCCCCTTCTCCTCCTGCCTTCAATCTTTCCCAGCATCAGGGTCTTTTCCAATGAGTCAGTTCATCCCATCAGGTGGCCAAAGTATTGGAGCTTCAGCTTCATCATCAGTCCTTGCAATGAATATTCAGGACTGATTTCCTTTAGAATTAACTAGTTTGATCTCCTTGCAGTCCGAGGGAAAAATTGTTAAAAGATAAACTCTGAAAAATTAAAAATTTCAAGTGCTTATTTGAGCAAAAATTAATTAGACTTTGCAGCGCCAAACTGGTTAGAAGTTTCCACTGACAAGAGCTGGGGGGAGACTTTTATAAAGAGAATGTGGAAGGAAAGTAAGGAGATTATTGATTGGCTCTAACTTAAAACTTAGTTGACTGTTTGTGACCAGTTGTCCTTAGATTCCAGCCTGGTAACCTTGAAGCATTTACAGGTTTGGATTTTGGTTTGCCTGTGTAAGTGCCCAGAGCACTGGAAACAACCCAGGGTAACAGCTCCCTTGCTTATTAATTGACCTGACACTACAGAGTCCCGTAGGTCATCATGGTGTTGGGAAAACCTTACTTAACACTCTTAGGACTCCTTTCTAGGTGAACACATATTTAAGACGCCTACCTACCCTCCTTAGCTGCCTGGAAGCATTAGCCAAAGAGTTGACAATAGAGATGTATGGGATTGTTTTAGAATATTCTTTAGCTTTAGGAGTGCCCTGGGCTATAAAAAACCTGGAAACTCTATGGCAGGGTAGGTTAGAAAGAGAAAAGAGACGGGTTAGCATAAGAAAGAAAGAGGAAAAAGTATGTGCTGTGAGTAGGGGTGGGACAAAGTGGGGAGGTGACTGAGAGAGACGCATCACCTGTGATTCCCTGGGACAGTCGGTGTTTCAGTGAGCAGAAGAGCCCCATGCTTCCAGCTTCTCACCTCCAAAGGCAGCTCTGGGGGTGCTTTTTCTGAGGCGAGTAGCTGTGTCTCAGAAAGCTTCCTTCCATCTACAGTATCTCAGACAGGAGGCCTTTCCACGACCCCAGGCTGTTCTCTGGTCTAGCAAGTCCAGGTGTGTATGCATTGTCCCCCCTCCCGCCCCGCCCCTGCCCCTGGGCTCCTTGCCCAGTTCAGAGCCGCTGTACTTGGGGCTCTGTTGTCCTGGGGGTCCCAGGAGGGGTGCAGGGTGAAAGGCTTACCCAAGGTCGCGTCCCTTGGCTCAGTAATGGCTGTCAAGGTATTCCAGCGCAATGTGAAGATTTGCAGGTCAGAACAAGAGTGAGACCCCCAAAGCCCATTTGTCAGGTTGAACTCAAAGAGGATTCTTCCTTTGGAACCCGTCTCGGCCACCCTGGAGGTGCGTGAGCAGCACTGACCAAGGCTCCAAGGCCTGGCAGAGATGGGTGTCTCCCTGGGGAGAGGTGAAGGATGCTTGATGCTGGGGGACGTTTCAGGGAACACCCTCCTCCCCTCATTTATCTTCCAGTGCCTACTTTTCTATCCACAGATGGATTGGGTGTTATCTGAATCAAGAATGCCTGGCATCTGGCCTGTGGGCCCTGCCATGCACATTCCTGCAGAAACAAATGAGCTTTTCTCAAACCCTCATGGGCTCCTTGCTTCTGCTATTTCTTTTTTTTTTTTTAAGATCCTGATGCATTAATGTGGATTACAATCTAACTATGGAAACTATATGAAATGAAGAGAGGGAATGTTATGCGAGCATCATCCCTGCCTACTGTAATTTTCCGTGTCCCCATTTTGTCATAATTTTATTACTTTCTTACATATTTTCCCCAGTTTCTTTATGTAGTTACAAGCAAATAGGGTCTGTATTCTCTTTCTCTCCTTTTTTGTACAAAAGGAAGGCTACTTTATACACTGTCTTGCACCTTGATTTATTTCTCTCATCTATAGGTTGAGACCAGCACACAGTTATGTCACATCTACTGAAACCCCTATTGACCAAAGTAAAACTCAAAAATCCAGTCCAAAAATTTATCCACAACATGCTATGCTAAGTTGCTCAGTCGTGTCTGACTCTTTGTGACCCCATGGACTGCAGCCCGCCAGGCTCCTCTGTCCATGGGATTCTCAGGCAAGAATACTGGAGTGGGTTGCCAGGTCCCCCTCCAGGGGATCTTCCCAACCTAGGGATCGAACTGAGGTCTTCTGCATCGCAGGCAGATTCTTTACCAACTAAGCCACCAGGGAAGCCCATTATCCATAATAAAGCCAGAAAATCAAGCCAAGAAGGCACCTGCCTGAGACTGTGTCAAGAACTGCAGAGTTAGAACCCAGTAATTCAACCTATTGTTTTTCAAAATAAACACTCTTAAATTTCACCTTAACGGGACGTCTTGGAGGCTGTTCCATGTCCACTCAGAGAGATTCCTCATCCGTTTGCTTGACTGTCCTGGGTTGGATGTTGGATGTTTGAGTGCCCCCACGTCCTGCTTCGTTGCGCCCTGATGGATGCAATGCGTTCTTCTCCCCTCAGCCTCTGCGGACCACCTGCACTTACCGCCCACTCCTCCGAGCAGCCACAGCAGCGACTCCGAGGGCAGCCTGAGCCCCAGCCCACGCCTGCACCCCTTTGGCCTTCCGCAGACCCACAGCCCCGCCAGGGCCCCGGCACGGGCTCCCTCGGCGCTGGCCAGCTCCCCACTCCTCACTGCTCCTCACGTGAGTGTCCCCGCATCGCTGCAACCCGATCCCCCCATCCTGTCATTTGGAGCATCACCCAGCGTGGCTGCCATTCAGAGTCACTTGGCTTTTCTTCCTGTGGGAAGTTTTCAGTCTGATTGCTAAAGCTGGGGGATGACAGACTTAGAGAACATTTTCTAAAAACTGCCTGTGATCTCATCGTGCTAACACATTCTTTTCCTTTTCTGTGCATGCTTCCGGTTCTTATTCATGTGCTTATTTTTTATAGCTACAACCATGAAGAATAAAAATGTTGTCATTCTTCTCAAAATTATATCACAAATATTTATCGTCAACTCAGGCAGTCTTTGTGACCTAGGATAGGAAATAGCTTATTTTTTAAATAAACAATCTTCGATGAACTGAAAAATTGCTCTGAGATTAAACATTTTGATGTCTAAAGCACAAGCATATAATTTAACCCTTTTGTCTGTGGTTCAGCTCTTAACCCAGTGACTCAGGGTGGAACTCCTGAGTCATTATTCATCCCTCACATATATAATTTCTCCAAATAAGAAATAGGGATATATAATTAATTTTGCATTATTCTGAATAGTCAATTGATTTCTCTGAGGCTTTAAAAATCAGTCAACCTTACTGAGTTTATAATATCACATAGAGCAAATTTGAATGAAGTAAGATATGTAAAAATTCTAGAAGAGCTGTCTATCAATTAGCATAACTTTGAAAAGTTGAATGCAGTCTGTCTCAGAAACTCAGCAAGTTTTTAGATCTATGGCCATGTTCTTATTTATCACTATTACTGAGGGCCAGTGGGTTACCTCTTTCCACTCCATCTTTACCTTCTCACCATTAACCCTTCACTCTTTTGATTACTGAAATAGTGTTCCTTCTATGGGTCTGTGGGTCCTGCCACAATGATTTCATTCTGCATGGTCATGGATGAAATCCTCCCCATGTCAGACCTTGGTTCAGCATCAGTGCTGTGCTTCCCTACTATCTGTTGGCATCAAGCCCTCATACCTCTGCTGAGTACTAACACCCTCTGTATGTGCCCAACCTGCAGCAGCTTCAAGAACTCACCCCCTCCAGGCAGAGTGGCTTCTTCTGTTACTTTTTACAAGGCTGCCTTTTGTTGGAAAGTCCTTCCCTGTGTAAATTACCCCTTCTTTCAGGAGGCCCAGTTCAAGTCTTATCTGCTACCCTAAGCCTTCCCTTATCGCATAGACTCACACAATTGTTCCCTTTCTTCATATTATTAATGCACCTGGAGTGAATATCACAGTCTAGCATTTAATTGCTCTCGTTCTTTCACATGTTTCAATTCAGTCTTGGTCTCATTAGCTACTTAAGAGATAGAGTTCGTTTTGATTCCTCCATGCATTTAACACAGAGCTAATATGCAATAGGTACTCCGTTTATTGACTGATTGTAAACACATTGTCCCAGTATGGATGACATGGGATGAGCTACAGTTGTCATCTCCACTGACAATGAATAGTCTAGGACAGTGCTGACCGGAGACTGTCGTGGAGTAAGCCTGACAGTATGTCCCTGGGAGTCCTAGCCCTTTAGCTGGAAATGGAGGTTGAGAAGCGGCTCATAGTGATAGAGAGCAGCTTGCAAAATGGCCTTTTCAGGAGAACAACAAAACTTTCCACAGAGCTCCAAGTGAATTCCTCATCGCTCTGAGAACAGGAAACCTCCAGGGATGTAGGAAATGGAATTCTATCCTTTAATTTCCATGTTTTAGCCAGTGGGGTACTTCGTGGGAAATAATGGGTGGAGGTTTCTTTACCTGTTCCCTTAAATTATAATCCTTGGATTGTAACACTCACACGGGCATCTTTTCCATTTTTTTGCTTCCACTTCAGAGTGCCCATTTCTCACCCAAACAGATGGGCGTCCTTTTCCCTTAGTTGTTTGCAAGACATCATAACAGACCCTCCTTGCCCCTCAGGAGGCTTCCCTCCAGTGCACCCGGCTGCTCCTTTTTGACCCTTTTCTGCTCCTTGGTCTGCACAGAAGCTGCAGGGATCAGGCCCCCTGGTCCTGACAGAGGAGGAGAAGAGGACCCTGATTGCCGAGGGCTATCCCATCCCCACCAAGTTGCCCCTGACGAAATCGGAGGAGAAGGCCCTGAAGAAAATCCGGAGAAAAATCAAGAATAAGGTGGGTCCATCAGATGCGGGCACTTCTGTGAGCAGTGATGTGAGCAGAACCAAGCCACGTGCCTGTCCTCCCTTCCCGGTGGCCAACACTGGCCTGGCCCTTGGTGTCGGGACCAAGGCTTGGCCCTGACTTTCTCAGCCCTGCCATCCATCTTCTGGTCAGTGGGCCCCCAAATCGGGTGTGCACACTCCATGATGCTCAGGATAATCTATTCAGGCATGGGAGGAAAATATTAGAACTCCCATTTACATTTAAAAGCATCTCAGCCTTTAAAATTTCCATTTTATGATATATACAATATTCCCCCAGAAGGCATCTATGCAATTTATAAATATTTATAAATTATAATATTATAACTAAATAAATATCAATACATTATGGGTGTTTGCTTAATTTTTTTTCTTGATAGATGTTTTTGTTAAGAAATTCTGCAGGCTCTTCTATACCTGGATTTAGCAGTTTCCTAGTCTTGGGCCACTATTGTGGGAATAAGGGACACAGAGGTCCTGGGGCATGGCTCAGGTGTGGATAGAGCAGCAGGGAGGAGACTAAGAGGAAGAAGGAGAGGGCTTAGAGTCATAATTCTTCACCCGCGTGCAGAACCACAAGGGAATTTTTGTGTAACTAACCCCGACTGGCTTATATTATGTATTACAGTGACCCAACTAGGTCCACAGAATTGAAATCATTTTTCTGAGACCATAGAGATGGTTCATGATGTACATGTTCTGGTCTGACTCCTGGACTAATGTCCTTCTCACTGGGGGCCTAGTTTGTTGGAAAGTAGATGAGAACATAGACCAGTTGAAACCAGGAGGGACAGAAGAGGTGGTTAGTAGATGAGCCAGCAGTTTAAAGAAATAGGAAGTGGCCACGGAAGTGAGCAGGGCTCCTGTGATTTCTGTGCTCATGGCCTCCTGTCATGTGGGTTTACTGCTATGTTGCTGTTCAGTTGCTGAGTCGTGTCCAACTCTTTGCAACCCCACGAACTGCAGCACGCCAGGCTTCCCTGTCTTTCACTCTCTCTGGAGTTTGCTCAAACTCATGTCTATTGAGTCAATGATGCCATCCCACCATCTCATCCTCTTTTGTCCCTTACTGATACAGCTGGAACATAATCCTTTCTTCTCCCCTTCCATTGCAGATTTCAGCCCAGGAAAGTAGGAGGAAGAAGAAAGAATACATGGACAGCTTGGAGAAAAAGTAAGCCTCCTGCCAAACTGGTTGTGTGTTTTGAGCAATTCACATAGAGCAATGTTAGTGCAGGGTCCCTGAATTCCATGACAAGGGGGTTCAGTTTCTCACCTGGCTCCCAGCGAAGGCTGTTGGTTTATCAGCTATGTTTTGCCTGCCACCTAGTGGCTTTTAGGGGAGAAGCTTATAAATCTAGTAAGAAAGAAAAAGTACAACTTCCTTGATGGCTCAGATGGTAAAGAATTCGCCTGCAATGCAGGACACCTGGGTTTGATCTCTGGGTTGGGAAGATCCCCTGGAGGAGGGCATGGCTACCCACTCCAGTATTCTTGCCTAGAGAATCCCATGGACGGGGAAGCCTGGCGGGCTATAATCCATGGAGTCACAAAGAGCCAGACTTGACTGAGCGACTAACACACTTCCACTTTCGATCTTAGTAGGTATTTGTACAGCACTGTTTCCAACCAAAGGTCCATAAGACCTTGAAGGCTTCCTTTCAAATAAGTACAAATACAAAACCGTCATGTACATTACTGGACTCCTCAGAGGAGAGGTGCTGTTTTGGTAGAAAAGAATCCAGGGCTAATTAATCAATTACCCTTGGCCACACTCCCTTGCACACTAGAGAAAGCAGCAGGGAATATAAGACAAGTTGGCATTCTATATTTTCTGCCTGCTATGATTCGTGTTATAGGTGAGTGGTTTTGCACAAAAACATTTGAAGATACCTTGTGTTATTCTGAATAGCCTGGAATATCAGGAGGGCTGTTAGAAAAACAAATTAAAAAACAATTTTGTATTACCCTAGAAAATAGTTCCCATCTGACAAACTAATATCATTTTAAAATGGGAATGAGTCCCTGGACCTAGAAATGAATCTTTAAGTATATCTGGTGAGAGGTTGGTGGATTATGGCTGGTTTTTGAAGTTCCTGCTGAAAGTCAGTGTTTCTTCCTCTTGATTTAGGTTTTGGTAATAAGAATTATTACCAGTCATTGTTGAGGTATCTGGGGTCAAGATGTTTCGATGAAAATCTCTTTATGGCCTCCTTGGGGCATGCCTCCTTGAGCACCTGGGTTCCTTTATCCTGAGGTCCTAGGGTATTGTCCTTTCCTCTCCCCCTGCCCCAAGCCCTGTCAGTCTTTCTGGCCAAGAGCACAGCTAGCAGAATTCAGTACCCGTAACATGGAGGGAGAAGTGTGATGAGCATTGAGAGCCACAGGGAAAAGTCAAGAGGAATCAAGTTTGAAAAACCCTATAAGAAGTTCGGGCTTCCCTGGTGGCTCAGATGGTAAAGAAACCACCTGCAGTGTGAGAGACCTGGGTTCAGTCCCTGGGTGGGGAAGATCCCCTGGAGGAGGGCATGGCAACCCACTCCAGTGTTCTTGCCTGGAGAATCCCACAGACACAGGAGCCTGGCGGGTTATAGTCCATAGGGTCGCAGAGTCGGACATGGCTGAGCGACTAAGCACAGCACATAAGAAGTTTACATTGTGTATCATCCCTGTTTCTTTCCCATTATTGAGCCATTTGTTACTAATCTCTTTCTCTCTCTCTCTCTTTTTTTTTTTTTTGTGTGTCCTCACCCTTTTCCCCAACTCAGGTTGGCCTAGCTCTCTTCCTGATCTCCCTAGAGTAGCTGCTTCTCTGTTTATTTTTTCTCTGAACCCCACCTGCCTCCATCCTAGCTCCTGGCTTAGTGCTTGTTCCCCTGATAAACTCAGGTTTTCCTTTTTCTCTCTCCTCTGTAGGGTAGAGTCTTGTTCAACGGAGAACTTGGAGCTTCGGAAGAAGGTGGAGGTTCTGGAGAACACCAACAGGTGAGGGTCCCTGGAGTGAGGAGGCCTGATGGAAGGTGGGGAGAGAGGGGCAGATCAGAAAGGGAGCTGGGGAGAAAGCGGGGGAGATGCCATTGAAAGAGTAGTTGTCCCAGGGTGCTCAGGACGGCCATGCTCCATGCACCTGTTCCTGCCGCCTGTGTGCATGTGCACACACACGCGCACACACATGTATGTGCGTGCATGTGCACACACATACAAACACACATGTATGTGCATGTCCTTTACTTTACCTAAAATACGTGAGATTGATGAAGAGGCTGACTCTGACAAGGACTTTCATGAAGAGGGAGTTAAGGAAGAGGCTTGGGAGAGAATATGGTTAAGGAGTCTGATTCTCCTGAAAATGACATCAGACTTTATAGAGGCGGCTAAGGGGGGAGTGGCTACTTTGTTGTCACCCAATTTGAGTAAAATGAATTAGTGCTTATTAGTAAAAAAAGAAAGGAGAGAAAACTAAGTTTGTTTTTTTTATAAAGTTTCTAATTGCTGTGTTTAAAAGTTAATTAATTGATTACATTTTAAGTTCATTTTGAAAAATCACTGTAGGACAGATGAATTCATGAGTTCATCTAACACCGCCTGTGTCAGGTACTGTTTTCAGGACTTTATAGATATTAACTCATTTAACCTTCTGATGACCCTACGACCTAGTTCTGTTACTATCCCTATTATAGAGAGGAGGTCATGGCGACTCAACAGGGAGGTCTGGCATGCTGCAGTCCATGGGGTTGCAAAGAGTCGGACACGACTGAGCGACTGAACTGAACTCAATGGAGACTCAGAAAGGTTAGGTGACTTGCCCAAGGTCACAGAGTAAATGCCAGAGCTGCATCTGAAGGCAGGCAGTCTGGCCCTAGAGCCTTGATGAGCTTTATCCTGGGTCATGTTAAGGAATAGGGCTGAGAAATGGTGGTTGAGAAGTTTCTCATGTGTGTGTGTGTATTCAGAATCTGCTCATGCTTTGAAAATTAAGGTATTCATTAGTCAAGGGATCCTGTTGCCCTTAGCTGTTATAGATCCAACAATCCAAACAGAGAAAAATTGACTGTTAGGTAAGCAAAATATTAATTCATCATTTTAAGGCTTAGCATTAATGCTTAATAACAATTTTGCAAATGTTAAGGGATCAGGGTAAATCTATTTGCATGTCATCTGATAATAGTGTAAAATTTGGCTCCCATTTCCTAAATCTTCATGGTCTGTTGCTCAAACAGCAGGCTAATTGAGTCATCAGTTAAAAATACCATCAGTAGGAAGAGTGGACATTGTGACCCCACTGGGTTTCTCTCTGCATTTCTGGGAACGTGTGCTCATATGGCAGGTCAAGGACAGTCACCTCCAGCACTCTATAGACAAACAACGGAAGTAAGTAAATGTCACCAGCTCCATGTGATATCACCTTGATCCCCCATGCAGAGGAACTGGTTTCCAGTGGTACTTCAGGGTTCCGGTTTCGCTGTTGTCTTTGGCCATTAGTCTCCTGAGGCTTTATCCCTTCTTATCTCCACCTTTATTCTTGCCAGAGTGGTTCTCTGGGTCCTAAACCCCCACCAGAGTCTGTATCCCTTTTGTAAGCATCCTGAGCAGATACTAGTCCATCCTACCTCCTGTCTTAGCCATCGCTATTGCAAAGACCCCATGTTCATGAGTGGGACAAATCCAGGCCATGAAATGGTGAAAAGGGAAAGAGGAATCCATCCAAGATAGTGGAGTTTGGTCCAGACTGGGTCTTGTCCAGGGGTTCCAGATGTCAGGTCTTCCTGCAGCCACACGGGGGCAGCAGAGGTGCAAAGAGCATTGGGTGCTTGTGATGAGACGGGCTCGCTGCCTGTCCCCTTTACTGGGAGAGGGCCTCTCCTCCCCTCTCCAGGCTGACCCTGCTGGATCATATATTTTAAACCTAAAAAAGAAAACCCACACATATGTAATATATGCCCATTGTAAAAAAAAAATTTAGAAAATACAGTTTAAAAAGAAAAGAAAATCCCCCCAAATCTTTTCACCCAAAGAAATGTTTACATTTTGAAATGGAATATTTTATATGTATGTACTTATGTTGTACATCCTCTTCTGTTAAGAACCTTTCCCATTTAACAGAAATCACTGGCCATATATTTTCATATCAGCTAATGTTTTTCTACATAATTTTATTTCTGTCAGATTTTGATAAAGAGCTGTTATCTGCAGAGCATGGACATAAAGCACATCTGATTATGTGTGTTTCAAGAACAATCTGTGCTTCGCCAATTGTTTTTATCTTTTGAAATAATAGAGTGTTAATTGCTTAGTCCTGCACAACTCTTTGTGACCTCGTGGACTGTAGCCTGCTAGGCTCCTCTGTCCATGGGATTCTCCAGGCAAGAATACTGGAGTGGGTTGCCATTTCCTTCTCCAGGGGATCTTCCTGACCCAGGGATCGAAACCAGGTCTCCAGCATTGAAGGTGGATTCTTTACTGTCTGAGCCATCAGGGAAGCCCTTTAAAATAATGGCCACGGCTATAATATGATGTCAATTATTGTACAATATGAGTTAGAGAGCCCCTGTATATTTGAGCTTGGGTCAGTATGTCTTGAGTTCTTCCCTGAGAGCCAATGGTAGTTTTCCTTCTATCTTCTTCACTATGGGAGCTTTTGCCAGCAATTCAGCCTGCAGGAAATTCCACTGAAAAAGCAATCTATCTTGTGCGTATGGTGCTCTGCTTGCCCCTTGACTGGCAGGAGCTTCCACTGTGGCTCCCCCACAGGCCCTGTGTTCAATCTCCTCCCTTTTCCAAACTCCTGGTAGACAACCAACCCTTTATGGTGAAAATGGTTAATACTTGATTAACCTGCCATCTTCCCACAAGTAATCTGATGAGGGGCCTCCTAGGTCATAGTCTCTCAGTCCAGCAGCTTTTCGTGTGTTTTGGCTTGAGAAGCCAGGGTATAAAGCAAAGCTGCTCTTATGCAAACAGGGAAGGGCCTGCCTTCCCCCCGACTTCCTCTTCCTTCTGCTGCTGCTCCTGCCAAGAGCCTCTCCTTGCCCGGAGGACACCGAGGCCGGAGTGGCCAATGTGAACCTTGGCAGTCTCGGCCCTAACTGGTCAGGAGGAGGTGGTGGTGTGGGCCTGGGGTAGGGGGAGACGTTCGGACCCTTTATTCATGGCACCAAGTGAGTGACCCCGTGTTTGAACTAAGTACAGGGCGGGGCCCAGTTAACGTACACCTGTGTTTGTATCCTGTTCGTGCTTCTTGTATTACCATCCTTCGGAGGTAGGTGGGCGGAGGCAGAAATGCTTACCAGACGTGGACAGGATCCTGGCTACCCAGAAGTGGGTGGGAAACCTGGGGTGCCGCTGTTTCATTTGGCATGACCTGGCAGGAAAAGCAAGTGGGTGCTTCGTTGTTGGCCAAACTAAAGAAAAACTGTACCTCTTTACATTTTACCACTTCCGTGCTCCACCCCACAAGGACTTGCATGGATCCAGATGAGAACGAGCACTCGAAGCCCGAGTCAGTCCTGAATCTTCGGGTAGAACTGGCCCCAGCAGCAGCCAGATAGCACGTTGCTGGCTTCGAGGTGAAAAGGCCCTTTTGCCTGAGCTCAGCAAGCTGGAAGGGGGTGGGGACGGGAGAGGAGACTTCTGCAGCCTTTCCCACAGGAGCCTTGGGCAGCTGGAGCAGTGGGAAGACACCTTCACACTTGTCTGTAAGGCGACCTGCTAATCACCTGCCGCCAGGAAATGTGTGAGCCAGAGAGAGCTGGTTTCCCAGGAGGCCTTCCTCCCTGTGCTCGGTCAGGAAATTCTTTTGCTTTTACAAAGTCCCGGCGAGACTGCGTGTGACGTCTCCTGGCCTTCCTTGCTTCTCATTCGTCTCCAAGCTGCATGACTCGTTCTTGGGAGACCCTGCCTTTCCCCCACTGTATTGCCTTTTCTTCTGCACAGGTGATCTGACTAGCCCATTTGTTGTAGGCGTCTGTGACTCAGTTTGCTCCGTTCATGTCTAATTTTGCCCTTGAACATCCATAGGGCTGATCTGTAGATTTATAGGCGCTTAGATGTGAGAACTTGTTTGGAGGTTCTAGCTGGGGAGTGCAGCCACTCATATATTCTTGATTGAAGACTGGTCCTCCTCCATCGGAGATGGTCGTCCTTTTCGACGAACACGCATCTTTGAGAGGGTCGCACGTGGAGCGATGAGGGAGGAAGGGGACACCTGCCTAGCCAGCCAGATCGGGTGAATCAACCCTGACAATCAGTGGAGAGACAGATGTCGCAACCAGCTCCGGATATGAGAGCCCTCCTATCCAGAGCTCAGACTTGAAACATACTTTAGAGATTATCTCATTTAACTGCTAATCACTTCATTTCACAGAGTGGGAAACTGAGGGCTGGTAAGGTTAAGGTCATCTAGATGTTTAGAGATAAGACGGGAGCTGGGACTCAGGCAGTTCATTTTTCCACTGGTCCCTACCGCAATCACTCCTACCCCTGTTGTGCACTCTCTCCAAGGACCAGTGCCTTCCCCATCACAGGGCCAGCCTTGGATCCGAATGAGAGGGCCCGGCTCGGTATCCATGTTTTAGGGGGCCTGTCCGGTTTCCCCTAGCATGCTCCTCCCGGTGGGATGAGGAGTCAGCAGGATCTAGGTGATATGTCTGTCTGGAGCTCTTAACCTGGCCCGGGGGGAGCTGGAGGGAGCAGGCCTCGGAAGTACCCGAGGGCGGTGTTTGCTGGCTGGGGCTAGGTGGGGTGAGGAGAGGCCTTAGGACATATGACATGGGATGTGGGCCTGGACCTGGACCTCACAGAAGTAAAGGATGTACTTGTCCTGACCTATATTTGTGTTGCTATCAGAAACAAGGGTTCCTTAGTTTTCCTCTTTGATCTTCCTCTTAACTCTAGTCCTCCTCTCTGTCTCTGCTTTTCATATTCTTTACAGGCTGCATGCGATTCCTGAGAGAGGTCTTTCCGGCCAAGCCCACTGGGCTTTGATCGTGTTCTGCCTCTCCTGATTTGTTTGTTTAGCCACGCAGTCATGTCCCCTTGCACCAGTTTTGTCTGCTGGCTCCCTCCGAGCTATTATGGTTTTCCATGTGTGATGTCGTCTCTTCTCTTCCACTGACCGTAACCAGCTGGTCCCCCCTCCTGCTGTGCCCAGAGAGGCTGTTAGAGTGCTGACGAATGACCCGAGTTCAGGAATGACCCTCTGTAGACCTATATCTTGGCTTAAATCACTTTTCATTTCTCCATTATCTCTAACTTCTGGCTGTGTGAAGAGTATAAACTTTTTTTTTTTCAGGTGAAAACATTACAAACTTCAAAGGTTTGTTGATACAAGACTGAGTTTCCCACAGAGTTTAGAAAGGCATTTTAGTATGATTTCATGGTGAAGTTAGACATTCCTCAGCCCCAGAAAACATTCTAAAACTCTCTTTTTTGTGTTCTTGGGCAAGTAGGTGATAGAATGTTTCAGAAGTGTCCCTTGGTCCCGGAAAAATAAAGCTCCTTGGAATGTGGCAATTGCACAGTGAGAAAAAGGAGACAATTTGTATTTTTAAAAATTTAGACCAGAACCCCATAAACCATCTTCAAAACTTAAGTAAAAAGTTATAAATAAATGAATGTTTATTTAGAGTTTAGGATTTTAGCAGAATGTGATTATCTTTTGTGTAAGAGTTTGCACCTTAGTATTTAAAAGTCTTTGTGGTAGTTCATGGAGAAGGCAATGGCACCCCACTCCAGTACTCTTGCCTGGAAAATCCCATGGACGGAGGAGCCTGGGAGGCTGCAGTTCATGGGGTTGTGAAGAGTCGGACATGACTGAGCAACTTCACTTTCATTTTTCACTTTCCTGCATTGGAGAAGGAAATGGCAACCCACTCCAGTGTTCTTGCCTGGAGAATCCCAGGGACGGGGGAGCCTGGTGGGCTGCCATCTATGGGGTCGCACAGAGTTGGACACGACTGAAGCGACTTAGCAGCAGCAGCAGC
Source organism: Muntiacus reevesi (assembly GCF_963930625.1). Taxonomy (NCBI): domain Eukaryota; kingdom Metazoa; phylum Chordata; class Mammalia; order Artiodactyla; family Cervidae; genus Muntiacus; species Muntiacus reevesi. The sequence goes on along the minus strand of NC_089254.1, from coordinate 96,241,001 downwards.
ATTAGAAAATACATCAGTCACACCTCAGTTGTTTCCACAGCCCACGAATGGTTCATGATTTGGAATTTAGAACTTACTGCCCTAAGTCGTTCCATAAGGGTGTAAAAAAAGTTTCTTCATCCCCATGGGAGGCTGATGCGCCCCGAGTGGTTCACTCACACACACAAATGTGCACACACATCCTAGCACGACTGGTTTCACTTCTGAGAAAGACGTGTCACAGGATTTGATGGAAAGTGTGTTTATAGAGAGGACCTGGTTTGCAGCTCCTAGCACAGCAAGTAATTGGGAACCACCAGTTTATCCCTCTTCCTGGGTCCTAGTTTCTGGCTCCAGTGGGAAATCAGACACTAGGATGTTCAAAGCGTAAGATGCAGTCGCTGTATCCCTCGTGTTCTCTCTTGCTCTCTCCTCTCCTCACCCCCACTGTTTCCCTTAAATAACAGAAACAGAAGAAAACAAAACAAAACCAACTACAGGAAAACACATGAGGCTGTTGATGCATTTCCCAGTTTTTATGAGACTGTGTCTCACACTGTCGGCTACTTTTGAATGTTTTGCCCAATTTCCTTTGATCCATCTCCCAAGATACAGGGTGATGCTTTATTTTGGGCGAGGCTGGCAGCTGCCTTCGACTGCTCTTTTCCTTGGAGCCGTGCGAGCGCAGCCATAAAGTTTATTTTTACATCTCACCACAGGACAAAAATCCACATTCTCAATTGAGCTTTGGACAGTCCGATTTAACAAATTGTGAAAAATTTCTTGGCCCAGATAAACGTCTCTCTAAATTAAGACCTTGCTCCCGGAAGCCCAAGAATTCATTAAGCCATAATTAGCCATGATCACTGATGATTTAAAGTACAGTAATAAAGGAGAAGTTTATACCGAGCTCTGAATACACAGTTGGAGAGTCTGCCCTATGATTGACTTTCTATAGCTTTAGTTTTAAAATAATTCTTTCATTTCATCTGGGGCCTGCCTTTTCTCCAGCCAGCCCTTTATGGAAGCAGAAAAACAGCTGTCATCCAAGCTCCCAGTGCTGCAGGGCATGGCATCTGTCCCAGTGTAACCAGGGAAAGTACCACGTCATCCCAGACCAGCATATCAGCCCTGAGGTCCCAGGCTTTCCCATACAGAGACTCATCTGTCGTCAGAGGAAAGAAACAGCAAGCACTCTGCAAAGGTGTATTTGTTCCAGCAAAGCTAGAGTACCCCAGACAGGGATTCTCTCATTATCCTGTTAGCTGGTCAAGGGAATTAACTTTGACCATATTATTCAAGTCCTGAGTTTAGGCAGCAGTTCAGAGGACATTGCTAAACATTGAACTGCTGCCTAAACTCAGGGCTTAAGTAATATGATTAAAATCACACAGCCGTGGTACTGAGATCTAAATTCAGGTTTCTTGTCCTGAGAGCTCATCGCCTTATTCTGGTGAATATTACTGACTTAGTAATTCTGATGGCACCCCACTCCAGTACCCTTACCTGGAAAATCCCATGGATAGAGGAGCCTGGTAGGCTGCAGTCCACGGGTCGCTAAGAGTCGGACACGACTGAGTGACTTCACTTTCACTTTTCACTTTCACACGTTGGAGAAGGAAATGGCAACCCACTCCAGTGTTCTTGCCTGGAGAATCCCAGGGATGGGGGAGCCTGGTGGGCTGCCATCTATGGGATCACACAGAGTTGGACACGACTGAAGTGACTTAGCAGCAGCAATAGCAGCAGCAGTAATTCTAAAGCCATCTCATCAGCTCTCTTGGTATCCAGTGGAGGGACAGGGCTTATAATTTCCATTTTCCTAACAAAGCTCAGGTTTGACTTCCTGACGCTTGACTTAGGCTAAGGAACACCCATTATTCTTTTATCCATCTCTTGCATTTTATCTTATCATTTCCTGAGATCTGCCAAGAAATGTATATTTTACCCTATTGCTTTTATTTGTATCAACATCACTGAAACTTTGTTAGTATGTATCTCATTGCCATCAGAGACATTCTGGCCCTTCTGTCTGCAGTTTGGTCACTGCTGAAAGTAATCTTTTCTTGTTTAACAGTGGACACATCTCTTGACTGTGCTGTTGTCAAGATGATATTTTTTCAGGGGCCATGCCATGCAGCTTGCAGGATCTTAGTTCTTTGACCAGGGATCAAACTCAGGCCTCAACAGTGAAAGCATTGAGTCCTAACCACGCAACCACCAGAGAATTTCCTCAGTGTGATATTAATGTCATCGGATTTAAGAAAAATCTACTTGACTCAGAAGTCTTTTGGTCATTAATTGTATTAGCCTATAGGTTTGGGTACCGTGCTGTACTGAGTTGGAAAGTACGTGAGCTATGGAGTCAGATAGGTTTGGGTTTACATCTTTGGTCTTCTAGTTACCGGTTACGTGTCTTTGAGACATTTGTGTAGTACCTCGTATGAAGTTCTAGAACTCAGTCAGTGGAACTCAATCACTGATAATTTTCTTTGGTTATGACCAAAAAAATGAGTGTTTCTATTGTGTGAATATCTATGAATTTCCCAAACTTTATTGCATCATGGAAATCTGTTTTGATTTTGGGGATGGATGAGCTAACCCACTTTCCTTGGGTAGAATCCCTCTGTTGCTGATGGATGGGGCCTTCAGAATGTCAGCTTTCCCACCAGTTTATCTTCACTAATCTGAGCAGGAGAAGCAGCAACAAACGGCACGTTGTAAATTACTGTTGCTTTCCACAGAAATTTTAAACTGAAAAATCTATTTTAAACTACATGTTTGCTCATCTTAAAGAGTTGCATTATAAACTGTTAGAAATCAGGGGCCATTAAACAACGATTTTCATTTACAGTGGATTCAGCACATAATTATTTTGAGTTTGGAAAGGATGTGCTGGTGAATGCCAAGTAAAGCATCGTACACCTCTAAAGATACAGGCCTCCCTGCTCACCCAGCCAGACCTAGATGGTCCTTCTTTCAAACTGGTAGCACTTTACACCTGTAGCTGCGGAGCCCAACTTGAGCCTCAGGGTATACCCCTGGGCTTAGGTGCATGGACCTGTTAGAGGTCTGCCTTCAGGATGAACTCTGGAGCCTCCTGGGAGACTCTTCATCCTAGGGAAAGCGTACCAGACCTCGTGATCTCAATCAGAAATTGGAAGTGAGGAGTGATTCCAAGTATTGCATGGAACTGGTTTCCTCAGTGATTCATGCTCTCAAGACTGGACAAGAGGCAGGGAATGGGCGGGAAGGTTGTAGGAAAACGGACAATTGGTAAAAATGGAAATGGCGGTTTCACTTTTAAAAACACCTTAAGAGGGACTTTCCTGGCCATCCAGTAGTTAAGCCTCCATGCATCTAATGCAGGGGGCACAGAATCGATCCCTGGTGGGTGAATTAAGATTCCCCATGTCTGCCTCCTGGTGCAGCCACCCCCCAAACAAAATAGAATAGCAGGACATTAAATTAAACACACACACACATACACCTTAAAACTTCAGAGCAAAAATGAATGGCTTTGGTAACATCTGGAAATCTGCTGTCTAATGGAAGTCTGGATGCTGGGATCACCCCCCACCCCACCCACACACAGAGCACAGCTGAGCTTCAGCACCTGGGTGCTGCAGTGAGGCAGCAGGGTGCCCCGGGGAAGCTGGGGTGCCCATTAGGAGTGGCAGGTAGTGGTGTAGACATGGCCTTCAGCAGGCCACCAAGGAAACAGCGAGGCCCCTTTCCGTAGTGTAGCTGCTGATAAAGAGCCCGTTAACTGGTACATGAGAGGAGTCCAGGACACGAGAGAAAAGGTTTGTGCCATGCAGTCAAACGTGGCTCTTATCTGCGGGCTTGCCTTTGCATCTGCCCCCAGGATTTCCAGAAATACAGCAGGGAGAACCCAGAGAGGGCTTTCAGGCTGGCACGACAGACGGTCGTCAATAAAATGCATGCCACTGCCTGCCAGATGTCAGCTCTGCCGGAAGGAACGTTCATCCAGGAGGAGCGTGTGTCAGAGGTCACTTAGCTCTCAGCTTTGAAAAGGCAGCCGTGCAAGAAGGCGGTGCTCTTGGGAGTTCTTGGGAGAAGAGAGAAAGCGTGAGGAAAAGAACTTGCGGCATCATAAGATCCTTTAGCTGCAAACTTCTGATATTTTTCCCCATCTTATTGACATATAATTGACAAGTAAATTTGTGAGATATTTAAAGTGTACAGCATAATGACTTGATATATGTATACATTATGAAAGGATTAATGACCACGTCTATCACCTCACCTACTTGTTTTATTTTTATTTTTTGGTGAGCACATTTAAGTTCTACTCTCTTAGCAATTTTCAATTATATGATACAGTGTTATCCTGTGTGTGTGTGTGTGTGTGTGTGTGTGTGTGCGTGCACGTGCACTTGATCATGTCTGTCTTTGCAACCTCATAGACTGTAGCCTGCCAGGCTTCTCTGTCCATGGGATTATCTTGGCAAGAATACTGGCGTGGGTTGCTATGTACTCCTCTAGGGGTTATCACCTATAGTCACTATATTTTGCGCTAGATCCTCAGACCTTATTTATTTTAGAACTGAAAGTTTGTACCCTTTTACCAAACTTCCTGTCTCCCATTCCCCCAGCTCCTGACAACCACTTTCTACTATTTCTATGAGTTCAACGTTTTGTTTTTTTTTTTAAAGATTCCATATGTAAGTGATTCCGTTTGGTATTTATCTTTCTTTATCTGGCTTGTTTCACTTAGCATAATGACCTCTAGTTTCACCCATGTTGTCACAAATGACACAATTCCCTAAAGTAGAATTTAAAGTCATCACCCCATTAGTATTACTCAGCCCCGAGTAACACACAGAATTCTTTTAAAGAATATATTGCTGGAATATATATAAATGTAAACCAGTCTATACTACTTTTGATTATACTTCTAGATTACTACAAAGCAAGAAAACATACAACTATGTACTAAAAAGACCTCCATATTAATAGAATTTAATGATATTAAATAATGGGGTGAATGATTTTGTTTTGCTTACATTAAGACCACCGTTGGGGCTTCCCTGGCAGCTCACACAGTCAAGAATCTGCCTGCAATTCAGGAGACCCGGGTTTGATCCCTGAGTGGGGAAGATCCCTTGGAGAAGGGAGTGGCAGCCCACTCCAGTATTCTTGCCTGGAGAATCCCATGGAGAGAGGAGCCTGGTGGCCTATAGTCCATGAGGTCGAAAAGAGTTGGACACGACTGAGCGACTAAACACACACACACACACACACACACACACACACACACAGGACCACTGTACCAGGTAGAAGTAGGATGTAGATGGAACCACATAGGGGTTGTTAAGTTCAGAAGGCCTTTGCTGCCTGTACTGTGGACTCCACTTCTGGCCCTACTCTTATCCATTTAACTGCTAGAGCAATATCATTCTTACAGCCAACCTGTCCCTACCTGGCTTAAACCTGGGAGAACTCATTTCATTGTTACTGATCATGGGTGGGGAGGTTGAGGGCAGCTGCAGACTTGGGAATATTTCGCCTGTCCTCCCGGCCCTTGAAAGCTGTGCAGGGGATGGGCTGCAGTGGGCAGCAGGTTATCTGCAAACGCCCAGAATTCTTCTGCCAATGAGTGATTTGCTGATGTTTTCCAGTGAACTTGTCTGATTTTCTCATGTCCCCCTCACAGCATGACTTTTCCAAAACTCTCTGAGACTCAACAAATCATCTGCTTGAAAAATCTCTCCACTTTGCCGAGTGCCCTGGGCTTGGAGAAGAGGGGTAAGGGTGGGGAGCAGCCTCAGCTCTTTACGCTACTCACACAGAATTCATCCCCAAGACTCTTAATTTGGGAGCCTGGGCTGGGAGATCCTTTTCTGTGGCTGCACTGTTCAGAACTTGCAAAGAATATCACCATCTGCTCCTTTTGTGACCTGATGTCACACAGAACAGAACATACTATTCTCATCCCCAAACCTTCCCCTTTTAAGGCTGTGTGCAGTTGTCCCATTTGGGGCAGAACAGCTCCTTTTTTTTGGCTCCTACTCTCTGTCTTTCCCTGGAGAAACATCAGAACCTGCATCAGAGCATGGCTTCTGGGATCCTGGCTCTGAACCTGTGTCCAGCTGAGCTGGCTTCTTTGCTCCTTCATATCTGGGCTTCATTTCCACCTGTGGAGGTGCTGGGAGCCTTCAAGGACCACAGTCTTGAGGGGCCCATGGCTGTTGGCCTCCCTGCCCTTCCTGTTTTCCTCTCTGTCTCCCCCCTTCTCTTTAGATCTGCCATCTGAGCACCTGCTGCTCAGTGATGCTGCTGGCCACCCCTTCACTTGTTCTCTGCTGGGCATCTCCTTCTCCATGCTTTTCTCCTTTTTTGCATCTTCTTCAGTATTTCTCTTCTCTTGGGTAAATGAGTTCTTCTGTGTCACCATCCCCAATAGTTCTTGCTTCTTTTTTTCTCTGTTGCTGCTGCTAAGTCGCTTCAGTCATGTCCGACTCTGTGCGACCCCATAGACGGCACCCCACCAGGCTCCCCCGTCCCTGGGATTCTCCAGGCAAGAACACTGGATGGGTTGCCATGTTCTTCTCTTCTCAGTGGCTGACAAACAGATCCCAGGATGATCAGGGGTGATTTGGGAGCACTGAGGTGCCTCTTAGAACAGCATAGAATGGACAAGCTGCTCACGGGGGTGGATTCTGAGCCCCATAAGCTCTGTGAGTCTGGTCCTGGAAGACAGTGGTGTCTGTGTCTTCATCAGAGGAACCTTTTTCTTGGTACTGTGTTCTGATTCAGACACTAAGCCACAGGAGCCTTCCCGGAGCCCGGAGCGGAGATCACTGACAAGCGTTCTCTCTCATCTCTGAGACGCCCTTCATGGTTTTGATTTGTTGTGTTTGCAGAACTCTCCTGCAGCAGCTGCAGAAGCTTCAGACTTTGGTGATGGGCAAGGTTTCTCGCACCTGCAAGCTGGCTGGCACGCAGACTGGCACATGCCTCATGGTGAGTTTCCCAAATAAACAGCACTGTCACCAACCCAGCCCACTCCCCAGGCTCCAGCCTCTCCCCAGCTTGCCACATCCAAGTGCTGGGGGTTGGAGGAACCACAGCCCGCTCCGAGGCTGTTTCTCTCCTATGATGTGACAGCGATTGACCTGGGTGCGGTCTGCTGGCCGGACAGAGGAGAGTCGTCTTTCCAGACCTCCCAGGAGTTACAGGTCTGCAGGTTTGTTCTGTGCATCTTGGAATTGATGGCTCCCACGTTCTCTCCTCACCCTGCAGGTCGTGGTGCTGTGCTTTGCCGTAGCATTTGGCAGCTTCTTTCAGGGCTATGGGCCCTATCCTTCTGCCACCAAGATGGCCCTGCCCAGCCAGCATTCGCTGCAGGAACCCTACACATCCTCCGTGGGTAAGACGGCGCTCAGCAGCTGGGGAGATGTCTTGTTTCTTTTCTCTTTCATTTCTCAAAACGTGACTTTCTGAAAGAAGTCTTATGTGAAAGTCTAAAATTTTTGTTGTTGTTGGGAGGACTGTGTTAAATCACTTGGTTTGAAATGGTTCTATGATAAGGCTCCTTGGGTACAGAGCAGTGGTCTCAAAATCATTTCTCTATAAAAACACATATATATATCCCTTCCTTGGGAGGAGACAATTCAATGTCACTGTTCCCTCTCTCCCATAAAAAACATTGATTGAATAGCATCAACAGAAGCATCTGCCCCCAAATTAGTGAGTGTGTAGTTAGCTGTCATCACTCTGACCTCCAGGACTTTGCAGGTAGTGTTCTTGGCTTCTCCTTACATATGAAAGCCTAATATTTAAAAAGTGGTAAAAGTGTAACTTCTGCACTGAAGGGAGGAAGGGGGCCATGGGAAGAAGTGCCCAGTCAACTTGTTGGGTCTCCCCTTAGGGTCCTCACGCACTGGGATTTCTCTAGAGCTCCGCAGAGCATGGCTTGCAGACTTCTGCTCTAGACTGTGTTCCCTGGCAAATTCTGACATCTTCTTTTTGAGTTCTGACACGGGGAGGGATGTGCATTTGTAGGGAAGAGGTGGGAGAGCAGTAAGTTTTCCATCACATTTTAAAGGAATTCCACTCAGTGGAAATGTATGTTACCACAGTAAGCATCTGTAAAGTGACGTGAGACAATCAGCCTGTGTTACAAAATATAATGCCCAAGATTTAGAGAATTTGGAGACACGGGTGTTAGATGTGATAGTCTCATCTAGATCAATGATCTCTTTTAAGTATGTGGTAAATAAAAGAATGGTATGTAGGGATCGTGAAATAGATACATACACTAGTAAGAACAAATATGGAATTAGGGGTACTGGATTTTGAGGGTATACATAATTTTGTGGTTCTGAAACATCTGAAGTAAGTGTGTCTCTGCCAGGTATATGACAGAAGGTCCAGCATTTCAACAAATAATTGCAGTGGTCTCCTGGGGAATTCTTTTTTTTCTCCAAGGGAATGTATCTCTAAATTTAAATGGAAGTTGATGAGAGCAAAGTTTCTATGTTGTAGAAAATTGTGGCTGAGCCATCTAGCTATGCAACTATTCTATAAAACAAAAGAGTGTGTCTCTGTTGTTTGATTTATGGCTTTAGCCTTGTGTCTCCTCTCTAGTTTCTAAATGAAAGAAAACACAGTTTTCTGCCCTTATACCTTCTCCCTATACAAGACCTACTCATTGAGGATGCTTACTTTAGCTGAGTCTGGACACCTCCAAATATTTGACTCCTTTTCTCCATGAATTGTTTCCTCCAGATGGTTGCAGGGGTGGGGGTGGCCTGGAGGGGAGTTTTATTTTCAAAGCAGTGGGGGTGGCAGTTTCCTTCCTGTGTATTTGTTCTTCTGTTGTTCTTCCAGCACTTTATAATTGGTATCATTTTTCAACACACCAAACTCTGAAACCCTGAAGCCTTTATAGAAAGTCAACTCTAGTTGGCACCCTCAGTCCTGGGCAATAAGAACCCATGAATTGTCATCTCCCCGCCCTGAGCATCTAGGGGGAGGCGTGATGTACCCTTGTGGTCTCTTGTAACACCTGTTACCTTGCTTTGTTCTCAGTGAGATCCAGGAACCTGCTGATCTATGAGGAACATTCTCCCCTGGAGGAGCCACCCAGTTCTGCCTCAGCTGGGGAGCTTGGGCGCTGGGACCGAGGCTCCGCTCTGCTCAGGGCAAAAGGGCTGGAGTCCAGGCCGGACGTGGATCTTCCCCATTTCATTATCTCAAATGAGACCAGCCTGGAGAAATCAGTGCTGTTGGAGCTGCAGCAGCACATGTGAGTCAAACAGACACAGGGTCACCTCCTCTAAGGCACCAGTGATGGGTTATGAGTCAGCAAATTGCAGTGTGCAGAGTAGACTTTCCCATTGGTCTGGTCCAGCCCTCGGCTTTTTCAGGACCTATTGCCAGCACCTGGGCTCTAGAGAGTCCGTTGTTTGCCAACAGCTGGCCCTCACAGAGACTAGAAGAGACAGGGTGAGAGCTGGCCCCGTGTCTGCTATGCCACTGGGGAGCTGGCAGTGCAGGTTCCAAGAACTGGGGAAAGGGCTTGACTCCCTTCCTCCCTGTCTCCTTCCTCTCCTCAGAGTCTCACAAGTAAACATACAGTCCAGTAACAGCAGTGTACTTGCTATGCAAATGCTGCCTCAAGGCACATTCCCAAGCTTCCTTCCAACTGGAGATACATGTATGTCATCTTATATATCAACATGTAGTTTTATGATTTACATGTAAGTAAACATGCATTAGGGCTTCCCAGGTGGCGTCAGTGGTAAAGAACTTGCCTGACCCGGCAGGAGACATAAGAGACCCAGGTTCGATCCCTGGGTCAGGGAGGTCTCCTGGAGGAGGGCATGGCAACCCACTTCAGTATTCTTGCCTGGAGAATCCCATGGACAGAGGAGCCTAGCAGGCTACAGTCCATGGAGTCACAAAGAGTTGGACACAACTAAAGTGACCTTAGCACACATGCAAAGATGTGTTCATTATACTTAGATAGTTATATATTCATACTAAAGGACACTTTGAGAGGCACTCTTCTTGTCTTTCCATTATTGAAAATAACATATATTTGCCTCCAGTTCTCCATGAGTTGTTTCCTTTAGATAGTTAGAGGAAGAGTCCTTGTATAAAGACTTGTATAACTGCTGGGGGTTGTTATCCTGCGGGGGGTACCTGGGTACACTAAATGACTCAGGAAGGAGTGTCTGCATACAGTCCTGGTTGTACGTGGTGTGGCTGGTGGTCTAGCTGACCTTGTGCCCCTAGAGATGACGCTATTCCAACACAAGTAGGAAAGTTTTTGTTTCAAAGTTTTGAGCTTTCTTCCCCTAATGCTGCAGGGGAAAGTATGTAATTATATATACTTTTATATGTTTATATTCTACACACATATTTAACATTTATAGCATTTACTATTTTAAGAACTGTGTAAGTGTGACATATAAATCCTTTGAAATACTTTACAAGGTTAGATATTACTATTATTTCCTAGAGAGAATTGTAGAAGCCAGAGCAGACTACTTTTGGGAGCCAGAGAAGACTTTGCCATTCAATAACTTGGCTCATGACAAAAGTCTTCTTTCCTCTTGTCTCAGCTGTTCAAGGCCCATTGAAATCCCTCTTGTTCTGGGATGTATCCCTGATACCAGAGCCCTCATTGCCTTCCTCTGAACATCTAGGAGATGTTCTAGGCTGTTACACAATATAATAATATATTTATTTTCTATGATATATTCATTATTATTTCATGATAGTGTTGGGTTTGTTTTTTTAACCTTCATCTAGAATCTTTTAATCTTTAAAAAGGTTTCATCTTTATCTAAATATTTTTTTTTAATCTTTATTCTAGACTAAGGATCAGCCTTTATCCTTTTATTTTCTCCTTCCCAGGGTTTAGCATGGGGTATTTATCCTCAATGAATACAGTAATTTTAAGCGAGGTACAAGGAATCAGTATCAAACCATGTTTATCCTCTGGGTTGGGATGACTCCTTTGGCATGAGGATAAAGGCAGGAATGTGGATGGTGGACAGGCGGGTAGCAGGAGACTTTGGGAACAGAGAAGTGCTGCTGGGAGGGAAGAAGACAAGAGGCATGCGTGGGCCAGCCTGCTAAGTCCAGTCATGGGGTGATTGCGTCATCCCGCCAAGCATGATGGTGAGACTTCTTTCTCCTTCTGATGCCTCCGCAGGGTCAGCACCAACCTGGAGGGGAATGAGACCCTAAAAGTTGTAGAACTCGACAGAAGAGTGAACGCCACCTTTTAAAGAGGCTATCGCCACCTCCCTCTGTCTCTTCACTTTGCCTTTACGTCTCCAAACCACCTTTTGTCATAAGCTTTTCCTTTCTGCCCACCCAATCTGGACGAAGACCTGGACCAGCGGTCCTGGCTCTGGCTGGGAGGATGGCCTGGGATTTCTGCCTGCGGTGAGAGAGCGCCTCCCCCGGTCCCATGTCCCTCCCTGCAGAGGGGAGCTCGCCCCGTCGCTTACTGCCACAGGCAATTATCTTCGGTTGGGGTGGGACAAGCAGGCTTGTTTCTACCGACAGTGCCAAAAAGATACGGCCCGATTCTCACCGGGGTGGGTGTGACCGCCTCCTTGAAGCAGAGCTGACTGTTGTTCCCTCGAGACCCCACAAAAATTTACCAGGACGCTTGTTGGAATCTGGCGAAGCACTGACTGACGTCCTGCCTTCCTCAGCCTGGCTCTGCGCTGCCCCGCGGGCGCCCCCTGCCGCTCTGCCCTGGGCCCCGGCCTTGGGCCGCTCGGCTGGAGCAAGGCGCCCCCTACGTACCCTCAGGCCGCAAGTGCAATGCCTGAAGCAATCAGGCTTCTCTACTCCAGGCAAACCTGCCCCACCGTGTTGCTTGTAGGATTTCTCCACAGTCTGTGTCCCTACACACCCCTAGTTCTGCCTCCCTGGCTTCTCCTCCCCATTTGTAAATAGTATTTATTAGCTTGCAGAGGCTTCCCCCGGCGACCACTGAAGACATCCGGACGCCTCCCCTCCAGGCTCACAAGGTCCCCTGTTGGCCTGTGGAGCCAACAGGGCAGCCTGGACTCTGGGATTCCCCATTCTTCAAGCCGTGTTTTGTCTTGTGTTTTCTTTTTTTCTTTTTTTTGCTGGAGGCTTCTAATTATAGTTGGGGAACCTCCCTAAGCATGTGTCCTCCTGTAGCATGAACTCAGAGGGGAAGGCGGAGCCGGGCTCAGGCCTGAGGCTCTGTGGAGAGGTGCTTTTTTGGTCCTGTGCCCATGCCAGGGAAGCCCTGACCCCAGGCGTTTCAGACAGCCATGTTAGCCCAGTTTTCCCCACCTCCCCCGACCCACCTGCTTTCCCTTCCTCTTCTGCCTCCATACAGAGGTGGGGCCTGAGGCCTGCTCCTGGGGTCAGAGCAGGTGACATTTGTGTATGTGTCTTACCTTTTCTAGTCAGGTTTGGCCACTTTGCAGCTCACCCAAAGAGACACGACCTAATCCCCCAACCTACTTCTTTTTTTTTTTTAATGATTAAGAGTAACTTTTGTAGTTTAAAGAAAAAAAAACAACTTTCCTCTTTCATACAAATAAGAAATAGAAATAGACTTTTTATTGTATAATGTAGAAGACTCCCCTTAAATGTTTTTGCCTAGCTTGTAAAAGATTTTGTGTAAGAAATTTGCTCACATTTTGTTTTTTGTTTTTAGAAGTAGCTGAAGCACTTTTAGTTTGAAGTCTCTTGTCTCTGGTTTTCTCTCTCATCTCTGTTGTCATTGGAACCTGTACTTAAGAGAGATTAAGCCACTCCTGGGCCCTCTGTTCCATATCAGCCCCAGAATTTGGCATCATTAGCATTTACCATCAGACCTCATAAGCAGTGGACTCATTGGACATGTGTTTGAGCAAACTCCGGGAGATAGTGAAGGACAGGGAAGCCTGTCGTGCTGCAGTCCCGTGGAGTTGCAAAGCATCAGATACGACTTAGAGACTGAACAACACCAAACTCATAAGCAGATCTGGTACCTTCCGGGCTCACTGTCGGTGATTCTTCTGTCTCCCTACTGTGATGGAGAAAGTTCCAACAGGGAGATGGCCAAGTTCCTCTCCTTGCGCTGTGTAAAGCTGGATCAGGATCATAGTGGTCTCCTCTCACTGCCCCATCCACTGGCCAGCAAAGGCTGAGACCAGACAGGCTGGCTGTGTGGGAGGAGGGATGCTAGTACATGCCCTGTTCCCTTCTGTTTCTCTCTACTTTCCTCTCTCCTTCTCTTCTGTGCTGGACCTTCCTGGGTCTGACTGGTGTCTGCCAACCAAGGGCCACTACTGACCCATCCCTCTCTTTAGTATGTCAGGTAATTATCAGGCACTGGCAGCCCGTGGGGTGGGGTCAAGGGTGGCTAAGAAGGTGAGAACGTAGTATTAACTCTCGTATTTGGACGATTAGAAAGTGAAACTTTTCCTGTGTTGGAACCAACTCCTAGGGCCCATCCTTAGTGCCTTGAGGATTTTATTTCCTCGCTTGACCTCACTCTTGCCAGCCCTCCAAACATCTGGGCTTGATCTCTGGGCAGCCATTCTTCCAGAACTGAATCTGTGTCTAGAGACGGAGGACATCAGCCTGAGGGCTCAAATGGCCATTGTAAGGGGATCCAAGGACCAGTTGCTGCTATTTTGAGAAAGACCTCCACTTCATACTCCTTGCTCAGGCGAAGAAGAGGAACTAAACGGTTACCCCTTTAGAAGAATGTAATGGAGTCAAGAGGATGCTGAAGAGTTTGATAACACCAGATTGGTTCCAAATAGTTAATGTGCGCATTTTCTCTTCCAGGGTTAAGCTCACAATGTCAGTGGATTTGTTTTCCCCCCAGAACCATCCCATGCCATAGATGAGTCAGTAATACTTGGTTAGCCCTGAAGATGTTAGAGAGTGGCAGGCTTTCAGCTTCGAAACCTCAGTTTTGGAAAGTTTGAGACTGTTAGCACAACCGTCAATCATAAAGAATCAATGTTCATGATAAATATATTAATATATTTTCCATTAGGTCAGCAGGTTTTCCCCTTCTTTTCTTTTGATTAGCCTAGTGGAGGAGATGTCTTGTAAAAAGTTCAGAGAACATATACTTTTTTTTTACTGGGTGAGACCTGAGTAACCCAGACTCCCCAGTGTGGTTCTATTCACAGCTCTGGACTTTGCACTTAGAAATGGCTACTGTAAATGAAAGGTCTCAGTGCCAGGTTTAAGAAAGGATTTCTGTGAAGTGTTAGGACTCTGGAGCCTAGCTCACATAAAGAGAGTGTTATATAAAAATCTGACAGCTGAACTAGGTTGCTTCTTTTGGGCAGGAGGTGGGGATGAGTTTTGACACCAGTACAGGCAAAATTAGATAACCTTTTTATTAGTATAAATGATTTTGATTTAGAGACCTAATTTGTAGATTGTGAAAGCAACTTTTAGTGCAACTTATTTACAAACCAACTATAAACACTGTGGGTTTTTTTCCTTCCTCATGCCTGAATGCCAAGAGAGGGCTGTGATTCTCATGTGTCCTTGGAGCAAGAGTGTTGAACTGGTTCACTTTTGTTCTGGCAGTGAGTCAGTGTCCAGAGTTTTTGACACAAGTGTTTTATTAAAAAAATATTTTTTTTTGCACTTGGGTCTCCTTCCTCTGTGTTCTCACACTGACCAAAAGACAAGGATGAGAGGACCCTCAGGGCCAGCTCCTCTGAACACACATGTCATTTGTGCACAGGGTGCACGCTCAGAGACCTCCCAGTTCCCATCGGGGAAATGGAGCATCCGTGCTAGCCTTGCTAATGTGGGGAAATGGGAGATGGAAGAGAAGGCTGTAGCCTCCCTCTTCTCTGCCAAGTGCTCTTATCAGTAATTCAGTTCTGTGGAGTTCAGTCTTTATTCCAGACACTAGCTCTCCTGCTTGCAGTGCAGACAGACCATTAGCAGGTAGTTTTCTGGTCAAGGTCATTTTCTTTGAATTCCTTTTTAGCTGAGACAGTTAGGAGACATGTGATCGGATAAGACCCTCTGGGAGGGCAGCTCCAGGAGAGAGTAGAGGCCTGTGAAGTGGCCAGAGACAGAGTTCAGATTCTTCTTTCACTCACTCATCCATTCATTGAGTTGTCATTCATTCCCAAGAAAGAGTGTTGCAAGAGGCCCTAGTGAATATTAGGGAATAAGGGGCCTGAGGAAGCTTCATTAATCAATAACTATTCAAAAGGCCCAAGTGCTAGCTCGCTCTTTGCCTCCATTCCCCTACCCCTTGCATGGGCACAAACATAGACGCATATAGACACACATAAGAATACATTCCTTCCTTGTCTTGGATACTTATTTGTGCATTACATGTGCCTTATATTTGAATCCAGGATGACTGAGGGCCACCTTGTCATTGGGAGATTTTGTATATACCCTTGTAGTACTAAATTGAAGTGGGTTTGGGTGATGAAACTTCCAAAGGCTCAAAAATGGTTTCCTAAAAGTGAGTCTTGATCACATCTATACATCAGGAGAAAAGAAACAGAGTAACGTCCATGAGGAAAATCCCATTTTGCCAAGGTGCAGTTGCATCAAAAAATGACCAACTGGGATTAAAGGTATTATAAATCCTCAGAGCAGAACATTTTCTCAGCACAGAAGAATCCAGTGCCTTTGAGGATTCAGACTCCATGTTTCCGTGGCCAAAGGGTCAGTACCACCTACCACAGAACATGTTTCATGTTGTCATTTTGGGTAACAGAGAATTCAGGAATACCATGTCTGGGCTTCTAGAAGGAAGGAAAATGATAATTCTTGTATACTTACTAAATGCTGGGTGATAAGTAAGGGATTCCCTGGTGACTCAGCAGTAAGAAAATCCACCAGCAATGCAGGAGCTGCCAGAGACATAGGTTTGATTCCTGGGTCAGGAAGATCCCCTGGAGTGGGGGGCATGGCAATCCACTCTAGTATTCTTGCCTGCAATATCTGGGCACAAGAGCCTGGTGGGCTACAGTCCATAGGATCACAGAGTCGGACATGACTGTAGTGACTTAGCATGCACACACATGCTAAATGAGTCTTTTAATGTTATAGAAGGAGAAAACAAGGGCAACTAATTATTATGAGACGATAAACAGCTAAGTGATATGGGAGGTGCAGCAATTTGTGGCTTAGGTTGAGCAGATCTCTTTCTGCGTGAGCACGCTGTAAGCTTTCGAGTTCCTCTGGGCAGAGAATGCAGTGCCTCCTACCCTGGGGCTGGCCCCGCTGTGCAAAGTTGAGGGTTTTTTGCCTCATACTGGAGGTGTTCATCTTCTGTTCAGTTCATCCCGTCCTCTGTAAGTTCCGGCTAGTAGCCTCTGCATCCTGGGAAAGCAACACCAGCAATTTTAGCTGTTTCTCTGCTCCTTAGCTTGCTTACCAGCTGGCTGAGAACATGAAGTTTTTGCACCATGGACCCATGGCCTACAGTGTTCAGCAAATCTCCCTTTCAGATGGAATGTTTTCTGAGTCTACGAAAAACACCAGCACTTTTTGACAAATTGTGGGCGACCGTTTTTTAAACAATGCTGAGCAGACTCTGGACTATAATCAACCATGAGCTTTAATGTTTGTGCTGACAGGCTGGGCTTTCTCTCTTTGGTAACAGGTTATATAGACCAGTAATGTTTAAGTCTAATTACATTGTGAGTCTTATTATCTGTCAATTATCATGCTTTTTTTTTTTTTTAATGGCTTTTTATTCTTTATCATAGCTAAGTAAATACCAAAAAAAAAAAAGCAAATGCTTTGTAGGATACTTGTATTTAGTTTGGAAAAAAATGAATTTAAATTGTTATGCTTTTGTATTTCCATTTCTTGCAAATAAAAATATTTTTTCTTAAATAGTAAAACGTTTTCCAGTCTTGAAAATCCTTGATATTCTGCTTTTAAATGTTTTTTTTTTTTGTATGAGCTTGGATCTTCCTATGTGTGCCTAGCCATTCTTTCCTAACTATCTAGTGCAACTGAAAAATGAGCCTCAAACCAGCAATTTGTATGTTATCAAGTGCTGACTCCAAGTCTCAGTTGGAGGAATATTGAGAAATATAATTGTTTTTTCAGTCAGTCACAGGAAGAAAACCCATATTCTCTGGAGATTTATGCAGCCTGACTGCTATTTTCGTTGTCTCCTACAACTATTCTTTAACTAGATTTCAGAACTCCATGGATTTGATTTTTCTTTCCCCGTCTCAGGATGCTTGAGAATGATGGCTTGGACATGAGCCAGAAGAGAAGGATCTTTTTTTATAGAAACAGTTGCAGAGGATGCCTAACATTGGATTCATGCTCCAGAAATTATGGTGAAATGGTTGATAAAGGTCAATGCACTCAAGCAGAATTACCTTCATTCCATTGCAGTCTCTGTATTCAAATTTAATTTTCTCCACTCAGAGAGAGTGGGGTTTCATTTAACCTTAGAAAAAGTAGCCAAGATGTTGTTAAGAGGCTAAGGCCATGGACCACGCTTACCTAGAGCTCCACCCATCCCCAAGACTTTCTTTTTCTTAGCAGCATGTGGAAACTTTCTTTGAGTTCCTGGGTGCGTTACTCTCTTGCTGCTTTTCTTCTCTGGACACCTTGACCATATCTTCTATTTCTACACAAGGGTCCTTTCCCAGTGGAGGATTTTAATCACCCTCCCTCTTTCTTACTCTGCAAGCCTATTATGGAAACTTCCTCTGTGACATTCTGATATCTTTCCAGGGATGTGGGGAGGGGACAATACTCACTGGTTTGAAGATACTCTGTATTAATCATGCCTTTGTATTTTCTGTATTCCTAATACTTTGACATCTGGGACCTTGGTGACCCAGAAAGGGACCTCACAGCGGTAGCCAAGACATAGTAAAGGACTTGCCTGTAAGCACAACTTTCATGTGCAAACCAGAGCTGGTTCCTCAAGCACCTCCTTTATGAGCTCTCAGGACCTCACTGTCCCCCTGCCCTAATCACCTAATCACCACGACCAGGTCCCAGACCACTAGAAACACTCTCTACACCTCAGAGCCCACTGATGTTCTTCAAACTACGCACCCCTAAACCTACTTTCCTTGCCTTGCTGTTCCTTCCTGCAGAAACTACAGTTTCTGGCCTAATTTTCCTCCTGTAAAATTTCCTCCAGAAAATTAGGGCTAACCCTAACCCTCCTCTGCTTCTCAACCATCCCTGGTGCTTCTTGGGAACTGAGAGTAACAAACTACCTTTTCTTTTCTAAAAATTTTCAACAGTCTTAATATTAATAATCATTATTGCATATTTATTAAGTACTCATTGTTTATTGAAATCTGTTAAATGATTTAGAAAAGTTATAATAATAGTATAAAACACTATAAAAATAGCCTAAAACTTGGAGAAGCTAGGAAACTGTAAGACATAGAAACATTAGAAAATATTCACTATTTATTAGTGAATATATTGATAATGTTCCATATTCTTTCAACTTGATTCACCTCCCTGCTAATTAATATGTAATCTGAATCTTCTTGTAGATTATTTTTTGGATAAAGATGAACATTTTTTAAGCTCCTATTATTTTATTTCTTTACAAACTATCTTTTCAATAGCAATCATCTCTTTATCTGTTGGCCTCACTGTATTTGAATAATAATAAAATCTATGTTTTAAAACATATTCCTTAGGCATCAGGATGTCAAATCAGAGGCTGATCTCAGGCTCACAGACCTTTTCATGGACGGGTTTCACGGATGGGCCTTCTGTGATTTAGAGCAATATGGGTCTTCCCTGGTGGCTCAGACGGTAAAGTGTCCACCTGCAATGCAGGAGACCCAAGTTCGATCCCTGGGTCGGGAAGATCCCCTGGAGAAGGAAATGGCAACCCACTCCAGTACTCTTGCCTGGAAAATCCCATGGACAGAGGGGCCTGGTGGGCTACAGTTCATGGGGTTGCAAAGAGTCGGACACAACTGAGCCACTTCACTTCACTTCACTTCAACACAGATTTATTGTCTCGTTTTATACTGGTTGTCACTTTTGTTCCAGAAGAAATGAATGAGGCGTACACAGGTTGGTCCTTGCTCTTGGGAAAAGAAAGAACCAGGAAGCAGGTGTCTGTAAAGTGCTGCTGCCATGCTCAGTTTCCAGGGCAAATCCTACCTCACATCTCTGAAAATGAGAGCTATCCAGGTGAAGGAATGCTGGGATGCAGTGGGAAAGAGCCAGTGGATTCAGGAGGTAAAGGTTATGCGCCCTTGCTCCATAACCATTAACTTGTTGGCCTTGACGGAAAAGGAGACACGGGGCTTGGGCTTCCCTGGTGGCGCCGTGTCCTGCAGCGCGGGAAACACGGGTTCCATCCCTGGGTCGGGAAGATCCCCTGGAGGAGGGCTCGGCAACCAACTCCGGTATTCTTGCCTGGAGAATCCCCACACGGACAGAAGAGTCTGGTGGGCAACAGTCCGTAGGGTCGCAAAGAGTTCGGCGTGCGAGCATGCACACACGGAGTGCCTCTTATCTACCAGGTGATTTTCATGCATTATCTGTGATCTTGTTCACTTTCTCTAGAATGTTTATGGAGAATGCATAATTACCCCCTCTCACAGTTGAGGAAACTGGGGTTCTAAAATTAAGACTCCTACTCAAATGATCATGTGGTAAATTAACTGCTAATGAGAGATTTGAGCCCCAGCCTTCACTGGTTCCAAGTACACCGTCAGTGAGCTATACTATGCTGTTTTTTAGGGCTTGAAGATTTGTACTTGTAAAAATACAGCTGTTAGCCTAGATCAAAGGCTACAAACCTTCAGCTCATGCACAAATGCTTCTGGTTTGGCCCTAAGATGATTGAAACATTTAAAAATTGTTGGTTAACCTTTCAACATTCAAAGATTTCTGATACAACTCCAGTCTCCATGTTTTCTTAAAAGACTTGAAGACCAGGCAATTAATTTTAGGAGCTGAGTAATGGTGGCCCCTTAGATGGTGTAGGCCATCTCTATGTGGCCGCATTTCCCACACCCAGACTAGTTCATGCCTTTATATCACTTGCCTGGTCCTTCGATCATCTGAATTTACAGCCTCTGGACTGGATGGAACCAAGGGAACATTTCATGCAAAGATGGGTTTGATAGAGGACCGAAATGGTATGGACCTAACAGAAGCAGAAGATATTAAGAAGAGATGGCAAGAATACACAGAAGAACTGTACAAAAAAGATCTTCACTACCCAGATAATCATGATGGTGTGATCACTCACCTAGAGCCAGACATCCTGGAATGTGAAGTCAAGTGGGCCTTAGAAAGCATCACTATGAACAAAGCTAGTGGAGGTGATGGAATTCCAGTTGAGCTATTTCAAATCCTGAAAGATGATGCTGTGAAAGTGCTGCACTCAATATGCCAACAAATTTGGAAAACTCAGCAGTGGCCATAGGACTGAAAAAGGTCAGTTTTCATTCCAATCCCAAAGAAAGGCAATCCCAAAGAATGCTCAAACTACTGCACAATTGCTCTCATCTCACACACTAGTAAAGTAATGTTCAAAATTCTCCAAGCCAGGCTTCAGCAATATGTGAACCGTGAACTTCCAGATGTTCAAGCTGGTTTTAGAAAAGGCAGAAGAACCAGAGATCAAATTGCCAACATCCACTGAATCATCAAAAAAGCAAGAGAGTTCCAGGAAAACATCTGTTTCTGCTTTATTGACTATGCCAAAGCCTTTGACTGTGGATCGCAATAAACGATGGAAAATTCTTAAAGAGTTGGGAATACCAGACCACCTGACCTGCCTCTCTTGAGAAACCTATATTCAGGTCAGGAAGCAACAGTTAGAACTGGACATGGAACAACAGACTGGTTCCAAATAGGAAAAGAAGTACATCAAGGCTGTATATTGTCACCCTGCTTATTTAACTTATATGCAGAGTACATCATGAGAAACACTGGGCTGGAAGAAGCTGGAATCAGGGCTGGAATCAAGATTGCCAAGAGAAATATCAATAACCTCAGATATGCAGATGACACCACCCTTATGGCAGAAAGTGAAGAGGAACTAAAAAGTTTCTTAATGAAAATGAAGGAGGAGAGTGAAAAAGTTGGCTTAAAGCTCAACATTCAGAAAATTAAGATCATGGCATCTGGTCCCATCACTTCATGGCAAATAGATGGGGAAACAGTGGAAACAGTGTCAGACTTTATTTTTTTGGGCTCCAAAATCACCACAGACAGTGATTGCAGCCATGAAATTAAAAGACGCTCACTCCTTGGAAGGAAAGTTATGACCAACCTAGATAGCATATTAAAAAGCAGAGACATTACTTTGCCAACAAAGGTCTGTCTAGGCAAGACTATGGTTTTTCCAGTGGTCATGTATGGATGTGAGAGTTGGACTGTAAAGAAAGCTGAGCGCCAAAGAATTGATGTTGGGGGTGTTGGAGAAGACTCTTGAGAGTCCCTTGGACTGTAAGGAGATCCAACCAGCCCATCCTAAAAGAGATCAGTCCTGGGTGTTCATTGGAAGGACTGATGCTGAAAGTGAAACTCCAATACTTTGGCCACCTCATGCAAAGAGTCGACTCACTGGAAAAGACCCTGATGCTGGGAGGGATTGGGACAGGAGAAGGGGATGACAGAGAATGAGATGGTTGGATGGCGTCACCAACTCAATGAACATGAGTTTGAGTAAACTCTGGGAGTTGGTGATGGACAGGGAGGCCTGGCGTGCTGCAATTCATGGGGTCGCAAAGAGTTGGACACGACTGAGCGACTAAACTGAACTGAAATGAACTGAACTGGACTGAACTGGACTAGATGGTGCCTGACTTTCTGGGAGTCATGAGAGAGTGCATAAAGGAAAAAATACTGTGTTGGTGGCAGTGGGGACTGTGGTTAGTTTCACCCTGAGGGACAGGGAGAGGGCTGAGTAGGGAGGCACCTGGACTATGAGCAGAGGAGGCATGTATACAGCAATTGCCTTTATTTGCACACTATATGAAAAAAAAAAATGCAACCTGAGCTCTGTTCTTAATCCTAGAGAAAAATTTTCATTGTCTCAAAATTTATATGAAAAATCTTTTAAATGATCCCTCTTATATAAGACCCTGTGGTTTCCATAAAGCGCTTCTGTATGCCATCGACTGTGACTTGCTGATTGTCCATGGGGAAGGTGGAGCAATTCTTATTGTTTCTGTCGCTCAGCTGAGGAGGTGGGGGCTGGAGAGACTCGGATGGCTCCACATTAGTTTACACAGTGAGTATGTGCACAGCAGAATCACAAACCAGCTGTCCTAATTTCCAACCTAGTCCTAGTTCCATGAGCTGTCCCTGATCTGGGGCAGGTGACAATAGCTGTCATCCATGACCCCTCTAATGAAACTCTGCAAGATGGCACTGGCTTACTCTTTCGCCTAGAGTTCTCAGCACTGAGTTTGAATCCAGGATTTGGGACACCCCCAAAGACTCCTGTCTTCAGGGAAGGTAAAAGAAGGAAGATGACTCATCTTAGTCCTTTCCTGCAAAATAATCCAAGCCACCGTTTGTGACAAGGCTGGTTACAACTTGATCCCTCATTTTCTGATGAGTCTGGGCAGGTCACACAAGTTGATGTTGTCTTCCAGTGGGCACAGCTGTTGCTAGATTTTTTTTTTTTTTTTTTTGGCAATTTTAAAGAAGAGTTCTGGCCCCAGGAGGAGCCCATGTGTTCTCCTCCTCCTTCTATGCTGTTGTTTTTAGATGGAGGAACAAAAATAACCACTGAGAGATACCATGAAACCTGCCAGAGAGACTGTTGTGCTGTTTTCCAAGAAATCTGTTTCAAAATGTTTAATGTTTCTTAAGAGGAAAGTATTTGGGAATCGGGACTGCCAGCGTGCTCATAACTAATGTCCTCCCCAATATTTCTGGGGGAAAAAAAAAACAGATGGCAAGTTGATGGGTATATGAGAGATGCCATGTGCTGAGGCTGGTTCAAAGAAAAAAACCTCCCACCCGAAGAAGAAATGTAAATACACAACCACCTACATATTTAGAGCCCACCAGGACAGAAAAGGTGTCTCTGATTCCCCTAATATTTCCTTTCTTGTCTTAACCATCATTTAAATGCTTTCAGTGGTTAATATAGCTTTTGAAATCCTCGTTTGAGATTGTTTAAATTGTAAATGAATGCAGAAAATAAAATACAGTTGAAATAGTATGTGCAGTATCGCATACATATTTCCATGGAGTCCTACCTCAGGGGCAGTATTTGACAGTGGATATAGGTTGAAGCAGGAAAGATGCTTTGGAAAAAGCCAGTTAGGGTAAGAGTCTGCATGTGTGACATAACAGGGTGGTGGAAAGAGTGCTGTTGAAACCCATGACAAAATTTTCCTGCAATATAATTAAATTTTGAAATACTGTTGCAGCGATATTGTCCATAGCTAAAAAAATTAGGGTACTAAAAAGCTTTTATTGAAAAACGGCAGTTCATTTTTTCTGTGTCTTTTCCATCCACCAGTCCTACTTCTTGGAAGTAACCAAATTAAATTTCTTCTTGCATCTATTTCTATATATATAATGCATTTATGCTTTCAGTTCAGTTCAGTCGCTCAGTCGTGTCTGACTCTTTGCAACCCCATGAACCGCAGCATGCCAGGCCTCCCTGTCCATCACCAACTCCCAGAGTCCACCCAAACCCATGTCCATTGATTTATGCTTTAATACTTCATATATCGGTTTTTGACTCTTATGTTCTTTTGTGTATATAAGAAGTTTTCCACCACCACCACCACACGCACATACACATTCTCTCCCCATTTGATCTCTCTTTCGTATTACCAACTTTTCTCAAAGGCCTGAATGGCTTTTATTACCCATTCCCATACATAGAAGAACACTGATGATGTACAGTGATTAGTTGTAATTTTGAAAGTTAGGGCAAGCAAATGTTTCTTTTCTTTTACCCTAGTGTTCTTTAAACTGGGGGCCACGGGGCTGAGAAATCAATTTTGTGTATATTTAATCACCAACTTAAAAAAGAGAAACAATGGAATGGAGTAGCATGGGGTTGGGATGGAATGGAATTTCATAGAATAAAAGAGAAAATAGCAGATTGCACTTAGTGGAGTTTAATGCTATTTAATGCTGTTTAACAGCATTTAACACATATGACTTTAATTTCAGCTCTATTTGTGTGTATAAAAGTGCTGTTCTGGGTCACAATTTAAAAGCTATGTCTTTCTGAGGGTCACCATAAAAATGTTTTAAATTCTCAAAAAAGAGCATTCATGTATAGCACATGAATTAACTATAGCACATAGTTAACTTTATATGGAGTATAATCTATAAAAATACTGAATCACTATGTTTTAAACCTGAAACATAATATTGTAAGTCAGGGACTTTCCTGATGGTCCAGTGGTTAAGAATCTGCCTTCCAATGCAGGGGATATCAGTTTGATCCCTGGTCAGGGAATTAAGATCCCACATGCTGTGTGGCAACTAGGCCTGCACACATCAACTAGCCAAACAAATATATATATATATATGCTGACAACTATGGTTCAGTTTAAAAAACTGACTGAATTCTCTCTATATAATGAGATAGGATGATAAGTTAGTGTTTCTTGTTAGGGTTCTCAAAGGGTAGTATGTGGATATCTGGAACCATTCAAGCTTCTTAAGAGGAGAGTGTTTCTGTGTTCTGACTGTGCAGGTATTCGGGGATCATGGTGGGAAAGGGGACCTAGAAAGCTGATCATTCAGTATGTGGTTTACTTCATCGTATTTTCACCCCATGCCTTTCCTCTGCTTTCCTCTGTCTCTGGTGGCTTAAGCTATGTTCTATTTGGATTATCTCCATTAAAGAACCTCCAAGAACCTTCTCGATGACTCAGCGCTTGCTCTAACCCACCATTGCCTAACTGATTTTATGAAGGGCTGGCACCAAGGACTGGCCAGGAGTGAGTCTTTCTTTTTCCTGCTCAAATTCCACTTCCCTCTGACATCGCCAAGCCTGCAGTGGTCTCTGATGCTGTTTTCATTGCTCTAGAGGTGCCTGAGTTTTTGCACAAACCAAGGTCAAGTAGCACTGCATGTCTGAAAGGGTAGATATTGTTAACAAGAGCCAGAACTTGGAACCCAAATTTTCAAACAATTTCCAAGCTGGGATTAAACATACATTTAGAAGCTGAACATGTCCTGGGTGAAAAGTGGGAGAGGATGCTATGGCAGAGAGGAGCCCTCCCATCAGGACTGCGTGGCATCTCGCATGTGTAAGGTTTGTTCGCTTTGCTTTTCCTGGGTACCTGATCGCAGCAGCCGTGGAGGCAGAATTTAGAGGGAGGCTCAAGAGGGAGGGAGCCTATTATAATATATAATAGTGTATATGTATATATATATATAATTATGACTGATTCACGTTGTTGTGCAGCAGACATCAACACAACATTGTAAAGCAATTATCTTCCAATTAAAAAAGATAAAAGGATAAAGTAGGTGGTAGCAGATAGAGGCAGAACACTTGGTATAATGGAATGTCTATTTTTAGGTCTAAAACCTTGCCTTTCCAATAATAGACTGAGGAAGCTCTGGCTTAGCCTTGTTTCTTAGAGTTTCTGTTGATGCTTTAGAATGTGGCTGTTGTGAAGTGAGTGCAAAGTCAGAACCTGCCTCAAGCCATAGGAAGCAAGAGCCCAGTCTGCCCTGACATGATGGATTCCTGTGTGGAATAGTCCATCCCAGGGTACCATTCTGTTCTGGGTACCACACTGAAAAGTACATATCATCAGCCTTCTTAGGTTATTGACAAACTTTGTCAAAGTGATTCTATCAATTTACACTTCCACTTGCAATATATGTGCTTCTGTTTGCGAATACTCTCACCAAATGCGTAATGTGAACTGATGTTAATTTTTGCTACTCTGATGGTTATAAAATGACATCTTGTGGTTGTGACTGTTTGAAGTAAAACACACTTTTTGTTCTTGACATACTGCTTTTATTCTTTTCATGAACGTTTAACTTAAACATTTAAAATTTTATCAGTATGGTTACTCTCCTGAGCAATCTAAGAACCTTAGTATGCCTTAATTCTGAGCAGCTCTCCAATTTTCATGAAATTTCTGTGCAATAATTCAGTTGTACAGTTGGTTCTTGTGTTTTACAGAGTTTATTTATGAATTTGTCTACTCATTAAAATTTACTCGTATCCCTGAAATCAGTCTTTACAGCACTTCGATGATAATTCATGAACTTGTGCAGGACAGCGTGAAAATGGGAGTTGCTTGATGCATGTGAACAAGGTGACACTCTGCCTTATTACCTCCGCTCTCATACTCTTAACTTGTCCTTTTTGCGATCTATTTAGTGTCATGCTTTCCCCATTTTTGTTCTTTTAAGGGTGATTTTGTTGTTTAAAATGGCCCCTGGTGCATAGGGCTGAAGTTCTGTGTTCCTAAATGCAAAAAAAAAACAAAAAAAACAAAAACTGTGATGTGTCTTGTGGAGAAAGTATGTTTTTGAAAAGCTTCATTCAGGCATGAGTTATCGTGCTATTGGTTGTGAAATCAGTGCTAATAAATCAACAATGCAGTGCATTCAGAAAAAGGAAGAGGAAACCCTGATCTGAACATGAGTCTACTCTGAAAAGTGCTAAAGTAACATCTATGAGTGATGGAGCTATGGAATAGGTGAAAGAGCAGCTAAATTTCTGGATTCATGAGACGAGGATTGAATAATAATAATTAAAAAAAAGTGGACATCGGTGTTATGAAGCTGGAAACCAAAGAAATTTATGGTTGCATTACCCAGGGTTATCCTCTCAGCTGATGCAGGCTGGTTCACACATTTCAAAAAGCTATAAGGTGTAAAAAAATGTTTAAGTTGCAGGAGAAGCAGGTACTGGAGATGAGGCAGCTATGAAAGAATTTTTAAAATACCTGCTAAGGGTTATCCACCCTGAATATTCATCGGAAAGACTAATGTTGAAGCTCCAATACTTTGGCTTCCTGATGCAAAGAGTCCACTCTTTGGAAAAGACCTTGATGTTGGGAAAGATTGAGGGCAGGAAGAGAAGCGGACAACAGGATGAGATGGCTGGATGGCATCACCGACTCAATGGGCATGAGTTTGAGCAAACTGGGAGATAGTGAAGGACAGGGAAGCCTGGCATGCTGCAGTTCATGGGGTCACAAAGAGTCAATCATGACCAAATGACTCAACAAAACAAAACAATCCACCAGGGAGTGAATATTTCCCACCAGAACTGTCTTGCATTGGGATGGAACCATCAGGGTCTTTGTATCCTTCATTTGTCGCTGGATACAGGCTGCTCCAAAGACATTGGCAAAGGCAGTTTTCGGCACCTGAGGCAAACTCTGAAGGGGATGACAGCTGGAGGCTGTCTGATGACCACACCCCTTGCAGCTGAGTTAAGTCCTTCCTTAAAGGGGAATCTTAATGGCTCATCTTTGAATCTACCACATGTTGCTTAATCTGTTTACGACATTTCTAATTTCAATTATTATTTTTTTCTTGAAGTGCTATTTAGGGTTTTTTGAAAATGTCTAATTGTTTTGTCATGTATTCTTACATCACAATTTCAGTATCTCCTTTTATTTTTAAACATAGTAAACATAATTTTTTATATTCTGCATTAAAGTTTCAGATCTGAATTTTTGGCAGGATGATTCTGCAGTTTGCCCTTCTGTGGACTCTGGCTTATGGTGTCTTTCTTCTTTATGGGTTTTGTGATATTTGATTGTGAACTCACCCTTTTTGAGACTATCTGTGGAAATTCAGTGACATTTAGATTTAAACTGTGTTCCTCCAAAGAAAATCTGCTTTTATTTTACCAGGTACCAAGAAGCTACCTACCTGCAACTAGTTGAAACTAAATCTCCAGTTTGTGTTCAGATAATTATTAATAGCTGTGCTCATTTAATTAGTATGAATGCTGACCTCCAGTCTACATCAATGTGATGAGACATTCCTTGAGGAGGCTTTCTTCTTCTTCCTCCTCTGCCACCTTTCTCATCCTTTTTCTATTTCTCCTCCTTCTTTATTGCATTTAGCTCCTCGCCAAACATCTTTACAGTGCAGTCAACCCTACCAACTTCCTCTGTGGTGTGGATTTTTTCTAGATCTCTCACTGTGAATGCAATGTTTCAGGGATTTTGGCTGTGTGCGGGTCTTTAATCCAATTTATCAACCTGTTAGGGCTTAGTTTTCTGTTCCCCACTGCACAGACCATTAAACATCCGTTCTAGTTAACAGGGATCAATTTAATGAAGGATTTTAATGAATAAATGACATTGATTAAAAAATGTTGTCTGTACTTTATTCAGAACTGTAGGCTATCTGTACCAAGGGAATGTCTTTGGAATGTTAGTCCACCATATTGCCAGGAGTTAAGTTGATTAGCTGTGTAGTCTCGAATATATCTCAAACGTTCTAGCCCTCAGCTTTGACATCTATAAAATGCAGAGGCAACACCGATTGTGTTGATTTATGAGGCCTTTCTGCCCTAATCCTAGATTATATGTAATCCTATAATCCTAGATACATAAATCCTTTATTACAGGTATACCTCAGAGATATTGCAGCTTTAGTTCCAGACCACAGCAATAAAGCAAGTTACACAAATTTTTTGGTGTGACCAGTAGATATAAAAGTTATGTTTACACTACCTATAGTCTATTAAGAATACAATAACATTATGTCTTTAAGAAAGTCCTTACCTTAATTAAAAATTACTTTATTGCTGGAAATTACTAACCATCATCTGAGCCTTTGGTGAGTTGTAGTAGCAATATAACATGAGAGATCATTGATGACAGATCACCACAACAAATACAATAATACTGAGAAAGTTTGAAATACTGTGAAAATTTCCAAAATGTGGCACAGAAACCCTAAGTGAGCAAATGCTGTGGGAAGAATATCACTGAGAAACTTGCTCCACACAAGGTGGCCACAAGCCTTCCATTTGTGAAAAATGTATCTGTGAAGCACAATAAAATGAAATATGTCCATATGTGAAACAGATTTGTCTTCAAAAGGCAATATTAGAACCCATTAGTAGAGTTTGAAAACAGAAAATGTTTAGCTCAGCTTAAAGAATCACAGATAATCAAGTGGTTCTATAATGGAATTTGGCCCCAGGTCTTCTATCTTAAAGCTATTTAGGGCAGAGATCCTGGAGACAGACAATCAGGGTTCAAAATCCTGACTCTGCAATGCACGACCTTTATTGTCCCAGGCAAGTCTCTTAGCCTCTCTGCTTCATTCCTTCATGTGCAAAATGGGGATAAAAATACTACCCACCTTACAGGTTATTGTGAGTATAGAGTGAGTTAACAGAATATGTTAATAATTGTTACATAGTATTCCATACGTTAGTTGTAATTATTGTTATTGTGTAAGCAAGGTTTCTAGATAGAAATTCCTCATAGAAGTAGAACTATAATTTTAAGCTTTCTATGAATGCCACTGCTGCAACAAAACTTTCCTTAATGACCCTACGGACCACACAGCAGGGGCTCCCCCCCCCCCCGCCCGCCCCCACCCGGGAATGACTGCAACACCCTTTGTTTATGCTTCAAGAGCCTGGGAGAATGATGCTACTTTATCAGGTACCAACAATCACTTCATGGGAACTGCCAAGATTGTTGTGCCCAGGAGAAACCAACAAGCTTCCAGATCAATGGTTCTCATACCTGACTCTATGTTAGAACTGCCAAGGAAGTTTTTCTCAAAATATTGATGCCTGGACTTCATTCCAAGAGATTCTGTGTAATTTGGTCTGAGGTGAAGTTCAACCATCAGTATTTTTTACATGCTCCACTGAGATACTCACATTCTGAAAATTATCAACATTCTTATCTAGCATAATGGTGATCTATGTGCAAAAACATAAGCAGAAAGGAAGGAGGAAAGAATTTATGGGATTTTCTTTCTCTCTCTCTCTTTTTTTTGCTTGAAAAAATGATTAGTTGAATGGATAGGTGGGTGGCACAAGAGAAGCATGAGAAAATGAAAATAGGTGCGTGAAACTGTAGGTGGAACAGAAAATGAAAGAAACCAGTAAATTACTTAGGATTACAAAGAATTCCTCAAAACCCATGTAAAATTTCCACATCATTTTCTCAAGCTCTGGGTTAGGTGAATGTGCTGAGGGGTTTAGGGATATGATGACGTGAGTGCAGAGTTCAGACTTCCTAATTTTCTGGTTTTGGCATGGGCAACTCAGTGGCTACAGTAACTGTGGCCAAACATTGGAACTTGGTGGACAGACCTGTTAGAACCATCCCCTAAGTTAGGGAACTGGTGGGCAGCTCAGATAGCTATACCAGATAGGATGGCCCCTAAAGAAGGAAGTTGCAAGGGAGGCCCTCCGTCTGCTTAGCTGACTTGGGCAACCAACTGGCTGAGCCAATGGACCTTTTTGGAGCAGAAGTTTGCTGGCTGGGAGAGAGGCTGTCTGCTCTTGTTTACTCTGACAGGATCTCTCAGCACTACTCTCTTCTTGAGCAGCCTTTTTGCTGCAGGCCTCCTGGAGGAAGAAATGATACACTCCTTACCTTTCACTTCTTGACTACTTATACCTAAGAGGCCTGACAGCCTGACCACACTGGTGTTAAGGACACCACAGACTGGCTGGCACAAGTAGGTGAAGAAGAAACATCATCAGATGTTTATCATTAGCCATTAAAGGAGATAGAAATGTCTGAAAAGGGGACTTCAGGCTGAACAATCAGATTAGGTTTTCTGTGGAAGAACTGAAGACAATGTTAATGAAAATATAATGAGAGCTATTAAGGTTGTTTGAGTAAAGAACAAATTAGAGTTTGTGGAATCAAAAGAAATTCTGAATTTAATAATTTATTAGAGGAATACAGAAAGTTTGCTTTCTCTTGCTCTGTCCCCTGATGACTCAGAATGAAGACATTCCCACAAGACAGTAATTGAGTTAGCCATTAGCTTTATCCTTTTCAAACTCACAAAACATGTCCAATTCATTTCATTTTCTCCACTTTTTAAGTAGCCTTCATTACATGCCTCTGAACTCTCTTAAATCTCTCCATATCTTCTCTCAAACATTACACACAGTGGAACTAGTGTGTTCAGTGTTATTACATACCCCTTTAGAAGGGCAGAAGTTTCCAGCTCATCACCTGCCAGAGTAACCCTCAAAGCAAATCAGCAAGCCCCTTTTGGGCAATGGGGAACAAATGCATCTCCTTTTGTATGAGCTACAGCTTTCTGTATGATGTGTTCTCTTCTCTCTCTTCCTCCTTCCTCCCATCTCAAAGAATTCTTCCAGAGCGGTCTTAATAGTAGCGTTTCTGTTATTGTTGTCTAATGCTTATTGAGTAATGGAGCAGGAAACCCATCAGTGTACTCTTGACTACCAGACACAGTTACCCATTAGCTTTGATGAAGTGATCTTTTGGAAATCGTTCAACATTCAGATTGGCAAACATACTCATGGAATTACTTTCAGAGACAGAAAAACATCAAAAGAATCCATATCTATTTCTGAGAGAAGGGGAACACGTGAATATGTTTAAGAAGGTCTGTGATTATACCCTTTGACTGCATTCTTGACGCCATTCCTCATTCTTCCCTAAGGTTGATCACCATCTAGAGGGGAAGAGAGGAAGAGGAGAAGGAAGGGGGGGAGAGAGAGAAAGAGAGACACTGGAGAGAAAAATGAGACAGCTGAACCATTCAGGTTGCTCTAGACAGCAAAATGGGCTTCCCCAGTGGCTCAGTGGGAAAGAATCTGCCTGCCAATACTGGAGGCACAAGAGACCTGAGATTGGTCCTTGGATTGGGAAGATCCCCTGGTGTAGGAAATAGCAACTCCCTCCAGTGTTCTTGTCTGGAGAATTCCATGGACAGAGGAGCCTGGCAGGCTACAGTCCATGGGGTCTCAAAGAATCAGACACGACGGAGCACATACACACAGTAAAATATGTGACGAGGTGGCAGCCTACCTCAGCTCTTACATTTCCACCTCATACTTATTAGATTCTTGGAATGAGAAAGAACCTTATGGAATTTCTATTTCAACTCTTTCACTTTGTAAATAAGATAACCAAATATTAGAGGAGTTAGGTGACTTGCCTAAGGTCACATAACTTCTTGATATAAATACAGGGCAAGAAGGGCTCTGACTTTCTCACCCAGCATCCTAATTTCCACTACAAAGGCCTTCTGCAAAGGGCTTTGACAATGGAAGATTTGGTATAGATTTTCCCATACTTGTCATTCTTGTCCAGCTCCCATTTTGTAAGTGAAAGAAGTCAAGAAGTTTGAGTGATCAGGTGGTATGGTCTGAATGCATGTGGTCCATGGACACTATTCATGGTGAGCTGAAAGAACTTCTTTTCATGTCTCAAAATGGCTCACACATGGACTGAATGTATTTCCTGCTCGCAATAATAGTATATCCTTTAATTCAATAAATTGGTACCTATTTTAAGCCTTAAGCATGGACAATGGTATATGTCACTTGTATCTCAATAAGCTGGAAAAAATAAATTGGGTGGTATAGGCTCCAAAGGAGTGAACATTAAGGAAACCTTAATCAATCAGTTCAGCAACCTCTGAAGCTGGTCGGTTGTAATTTGTAGCAATGGGCACAGCTTTATTGGCTTCAGCCACAGAACCATAGGACTTACTGCCTTCAAGTTGCTATCACTTTAACTTGGTGGTGATACATAGGAAACAATGAAATACTTTATTTACCAATTAAGTGGATGCTAAGGGAAGTGTGCTGTAAACTAATGTTCCTCAACATATTCTGAGAATCTAAATCTTCTGTCATTTATCTTCAAAGTTACTTTTTTCATCTTTATTTAGATGGTTGTCTAAAAAATCAGTGGATATCAATTCTGCACAACCTGGATTACCTCTCATTGCTAAATGACCTAATTTCAGGATCTCCCATTCACAATGATCACCAAGTAGCCCTATTGGGTAACTCTGGGCTAATGAGTAAAGAATAAGGATGGAATTATCACATATATGATGCCCTTGTGCTAAGTAAGGCCAAGTGGCAACAGAACAGGTGGTGTGAGCAAAGGCTTCATCATAATTGGAGTCTAGAAATATGACCAGAGAGCTGAGTATCCACAAAACACCCATCTCAAGAGCCTGCTCTGAAGCGAACAAGACCATACTCCTGTTGAAGGTGGTGATTCTCTTTGAGGACAACATGTCCATCATACGGATAAAGACTGTGATTTTGAATATTTGGATTGTGTCCCTTTGAATTGTATTTCAAAATTATTTGGGTTATTTTGGTCATTTATAACCAATATAAGGACTGACTTTTGGCTTATTTTGCAAAAACATAATTGAAATGATAATTGAAAGAATCTAAATGAATCTGTGAGTCTATAAGAATCTTTTTTTCTTTAAGATAGTTCAGTATATGAGTGAAGATTGAGAAACAGTAGTGTAAACTATGAGTCGAATAAGAGCTCAGAGAAATGTAACAGGAGCCGCTTTCTCACCACCTGGATAGCAATGTTGGATGAGGAAGGTTACATTGAGTGTGTGTGTGTGTGTGTGTGTGTGTGTGTGTGTGTGTGGCCTGCTCAGTTGTGGCCGATTCTTTGAGACCCCATGGACGGTAGCCCGCCAGGCTCCTCTGTCCATGGAATTTCCCAGGAAAGAATACTGGAGTGCATTGCCATTTCCTACTCCAGGGGATCTTCCTGACCCAGGGAGTGAACCTGCATCTTTGGCATCCCCTGCATTGGCAAGCGGATTCTTGACCACTAGCACCACCCAACTGGCTGGAAACCAGAGGGGAAATGCCCGTGTTCTCAGGTGCAATTCCATAATGGTGGATGGGCTGGGGGAGTACTGCTGACTGTATTCAGGTCACCAGAGGTACTCTGAGTAAGAACAAAACCAGACCTCTGAGCACTCTGTTTTTGCTGCAAGCAAATTCCGGTCCTAAGAGCAGACACATTTGTCCTTAGGGAACTTTTCTCATTCCAATCAGCAGCATCTGAGGGAGGCAGAAAATGGAAAACTCCTTGGTAAGTAATTCCATCCTGTAATTCTGCATTATCTTTGATTAATGAAGAGGAAAGGGCAAGCTCCAACGTCCCGAAATCTGGTACAAGGATTGGCACCTTAGCACAGATGCTCCATCAAGAAATTATTTCTTCCCTTGCCTTGCAATTGCCCCTACCTGACTTCTATGCATTTAGACTGATCTTCACAGCAGAATTTTATTTTCCTTGCTCATGGTCTGAGGCATAAAGTCAAAGACATATTTAATAATTTGTGATCTCAGCATAAATTTATTTAAAAATTCCCCCCAACATAGTTTTTTAAACCCCTTGCTTCAGAGAATTTCTACAAGTAGTTTTTCTTTAATTTATTATGATAAAAAACATTAACATAAAATGTACCACCTTAATCATTTATAAATATATGGTTCAGTAGTGTTAGTATATTCACATGTTGGACAATCAATCTCCAGAACTTTCTCATCATGCAAAACTAAGACTCTGCATTCATTAGGCAATAACTCCTTATTCTCCCATCCCACTAGATCCTGGCAACCATGATTCTACTTTCTGTTTCTGTGAATTTGACCATTCCAGGTACCTCATATAAGCGCAGTCATACAGAGATCTTTTTTTTTTTGTGACTGGCATATTTTGCTTAGCATAATGTCCTTAAGGTTTGCCCATGTTGTAGCATGTGCCAGAATTTCCTTCCTTTTTAAGAGTGAATAATATTCCATTGTATGTGTAGATCATATTTTGTTTTTCCATTTATCCACTGATAGATACTTGGGTTGCTTCCACCATTTGCCTGTTGTGAATAGTTCTGCTATGAACATGTATGTGTAAATGTCTCTTTGAGATTCTACTTTCAATTCTTTTGGATGCATACTAAACTCAGAGTTCCAAAAAATAGCTAGAAGAGAAAAGCAGGCCTTCTTCAATGAACAGTGCTTAATAATAGAAAAAAAAAAGGGGGGGGGGGAAAGACTAGAGATCTCTTCAGGAAAATTGGAAACATCAAGGGAGCATTTCACCCAAAGATGGGCACAATAAAAGATAAAAATGGTAGAGACCTAGTAGATGCTGAAAAGATCAAGAAGAGATGGAAAGAATACATAGAAGAACTGTATAAAAAAGATCTTAATGAAATGGATTACTATGATGGTGTAGTTAGGCACCCACAGCAAGACATTCTGGAGTGTGAAGTCAAGTGGGCCTTAAGAAGCACTGCTCTTAGTTGTTAGCAGATGCAATGAAATTTCAGAAGAATTATTCATATCCTAAAGGAGGTTGCCATCAAGGTGTTGCATTCATTATGCCAGCAAATCAGGAAGACCCAGCAGTGGCTACAGGACTGGCAAAGGTCAATCTTCATCCCAATCTCCAAGAAGGGTAATACCAAAGAATGTGCTAACCATCGGACAATTATACTCATTTCCCATGCTAGTAAGGTCATGCTTAAAATCTTACATGCTAGGCTTCAGCAGTATGTGAACCAAGAACTTTCAGATGTCCAAGCTGGGTTTAGAAAAGGAAGAGAAACTAGAGATCAAATTGCCAACATTCGCTGGATTATAGAGAAAGCAAGGGAATTTCAGTAAAACATCTATCTCTGTTTCATTGACTACGCTAAAGCCTTTGGCTGTGTGGGTCATGACAAATCATGGAAAGCTCTTAGATGGGAATACCAGGCCATCTTACCTGTCTCCTGAGAAACCTGTGTGTAGGTCAAGAAGCCAGAGTTAGAACCCAGTATGGAAGATTGATTGGTTTAAGATGAAGGAAGGAGTACGACAGGGCTGTCTGCTGTCACCCTGTTTGTTTAACCGATATGCTGAGCACATCATGAGAAATGCCAGGCTGGATGAGTTACAAGCTGGAACCAAGATAGACGGGAAAAACATCAATAACCTCAGGTATGTGGATGATACCACTCTAATGGCAGAAAGCAAAGAGGAACTAAAGAAACTCTTGATGAGGGTGAAGGAGGAGAGGGAAAGAGCCAGCTTAAGACTAAATATTAGTCTTTAATATTGGCTGGATGGCCTCACTGATCCTATGAGCATGAACTTGGGCAAACTCCATGAGATAATGAAGGATAGGGAGGCCTGATGTGCTGCAGTTCATGGGGCTGCAAAGAGTCTGGACGATTGAACAGCAACATGATAATTTTATTTCTAATTTTTTGAGGAGCTGCTACAGTGTTTTCTATAGTGCCTCTACCATTTTCCTTTCCCACCAACAGTGGACAAGGGTTCCAGTCTTTCATATTCTCACCAACAACTTGTTGTTTTCTGGGTACAAAAATTTTTTATAGTAGCCATTCTAATGAGTATGAGACAATATCTCATTATGGTTTCGAGCATTCTGTAGGTTGCATTTTCACTTTGCTGATTATGTCCTTTGATATACAGAAGTTTTAAATTTTGACAAAGTCCATCTATTTTTACTTTGTTGCTTTGACTTTTGGTGTTATATCTAGGGAATATTTGCCAAATCCAGTGGTATAAAGCTTTTCTCCTGTGTTCTCACAGCATCAAGGTCTTCCCCAATGAGTCGGCTCTTGGCATCAGGTGGCCAAAGTATTGGAGCTTCAACTTCAGCATAAGTCCTTCCAATGAATATTCAGTGTTAATGTCTTTTAGGATTGACTGGTTTGATCTCCCTGCAGTCCAAGGGACTCTCAAGAGTCTTCTCTAGCACTGCAATTCAAAAGTATCAATTCTTTGGCATTCAGCCTGCTTTATGGTCCAACACTCACATTTGTACACGGCTACTGGAAAAACCATAGCTTTGATTATATGGACCTTTGTCAGCAAAGTTTGGAATGCAGTAGAACATAAAGCACTTATGTCAGTATAGCTTATAATTATCCTGTTGTTCACCCCCCAAGACTCTGATCCTTGCAGAGTAGTGCATCATCCTCAGGTTATCTTTGAATACAGTGCCTAGCACAGTGTGCAGTATAGCAGTACAGAGTAACTATTTAATAAATTCTTAATTAATGAATAAGTGTTTATTCTTGGGAATGAATAACATCAAAGAAGACCTGAACACTATCCTTGTTCTCATCTGACTACCTATGTGAACTTTGGTGAGTCATTTAGCTTTTCTAGATGTCAGTTTCTTCATTTGTGAAATAAAAGGTGGGGGCAGATAAACCCCTAAATTCCTCCCAACTCTGACATTATATTGCTGCCATTTTTGTTTGTGCAAAATACAATTTTAATCATTAAAATGATTTTGTTCTCCATGACTTGCAAGGGAAATGAAAACAAAATCAAATTCCTTTAAGTCATTTGACTCCATATTCTTGTTTATTCTTGAGAGCAACCATTCTAATCCTAATGAAATTTCCCAATATTATAAAACTTCACTTCTTTTCTGAGCTAAAATGTTTTATGCTATTTATTTAAGTTAAATATCTATTTATATTTCCAGTGAGTCTAAGCCAAAAGTTTATGATACTTCTGTCCCTGGTAGGAGTACAAAAGGATACTTTTGAAAGAGTATGATATTTAATAAAATAATATTTGTCATCTAAAATGTCTTACAATTATAAGTATAAAATCATGAGTATAAATAATTTTGAAAAAATTGAGTCATCTCAAAACCAATTATTTTTTAATTTGTGGCATTTCTTTTCTGTCTTATAGATTCATATTTTATACAGTTTCAATAATGATGTTATCCAACTTTATATCTCAATGTTTTTCATTTAGCACATCATCAGCAATTGGTATAACAAGTTGGCAAGGATCCCTAAATATTGTTTTGGTGGTCTGCATAAACACTCCATCAATGGACACTGGAAATTTTACTTATTTTCTTATTGTTTATCTGTTAGGTCACTTCCTCATCATTATAAATCACTCTACAACAAATATTTTCCTTTCTTTACTTCTTCTTACTTGGGATTTTTAATTAAGATGCATTTTAGATGTGGAATGATTTGATTAAAGAGTAATATTGTTAATTTTATAGTTAACTTTGCAGATTATTCACAAAATACAATTGGAGGGAGTCTCTAACCAAAACTACCCCATTTGATTTAGGTTATGAATATTTCAACCAGTGTATTATTTTTTTTTCTGAATTCATTTGTTCCAGTTAACAGTTAGGGATGCATTTAACTGCAAGCTAAAAACAAAAAACCAAAACCAATCAACAGTAGCTTAAACAGATTGGAGTTTAATCTTCTCTTGTAGTAAAAAGTCTAGTGGTAGATGAGCTGTCCTGAGCTAGCAACTATTCAAGGAAGTCATCACAGACCAAGGTCATTATAGCTGACTTTTTCATTCTTAGTAAATGATTTTTGTCTTCATGGTTGCAAAATGGCTATTACATGTCTAGGCACTGAATTGAAAAACAAAGGTGGGCAAAGACTAAAGAGGCATATAATCCTTCTACAGTTAATAAGACACTCTCCCAGTAGTCTCATATGGTTATTTTGGCTTCAATTTCATTGTTTAGAACCAGGTCACATTGTCAAACTTCACCATAGGGCAGTTTGGGAAAAGAGTATTTTATCTTTCACATCTTTGTAGTCTAGGAAGATAAGGGAGAAAGGGGACATGAATGACTTTTGAGTAAAAAGACTTCGGAGTTGCCACATGACTTTCATTACTGTCAGTAAAAATGAGAAGAAATAGTTTTCATTTATTACAATTAAATACCAACCTCTTTCAGGGAATTTACTGAATTGTACCCATCTTTGAATCCTCACCATTAGCTTACTGTTTATATAGGAAAGGGTCAAGAAATGTTGGTAACATGTTGAAAGAGCAAAGATACGATCTCTGAAAACTAGGATGGGCTAATTAAAAAGTCACATGAAACTAGCCTCATTTTCTTGGATAGATTTTCTTATCTGATACTTTGGGGGAATGTGATAGAAATAGAATATTGGACATAGTCCTGCAACTGAAATTTGTCCACAAATAGAGAAATGTAGATTCAGTAAAAGTTCAGCTCAGTGTTTTAATTTGGGTTTTAAAAACTATTCATAAAAGTTGTTGATGAATAGACCACTGGAATGTTTAGCACCAAGGCAGCAGAGAGATAGAAAAGTCTTTCGTTTTCCCCTGATGTATCGCTAGTGCCTAGAACAGAGTATATCACATATAGACATTTAGTAGCTGCCTGTAAAACACTGTCAGCCTGAATTAAAGTTTCTAGACATACACCATGCATTCTGACCATATCCTTTTTAGGTAGTTTATTGGCAACTTCACAGTATTTTGCGGATTGGATCTGCTCTTGATAATCAAGAGAGATTGTGAATACAATGAATGACATCCTTTAGATCCCCAAAATTCCTGGATGGGTGAATGATTGTCAGAGCACAGTAAGAGAAAATTCAATGAAAATAAATGTGAATTTCTTCCACTTGGCCCCAAACCAGCTGCTCAAGCACATAAATATTGTAAATTATATTATTTCTTTGAGGTGCACCAACCATTGGCAAACTGCGAGCAAACTCCAGAAGATAGTGAAGGACAGGAAAGCCTGGTGTGCTATAGTCCATGGGGTGGCAAAGAGTTGGACATGATTTATGGACTGAACAACAATGAACAACAACAAAAATTAGAATAAGGAATTACAATGAAAAATGAGAAGAAATTTAATGAAATAGCCTGTTGAAAATGATTGAGTTGTATTAAGAAATAATGACTCCTTATAATTTCAGTTGTTCAAGGTTGAAAAGGATCATGTCAAGGGATGCTGTGGGAGTACCACGCATGGACGGAAGCTGGAGTGGGTGGAAGGCTGGATGGATGATTTTAAGATCCCTTTCATCCTGGAGAAAGAATAGTTCGATTTTAATTTAAATCTAGTTAGAGACTGCCTGAGCTAATAAATTCCTCTAATTCCTATCAGTAGAACCTAAAATATTGTTCTCCATTCTACACTTGATCTCAGCCAAAAGGCCAAGAAGAGATTGTTCTCCATTCTGACTCAACAGGCTCCCCCTTCAGCCCTATATTTTGTATGACAACGCAGTGTAAGTAAGAGAATCTTGGGCTTAACACACAGTCCTCATGCAGATCTCTCCTTTCCTTATTGGCTGGTAAACTTACAATCCTAGCACCCTCCTTACTGGCCCTCTGATTTTCTTTCTAGGCAAATGAACGTTGGATAGCATGTAATTCATTCATCCAATGAGCATAACGTATCTACTGTTATGCCTAGTATAGTTTCGTTGAAGACATTAGCTAAGAGAGCGCTCATATTCTAATAAGAGGAGAAAGACAAAGAAGTAAATAGGCAATACAGTTTAGACAGTGGCAAATTCTATGGAGCAACACACACATACACATACACACACATACACACAGAGATTTGTGTCAGCTTTGTCTGGGAAGGACATTTTAGGAAATGTCAGAAAGTCTTCTCTGAAAAGGTGACATGAGAAGTAAGACCTGAATGATGAGAAGCAGCAGAGCATATAGGACCCAGAATGGCTTGGCCCCTGCTGTCCTGTCCCCTCACCCCCTTGTTTATTAATTGCTTGATGGAGAGCCCCGTCATTGACATTGATGATGCCTCGCATCCTACCTCGGCCAGCTCTCTCCACCTCCCCGAGGAGGGCCGAACTCTGGGACTGGCAGGAGGCTCAACAACTTGATGCGCAGGCTCAACCAATCTCTGAATAGAGTTTCCTCCCATTGCTTCGAGAAAGGGCTGAGTCGGGCTGTGTGGCGGGAGGCTGGGTTCCCCGGTGACTTAACCTGGAAGTGAGGGTGAGTCAATTCCCTAAGGGACAGACTTGAACCAGTGAGAGACAGAAGTCAGGAGACTGGAAGAAACCAGCAGAGAAATTCCCCTTCTTCCTGCAGACAGAAAGTTCCCAAATCCAGTGATGACGTAAGTTCTGTCTGGATGAAGTCCTGGTGACCAAGCAACCAGGTATGTTTATTTGTGAGGATGTAGCCATCTCATACTCACCACTTTGAATTTATTTTCCCCTCTTTTTCTGACTCACTTCTCTTTTCTCTTCCTAAACTCCTGGAACTACAATTCTCCATCAAACCTTGGTTTGTAAGGTTTGCCTAAGAGTCTGTTTTCTAGGGAACCCGGGCAAAAACAAACATCATGTAAAAATATTAAGGTGGAGACATGGTTTCTCAACTCTGTGGAGGTGCCCAGGTCTCTGCCATGAATTCATAGGGACACGCAGGATATTCGAAAATTTCAGGGCAGACAGTGATCAACCTCTGTTAGATACCATGCAACTACCAGCTCCAGGTAGTTGATGGTTTCAACAGTATATCATGCTACATTTTTTAAATGACATTATTGTGGCAGAGCTGATTTTTCAGTGGTTGCTCTGATATGAAGCTAAGTAGTGTCTAATATCAGAGAAGGCGATGGCACCCCACTCCAGTACCCTTGCCTGGAAAATCCCATGGACGGAGGAGCCTGGTGGGCTGCAGTCCATCGGGTCGCTAGGAGTCAGACAAGACTGAGCGTCTTCACTTTCACTTTTCACTTTCACGCATTGGAGAAGAAAATGGCAGCCCACTCCAGTGTTCTTGCCTGGAGAATCCCAGGGATGGGGGAGCCTGGTGGGCTGCTGTCTATGGGGTCACACAGAGTTGGACACGACCAAAGTGACTTAGCAGCAGCAGCAGTGTGTAATATGATTCCAAGGTCTGCAAAGTTGTGCTGTGCCCATTACTGTCTCATTAGTAAGTCATTGGGGCTATTTAAGAATGAAATACAAGCCTTTTTTACCTTTCAATTTTTATGTATCACTTTTTAAAAATAGCAACTGGAGTTGTTAAGACATAAATACTTATTAAATTGTTAGCACTTAACTACCTCATAAACCTTAATGTTAGGTTCTTCTTTTGGTCTAGAGGTGCCAGGAAAAATAATTTCTGAGATGCTAAAGGGTTCTGTGAACTGAGCAAGTTTGGGAATCTCTGGTGCATTCCAGGCAGCAAAAGTAACAGGTGTAAATGTGGGAGGCAGGAATAGGCTTACGCATATCAGCTCGACCCTGTAAACTTCCATTTCTTCTTCCCTTTAGTGACAGTATTTTCCAATTAGATTGGTGTTTAAATAACCTAGGCCCTAAGTGGTGTGTGTATGGTTTACTGGTGTATGTGCATGGTTTATGTGTGTTACTTGCTGTCTTAAAAAAATGATTCTGTGTTATTTCCTGAAAATTCTTAATCATTACATACATTTAAAAAATTTTAGATATAGTATTCTCTTTATTACTGGCCTTGTAGTCTAAACTCTAAAATTTTTTTTTCTTTCTTTAAAATTTCATGCTTAAAGATTTTTTGATCAGACCTAGTATTGGGAAGACTTAAGTTTGGTATCTAAGACTGTGATGATCCCTGTTTTAGAATGAACTAATTAATAACAGAAAGATGAAATAAAGAGCCCACCTAGAAGGGGCGTGGCTTTGGGTCCAGTGATGGAAAAACTTTCTAGGGGAAGTCTGAGATGAGAAGCAGCATATTTCAATATATCCAGTGAAGCTCATTTTCTTGTTTATGTACTCAACTTTGGTCAAAATCATACACTTTTTTTGGATATATTTTGAAATGCCAACATCAATTTCCTTTCTTGTGATTGGAGTGCTTTTGACCTATGCTTGCAGATTCCACTTTTCAGAGTCAAGGTAACTGAGAAGTTGAATGAATAATTATAAAGTTGCTTAGTGACCATTGAAAAACAAAAAGGAAAATAAGTTGTTTAAAAAGATAACTGCTATTTTAAGTAATTTCTCAGAAGGTCACCCCACAACAAGAATTCATTTGCCTTATGCTGGAATAATTCCTTATTTGGAATTATGCTTCTCAGATGTAGGTTTCTCTCTCTGTCTTAAATTCAGGTGAATGTTCAATGATCTTTTTTAATTTACCCTATTTTCCTTTATATAGTAGCCCATCTTTGTTGATAGACTCTTTAAACATGCAAATACACACCTGATTGGTACAGATGGCTTTCCTGTTAGCCTGGGAGACAGTCAGCCTCCTGTTGGTATGTATTTATTTAATCAGGCAAAACTCAAAATTCTAGCTAAGGTCACTCAACTCTGAGAGATTATCACGGTTTTTTTTTTTTTTTTTTTTTTTTTTAATGTATCTTTCCTTAAATCTTATATCTGTAGCTGTTTTCTCTTTTTCTGTAAATGGTAGCATGCTCAGTACTCTGAACCCTGGTTATTCTTTTTAGTTATATTTTTGAGATTTTTTAAATCAATATCTCATCAGTTTGCCTTATCCCTCTTAATGGCCGCAGAGAATGCTATTATTTGGATGAATGATAATTTAGGTAATTAGTCCTATACTAGCAAACATTTCCGGAGAAAGCAATGGCACCCCACTCCAGTCCTCTTGCCTGGAAAATCCCATGGACGGAGGAGCCTGGTATGCTGCAGTCCATGGGGTTGCTAAGAGTCGGACACGACTGAGCAACTTCACTTTCACTTTTCACTTTCATGCATTGGAGAAAGACATGTCAACCCACTCCAGTGATCTGGCCTGGAGAATCCCAGGGACGGGGGAGCCTGGTGGGCTGCCATCTATGGGGTCACACAGAGTCGGACATGACTGAAGTGACTTAGCAGCACAGCAGCAGCAAACATTTCAGTTATTTTTAGTATTAAATTTTTAGTGTATACTTTCAAGGATATCAGAGAGCAAATTCCTAAAGCATAATTGCTAGGTTAATTAGGCTGGTGTTTCAAATATTGATGGGTATTTCTAATTCCCCTCAGAAAGACTATACCAACAATTTGAGAAAGTGTTGGTTTTCCTACTCCACCAACCAACATATCATCTATTTTCAAATTGTTTATTCTAAAAATGGCATCTTATTATTGTTTAAAATTGAGTTTATTTTTACTTTTAATTTAAAAGTTTTAAAATTAAAGCATAACTGATTTACAATGTTGCACCAATCTCTTTGCCATGAAGAGAAGTTATTCAGCTATACACATATAGACAGTCCTTTTTCTTTCCATTATGGTTTATCACTGGATATTGAATATAGTTCCCTGGGCTATACAGTAGTAACTTGTGCTTATCCATCTTATATGTAACAGTTTACATCTGCTAATCCCACACTCCCAGTCCTTCCCTTCATCACCTCCTTCCCTTTGGCAACCACAACTCTGTTCTCTATGTCTGTGAATTTGTTTCTGTTTTGTAGATATGTTCATTTGTGCCCTATTTTAGATTCCACATATAAGTGATATCATATAGTATTTACCTTTTTCTGACTTACTTCACTTAGTGTGATGATCACCAGTTGCATCCATGTTGCAGTAA
The DNA here is from genome assembly GCF_963930625.1 of Muntiacus reevesi. NCBI lineage: Eukaryota > Metazoa > Chordata > Mammalia > Artiodactyla > Cervidae > Muntiacus > Muntiacus reevesi. The sequence continues at coordinate 96,196,741 of NC_089254.1, read as the reverse complement.
ATGGCATTATTTTGTTCTTTTTTATTGTGTGTATGTACCATAGCTTCTTGATCCATTCATCTGTCAATGGACACTTGGGTTATTTACATGTAGTTAGCTAGGCTAATATGAGGGATGGGAGGAGTTTGCAAAAGGAGGCGGTGGACCCGTACACGCAAAGATGGGAGCAGAGAGAGCGTCAGGGATGGCTGCATGGTGGAGTTCAGATTGGCGCTATCAGGACACAGCGGGTGGGAAGTGGGCAGGGCTGGCACGCCACCCACTAACGTGGCCTTGAAAATCAGGGAGGGGTTGTTTGAATTTGGTCCTAATGACAATATGATGGAATTGGAAGACTTTTAGGTAGAGGATAACATAACAGAATTATCTGGGGGTTGAGCTAGAGACTTGTTTAGAGGAGGTATGGAGAGCAGTTAGGAAGCTGTCTAGTAATTCAGATAAGATGATGTTTTCTCAGTGTTAGCCATACACCAGATAGTCACGGATCTTATTTAACATGTCTGTTGCGGCACCTACTATGCCTCAGTTTCCTCTAAAGATGGGGCATGCTACATTGGGTGAGGTGGGTGGCGGCGGGGTGGGGGGCGAAGACCTACAACTAGGCAGCCTGGGTATAATAATTCCTGGTTCTGCCCATGTCTAGTTGCATAAGCCTGAGCAATGGGGTAGGTACTCACATTCAAGGGTTACTGTGAAAAGTACAGAAATAGGCAAGTGAAGTGCTTGGCACAATATTTGTCATGAAAATGAGGGCTTAATAACCACTAGCTGTTTTTTAAATTATTTTTATTATTATTACCTTTCCTTATGCCACTATGGAAAAGCCCTGACCCTTGACTTATTATAATGTACATATGAAGAGATACAGAATGTGGCACTTGAGAGAGATTTGAGAAATTTTATTCGATCTAATTCTAGTTAAGAGAAAAAAGAATCAAGCAACTTGCTTGGGGTCGTGCAACACTGACCTGAAACTCGTCACTGGTCTAGTTCTCTCATTGCCCGTCTGTATTTTGGTTACTCCACTTAGCCTTGGGTATGCATCTTCCCTGTGTTTATTGACAGCAGTGATTCTTGTGTGGAAATCCCTAATTTGGAAAACTGTCTCACACACTTCGTAGCACATCATTCAAGCCTCATAGAGTTTCTGATAATTTTTAGAGACAAAAACAAGAGACGGCCGGGCAATTAAATCTGCAGAGCCTGGGAGCTTGGCTTTGTTCGGCAGCAGGGTCCGGAGAGGTTGGAAGCCCCCCTTCCGTCGGCCGATCCTCTCCTCCCCGCTCTGCCGCCCGCCGCAGCACCCAGCGCTCGGTCCTCACTCTGCCTTCTGGTTCTCTCGGTGTTTCTACTTCGCTGAGTGGCCTGTGATCCGATTCAGTCTATGAACAGCTCTTTAGGAAGATCTTTCTATGTGTAAGGAAGGCTCTAGGCTGAGGGATTTAGGGATGAGGGGATCCCCAGCCCTTGTCCTGAGAGAGGAGGCAGGATTTTCGCCTGCATGTTAAACTTACCTCCTCCTCATCCCTAATTTACCCTGCGCACGAATTCTCCCCCAGGTTCGCACAGACCACGCGCGCGTTGCATTCCCCACAAGGTTTCCCGCGTAGGACGGCTTCTGCCGGGCTCCGCCGTGCAGGGTCGGGAAGCGGCGGTGGGGAGAATGCCGTCCCGGACATCGGACGTCAGGCACGGGGACGGGGACCAAGGTGGGCGCTAGCGCTCCCGGGCCGGCAGCCCGGGCAGGGCAGCCCTCCCTTCCTGGTCTCCGTTTCCTCGTGTAATAACCAGGGCGCGGCACGCCGTCCTCCGAGTTTCCCTTCGGAGCTCTCCTCTCCTGCTGCCCCCGTCTGCGCGCCCAGCCGGGCAGCTCCTCACCCCCTCCCCCCTCAGCCCCCAGCCCTCTGTCCACGTCTCCGGCCACCCGACGCCTCAGGGCGGAGTTCAGGTGCGGCCGTTGCAGGTGCTCCCGATTTCGGAAAAGGCCAGAGGGGCGGGAGGGCGCGGGTGTGCGGCGGAGAGGGTGAGGGGAGGTGGAGGGAGGTGGCCTCTGATTGGTCGGGGAGGGGGAGTGGAGGCACGGAGTTTCCCACAATGCCCCGGTGCGGGGCCGCCGCGGATGGATGCTGCGGGAAGGGGCTGCCATTTGCCGCCCCTGCCAGCGGCGCGCGGACCTGCTCGCTCTCCTGCGGTGGCAGCAGCCGTCAGCACCGTCCGCCGGTCCGGCCTCTGCAGCGGCGGCGCCTCGGCTCCCTCCGCGGCCGCCGGAGCGGTCGCCATGAACCCCAGCTCCTCGGCTGGAGAGGAGAAGGGGGCGACGGGCGGCAGCAGCAGCAGCGGAAGCGGCGCCGGGAGCTGCTGCCTGGGCGCCGAGGGCGGCGCGGACCCGAGGGGCGCGGGGGCAGCGGCGGCCGCTGCCCTGGAAGAACCCGGGGCCGCCGGCCCGAAAGAGAAGGACGAGGCACTGGAGGAGAAGCTGCGGAACTTAACTTTCCGGAAGCAGGTCTCTTACAGGTAGGCGCGCGAGCCTGGGCAACCGGGAGGCAGGTGCCTCTGCAGGGCGCGAGACCGGCTCTACGCCCTCAGAGAGGCGCTTCTTCGGACTGGGGGCATCTCTCGCGCGCGCTCTTTCTGTCTCTCTCTCTGCTTCTTCCTCCCCGTTCTGGGCTGTGTGTTCACTTCCCATCCCATCTTTCTGGGCTGGAGGGAAGCTCCGTTTGCCAGGTTTCCCTCCGGAACTGGAGAGAAGACTGGTTCCCTGAGGTCAGAACAACAATAAAAATGCGTGTGTGTGTGTGTGGAGGGAGTGCACACACAGGTGCTGGCTTTCTTGAGAGAGCTCCTCGAAGTTGTCCCTAAGCCTGGGTCATCTTCACCCACTCCCCCTTCGTTGCTGATTTCACTGAGTGAACCTTTGGCACAGAGTTGATACTCGAGATCACAGACGGGCAGAAAAGAACAGCGCTCTACACTGGAGAGAAATCCTTATGGAAGTTGGTCTTGCTGCGTTGTGAATCTCTGTTTGTACGTACGCAACTGGTTCCCAGTTGGGGGGGAGGGTCACATGTACACGTACTCTCTCCCTCTGTCTCGGGTGTGCCCAGAAGGACGACCTGGGGAGCCTGTTGGCACGCAAGGGGTGAGGGCAAGAATGGGGCCATACTTGTGCCCAGCATGGGTGTATTTGCAAGACAAGGACAGTGTGGAATAGATGCCCCCCAAATGATGCTTTAAAAGACTACCCCACATTGTGTCAGGAGTCACAGATAAGAAAGGAGGATTCAGTGAGTTCTGTTCTCTGCCCTGCCCACTCCCCCACCCCAGGCAAGAATAAAGATATTGATAGGTTTGGAGAGTTTGGGAGACTACCCTTACTGCTTGTTAATCTTAAAAGTTGAGGTGATAAACAAGCATAGAATTGCAAAGATGTTCACTTGCTTGGACTTGGAGTATTTCTTGAAAAGAAAGCAAGGGACCCTCCTCATTTTGAGTTAGCAGTCCTCTCAGAAACCCATATAAAGTACTAAGGCTGTTACACCATGTGCTGTTATGTAAGCAAAAGCAGATGACAGAGGTGTGTGGGTTTGTGAGGATGTGTGTTGTATTTCTGGGGGCATGTGTGTGAATCACCGGGATCCCCATGGGCATCGCCTGGACTGGAGGACCCGGTCACTAGGGCATGTGCTCTGTCTAAGTATTTAGTCCTTGCAACTCCAAAACCATCTTCCTGGGGAAAGTGTTGCTCCCCTGTCCCTCAAGGGCATTTTGTTCACTGTGCATTGAGGGAGTTTCCCACCTGACTTGCTCTTTTAGTTTCTCATGTAGATCAGGACAAAATGGATCTTTCTCTTGATATTTTTGGTTTCTAAAAATAGACAAGTGGTGGAGAGTGAGGCACCTCTGAGGAGGTAGGCTAGGACACAGGCAGTTCTACTTCTTAGCTAGGATGGCTTGTCTGGCCCTGAGGGGACCAGGGACTGCATTCAGCCTAATTTAGGAATTGTGAGTTGGAGGCTGTGGGGTGGTTGATTATATGAAACATATTGTGTGTCTGGGCTCCTGGGCCCAGAATCATTCCTGTGTCATTGGTATTCATCATCTGACTCCTCCTGGGTTGCAAAGCCAGAGTTTGCAAGGGAAATCATTTCAGCTTGCCTCTTGGCAGGAGTCATTCCCTGAGCCTCTCTCTCTTGGAGAAGAGTACTGTGTGGGACTGTGGCTTTCTGGGTTGCATGCTCACACATACATGTGTATGGGTGTTCACAGGCAAACACAGACGTAGACCCAGATAGTGTTTTTTTCTGTAGAGAAAGAATAAGACTGCATCTACCTTACAGTCCACAGAAGTGGCTTCTGCCTTGTAAACATCATTTTTCCTTTTAAATAAAGCTTCACAGTCTCCAATTCAGGAAGCCTCCTGTATCAGCATCACCTCAGGAGGCTGCTTAAAGATGCCCACCACCCCACACTTTCAAAATCAAACTCTCCGTGGGTGGGCATTTTTAATAGGCTCCTCAGGTGATGTGTACACACACTGATATCTGAAGACTGCTGCTTTATGTTCCCCCCTCTACCAGAGGCAAGCAGTTGATCTTCAAACTCATAATCAATGCTCAGCCAAACATGGCTTGCAGTCCCCAAATCAGAGGAAAGACGGAGAAGGGTAGGTATTTCATCAGCGTGTGTTTGTGCTGGTAACCTGGAGAGTGTCTCTATTTTGATGATGAGGAGGATTTTTTATTTTTTTTTTAGAGACATGGTGAATGGGTGGTGAATGGTGTACCTATTCATCATGGAAGCCATTCATGCTGGACTCAGAATGGCAACCCACTCCAGTGTTCTTGCCTGGAGAATCCCAGGGACGGGGGAGCCTGGTGGGCTGCCGTCTATGGGGTCGCACAGAGTCGGACATGACTGAAGCGACTTAGCAGCAGCAGCAGCAGATATAGCTAGGCCTGGCCATTTCACTGATGGGTTGATGAATGGTCTGTAAGAAAAGAGACTTTGACTGAAGCTGAGCATTGGCTCCTCACTGAGGACCAACCACATCACCTCCCTTCTGGGGGGGAGCACCCAAAGGCTGGAGAAAGATAATGGATGGGGGTCAGGAACACCTCACAGAATGGAATCTAAGTGAAAGGGTTGAGTTAGGGTGTGGAATATGGCCATGGTGTTAGGGCGATCAGTTGAGGTGGAGAAGAAGAGGTTTGCAGGTGGTCAAAAATAAATATCTTTTGAAGAACATGGGTGTTTACCGAATGACACGACAGGAGAGAAGAAGGGGGCTAGGGGAGAGGGTGTGTGTGTGCGTGTGTGTAGGGGGTCTCATCTGCTCCTTCTGTTGCTAAGGAACATATAAGCTAGGGTTTAAAAATAAATGAGGAGTGGGTGGGCATATGCAATGACTCCTGTCTTTTTAGGAACCAGAGCCCTTTGCAAAAAACCTTTAAATAACCATTTCTGGAGGCAGATTATTCATTTTGCTTGACTTTTACTTTGTTAAGTAAAATAAACTCCTTTCTATACCCCTCGATTTCCCCTCATTATCTTCTCTTTCTTTTTTTGGGAACCTTTTTTCCCATGAGAATTTTTCCTTTATTTCACATTCTGCTCCCCTAGAGCAAATAGTCTCTGTAGACCATAAAGCTGAAGGCTTTAGAAGGAGTGCAAGTGAGCTGGTACTTTTCTGTTAAAATTACTACTTCCTTTTTCTTTGCAAATTATGGTGCTGCAACAGATACATATGTGCCAATGACTATATAATGTGTAGGAACTGCTTTTTTAACCACTGTAAGAGTTCCCATTTAAGTCAGTAAAACAACAAAAAAAAATCTTGTAGAAACACACAGGGGAAGGGAAGGAGAGGTAGCTGATGTTCACTGTCGACTGTGTACCAGGAATGGCACTGAATTTGTCTTGTTGTTCAGTCGCTTAGTTGTGTCCAACTCTTTGTGACCCCATGTCAGGCTTCGCTGTCTTTCACTGTCTGCTGGAGTTTGCTCAGACTCTTGTCCACTGAGTCAATGATGCCATCCAACGATCTCATGTTCTGTCTTATTTACTCTTCATGACAGTCATGATGTGATTATTCAGTTCAGTTCAGTTGCTCAGTCATGTCAGACTTTTTACAACCTCGGGGACTGCAGCATGCCAAGCTTCCCTGTCCATCACCAACTCCCAGAGCCTACTCAAATTCATGTCTGTCAAGTTGGTTATGCCAGCCAACCATCTCATCCTCTGTCATCCCCTTCTCCTCCTGCCCTCAATCTTTCCCAGCATTAGGGTCTTTTTAAATGAGTCAGTTCTTTACATCAGGTGGCCAATGGATTGGAGTTTCAGGTTCAGCATCAGTCCTTCCAGTGAATATTCAGGACTGATTTCCTTTAGGATGGACTGGTTGGATCTCCTTGCAGTCCGAAGGACTCTTAAAAGTCGTCTTCAACACCACAGTTCAAAAGCATCAATTCTTTGGTGCTCAGCTTTCTTTATAGTCCAACTCTCACATTCATATATGACTACTGGAAAAACCATAGCTTTGACTAGATGGACCTTTTTGGCAAAGTAATGTCTCTGCTTTTTAGTATGCTGCCTAGGTTGGTCAGAGCTTTTCTTCCAAGGAGCAAGCGTCTTTTAATTTCATGGCTGCAATTGCCATCTGTGGTGATTTTAGAGCCCCCCAAAATAAAGTCTCTCACTGTTTCCATTGTTTCCCCAAATATTTGCCATGAAGTGATGGGACTGGATGCCATGATCTTAGTTTTCTGAATGTTGAGTTTTAAGTCAACTTTTTCACTCTCCTCTTTCACTTTCATCAAGAGACTCTTTAGTTCCTCTTCACTTTCTGCCATCAGGGTGGTGTCATCTGCATCTTTGAGGTTATTGATATTTCTTCCGGCAATCTTAATTCCAGCTTGTGCTTCATCCAGCCCGGCATTTTACATGACATACTCTGCATATAAGTTAAATAATCAGGTGACAATATACAGCCTTGATGTTCTCATTTTCCTATTTGGAGCCAGTCTATTGTTGATATGATTATGGTTATTTCTATTTTATAAACAAACCTAAGGATTAGAACTTGGGTAGGAGACAGAATTTAAACCCAGATCAGACTCTAAGTGACATTTTCTTTAGACCCCATCCTTCTCCCTGAAACATTCACTTCTGTTTTGAATGTGTCCCTTGGATGTCTGTGTTCACATGAATGTAAGCTATTCTTTTACCTCTTCCATAGTGTACCACAGGTCATTATTTATTATCTCTTGTATAATTTATTCTTTGGACTGTGTCCCTTTGGCCATACAATTTTAAGGAACTCCTCTACTCATTCAGAAATAGAAATGAATCTAAATTCACGATCACCAGAAAATACATTGGTTTTGCTTCTGAGAACAAAACCACCTACATGACACCTGCTATCTCTGAAGATCTCCATGTTAAGAGTTTTATATGACTTTTAATAAAATCTACACAGGCGTTGTGTAGGTGAACCTTGATCCAGGGAAGAGGTGGCCTGTCTGTACATCTTTGAGCAGCAGAGAATAAATGATCAAGTGTGATTTTGTTTGTCAGGAGGACTGGGCAGTTACTGTTACTTATGAGATATTAATGCCTATGCTTCAGTTTCTCTATTTATAAACCTGGATGGTGATATCAGACCCTCCTGAAAGGGAATTTGGGGTATGAGATGAAAGTCACAAGGAGCATTTAGCTTCTTATATTGCATGGTAAAAATGGTTCTATTATTCTTTACATGTTGATAAGAAGACAGTATTTCCACTTTGAGTATTGCCCTGCAACATAACATTGTGATATTAGGAAAGACTGTTGGCGTGTTGAAAGCTGAGTAGGAGAACATGCCTTGTTTTTCCTTGCATGGGAATGTATAGAGTATGGGGGAAAGTTTTCTTTTCCTGAATATCAGTACATAGCATCCTCCTTTGTAAACCACTTTTATTTATATTATTTATTTTTGTCTGTGCTTCACATACTTGTTTGATATTTAGAGGCTTCTGGATTAGGTAAAACTTTGGTTCTAAGTTACTGTTTCCTTTCTCAACAATTACTTAGGACTTGGCTAAACTTTCTTCATCTGGACATACACTAGGCAAGCTTGCACGTGAACCACTGTCCAGAGTATTTAATCTGCTCTAGCTGATCTTTTCAAGGCTTGGTTTTCACATGGCAGAGTGGTAACACTGGGTCCTGTGGCATCAGGGTCAGATGAAGAAGTGGATGGGAGCTTTGCTGGTGTTTATTTCTGCTCTGGCAAAGGCGATGTTGCCTCCTAGGGTCAGATTTAGTTAGGCTAGACCTAATTCTTTGGAACTTGTTACTTTTTAAAAAACTTTTTATTTTATATTGGAGTATAGCCAGTTAACAATGTTGCGATAATTTGAGGAGGACAACAAAAGGAGTCAGCCTTACATATGCATATATCCATTCTTCCCCAATCCCCCTGCTATCCAGGCTGCCACATAACATTGAACAGGGAACACTTTCCTTTCTAATCTGAAAAAATAAGGACTCCTCATGAGGGCCCAGGCTAGCTGCATCTTCCAGACTCTTCTGGGCTGGAATCTGGAATATGCATTCCTTACGCTACCTTGAGGTGTCGAAGTGGGTTCAGAAGCACTTACCCTGAGACGAGAAGTATCTAAGCCTTTTCCTACATGTTGGGCTATGTGACATTTGCTTTCTTACAAAGGTTTGTGTTGGATAACATGGATCCTAATTATTTTTTCTGAGACTCTATAATGGTAGTTTCAGCACAGTATTTACTGCATTAATGTGGAATGTGAATGGGTAGCTCAGGGAAGAAGTAAGGGGCAGAGTAAAAATCTGTTAGGCTTTTTATGTTTCTTTGAAGTTGAATTTGCTCAAAATCATTATAAAAATGGACTAATTTCAAAGTGTTTGAACTGGCTGTAACTGTTGGAACTTTTGAAATTGTTTGAACTGGTTGGAATGTTATGCCTATTGCAAGACATAACAGATCAGCGCATTACAGAAGGAGATTAACGGAAGAAAAACTCCCAAGTTAGGTCTGTTTGCAGGTAACGCTCCCCAAACTCATCTCTGACTTGTTCCCCAGACACACTCCTTGTGAGGCTTGAGCTCAAGAGGGTCCACTTTCTGTGGTTCTCTCCTGTACTCACATGATGCTTTCAAACATCTGTGTTTAGGGCGGAGTTGTAATTTTCTGTCCTGGGAATTAGACTAGGATTTGGACCTGGCACGTTCTAGCTGACCTTGGGAATGTTATGCCACCCCTTTGAGGCTCACGTGGTAATACTAATACTTCTCTTAGAAGTTTGTTAGGAGAATTAAATGAGTTATTTTATGGTGAGAACTCAGCACAGTGCCTTGTGCAGAGGTAACTTTAAATGTCTATTTAGGCCCTCATTTTGGTTTATAATGTGTTTATAATAAATAGAAAATATCCTGGAAACATGTGCATCAAACCATCATCATCAGTTACTTTTGGAGAGTAGGATCTTGGTTGGAGAGCCAAGGGGATAATACACTTCTGTGTCATTAGAATTTTTCATATATTTCTTTTGTAATTAAAAACGAAAGAAATATTGAGAAAAAAAAAAAGTCTTACTCTTCCCTGCTAGGTCGTCAGCTCCTTTGAGGACAGAAATTGCACCTTATCATTGGAATCTCTGAATCCTGTTCTTATTGCTCAGTAGGTGTTGGGTAAATATTTATTGAATGAATGAATTTAATTGCCTTCTTTAAATAAGCTACTATGTTACGTGCTCCCTGTCCATCTCAACTGTGGTTTTTACACTTTCTACTCAGAGAAGTGTCTGCCTTTTTCTCATTTGCACTTTGTCCAGCTTCCTAGGACTGTTTCTGTTAACAGCTTCCCATGTGCGTACCTGGGCCAGCCATTTAGCCAGCTGTTGGAGGCTGGAGAGGGTGGCAGAATATCTTGCTTAACCAGCTATTTGCAGCTTGTCACAGAAAAGGCCTTAATTTGCCTTCTGAGTAGCACTAATTAGCTCTCTGGCTCTCTGTCTGTCTCATCCTTTTCCAAGGGGCATTATTGATTTTCTCCTTAGGGAATTTTCTGTTGACTTTTCCTTCTCTGAGTAGAACTTAGAAAGATGGTCGCCCCACGTTTTCGGCATCTGCACTGACCATGGCCCAGCCAGCCTGAAGTTACCCCTGTGGTTTCTCTTCTGTGTTACCTTACTCACTGTCTCCTCCCAGCTCTCTGGACTGACTTCGGATGGAAAAGTTATTTTAGGAAGAATTCCTCAATCAGCTTTGTGGCTCTAAACTGAACCTCTGTTTTGTTTTTAACGCATTTAACCCCAAAGTCTTTGAGAAAATACCAGCTACTTTTTATTCACATAACATATAAAGCACCTGAAGAATGGCTGGTGAGTTTTCTAACACCCATAGTGTTCAGAGAGGTGGCATGTTTGGCTAATTTTAGAAAAAAAAAATTAACCCATCAGAGGTGTGTATATTGGCTGGGGGAGGGGACTATAGTTGGGTAGAGGTGGGAAGAAGGATCTTTGCAGATTAATTTTAGTTCTTTCCTTCCAGTCCTCCTTTGTGAGTTGTTGAAGTGGAGTGAATGCTGGTTTTTTTTTTTTTTTTTAAAGGCAACAGCTCTTAGGTGGGGACTTCTGGAGTTCTTGTGCCTAACTTCCATGAGTTTTGCTCCAGTGGAGAATGGTCTTTTAGGTTTTTCAGACTCATAAATAACACTCTGATATGAAACAGATTCTGATTTAAGCTATAATATTAATGGTCTGGCTTTTGTTAGATGGAGGGGGAGACATTCAAAGCTTAAAAACAGTGACAATTAAACTGCAGTCAGCTCTCATCCTTCTTCTTCTTCAGTTCCTTGAGAGTCAGAGTAAAGTAGCCCTGGCTCTGGAGCCCTACCTCTTTGGTTCAGATCTCTGCCTCTGCCTACTGTGGGGCCGTGGACGAGTTATTTAACCTCCCTGTGCCTTAGTTTCCCTGTCTAATGGTAATGATAATAGTCTGTACCTTGTGTGACTATTTGAAGGCTAACTGATAATGGTCTCTGTAACAAAGAAAGCAGCGTGAGTATGTTTATTAGGGTGGTATCAGCCATACTTATGTCCAACAAAGGACCAGATTTTGTTTTTTATTCTTCATAATATTGAACATTCATCGAATGTTGATAGCAAGGGATAAAATTATTCAGATAATATGAAAATGAGATTGATTATACACTCTAATTTACAGGTTTTGACATTCACTGGGGGTAGAGAATATGTCCTTTTTCTTTCACAACTTATTAAAAACTAGTTCACCCTTCCTAGAGGATGTGAAGGCTGCTTCCGAGTGTTCTGGAAATCGGATCAGGCAGAAGGCCAAGGTCGGAGAAGACAGGCGCAGTGAGCAGAATGATCAGGGGGCAGTAGCCCACAGCCCAGCTGCCATCTGGGAGCAGGAAGCCAGCCGTGGAGGGAATGGGGGTCTCAGAGCTTTGCAGTGTCAGGAATAGATATGCAGATAAAGGTGCTAGAAACAGAGTTGTCTCCAGGGACCCCAGGACAGAGGTTATCCATCTTCTGGCCTGACTGGATGATGTCTTCTTTGTGTCTGCAGACAGTAGCTGGCCGCCGTGTCCTGGCAGGGAGAGAAAAAAGCTTCCTAGGGGCAACCTGTCCTGGATTATTTCAGAAATGGGAGGCTCAGCCTTCTGGCACATGCTGTCAGTTATCTCAGGCAGACCAAATAGCAGATTTTATTTTATTGTTTTAATTTTAGAAGATTATTAAATATTTGTTGAGCAAATAAAACTGGCTCAAGGTGTTGAGGTAAGTATTGAGGAAGTAAATCCACTTTTTTTTTTTTCCTTTGAAAAGCAGTTTAATTGCTTTTGTGCATCTTGAAGATCTTCAGGAAATAGCCGGAAGATAGACTTCTTGCATGGTCCAAAGAACATTTTAAAATGTGTCCTTCTTTTGTATATAAGATGTCAAAATTCTGTGGAAAAATTAATTTTTGTTTCAAAAACACTTGAAAGCAATTTGTTTAAAGATTTTTTAAAAATTGTTTATTTTTAACACCAAAAATATTTCGTGTTGAGGTATAGCAGGTTAACAATGTTGTGACAGTTTCAGGTGAATCAGCTAAACATATATATGTATCCACTCTTCCCCCAGACTCCTCTCCCATCCACGCTGACACATAACCTTGAGCAGAGTTCCACCTGCTTTACGATAGGTCTTCGTTGATTATCCATTTTAAATATAGCAGTGTGTGCATAACCTTCCCAAAGTCCTTAACTATCCCTTCCCCCAGCAACGTAAGTTCGGTTTCTAAGTCCGTGAGCCTCTTTCTATTTTGTAAGCTCATTTATATCATTTCTTTTTAGATTCCATATATGAGGGATGTCATGTGATATTTCTCCTCTGTGTCTGACTGACTCCACTCAGTATGACACTGTCTAGGTCCGTCCATATTGCTGCACATGGCGTTATTTCATTCTTTTTAATGGCTGAGTAGTATTCCATTGTATACATGTACCACATCTTCTTTAAATTTTTTTTTTTTAAAGAGCTTCATGTAAGCTTAACTGGAAGCTTTTGGAAACGGTCCCATGTATCACTTTGAGATAAACTTCTGGAACAGTCTGCAAACTGAAAGAACTGTGTTCTCATCCTTGTCCTTTTGTACATGACAGGGTTTCAGGCTCTCTCAGACTTCCTTTAGAGATTTTTGAGAAGAGACCCTGATTTAAAACATTCTCTTCCTTTTAAATTGGCCCCCTCTCAGGCAATAAGCGGTAGTGTGTTTTTGGTTTTCTCCAATGGGGAAACGCTGTCCTCAGCTTCTGAAGTTAGAAGGAAAGCAGAGGAACGCTGAGCCCCAGAAGCTATAGAAAGTAGTCCTCCCTGGCAGAATGAACACCCAGAGAGCGCCTGCTTTCCCAGTGCACCCTGCCTTCCTTCCAAGACCAAAAAGCAACACATCAGTGTTCTTGTCTTTCCCAGCGACCTCTGATAGACTGTTCCCCAAGTCCGCAGAGGCAGCCTATATACTTCCAAAGGGCTGGTGAAGTATAGCTAAGAGAAGGAAAAAGCTTTTCTTCATTCAGATTTGGACATGTGTACATGCTCAGTTGTTCAGTCATGTCCAGGTCTTTGTGACCCCAACCCACCAGGCTTCTCTGTCCGTGGTGTTCTCCAGGCAAGGATCCTGGAGTGAGTTGCCATTTCCTCCTCCAGGAGATCTTTTCTACCCAGGGATCGAACCTGTGTCTCCTGCATTGGCAGGTTTTTTACCACTGAGCCCTTTGGGAAGCCCTCAAATTTGGACTGCAAGTATTAGTTTATTCACATACCTACTTGTGTGACTATTAATCAGTTCAAGTTACTGATTTTATGAAATGCTTAATCTGTGCCAAAAGCTGCTAAACATTTTATAATACTATGTCATTAAACTTTGAGTTAAGTAGCCCTGGAGAAGGGAATGGCAATCCACTCCAGTATTCTTGCCTGGAGAATTCCATGGACAGAGGACCCTGGTGGGCTACAGTCCATGGGGTTGCAAAGAGTCAGATACAACTGAGCAAGTAACACTAATATACTTAAGTGGGGCCTATTATTTTTTCCATTTTACAGATGAAGACAGGGGGACTTAGAATGTAAGCTACTTGCCTGAGGTCACAAAGCCACTCAAATGGCAGAGTTTAGATCTATGCCTGTATTTGCTTATTGCTTCTCTAATACAGTTTTTCAGCCTGGTTCTTTTTCACCTGTTTCCATTTCCTGTGTACAAATAGCCATATTTCCACCATCTCGTAGCTTATTAGACCAAAATCCCCTGAGAGGAGAGAGCTCTGTGTTTCATCTTAGTGTGCACAAGCAGTCTTGACATAGAAGAAGGCCTTAACAAAGGTCGATGGGCTAAGAAAACAAGAATTTCTTTCCTGTTCAAGCATGGACTCAGCTCTGTGAATAGGTCTGTGCTACTGGCAATGTTAAGAAGGCCCAAGGCTGAGCTTTCCTTGGTGGTTCTTTTTCAAACTATATGAATTTTCCATTGCATGAATTGAGGACAAATCCAGTTTCCTGGGGCCAGGAAATGATTTGTAAGGGTTATAGCCTGGACCTCCCTGATTCCACCTCCAGTATAAGATCTTATGAGTTGTAATCAGAGTGGAACTTGAAGGGAGGTGGGTAATACAACACTTGGGGTGAAGAACTTAGGAACAATTCATGTGTACTTTGTGTGGGCAAAATGGCATACTAGGTACCATTTGATTTTTTAAAAAAATATCCAAAGAAGAGTCTTTTGCCGTTAACTAAAGGGCCTATTCAGGCTTCAAGTTCTTGCAATACAAGTTTTTCCATAGCAGGGTATTTTAGAATTCATAGGTATATCTGTGTGTGTAGTTACAGACCCCTAGAAAGTTCCAAAGGATCAGTTAAAAAACCTGAGTCATTCTTTCACATTTGAAGAAAACCTTCAGAATTTCTTAGCAAAATAAATCTCGAGTTCAAAAATAAACGTCCAGGCTATTTAAAGATTAAAACAGAAGCTTTCTATGAGCTAGTACAGAATTATAACAAAATCTAAGGGATTTTTTTTTTTCTACAAAAGACAAATTTCTGGATATTTCTTAAATTGTTAATACTGACCAAATTTAGGTACATATAATAAAGATGTGTGTGATGTTTTTTTAGAGTGTTACCATTTAAAAACTGCTTTCACATAATTGATCTAATTTTACCTTCCAAACAGGTAGAGCAGATATTGTTTCCAGAACCCTTGTACAGTTCAGAAAGCAGGCATGGCCGTAAGCACCTGCCCTAAAGCCACGTGCCAGCCACAGGCACTGCCAGGTTCAGCCTGGTTTTTGCATCTGAAGTCCCATGTTCCCTTCCCTTCAGCACCCTGCCTCCTCCCACTGCTCTTTGGAAAGATGGTTCTCAATATTTCCCCCTCGTTAATTTTACTGACTTGATCTCAGTTGTTCATTGTGATGAACAAAGTTGGACTCCACCGCTGGCTAGAATCCCAAATCTGTGTCTCATTGACGAGTACAATGACCTCATTGTCATTCTCATGACTCCCCCTGTTTTAAGTGAAAACCATACAATGACACCACCAGTGTGATGGTAGACGTTTCATACTCTTCCTCCTGGGGTGGGGGGGAAAGATAGAGAACTCTGCAGGCGCTTCCCTTGCATTAGTTGCTAAGCAGCAGCCATTTCATTGTAAAGGAGATTCGGCTAAAGTAATGACATAGGTATTCCCAGAATAGCATTTCATTTTTACAGCAACTGCATTTCACGTCTCCATATAGCATATGCTCAGTGATTTTCAGAGGAGGAATAGGCGCCTCAACACATTTGTTGAGTATAGGAGAAAATTCAGTAGAGCTGATCACCTATTAGCCACACTCCTACATCCTGTGATTAAGAGTGAGCAGCGATTTTAAGGATGAGGAAGCTTGACCACTGAACAGGTATGCTTTTTGAGGCCATATCTGACGTGAACTGATAATGTCTTGATGGAACGCTCTGGAGAGTTGGCAGTTCTGTTATTTGAAGTAATATGGCAGAGAGCAAAATGTGATTGCAGCCAAGGGGTTGGATCTAGGCCAAGATCTCATTGTATTAAAATTTCTGTTGGCAACCCAAGACCCTTAAAATGAAGACAAAAGACAAGTGATGGATAGGTTTTCATTGCTTTAAACTTTGTGCAGTATTTTCTAAATTTTCCACAACCGCCACATAGTCTATTTGAGATCAGCATAAATGTTTTTAACTGAAAACATAAAAAAAATGAAGGCAAAAAAAAGTATTTTACAAAACTAACACATTTCGTGGAGAGTATCGTGGAAGAAGGGTTGGGGGTAGAGGAAGATATTGAATGACCTGATAAATGTGTGTGTGAAAGGGGAGATTCTGAGTACAAAGTTGGCAGGTGGTCTGTTTCTTCTGGTTGTACTGACTTTAATTTGGCAGGCTGCATGGTGCATGCGTGGGAGATCATGATCCTGCCTTTTCAGGCACTTCCGCCATCTCTGTTGTAGCTCAGACGGTGGAGAAAGTTGTATGTCTCTAGACAAGGATTTTGTCTCCTGAGCACTGCTTCCTGGGACTTATTAAGGGAGCGAAGTTTTCTGTTTTCTTACAAGTGCACTGCACACCACCACCCCTTAGTCCCTCTCCCCAGGCCATTTGGGAGAAAGTCCCTTTTTCTGGGAGGAGATGGAATGCCTGGAAGCCGATCTTTAACTTCCAGTAAATTGTCCTCCTATTTATGGCAGAGTACCTCTTCCAGGAACTAAAAGTCATGTTCGGAAGAAATAACACTTGGGTGAATCCACAAATGGTGAACAGTTATTCCCACTGAGGTGCTGGATTCTGTAGCGTGGTTGTTTTCAGCATTTCTCCGACAATTAGTGCTTCTCATATATTTCACTGTGGGCTTCCGACGATGGCTCGAAATGGCTTTGGTGAAGCGTCTCTGGTGTTATAGGAACTCCTTATTCACTTGGGAGAATCAAGTCAAGCAGGACTGGGGAGGAGAGGACTAAAATCATTGACGTCCTGGCCTGGAACTATAGAGAATTCAGATGCTAAGTGTCTCTCAGATAAAGCGTATCTGGGAGGTGCTCAGTGGTGTGCTCTCAGCATTGCTGATAGTGTATCAGTAATAATAACAACTGAGGCTTTACTGTGTGGGCCAGGAACTGTGCTGAGTGCTTTACCTATTTATTTCAGGTCATTCTTACAGCAGTCTTATGAGGTAGGTGTGGTTACTGTTTAGTTTTACAGAAGCAGAAAGTCAGGCATAGAGGAACAGCTCAGGGTCTCATAGCTGATGAACACTGGATATAAATGCCAAAAGAACTCCCCGGCTAGTGCACGTAAGAACTCCTCTGGGCCAGGGACTTCCCGGTGGTCCAGTGGTTGAGAATCCATCTTTCAGTGCCGGTGACATGCATTTGATCCCTGGTGGGCAGGGGGGGGCTAAAATCCACACGCCTCGGGTCAACTAGGCCTGTGCTCTGCAACTAGAGAAACCCCTGTGCAGCAAGTAGAGGAACCCCCGAGATGCAGTGAAGACCCAGTGCAGCCAGAAAAAAGGAGAGTACTCTGGGCTGTACCTGGGGAGTTGTCTCCACCATACTGTGTGCAGGGGTGTGGGATTGTACACTGCAGTGCCTGGCTCTGAGCCATGGAAACCAGTGAGGTCTTTGGGAGCTGTTGTAGCTGATTCCCCTCACCACCCTGATTCCTCCTTGGGACATGGGGCATGAGCTTGGTCACCAGACTCTTCCACATCACCTCCTAAAGGGCTGTCAAAGGAACTGCCAGTTTGTTCATTTCCATCAGTGGACCCGTAGGGCGGTTCCTCCTGCCCTGGTTCCTGTCCTTTTCAAGCAGGAATCACCAGCCTTTCTCCTGAACTATGATCTATCCAATATCTTCCCAATGAGGTTCCTTTTTGTTTCCATTAACCAGGGTTGGTTTCTATTGTTTGCAGCTTAAAAAAACAAAAAAACAAAAAAACCCCCAAAAACCTAACTGACAAAATATCTTTGCAAATGGTCTACCAGCCTCTATTGGCAAGTGTCTTCCATGTCAGAAGTTCTTGGCTACATTAGGGCTATCCCACTGGTCAGATTAATGGGTTTCCCTGGTGGCTCAGTGGTAAAGAATCTGCAGCCGAAGCAGGAGACAAGGATTTGAGCCCTGGATTGGGAAGATCTCCACTCCAGTATTCTTGCCAGGGAACTGCCATGGACAGAGGAGCCTGGTGGGCTACAGTCCAGGGGGGGTCGCAAAAGAGTTGGATACAACTTAGCAATTAAACAAGAACAATTGGTTATATCTAATTGTTAGAAAGTTTTGTCATAGAAAAAAACTAAAATATTATCATTTTATGTATATTTAGCTTGAATTAGATACTTTGTGCCTCTGTTTTGATTGTTCTCTTAAATATCCAAACTCTCTGAGTTAGTTATTTCTATTATACAGGTGAGGACGCTGAATCTACAGAGAAGAACCAATTTGCTTCAAGTCAGAGAGGTGCTAACTGATGGAATCAGGAATTAGACTCAGTTCGAGGTCACCCAAAGCTCGCATTTTTTCCTATTATACCATGCTGCTTTTGTATTAAGTCCAAAACGGATTCCTTTATTTCTTACTTACTGGTATGACAGTTTCACTTCTGGGAAATAGTCAGGATAATTCTCCCTCTTTTTCTGTATGATAGGTCTTCAAATATTTGAAGTTGGGTATTACATTTTTCTTTAACCTTCTTTCCTTCACACTAAACCATCTCTAATTTTATTCTTCCTTTATCTTGTATCAAAGGTGATTTTCAGTCACCTTCATGGTTCTGGATACTCCTAATTTGGGAGCATATTGGTTTATCCATGGCCTTTTTCATAAGAGTTGAGCAAGTGGGACTTCCCTGGCAGTCCAATGGTTGAGACTGTGTGCTCCCAATGCAGGGAACTAAGATCCTCCCTGCCACCTGGTGTGGCCAAAAAAAAGAGGAGAATTGAGCAGTAAACTGGACATGTGGTCTAACCAGGGCCACCACTAGCGGATAGGATGTCTTTGTTAGAATTAGAAACAGGTCCAAGTCAGAGTGAACAAATGAGCAAGTGAACCTCTTTTACTCCCGAGCTCTGTCGGCCCATGAACTAGGACTTAGCATGTGGTGGGTGGTCCTTTGGCTGGATTTCAGTCTCTGCGTGACCCTTCCTGCGGTAAACCATCTGCACAAGTGTAGGTATAGCTTTGGGGGACTTAGTTCCCTTGTTGTGGCCATTGTTTGCCACGAGTATATGGATTAGCCTGGGTGCAGGCCAATTGCTGTAAAACTCATTTCAAAAGCCAAATTCCCAGACTGCCAATTCAACAAATTACTGATGACATTTCCATAGTTTTGCTTAGGTTGCAGACATTTCACTTAAGATTCGTCATTTCAGTTTGGCTAAATGTTTATTTGGCACGTTTTATATTTACTTTAGACACCAGACGCTTCTAGAACATTCCTGATTCCTCCTCCTCCCCTTCCTTTGTTTCTTTCTTCTTTCCTCAATAAGAGAGGGTAAGCTCTCTCTTAACTACTATTTACTGTTATCTCCATTTTTCAGACTTTATGCCTGTACTGCCCTTCTCTGGGCCCTGCTGCTGCTGGACAGATGCCTGTGTCCAACTCTTCTAAAACTGGCTTAAGCTATTTGTCTGAGAGGTTTAGGTGAGCTTTGTTTTAGTGAGTTGACACAGAGCTGATAAAGAAATCCATCTGTACTTTGGCTAAACCTATATTTGGTGGTCAAGGGGATCACTTATTTTATCCAGAAGAGAACCTTTTGTTGTTTTAGGTAGGGTTGTTCAATATGGTGGACGTGAGCCATGTGTGTCTATCAAGAGAAAATGAATTAAATTTGAAATCCAGTTCCTTGGTCACACTCCCTGCACATTAAGAACTTAGGTACTAGGGCCCACACTATTGGACAGTACGGATGCAGACCATTTTCATCACTGCAGAAGGTTTTATTGAATGGCACTGTTTTGAGGGATTAGTGCCAAGGCACTAATTTATCAGAACTACAGAAAAACCTGCAGCTTATATCCTTAAACAATAACCTTGAATGGCACGTTTCTTGAATTAAGATGTCTAATTCCGTGATTAAGAAATTACATTTTAGGGGCTTTCCTGGTGGCTCGGTGATGAAGAATCTGCCTACCTGATCTGGGAGAATCCTACATGCCTTGGAACAACTAAGCCCGTGTACCACAACTGCTGAGCCTGTGCTCTGGAGCCCGGGAGCTGCAGCCACCGAGCCCAGGTGCCGTGACTCCTCGGGTCTGTGCACCCCTGAGCCTCTGCTCTGTGACAGGAGAAGCCAGTACAGTGAGAAGCCCATGCACTACTAGAGCGTAGCCCCTGCTCGCTGCGACTGGAGAAGAGCCCACACAGCCACGAAGACCCAACACAGCCAAAATAAATTTAAAAAATTGTGTGTGTGTGTGTGTTAGGGCTTCCCTGGTGTCTCAGATGGTAAGGAATCTGTGTGCAATGCAGGAGACCCAGATTCAGTCGCTAAGTTGGGAAGATCCCCTGGAGAAGGGAATGGCAGCTCACTCCAGTATCCTTGCCTGGAGAATCCCCATGGACAGAGGAGCCTGGAGGGTTACAATCCATGGGGTCACAAAGACTCACTCATGGCAGAATGACTAACACTTCCACTTCAGGAAAAAAAAGTTACACTTAGAGGTACAGCTAGGTAGGAGAGAGCACTGTAGACAGAGTAAAAGAGAAAGGCATTCTGGCCGTTCCCCATCGGCCTGTTGTCCCCATCGGCCTGCTTGTCATGTGTCCCTCCCCTCCACACTACAGTGGTGACTGATTTCCCTAACAGTAGAGATGGGAAGTTTGTCTTCGTTTCCTTTGCAGCCTGCATCTGCCTCTGCCTTGCCAGACATACAGGGCTCTGCGTGGGAGTGAACGTGTGACTTTGGGGTACCTGGGCTGCTTTGTCATCGAGAGTATCAGTACTTAGCTCAGTACTAGTTGCATCTGGGGGCAGAGTGAAGGATATGGAGAGAGCAGTGCTGCTTCTCTACAAGTAGATCCCTGAAAGTCGGGCAAGGGCGTGGCCCAAGATACGAGGTGTAAACTTGGAGGGTGGACATGTGGCTTCAGGTTCTGTCTGTGTCACGGAAAGCGCTCAGCATGCCCTGTTTTAGTCTTCACGTTAGTTCCCATTATGTTCAATAAATATTTATTGTGCATTCAGCAGAGAGACATGGAAGTAAAAGCCTGGATTTAAACCTTTAATGTGGCACACCTGGTTCCTACAGGAAAGACCTCAGAAAGCTATGAAAAGAGCTTCAAGGACAAAGCAGAAGCCCCAGGAGAATCCTTCTGTGTTTGTGTGGAGTCTCTCTGGTGTTTGGGACTGCCAGTACTGCACACGAGGGTGTTCTAAAAATAACCCGGGTAATGTGCATCTTCTGCCGAAGGGAGTGAGATAATTTCTGAGGATGATGAGAAATGGAAAAGGGGAGAAGCTTTAGAAGATGAGAAGCGAAATACATGAATCTCAATGGTCTCTGAGGCTCTCCCACGCACTGAGTGCTTTCTTTGAAGTCTTGATATTGAAAATCAAGAAAAAGTACAAAAAAAAGTGTCCCTGGGAGAAACATTGGGTTTTTCTCACCTATGTTGTATAATCCAAGCGGTTCCCTGGACAAAAAAATGTACCTGTTTGATAAGAATAGTTACGGGATGCTCATACTGTTTATGGCAAACAAATGGGGAAAAAGTGGAAACAGTGACAGACTTTATTTTCTTGGACTCCAAAATCACTGCGGACGGTGACTGCAGCCACAAAATTAAAAGACACTTGCTCTTTGGAAGAAAAGCTATGACAAACCTAGACAGTGATTTAAAAAAGCAGAGCCATCACTTTGCAAACAAAGGTTCATATAGTCAAAGCTGTCGTTTTTGCAGTAGTCATGTACAGATGTGAGAGCTGGACCATAAAGAAGACTGGGCGCTGAAAAGTTGATGCTTTTGAATGTAGTGCTGGGAAAGACTCCTGACAGTCCCTTGGACAGCAAGGAGATCAAACCAGTCAGTCTAAAGGAAATCTACCCTGAATTCTCAATTGGAAGGACTGATGCTGAAGCTGAAGCTCCAATACTTTGAACACCTGATGTGAGAAGCTGACTCACTGGAAAAGATGGTGATGCTGGGAAAGATTGAGAGCATGAGGAGGAGGGGGTGACAGAGGATGAGATGGTTGGATGGCATCACCAACTTAATGAACATGAATTTAAGCAAGCTCCCTGAGATACCGATGGACAGGGAAGCCTGGTGTGCTGCAGACCATGGGGTCACAAAGAGTCGGACGCATTTAACAACTGAACAACAACAGTGAAGCACAATTTCAAGCCCTCTGCCAGGAATCCAAAGTTAAACAATGTATCATTTCTCCCTTAAAATTGGTTCAAGTTGCTTATAACTTATTGGGGAAACAAAAACTGCTTTGAGTGCCTACTGTATGCTAAATACTATGCTAAATGCTAGAAATAAAAGAGAAATAAGAACCGTTGTTATCAAGAATTTATGGTCTAGGGAGAGAGAGGAAGCGATTTGATCTGAAACAATACAGATAGATAAACAGAGTTAGAAGGATGTTTGGGGCAAGGTGAGGGAGGCCAGAGGAAGGGTTTGACAGAAGTCTTTTAGAATAGATGATGGTTAAATGTGCCCTGAAGAAGGAAGAGGAGATAGCTGGGTAGAGATAGCTAAGTAACTTTGTTTACCAATTCAATGCAGAAAACATGCCTTAAGTTCTTTTTTTAAAAATTAATTTTTTGAAGTATAGTTGGTAAGGAATCTGTTTGCAATGCCAGAGACCCAGGTTTGATCCCTGGGTCAGGAGGATCCCCTGGAGGAGGAAATGACAACCCACTCCAGTATTTCTGCCTGGAGAATCCCATGGACAGAGGAGCCTGGCAGGCTGCAGCCCACGGGATCGCAAGAGTCTGACATGACTTACTTAGCAACTAAACCACCACATAATTGATTTACAGTATTGTGTCGATTTCTGTTATACTGCAAAGTGACTCAAATATATACATATATGTATACACACATTCATTTTCATATTCTTTTCCATTATCGTTTATCACAGGATATTGAATAGTTACCTGTGCTATGCAGTTGGACTTGTTTAGCCATTCTATATATAATAGTTTGCATCTGCTAATCCCAAACTCCCAATCTCTTCCTCCCCCATCCCCTCCCCCATGGCAACCACAAGTCTGTTTTCTTCATCTGTGAGTGTTTCTTTTTGCAGATAGGTTCATTTGTGTCATATTTTAGATTCCACAAGTAAGTGATATCATATGGTATTTGTCTTTATCTTTCTACTTACTTCATTTAGTAGGATTATCTCTGGGTCCATCCATGTTGTAGCAAATGACGTTATTACCTTTTTTATGGCTGGATAAATTGATGCTTTTGAACTATGGTGTTGGAGAAGACTCTTGAGAGTCCCTTGGACTGCAAGGAGATCCAGCCAGTCCATCCTCAAGATCAGTCCTGGGTGTTCATTGGAAGGACTGATGCTGAAGCTGAAACTCCAATACTTTGGCCACCTCATGTGAAGAGTTGACTCACTGGAAAACACCCTGATGCTGGGAGGGATTGGGGGCAGGAGGAGAAGGGGATGACAGAGGATGAAATGGCTGATGGCATCACTGACTCGATGGACATGAGTTTGAGTAAACTCCGGGAGTTGGTGATGGACAGGGAGGCCTGGTGTGCTGCGATTCATGGGGTCGCAAAGAGTCGGACATGACTGAGCGCCTGAACTGACTGATTGAGTATTCCATTATATAAATATACCACATCTGTCAGTGGACATTTATGTTGTTTCCATGTCTTGGCTGTTATGAATAATGCTGCTATGAAAATAGGGGTTCATGAATATATCCCAAGTTCTAAATGGCAAACTAGAAGCAGAGTCTCAAACACAGTCCATTTACTTTTAATCTCTTATAAGCAGCACCCTCACATTGATCATTTGAATTTTTTGAATGAGGGAAGCTTTAAACAGGTTCTGCTACCTGGAAATCCATACATAAAGGACTTTTACTAAGAGTTCTGCCTACTCCATCCTTCTTAGACATCAGCTTCTTGGGTAAAAGTAAACAGCAGGCATACAGTGATGGACGTGATCATGTCTGGTGATAGGAACACAAAAGAGGGGAGAGTGGTTAGTCTTGATTGGAAGACGTTTTCTTGGAGTTTGAAGGAAGAGACGAGACATAGGAGGGCAGGTCTGGAAGACGGTCGGGCCACAGGAATTGAACGAGAAAAGACTCCATGGGTAGAAATGCATGAGTATTTGGGAAGCAGTTTTGCTGTATGCATGGAGGTATGTAGTAGAAGTTTAGACCAAGAAGATAAATTGCATGCTCATTACAGAAGACCTGGAAGGCCATCAGAAGAATTTGGATTTTGTAGTTATTAAATAATAGAAATCTGTTGGAAGTTTTGGGGCAGGGAGTTGACTCCGTACCCAAAGGTGAGGAAGTCCTCCCTGGGTTCATTGCCAGGGACCCTTGTGGAGCCACTGTCAATACTGCCCTGCCTCTCAGCATCTAGACTGGGCGAGAACTTCCCTTCCTCCCCCAGGACATGAAGAGTGAAGGGAAAACCAGTGGCCATGGTGTCTCAGAAGCCTCTGGGACAATTGGAAGGAGGAAGGAGAGTGACTCTAAAATTCATGAGAGTTTTAGAAAGGAGAAAGGAAAAAAGAGAATGTGGGATGTCCTCAGAGTCTGAATGCAAACTCATTTTTACATGAAGTAGTGTAATACATGGTTAGATTTGATGTCATTCATTAATACTTTAGCTAAACAACCTGTGTTAAGTTCAAAGCAGTGACTACACAGAAAACTTGAGAACTGGGCTTGCCTCTAAGCTGAGGACTTCCTCTCTAATCTGTTTGGAATAACTCTCCACATTAACATCATCGATTTTTTTTTTTTAATGAAGTGGAATGTTTTATCACCCAGATTCTGAGACCTAGAAATCACTGAACAAATTAATGGAGAAATATGTGTTCTGAATGTATTAGAAAATAGTTGTCAAGCAGCTTAAATGTTGTTCCCTGTCAGAGGGCTATGTTCCTGCCTAACACTATTACATGAATGGCGATTGGTCAGACCAGTTAATACAAACACAGTTAATTTTGCAGCTAGGAAAGATTGGCTTTCGCTGCAGACTGTACACTCCTTTCAGACCTTATCTTCAGTAAATGGAGTGCAGCATTGTGGTTGAAAGTCAGTGTGACCAATTCAGTCCCCTGGCTCTCACGCCTGTTCCTGGAGAATTAGGATGATGTCCAGCTTATACTCTGCATTATGTACGTTGCATTGCAACACCTGAGAGCTCACTTGTGCCCTGCATTTTGGAAAATCATCATTTTTCTCATATAAATGGAAAATAGAGGAAATAGAGTAGAAGAGAGAGCCACTTGGAGATCAAAGTAATATTAACATGCAAGGAAAGAATAGGATCTTGGCTCCAGGCCACCCAGAGTGATGAGCACTCTTGGGCTCACAGACCCACGTGAGCTGTCTGGAGGGGAGAATGCAGCCTGCAGGCTAATTTCAGGATTGAGATTAGGACCCTGTCTTTACTTTCCAACCACATCAAGTTATTCTTAATGTAGCGACTACCACGCAGTGTCACCATTCTGACTTACTAAACTCTAAGATGCAGAGCTTCCTTCTCTGTCGTGTGTTACTTAGTGAAGCCAATTTTTTAGTACACAAATGTTCATCGCAGCTTTATTTGTAACCACTGTAAACTGGAAGCAACCCAATGTCCATCAACATGAGGAGAGAAATAAATCCCAAAGTCAGTTTTGTTTGACATGAAATATACTACTTGCAGTTTTCCCCCCCTCCAATAGCTTTCATTCAAAAATATTTACCATCATGCCCTAGATTAAACAAGGCATAAAGAAAATTAAAAATTATAAATAGGTTAATGTGTCCCTGTCCATTCATGTTAGAA
This sequence comes from Muntiacus reevesi, assembly GCF_963930625.1. Taxonomy (NCBI): domain Eukaryota; kingdom Metazoa; phylum Chordata; class Mammalia; order Artiodactyla; family Cervidae; genus Muntiacus; species Muntiacus reevesi. The sequence continues at coordinate 96,171,160 of NC_089254.1, read as the reverse complement.
AATAGTACTACCTGCTTCAGAATGTGTGTGTGTGTGTGTGTGTGTGTGTGTGTGTGTGTGTGTATGAGTGTAAATGGGGTTTCCTTGTTTACCTGTCACTTACTATCTCTCCTATAGGCCTCATTCTCTGCAATCCCCAGTGTCGTCGTCTGAACAGTGAGGCTGGTGATGCCTCGTACGCAGCATAATTATTGAATATATTCATTCCATTCCTGAATGGAATGATGAGTGTACCCTGTACACTGTAAGTGAGGTGAAGTGAAAGTCGCTCAGTTGTGTCTGACTCTTTGGAACCCCATGGGCTACAGAATTCTCCCCATGGATTCCATGGAAGTCTCCAGGCCAGAATACAGGAGTGGGTAGCCTTTCCCTTCTCCAGGTGATCTTCCCAACCCAGGGATCGAACCCAGGTCTCCCACATTGCAGGCAGATTCTTTTCCAGTTGAGCTACAAGGGAAGCCCAGGAATACTGGAGTGGGATGCCTATCCCTTCTCCAGGGAACCTTCCTGACCCAGGAATTGAACTGGGGTCTCCTGCATGGCAGGTGGATTCTTTACCAACTGAGCTGTGAGGGAAGCCCTCTAAAGTCTTATATAAATGCCGGAAATGGCTACTCTGCCACGGTGCTGAATTGTGCATGTGCATCTGTCATGGGGTGATGTGAAGACCTTGTGACTGTCTCAGGGCAGTTCGATTTCTTCATGATGGCCCTGGAGCTTTTGTCTGCTAAGGGTGCGTGTCATTGTGGAGATGTGCATGTGTGGGTTTGTGAGGGTCAGCCGGCTTTTTGTTTAGTTTTAAAATATAGCACAGGGCTTCCCTGGTGACTCAGTCTATAAAGAATCCATCTGCAATGCAAGAGACACGGGTTTGATCCCTGGGTGGGAAAGATCCTCTTGAGAAGGAAATGGCAACCCACTCCAATATTCTTGCCTGGGAAATCCCATGGACAGAGGAGCCTGGCGGGCTACAACCCATGGTGTTGCAAAGAGTCGGATATAATTTAGCAACTAAACCACCACCAAATATAAAACATATTTAATCAAAGTAATCCTGCAGCCATGAAATTAAAAGACACTTGCTCCTTGGAAGAAAAGTTATGATCAACCTAGACAGCATATTAAAAAGCAGAGACATTACTTTGCCAACAAAGTTCTGTGTAGTCAAAGCCTTGGTTTTTCCAGTAGTCATGTATGGATGTGAGAGTTGGACTGTAAAGAAAGCTGAGCGCCGAAGAGTTGATGCTTTTGAACTGTGGTGTTGGAGAAGGCTCTTGAGAGTCCCTCGGACTGCAGGCAGTTCCAACCAGTCCATCCTAAAGGAAATCAGTCCTTAATAATCATTGGAAGGACTGATGCTGAAGCTGAAACTCCAATCCTTTGGTCACCTGATGTGAAGAGCTGACTCATTTGAAAAGACCCTGATGCTGGGAAAGATTGAAGGCAGGAGAAGGGGATGACAGAGGACAAGATGGTTGGATGGCATCACCGACTCAATGAACATGAGTTTGAGTAAACTCAGGGAGTTGGTGATGGACAGGGAAGCCTGGCGTGCTGTAGTCCATGGGGTTGCAGAGTCAGACACGACTGAGTGACTGAACTGAACTGAATCCATAGCGTGGATTAATACGAGGCTCATAGTTAACTAGAACTGCAGGCTCTAACCTAGCCCAGCTGTTCCCTTCTCCCTCTCTGTCCTGTACTCTCATTTCCCCAAAGCTGCTGTGATACGTTAGATGTTTCCAGTGTAGTCTACATTTATGTTTTTAATAATATGCCACTGAGTACTGTTTTATAATTTTTCTCAACCGTTTTCCTACGAGAAGGTGGGGATTTAGTTCTCTTTTATCCCTTCTGCACATATACCTTCTTTAATCCTTCCGATTCATATCACAGTCTTATTTAAAGCGTTCATAAATGCTTGTATTATTGGCATTATAAATCTCATGCACAGCTGAGCCACCCAGTGTGCTAGTGAAGGCATTTTCTTTCTTACATTATTGGTGTCATTTAAAAAATTATTTTCTTATGAGCTTATTTCTCAATCTTTTAACAGAACCATAAATTCTCTATTACATTTAAATGTGTAAAGTAATATATCCATTTCATTATTTTTTCTTGTCAGCAGTCCTCCTGGACTGTTTGAGAGCACAGTCCCCATCTCTCTCTCTCTCTTTTTAAAATAATTTTCTTGATTTCTCATTGCTGTTTCTCATAGTTGCATCCCCTATTGTCTAGATTTCCTGGATTTCACATCATCTTCTTTGTTTTCTACCTTGTTTGGTGGAACACACAGCAATTTCAAGAACAGTAACACCGCATTCCTGGATGGGTTTTTTCCCAGGAACTTTCATCATATTTTTAGATGACTAAGTTAAAAAGTTTCCCAGGAAGTGGGATATATCCTGGGAAAGGGTACATAGGAGGGAGGTGTTTTGAGTCCCTTCATGTCTGGAAATATCTTTTTTCTACCTTCACACACAATTGAGAGTTTTTCATGGTATGGAGTTCTGGACTGGAAAGAATATTATCCCAGAATGGTATAGACATTTCCTTTTTGCTGCTCTACTTCCAAAATTGTAGTGGAGAAGGCCAGTTCCATTCTGATTCTCAACAACTTTGTGTTTTTATTTCTCTCTGGGTTAAACACTTTTTTTTCCCTCCTTGGATCCTGGTGGGCAACAGTCTGTGGGGTCACAAGAGTCAGACATGACTTACTGACTAAACCACCACCACCATCTACTGTTTAGAAATATCAGAACTATAGTGGTTTAGCACGGCACATTTATTTATGGTACTGGGGAATTTTTAGATCTCTTCAATCTGAAAATTTTGAGTTCTAAGAAATTTCCTGGTATTAGTTTTGAGAGTGGGAGAGAATATCTTCTTCCCTTCCATTCCACTGATTGCTTTTTTCTGGAATTGATATCATAAAGCTATTGTATCTGTGAAACTATTCCTGTTGTTTTCTTTTCTATTAAAGTTGTTTCTTCTCCTTTCTGGGGATTTTCCTCATTTATTTTCCATTTTTTAATTGGATTTTCACTGTTTTGTGATCTCATTTTAATTTCTAAAAGCTCTTGTCTTCTAGTGCTTGTTTTCCTGGCATTCCATTCTTGTTTTATGGCTTTAATATGTTCTTATATCTCTGATGACAGGGGATCTTCCTTATCCAGGGAATGAACCCATATCTCCTGCATTTCAGGTTTCCTACATTGCAGGTGAATTCTTTACCAGATTGAGCCACCAGGGAAGCCGTTAATGACATTTGTGGATGTTTTATTAACCCTAAAACAATTCTGTGTTCTTCAGATTTTTTTTTTCTATGTAATATCTTCTCTTCTTGTTGGAGACTTTATTCAAATGTCTGATTACCCACTCATATTGAAAAGAGCAAGCCCAAAGGCCGAAAGGAAGCACCATGTGGTTATGTTTGTAACTCGTTAGCTCATTCAACTCCACTGTGGAGTGACTGGTTGGGGATCTGGTTTGTTTTTCTGGGGAAACACTAAACATTAATATTTTCTGTTCAGTTTCCTCGGAGAAGAATGCTCCCCTTTCCTCTTCAGAGGTTGATGTCTGTTATTTCTCTGGGGCTAGAATTTTTCATATTCAGTGTACAGATTTTCCGTTGATCTCTTTGCTTGCAGTGGAGGGTCTCCTCCTCAAACCAAGTTGTGGTTGGTGTTTCTAGTTCATCTCTGGCTTAGCCTCTTTAGAAACTACATCTCCAGACTCCAGGCTGTGTGTGGCAAGAGGAGCCAGCAGGCTGGTTGAGATGGTACTCTCGTCTCTGAAAAGACTTTTAACCTCTTCTCGCACCCTCCTCTTCAGTGGGACTCGGTGCCTCCCATTCCTGCCCTTTTCTGGAGCTCTGCAGGGTGAATCCACCTCTTGATTGCTCCTTCCCCCTTCATTCACTTATTTCCCAGCCTTCTCTGCCCTGCCTACTCATGGTTACCTTTACCCATTTCACCCCAGCCCCTCAAATCTTGTTGTCATCCCTTTTGCTATCATCATGCCTTTTTCTTTTTTCTTGTTGACATTGTGTCTTTTATTTCTTTTACTTTCATTTCAGTGGGAAGTTTTAGACGGAGTTGGGATTAAGGTGTGTGCCCATCTTATCATGGAGACCTGAAAATTCTCGCTGTTTTTCTTTGGTAAGAGCAACATAAAATTGTCCTTACTGAAGAAATCAGTGTATTCCTTTAGAATTTTTGAACAGACCACAATGTCCTTAGTGCCTCTTGTTTCTAAAAGACTTTTAGGAGTTTCACAGGTGTTTCATCTCTCTTAACTTTCTCTGTGCTGGAGGAGGAATGGGTAATTTCACATCATTTTTCAAGCCTCCAAGCGGAAGAGGTACTCTTGTGACCTCTGTCTGGCATTCTGCGCAATACTGTTGCATTCATCAGCTCGCCATTTGCCTTGCAGCCGTCAACTAAAGTTTCAGTCTAGCCCTTCGATTGCCCCTCCCAACCTGGAAGGGAAGTCTTGAAAGGAAGAACCCGTCTGTCAATGCAGAAGACTCCATTTTGATCCCTTGGTTGGGAAGGAAATGGCAGCCCACTCCAGTATTCTTGACTGGTAAATCCCATGGACAGAGGAGCCTGGAGGGCTCCAGCGCATGGGGTTTTAAAGAGTTGGACACGACTGAGTGACTAAACAACCACCCAAGCTTGAACAGCTGGTTTCTGCCAGACACAAGGTTCCCGTCTGTCTTCCTTCTGTAGCCTGTCTTCCTTCTGTAGCCAGCTGCACTGGCTCTCTGGGAAGCTCTCAGACTTGTCATTCTCCTAGCAGCTCAGATGCCATTCTCCCCAAACACCCAGAGTTCATTTAGCACCAATGAAGTGCTCAGTCTGGGATTTCGGAAGACCCATCACTGGGGAGAGACTGTTGCTAATGAGGTGCAAATTGGCAAGGACTGTGGAGGGGCTGCTCTCTCTGGGCCAGGCCCCAGGGGAGGCTGGCTGTGGGCTGTGAAGCCTGATTCCCGGCCAGGGAGGCCCTTGCACAGTGCCTGGAGGCTGGTCTGAGCTCACACAGGCCCAGCCCCAGAGCTCCTGCCAGCTGGCTAATCTCTTGGCTGGGTTTCCTGGCTGGCTTTCCTTGCAAGTAGCAGAGGCCGTGCTCATTCTTGGGGCTTTCCCAGACGCTGGAGAGGGAGCCAAGAAGACCCGTGGTCCCCAGAGGTGCTGTCCTTGGGGTTGGTATGCTGGAAGGTTAAGGGGTTGGGGGTTTGGTTGTGGAGCCCTGGTTCTGGTAGGAACTGCTGAGAGATGGGTGAGTGTCTTTTCTTCCCGAGTATCTGCCCGGCAGCCTTGCTTGAAGACTCCCAAGAGCCCTTGTCAGCAGCTCTTCTTCTATGCTTCCAGAAGGTTCAGGCTTGTCTTTGCTGTTGTCATTTGCAAGTGTCCCCACCTGAGTGTGGCACAACAGTGGGTGGGAAACTATGCTCAGAACCAGAAAACTGTGTCCTGGTGGAGAGGACACAGGGAAGGTGGTGGATGCGGGATGTTGCCTAGATGCCAAACTGACCTTGCATCCCCTGGTCTGGGTGACCACATGTGACGGGCCCCTGATGTGGAATCCAAGGGTCCATTTGGGTGATCTTTAGCAAATTTCTTAAATTCTCCAACTTTCCATACCTTGCCTTTCTTTTCTTTTTTTCCTATTTCTCTTTACCTCATTTGTCATATTTTTTAAAGAGGTCCCTAAGTGCCAGCCTGGACACAGGGAGGATAAAAATGAATGAAATAGAGCCGCAATCTTCAAGGAATTCATCTTCCGGTGAAAGAAGACAGACTGCAAACAGCATAGTTGGGCCATAAAGAAAGCTGAGCGCTGAAGAATTGATGCTTTTGAACTGTGGTGTTGGAGAAGACTCTTGAGAGTCCCTTGGACTGCAAGGAGGTCAAACCAGTCATCGTAAAGGAAATCAGTCCTGAATATTCATTGGAAGGACTGATGCTGAAGCTGAAACTCCAATCCTTTGGCCACATGATGTGAAGAACTGACTCACTAGAAAGACACTGATGCTGGGAAAGATTGAAGGTAGGAGGTGAAGGGGATGACAGAGGATGAGGTGGTTGGATGGCATCACTGACTCAATGGATGTGAGTTTGAGTAAACTCTGGGAGTTGGTGATGGACAGGGAGGCCTGGTGTGCTGCAGTCGATGGGGTCCCAAAGAGTCGGACATGACTGAGCAATTGAACTGAACTGAGACAGCATAGAGTTCCATGATGAGAAATAAACTAGGTCAGAGGCATGTAAAAAGTGTCATGGGTGGATGGAAGAAGGGCTTCTGAAATGGTCAGAGAATGCTTTATAAGTGATGATGACATTCGAGCCAGTTACCAAAGCTTGATTGATGGAGATTTGAAAAAGTATGGTATGTTCTAGAAAAAGTTGGTTGTTTGTTGGTCCTCAGGTACAGGTGCAAAGTGGGCTGGCAAACTGGGCATCGGGAAGTAGATGGGGTCAGAGGGTGGAGGGTGCTGCTCCCCATAAGGTGAGCTTGAACTTCTCCTTAGTGGTGGTGGCGGTAGAGGTGGGCTTGGAGAACTGTGCTGATTCTCTCCTAGATGAGGAGGCTGGCCTAGATGGTTTTAGGATCCCTTGTCGTCTGAAATTCTTGGATTCTCTGTGTGGGCATGAAGATGTGGGTCTGGGAACACAGCTCTGTTGAGGAGTGTTATCTGGTGTAGCGTCTGTGAGTAGGTGTTTAAATGTGGGCTGGACTCAGTAGCTATATTAAGAGGTAATGTCAGGCGGGGCTTGGAGCACCAGGTCCTGAGTGAAGCTGGAGTTGAAATTTCCAAGTCTTATTTCAGCTTTTGATCAGGATTTATGAACCCAGATCAAGCACTTGACCTGTCTGTGTCTCAGAATTGCCACATGTAAAAGGGACATTTTCACTTTCGTGCAGCTGGGAGGGTTTTGTTTTTTGAAATAGTTTTATATGATAATGACTTGGCTGTGGGTTAGGACATTGGAGGGGAAAAATTTTATTTTAAAGCTTAGCATTTTTTCTAATTGAGTTATTAGCTGTCAACAAGTATAGAAACAAGTAACCTGTACATGAATTTTGTGTGATGCACTTGTGTTGAGTTTTTTCCTGAGTTTTGGAGGAGGAATCGGCTGAGAGTTGGGGATGACTTGAAAATGTATGCAAAACAACACTGCAGGATCTATCTTAGGGACGCACTTGGACAGCAAAGCCTTAGCCAAATGTTCCAGCCGGGCCATCTTAGGACGGCACTTGTGTTGATGACAGACACATCTCCAGACTTCCAAGTGTTAACTTATGCTTGTTAAACTTTGAAACCCCAGGGGATTATTGTTTTCTGGAACCACATGGCACTTTGACCAGACTCTGCAGCAGTTTCCAATCTCTGAGGTGCCTGTTTTGTGTTTGAGATGGATTTTCTTTTTTAATTTTTGTGTTGAGTTTTTAGCTCACTAGCCAAGTGATCCTCTCAAAATACTTTCCAGTTAGCTCATCTGTGTAATGGAAGGGGTAAAGGATTCCTAGGCGGTTCAGTTCATGGTTCAGTTTCTGATTCAGTTCTCATACTTTGAGACACTGTCACTGATCGCCTGATTGCTTAAGACAGGTGAAGCCAAGAAGGGTATTGGAATATGGAACGGCTGGTAAAGTGTGGATGTGGACACTCACTGTCACTACTCTTGCCTTCATACATGTGTACACGTCAGTTGTTAGCGAGGCTTGGACATGCACACATACAGGGGAGAAACCTGGTAGACATGACATCTTGAAGAGACTGGGCAAGAAAGAGATCAGAAGGTGCCTTTGCGTACTGGCCTCACTCAGACCTGGTGCTCAGATGCCTACATTCTTCAGCCTCTTCGCGATGAAACAGTCGGCTGGTACCTGCAGGTACCAGCTTTCCACTAGGCTTTCCAGGAGGAGTGAGGGTCATTATGAACCACAAACATCCTCACACCTGGCCTGTGAGGCCTTTATTGGGCACTCATAAAATTATGACCATAGTCTGTGACTATAGAACCATGTTGAGGGCGGGGGTGGGCGGAAATCACAATTTAACAACATATAGTATTTATTTTGTTCTATGCAAATGAATAAACTACCTAGTGGAAAGTCAGTTTTCTTGACTGTGAACTCTAACAAGTTATTTCTATTTATGTCACATATCATTTTTGGTATTCCTGGAGAGTTTTGTCTGTACGTATCTTGTTGGCTTCAAAATGATGGTAATCTTCTTGAGGACATAGCAATGAATTCATTCAGCAGATGTTTCTTAAACACCTGGGGTGTGTCAAGCAACTAGTGTGTGTTTTAGGCACCAAACAGAGATGAATAAGATCCATACCCTTACCATGAGAATCTCACAAAGAGACTGATAAACAGACAGACAGTTACAATATATGTGTTGGTTATTAAAAGATGAGAAGGAAATTATTCAATTAAAGAGGGGTGGGAAGGGTCTTCCATAAAGGTCAAGAAGTCAATACAAGCAAAGATGGAGCTGTGGGAAATGATTGTATTGGAGCACCAGGTCCTGAGTGAAACTGGAGTTGAAATTTCCAAGTCTTATTTCAGCTTTTGATCAGGATTTATGAACCCAGATCAAGCACTTGACCTGTCTGTGTCTCAGAATTGCCACATGTAAAAGGGACATTTTCACTTCTGTGCAGCTGGGAGGGTTTTGTTTTTTGAAATTAAAAGTGAATTGAGAATACTGGACTATAAAACAATAGATTGGGTCAAAAAATGAGACCAGGATGGTAACCATGTTGTCATTGTATTTCAGTGTTTTTCAGTGAGGGTGGTCATGTCTTGACTTTGGAGATGCTGCTGGCATCAAATGGTTTGAGGTCAGGGATGCTGAGGAATGTCCTATGGTGCGCAGGACAGCCCCTCACAGCAGATAATTCCCTCGTCTAGAATATTAGGGGTGTCACAGTTGAGAAACCATGCTCCTGATCTTTCCACCATGTCTGGGTTGAATCATTCAAGTCTTAGCTCAAAAGTTCTTTCTTCAATGGCTGTGCTACCCACCCCATCTGTCACAGAAATGTTTGCCTCTTCTTCCCTGTCACTCCCTGTTACATAACCCTATTTTAATTCCTTTGTGCCTTTTGATGCCATCTGATATCACATTATGTATTTTTTTCACTATCTGTCTCTCCTCCCTAAAATATGAACACCATGAGGTCTTTGATTTGTTGGCTGTTATTTCCCTAAAGCCTAGCATAGCGCAGGGCACATAGGCAAATGCTTGGAAAAATTTGATATCTGGAAGTTCTGGGTGGAGGAGGGCTGCATGTTGGATACAGATTCTGTGGTGCTGGAAGAATAAGACTAGGGAACATTTATTTTTACTGTGTCTACCAGGCACTGTTCTAAGTATTTTACACACATCAGCTCATTTATCCCCTAACAACCTCAGGAGGTAGGCATCATGATTATTTTCATTCTACACATGAGAAAACTAAGAGAGGTTAACTATTTCCCTGAGATTATGCATCTAGCAAGTGGCAATACTAAGGTGGTGTAATACCTCTTGTTTATTTGCACATGTATGTGCATTATGGTTTTTAGTCTGGGTTTTTGCTGTGGGGGGTAGATAGGGGACTTGTGATTGGATTTAAGAAGTTTCAAACAATGTGCCCTAAATCAGAGATGCCAGGTTGGATAGAAATCAGGGAGTGGGGTAGTTGGTGGACATAAAAGATTTAATAGTGAAAAAATTGGAGTCTTACCAGGGATGGAGTGTGCTGTCCTAGTGAGGGTGTCTAATGACCCAGAGAGATCAAAGCTGAGGACCAGGATGCTCTGACTTAAGGGAGCACTTTGGTTTGGAGGGAGACACAAGTGGCCCTGGCCTGCAAGGCGTCCTTTGGGTCGTGTCCCCTGTGGTGGTGGTGGAGGTACTTCTTTCTGATTGTAAGGCTGCTCACCCTCACACCTCCCGTCCTGGTGGCTCTGGCGCTCCCAACTCTTGTCTAACTTGAGTTTCCAGAAGCTGGAAAATCACACCACAGGCTCTTTTTCTAGTTCCTGTCCAAACAATCCAACCTATGCTTTGCGGGAGCCCTGACCTGCCCCCCACAGATATCATGGCTGGCCTCGTGTAGCCAGGCTGGGGTGCCAGGTGGTTCCACTGTCAACCTGGAAACGAGGGAGGGAGACGACTACCCGGTTTCCTTCTCTCTCTTCTTTCTTTCCCAGTGGTGGAACTCTGCATGGAGTGCTGGAGCTTAAGGAGTCTGAAGTACACACACCTTATGGACGAAACGGGGGAGGATCTCTAGGTTTTGAATACACCTCACCACTTGTGGGGAGGACCATGGGAGGACCAATGGGGGCAGAGCATGTTGGGTTCTGAGCTTATGGTTTCTTCACATGCAGTTGGATTTCCTGACACTGGAGAGCACTTTTAGGTTATGAGGAGTGGGGTGGGGGTGGGGTTGCTGTGCTTGTATCACTGGGGGTTGGTGGGGTTGAAATAGAAAGAGCTTCAGTTCAGTTCAGTCATTCAGTTGTGTCCGACTCTTTGAGACCACCTGGACTGTATCACACCAGGGTTCCCTGTCCATCACCAACTCCTGGAGCCTGCTCAAACTTAACATCTATTGAGCCAGTGAAACCATCCAATCATCTCATCCTCTGTCATCCCCGTCTCCTCCTGCCTTCAATCTTTCCCAGCATCAGGGTCTTTTTCAGTGAATCAGTTCTTCACATCAGGTGGCCAAAGTATTGGAGCTTCAGCTTCAGTATCAGTCCTTCCAAATAATATTCAGGAGTGATTTCCTTTAGGATTGACTGGTTTGATCTCCTTGCAGTCCAAGGGTCTCTCAAGAGTCTTCTCCAACACCACAGTTCAGAAAGAGTTTGGGGACCTGTTGTTGTAGGCTTTAGTTTCCTCTACATTCAGCACAGGATGGTTCCAGTTGGGGCAGTATGTAGATGCAGGTAATAGCAGAGTGCTTGGGTTACCATATTAGGCTGGAACCCAGAAAGAAGTGGTCTTGATTTTTTTTTTTCTTCCATAGTAGGGACTTGGTACTCTTGTCCATGTTGAGTTTCCAGAAGCTGGAGCTGGCATGGGATTGGCTGGAACTGATGTCTAGCACAAGAGGATGCTAATGTAGGAGAGGCTTCTAGTTTGAGTTGCAGGTGAAGCTGTGTCTGGACGTAATGACTTGAGTCCAATTGAGTTTGTGAAACAGAGGTTGGAAGAGTAGAGTTGGGAAGGAAAGACTGGCTAGGTCTCATGAGAAAATTATGCTGAGCGAGAGGACCTTCATGGGGGAAGCCATGGGCCCTGGAGGCTGATGCTTAGAGCAAGAGCCAGTGCTGAAAGTGGAGGACTTGTTGCCATCTTATGATGAAGAACAGGGAAGCCTGGTGTTCTGCAGTCCATGGGGTCACAAAGAGTCAGACATGACTGAGTGACTGAACAACAAATGGATTGATACTGACAGGTTTTAGATAAGGGAGTGAATTTCTCAGGCTTGTCTTTTTAATTAGACTATTCAAATGACTGCACAGAATATGGGTCAATAGAGACTCTTATGCTAGTCTAGGTGCAAGAAAAATGGGCAAGGCAGAGTTAGGAGATGGAAATCTTTAGGATTTAAAATTAAGAGGACTTAATGATTGAGTCTGATTTTTTGGGAATGAATAACAAATCAAGGATGACTTCTGTGTTTCACATTCGGTTGGTTAGTGGAACTAGCATGTCAGATAAAGAATAGAAGATGATGAGCTCCACTGGATGGGAAATGATGACTTTTCAGTCTTATTGCATACGAGATAATGTGAGCCATCAGGACGCCAAAAGCCAATGTGAAAGGGACTCTGATATTCAAGGGAGTGGTCCAGGCTGGATGTGTAGACTGTACAGTGGGAACAGAAATCATGAGAGCAAACAGGATAATCGACAGATAATCTGTAGGATAAGAAAAAAAAGAGGACACAAGGGAGACTGAAGTCACATCCCATATGAAGTCCCATAAGAAGGAGTAGAGTTATCTTTCAAGGTCTGTGTTCGATGTGTGCTTCTGTCTGAAGTCATTCTGTTGTAGAATTACTTCTTTCTCACTCTGGTCCTCTAGTTGTTGCTGTTGTTTAGTTGCTAAGTCATGTCTGACTCTGTGACCCCGTGGACTATAGACTCCTCGGTCCGTGGGATTTACCAGGCAAGAATACTGGAGTGGGTTGCCATTTCCTTCTGGTCCTCTAGTATTTTTAATTTTTGATGTGGTACGTGGTGTTACAGAGGCAACAGTTGATAGCTCGTGCTATGACGGCCAGGCAAGCCATAAGCTTCTTTGGCCGAGATCCTCACTTCTTTTCGCATCCGTGTCCATAGTGTGAACTTCAGTGGCTGATATATTGCAGGATTTCAATAAACAGATGGTATTGAATACATGAATTAGAAAATATTTATTGAAAGAAATAATGTACCATTTTGTTAGAGAAATTGCTTTTAACCCATGTCAGAGGGCGAAGACATTTGTAGACCATTGGTTTTCTTCTCTATTTCACAATAGACTGGATCCCTTGACTTCTTAAGCAAACAAGTTCACTTATTTCTGAAAGTGAGCACTTATATTGGTGCCATAGCCACCTGCAGAAGCTGGACCCATAACTTGAGAAAATATTTGCAAATAATACAACTAACAAGCGATGAATCTCTAAAATATACAGACAGCTCATGAACTTCAATATAAAAACAGAACAACCCAATTAATAAATGGGCAGAAAACCTAAGCAGACGTTTCTCCAAAGAATACATACAGATGGCCAACAAGCACATGAAAAGCTGCTCAACATCACTCATTATTAGAGAAATGCAAGTGAGAACTGCAATGAGGTATCACCTCACACCCGTCAGAATGGCCATAACAAAAAGTCTATAAACAATAAATACTGGAGAGGTGGTGAAGGAGAGGGAGCCCTCTTACACTGTTGATGGGAATGTAAATTGGTACAGATGCTATGGAGAACAGTATGGAGGTTCATTAAAAACTAAAAATAGAACTACCACATGGTCCAGCAATCCTGCTCCTGGGCATATACTCAGAGAAAAAACATAATTTGAAAAGATACATATACTCCTGTGTTTGTAGCAGTACTATTCACAACAGCCAAGACATGGAAACAGCCTAAAGGTCCATTGACAGAGAATGATAAAGCAATTGTGACCCATATATACAGTGGAAAATTACTCAGCCATAAAAAGAGTGAAATAATGCCATCTGCAGCAACATGGATGGACCTAGAGATTATCCTACTAAGTCAGACAAAGGCAGATATCATATGATATCACTTACATGTATACTCTAAAAAAAAAGAAGATACGGATGAACTTCTTAAAAGTAGACCCACAGACCTAGAAAACAAACTTACAGTTTCCAAGGGGGAAGTTGGAGGGAGAGATACATTAGGAGGTTGCTGGGGGTGGGGAAAGCTGGACCAGTAACTCAAACAATGTGATTTCCTAAGAGGGTCAGCTGTATGGACTTCACCTGGGGTGTCTGTGGTGGGGACGGCTCTTGCCTTCTCTTTGCTCTCAAGTGCACACACACAGATCCTCGTGTCTGTGCTGCCAGGGAGAAAAAGGAGGATGACTCTTTGAAAGACTAAGGGAAAGAAATGCATATTTTATAGATAGCCAACAAAAGTCATAAAACAATTCTACTTTTATGAATGGAAAGCCAGTGTTATTTACTGCTGTTTTTCAGCGGGAGGCAAAAAGAGAGCAAATCTTTTGGATAATTATTGATATATCCATGTTTGCAGTGGAATTCGAGATTGCAAAGGAGAAGCTCCATTGTCCAAACTTGGAGACATCTTGAATAACCCAGAGACAGGAAACTACTGCCCAAGGATTTTCAGTTTATAGACCTGTCTGACCTAAAACCAGTGTGCCGTTTGTTTTTAAGTGTAAGTGACATATTCACATAGTTCGTCCTACCTCTGGACTATTTGTGGGCTCAGGATTTTCTCTATACTTGTTCTGTAGGGAGTTTTACACTACTGAATAATGCTTAGGCCAGTGCATTTCTTATCTAATTCCAGGCCTTCGTTATGGGTCAGGTTGCTTGGAGCAGCTCAGATTCACATAGCCAGAGAAGCTGGAAGCTATCCAGTGTTCAAGAGTGTGAGAAACTCACCCCTTCTAAGAGGGATGAAGTTGGTGATGGAATTTGAATGCTCCTTCGTAATTTCCCTCCTTTGTAAGAACAGTTGAAGGTGTTCCATTCCATTGCGGAGAGTTTTTCTTAACCCTTGAGCTGAGAGTCTTACTAGAAAAGACCTCGTAATGGCTTTTGTGAGTGAGGGTCATTGTGCTCCGCTGGTAGCTCCTTGTCCTTCTTTGTCTTCATCCCACGCGGAGAGCTTTAAAAAAGGAGGATTGAAAGGACAGACCGTTGATCAATACAGGTAGCCAGAGCTGCCCTTTGGGGTTTAATAATGTGCGCTGCACTATTTTTGTGTTTAGCACAAATCCATTTTGCCTCATTATTAACATGTTTTTCCCTTGGGCTTTCACTTCAGAGATTATTTCAAGAAAAATTATATCCAGGTATTAGCCTCATTTGCCCATATTGCACTCAATAACGATTAGAGTTATTAACTGTCTTGAACCAAGAAGTTGCATTTGGCCAGCATTAAATGCACAGCGTGAAACGCTAAGATTCAGTTTGGAGAAAAATGACTACATTGGAGTGGGTTAGAATCTTGCCAAAAATGCATTTTTTCCATCTGTCTCATGGTAAGAGCTATCATACCAGCTTTCGTACTGATTTGAAATTTATAGCTAAGACTTTCCACCATCTTTGCAAAGTGGTCTGGAACTGGGGAGTGCAATAAACAGGTTGAGTCCTTGGGAGCAGTCCTTAAGGTGGAAGATGAAGTTGAGTGGAGGTTCGTTTCTTTCTGCTTCAGTTCCTTGAATGGTAGACATCCTTGGTGTCTCATGAAGTCAGCATCAGCACACTCAACACCTGAGGCTGTGGTTCCCAAAGTGTTGACATCCGCAGCCCTGCAAGCCCCAATCTGACATGACACAGAGTGACAATCATGGTCCCTTTTGTCCCTTCCCCTGACCTGAATCTGCCCTGGGAATATGAGCACTGGGTTCATCCTTATTCACTCACTCTAATACATACAAAGAAGACTTTAAGTTTGCCGAAGCCAAATAAGAAATCAAAGACCAAGTTAGGATTGGTTTTCAGCTTTTTCTCTCTGATTTGGGCCCCTGGGCAGTTGCTCTGTATTTTCTGGGTGCTCCTGATAGAACTCTCTTCTGTTTGTCTTGGCATTGATGATGAGATCCGTGAACTGGCATAGTCACTCATGAGCTCTGTAGATGGTCTGCCCAAGTCTCTGTTCTTATGTGGATGGTGCCTATCCTATCAGCACCATCCTCGGCCTATTTAGTTTGCTTAAAAAGAGGGGCTCCTTTCCTTCGGATTGCTTGTTGAGTTGTGTCCCTTGCATGCCTCCCCAGAGCCATTGTTTGAGGCCTTGTCTTGAATTCTTTACATTTCTCACAACTCACATTGTTGACTGATCTCACAATTGTACTTGCCTGCTTCAATTCATCATGCATCAATGACTTGGGAGGCTGCAGCCTTTCTTGTTACACACATAATGCATCCTGCATTGTTAATGCCTCAAATATGACTGTGCACTTAATTAATATCACACAGGGCAGTGTGACTTATTGGGTGGCACAAAGGCTTTAAGATGAGGCTTCTTGGGTTTAAGTGTTGACTCTACCCCTTCCTAGATCTGTGGAGTTAGGCCAGTTATTTAAGCTCTCTTGACCTCAGTCTCCTTATCTGTAAAATGAGTGTGTTAGTAGAATCTGCCACATAGGGTTATTGTGAGTGAGGATTAAATGAATTAATGAACACAAAGGGCTTGGAATGGTGTCTTTTGTTATTTATTTTATTTTTATTTTTAGTTGGAGGATAGTTGCTTTACGATGTTGTGTTGATTTTGAAATGGTGCCTTTCACACATTATGGTATCAAATTTTAGTTATGATGATCATGCTAGGGGCTCAGTATCATGACCTTGAAACTGAAAGAGTAGGGTTTCTTCAGTAGTCATTTTCATTTGGCACTTTACTGTCTTTAAGACTCCAGGGAAATATATGTGAAATTGCTTGAGAGGTTGGGAATAACCTTTGCTACAGTTAAATGCCTCTTGGCTTTATAGGATATAGAACCTGGGTGATGATGATGATAGCCAGCATTTATTGAGTGCCTATGAGGTGCCAGACCTAATTTTACTTATTCTTCATAAAAATTATATGATGGCAGGCTTATCTCCATTTTACAGTTAGGCTGAAACTGTGACATAAATGGCAACTCGAAGACTTGGAGCTGGGTTGGTTTCCAGACCCATCTGCCCAGAGCCTGGACTATTTATCATTATTATAAGCTGTCTCTTTTACAACAACTGACTGATTCTTTTGCCAAGGAGAAACCTTGGGGAATGGGAAGTAAAGAGGATTTTCCTGGGATCTACCATTATGAGATACTGGACCTTGAGCAAGTCACTCAGCTTGCTTGAAGTTCACAGTTTTCATCTGTAAACTAAACCATGACAGCTACTGCACAGGATGTTGGGAGAGATTCAGAATGAAGTAAAATCTGTAACAAAGCAAGCCTAGAGAGATACTTTGAGAGTTGCTCCCTACCTGGCTTGGCCAGAGCAATCAGGAATGATGTAGATTTCCATTTTTTAATATGTGTTTAACATGTAATGAAGGAGGGACCATTCATTCTGAGATTAGGCTGCTTTTCTCTTTACTATGCAACCAGAGTTTAATCACTTTTAACCAGTGTGACTTGGTCCAAACCGGTGTATATGTCCTTCTTGTCCTGCACAGTCTGATTGATCTGAAAGAGTGCATCATAGTCTTCTTACTGAGTCTCAGTTTATCCCAATGTCAAAGGGGTTTACATGGCAGATTTTGGTTCTTCCCAATAAGCTTTGCAAAATACTGGCACTTCATGGTCTTTCTAACACAGTAGTTTGTGCTTATTTTCTTCTGAGTTTGGTCAAGAGATTATTTTGGGGGGACGTTGTCTTCTGCAGGCTGTGATTATGGGTGGGAACATGGGAGGAGGTATATAAAATCCTTTTAGTCAGTTCTTGGTCAGAATGGTGCTTAGAATGGATCTCATCATTTGAGAAACCCCATAACTCTTCCAGTGTAATCCCATTAAGGAGCCTCCTGACAGCAGTAGGTAAGGAGTAGCTCAGGGGTGTTACTGTTTAATCACTTTAAGCTCAATTGCATGTGTTATTAGATCCCCCTTCTTTATCACTTCATCTTTGGGTAGCACACCATTGCTTCAGGAGCAGAATTCAGGAACAATTTTAGTTTATCTACTGAAAATAATCATGTTAGACTGCCTGATCAAGGCTGATGCATGAGCTCAATCTCTGGGCTCATGGTGAGTTAAAGCAGGGCCCGCTCTACCATATGTCTCTGGTGGCCACTGGTGCTGTTCTCCAAATATTCCTGCTCTTCCCACTTAGGGAGTGTGGTTGGTTGTAATTCCTGGATCCCTCTTATTTGAGTGACTAGTTCTGGACATATGTTGCTATTCAAAGTGAAGCATGCCACTTTCCGGTTGGAATGTTTATCATCTTTCAGGGATGTCTTTTTCTTCTGCCATAGTTACTGGCAACATTCCCCATCATCAGCTTGGGTCCCAGGGACTGCTGGCCAGCCCTGTATAGACAGACAATGTGGGCTAGAGATAAATTGTTGTTATTTTAACAAATGAGGCACTGCTTATGTGTCTGCAGTGTATCCTCCTCCCTCCCAGCTAATGCAATGATCCAGGTCCAGGACTTGCACTTTGGGTGACCAGTCAAGATGAAACCTTGAGGGCACTTGTTTTCTTTGTTTTAACTTTATTATAAAGTCTGTCTAACAGTCTGAGAAAATGTAAGGCTTTAATAATAAATGTTTTAGAGGGGGCAATAAAACTTGTTTAGTAGCTTCAAAGTCTAGTTTCTCTTCTTTTTTCCTTAATTTTTTTTCCTCCTCTATTTTCTTCTTGCTGAAGCCCTTAATGTTTTGCTTGGTGCATTGTGTCCACTCAAAAAATGACTGATGAGTGAATTTTATATAAATCCAATAATTTGAAGGGAACTTGCCATTAGCTTTATAGAAATATTTTTACTCTCTCTGAACTCAGTGTTGCCAATTATTCTTTTATTTCAACGCTAAGTCCTACTGTTTTCCATCATCATCAGGGCTCCCCAGTGAGAGATAGTCCCTGCCCCCCTTATCAGCGGCTGCAGTGTGGTCACTGGGAGAGCACCATAGGGCCCCCAGCAAACCCAGGAAATGCCTGGGACTCTTGCTGGTGCATGCAGGAGATCTTTTTATCCCTGCATCGTTTTTGGCCAGGGCCATAATAGCATCTAACTGCTGCTGGCTCTGAAAAATTTTTTCACTTTCTTTTTTTTTCAAACTTAGGTGGTTTCAAATAAATTGTAATTTTTCTGACCCTGGAGACTCTCCCCATTTCTAAACTTCAACCCTTCAGGACATGCCTAAGATATCTCTCATCATTATTAAGTGCTGAAAGGGCAAGGGGCAGGATTTAGGACAGCCTGAGACTTCAGTTTGATACCTGTTGACAAAATAGCCATCTTTGTAACTCTAAGCCCATATCCTACCCAGTTAGACATCTCTTTTGAAACGATTTCTTCTCTTCATTCCTCCAGACATTGCTTCCGATCAAGCTCTTAAATCTGTGATTATACCATTAAATTAGAACAGTGCCTGGGACATCAATAAGAATCTGCTATTACTATCTTTATTATTGCTATTTTGGCAGCTTCATGTTCTCTCTGCCTCTACATTTTCTCCACTCCGATCCGTACTCTGCATCTTTTGAAAAGAGATTCAATCCTGTCATTTCCCCATTTCCAAAGCCTTCTTTCTCCATGGCCCAGGAGATAAAGCCCTCAATTCTGAGACCATAGCCCCTCCTCTGCCGTGGTTTCCCTTCATGTTCGCAGTATCTGATCCACTCATGGCGCTTGCCAAACTCCCATTCCCAAATTCGCTTCCTTGGAAAATTCTGATAAGCTGATGAGTGATGGGGAAGGGAGACAACACACTCCTGGGGTGGGGATGTGCAGTTTAAGAAAGGTCGCCCGGCGATTGAGAGGCTACTTCTTCCCACCTAGTCATCCCCTTCTTCCCAGGAGAGATTCACCACCGTCATTTCCTCTCTCCCACCATACCACCATGTGCAGTGTGGGTTCCAGACACCCCAGACTTCCTGGGCTTCCTCAGCCCTTCCTCACCCTGTTATAGCCTCCTGCTTTTCATACATGCATTCCCATCCCCTTTTCTACCCTTCCTTCTTTCTCTGCTTGAGTCTGTGTTTTTTAAGACTTAGTTTAAAAGTCAGTTCTTAGGCCTTTTCCAGCATTCCCAACTGGCTCGCTGTCTTCCTGTGGCATGTTGCATTGATCTGTATTATTACTGTAGTTATTATTTGTTGAAGTATAGTTGATTTACAATGTTGTGTTAGTTTCTGGTGTATAGCAAAGTGATTCAGTTGTATATATTCTTTTCCATTACAGGTTATCACAAGATATTGAATATAGTTCCCTGTGCTATGCAGAGGACCTTGTTTATCTCTTTTATATATAGTAGTGTGACTCGATGGACATGAGTCTGAGTAAACTCTGGGAGTTGGTGATGGACAGGGAGGCCTGGCGTGCTGCAGGCCATGGGGTCACAGAGAGCCAGACACGACTGAGCAACTGAACTGAACTGAACTGAACTGAATGTGTATCTGCTAATCGCAAACTCCTAATGTATCCCTACCAACCCCTCACCCCTGCCAGCTTTCCCACTCGGTAACCATAGGTTTGTTTTCTATGTCTGTGAGTCTGTTTCTGTTTTGTAACAATATTCATTTGTATCCTTTTTAAAATTTCACCTGTAAGTGTTGTCATATGATCTTTGTCTTTCTCTGTCTGACTTCGCTTAGATAATCTCTAGGTTCATCCCCGTTGCTGCAAATGGTGCTATTCCATCCTTTCTCATGGCGCAGTAGCATTCCATTGTGTATCTATACTGTGTCTGCCTTAAGCATTCATCTGTCAGTGGACATTTAAGTTGCTTCCATGTCTTGGCCATTGTGAATAGCGCTGCCATGAACTTAGGGGTACATGTATCTTTTTGAATTAAAGTTTTCTCCAGATATATGCCCAGGAATGGGATTATTAGGTCATATGGTAACTATGTTAGTTTTTAAAGGAACTTTCATGCTGTTTTCTCTAGTGGCGGCACCAATTTACATTCCCATCAACAGTGTGGGAGAGTTCCCTTTTCTCCACACCCTCTCCAGCATTTATTGTATGTAGACTTTTTGATGTTGGTCATTCTGACCAACATCAATCAGAGGGGTGAGGTGATACCTCATTGTAGTTTGGATTTGCATTTCTCTAATAATTAGCAATGTTGAGCATCTTTTTGTGTGCCTTCTGGTCAACTGCATGTCTTCCCTGGAGAAATGTCTGTTAGGTTTTCTGCCCACTTTTGATTGGGTGGTTTGGGTTTTTTTTTTTATTGAGCTGTATGAGCTGTTTTCTATCCTGGAAATTAAACCCTTGTCAGTCTTACCATTTGTGAATATTTTCTTCTAGTCTGTAGGTTGTCTTCATTTTGCTTATGGTTTCCTTTGCTGTACAAAAGCTTCGAAGTTTGATTAGGTCCCATTTATTTATTTTTGCTCTTATTTCTGTTGCCTTTAGACCTGTATTATTGTGCTTGCCATATTGCAGCCTCATTACTTGTGCCTGAAACTGCCTGGAGAACAGGAGAGTGTTTTGTTCTCCAATCTTATACTAGGTTTTAAGTGTGTTTTGGTACCTAGGAGACACTTAATGAGAGGCAGCACTCTGTTGACCTATGGGCTTTGGAGTGTTCCTCTTAGGATCCTTGTGACATTAAATGAGATCATGTAAAGGGCACTTTGCTCAGTGGCTTGACTCTAAGTGCTTAAGAAATGGCACCTATTATTTTTTGAAATAAATATTAGTGATTAATTTGGGTATATGTTTCTTTCACCCACATGCCGGATTGTTTCATATTCATGTCCATACCAGGCTGCATCGATTTCTCACTCAGAGACTTTATTAACCAGCCAGCATTTACTGAGCAAATGTTAGTAACTGTGGACATATATACTACTATGTCGTCCTTGCTCTCAAGGAGATTGCAACTGAATACCATCAACATCCACGCACATGCATGTAAAACAGCAGTGAGATAGTCCTAGGCAGAAAGCTTAATTGGCTGTGTAATAGCAGTCTGGTCTGCAAGCGAAATGGGAGTGAATGGGATTTAGCGAGGCCCAGGAGATGAGATTCACTTCTTGGGGAACCACATTCACATATACACACTCACAGTTACCGTTTAGGAAAAATGGTGGCAAGAGGGTGTATGACTTGATGAGTAGAGGAAACACGGTTGAGTGTACAGGTGGGTGGGTGAGAGTGGGGGTCGGTGTGAGTGGCAGGGTTGTTCTACTCAAAGTGTGTCCACATGAGTAGCAACAGCACCATCTGCTAAAAGTGCAGAGTCTCAGGCCAGGTCCCTGGCCTGCTGAATTAGAATCTGTGCTTTAAAAGGGTCTTCAGGGTCACGAGTGGGGAACGGTTGAGAGGCACTAGCCTAGAGGATTCTTGGGGACTTCACTTTCACGATGACTCACTTAGGCCTCTCCTGTGAGCCGCCAGATCATTCCAGGGGGTCCATCAATCCATCTGCACTTCCAATAGAGTCTGAAAACTGCATAAACAGTGTAGCTCATGCATAAATGTAGTATTTCTTTGTTCCAAATGTACCTAGATGCTATTATGACAAAATACAGGATTCATTTGGAAGGGTTACTGATTCCTAGTAGCTTTTTTCATCATTATGTATTTCTTCAGGCATCTAAACCTGAAAGCAAAGAGCTCTTCAGTGAGGGTTTGGAACATTTTATATTAAAAGGAAGTCCTAGTATTTGCAAACCAGCATTTGGCAATAATATACTTTTAGTATTGCATGATGCACAATATTTTGGGTCTTCACAGATAGGATCAAAAAGTGAAATGCATCTCTTTTAAACTGAACAAATCACCTGGCACAGAACAAGCTATTCCAGGGACCCGGGGTTTAGAGGTTCGGTGTGGTTCTTACATTGTGCCTTGTACGGTATGAGCATCGTCTCCCCTAGGACTTGTAGGTTAGGGGAAGCTAGTACTTGTAGCCCTATTTGTTCCCTTTTCCCACATCCCTCTGCAAATAGGCTGCTGGTGATGATTGATGTGTGGGGTGGAAATTGAACCCTGTGGTGATTTTATACGGTTTTTATTCCAGTGCTTGGCCCCTGCTGGGTTCCTGACTTGGATGAAGTCATGCCTGGTGAGGAGGAAGGCAGACAAGAAGCCTAGCTCTGTTACTCGTCCCAGTCTTGGGCACAGAAGCAAAGGTCCAGTGCCTGGTTCCTCCTGGTCTAGTGTAGCAGTGTCTTTGGAATCAGCTAGGTCTGGATTCCAATCCTGTCTCCATCACTTTGGGCTGGTTGCCTAACCTCTCTAGGACTTGGTTTCTTCATTTGCAAATGGGGGGACAATAACCCCTGACTATTGCAATGCTGAGAATAAAATGCAGGTTGCAAGTCACTGGGCATACGCTCCCCATCAGTGAGAGCCCCCTTGGCTGTTGTCCCCAGTGTCACTGTTGTCCATCACCTGTTTTTCAGTTGAGGAGCTTCATCTGTAAATCAGAGTGCTGAAGAAGGGGCGTTCAAGGTGGGTGGTAAAGGGAGGCAGCACCATTGTTCTTGCTCACGTGTGGTTCATCATAGATGAGGTCGAGAAGAGGAAGCGAAATCCCCTGTCTTCTTGCTCTCACTCAATTCAAGTGCTGCCTGTGTTATCATTTAGCATCACAGAAATTAGCTTATGCTTTGTTTATCTCCCTCCAACTCAGGGTCCCCGTTCTGATGTTGACCCAACCTTGGCTGACCTGTGGGAACGCCAATGAGTCCCTCCAACCTTTCTTAGCCTAAGGTTTCTTATCTTTAAATTGAGAGCATCAATCTTTGTGATCTGGAAGGTGTTTCCAATTATACAATTCTATGAGATTTGGCCCATCTGAGAGCAAGTGGAACGAATTATGAAGGGCGGAGGGGGGAGGGCTCAGAGGAGAAACACTGAAGACAGGAGGAAGAATAGATGTAAATCATTTCAGTTTTTGAACTCAGAAGAACTTAGAGCAGGTGCTTGGATCCATCTGCCTGGTTGCCTGCTTATGCATTCCCCTTGCTTAACCTTGAAGAACGTGGTTTTTTTCCGTTGTTTCTAGTAGGGACAGTATTGTATGGCCACAAATCATTGTCTCACATCTGCTGAGGAATCAACCACAGCTGCTTTTCTTTGGAACCTTAGCCAGGAAGCTCTCAAAGCAGCAGGTTGTCTCAGCAGAAATTCATGATGACTCTGGGTGGCTGCCTTTTGGGCCAGGGGCCTGTTTTGCCCACCCCGCTGGACACCACAGGGATGATAGACACTTTCTCTCCATTCAGACCCTCGCCAGGAGTGGCACCGGAGATTGTCAGGCAAGGAAGGGAGAATGCTGTCACACTCCATAGGGATGTCAGAACCCGACGTGAGTCAGCGTTTGCTTCCCCCAAGCACAGCTGAAAGACAAAGAAGCAGACTTCCTAGAGACGTACACAAGCCAGCACCTATTATGTTAAAAAACATAAATAAAACAAGAGAGAAGGCATACAGAGTGAAATTATCTTTGTGAAACATCTTGGCAAAATAGCACTCGATACACATTAGTACAATAGTGGAGTCATCCGTGTGTGTCAACCTGTAGTTTTTAATGACAGGGATGTGTAAACAAGTAGGTAATATACAGCCCAGGTGCTTCTGGGGTTTTTATTAACTTACTCTCTTTGAGAATGAGTTGGTGGAAACACAGCTGAGATTTAGAGAACAAGTTATGTAAGTTGAACACAGAAAAGGAGACATGGATGAGGGTTTGAATAGTCAGCTCCACAAGCCTACAAAGTAAGATTAGACTAAACAGACAGGCATTTTGCTTTGCCCCCAAGGGATAAACATCATTTTCCATTTCTTTTGGTGGATAGGCAAAGCCTTGCTGTGAATAATTTTTTAATGCATGATTCTTTAAGAAAAATACACCTCATTTCCTCTCCTTCTTATATCCACCCAAGCCGTTAATCCAGGAGATTTTGTTGTTATTGTTGCTCAGTTGCTAAGTTGCGTCTGACACTCTGCAACCCCATGGACTGCAGCACGCCAGGCTTCCCTGTCCTTCAGTATCTCCCAGAGTTCACACAAACTCATGTTCATTGAGTCAGTGATGCCACCCAATCATGTCATCCTCTATCACCCCCTTCTCCTCCCACTCTCAGTTTTTCCCAGCATCAGGTTCTTTTCCAATGAGTCATCTCTTCATATCAGGTGACCAAAGTATTGGAGCTTCAGCTTCAGCATCAGTCCTTCCAATGAATATTCAGGGTACAATTTCCTTTAGGATTGACTGGTTTGATGTCCTTACACTTTCAAATCCTAAAAGATGATGCTGTGAGTGTGCTTCACTCAATATACTAGCAAATTTGGAAAACTCAGCAGTGGCCATAGGACTGGAAAAGATCCATTTTCATTCTAATCTCAAAGAAAGGCAATGCCAAAGAGTGCTCAAACTACTGCACAGTTGTACTTATCTCACACACTAGCAAAATAATGCTCAAAATTCTCCAAACCAGACTTCAACAGTATGTGAACCTGAACTTCCAGATGTTCAAGTTGGATTTAGAAAAGGCAGAGGAACCAGAGATCAAATTGCCAACATCCATTGGACCATTGAAAAAGCAAAAGAGTTCCAGAAAAACATCTACTTCTGCTTTATTGACTATGCCAAAGCCTTTGTCTGTGTGGATCACAACAAACTGGAAAATTCTTAAAGAGATGGGCATACCAGACCCCCTGACCTGCCTCCTGAGAAATCTGTTTGCAGGTCAGGAAGCAACAGTTAGAACTGGACAGGGAACAAAGGACTGGTTCCAAACCAGGAAAGGAGTAGGTCAAGGCTGTATATTGTCACCCTGCTTATTTAACTTATATGCAGAGTACATCATGAGAAACACTAGGCTGGAGGAAGCACAACTAGAATCAAGATTGCCAGGAGAAATATCAATAATCTTAGATATGCAGATGACACCACCCTTATGACAGAAAGTGAAGAAGAACTAAAGAGCCTCTTGATGAAAGTGAAAGAAGAGAGTGAAAAAGTTGGCTTAAAACTTTACATTCAGAGAACTAAGATCATGGCATCTGGTTCCATCACTTCATGGCAAATAGATGGGGAAGCAATGGAAATAGTGAGAGACTGTATTTTTTGGGCTCCAAAATCACTGCAGATGGTGACTGCAGCCATGAAATTAAAAGACCCTTGCTCCTTGGAAGAAAAGCTATGACCAACCTAGGCAGCATATTAAAAAGCAGAGACATTACTTTGCCAACAAAGGTTCGTCTAGTCGAGGCTCTGGTTTTTCCAATAGTCATGTATGAATGTGAGTGTTGGACCATAAAAAAAAGCTGAGTGCCAAATAATTGATGCTTTTGAACTGTGGTGTTGGAAAAGACTCTTGAGAGTCCCTTGGACTGCAAGGAGATCCAACAAGTCCATCCTAAAGGAAATCAGTCCTAAATGTTCTTTGGAAGGACTGATGCAAAAGCTGAAACTCCAGTACAAAGGCCACCTGATGCGAAGAATTGTCTCATTTGAAAAGACCCTGCTTCTGGGAAAGATTGAAGGTGGGAGGAGAAGGGAAAGACAGAGATGAGATGGTTGGATGGCACTACCAGCTCAATGGACATGCGTTTGAGTAAATTTTGGGAGTTGGTGATGGACGGGGAGGCTTGGCATGCTGCAGTCCATGGGGTCGCAGAGTCGGACATGAGCGAGCGACTGAACTAAACTGAACTGATGTCTTTGCAGTCCAACGGACTCTTAAGAATCTTCTACAGCACCACAATTCGAAAGCATCAATTCTTCAGCCCTCAACCTTCTTCGTTGTCGAATTTTTGCATCTGTACATGACTACTGGAAAAACTATAGCTTTGACTGTATGGATCTTTGTCGGCAAAGTGATGTCTCTGCTTTTATTTCATATCCTCTCCCAGCCAGTATTAATGTTAAACATGCAGCATACAAACACCAAAAAGTTAAAATTTTTATTTTTTTCCTGAAGAATCCAAAATTTCCGTGCTTCTGTTTTTATTTCTTTTTAAATTTTTTGGGAGTACATTTGTTTTACAATGTTGTGTTTCTACTGTACAGCAAAGTGAATCAGCTATACATATGTATCTCTCCCCCATTGTTTGGATTTCTTTTCCATTTAGGTCACCATTGAGTAAAGCTTCTGTACTATACAGTAGATTCTCATTAGTTTTCTGTTTTATTCATAGTAGTGTATATATCTCAGTTTGAATCTCCCAGTACCCTGCCTTTGTCCTTATAGATAATTTATAATAGCAGATATAATTTTATTTATGTTCAATGAATGAGCAGGGGGCCTATGAGATTCCTTAAAAGGAGAGAATCAGTGTTTCCAGAAAGGAAACAGGGCAGAGAGCCGATAATTAAATCCTATTAAAGCACAGAAAGCTTGTCTTTGTGTATATGCCTAGAACATTATAGATGCTTTTTTTTAAAAAAATAGAGTCTTTTTACAATAACTGTAAAGTGTTGATTTTCATTTTTTTTGAAAAAGAGATTGAGGCTCAGAGAGACAAATTGCTGAAGCTTACACATCCAGGGGGAGAGAGAAGTCCAGAGTCCATGCTCCATTGCTTCCTTTTTGTCCAACAATATCAAAATCAGACATTAAGGGCCCAGTGTACGTCAGGCATTTTGCTGGGCGCTGCAGATGTGAGAGAAAATGAGCCAAGTACTTCTTGTTGAGTGCTTCACAAAGCATTTGCTGAGTGTTCACTGTCAGGTATGTTATAAAGGAGGTATGGCAGTCAGGTCTCAGAGCAGATAATACTGCAAAGTGGACTTGCTCTTTAGCTTAGTTTTCAGATAATGAAAAGCACAGGCTGTGCTTTTCTGATTCTTTCCCTTATTCAGCTAGCATCAGTCAGTGAGTGTTTAAACTGGGGTCTGGACCCAGGTATGTCTAGCTCTTAAGCCGTTGTGTTTTTCTTCCAGTGTACATTTAATGCTTACTAAGTTCTCCAAAGTATTTGATGTGGACTTAGCATGTTACCTCTGCAGAAGTGTTTGTATTTTAATAGGAGATCCTGCAGGTAAAATGGCATTTGTGGAAGAAATTCATTGGTAAATGGGGAAATACTTTTGCTCAGGGAAAAATTTCCAGAGCCTTCAATATGGCATTCTATGTTAAATCTCTGTCTATAAATGGGAGAGGCGAATTTCTTTAATATGTAGACAATAGAGAAAAAAATAACATCAATAAAAAATGAAATATTGGTACTTCCCTGGTGGGTCCAGTGGTTAAGATTTCACTTTCCAACGTAGGGGATGTGGATTCCATTCCTGGTTGGGGAGCTAATATCCCATATACCTCATAGTCAGAAGATGAAAACATTAAAAAAACAAAAAAAAAAACCAGAAGCTGTTTTATAATAGATTCAATAAAGACTTTAAATATGGTCTGCCTTAAAAAAATCTTAAAAAAGTAAAATATTGTACAAATAAACTTTTGGTTATATAAACAGTATATTTAACTCTTGAAAAAAATGTGAAATCAGTGCTGAGGATTCCTTTGAGGAATCCTCCAATAAGTTTAGTACACTTATTGATATCAGAATCACAAATCAGAGTCCCAGTTTTTGTTATTTCCTCATATGAATATGTGATCTAACTCTCTGTTACAAAACTCTGTTTCATCACTGTGACCTGAATTTCATTTTGTCTCACTGGCGTTCTCTGCTAGAATCCCTCCATCCCATTTCTTCAAGTGAGGCAGTATTTTAAATGTCTGCTCTGTTTGCAGAATGTCTTGGCTGAAATTTTCTTAATTCAAGTGACCTGACACACATGTGGACTTTCTTGTGTGGTGTTCTTGTTGTTCAGTTGCTAAGTCGTGACTTTTTACAACCCCGTGGACTAGAGCAAACTGGCTCCTGTGTCTTCCACTATCTTGTGTGTAGTATTGCTTTTTATCTTATGATCCTTATTTTTCTTTGCCTTCCTTTCCTCTTTTTTTTTTCATTTATTTTTGTCTTCTCGCTTATATATTCAAAACAACATCAAGAATGTCTTTGAAGGTTAAGAGAATTATAAAAGACATTCCATGTGAGTAGTAGAGTATGAGTGTTGTTCAGTCGCCAAGTTGTGTCTGACTCTTTGCAGTCCCATGGACTGCAGCTTACCAGCCTTCCCTGTCCTTCACTATCTCCTGGAGTTTACTCAAATTCCTGTCCATTGAGTTAGTGATGCTATCTAACCACCTCATCCTCTGCCACCCCCTTCTCCTTTTGTAGGAGAGTATGAATGCACAAGTAGATAAGTCAAAATTTGACTCTAAAGTTGGGGAGTGTTGGGCCTTCTGGCTTTTTAAGCACCATCTAATACTTCCTTCTCTTCTCTTTCTGACCCATGAATCATGTCCTTTCAAAAGTTTCTCAGGATAAGATGGATAAGAGTGATGGAATAAGAAATAGAAGGTTTCATTAGACAGAGTAGAGGGCTTCCCTGGCAGCTCAGTGGTGAAAAATCTGCTTGCAGTGCAGGAGACCCGAGTTTGATCCCTGGATCTGGAAGATCCCCTGGTAAAAGAAATGGCAATCCACTCCAGTATTCTTGCCTGAAGAATCCCAAGAACAGAGGAGCCTGGCAGGCCACAGTCTGCAGGGATTGCAAAGATTTGGATATGACTGAGTGACTGTCACACACATGATACACAGACAGAGTAGAATGAAACACTTTGCAAAATGAAAAATTGCAAAGAGTACTGACACGTGTACTACAGAAAGGGCATCAACTAGATTGGGCATCATGGGCCCTGGATGGGGGCAGAAACATTCAAGTAAAATGAGTACACAGTCTGGAAATAAGACTTGAATATCAGCAAGCATGAGCTGAATCTCTGCTCTGCCAGTCTTGTCTGGGTCTAGTTTTTTACCTGTTAAAAATGAACATCAGTCTGTTTTACTCCTTTCATGAAACCGATGGGAAGCCACCTGGGTAGTGTATCATTCCAGCTTGTCTTAAGGATGTAGTAGCTGTCTTTGAATTCTCTTGAGCAATAAGCTCACTTCCAAGCCTGCCATCTTCTCCAGTGGGGAAACCTTGGGGTACCTGAGAGTTCTCATTACCCTTACAAAGGTTCTGGAACAATTTGACTAAGACAACCTTGTCCTTTATTCCTTCTGCTTTTGGTATTTTCTTCCTGCTGTATTCCTAACAGTCATCTGAATATAAACATGCTGAAGAATTGAACCAGGCATTTTCTAATGTCGTTGAACACTTGCAACTAATCGGTACAGAGAGAAATGTTTTTTAAAATCTTTTTTTTAAAAAAAATAATCATAGTGAGTTTGAAAGTTAGGTGGAGGTTCAAAATGGATGTATCTGATGCAGCAGTAGACAATAATGAAAGTGAAAGTGAAGTCGCTCAGTTGTGTCCGACTCTTTGCGACCCCATGGACTGTAGCCTACCAGACTCCTCAGTCCATGGAATTTGCCAGGCAAGAGTACTGGAGTGGATTGCCATTTCCTTCTCCAGGGGATCTTCCCAACCCAGGGACTGAACCCAGGTCTCCCACATTGCAGGCAGACGCTTTACCATCTGAGCCACCCAGGGAAGCAGTAGACAATACCAGTGTTATATGGGAGGTATTGTAACTAATCTCTGATTTGGTTGTTCTTTAATTCAGGTTTCCTTTGAGATAGATGAAGCTGATTGCCTCACTATTTTAGATTGGGTTCCTGAATGTTCTGGCTTCAATTCTTGGAGGTGCAGAAATGTTTTTTATTGTTTTTCCTTAGGAAAGTAGGTGATTGATTTCTTAACAGTATAGCCAAAAGCTGATGAACCATAATGTCAAAGTGATTACTTTCAAAGGAATAAATTCTAGACAGGATAGCTGAACTCAGTATGTTCTTAAGAGGAGTTGGACTGCTTTTGTTTTTATAACAGCTTTATTGAAATATAATTTACGTACCAGAAAATTCACCCTTTTAAAGTGTATATTTTAGTAGATTTTATAATACTCGCAGAGTTGAGCAATCATCCACACTATTTGTGGAACATTTTAACCATCTCCCAAAGAAATTCTGTATCCATTAGCAGTCACTCTCCATTTCCCTGTTCTGTGCAGCCCTTGGCAATCACTTCTCTACTTTCTTTCCATGTATATGCTTGTTTTGGTCAAACGGAATCATACAATATGTGATCTTTTGTGACTTTCTTTCTTTCTTCTTTTTTCTCTTTCACCTAGTGAAATGATTCCAAGGTTCATCCATGTGGTAGCATGTATCAGACCTTGCTTCTTTTTAATTGTCAGATAATAGTCTATTGAATAGATATACTGCATTTTGTTTGGCTATAAAGAATAGTGCTGCTGCAAACATCTGTGTTAAAGTTTTTGTCTGAACTTATCTTTTCATTTCTCTTGGTTTTAAACCTAAGAGTAAAATTGCTGGATGTCTATGTTTACCAGTTTGGAGAACTAGCAAGCCATTTCCTAGTGTTGCACCCTTTTATAATCCCACTAACAATGAATGAGGGTTCAAGTTCTTCCACATCCTTGGCAACTTGTTATCCAATTATCTGTTTGTCTGTCTATCTATATATCTATTTATCTCTCTCCTATTGTTTCTATTTCTCTGGAGAACTCTGACTAATATACAGGGTAATACTAGACATAAAGAGTATGTTGGAAAGTGTTCTTTATTCTTCTAGTTTTTAGAGGCATTTCTGCAAGATTGGTATTAATTCTTCCTTTAAATGTCTGATAGATTTTATCAGCAAAGCCATTTGGGTCTAAGGGTTTCCTATATGAGAAGTTTTAAAATTATTAATTCTGTCTCTTTACTTGTTATAAGTCTATGTCAGTTTTTATTTTTTTCTTGAGATAGTTTCATTAGTTTGTTTCTAGGAATTTTCCTATTTCATCTAGGTCATCTATTCATTGGCATAGAGTTGTTTATAGTATTCTTTATATTTCTGTAAGATTAAAAGTGATATCCTTCTTTTATTCCTGCTTTTAGCAATTTCCCTTTTTTCCCCCCTTGGTCAGCCTAGCTGAGGGATGTTAAATTTTATTAATCTTTACAAATAAACTAAATTTTGATTTTGCAGGTTTCCTCTATTATATATAGTTGACTATTCCCTATTTCACTTATTTCTACTCTACACATTATTATCTCCTTCCTTCTGCTCACTTTGGGTTTATTTTTTTTTTTCTTTCCCTTTTTTAGTTAAGATGGGAGGATAGGTTATTGACTTGAAATTTGTCTTTATGTTTTTTTATTGTTATTGTTCTTATATTTCTTCATTACTGCCTTCTTTTTTGTTAAATATACATTCTTTGCATGCCATTTTAATTACTACCCCTTTTAATTATACATTTTTGTGCTATTTTCTAAATGGTTGCCCTGGGGGTTACCTATGACATATTTTCTTTTAAAAAATCTAGTTCTGATTAATACTAACTAAATTTCAGTAGTATGAACAAGCTTTGCTTACATGAACTCTGTTTCCTCCCTCCTCCTTTGTGCTATTATTGTCATAAAAATCATAAAAGTTATATCTACACCAGGACCATTTTATCATTATTAGCTGATGCAGTTATCATTTAAATCTGATAGAAAAAAAAGAGTTAATAAAAAACATTAATATTGCCTGTTGTGTTTACCTATGTGATAGCCTTCAGCACTGGCCTTTATTTCTTCATGGGTATTCAAGTTACTGTATAATATCCTTTCATTTCAGCCAGGAGGACTCCCTGTAGTATTTCTTGTAGGGCAAGTCAGCTTGTAAAGGATTCTCTCAAAATTTGGTTATCTGGGAATATCTTAATTTGTCCTTCAATTTGAAGGATAGTTTTGCTAGATTTGATATTGTTGACTTTTTTTTTCTTTCAATTCTTTTAATAATTTGTCATCTATTAGCTTCTGGCTTCCATATTTTCTGATGAGGAGTCAGCTGTTAATGTTATTAAAGCTTGCTTGCATTTGATGAGTCATTTTTCTTTTGCTGCTCTTGAAATTCTGTTTTTTGTTTTTTTTTTTTTGCTTTGTTTCATTTTGTTTTCTTTGCTTTTGACAGTTAGTATCTATGTGGATCTCTGAGTTTATCCTACTTGGAGTTCATTGACTTTCTTGAATGTGTCATTAATATTTTCCATCATTTGAAAACCTTTCAGTCATTGTTTTTTCAGCTATCCTTTCTACTCCTCTTCTGAAACTCCCTTTTTGTATATTTGAGAGGCTATCATGTCCCATGGGTTTCTGAGGCTTTATTTTTCTCCATTTTTTTCACCTCTTCTGTTCCTTAAATTGAATAATTCCACTTATTTTCTGTCTGTTCAGCTGTGCTATTGATCTCGTCCAGTGAATTTTTCATCTATGTTATTGTATTTTTGAACTCTATAGAGTTTCTATTTTACTCTTTTTCATAACTCTGTCTCTTTGTTTATACTGCCTATTTGATGAGTCATCAATAGTTGTATTTTTCCTTTATTCTTTAGGCAAGGTTTCTTTTAGTTCTTTGAATATGCTTATAACAGCTCATTTATAACTTTGTATAGTATATTCAACATCTGGGCTTTTTCAGGGAGAGTTTCTACTCATTTATTGATTTTTCTTCCCTGTTTCATTATGTGTCTCCTTTTCTGTCTGATTTAATTGCTGAAAACTAGACATTTAACGTAGTATAATGAGGCATCTCTGGAAATCAGATTTGCTGCCCCTGCCCCTGTGTTTTGTTCCTGCTTGTAGTGGTTAGTTATCCATGTTTAGTGACTTCATTAACTTTTTAAGGTCTATATTAACTTTTTAGGCCTATAGCCTAGCTATATAGGTCTAACTATATTAACTTTTAAGGTCTATAGCCTAGCTATATAGGTCTAACTATATTAACTTTTAAGGTCTATATTCTTTATGTATGCAGCTTCTCAAGTCTCTGCTTGATTAGTTTAGTGGTCAGCTATGATTGGACAATTATTTCCTTACATTCCTTCAGCTAATGAATCTTCCACCCTTTTGTATGTATGTGTGTGAGTTAGGGTGTGACTTCAGTGCTCTGGTACTTTTCAGGTCTGCCTGCCTTCACCTACTCTGTCACCCATAGATGAGAGATTAGGGGGACTTGTCAGACCTTTCCTGTGAATATATGCAGCCTAGCACATGCGCGTGGCTTTTTTGATTCCCGGGAATGTGTCAGAGCTTTCCAAAGCCTTCTACGGACATCTCATTCCACAGAATTTTAGGTTTTTGGTCAGCTTTCTGTTTGCCCCAACTGGTATCACCACTTCAAGTAGCTGTGATGTTAAACAGTTCCTGATTCCTTTGGAAAAACACCCCAAGGATAGGGATTTCCTCACTTACTGATATCTGCATTAAGTCAGATAAAGATATTAATAAGTTCTGTGAATGGGCTTTTCCCAGGGAACTGCCAGACAGTAGTGGTTGTTCTCTGAAAATGTGGTATTTTGGGTACCTCCAGACCCATTCTGCTGTCTCCAAGAGCTGGTAGTTTTCACAGCTACCCTGTCTCTAAAGCTGCTTGTTTTCAGAGATACTGCAGAGATGGGAAGAGGGAGAAGGGCACAGGGAAAGTTTAAATGCCACGGAGCTTGCTTCTAGAGAATCAACCATTTTCTTGCAATCCTTTGGTTAATTTCTGTGTTTTGAAAAAGTTAATTTTGACCATGTTTGCCACTGCGCTTATTGCTTTCAGGGAGCACCATTCTAGAAGTGCTTTTTCTTTCTAGGTGGTTTTAATGTCAGGACTATTTTTGAGACACAGATTTCAGACCAGAGAGTTGTTTAGTGAGTACAGTATCAGAAAAATGGAAATGGATGTGCTCCAAGG
The DNA here is from genome assembly GCF_963930625.1 of Muntiacus reevesi. Lineage (NCBI taxonomy): Eukaryota > Metazoa > Chordata > Mammalia > Artiodactyla > Cervidae > Muntiacus > Muntiacus reevesi. Next base: position 96,137,004 of record NC_089254.1, on the reverse strand, counting down.
CTGCACAGTGATTAAGTCTCATGCTTGTTTCCACTTTGGAGAGATGGATGTTTGTGCCTCCAGGGGAATGTTGTACCTCCTCTTTCTGTGTACAAGATCCAACACGATGAGGCCTTTCCCTTAAGCCTTGAGCTCATAAGGAAGGGAGGGCTGTTTGCTGTTGATAATAAAGTTGGAGTGCATGTCTCAGCTTAGAACCCTCATAAAGCCAGAAGAACCTAATTGTGGCAGTAGGGTTTGGGGATTGACTGGTTGATAGTGAGCTGTTGGCTGGGGACCCTTAAGATGTGCTTGCTGTTGACTTGCTACTTGAAGTGCATCTCAGGAACCATAGCATCAGCACTGCTTCAGAGAGAGCTTGTTAGAAATGTAGAAGCTCAGATTGCTCTCCCAACTTACTGAATCAAAATCTGCATTTTAACAAGGTGATTTATGTTCACATTAAAGTCTGAGAAGTACATGCCTATAGAATTTTTACATCTTTTTTTTTTTTTAATGTGGTTGTCCTGGGAAGATCCCTGCAATTGACTAGCCTCATCTAATTCATGTTGATATTTCTCAACCCAGATCTCAGAAGTATATTATCAGCTTCCCTAAAATTTTGGAGGATTCTAGTCTTTGTACTATCTTGTCCTTCCTGTAGTTCTTTATAGTGGAGATAAAGGGTTGATTTTGAAGAATATCAGAGAAAGAGACAGTTCATCTGAGCTGGAGTAGTCCAGAAAGGCATCATTTGAGTTAGGCTTTGAGGAAAATAACAGGAAGAGGTGCATACATATCAAGTGGATGAAAGAATATGGGCCAACCTACAGAGGTGGGAGTTATTTATTATATGCAAATCTCCAAACTGTAAAGTTTTGAAAGCCTACATTATGTCTCGTTCTATATCCTCAGTGACTGGCACAGAGTAGGCACACTATAAACTCTCTGTGAACTGAACAGTGGGAGGATTAGCTTAATTGGAGGTGAGGGCTTATATAAAAATTATGGGAATTGATACACATTTTGGTGGTCAGACTAGATTATGGGGACCTTGAAAGTTTGGTAAAGGTTTGTATTTAAATTTGTTGAGTAATTTTCAATAAGGCATGAGGGAGTGGGAGGATGCTTACTTGGGGTTGTTTTTAGAAAAATGGTTAACAGGTTAAAAAGACACTTTCAAACGCCAGAATATAAAGCCCTTCAATATATTCTTGACTATTCCAGATATGCAGATGTTTGAGAATATACTGTAGAGATCACACTTGAAGAGGAGAGGAAGCTGGAGAGATATCATAGACAGTGGTAGCACCTATCAATTTTTTATATGTTGCAAGTTCTTAAGCAGGAGAGCCATGTGAAAAAAGTGGTGTTTGAAAGTATTAAAGCACAGTGAAGTGCTAGGTGAACTGGAAGAGGAAGAGAAGGGAGTCAGTTAGACCAGGTAGGGGTCTGTTTTCATAGTCTAGGAGATGCAGGCAGGCAGATGTAGACCAAGGTAGTGGCAGGACAGAGGTGGTTTGCTACTGAAGTTTCTGTTATTATAAAGGAGAGGAATCTCATCAAGCAGTTGACCCTTATATTGAAGAGATAGAAGAAAGGATAAAAGAGATAAACCACCTGAGGCAATAGTAGTAATAACAACTCTCATAATCCTCATGGTGAGGACTAAATGAGCTGATCCTTATGAGTTGCCTGGGAAATGCCTGGCACATGGTAAGCACTCGATACGTGTTAGCGATTAACTGCTATTTCCTGGAAGAAAGGACCTCCTGGTGCTGTCAAGTGGCACTGCTGTTCCCCAAAATCAGCACCCAACGCAGTGCTTATTTGTAACAGATGCTTAATAAATGTTTGATGAATGGATGAATGAGAAATAAAATCTCTCTCAATGTAGGAATGAAATATATTGATTCTAAATAAAATCACATTTTACTGTTGATTTCCATTTTAAATATAATCCCCATGGAGAATTGGGGGAAAGTGGTTATTGATCTCTAGTCTTTTACTCTTCCAATTAGCTTTATCTCTCGTTCTCTTTATTTTTTCCTTTGCCCACTGCCACCCTAATGGATACCTGTCTGTATATTCATGATTCCTGGAGACCAGCACTTCTTGTCTGTGTTTTATAGCAGATGCTCAGTAAATATTTGTGTTAATTGATAAACCAATGTGTTCTAGGCCTATGACTCATTCTTTAGACAATGCTGTTGGTGAGAAAGATACTCTCTTTTCTCCGCCATATTTAAATCAGCTTTTGAAAATAGTTTGTCCTCTCTGAGTGATCACTAAGATGTTTGGTGGTGGTTGTTCAGTTGCTAAGTCATTCTCTTTGCGACCCCATGGACTGCAGCATGCCAGACCTCCCTGTCCCTCACTATCTTCCAGAGTTTGCCCAAGATCATGTCCATTGAGTCAGTGACACTATCTGAGCATCTCATCCTCTGCTGCCCTCTTCTCCTTTTGCCTTCAATTTTCCCAGCATCAGGGTCTTTTCCAGTGAGTTGGCTGTTCACATTAGGTAGCCCAAGTATTGGAGCTTGAACTGCAGCATCAGTCCTTCCAATGAGTATTCACGGTTGATTTCTTTTAGAATTGACTAGTTTGATATCCTTACTGTCCAAAGGACTCTCAGGAGTCTTCTGTGCATGTGTGTGCTCAATCGCTCCAGTCACATGTGACTCTTTGCAACCCTATGAACTCTAGCCCACCAGGCTCCTCAGACCATGGGATTCTCCAGGCAAGAATACTGGAGTTGGTTGCCATGCCCTCCTCAAGGATATCTTCCCTACTCAGGGTTCAAATCTGCATCTCCTGTGTCATCCTGCATTGCAGGTGGGTTCTTTACCATTGAGCCACTGGAGAAACTCAAAGTGTCTTCTCCTGCACCACAATTTGAAAGCATCAGTTCTTCAGTGTTTGATACAATCTATTTAGTTGTGGCTAAACTACTTTATTTTATGCTGAAATACATTGAACATTTATGAATGAGCCAATATCCCTAGAAGTCTCATCATTATTTAACAGAATAATTGAAGTGAGAGGAAGAGGATTGAGTGGTTCATATTTCACTTATATTTCTTCACCCAACACTAAATAAAACATTGCAGAGAACATTTTGCTCCAGAGAGCAAAAGTCAGGAACTTTATCCACCCCATCACCATGTGACAGCAAACCAAAGTGGAATTAAAACAGAAGCAAGTTGGAGAGTGAAATTTAAATATCTAGCATCTCTTTTCAAGAATCCAAAAGTTCTTTTCAATTATCACTAGAGCTATGTGATAGAAAAGAGAAGTGTCTCTATATCAGTTCAGTTGCTCAGTTGTGCCCAGCTTTTTGCCACCCTATGGACTGCAGCACACCAAGCTTCCCTGTCCATCACCAACACCCAGAGCTTGTTCAGACCCATGTCCATCAAGTCGGTGATGCCATCCAACTTGTCTCCTTCTCCTCCTGCCTTCAGTCTTTCCCAGCAGCAGGGTCTTTTCTAAGGAGTCAGTTCTTTGCATTTGGTGGCCAAAGTATTGGAGCTTCAGTTTCAGCATCCAATGAATATTTAGGATTGATTTCCTTTAGGGTTGACTGGTTTAATCTCCTTGCAGTCCAAGGGACTTTCAAAAGTCTTCTCCAACACTACAGTTCAAAAGCATCATTTCTTCGGCACTCAGCTTTCTTTATAGTCCAACTCTCACATTCATGCATGACTTACTGGAAAAGCCATAGCTTTGACTATATGGACCTTTGTCAACAAAGTAATGTCTCTGCTTTTTAATATGCTGTCTGGGTTGGTCATAGTTTTTTTCCAAGGAGCAAGCATCTTTTAATTTCATGGCTGCAGTCACCATCTGCAGTGATTTTGAAGACCAAGAAAAGAAAGTCTGTCACTGTTTCCATTGTTTCCCTATCTATTTGCCATGAAGTGATGGGGCCGGATGCCATGGTCTTCGTTTTTTGAATGTTGAGTTTTAAGCCAGCTTTTTCAGTTTCCATATATAGTGGTGACATTTTCAGCTTTAAGGAATCTTTTTCTTTTCTTTTTTGGCCACATACCACATGGCATGCAGAACATCTTTGATCAGGGATTGAACCCGATTCTCCTCCTGTGGAAGCACAGCCTTAACCACTGAACCACAGGGCAGGTTTATACTTAAGGGATCTTATTGTTGTTTAGTCGCTAAGTCTGTCTGACTCTTTGCAACCCCATGGATTGTAGCCCTCCAGACTCTTCTGTCCATGGAATTCTGTAGGCAAGAATACTGGAGTGGGTTGCCATTTCCTCCTCCAGGGAATATTCCCCACCCAGTGATCGGACCTATGTCTTTTGCATTGACAGGCTGGTTCTTTACCACTAAGCCACCAAGGAAGCCCAAGGGATTTTATAGGGGCTTACAACCAGTAAAGGTTTTAGTTTAATTGGAAAAGTCTAAGAAATGCAAATACCAGTTCTTCTGATATCTTTGGGTCGTTCTGAGTTGCTTTGCATTTTGACATTAAACAAGCCTTTTCTTTGAAAGTGAAAGTGAAAGTCGCTCGGGTCTCCCGCATTGCAGGTGGATTCTTTACCAGCTGAGCCACCAGAGAAGCCCAAGAATACTGGAGTGGGCAGCCTATCGCTTCTCCAGGGGATCTTCCCCACCCAGGAATAGAACCAGGGTCTCCTGCATTGCAGGTGGATTCTTTACCAACTGAGCTACTAAGGAAGCCTTTTAAGAAAGAGCAGTTAAGAAAGAGCAATCTAATTTAGGTGATTTGAGAGGGAATGTGAAACCATTAGATAAATGTACTTCTAGTTCACATCATGGCCTATTGGTGAAGATGGGGGAGAGGACATAGGGGAAGAAATAGGATGGGTTAGAAGAAGGAAAGAAGGAGAGAAAAGCATGCATGCAGAGGTAGACAGATGCCCATGGAAATAGAGAAGGGTAAGAACCTCTTGGACTTCCCTGGTAGCTCAGCAGGTAAAGAATCCACCTGCAATGCGGAAGACACCAGTTCAATTCTTGGGTTGGGAAGATCTGCTAGAGAAAGGATAGGCTACCCATTCCAGTATTCTTGGGCTTCTCTGGTGCTCAGATGGTAAGGAATACTCCTGCAAGGCGGGAGACCTGGGTTTGATTCCTGGGTTGGGAAGATCCCCTGGAGAAGGGAAAGGCTACCAACTCCAGTATTCTGGCCTGGAGAATTCCATGGACAGAGGAGCCTTGTAGGCTACAGTCCATGGGGTCACAAAGAGTCAGACACGACTGAGCGACTTTCACACTTCACTCACAAGAACCTCTTGCAATTCTATATTGATTAAACACTTGTGAGCCATTCTTGTTAATGGCTAAAATAATTGTTTAATCTATCTGAAAACCTTATAAGCCTTTTATATGTCTTATATGTATCTTGTCTTGTCAAATGTGAAATAATGTAATGTCTCTTTAAAATTTTTACCATGTCAAAAAAGAAATGGATAGAGAAGGGGGAGGTTTGTGAGTTTTGAGGTGCTTGTCATATGCCGTTGCTCACTTGCATTGGTTTCTGTACAAATGAGTTGTTTAAGCATTTGCCAGGAGAAAACTCCTCCTATAGCAGTTTGCCAGAAGAAAAACAAATTCTTCTTTGGACTATAGCAACATTAATCCAAGTGATGTCTTTCTGAGAGAATAGATACAATTAAGCCAAAGGCTGGAGGTTTGCCTGCTCCCTTGAAGAGAATGCAACTAACATTAATTGAATCCTTACTCTGAAGCACGTGTTCTTTATAGATTATCTAATTTAATCCTTCACAAATCCAGCCACAGGTCCTGTTATACCTATTCTACGGATAATAATATAGTCATTCGGGGTTTTTCTGGGTAACATAACCAGATAGTGGAGAAGCATGCACCATCCATCTCCTGAATCCTGCTCTTTCTGTTTCACCAGCTGCATCCATGTCTCTTTCTAGAACTTAAAGGAACTTCAGAAAATCATCCAAGGTTCCAAATTGGTTGAAATTGCTCCAGGCTTCAGACTGATAATAATTTGCTTTATTGAATAGCAGTGCGTCATTGGGCCCCATGCCAGTCAGCCAAACTTCTTATCCATTTAAAGTAGAACAGCATCCAGTTGGTTGCAGGGAGCATTGTATCTACCCTCCCATGACAGATGGTTTTCTCTTTGGCTTTTGAAATTCCTACAGGAGGGAAGTTCACAGTTTCTCCTGATAACTTATTATGGTTATTTCTGGAGTCAGTCGTAGGATCATCAATATCATGGTCCCTTTCCCCTCCCTTTAAGTGTGGGGTATTCTCTAGGGCCTAGCTTCCCTGCTGGCCAGAGATGGTGCTACAACTTTTCCTGTAATACATAGAAATTACATTTACAAGGAATACTACGAATAAGGAATCGGCAAGCTTCTGCTCTGGGGCCAGATTTGTGTGGCTGTTCTTAAAGTTTCATTGAAACACAGCCATGCTTATTTGTATATGTATTGTCACTGGCAAACCAGTCAGTCCTAGAGGAAATCAACTCTGAATATTCACTGGAAGGACCGATGCTGAAGCTGAAGCTCCAATATTTTGGCCACCTGATGTGAAGAACTGACTCCTTAGAAAAGACCCTGATGCTGGGAAAGATTGAAAGCAGGAGGAGAAGGGGTCATCAGAGGATGAGATGGTTGGATAGCATCACTGACTCAATGGCCATGAATTTGAGCCAGCTCCAGGAGATGGTGGAGGACAGAGAAGCCTGGTATGCTGCAGTCCATGGGGCTGCAAAGAGTCACGACTTATTGACTGAACAACACAACAGTTGTCACTGGCTGCTTTTGTGCTTTGATGGTGGAGTTTAGAAGCTGCAACAGAGACCGCATGACCTGCAAAGCCTAAAATATTTATTACTGGCCTTTTACAGGGCAAATTTGTGACATCTGTTATAGATAAGTCACCAAGAGAATTCTTGCAGTGATAAGGTAGCAAAGCTAGGGTGTTCTCTAGGCAGTTATACTATGAGGGTCAGCTGCAGATGTTTTCCATGTGCCTCTAGTTGTGTTTGGGGGGATGTGAAAGGGTCTCTTAGTTATATGTTGAAAAGACTCCTCAGAGTAGCAGTTTGGAGTCCCTGATAGAAAGATTGCTTGTGCATCAAAATATAGACCCGTGCTTCTCTGTTCTGACTGTATTCTTGTCCAGGCGAGTCTGGAAATTGTGACTCCTTGAAACCATTCAGGCAGCCAAGTATTCCAGCTGATGTTTTGTGATTTTTTTTTTTTTTGGTTTAAAAATAAACTTTGTAGAATCTTTTTTTTTTTTTTCTCACAGCTCTCTAAATATTCTGTTTTGAAACATTTAATTACCCAGGTTATTTATATGGAAAGGTCTGATAATGTTTCTATGGGAGTCTGTTATTTATTCCTTTTGCTAAATTTTATCTTATATTAGGGGAAGGGCTGAGGTTGGTTACTATGGTAACATTCTCAAAACTGCAACAATCCTATTAGGGATGCAGAAACTATAGTCATTCTGGTGGGAAGGCAGCATGGGTAGTGGGTGGCAGTCTTTTATTTTTATTTTATTTTATTTTTTGAAGAAAACCTCTCCCACTTCCAACCCTTTTGCATTCATTTATTTTAAGCTTTGCAGTGTAAAATACCAGAGTAAGAAAAGAAAAGGAGAAAGGGCTCTTGTCTGTCTCCATTAAATTTCTGTCATCTTTATCTGCTCCATTTTAGGTATACCCTACTTTCTGTATGATCTTTTATTCATTTTTGTGTTCGTTTATTCACCAAACTTACAAAGAGGCCTACTCTGTGTTAGAGATGAATTAGAGAATCCCTGTTCTCATTTTTCTTTCAAATTACAAATTCCTTGAAGTCGCTAAGAACTTTAATTCAGTTAAACAAATATTTGTGAGCACTTGCTCTGTACCAGGCATTATGCTGGCAAACAAAAAGGAGGCTTTTGTCAAAGAACATTGTTTTGCTTGGTTGAATAGCACAGGGACGGGCAAATGATTAAGCACTGAGTTGTTTAAAATAAAATTTGATAAATGCTATTGCAGAGGTGTGTAACCCATTTAACTTTCCAGCCTGGAGAGCGTAGGAAAGATTTTTTCAAGGGAGGTGACATCTGGGCGGCTTTGAAGACAAAGAGGCATTTTCCAGGTAAAATGCTGGGGTTGACAAGGCCTTCCAAGCAACTCTGGACCAGCGAGAATAGGGGTGTGGTGGTGAGGGAGCCCTTGGCTTTGTGCATGAGATCTCTGAAAACGTGCAGATGAGTGGTGGTTGAACACGTAGGCAGGATCCACCAAGAGAAGTTATGTCTGGTAGCCACTGAAAAATGCAGGCAGGGGAGCGGCTTGAGTGTTCTGGCTTAAGATCTTTCCGTTGGCGGTGTGTGGGATGGGCAGATAATCAAGGGGAAGGAGCAGATTGGGTTGAGAAGGATATGGAGATCTGTAAAAAATGACAAGGTTCATCTTGGGACACAGTGAGCTGAGGATGAGCCCCACCATATTGGACTGTCTAGTAGGCAGCTGGAAATACGGGCCCAGGAGTGCAGGAAATGTGGATGGGAGCCAGAAATCTGGGTGCCATCTGAGAAGGCCTGTGCAGAGACACAGCGGCCTCCTGGGAGATAATCATGAAACAGCCGTGCGTCCTCCTGCCTTCATTCTTTAAGCCTGCGTGGTGGGGCGTATCCTTCCTGCTGCTGCCCGTCACTCTTAAGTAATTAAAATAGGAAACCCAAAAAACAGCTTTCAGTTGTAAAACACCACACTCAGTCACTAAAACTTCCAGAAGTTGGGAATAGTAGCAGCTCTAGACTTGAATCAGAATGGAGGCTTCCTCCCTCCCCAGCTCCGGCCTGCCATAGGCCTCCTGCAGTCCGGGAGAAGGCGAGTGGTCAGGCCCCTGTTGCTCCACGCTGCTCTTCCACCCTTTCTTCTTCTTTGCTGGCCTCAGTTGCAGACCTCCCTCTCCGTCTTTTTTTCTTTTTCTTGAAGTGTAGTTGCTTTACAGTTATGTTAGTTTTTGATGTACAGAAAAGTGATTCACATATACAATACACACATACATACAAACACGTATATAACTCTTTGTCATCTTATTTTCCACTATGGTTTTTTACAGCATATTGAATTACTTCCCTGTGCATATAGTAGGATCTTGTTTATTTTGTGTATAGTGGTTTGTATCTGCTAATCCCAAGCTCCTAATTTATCCCTTCCCTACCCCATTTCCACTTTGGTAAGTTTGTTTTCTATGTCTGTGAGTCTGTTTCATAAATAAGTTTATTTATATCATATTTTATATTCCATATATAAGTGGTATCTTAGGGCTTCCCTGGTGGCTCAGATGGTAAAGAATCTGCTTGCGATGCGGGAGACCCAGGTTCCATCCCTGAGTCGGAGAGATCCCCTGGAGAAAGAAATGACCACCCACTCCAGTATTCTTGCCTGGAGAATTCAATGGACAGAGGAGCCTGGTGGGCTGCCATCTGTGGGATCACAAAGAATTGGACACAATATGTACCATGTCTTCTTTATCCATTCCTCTGTCAGTGGCCACGTGAGTTGCTTTCTCGTCTTAGCAATTGTAACCAGTGATGCAATGAACATTGTTGCTGTGTAGTTACTCAGCCGTGTCCAATTCTTTGTGACCCCATGGACTGCAACCTGCCAGACTCCCTTGTCCATGGGATTTCCCAGGCAAGAATATTGGAGTGGTTTGCCATTTCCTTCTCCAAGGGTTCTTCCTGACCCAGGGATTGAACCCATGTCTCCTACGTTGGCGGGCGAGTTCTTTACCACTGAGCCAGCAGGGAAGCCCAGTGAACATTGGGGTGCCTGTATCTTTTCCAGTTACACTTTTGTTGGATGTATGTCCAGGAGTAGGATTGCTGGATCATATGAAAGTTCAAGTGTTAGTTGCTCAGTCTTATCTGACTCTTTGCGACCCCATGGACTGTGGCTCGCGAGGCTGGATCATATGGCAACTTTAGTTTTAGGTTTTTAAGGAACCTCCATGCTGTTTTCCATAGTGGGCTCCATCGCAGACCTCTCTAAAGTTGAAACTGGGTTGGGAGAGAGGAGCGGGGAGGAAGCAGTTAAGTACCTATGTGACTCATAGCTGTGTTTCTCCTGTCAGTGCTCTCTGAATCTAGCAGGCATTTAAGGTGACTTCTTCTCTTTGAAGATCTATGGCATCTTTGCAGCCTCCACTCCCTCATTGCTAAGGATCCCTATTTGCAGTTCCTGGAGACAGGGCAATGCATTGCTCTCCTGGCTGCAGTTTTTTCAGCCCCTAGGCTCCTGGTAACACATCCAGGTAATCGCAGCCCAGGGCTGTGGCAGAGTGTGTAAGCCAGCCCGGACGTGGCTGTCTATAGCGCATGGTCCACACTGTGTTCCCTGGGGGACACTCAAGCACCTTTGTTTCTGCGGACTCTGGGAGTGCAGCTGCCTCTCCTGGACTCACCATCAACGCAGCCAGCAAGCCCATCTCTATTTCTAGGCTTCAGCTGTGAATCAGACACAAGTTTGTGTGTCTCCCAAATTGCTTGAACTGCTGAGGACAGATGTGTGTCTGCCTCTTCCGGCTCCTCTGTCTTGATGTGAGATGGAGAGGCAAGCAAGCCTAATCACCGCCATCCTTGTTTGGAGGGATGAATACTCTCCACTCATCAGCAACTGCCTTGGAAAGTCCCCCCCACCCAGGATGTCCAAATCTTGATCCCTTTATCCCCTTACTGTGGTAAAGGAATTATGAATTTCACAAATAGTTTATAGCCACTTTCTTTGGTAAATTTTGTAAATGGTCTAGCTCCCCTTCTGAAATTTACTGTCCGTTGTTCCTTGAGACTTCAGAATATTCATTGAGAATATTGAGACTTCCAATATTCATTGGAACATCTTGTTACATAGGTAAAATTTTTTCCCCCTCCTTTCTGTCAAACTTTCCTATCCTGTTGCGGAGAGAATTTTGCTACACAGAGGCAGGATTTACGGCCTGTGGGATGGGTATAATGGATAACAAGGGTGGAACCAGGCCATGTTTGTGGTAGACAAGAAAATGAAAGTCAGTCATGCCTGACTCTTTGTGACCCCTTGGATTATAGAGTCCCTGGAATTCTCCAGGCCAGAATACTGGAGTGAGCAGCATTTCCCTTCTCTAGCAGTTCTTCCCGACCCAGGAATTGAACTGGGGTCTCCTGCATTGCAGACAGATTCTTTACCTACTGAGCTATCAGGGAAGCCTGGGTCTCTCTAGATGAGAAGTTGGGCATCAACAGGATCCCAGTTTACAGTCATTGATCTCCCCCATGCTGATGACTCTCCAGTGTCTCTTTGTAGCCCAGACCTCTTTCTGAAATGCAGGCTCTTAGATCCGGCAGTTTACTGGGCTTCCCTGATCAAAATATTACAAACTTACCTCACATCATTATCTGAACCCCACCCTCCATCCCAAATACCCATCCATCTTCATGTCATTTCTCTTCGGTCTTAATAAATGGCACCTAGAAAATCTACCTAATTGTTCAAATCAGAAACCTGGGAGTCTGAGCCATCTCTAGGCTCTTAAGCTTGTATGTGCTGCCGGCATCCCTTCTGCAGTCGACTGATGTCTAGTGACACCTTTCAAAATCATGGTTTTACCTCCAGGGGGCCGTTATGGAAACCAGTGATATGGAAATTCAGTTCTATGTGGATCATTTGGAATCTGTGAATTTTCCCTCTCTCTCTTACATCTCCCAGTGGTTCAGCATCAGTCACCAATCACCTTCTGGATAGTCTACATGCATGCTAAGTCATGTCCGACCCCATGAACTGTAACCCACCAGGTTCCTCTGCCAATGGAATTTCCCAGGCAAGAATACTAGAGTAGGTTGCCATTTCTTCTTCCAGGGAATGTTCCCCAGCCAGGGATCAAACCTTCTCCTCCACAGGAGATTTTTTACCACTGAGCCACCTGGGAAGCCGTTCTGGATAGCATTCAGTTTCATCTTATCTAACGTAGCTGCTACTTCTTTAATCCAGGCTTTCATCATCTCTCATTTGAATTACTCAGGTAAATAAACTCAGGTAAAACTCAGCAAAAACTCAGGTAAATAAAATGGAACCCCTACCTATGCAGAACCTAGTTTTGACAGTTGTGAACATAACAGCTCAACTAACTTTCCAGTCATGTTTGCTAATGACGAGGTTGAGGTTAGAGGGTTTTTTTTTAGAGTGAAATATATAAACATTGAAATGCATAAATCTTAGATATACAGTTTGGATACATGAATCCTCAACCCACCCTTCCTTGTGTCAAACTCATGTTTTGAAGTTAAAGAGCTTTTTTATTTTCCCAGAAGTTCCCTCTTACTTTCTTGCTCTCTTCCCAGTCAAGGTAAGCAGTGTTCTGTTTTTTTAAAATCTTAGTTCAGTTTTACCTGTTCTAGAATTTCATAGAATTGGAATCATACAGCATATATTCTTTTTGTGCCTGACTTTCACTCAATGTAATATGTATGAGATTCACTATAAAGTTGCCTGTATTATTAATAGTTCATTCATTATTATTGCTGAATATCAGCCCTTTGTATATATAAGCCACAGTTTCCTTGTGAATCTCCTGTTGATGGACATTCTGGTTGTTTAGATCTTTGACTATTGTGAATAAAGCTGCTTTGAACATTCTTGAAGTCTTTTTGTGGGCATATGCTGTCATTTCTCTTGGATAAATACCTGGCAATGGGGTTGAAGGGTAGGTTGTGTTGACTTTTATAAGAAAAGAAAAAACTGGTAGATCTTTTCCAGAAGTACCATTTTATTTCTCACTAGCAAAGTATGAGCATTCTAGTTGGGCTGCATCCTCACTAACATTTGTATTGTCAGTGTTTAAAAACTACTGTTTTGGTAGGTTCATGATGATATCAGTGTGGTTTTATTTTGCATTTCCCTGGTAACTGATGCTATAAAGCCTTATTTCTCTTTCAACATTTCTATGTTTTCTTTGGTGAAGTGTCTGTCTGGGCTCTCTCTTTTTTTTCCCTCTCTCTCTTATTTTGTTAATTTTCTTTCTTTTTTGTTTTTTTTTTTTTTGGTTATCTCACACCCTAGTAAAGTAATGCTCAAGATTCTTCAAGCCAGGCTTCAATAATACATGAACTGTGAACTTCCAGATGTTCAAGCTGGTTTTAGAAAAGGCAGAGGAACCAGAGATCATATTGCCAACATCCACTGGATCATCAAAAAAGCAAGAGAGTTCCAGAAAGGCATCTATTTCTGCTTTATTGACTATGCCAAAGCCTTTGACTGTGTGGATCACAACAAACTGTGGAAAATTCTGAAAGAGAAGGGACTACCAGACCACCTGACGTGCCTCTTGAGAAATCTGTATGAAGGTCAGGAAGCAGCAGTTAGAATTGGACATGGAACAACAGACTGGTTCCAAATAGGAAAAGGAGTATGTCAAGGCTGTATATTGTCACCCTGCTTATTTAACTTATATGCAGAGTACATCACAAGAAATGCTGGCTGGAGGAAGCACAAGCTGGAATGAAGATTGCTGGGAGAAATATCAGTAACCTCAGATATACAGATGACACCAACCTTATGGCAGAAAGTGAAGAAGAACTAGAGCCTCTTGATGAAAGTGAAAGAGGAGAGTGAAAAAGTTGGCTTAAAGCTCAACATTCAGAAAACTAAGATCATGGCATCTGGTCCCATCACTTCGTGGCAAATAGATGGGGAAACAGTGGAAACTGACAGACTTCATTTTTTTGGACTCCAAAATCACTGCAGATAGAGACTGCAGTCAAGAAATTAAAAGACGCTTACTCCTTGGAAGGAAAGTTATGACCAACCTAGATAGCATATTAAAAAGCAGAGACATTACTTTGCCAACAGAGGTTCGTCTAGTCAAGGCTATGGTTTTTCCAGTGGTCATGTATGGATGTGAGGGTTGGACTATAAAGAAAGCTGAGTGCTGAAGAATTGATGCTTTTGAACTGTGGTGTTGGAGAAAACTCTTGAGAGTCCCTTGGACTGCAAGGGGATCCAACAAGTCCATCCTAAAGGAGATCTGTCCAGAGTGTTCATTGGAAGGACTGATGTTGAGGCTGAAACTCCCGTATTTTGGCCACCTAATGTGAAGAGTTGACCCATTTGAAAAGACCCTGATGCTGGGAAAAACTGAAGGCAGGAGAAGGGGATGACAGAGGATGAGATGGTTGGCTGGCATCACCGACTCAACGGACATCAGTTTGGGTGGACTCCAGAGGTTGGTGATGAACAGGGAGGCCTGGTGTGCTGCAGTCCACGGGATTGCAAAGAGCTGGACACAACTTAGCGACTGAACTGAACTGTATAGGATTTAAAATTTCTAGATATAAGTCTCTTATCAGATATATGTTTGGTGACTATTTTCTCCCAATGTGATACATGCTCATTAACTTTCCTAGTGTTATTTTTCTTAAGCATAAAAATTTTCATTTTTCCTTTATGGTATTGCTTTCTGATTCCCATGAGAAATCTTTACCCTGTCCTCTATGAAGATATTCTCCTATGTTTTCTTCTAAAAGTTTTATATATTAACTTTCATATTTATATCTATGAGCAATTTTGAATTAATTTTTGTGCATAGTATAAGATGAAGATATCTTTTCCCATATGGGTATCTAGCTGTTCCAGCATAATTTGTTGAAAAGACTTCTTACTTTATAGAATCGTGTTGGTTACTTTATCAAAAACCAATTGCCTGTATAATTGTGTATCCATTTCCCGACTCTCTGTTCTGTCCTCTTGATCTGTTTGTCTGTCTTTATGTCAATTTCACCCTCTAAATTAAGGGTATCTTAAAGTCCTATAGTATAACTTTCCAATCTTTGTTCTTTTCTAGCGATTATTTTACTGTTCTAGATACTTTACATTTTCAATTAGATTTTAGAATTATGTCAATTTTTATTTATAAAGCCCTGCTGGGATTATGACTGGGTTGCATTGACTCATCTGGCTAATTTGCATGCATAGTTTCTTGGTTAGCTAGGGACGGAGGGCGTTATTTGCAGATTTCAGTATTCACTCCCTTTGTGACCTCCTTATTTCCAATATTTCCCTGTAACTTTCTGGAAGTTCTGCCTTCCCTGAAATTATCTGGCATCCCAGCCCAGTAAGAAAGTTGAGGCTTTCTGCAGGCCCGGCTATGTATGGAGTGAGAGTGCTCTCAGGTAAAAATTTGCAAACTTGCAAACTTCATCCATTACAGTTTGCCTTTTAATGGCAGTCTTCTCCAGTTTTTGCCATACCTTGGTCACTTTTCAGTATTTTTTAGTAGTTAAAAAAAATTGCACAGATTTTATCATTGTTCTTTGTGGAACAGTTGTTTTGAACTGTTAGGTGCTCTGCTGTTAGGAAAAGACTGAACATCTTCAACTGCCATGCCTTATTTCCTTGCCTCTTATTTCAGCTTCATAATCCATCTGCCCGTGGTCCCCAGAGCTATCTTCCAAAAATGCAAACATGAGCAAACCATTCCTTGATCAGTGGCTCTTCATTGCTTTCATTGTTCCTCATTATTTTCTTTTCCTAGATTTTCCATATTTATTTCATGTGCTCTTTGGTTTTACTGACCATTTGGCATTTCCCTAGACAGACCCTTCCCTGGAAAAATCTCCCCTTCTTTGCATATGTAATGGTTCCTTTCTGAAATGCCTCTCCCTTCTTTATACCCTGGCTAACTCTTATAGTTCTTTGAAAGTCAGCTGAGAGCATTAACGCTCATGGGAAACTACCTCAAATTGTGTTACTCATGTTTTCTTATTTTCCCATTGTTTTTGCTCTATGTTAGTATTCTAGAGCTTATCAACTTGCATTTAATTATTTAGTCAGTTACTTGTTACCTCAAGTATGAGGCTTTGAGCTCCTTTAGTGAAGGGTCAATGTCTTAGTCATTTTTGATTGTCCATCACCTAGTATTCTTGTCAAAGGAAATAAAGGAAGATGGATGGGCATTATAGTCAAATTATGGTTGCTTTGTAAATGCAGACTGTAAATTGTAGGTACCTGACCAGGCTTCCCAGGCGGCACTAGTGGTAAAGAATCCGCCTGCCAATGCAGGAAACATGAGAGATGTGGGTTTGATCCCTGGGTCAGGAAGATCCCCTGGAGGAGGAAATGGCAACCCATTCCAATATTCTTACCTGGGAAATCCCATTGACAGAGGAGCCTGCCAGGCATGAAGAGTAGGACATGACTGAAGCATCTGATCATCCTAAATTATTTTCCCTTAGTCCTTTTGTTCATGGCCCTGGATATTTTTATTTTTGCATGCATGCACAGTTGTATCCAACTCTTTGCAGTCCTATGGACTGTAGCCTGCCAGGCTCCTCTGTCCATAGGATTTCCCAGGCAAGAATACTGGAGTGGGTTGCCATTTCCTTCTCCAGGGGATCTTCCCCACCCAGGGATTGAACTTGTGTCTCCTGCACTGGCAGGCAAATTCTTTATCATATTTTATTGCCAGTGTGAAATTAAGGTCAAAGTAGAGCCATAGAAATGCCCCATTCATCCAGAGCAGAGCATTTCAGGAGCCTTAGAATATGTGTATTCCTTAGATACATGTATATAATCCTTTAAAGAGACTAAAGGACATTTATGAGTAGAAAGCAGTGACAAAATAAAGAGCCAATGGTGCAACGGTTTCACTTATTGAGAAGTGATTTGTAGTTTTGTGAACATAAGTGAAAGGGCTGATTATGATTTCAAAACTCAAGCATCTCTTGAAGCTCCATGGTCAGCAGCATGGCACAGGGGACACTAACAGAAGCCTGAGCATAAACTGCTCTCTGTTGCCGGACACAGGGAGCCAAATCCATGCGTGTTTATTTGGGCATGTCAGCCAGCTTCTCTTTCTCCCTGTCTCTCTTTTCCCTTTCTTCTCTCCCGCCTCACTTCTTCCCTTCCCTGTTTCTCCTCTCTTTCCTCCTTCCTTTCTCTCTTCCCTTCTCCTTCCCTCCCTTCTCTCGGTTCCTTCATTTCTTTCTCCCCCCCCCCCCCACATTTTCAACGATTTTTCCTGCAATTGATGATTATTTCATTATCCCCCCTTTACTTTTCTGTTTTTTTCCTTCTCCCCTTGGATTAATCTGCAAAACACTGCCTTCCTATATTCACTGCCCTTTTGCTCCAAGCCTCCCAGCAGGAAACCTGACCCCTCAGATACCTCTCCTTTCTCAGAAGGCTGTCTCCTTTATCGTTCCTTAAGACACTGATAATCCACTTCCTCTGTTAAATTCCCCCAGACTCGTTATTTGCATGTTTACAGGTGTTTATATACATGTATACTCTTTTTTTAAACTTTTAATTACAAAAATAATAAATGTATTATTCACATTGGGTTTCCCAGGTAGTACAATGGTAAAGAATCTGCCTGCTAGTCCGGGAAATGCAAGAGATATGGGTTCTATCTTTGGGTCAGGAAGATCCCGTGGAGGAGGAAGTGGCAACCCACTCCGGTGTTCTTGCCTGGAAAATTACATGGACAGAGGAGCCTGGTGGGCTTCTACAGTCCGTGAGGTCATCACAAAGTCAGACATGACTGAGCAACTGAGCACACACACATTATTCATATAGAATATAGTGTAAAAATGGAAACTCTCTCCTTTAAATGCACCTGCTCCCAAAACACCTCTTTCCCCCAATCCAGAGGTAACTGCACTTAACCATTTGCTGTGTTGTGTGTGCTTCCACATTTTTTCTAAGCATCTGCGAATGCACACACATGCTTACATATAGCAAAATGATGAAAATATTTGCCCACCAGTATGGTGATGATGAAAATATTTGCCCACTAGTATGGTAATGTAAATAAATCCAGAATTCATCACTTAAAAATAGGTTCTATTCTTTAAGTGAACTAAACTATATTTAAATACCTATCAAGTGATATGTTAGAGGGTAAATCATTCATCATATCATTCTGATAATTTTCAGAGCATTTATGGATTCCTTGTTGGTATGGTGCAGCTGTCTCTCGCTAAGTGATAGCCCTGTATGATCCGTGGGTTGAAATAGGAAACGCATCAGTCTATTCCACAATTCACTTGTGGCATTGATAATATCAGGTCATTGAGCCCAGGGTTTTGTTACCGACAGAAGGTAGCTGGACACACACCTGAGTGCGTGGACGTGGAGAGCTGGTGCTCTGGCTCCCGGGTGAGGGCCCCTGGAAGCCACCTGCTGCACCTCCTTTGCATGATGGGCCCCAGGGGCATCTGCACTAGCCCTGTTTCCTGGTCCAGTCACCCACCTCTGAGACCCCCACTGGACGGTGTCGTTGAGTGATCTGTGGGCTTGTTAAGTGGGGCATTTCTCTTTCCCCATCTCTACGGAAGTCTTTAAATAGTTTAACAAAGGATGTGGCTGTGGAGTTTTAGTGACTCAACAGTGAAGAATCTCCCTGCTGTGTAGGAGACGTGGGTTCGATCCCTGGGTTGGGAAAATCCCCTGGAGGAGGAAATGGCAACCCACTTCAGTATTCTTGGCTGGAGAATCCCATGGGCAGAGGACCCTGGTGGCTACAGGCCATAGGGTCGCCAAGAGTCAGACACGACTGAAGTGACTGAAGACGCACACAGCTGTGCCCGTGAAGAAAATGTGTGTGTCAACCCTGTGTACACCTCACACATGTTAAATTCATTACATGTGCGTATGTGTATACACAAGCATTTATGTATCCATACACCTCAAAGCGCAGGCACAGTTGCTGCTGCTGCCTCTAAGTCATTTCAGTTGTGTGCGACCCCATAGACGGAAACCCACCAGGCTCCCCCGTCCCTGGGATTCTCCAGGCAAGAACACTGGAGTGGGTTGCCATTTCCTTCTCCAATGCATGAAAGTGAAAAGTGAAAGTGAAGTCGCTCAGTCGTGTCCAACTCTTAGCGACCCCATGGACCGCAGCCTCCCAGGCTCCTCCATCCATGGGATTTTCCAGGCAAGAGTACTGGAGTGGGGTGCCATTGCTTTCTCCGCAGGCACAGTTAGGTAGGCAAGAAATAAGAATGGCAGAGGTACCTGGGTAGAAAGTGAGGGAGAAGAGGAAAGACCGCAGGTCCAGAGAAGTGTCCACATTTACCCTCCTGGAATGAGTGTCTCCCTGCCAGACTTGAAGAAAACCCCTTGAGTGTTGTTTCCTCATCAGTCTTCCCAAGGATATTTAGCATTTGCATTTTTCTGAGCACTGAAGACCACAAACTGTCCTGCTGGATCTTGCACTTGGCTCCCCAACTTAGATGAGAAGAACTAATCCTCATTTCCAAGAGCCAAGAAGTTAAAAAAAAAAAAAAAAAACCAAAGACAAACAGAGAAAGAAAGAAGGAAGAGAGAAGTGAGTCAGAGGACTTCTGCCTGTGCGTCTGAGTCAGCTTAGTGTGTTAAGAAAAGAAAAAAGAAGTTATGCGTGGAGACCTGCCTGGAAAAACTGCTGAATGGAAAGACTTGAGGATGGCTTATAGACTTTGACAGCAGACTGAGAATTTTCGTGCCTCTTTGGAAATGGTGAGCAGCCACTAATAATGCTCCCGTGACATCACAGAAATCTTGACGCGTGCTTGTCCTGCTCATTCTCTTATGAAGCCCATCCCAGCTCCTTTTCACACAGGCCCTTCGCTTAAGGGGGTTGAGGGAGAAGAGGAGGCAACAGGCAGGTGGAGGTGCTGGTCTCCCCGACAACTGTGTACCTCAACAGTCAGGTGGCCTTTTTGGAGAAGAGGCCATTTGATAAAGGTGCCCTGTGAGCAGTCGGCTACTATCAGCAGCTCAGACAATGTGGGACCGCTGGAAAGCAAAACACCCCTGGATGGGGGGAAGGTTGAGTTCAATTTTATTTTTTATTGTGTGTGTGTTGGGGGAGGTGATGATAAATGTGTGTGTTGTGAGCACAGATGCAGTTTTATGATATTCATGCACATGAGGATGAACATTTTAGTTTTGTTTACAGTAGGGGGAAAAAAACCCCTCCACGGTTACAGATTTGATGTGGTAGAAGTTGCACCAAAGCTTCTAGTTTTACCCTGTTTTCACAAACTTGTGACTTTCCGAGGAAAATCTCTGTCTGACTGACCTATTTCAAAAGCAGCTTGGAAAATGGGAGGTTTTTAAAACTGTTTGTAATGTGCTTTTCATGTTGCTCAAACTATGACTGTGAATTCTGTTTGATTCAATATTGAATCTGTTGGAGAGTTTAAATACAGTCCACATGAAGGCCTCTATCAAATGCTCTGCGTACTTTAATATTTTGTTTTCATAAAAAGTGGAATTTGTCTTTTTTTTTTTTAATAGTAGCTTCCTTCCCCTCTGATGTTAGTAAATGCATCTCTAAGGCGTAGGTGAGCACAGTTACAGTCACCCTCTTTCAGTGGCAGCTGGAGATGCCAGCCTGGGGTACAGACCCGCCAGGCAGCGTACTCACAGATGTGTTCTTATTACTGTATCGCTCTGTAAAGCAAAGTTCATTTTTTAGAACTAAAATTCCAGTTGAATGTCAATGATATTCTTACCAGACCCTAGTAGTATTTTAAAACATGGACCTAAATTCGTCACCCAAGAAGTATTTTAAGGTATCCAGTTAAGAAAGTAAGTTTAGAACATCCCTGGTGGTCCAGTGGTTAAGACTCCGAGCTTCCAACGTAGGGAGGGGGTGTGGGTCTGATCCCTGGTTGGGGAAGTTCTGCAAGCTGTGTGGCTCAGCCAGGAAAAAAAAGGAAAGTCTAAGTGACTGAAAAAAGTTTGGTAATGTTTGTATCCCCAGACTTGCTTACTCATTTGTAAACCTCAGAGGTCTCACCATGTGTAATGTCTGTGCATTGAAATATAGGATTTTTCTCACCTTCTGGACACTCTCTCTGTCATGATAGAAAGAACATGGATTTAGAGTCAGTCTTGAATTTGAATCCCCTTGATGACTTCTGTGGCCTCAGCAGGTTACAGAGGCTCTGAAGATAATGGCTACAGGTTAGTATTGGAGTGAGGATTAATGCAGATTAATTTCATAAAACCTCAATCCACATTAAGGATGTGGAAAACATCAGTTTCTCCATTTTTATCCCTGATTGTCATTATGTGTGTGTGTGTGTGTGTTTTCTTCCTGAGCCTTTCAGTTTAGAAAGGAGGTGATCTTGAAGTATCTGAATCCGGATTCTGCCAACAGGATTTTTTCTGAATTGCTCTCTTGTCTTGATAAACAGCCACCCATCCCGCCTAGCTTCTGATCAATATCTTGTTTCTCAGTTCCTCTGTGCTCCCCTGGGTGCACAGAGGCCCTGTCACATAGGTGACCCATCGCTTGGGGACCCTCTGGGGCCACTATTTCAGGGCTCCAGCATCTCCTGGGGGTCAGGTCACCTTTGCAGGCGGACTCTCTAAAGCAGTAATCTGGTTTTTTGGCAAAGAGCCTAATAGCATCTTCTCTGCAAGTTAATCATGTTTATTCACTCTGACCAGAGTGGGGATTTTCCCGAATTGTCATGTCTTTGCAGAGTGTTTCTAACCATTATGTGCTATAAATGTAGCATCATTTTATGCTTCTACTTGTTTTTGCTAATATAAGAGAAATCCCGTTATAAATAATTCCAAGGGATTTTGCGGATTATTTCACTGGTTCAAGATAAGAGAATGGTTCCCTAGATCATGGAGCTGCTGTCATAGATGGAGTCTGTCGATGTAAAATGGGGCATAATGCGATTGCCCTGTGGGCGCCATCCTTGCACAGAATGACGTCTGCTCAGAGAAAGCTAAAGCTAACAGGGGAGCAGGTCTCTGCATCTGGCGGTTCCCCCCACCCTGCGACATTCACTCGGAGCATTTCACCCCACTGTGACACTGACTCACCCATCCTCTCTCCACCCCTATTGTCTAGTTCTGATGTGCTCTGGCCCCACTAATTCTAGGGCTACACTGGCTTATGCCTCTTTCATCCTAGGAGGAAAGAAAGCTGGTCTTTACTAATAAAAGTGTGAAAACTGAAATGTCACCACTTTCAACACAAACAATATATATTTGTTGACTGTATGACTACAACAACTTGGAATAACTGCCAGCCATGTTTCCAAATATTTGAGGCCTATTTAAGTAAAGAGACATGAATAATTTGAAACTGGAATCTTTTTTTTTTTTTTTTTTTTGCATTAGCAACACATGTGATGAAATCTTAAAAACAAATTCTCATCCTTAGGAGTGGTTGCCTCTGGAGAGTAGTATCAGGAGCTGGTCTGGGGACTTAGGCTGTTCATTATAAACCATTCTGCATGCTTTCTTTTTTTAAATCAGATGTATGTATTACTTTGACTTTTTAAAAAATCCCTCCCTTAAGTAGGCTTAGTTCAATTTAAGTAAAATTTGCTGAATGCCTTGTGCCAGACATTGTGCTGGTCATCTCAGCTCAGCAACGAATGAGGACCAGCTCTTGCTTGGGAGTTCATAGTCTAGTTGGAGAGACAGAACAGACCACAGGCATATTAAAATAATATGATGCCAGCTTAGAGGGAGGCAGTCATGGAGTTAAGTGTCCCCCTCCCCAGATATTCTATTAATACATTTATTTTTAATTTCTGTCTTTATGATGAGTGTATCTGAATAGCATTCTAATGACCACAGTTTTGGTTTTAGTGGAAAAAGAATAGATGAAACTTGATCTAATCTTACTCGACATGGAAGCCTCCAAAATGAGTCAGAGAGAGAGGCATAAAACCAGTCATGAGTTTTATTTTGCTCCTTTCTCTCTGGACATGAGTTTAAACAGTGTACACCGGACCAAAATCATAAATAGGAATAAGGCTGTGCATGTCTCAGGACATTTTTCATTCCCTTAAGCCCACAACTGCCCATTTCTGTGTCCACGTGCAGAGAATTTTTAGTGACTTCCAATGATTCCAGTGCACCCAAGAGCAATGCCTTCTTATTATTAGAGGGTGTTTCCCAGCTTGAGTTAGAAGCAAGTCAAGCATCTGTCTCAAGCCCTAAGTCCTTCTGGTTTTACTGACAAAGCTTCCAGGTTCATCTGGGGCCTGGTATACCAGACAGATTTGAGTAAATCTCTCAGCTTGTTCAGTAGCTCATGAGGTTCCGCTTTCCTCAAAGAGCAAAGCAGCATTACTCTGTATATCGCCAGAGTGTACTGAGTCATTTTGATCTTTAAAATATTGTTGAACTATAGCATTAAAATAGCTTTGAAATAAAGGTTCATGTTTTGTAATATCTAGCTATTCCTCTGTCTTGTTCAAGAGAAAATTTGGTTCAGTTCAGTTCAGTCAGTCAGTCATGTCCAACTCTTTGCAAGCCCATGGACTATAGCATGCCATCACCAACTCCTGGAGCTTGCTTAAACTCATGTCCATGGAGTTGTTGATGCCATCCAACCGTCTCGTCCTCTGTCGTCCTGTTCTCCTCCTGCCTTCAATCTTTCCCAGCATCAGGGTCTTTTCCATTGAGTCAGTTCTTTGCATCAGGTAGCCAAAGTATTGGAGTTTCAGCTTCACCATCAGCCCTTCCAATGAATATTTAGGACTGATTTCCTTTAGGATGGACTGGTTTGATCTCCTTATAGTTCAAGGGACTCTCAAGAGTCATCTTCAACACCACAGTTCAAAAGCATCAATTCTTTGGTGCTCAGTTTTCTTTATAGTCCAATTTGTACTCCATAAATGACTACTGGAAAAACAATAGCTTTGTTAGACTAAAATTTGCTTAATTTTGTACAAAAAGTCTTTTGGGCTTAATATTGTGGGTTTGTGATATCCATAGCACCAAAAATATCTGCAATAGATGTGATGCATATCACACGATATGAATCTTTTTTTCCCACAAACTAGTAGGTAAATACTTTATTAGGGATTTAAGAAAATGATTTGTATAAAAATGAATGAACATGATTTCAAAGATAAAATACAAATTCAGATAGGAAATAAAAAGCAGAATTATTCAGGACTTCCCTGGTGGTCCAGTGGTTAAGATTCTGTGCTTCCACTGCAGAGGGCACAGGTTTGATCTCTAGTCGGGGAATTAACACCCCACATGCCATGTGATGCAGAAAAAATGGATCAGAATTATACCAAAATAGAAATTGATGATCATATAGATTCAACTTCTATGTATTTCATTCAACAATTGCCTTAAATGAATGGAGTATGTAACTGTCTATGTTTTATTAATTCACCCCAAGACTATAAGATGATATTAAATTCTAAATACATAAGCAAACCTTAAATACTCCTAAAATATGTTGTTAAAATCCACCTGGGTATAATTAATTACTTTTTAAAGTCACTATTTAGTTTTTATTAACCAGTGAATGATACTGCTCTCATCTTCACTGACTGATTAGAACTAATTTTTTAAAATTTTTCTTCATTGAAATACAGTTGATTTACAATATTGTGCATGTAATTTCTACTGTATAGCAAAATGATTCAGTTATTATATACAAATATATGTGTGTGTATGTGTGTGTGTGTGTGTGTGTGTGTGTGTGTGTGTGTAGGCTTCCTAGGTGGCTCAGTGGGTGAAGAATCTGCCTGCAATGCAGGAGACAAAGGAGATGTGGGTTTGATCCCTAGGTGGGGAAGATTCCCTGGAGGAGGGCATGGCAACCCACTCCAGTATTCTTACCTGGAGAATCCCATGGACAGAGGAACCTGATTGGTTATAGTCCATAGGGTTGCAGAGAGCTGGACACGACTGAAGTGACTGACCACGTTCTCACATGTGCATGTTATTTATATATATGTGTGTATACATACATAACACATTCTTTTTCCTATTGTTTTCCTTTATGGTTTATTGTAAGATATTGAATAAGGTTCCCTGTGCTATACCGTCAGGCCTTGTTGTTTGCCCATTCTATGTATAATAGTTTGCATCTGCTAATCCAGAACTCCCAGTCCATCGCTCCCCCATGTCCCCTCCACCTTGGCAACCATAAGTCTGTAGGGTAATTCTTCATAGCTCGCTTTGGTTGAGATAACTGTTACATTAGCTTCAAATTTTCAGGAACATTTGGGGTCAATATCTTTTTACAGCACTTCATCCTCAGCTGCCGTAGTTGGGTTCTACCTGAAGTGGAGTTGGTCTGCTGTGTTTATCATAACATGCTCTGGCTTCTGCATCTGCTCTTATTTCTCCCTTGAAAGTGGCAGAAGCAGAAAGCGTGACTATTATCACGTAGTATGGCTCCATAATCAGCGTGATGAATCCCTGTGTATAAATGCTTTCTTTTCTCAGCTTTTCCTGACCTACTTTCCATTTTTTTAAGAAGACAAAATTGTCTTTCTGTTCCTCCTGACTTCTTCAGAAATCTCTTACAGTAACTGGTATTTTCATCTTCTGGCACCTCTAACGATTACAGCGTGCCTCTCGGGTAGAATACAGAGTGCCCACATGTCATCTTATAAAACAAGTACTTTTCTGCAAGAGTTAGTTTCTCTGATGAAACCATCATATAGATCATTTAATAGAAAACTCAGAGGATGTGAGAGCACAATTTAACAGCTATTCAATCAAGCCACAGCAATTTCTTTTGTCCCTTCGTGTAAAGGACGGCTGGAGAAAGGTTTGGCTTGGGAGTTGGAAGGCAAGGAGACAAGGCTTGGGTCTTAGGAGGGAGGGGAGAAAACCCAAGATACCTGGGTGCATCAGAGTGCAGCAGGATTTTACCTGGGTGGGCAAGTGGGGGAGGTGGGCTGTGCACCAAGTCTGGTTGCCTCCCTTTCTCCTAGGACATGGCCTTTGCTTACTTTTTGTTTGAAGCAGCTGGAAGGATATTTTTTGTTGTTCTGAGTCAGTGCTTAGCTTTTGAAACAACAGCTTGGGGAGAGTCATCTATTGTCATCCCTTCTGGGTTTTAGCTCGGTGTGATAAGGTCACTTAAACATGTGTGTGTTTTAAATGGCTATGAAAATAAACTACTCATGTTCACGTGTCTCGCCTCCTCCCCACTGTTGAGCCCTGTGAAGGATGCAGGGAACAGTAACTTTCAGTTCTTCTAGCTGTTCATTCTGATGTTTGTTTTCCTCTTCATTTTTAAACACCTTGTTTGTGCTACTGTTACTTGATTTGCCCTTTGAAGATGTTATTATACATTATAGTACTGGCTTCTTTCTACGAATGATAAGGTTTGAGACTAACATCCCTGAGTCCCATCAGTCATGCTTTCTCTTCCTCTTTCTTTTCCTCATATATTTACATCAAAGTTTTGGGTTAAATTTAATAATTATACTATTTGTTGTTGTCTAGTCGCTAAATCGTGTCTTACTCTTTTGTGACGCCATGGATTGTAGCCTGCCAGGCTCTCCTGTCCATAGGATTTCCCAGGCAAGAATACTGGAGTGGGTTGCCATTTCCTCCTTCAGGGGATCTTCCGAATCTTCCAGGGATCGAACCTACATCTGCTGCATTGGCAGGTGGATTCTTTACCAACGAGCCAGGAGGGAAGCCCATATTATTTATACTGTAATGTTATGTAACACTGTAAATAATTGCTGACATGTTGGGCACTTTCTAAATGCAAGACCCCTGTTAAGAGCTTTAGACACACAATACCTTACCTTTATAGCAACAGTATCAAGCAGGTACTGTTATTTTTTTCTATTATGCAGATGTGGACATTGAGAAACAGGCTAAGTAACTTTTTCATGGTCATACAGGTTGTAGTTGGTAGATTTCAGATGAAAGAAAATCTGGCTCTAGAATCTGCTTTAAAAATTCTTTTTTGTTGGAGTACAATTGGTTTATAATGTTGTGTTAGTGTCAGGTGCAGTGAAGTGATTCAGTTATACATATGCATGTATCTACTCTTGTTTTTCTTTTTTAGATTCTTGTCCTTTATAGGTCATTACAGAGTACTGGGTAGAGTTCCCTGTGCTGTACGGTAGGTTCTTATTAGTTTCCTGTTTTACATAAAGTAGTGCATAGATGGGGGCTTCCCTGGCGGCTCAGTGGTAGAGAATCTGCCTGCCAATACAGGAGACTTAGTTTCCATCCCTGTGTCAGAAAGATCCCCTGGAGAAGGAAATAGCAACCCCCTCCAGTGTTCTTGCCTGGAAAATCCCATGGACAGAGGAGACCGGTGGGCTATGTGAAAGAGTTGGGCATGACTTAGCAACTAAACAACAGGAAGTGCATACATGTCAGTCCCAATCTCCCAGTTTATCACTGCTCCCTATCCCCTGGTAACCATGTTTTATTTTCTACATCTGTGATAGAATCTGCTTTTCATTACACACTCTAAGTTACTGTGATTTTGTACATACTGTTCATAAAGGAGTCATATGTGCACTACCAGTTTTTTTTTTCTTTCGTTTTAATTACTGTCATTTCCTTCTTTTCACTTGTCACTTTCTTTCTTTCTTTTTTTCTTTTTGGAGCCCCTGATACCTGGAAGCTGGGTGCCTTGAATTGATCTTCTCTTTTACCTTTATCTTCATTATCTTTTGGTCTGCACTTTGGGAGACTGCCTGAATTTTATCTTTTAACTCTTCTGTTGACTTTCTCTTCTGTGATGTTTTTAAATCCCAAGAACTATTTATTCGGGACACACCCCTTTGTTTGTTTGTTTTCAGGTCCTTCTTCCTGACTGCTGTGGTCCTGTCTTGTGCATTAGTGATCTCCTTTGTCAGGAGATCTGTGGCACTTCACAGGTCAGAGATGGGGGGCTCTGAGGAGCTGATGGGGTGCACTCTGAGGGGGGCCCAGGCTCTCCAGTTAGCAGGTCTCACCGTCACGTGATCTGGGATCTGCTGATCTGTCCAGTTGAAGGATCCCCAGTTACCATCACCTGGAAGCTTTTCCCATGGGCTGGTCAGATTATCCAACATAGAATCTTCCAGACTTGTTCCTGGGCACATGTGCCTGCTACAGGTGTTGTGGGAGCCAAGCTTGGGGCCACAGACAGAGAGATCTCCTCATGGGTGTTGACTTTCAGTTCTCCCTTTTCAGACTCACGTTTACCACTGCACCATCCTCACATTCACACCAGCCCTCCCCACTTGTACCCCTGGTACCTGAAGACCCTCTTTTAATTTCTCTAGAAGGAGAATCTCACATCTCCTGCACTGTGGGGGAAGGCATGTTCTCATGTTGAGTGCAGGTCAGGCGGGCCGTCTGCACCTTGCAGGACTTCCTTGGGACCACTTCTCATCGCTGAGCCTTGCTGAGGGCTCCAGTACGGACTGTCATCTTTCCTTGGCTTTGCCCTTTGAGAGTAATTTAGCTTTGTTCTCATAGGTTGGTAATGACCTGCTTGTGCAATGTCAATCTTCTGGAAGACTGGTGACATTTCCTTCTTTCTATTATCACTTCTCCCATTCTCTTTGTCCTTGTGTAACTTCACTTTTTAAATTTAATTGCTCTCTTTACAGTGCATTTTGGGAAGGGAGCAGAGATAAACACCATGTTAATATGGCATGCTTAATGGAAGCCTGATTATATCACTGTTGAAAACATTTATTTTCTGGAGTTTGCTTCATTTTCCTATTAGGCTAGAACATCCTGCAGAGCAACAGAGTGGGTCCTTCTTCTTCCTGCTGGAGCCTCCCTGAGGTAGCCCTTTCTTTCTTTTCTCTCAACCTTCTGTATTCCTGTCTTTATCTGTAAATGAAAAGGACTGGCTGTCAGGATGGAGGAACTAGATCTGACATTCAGGGAAACCTGTGTTCAGCCAGGCTTCTTTTGCCTTTTTGCTTTCAGGCATCGTCTCTGAAAACCTTTCTATATCACAATGAAATACAAATGCCTGATATCAGCTTAAGGTCTAAGTGTAACTTCTCTTAGGAACGAGGATGAGGCTTTGGGAATGAAACTCTAATAAAGACTTTTTTCTTCTTAGCCAGTTGGAAGGCCAAACTGCTTTGGGGCTTAAGGGACTTTCTGGTGGTGGCGGTGGTTTAGTTGCTAAGTTGTGTCTGACTCTTGGGACCCCATGGACTGTTAGCTCGCCAGGCTTCGCTGTCCATGGGATTCTCCAGGCAAGAATACTGGAGTGGGTTGCCCTTTCCTTCTCCATAAGGGTCTTTCTGGAAACCTCCATATCACACTCTGCCTGTCCCTAGAGTTGGCCCAGGCCTGAGGATGACTTGTCTGAATCACTTAGTCATGGTGTGATTTAGGGCCTGATTTCCAGGAAGATCCTTGTGTTCACGTCTCACTGCAGAGGGCTGGGGTGGGATGGTTGTAAACTCTGGCAAGGGCATGCTTTCGGCAGGAATGCCCAGTGGAGGACTGTGATCACACAGACAGGACAAGGAGTGTCACTGGTAAAATCATTTTGAGATTCCCAGTTCTTGGACTTGCCCTGGGCAGTCACCTTGCCAGCAGGTTGGAAGAAGACGCGGGAGGCCTGTGTATATCAAACTTTAAACAGATGCAAAGCTGGAAAGAATGGTCAATGTAATCATTGACAAAAACCTGTCTCAAAATGATCTAAATACACTGGAATGCTGGGTTAAGCGGATGACGTTACAAAGAGATAAATGTAAAATGTTATTTGGGAGTTTAAAAAAATCGATGGTGATAATGGGAGGGAAAAAAAATTTACTGGCAGTAGTTCTGGTAGAGAAAAGACATTTAGGTTTTATTTGACTGAAAGCTCAATATAAGCTGCTAAATCTGGGGAGGCAACTAAAAAGCGGCATTAATGGAACCATAATGTATTGATCCTGGGAGGTAACACCCTGTTCGATGGTTAGACTCACCTGAAGGCTCGTGTTTGTGTATCTTTTATTCAGTTCAGTTCAGTTCAGTTGCTCAGTCGTGTCCAACTCTTTGCGACCCCATGAATCGCAGCATGCCAGGCCTCCCTGTCCATCACCAACTCCCGGAGTTCACCCAAACTCATGTATCTTTTATTAGATGGAGCAAAATGAGAGTTTGCCAGAGAAGGGGCAATTAGCAAAGGGCGTGAGGGTCTCGAAGCAGCATCTCGGGGGAAACCATTGATGGAACTGGGATTTAGATGGGCAACTGTCTTCTACTTGTTAGCTGCAAAACTTTAGGCAAGTCACTACCTGTTCCTCAGTGGCTGTGTGTGTGCAATGGAGAGAGGAGAGCATTTCTGTGTGAGGTGAGGAGGGGAGCATGGCAGGAAGTGTTGGATGATGAGATGGGAGAGAAAGGACGTGGGGTGGGGGGAGACTGTGACTGTCTCAGGGTAAGGAATCTAAAGTTTATCCTGTGCTGCTGGTAGCTTGTGTGGTCACTCTTACTATCTTCCAAATCAGGATGTTGATAGCAAAAGGGGGTGCTTGTTAAATACACCAGGACAATACATGTAAAACGGGACTGTAGCTGGTACCCCAGGCAAACCTGGAGGAGAGACCATCCTTGTCATGGGTGCTATTGGAGAGGAAAACGGCCTTTTGGGTGGTAAGGGACCTGCCCTGGGAGGCACTTCGAACTTGGATGTACTTCTGTTATGGACCAGCATGTCTGCCGTGGGTGGAAGTGAACTAAATGCACTTTTAAGAACTTATTAACCACTGCTGCAAGTGATGCTCTGTTGGGGGTATCTGAAACAAGTTAAACAGAAACCATCCTGGCTTTCCCCAAATTCTTTTAGATGTGCATATTTGGCAAAAAGTTGGGGGAAAGTTCCTTCTGAATTAAGAAACTAAAGTGTGAAAGTCTGTTCACTGGGAACAATAATTCTAGTGTCCTTCAGGGAGCACCTTAAAAATACTGATTCCCGGGGTGCCACCCTGAACTTGTGTAGTCAGAACAGGGGAGGGGCATTTTAAGAAACATGAGCTCTGCTAGGGTGACACCATCCACATCGGAGCTGAGCAGCAAAACACATTTATTAAATACTTGCTGGACTTGTGCTAGGACCCTATCAGAGTTGACCCAGGAGTCCTCAACTGGCACCTTTAGAGGCTTAAAAATCAACGTTTTGATGATAATATAAACACAGAGCAAATGCCGAAGCGAGTAGATGGCCGGTCACTTATTTAGAGCTCTGGTCTTCAGACTGCTCTGTCCTTGTGGTCAGACGTGTCACAGCACACTTCTATCACTTCTGTTACACGGGACTGACAGTTGCTTCGTGGTGGGTGGAGGCCTTCCCGGGGACCAGGGGCAGACAGCACGCGTGCTGTGCCAGCCGTTCCCATGGAGAAGAGTAGCTCCTCTCCGATAGGCAGGTCCCTGAAAGTAAACACCCCTGCAGTTCAGGGAGGAGCCCTTCTCTCCCCTCTGACTTCCCTCCCACTCCCACTGAGTCACCGCTGTGCCCAGGAAACGGTCAGTGGGCCTCGTGACACGTAAGGGTCCCCTAGTCCAGGGGCTCCCGAAACGGAGATGCTAAGTGATCCTGTCTTGTGTGACGGTGGCTCTTCTTAGGAAGGAAGAAGTCTGCCCTGTGAGAATGGGTGACCCCAGACCTGGGAATTCTGTGCTTTCTAGTTTTCCAAATGGAAGGATTTTCTCTTGGAGGCAAGAGGGAAGTGTGAAAGGGGATTCGAGAAAAAGGTTAAATTTACTGAAGAAAATACAATTCCCATGAAAGGCAGATCAAAATTCTTGGGCTAATTATAATATAGTTTCTATTTCAGAGGACTAAAAAATATGTGCTATTTTTTTCTGAGTGTTTCCATCACAGTTGTTCCTTCGAATGCCTCCAGATATGGGGGGCCCAGTATATGGGGGCATGCACATGGAAAACCAGTTGACAATATAAGGCCAGTTGATAGAGGCCATCAATGGCAGGGAATGGAGAGAAGGGCTATGTATTTTCTGGTTGAAATAAGAATTAAGTGCAGCAGGATTTGCCCGCTGCCTAGAAGCTATACCCAGTTCATCTTCTCTTTAAATTCTTGGCTTCTAGGCCATGTCTGAGAGCTCTTGGCAAGGTCTGACCCTAACAGGTCTGCTTCTGCCAATGCCTCACTCTGTTCTAGGTTGTCTCTCTTTTTTTTTTTTTTTTTTTTGCTTTATTTTCTGCAGAGCATCTTTGCTTTCCCGTGATTCAAGAGGGCGTCCTTTACTCTTTTAGTCACACAATGTGAAACTCACATCGAATCTATAAGGAGGGTAAGATTTATAAGCAGTTTTCAACAGCTGTTATAGGGGAATCCTGCATTGCTGTGCTTAATTGACTTAATTCGTCCTACCGCTGGATTCCTGACATTGTTCTGGACTCTCTTATCAGGGATCCCATGCTAAAAATTAATCATAATAGATTGAGGGAAAAAAAGCCTAATGGTAGTTTCAGTAACAGGTACTGTTTACAGGTGCCTTTGTATGAACACATTGATATCCTTTTGGGGGGCTGCACGGGGTCTTTGTTGTGGCACTGGGCTTCTCTCAAGTTGCAGTGCAAGGGGCTGCTGAGTGCTTGCGCTCAGTAGATGCTGGGGGCAGGCTTAATTGCCCTACAGCATGCGGGATCTTAGTTCCCTGACCAGGGATTGAACAGATGTCCTCTGCATTGGAAGGCAGATCCTAACTATTGGATCCACCAGGGAAGTCCCTAACACAGTGATATCTTTAATCTCTTCCGAAAATGGCATTATTGTTGCTCTTGTTTTGAATTGAGACTCATAGAGGGTAACAGTCTTGCCCAGGGGTGCAAAGCTACTAGATAATAAAGCTTGGATACTTAGTTTTTGGTCTTTCTGACTCCAGAACCTGTGTGTGTACCTCTCTGAAAAAAATCAATAAATGATTTATTTGTCCAAGTCTTTAAAGGACATGGCAAGATACACCCCCCAGTGACCATAGGAAAAAGCTAGTCTTAGTTCTGTTTTTTTCAAATTCTCTCCAGATGAGGAAGGCATAAGCAGACACCAGCCTGAGCTACATGATTCAAGCCCTCTGTCCTGGATGAATTACATTCTAGGTTACAGAGAGAAGCTATTGAATTACGATTTAGAATCTTCAGAGAATCATGGATAACAAATGGGACAGGAGCTGGAAAGCTGAGATAGGCAAACATTTTCTAGGTTTTGAAAAATGGGAGGACGATAGATGAGAGAGCCTGAGATCATTTCCATAAAGCATTCTTGAACAGGTTATGAAACAGACAATTTGTGAGTGCTTGGATAGGAAAACTGAGTGGTCCCTAAGTGCAAATATCGGCTCACTGAGAATATCTAGCCTGAGTAGCATAATTTCTTTTCAAGAAAGTTCAAAGTTGCGAAGACTTAAGAAAGTAAATACAGCGGATATGGTATATCTACGCTTCAGCAAGATGCTTGATAGTGTCTGTGTCAGTTCTTTTTCCACCCAGAGCTTCCTGGACAATATCAATAAATGCGAGCTGTATAAAAGGACGATCAGATAGCATCACCCCTGTTTGAATGACTTCTCCAGGGTCCTTACAGCCAATACCTGACCTGCACGCAGGTAGATTTCTCCCGTGGGCTCTGCATTGAAACTTTTGATCATAACTTAGATGAGGATAAAAAGAACACGGAGAGCAAAATTTTACGTGCTCTGAAGTTAGGAGGGATAATGAGGATTTTGGTTGAAATAATGTTTCAGACAGATCCGAATGGTTGAGAGAATGGAGCTAAGTCCTACTGAGATCATTCTTTGCCACTCCCTCGACAATATAAAGTTCCCTGGTTGCCAGGAGTTGGACTGGTTGTTGGGTTTGGGAATCACAGCCTGTAGAAGGAGAATAAGAAGCAGACAGTGTCTTTAGTGGGGGGTTGATGAGGGTAAGCCAGGATGCTGGGGGGCCCAGAGGAGATGAAGGCTTGGGGTGGGTGGGAGTGAGGAGAACTATTGAACCAAGCACAGCCTCCTGGAGAAGACGCTCTTTGAACAGTTTTGAAGAATGAGAAGGAGTTGGCTGTGTGGTCAGTGTTGGGCTGAGGGGTTTCACATTTAGGGAGCAGCATTTAAAATGGTGCAGTGACCAGGAGCAGTGGGACTGGGTGTTAGACAACATGGAAAACCAGTTGGTAGTGGCCATCAGTGGCGGGAGACTGGAACAGAGAGGTGTGTCATGTGCTTGCCTCACTTTTTTGTTCCCTGTTGCTGGATTATAGAATATGACAGACCTTAGGAATTCTCTGAAGAAGAACAGCTGTAACACAAAAGGCACACTCTGTGATCTTAGCGTCCAGCCTGTTCCAAACTCACTGACCATGACAATCACTGGTCACTTGTTAAAAATGCTGTCTCTCTTGGAAATCTGATTTCTGTTAGAGTGGGACACATGTATTTATTAAAAAAAAAAAAACAGTTAAGTTTGGGAAATACTGCTAAAGGTCATGATGAGCTATTTAAGATTTAATACAAGGAAGAAACACTGTTCTGTTGGCATTAAAATGGGTTGTTCTGGCAACAGCGAAAGGAAGGTTTTCAGAGGGGTTGTCGTTGTTCAGTCGCTAAGTTGTGTCAAACTCTTTGTGACCCCATGGACTGCAGCACTCCAGGTTTCCCTGTCCTTTGCTATCTCCCAGAGCTTGCTCAAACTCCTGTCCATTGAGTCAGTGATGCCATCCAACCACCTCATCCTCTGTCGTCCCCTTCACCTCCCGCCTTCGATCTTTCCCAGCATCAGCATCTTTTCCAGTGAGTCAGTTCATCCCATCAGGTGGCCAAAGTAGTGGAGCTTCAGCTTCAGTATCAGTCCTTCCAATGAATATTCAGGGTTGATTCCCTTTAGGATTGACCTGTTTGATCTTCTTGCAGTCCAAGCAATTCTCAAGAGTCTTCGCCAGCACCATAATTCAAAAGCATCCCACTTGAGAGGGGTAAATACTTTTGATAATCTAGGCCTGAAATAATGAGTCCTAGAAAGGTCATTAAAAGTAGACAGTTTAGATGGGCTTGTGAGAGACTGAAGTAAAGGTAATTGGATTTGCTTCTTACCTGGATGGAGGGGATGAGGAAAACCACTTTTCTGGCTTGGGCTACTGCATGCTGTCATTCACTGGGCTAGAATACAGTAGACAGATGGAGAATTCTGCTTTGATTAAACTGATTTAAAGTTGCCTATGAAATATCCAGGTGGAGATACCCAGGTAGATAGATATATAGGTCTGGCATCTAGCAGAGAAGTTTGGCTGAACACAGAGACTTGATGCTTGGCCATGCACCATGGTGGTTAACACCTTGGATGTAACTGAGTTTGCATGGGGATCATGTCTAAAGTCAGAAGAGCAGAGGTCCAGAGCAGAACTCTGTGAGTCATTCAGAAAGCTGGTGAGGTATTCACAGAGGAATAGGGGAAGGAGGGGTGAAAAAGTGGGAGTGGGCTTCAAGAAGAGGATGAGCAGCAACTCTGAATGCTGCGAGGGCTTCAGGTAATAGCAGTAGTCAGCAGTGATTATCCAAGTGCTTTCTATGAATGGACGCTACCTGGTTGTTTCACATGTATTGCCTCATTTAATCATCATCACAACTCAGTGAGGTGGGTATTTGTGTGCTGTTTGGTCACTAAGCTGGGTTCCTCTGTCCATGAGATTCTCCAGGCAAGAGTAGTGGAGTGAGTTGCCCTTCTCCAGGGGATCTTCCCAGCCCAGGGATTGAACCCATATTTCCTGCATCTCCTGCACTGCAGGTGGATTCTTTACCCACTGAGCCACCTGGGAAACCCACTAACATAAGAAACTTATGCAAAATCTCACATATCACAGGATTCAGGATAGATAATATCAACCTTGTGGGGCCAAGGCGATTGAGCAAGGCTTACCCACAGCTAATTATTTTTATGAAATCCAATAAGGACTTCTGAATCCAGTGTCAGAAAATGGAAGAAAAAAATAGGTGGAGTTAGGAGTTGCTTTGGTGCTTCTCTTGAAGATAACTGTCGTATATTCCAGAAGTTTTCCTATCCACATCTCCTCCCACCTCATTCATGTCTCCTGCATTGCAGGCAGATTTTCTTTACCACTGAGCCACCAGGGAAGCCCTGGGGAGTGGTTAATACCGCAGTGAAATCAGAAGAAACTGAGGCAACAGAGCTGAATAACTTGGTTAACGCCATCCAGATGATAAATGCTAGGACCAGCGTTGAAAATCAGTAAAAGGCCTCTGGAGTCCTGCGTATTAACTATCACATCCACTGTTAGCCATCACTTCCTCGTTAGGAAGTGCAAGGGCTGAGAGACTAAAGAGTTTCCACTGAATTTGACAATAGAAAAGTCCTTCATAACCTGGGCTCTGCCTTGGTCCTGGAGGAAACCATTGTTCGTGGGTTGAATGCAATGCAAGGAAATAGAGACAGGAAGGGGAGATGGCTTTCTAAAAGGAGGACGAGTGGGCAGGAATTAGAGGGTAATATGAGGTCAGAAGGGAATTTTGTCTTAAGATGGGAAATTGTGTTTACATGCTGAGGGGAAAGAGTAAGTAGAAAGAAATTGGTTTAAGATTAAGGAGACTGAGGAAATGTTGGTTGAATTAAGAGTTCTCATCACAAAAACAGAAGAAAGAAACAATAGAAAAATGCAACTATGTGAGCTGATGGCTGTGCTCATTAGCTTGATAGTGGTGATTATTTCAGGGTGTATATATGTATGAGAACATCAAGTTGTACACTTTAAGTATATACAATTTTTGCTTGTCAGTTGCAACTCTATGAAGTTGAAAACAGAGACCCCTAAGGCGGCAGGAGATTACAGAATCCAGGGCAGCCTGAACGGCATTGGCCTGGACCAGAGGAGGAGATGTCATCCCTCTAACCTGGAGGGATGAGGGATGTGACATGAGGATGTGGAAGGGAGGTGAGGGGCAGTCTGTTTAAAATAGGGCACAAGGTCTTATTCTGGGCACCGCTTGCTGGGTGCACTGGCATCAGCCAATCTCAGCAGGCCTGTCAACCAACTTTTCTAGACACCAGCCCCTTTTTGTCAACCCACTGAACTCATCCCTTCTGGCTCCTTTTCCCCCTTTCCTGCTCTACTTCTAGAATTTGTGTAGAACCTTCATTTTCTGTCACTGGTTATTTCTGTCATGAGTGGTACTTTTCCATTTAGGAGCATGAGAGAAAACCCTCCTGGTAAAATCTGGTGGGCTGGAGGGATGGGAAGGGAGCAACTGGTCACTGTCCATTCCTTTCATCCCCGAGGAGAAGAAGGACCTGACCTGAGGATGGTGAGGGAGGGAGGGAGGGAAGCCCTGAAGGACACGGAGCTGGGGCCACCAGGAGATAGGCTGGAGGGAAGAAGTCAGTCTGTTTAACAAGCAAAGCAGACAAAGATTAGAGTAACCATGGCAACAGGCTCCCGGCTGAGGCACTCAGGATTTGGGGAGGAGGCAGGAGGGTGGAAGGAGTTGGCTGGGTATGAGCCCAGAGTTTTAGAAAATGCCATGCCTCCCTTCAGGGCTTCTTGGCTGTTAGAGAAATCACCATAGTCACCAACAGAACCTGGAAGGGAAAAGAGGTGGGGTGGGGCCAGCTGATTCAGGGAAAGGGAGTCAGACCCCTGAGGACAAGCAAGGATCTGGCTGGGGGTACAGAAGAGGACTGGGCATGGTCAGCTTAGAGTATGTGTGTGTGTGTTGGTGAGTTCACATTAATGCAGCCTTTTGGCCCAGCCCAGGCCTGTAATTACCTAAGGATTCCTTGAAAGTCTTTTGTCCTTCTGTGTCCAGCCACTTTCTAGCTGCTTGAGACTCTGTCAAGTCCAATGCAGATTTTTTTTTTCACTGTTCACAATTTCTTTTGTTGGAGGATAATTGCTTTCTGTGCTGTGTTAACACATGCTGTGTTAGTTTCTGCAGTACTGTGAAGTGAATCAGTTATATGTATACTTATGTCCAGTCCACCTCGAACCTCCATCCCACCTGCCCCCCACCCCGGCCCTCTAGATCATCACAGAGCACTGAGCTGAGCTACCTGTCCCCCTGGCTTCCCTCTTAGCTCTCTACTTTACACATGGTAGTGTATATGGGCTTTCCTGGTGGCTCAGGTGGTAAAGAATCCACCTGCATTGCAGGAGACCCAGGTTCAGTCCTTGGGTTGGGAAGATCCCCTGGAGAAGGGAATGGCTACCAACTCCAGTATCCTTGCCTGGAGAACTCTATGGACAGAGGAGCCTGGTGGGCTACAGTCCATGGGGTCACAAAGAGGCGGACACGGCTGAGCGGCTGACACAGTGTGTACTTGGCAATCCTAATCTCCCAATTCATCCCACCCTCTCCTTTCCCCCTGTGTCTACATGTCCCTTCTCCACGGCCGCAACTCTATTTCGGCCCTGAAAATTGTTTCATCTGTACCACTTTTCTGGATTCCATGAATTTTTTTTTCAAATATGTGAATGCAGTTGTCCCTTTCTGAATAGGATCAGAAAACCTAAATAGGAAAGGTAAGAAATTGTCATGATTACAAGTGAGGCCTATAGCTTAACTATCTCCTCATCACACCCCATGTGGTCTCAGAAACATGGTACCAGCACCTCTGCCGGGGAGGGACCTCTCAGGTCTCCTCTCCGTCTAACAAAGCACATTGCAAATAGGGCTTTGAGAATCCACTCCCATCTTCCCTGTCTAACAGACTTTTCCTTTCAAGCTCTCTGTATGGAAACTCATGCTGGACTCATCCCTGGGATGGGTGGTGGCCCCAAGTACATAGTGAACCTCAGGGAGATCTGAGAGTCCCAAGCCTCACTCAGGCACTCTTAGAATCATGTTGTTGTCACAGACTTGACTTTCACAGACTTGGTGTCACCAGCAAAATTTTGCAGTTTTTATTGGGTAGGTGGTGGTAAAGTGGATTTCTATCTATTTCCAAGTCTCTTTACCTCCAAACAACCAGGTATAGCTCTAGCTATTGGGAAAAGAAGGTTCTTTTGCACAAAGGATAGTTGAAACAAGAGGTATGGTACTTGAGCTCATTGTTCCAAGCTGTAATAAATAGCTGTGAAAAGAAAAAAGGTAATGAGGACTGACGTCCCCAGGAGGCGAGATCTATCTCCAGGTGGAGAGAGAATATGCACAATTCTTCAGTTTTGCAATAAACCTAAAACTCTTTTTTTTTAAACTGACATCTGCCAGAAGAGGCTATCTTGTTCTTCTCAGCTATGTTATCACTCGTAAGCATGTATATCTGTCCAGCAGTGATGCAGAGTTCCCAGAGCCCCAGGGAAGCAGGCTCTACGTTGAGATCGTGTTGGTTTAGAGAGATTTTCTGAGCCAGTGACTTCATTCTGGCTTCATGTCATCAGTACCAGCCAGAGGGGATAAAACCATGTGCAGCTGTACCCCACATTTGTGGGAAAACAAGGAAGACCCAGATATAAAATGAGGTCAGGCGATTTTTTTAAAGTGGGAACTGCATTAGGAAAATTCAAGGGGATTTGGAGAGGGATCCCCAAATGGAGAAATGGTTCTACAGTTGAGTATGAAACAGCTTGATTTATTCACATGGTCACCTCTTGCAAGGAAACCATCTCATTGCACAGGCGTACATGCGCATACAAACCCCCACACAACATCCACATGTGTAAATGCCCACCTATCAACCCAGATGCAAACAGGAAATTCAGCTTTACTCATTTCATATACTAGTTCATTAATTCATCTCACAGGCGTTTACTGTGGCTAGATCCTGTTCTAGACCAAGAGAAGGAACACAGAAGTGAGTAAGACATTGTTTCTGCCCTCCAAGAGTTTATAGTTAGCTGGCAAGAAGGCTATGTGAACATACACTGGATTTTCAGATGGTGGATGCTGTCATAGATGGATCATTGTACAAGTGGTAGGAAGGATGACCAGCTCTCTCCAGAGTGAGAGGACAGGAGACTGAGGAAGATGGATTAGACTGCTTGTGCTGCCATCACGAAACACCATAGACTGACTGGCTCCAGCCACAGAAATTTTTTTTGTCACAGTTCTGGAGGTTGGAAAACCCAAGACGATGGTTCCAGTAGGGTCAAGAGCTCTCCTGCTGACTTGCAGAAAAGACCGTCTTGCAGTGGTCTTTTCTCAGTGTGTGCACACGATGGGAGGTGGGGAGGAGGAGAGACAGAGTTCTCTTGTACCTCTTTCTTTTAATTTCATGGGATCATGGGCCCCACTCTTACTGTCTCCTGCATGCATGCTAAGTCACTTCAGTCGTGTCTGACTCTTTGAGACCCTATGGACTGGAGCCCGCCCAGTTCCTCTGTCCGTGGGATTCTCCAGGCAAGAAGACTGGAGTGGGTTGCAGTGCCCTCCTCCAGGGAACCTTCCCCACCCAGAGTCGAGTCCATGTGTCTTGCATCTGCTGCACGGGCAAGTGGATTCTTTACCACTAGCGCCACCTAGGAGGCCCTTTATGACCTCACCTAACCTTAATTAGGGCTTCCCTGGTGGCTCAGAGGGTAAAGTGTCTGCCTGCAATGCGAGAGACCTGGGTTCGATCCCTGGGTGGGGAAGATCCCCTGGAGAAGGAAATGGCAACCCACTCTAGTATTCTTGCCTGGAAAACCCCATGGACAGAGAAGCCTGGTGGGCTACAGTCCATGGAGTTGCAAAGAGTCAGACACGACTGAGCGACTTCACTTTCTTTCACTTCAACCTTAATTACTTTCTTAAAGGCCCCATCTCCAAATATATGCATGCTGAGAGTCAGGGCTTCTGCATATGAATTTGGTCCATAACGGATGGCTTCATGGAGCAGATGACAATTGAAATATATCATAAAGAGTTAGTTAAAGGAGAGGTGGTGCATTCCTTCCCCTCAAAAAGAATAGATGGGAAGGGATGGAGGAGCTTTCTGCCATTCAGTTCAGTTCAGTCGCTCAGTCATGTCTAACTCTTTGTGACGCCATGGACTGCAGCATGCCAGGCCTCCCTGTCCATCACCAACTCCCAGAACTTACTCAAACTCATATCCATCGAGCTGGTGATGCCATCCAACCATCTCATCCTCTGTCTTCCCCTTCTCTTCCCATCTTCAATCTTTCCTAGCATCAGGGTCTTTTCCAACGTCAGTTCTTCACGTCGAATGGCCAAAGTATTGGAGTTTCGGCCTTTGGGAGACCACAAATAGCTTAGGAAAGCTAGCAGGTGGGAGGGAAATGTGAGAAGGGCCATATCTGAGGGCTTCGGTTTACTTTGTAGTTGGTGTGGAGCCGCTGGTTAACCTTACAGCAGGAGTGGCATGTTCAGCAGGAAGAGCTGGGTTGTCTGGCCATCTCCTAAACCAGCCTGGCAGCTGCAGGAGGGGAGAGGGAGTTGGCTGGGTTTAGTGATTAGATGCAGACAGGGAAGAATAGGGGAGCATCAGCCTAATTTCCAGTTCTTGGACTGGATGATTTGTTCTCCTAGGAAGCCCAGGTCGGGGGACTGATAGTGGTAGTTTTAGACATCTTGCACTCCAGTTGTTCCCTTCTAGCTGTCCAGAGAGAGGTCTCAGACAGAGATGGACAGTTAGGTCTCCTCATTGCAGGGGAGTTGCTCCAGCATGCAGTGGGTGACTTCTAGGGAAATCATGGAAGGAAGAGAGGAGTTAAGGAAGGAGATGAGAGGCCTGGGAAGGAGAGGGGATTGAAGCAGCAGGAGTGAATCATGTAGGGAAGTCAGAGGAGGAGGCTGTGGTCAAGAGAAGGATGCGGTTACCCGAGATGGTAGCTGCAGATGGTACTGAGAGGTTGGTAGAGTCTCACCTTTAGAGTCTCGCTTTGTAATAGAGGCACAGAAGGGGTGACTTTGGTGGGAGGTTTCCCTGGAGTGGGGAGGAGAAACCTGCGGACCTCCTGGGTGAAGTGTTAAATGGGAGTGGAAGAGAGTGTGGGTACCCAGGAAAGGGAGGTTGGGAGAGTCAGAGGGCAGTTCTCCTTCCTCTGAGATCCTGGAAGGAGGTTTATTGATGAACTCCAGAAAAGCAAGAAATACCAAAGGGACATATTATAAAGTA
Source organism: Muntiacus reevesi (assembly GCF_963930625.1). Classification (NCBI taxonomy): domain Eukaryota; kingdom Metazoa; phylum Chordata; class Mammalia; order Artiodactyla; family Cervidae; genus Muntiacus; species Muntiacus reevesi. The sequence goes on along the minus strand of NC_089254.1, from coordinate 96,095,236 downwards.
AAGAAATAAACAAGCAGGTTATATATACAGAAACACGTCCAAAATATAGGGAGCCCACATGTTTGAGAGAGAAAGAAGCTAGGTAGATGGATTCGACTGAGAGGAGGGGAAAACTGAAGGAGGGTAGGTTGTGAGAAAAGGAAGAGAGAGGGGAGGGGAGGAGAGAGATGTTGAGCAAATAGTCTTATGAACACTATATCAATCAGCTCAAATCTACTCAATGTAGTTTCTGAGGGAAGTTCATTTTAGAATTGAAATTTAAATAATAATAAAAAAAAACCTCTGCAAGTCTGAATACCTAGTCTTTCAGATCGTAGAGATGGATGAAGTTAAATAGCTCTTTTAAGAGCAGCACTGCATGGAAAATAACTAGGTTTACCCAGCTAAGTTTAGCATATAAAGCCCTCGACTGAATGGCTTCTTTGTCAACCTCAGGCTGGAGGAGTTCAATTCCTTTTTATTTGGTGAATTCCTTAATTGAATTTTGTTTGCCGATCTTACTTTCTCACATTGTAAGGTTTTAATAAATCATTATAATCATTCCCTTATATCTTGCAAAAATAACCTTTCTGATGGCTCCCGAATGATTTTTTCCTTCCCCCACTGTGTTTGCATCATGGGATTATTAGTGTAGCTTTCAGATGAATCAGAAAAGGGCTGTGCAGCCAAGGGTGAATTTCCATTGTCTCCTAGGTGTGAACTCAGGGCGTGTTACCCGGGAGCCCTGAGGTCGTGCTTGACAGGGAGGGCACAGCCAGTCTTGGCGCTGTTATCTCCTGTCTGGGTTACTGATGAGATGCTCTGTTTGGAAACAGGCGAGAGATCTCCTATCTGCTTGGCTATTAAGGCCTCTGCAGGAAACAGGTTTATTAGTGATGTATGTACACTGGTGACCCTTTTGCTTCCTTGGCTCTGATGCTGTTCTGCCACTTATTGTTGGTAACTGACTGCGTTGAGGAAGAACTTCTGATTTTGTTTGACTGCAGTGCTTGGTGAATGTCTGGCTCAAGATACACCTCTCCTACGAACCTTCCCCGATGAACCTCCCTTCGTAAGGCTGAGGGGCTCTCTCGCTCATGTGTTTAGGAACTGGACACTGGACCCAAGCCTTTTCCTTCACATTTCCAGTGTTTTCCAGCTTGCTGCTTTGCTTGTCAACCCCAACGCTTGGAGTTTATACGGTTCGCTTCTGCGAGCCTGAAGTATAGTGATTTCTTACAGTGATTGCAGTTGGTTGTGTCTCTCTCTAGTTTCTGTCCACTTTCTTTTTCATCTGCTGTTTTCCAGGACACTTCTGTGAAGGGGGCCAGGAGAAGGGTGACTTTCCCCAGGGCCTGACAGCTTTCACGGCTGGAGCTTTGGGGGAGCTGGGGTTACTGTGGAAGATGGGCAGTCATAGGATTTTTCAGACTAGACTTTTTGGCAGTTCAGTGCCCTCAGAGAATTAAGAGCATTCAGGCTGATTTGTTTCCAGTTTGTTCCGTGAGTGAGTAACCAAGACAAAGATCTCAATATAGACACAGAGGTAATACTAAAGCCTGAAAAGCTTCATACTCTTGCTTTCGTTCTCTGCCCCTCCCTCGCCCCTTCTCTGTCAATGGCAACCATCATGAAGCCAAATGAAAAAAACATAGGCTTGGCTAGGAAGGCAACCCCCTTCATCGGATCCCTGCCTTGGACCGGCTCCCTCATTTGGTGGTGAATCCTTAGGAGGAAGTGTTGTGAAAGGCCTTGCATCCTTACCATTTTCCCATTTATATTTCTACTTCAAATAGGTTTTAGCTACTTGAGACAAAAGGATTGTTTTTTAAAAAAACTTTCAGAATGTTTAGTTGGAGGATCATTGCTTTCCAGTGTTATATTGGTTTCTGCCATATATCAGTATGAATCAGCCGTAAGCGTACACATGTCCCCGCTTCCTGAACTTTCCTCCCACCTCCCACCCCATCCCACCCCTCCCCACCCCTTTATGATTTCACAGAGTGCTGGGTTAAGCTCCCCACATCATATAGCTAATTCCCACGGGCTGTCTATCTATCTTACATAAGGTAATATATGTATTTCCATGCTACTCTCTCAGTTCATCCCACACTCTCCTTCCATCCCTGGGTCCACGAGTCTCTTCTCTACGGCTGTGTCTCTACTGCTGCTCTACAGATAGGTTCATCAGTACCGTTTTTCTAGAGTCCATGTATATGCATTAATGTGTGATATTTGTTCTTCTCCTTCTGACTTACTTCACTCAGTATAACAGGCTCTAGGTTCAGCTGCTTCACTAGAGTTGACCCAAATTTGTTCCTTTTTTGTGGCTGAGTAATAGTCCATTGTATATCTGTACCACAACCTCTTTATCCATTCATCTGTTGGCGTACATCATGTTGCTTCCATGTCTTGCTTATCATACACAGTGCTGCAGTGAGCACTGGGGTACATGTGTCTGAAACGAAAGGATTCTCGCTTAATGTCTCACGAGCCTGCAGACCTTAGTCTATGTTCCCTCTTTGTATCTGCAGCGTCTGACCTGCCTCTTATTTATATCCCCCTAGGTGCCAATTGGGCTTCCCTGGCGGTTCAGGCAGTAAAGAATCTGCCTGCAAGGCAGGAGACCCGTGTTCGATCCCTGGGTTAGGCAGATCCCATGGAGAAGGAGGTGGCAACCCACTCCAGTATTCTAGCCTGAAAAAGCCCATGGACAGAGGAGCCTGGCAGGCTACAGCCCGTGGGGTCACAAAGAGTCGGACACAACCAAGCCACTACCACACGCTAGGTGCCAATTACACATGGGTTTCCTCACGTAAGTTGATGTATATGAAAACCTGAAACAAGAAATGCCCCGAGCAAAATATAGAAATGAAGTGCCTAAAACATGAAGAGAAAAGGGATAATACGAGAGGAGAAGGAAAATGTTTTAAAGTATGTGTCGCTTGAGCATTCCTGCTGCGTCTGTCAGACAAGCCCCAAACTGCCGGCACGTGTGATATTTTTACTTCTGCTCCCAATGGGAGCGGCGTCATCGGCCCGCCCTCCGCTGTCTGTGGAAGCTGCAGGCGCGAATGAAGCCAGCTCTCCCGGGGACCCGGGGGAAGCTGCCGCCTCCTGCTTCTGCTTCTGCCTCCTTTGCTCAAAAGTTGGCAAATGCTGGTCATGTCGTGGGTCTATTTATAGTAGGCACACGTCTAACCACCTTGTTCTTTTCTTAGCATCCGCTTGACACGCTATCAATTATCCATGAGGTGAATGACAACACTGGGGAAGTTATTTGAGGCAGGTGCCCTGAGGTGAGAGAGAGGGGGCGGAGGTCACCCGGGGACAGCTCCAGATGAAAAGGGTAAAATAGACATTTCTTGCTGCACGGAGGCCGGAGAAGGATTCTAGATGGCTGGAGGGGTGGATCCGGAGCTGGTTGGCCAGCAGACTCCTGCCCTTTTTTTTTTTTTTACCTGTGCCTGCTTACGTAGGAGAAGCCCTTTTGGAAAAATGCGAGTTGCAGCATGTGAAGACAGTGATCTCTGGGCCGAAGAGGTCATTTTTGTTATCCTCTCAAAATCACAGGACGTGTGGAGATGAGGCCCGATTAGGGAGCTCCTGGGAGAGGGAATGGAGGAGGTGGGAGGAGGACGGGGGTTGGGCTGGACCCCTCCCTCCACTGGGAGCATCTCTGGTGGGAGTGAGGCAGGATCAGGGGTGTGCCAAGGTGGGGGGGCAGGTGTTCCCTCTGGACCCGCAAGGATGCTGGCCCTTTCTGCCCCCTTCTCTTCCTCCTTCATTCCCCCATCCTCTCCTCCTCTTCCTCCCTCGTCTCTTCCCCTCCCCTTCCCCCTTCTCTCCCTCCTCTTCCTCCTTAAAAAAAAAACTGTAACAGAAACACTCATTATCCCATTTCAGTGTGACCGGCTGCCCTGGTGTCATTTTCTCCTTTGTCTGCCGCCCACTTGGCTGATGGAATCTGCTGCCAGAGCTGCCATACCATACCGATGCCGATGTCACTGTGGTCTTAGCCCCAGAAATGGAATTGCTGGTGAAGGTGGTGGGACAGGGACTCCTCCCTGCTCTGTAGCCTCTTGGGACCACCTTCCAGGCCCCATGTCCTCTGTACACCTCAGACCGTGAAGTGAGGGAGAGGAAGACGGAGCTTGACTCAGAACCGAAAGCGCAGGCACTCCGCATTCTCCCGGCTTTGCCTCTGGTGTGAACTGGCACCGACCTCACACCCAGTCCTGTCTTAAGTTTTCTTCACTCACTCTCGTCCCCCTGCTTCTCCTGCATTCTTTTTGACAACGAGGAACTAAACTGTCCCCTGGATGTGTGTTTGTGTGTGTGTGTGCGCAGACGGCATGGGGACAGGGTGGCTGGGTCCTGGGAAGCCTTGGAATTCTTCCTGAGTGTGTGTGGTGGGTGCTCCGGCAGCCGCGGGCAGGCTGTCCCAGCGATCCGGGCTCCAAGGCTTTTACCACGCGCCCAGCTAATCCACTTTCTGGGCCAGTGTCTAGCGCCCGAGAAGGTCTGGGTCTGAGTGGCCTGGTGCCGTTTATACCGGCTCCAGGCTCCTGGCGATCAGTTTGTAGCCTCTGTTATCTTTTGGCACAGCCAGCCTGTCTTTTCCTTTCTCCTCTTCTCACTCCTCAGACCGCTCAAGTTTAACTTTGTTTATTATTTAGGGACTCATGGGGAGGGGGAGATGATTACTCTGAAGTAGAGCAGCAAGCTCCCAGGCCAGTGATGTGTGTGTGTGTATGTGTGTGCCCAAGCACCTGAGAACACGCGTGTGAGTCCAAGAGTGCTCCTGGCTGTCTTGGAATGATGAATCCCACGTGGATGGGTCTCTTTCATCGAAGCTGCAGGAACCAAAACAGGTGTCCAGGGCCAAGGTCAGAGTCCTCAGTTGGCTGGTGAGTAAAGAGGAACTTCCCACCTTCCGTAGCAGAAAAATATAGTCGATAAATATTAGACCCTCCTGTGCCTTCTTCATGGACTGAAGTTTGTGAATGAGGCCACCCCTGTTTACACCTTTGTGGGGATCATGAGATCTGGTTTTTCTTTTCTCTTTGTGTGGATTATGTTATTCTTGAGTGATGGGAGTTTGCCACCCACCATTTTTATAATTTGGCCATATCTTCCTTTTTGTTTTCCCCCAGCTTCTATTATTCAGGGAGTAATCTCTTTGGAACAGGTTAGGGGAAGTTTCTTATGGGGATACGTTTTGGAAGTAGCCAGGTTTTTAGTCCAAGTTATTGTGGTAGAACTTAGGATTTTGAAACACATGGATAGATTGTATGTGGTTACATATTTAAAGGCATATGTCATGTGTACATAGTATTAAATACAGTTAAATGATTGACTAGTGCCCAGACATGGTCAATAAAGTGAAAGATGTTGCTTTAGTTTATCTCTTCGTTATCATCATGTTATTATTGTTCATTTTCTTAACTTGCTCCTTAAGGGTCCATATAGGATCAAATGTTTCTCAATAAGACTGGCAAGATGACAATAAATTGTTCTTATGTTTATTTTTTTTGGTTCCAAAATTTATTTTTTATTTTATTATTATTATTTTTTAATATTATTTTATTAGTTGGAGGCCAATCACTTCACAACATTTCAGTGGGTTTTGTCATACATTGATATGAATCAGCCATATAGTTACATGTATTCCCCATCCCGATCCCCCCTCCCACCTCCCTCTCCACCCGACTCCTCAGGGTCCTCCCAGTGCACCAGGCCCGAGCACTTGACTCATGCATCCCACCTGGTCTGGTGGTCTGTTTCACCATAGATAATATACATGCTGTTCTTTCAAAACATCCCACCCTCACGTTCTCCCCCAGAGTTCAAAAGTCTGTTCTGTACTTCTGTGTCTCTTTTTCTGTTTTGCATATAGGGTTATCGCTACCATCTATCTAAATTCCGTATATATGTGTTAGTATACTGTAATGTTCTTTATCTTTCTGGCTTACTTCACTCTGTATAATGGGCTCCAGTTTCATCCATCTCATTAGAACTGATTCAAATGAATTCTTGGTTCCAAAATTTAATTCAGAGGTTGCAAAGCTACAGCCCACAGGTCATTCTGGCCTGGTTTGTAAATAAAGTTTTATTGAAGCATGGACATGCTCATGTATGCAAAAATGAATTGTCTATGGCTGTTTTTATAGAACAACTGCAGAGTTAAGTAGTTGTGACAGAGACTCCACAAAGCCCACAAAGCCTAAAAATTTAATTTGACCGTCATCATACATAGGTTGTCACGGTCTGGTTTGATTTCCTCATTTCCTTTGTTGTTGTTTCCTTTACCTACTTTGAAAAGGTCTGCAGTGATACTAAATATTTAGGGGATCGTTAATGAAAGTATGAGCATTATCAGTGCTCAAGGAGATTCTAAAGCAATCGGACAAGGGAGAGAGAGAGACACCTGAAACAAGTATGGAACACACATGATAAAAATGTATAAAAGATGCCCAGCAAATATTTACAGTGCCATCCCCCTAAGTGCCCATGAAGCCTGTCGGGTGGAGTGAGAGTCCTTCAGTAGGTGGGAATGTGGTCCTATTCTCAGAGGGTTAACTGTCAGTGGGAGAAATCTGATAAAATAGCTAGGTCTGACAGGTTTTCATAAGGGGCTGTAGAAAAATACATACTGTTTTGGTGTTCAGAAGAGACAAAACGACTTTTCTAGAGCAGTCTAAGAGGTAGGAACTTTGGGATGGAAATTAAATGATTGGCAGGCCTGCTCCCTGTAATAGTGAAGGAGACCTTTATCTGCAGCCTCCAGTTCTTCACCAAAGTAGACCTTCGCGTCTATTGTTGAGGGAGGCTTGTTTTCTCCAGAGGAAGCATAGGAGGAACCTTAACCACTTACTTGGTGTGAGATTCACAGTTCTAATAGATTCAGAGATGTCCTGTTTAGACCTTAAATAGGAACAAAATTGTAAATTAAAACCCAAGTGAGTCTGGAACTAGGAGTGGCCTTTAGAGATCACCTATTGATGTCCCACTCATTTTACAGCTGAAGAAGTCGGGGCCCAGACATCTAGTTAGTTGTATAAAATTATCTCTGGAAACTAGGACTTCTGACCACCTGATCTTTATTAAATTTTACTAGCTTATTTTTTTTTCTCATATTATAAGTCAGATTCTGTGTGGATGTGGCGAACATCTCAGAAATATCAGCATAAAGTCTTTCATTGTCTTAAAGACCTTCATTAACATGCCTGTCCTTTCCTTGATCCTCCAGAATCCCTAAGGGTCACAGATGACGGAGTGAAATATTGACAAACTCCCGAGGACTGACCTTCTCCTGGCTGCCCCGTGTGACTGCCTGTGGCGGCAGACCTTCCAGGGCTGGGCTGGGGGGGTCGCTCTGCTCTTTTTGGAGTGCCCTCTGTATTTCTGCAGTTGCTGAGCGGAGCCTAGGACACCAGTGTTAGGGGGCTTGTGGGAGTGGGGGAGGGAGTGGATAGATGAGAAAATGACACAGATAACAGGATGAGGGGTTTGAACTTCCCTTTAACTGCCAGTGAGTAATCATCTGTTCATTCATTCTATGTTTATTAAGTACCTGCAATGTTTCAGACTTTGTCCCTTGCACATGGGATTTAAAACAGACAAGGGGCTGCCCCGTGGGGGTCTCACATCTCAGGTGTGTGTGCTTCACCAGGGGAGAGGGTGTTTTTTGAGGGAGCAACTTGGGGCCTGGTCCTGGAGCAAGGAGGCCCGGGTCCGAGCTCCCGTGCCACCTGCCACTCCTTTTCTCGTAGCTGAAACCCAGACTTTGTAGTACATTCCCCCAAGTTCCTCTTGGACTAGGGCCCCTTCCTCAGCCTCACCGAGGCTTGCCTTCTCTGCTGCCTCTTCTGATTCTGCTGACCTGGTTCTGCCGTCACGATCTCCTGTCCTGTTGCTTCTTGCTGGGACTCCGCTTTGCCAGTGCTATGTCCTGCCGCTGGCCCCTGCTCTCCGGTGACACTGTGCTCTCCTCCATGGCTTTCCACCTCCTGCCTGGCCCCACTGATCCAGATTCAGCTCTGGATCATGAGTCCCACCCAAGGACCCATTCACTGCTGCGAACAGCCCCACCCCTATGTCTGGATCGGGAACTTTCCACTCCTTTGATGGTTTAGCAGGGTTTCACAGGCACTGTTCTAGGCAGAGACAAAATGATGAAGACCACGTCCCTCTTTTCATAGCTCTTAGATTTTCAGGTATGGAATCAGATGGGATTTTGGCCAACCTCACAGACCCTGATTCCTCATATGCAGAATGATAAGTTGGGAGTTGATGAACTTTAACATCTCATTTTAGCTCAAACATCCATTCTATGAAATTTCTCCTTTTCAGTCTCTTTTCCCCCCTCCCTCCCACAGTTTTTGCCTATCATTGAATGATTATTATTATTAAACTGAAGTTATAAAAACAGTTAGGGTTTTCTAAGCAACCAAAAAGAAGTTGAGAGAGAAGGAGAGAGAAAATAAGAATTCTTTAGACTCTGGATAAGATGGGCCAAGTGAGTCCTTTGAAGTCTTTGCTGCCTGTGAGCCTGAAGTTTGGCAGTGGTTTGACAGGAAACCTTGTTTGGGGAAAGTTAAGTGTCCACAGAAATGATAGCAAATGTAAGAGCTGAGGAAAGGGGAGAGGAAGGGCAGAGAGCAGCGTAATCCTGCCTCTGATTTGAGTGTTCTCTTGTGTGCTTTTCAGATGGAGGAACAAGAATAGGTATTTTATGATTTGAATATGGAAGGACAGAAGACACAGGAGCTGTTTTCACGTATCTTACGTGAAGTTGGGAGCCTTGTTTTGCAAGTTTGTTGATAATAGAATGCTAGAGTCGGAAAAGGTGATTCCATTCATATTTGATGATCACGTTGTGGTTATGGCAACCATACATCCCAGTGCAAATAGTGTATTCTGACTCCATAAATAATTCTGTAGTCATAACCTGCATGTCAATATAATTATGGGTTGCTGTTATTGTCTACAAGGCATGACACTAAATTATCTTGTCATCCAACTCAGCTTTTATTGTTAGCTCTTTGCTAGTTTTATTGGAAGAAACCAGTAACTTGTAAATCATAAAAGGTTAATAATTCCAGTCATAATTTCCTTTTATTATCAGATATCTTTAAGATACTCTCTCTTAATTTTGACAGATTTTTCTAAAGGTTTTTAAGAAAGTGGATCATGCTTTGTATGGTGGGTTTAGACTAGGAATGGTGGGTTTAAAATGAATTTCTAATAGTATATAAAGAGTATACATACTATCAGACTTTATGGAAAGAAAGCAGTCCAAAATCATTCCATATATTATGCTATTTTCATTGTATTTTCTTCTGATCCCTCTAAAAACTTTCAAATACAAATGCTTCTAATGTCTGGAATGAACGAAAGGAGTTACAAAACTGAAATACAGAATATGATTTAAAGATGTAAATATAATCATTATTGTAAACTCTTCATACATATGTGTATAGGAGAAAAGACTTAAAGGAAATACACAAAATTGTCATTTATTCTTTCCACAAAGGAAGCACTATTTACTATCTTGTTAATTGCTAAGTCGTGTCTAATCCTTTGCAATCCCATGAACTGCAGCATGCCATGCTTCCCTGTCCTCCACCATCTCCCAGAGTTTGCTCAAACTCACACTCATTGAGTCAGTGATGTCATCCAACCATCTCATCCCCTGTCATTAATGCCAAATGTTTTTTGGGACTGAAACAGAGAATGAGAGTGACCTCTTATGTTCTAGTATGATTTCTTGGGAGAGGAAGCCAAGAGGAATTTTTACTTTCTTTTGTGTGTTTTGTCTGTGTTCCCAGTGTTTTTAAAGACCTTATCTCCCTGTCTGTCAATTGTGGTGGCATTTGTTAGTATAGATGCCTTAAAGTATGTTGCGGAACAGATAAAACCCTGGAATCTAATTGGTTTAGTACAACAAAAGAGTTTTCTTTCCTCACACAAACTCTGAGTCAGGTCTGGACCAGTTGTTGGGGCAGGGAGGCAGAGGTAGCGGGAGCCCTCTTCTCTCTGAGGACGCAGGATCCAGGTTATCTTCTAGTGATGCTGCGTTCCATCTCAGCATTCATGCGTGGTCAGTCATGTCCTTCTCTCTACAAACCCATGGACTGTAGCCCACCAGGCTTCTCTGTCCATAGGATTCTCCAGGCAAGAACACTGGAGTGGGTTGCCATTTCCTCCTCCAGGGGATCTTCCTGACCCAGGAATTGAACCCTGGTCTCCTGTGGCACCTGCATTGACAGGCAGATTCTTTACCACTGAGCCTCCATCTCAGCATGTGATCTCTAATGTCTGTGCAGCAAGGGAGGAGAAAACTGGATGTTGGCATCCAGTTCTTAACTGCCTTGACATCCGAGTTGCACATTAGATGTCATTTCTGCTCAGGTGCCATTGTGCAGATCTAGGCATATAGCCACACTCAAGTGCAGGGACTGGAAGTAAAGGTTTTAAACACCAAGGAAGAAAAGGAGACCCAGGAATGGGTGAGCACTTGTAGTTTTTAATGACAGAGGCCAATAATAGTAACTCCAACAAATGTTGGGAGAATCCACACTTTCACCAGCCTGTGATGAAAAAAAACAGATTACGTTTAGTTTTTAATCTTAAATTATTATGACAAGGAACCTGACTAGCCAAATTACTAGAAATAAATTCGCCATCAAAATATCTTTCAGTGATTTTGAGGAATTTGCTGAGTCCTGGCTTCTAGGGATTCTTTAAGACAGGGGTCCCCAGTCTTTGGGATCTAATGCCTGATGATCTGAGGTGGAGCTGATGTAATAATAATAATAATAGAAAGAAAGTACACAGTAAATGTGATGCACTTGAATCATCCTGAAACCACCACCTACCCCCGACCCTGGTCTGTGGAAAAGCTGTCTTCCGCAGAACCAGTCCCTAATGCCAAGAAGGTTGGAGGTTGCTGCTCCAACAGGTCTTTTATATTTCCGACCCCCACATCTTGCCCACTGGCTGGTGCTGGTGTGTTGAGGGGGGCTGCTGTGTCTGCCTGTCCTCCCCTGGTGACCACCACTGCATCCCGTCCTCATGTGCTCCCTAGCTCCCATCAGGACAGCTGTGGGGCTCAGTTCATAAGAACATTTTGGAAACTCGACTATAGCGTGAGGAAGACCCAGAGAACAGCTCACAGCTGGTACCAGATGCATTTGGGCTCGTGGAACCTCAGACCTAGACTTCACTTTAGGGTCTCCTGCTCTGGTGTGTCTGGGCTCACCTCCACTTCCATCTCGCCCCTATGACAGGGTGTAGTTCAAGCTCCTATACACTTAAGAGTCTCTGCACTCGAGTGGGTTGCAGAGACAGCAAGAATGACTTCCTTGACCTATTTCAAGGCTTTTATTTTTATAAACTCTGGAGTATTTCTCCCCAGGATGCCTGCCAAGGAGAAACTAATTTTTTTTTCCTAGGGGAGATTCATGGTATGGCTTGGCCCTGTGTCCCTGAAAATATAATTTGTTGTTCAGTCACGAAGTTGTGTCTAACTCTTTGCAACCCCATGGGCTGTAGCACGCCAGGCTTCCCTGTCCTTCACTATCTCCCGGAGTTTGCTCAAACTCATGACCATTGAGTCAGTGATGCCATCCGACCGTCTCATCTTCTTTCACCCCCTTCTCCTGCCCTCAATCTTTCCCAGCATCAGGGTCTTTTCCAGTGAGTCAGGTCTTTGCATCAGGTGGCCAAAGTATTGGAGCTTCAGCATCAGTCCTTCTAATGAATATTCAGGGTTGATTTCCTTTAGGATAGACTGGTTTGATCTCCTTGCAGTCCAAGGGACTTACAAGAGTCTTCTCCAGCACCACAGTTCGAAAACATCAGTTCTTTGGCACTCAGCCTTCTTTATGGTCCAGCTCTTACATCCATACATGACTACTGGAAAAACAGTAGCTTTAATGACAGACATTTGTCAGCAAAGTGATGTCTCTGCTTATTAATATGCTGTGTAGGTTTGTCATAGCTTTTCTTCCAGGGAGCAAGTGTCTTTTAATTTCATGGCTGCAGTCATCATCTGGAGCCCAGGAAAGTAAAATCTGTCACTGTTTCCACTTTTTCCCCCTTCTATGTGCCATGAAGTGATGGGACGTGATGCCATCCATGACTTAATTTTTGAATGTTGTGTTTTTAGCCAGCTTTTTTACTCTCCTCTTTCACCCTCATTAAGAAGCTCTTTAGTTCCTCTTTGATTTCTGCCGTTAGAGTGGTATCATCTGTATATCTGAGGTTGTTGATATTTCTCCGAGCAACCTTGATTCCAGCTTGTGATTTATCCAGCCTGGCATTTCACATGATGTGCTCTGCATATAAGTTAAATAAGCAGGGTGACAGTATACAGCCTTGACATATAATTGACAGTGCTTTAATCCAAGTCTGGATTATTTGGGCTCAGATCATGCCCTGTGGGAACCAGCAGCCAATCCAGACTGTGGTTTGCCAAGTCCATACTGCCTTCCTGTGGCCTGTCCCCCAAGGGCGGGGGAAGGAACGTGAAGCCTTACCTCAGTCCTGATAGTCTTAACTCCAGCTCCATTTTCTAGGAGCAGAAGCCTAGATGATACAAGCACAGTATCTCAAGAATAAACCAGAATTTCAAGGACTGATCAGTTCTCAAACTTTGGGAAAAAACCGAAAATACAATTCTGCCTCTGCAGACATAGTTCTGTTAGAGTAGCCAATTTTCATTATTAAATAGATACTTAGTATGTTGTGGTCACTGGTGGCTCAGATGGTAAAGAATCTGCCTGCAATGCAGGAGACCTGAATTCGATCCTGGGTTGGGAAGATCCCCTGGAGAAGGGAATGGTAATCCACTCCAGTATTCTTGCCTGGAGAATTCCTTGGACAGAGGAGCCTGGCAGGCTATACAGTCCATGGGCTTGCAAAGAGTTGGACACGACTGAGCAGCTAACACTTAATACATTAGTTTAGAACTTTTACAATGGGTTTCTTCCAAATATGAGTGGGAAGGTGCTTGTTGCCTTCTATCAACCTGAATAAAAGACCTGCTAAACAATCCTTTCCATAACAAAGGTTAATCTTGCTGGCACCCTGCCCCCCGCCCATGCCTTCATCACTTTATAAAGCAGAAATTCACACAAGTGGATGTTTTTCAACAATTTTAAAGTCTATTCCCACTGCTGCTGCTGCTGCTAAGTTGCTTCAGTTGTGTCCGACTCTGTGTGGCCCCGTGGACTGCAGCCCACCGGGCCCCTCCGCCCTTGGGATTCTCCAGGCAAGAGTACTGGAGTGGGTTGCCATTGACTTCTCCCTGTTCCCACTAGAAGTCCCTTATATTAGGTATTGTGATTATAAGGAAACAGTCTTCCATTTTCTATTCTGTATCTTTCTGTGTATTATTTTGTTTAGTAAACGCCATTATGTATTGCATTTTAGTCCTGTTCGTGGTAACTTCTGGAATCAAGCCCTTTTTTCTCACTCACACACTTAATTCTTTCTTCCCAACTTCAGTATTTTTTCTCAGTAACTTATTTTGTTTCTTGCAGTTCTATTTATCGAGTGAAATATAGGCTTATTGTATACCTGGGCCTTCATTCCATGAGCATGTGTTCGTGGTTTGCATATTAATCTCCTCATGCCGGTCTGGGCCTGTCTCTGCCTCAGAAATGGTTCTTGCACACTCAGAGCCCTGGTTAAGGTTTCACCTGTCTGTGGGGCTGAGTGGAGGTGTGCAAAGCGTCCTTGGGTTTCCTTATGCACACCTGGCCATGGCAGTGAGTTCCAGGTTCACTTGCTGGCACTTTTTTTCCCCCCAATTTTTTTATTTCTTATTTTTTGCTGGCACCTTTACAAATTGAAGCTGTATTTTCTACCCAGAGCAACGCTGAGATTCTCTGTCGCTGTTCTGCATGCCAGGGGACCCTACCTAGGAAGGATTTTAAAGTTCTGTTTCTTGCTGTCTTCTTTTTCCTTGTGGAGACTATAGCTGACAGAATTGAAGTGGCGGTAGGTGGGTGAGGGGGGTGGGGGTGGCAGGTGGAATGGCAGTCATCAGTTTGGGAACAGTCTGTGAGCCAAAGAACTGCCTTTGGCATATGAGAGCGTGTGAGAGAGTTTGTCTCTTTGCCTCCTTGAAAGGAGGTGTGCTGTAAATCTGACTCAAGCAGGAACTATTTATGGGAGCTCATTATTATAAAGAGCAGATATTTGATTTTCCAATTAGCACAGGCTTGGTGAGATTTGTGAGTTGGGCCACTGAAACCTTGCTGTACACAGCTATCCATAAAGTGAAAGTGGCTCAGTTATGTCTGACTCTGCAACCCCATGGGCTATACAGTCCATGGAATTCTCTAGGCCAGAATACTGGAGTGGGTATTCTGGAATGCTGGAGATATTGGAAAGGGTAGCCTTTCCCTTCTCCAGAGGACCTTCTCAACCCAGGGATTGAACCCAGGCCTCCCACATTGCAGGCGGATTCTTTACCAGCCAAGCTATGAGGGAAGCTATTCATAAGGCAAATAGAAATTCTCAACAGGAATCTTTTTAAGAGGATAAAGATGATGCTTATATATTGTGTTTGTAAATGTAAAAACACTAACAAAACATAGAACCTCGCTATTAGGTAGCAACTCCTATGGTTTTCAGCATTGCTGCAATCAAGAGGTTTTTATCTGTGTTATCTGTTGGCTGTGTTTTCTGTATCTTCCAATGCTGCAAATTCACGACATTGGAGAGAGCATCCAGATTTGTCGAGATAGTTAACACAACTTGGTTCAGCCTGGAGCCCAAGAGGGACTGTCCTTAGTGACTCAGATAATTCTTCGGGCACAGGTGGTCCTGTTTGGCTCGCAGGCTCCATGCACATTTGGCACCTGTGGTTTGTTCGGTTTTACCATTCAGATACAGGTGCTTCTCGGAGCCCCAAGTAGTGCTTTCTGGTGAAATCTCTCTGCATAAACCATGATCTCTCCATGAGCTCTGCAAGAAGGAATCAAAGTCCAGAGGGGCACGACATATGAAGAATCAGAAGCTGGGATAAGCCAGAAGGAACCTCATGGTATTAACTTACTTCTTTAGGTTGGCTAAGGTTTTTTACATGCCCTCTTTTCAAACCTCCATGTTTCACGTGTTCATCTGCATTTTCTCTAAGCATTCCAGATACCCGATGGGTGTGAAGCGGCATCTGTAAAACTGAGCTGGATTGAGTACTACCTCTGATATTAATGTACAGAATAGTGTGCCTGTGGCAGGCTGGCTTTCACATATGTGCTATCTTTCACTAATTAAAATCAAGAAGGAACTTCCCTGGTGGTCTGGTGGGTAAGGCTCTATGCTCCCAATGCAGGGCTCTGGGTTCGATCACTGGTCAGGGAACTAGATCCCACATGCCACAACTTAAGATCTGGTGCAGTCAAATACATAAATAAATACATTTGAAAAATTGAAATAAAATAAAAAATATAACCTTCCTTGTACGCCGCTCCTACTGGATGGGTTGTCTCCTTTTTGGGATTTTTGATATGATGGGAGGCAAGAAAGAAGAGCTGAAGGCTTTCAGCAGGAAGTGGTGGTGATGTCTTACCACTCTGGGACAGACTCTTCACTGACTGTTTAAATGTATTTTTTAAATTCCCAAAATAACCCTTCCAGCATAGATTTATTGGCCCTTTTTATAGATGAGAAAACTGATGCTCAGAGAGGCTAACTCATCTGTCCAGTCACTCAGAGGATGACAGACTAGGATTGGGACCCAGAGTCACTTCTCAAGCCCACTCCCCTTCCAGTATCCTGGCTGCCTTACAAGCAGGGTGTGGCCGGAGAGTCCAGTCTTTCTTGCTTTTGCATGAGAGCCTCCTCCTCCTGCGTGGATTTAGTATGAGCTCCATGTGCTCAGCCGCTCAGCTGCTTAGCTCTCTGTGGCCCCATGGACAATAGCCCGCAGGCTCCTCTGCCCATGGAATCTTCCAGGCAAGAATACTGGAATGAGTTGCCATTTCCTTCTCCAGGGAATCTTCCCAACCCAGGGATCTTCCTGCATCTCTTGCATCAGCAGGCAGATTCTTTACCCCTAGTGCCACCTGGTTATTTAAAACTATAGTCACAGGTTGAGCATTACAACACCAACAAGTCCCAGAAACTTTGCAGAGATGTTTCTGTGATTCAATATTTGCACCACTTTTGAACACGCTGAGCCGCCAAGGTCGGGGCTGATTGTTGTGGAGGGAGAGAAAGGGTTGGGCTGGTCTAGGTAAATTTCCCTGTTACTTACAGCGAGACAGTCTCTTGAGTCTCCAGTTGTGAGGCAGGTAGGAGCAACTGTGGTGAATCCCTGGAGAGAGCTTGATGGATGTTCTTTGTGTGCCGGCCGCTGCTGAAACGCTTTGGTGGAGGCTGAAGTGGAGACACGGGGCAGCCCGGCTGGTGTCCTGGGGGAATTTCTTCTGCAGCCTGACCTCAGGCACCTTCCCCGTGGAGATTCCTCATGTCACACATCTTGCGTTTGTGCCAAACAGTTCTGATTCAGGCTCTCTTTTCCCCAAGAGGGTGGGAACAAAATCAGGATAGAAGAAGCAAGAGAGAAGAAGCTGGTCTTTCATCCAGGATTAATAAATTGAGGTATTTTAGGTTTATTTCCCAAGAGCGTGAATTTCTGCAGTGTGTCTCTCAGACTGAATGAATAGAATCTGTGCTTGAATTGACTGGAGTCTGTGATTTCCAAATCCTGTTGTAGGGCTTTAAATAGAGAAGATGCTATGAAATACAGTGGTGGGCTTGCTCCTCAATGTTATTCCAAGGCAGCTGATTGGCTGATGTTGTCTGTTGTAACAAGGAGCTTCTGCTTTCCTGCTCTAACTTTGATAGTTGTGGTGGCCCAGCATCACTGGGCAACACCAGGAACAGTAATGAAGACCCCAGTGTCAGCTTTCTCTGGATGGCCAACTCAATCCTGGGAATGGCAAGCACAGACTGGAAAGCAGATGTTCACTCTCATAGGCTCTATTGACAAAGAGGAAAAATAGGGGAGAAGGGCGCTGGGAGGCATATAACCGAAAAGAACTTCCCCTGGACAATCTGGAGGATAAACACCTTTGGGAGAACTCAGAAGATACATCGATGTACCACGTTTTACATTTGCCAAACCCTTTCACAGCTACCCTCTCAATGGCCATTCCGATACACCGGGGGCTGGGCAAATGTTTCTGTTTTTCTCATTAAAGAGACAGATGAGATATCTAAGGCAGCCCCTTAGGAAATTAGCAGGAGAGCCAGAGCTGGAGTCTACAGAGAAGTCCTGCCTGAGGTTCCATAGGAAGCCACTAGGATCACTTGCTCCTGCTTTTTTCCCTCTTAGGCAGATCACACTGCATCTCTGAATAATCCAGGGAAGCCTCAACCTTTATATTTAGAGTTTTAAACATGAGAGGAGCCTTGGAATTTATTTTGTCCATCTTTTTATTTTAGAGATGAAGGCAATGAGACCCAGTGAGATGCAACTTTCACAGGGTTGAGTAATTCTGTGGCTCCAGCTAGACTATAGGGTACTGAGTGTGAATTTATTAAGATGTGCAACAGGAGAACATAGCCCTCATGCACCTGGCTGGGCGAGCTGAGGTCTGAGATGGACAGAGTCAGGCCATCGTGTGGCTCAGGGTGGAGCCCAGGCTGGAGGTCAGCTTCCAACCCCCTGTTTGTGGTGTCCTAATTGTGCGCTATATGAAATGGCTCTGCGTGGTTTTCCCGATTCATTTAAAACAGATTTGGATAGGAATCGTGACTGCGTGAGGGAGTAAACTTTCCATTAGGTAGATGAGGTTATCCATATGCCTACTAACTGCCCTCATTTGGCAGAAATCAAGCAGACCTGGGGATAAGAGGTGAATCTTTATTTTTTCTTGCAGTTATGAGCATGAATAACTAGGATGAAACCAGACCTGCTTGGACTGGCTTGATGAATGATGGTCATTGTCAGAGTTGTAGCAAAGGAAAAAGACTTAATGAAAGTCTGGCAAACTTCACCTTGAGTAGCTAGTGAATTGGATGTGAAAAGAAAAGAGGAAACCCCACCTCTGGGATTTAAAAAAAAAAAGTATTCAAGCGTGACAGGGCTGGGTGGCTTCAAGAACCATTTTCAAGCTTAAAAGAAGACATTTCCTCTGGCAGCCAGAATTTGAGTGGACGAAATCAGATTTGTTTCAGTGGTTAATGCTTAAAGCTTATAAACATAACTTCCCTCTCCCATTAGTATAAATGTACTTTACTAATATGGCATTTTGTATTGGAAGGTAAATGTCACTGTAACTGACAAGTAATGAATAAGTCTGGCAGTGAACATAGCCCTGTATGACAATGACTAGATCCTTCTTGTAAAGAATCTAGTAACTTAAAGTTCCCCTTTGTGTAACTAGCTACAATTGTAACATAAGTGATGATTTGCAGATATGTGTTTAAGGTGCATCTCCTCCACTCTCTTGGAGTCAGTCCAGTATACTGGCTAAGAGTGGAAGCCTTGAAGTCTGGTTTCTAATTCCATTTTTGTCACTTAGCAGCTGTGTGACATTGGTGAAGTTACTCAATCTCTCTGTGCTTCCTTCTGGAGCTATAAAATGCTGATCACCATAAGACATATTTCATCAGACTTATATTGGATGTGTTAGATGAGAAAATCCATGTGATTGCTTAGCATGGAAGCCCTCAATAAGTATTTCCTGCCACTGTTGATGGATGGTAAAAGACTGCTTCTAATTATTCTTTGTGTTATTCTCAGAGCTTGGAGCACATAGACAAACAACAGATATTGGGTGAATAAATTAATGGTCCCATTTCTTCATGGCCCCCATGCAGTGAAGCCTCAGATGGCCAGGGATGTTATATGTGAAATGAACTCCCATGTGGCTGGGCCTTTTCAGTTTGGCATATCTCTTCTGCCACACTTCATTTACCTCCAGATTGATCTGCCCTTTCCTAAAGACGGTAGTTGATAGGAGACTTGAACTTTGGTTCTTAGCTTATTAAAAATTGACAGCTGATATTTAGAAGCATTTCAAAATACAGTGTCCAAATAATGTGTAGGGGAAAAGGCATGCAGTTTGGGGTGATGGGAGGTACCTAGGGGACCAAGTCATGGCTTCTGTGTCCAGTCCCCAGATGATCAGTGATAGAATATCACTCCACCTGCTGATGCAGATCAATTTGTATAAAATGAGAGGGTTAGCCTTTGTGATTTTCAAGATATTTTCCTGCTTTTCTATTTTATGATAATAAGATTTTAGTTATTTTTGCTAATTCCTTAAATGCATTGACACAGATACAATTTTATAGAGTAGAAGCACATTCAGTTTCTGGACTTAGTGTTTCTATATTCTAAGGAATTCTTCCAAGAATATTTCTAATGCAAATCTTTATCTTCTGATGTCTCTGCTTTGAAAATTTGCATTGTTGCTGTTGTTCAGTCGCTAAATTGTGTCCAACTTTTTATGACCCATGGAATGCAGTCTTATAGGCCTCCCTGTCCTTCACTATCTCCTGGAGTGTGCTCAAATTCATGTCCATTGAGTCAGTGATACTATCTAACCATCTCATCCTCTGTCACCGTCTTCTTCTTTTGCTTTCATTCTTTCCCAGCGTCAGGGAAAATAATTTGCATGTTTTTTTTTTCTTAAAATAAGGCACATTGAAATATTTTCAAGTTAAAGCTAGCATGTTTAGGTAAGTGTCCACAGGCCTAGTGTACGAAACTAACTAAATATTTTGGGGTCTATATTTTAAAAACACTGTCTTGTTACCTTTCATCCAATCATGTTCTGCTCAGTGGTGTTCAGTCCAGTTTAAACTAATTGGTCTTAATTTTTAGGGGTTAGTCCACAGATTGTTCACTTATGGTTCATCCTGACTTATAAGAAATAACAAACAAAGATCATTATTTAAAGTCACTATTATTAATTATCTGAAGGCAGATACTAGGGGGAAAAAAAACCTGAATACAATGCTTGCCTTGTCCTGTGGTCCATATGACCTCTGATTAACTTAGCCACAATTCTGTATTGAATGTGGAGTCTGACACAAGGGCTTGATTGACAAAATCTATTTCCTTCTCATATGTATTCAGACCTCTTGGAAGCTGAGGGTTTCTGATTAAATTAAGCTATTTTTATAACCTGCAGAAGATCCCATATGGTCAATCTCAAGTTCCCATTGCATCCAGTGTTTTCCCTAGATGTTTATTTTGCTGAGGACAAACAGGATGCTATTTGTGGGTTTGTTGTTTGACCTTCCCTTTCCATTTGCCTGAGATGCTATAGAAAGGCTTTAAGTGTTTTCCCTTTCAGCTGACCACTTTAAAAGTTAAATATATCGATTACTAAGCCCTTCAATAACTTCTCTCATTTATCCTTCACAGCAACCTGACAAGGTAAGAACTACTATTCGTCCCATTTTGCCTTTTCAGATAAAAGCCACAGAGGAACTAAATGACTTTCTCACTGTCACACAGTTAGTAAGGGGTTGAGCATGTCTGCAATTCAGCTTGATTTGTCTCCAAAACCCTTGCCTACCCCTCACTTAGGCTGCCCTTTGTCAACACGTGGCGTGACAGAGACTGTCTGCTGCATGTATTCTATTTTAGTATTGGAAGTGGTTTATCGATGTTCCCACTATCCACATTGCTCAGGCTGCAAAATCTATTTGGACGCTTATTAAGAGAGTGAGGCCACGTTAGTGATGTCTCCTCTGACTTTTCCTT
This sequence comes from Muntiacus reevesi, assembly GCF_963930625.1. Lineage (NCBI taxonomy): Eukaryota > Metazoa > Chordata > Mammalia > Artiodactyla > Cervidae > Muntiacus > Muntiacus reevesi. The sequence goes on along the minus strand of NC_089254.1, from coordinate 96,074,514 downwards.
CTGCTTAACTTTGCAGAAGTTGGGATGAGCTGAGACGGGAATGGAGAGGAGAGAGCTGTGTGGAAAGTTAAACAGATGCTGGGTTCCCTGGTCTCAGTCTCTGTGGGGGCCCTGGGTCCTGGTGCACACAAGGTTTGTTTGAGCCCTCTGAGCATCTCTGGAGGAAATGGGGTTTGATTCTAAACGCAAATTTGCCCCTCCTACCATCTTGTTGGGGCTTCTCATTTGCCCTTGGAGTTGGGGTATCTCCTCACAGCCGCTCCAGTGCCTACCGACTTACTGGGATTTCTCTGACCTTGGACGTTGGGTATCTCCTCATGGCTGCTGCTCCTGACCTTGGACGTGGTCAGGACCACCTGACCTGCCTCTTAAGAAACCTGTATGCAGGTCAGGAAGCAACAGTTAGAACTGGACATGAAACAACAGACTGGTTCCAAATAGGAAAAGGAGTATGTCAAGACTGTATATTGTCACCCTGCTTATTTAACTTATATGCAGAGTACATCATGAAAAATGCTGGGCTGAATGAAGCACAAGCTGGAATCAAGGTTGCTGGAAGAAATATCAATAAACTCAGATATGCAGATGATACCACCCTATGGCAGAAAGTGAAGAAGAACTAGAGCCTCTTGATGAAAGTGAAAGAGGAGAGCAAAAAAGTTGGCTTAAAGCTCAACATTCAGAAAACTAAGATCATGGCATCTGGTCCCATCAGTTCACAGCAAATAGATGGATAAACAGTGGAAACAGTGGCAGACTGTATTTTCTTGGGCTCTAAAATCACTGCAGGTGGTGACTGCAGCCATGAAATTAAAAGACACTTCCTCCTTGGAGGAAAAGTTATGACCAACCAAGACAGCATATTAAAAAGCAAGATATTACTTTGCCAACAAAGGTCCGTCTAGTCAAGGCTATGGTTTTTCCAGTAGTCATGTATGGACGTGAGAGTTGGACTATATAGAAAGCTGAGCACCAAAGAATTGATGCTTTTGAACTGTGGTGTTGGAGAAGATTCTTGAGAGTCCCTTGGACAGCAAGGAGATCCAACCAGCCCATCCTAAAGGAAATCAGTCCTGAATGTTCATTTGAAGGACTGATGTTGAAGCTGAAACTCCAGTACTTTGGCCACCTGATGCAAAGAACTGACTCATTGGAAAAGACCCTGATGCTGGGAAAGATTGAAAGTGGGAGGAGAAGGGGACAACAGAAGATGAGATGGTTGGATGGCATCACCAACTCAATGAACATGAGTTCGAGTAAACTCCGGGAGTTGGTAATGGACAGGGAGGCCTGGTGTGATGCAGTCCATGGGGTTGCAAAGAGTCGGACACGACTGAGCGACTGAACTGAACTGGGTTCCCTGGTGTCGAGCCGCTCCATGTACAACACGTGTAATGTGTGGGTGGAGCCCCCCGCAGAGGGCTCAGGCTGCAGCAGTCTGCTCATTTCCAGCTGTGGTTTGTGGTGAGGAATTGCCATGCCAGGGCGCAGGATCCAAGAACATCCTGCCTCACTGACGCTGCAGCCAGAACAGGGGCTCAGCGCCCACCGCCAGCCTGGGCTTCTGCTCCTAATCACTGCCTTCCTCAGGAATGGTTCCCTGCCCTGTGGCAGGGCCTTGAAAGGGCTCACTTGGTCTGTCCCATCCAGTGTCCTTCACTTTAAAGTTGGACGGTGGAGAGTTGGGGTTTTACTTCCTTCCTTCCTCAAATCCCCTTGGGCTCACTTTCTTCATAGCGACTAACTTTACATTCTGGTACTTCTTAATCTTAAGAAAATGAGTTGCCACTTGGTAGACATTTGAATGCCTAAGTGATGCCTTTACATCATCAAGGAAAATTGGTTTATTTTAGGTAAAAAATTGAAAGGAAAATCTTTCTCTGTTACCATTTGCCTCAGAGATGCTATAACAATACAGCAGTAAACCCTGAAACACAGGTATATTATAGGAACCCCAGGAAGCACAAGAAAGAGCTAGTTGGTCCAATGTGGAGCATTCAGAGAATGTTTTCTGGAAGGATGATTTCTGATGTGAAGTCTTAAAGAATGGGTAAAATCTAACCAAATAGAGAGAGGTGGAAAGGGTTTTTAGGTAAAAGCACAATATGAACCAAGGAAAGGAGAGAAAAACCTGATGGTTTGTAAAGAAAAATCAAAATATGAAAAGAATCAAAAGAAATGTCAGAAGGTAGCTTTGAACACATAGTCTGAAGCCCTGATATGGAGCCCTAAAATGTAGTGCCAATGAGATTGAATTTTATTTTAGGCAACAGGGCACCCTTAAAATGTTGTAAATGGGACAGATGATTTTCACACAGACAACTCTAATTGCAGCATAAAAGATCAATTTTAGGGGCAGTAGCTAGAGTGAGGGCTTCCCAAGTAGCTCAGTGGGTAAAGAATCAGCCTGCAATGCAGGAGATGCAGGAGATGTATGAGTTCAATCCCTGGATCAGGAAGATCCCCTGGAGTGGGGGATGGCAACCCACTCCAGTATTCTTGCCTGGGAAATCCCATGTACAGAGGATCCTGGTGGGGTACAGTCCTAGGGGTCTCAAAGAGTCGGACACCCCTGAAGAGAACGTGCATAGATGCAGCCCGGATGAAGGAAGGGAGACTTAGTTAAGAGATACTGACATGGTTTAAGTGTGAGATGAGAAGGGATCCCCCTAGGATAATGGTAATAGGAGTACAGACAATTTCTCAACTTTTGTAGAAGGGTAAATTGACAGGCCTTGATGATTGATAGTGATGTGTAAAAGAGAGTAATTAACTGATATTTATTGATCGCCTACTTTGTGCCAGGTGCTTTCAAGATCTTGGGATATGGAAGTCTGGAATTAAATAAAAAGTCTAGAGAATGGTTGCAAGGTCTCTTCTTACAAATTAGCTGTCTACTGCTGCTTAAGAGATTATACTAAAACTGGGATCAATGTTTATTATCTCACATGTTAGTGGGTCAGGAAGCTCGGAGTGACTTAGCTGGAGGTCTTTGTTTCAAGGTCCCTCGTGAGGTTGTAATCATTCTGTTGGCTGAGGCTACAGCCATCTCAGAAGTTAGCCCTATCTGGGGAATCTGATTCTAAGAGTGCTTACATGGCTAATGACTGGTCATGGTCCCTTGTCACAGGGGCCTTTCCATAGGGCTTCTTCATAACATGTCATCTGGTTTCCCACATTGAAAGCAATCTGAGAGATGTGAGAAAGGCTGCCCAGGTCAGAAACTACAATCTTTAAAAAAAAACTCAGCCTTGGAAATGACCTTACATCACTTCTGCTATATTCTGCTTGTTAGAAGGAGGTCCCTGAGTCCAGCTTACACTTAGGGGAAGGCTATTATACGAAGGCAAGAATTCCAGAAGACAGGAATCCTTGGAGACCATCTGAGAGGCTGCCTACCACATACTGCATGACTTAGTAGTGGCAATATATTAATGAAGATCATTAATACGTTGAAAGAATAGATTTTAGGGGGTTAGTGAAGACAGAAGCTTATCTATTCAAGCAAATACATCTCCAGCATTGGTACTGGAGATGTAGATGGGTGGTAATACTCATTTCACAAATGCTGTGTAGAACCATCAAAATAATGACCACCTTTAAATCAATTGCTGAGAGGCCACCCTTTCAGTGAGGTCTGTCTTGACCAGTCTATTTAAAATTGCAGCCTTCATGTCAATGCTTTGTTGTTATTCACTCACCCAGTCATATCCAACCCTTTGCAACTCCATGGACTGCACAATGCCAGGCCTCTCTGTCCCTCACCATCTCCCAAAGTTTGCCCAAGTTCATGTCCATTGCATCAGTGATGCCATCCAGCCATCTCATCCTCTGATGCCCTCTTCTCCTTATGCCCTCAATTTTTCCCAGCTGGTCGCATCAGATGGCCAAAATACTGGAGTTTCAGCTCCAGCATCAGTCCTCTGAACAATTATTCAAGGTTGATTTCCCTTAAGATTGACTGGTTTTGTCTCCTTGCTGTCCAAGGGACTCTCAAGAGTCTTCTTCAGCACCACAGTTCAAAGGCATCAATTCTTTGTCACTCTGCCTTCTTTCTGGTTCAGCTCTCACAACTATACATGACCACTGGGAAGACCATAGCCTTGAATATATGAACATTTGTTGGCAAAGTAATATCTCTGCTTTTCAACACACTGTCTAGGTTTGTCATAGGTTTCCTGCCAAAAGTAAACGTCTTCTGATTTCATGGCTGCAGTCACCATCCGCAGTGATTTTAGAACCCAAGAAGAGGAAATCTGTCACTACTTCTAACTTTTCCCCTGTCTGTTTGCCATGAAGTAATGGGCCCAGATGCCATGATCTTAGCTTTTTAATATTAGTTTTGAGCTGGCTCTTTCACTTTTCTCCTTCACCCTCATCAAGAGGCTCTTTAGTTCCTCTTTTCTTTCTGCCATTTGAGTGGTATCATCTGCATATCTGAGGTTGTTGATGTTTTTCCTGCCTATCTTGATAATCCAGCTTGTAATATAACTCATTCACCCTGGCATTTCTTATGATGTTCTCAGCGTATTAAACAAACAGGGTGACAGCAGACAGCCCTGTTGTACTCCTTTTTCAATCTTGAATCAATCAGTTGGTCCATGAAAGTGGAAAATGAAAGTCGCTCAGTCATGTCTGATTCTTTGTGACCCAATGGACTGTAGTCTGCCAGGCTCCTCTTTCCATAGAATTCTCCAGGCAAGAATACTGGAGTGGGTTGCTGTTCCCTTCTCCAGGGGATCTTCCCAAGCCAGGGATTCAACCCAGGTCCCTCACATTGCAGGCAAATTCTTTACCATCTGAGCCACCAGGTAAACCCTACAGGGTTCTCACTTTTGCTTCTTGACCCACATACAGGCTTCTCAGGAGATAGGTAAGATGGTCTGTAGCCCCATCTCTTTAAAAGCTTTCCACAGTTTATTATGATCCATACAGTCAAAGGCTTTAGCATAGTCGATGAAACAGAGGTAGATGTTTTTCTGGAATTCCCTAGCTTTCTCTATGATCCAGTGTATGTTGGCAATTTGATCTTTGCTTCCTCTTCCTTTTCTAAACCCAACTTGGACATTTGGAAGTTCTTGGTTCACATAATGCTGAAGCCTAGCATGCAAAATTTTAAGCATGACCTTACTAGCATGGGAGATGAGCGCAATTGTCCAATGGTTAGCACATTCTTTAATGCTCTACCTAATTATTATTTATTTTTTGTCTCTTCCTATCAAAATGTAAACTTCATAAAAGCAGAATTCTTGATTTTGTACCTGATTTATCCTCAGTGCTTAGTTGGAATACCTGTTGTTTATTTGTCTCTCAATAGTTATGGAGACAAGGATAAAAGTGCTCAAGATAGTATACTCAGACCAAAAGGTTGGAGCATCCCAAGTGTCCACAGATGGATCAGTAAGATGTGGTACATACATCCAGTGGAATGTTATTCAGTATTAAATAGCAAGGAAATTCTGACACATACTGTACTGTGGATGACCCTTGAAGACATAATGCTAAGTGAAAATAAGCTACTCACAAAAGGATAGATATTGTATGATTTTATATGAGGGTCCTAGAGTAATCAAATTCACAGAGACAGAAAGTGGAATAAATGGTGTTTGCCTGGGGCTAAGAGGAAGGAGGTGGATGGTGGTGAGGGTTGTTCACAGTGTGAGTTTACTTAATGCCACGGAATGATACACTAAAAAATGGCTTAGATGGTACATTTTTATGTTATGTATATTTAACCACATGCACAAAACATTTCCAGCGTTTGTAGAGATGAAACTACAGGAGCCTTCTTCATAAAAGATGAGTGAGATTTGCGAATGTCTTCAGGCTGGGAGGAGTAGTGTTCATTGTGTGAGTGTGAATCTGTGTATGCTTGTGTGTGTTATGGAGAGAATCAGTGCAGTGGGGAGTCATCTGGAGATACAGCTATTAAATAATAAATAATGATACAAATGGTGGGTTGGGAGAAGTGAGAAAGGGTACTGAAGCAAGTCCATCCATAGTTAAGAACAATGTCTGAAACTTTCCAGATAGATAAAAATGTGGTACGTGGGCAGGTTTGGAACAGACATTGTAGTGGCTTTGGATGACACCCATTTGGCATCATTTAGTCTGGTGTCTGTCCGACCCCAGAAACTTCTTTTAAGAGTAAGCTCTGCTGAACTATGGAGAGGGGTCGATGATTTAGGGCAGTTAGGGTTGCAGACTCTAGGGAGGTTATCACAGAGAAAGGCACTGATGGAAGGAAATAAGCTGATGAACAGTCTTTCAGTGTATTATTTTTGTGAGAGCCTCTGAATCAGAATATTTGACTATAACAAATATGTTGTATGCAAAGTACTCAAGCAATGCAAATCAGGCAAGGTGTCAAATGACCCAGGATTATGTATCAGAGCTCTATCACACAGATTCTACAACACCTGCAAACTCAATTTAATATATCTTCATTGAATACCTATACAGCCCCCTGGTATGAAAGGCCCACAAATGTATATTTACAAATATCTATTGGAAAGTGATTATACATAGTATTGTGAGATAGATCACTATTTCGTTTGCTAGTTAGTATTGGTGTACTCATATCATCTTGGCATTTGTCATCTAGGCAAATAGATCGATATTACACATGACAGAATTGCAGGTTTTTCTCAAGAACTGTGAAAGTATTGTGGGAAGATGGAAGCTTTTACTGAGACAGAGAAGTACTTATATGAATTAAAGATTGTTTCATAAAAATATATAATTCATTTAAAGTTGTTGGTCCACCTAGAGCATGAACAGTTAGTTGTAGAGAAGCCCTGATCACGCAGAGCTTAGGGTGACACATGGTGTACATATTTTGGGAATCAGAAAGTACGGGGTTAATTTCAGCAGATTCTTAAGGGTCAAATGGGCCATGCTCTGATCAGAAAGTCTGTGGTTTATTTCGTGTGAGGCCAGATTTAGGAAGCTGAGAAAGAAAGCATTACGGGAAGCAGCTAGTTCCAGAAATCAAGGTTAGGCAAAGTCGAGGACTTTGGAGAAATGTGAGTTGACACAGTGGCATTGCCCTCAGAATGCAGATGTGGGCCTGATTTGGGGAGGAAAGGGTTTGGCCTACAGTTTCATTTAGAGGCGGAGGTTGTTCGCTAGGTATGGTGGTGCTAGGGCACGTGTGATGATGAGGGTGAGGACAATCACATTGCTGATAATAGCTGCCATGTGTTGAGTCTGCACTATGTGCCAGAGGCCCTGTTAATTCAATAAATGTTTTTAGTATCTAGTATGAACCTAGTGCTAGAGAAACAATGAACAAAATAGGCAAAGTCTTTGTTCTCATGGAGCTAATGTTTTCATTAGCTGGAGGGAGAGAGTGAAGGGAGACAGTACATATATGAGCAAATATATAGAAAGTTTGAGGGTGAAAAGAACTTTGGAAAGTGGAAGAAATGGAGTAAACAGAAAAGGGATGGGTAAAAATTTGCACAGGAAAGGCTTGGCACTTTGTAGAGAGATATAATATTCGTATGGGAAAAAAACTGGGCAAATTTATGTTCAGTTGCTCAGTCGTGTCTGACTCTTTGCCATCCCATGAATTGCAGCGTGCCAGGCTTCCCTGTCCTTCACTGTCTCCTGGAGTTTGCTCAAACTCATGTCCACTGAGTCAATGATACCATTCAATCATCTCGTCATCTGTCACCCCCTTCTCCTCCAGCCCTCAATCTTTCCCAGCATCAGAGTCTTTTCCAGTGAGTCAGCTCTTCATGTCAGATGGACAAAGGATTGGAGTGTCAGCTTCAGCATCAGTCCTTCCCATGAATATTCAGGGTTGATTTCATTTAGGATGGACTGGTTTGCTCTCCTTGCTGTCCAAGGGACTCTCAAGAGTCTCCTCCAACACTATAATTCGACAGCATCAATTCTTTGGCTCTCAGCCTTCTTTATGGTCCAACTGTCTCATCCATATATAACTACTGAAATGGGCAAGTTTGGGGAAGAATATTTTGGACAGAGGGAAAAGTGAGCATAAAGTCTCTATGGTCAGCAATTGCTCAGCAAGTATTATTAATACAAGGAATGGTGATGTGGCAGAGCAGAGTGATAGGAGTTGAGAGCTAGATCATGCCGTCTCTCTTATGGTCATTTTAAAGGATCTGACTCTTAGTCTAGTGAAATGGGAGCCACTGGACGTTTCTCTTAGCATTCTGAAATTTTAGCTGTATTTTCCTCACCATACATATATGAAATTGGTAGTATTATGATTCCCTTTTTACTTTAATTGGGAAGTTGAGACAGAGAGCGCTTAAGTGACTTGCCCAAACTCAGTCTTGAAGTTCTGAAATGAGGATTTTACCCAGGTGACCTGATTTTAGCTCACATACAGGCTGCATAGGAGGGAATACAATGAGATGCAAGAAAATTTGGAGGGCAGTGGATGTATTCATTATCTTGATTGTGGTGATGGTTTCCTGTGTGCGTATGTATTCATACTTTGTCTTGTTGCTGCTGTTTAGTTGTAAAAGAAAAGAAAGAAAGTGAAAGTTGTTCAGTCGTGTCCGACTCTTTGCGACCCCATGGACTATACAGTCCTTGAAATTCTCAGGGTCAGCATACTGGAGTGGGAAGCCTTTCCCTTCTCCAGGGGATCTTCCCAACCCAGGGATCTAACCCAGGCCTCCTGCATTGCAGGTGAATTCTTTACCAGCTGGCCAGAGGGAAGCCCGAGAATACTGGAGCGGGTAGCCTTTCCCTTCTCCAGGGGATCTTTGCAACCCAGGAATAGAAGCAGGTGGATTCTTTACCAACTGAGATAAGCTATGTCCAACTCTTTGTTGCAACCCCATGGACTGCAGCCCCCCAAGTTCCTCTGCCCATGGGATTTCCCAGGGAAGAGTATTGGAGTGGGTTGCCATTTTTTTCTCCAAGGGACCTTTGTGACCCAGGGATCAAAACCATGTCTCCTGCATTGTCAAGTGTATTCTTTACCCCGAGCCACCAGGAGAGCCCTACATATGTATTTTAGAACTCATCAAATAGTGTGCCTTCTACATGTGCCATTTTATTGTGTATCAGTCATACCTCAGTAAAGTTATGAAGAAAAAATATTTTTAAAATATCAGGAAAGGGCTTAAAGAATTTTAAAGTGAAGAAATGATGTTCACATTTTGTGAAGGATGGACTGAAGATCAGTTAGAGAACCATCACGAAACTGCAGGAGAAAGCTGATAAAGAACTGAGCTAAGGTGATGTAGAGAGGAAGGAGGAGAGGAACGTGACTGTAAAGGTGACAAGACCTGGGAACCATATAGAATAAGGATTAAGAGAGAGAAGAAGCCTAGGACGGCTGCCAGTTTGAGGGCTTGGTGAGAAGTGCCATTAACCAAAGTGTAAAATTCTGGAGGAGCAGGATGTTCTGGGGAAAGATGATGTAGTTACAGACGTGCTGAGATTGAGGGCCTGTGGGATATTCAGGTTAATAGATAGTTTAATACAGGGAGATGTCCAGTGTAGAAATAGGGATGTGGGAGACAGTGTGTGAGAGGCTATTGAAGCCGTGGGCATAGCTGACATGTTACAGGGATGAGAAGAGAGGGAAAGATAAAGCTTAGGGCGATACCAGTACTTAACACGTTTTGTTCTGTGCCTCCTTTCGGCCTCGTAGGAAACACTGCTCTTCAAGCCCAGCACTCAGGAATCTCCCAGCACAATGTTCTCAGCCATTGTCGTCTGTTGGTCCCTAAGTAGTGTCTGCCTCTTTACGATCCCGTGGCCTGCAGCACGCCAGGCTTCCCTGTCCTTCACCATCTCCCAGAGTTTGCTCAAGCTCATGTCCATCGAGTCAGTGATGCCATCCCACCATCTCATCCTCTGCCACCCTCTTCTGCTTTTGCCTTCAATCTTTCCCAGCATCAGGGTCTTTTCCAATGAGTCGGCTCTTCGCTTCAGGTGACCAAAGTATTGGAGCTTCAACATCAGTCCTTGCAATAAATATTCAAGGTTGATTTCTGCTAGTGGTCTCAGAACACACTGCCATAGATCAGTGTCAACAAGGAAGATGCATTCTCCTTTCCATCCCTTACTTATTTTTATTTAAAATATTTTTTTGGTTATGGGGGCTCTTCATTCCAGTGTGAGGGCTTTCTCTAGTTGCAGATCATGGGCTCTAGAGCACGTGGGCTCAGTAATTGCAGCATGTGGGCTTAGTTGCTCTGTGGCATGTGGACATCTCTGATTTAAGGCAGGGAATCTGAAACCATTAAGGAGATGAAGGAGTGTCTCTTGGAAGCCAAGAAAATTTTAAGATAAAGGAAGTAATCAGCATAGATCTTAATCTTATAAGGACTGAAACACTTCCATTGGATTTTGCCATTAGAAGGTTAATAATGATCCATTGAGGGCTATTTCGGTAGCACGAGAGAGCAGAGGCCAGACGAGAGTGGATCCAGGCATGCACGCAAGGACTGTTCTTCCCAGAGCTCAACTCTGAAGGAAGGAAGTAGGCATTTTATTGAAATAGTCTATGTTATTATATTTTTGTAAATTTCTTCTAGAATCGAGGAATTGTATTTGTTTTTGTAGGTTTTCACTTTTGTTTCTTAAATATAGAAAGAGCTTTGGAGTCTCTTTGTTAGGAGACTTTGGAGCACAAGGCAGGTCCCCTTATTTCTGGGTCACATCCTGCCTGAGCTCTAGGAGGAGACTCTCTGAGTGTTGGAGCTATGGAGGATGGTTTCCCAAATGCTATTCTGCCAGCCCATGCCCACCTGACAACGCTGGAATAAAATAAGGCGCTCATGGTGGGAAGAAAAGTGAGGAAACTAAGGGAGCCATCCTAAAGGCACTGTTTTATCCTGAGAATGTCTTTTCCCCTATATTTGGGTTGAAACATCTTTACTTTCAAATTGTGGTGCTGGAGAAGACTCTTGAGAATCCCTTGGACTTCAAGGAGACCAAACCAGTCAATCCTCAAGGAAATTAAACCTGAATATTCATTGGAAGGACTGATGCTGAAGCTCCACTACTTTGACCATCTGACACGAAGACAGTCCGACTCATTGGGAAAGATCCTGATGCTGGGAAAAATTGGAGGCAAAAGGAGAAGGGGGAGACAGAGAATGAAATGGTTAGATAGCATCACTGACTAAATGGACAAGAATTTGAGCAAACTCCTGGAGATAGTGAAGGACAGAGGAGCCTGGTGTGCTGCAGTCCATGCGGTTACAAAGAGTTGGACATGAATTAGTGACTGAATAATAACAACAGATCTTTACTTAGTAGATGGTATATTTTTCTTTTAAATGCTCTTAGCAAAATAAGTTGACAACTCTCTTATCAGTTATTTCATTTTTCCTCAATGATTTTAATTTCTAATTAACAGCCATGTTTTAAAAAAAAAAGCTTTATATTTTCTGGATCAGACTCAATTTGGACAATGTGAACTAGCTGGAATCATGAGATTACTTAGTCCTTGGTAGTTACAGACCTATTGGTATAATCCCTGAGCACTTCAAAATCGAAGGCATGAGATGATCTGCTGAAATTAAACTTAAAAATCAGTCATAGTAGAGAAATGTACAAAGTCACCTGAAAGGTACAGAATGGCTCCCCTCCCTGCAAAACTTAATTTGAATGTGATTAAAAGTATTAATATATCTAATGGAAAAATGTGTTGCTAAGCACTGAGGTTGATTAGCCATGGGAAAAAGAGAAGACACTGGGGCAAAGCTAGAAGTGCCTTTCTGAATCCTGATTTGCTGAGAGGGAACGTTGATACATGGATGCCTTTGGGCACTTGGGTTGCATTGGCAGAGACCAAATGGGTACATTGGGCTTCCCTGGTAGCTCAGCTGGTAAAGGATCCGCCTGCAATGCAGGAGACTCCTAGTTCAGTTCCTGACTTGGGAAGATCCCCTGGAGAAGGGGTAGACTATCCACTCCAGTATTCTTGACTTTCCTTGGTGGCTCAGATGGTAAAGAATCTGCTTTCAATGTGGGAGACCTGGGTTCAATCCCTGGGTTGGGAAGATCCCCTGGATGAGGGCACAGCAACCCACTCTAGTATTCTTGCCTGGAGAATCCCCATGGACAGAGGAGCCTGCTGCACTATAGTCCATGGGGTCACAAAAAGTCAGACACGACCGAGTGACTAAGCCCAGCACAGATGGGTACATTGGATCAGGGAGGCCGGGCTCTGTGAGCTGAATGCCAGCCCTCAACATTTACTGCGTCACACTCTCCTTCATCTCTATCCGCCCTACTTTCTTTCTTTCTTCCTTTGTTCCTTCCTTCTTTCTTTTTCTTTCCTTCCCAAGGAAGAAAAAATCAACATCGTATTGGGGGTAAAATGCTGTTTTTCACACAGACTGAAAATTGAAGTCAAAAATTGAAGTCATTATTTGGATCTTTTCTCAGTAGAAATCCCTAAACTAGCATTCTGGAGTCATCTTCGGTCTCAGCTGTGGGAGAAGGATTCTTTGATGTGCTGGGTATGCACTAAGTCACTTCAGTCGTGTCTGACTCTTTGCAATCCCACGGACTGTAGCCCACCAGACTCCTCTGTCCATGGGATTCTCCAGGCAAGAATACTGGACTGGGTTGCTGTGCCCTCCTCCAGGGCATTGTCCCAACCCAGGGATCGAACTCGTGTCTCTTATGTCTCTTGTGTTGGCAGGTGGGTTCTTTACCACTAGCACTACCTGTGCTGACCAAGTCTGACTTCTGAGCCTGCAGGGTTGAGGGTTGATCGCACCCCTGTGATATTAGCTAGCAAGACTGATCTGTGACTTTCCCCAGGTGGGAACAGACTTTGATGTTGCCGTTGGTTTTTCTTTTTTCCCCCTCCAGCTTTATTGAGGAAAAATTGACAAATATAATTATGTATATTTAAAGTGTACAACGGAGAAGGCAATGGTACCCCACTCCAGTACTCTTGCCTGGAAAATCCCATGGACGGAGGAGCCTGGTAGGCTGCAGTCCATGGGGTAGTCCAGAGTCGGACACGACTGAAGCGACTTCGCAGCAGCAGCAGCAAAGTGTCCAATGGGATGATTTGATACACACTGTGGAATGATTACCAAGATCAAGATAATTAACACATTCATCATCTCACATAATTAACTCTTTTTAAAATATCTATTTGCTCAAAATCTATTCTCCATAGCATTAAAGTGCACAGTGCTGTGTAATTAGCTAGAGTGACCATGCTGTATATTAGATCCTCAAAATTTATTCTTCTTATAAGTGAAATTTGTACCCTTTGATCTATACTCCTCCACATTACTGTTTTCTCCTCCTTTAGGCCCTGGCAACCAACCACCATTCTAGTCTCAGTTTCTATGAAATTGATTTTTTAAAAAAAAGATTCCACATGTACTTGATGCCATACAGTAATTGTCTTTCTCTTCCCGTCTTATTTACTTGCAAAATGCCCTCCAGGTTCATTCGTGTTGCTGAAAATGGCACATTTCTTCTTTACATGACTGAATAATATTGCACTGTGCATATATACCACATTTTATTTTTTTGATTCGTCCATCAAAGGACACAGGTTGTTTCCATATCTTGGCAGTTGTATATAATGCTTCAGTGAACACAGGAATGCAGACAGCTCTTTAAGATGCTGATTAGACAAACACACAAAACTGTTGGTGTGAATATAAGTTGGTGCAACGACTAATGGAAAACAATATGGCGTTTCTTAAAAAAAAAAATAGGACTACCATATGATCCAACAGTCTTATTCCTGGGTATATATCTGAAGGTTGTTTTGCTACTATTCTGGACCATGTTGTGACATGCCATAATTTTTCCTTTAAAGATTTCCTCAAATTATCATTCTGAAGAGAATGCCAAATTAATAGCATGTTTATTGACTGGATAGTCCAGAAAACTGTGTTGAAGAGTAACATTTACTGTTTTTACCATGCAATTTTTAATCAGTTCAACATTTTTTGTGAGTGTCTTACAAGAAGTAGTTCCAAACTTTTGTAAACTTTTAGTTCACAAAATTGTTTTCACGTGATTTTGGATCATCCTGTGATGATAGATAAACTCCAAGCCAGTTCTTTGTCCTTAATTCTGGTCTGATGGATTATTTGTTTTGCATATCTTGAAAGAAGTGGATACAAAAAGGTTTAATCATAGCAGGATAGTTTCATAGCTTCCCAATTCTGACTACAAACAATATGTTCTGTTTTAATCTTTTGCTTTGAAAAATTATATGTAGTTCTTCTCATGGGGTTTGCAAATTATTTAACTCTTGAGACTCAAGGCTATTGATATGACAGTGAGCACCTAGGGGAAAATTAAAAGAAAAAAAGTAGGTTGTTGGAGACGTTAATAAATTTATAAACATTCTGATTTGAGTTATTTGAGCTTTTCCTTTATTTCTTTCATCTGCTCCTTTGTCACTATGTAAATAGAGCTCTACAGAGGTCTGTACAAAGAAATTACAAGAACTACATCTTTGCCCAAATCCTCTTCTGCATTTGATCAGAAGCCCTCTGTGTTTGGCTCTGGGTGGCACATGATGGGTGTGGAGAGGCTTCATAGAGGAATGGTGGGATTAAGCTGCTCTTCGATTGTTGCTTGAGTGGTTTTCCTCAGAATCTTTTCGTTGGATGGCAACTTTTGTTGTTGTTGTTGTCATACGATGTATTTAGAAACAGAAATAAGATGAAAGATTAACTTGTTGAACATCTGTTCTTGTCTTAGATGAGGGTCATGATCGTCGTGTTTCCCATTGACATAGGAAAGATTGGCTGGTAATTTCTGTCCTCTTTTCTCCCTTTTGTTTGACTTTGGACACCTGATTATTAATGTCATTGCAGTTAAGTGAAAATGTCCTGTTTCCATGGAAATGGCATTAGGAAGTAGCTTTGGGAGCTAAACATCTCCTCTTCACGAGATAGCATTTTGTTTTCTCTTGCACATCTTGAAAACAACAGCACCCTTAACTAACAATGTGCATAAGTAGATGCTTTGATAAGTAAAATAGAAATATATAAGAACTGTTTCATCAGAGTCTTTATCAGAGCTGTAATAACAAGAGTGAGATCATTTAGAAGTGGGGAATAGACTCCCAGGAGAAGTCATAAAAGCTTTACTGCTTTGCACAAAATAGGAATTTTTTTTGAGGAAATTAAAATAGAGGAAGTGATGCCGTCAACATCTTTCATAGAACTCTATGGTTTGTAGAAGAGGTCAGTGGTGATATACCAAGAATTCTTGAACCCCAAAAGCTAGTTTTTAAAAGGACAGAGCTTCAGAAACTCTTTCCTCATTCTTAGCTGACTTCTTCAGGAAAAATAGGTTGTTGATGATTTTGCCTCACATGTGAATCCTTGATCCCTCCATGGAAGAATACAGAATTAGAAGAAGAAAGTTCATGACCATATCATGTGTGGATTATTAAATTAAGAGCTGCATTTTTCTTAGATTTTTGAACTCTCAGATATTTTTGCAACTGGCATCATAATTCAGTGTCATTATGTTTTGATGAATAATTTTGGTCTAACAGGGTTGTTTTGATAACCAGGGAATTATTTTACCTGATTCTATTTTTCAGAATGATGTCTATGTGAAAAATATTTTGAGATTTGGCTTGGATTGGAAGGGGAAATTATAGAAGAGGAGAGACCAAATAGGAGGCTTTTACAGTCTGTAATTGTAGGCGAGGATGCCTTGGGTTGGTTTGGGAGCAGAGGAGAGGCAGTGAATGGACAGCTTTATGACATATTGTAGGGACTTCTTTGGTGGTCCAGTGGTTAAGACCTCACCTTCCAATGCAGGGGGTACAGATTCGATGCCTCATCTGGGAGCTAGGATAACACATGCCTTGTGGCCAAAAACCAAAATATTAAAAAATGTATATTGTAACAAATTCATTAAAGGCTTTAAAAAAAAAAGTTAAACTTTATTTCAACAGTAAATTTTATTTTATTTTATTTTTTGTTTTAAGGTTTAATTCACCTTTAATTAAGGTTTTTTAATTAAGGAAAAGTATCTGCTATGTTTTAAAATCAGAAAACGGAGTCATAAAAACAATCAGTTATACTCAGAAATAACAGAAAATAAATGCAAACTCATTCATGGACATGATTTTTTTTAAAAATTACAGTGGCTAGAAAAGAGCTTAAATGTCCAACATATAATGCAAATGTATCCACAAGATATTACCACATGAAAATGAAATTTTATAGAAAAGTTAATGTGCTCAAGTAAATTACACAGCTGAAGGCTCATTTACATGTTTAAGATTTGTCTTGTTTAAAATCATTTTTTGGTGTAGTTTTGAAAAGATCTTGTAGTTTATCCTTCATTGAGTAGGACTAAAAGTGGGCACCATTATGATACTTCCAGGCAAGAGACCTATTTTTATGATGCAAACCAGAGATACCAGGTACAGATACAGTTTCCCACTAAAATGCTTCAGAAACAGCATATTTTAGAAGGAAAAAAAATTTTTTAACGTAATGTCTACACTAGTAACAATATATTTAGCTTTTAGACACTTTTAAATTATTTTGTAAATCAATTTAATAACTTAAAATTCTAAACTTATTTTCAGAGAAAAAGCTGATCCTTTCAGTCACTGCATCAATGTCAAGATAAACGCTCCTGTTTGACAGATGCTCTTAACGCTTATTTGAACTGTATTTCACACCTACTGAATGTTTTGGGCCTTTAAAGTTCATTATAGTCATAATGCTAAAAATCACAACAGCTGTACTGCAATACTCTCTTTTAAAGAGCTGTAGATAAAAGTTAAGTAACTCGTCAAAGGTCACCCAACAAGTCAGTGACAAAGTTGAGGGTATGACTAAAAACTTCAACTCCTAAACTACTAACTACTTCAGACTTCCAATTCTGTAAGAGAACATAGTCAAGCGATTTACCTGCAGTAATTTATAACAGGATACCTCAAACACAGTAATATACTTAGCACAGACACTAACAGAAAGGCTCACCTAGAACAAATGAGACAACTTGCTCTATCTAGATACCACTGCCACATTCCTAGATCTTGTAACCAAGCAAAAACCCACTGCTTCTGGATACAGTATATCCTGGGAAACGTTCACCCTTCAATACATACAATCTATTTTCACACTAACTGACCATTTATAAATTAATCTGTTAACACCTTTTCCCACGCCCAGGTGCTGGCGGGGGCGGGGGGGAGGCTGGTGAGGGCATTCATTTCCTCATTTTTCCAAGAGTCAACTCCCAGACGGCGTATCTCAAAAGTAAGCAGTTCTCAATGAGAACACAGTTACGTAGTCAATGAAAGAAAAGTTCTAATAAGTTCCTTCTTTCAAAGAGATACTTCAAGAGGGTGATTACATGCTTGCCAGAATTACTGTTAAAATCGCCCGCCCAGAATAATGGTTCTTGTGAAGCAGCTTTTAAGGCATATCCCTCCCTTGCTGGGCACATACAGTCTGACTTGTTGGACGAGGATGGATCTGGGCACGCTCCTACAGCATCCCTAGGAAGCAGCTCAGTTCACGGAAAACATCTCCTCCACTCCCAAGTGTGGTCCTCATTCCGTTCCAACTTGCGGACCCCCTTGTAGATATAGAAGTACAGCTCCCGGCCCACATTGAAGCAGAGGCGGTCGCCGTTACCAGACTGGTCCTTGAGGTTTACGAAGGAGACGCGGACAGGGTTAGAGCCCTGCGAGGTGAAGGGCACCCGGTTGGGCCGGCTGTACTCCGAGTGCGGCAGCAGCTTGTACAGACCTTCCCGGGTGGTGAATTGGGTCTTAATCTCGTTCATCTCCTTCCCTCCTCCCTCCGTCGCCATCTTGGAAAGCAGCGTTCATCCTGCCCTAAGTGCCCGGATCACGCCCACCGCGCAGGCGCCGTCCCGGGCTCTCGCTCTTTGTCAACAGTAAATTAAAAAAAAAAAAACAAACATATTGTAGAAGTGGATTTGACTGAATCTAGCGATAATTGGTTGTGGAGGTTGAGGGTGATGGAGTCCATGGGGAAGACTCAGCAGCTGAGGGGATAGAACAACCTTTGAGTTCTTCCCAGGTGACGTGAGTGGTAAAGCACTGCCTGCCAATACAGGAGACTCAAAAGATCAGGGTTTGATCCCTGGGTTAGGAAGATCCCCTGGAGTAGGAAATGGCAACCCACTCTACCATTCTAGCCTGGAAAATTCCATGGACAGCAGAGTCTGGAAGGCTACAGTCCTTGGAGTCTCAAAGAGTCAGACACAACTGAGCGACTGAGCACACAGCAATAAGAACTATTGGGATGAAGAAAGAACCAAACCTTCCATTTAAAGCATGGTAGGTATGAGGAATCTTCTAGGTGAGATATAAAGCAAGCAGTAAGAAACATGTCTTAAAACTCAACATTCAAAAAATGAAGATCATAGCATCCCATCCCATTGCTTCATGGCAAATAGACGGGAAAACAATGGAAACAGTGACAGAGTTATATTCTTGGGCTCCAAAATCACTGCAGATGGTGACTGCAGCCATGAAATTGAAAGACACTTGCTCCTTGGAAGAAAAGCTATGACAAACTTACACAGCATATTAAAAATCAGAGATATTACTTTATCTACAAAGATCCATATAGTTAAAGCTGTGACTTTTCCAGTAGTCATGTACAGATGTGAGAGCTGGACAGTAAAAAAGGCTGTGTGCCAAAGAATTGATGCCTTTGAACTGTCGTGCTGGAGAAGACTCTTGAGAGCCCCTTGAACCGCAAGGGGATCAAGCCAGTCAATCCTAAAGGAAATCAACCCTGAATATTCATTGGGAGGACTGATGCTGAAGCTGAAGCTCCAGTACTTTGGCCACCTGATGCAGAGAGTCAACTCACTGGAAGAGACCCCAATGCTGGAAAAGATTCAAGGTGGGAGGAGAAGGAGGCGGCAGAGGATGAGATGGCTGGATGGCATCACCAACTCAATGGACGTGAGTCTGAGCAAACTCTGGGAGATGGGGAATGGTGAAGAAAAGGGAAGCCTGGCATGCTGCTATATCCATGGGGTCACAAAAAGTCGGACATGACTGAGTGACTGAACAACAGGGAAACATGAGGCTTAAAAGAGTCTGTTGGGCTACAGACAAGGCACGCTACAACAGTTAACATTTGATGAGGATTTGGGCATTTTAATAACTCATTTTAGGTACTGTATTACAGTTATGCAAAAAGAGGTGATGTACTTGAAAATACCCCCTGAACAAAGGAAAGATATTAGATTGGGGCCAATAAAAATCTGTCAATAAACTTAAAGAGTGTAAGAGAGGCTCAGAGAGAAATTTAAAACTTTCCCCTTTTTTTCCTCTTGTTGTTTAATTTACATGGAAATGTATCCTTGAAAGGGAAATAGAGGCTGTTACCGGAAGTCAGGATATAAAAGTATGGGAAGAAAGTAAACAGATTAGTTTACCACCAATTTTAATTTTCTAGGGCTAATTAAGTCTATTTATGTTTTAAAATGAGAAAAATATCACAAAAGTCATTTCACAAAAATTACACATTTAAAAAGTTATTTTAAATAGAAATCCCTCTGGTTAGAGTCTATTTTTTTCAAGCTGAAGGGAAGCTTTCCAGCAAGGTCCAAGGATTTAATGTGGCTTTGATGTCTCCAGGTCACCTCAGGGACATAGTGACATAATAAAGAAAATGAAAAGGAGGATGTTATAGGCCTGAAATTTTAAATAATTGAAGGAAGCTTGATTCGACTAGGGGAAATTTGGCTATTTTGACCATTTATCAAAATGGTTTGACTTGTATCTTTGCCCAGAAGAATATATTTCCAGGATCTTGAACTGTAGACTTTTTTTTTTTTTTAATTAAATTTTATTGCAGTGTAGTTGATTTACAATGTTAGTTTCTGCTGTGTAGCAAAGTGAGTCAGTTATGTACATGCATGCTAAATCACAGTCGTGTCCCCCTCTTGGCGACCCTATGGACTGTAGCCCAACAGGCTACTCTGTCCATGGGATTCTCCAGGCAAGAATACTGGAGTGGGTTGCTATGCCCTCTTTCATGGGATCTTCCCAACTCAGGGATTGAACCCACATCTCTTATGTCTCCTGCATTAACAGTTGGGTTCTTTACCACTAGCCCCACCTGGGAAGCCTGAATCAGTTATGCATATGCATATATCACTCTTTTTTAGATTCTGTTCCCATATAGTTTATTACAGAATATTAAGTACAGTTCCCTGTGCTATGCCATAGGTTCTTATTCATTATCTGTTTTATATGGTAGTATGTATATGTCAGTCCCAAGTCTTCTTAAGCAGCAAAACCAAGAAGACCAACAATTCCACTGATGTATTTCTCCTCTTGGTTGAATATCTTTTAGCCAATTCTTTTCTTGGCTGCCTAATGCAAGTGTTGCACATATGAACACACACATGCACACACATTTGATTCAGCAGAAATGCAGGCAGGAAGGAAGCCTAGGGAGTAGGCATGGAAGAGAAAGCACTGGCTCTGGGAGGGTGTGGTATTAAGAATAAAAGGGGGAGATGCCAGCAGAATACTTCTGATGAGTTAATCAGGAATCCTTTGTGTACCTTTTCCCCTTCCATCCCTTTTTCCCTCTATGACTTAGTAACTGTAATAGTTATTCTCTTTTCTAACCTGATTCCCCGCCCCCTCTTCATCACTAGCTGCTGCTTTTTAGCCTCCTTTCTAGAATAGTATTGCCTTTGCTACTTACCATTGTTGGAAAGCCCCAGGGTGCAGAACTAGCTCTTCTTTTCTTCTCTCTTCCCAGCTGCTCCCCACTGGGACCTCATCTGGCCGAATGACTTTAAATACCATTTGTATGCTAAGGACTCGCAAGTATCGTCTGGGTCCTGCTGTCTGTCCTGAACTCCAGACTCCCTGCTTGACATGTTGGTTTAGATGCTTGATTCCACATCCCCAACACTTGGCCCTCCCTCAGGGTGCCCATCTCACCGTTTCGTTCTAAAACATTGAGTCATCCTTAGCTTCTCTTTTTAACTCACAATCCTCCTTCAGTCCATTAGCAGATGGCTCTGCTTTCAAGATGTGTCTCGAATCTTACCACTTCTTGTTCTTCTCCTTTGTTGTTGTTTCTGGCCATGCCCTACAGCATGCAAGATCTTAGTTACCTGACCAGGGTTCAAACCTGCATTGCCTGCATTGGAAAGCAGATTCTTTACTATTGGACCACCAGGGAAGTCCCAACCTTTCCATTTCTGACCACCAGCCCTGTTCCTGTTCTCACCCAAGTCACTATTTTCTGGACTACTTCAGTAGCCTCCTAAATAGTTTTTCTGATTATACCTGTCCCTTTCCACATACATTCAGATCTGTTCTCCACACACCAGCTAATGCAACCTTTTGCGATGTAATTTTGTTCTGACCACTTCTTGGCTCAAAAAACTCTAATGGCTCATCTTGACCTAGAAAGCATTGCGTGTTCTGACCTCAGAGGCCTCTCCGATCTCTTCTCCTGTCACTCTTGCCCTTGCTTTATTGAGGTCTAGCCTCACTGACATTCTTGCTTGTCCCTGAACAAGACAGAATTCTGAGGGACTCTTCACTTGGAGTTACTGCTGTCTGGAATTCTTTCACCAAATAGACCAAATAACACCAAAGTGGTGCTCTCTCACTTCATCTGCCCAAGTGTCGTCTCCTCCAAGACGGCTTTATAACACCTTATCTAGAACAGCATCCTTTACTCTCTCATGCTTGCTCCCCATCTCTGCCATCACACTTTTATTGTTCAGTCACTCAGTCGTGTCTGACTCCTTGCAACTCCATGGGCTGAAGCACACCAGGCTTCCCTGTCCCTCACCATCTCCTGGAATTTGCTCAAACCCATGTCCATCAAGTTGGTGATGCCATCCAACCGTCTCATCCTCTGTCATCCCCTTCTCCTCCTGCCTTCAGTCTTCCCCAGCATCAGGGTCTTTTCCAGTGAGTCAGCTCTTTGCATCAGGTGGCCAAAGTATTGGAGCTTCGACTTCAGCATCGGTCCTTCTAACGAATATTCAGGGTTGAATTCCTTTAGGTAAGAGATGAGCCTGGTTATTAAGCAAGGGCCAGAGAGGCCGTGAAAGGAATTTGGACTTTCCTCAGGCAAAGGGAAACATGAAACAGCTTGAAGCAGGAACTTGAAGTGCATAGATTTATACTTTTAAACAATCACAGTGGTGACCCTGTAGAGAATGGGCTGGAAGGCAGGCAAGCAGATGGCAGGGAGACCAATTCAGAAGGTCTTGCAATAGCCCAACAAAGAGGTGATGGTGACCTGGTCCAGGGCAGAGGTGATGGGAAGGTAGTATAGATTTGAGGTGCAAAGGACTCAGTGATGTGGGCGAGGAAGTGGGAGGTATAGACAGCTTCATTTAGAGGGGTCAGTTAATCAGTCACTTCACTTCTAAGAATTCATTCTACAGATCGACTAGTTACTGGGGCATATACACAGGCCTTGTTTCCGAAGATCTTCATTGTAGGGCTGTATATAGTGAGGTTAGAAACAGTATAGTGCAGGGCCTTGCACAAGCCCAGGAGCTGCTGCTCATGGAGAAGACAATGTAAGGAGTGCCTTGAATTTGTGCAGCTGGTAAAATAATGACTGAATCACAATGAACTGTGATGCAGCAGTGAAAAGGCAGGATGCAAGCCTTTAAGTACTGATAAAGATGTAATGACTACCAAGATATATTACAAAGTGAAAAGGAAAAGGTTCACAACAGTGAATGGTCTGCTGTGGTTTGTGTTATAAAAATCTATTTGTACACACATATATACACTTGGAAAGGCATAACACAGTTCTGGAAAGATATGTAAAATCTTTTAATGTAAGTATTGATATTTTACAGAAAATTAGAAAAAGACTTGAAGGCTAAAAGTAGTAAGGAAACATCTTTTTAAAGCTAATTTTTAAAATCTTTATGTATTACCTGTTATGATAATAAAATTAAAAAATAATTCATGGAGACTTGATAATGCAGACAGTTAAATTCATTAGCAAATGGGAATAAAGCAAGCATGATACTGGTTTATATGTATTTAGAAACCTCTGAAACAATAAAGATTTAGACCATAAGTATAAATTCCAAGGCAAAATTAAATATGAATATAATAAATGTGGAATTTGAAATAGTATGTGGGGGGAGGGACAGTGTATGAATGTAGTTAATTGACCTTAGAAATTAATGCACACATGTAGGATTAAGGTTTGAAAGTAGAGATCTGGATTTAGGAATATCATCATAGAAACTTTAAATATCTAATAATTTTACCAAAAATTGTACTTTGCAAATTACTCTAAGGACTTGACGGTAAATGTTAAAATTTGTAAGACTGATGAGTTTTAGGTTACACTTCCAGTTCTCAGATAATATTAGTTCCTTAAAACACATGAGGAGCTCCGTGTCCTATAGCAGGTGCGGAAACACTGGGGCAGCTCTGAGGATTTTCTCCGTCCACCAGGGCACGTGAACACTCTGCATAAAGAACACGCGGTGTGATTGAGAAGATTCACGGGCAGGACCAGAACATTAGATGGAGTTTGTCCTTCTGAATTTCTCTCCACTCTAATTCTGTAAGTCACCCAGGTCATTTGAGATGGGGCAGACTTCACCAGCCCTCACTTGCCTGTGCATCTCACTAAAATGCTTCAGGGCCAGATGGTGACTTTTCTTAGAATGTGCCAGGGCTTTAGGTGAGCTTGGGATTGGAACATTTTCTAGTTGCAGTTACCAAATTCACTATTGACATTATTTGGATGTCAGAAAACCTTAAAAATAAGTCTTGAGGGAAAGGAATGACACATGAAAGGCAAATTCCAGGTGGAGCATGCTTTTATTCCTCATTCCTTTTCTATCTGTGATAGTGAAAGTCATTCAGTCATGTCTGACTCTGCGACTCTGTGGACTATACAGTCCATGGATTTGTTGAGGCCAGAATACTGGAGTGGGTAGCCTTTCCCTTCTCCAGGGGATCTTGCCAACCCAGGGATCAATCCCAGGGGTCGAACCCAGGTCTCCCGCATTGCAGGCGGATTCTTTCCTAGCTGAGCCACAAGGAAAGCCCAAGAATACTGGAGTGGGTAACCTATCCCTTCTCCAGCGGATCTTCCCAACCCAGGAATTGAACTGGGGTCTCCTGCATGGCAGGTGGATTCTTTACCAGCTGATTTACCAGGGGAGCCCAGGAATGCTGGAGTGGGTAACATATCCCTTCTCCATTGAATCTTCCTAACCCAGGGATAGAACTGGGGTCTCCTGCATTACAGGCAGATTTATTACCAACTGAGCTACCAGGCAAGCCAGAAGATAGATATTTTCTATCTGTAGGAAACCAGTAACTCAAACAATTGAGAGTATATTTCAGTTCAGTTCAATAGTATCCAATTCTTTGTGACCCCATGCACTGAAGCATGCCAGGCCTCCCTGTCCGTCACCAACTCCTGGAGTTTGCTCACACTCATGTCCATTGAGTCAGTGATGCCATCCAACCATCTGTAGTCCCCTTCTCCTCCTGCCTTCAATGATTCCCAGCATCAGGGTCTTTTCCAGTGAGTCAGTTTTTCGCATCAGGTTGCCAGAGCTTCAGCTTCAGCATCAGTCCTTCCAGTGGATATTCAGGACTGATTTCCTTTAGGATTGTCTAGTTTGATCTCCTTGCAGTCCAAGGGACTCTCAAGAGTCTTCTCCAACACCACAGTTCAAAAGCATCAATTTTTCAGTGCTCAGCTTTACATATATGTATAAAGTGAAAATTATTGTATTGTCTGATTATCATTCCTCTCTAATAATCCTCTCAGAGACAAGAGTCCTAGCTTTGTGATGCCCTTGTTGGAAAGCCCAGCTTGCTTGTCTCTGAAGAGGATGTTGATTGACACCATTGTAACTGCAGAGTAATGCAGGAGTAGAGTGTAGGGTCTTTCCTCTTATCTTGACAATGAATCCAAATAGAATGCTGCTCAGTGCGGTTTGTAGATGTCTAGCTTCAGAACTTTCTGGGGAGTTTATTGGAAATATACATTTATGCCCCCCCCCCCCTCCTCAAAACCACTGGACCAGGAATCCCACCAGGAGCTGGGAATTTTTGATAAAGAAACTTCCCAGGTGATTCTGATTGAAGTGGTTTGGGAACCTTGGTGCTGAGGGGTCATGCCACCCCAGCCAGCCTCCAATGAACCCGTAAGTGCCTCGTTTGCCCCCTCTTCCTCCAGTACCATTCAGCGTGGGGGCCTGTGGAGGAGCGTGGCTCCATGGGAATTCCTGATGAATGTACCTTAGAAAATGATAGACTCATGTTCAAGGGGAAAACGGAGGCATATAGCTCTTAAACTATGTGATTTATGGATCAAATGCAGCAGGGCTTACCCAGAAAATCGCCTGGCTTTAAGAGATGTTCCTAAAATACCTGAGGGAGTTGTAACTAATTCTTGGCCGAGGAGACAGCTGAGAGACCCTGGCGCCCCCACTTCGCCCCGTGCGGCTCTGAGTCCATCAAGGGCTCCGAGAGCACATACCTTTCAACATGGTATTTGAGCCCAGAATCCTAGTTGGGCTGCAGACAGTACTTAGGTGATTTTAGGGCACATTTCAAGTGGACTCAGGTTTTATGCTGTTTAAGTTTCAGCAGCATCTTTTGAAGGTAGATACAGAATAGCAAATGGATGCAGAAAATCTAACTGTCCAAGAAGCTAAAATACTGTGCACCAAGGCCAAGGACTTTCTGCTGACCAATGTATCAACAAAGTGAAGGACACAGTGTCCCTTGTGTATTTTTAACAGAATCCATTCCACTGAAAATTTGGGACTGCTTTCATTGTCATCACATTTCCAAGTCTCTCCAAATGGATGTGGACAGCTTTTTTCCTTTTTTTTTTTCTGTGCAGACCATTTTAAAAATCTTTATTTGAATAAGAATTTGTTACAATATTGCTTCTGGTTTTTCTTTTTTTGGCTGTGGGATCTTAGTTCCCCAAGCAGGGATTGAACCTGCACCCCCTGCCCTGGAAGGTAAAGTTTCAACCACTGAACCGCCAGGAAAGTCCCCCAGATGGACAGTTTTTGTTCATGTCAGACCGCTGTCACCTTCCATGGCAGAGTACTTCCCAGCTCTCTGAGTCACTTATGCTCCCAAAAGGAGCTTCTTGTCCCCGTCACTGCTCAAGGCTGGGAGAGCCCCTGGCAGAGTCCCAGAGATCACTGTACTCACTTGTAGGAATTACCAGCTGCCTGTGACTGTGATGTTCCCATGTTTTCTGCAGTCCTCCGTGGACTCCCAGGGTTTTCAGAGGGCGTCCCCTCCATGTCCGTGAGGGTATTGCCACTCTGAGCAAGCCTCACGGTCTTTGAGGCGGTGACACTGTGACTGGCTTGTGTCGGCTGGAACCTTGTGTGTCCCGCAGAGAAAGCTCTCGGGTCCCCCAGACAGGGCCTGCGTCAGAAAGAAGTCTTTGGCCTACACTTTTAGTCACAGAGCCTCTTCCTCGCTGGCTTTGGTTCCTTCTCCAGCCTCTCCTGTCAACACTCACATCACATCTCCTGGCAGGGTGGGCATCTCTTCCCCAAGGGGCTGCCCTTTGGATTTGAATCCCAAGTTTAACCTTGATTTACTTGTGATTTCAGGGTTAGCCGCTCAGTTGTGTCCGACTCTCTGTGAACCCACAGGTTGTAGCTCGCTGGATTCCTCTGTCCATGGGATTCTCCAGGCAAATATACTGGAATGGGTAGCCACTCCCTTCCCCAGGGGACCTTCCTGACCGAGGGATCAAACCTGGGTCTCTTGGAATGGCAGGCAGATTATCTGTCACCTGAGCCAGGCAAGTGATACAACCTCATCATCGTCATCCACAGAACTGCTCTCACAATACTAACCATACAGCCTAATGTTTGCCTTTTGTAAAAAAACAAGAAAAAACTCTTGCTTGTCACTGTTCTCCTCCCAAGGCTGGGAGCCATTGTCCAGTCCTATTGCTTCTCGTTTCATTCACTTGAGATGCTGTGAGCGGGCAGGACCCCTTGGTGAGTTATCACTTCCCATTCCGGGTGGGCCTGCACTCTGAGCACTTCTGAGAAGGCTGTCCTTGAGAAGCACTGCTTTTCTGGTGGAAGAGAACGGGTCTCACGATTTCTCCTTCCCTAGTGGATTGCAACAGCCGTAAGATGGAGTGGTAGTCTGCCCCAAGGATGCTAAGGGGGAGTTTAATACCGTCAGGGGTAGTGTATGTGGAAGTGGTTTGATAAGTACATGCTGAGATGTTTTCCAGCCCAGAGTGGCCATTCTGGGCACCAGGTTTTATATAAGTCTTCAGGAGAAGATGAGGTGTGAACCCCCTTGTTCCTGTGTTAGAATTTCTTGTTTTCCTTTTTCATGCCTGCTTTCCACCCACGTGATATCCCACTTTTCATTAATTCTTATGGAAATTTGTCTGAACACTTCCAAATATCCATATAAAATGTTCAAAGTAAAATCAAAGTAAAAAAAAAAAATTCTGTGCAAGTGTGTGTCCACACACAGACACACTCATATAGAGTGTTACTGAGCTATGCCTGCATTTCCTGAAAATGAGCAAACAAGACCCACCATTAAGCCTTAGAGAGGTTCCCCTGCATCTTAGAAAATGCTGATGTCACTTAAAATGTGCTGTCTACTCTTAGATTTTATTTTGTTTACCATCTTCCTGAGACATGCTCCCTACAGCCAAAATGCCAACTCCTTATTTTAAATAGAATGTTGGTTTCTTCTAAGTTACAGAAAGAGGAAAAAAAAAAAAACACCACAGTCTTTCATTTGTTTCCTTCTGGAAAGCCAAGAAAAGCATGTCAAAGCCATTTCTGACCAGGATTAAATAATAGGATCTTTCATATCCCACAGGTTCTAAACCAACAGATTGAAGAAAGCAATCTTTTTGGAGTTTTTCTGTGTATGGGGCGAAATTTCTTCCTTCAGTTCCAATCACTTTAAAGAATACTGGCTACCTACTATTTGCTGGTATGTTATGGTCCCAAATAAAACACAGTCCCTGTCCCCTAGTGTTCTAGAATTTAATAACGGTTAGCAAGATGAACTGACCTTATGGGACAAGTGGAATAGGACAAGTTTCATAAGATAAGAGCTGGCCTGGAAGGAGAGTATGCAGTTATCAGTGAACAAAAGACTGTTGACATACCATTGTGCAAGAAACAGGCAGAATAAAATCAACATTGGGGGGAAAATTTGCTTAGGCCAAGAGTTTTTCCAGAGGGAGAGGAAAAGGAATTGGTCAGTAATAGAACTTGTTTAAACTAGAATATGTCATACAGAGTAAAGTAAGTCAGAAGGAGAAAAATAAAGATTGTGTATTAATGCATATATGTAAAATCTAGAAAAATGGTATGAATGAATCTATTTGCAGGGCAGGAATAGAGATGCAGATGCTGAGAATGGACATATGGACATGGCAGGTGGAAGGAGGGAAATGAATTGGGAGATTGGGGCTGACATAGATACACTAACATTGGTAAAGCAGATAGCTAGTGGGAACCTGTTGAATAACACAGGAGGCTCAGCTTGGTGCTCTGTGCTGACCTAGAGGGGCAAGATGGGGAGTAGGTGGGAGAGAGCGTCAAGAGGGAGTGACGATGTGTGTGTGTGTGTGTGTGTGTGTGTGTATGGGTTTCCCAGATGGCTCAGTGATAAAAATCCACCTGCCAATGCAGGAGATGAGAGTTTGATCCCTACATTGGGAAGATCCTCTGGAGAAGGAAATGGCATCCTACTCCAGTATTCTTGCCAGGGAAATTCCATGGACAGAGGAGCCTGGTGGGCTATAGTCCATGGAGTCGCAAAGAGTCAGACATGACTAAGTAAGTATATATCTATATCTATGTCTATCTATCTACATATATGTATATACACATATAGCTGGTTCACTTCATTGTGCAGCAGATTAGAAAGCAACTATACCCCAATAAAAAAAAGTTGAGGAGTGAGAGGCTAAGGAAGTACCCGCTTTGACCTTTGGGAATTTGCATCGTCTTTTCCAGAGAGGGCAGGGATGGAAATGAAATTGGGAAAAGGGGTCCTTTCCTGGTCAGTGGTGAGATGTTCACTCCTGGCATCCCTTTCAGTCTTTCAACACACGCTGCTTGTGTTCAAGGGTCTACATTATCATTTGCTTTTAAAGATCATTAAGAGAATAGTGATTTCATTTTTAATTACCTCCCTGCTGAGTTTTCCTCCACTGGCATCTTTTGCTTTATGTTTGAGTTAACCTATTCTGGATCCAGCTGTCTTTGGGTTACTGGCGTAAAGTCGAAATGAGTGGCAGGTTGTTATAGCAACTCAATGCGCTCGCAGTTGGGGATACCTGTGGGGATTGCTCGTGAGCCTGAAGAGTCTGCAAGCTTTTCTTAGGAAATTTTGCAGTGGTTTAAAGATCTTTCTTGTGGTTTTTATTCTCATAGTGAACCTTTTCATGAATGTTCAGATTGTCTGAAGATGTTACAAAATTATAATGAGACAGTTGTAGGATGGTTACCAGAGAACTATCATGTTGAACCTGCTATTGAAGTTCTATTAAAGCTGAAAATAAGGAATATTTGGCAGAGGCCAGAGTGGTAATGGACTCTCTGATATAAGCTCTTTGGTGATGTGGCCTTTTTAGTCGGCCATTCGAGGCTTCACGCTCCTGCCCTCAGTCAGCCAGCTTCGTTCTGTCCCTTTTCTTTGTATTCCTTCCATGTAAGCACAGGGGTGATTCTTGGTACCAGCACAAGACTGTCTCTCTCACTGTCACAGCTCTGGGCCTTTGCTATGCTGCACCCTCTTCCTAGCATGCTTTGAATCTAATTCTTCATCTGGTTAAATACTTTTCATACTGAGCTAAAGTGCCACCTCCTTGGTGAAACTTTACCTGTACCCTCTTCTAGGCAAAATTCACTCCCTTTTCTGTACTCTTTGCAGACTGGTTATACCACTGAGATAATGAGTTGTGGGCTGTTTCTTCATTGTGTGATTGGTGTTCACAGCGCACAGAGTATTTCTAAGTAACATGTTTTTCCTTGTTGCTTTGCGTATTTGCATATTCCTCTTCTTTTTTTTTTCTGCACAAAAACAGGCCACTGTTGCAGGTGTCCACATTTGTTTGTTGTTGGGCCTATTATACTATAGACCCACCCTAGGTGAAGCTGGGACTTTCATCATGACCTGCCTCTAGGGCATCATAGAATACCCAAGTGATGTTTTGGATGATGCTAAAAGGGGCATTGCTACTACACTTTGAGGGACTTTCAAAATGGGAAGAAAGAGGGCAGTGGGCCTGAGCACCTTCTGTCCTGCTCCACCATCAGGCTAATGTACTGTTTGGGCCTGAGTTTCCCAGCCTAGGTTTGTCAAGAGCTGTTTAATAATACAAATGCCTCAGCCTCCGAGCATCTAATTTGGTAGGTCTGTTCACTGACTCCTAATTAAGATAATGTTTCCAGAGCTTGGCCTGAGACTCTGTGCACAGCTAGACCGAGAGGCGGCTTTCATTCCTGAATGCACACTCAGTCCCCCAGGGAGGTTTTCCAAATATCAAGGCCCAGGTCCTACCCACACCATTTGACACAGAATCTGTAACACCAGCCACTGATCTAAGCTCTTGTGCTCCTGCCTTTCACCAGGAAGCAAGATGCGAAAGGGAGCATGGCAGCATCAGCTGATTCTCCTATGGGAAACTGCAGAGAAGGCTCGTGTTTATTAGTTTTTATGGTGGTTATTTTTATTTGTGTTTTCTGATGAGGACAGAGGCATGAAGGAGGACAATGTAAACAGCCAGAAAAGAAGGGCAAGGCCATTTCAGGTGGAAGAATTCACATTTGTGAAGGCACGGAAATGAGCAATTTACTTTAGCTGATGGAAAGACTGCCTGTGTGGATTAATGAGGTAGACTTGCATGACTGGACACAAGGAAGGCGGGGTGTCTCAAGTTTAGTGGAGGAGGTGGGTCTAATGTTGAGGAGAATAAGGAGTTACTTCGTTTCTAAGTAGGAAAGTCATTTTATTTTGTTCTTTTTTTTTTTTTAATTGAAGTATAATTGCTTTACAATGTCGTGTTGGTTTCTGCTGTGCTGTTCGGGGTGATCAATCAGCTCTATGTATCCATATGTCCTTCCCCTCCCTTTTGAGCCTCCCTCCCACCTCCCCCTGTTTCATCCCCTGGGTCATCGCAGAGCTCCAAGCTGAACTTGTGTTACACAGCAGCTTCCTACTAGCCATCTGTTTTACACATTGTTTATTCACTCCGTCATGTCCAACTCTGTGCAACCCCATAGACTGCAGCACACCAGGCTTCCCTGTCCTTCACTGTCTCCCAGAGGTTGCTCAAACTCAAGTCCGTTGAGTCCATGATGCCATCCAACCATCTCATCCTCTGTTACCCACTTCTCCTGCCCCCAGTCTTTCCCAGCATCAGGGTCTTTTCTAGTGAGTCGGCACTTCACAGCAGGTGGCCAAAGTATTGGAGCTTCAGCTTCAGCATCAGTCCTTCCAGTGAATATTCTGGGTTGAGTTCCTTTAGGATTGACTTGTTTGATCTCCTTGCAGTCAAAGGGACTCTCAAGAGTCTTCTCCAACACCACAGTTCAAAAGCATCAATTCTTTGGTGCTCAACCTTCTTTATGGTCCAACTCTCACTTCTGTACATGACTACTGGAAAAACCATAGCTTTGCTATACAGACCTTTATGTTAGCAAAGTAAATGTCTCTGCTTTTTGATACACTGCTTAGGCTTGTCATAGCTTTTCTTCCAAGGAGCAAGTGTCTTTTAATTTCATGACTGCAGTCCACATCTGCAGTGATTTTGGAGCCCAGGAAAGTAACACACGGTAGTGTGTACACATGGTGGTGTATATATATCAATGCTACTCTCCCAGTTCATCCCACCCGCCCCTTCGCCCACATGTCCACGTCCACACTCTATCTGTGCATCTCTGTTCCTTCAGCAAGGGAGTGATTTTATAGTTGGCATTTAATTTCAGTAAGATGTCTTCTTACCATGCTAATGGTGTGTCTTAGCTTGGGCTGCAGAAAGACAACAATAGCAACAAGCAAACACAGACTGGGTGGCTTTTAAGCAACAGGAATATATTTCTTACAACTCTGGAGGCTGGGAAGTCCAGGGCCATGGTGCTCATTGATTTGGTTCATAATAAAGGTCCTCTTTCTGTTCTGCTGACAACCTTTGCATTATGTCACTGTGTCCTCACAAAGAGTGTGTGTGTGTGTGTGTGTGTGTGTGTGTGTGTGTGTGTGTGTGTGTGGCGGGGGAACTCTGATCTCTTCCTTTTCTTAAATAAGGACACTGATCTCATCGTGGGAGCCCCGCTGTCTTGACCTCATTTAAACCTCATTGTCTTCCTGAGACCCTGCCTCCAAATACCATCACATTGGGAGTTCAAGCCTCAACACATGAATTTGGATGGGGGAGACACAAGCATTCAGTTTATAGCAGGGTGGATTGAAATAAGTAGTAAAGTGGAAGGATTTTATTCAGGACCAGTCTGTGTGATAGTTATGGTATACTGGCTACCTCTTATTTTACAGGTTCAATTTCATGCACCAAGGTCTCATGTGGAATTTGGGCAACTCATCCTGCTCCCCTCTGCCCCACCTCTGCTTCTCTTTTCCTTTCCACGTCTCTGTCTCCAGTTCTGTGCTGGATATATCATTGTCCTTTTTCTGGGGTAAATGTCTACATGTTGGTGCAACAGAATAGAAGAAAAATTTACAAGTAACAATTACGGACATTCAGTCTTAAAGGTGAAAATTGCTTTAAAACACTCTGAATTGTTTAAAATATATACTTAAAAGCAAGTATGTGTTGGGTGTTTTTAACATTTTTGTATATCCTTCAAAGAATCTTTGAAGAAAATGATGTTAAAATTTTAGATCTGTGAAAATTTGAAATTGGATTTTTGCCTAATGTTGCTTCAGGTAATTCCATGAAGGAGAATTACCTTCAAATTGGAAGACATGAATAAATATTGATGATAGAAAAGAATATAAAATCAAAAAGAACAGATTTTAAAACAACCTAGTTTGTTTGAAGAGGAAAGATTTCCACATTCAACTAAATTGTATCACAGATAGTGAGAGGTCTTGCAAATTTGATCATAGAGACCTGGACCAATAATGTCTGAGAAATATTGCAAATGATAGCGTTTCTGAAAGATTGGTGATAGTAAAAGATTCCATGGTCAAAATTGTGCAGGTGAAATTGTAGCTTAATAAGTTTAATGACAATCTCTATTAAATTCCCTGGAGTTCTTAAACGCATATTTTATGTAGACTTAAATAAAGAAATCACAATGAACTAGCATGAAATACAGTGTATGTAAATGTATATTACATACATTACATACATAAATATAAATGAATAAGGTATATATTATGTACATATATATAAGTAAATACCTGTAATTAGCCTCATTTCCTTTATTGGGTAGGATTATTACAGTAATAGATTTAGGAAATTCCATAGATAATTTGCATCTAAATTTTAACAATGCATGTGATCCTTTTTCATGATTTGCCTATGATCAAGATGGAAATCACTTCCACAAATATTGCTAATTACTTCCAAGCTGAAGGCCAGGTCCTGCTTGAGCAGGATTTCTTCACTTGGCCATAATCTGGTTGCTACTTGTATCAGTGTCTTAGGTGAATCATAAATAATATTTACCACCTTACTCTCCTCTGGAAAAGAGCTGATGCATTTGATGATAAGATGTCTATCAGTGGAAACAGTGGTCCAATATTGACCAGTAAGGCTATATGCTTAGGAAATGTGGCAGTTAGATTAATGAGTAGATATCAGTGCTTATCACCACCCATCTTCTAGGGTGTTCTGTCTGACTTTGTGTTATTTGTAAATTCTGAGTCAAAACTGTCTAGCCATTTGTCAGGGTCCTGGCAGATCTAGTTCCTTAATTGTGAGGGAGTTTGGATTTGATTACTCTGCTAAGCCTGGAAGTCCATTATGTTTTGAAATTACTTTGAGAAACTGTTTTATGAAACACTGTTACCTCACTTATGTGTCAGAGAGCAAAATCACGCATCTCATCTATCAAAGTTGGTTTCAAATCGCTTGCTGCTATTTGGAGAAAAATTAAATCTCCCCTCAAAGGATGAGAACTGTCAGCATTCAGAATGCTCAAAAGAAGGGCTGCAGGCTCTGGAGGCATTTCCAGAAAAGAAAAATCACTAATATTTTGAACAAGGTACTGGAATCTCAGGAAAATGGCATCTGTTACTGACAGATTTTTGTGTGTGTTTTCTAGGGTGGTGGCTTTGCATGGACAGCAGTAACTTGACTGTTTCAACTCCCCTACCCCTTTTATTTCTAATTTTACAGCATTTTAAAGTATTTTTCAGTGGAAGGAGGAAACAGAATGCAACAAAACGTTTATAAAATGTTTGTAAGTTATAAAGAATAATGACACAAAGAATACCTGAGAATTTGCTACCCATTTTAATAACAAAGAGCACTACCATAGCCTCTGATGTCCTTAATCCATCCTTCAACCTCCTTTAAGTGAACTGAATTTTTTACTCATCATTCTCTTGAGTTTCATTATTCTGCTAACCAAATATTGATATCTTTAATTGTGGCAGCATAAAACTTTATAGTGATTTCTATATGGCAAACATTTGAGGTGCCATGTATTCATTTAATCCTAAAACAATCCTCAGAGGTAGGTAGACCCATTGTACAGATGAGGAAATGAAGTATGTAGAGGTTAAATAACTGCCTAATCGTAGAGTTAGTATTACGTGTGGCGGCCTGTATTCCGACTCCAGTGGTCTGTTTGCAGGTTGTGTGCTCTTAGCCTCCACACCACACCACCTCTCAAGAATACGTAGTATAGTCCTATTTGTGTTTTTTTTAAGATGTCATATAAGTAGACACAACTGTACATCTGGGATTGGTGTTTTTCAATCACCACTTTTCCCAAGTTGCATCTGTTTCATCCTGTGGAGCTGTAGCTCATCCATTTTCATTGCCATGAAGTGTTATTTCTCATTATGAGTGTATTTATCCATTCCGCATTCATTGGACATTTGGGCAGCTTCTATGTTTTTTATAACAAACAATGCTGATATAATATTTTTGATAGCATCTTGTGTGTATGTGCCAGAGATATCTAGGATCTGGACCTTGGCGTGTCACTGGTAAATATTGTGCTGTGTTTTCCTTCAGGGGCTTCCCAGGTGGTTCTAGTGGTGAAGGACCCACTTGCCAATACAGGTTACTTAAGAGACTCGGGTTTGATCCCTGGGTCAGGAAGACCCCCTGGAGGAGGGCATGGCAACCCACTCCAGTATTCTTGCCTGGAGAATCCCCATGGATAGAGTAACCTGGTGGGCTGCAGTCCATGGGGTCTCAAAGAGTCAGACGCGACTGAAGCAACTTAGCGCACACACACACACACACACACGCGCGCGCGCGCGTGCACACACACCTTCTGTGTCCTAGGTAAGCCAGGTGTTTCTCAAAGTGATTGTGCCTTATTGTACACCTTTTAACAGTTTATAAGTTCTCTCTCTCTCCAATGGTTGATATTTCCAAGAGTTGATATTAGAAATAAACTTTAAAAATTTTGCCAACGTGGACAGAGTGGTTTGAAATGGTAGAGAAAAGAATGAATGGGGGAGAGGGGGAGGAGATGAATTTCCACTTCTTTTTCTTCTCTTTTCCCCCTTCCCTCCTTCCCTCTCTTCCTTCCTTCCATCTTTCTCCACTTTTTTTCTATTTTATCGGTAGGGAGAGGGGTTCTTTGTGTTATGGATTTATACTAATGCTTTGTCAATTACATTTGTGGGAGACATCTTTTCTATTTTGTGGTTTGTTATTTCATTCTCTTCGTAGGGTTTTTGATTCACAGAATGACTTAATTAAATTTGTAAAGCGTTTTAGGACATCTGCATTTTGTATATGTTTATTTAGTAAATGCTTCCCTCCATTTTGATACAAGGATGCTTTCCTGTATTATTTTATGAATGTTACCTAGTTTTGTGGTTTACTTTTCCATCTTTAATCTACTTGGGATCAATTTTTATGCATCCTTTGAGGTAGGGTCTAATTTTTTCTGTCTGGATAATAATTTTTGGGGGGATCATTTATTGAGAAATGTATCTTTTTCTCACTTTTCTGCCATGCTAGTTCTGTCATAAATCAAGTTTCCATATACTTTTTGCTTTGTTACTGAATCACATTTTTTGTTTTGTTGGTCAGCTTGTCTATTCTTGTGTCAAAACCACACTGTATTGTTTGTCAACATGTTATAGCAAGTCTTGATATCTGTTAATGCTAACCCTACTTCCAGATTTTTTTCTGGAATCTTGGCTACTCTTGTTCTTTGCTCTCCTATATAAATTTTAGAATGGGTCTGTCAAGTTCACCCAAAAGCCTATGGGAATTTTGATTGGAATGTTATGAACCCTTAGATCATTCATGGGAGAACGGACGTCTTTAAAAAGTCTTCCACCACATGGACAAAGATCTTTTATTTGGGTGTTTTGATTACTTTCCTAATATGTCTTTAAGTTTGCCTCTGGGCAGTTCTCTCTTCTCTTTCTGAAACTCTAATAGACATATGTTAGATCTACTTTCTCACTGATTTTTGCATCTAACTTTCATTTCCAATTTTCTATCTCTATTATGCATTCTGGATAATTTCTTTAAATCTTCAAAGTAGTTTGCTAACTTTTCTGTTGCTTGTATATAGTATGTGCTCATTTATTTGCTTTTAGTTAGTTTTCCTTATTAAAAGTGATCTTTAGTCTTTTTAAAAATTAGTTCTTTATTTTGACTGTAATAGTCTCTTATCAATTTTAATTTTACTGCCATTGTTTATAACTTCTTTAAGGACACCAAACATGGTTTTATATTCTAGCCATGATAATTTTAGTATTCTAGAGTCTCTTGTTTTTGCTGGCTTGTACGCGTTGATTCTTCTGTGTTTGTAATTTTTGATAAGAGATTTCATATGTTTTGCTACTTTCTTGAAATTCTTTGAGACCTAGGTTTAAAGAATTGGTTTTTCTAGGGAGGGCTTGTATTTACTCCTTAGATACTTGAGAAAATTTTTTAACCCATAACTACTTTATTCTAAATATTTGAGTTGAATCTTTGGGACAACTCAGGGAGCAAACCTATGTGAGGGCTAGCTTACAGCCTAACATTCAAGGAAGAGTTTTTTTTCCTTCTATCGTCGAGTACCAGTATCCAAGACAGACATTTTTTCTGGAGACCCATGAATAGAGTCTTTGATATGTAGCCCCTATTTTTCCTGTGTTCTCTTTAGACAACACACCAAGAATGTTTACATGTAAATCCTTCCTCTCTATATCGTGTCTCACACTCCCACATGCAAAGTTCTGTGACTCTTGGTACTCACAGTGGCCCATAGAAGTGAAAGGCCCTAAAATTTAAACTTCATTAGTTTCATAATAAATCTACCCATGCTTAAGAGAGTATATTCATTACTTTATCATATCAAGTACATTAGAACTTTACAAAGAAATATTTTTATTTTGCAAGGTAGTTTATAGCCTCATACAATCTGTAAGATATTGCCTTCTCTCTTTTATAATTGAGGAAAAGAAGGCTTGGAGCTTTTACATGGCTTGTCCAGAGTTATAAAGTTAATAAGTGTCTAATCTGTTTTTTCGTTTTTCACCTTAGATGCCTTTTTAAAAAAACCTTTATTGTGTTCTAGGAAAGTAATAGGAAAAAGATGTGTTTAATATTCTTAATTAAATTTTAACAACAACCCCAGTGTGGTGTAAATTACTCTTCCTGTTTTACAGACAAAGAAATTGAGTCTGAGACATTGAGTCATGGTAAGTCATGTATTTGGCAAGTCGGAGAGCAGGACTTCCACTCCAGGTTACTTTAAATCCTGCTTCTGTCATCTCCTCCTGGTAGGGTCCCTCATCACCATCGTTCCCATTCTGCACCACTTGTTCCTATCATTCCCTTTATAACAGTTGTATCTCTCAGCAATAATTCATGTATTTATTATTTCGTGTCTGTGTTCTGTCCCAGGGTCATAAGTTTAACCAGGGGAGGGACCATAAGTGCTGTCCTTCTTGGAGCCAGCGATTCATTGCACTGCTGTGTAGTACATATAGGCATGTGCTACTATGAATATAAGTATTGAGTGTCTGAAAGTCTGATTCTGAAGCTCATTTTATTTTTCCTAAATATAAAGTGCCTCGCCCTTTCTGAAAAACCCTTAGTGGGGGGTTTTTTCCTGTTACCTTGGACTTATGGTCAAGTTTCAAAGCTGAAGACCTCAAACATACTAAGGAGCATACATTCTAAGGTTGCAGTGCTGCCAGAGCTGCCTACTGAGAGGGCTAGAAAACTGTTCCACCCAACCCTTGTTTCCATTCCTGTAAATCAGTAAAAACAGAGGATAGGCGAGAACATGTTGCTTTGTTCAGACTACCGTGTTAGTAAAGAAAGTTTCATGATTTCTTTCACTCTCTAGCTGCCACTAGGGGTTGAGGGAGAGGGTGCAGAGAGAATAGTCCTGTAAGTTAAGGGTATCTTCACAAAGGCCTGACAGACGGTGCCCCTGGGGTATTTGCTTAGTCCATGGACTTGGCTGCTGGGCCGTCCCAGTAGGAGAAACTAAATCATGAAGAGAGGACTTGGTGGAGATTGGCCAGGCAAAATGGAGCAAATGTTGGGGTCCTTTCAAGTTCTTGGTTCCCTCAAATTTCAGAAAATTGACCTCACTCAGGCTCTCAAGAACAGGTGGTTGAAATTTGGGGCTGGGGGTGAGGGACCAGTGCAGTCTTACCAGTATCATCACAGTCCTGGGTGAGGTGGAGGCAAACAACATCAACAGCAAATCCTGGACATTAGAAGACTGCAGGCTGATGCAGTTTCCATCCTGCCATCGGGTGGACGAGAAGACGAAATCTTGGTTGGGACGGTCAGTGCTGACGGAGTGGGCTTTGAGTCCTGAATGGGCAGCACATCTGGTCAGTGGAGCAGATTGGAGCTGCCATTGGCCTAAGACGAGGGCCTCAGTCTGCCCTCGTGGCTAACCAGGGTCAGCGCTGCTGCCAGCCTCATCTGATCAGTTGGTAATTTCCAGAGTTCTGAAAAGTAATGATTCTGATAGTTTTGCCAGTGTTCTCATTGCTATTTATGAAGGAGCAGTTTTTCAGAGGTTTTGATACAACCTTTTTTACTGTTGGCACAGGAATGGGGATAGCAGAGTAAGAAGTATCTTTTGATACATTTTTGGATAAGTAGGAGTTTTTTAATTTTGATGATTTCCTATTTGTCAGTTTCTTCTTGTGTTGTTAGAACTTTTTGCATCCTATCTAAAAAAAAAAATCATTGTCTACTCCAAGGTCATGTTTTCTTCTAGAAACTTAATAGTTTTACCATTTAGGTTTGTATCTCTGATTCCTCTTGAAGCATCGTTTGTATACAGTGTGTGATAAGGATCAAGGTTAAATTTTTTAACAGTATGAATAACCTTTTTTTTTTTCAAGATTATATGTTAAAAGGATATTCTTTCTCCCATTGATTTAAGTGCCTCTTTTGAAGTCATACATGTGTAAGTTTGTTTTTGGAGTCTCTTATTCTTTTCCATTGACCTAATTATCAATTCTTCTTTGATATCGCATGCTCTTGATTTGTCATTATAGTAAGTCTTAAACTGAGTAATGAAAGTCCTTCAACTTTTTATTGTTTTTCAAGGTTTTTGACTATTTTATGTATTTTTATATATATATACATTTTAATATCAGTTGGGTTTCAGTAGGGATTGTGTTGAATCCATGTATCATTTTGGGAAGATTTGACATCTTAACGGTATTGAGTCTTTCAATACACAAATATGATATCTTCATTCATTAACAGCTTCTTTAATTTCTCTCAGTAAAGTTTTGTTGTTTTCAGTATAGGTCATATACATATTTTCTTAGATATATACCTTAATAGTTCATTTTTTGAATGTCATTTTTAATGGTATTTTAAGCTTTTTATTTTTTAATTTGTAGTTGCTTATATGTAGTAATACAGGAGATTTTTGTATATGGCTTCTGAACATTATGACTGCAAATTCACATATTAATTCTGGTAGACTTTCGTAGATTACTAGGAATTTTACACAATCAAGTCATCTGCAAATTAAAATTTTACCTTTTCCTCCCCAATTTTTTTTCTTTACTTATTTTTCTCTTTTACTCTACTGGCTAGGACTTATATTTTTTTTTTCTCATTTATTTTTATTAGTTGGAGGCTAATTACAATATTGTAGTGGTTTTTGCCATACATTGACATGAATCAGCCATAGATTTACACTTCTAAAACAATGTTGAATAGAAGTGGTGAAAGTAGACATACATTGTTTCAATATTAGGGAGAAAATCTTATGTATAATAGTACTTGTAGATTTTTCAGACAAATCTTTTATCAGATTGAAGACTTTTTTCCTCTTTCTAGCTTACTGAAAGTTTTAGTCTGATTTTTTTATTGTTATTGGGACTTCCCTGTGTGGCTCAGATGGTAAAGAATCTGCCTGCAATTTGGGAAACCCAGGTTCCATCCCCAGGTTGGGAAGATTACTGGAGAAGGAAATGGCTACCCACTTCAGTATTCTTGCCTGGAGAATCCCATGGACAGAGAAGCCTAGTGGGCTATAGTCCTTGGGGTCGCAAAGAGTCAGAAACAGACTGAGCAACTAACACTTTCACTTTTTTTCTTTTTTGTTAGTCCTGAAGGATACATATGAAGCATGAAGATCTGGGTAGTGAAGAATTAGTTGCTGGGGGTGTCCGCAGGAAAAATGGAAAGAACGTGTACACATCAAGCCAAACTGGGTGGGATGGACGATAGCCATACAGTGATAATGTAGATTGGCTGGGCTGAGTTGAAGCCTGATTTCTGTTCCTGGCGCCACCACTGACTAGCCATTTGACCTCAAATGAGGTACTTTGCTCTCTACCTTGGACCCAGAGATGCAGTGAAGAGCCAAGTTGATTTCAGACCAAGTCTGGTTGCATTGCAGATGTGACTAAAAGATTTGACAAGTAAGAAATGTGAGAAGAGACTGATGATCCTGGACTTCCTCTGTCTGCTAAAGAGAAGGCTGAGATGTACACTGATTTGTTACTGATTGTGGTTTACTGCACCATTCAAACATTCACCTGCTGTCTAGTCTCTGGTTACCTTACATCTCTTTTCTTCAATGCCACTTGCTCTGGGTTCTTGAGCTTTATTATAAGTCTTGAGTTTAGGGACTGGTTTATTCCCTAACCTTCCTTTTTAATTATTTATTTATTTGGCTGCACTGGGTCATAGTTGCAGCACTTGGGATCTTTCGTTCTGGCACACGAGCGCTCTAGTTGTGTTGCGTGGGCTAAGAGTGCACAGGCTTTAGTAGTTGTGGCACATGGGCTTAATTGCTTTACAGCATGTGGGGTCTTAATTCTCTGACCAAGGATTGAACTCAAGTTCTCTGCATTAGAAGACAGATTCTTAACCATGGATCATGAGAGAAATCCCCCTAATATTACTTTAAAATAATTCCTTTATGAAAGTCTTTTTGTCTGAATTATCTGAGGTGAGCTTTCTTTATTACCAGGAACCTTCTCTCTCTGATACCAGCTGAGAAGACATATCTACATTCTTGAGCCTCTCTGTAACCCTAGCATCATCCTAGGACTGGTCTCAAAGTAGGCAGTAGGTCGCTGCCTCTAACCCCACCCTCCACCCATCTATTTTGCAGTATTTTGGGTTGTAGCTTAGGGAAATTATTTCGACCACTTTGAATATCATTTGACTCTATTCCTTTGGATCATGAAAGTTTTTGCATTTTCACGAGTCTCTTCAGTTCAGTTCAGTTGCTCACTCATGTCCAACACTTTGCCATGGACTTCAGCACACCAGGCTTCCCTGTCCTTCACTATCTTCGAGAGTTTGCTCAAACTCATGTCCATTGAGTCCATGATGCCATCCAACTGTCTCATCCTGTATCACTCCCTTCTCCTGCCCTCAATCTTTCCCAGCATCAGGGTCTTTTCAAATGAGTCTGCTCTTCACATCAGGTGGCCAAAGTATTGGGGCTTCAGCTTTAGCATCAGTCCTTCCAATGAATATTCGGGACTGATTTCCTTTGGGATGGACTGGTTGGATCTCCTTGCAGTCCAAGGGACTCTCATGAGTCTTCTCCAGCACCACAGTTCAAAAGCATCAATTCTTTAGAGCTCAGTTTTCTTAATGGTCCAACTGACGCACCCATACATGAGTACTGGAAAAACCATAGCTTAGACAAGACTGGTCTCTTGCTGACCTCCTTCTTAGGGACATATCCTAAACTGTTTTCAGTTGATGAAGCTGTGTTGTGTTATTTCCTCAGTGACATCACCAGCTGAACAAGATTGTGGTGGAAGCGGCAAAGGTGCCGGGAGTGACGAGAAACTGAAGGCAGTCGGAAAGTGTCCTAGCCTGGAAACAGGGAGGGGGAGGCTCTAAAGATAAACAATTCCTGTTGCTAGTTTTACTGGGAACAACCCTATTGAAATCTAAATTCTTTCCCCTAAATTCTGTGGTTTCCCAAAGGGCTTACGTTCGTAAGGTTATTTCTGTTCGCAGGCTCATGCTTTTTCTAAATTTGTTCAATTTCGGATTAGCTTTCTATCCCAGTAGGCAGTCTCTTCTGTATTCATTGACCTAGATGTAAAATTCAGCCTCTTATTCAGTTTTCACATTCATAAAACCCAACTGCCTTTAAGCCAGGAGTAGACTTTCCCTTTCCTGAAGATATAAGAGCAGGTGGGAAATACATAGGAGGGGGCATTTCCATGACAGCAGTCCAACTTCCATTTGGACATTAGACTGTGCCCTTAAAATGCCCTTCTGCCCTCCACACACCAGAGCATCTCATGGGTCGCTTCAGGCCACTGCCTGCCCAGCCCCTGTACCATCTTGTCCATCCCTCTCTCTCCTTCTATGCCTTTCTTTCTCCTCCCTTTCAGAGGGAATACAGATGGGTGGAGCTATTGGAGCCAGACATCTGGGCTTTTGTCTTGGCCTCATTACTTCTGAGCTGGATGGCTTTTATAATTTCCTTAAACTTTCTCATGTTAGTTGTTCCATCAGTAAAATAGGGATAATAAAATGATCCATTTCCTAGTTTGTCATGAGTATTAGAGAGGTGTGTGGTGGATGTTGTGGGTTGCTGCCCACACGCCTTCTTAGGACGAAGGTGCTTAGATTTCCGGCTTCCAGAAGCACTGGCTGCTGAGAGTCTCCAGCTGAGCCCCTCCCCAGGCATTGCCCCAATGTAAGAGAGCCTCTTGACCATGTTACGCTTGGTCAGGGGCCTGCCTATACCCAAAGACTGATTGATGTGGAGGTTCAAAGTCATGTCTCTGCCTGAAATTGGGACAGCTCCGAAGGGCATTCCAGCTCCACATTGGTATGTGAGATCATTGAAGTTTCTGTCATAATTGCATCACAGTTCAGCTTCTTACTTTGCCAGTCCTGCTGCCCTCACTCCCCAAAAACCTCTCTAGTAAACTTGCAAACATCTGTTTCTAGCCTCAGAGAAAATGGTTAAAATAATGTCCAAGGCATACTGGGTATCTAGCAGATTGCTATTATTGTTGTTGTTTGGAGAATAAGATCATGTATTTTATGAGATTTTTCAAATTATTCCAGACATATATAAAGCTA
This sequence comes from Muntiacus reevesi, assembly GCF_963930625.1. Taxonomy (NCBI): domain Eukaryota; kingdom Metazoa; phylum Chordata; class Mammalia; order Artiodactyla; family Cervidae; genus Muntiacus; species Muntiacus reevesi. Next base: position 96,030,829 of record NC_089254.1, on the reverse strand, counting down.
CAAAACAAACTCTAATTAATACTTTAAACCATGAGTAGCCTGCCGGGTCCTCTCTCCATGGGATTTCCTAGTCAAGAATATTGGAGCCGGCTGCTGTTTCCTTCTCCAGGGGTTCTTCCTGATCCAGGGATTGAACCCATGTCTCCCGCACTGCAGCCAGATTCTTTACCACTGAGCCACCAGGGGAGTACCAACAGCACAACAAATTCTAATTTGTAGTTTGAGCCATGAGTAGGGAAAATAAAATTATCCTAAATTCTGACAATGGCAAAGGTTATTGTTTGATTTTTTTAAATGTTATTTTACTAGAGCATATTCTAATTGGCCTGCTCCAAAAGAAGTAGAACCTTACTTCTTAGTAACTGACTCTTACCTGGTATTCTTGGATATTATATTTTTGTTGTCTCTGTATATTTGATTAATTATCCACAAATGATAGAGGTGCTGGCAGTTGATATTCCCATAAAAAGTTAGAGGTTGACCTGTGAAAAGCTGATGTGTCATGATTTTATAGACCAAAGAGAGGTTAATGTCACAGGGGCTAAGGTCTTATTAACCTGTAGAAAGTTATCTACTGTTAAAGCAGATTTAGACGTCTTTATAGGCACTTCCTTCCTGATTATTATAAATAATTAGTTTGTCATACCCAGTTTCTTATACAGACTTGGTTTTTGCATTTGTCTCCTCCATTCTTCATTATTGAATCAAATAGAACTTTATTAGATGCTCACTATTTGTGTGAGACTGTTGTTCTTAACACTGATTTTTCATAGGAGTATGTTTCTGAAGTGTTATTAGTTATACTAATAAGGGTAAGAATTATGAATAAAAGGTACCCAAAATTTCATGGGGACAGAAGTCAACATTTTGGAGTTGACTTCTCCAAAGCCTTTGACTGTGTGGATCACAATAAACAGTGGAAAATTCTGAAAGAGACGGGAATACCAGACCACCTGACCTGCCGCCTGAGAAATCTGTATGCAGGTCAGGAAGCAAGAACTGGACATGGAATAACAAACTGGTTCCAAATCCAGAAAGGAGTATGTCAAAGCTATATATTGTCACCCTGCTTATTTAACTTATATGCAGAGTACATCATGAGAAATGCTGGACTGGATGAAGAACAAGCTGGAATCAAGATTGCTGGGAGAAATATCAATAACCTCAGATATGCAGATGACACCACCCTTATGGCAGAAAGTGAAGAAGAACTAGAGCCTCTTGATGAAAGTGAAAGAGGAGAGTGGAAAAAGTTGGCTTAAAGCTCAACATTCAGAAAACTAAGATCACGGCATCCGGTCCCATCACTTCATGGCAAATGGATGGAGAAACAGTGGAGACAGTGGCAGATTTTATTTTCTTGGGCTCCAAAATCACTGCAGATGGTAACTGTAGCCATGAAATAAAAAGATGCTTCCTCCTTGGAAGAAAAGTTATGACCAACCTAGACAGAATATTAAAAAGCAGAGACATTACTTTGCCAACAAAGGTCTGTCTAGTCAAGGCTATGGTTTTTCCAGTAGTCATGTATGGATGTGAGAGTTGGACTATAAAGAAAGCTGAGTGCCTAAGAATTGATGCTTTTGAACTGTGGTGTTGGAGAAGACTCTTGAGAGTCCATTGGACTGCAAGGAGATTCAACCAGTCCATCCTAAAGGAAATCAGTCCTGAATGTTCACTGGAAGAACTGATGCTGAAGCTGAAACTCTAACACTTTGGCCACCTGATGTGAAGAGCTGACTCATTTGAAAAAACCCTGATGCTGGGAAAGATTGAAGGCAGGAGGAGAAAGGAACGAGAGGATAAGATGGTTGGATGGCATCACCGACTCAATGGACAGGAGTTTGAGTAAGCTCCAGGAGTTGGCGATGGACAGAGAGGCCTGGCGTGCTGCAGTCCATGGGGTCACAGAGTCGGACACGACTGAGCGACTGAACTGAATTTGAAAAACCCTGTCATACTAAATCAGGATTGTGGCTCTAGCTTTGAAGTGCATTTGCTATTGAAGCATGTATATTTGCTGGAGTCGTCATTAACAAAGTACCAAACACTGTTTTAAATAATAGGAATTTATTGTTTCACAGTTCTGGAGGCTGAAAGTTTAAGATCAGCTGGTTGATTGCTTCTGAGGCTGTGAGGGAGAGTGTGGTCCAGGCCTCGCTCCTCTAGGTGCTGTGGTTTTCTGGCAATTCTTGGCCTTCTTTGGCTCATACACACATCCCTGGATCTCTGCCTTTATTTTCCTGTGGTGTTCTCCTTATGTGTGTATTTATCCAAATCGTCTCTTCCATAAGGACCCCAGTCGTATTGGATTAGGGCCCACTCTAATTCCCTCCTTTAACTCGATTATCGCTGTAAAGACCTTCTCTCCAATTAAAGTCCCATTCTGGTGTGTCCTGGGGATTAGGCCTTCATCAGATGAATTTGATGCGGGAGCACAATTCAACCCCAAATAGTATGATTACTTTTTATCCATCCCCAGGGATAACCTCAACTGATGTCTTAAGGAGAAGAATGTCATTAACTCCTGAGAGAATCCAAGTTAAGAAATGTTGCCTCATGTCCGCATCATTGCCGCATTGCACACCAACCCCATGCCAGCATGCTTTAGAAATGTGCTGATGATAAACGAGGCTGGGGAAGTAAATCCTAACAGTGGGTTCCCAAGTTCCCAGGGGCATTTAGCAGCCAGTCTGCTTTACAGGTTAAACAAACAAACAGTTGCCTTTTTGGTATTGCAATCATTAACATGAATATCATTAAATACTTACCATGTCATTTGGATTGCATTTTTTTTAATATGTTGGTAAATTTGTCTGAGGGGAGTGTGTGGTGGTGCTTCTTAATTTTGCTCTAGGCAGTTAGGCAAGTCAGGGGAGAAAAGTGATTCATTCCTTTGGCAACCGTGGAATTATTTACGATGACTGGAAGAAGAATCTGTTTGAATAACCCCTTTGAACTACCTGACACATAATGGAAGCTTGTTAAATGTTTATCGAAGGAACAGCAGTGTCCAGGGAACTTGGAATATTTGAGAGCAATCGAATAAAAAGCACATATTTATTCAGAGATTTACCATATACCTTGTCTTGGCTGGATGCTTGTGAGGGTGGCTGATATGTATGCGAGCCCGGTAATAGCCGTGACTATTTATTGTGCTTGTCATGTGCCAGGCATCCTGCACACGTTTCAGAAAATGGCCAGAGCTACTCTCTGAGTTGGATAACATTGTTCTGATTTGAAATATAAGGAAAGGCTAAGAGAGGTCACATAACTTGGTGACGGGTGAGGTAGGGTGTGTTCTCAACCCGTGTGATCGAATGCCTCTCTAATCGGCCTCTTTCTGAAAGCTTGCATTCTTGTTGTGGAGATCAGACACTAATAATTGCAGCAATTACAAAAGTAGCGTGGCAAGAGGCTGATTGTATCATATGTCTCTTTTGCTGTGTAAGTGTGTGTGCTGTCACCGTTTCACAAAAGTGTGGGTTTGGGTAATGGTTAAGTATGTTCATGGTTAAGTAAGATGCCTGGATTCAAATCTCACTTGAACCTCTTCCCATTTGTGGGATCTTGGGCACGTAGCTCAACCATTCTGTGCTATAATTTTTTTAAATTGTAAATTAGGGGATAATAAGAGTACCTGCCTCATGAGGGATATATAAGGAATGTAAAATGAAACAGTGCATGGCAAAATATATTTCCTGCTAGAAGCTTCACAAAGGCAATGGTTTATGTGTGCTTATTTCATTCATGTATCTTAAACATCTAGAAGAGTGGTTGGTATGAAATAGACTTTCAGTAGTAAATACACTGGTGAATGAATACATGTTTTTCAGTATATAAATGCTAGGGCTTAGTCACATTAGCAGACATAATGAAGTGGTCAGATGCATGCATATTTATATAGAACAGTAGTTCTCAGCTCACAATTCATGTTAAAATTACCTGGAAGGCCTTTAAATAGGCTGATTCTTCAAGTCCCACTGTAGGCAAAGGTTGAGAATCACTGTGAAAGTAACAGATACCAGTGTAGAGTCATCCATGTATAACATGTTGAAGATTCAACACCAGTGGTGATTTCCTGAATGCCTTTCAACCCTTAGGTACCTAAACCCAACCTTTGTTTCAGTAATAATTATATTCCTGAAAATGTTAATAGATGTTAAGATGGTCAAAAAATACTCTTTTCATATTAAAATGAATTAAGGTTTAGGCTCAAATAATTACACAGTTTTTTCCTCTACATAAATCTCTGGTAAGGTATTTGGAGTTTGTGTGGGTTTGAGACAACTTTTTTTATTGAGTAGATTCCCCTTAACATGACAGGCAGTTTGTCTGGATCAACCAAGAGGCGCTGTGGACTGCTGTAAACACAGGCAAAGTTAGTGCATTTAATGGAGGGAAAAACACCAACATGTACCATAATTAAGATTTTGCTTGAGGTACTTGGGGAATTAAACCAAGGTACAGAATAACTTTTGAGGCAGCTGTTTCCTTTTCTAGAACAAGGACATGAGTCCACCAATCTCTAGTGTGAAAGTTGCCTGTCTTAAGAGACTTCCTGGCTAAGGAGACCTCCTAACTCTTTGGCACTTCTCCTCCCAGCAGTTGGGCTCCTCGTTCTGTCCCCACAGGTAGCATCACTCGGAGAGGGAGTTCGCAAGAGGGGGATGGATTGATTCTGGAAGCCACATCAACCTGGAGAAACAGGAGAACCAACCTAAACTGAGAGAAATTTGCAGAATGGATAATTAGAAAGGATTCTGGCCCAGTAACCACTTACATGTTTCCCATAAATTAAAAAAAAGATCTCTTTATGAAGAGTACATGCTGCATGTTTATTTCAGTAATTTGCATTAAAAAATACTGACTATCATATGCCCTTTACAAATGCTGTAGCCAAAGATTCCATTTTAATGTTGATCCCAAAGCCGTTTTGAGGACTCTTAGGCTTCTTAACACTGGATTCTCCCTCTCGTTGCCTTTATCTTTAAAGAGCTTCTTTGAGGGATTTTTGGCTCTCTCAGGAAAGAATATCACTGAAATGGAAGGCCTGGGATATAATTCAAATCATTCTAATCAGATTTCTCATTGCTTGATCTAATCAGCAAGCTGTTTGGCTTAGCTTCTTGGTCAAGTTCATTCATTAACTCAGAAAGCATTTATTGAATATATGCTGTGTCTACCCCAGGCTAGAACATAATAAGATTAGTAGATGAATTGAGCCCTGTCCTTTAGGAGTTTATAGTCTTATTGAATGAAGTGAAGGAAATAATAGAATGCTATTTAAAATGTATGATGATTTTTGTACTTTAAATATGTTCATGGTCTTTCATGGCAGGTAATAGACATCAACTGTGTCTTTGTGTGCCTGAAACTGCATTTTAGAACATTTTGGTTTTGTATCTGTATTACCATTAATATCACGCTCCTCCTTTTCAAAGACTCTTTTGCCATTATGGTCATCGCCTGACAAAGTATTGTTGTAAAATTAATAGAAAGAATCATTGGCATTTCATGGTTTTACTTACTGTGGGTTTGGGAGGATTCTGAGCAGGAGGAAAGAATGAAAGTTGAAACTCCATTGAGTTTTTTTTTTTTTTTAATTGTAGTAAACTGCAACATAAACCCCTTCAACACACATCAAATTCTATCAGATTCTTAAATGTCATCTTTTGCAACCAAGATGAATCCAAATAGAAAAATAACTTATACTAATGTTATTTGAGGTCTGAGAAATAATGAAATTGCTTTTTATTTTGGAACAAAGTGTGTATACATGTATGAAGTATTGGGAAAAAAAGACTTTTTCTCCCATGGTTATTTGGAAGAATGGGAAGCTATAATCAGAAGTTACCTCCCACCCCCTTTATTACCTCTATATATTTTTCCTTTTCTCTCTCTTATGTAATATCCTTTTGTGAGGCCCATTTACAGTTACAAACTAGCAGTCACTTTGAAGTTTCTTATTTATTTCCCCCCTAATTAATGTTTATATGTGTGGTAGATATACAATTTTCTTCTATTAATGTTACAAAAAAGCCAACCTTAAATTTGCATCCACAATGGGGAATAATCAACAAAAGCCCTTAATCATTTGTATCCACAGGCTGGGTGAGAGTGTGATTTGACTGAGATTTCTTTGCTGGGCTCATCTGGGATTAGGGCTTCCCAGGTGGCACAGTAGTAAAGAATCTGCCTGCCAGTGCAGGAGACATGGGTTCGATCCCCGGGTCCAGAAAACCCCCTGGAGAAGGAAATGCCGACCCATGCCAGTATCCTTGCCTGGGAAATCCCATGGATAGAGGAGCCTGGTGGTCTACAGTCCATGGGGTTGCAAAGAGCCAGACGAGTGAGCAGACATGCATCCACGCGTCCAGGGTTAAATGTTAGTATGTCTCTTACCTTATAACCACATTGCTCTTCTAGAGACATATGTATTCCTTGCATCCTAATTTCACTCTCTGAGCAATTTGATGGCAGTCCTCATTAGCAAGAATAGTCAGGTTTTGGGGATCAGTCTCCAGCTTCTGATGAGTTAAACTCATTTGTCCTGTGGTTTCCTCTGTGATAATAAAATTTTGTTTCCTCTCTTCTTTCTATTTTCTGATCACAACTCTCTGTGGCTATTCATGAAAAAATGAAGGATCTGTGTTTTTTCTCATTCACCTGAAATTCAGGAATTCTTCAGCTGTCCTAGGACTTTGTGTTTAGGCACCATTTTTTTTTTTTGCTAGAACACTTAAATTTAGATTGTGATAACTGTTAGGGAATCAAAAGTGGAACCTGTAGATGTTGACTCCACAGAGTCAAGACTTTCACAAGACTTTCTTGTGATAAAAACTGTGATTCAGAATCACTACACAGGGTAAATCAGAGAGAAGTCCTAATGAAAAATGCTAAAGAAGTTCTTTGAACTCAGCTGGAGGAGAAAATGCCTGGGGGAGGAAGTGAAGGCTCACCATATAATAGTCTTCTAGTATTCTTTTCTTCTGGCTCAAGAAAATGGAATATACTTTGGAGTCAGGGCCCAAAATTGATGTTATTCCTTATTTGCCTTGATGAAAGTGAGGGAAAAAATATTGTGTCATCCGACTGTCTTCGTTAAAGGCCTGCATGTGTGTGATGACTGTTTTGGGGGCTTAGGTAAAGCACGTGCATTCCTTGCTTCCCACTGGGAGCTTCTGAATGTAAGCAGGCTGCTGGCAAGCTTGGTATGATCACCTTCAACTACTGAAGACCTGTCCAGTGCTTCTGGGATTTCCTGTGTAGGAATATAAGAGAAAAAGAGGAAAAAAGGAAGGAGAAGAAGGAGGGGGAAGGGGAAGGAGAAGAAGAAGAATCTTGCAGTGTTCTTGCCTTACAACTCAACAAAATGAAGTGTATAATGGAGTGAGGGGAAGAAGGAGATGAAGAAGGATGGGTGAAGAAGGCTGGTCACTGGCTGAACTCTCAGACATACTTGATCCTTGATGACTGACTGGCTTTTCTGGATTCTACTCAGCCTTTCCTTGGGTTTGGGAGCTGCTGTTCATCTTGCTCACCTTTACAAATGACGTGACGGGGTGGAGCTTGCAGAGGTCAATGAACAGTCCAGGGAGATCATCTGTCATCCAGAGTCCAGCAAGATTCTGCTGGGCTGTGATGGGTCCCCATCTTGCTGTCGGTGTGCTGCCTTGCCCCTCTGGATGAGGATCTGGGCCTCCCTGGGGACGCGGTGCATCTGCAGGTCCAGTGTCGGAGATGGCAGGTTCCTCCTGTCTTGTCCACGTCTCATGAGACAGGCTGCAGGGAGCCATGGGGGGGTCAAGTGGGCAATGAAGTGTTTGCTGATTTCCTCCTCCTGGACAGGCCTGGGGTATTTAGTGCCCCTCACCTGCCCAAAGATACTTGTTCTGCCCACCTAAATAAAGAAGTGAGCTTGAATGATCAGATATTGAGTTTATGTAGCAATAGCAGGGGAAGTTGGGCTTCCCCGGGTGGCTCATTGGTAAAGAATCCGCCTGTGATACACCAGGAGATGCAGGAGGCATGGGTTCCATCCTCAGGTCAGAAGATCCCCTGAAGAGGGGGCACAGCAGCCCACTCCAGTATTCGTGCCTGGAGAATCCCATGGACAGAGGAGCTTGAGGGGGCTACAGTCCATGGGGTCGAAGAGTCAGACACGGCTGAAGCAATTGAGCACACACGCGCTCAGCAGAGGACATGCAGTGTGGAACACGCAAACTGTAGCAAGCTGGGCCAGTCTCCTGATAGTCTGGGATGCACTGTCCTTATGGTCAGAGAGAGCAGAGAGGTGAGAGTCCACACAGACTCTAAGCGGCAGGTTCATTGGCTTGAGGTGGGGAGAGATTCTTGGCAGATGATCTGTGTTGGAGGGGTAAGCTTCTGTCTCCTGGAAATCAGGCATTTACTGGAAAGCAGTCTCTTAGCACTTCTGTTTTGTTTGCCTGAGGGCACATGTGGGAGATTCTCCATTTCATAGTGTCTAGTTCCATTTTAGATGAAAATCCTTCCACACTCCGGTAGAGCAGTGTGAAGCCTTTAGAGACAGAAAGAAGCACCTGGGAAGCATGTGGAATCTCGGGTTCCTGCCCTCCCCACCCCGGCCCCGAGCCCACCCCAGACTCAGGACTCAGAGCTGCAGCATCACATGGCACCCCTTATTCTAATTCAGGTTGTTCTCAGAGCACGCATGGACACTCCCAGGGAGGACTGCTCCTCTCCCTTCCAGGGAGTCACTTAGTTAAGCCACAGATCAGCACTCCCGTTTAAGCTCGAGATCATTGTCTGACATTTCTGATGGAGCTGTTCAGAAATTGGCCTTCTATTATTCATGATGGAACCACAAGCTCTCCATGGGTGATCCCTGCTTGCTTCCTTTATCTTGCTGTCCTCATTCTCTCCACTCTGCCCTTATCTCCTCCCTCCCCTTTGCTCAGCAACAGGCACGTTTGCTTGCTAAAGCAACTCCTCTTACGTCTTATCTTTGCCTAGGTCAGTCTTGACTTTCTCAACCTCTCCTGATTCCATCGCTCCTGTCTGACCCAAATTCTGTGATGTTCCACTCAACAAACCTAAAATCCAACCAACGTGTTTTGGAATTTTCTTACCCCAGACTTTGATAAATTATTGGTCTTGCATTGTGTGATTTCCAGGATACGAATCAGTCTTTTCCCGCTTAGAACCACAAGTCAACTGTAGGCATCCTCTGCAAGGGCAAGGGAGGATGTTCTTGAGGTGTGTAACAGTGAACTTGGGGGTGGTAACCAGCTTGGAGAGCTCTTTGCTGGGAAATGGAGGGATTTTAATCAAAGACCTCATGAGCCTGCTTTACTTGCTTTTAGTCTCTGGCAGCTTTAAAATTGTCCAAGGACTGTGACCACCTCAGCCTTAGGTCTTTTTCTGCAAACACAGAGACCTGCATTCTGCTATCTCCCCTGAATGTCCCTAAGGCAGCCCCCTCAATCTTCCTGTCTTTTGAGACCTGCCGCCCTCGGTTCTTACCATGCACTTTAGAGATTCCAGTACATTTGCAAAGGTTTTCACACGTGCAAGAGTAACTCAGGCATCGTTTCTACCCCACGGGAAATTTTCAGCTCTGTATTACCTTCTGATGTTGGTTTTTGTTTTTTGTTTTTTGTTTTCTTCTTGCTGCAGGAAAGCAATCTCTCGGGCAGGCCTGCAGCACTTGGCTCCTGCGCATCCCCTCAGCCTTCCTGTTGCAAACGGTCCAGCGAAGGAGCCCAGAGCGACTCTGGACTGGAGCGTAGGTGTCGGCGTTTTCATGTAAACGTCATTCCGCTGCCTGTGTGTCTTTCTCCTCCTCAGGATTCCTGTTGCTCCGACAAGACATGATCATTTTTCGTATTGTTCACTGATCCATCTTCGAGTGTCTAAGCCCCAGCTCCATTTTCAGATTTCCAGGAACATAGCTCCGTTTATAAAGTTAGACACATTGAAGACTAGGCTAAAAACTTCAGGAATCCTTTTAAGTGCTATTGCCTGCGATTGCAGCTGTGAAATAAAAAATACTTCTGTGCACATGCTTCATTGGTCCCTGCCTGCCAAGTTGGCGATGAATAGAGTGTACCCTTTAGAGACTAAATCATAAAGTCCAAGTTTGATTTCCTTAGCTCAAGCTGCCTTTTTCTTTTTTGGTGCTTTTCTTTCCTTTTCATTTTTTCTGAGAGAGGATGACCTCACTTTATGTTCCAGGCGCTCCGTGTCCTGCTGTTTGCTATGTTTCCTCTCCTTACCCAAAGGTAATGGGTCTTGTGTCAGTGGGGTAGGTATATTAGCTGATTTTTTAAAAATTTATTTTATTGAAGTGTAGTTTGTTTACAATGTTGTGTTCATTTCTACTGTTGTTGTTATTATTTAGTCACTAAGTCTTGTCTGACTCTTTGCAACCCCATGGATTGTAGCCTGCCAGGCTCCTCTGTTAATGGGATTTCCCAGGCAAGAATACTGGAGTGGGTTGCCATTTCCCTTTCCAGGGAAATTAAGCCCAGTTACTGCCGTGTGGCAAAGTGACTCAGTTATTCATATGTATATACTCTCTTTCATAGTCTTTTCTGTTACCATTTTTCACAGGATATTGAATATAGTTCCCTGTGCTATACAGTAGGACCTCGTTGTTTATCTATTCTTTTATATAATAGTTTGCATCTGCTGTATATTACCTGATTTTAAGGTTTTATCTAAAAGACATCTACAAAAACTGTTCAATTGAAGATTTCTGTGTGAATTTCTTAAGTCAATTAGAATACATTTGTTGAGAGCCTTCGGTGAGTCGGGTTCTTGGTTAAAGACACAACTATGGACTGAAAGGCCTCTCCCTTCCTGAAGGAATGTAAGAAGCAATATGAAGCTAGAAAAGGGCTGCTCTGAGACTATTCCAGTCTGGTCTCGATGAATCTTGTCTAGCATTTCTGGTTGAGTTGAACAGAGGGAATAATCCACCTTCTCTTCCTCCCATAAGAAAGACCAGGGCAGGGTGCCAGAGAGGAGAGGAGTTTGTAAACTAAGTTTCGTTTTTAGCACACATGCCGTAACTTAGTATCACTTAATACTGTAATATTTCTCCCTCTTCCTCAAGAACACACTTACTAACATCCTTATTTTATATCCTGGACACACACCAATGTATGCAGTACATGAAGTACCTGACAAAAGACTGAATCTGATTGAAATGAAATGTTCTTCCTTGATGGCGTCTGCTGATTTTAATGTTTTATCTAAAAGGCATCTACGAAAGCTATTCACTTGAAGATTGCAGTCTGAATTTAAGTCAGTCAGAGTGTTCAGGTCACTCCTGTGTATGTTGAGTTGGTATTTGGGAAGACTCTTGCCCTCCTCTAAGTTTCTCTTTATTCCAGGGCAGTCATTTAATAAACTCTTAAACAGTTAGAGTGTAGAATATATTGACACCACTGCTGACATAATTTAAAAGAATTAAATACATAAACAAACAGATAAGTTCAATTTTAAAAGGGATATACATGGACCAATGATGAGAGTGTGTTAAGAATCAGGGACCCCAAAATCTTAGTTTATTATTCACGATGTTCCCAATCCTCTGATCCAAAGTCATAGGATTCTATTTGAGATGCAAGATTCTAATGAAAGAGAGTTTATGTCATTTAGATAGAAACATCCCTTAAATCAACCTTCTCAGGTGGCTCAGTGGTAAAGAATCTGCCTTCAGTGCAGGAGACACAGGTTCGATCCTTGGATCAGGAAGATCCCCTGGAATCGGAAATGGCACCCCACTCCAGTACTCTTGCCTGGAGAATCCCTTGGACAGAGGAGCCTGGTGGGCTACAGTCCATGGGGTTGCAAGAGTCAGACATGACTGAGTGTACACACACATATCCATTAAATCATTTCTCTGTGACATTAGTCAAGTCACTTGATTTCTTTCAGCCTCAGGATCCTCATCTATAGATGGGAACAATGGTGACCTCTCCCTCAGGGGGACTTCACGGCTGTTGTTAAGATCAAATGGGGCTGTGAGTGTAAAAGTTCCTGTAAACTGTTCAGCCAGTAGGTTTATTTATTCAGAAATTAAGTCATTGATGAATTCATTGATCCATCACCATTTGATGAGTAACTGCTTTGTTCTGGAACCTGTGTTGGTTCCTTGGGATTCTGGGTGAGGAAGATATGGTTTCTGCTTTCAAGAAGCTTAGAATGCAGAAAAGACATTGACACTAAAATATGGGCAGTGACCCCAAACATAGTGGGGTTCAAAGAGTGTCCTAGGGGTGTGAGGAAGGACACTCCATCCCTGTTTGATGCTGGAAAGAGTTACCAGAAAATGCTTTTAGAAAAAATTTCCTTCCTGAACCAAAGCTTGACTAGGAGGTGTTATTTTTCTGATTATTGTAAAGAGGTCTATGCTCTAATATTTCATCAGAATGGTATTTTTGGCTGGTGGTGGGAGGCTGCAGTACACGGTTCGGAAAGAGTGAGCAGGAAGTAAGGCTGTGTTGTGTGTAGCTGATCCTTCATCTTTCAGCCCCTTCAATTGTGGTCACTTCATCTTGGTGGCCTGATGAATTGTCACGGTGACAGGAAACACTCTGGGGATGTTTAACAGTGGAGGGAAAACTGAAAGCCTTCTCTGAAGATGCTCTTATCTCAGGGCTTATTTAGAGATCTTATGTGGAAGGAGTTATAAGATGTGATTCTGAAAAACCCCATAATTGTGGGCTAATATTGCTGAAGCCAGACAGCAACCAGCCCTACACATTCTTATTACAGTTATCTAAAAGGTTTTTCTCAGAAGAGAGGAAGAAGCAGATTGCTAAAAACATTTAAATGGCTTTTTTTTTTTTATGCTGAGATTTGCCCTTGCTTCCAAATTTTTGGCTTTTACTAACCAAATTGCTTTACACCAACTTCATTTATGCCACTTTGGTTTGCCTGCTTGTGCAGAAAGCTAAACCAGGATTTTATTTGTTCTGGTTAAAGTACAAAAGTAGTCCTGCTAGTCTTGACCTGCCACCATTGCCTGTATTCCACCTCCTTGTCTGCTTCTCTGCAAAAAAGCAGTATGACCTCTCTCCTTCTATCAGCCCCCTCTTCTGGACTGAATACATTAAAATGATCAACCCTGACTTATTTTTGTTATTGATTCTTGAGTGCTGCTTTGGGTTGGAGCCTCTTATTAGTAAGAGTCTCCCAAATGAGAAGAGGGGCAAAAATGTAAAAATAAAGGTAATAAAGGAGGGACTTCAATTTCTTATCTTGGATGAGATGAGTCCCCAGTAGAGCTGAGGGTGCTTCTGGCATAACAGGGGTGGAACAGGGCTGTGGAAATTCATCTTGTTCTGCATTCAACCCCCTTGATTCATACATTGAGGTTCTCTTTGCCTCAGAGGGTCAGAGGTGGAAAGTCATCTCAAAAACCTGTAGTACCATGACCCCTGACTTATGTCATCTCCCCTCTCCTCCTTTCACCAGTGAGAAATCAGATGCAAAAGCTGTCCGTGATACTTCTGAAGTTGAAGACAAATCAGGGTGAACATGGAATTTCAATCTTAGTCCCAAGTTTCTACATATTGTAGAATCTCAGAGGGCCCCGTTCTGACTGTACGTGTGCATGCTCAGTTGCTTCAGTCGGGTATGATCCTTTGTGACCCTGTGGACTGCAGCCCGCCAGGCTCCTCTGTCCGTAGGATTCTCCAAGCAAGAATACTGGAGTGGGTTGCCATACCCTTCTCCAGGGGATCTTACTGACGCAGGGACTGAACCTGAGATTCCTGCATTGCACCTGGGAAGTCCCGTTCCTACTCTAGTATGTACCAAAGACTTCAGAAGTGGCACGGTTGTTTCCCAAACATCCTTTTGCAAAGGGCTTTGAGGAGTGGCCTGCTTGTGGGGTGCCTGAGACCCAGGTGAGATTAGACTATAGGCACCTCTGCATTCAGCCAGAAAAATCCTGTTGGAGGAGTCAGTTGTTATAAGTGTTCCATTTTCATATTCCCATTTCCCTACTTAGTGATGCATACTATCTCGTATTTTTAGTCTGTTCCTTGAAGTTCGGAAACTTCTCTTTCGCTGTGATTCACTCGAATATTTTATTTTGACCTGTGGGATTCTCTGCCCTACACTGTGTCATTTCCTTGATGACTCTTTGCTGACCTTCGCTCCTGGCACCTGCACGCAGGCCCTCCTCTCCATTCATGTCAGGGATGGAAGCCCTAGTGATGGGGAGCAGCCAGATCCAGCCTCAGTGCAGGGCTAGAGTCTTCTACTGACTACAGTGGACAGTCAGCTTCACCTGAGGTGAAAGTGGATCTTTTCTACAAAGACTTGGCTCCTGCTCTCTGCCAGGCTGTGCTCATTTGTTTGGTTGAACTAGTTCTATTTATTTTATTTACTTTCTGTTTTTGATTCCACATAAAATCTCTACCCATAGGGCATTGTCATAGAGCCAAATTCATGTTTTGGGTTGACTTCTTCTAGGCCATAGTTTGATTTCAGGCACTTTGAAGGGAGGAACAGTGTTTTCTGCTAACAAGCAGAAATATATATCTTCTTCACAGTGGACTGCACAGCATCATTGGCCTAGTAACTGTCTGGTGGATGTCAGGGATGAATTGATTACAACTTTTCTGTTCAATCAGCAAGAAAGGGACACATCTCTGGGAGCTGATGGGCACTCAGATGATCTCCAGTTCTAGAAGGGCATTGGAAAGCACAAGTCAAAAGCCTGTTTGAAACATCAATCAGTTTATGCTATTGAGTTCCAAGTAACTCTTTTAAAAATTCCTTCCTAATCCAATGCATTGTGTTAAGACTTAAAGAATGCACAGTTTTTGATCTTCCCGTTCGCCCCAATGACATCCTCTCTCCCCTTTCATGGTGAGAACCTACAGGGCTGCTCCCTTTGACACCGTGCCATGAACATCAGCCAAGCCTGTTTGGGGGAAAACAGGCTAAATTGCTAGAAAGGAAGGGAGTAATGCTCAAAAAGGAAAAATAGTCCCATCTCCTGGGCTGGAATCCAAGCTTCCAGTTTAGGTGGAGTTAATCCACTTTGAAGTAAGTCTGTTGCATAGATAATGCTTATCTTCTCTTAAATGTCACATGCCTCTTGTGGGATGGAGACTTATTTTGGACATGGAGATTTCTTCCTTGTTTTTATTCTTAAAGCTGAAAACATAGGATGTGGGTCTTCACTCTGTCTCCTCTGTTCTGTAATTTGCTTTTGCCCATTACACTGCCTAAAACAATTCTCCAAGCAATGGTGAAGAATCCACCAAAATCTTTCTTTAAAAAAACTATATTGGTTTTCAACCTGACATCCTTGATTTCTATTCGTTTTTTCTTTGCTCATTGGAAAATTTCCTCCTATGCTGAGGGCTGTGGAAAACAGAGCCTCAATGGAAACAAACCTAGACTTTATATCCCGACCACCTTTCCTGTCCTCTGGATGATGGTTGAAAAAGAGTTCTTTTAGGCAGGTAGAACATGGAACAGTGGGTACACTCACCTCACAGTTTGGTTCAGAGATAAGATTAGGGAAACAGAGTCTTCATGTGGGATTGGTTAAACTGGGTTATGAAACTAGGTCGTTTTATCTTTGGAAACCTTGAATGGAAAGGCAGGAGGAGGCAGGTGTGTGTGTGTGCGTACCAATATGCACATGCACATGCTCTCATTTTAGCCTTGTTTACAATGGCAGGTCCTCACAGACCTGTGCCTTCCTTACAAGCTCCAGGTCTTTGCTCTTTAACTTCAGGCTTAGGTGTCATCACCCATAGTGACACAACCTGATATCCTTCTTCACTTCCATCCCTCTTTTGAAAAACATTGTTAGATTAATCAAGATATCAGATTGCTGAGCCAAGCAGGAGGCGCTAACCAACTATGAATTAGTGAAGGTCCTGGCCGTGACCAGTCATCTTAATAGTGGGACAGATCCAGCATGATTCAGGCACCCTCACTAGTCTTTTATTTTCTAAAATTATGAGAATTTTAAATGATATCACATTGGCTGCTGGGAGAAATCATAGAATCATACAGCTTCACAGCTTGCTAAGAAGTAACTAGGTCTAATCTTTTGCCTCTTAGTAAGTGATTATAACAGAGAAGGCAATGGCACCCCACTCCAGTACTCTTGCCTGGAAAATCCCAGGGATGGAGGAGCCTGGTAGGCTGCAGTCCATGGGGTCGCTAAGAGTCAGACACGACTGAGCGACTTCACTTTCACTTTTCACTTTCATGCCTTGGAGAAGGAAATGGCAACCCACTCCAGTGTTCTTGCCTGGAGAATCCCAGGGACGGGGGAGCCTGGTGGGCTGCCATCTATGGGGTTGCACAGAGTCAGACACGACTGAAGCGACGTAGCAGCAGCAGCAGCAGCAGCAGCAAGTGATTATAAACTAATAAAGGTGAACAGAAGAAATACATGTGAGCCATAAAGTAAGCCTCATTTTATAGTGGCCATATTAAAAAGCAAAAAGACGTAGGTAAAATTAATTCTGTTTTTTAAAAAAAATGTTAAGGACAGAGCTAGCTTTAAAAAAATAATTAAATTTGGCTGCACCGGTTTTAATTGTGGCATGCAGGGTCTTTGCTTGTGGCATGCAAACTTTAGTTGTGGTGTGTGGGATCTAGTTCCTTACCCAGGGATCAAACCTGGACCCCCTGGATTGAGGGTACAGAGTCTTAGCCACTGGACCACCAGACAGAAAGACAGAACATTATGCTCAGTCATAACTGGCTCTTTGTGACCCTATGAACCGTAGCCTGCCAGGCTCCTCTGTCCATGGGATTTTTTCAGGAAAAAATACTGGAATGGGTTGTGATTTTCTTCTCCAGGGGATCTTCCTGACCTGGGGATCAAACCTGGGTCTCCTGTATTGCAGGCAGTATCCTACATTGCAGATGGATTCTTTACCAACTGAGCCACCAGGGAAGCCCCTGAAAGTAATTTTAATCTTATATTTTGTTTGCCTAAATATATCAAAAATATTACTATTTCAACACGTAATTGATATAAAAATGATCAATGAGAAAATTCACTTTTTACAGAAAGTCAGTCTTCAAAGTCTGCTATTTAGTTTATTTTACACTGACAGCACATCTCAATTAGTGGTTATCACATTTCCAGTGTTGAATCACCATTTGCTTATTGGACAGCACAGATCTAAACCATCCAAGACAGATTTTGCCTATTATTACCTTGAAGATTTTTCGGGGGAGGCAGTCCAGATTTTTTCCATTTCTGAATTTGTAAGGATATTTATGTTTGATACATATTTATAATTTTCTTATTGTTTTAGAACTTTTTTTTTTTTTACCAGTAAATGTCTTCATTTTGTGTGGATTATTTGCTTCTGGTGTCAGTGTACCCTATTTGTGTCAGTCATTCACAACTTGCATCTTTTTACCTGTAGCTAATTATTACTAAGACTTCAGGCAGAACTTGAGGGCAAGAAATTAAATCTGTATTTACATAGGTGGGTCTCTACTCTTAGGTAACTGGATCTATCCATAGATAGGTTGATCTATATAAATCTATGTATATCTATAGAGGTATATCTATGGATACATTGTTTTAACACTCTCTACTACAGAAGAAATGCTATCTTCATTTAGAAATAGAGCTATTGTTTCTGTCTGGCACAGATGGGAACTCTGAGTTGCATAGTGTTTGAGATGGAATTTCAAGATGCATGTGTAGAGAAGAGGAAGAGGTACTGAGTGTGGAGAATGGGATAAATAAAAATCATGACACGGAAAAGGAAAATGTGACTGTGTTGAGATACATAGACTCATGCATTCTATGAAACTGTGTGTGAAGGTGAAGGAGGAAGACAGGCTGGTACCATTAATGGAAGGTCTCGTATGTGGGATTAAGTTTGGAGTTTGTTTTATAAATAATAAAGAATTGTTTTTTTAGCATCCTGAGCAAGAGAGAGTCATAATCACAGCTGTGTTTTTAGGGAGTTAATTTTATAGCAGTGTAAAATATCAGAGAGGAGATGTGGATGGACCTAGAAACTGTCATACGAGTGAAGTAAGTCAGAAAGAGAAAAGCAAATACTGTATATTAATGCATATGTGTGGAATCTAGAAAAACGGTACTGATGAACCTATTTGCAGGGCAGGAATGGAGACACAGATGTACAAATGTATGAATGCCAAGGGTGGGGGGAAGGAGGGTGTGGGATGAATTGGGAGGTTGGAATTGACATATACACACTACTGTGTATAAAATAGATAACTAAAGAATCCACCTGCCAATGCAGAAGTCACGGGTTCCATCCCTGGGTTGGAAGATTCCCTGGAGAAGGAAATGACAGCCCACTCCAGTATTACTGCCTGAGAAATCCCATGGACAGAGGAGCCTGCTGGGTTATAGTCCATGGGGTTTCAAAAGAGTCAGACGTGACTTAGCAACTAAACAACAGCAACAATGAGAGCCTACTCTGCACAGAGAACTCTGCTTAATGCTCTGTGGTGACCTGCGTGGGAAGGACATACAACAAAGAGCGAACCAGGACTGTTCCAGGTTGGGTGGGGGGTGGGCCCTGTCCCACACAGTTATTCAGTGACCCAGACTGACAGTTACTCTTACATCTTCATCAGAAGACTTTTAAATCATCCCAAAGACCAACTTCCCAGGTACCCAGTATGGGAACAGAGTATTCAGGAATGCACATGAGAGGCTTAATGGACCAAGTCTGAAAACAGTATACATCACTCTTGTTCGTGGTTGGAACTGGGTCATGTGGCCACACTTGTTACAAGTGAGACTGGGAGCAAACTCTAACTGTGTGTTCAGGAAGAAGAGGAAAATGAATTTGGTGAATGGCTAGCAGTCTTAACTGCAAAGGCCCAGGAGAGAAACTTGGAGGATACCAATATCTATGGATTAGGAGGAAAAGAAAACTGGTACAATGATAATAATAAGAATTACACTGAACTTGTATTAACTTCTCATTGTGGGCAAGGCATTGAATGTTATTCATTTTCACATTTAAACATCATTGTGATTTTGTGAGAGAAGTAAAATCATTATTGCAACTTCAGTGGTGAGTGACCTGAGGTCTAGCAAAGTTAGAGAAACCTTAGGTCATAGAGCTAGTCCGTAGCAAGTCTACCTGACTCCAAAGCTGATGTTTACTAATATTGTAGTGGATTAAGATTTACCAGAAGTGTAAGAAGAAAACAATATTTCATTTGTCTACTCTATTTATGGGTGAATGCCACCCAGCTGGATACTTTTATACAGAATTCAGGAGTTCCCAAGGTCACCCTCACCTGCAGCTTCTGGAATTCACAAGACCACACTTATGTTCAGTCATTCATTAGATGGATTCAGAATTTACTGAAGGCTGTTTTACTCACCTTTACGACCTTTTACAGTGAAAGGAAAGTGAAAGTGTTAGTCACTTAGTCATGTCCAACTCTTTACAACCCCGTGGACTGTAGTTTGCCAGGCTCCTCTGTCCATGGAATTCTCCAGGCAGGAATGCTAGAGTGAGTAGCAATTCTCTTCTCCAGGGGATCATCACAACCCAGGGACTGAACCTGGATTTCCCACATTGCAGGCAGATTCTTTACCATCTGAGTCGCCAGGGAATCCCAATACAGTGAAAGGATACAGGTTCAAATCAGCCTAGAGAAGAGGTGCATGGTGCAGAGTCCAGGAGATTCTTATACAAGGAGCTTCCAACTGTTCTCTCCCAGTAAATTTGTGACAGAGCTAACTTCTCCCAGCAGCCGTGGTGGGAATATACATATGGTGTATTGCCGCCAAGGAAGCACATCTAAACCTTGGTGACCAAAGTTTAACTGGGGCTTAGTCATGTGGGCATGGTTGACCACCTGTGTGGTTGACCTTAGCCACTTGACCCTCTGGAGGTTGAGTTGATATATGCCCCACCATAAGTCAGTGCTATTTTAGTGTATCTAGTATGACCCAGAATCCCCAGGTAAACAGAGATACCATTATCAGGCAAGACATCCCAGACACTTAAATTACCATCCTATAGTTGAGGGCAAAGGCCAAACCACTCTTTGGGTAAGGTTCCTTTTTTCTGATGCATTGGACAAGACAGATGTACAAGAAAAGGATGAGACAGGGAAAATATAGTCTAAGAAAGGTATGTTTCATGTTTTCCTTGCATGACTGGCTTTTTCTTGCCTGCTTCTGTTTCTTTCATGATTTTGAGAGATTGTCAAGTCTCTCAGGCATTCATGTTTACTTCTCATGGTGTATGACTCTGAGCTAAAGGACAGGTAAAAAAGTAATTATCCTTTCTACTCCTGGGAACCTTATATAACAAGAATGTGATTCATTCATTGATTCTTAGCCTCATCTTTTCACTTCTCTAAACTTATTTATCATCTACTGTTTGCAAGGTGCTAAGTGCTGGACATTTAATGTTCATATGAAGGTTAGAATCTGGCATAAGAAGGAAACCTGAATCAGATAGTCATGCTGATGAATGAACAATTGCCATCTGGGATAAACGATGGGAGGTAGACATGTTTTTATGAGAGTTAGCTAACAAAATGACTCCAATTTGAGGGTCAGTGTTGGCTTCTTTGAGAAAGTAACACTCAATT
Organism: Muntiacus reevesi; assembly: GCF_963930625.1. Classification (NCBI taxonomy): domain Eukaryota; kingdom Metazoa; phylum Chordata; class Mammalia; order Artiodactyla; family Cervidae; genus Muntiacus; species Muntiacus reevesi. The sequence goes on along the minus strand of NC_089254.1, from coordinate 96,010,234 downwards.
TGGTGACCAAAGGGTAAATAGAAATTAAAGACATAACTCAGAATGGAGAGGAATAAATAATTTGGATACAGTAAGCAATATACAGTGAAACAATTTTAGTTAAGAAAGCATCAAATTCAGTGGACCTGGGATGAGAGGTTCCTTCGTCTACTGGGGAAATACGAGGAGGCCAGTGTGACGGCACATCAGAGGCAGAGAGGGAGAGAGATAGCAGACGAGGTAACTGGGCAGGGAAAGGAAGGGACGAGTGGGGCAGGGACACCAGTCGGGGGGCTATCGGGAATATTCCAAGCCAGAGGGGATGGAGGATCAGGTGGTAACAGTAGAGGTTGTGAGAATTAATTGGGTTTCATTTTGAAACTAAAGTCAGTGACATTATTTCTTGAACCCAGTTCCATCAGGCTTTCTTCCTTCTCATTCCACTGTTACAACTTTTGTCAAGATCATCAGTGACTTAACATGTTCACATGGAGAAATCCAATGTCCAGTTCTCAGTCTTCAGCTTTTGACGCAGACCTTCTGGGAACACTTTGTTCCTGGAAACGTTGCACTCTTTTTTTGTTTTCCTTATCCCTCAATGGCCACTCCATCCCAGTCTCCTTAGCTGGATCTTTCCTATGGTCTCAAACTCTTAAATGTTGGAACGTTCCACAGTTCAGAAATCAGAGCTTTCCATCCACATTGAGTCCTCAGGGTTTTCCATTCAGTTCTCTTGGCTTTAGATCAGTTAACGGTTGCCTCCCAAATTATTCATATCGTACAGACCTCTTCTTTGAACTTTAGACTTATAAAAAACAGCCTTCTCAACATCTTCACTTGAAGGTCTAATAAGCATCTCAGAATTTCACATCCTCAAAACTGAACTCTTATTGCAGTGATCATTTCATAATGTATTAAAATATCAAACACTATATTAATACACCTGAAACTAATATATTAAATGTTAATTATAACTCAGTTGAAAATAAAACAAGAACCTGAACTCTTGACTTACTCCCTAAATCTGCTCTTACGCTAGTCTTCTCCCTTAATGCTCAGTAAATGGTGTTTCCATTCTTACAACTGCAAGTATTTGCTGAAAATTTCAGACTAGTGAAAGCAGACTCTCTGGGGATGGGATGATAGTCAGGTATTTGTCAAAGCTCACCAGGTCATTTTAATGACCAATCAGATTTGAGAAGCTGCATGTTTGATCCAGCACCTTTTTCTTCCCTTCTTCTCTTACAAATGTCGGGCTTTCTAATCAGGTTCCCCACTCAGGAGTGAAGCTAGTTCATCTTAGGAGTAGCAGTCCTTGCTGTGCCTGGATGGTGATCAGCAAGCCCCTGAATGCTTGCAGGGGATGGGGGGTCTTCAGTGCAGGGACATACCAACTGGCCTAGCGTGCATGAAGCCTCCCAGCCCAGCGAGTCACTGATGGCTCTCACGTCTCTGACTCCCAGGTCTTGCCTGCTCCTACCCAGCTTCCTTGACCTACCAGGACTTAATTGTGGGCCTGCCTAAATTGGTATTATCAAGGATTTTTGACCTTCCCCCCACTGCAATATTTTATGCTTCTTAAAAGAGTTGGTAGGATTTCTGCTGTAGTAAGTATTCCTAGTATTTGCTGCTATAATTATTTGTTTAGTTTCCATGTTCGTTGGTAGGTTTTACTATACACTAACTCCGTGCCTGGGCTTCCCAGGTGGTGTGAGTGGTAAAGAAGCCGCCTGCCAATACAGGAGACATAAGAGATGTGGGTTCAATCCTTGGGTTGGAAAGATGCCCTGGAGAAGGAAATGGCAACCCACTCCAGGATTCTTGCCTGCAGAATCCTAGAGGAGCCTGGTGGGCTACAGTCCATGGGATTGCAAAGAGTCAGATATGACTGATGCGACTTGGCAGGCAACCCAGTGCCTGGCACCAGGGCTGTGGAAAAATGCTTACTAAATGAATTGAAGAATAAAACAATGGAAAGAAATTCTACAGATGGTTATAAGTTAAAACTGGATACTAAATTCCCAGTTGTAGAATATTTTAGTTTGTTGAGCTTGATTTCTTTAGGATAACTGGCAGAGCATTGTCTTTTAGTTTTTTTATATTGTTTTCATCTATCACTATCTGGAAACTTTTAGGGTTCCAAGTGAAGTGAAAGTCACCCAGTCATGTCCGACTCTTTGCGACCCCAAGAACTATACAGTCCATGGTATTCTCCAGACCAGAATACTGGAGTGGGTAGCTTTTCTCTTCTCCAGAGGATCTTCCCAACCCAGGGATTGAACCAGGCCTCCTGAATTGCAGGTGGATTCTTTAGCAGCTGTGCCACAAGGGAAGCCCATAGGGTTCCAAATCTACAGCTATTCTGTTTGCTACCGCAAGTATGTAAATATTTTTAGAAGCAGGGAAATCATTCAATTTGGAGAACTTAGAATTGGGTGAAGGCCCTATTGAACTGGCAATAGGTTTAAATTGGTTGAAATTTGTTATGCTTCTTGTCTATACAGTGACTTTAAACTAACTTTTAAGAAGCTTCTGATTTAGAAGTATAATTTACCCATTAATGGTATAAATGTATGTTTGATAAGTATTTAAAATACTTTAATACTACTATCCTCCTTAGCTAATTTGTTAAAAAAATCAACTTTTAATAGAATTTTGGTCTCAATTGTCATGGACTCTGCAGTGGGCCTGGATGAATAAGGCCTTAGGTTGAGTAACTTGAGGGTTTTTTCCCCTTGTTTAGCATACGTTTCAAAGGTGACCACAGGCATGGTTAAAGTATCTTTGGAGCTAACAGGTTCATTCATTATTGCTCAGAATTTTTTCAAACACCTTTTCCCATTTCTAGAATGTCAGCAGGACCAACTCTAGCAGTGTTGTCAGGAGTAAAATGAGACGTCTTTAGACTGCTGGGATTCACTAGTTTTCTCCCAAAAATCTGAGATCCACTCTCCACCCTCCCCCACCCCCGCCTCACTTATGTCTGAAAAGAAAATTGAAGCCAGATGTGTCTTTTCTTTCCAGGAAAATGCCGTGAACGGAGAGCACCTGTGGCTGGAGACCAACGTCTCGGGAGACCTGTGCTACCTAGGGGAGGAGAGCTGCCAAGTCAGATTTGCGGTGAGTCTGCGCCCGGCTCCCTGTGGCCTGGCCTTTCTGGGGGGAGCCTTGAGGGTAATTGAATCGGAGGGCAGCTGGGGTCACCTCGCCTGCATTTCCAAGGAGAGGTTTGAAAGAACCGTCCCTATGAGACAGTCGACAGATTTTATCAAATTAGCACGGCTTTCAAAGGGCCGTTTGAATGGTTTTAGGTGTTTTCCCTGACTCTGCAGGTGGAACCGTGGAGTCATCTGCTACTTTGTGATGATACCCAGGGTGGGTATTTGTTCGTGTCTGGGGCTGAGGTCTTGTGGGCAGAGGCCTGTGTGTGGAGGAAGGGTCTCTGTGGGAGGGGGCTCTCCTTCATAAGGGAGTGTGTGTGGTGGAGGGCACTACTCTTGGGCAAAGCTGGAGATGAGTGCAAACCTTGGTCTGGTGGTGGGTGCAGGCTCACAAACAATTAGGACTGGGCTCCAGATGATAAAATTCTAGGAACTATTAATATATACGTGAATGACAGTCAATTACATTAAGAGTATATGTGACTTTTAAAAATTTGCTTTGTCCCTATTTGTAACAGAGTTTGAATGTTAAATCCTCTTTAGGCAGTAAGTTGGGAGGAACTAAAATTTTAGTATTGAGAAAGTGAACTTAAAATTTTTGTGTGGTTTCAAATGATGGTTCCAAAAAGAAAGTAATGGGAAATTTAGAGTAGTAAAAAAAAAAAGAAAGAAAAGATGCATTATTTCTTATTTGGGGTAAATTGGCATCATAACTGACCTAATAATAATTTTTTTTCTTTTTGATTATGCTTGTTTATTATGTGAAAGAAAGATTGGGGCAGAATGTAGAACCTGGAAATTTCGAATGACTGTGTTTCTGTGACTAATGAGGAAGGAAGAAATTGAGTTTCTGCCAAAGTTTCTGGAAGAATATAGAACCCAGGGACTTTTATTAGGCTGCCTGGAATCACAAAGCTGGGGAACAAAGATCTTTAAAATTACATTAGCTGTTTTGATACCTAGTTTATAGGTTCTGTTTGAAAAACTTTATGAGAGTTTGGAGGACCAAGGTTTGTTTGCGTGAGGGTGGAACAGTTAAATATCAGTTATAGACCCAGCTGTACAGGCTCTCAATTCAAAGTCAGGAAACCTGGATTTGAGTCTCCGTGTTACCACTGGCTGTGTGACATTGAGATCGCCTGACCTTTGGGTGTTGGCCACCTTCAAGGTAGAAAAGTGGAGTAGGATTTAATTAATTTTATTTCCAACTCGGATCTGTACTTTGTTGTTTGCATTTTTTTAAATGTAGTTGTAAATTCAGTTGATTTAAACATCATTTCAACTTTATGCATATGCATTTTCAATTAAAGTTTAATTGCGTGAAATTCAATTAAATTAACCAAAACCAAGAGAACCTCAGCTGTTTGGACTAAAAAGCTATAAATGATGAATTAGCATTTGGATCTTAGTTAATTGCGCAAATACTGGTCTTGATAATGGAAAATGGAAAAAATGAAAGCCAATTCTTCCTGCATGTGTACTTTTGAACTGTTATCTACTGATGTTGCTGCCAACTAATAGACCGTAATTTTATGGGGGTTCTGCCTTATTTCTAGATTACTCTTTGATCCTTTTCTGATGGTCTTTTAGGGTCAGCCATGCGTTATCTCTCTTGACAAAAATATGAACAGATACCTACATCCTCCTTAACCTTTGTTTCAATAAATAGCACTAATTGATTATAACTTGGTCACTATTACCTCTAGGCCAGGAAAGTAATAAAAAAGGAAATTTTAGGGAGTTGTAAGTAGATAATGGAGTTATGAGAATTTCTAATATTCTTTTGAACCTTCCTTACGCTTGCATCCCAAATACTTGGCTCTCTTAGCTTACCTTACAAAGTGTCTGGAAGATAAAGATCTCTCCTCCCAAAAACATTAATTAAATGAAAGCATAAGTTAGTGAGGAAGCTGAAGATCTAACTATGCTTCCTCATTTCACATTCTTGAATGCTCAATTTCTTTACCTGTAAAGTAAGGGAAATATTGTTTTGAGGATTAGGTGAGATAATGCATTGAATCGGCTTACTTGTCAGACAGATACAACGAATTAAAAGAGGAAAAAAAAAACCTACAAAGAAGAGCAGACAATTTACAAAGGAAAAACCACTGGCCTATATATATATAATAATCAATCTGATTTCAGTTCGACCATCTGGTGATGTCCATGTGTAGAGTCTCCTCTTGTATTGTTGGAAGAGGGTGTTTGCTATGACCAGTGCATTCTCTTGGCAGAACTCTATTAACCTTTGCCCTGCTTCATTCCATACTCCAAGGCCAAATTTGCCTGTTACTTCAAGTGTTTCTTGACTTCCTACTTTTGCATTCCAGTCCCCTATAATGAAAAGGACATCCTTTTTGGGTGTTAGTTCTAAGAGGTCTTGTAGGTCTTCGTAGAACCATTCAACTTCAGCTTCTTCAGCATTACTGGTTGGGGTATAAGCTTGGATTACCATGGTATTGAATGGTTTGCCTTGGAAATGAACAGAGATCATTCTGTCATTTTTGAGACTGCATCCAAGTACTGCATTTCGGACTCTCTTGTTGACCATGATGGCTACTCCATTTCTTCGAAGGGATTCCTGCCACAGTAGTAGATATAATGGTCATCTGAGTTAAATTCACCCATTCCAGTCTATTTTAGTTTGCTGATTCCTAGAATGTCGACATTCACTCTTGCCATCTCCTGTTTGACCACTTCCAATTTGCCTTGATTCATGGACCTAACATTCCAGGTTCCTATGCAATATTGCTCTTTATAGCATCGGACCTTGCTTCTATCACCAGTCACATCCACAACTGGGTGTTGTTTTTGCTTTGACTCTATCCCTTCATTCTTTCTGGAGTTATTTCTCCACTGATCTCCAGTAGCATATTGGGCACCTACCGACCTGGGGAGTTCATCTTTCAGTGTCCAATCTTTTTGCCTTTTCATACTGTTCATGGGGTTCTCAAGGCAAGAATACTGAAGTGGTTTGCCATTCCCTTCTCCAGTGGACCACATTCTGTCAGACCTCTCCACCATGACCCATCTGTCTTGGGTGGCCCCACACGGCATGGCTCATAGTTTCATTGAGTTAGACAAGACTGTGGCCCTGTGATCAGATTGGCTAGTTTTCTGTGATTATGGTTTCCGTGTGTCTGCCCTCTGATGCCCTCCTGCAACACCTACCCTCTTCCTTGGGTTTCTCTCACCTTGGACGAGGGGTGTCTCCTCATGGCTGCCCCTCCTGACCTTGAACGAGGAGTAGCTCCTCACGGCCCTCCTGCAGCTGCGCAGCCACTGTTCCTTGGTTGGGGGGGAGCTCCTCTAGGCCGCCACCCCAGTGGTGTTGGAGAAGACTCTTGAGAGTCCCTTGGACTGCAAGGAGATCCAACCAGTCCATCCTAAAGGAGATCAGTCCTGGGTGTTCATTGGAAGGACTGATGCTGAAGCTGAAACTCCACTACTTTGGCCACCTGATGTGAAGACTTGACTCACTGGAAAAGACCCTGATGCTGGGAGGGATTGGTGGCAGGAGGAGAAGGGGGTGACAGAGGATGAGATGGCTGGATGGCATCACCGACTCTATGGACAGGAATTTGAGTAGTCTCCAGGAGTTGGTGATGGACAGAGAGGCCTGGCATCCTATGATTCATGAGGTGGCAAAGAGTTGGACATGATTGAGTGACTGAACTGAACTGATATATAATAAAGGCACCCAAATTAAAACAGCTATGAAGAGTCAACATCTTGTGTCTGTTAACAAAGATTTACTTGTTAACAAGATTTACTACCTTTCTGGCTAGTTTGGAACAAAACTGGTTTTCTCATTATCAAAATTGTCCATATGTATTCATAATGAAAGCATTAGAAAACCTAGCTTGCTCTCTCCACCTTATTTTGGCATCACATTTTAGGAAGGACATTGGCAAAGAGAAGACCCAGGAGAGTGTACTCAAGTTGGTTCAGTGTAGGAAACTTTGTAGTAGAAGGAAGGAGAGGAAACTCTCCTATAGAAGAGAGGGGGAAGTTGGGAGGGGCTATTATAAACAAAAGTCCATTGAGGGAAACTGAAAGTTTGAAGTATAGTGGTTTTTCATTGGCTGAGCTGTTGCCAGGTAAAGGGGAAAAAAGCTTTCTTCCTCTTTACGGTGATAGTAAAGCCGTGTTACTTCCTGCCTGAGATGCAAAGTACGCCTCTTTCTGTTGGGATCTGATAGGGGGCTTTCCAGGTGTCTTTTCTAATAGATGAAATCTCCAGGTTATAAGGTTTGATGCTTAAGGTCTTCATTTCCATGACTATGTTTTCCCTTTGGTGACCATGAGTTTGTTTTTGAAGTCTGTGAGTCTGTTTTTGTTTTGTAAACAAGTTCATTTGTATCATTTTTTCTAGACTACACATATAAGTGATATTGTATGATATTTGTCTTTCTATGTCTGACTTCCTTCACTTAGCATGATAATCTCTAGGTTCATCCACGTTGCTGCAAATGGCATTATTTCATTCTTTTTTATGGCTAAGTTATATTCCATTGTAGGGACTTCCCAGGTGGTTCAGTGGTAAAGAATCCACCTGCTAAGCAGACCTGGGATCAATCTTTGGGTTGGGGAGATCCCCTGGGGAAGGAAATGGCAACCCATTCCAGTATTCTTGCCTGGGAAATCCCATGGACAGAGGAGCCTAACGGGCTACAGTCCATGAGGTTGCAAAGAGTCAGACACGACTTAGCAACTAAACAGCAACAGCAAATATTCCATTGTATATAAGTACCACATCTTCTTTATCTATTCCTCTGTCAGTGGACATTTGCATTGATTTCATGTCTTGGCTTTTGTAAGTAGTGCTGCAATGAACATTAAGAAGAAAAGGGAAGTGTCTTGCTCTCCACTGTTAGAAAGGTAGAATTAAGTTCTAGATATAGAATTCACTGACTCTAAAAGTGGATCTTACACTCTGGTATAATAAACCTCACCTGGGAAACCTATTAACAATGTAGATTACTTTTTAAAATCCTTGCTCCAAATGCTGATTCAGTATGTCTGGAGTTAGACTTGGACACGTGCAATTTTCAGCAGGCACCCCAAATAATTATGATACAGATGGTCCACAAACTTAACTTTGGCAAATACTGTATTACAAGGAAGAACTTTAATAATCAGACCTAGGACAACCAGCAGGAGTGCAGGTGCCTGGAGAGATGGGCTCCAAGAGGGTGTTTATGAAGAAGTTGGTGGCCATCTTTTGAGGATGCTACAGGGGGGGGTGTACCTCTGCTTTGGGTAAGAGGTTAGGCAAGGAGATCTCCAAGAAAGGCTCCAGTTTAAATATTCTATTTGCAGCTCTCTTAGAATTGAGCAACAGTTTTGAAAGAAAAAAAAAAGAGCATGTGTAAACAAATTATGTATTCTCATTTCTTTTACAAAACCACCTTTGAAGAAAGCCAACCTGTTGGGTTTAGGATCAAATTACCATAACCAGGTGCCACCTGCAGGCTTCTAAACAAAGTCCAGGCGGAGCATGGAGGAGGAGTGAATCCATCACTGAAGAGGTGTTTTTTACTCCATACCCTAATTTAGCAAAGCAAATGTCAGGGTGGAAGTGAAGAGAAAGGAGGAATCAGTGTGGGTTGAGTAGACAGAGAAGGCTTCATGGAAATGGGGCTTGAAGGCAGTATTGAAAGACGGGTTAAAGTTATGTAAGTCGAGTAGGGAAGGAGAACTTTTCAGGCACGGGGAGGAACATAGGCAGGAAGATGCTTTGTACGAGGGAGGAGACAGTCGCAAGACACCATGAGCACAGCAAAGGGCACGTGTTAGGTAAGAATGGAAATCAGGATGGATGGGGGTGTCTGTCTGTGTTTTCTCAGCTGAAACTCAGAATGCATGTTGTAAAAATGGCTGTGTGCTGACGGAGCCTGGCCATATTGTCTAAAGCAGGATGGACTTGAGGGTAAAAGTGACTACTATGAAACTGTCACCCCAGCTTATGGGGACAATGCCATAATTTATTTAAAACCAAAGCCATCCTGCAAATTCGGACCTCCTTCTGCCATACATGGATGGACCTGGGGGCCTGATGTTGGAGGACATTGCAAGCGAGGCAGAGACGACCTAGGACATGAAGACTGTTGTCGGAATCTCAGGGCTGAACCAAATTACCTTTAAACTTCTTCCTTTCTTATTTCCTCTAGTGACAACATTTAATACTGTAGAATGTCTGGGAGTAGATATTTAATGGGATTAAAGTTGTTCCCAAATCAGCAACAGTCCCCGAGTTAGTAATGGCTTCTTTTTCTCATCTGGAGAGAAGAAAAGGATGCAGAAATAATGAAATTGGAGCAGAAGGATCATGGTTTCCCATCATGATTATAAGGGGAAAAACTAAAAAGAAAAAAAAATTCCAGCAAGGACCACTTTTATTTCATGATATTTCCTTAAATGGATGTTTCTTTATTCATTTGTTCTACAAATATGTATGAGATGAGTACCCTGTACTAGAAACTTCAGACTGAGTTGAGAGTGACAGGTGACAGTTAATTGTAAGTGATAACGTCGTGACTTAGTGGAGACATTCTGTAGAAGTCATTCTGATGTGTGGCTGATAGGATATACAAAGATTTTCAGCCAAATACATACTTGACCCCAAAGACACTCACGCCTTCACTAAGAATCCACAGAGGACATAGATGTGCACACTTATTTTTACACCTAAAAATACTGCCTGTATCACTCTGTAGAGGTGCAGACAACCATGGTCACACCTGGGTAGTGGAAAGGATGGAGGTTCTGAGTGAAACTGACCTGGGTTGGAAAACCTTGTTTCATCCAGATACTGAGTGAATTTTGGTCATAGCATTTTTTTGCCTCCATTTCCTGATTTATTGTATTGTTGTTAAGATGGACCCCAATGACTCATTCCTAGATAAGCATTGTCATTCCTTTTGAAACTTTGGTTCTTAATTTTACTTTGCAAAATGGTTGGTTCCCTGCCTGGATCTACCACGTCAGGATCTCTGGAGAGTGGGACCAGACATGAGTATTTTAAAAACAAACTCTACAGCTGATGTTATGTTCTGTCACACACAGTGGGTAGGGAGCCACTGATCTACTTCATAGAGTATCAAAACCAAATGAGGTGCCTGGAACCCATGTCTGGCGTATAGTAGCTGTTATGGGGTCAATTGTGAGGTCCTCCCCACCACGACCCTCAGGTATGACCTTATTCAGAAATAGGATTGCTGCAGATAAGATGAGGTCACGCTGCAGTAGGGTGGGACCTCATCCGTTTTGACGAGTATCCTTACAAAAGAGGAGAGGACACACAGGGGTAGACGGGGAAGAAAACCACGTTCTGGTGCAGGCAGAGGCTGGAGTGACAGAGCCGCACGCCAAGGCCTGCACCTATCACCAGAAGCTAGGAGAGAGGCCTGGGCAGATTCAACCTCAGAAGGGTGCCAGCCCTGTTAACACCTCAGAGTCAAGCTGTGCGAGAATTCCCATTTCTATTGCTTTCAGTTCCCCAGGGTATGGGCCTTGGCTAGGGCAGCCCTAGGAAGTGAAGGCAGAAGACATTCCGTTAAGACCTTACCTGGCCACACAGGTGCCTGCACACGGCTCTCAGATGCCCTCGCACAGGTACATTTAAATCGGGCCTGCTGGAGGACTTGACAGGTATGTGGCATTCTGGATACGTGAGCAGACAGACAGGTAGGGGCCAGAAGCCAAGAACCATAGGAAAAGAAAAGGTAGAAAGGTGAGGGAGGCTGCGTAGGTTGGATAAGAGGGAAAAGGAGCTGACAGACTTCAGAGTGCTGTTACCAGATATATCTTCTCTATTTTTAAATGTGCTTATGTCACCTTCTTTTTGTGGGTAGGCTAATGGGTACTGTTTTGCTTTTGTTATTGTTTTGTTCATGTGTCTGGTGGTTCGCATTTGGCAAAAGTGGCCAACCCCACCTGTGACACCTGACCTTAATACCGTTTGGCACTAAACAAATATAGTTTTATGAAATGAATGAATTGCATTAAAGAGGCCAGGTGAGATGGGGAGGAGGGGTAGTGGAGAGAGAGGAGCCACTCAGATGCAGAGACAAGTAGATCTGGATAGAAATCCTGGCTCTGTCCCGCTGCTCTGAGTCTCAGGTTGCTCTGTAAAACAGTGATGGTTATATCTGCTTCTCGGAATTGGTGGGAGGATTAAATTAGTTGATAAAGATTAGGAGCTCCTCCCTCTTTGTCTCCTGTCCCTGATTAGACTTCAATATCATTAGTAGAATGAGCTAATCAGTAATTTGGTTGGACTTCGGTTTCAGCACGGCCTTCTGTTCAGGAGGATTCTGCCTAGCCCCAACAGTGAGGGTCTCACACTTTCCCTGTCATTGTGCTGCTGTGGGTAGTATGCATAGTCTCCCCAGGTTGTGGGTGGAACCAGCTGACTGCGACAAACCAAACTAACTCCTTCTGGACTATATCTCACAGTCCATGTCTTCTTGGTCAGAAGCCTCATCCTTGTCATTGGGCACCACGGCATCTGCTCACGAGGATGCTGGCTACATCCCTGGGTTTTTGAAAGAAACTTGTAAGAAGAATGGGGACTTCCTTGGTGGCTCAGAGAGTACTGAATCTACCTGCAATGCAGGAAACCTGGGTTTGATCCCTGGGTTGGGAAGATCCCAAGAATACAAGGGAAGTAGCTCTCTTTCCTATTTGAAGGAAACTTTCAGCTTTTTGCTTTAATAAGGAAAAAAGATGGTGAACCTGGCAACAGTCCTGTCTGTTTCATTTCTGGAAGATGCAGTATGTGCAGATGCTGGTTTGCTTGCATTGCGTGCTGGGAGCGAGAAGAGAGAGCTGGTCCCCAGCACAGGTGGCTGACGACCTCTGACCATCTGTGCATTCGGGTCTGGGGGGTGGGCACCCCAGAGCACCCGCCCTGGATGGGAACCTCAGACCGCACTGGGACCGTTTGCTTGCCACCTCTGGTCATCCAACACAGCAGACTAACGCTCTGTACCTCCAGATGGTGGCCTGGCTGGGCAGGTGCGGGATCCCAGAGAGAGAGAGAGCTGGTAGTGTGGCGGCGAAGCTCAGGAGCCCAAGCCAGCCTTGCAAGCTGTTTGGGTGCTGATGTGAAGATGCCATCTCCGTGGAGCCTCTGAGGCCGCCGCTCTCTGCCAGAGACGCCTCCCACCACGAGGATGCTGGGGAGCTCATGAATGCAGATGACTCAGAGAGAACAGAGCCATCAACCAGAATAATTCTGAAAAAGCATTTGCTCAGATGGACTCTCTGCTTTTGACCCCTGAGTCAGTGGATGTGAGTGGAGGAAAAGGGCAGTGTGTTTCCGTGGGTGTAAGGGGTGTTGCCCACATGTGTCTGGCCAGATGGTAGGGAATTTCCATGAGGTCAGCCAGGTGCACACACAGAACTGAGACCAGCATGTAGCAGGTCCTTACTAAAAGTTATCATTGTTGTTATTTTAACTATCGTTGTTATCACTGTAATTATTTGGTGTAGAGTGTTATCTGTATACCTGAGGAGCATATAACACAGACCCCGCCCACTTTATGCACTAGAGAGAGTGATAAGATATGGAGCTCAGGAAGCGACAAGGTTCTGTCACTCTCCTAGGTGACCCGGCATCAGCAGTACCATTGTCTATTTGTACAGTGTGCTTAAAAATAAAATGTTCTGGAGAGCACTGAACTATAAAAGCAATGTGGGATGTCATTCCTTAAAAGAGCCTTGTGATCAAAAACAAGAACCTCATAATCAAATAAGCTTAGAAAACACTGAGCACCTTTAACAGTCAAATATTTACTCTGAAACTCTAAGAAGGGCCCTGTTTAGTCGCTGAGTCGTGTCCAACTCTTTTGTGACCCCATGGACTGTAGCTCACCAGGCTCCGTGGGATTTTCCAGGCAAGAATACTGGAGTGGGTTGCCATTTCCTCCTCCAAAGAAGGGCATTGGTGTGGAGGATTTCCTATGTTTGCTCAGGGGCTGGGATGATTGTTGAAAACTCGTTATTTTCCCCACAGAACACCCATTGTCATCGTGTAGGATCTGAGTATTCAGTGGAAAACTATTTGAGAGATACCCACGCAGTGAAGTTTTCCGCTTGTCAATAGTGGTCAGTAATAGCAACCCTTTGGGGTGATCATTGGGGCAGTTTACTCCCATGTAAGGGAATGAAAACTCAGAGATACTTAATCACTGCCCTGGGGCTTCATTCATAACTTTTATGTATCTTTATGTAATTCTTTTGTGTTTGTTCTAAACTTCCATTAAGCCATGTGTGTGTGTGTGTTTGTGTGTGTGTGTCCATCTTATTTTTAGAATTTGAGCCTCTGAGAATAGTAGTCATCTGTTCTGCAATAATACTGTTTTGTTTTTTGGCCACACACAAAATCACTGCAGATGGTGATTGTAGCCATGAAATTGAAAGATGCTTACTCCTTGGAAGAAAAGCTATGACCAGCCTACACAGCATATTAAAAAGCAGAGACATTACTTTGCCAACAAAGGTCCATCTACTCAAAGCAATGGCTTTTCCAGTAGTCATTTATGGATGTGAGAGTTGGACTGTAAAGAAAGCTGAGTGCTGAAGAATTGATGCTTTTGATCTGTGGTGTTGGAGAAGACTCTTGAGAGTCCCTTGGCCTGCAAGGAGATCCAACCAGTCCATCCTAAAGGAAATCAGTCCTGAATATTCTTTGAAAGTACTGAAGCTGAAGCTATAATACTTTGGCCACCTGATGTGAAGAACTGACTCATTAGAAAAGCCCCTGATGCTGGGAAAGATTGAAGGCAGGAGGAGAAGGGGATGACAGAGGATGAGATGGTTGGATGGCGTTACTGACTCAATGGACATGAGTTTGAGTAAGCTCCGGGAGTTGGCGATGGACAGGGAGACCTGGGGTGCTGCAGTCCATGGGGTTGCAAAGAGTCAGACATGACTGAACGACTGAACTGACTGTGCATCATGTGGTATTTTAGTTCCCTGACCAGGGATCGAACCCATGCTGCCTGCAATGGAAGCACCTGGACCCATTTCTTTTTTTTTTTTTTTGCAATGGTACTTTTAGATTGAAGCTGCCTTTGTGTGTGTGTGGTGGGGGGTGGTTTATGAGCTTGTGTGGCACAGTTCAGTTCTTACTTGATGTTGGTATGGTTCTGTTATTTAATAAAAAGAATTTACATGTGATTTGGCATAGGATTTACACATCATCCAGGCAATGCCCAGGTGTATAGAAAATCTTTTTCTTCCTTCAATGTACCTCAGTGCCAAGGACCCAGAGCAGTGGACTCTAGCCAACCCTCTTGTTTCTGAGAGGCCCCAGTCTTGGCTGAAGCATTATTTGCATTAGCAGTTACCCAGAAGTACTACTGCCCTCAAGGTGACATTGACTGTATTTTAGGAGATTTTTTTGGTTTTGTTTTTCCTACCTCATATGCCAGACAGGTACAGATTGCAGAAGGTGACGTTTTAAAGATGCAAGAAATTGGCAAAGTCTGCTCTGAGGTCTTTGTTTGAGAAGGTATGCAAGCTTTGGAATCAAGTGACCCAGGTTCAAATCTAGTCTTTGGGATTTTCTAGTTGTGTGATGTCCTTCGTTGTTTTAACCTCTTTAGGCCTCAGTTTCATATCTGTAAAGTGTGGATAATACCTACTGCTTATGGTTGCCATGAACTGTCAGTGAGATAAAGTGTATGCAGCAGTGAATGATGTGGCCAGTTACAAGTGCTCAATAAAAATTGGTTACTTTGATCATTACTCCTCAAGTAAAAGTGGTTTCAGGGGATTGTCAGAAACTGAAACCCAACAGGCAGTGCCAGGGTATCGGGTACCCTGGGTATCCAGGTATTAACTTTAGGGCCACGTCATCATCTCCTCTCTTGCACTGAATAAAAGAGGGTGAAACAACCAGTCCAGATGAGCCCTTTCTCCAGTATCTACATCTTTCACAGCACTCATCACTTTCTAGTCTTTATAAAAGCATCACTTCTTCCTTATGTCTGTGTCCTCCATTAAAGTATAAGCTTCGTTTACCATGGGACTCTGCCTGGATCCTCAGCCCGAGAACAGTGTAGCACTGAGTGATTATCCTACCCTTTTTCACAGAATGAATGAATGAGTTCAATGATGAGATTGTTGGAACACACACACACAGACGTCTATCCCCAGATCAGCCCTGCCATTTAAGTATTGTTATACTTAGAATCCAAGATGTTTGAATTTCTGCTTTATTTTTAAGGCTCTTCACGGGGAGAAGCCACACTCACTACTATAGGTATTGCAGGGTTTTAAGTCAAGTTTTGCCTGTGTTGGGCCCTTCTTATTTGATTCTCCTGGAAGATAAAGACTGCTGTTAACCATTCTTGGCACCAGGGGATCATGGTAGGTTGAAATTAATCATCTCCTTGGGATTCTCATGAGAACAGATCATCTAAGGCAATCATGTCAAATATAATGGATTCCTAGCTTCATCAGTTTTGTTCCCCTAATCCATCACTAGTAAAATGAGAAGTAAGTAGTAAGATGTAATAGAGGGATATGGTTTTGAGTCAGAAAGACATAAGTTCCACTCCTGGCCAGTGTCTCTTGGGCAAGTTGCTCAGCCTCACTGGGTCTCAGCTTCTTATCTGTAAGGTAGGTGAATGGTACCCACATTGTGTGGCTGAGCTGAGCTGTGTCTGGCAGATACATGGTGTGTATATCACACTGCCAGTCTTCTGGTGAATACTCTTGTGATAATGATATCCCTATTGAAAAATGGCATTGGTAGTTGTATGTATGTGAAGGAAAACCACATGGCCAATTGGAGATACAGTTTTGAGTGAACTGAAATTGAAATGGTGGTCTTCTGGGCCAGACTGACTGAAAGACTTTGTCTTCATTATGTCCTCAGCATCTTGGGATGTTGGAAATGACAGTGAAGGGATAGGTAATTTACCACAGTTTGATATGGCTTTTTAAGTAGATGCAATCTTCTGAATTAAAGTAGATGTCTCTAGATTATTGTTTAGAGAGCTTGTGCTGTGAACTTTAGGAAAAAAAACAATTCCATCTATTTCCATGGAGTAAACTGATAACGAGAATGTATTAGGAATCATGCTGCCAGTAAGATGGCATATATGGTGCTATCAGGCTAGCAAATATTAAAAGACAAACTGTGGTTGGTGTTTCCTAATTTATGTTAAGCTTCAGATCTCTGCTTTGCCCTTGATACACTGTCTTAGAACAAGACAGTTAAGACAACATTGAAATACCGTTTCCTGTTGTCTGTACTATGACTTCTGTAATGTGTCCAACTCATGCCTAACTGATGGAACATTGTGAGTACACACGTGTTTGTGTTTTCTAGTTGCGTGAGTATCTACTTATTAGTGCCTGTGTACTTGTAATCGTGTTTATATACATTTTTGTGTACACACAGAAGCACTTCAGTCTACAACAAGATACATGGCAGCTTTGATGTCAGATAACTTTGAAGAGAGTACAAACATTGAGCAGGGAACAGTCATAAAAGCAGCTGAGAAGAACCAAAGCAGAAAGATAACACATGATAACCGTAAAGCTATTGACCAGCCACTGTTAGAACCTGCTAACATCAAAGCTGCGAGGCACAGAGGAAACAAATGGTAAAAAAGAAAGGAGGCAAAGACAAGCAGGCAGAAGAAAATACACAGCAAAACAGGAGATGAGAGTAACAGAGTGCATAGACGGTCAATAATAGTAGTCATGGAAATATGGTGTCTCCTTGGGTAAAAGGCGAATCAGGAGTAGGAAATAGAATTATGGATTTTTGATGATTTATTGGGGTTCATTAGTCAGAAGTCCCTTTTTCATGCATGATGGGCATGCAAAGCTGGTAGAAGGAACACCAGTCTTGGGCCAGTCAATGAGGGGCACCCAGAGCACCATCATCCTGGCTCTGGGGGCAACCGTGTGGTGGCATGTTTCCATTAAACTTGTACCAGCCAATACAGACTTAGCAGGCCTTTCACCATTCTTTTCATAAGTAACAGCTGCAATCTATGTTTGGTTTATGTCTCAATAACTGGACCTGAGTTTTATGTAGATGTACAAAAGGTAGTAGATGTGTATACCAGTTACCCAATCTAATTCCGGGACGTAGACTTCTCCTGAGAGTCATGTGGTAGTTTTTTTTATTAAAGTCCATTAGAGAAGCCTTGTACCTATCACTTTCTTCTCATTAAAAACAACAACAACAACAACAAACAAACTAAATTCTCTAGCATAAGCCACTTTTAAATCACTCTTAAAGAGACTGATTTGGTAGAAATTTCAGTGTTGAGTTGAGTCCCTAAGTCATGTCCAACTCTTTTGCAACCCCATGGGCTGGGCCCACCAGGCTCTTCTGTCCATGAAATTACCCACGTAAGAATACTCGAGTGGGTTGCCATTTCCTTCTCTAGGGGATCTTGCTGGACCAAGGTTCCAACCTGTGTCTCCTGCATTGCAGGCAGACTTTTTACTGCCTGAGCCACCAGGAGTTTCATTGTAAGGGTGAACTATTGAGATAGGGACATGTGCCTTTGTTCCCCTCTTAAAATGAGCCTAGGGACTTCCTTGGTGGTCCAGTGACTAAGATTCCACACTCCCAGTGCGGGGGGCCCAGATTCGATCCCTGGTCAGGGAACTAGATCCTACATGCCGCAACTAAAGATCCTGCCTGCCACAACTAAGATCAGAGATCCCATTTGGGGCAGCTAAGACCTGGCACAGCCAAATAACTATTTAAAGAAACAAAACCAAAATGAGCCTGTGCAGTTCTGACCACAACTTGTTCCAATCCTAATCCAATGGTCAAAACACAGTGAGGTTTCAGTTGATAACCAGCCATCAACTTCAGCTTTGAATTAACTCGCTAGCTAGTAATTTGGTTCTTCCCAAATTGTTCCTCCCGTGAGCCCTGATTGGCTACTTTTCTGGATGAGGTAAGGTTTCCAGTTGGTGGTCTCATTTTTCCAAGTGGTTCTTCATATTCAGCCCCCAGAGTCCTTTCCCTTCCCTTAGCTTCCTGCTTTAAGAGTTTGGTTTTCTTTCTCTTCAAATGAAAAATATAAAATGCTCTAGCTGTTGGGGAAATAGAAAAATGTATCCATGTCCAAACAATGGCACCTTTCTCCTCTTCTGTGTCTCTAGGGGCGCTGTGGAGCAGACCCTTCTGTGTCTTAGCTCCTGCCTACCTGAGATTTACAGGCTCATCTGCGGCTCCTCAGGGGAGGTGTCTCTGGAAACATAAACAACCTTTCCTATGCAGAGTGCTTCAGATAATGTGTGCCTTAGTACAGAACAAACTCTGCTGTTTGAAGAGCTCGTTCAGTGAGTTCTCTTGCAGTACTTCAGAGGCAGTCCCCACCATAACATGGCAGGAGAGAGGAGGGCATGGAGTGAGGACTCGGAGCCGTCCGGGGCTGGCATGCCCCCGAAAGACGTGAGGCCCGGGTTGGGGCCTGCTTCTGGGAGACCTGCGTGGGATGGAAAGCGGGCCCCCC
Organism: Muntiacus reevesi; assembly: GCF_963930625.1. Taxonomy (NCBI): domain Eukaryota; kingdom Metazoa; phylum Chordata; class Mammalia; order Artiodactyla; family Cervidae; genus Muntiacus; species Muntiacus reevesi. Next base: position 95,991,588 of record NC_089254.1, on the reverse strand, counting down.
TCTCTCGGTGGTTCATCACACTGACTTTTCTGCTTTTACTTCTGCTCCAGTCTTTTTCATTCCTATTCAGGCCCTCATTGCCTAATATGGGAATTTTCACTCTGAACTCTCATTACTTAAAAATCACCTTTTAAAATTAAAGTATGGTTGCTTTGCCTGCAGTGGAGACCTGAGTTCAATCCCTGGGTCTGGCAGATCCCCTGAAGAAGGGAATCCCCTGGAGAAGGCTACCCACTCCTGTATTCTTGCCTGGAGAATTCCATGGACAGAGGAGCCTGGCAGGCTACAGTCATGAGTTACATACAGCCCGTGGGGTTGCAAAGAGTCAGACATGACTAAGCGACTAATACGTTCACTTTCAGCCTTCAACAATATACCCTTCTTGTCTGATGTGTCTGAAACTCCCCCAAAGATACCATTTGTGGTCACAAAATTTGTTCCGCTGCCCTCCCCATGAAGCCTCTGCCCCGTTTTCCCTCTAAGATTTACAAAGGTCTTCTGTCCCTCAAACACCTCTAGGTACCACTTTCTCTCTCTTTTCAGAGTTGCCTACCCTGAGAATGCCTGTGCCTTGGAGGGGGAGGAGGTTTCTCTCATCATTCCAAAGCCACCAGTTCTCCAACCTGAGGTTAGGCTGGGGGCTTAACATTGAGGAGAAAGCCCTGTTCTGCAAGCCCATTCTTCTCCCCCCGATTCCTCTCTCCCTCCCTTCCAGAGTATCTCTTGAGCTCCTATTAAGTATCAGGCAGTGTTTCCTGGTGTTGGATTAGAGCAGTATGGAAACACAGGGGACTCTCCCCATCTCCTTGTAACCTTATCCTTTGTAACCCTGGGCCTCTGGGGAATGGTTTTGCTCTGCCATTTCTCTTTGAGTTCCTCGTGACCCACAGGCAGCGTTCCCGCTCCTCGCCTCTGTGGACCTCCACCAGATCGCCTGCCCCGACATACAGAGAAGCCTGCACACTCCACCACGAAACACAATGCCCCGTGACTCATGCAAATGGGCACCTGCAAGCCCCTGGCTCGGGGCCCCATTGGACACGCAGAAGCCGCCTCAGTTCCTTTTAGGAGGCATCAGTGCCTACTGTGGAAAGAGGCTCTGGATCTTCTTCCTGCAACAGTGTCTTCAATTTTTCAAATATTTATATGTCTTTTAAGGCCTAGTTAAAGAATTGTGTGTGGGTTTTTTTTTTTTTTCCTGTTATGTGCTTTTTACTGATTCAGCCTCTGCTCTAAATGATAGCTTTTATTGTCCGAGCTGTTCATTTAGCATTTAGCCATGCAGGAACTTCTGTTAATGACCTTCGTTTCGAGTCCTTGTCTCCTCAAGTGGCTCGCCAGCTTCTTTCAGGAAGGACAGAAGCTTCCTTCACTTGACTTCCTGCTTAGCACTCTGAGTTTTAATGACATGCAGAATTAGCTACGTTGGACCCCTCAGACTGCCCTGATTCCAGAGAACTGCAGATTTAGGTGTACTGGTGTGTGTTTGAGCATTGCATGAGGACTTTTGTTACTTGTTTATCTGATCCCTCACCCAGCCTCCTGTTGGTCTTGCTCCTTTTGCTTTCAAATATGCTGAGGCGCTTCTGACATCTTTAGTATCTCAGGCGGTGGTGATAGGGTGTGTCTCAGAGGGCTCCAGCCCCGCACTGAGCCCTCTCCAGAGGACATGCGGTGCAAACACGTGGGGCCCTGATACATGAAGGCCTGGACTCCCCAACATGGGCAGTGGTGCCCGGGGTGAGGGCTGGCACCCTGTCACACCAAGTGAGGTCTCCCTCCAGGAGACTCTTGAGAGAGAGAGAGAGGGCTCGGAGACTCCCCCTGGGCACAGACCCCTCCTGACACGTGGCCTCTCTGCTCCCTGGTCCAGGCTCGTGAAATCCTGCCATCACAATGGCAATCCTGCCAAGTAAGAGAGGCTTACTTACATATTGAGGAGCCAAGATAGGGGTATGCTGGCACTTCAGCTGGCCACCCTCTTGATTTGTCCAAAATGTCCTGTCTTTCTACCTGATAAAGAGAGGCTCCCTCGCGAGTGGCCGTGAAGCCTTTGCTTTGGCCCTGAAGTCACAGTAATGGAGCCTCCAGATAATGTCACTCTTCTTTTTTGCTTAATACCAATTTGCAGATTGCATCCTAGATGCCCCAGAGGAGTAGCACTTGCCAAGGATGCTTGTCATTTCTTCTAATTAGGTTTTTATATAAATCAAAGAACTCTTGTTTTCCATTTACCTAGGATTAGACAGCAGCAGTGTTCTTGTTTGCCTTGCCCGTAGGGGCAGTCCCCACTGAAGGTTTGCCGGATTCCTGACCCTCGGAAGGCTTAGGAGGTTTCCTTCCCTCCACCCTTGGAGAAGAAGAATGGATGGCCTTGCCTGGGTCCAATCGCCCCATCTCCCTTTTCCATCAGAGTGCCCCCCTGTAAACAGAGCTCCGGGTCCAGAAGTGAGGATAAAATTCTTCTCACCCCACTTGCTGTTTCTCCTCTACCTGACTCCTAGCACTCAGCCTCTCTTTTTCACCATGATTCTTGTGAGGTGGGAAGGGTGAGGTTGAGAATTATACTGGGGAGAAGACAGCTGGGGGAGCCTGAGTTTGGAGGCTCAGCTCACCACCTCATCCAGCCTTTTTTTTTTTTTTTTTTAATTGGAGGATAATTACTTTACAGTCATCCAGCCTTCTTCTTCCAGCTTTACACCACTCAACTCCTCATCCCGTCCTCCCCCCAGGACCTTCTCTGCCTCCTTCCACTCTCCCAGTGTGGCTGCATCCCTGCCCAGAGCCCCTTTCCGGCCATTCGTCCTTTTGTCCCCGTGGCCTTGTGACAGGGGCGGGGCTGAGAGAAACATTGGCTTATTGCATTTGATCTGGGAGCCTGTGTTCTGGGGCCTCTGTCTGCAGTGAAATGCTGCCAGGCCCATACTGCTCTTTGGCCAGCAGCAGGCTCTGGCCCCAGAGGTCTCTTGAGACAGGAGGCCAAAAAAGGGTGGCCACGTGGGCTCTGGAGACTCAACTTTTCCTCCTTCTTCTCTGCATCTGATTTCTGATTAAACCTCTGTGTACGTGTGTGGGGGGTGGGGTTGGGTGAGGGTGTCTTTAGGAATGCAACAGGAAAGATGTGATCAGAGGCAGGATGACTCGCTCATCTTCAGGGAAACATGAGATTTGGTGGATGTTTACTGGGGAGAGGTTCAGTCAGCCTTGTCATACACGCTTCTTGGGTCAGATTTCACATTATTAGGGGTGACATTTGAATTAAGTTACCTTGCAACGTGGTGGCCTTGACCTGTCACAAATCATAATCCTGTGAAGCTAGCTTCCTTTTTCTTTCTCCTCTTCTTTCCTTCCCTCCCTCCCTTCTCTCTCTCTCTATCCAGTGCTGTTGCCTACCACCAGATCTTCATTATTACTTAGTAGAAATCACATCTGTTATTCAAAGGAAGCAAACATAGCTTGCTTGGTGGTACAGATGAATCAGGGACTTGCGACCAAAGGGAGTGGGTAGGTGGGATAGGATGAGATACTAAACTCTTCCTTGGGGACAGTTACATGCTTTCTACCACTGTTGCCGCTGGTCCTTTCAGCCCCTCTCCAGCTTCCATCCCCAGTGCCAGGGGTCTAAGGGTGTTTCACTTCTGTGCTTGAGATGACCTTGAGTTTGGAAAGGAATTGTTGCTGCTTGGATTGCCAGCAGTGCCTGCAGCGTGGGCAATGTGTAGGGCCAGGTCAGAACTTGGAAGGAGTTCTTTTACGTCACTGTAAGTTCTGCTGGTTAGCCTGTACCCACCGTCCTAAAGCACAGCGCAGCATTCATGGTGTCATGGTTATAGAAGCGATTGTGGTCACTGTGTGTGTTCAGTCCCTTAGTCGTGTCCGACTCTTGCGACCCCGTGGACTGTAGCCCACCAGGCTCCTCTGTCCATGGGATTCTCCAGGCAAGAATACTGGAGTGGGTTGCCATTTCCTTCTCCAGGGAATCTTCCTGATCCAGGGATCCAACCCACATCTCTTGTGTCTCCTGCATTGGCAAGCCAATTCTTTACCACTAACGCCACCTGGGAAGCATTGTATAATGAGGTGTACTTTATAGTATTGCCTATATTGTCTTAGTTTTCCCAGATGTGCCTGCCCACTAGTTTTTACAGATGTCACACACATGGATACACACACAATTACAAATTCATGAACCTCCTTTTATGAAATGAGGAAACCCTTGGTAAGGTACTGAGGTCACTTGATACTTGAAGCAATAAGCCTAATTGACCTTTAAATCATGAGAGTGAATTATTAAACTTTTATAATTTTTAAGCATGTTTATTTCCAAGGTCATACTTATTTTTGAATTTGCATTTTGGTGCTAGGTTCTATCACAAATGTCCCACTAAGAAGAATGACAACTAATCTGCTGACTTAATTTGAATGACTTTTCTTGCTTTATCGTTTTTGTAGTGAAGGAAGTATTGACTTAAATTAAGTGTTTTTAAAGAAAAGGTGAATACTTACAGTATTTAGAATGTCTAGATTCCTGCATTTTATCTTTATATTTAGTTTGAATCTTGCAAATAAAAATTGGAACATAACCAAGCATGAATTGAGCATTTTTGCCCAGGAGCTTTTTATCCAGCTGCTTCAAGGAACTTGAAATTGAAGCACAGTGATAAACCAAGAAGTCAGCAGTTCAGACTTCTGATTCACTGAAACAATTTTCATCAGTCAAGAAGCAAAAATCGATATATTTTTCTACTATGAAAAAAGACCTGAGGCCTTCAATCAGAATTTATTCACTTAATTTTGCATATGATTATATATAGACCTTAATTATCTAATTTATCAGATTATAAGCTGTTTAGAAACTGTCATTTAGGAAATTGAGGACAACTAAAGTCAGACACAACAATTCTAGCCTGATAGAAAGACAGGAAGCAGAAAAATGACTGTTCTCTGTAGTAAAATGCATCATGTTGTGATTATAAAGACAAATTCAGATTATGGTTCATATTTTCTGCCTCAGAAGGCATAGAAGCACATGTTATATTCTATAAGGGCCTTTAAAAATTTAATATTGTCTAAATAAAATCAGTTTTACAGTGTAAGGCACTTTTCTTCATATATTATCATCTGTAGTACATTGCACTTGAATTATTACACACGAATGATATCCGTGTGCGTGCATGTGTGCTAAAGTCGCTTTAGCCATGTTCAACTCTTTGCAACCCTGTGGACTTGTAGCCCACCAGGCTCCTCTGTCTATGGGGTTCTGCAGGCAAGAATACTGGAGTAGGTTGCCCTGCCCTCCTCCAGGGGATCTTCCCACCCGGGGACTGAACCTGACATATCAGTGTGACTGCATGTTATCCTAGGAAACTGAGGGAGAACAGTCTTAACCTCCTGGCTCTCAAACTTTTCCAGGCAAGATCCTGTTTTCAAAAAAGATTCTGACTTGAAATCCAGACAGAAAGCAAGGCAAGGAAGAGGTATTCTGGCTTCGATGAGTGCATGTTTGTCCCTTCCCACCATCCCCAGTGGCTTTCGGAGCCTCATGGAGCCCTTATGCAACCTTATGCAGACCCCAGCGCAGAGTCCACGGCCAGGCACAAAGCTGGACCAGGGCAGGGCTTAGCTGGAGGGAGGCTTTTCAGGTGGCCTTGAATCAGCCTGTAAGTGGTGTCACTTTGCTTACCTGCTGTGAAATCTCCTAGGGTGTTGGTGGATAACGAGTAGAATGAGATCGACTTTCAAGCATCACTATAACTCTTGAGCAACAGGACTCTAGAGCCCCATGCATTTGCTGCAGGTTACGCTAAAGCGGTGGTCCCCACCAGGAGTTCCAGCTAACAGGAGTGCATCAAGAGTTTGCTAATGGGCACTCAGCTAATGAAAAACTACAAACCTAGAATTTTATTATTGTTGCCTTGAATGATGTTGCCACTGCCAGTGCTGCCGCTTCTACTTGTCATTCTTGTTCTCTCTCCCCTTCTCCCAGCCCCTTCCTTTTTCTTCCCACCCATCATCCCCTCTTTCTTTTCAGTAGTAAAGCCAAGACACTTTTTAGTAGTGTACTAGATGCTTGGATTTCCCTTTATCCTGTCTTTTTGCAAAATCAATTGATTGCCAAACTTGCTTAAAGTTCCAGACCATGTCCTTTCCTCAGGCAGAGGAACAGCAAGAGTGATGAAAGCATTTGCAAGCACGGTACCTAAACCTTAGGCAGTGGGTATCGGGGTGACACGTGTCATTGCCTCAGTACTGACTGCAGTGTTCTTGGTGCTTGACTGGTGTCTGATGGCACTGTGGAGACCCGTGTTTGAATGGGTAGAGCCGTCTAGGAGGCAGGAGGCTATAGTTTCTTTGCCGATTCTGTCCCTCCCAAGGTGGTGGTTTGCATTTCTTCCAGGCTCCTTTTGTAGCAGCGTCACCTCAATTTTTAGCTCAAAAATCAAATCCCAGTAGGAGAAGCCAGTCCTTAGAATGTACCCTTTGGTAGTGCCTTTCCTGAGGATGGGGACTCAGGGCCTTTCACACGTGGATGCTTTGATGGGCTATTTCACAGATTGGCTTTGTTATAGTAAGTTTCTTTCAGCACTCAAACCCCCAAATTATTCATGCAGTTCTGCCTTTTAGCTTGTCCTTGGTAGAGAGACCTGAGCATTGGTAGCTTACACTTTCCATGGCAGTAGGAGCAATGGATCAAGATTTCCACACCTTCCCCTCTCTCTCTCTCTCTCTAGTGCTTGTTTTTTAGTGAGAGAAAAGATCAGCCTCAGAGAGTATTTTTATTGTGACTTTTTAACTCATCCTGAGTGTCAGAGAGGCCAAACTATGTAATGCTTTTAAGCACGAGTCTGGTTTCAGACGACCTGGTCCTTCTGTGCTCTCAGTGCATAACTTTCTGTGCCTCAGCTTTCTTTTCTCTATAATGGAAGTAAGAATAGTATCTGTTTCTCAGGGTGGTGAGGATTAGATGTTACTGTTTGTGAAGTGCTTACTAGAATACCTGGCACATGGCAGGTAGTACATTCATGTGAGTTGCTGTTACTGTTGCTGCTGCTATGATGATGATAATGTTTAGTAAAAGTTAGACTTGTCTTTTTACTTTCCAGACGATTTGGGCAGAAACTCAAGTAGGTTTGTGTAGGTTTGTGCTGGGAATAAAAGCCCAAGGTGATGGCCCCTTGAAATGTAGACTCTTTGTAGGGAAAGAGTGCTTGTTTTGAACCTGGGATGTTGGCCCTACCCCTTAGAGTAAACATGGAAAAAAAAAAATTGGAAGATAATGCCTACCATGTTAGGTTATGAAATTTAAGGAAAAAAAAACACAGAATAAAAAGCTTGGTTCATAGTATATACTCAACATATAACATCTAGTATATGATTATATTGTAAAAAGAACATCTCAGCCACCCGAAGTCGTGAGTATGGAGCTGCTTAGTAGATCAAAGGGCTATTGAATGTTTATGATGAAGTTTTAAATTGGTTTATGTTTGCTTCATTTACATGTGTTCTCTTTACTACCAGGGAAGCCTTCAGAACAGACTGTTAACGTTTCTTCTTGTCTTCTGAATTGTCTGTTGTAGAAATCAGCTCTCAGGAGGAAGTGTGCGGTCTGTAAGATTGTCGTCCACACCGCCTGCATTGAACAGCTAGAAAAGGTGAGACCGCGCCACCTGCTGCAATCTTTGCGGTCCTGCAAGTGTTTGGACTTCAAAGACAAAGCGTCCCTTCTCATTTTCAACTTCTTGAAAACCACGCTCTTTTAAAAACCTAGAAGTCCAAAAAAAACCAAAAAAAACCTAGAAGTCCAACGTTATTACCAGATTAATAATGGAAGGACTATACTTACGGTTCCCATCCACTCTGTTGTTTACTGAGCTTTAATTTGATATCATTTTATGTTGACTCTTGGGTAAAGCAATAAAAACGTTAGAGAGAAAAGCCTGGTATGGGCCTATTTCTTCACAATAATAGCAAGTGGTGAATACCCATGGGATTTGTTGGTTTTTTAGGGTAACTCATTCTAGTTGGGTGCTTTCCCTAATATAATACACTTTTCTTTTTAAATGACAGATTAATTTCAGATGTAAACCAACATTTCGAGAAGGAGGTTCAAGATCACCAAGAGAAGTAAGTATTGCAGAGCTCTAGTGCAAACACCACCTTTTATTTCCTATTGATTCATTGGATTCATAGTCACCAGGGATTAAAAGAAAATCTGTCTCCCTCCATTTCACATTAGTGTCTTATCATATCGCAACAAATACAATCAGTAAACCCCCCAGGTCTCTTCAGTGTGTGTCTGCTATCCTTTCTTCTTCTCATAGAATGCCCTGGAGAGCTAAGGTTTTATTGAATGAACCAGAAAGTGGGGAGAGGGAATGGTGGTAGAATTGAAAAGGTAAGAAAGAAATAGTATTTTATTGGCTTTTGGTCTATTTTAATTCCACCTGGAAGAGGTGGCAACTAAACTGAGACCCAAAGGATTGATCTGAGTGACGGTTTGGGGGATAGTTAGGTCGGGGGTGAGTGAGCCCCTTCTAGACAGAACACATGCACACAGCCTCAAAAGTGAGAGACGTACGAGAGAGGCATAAGACCCACGAGATGAGCAGAAGCGAGACCACGGAGGCTCTTGTAAGCAAGGATGCAAGTTGCATGTCTCATCATCATAGTAATTAGAGGGGGCATTGAACAATTTTAAGCAGAATATATTAATCTGGCTACAGTGTGGAGGGGATGGATGTCATGTATGTCAAGAGCAGCAATGTTAGAGGCATGGAGGAAATTGGCTATTCTCTTAGTCTAGGCAAGTGATAATGGTGATCTCAACTAACAGTGTTACTGAGATGGAGGAAATTGGTAAATGTGAATTTGAAGGAAATAAGATGGTCAGGATATATTAGTTGATTGGATTTTGGACACAAGGAGAGGGGTTGTTGTTTTCGGTCACTGAGTTGTGTCTGACTCTTTGTGATCCCCATGGACTGCAGCACACCAGGCTCCTGTATCCTTCATCAACTCCCTGAGTTTGCTCAAACTCACGTCCATTGAGTCGGTGATGCCATCCAACCATCTCATCCTCTGTCTCCGCCTTGTCCTCGTGCACTCAGTCTTTCCCACCATCAGGGTGTTTTCTGTGAGTCAGCTGCTCGCATCAGGGGGCCAAAGTATTGGAGCCTTAGCTGGGCACCAGTCCTTCCAGTGAATATTCAAGATTGATTTCCCTTAGGATGGACTAGTTTGATCTCCTTGCTGTCCAGAGAACTCTGAAGAGTTTTCTCTAGCACCACAACTTGAAAGTATCAGTTCTTCAGCACTCAGCCTTCTTTATGGTCCAACTCTTACATCTCTGCATGACTACTGGAAAAACCACAGCTCTATGCCGAGCTCCCCTTCCTTTGACTATAAGGACAAATATGTTGGCAAATGAATTGCCTTGAGGATATGGTAGAGAAGTAATGAGTTCAGTTGTAGAACTCTCAAGTTTGAGTTGTCCTGAGGCTCCCAGTTGGTGATACCCAACAGAAAGCTGAGTGGTTACAAAAGTTTAGAGCTTATGAGGAAGATTGGGCTAGAGGTTAGACATTGGCGAATTGTCAGCATTTCGAGGCAGTAGTTAAAGCTATGAGATTGATGACTGGGTAAGGTAGGACATGTGAGTATACATTGGTGTTAATGACAGTTAGTGAGTGAAGACACAGTGAAGAAGAAGAATATTGTTACTGATTAACACAAGCTGATTGGGAGAAAACATGGAGAGAGAATAGGCTGCAGTGGAGGTTGTAGAGAGAGATAAAAATAGCTGTCCCCGTTAGCTGTCCGCTCCCACTGTGCTTGTCTATTATGTCAGCAAGAAGTTGGTTATGGGTCATACGTAGGGTGAGAAAGTCTTAAGGAAGATGATAGGGTTGTGTTTACCCTAGATGTCATTGGAATACACTATAGCATTGGCCAAGAGACAACTCAGTGATAGCTCAAATGAAGGAGAAATTTTATTTAGGACAATAGAAGAAATTGTTCTGAGTTTTTAAATGGACTTTACAAATTTCTAACCAGGGTATCCATATGTCTACATTTGGCTCTCTGTCCTTTAATTTCTCTTTTTCCATTTGGATCGGTAATTGTAATTGTTTCTAATTTCTAACACAGGGATTTGGGGGGATATGTTTTCAGTAGCTGTGTTATTTCTCTTCTATGAAGCCTTCATAAGTGTTTTCAGTATCTTCTTTTGTCTTCATATCAAGGACTTGCTATTTCTTCCATGCCCACATTTCCAACTCCTCACCTTCCTTCAAGATTATTTCCATCACCATAAACATGCTCTGAGAGCTCCCATCTTAAAAAAAAAAACCAAACAGGAATACTCCTTAACTACCAGCTGTGTCTTAATTGCAGCTCTGATTCTCAGTGTTCTGTTCAGTGCTAAAGTTCCAGAAAGTATTAGCCATGGAAATTGTTTCTAGCGTGTTTCCCTCCTAGGCATTTTAACCTGTTCCGATCTGGTTTTACTCTACCCATTCACTGAAATTGCTTTTTAAAATCTTGCCATTATCTCCTTGATGCCAGATTCATTAGATATTTTCTGTTCTTATTCAGTCTTTCAAATGTGTTCAAACTACTCAGTATTTCCCCCTTCTTGAAATGCTCTTCTGTCGTTACAGCTTTCTTAATGTTCCTCTTAAATATTTCACTGGGTAGTCCTTTCATTGTTCACTCCCTGATTTCTGCGTACTTGTTGGGCTTGTTAGTACTGGACTACATTCTGCCTACTGTCATTGGGAGAATGCCTCCAGTCCTTTGGCTTTCAATATCATGTCTGGGTTGACAACACTTGGAGTTCTGTTTGGTATGCCCATTGAATGTGTCAGAGTCATCTCAAATATAATACATTACTAACTAAATTCTATTGCCATCACCGTAAAAACTATATTTTTCCATTGTTTTGTATCTCAGAAAATGAGTTGACTATTGGTCCAGCTCCCCCAAATGAGAAAACAGGGGGTCATAATGATGCTTCTCTCAGGTACTCCCCACACTTAATCCATTTGCCAACCCTATCAATTTTATTTATAAAATATATTTCAAACCATGTGTTAATCTCCATTTCTGTTGTCAGTGCTCTAGACTGAGACACCATGATCCCTTGCTTTTGACCACTGCAGTAACTTCTCCAGGATTCTTTAATTTCCCCCATTAATCCACCATGATATGAGAGAGTGATCTTTTAAAGTGAACATTGGATTATATCATTTTCCAGCTTAAAACTCGGCAGTTGTTTCTATGTCATTTAGAGGAGAACCGCACCCCTTGGCTTGGCATGAAAAGTCAAAAGTCCTTCATAGGCTGGGCCAGCCACCCTCTTCCAACCCATCCATCTGCCACGTGGATTTCAGTTCTTGAGGCACACATCAAGATATTCTTCACCTTCTGATATTTGTGTGTTTTGTCCCTGTACTGGAGATCTCTATTCGTGACCAGCTGTTTCTTACGGTTAGAGCCCCTCAGAGGTCTTCGTTGATGACCACCTCTAAATAGGTCGCACATTGGTTCTTTATCAAAGCACCTTGTTCTGCCCTTCAGAGCACTTTCTGTGTCATAGTTATTTACAGGTATTACTCAGTTGCTTGTATGTTGTCATCCTCCTGTAGTGTAAGCTTTGGGAGATCACTCATGAAATTTGTCCCAAACTCGTTGTAGCGGGCACGATGCAGAAGATGTGATCAGTGAATATCTTTTGACCAAATGAATTTATAGAGAAGTGAAAGTGTTGGTTGCTTAGCTGTGTCTGACTCTTTGCGACCCCATGGTCTCTCCATGGAATTCTCCAGGAAAGAACACTGGAGTGGGTTGCCATTCTCTTCTTCAGGGGATCTTCCCGACCTAGGGATTAAACCTGGGTCTCCTGCATTGAAGGCAAATTTTTTGCCAATGAGCCACCTGGGAAGCCCATGAATGGGTTAATTTTCCCCCAAATCTCCAAGAACCCTTATTCTAAGAGTACAATTTGGAAATGGTTCTTATGTCACATGCTATGTGCTGTGCTTAGTCACTTAGTCATATCCGACTCTTTTCAACCCCATGGACTGTGGCCCATCAGGCTCCTCTGATCGTGGGATTCTCCACGCAAGAATACCTGAGTGGGTTTCCATGCCTGCCTCCAAGGCATCTTATCAACCCAGGGATCGAACCCAGGTCTCCCACATGGCAGGCAGATTCTTTACTGACTGAGCCACCAGAGATGCATAGCCCATGGGGATTCTTAATTAAGAGACCTTAGATAGTTTACTTCATGTAAATGAAAGAAACAGTCGCTTTAGAGTTAGTTTGACTTGTGTTCACGGGACATCTCTGCTTCTTTTTCCCTCAGTGGTGTCTCTAGGGCCGGGACCTGGAGTGGGGTTGTTAATCACTGTCTCCTAGGCTTTGTGGGGTGCTTGATACCTGAAGTTTTTTTTAATGAATGTTGGTTTGACTCCTCTAAGTTGAAACATTCTAGATGGACTCAGTTTCCTTAGACATAAGCTGCTTGGATTGGTCTATAATTTCTAAGATACTTTAAAAAACTCTATGAGTAATGCTTTGCCAACAAAAGTCTGTCTAGTCAAAGCTATGGTTTTTTCCCATAGTCATGTTTGAATGTGAGAGTTGGATTATAAAGAAAGCTGAGATCCAAAGAATTGATGCTTTTGAACTGTGGTGTTGGAGAAGACTCTTGAGAGTCCATTGGACTGCAAGGGGACCCAACCAGTCCATCCTAAAGGAAATCAGTCCTGAATGTTCATTGGAAGGAATGATGCTGAAGCTGAAACTCCTATACTTTGACCACCTGATGCAAAGGGACTGACTCATTGGAAAAGACCCTGATGCTGGGAAAGGTTGAGGGAAGGAGGAGAAGGGGATGACAGAGGATGAGATAGTTAGATGGCATCGCTAACTCATTGGACATGAGTTTGAGTAAACTCCGAGAGTTGATGATGGACAGGGAGGCCTGGCATGCTGCAGTCTATGGGGTTGCAAAGAGTTGGACATAACTGAGTGACTGAACTGAACTGAATATTATGAATTGAACTGGCTGCTTTGGACAATAATTGAGCAATTGTGTTAGCATTTTTGCTAACCATACTGAAGATAATCCCTGAAATAATGGATCACCAAGATTTTAACACCCATAAGTAATGGCCCTATTCTTACCCAGTACTTGACGGTGGTATATGAATAATTCAGAATTTTTATGAACAATATAAAGATGTTATAGTATTAGAAGCCTTGCTCTGCTATCTTAACAGCATGTATCAACACTCACATTTACTATGTGAAGCTTCTGAGTCTAATTTCAGTTCAATAATTTAGGAGAAATGAATAATAGTCAAAAGGAAATAGTATGAAAAATTTAAGAGCTTGGGAAAGATGGATGATAAAACAGCAGTGATTCTCTAGAAGTGTTCTTTTTCCCCTAACTGATAAAAAACAATAGATGATCCTCCAAAATGGTAGCTATGTGATTTGTCAAGGAAATTTCATTCATTTCAACACATTTATTGGCTTTCACTTTATTCAAGTTATGTTTAAGCAGCAATAAAAAAAAATTATATCAGATCTAAGAAGACCTCTAAACAGATAGATACTTGACATCTCAAATCAGAGTCACAGAGACAATTACTCAGCTTCTACAGTGGTGATTTGTATGAGTTATTTTATCTGTGCCTCAATTGCCTACCTGTTTCCTAGGAAGGGTGATATTAAAAATATTCAACAACTTGCAGAGTCATAAGTATTTATATAAGCAATTAAAAAATGTTCTCTTTTATTCCCTAAATAAACTAAACTATATGGTATTATAAATCTGTTTACCAAACAATATATGTTGCCACACAAATGATTCATCGTCAGTCTTATAGTTTCTCAATAATTGTTGATTTGTGGAAATTGCCGGTTTAATCTTTTGATTAGGGTTCACTAAATAATCCCATGAGTCAACCATGATTTCTCATAGGTAATTGCATCAAATTCTTCCAGTGTTTCCCCCCTTCAATTCTTAAATGGAGAGTCATTAGGTGATTTATAATCTCAATAAGCAGAGTTTCTCTTAACATCAGTGTTATTGTTCATTCTCCCCCAGCTTCTGCTAAACTAACAGCAATTATAGTAAATTTTTCTATCTCTCATAATACTGCCTGACATTTTTATGTATTCAATATTTCCACTACTGACTGTCATTGAAATCATTTATTGAAAGAGCTTGAACTTGATGTTTCAGAGCAGAGAAGAGGCCCTGCAACAGAGTCGTTGAGAATACAGGCTCTGTTGCCAGCCTGCCTGGTTTTGAATCCTTGCTTGGCCCTTGACTTTTGAAGTCACCACTCTATACCTTAGTTTCATCATCTGTAAAATGAGGATGATGATGATAATTCAAGTCAAGCCTTTTGATAAGCTGCCCTACAATGTGAATTGGGATAGAGTGCAATGAGCAGTTGGCCCCCGTCCTCCCAGACAACGGGCTAAAGTGCTTCTCATGTGGGTGGGCTGAAAAGCTGGAGCAGTCTGCCTCATCTATGAGGTGAAGGGTCTGGTAACTTCATGCCAGTAGAGTTTCTGCACTGACCTGGAGGTATGGGCAGTGAGCAGGTTCCTGGACTTGCAGCCATAGGCCCCTGCATTGTTTATATTGACAGACATTTATAAATGGACAGACAGCTGCCATCAGCGGGGCATGGCCCAGTTTTCTGACTTTGTGGGGGAACTCAGTGGCATTGTCCAGGCAACATGGTTTATTTCCAGAAGAGAGCTCCAGAATCTTAGAGACCTGTTATGCCCAAAATTAGCATTCTAACTTCTTAATAATGAGGAGGTAGAAATGGTGTGCAGTGTTGAGGGCACGGGGGGTGCTGTGGTATCTATGGAAGAGCCAGAGGGATGGTAGAAGCACCGAACTGCAATTTATCAATCAATATAGACATATTTCAATGTTTTTACCAACTCAGGGTTTTACTAGTAGTTATCAACTAAATAGCACCTCTACTCATGAAAATTCTCATAAAAATTAAAATTATTATTGTATGTAAGGCATTTTTTAGTTATTTAGTTTAATTGGAGGATAATTACAACATTGTGATGGTTTTTGCCATACATCAACATGAATCAACCATGGGTGCACATGTGTCCCCCCGTCCTGAATCCCCTTCCCACTTCGCTCCCCACCCCATCCCTCTGGGTTGTCCCAAAGCACTGGCTTTGAGTGCCCTGCTTCATGCATCAAACTTGCACTGGTCATCTATTTTTCATATGTTAATATACATGTTTCAATGCTATTCTCTCAAATCATCCCACCTTCTCCCACCGTTCACCTTCTCCCACAAGAGTCCAAAAGTCTGTTCTTTACATCTGTGTCTCTCTTGCTGTCTCGCATATAAGGTTGTCATTGCCGTCTCCCTAAATTCCATATATATGTGTTAAAATACTGTATTGGTGTTTCTCTTTCTGGCTTACTTCACTCTGTGTAATAGACTCCAGTTTCATCCATCTCATAAGAACTGACTTAACGTGTTCCTTTTTATAGCTGAGTAATATTCCATTGTGCGTATGTACCACAACTTCCTTATCCATTCGTCTGCTGATGGGCATCTAGGTTGCTTCCATGTCCTGGCTATTGTAAACAGTCCTGCAATGAACATTGGGGTACATGTGTCTCTTTCAATTCTGATTTCCTCGGTGTGTATGCCCAGCAGTGGCATTGCTGGGTCATATGGCAGTTCTGTTCCCAGTTTTTTAAGGAATCTCCACACTATTCTCCATAGTGGCAACAGTTTGCATTCCCACCAACAGGGTAAGAGGGTTCCCTTTTCTCCACACCCTCTCCAGCATTTATTGTTTGTAGACTTTTTGATGGCAGCTATTCTGACCACCGTGAGATGATACTCATTGTGATTTTGATTTGCATTTCTCTGAGGATAAGTGATGTTCAGCATCTTTTCATGTGTTTATTAGCCATTGGTATGTCTTCTTTAGAGAAATGTCTGTTTAGTTCTTTGGCCCACTTTCTGATTGGGTCGTTTGTTTTTCTGCTGTTGAGCTGCGTGAGCTGCTTATGTATTTTGGAGATTAATTCTTTGTCAGTTGTTTCATTTGCTATTATTTTCTCCCATCCTAAAGACTGCCTTTTCACCTTGTTTATTATTTCCTTCATTATGCAAAAGCTTTTAAGTTTAATTAGGCCCCATTTGTTTGTTTTGTTTTTGTTTCCATTACGCTGAGAGGTGGGTCATGGAGGATCTTGCTGTGATTTATGTCAGAGAGTGTTCTGCCTATGTTTTCCTCTAAGAATTTTATAGTTTTCTGGTCTTACATTTAGATCTTTAATCCAATTTGAGCTTATTTTTGTGTATGGTAATTGATGCGTAAGGCATTTTAAAAAGTGCCTGACACAGAGATAGTACTCAAGAAATGTTAACTATTATTATTAGCTTCTTTCTGAGAACAGTGTAAGAATTGTGTCCTAATTTTATTAAACTACCACAGTAGAAAAAGCAAGACAAAAACTAGACTAATTAGTAGGACCATTATACTTCTTTATATCTTATTATAGTTAAACGATCATTGTTCCTCCAGGATCTTTGTTTAGTTTTAATTTAAATTGGTTTGACATAATGAAGAGAAATAGAGGTGACATTTTGGAATTGATAATGCTAATGCTTGTTAGAGGTATCTTTGTCACTCTGAATTTCATGTCTTGACATAACTTTTTTTTCTCGACACTGATCTGTTTTCTGTGTCCCTCCTTACTTAGAACAATGCCTGGATAGTAGGCATTTGGTAAGTGTTTGCGAAGCTGAATATATATTAGAGGGCCTATTTTAAAGGGAAAATATAGACTGTGGCCTGACAATACAAATGTTAATTTCAGGTAAGGTATGTGTTCTTAGAAAAGGACAGGAGAAAAACATTAACAAGTATTTTAGGTGAATTGGCCTAAGAAAGATGAATTGTGTGTAGGTTACTAGGGTTTACCTGTAGCACTAGGCCTGAAGACCACTTTTCTCTCTTATAAAGCATCCCAACAGCTGGGTGACATGTGCTTCTTCAGTGATTATCTGTTTGGCAGGAAAAGGGCCTTCCATGTTTCCTACAGCACAAGCCAAGAATGGGGGCTTCCCGGGTCGTGCAGTGGTGAAGAATTCACCTGCCAGTGCAGGAGATGCAGGAGACATGGGTTGGATCCCTGTGTCGAGAAGCTCCCCTGGAGAAGGAAATGGCAATCCACTCCAGTATTCTTGCCTGGAGAATCCCATGGACAGAGGAACCTGGTGGGCTACAGCCCATGGGATCACAAAAGAACTGGACACAACTAAGTGACTAAGCACACACACAAATAAACCCAGGATAGACCCTGGAAACTGATCTCATTCAGAATACCTAAGGACAACCTCATTACAGAATTTCACGATATGCCCATGTCTCTTGTCTTTGTCATCACTTTTCTTCAGCGTTTCTCTTTCTTTACTTTCACTAGTTAAAAAACAAACAAACTCTCAAATCATGAGATCTGTTTCTTTCTGAGAGTTTGATTTCTTTAAAATTCTTCCTAACACAAATGTTGAGTATGATGCTTGCCTGGCACTTATAAAGCATTAAATACACATTTGTTTTCTAAAATGGATGTCTTTATCCTTCTGTCCTTCACCTACTTTCTTTAAGAAATTTCTTACCTGCCTCAGTTACCTCCCTGCCCAAGGTCACAAACCTGAACCTTGTTTTTACTAAGAAGAAAGCAGAGTACCAGGAATTCATTACAGCCATTTGTCACCAGGAAGCTGCAGAGAGAAGGCGTGACTAATGGTTTCTGCAAACATGAAAGATCACCAAAGATGGAGACTCAGCTTCGTTTTCCCCAGAGGATTCATGTTTATTGTTAAACAGATCACATAGGCACATACTTGTTTCTGGGCTGAGATGGGCTTAAATGATTGTTCGTGGAAACCTCTACTCTTAGAACACTTTGAAAAAGAATCCTGGAGCGTGCAGGTTGAAACGTATTCATTTGCTTTTGTTTCCCACAGAACTTTGTGCGTCACCATTGGGTACATCGGCGTCGGCAGGAAGGAAAGTGTAAGCAGTGTGGGAAGGTAAGGCGCTGCCCTGCACGTTCGTGAATTGCAGGAGGGTGCTCAGGCCTTGGCAGGCATCTGAGGTAGATGAGTCCCATCACCTGAATCCAGGGCTCAGTACGTCACTTCCCTTCCAAAGGCCTCCTTTCTTTAGGCCTCCTTCCCTTAAGATGGGCTTCCCTGCTGCTCAGATGGTAGAGTGTCTGCCTGCAATGCAGGAGACCCGGGTTCAATCCCTGGGGTAGGAGATCTCCTGGAGAAGGAAATGACAACCCACTCCAGTACCCTTGTCTGGAAAATCTCATGGGCAGAGGAGCCTGGTAGGCTGCAGTCCATGGGGTCCCAAAGAGTTGAACACAACTGAGTGACTTCATTCTTTTTTCCCCCTTCAGAGGTGTTCTTTTTGTTCTAGAACTCCCTCAAGAGGCAGTGGTCTTCATAGCAGGGATTGGCACGCTCTGAGTGCCAATCCCTGGTATGAAGGGATTTTTATTTCATTGTTGACAATTAAGAAAAGGAGACTTCTTCTCTTGTTTAAACTCCCTCCTGAGGATTGCGGGTGCATCACACACTTCTTCAAACAACAACAGAAAATCAGCAGGTGGATGAGCGACACGGCTTGTGTTGATATGTTGTGGTTGAGCAGAACCGGCTAGATGGACAACATGGAAGCAAGAAGTGTGTTGTTCTCCTGGGATATTACTCACTTCCTAGAAAGAGATGCCCTTCTCATATGCGGTCATTTATGTCTTCTCCTTGAGTGTCATGGGCTGTAAGCCCCTCAGGGTGCAGGGCCACGTGTAAGAGTGAGGCAGGGCTCTTGAAAGCTGCATGCTCTGTAGACTGCCCGATATTGACCCTGACAGATTTGGGTTATGGCTTTTTTCAGTGTACAAAGATCTACTTTAGGAATGGAAGGATACTCTGAGATGGTTCACCTGGTGGTAAATCCTAATACTAAGATATTTTTAAAAATTACATCAATATAAGCTGGTCTTTTGATATTTCCAATTTTCCTGGAGAGATCTCTAGTCTTTTCCCTTCTGTCTTTTTCTCCTAATTTTATGCACTGTTCATTGAAGAAGGCCTTTTTGTCTCTCCTTGCTATTCTTTGGGACTCTGCATTTAGTTGGATATACCTTTCCCTTTCTCCCTTGCATTTCGCTTCTCTTCTTTCTTTAGCTGTTTGTGAAATCTCCTTAGATAACCACTTTGCCCTTTTGCTTTTCTTTTTCTTTGGGATGGTTTTGTCCACTGCCTTCCGTACAGTATTGCAGACCTCTGTCCATAGTTCTTCAGGCACACTGTTTACTAGCTGTAATTCCTCAAACCTATTCATTACCTCTACTGCATTTTCATAGGGGATTTGATTTAAGTTGTACCTGTCTGTCCTAGTGGTTTCCCCCCTTTTCTTTAGTTTAAGCCTGGATTTTGCTATGAAAATCTGGTGATCAGAGCCACAGTCAGCTCCAGGTCTTGTTTTGCCAACTGTTACAGCTTCTCCATCTTCAGCTACAAGGAATGTCATAAGTTTGATTTCAGTTTTGACCATTTGGTGATGTCCATGTGTAAAGTTGTCTCTTGAGTTGTTGAAAAAGGGTGTTAGCTATGACCAGTGCATTCTCTTGGCAGAATTCAGTTAGCCTTTGCCCTGCTTCATTTTGTTTTGAAGATTTCACCCAAATATAGGCACAATAAAGGACAAAAATGGTAGAGACCTAGTAGATGCCGAAGGGATCAAGAGGAGATGGTAAGAAAACACTGAAGAATTGTACAAAAAAAGATCTTAATGAATTGGATTACTACAACTGAGTGGTCAAAGTCACTCAAAGAAAGACATTCTGGAGTGTGAAGTCAAGTGGGCCTTAGGAAGCACTACTGTTAATAAAGTTAGTGCATACGATGAAATTCCAGTAGAACTGTTCAAAACCCTAAAGGAGGATGCCATCAAGGTGTTGCATTCAATATGTCAGCAAATCTGGAAGACCCAGCAGGGGCCACAGGACTGGAAAAGGTCAATCCTCATCCAGATTCCCAAGAAGGGTAGTACTAAAGAATGTGCTAACCACTGGACAGTTGCACTCATTTCCCATGCTAATAGTTTAGTTCAGTTCATTCATTCAGTTGTGTCTGACTCTTTGCAACCCCATGGACTGCAGCACACCAGGCCTCCCTGTCCATCACCAACTCCTGGAGCTTGCTCAAACTCATGTCCATTGAGTCGGTGATGCCATCCAACCATCTCATCCTCTGTCATCCCCTTTTCCTTCTGCCCTCAATCTTTCCCAGTATCAGGGTCTTTTCCAATGAGTCAGTCTTTCACATCAGGTGGCCAAGGTACTGGAGTTTCAGCTTCAGCATCAGTCCTTCCAATGAATATTCAGGACTGATTTCTTTTAGGATTGACTGATTGGATCTCATTGCAGTCCAGGGGACTCTCAAGAGTTTTCTCCAACACCACAGTTCAAAAGCATCAATTCTTTGGCCTCAGCTATCTTTATAATCCAACTCTCACATCCATACATGAATATTGGAAAAACCATAACTTTGACTAGACAGACCTTTGTTGGCAAAGTAATGTCTCTGCTTTTTAATGTGTTGTCTAGGTTGTTCATAGCTTTTCTTCCAAGGAGCAAGCATCTTTTAATTTCATGGCTGCTGTTACCATCTGCAGTGATTTTGGACCCCCCCCCCCCAAAAATAAAGTCTGTCACTGTTTCCATTGTTTCCCATCTGTTTGCCATGAAGTGATGGGACAGGATGCCATGATCTTAGTTTTCTGAATGTTGAGCTTTAAGCCAACTTTTTCACTCTCCTCTTTCACTTTCTTCAAGAGGCTCTTTAGTTCTTCTTCGCTTTCTGCCATAAGAGGGGTGTCATCTGCATATCTGAGGTTATTGATGTTTCTCCTGGCAATCTTGATTCCAGCTTGTGCTTCTTCCAGCCTGGCTTTTTGCATGATGTACTCTGCATATAAGTTAAAATAAGCAGGGTGACAATATACAGCCTTGATGTACTCCTTTCCCAATTTGGAACCAGTCTGTTGTACCATGTCCGGTTCTAACTGTTGCTTCTTGACCTGCATACAGATTTCTCAGGAGGCAGGTCAGGTGGTCTGGTATTCCCATCTCTTTAAGAATTTTCCAGAGTTTGTTGTGATCCGCAGAGTCAAAGGCTTTGGTATAGTTAATAAAGCCAAAGTATATGTTTTTTCTGGAACTCTCTTGCTTTTTTGATGATCCACTGGATGTTGGCAGTTTGATCTCTGGTTCTTCTGCCTTTTCTAAATCCAATTAGAACATCTGGAAGTTCATGGTTCACATACTATTGAAACCTGGCTTGGAGAATTTTGAGCATTACTTTACTAGTGTGTGAGATGAGTGCAATTGTGCGGTAGTTTGAGCATTCTTTGGCATTGCCTTTCTTTGGGATTGGAATGAAAACTGACCTTTTCCAGTCCTGTGGCCTCTGCTGAGTTTTACAAATTTGCTTTCATATTGAGTGCAACACTTTCACAGCATCACCTTTTAGGATTTGAAATAGCTCAACTGGAATTCCATCACCTCCACTAGCTTTGTTCATAGTGATGCTTCCTAAGGCCCACTTGACTTTGCATTCCAGGATATCTGGCTCTAGGTGAATGATCACACCATCATGATTATCTGGGTCATGAAGATCTTTTTTGTATAGTTCTTCTGTATATTCTTGCCACCTTTTCTTAATATCTTTTGCTTTATTTAGGTCCATACCATTTCTGTCCCTTATTGTGCCAGTCTCTGCATGGAATGTTTCCTTGGCATCTCAGATTTTCTTGAAGAGATCTCTGGTCTTTCCCATTCTATTGTTTTCCTCTGTTTCTTTGCTAGTAAGGTCATGCTTAAAATCTTGCATGGTAGGCTTCAGCATTATGTGAACCAAGAACTTCCAGATGTCCAAGCTGGGTTTAGGAAAGGAAGAGGAACCAGAGATCAAATTGCTAACATTTTACTGGATTATAGAGAAAGCATGGGAGTTCCAGAGAACTTATTTTTGATATGGGTATTTATTTGTGTGACTCTTTTGGGTCAAGCACTGGGGTGAGCTGACCAGTATGCATTTTTGACAATTGAGGGAGGCAGGGAAGTTTTGGCTGCCTGAGTAGTGTGGAGGGTGAGAGAGATATAGGAAAAAGTTTGTTTAATTTTGTTGTTTGCCAGTGCTGGGAAAGAAAATATGGTGTAGTCATTGGTCACCAAGCTCTTCTTTTGAAGGCTACGTTCTTTAACCTCGAGGGTATGGCCCTCCCTCCATTATAACTGGTAATATCTCCTTCAATTCATGACAGTGACTTCCAGTTGGTTCCTTTCTAGACTGGAAAGAGGGCAGACAAAATAGATTAAAAGGGGGAGGAGGAAAAAAAGGGGGGAGGGGAGGAAGTAAAAATAAGAGGAGGGAAGGAGGGGGAGGGGGAGTTGAAAGATGCTTACCAGCCCTTTTCCACAGCTGGAAACAAAAAGAGGTCAGCCCTTTGCCCTCACATGACCTTCCTTCATTGGGTCCATCTCCTCCTTCCCTTTCTGGTGTTACCCTAGTGACGGTGGATTAGTCACTAAGTCATATCCGACTCTTTGCAACCTCATAGACTGCAGGCCACCAGGCTCTTCTGTCCATGGGATTTCCCAGCAAGAATACTGGAGTGGGTTGCCATTTCCTATTGCAGGGGATCTTCCTGACCCAGGGAGTGAATCCTTGCCTCTTGTGTTGCAGGTGAATTCTTTACTAACTGAGTCACTGGGAAAGCCCTGGTGTTGCACTCGGGCTTATGAATTTTCTCTTACTTAGTGAAGTGTAGACTGTCTACAACTTTCCAATGAGAATGTGCACATGTGTATGCATAAGAGAGAATAAACAGGTAGGCACAGCCAGTTTTAAGGTCAGAGATGCGAACAGTAGGAAGCATTTGGAAAAACTACCTTCACTGGACAGCCTAGTAGCTGGCACCCCTTCAGCAGTTTTCAGGCCATAATAGATTTGGAGGAATTTTATTAAAAGAAAATCAATAAGCATTGTATATCTTGTGACTAATACTCCCTAGCGTCATATCACACGCCCCTTTCTGGCCTTGCCTTCTCTTGGCGTGGTCAGCCGCAGAGGAAGGACTGGACACCCTGCGGTCTGAGTTGTTGTGACCATGTCTCTCTTCCCACCCAGGGTCCGCAGGCAACCGTCTAGGAGTGCTCAAAGGGCGCTTCTCATCACGGCTGTCTGCAGGGAAGTCTGTGGTCCCAGCTCTTCACGTAAAGTTCCTATGATACTGCACTCTTATATTCATCTCCTGTGTTTATAATACAGCTGCTTATGGATCCTCATAGGCTCAAGCAGTTGTGGCCTGGGGTGGTCTTAAATCCGTCTCCTTGCTGGATAATAAATAACCCTTCTTTGGAGCCTGGTTTATCCCCTGGATTAGGAGAAACCCAGTGACTCTCTTTCCGTTTGCAGACTAGGTGGTTGAAGTTTCATTTCAGATTTTTTGTGCTATGCACAGTTTTTATCATTATGGTTGGCTGTACATTCTTACATATCCAGAGATTTCTAAACCATTCCACACACACACACACACACACACACACACACACACACACACACACACACTTCTGTACAGATTATTCCATAGTTTATCCATTGGGATGGGGTAACAAATATATTCACTTAGCAAAACCAAATTTTTAAACTGATGGTTTAAAAACACTTGGGGTTATTAGTAAGTGTTTATAGCTAAGAGTGTTTGTAGTTTCACTTTCTGCTTTTTAAAAATTAACAGTAAATATTTGGACTAATTTTCTTGCAATCCTTGAAAGTGTTTGAGTGTGTGTGGCATATAATGAATAGCAAATGAGACTGCTTGTGATTCAGTTGCTTTACCATTCACTCACCACCAGGCTGCATGTTTATTATCACCAACATAGGGTTACATTATTTTCATTCATAATCCTACATTGTGTAAGAGTTAGGGTCCAGGCTTCCCTGGTAGCTCAAAAAGTGAAGAATCTGCCTGAAATGTAGGAAACCTGGTTTCATTTCCTTGGTTGGCAAGATCCCCTGGAAAAGGGAATGTCTACCCACTCCAGTATTTTTGCCTGGAAAATCCCATGGATAGAGGAGCCTGGCGGGCTACTGTCCAAGTGTTTACAAACAGTCAGACACGACTAAGGGACTAACACTTTCTCTTTCTTTTAGGGTCCAGGAAGGAAAGAGATCTCATGCTTAAATTATGTAATTTGTTGTGTTTAATAGAATCTTTAAAATGCATGAGCAGAAAAAAAAAAAAAATGCATGAGCAGAAGAGAAACCACAAGCAGAGTGTAGAACTCTATTAACCTGTCCCTGGAATGACATGGCAACTCTAATTTGCCTATTTCTGTATGATTTTGATTCTTTCTTCCTCTGTCACAGCAATTCTGGCATTACTGCTTCACTTAACACATTTTTCATTCAGGTTTTCAGACCCCATTCTAGTATTTATTTTAGCATCCTCGTGTTAGCACTATAGTCTGGGGGTCCTGATAATGTGTTAAATTCTTTGTTGTAGAGGGCTCCCACATTGAGAAACTCTCTTTTATTCAACATTAAGTCCTGCCCTCCTTTGTTCTGCACCTCCAGGGCCCAGTCCCATGCACACTTTCCTTTTCCTGTTGGTATATATTGGTTAGGTCCTAATAGCTAGATTTTTCAGCTGTATTCCTTTTTCTCTCTGAGAGACCTTTGCACATTCCAGACTGGGTATATTGGTGTGAAAAGATTATTAGGTCATCTTAGATACTAGCAAGAAGAGTCTATTGAGTAGATCTAACACTAGAATGGCATTTGAAACTTGAACAGCAAAATGACATGATGGTTACATATCCTGACTGCACAGAGAGAGGACAGTGGATATCTATATGTTTCAAACCCTTCTAGATATTGACCTATATATCTCTTCTTTTGACTGATTCTAATTTGTATTTTTTTTTTTTTGCTATAATAAGACTATAATTATTAGCAAAAAAAAGAAATCCATTTTAAGTGAGGTAGAGATACCAGAATTGCTGTGATAGAGGAAGTAGAAATCAAAATCTTACAGTAGGCCTGCTAGAGTTGCTATATCAGAGACAGCTGGAAAATCCATCAGTGTACTATTAAAATCCCAAAGTGAAGTCAAAGCTGTTTCTAGGTAGCAGAATCTTTTATTTCTCTAAAGCATGCAGTATATGGTAGTTTTCCTTTGTCATAAATTCATGAAACTAGAAGGAGCACAATCTAAATAATTTCGGCAGTTTTGTCAGTATCTTTCTCAGTTGTCTGGGAGCTGTTACAGAAAAAGTCTAATTTTGCACAAGAAGAAAGTGTAATTAGTTTTACCAGCAGAATAGCATTTTCCTCCATTAGTTAAGGGTGGAGACTATAGCCAGTTATGTCCTGGAAAGTCATACTGTCAGCAAGATTATAGACTATAGGACTTCTCAGAATATATGTAATGATTTGTAACATATGTAATATATGTAATGAGTTGGTAACTGAAATAACATCAATCCTGTCTTTTAAAAAAACGTAGTTTTGGTTAAAAACAAATTTTCTGAAAAACGACCTGCTTGGTGAATATTATCGAGCTTCCCTTGTGGCTCAGCTGGTAAAGAAGTCGTCTGCAGTATGGGAGACCTGGGTTCGATCCCTGGGTTGGGAAGATTCCCCAGAAAAGGGAAAGGCTACCCACTCCAGTATTCTGGCCTGGAGAATTCCATGGACTGTAATAGTCCATGGGGTCTCGAAGAGTCTGACACGACTAAGCAACTTTCACTTTGGTGAACATTATCAACATTAAAGTTATAATTTTTATTGGGAAGGTTATGAGTTATGGGGCAGTGATGGACATTAATTTTCATGGAAGACCATTATTATTATAATTGTAGCTAGTTGGACCATTAGACAAATATTTTCATATACGGGACTTCCCTGGTATTCTAGGACAAAGACATAAAACTAACAGTCAACATTTGGTATGCAGTTTGGGCCATATTGAATAAATATCTGTATCAAGCATTTTTATCCTAGAATCAGAATGGTCATAAAAATATGAACACACAGTTAAAATAGTTAGCCTGTAAATTGAAATGTAAATCTGTGCCCATTGTTACAGGCTTAATTTCAATTATGCTTTAATTACAAGGTTAAGCCTTCTACTTCCATGAAATATCTGCATCTGATGAAAATATTCTGGACGTCATGCCTTAGGCACTTCATACACTCTTACAAGTTTGTGGTAACAGGACTATGCTGAGAATCCCGTGCTCTAAATTCTGCTCCTCCCACCCCACCTCCACCCCTGGTCCGGAGACTCAATTTTTGACCTGTAGCTTGTATTAATAGCAAGGGCCTTTGAATAAATTAGTAGAAAAAGCAGAAACTATCTGAGAATAAGAACACTGGCTCTGATTAATAAATTGTAATTACCAAAAAAAAGAGACATAAAGGCTCTATCGAGGAATAATAAAATGTCAGTCTTTGTACATGAATCAATGATTACCCTTGAATGAGAATTTATTATGACCAATAAGGACATACATTTTCAGAGCTCTTAATGCCACATAGTTAAACCCAGTAAATAAAAATGTCAATTTTTCAAAGATAATTCTAATAAAAGTAACTGTAGATTCATATAATTTGCAGCACTGTCAGAAGTTAGAAAAACTGGTTATTGTAATTCAGTTTATAAAGCTATTATTTATTTTAACTCAGCTTTACTTCAATTTATGTCTACATTTTGAAAATCTTGACTGTTTATGAAATGTGTGAATTAAAACCAGTAAAATCAGTATAGGAGGCTTTAGGATGCTCAAGTAAATTAGATTTTTTATGATTAATAAACCCCAATCTTGCATAAACTACAACATTAATGGTACCATTTTTACACTGTGATAAAGCCAAGGAAAAGGCATATTATAAAACTAGTCTAATATCCAGTGATTCGCATTGCCAGGCAAGGGTATACCTATTCATGGAAAATTGGGCTGACTAGTTTGTTGATGGGAAAAAGTTAACAATTTGCATTTATGAGGAAAGAGATCGGTTCGTGAAGACTTTGCTAATTAACTATTGAAGGTTAAGCTTTGCACAGGACAATTTGTAAGTCTGTAGATCATCAGTTAAACAGGTGCTATGTTTTATTAGTCAGAAGTTTTCAGTTAGGTTGGTGTGAGTTTGCCTGTGGGTCATTCAAAGGTCAAACAAACGTCAGTTTTTCTTGGTTAGAAAAAAGTTTTCAATTAGGTTGGTTGGTGTGGGTCTACACCTGGGTCACTCAGAGGTCTTAATTACTTAGCTTCAGCTGGTGACACGCTGAAACGTCATCACTAGTTGTCAGCTTCCACTGGTTACAAGCAGTTGCATGGGAACGGACAGCCAGTTTGAGATCTGCTCCAATGGGAAAAATTTCCTTCTACGTTGTGAGCATCAAATCGATATAGTACTTCTATCCCACTGAATACGTTTACAAGAGTGCTATGATAGTTTTATTTTAAAATTTTAATTAAAACATGGTAAATTTAAAATTTCAATTTTGTTTTTTAGTAATAATGAACTTTGCATCTAATTAAACAGGATGAACATTTTATTAGATATTAAACATCATATGCATAACAGAGGATATACATTTTTCAAAAATGAAAGGGAATATTTGAGCAAAAATGAAGTACTCTGTGTTAAGATGGATATTGATTTAGCCTTAAATAATTCCCTTGGGTTTGCTTTTGTAATACTTTGTGAATCTTGAATATGCAAGCAGACATGGCGAGATTTATTTTGCTGTCAGTGGTTAAAGTTTTGGAGGCAAGAGCAGTATCTACTCTTGGGCTGAATCAAATCATACAGGGACTGGGACTACAGTCAGGAAATTCCCTCACCCAAATCTCAGTTAAATACATAAACAATAAGAATGTTTGTTTCAAGTAAAGCACCCTTTCCTGGTTTCAGTCAAGGCTATAAAACTGAGTGCTATTTGGTATTTGCCCTTGGGTGCCCAAGAAAAAGAGGCAACAAAGCTCTAGCTGCTCAAAATAAATGTTTAAACTTTATTCTAAAAAGCTCAACTGTATCCCTCAAGGTTCTTGGTATTTATAATTGTGAAGTCAGTTAGCTCCAGCACATCAGACCTCACACCTCTATTTTCCCTGTGGATAGTGATGAATGAAGTAGCCCTTAAAAATCAGAGTCAGTTGAAATTCAGTTAGGGCATCAGTATCATGATATCGAGATTTGGGCCAGCATTTATAAGTGGGTAATTAGGAATCTGGCTCTTCTTGCTGTGCTGAGATCCCAGCAGAAACCTGCCCATGGGATCATGGAGGCTCCAGGGTGTTCTCAGTCAGTTCGTCGCTCAGTTGTATCTGACTCTTTGCAACCCCATGGACCGCAGCACGTCAGGCCTCCCTGTCCATCACCAACTCCCGGAGTTTACTCAAACTCATGTCCATTGAGTGGGTGATGCCATCCAACCATCTCATCCTCTGTCATCCCCTTCTCCTTCTGCCCTCAATCTTTCCCAGCATCAGGGTCTTTTCCAATGAGTCAGCTCTTCACATCAAGTGGCCAAAGTATTGGAGTTTCAGCTTCAGCATCAGTCCTTCCAATGAACACCCAGGACTGATCTTCTTTAGGGCTGA
Source organism: Muntiacus reevesi (assembly GCF_963930625.1). NCBI lineage: Eukaryota > Metazoa > Chordata > Mammalia > Artiodactyla > Cervidae > Muntiacus > Muntiacus reevesi. The sequence goes on along the minus strand of NC_089254.1, from coordinate 95,962,817 downwards.
CTGGTTTGATATCCTTTTAGTCTAGGAGACTCTCAAGAGTCTTCTCCAACACCACAATTCAAAAGCATCAATTCTTTGGCTCTCAGCATTCCTTCTACTCCATCTCTCACATCCATACATGACCACTGGAAAAGCCATAGCTTTGACTAGACGGACCTTTGTTGGCAAAGTGATGTCTCTGCTTTTTAATGTGCTGTCTAGGTTGGTCATAACATTTCTCCAAGGAGTAAGCATCTTTTAATTTCATGGCTGCTGTCACCATCTGCAGTGATTTTGGAATCCCAAAAAATAAAGTCTGCAACTGTTTCCACTGTTTCTCCATCTAATTGCCATGAAGGGATGGGACCGGATGCCAGTATCTTAGTTTTCTGAATGTTGAGCCTTAAGCCAACTTTTTCACTCTCCTCTTTCATTTTTATCAAGAGGCTCTTTAGTTCTTCACTTTCTGCCATAAGGGTGGTGTCATCTGCATGTCTGAGGTTATTGATATTTCTCCTGGCAGTCTTGATTCCAGCTTGTGCTTCATCCAGCCCAGCATTTCACATGATGTACTCTGCATATAAGTTAAATAAGCAGGGTGACAATATACAGCCTTGACGTACTCCTTTTCCTATTTGGAACCAGTCTGTTGGTCCATGTCCAGTTCTAACAGTTGCTTCCTGACCTGCATACAGATTTCTCAAGAGGCAGGTCAGATGATCTGTATTCCCATCTCTTTCATAATTTTCCACAATTTATTGTGACCCACATAGTCAAAGACTTTGGCTTAGTCAATAAAGCAAAAGTAGATGTTTTTCTGGAACTCCCTTGCTTTTTTGATGATCCAGCGGATGTTGGCAATTTGATTTCTGGTTCCTCTGCCTTTTCTAAATCCATCTTGAACATCTGGAAGTTCCCAGTTCACGTATTGCTGAAGCCTGGCTTGGAGAATTTTGAGCATTACTTTCCTAGTGTGTGAGATGAATGCAATTGTGCGGTAGTTTGAGCATTCTTTGGCATTGCCAGGGTGTTCTACTTAGGTCTCTATGTTAGACAGTAACCCTGAAGCCATGGCCACTGTGACTATGCCAGACTAGAGTTTGAAACAGAGAGCAAACTGCCAGTAGGCTCGTTTCCATGGGACCCACCACAACTCTACATAAACACAGTACCCAGCGCCCCAGTTGTGGCTGGCCTGGTGGTTTGTTTCTGCTCTCAGCCAGGCTGTCAGGGCCACACTGGACTGGAGCTGTTTCTCCCTGAAGTCAGAAGGCCAGTAGTAAATAGAGTGTTGGGCTAATTCAATTGAATAGAGCATTGCTAGTCACACATATGATACTGGAGGGCTTTGTTAGCAAGAAGTCAGAAGAGGTTCCAGCAGTAAATGTGCTTCTTCTGTATACTGTGTTATAAAGGACTTTTCAAATGCATTGCCTTATTGGATGCTTGTAGCTACTCAGTGGTGTTGGAGAGGTTTGTATTTTTATGACCACTTCCAGATGGATGAAGGAAGAAGACAGAAGGGTTAAGTAGCCATTGGAGGAGAGTTTAGTGAGAGGGGACATATTTTCAGGTATTTTGGGTTAGGGTTTTAAAATCTGGATAGTGTGAACTTTGTAGTTGGGTCACAGTATGGTAGCAGTGACTTTCTTGTTCAAGTAATCAGAAAATATTCTTGACATGCCTATGCTAAGTTGTAGAGATTTATTAAGAAATATCACAAGACTTCTCCCAGAGAACTTATAATATACATGCACATAAACTATTTCTGTTAGGCAGTAATAACACTCAGGTGCCAGGGACTGTGTGGGTCATGGCTGAGCATTACAGCAGTGAACCTGTGGATGCCAACCTGTCCTAATAATTCTGTCCATGTTTGTTTTACAGAAGTGCATCCTTTCCTGGGGAAATGCTCTGTCACCTCTGTCAATGAAAATATCAGGACTCATTGTTTGTGGGGGTGGGGGGGGATGAGTAGGTTTGGTGACCAGTTTCAGTTATTCACTAGGAGGGCTCACTGGGCTCAGAGTATATTCCCTTCTCCAGGAAATCTTCCCAACCCAGGGATCGAACCCAGGTCTCCCACATTGCGGGTGGATTCTTTACCAGCTGAGCCACAAGGGAGGCCCAAGAATACTGGAATGGGTAGCCTCTCCCTTCTCCAGCCGATCTTCCGGACCCAGGAATCAAAACGGGGTCTCCTGCATTGCAGGCAGATTCTTCAACAACTGAGCTATGTGGGAAATATTGCTCACAGCTGTGATTTATTATAACAAACAGCTACAGAGCAGGGTTAACAGAGGAAAGGAACATGGGATAAGGTCCTGTGGAAACCATGTGTAAAGCACCAGATGTCTTCTGACATTTGCAAAGGACCCACTTAATTTTTCCAACACAGATTGTGACAACTTGTGTGGAATACTGTCTCCTGGGTCTCATCTGATACTTGGTGGTCAGGCTTTTCTTGGGGGTCTGATGACATAATCACCCCCTGCCCAACACAGACCCAGCCTCCAGACTCCCAGAAGGAAAGCAGGTGTTCATACACCAGGGTGTTTGTACAAACAATTCAGGCACAGTGAGCCACCCTCAACTGTTCTGGAAACTGGCAAACCCCTCCTGAAATTCAAGTTCCCTAATGCCAGCCAAGGACCCACACAGCAAGCAGGCTTTTGTGAGGATAGCAGACTCGTGCTTATTTTGTGAATGCCTTTGCACTGAGCGATTCTATAATCGCTTAAGTTGTTGAGAAAGGGATATTGATGGAGAAACTTTCCGGAATCCAGGAAAGTCCAATGTTAAGAAGAGGTCATGTTTCTTGAAGTGAGATTTGAGGTTGGACAAAAAAAAGAAGGATTCAAGGTGGAATTGCACAGCACCGAGGTTTGACCCTGGTCCCAGTCTCCTGTCCACGTGCAGGAGATGGAGAGGAAGGAGAATTGGGATGTGTTTTAGGAAATCAGGAGAGGCCAGAGCACCACAAAGGAGGAAATGCTCATTAGTATATAAAATACTGCAGACAGGGAGGAATTACAGGTACGGGGACTGCAAAAATGCTGCTCAGACTTATTTTAATAATGTGTAAATTGACTTTCTTTAAACTCAAAGTTATCTGTACACATTAAGCAAGACATGCAGCTCATTGCCTTTAAAGCTTTCCTGCCCATCACATCTTTCTGTTTGCTTTTTTAAAACAAAAAGCTTTAAGAGTTTTTGGTCATTAGTCTGCATTAGTTTGTTTGGCTTAGATTTCACAGGCAGATAGAAATGGGTGAGCTTTGGGAAAGCTAAAAAAAATTTCCTTGAGAGTTACTGCTTACTTCTCTCTGGTAATTATTTAGGGACAACAGCGGCCAAAAAGCATCTCTTCTTTCCTTGATGGAAAAGTAATTCTGTTTGTTCATTAAGAGGATTGTGTTTGCCATTCCATTAATCTCATTGCTATTTGCTGGCGAAAAATGGAAATTGAAAGCTGCTTGTTTTGAGTTCTGACATCCCAAGAGGGTGATGAGAGTGTTTGAATTTCCTTCTCCACCCTTGGACGTCTCCCAGACTCTCACTTCTAGGTCACCTGACTGTCTCCTGCTTCATTTCTGTCTTTGTGGCTTCTTGATGGTAAGGTTGTGCAGGACCTCTGAGATGGATAACCACTGTTAGAAAAAAATCATCTGAACCAATAGAGGCTTCTTTTTAACTTAAAAATGCATCAGAACATCATTTACTTGGTGGAGGGGGCAGTGATTTTGGGACTTCCTCGGCAGCCCAGTGGTTAAGACTCTGCCTTCTGATGCAGGGGGCGCAGGTTCAATCCCTGGTCAGGGAACTAAGATCCCACATTCCACACAGTGCGGTCAAAGAAAAAAAAAGTTTTTGTGGTTGACTTTGAGTATTAGTGGTAAAGCAAATACTGGTACATCCTCTTTCACATTTTAGAGAATTTGGTGATAGGAAAGGTGGTAGAAGGTGGAGATATAAGTGCCCACTGTGGCATTTGCTGTCTCAGTTCCCTTAAGCCTGGCCTTACTGACTTCATTGGACTTCAGAAGGGCAGATGCATGCTCGGTTGGAAGTGGTTTTAATTTCTCTGTCTCTTGTTCTAATATTCTAGGGCTTCCAGCAAAAATTCTCCTTCCACAGTAAAGAGATTGTGGCTATCAGCTGTTCCTGGTGCAAGCAGGCGGTAAGTTTGGGGATAAAATAAAACAAAGTAGGCTCCTGTTTTCTCAAAATAGAATTATGTCATTGCTGGAGTTCCTGTTTATAAGTGGAATGTTATCCTCATTTATGTATTATTTCCCTCATAGAATCTGTGGAGGAAGAAAGACACATTAGAACTATAAAACCATAGGATAAATGAGCTGCGAGAAACTAGAAATTAACCCCTTTATTTATATACATTGAAGCCTGGAATCGCAGGTTGGAAAATCCCCTCCTGATTCTATCTCTGAATCTAGCACTGAGGGATTTTCACTCTGAGGTCACTTGCCCCATAGTACACCAGGTTATCGATGATGACTTGTATACGAGGAAGTGGCAACCTTGGGTAATCCCTCTGACAAAGCAATTCAGACATCTTGGTTCTTCTGTTTTTGATGTGGGTGAATTTTTTTCTTAATGGGACAGTGGTAGGACTAGAGTGGGCTTATATTCTTCCTTAGCTTTGGATGTTGTTATAGTTGGCTGTATGCTCATTGAAATATTACTCTTTCTTACATTTGAACATGGATACTCATATGGATTCAATGATAATTTCCCTTTTTACTTTTCCTCTCTTCTCTTTTTTTCAGTTTTTACCAGCTCTGTCCCAACCAGATGGTTCATTTTTTTTTTTTTTTTTTGGTCTTTGAACCTATTTTTTTTTTCCTTTAGCTAGACAATGTAGACTGATTCACAAGTTGCCAAACTGTGGCTTGTAAACCAAATTTGACTGCTGCCTGTTTTTGTAACTAAAGTTTTACTGAAACGCAGCCATTCTCATCCTTTATGTGTTGTCTCTGGCTACTTTTTTGCTCCAGCAGCAGAGTTGAATAATGCAGCAGAAACAATATGACCCCATAAGACTAAAATATTTACTATCCAGTCCTTTTATAGAAACAGTCTAGACCCCTGCTCTAATCTCTCAGTTCACTGGTTATTTTAAATGACTGTATAATTGGTATATATTTTCCCCTCACTGCACAGCTGACCTGGGAATAAAGGGCTGTGCTGTTTAAGCTTAAGGGTTAAGGCTGTGCAGATAAACTTCAGACTTCCAGGTGGCTTAGGGGTAAAGAATCTGCCTGCCAACACAAGAGACGTGGGGTGCATTGGTCAGAAAGATCCCCTGGAGGAGGGCATGGCAACCCACTCCAGTATTCTTGCCTGGAGAATCTCATGGGCAGAGGAGCCTGGTGGGCTACAGTCCATGGCTTCACAATGAGTCAGACATGATTGACTGAAGCAACTTAACATATGCACTACACACATCAGCTTTATCTAGCGAAGCAGAGCCACCAGGTAGGAGTGGAAGATGCATTTACTTGAAACACATGAAATTGGCTTTTTTTGTGGGTGAAAAACTTTTGCATCTTTGCAGTTCCATCAGGTTCAATCTAATAATTTCTCTGGCATAATTTCACTAGCCCCCACATGTCAGGAGGATCGGCTGACACCTTGGTCTGGAAAGTTCAATGTTTGCTGCATCACCCTCTTGGCACATTTTTTGTTCTTGGCATTTCTATCTCCTTTCAGTTAATTGTTTTACGTGTAGTCTTTGTGCTTCTGTTCAAGAACATGTTCACAAATATAAAGGAACATGTTTCCTTTCACTCGAGGAACTGTGCAAATGCCAGTTGTGCAGTTACAACTGGCCATCAAGGCAGTGCCTTTGCTTGAAAAGGAAGCAGATTTAGGCCCTCAGGGTCCCCAACACTGTCTGTGCTTGTTGTTTCCCTGATCTGGTGAGACGACACTTGCCAGGTGGCATCAACCTGGCCGTAGATAGGCTGCATTTGCTGCCACCCCGAAGCTGCCAGGTTGTGGTTAGCTGGTTGATCCCAAGTCATTTAATTTGGAAACTGTTCTGCTAAAGAACGCATGTGCTTTCTTTTCATGAATCTGTAGTCCAATCGAATCACTAAAAAAACAACTTTCATTTGACCCTTGTGGCAGAGTTTTGATCAGTTCTTTGTATCTTTGGGGGCTTCCCTGGTGGCTCCGTTGGTAAAGAATCCACCTGTAATGCAGGAGACCTGGGTTTGACCCCTGGGAAGACCTGGGAAGATCCTCTGGAGGAGGGCATGGCAATCCACTCCAGTATTCTTGGCTGGAAAATTCCCATGGACAAAAACCTGGCGGGCTACAGTCCATGGGGATACAAAGTTGGACACAACTGAGCGACTAATCACAGCACATGTATCGCTGAGTTTCCCAGGGCCTCATGTTGTAGAAGTTGGTTTTTCAAGGACTGAAAATACAAAACCTTTTAAGACAGATTATGGTGGTGGTGTATTTTAACACTGTAGGTATTTCCTTCTAGGATATCTGATGTCAAACAATTAAGTGCCTTCTGTGGGCACTTCCTGTAGCAGCAAATAGAACTGTATTTGGGAGCTGGGTTTCATGTATTCGGGTCCTGACTCTACCCCTTAAAAGTCATGCAGTTTTAGATACACCTCTTAGTCTGTCTAGAGTACTCAGATGTAAATTGTGAGAGTTGCAGTCGGCAGTCTCTGAGATTCCTGCCATGTGAGAAATGCAATGGCTATTCATATGGGGGTTTATTTGAATTATTAAAATTATTTTTTAAATTTATTTTAATTGGAGGATAATTCCTTTGCAATATTGTGTTGCCAACAATCCTACATGCAGGGCAGCAAAGGAGACACAGACATAAAGAACAGAATTTTGGACTCAGTGGGAGAAAGGAGAAGATGGGATGATTTGAGAGAAAATTACTTTTTAAAGAAGGAATTCGAATGACATTTCTCTGGTATATCAAATTGTTTGCAGATCACAAACAGTTTAGGAGAAATTATTTATTATCTTATTAATTAGTATTTCATGCTTAATTGATTTAGTAATTTGCCACTGGATCATGTCAGATCTTGAAGATACTCAGCGGTAAAGATAAAATTGCCTTGATGTGATGTAATTGGGATGGCTGTATTTGCCAGTTTTCGTGAGACAGTCCTAATTTATGTCTGCTGTTCCAACGTAATTATTGTCTCTGCTCCCTTTCATTCTTAAAATTGTTTCAGTTAAGATGATAAATTATGTGGTCACATTAAGTATAATCTAAGTAGCAGCTACTGTTAAATTTTTTTAAAAAAATCACTATGATTAAAATTTTAAAGCCCATAATTGTATAATGGGGATTTGATGTTTATTAGAAAACAAATGCTACCACACATTATTATCACTTTACAGTCACAAAAAAGAAGAAAAAAATTGCTGGAAATGTAATTGGCCTAAGGTTACTCAGTCCATTGGGGTATAGAGTTAAGTCCCTGGAACCTAGATATTGTTATTATCATTAGTCTATATTGACTTCCTTCCTTTCAAAAATCACAAGCCCTTTAGATTTGCCAAGTGTGCTAGGACCATTATTTTTTCAGCAGCCCTAGACAAACCCAGCAGAAGCAGTCTCTTTGTTTCCTCTCTAACAACTCTCTGGAAGAGACAATTTTTTTTTTCCTGGGTCCCTTACACTGGAGGGACTATTGGGAAGGACTGATGTCTGGGGATAGAAAAACAAGAGGCAGATAGTAGGCATGCCACTCTGCTTGTCTTCATTTCCTTCTCACCGTTATCCCAGATCAGCCAAGTCTGTGATGGGTGCACGCCAAGCGAGACAAAATTATGTGCAAAGTTAGCCTTTCTAGAACCCGCCAAGTCTCTAACACTTTTAATGTAAATATCCTATAAAAGGTTATCAAGTTTCAGCTGGTCTGTCCTATAAGCTGAGTTCATGTTATCAGTTTATAAAGTAGAATGCATTTGAAATCTGGTCTCTTAAGTTCCTGGGGCTGGTTGGGAGTGATGAGGAGCATGGGACCTCTGTGTGTGTGCGCACAAGCATGTGCATAAGTATGCACACATGTACTTGTTCCTTCTTGGGGTGGCATTTCCCTCCGTGCAGAATTGTTTACTGGCCTGTTTTCCCTTCAGTTTCACAATAAGGTGACCTGCTTCATGCTGCATCAGATTGAGGAACCCTGCTCCCTGGGGGCGCACGCTGCTGTCATTGTTCCGCCCACCTGGATCATTAAGGTGAAGAAACCTCAGGTAACTGCCGGGACCCTGGTGCTGCTGGGCCAGCTCAGAGAAAAAGGAACTGCTGCTTCCTGCTTTTCTCCCCCCTGACGAGGCTCTGGGTTCTACGATCTCTGCTCACTCCTCCCCACAGGCCCGTGCCTACCTCCCCAGTTCATCCCCTTAGCCCATCCCCTACTGCTGTTGGGCTCTCTCATGGAACCAGCCTCTTCCTAAAGAAATCAGAGTTTCACAGCAGGAGTTCTCACTCCCCATTCAGATGCTAATATGTATTCTCTCTGCCCGGGGGCTCTGCTGAGTTCCTTAAAGCCCCTGGTGAGGGGTGCATGCAGCTGATTCTTACACGACTCTCTTCTCTTGCAGCCTGGGCAACCCCAGGGAGTGACTGTGAGGGCACACGCTGGTGCAGGCTTCAGTGTTGGGTTGCGGTTTCCACCACTTCCAACCCCAACGCAGACTGTGGGTCATGACCTTCCCCAGTACACGAGGCCTGCTTAGCGAGCAACACTCTTTCCTTAAGGCAAAGTAGAATTTATCCTCTTAACAGCTAATCTCATTCTGTATTCAAGCCTCCTTGTACTTTCCGCATTGCAGGCTGATTCTTTAGGTCTGAGCCACCAAGAAGCTCTTATGTACGTGTGTTTCCCCCTAAAATTCAGTACTCTCTCCAATTGTTTCGTAGTAAATATTCAGTTAAATCAACACGTTTTCATCAAAAACCTTTCATCAAAAACCTTGATGGTATCAAGAAGGCTACTAAGCACTGTGATGTGATACATGATCTTTGCTCTGAAGAACCATGTAATTACTTTAAGGAAAGATCAGGGAGAGCTTCATGAAGCAGGTGGGTTTTACTCTGCCTCCTTAAAGATGGATAGGATTTAGATCAGTGGAGAAGAAAGTAACATGCAGGAGAATGGAAATATACTTTGTCCAAAATTATATCCATGGGGCTGTGAGACTACTAAATTGACTGCAGAGGAAGGTTTATGTAGGGGGTGAGTAAAAGGGACGAGCGTAAGATTTTCCAGGCCTGACTCAGAGATTTTTGCTCCATGTAAACTTTATCTTTTTAACAAAGGAATGATTAAGTAAAAGTATATATATATATGTGTGTGTGTGTGTGTGTGTGTGTGTGTGTGTGTGTGTGTGTGTGTGTGTGTATTTTTGAATACAATTGTTTCCTTTCAGGAAACAACTAGCACGAGTATGTAGGATGACCTAGTGGTATGGGATTTTGGACGACTGAAGATAAAACAGGAAAGCCAGAAGACACTGCCACTCTGCAGAGAGACTCTAAGTTTACTTTTGTAAACTTTAAAAGATCTTTGGGTTGTGGAAATTTTCAAACAAGTGAAGAGAAAGAGATGATCATACTGAATTCTATAACCATGAACGTTTCTGCTGCTGCTGTTGTTTCATCTGTCCCTTGCCAGGCCGTATTTTTCTTTTCATAATTAAATTTGTTTTGAGATTCCCATACAGTTGTAAGAAACAACACAGAAGGAACCCATGTATCCATCACAAACTTTCTCCTCATGGTACCATCTTGGAGTATCAGAGTATAACATCATAACCAGGATGTTGACACTGATCAACATCAGTGAAGACACAGAACAATTCCATTACCATAGGTATCCCTATGTTACCTTTTCATTGCCACATTCATGTTTCTTCTGGCCCCACGCCATTTACTCTGTCTTGAAAGTGCAAGTCTTCCTTTTTCCCTTTTGCTAGGGTATTTTAAAGCAAAGTTTAGCATACCATTTAATATATAAATGCTTCCTTTTGTTTCCCAGAAAGATAGTACTTCAGAAAGACAATTCCATACCATTACTTCACCCATCAAAATTAATTAATTTGAAGTCGCATCCTTAAAATATTTTCTGATTGTTTCAAATATATCTTTTTAATACAGTCATTTTTCAAACTAAGATCCAAAGTCTGCCACTTCCTCTTTGTTGACTGATCTCTTAAATCCCTTTTGATCTATAACACTCTCCTCTCTTATTTTTTTTTTGCTGTTTATTTATTGAATAAATACGGTGACCTTACCTATAGCATAGCTCATATTTTAATTTTGACTGATCATGTCCTTATTGTGTTTTTAAATCATTTACATCATCATTTAAAATCATGGCCCATATTTCTTATAAAAATATTTAGATGTAAGAACTCAGATTCAGGTTTAATTTCTTGGCAAAAGGGCTGTTATGGTATCTTTTTCTGTAGTGTTGCTTTTAATGGAACATAATACCAGATTGTTCACTGTTAGTGGTGTTAGGATTCAGGAACTTGATCCATTTGCTATAAATTTGTCCATTACAGGTTGTTGCCTAAATTTTTTATTTCATTGGGTTTTGTTAAAGGGTGGTTTTCCAATTTTTACTCTTCATTTTTTAGCTACAGTTTTTCTATAAAGAGACCTTGACATTATTACCAGCAAATATAATACATAACAGATGCTTTTGTGTTTGCCTTCATTTGTAAATTTTCATAATAACAAGTTGGTATCTTAGCAACTTTTATTAGGTAGCTGATTGGTGGGAATTATTTTTTGGAAAGTAGTTCGTAGTCAGGATGCTAAAGTCCAAAATTTTTTAATAATCCACCTTTTTATTCCCATCTATGATTCAGGACATTGTAATAATAAGAATGAAAGCTAACATTTATTGAATGCTTTACATGTGTTACATATTTTAAGTACTATATATTCAGTAACTCATTGTCACAGTGCTCCTATTAGTCCCACTTTGCAGCTGTGGAAACTGAGGAATAGAAAAGTCAAACAAATTAGCTGGGGCTATACAATTTATTGGTGTGAGATGCATTTGAACCCACAAATAGTGATTCTGAAAGCTCTTAATGATATATCATGCTACTTTACTATGTTGCTAAAACCAGCCTTGATGAATTAGATAACTTTAAAAATTATGGTGGTCCCTTCTCCCCTGGGTCCCAAAATCATCAAGTAATTTAACTAGTTAACTTAAGTTCTGTATGAAAGGTGACGTATAATGAGCCTGAGGGGGCAGAGTGGCAGTAGGGTAGTGGTGAAAAGCTCTGGTTTGCGAACCAGGCAGCCTGGACTCATAACTTTGTTCTGCCACTTAATAACTTGTTTCATCTCAACTTAATCTCTTCTACTTCAGTTTCTCCTCCGTAAAGGGTAAATAATACTCGTACCTATTTCATAGAGCTTTTTTGAGGACTAGTGAGCTAAAACACGTAAAATAACACACACAGAAAAGTACCTGGCTCATTGTAACCACTCAGATTTTACCTCTTGCAATTTTCCTTCTTGGTGACTATTAGGAGCACACGATGTCAGGTGAAGATGACAGCGGGACCGTCATCCAGGGGTCAGGATAGAAGTTACTGATCCCTGAACCTTCTGTGTTACAGTGCAAGCAGGTGTCAGGAGGGTGGAAGAGAGACCCAGTGCAGGGGGTAGAAAGACACAAGAGTAGGGGCCATAGCCTGGTATCCACAGAGTTTCCAAGTACACCTAGAAGTATTACTGTAGCTGTTGTATTTCACACCAGAGTGGGATTGAGTTTTCACTAACCCAATCCCTATCCCAGGGGAGACAGTCAAGACCTGCTCATTTACTAAATAAAAGAAGACAGCGGGAACATCCCCACCTAGAAAATGGAAGGAGGAAGAGGAGAATGTTGCTAGACAGAGAACTATGATAGCATGAAGTTTCATTATTAAAAAACGAAAAGAAAAATAGGGCAGTCATCAATGTTCAGTTCTGTAGACATGAAAAAAATAGTAAGGGTTGAGAGAAGTCCTTGTGTTTGGAACCAGATCATTGATAAGTCAAAGCCGTAATTTGTAGAGTATGGGATGTAGGTGGCAACCTGTTACAAATGGTGTGGAAGCAATAAGATTAGAGAATTTGTTTGGAGACATTGGGTGGGAAATTTTTTTTAAAAAAGGAAAATTTGGAAGGTTGATGGAAAACAGCAGATAAAATGCCTTTTGAGCATTTATAGTTTATGTATCTCTCTGCCTGTACCATATGGTTCTTTGTTTTTCCATTGGGGCTTCCCTGATGGCTCAGCAGGTAAAGAATCTGCCTGCAATACAGGAGCTGCAGGAGACACAGGTTTGAGCCCTGGGTCGGGACGATCCCCTGGAGAAGGAAATGGCAACCCACTCCAGTTGCCTGAAAAATCTCATGGACAGAGGACCCTGGTGGGTTGCAGTCCAAAGGGTTGCAAAGAGGCAGACCCAACTGAGCACAAGCACCTGCCTACCTGTTTTTCTATGACACTGCTTAACAATGATAAAGGAGAAGAGCCTTCACTGAATTAAATAAATGCTTAATTAACCACATTCAAAGATGCTGTTATCTATAGCAGGAGGTCCAAAGATGAATCAGATGTTAATTTGATGTCCACAAAGAGTATACTTCCCAGGGAGGAAAATAGACACAACAGTCTAAATCATTAGTTGGAGTCTTCGTGAATTTGATTCTGGAGAGGAATTCAGCCACAAGTAAATCCTTAATATTGGGTTGGCCAAAAAATTCATTCAAGTTTTTTCCCTAATATCTTATGGAAAAACACAAATAAGTTTTTTGGCTAACCCACTGAAAGAGTAGTTTTCAGATGTCTGGGAAGGGATATCTATTTGACTGGTGTGCATCTCATGGGAAAGATACACATATGGGGGTGAAAGGAAGGGTGAAAGGAGTTGGGTTGCATCAGCCCTGGTCATTGAGATGTGTATACATCTAAGGCACAAAGGGGAAAACGCCACCTAAGATGTGGAGACATGAAGCAGAATTGAGCTGCCTCAGTCATGGAGAGCAGGCTAGGTTCAGTGGAAAATCTTCTCTTTGTGCTTGGTCTTGAAGGATGTGGGCCACATCCCTGGCAAGAGGGATGAGGAAGGGTGATGCGAGCCAATAGGATCTAACTGAGAACAGCAGTGAAGATGGGTCATGAAATAAAGTCGGCTTTATTTGTGATGTTTGTGTCTAAATAAATTGCTCTAAAGAAGAAGAGTAAAGGAAATTTACTGAGGTTTATTATGGTCTGAAAAAGTGGGTTGTAAAGGGGTGGAATTAAACCATATATTTTCATTCTCTGTGGAAAGACGGCGGGTTCTGAGTGGATAATGACTCTGGACCAGCTGTGGAGTTGGTCGCTGTGTGAAAGCTTGCTGGATGATTTGCTGGGCTTCATCACCAAATCACCTGGAGAGACCTGGAAGTGAGAAGCTGATGGAAAGTAGATAACTGAAAGGAGTTAAAATGAAAAAAAAAGAAAAAAAACAAAAAAACAAATTTTAGTGACCAAGCCTCAATCAGTTAATATAAAGTCCAGGTTATATTTGAAGTTAACAAATGTCAGTGTTTGTCCTCTGGACTGAAAATGTTAGAGGATAATGCTTTGGATGAATGAGTTAAAGATATTCAAATACTAGTGCAGGCACTTGGAGCTGATGGAGCAAGACTCATGCGACATGAACTTTTTGTGAGGTCACATTTGTGGGGGGACTTTAGAGGTGTGTGTTTTTAATAAATAACATCATTCTCTACTTAATGCTTTAAAATTTGGCTTTTCTATTTGAAATCATAGGGAAAAATCTATATTAATACATATATATTTGATTCCTTTTAAACTGCTATGGATATTTTATAGTTGATTTAAGCCCATTCCCTCCCAATGAAATTCTATATTATTTCTAATGGTCTGTTTATAAAAACATCACAATCAACTCCTTCCTAGCCTTCTATGGGCTTTCTCTATGCTAGTCCTTATTCCTTATAACTGGATTATCCTAAAAGGCTAGGGATCCCATGGTATGTAATAGCAATGACCAAAAATCTCCCTCAATGCCCAATGCCAAAGACTTCCTTTGGTCAATTCTAGATATCACACTTGCTATGTGAAACAAGTTGCTGTGATTTGGCCAATATGCCTGAGAAGCTGCTGAGACCCTGTCCTTAACTTTTGTAGTAAGTTTTCTTGATTCTTCTGCTTGCCTATCCTCACAACAACCATTGCTGCAGTGCTAAAGCTGGATCAGGGCAGAGTGAGAATATCCTTTCATAGACACAGTCCACGGAGCGCCCTCTTGTTATCCATCAGAGTTTTGCCCAGCGTGTGAATGGAGGAAGATTTCATCTGGGATGATGAAGTGAGATAGCGTCTCTTTAGACGTGTTATTATAATTGATCCTTTGTGATCCTGTCACCTGAGGAAATCCCAAGAGTTAATAAAAGTAGTAAGTTGGGTTTCATTCACAATGGAGTGATTCACCCATAGGGTTTCATAACAGCCCAGGAAGGCGTCATAACTGTGATAAAGATTGTGTTGATAGGATTATTTTTGTATTTTTGTGGCAAGGTAATCCTGTGCCACAATACCTGGGACGAGAAAACAAAAATCCTTTATCTTTTCTTAGGAATTTCACAAAAGAGTGGGCACAGAATGAACAGGGGTGAATGCTGTTGGAATCAGAAGAAGAGAATGTAAAAATCCAGACAAGAGCACTGCGTTTCGCTGTTTGGACAGGTGAACTTGTAGAGCGAACCCTTCGCACCACTGAGTTAGCTGCTTTTGATAACAGCGATGCTTTGTTTTAGAACCCAGGAAAAGTATTAAAGGTTTCTTAGCTGTATATTGTCAACAATTCTAGGCAATAACGTCTTGGTATAATTTTTTCATTCTTGGGAACCATGTTTATTTAACTCTCACAAGACTGACCAGGCAGAGTAAGTGATATTGTGGATTAGCAAGGCTTGAAAACCTGTCTTGGCCAAAACACAGCCTGAATCTGCCTTCACATCCATCTGTTCCTCACTGAATTAAGCTGCCTTCTAAAAGAAGTGGTGTACTGAGACAGAGATACATGTTTACACAAGGAGAGCCTGAAGCCTGGGGAATTTGGAGGTTGAAGTTCCATAATGCTTATCGCTTGCTCTTTGACCACCCGTAGGGAGGTAAGCTTATCAGAGCTCACGTGCAAGCGTCCAGGTACTGTACGTAAACCACTGTGCTTGAGCTTGCCCCCTTCTCGTTCTGTGAGCTGAAGGCCTCAGGTGCGTGTGGCTTGGTGAGGTTTGGAAGCATTTGCATCTGTGTTTAAATCAAAGGCCATTTTTGTCTGTCTGCTCCCTATGAGAGCTGAGTCTCCTGCCTGCTCCTTTTTCAGACATACAGCCTTCTTTTGGTATGTTTTTCTAACCCTCTTCTCAAACCTACTTGATCAGCAGGATCACCTGAGGAACCGTGATTTCTGTGATCAAGCAAGTTGAGGAAACAGTCTCTCAACTTGATTCATGTGACCTATCTCTTAGAGTTTAATTATTGAGTCCTGTCAAGAACGGAGGCCCGTAGTGTGTTGCTATAAGTGCTACCCCGCGTTGCTCTTGGCACTAAATGAATGAAAATGAAAGAAATTAGGCAACAGTCACTTACTTCCTAAGGACCCTTTTTGAAATCAGGGAAGACTCAGTCAATATTGTGAATTATAAAAATACTGATTTATTATTTCCACAATGATGTGAGTGCATACTGTGTGCCAGGCATTTGTGCTGGGGGTATAGAGCCATCAAGAGGCAACTGATAACATTGATCGAAGTGTTTCTCATGCGATGAATACCAGGTTAATTACTTTACATACATTTTTTTTTTTCATTTAAACTCCACAACTGTCCTAAGAGGTAGGTATTATCACCTTCATTTGAAAATTAAGAAACCGTTATTTCAAAAGCTTGACTTGGCCAAGGTTATGGAGCTAGTAACAGGGAGGTTCAGAATTCAGTCTGTCGAATCCCACACCTCACGCTTCTTACCCCAGTGATTGGCTTTACTATACGCAGTACATACGGCTCCTTATTCTACCTTTTGTACTTCAGACAGAGGTTCTCAATTCCGGCTACACTAGAATTCCCCAGGAGCTTTTATTATTTTATTTTATTCTATTCCATCCTGTCATAATCTATTCTATTCTGGGGAGCTTTTAAAAAGTATCTTTGCCTGGGCTTCACCCTAAACAAATTAAATAAGAATATTTGCTGGGTCCCAGGTACCAACACGCAAAGCATCATGAATTGCCATGAGTAATAGATACTGCTTCTGCCAGTCTAATAGTTTTCAGCACTCTACTTGGATTATTCGACTGATTAAGCATTTGAAAGTTCCGAGTAATTGTTCTTCCCTTTTAATAAAATTGGAGGTAGTCAAAATATAGCAAATACTCAAAGAATACAGATGTTTCCCAAAGAGGGACATGATAATAGATCCATTTAAAGAGGAATTTGGAAACTTGGAGATCTGTTTGCAGGAGAAGTATAGTCTAGAGTGAGTGATGAGAGATCACCTGGCATCACGAACACCCATGAACTTCTGGATTTCTTTTCTGGTGAGATTCAGAGAACCTGAAGACTCTTTTAATCTGATGAGGGAAGAAAACCTTGGGACAAATGGTGGTTCAAGAAAGTTTCCTTCATCCTTGGTGAGCACAGGCCACAAATCAACTTTTTTTTTTCCCTTGGTCCAAATGCAAGTAAAATAAAAACTAAATAGTTTCAGTCTTACTAACTTAGATGTGTTAATATATGTGCTCTAGACTAAAAGGTTTATTTTGAATGCTCTAAGAAAAAATACAGTGTTGAAAAATAGATAGCTAAGTTTCTTCAAGCTGTTTGAAAACATTTAATTGCTCAAACAATGCATATGTCTATACTTATATAAACTTTTAAGTTGAAAATTTTGTATTTCAGCCTTTCAACACTTTGTAAAACATCTATGTCATGCTAGTAATAGCTTGCTTTTATGAAAATGGCCATCTAATTAATTATTGACTCTCCACTAATTAAATCTGATTTTGCCTTGCCTTCAGCCAGGGAGCTGTGACTGTTCCCAGAAAGAGGTTCTTCTCAAAAGCATCTGTATCAAATATTAAGAATAAATAGCTGAAATAATCAGAGTTGTGGTCCATACGTTCCCTAGAAAGAGAAAGACAGGGAAAGTAAATTTGGGGTCCCTGCGTTTCAAGTTGGATACGCTTCTGTGAGAGGAAAAAGATCAAGGTTGCCAAGGGAGGGAGGACTTCTTTAAACCAATGGGTCCTTAGCCAGAAAAAGGAAGAGCAGTGACTGCCACTCTACTATCATAAGTAACTTGACTCTTTGCATTTTTAAAACCAAGCCATGAATGCTGATAGAAGACTTGGATCATAACATTTCAGTGGGGTTGAGTCATTTTATATGAACAGATCATCTCCTATAAAAAGTAAACAGAGGGGGAAAAAAGAAAAAAAGCAAAAAGAAAAACGTGAAAAATGGCCTCCTTTTTTACATTTCCACATAGGTGATCTCCATACCAGGAGATGAACTTCTTGAACTTGGTTGGGCGGGAGACGGACCTGGTTGGGCGGGAGACTGGAGCCCCTCAGAGAATTTGGGATTCTTCCATTTTTACTGGGAGGGTTGGCAGGTATAACATGTGTTGTTATGTGAGTCCATGAGAGCCTCCAGGGTTCTAACTCCCTGCCTCTCCGTGGGGTGGGGAGTCAGTCGCTCGCTCTGAAGCACGCGACTGGGTTCTGTGTGTGGCTTCCCCATGAGCAGTGGCTTGGGAGTGTCATAGCATGAGAAGCATGCCCTGCCGATCAGCATGTGCCGCCGTCACCGCCTCCATGGTCCTGCATGGGCGTGCTCGCGGGCCGTCGGCCTCCCGGCTCAGGGGCCCCCTCTTTCCCTACAGAACTCCCTGAAGGCGTCCAATCGGAAGAAGAAGAGAACAAGCTTTAAAAGAAAAGCCAGCAAAAGAGGAACTGAAGTAAGTGCTTGAGGGTGATGGTCCAAGGAAATCTACCTTCCTCTCCACCATCTCCTCCAATCTGACTCGACCTGATCTGAGCTCCTTTTTCTGATGTATCTCCCACCACTCTCCTTCACCATACCCTAACCACACTGGGATTCTGCCTATTCCTTTAAAATATATGCATAAAACCTCTTGCCACTTGAGAGTCAGAGCGCTTGCTCTTGTCTGTGGAAGTATTATCCCAAAGATGATAAAGATGAAGATGAGAGCTAGAATGTATCTAGAGCACTTCGAGCCTATAGAATAAAACAGATCATGGCTAAATTCTTGGGGGCAAGTTATAGCTTGAGATACTTTCTCATGTTGAGTGAGCCCTGTGAAACAAGATACAGTGTACTTTGGGGGATATTTTGATTTTGGGGGTGGGGTGGGGGATGTCACTGGTTCTGGAAACATCTCACTTTCATTGCTTTCGGGCTGCTTTTCAAGTCGTGGATGTATGTCTCAGTACTGCTGCTTGCTTTCTTTAGCAGGAAAACAAAGGTCGTCCTTTTGTGATAAAACCTATCTCTTCTCCGCTCATGAAACCTTTGCTTGTGTTCGTGAACCCCAAGAGTGGAGGCAACCAGGTAAGTCGGTTTTCATGAGTTTCACTTGGAAGTTTCAAGGCTTTCTTGAAAACACGTTTCCTGACACCAAGTGAAATAGCACTGTGGGACTCCTAGCATTGGAAGACAGCCAGTTTCTGCTGTAAGGCACAGCTTTACACTTGACAGGGCCAGGCGAAACCTCGAGGTTCTAGGATTTATCCCTCTGCTTCCACGTCAAGCTTCACTAAAGGTGTCAAAAACCTAACTGCTAACATTTTACTTACAGATTTTCAAGAAAGCTCATGCCACAAACTCTTAGTGTTTCAGCTTTCTCAACTCCTATAGTTAGGAAGCCCTTCATGAGCTTGTGTGTGTGTGTAGTTGCTCAGTCGTGTCCAACTCTTTGTAACCCCATGGACTATAGCCCACCAGGCCCCTCCGTCCATGGAATTCTCCATGCAAGAATACTGGAGTGGGTTGTTGTTCCCTTCTCCAGGGGATCTTCTCAACCCAGGAATCGAACCCGGGTCTCCTGCATTGCAGGCAGATTCTTTACCGTCTGAGCCACCACCTGTATTTCTTTCTACTGTAATTGAGACTCAACTACTTTTCCCCCTGTCTTCAGAGGGAAGAGAGAATGATGATTTATTACCCATGATAATCATGAACAATAGACACCGCCAAGGCTACCAAAAATATATCACCTTTCACAGGTTTCATTTTGTCTTTGCCCAAGTTCTATAGAATGATTAATATCAACCTCATTTGAGGATAACGAATAGCCTTAGAAAAGTAAAATTTAATAACATATCTAATGTACACAGCTCTTTAAAGGATAGAAATTGTTCTAGAATCCAGGTCTTTGTCTCATCATCTAGTTCTCGTCCTACTCTCTGAGGCTTCTTATCAATACTCCTCTGCGGGTTCTGATTTTGCTCTGACTTTCACGTGAGTTTGGATGATATTTCCTGTGTCCATTAAGTGCACATTTTACATTTTGAGACAAGATTCCCTGAAGTGTCATATTAAGCAACTTAAAGATTTAAAACTGTTTGAATCACCTCATATAAGTAGGGAAATCATAGAATTAAGATTGACCCAAGATAATGCTTGTTCTTATTAGTAAAGTTAATGGGTATTTTCCAGATCACATTAATGATAGTAAAGCTTCTCTAATGGGAGCTTCTAATTTAAAGAAATATTCTCCCCCCTTTCCTTTATCCAAAATTATTTTTATTAATTTTTGTTTATGTATTTATTTAATTTTTGGCTGTGCTGGGTCTTCATTGCTGCACGCTGGCTTTCTCTAGTTGCAGCGCGTGGGGGCTACTCTCTAGTTGCTTCAGGTTTCTCATTGCAGTGGGTTCTCTTGTACAGCCTGGGCTCTAGGGAGCAGGCTCAGTAGTTGTGGCAGGTGTTAGTTGCCCCGTGGCATGTGGGATCCTCCCGGATCAGGGATCAAACCAGTGTCCCCAGCATTTCAAGGTGGATTCTTAACATTGGACCACCAGGGAAACCTCCAAATTCTTTTTCTTTCTTTTAAGACTTTTTAAACAATTTTTTTGATGTGAACCACTTTTAAAGTCTTTATTGAATTCATTGGGGCTTCCCATGTGGTGCAGTGGTAAAGAATCCCACCTGCCAATGCAGGAAACACAGGAGACTCGGGTTTGATCCCTGGGTTGGATAGATCCCCTGGAGTTGGAAATGGCAACCTGCTCCAGGATTTTTGCCTGGAAGATTCCATGGACAGAGGAGCCTGGTGGGCTACAGTTCATGAGGTTGCAAAGAGTTAGACAAGACTGACTGACCGAGCATATTGAATTTGTTACGATATCGCTTCTGTTGTTTATGTTCTGTTTTGTTTGGCCATGAGGCATGTGATATCTTAGCTCCCTGACCAGGACTCCAACTCGTGCCCCCTGCATTGGAAGGCAATGTCTTAACCGCTGGACTGCCAGGGAAGTCCCCCCAAAATTCTTAATAATTATTCTTCTGTTAAAAGTCTGTATTAACATTGTAGAGAATAGAGAAAAGAAATGTTATTAAGTAGAGATTTTTAACATCCTGCTTTTTTGATTTACTGAATGATGATCTTCATGTTGTAATGATGGTGATCCTAAAACTACCTCTTGAGAAATTTCTTGGGAGTGAAGTTCAGTTTGCTCTGAATCTTAACTCCCTCTCTAGGTATTGTCTTTCCATAGCCTAACTAGGGTTGAGGATGTGGTTGTGGACCATGGAACAGAGTGGAGTTAATTAATGTAAATGACTCCATGATTTTGGCCACCTAAGCTCCACATGCTAATTAATGTCAGGTACATTTTATCATGAGAGTCTATGTAAAATGCATTAATTGAATTCTTATAAGCTTTTCCTTTAAGGCATTTAGAAAATTGTAGATGATCTCTGCTTTTGAGGAGGGGGCAGTCCAGTTAAGACACAGCCTGTTCCTGTTTCAAACTCTGTATAAATTATGAAAGACAGGGACTTCAGAGATGATCTAAGATTGTTTCTTCTTTCACTAAATAGAAAACAGCTCAAGGAAGCAGAAGTGAATTTTCTAAGGATATTGTGTTTGTTAATGACACAAAAGGGGCGAATGGGAAAAAGAATCTGAGCAAGGAGATGTGAACATTAAGGAGATGTGAATTCTAAGTTGAGTGGACCAGACCACAGGTGCTGTGAAATTTCAGAGGCAAGCTGCCGCTTGGGAGCGATGAGGAAATGGTGTCAGGGAAGTGGCTGAAGCAGAAGATGGACACCGCTTAGTTTTGCAGAGGAAACTAGGGTCGTGCCCTCTTCTTCCTCTTACATCACATTCCTGTTCACCCTTTACTGCTCAGTAGCACCTTTCTGAACAACTGCTCAGAACTAATTGGCGGACTCCTGAAGTCCATGGCGCACACGTGGACTATGTAAATGGCAGCATTAAGTCCTGTACTGTGTATACCATGTGAGTCTACCGAAGAGATACAGGCTTCGTTAATGCCGGGGCTGCACCGCTGAACCTATGATTTCTAGTACATGGTGCATGGGAATGAACTATAATTGTTCAACCAGCAGTATGTGTAGAAGGTGGGATGTTGTGATGAAAGTGATTCATTTTGAGCACAGTATAATGGGTAGAGCATGCAAATTAAGTTATTAGAAATGTGATTAAAGATTAGAAAGAACTTGTGGAGCAGTGTCTTAAAACCTGGCTGAGGATTTTGGATTTATATAATAAAAATTTATTTTTTGCTATTTAAAGATTTTTTTTTAGTTTTGAAAAATATTTTTTAAATAAAGGAGTAATATGATGGCAGATTAATTAGACACATTGAGAATACTTATAAGACAGGAGGCTATTCATTAGCATAAATTAAATAGAGGACCTTGTTGTTTATCCATTCTATATAAAATAATTTGCATTTACTAATCCCAAACTTCCAATCTTTCCTTCAATAACAAGGTCCTACTGTATAGCACAAGGAACTATATTCAACATCCAGTGATGAAGCATAATGGAAAATAATATGAAAAATAATATATATATATAATATATGTATATCTGAGTTACTGTGCTGTATAGCAGAAACTAACATTGTAAATCAAATGTGCTTCAATAAAATTTTTTAAAAATTGGATAGAGAGCTTAATGGTTGGACCAATGAATGGATGGGTAGACCTATGGACTAAAGGATGGATGTGTGGATGAATGAATGGGCCTACGGATGAATGGAAGTAAGGTATCAAGATTTTCCAGCTGATTATCTGGAAAGTGGCTTTGTTATCAATGGATTTTCAGGAAAAGGAAGAATTATTATGGGAAAGATGCTGAAATGTGTTTGAAGAATTTGAGATCACAGTGAGGTATTCAGGTTTTAAAACTGGCCTGTTATTAGAAGCAAAAAGCTTCATGACTACTGTCACTTGGAGGCACTTTGGCTTATGAATGCATTGCCCTAATGATGTCACCTCCAGAGTACCTAGGATTCTCGGAAATGTGACTAAGCAAATCAAAATGAATAATACATAACTTTAAACTTCTGTATATTTCCTCTGTAAAGTAGAATTCTTTTTTTAAAAAATATTTATTTATTTGGCTCTGCCGGATCCCAGATGTGGCACAGGGGTTCCCATTCTTCACTGCGGCGTGCGGGGTCTTTTGTTGGAGCGTGCAGGATCTTTTCTTTTAGGATCCTTTTTTAGATCCTTTTTTGCAGCATGTGGGATCTAGTTCCCTGATCAGGGATGCAACCCAAGCCCTCCCCCCACCTCCCTGCAGTGGGAGCTTGGAGTCCCAGCCACAGGACCACCAGGAAAGTGCCTCGAATTCTTTACTAAGCATAATACATACAAAGAACCTTGTTTCTAAGCACAACATGGAATGTTGAGAAAGCTGAAGAGAAATCCAAACACTCATCCATAATTAGAATCTTTCAAACTGACCTCCATATGTTTACAGTTCATATATTTGTGGTTCCTTCTTCGGTGTTAGGATGGTACACCTCTAACCACCCCCACCCCCAGCTGTGTTGAGCGGGGCAGAGTCACGGTCAGGGGTGACCTAACTCCTCTTTCCGGTCTAGCTGTGGCCATACCGCGCCCTTCACGCTGCACATGAGTCAGCTGTAGGATGGGGGCAGTCAGACAATGAAGTAAACCATCCCACTTGGCAAAACAGAATCAGAGGAATGGAGCTTCTTATTCCTCAGCTCCCTTGACTCTCTGACCCAAATGAGCCACAGTTGAGACCAAGAGGCAGAGAAGAGCAGACGGGGGCAGTGAAGACGAAGCAGGTTACCCCCAGGAAGGAGGAAGGGGGAAGGATGTGCATATGCTTTCTTACCCGGAGTTTCTCCTTCTGGAACGTTCTGTGCTCAAACCTTACGTGATGTGGTGTTCTCCTTCGAGAAGGAGGCCATTCACGTTTATTTACCTTAGAGACGAGTTGAGATTAGTTTAGAGACTAGTTGAGATTAGTAACATGACCTCTGTGTGTTTTGACATCCTCAGACAACCTTTGAAATGCCATTCATCAGAATCTTTATCTGGAAATTTTCAGTTTTGGGAAAATTCAGGAAATTTCATCCTGACGTTAGGGTTCAGTCCAAGGAATTTCTATCTGGACTCTCCCCTCTTACAGTCCAGTAGCTTTCAAATTTCTGTGTAAATCAAACTCATGGAAACACTTGTTAGACTTGTTCTACCCTATAAAATCTGGCGCCGTGTGTCTGGGGTAAGGCCTAGGAATGCCACTGATGAGCATCTCAGATAATTCTGACATCAGTGTTTTGTGGAAATCATTTAGGGACACGTCATCAGAGTCATATCAGGGTTTCTGAGATTACCTGGGCCTTGTGTGAGGAGCACAGTGGGTGAGAATTTATTGGAGATGAAAGTTTATTTTTTTGTTTGAAAAATAGCATCTCAGCTTGTCCTTACTGTCTTCAGGGAGGCTCATCTCTTAGCCCAGAGATGTGGTTCTCAGCTCCCACTGCCTCTAAAGACCCCAGCAGCCTTTAAAGACAGTGATGTCTGTTCTACCCCATGCTAAGACCTGTGAGGACAGGGCGCCTTAACTGGGCTAAGCTCCTAGATGATTTTCTTGTCTAGCAAGTGTTAAGAATCGTGGCCTTTTTTCCTCTCAAGCTTCAGTGTGCATGGATCAACTGGGGATCATGTTAAAATGCAGATTCTGATTCAGTGAGTCAGGGTGCCTCTGAAATCCTGCTTTTCTGACAAGCTTCCTGGTCCTCAGCCACCATTGCTGCGGCTCGGAGACCACACTGATTCGCCGGAGTTTACAGCAATTGGTAGAGAAATGGGACTTCCCAGGTGGCACTAGTGGTAAAGAATCCTCCTGCCAATGCAGGAGATGCAAGAAGCAAGACACGTGAGTGCGATCCCTGGGCCAGGCAGATCCCCTGGACTCTATTTTTTGATTGTTAAATCAGGGCTTTTGCCTTTTAAGAACTGATTTGTCTTGCTCATCTGTGTCTAGATATAAAGTACTCCCCCCACCCCTTTCTGTTCTTGAAGGTTAGGCTTCAGACTTACACACACATACACACAGAAAACCTTCTATCTATTCTTCAAATAACTAGACTATATCGCCATCTGCTGGCAATTAAAATGCCTATAGCTCTTTTTTTTTTCTTCAGTATTTTTTCAGAAAATTTCCAACACTTGGCAGGAAGATACTGAGCTGAACATGGGGGCGGTTTTTATATCCTATTTTTTAAACAATGACTTCTTTCAAACAGATATGTTTGTGTGTTAGTCACTTGGTCTTGTCCGACTCTTTGCAACCCCATGACTGCAGCCCACCAGGCTCCTCTGTCCATGGAATTCTCCAGGCAGTAATACTGGAGTTGATTGCCATTCCGTTTTCCAGGGGGTCTTCCAGACCCAGGGGTCAAACCTGGGGCTCCCGCATTGCCGGCAGATCCTTTACCGTCTGAGCCACCAGAGAAGCCTCCTTTAAACAGATGCTTCACAGTAATTGCCTCTTTTTCTAACCCTTCAGGTAGACACATACTGGGTGTTCTGCAGAGCTTTGGAGGTCGGTGGTATGGCTGTTACTGGTGGGATGTGAGCTATGTGAGGGAACATTCACTAGAGTCAGGGGCTGTGATGTCAACTTTAGTGTGTCCTCCTGCAGAAAAGAAGAAAGATAAACTTTACTTCTGCGTGATCCCCTCCTCAGTGTGGAAACCTAAGGGCTTGAGAAAGAGCCCCCACCGCTTACACGTATCTCTGCTTTAACTTCAACACTTAAATGTTTTTTTGGATGCCCCTGGCTCATTAGCATGTTTGTACCTGAGTCTTATGGACCTTTCTGATGTCTCTCAGTGTTTCCTGCTTTCACACTGGGTCTCCTTCACTCTCCATCACAAATTTCATCTTCAGTGACATAGATTATACATTCCTGGTTAGGCGAATGTCTTTCTTTTAATTGAGCTGTAGCTGATTTATAATATTCCATTAGTTTCAGGTGTCCAACATAGTGATTCAGTGTTCTTGTAGGTTAGGCTTCATTTCAAGTTTTCCTAGAATATAGGCTTTATTTCCTGTAAGCAGGTGATCTATCTGCTAGTTATTCTAGCCAGGCAGTCCTCAGAGTCCAAGGTCCAGACTTTGGGTGCTTACACTGTTCGGTGTGAAATCCCAGGGTTCAGGTGTGGTGTGAGTTGGACCCCTGGATGGGAATTCCCAGGGAGCTTATCAGCAGGTTGTAGGAGGAAAGGATGTTCAGTCTGTGGACAGGCTCACACCGACCGAGTTCGCACCCCTATCCGTGGACAGGCATTCCCACACCGGGGGCACCTCTCCTGAGTCAGGCCAGGGAAAATCAACCCAGATAGGAGGAAAGAGGAGACAAGAAGAAGTAACTTCAAATCTCAATCCCCAAACTACTTCTAAATACTGAACAAACCACATCAATGAAGATGTTGTTCTCTGTCAGGAAGCATGTAACAAGAGGCTTCCTGCGTGCTGTTTTGGATCTGTCAGGAACCCTCTGGCCCTTATTAATTCCTGAAGATTCAGGAGTTAAGAGGAGAGGCACGCCTTTCCTGGGGCTGAGGAATCCAGGCATTTCTTATTACGGTGATAAGTACCTTCTTCCTTTTTATGAACCATACGGTAAAAGGTGATTGTTTGCAACTCTCTTTGATAGGGATTGCGTTATGTTTTGTAAATCTGGAATTTTAATCTTTATCTTTGCCGAGAATAACTACCTTATATATGCACACACCATGTTGATTAAAACACCTTTGCTCCATCAGAGCTTGGGTCCCCATGTCTTTCTTTCTTTCTATTCTTTCTGTGTTTCTCTCTTTCTCTCTATTTCTGGCTAATTCCTTGGAGCACGGAGGCCCACTGAGCTCACTTTCTTGCCCGGGCTTCTAAGACCCTGTCGAGAAGGCACACTGCGCCTTCACCCACTCGAGAGGGCGCCTGGTGCCCACGTGCAGCAGCGCGAGCCCTAAGAACAGGGCTCTATTGGCTTTCCGCGTAAATCAGGGGATATCAGCCTCTTTCTCTCTCTCGCTTTCTTATCGTCGACTCCAGACCACCAGGTTCCGGTCCATTAAAGGACCAACAGTTCTCTACTGTGCTCAACCTAAGCATAAATCAAAAACCATTATTTTTATTTTTTTAATTGAGGTAGAGTTGATTTACATTGTCGTGTTTCTGGTGTACAGAGAAGTGATTCAGTACGTGTGTTTTCTTTATCATTAGGCTTATTAGAGGATACTGAGTGATACTTCCCCGTGCTTTGCAGCAGGATCTTGTTGTTTATCTGTTTTATATAATAGTTTGTATCTGCGAATCCCAAACTCCTAATGTGTCCCCTGCCCCCTTTCCCCTTTAGTAACCGTACATTTGTTTTCTATGTCTGTGAGTTTCAGTTTTGTAAAGAAGTTTGTGTTACAGTTTTAGATTCCACATCTAAGTGTTATCACATGATATTTGTCTTTGACTTACTTCACTTAATATGATAATCTCTTGTTCCATCCCTGTTGCTGCAAATGACCTTATTTATGGATGAGTAATATTCTGTGTATATATATACACATACATATATACACACATTTATATATATACATGCATTTATTCAGAAAACTAAGATCATGGCATCTGGTCTCATCACTTCGGTGGCAGATAGATGGGGAAACAGTGGAAACAGTGGTTGACTTTATTTTTTTGAGCTCCAAAATCACTGCAGATGGTGATTGCAGCCATGAAACTAAAAGATGCCTACTCCTTGGAAGGAAAGTTATGACCAACCTAGACAGCATATTAAAAAGCAGACCTTGTCAATAAAGGTCTGTCTAGTCAAGGCTATGGTTTTTCCAGTGGTCATGTATGGATGTGAGAGTTGGACTATAAACAAAGCTGAACACCTAAGAATTGATGCTTTTGGACTGTGGTGTTGGAGAAGACTCCTGAGAGTCCCTTGGACTGCAAGGAGATCCAACCAGTTCATCCTAAAGGAGATCAGTCCTGGGTGTTCATTGGACGGACCAATGTTGAAGCTGAAACTCCAGAACTTTGGCCACCTGATGTGAAGAGCTGACTCATTTAAAAAAAAAAAAAAAAAACCCTGATGCTGGGAAAGATTGAAGGCAGGAAGAGAAGGGGACAGCAGAGGATGAGATGTTTAGATGGCATCACCGACTCAATGGACATGAGTTTGGGTAAACTCCTGGAGTTGGTGATGGACAGGGAGGCCTGGCGTGCTGTGCTTCATGGGGTCACAGGGAGTTGGACACGACTGAGCGACTGAACTGAACTGATATATATAAAACAGCTTCCTTATTCATTTATCTGTGATGGAACTTAGGTTGTCTCTATGTCTTGGCTATTGTAAATAGTATTGCTATGAACATTGGTGTGCATATATATTTTCAAATTAAACCTTTCTCTGGATATGTGCCCAGGAGTAGGACTGCTATATCATATGGTAGCTCTATTTTTAGTTGTCTGAGGAGCCTCTATACTATTGTTCATAGTAGCTGCACTGATATACATTCTCACCAACAGTGTAGGAGGGTTCCCTTTCCTCTACACGCTCTCCAGCATTTATTGTTTGTAGACTTTTTGATAACCTACTCCAGTACTCTTGCCTGGGAAATCCCATGGATGGAGGGGCCTGGTAGGCTACAGTCCATGGGGGCGCGAAGAGTCAGGTATGACTGAACGACTTCACTTTCACTTTTCACTTTCATGCACTGGAGAAGGAAATGGCAACCCACTCCAGTATTCTTGCCTGGAGAGTCCCAGGGATGGGAGCCTGGTGGGCTGCTGTCTATGGGGTCACACAGAGTCAGACACGACTGATGTGACTTAGCAGCAGCAGCAGCAGACTTTTTGATGATAGCCTTTCTGATCATTGAGGTGATAACCTCATTCTAGTTTTGATTTGCACTTCTCTAATAATTAGTGATGTTGCATGTCTTTTGTGTGCCATTTCCAAAGGCCCTACCTTCATGTTGAGGGTGAATTTTAGAGAACAGACATCAGTGTATAGCACAAACCAAGCCATCTAGCCCCTTTGATAGGTCTAGGGCCTGGATGTCTAGCTCCTTAGTCTGTAGTTAGACTGATGTATCAATATGTAAGTCCTATCCTCCTGATTCAAGCACTTTAGGGACTCTCATTTCCTGCAAAACAAAGCCCAAGCTCCATAGCCTATATCAGCGGTCCCCAACCTCGATGGCACCAGAGACTGGTTTCATGGAAGACAATTTTTCCATGGACTGTGGGGCAATGGGATTGGAGATGGTTTCAGGATGATTCAAGTACATTTATTGTGCACTTTATTTCAATTATTATTACTCTGTGATATATAATGAAATATTTATGTAACTCACCATAAGACATAATCAGTGGGAGCCTGAGCTTATTTTCCTTCAACTAGATAGTTGAGCTAAGGCAGTAATATGAGTGATGGGAAGCAGCTATAAAAATACAGATGAAGCTTCCCTTGCTCACCTGCTACTCATCTCCTGCTTTGCTGCCTGCTTCCTGACAGGCTGTGGACAGGTGGTCCATGGCATGGGAGTTGGGGACCCCTGGTCTATATGAATTAATCTGCAACTCACTTGTGCAGTTTCATCTCCCACCACCGGGCCTCATGGTCCAAAGACTGAAAGGAATATAGTTTTTCCATGATACATCTTGCTGCTTCACATGGGTTGTGCCTAAAACATTTTTGTCTACTTCATCTAAAAACAAATGGTTAACTCGACTCATCTTTCAAGACTTTGTCTTGAAAGCCTTTGTCCAGTCCCCACGGTTGGGCTTTGAGTATCTCCACTGGCCACTCATACATTTCAGTTGGCATCTTCAACATAGCATTGACCACCTTTAGTGAGTGAATTTATTTTGTGCTGAGCTCCTGGGTGTGCACATGGGTATAGATTAGGAGCCTAATGCAGATTTATTGCATAAATCAGGTATTCCCTTGGGATTGTTTGGGCTGAGAGATTTCTTCACCTCTTCCTCTTGCTGTTAGATTTTCCTCAGATGTTTCTTATGGACAGTTCTTTTTATGATCTAGAAAATATTTCTGTG
The DNA here is from genome assembly GCF_963930625.1 of Muntiacus reevesi. Taxonomy (NCBI): domain Eukaryota; kingdom Metazoa; phylum Chordata; class Mammalia; order Artiodactyla; family Cervidae; genus Muntiacus; species Muntiacus reevesi. The sequence continues at coordinate 95,933,134 of NC_089254.1, read as the reverse complement.
ATGTAAACCAAGGCTTGCTTAGTAGCATAGACCATTTAGGCTTACATGAGAATTTCAGTCCTTGATGTGCTGCTGTTTGAACTGACCCATTCTTAGTTGATTCTTTTTACCCCCAAATTACTATATTCTATGAATAATTCAGAGAACTTCCTTTTGAGAACAAGATCTTCTCTGTCTTGTCCATCTCCTGATTCCCTTACGTAAAACTATACCTGGCCTTTAGTAGTTGAATGGATGAATACTGTTTGTTTCTATCTAGAAAAGTGTATCTATTTTCTTGAAAGTTGTTTAATGATACCCTACTCTGTTCCTGACACCTAGAGCTGAAGAGAACAATGTTTTAACATTCCATAGGAATGTCCAATCTCACAATATCTTAAAAAATTCTGTGGTCAATGAGGTATTACATCTACAACCTTATGTGTGAGAAAACTCTTCAGAGTGTATTAGAATTGCTGTATAAGCCTTTATTTAGAGAAAGCTAAAAAAAAAAACCTCTTGCCCAGAAATTCAGCTTTTGCAAGGCATGTAGCATGTGATGACCATGAGAGTATTCAGAACTTGCTAGTGAATTCTGTGGAGAAGGCAATGGCACCCCACTCCAGTGTTCTTGCCTGGAGAATCCCAGGGACGGTGGAGCCTGGTGGGCTGCCGTCTATGGGGTCGCACAGAGTCGGATACGACTGAAGCAACTTAGCAGCAGCAGCAGCAGTGAATTCTGTAAATGATGGGGTAGACTTAATCTTGTCTGTGAGAAAGAAAGAAAGCACCCTTTTCCTGGTGAGTTAGTACTTGTCCACCCATTCAATTCTATTGAGTAAATTGTATCTATTAAAGTCCTAAAGTAGACAGCATGTGTGCTAGGCGTCTTTTCTTTGCCCACCAAGATTGACTTGATACAGTGCAATGCATTATTCAGACACTGACCATTTTTGCTAACAGATATATTTCAGAAAGGTTACTTTTAAAATAAGAAACTGTATTATGCCTAAAGGTAAACACTTAAAGGGCAGCCTTGAGTGTTTATGCAAGTCACCCCTGCTCAGTTTGAGAGAGCCTCATTCCACTAGGCTGCAGTGTAAGTGGCGCCTCGTAGAAGCATGGGGTGCAAAATTTACCGGCCTTAAAAAATAATCCTTCTTCAAAAGGATTACTGTAGACAGTTAGGTGTCCTACCTAACACAGAATGAGCAAAAACCAAAACAGTGTGGACACCCAGACCTTTTAGAGAAATTTGAAGATTGAAAAAAACCTCCTCAATGCTTCTTGTTTGTATTTTTTGAAAGGTGTTAATTACCTAGTATTATATGTGTAAGAGAAGCTGAAATTGAAATGCACACTCTACCAGAGCCAAAGGTGACAAGAAGTGAGTAATTAACATTGATAATACACATTGCCCTAGGAATCTAAAAGTGAAAAATTAATTTTCTAGCAAGTCAGTTGGAAGTTTTTAATAAGCCAGTTGGTCGTTAAAATGACTCTGGTGTTACCTATGAAACATAAAAGATTACCTGAAATAATCCCAACTGACTTGATACCAAGGTCTGGTATAGAAAGAAGAGAGCAGTCTAGTATTTAGTTACTGTTACGTATCTAAGCCTATGTCTGAATTTTATAGGAAAGGGAGCATGTCATTTGGTGAAACTGAAGGATTGGGTTAGTTGTAATAATTAAGGATAGAGTGTTATTCCTAAATTTATAGCAAGCATATGATAAAGCAGAACTTTTAAATTATAGGTTTGGATGAGATGTGGAACAAAAGACCTACATTGGCCTCTGCAACAACTGGCATAAAAATGTGATAATTATAAACTACACTTTAGCCCTCACAGCCTCAAGTGTAATTTAATGAACAGATTAACAAGGAGCAAAAAAGAAAGGGACTAACACTTACAAAGGCCTGTTTTGTGCCACGTACTATGCTGGATATGTAACTATTACTGATTCATTTAATTCTCATAATCACCCTGGGAAGTAGAGGTTGCCATATTTTACATGCTGAATTTCTACAAGATTATAAATGTTCACAGTCACCCGGTTAGAACATCCAAGTTAGCTCTGTCTCAAGTATTGTGCTATTTCTACTATAATAGGATGACTCTCAGATACAGAATATAGATATACAAACAGGGATATTTTTAAGAAAGAGCAATTATGATAGCTAGTTAAGAGACTATAATTAGAAGCAACAGATGCTACCCAACCAATCAGATATTATTTGCTGTGGTTGATAGTGATCTAAAGTGAGGCACCCTACTCAGTTTTAAACCTCTTTTGATACTGCCTCATGTAAAAATTACTCTTTTATTGCTTTGCTCAATTCACTTTAAGAAATGACCTCTAGAAGTGCCTTGTATTTGCCATGATGACAGCTCTATAAATGTCGCAGTTACTTGAGACACTCCAGAAATGGTTTTGAGAAATAGACACAGGTATAGACATGGAAATTGAAAAATGTCAAAGTGAGATTTGGAAACACCAACTAGAGAAATCATGTATTATAAATAATGGGGAGCCTCAGATACTTTTGCTGTAGTTAAAAACATTTATTTCAAGAAAATTATATTTAGTTAATACTGTCCATATTTCATACTATGCAAAGACAGTAGTGATCTGCATAATAAGATAAAAATTAATGTTAAATTGCATAAGTTGACTAACTTTCCTATGTGGATTTTCATGAATTAAATAATGATGACAAAAGTTAATAGAGGCTCAATCATTAAGCACTCACTGCATGCCATCCACACTGTATTTAATCTTTGCAACAAGTCTGTGAAGGGCTTCCCAGGTGGCGCTAGTGGTAAAGAACTCCCCTGCCAGTGCAGGAGATGTAAGGGACACAGGATGGATCCCTGGGTTGGAAAGATCTCCTGGAGGAGGAAATGGCAACCCACTCCAGTATTCTTGCCTGGAGAATCCCACGGACAGAGGAGCCTGGTGGGCTGTGGTCCATAGGGTCACAAAGAGTTGGACACGACTGAAGTGACTTAGCACACAGCACAATGTGAAGTAGGCATTTTAATCTCTGCGTTGAGAGCCGAGCTTAATGGAATTAGAAAAATTGCTCAGAGTTACATAAGTTAACAGAGTGTAATGTAAGTATTCAACCTATGTATAGAGATGGCCAAAGCCCATGACTTTTAACTATTACTCTATACTGTTTATTATTGATATTATTTTTCAGAACAGGATTTATTTTTATTCTTTAAATGAGGAGCTAATATTTGGAAGCCTCTTCCTATTATTGTCTTTTTGTTGTTGTTGTTGTTGTTACAGGGAACCAAAGTCCTGCAGATGTTCATGTGGTACCTGAATCCACGGCAAGTCTTTGACCTTTCTCAGGAAGGACCGAAAGATGCGTAAGTCTGGAAATACCCTCCGTGGTTCATACTGTTTTAGGCGAGTGAGAAGATCTTTCTGTTTCGGGGTCCTGCTTTATTATTTGATTACATCATGAAGTATTTTCTGTCTTTCATCTACTTGCTCACCTCTATACTCTCCCTCTAAAACTTCACCTGATGTTTCCCCTCTTCACTGGCTAAGTTTTATTCAACGCATATCCTGTGAGTTATTAACTCCTCGTGTATTTGTTGCTTAGACATGTGTAACTGTAGATAAAGAGCAAGTCTGAATTGAGAAGGATCCATCCTTTTTCTACTTCTGCATATACGGCTTTGGAGATGTACCTTAACAGGAGCAAGTGTATCTTTGTGGAGAATGGCCATGATCTGTTTATGAATGTGTTTGTTTATTTGATTTAGAGATTGAGTGTATATGCATCCATGGCCACGTGTGAAGTGAAGGAATTGATTATACCTGTAGATTCCATAGCAGAGTGGGGGAGACAGTCTAGTTCCTGTTTAATCCCTTATTTGAGCCTCTCAGAAATTTCATTCTCTAGTTTTTGTTGAAAGGGGTGAAAAATAAAGTCTGGTTATAGGTGACATGTATCTTATATCTTCCTTTTGGTGGAAGGGTGTATGGTAGGGAAGAGCCAGGGACGTTTCTGCTGTTGTCTGGTTCCCTTTTTAAGCCCATCTAATAAGATAGTTCAGATTTCATCTGTTAAACCTGAGAGCTAGAGAGATACTAACTACTTTTCAATAAGTAGTATCAGAGGCAAAGAGGTACTCAGATAATTTCTGAGAATTTATCAGATAATTTCTAGAAAAATAATATTCCCCTATGAAATGGATAAATTATTTATTTTAAGCATGCAGGAGAACATTAATTATGAAAATTAATTTCTGTTGTCATTCTTCTAATCTATGAACTTCTTTGCCACTAGAGTTTGCTATAAGACTTCTATTTTATTCCTGCATTCAGATGTATTAAGGCAAATCTACTATCCTGGGTTTTGCCCTTTAATGTTTATTTTCCTTATGATTTTATCATTTTCAGCTCGACTTTAGGTAGATAACGTCATAGATCACAATGAAGAATATGGCAAGACAAGAACTGTTTTCAGAAAAAATGTCATTTAATGTAAATAAAGTGATGTTTCTGGAATAGAGCCATTAGAATCTTCACTTCAGCAGGCATTTTAGTAGGGGAAGTGTCATTGCGTTTTCTTCAGAGACAATAGGAAAGATCTAATTTCAAGCAGACAAAATCATAATAAAGAAAATTCGGTGCATCTTTCCTCTTTGGGCTGAGAAGTATAAATGGAGGTTTTAATATTAGCAAGTGAGTGGAGTTGTGGGTGCAGTTGTAATAATGTTAGTAGGGTGTCCCATCTCTCTGAAGAAGGTTTTCTAGGGTTAAGAGTGGGAAGTATAAGTCTGAAAAATAAATAGATCTGAGGAAAGCTAATCAAATATAAGGAAGAGACTTATAAGGACTATGGATTAATGATGGTTTTGTTTGAGAAAGGAGGAGGAGAATGACTAGAAAGAAAAAGAGGGAAGTTGACACTAATGAGGAAAATAATGTGAGTTGGCACATTAATATGAGTTATGGGAAATAAGCACTAGCATGTTCCAATACTGGCCACTTAAAAATGATCTTTACTGCCAACCTCTAATCTGATTGTTGGAGTCAGTCCTCTTGTGATCTCTCCGATCGAGTCACTTTGTAGCTAGTTTTGAAGGTATTACCATCCTCATGACTATGCATTTTCCTCACCTGCCGCTCCCCCTCTTCTGTGCTGTGTGTTGGAATAATGCTCTCTGCCCTGGCCAGGGATAGGTTCGCTCATTAACTTTTTCCTCTGTTTCCCCCACAGGCTTGAGCTGTATAGGAAGGTACCAAACCTGCGGATTCTGGCCTGTGGTGGGGATGGAACGGTAGGTCCTTGAAAGAGAATCCATTTCTCTTCCTTGTTTCTTCCGTCTGCCATTTGTTCTCCTGAAAGCATTTGTCTTTCTTCATTCCCACCTCACAGTCTTTCCAGTTCCCTAAGCATGGGTCCCTGACCTCTGGGATCTAATACCCGATGATCTGAGGTGGAACTGATATAATAAGAATAGGAGTAAAGTGCACAATAAATGTAATGCACTTGAACCATCCTCCCCCAACCCTGGTCAATGGAAAAATTATCTTCCATGCAACCAGTTCCTGGTGCCAAGAGGTTGGGGACCACTGCCCTAAAACATTTGTCTCTATGTGAATCCAAGCCCCTAAGGGTTAGGAGGGACTCTTGTTATTGGCATTAAGGATTCAGTCTTGATCTTTCTAAATTCTGTTCCCTGCCTCCTGTTCTGTCTCTTTCCCTGTTCCACAAAGTAAGGATCTTTAGAATGAAGTGATCACTAGAATGAAGATCACTAGATCACTAGAATGATCTTATGATCACTAGAAGTGATCTCCTAGCCAGATCACTAGAAGGAAGATCATAGATGACTAAATGATTTTTAAAACAGAAACTGACCTATTTCCAGATGTTCTTAATAGTTGGTCACAATTCTGGAAGAGAAATATGCATACACAATTGAATTCTTGCTTTTTTTTTTTAATCGTGGAAATAAGAGTTAGAATATTGACCAACGTTTTGTCTTAAAGATCATAGTTGGTCCTCTTTGGAGTCATTTTAGGAGAAAAGATGGAATTGGGCTGACGTTTACCATCACGGGTGCGTTTCCCCCAGTTTGTCTCATCTGTTTCTCAGTTTGCCCTCTACTTATGTTGCTATATTTAGCAAAGGCAAATAATTGAGAATGGTGACATTTAGATTTTGTTGTTCAGTATCTTTTCTTCTGTATTTAGAGTCTGATCTCATAGGATTTTATTATGAACTATCTTTGGCTTTTCTCTAATTTTCCTAATTAGAATGTTTTATTCTCAAAGGTAGCAACAGAATCTTCTAATTTTATCTCTCCCAGCACGTGAGCACTTAATGCTCCACTGAATACACATTATATACTAATAAGCACAACCAGAAAGAAATTAAACAGTGATTCCACTAGGCCTTTAAGATTTTCTGTGGAGAGGAAAACAATTTTCAGTTGAGAAAATAGTGTTTACTATTCTTTGAGACTCTGATACACATTATTAGCTTATAAAATTCATTATAAAGTCTTAAAGAAGCCAAACCTATTTTGCTTTGTTTAACCTGGTGCTTTCCAGAATTATTTGACTGTTGGGATACCCCTGGTATCCTGAATTCAGGGTCCTTTCTCTCTCTTAAATGACACTTACCTCAAATCCGTGTTGGCTGCCTGTGCCATCTTCATATCTTGGGCTTCGTCATGGACTGGCTGTTCCACCTTCCAAACTTCCCCTCATCCCCTGTGTCTCCCCTCACCTCTCTCTGCCCACCCCCATCCATTCAGCGGGTATGTGTAGAAAGCACTGTTCTAGGTTTTGTGCAATTAGAGAAATGTTTGGAAACATGGAAATTCAAAGCATAAAGGAAAGAGAAAGAAGAGTCAAATCCAGACACATGTGAAACGTTTGTAATTATGGAGTCAGAGCTGAATTTCAAAAGAAGAGAAAAAGATAGAAGTTTTATCTATCTTATCACCAGTATCTTATCAAGAAAAACAACCCCCAAAGAAGTTTCAAGACAGGCAGTGATGATATTATTAAGAGACTGAAGGATTACTATGGATTTGCAGACTATGAGGTAACTGGTAGTTTTCAGGAAAGTAGTTTTAATAGAGTGCCTGGAACAAAACCCAGAATGAGAGATTTGTTGTTGTCGCTAAGTTGTGTCTGTCTCTTTGCAACCCCGTGGACTGCAGCAGGCAGGCCAGGCTTCCCTGTCCTTCACTACCTTCTGGAGTTTGCTCAAGCTCATGTCCATTGAGTCAGTGATGCCATCAGTGGGACAAAACCCAGAATGAGTGAGATTTGGGACCACCCTAATGAGTTCTGGGATTCCCTGGTGGCTCAGATGGTAAAGAGTCTACCTGCAATGAAGGAGGCCCGGGTTCGATCCCTGGGTTGGGAAGATCCCCTGGAGATGGGAATGACAACCGACTCCAGTATTCTTGCCTGAAGAATTCCATGGACAGAGGAACCTGGTGGGCTACAGTCCATGGGGTTGCAAGGAGTCTGGACACAATTGAGCAGCTAATAAGCAACACACATAATGAGTTCTAATGAGCAGATCCAATCACAGTGTTGAATTTCTAGAGATACTTTCTGGTGTCATTAATGTCACCTTCTTGACTCATAGACTACCTGGTTCTCCTGCTTTTCTTATCTCTTCTAGCATCTCTTCTTTAAATATACCATAATTAGGTGTCTTTTTGGTATCTTCCAGATACCATAATTAGGTATCTGGAAGACCTAGACCATAGTAGGATGTATGTAACTGGATGTAACTTCTCCTTTATGTTCTAGGTGCTTTTCCCTCCCTGGTACCTTATCTATGATCCTAGCTTCAGTTTTTACATTCTTCTACATAGTTCAAAATTGCAGTAGACATGTATATGTACAACAGCTATGAAAAGTGATATGTTTCCCTTAGAATTGACACATTCTTTTGAGCTAATTATTTTTGTCAGTGGTAACCTCTGTAATCCAATCATGTAGAATCAAAACTTTGCATATCTTCTACCTTATATAAAACCAGATTTTATTTTACCTTGTTAAAACAAGTTGTACTGTGAAAGGTATCTGGGGTTTATGATGTGTTTATCAAGGTACGTGATTAAGATTTTTAATTTTATCAGTTTAGAATATGAAACTTTAATTTTGAGTGTTTGTTTGAAGGAGAGGCCTGCTGATGGAATCATGAAGAGAAACTCTTGGCACTTGGCAAATGAAGGATAATTCCTGAGTGCCAGGTACATGTTTGACATCAGGTGCTCAGCCTTGATTTAGTGAGTATGTCTATCACTGTAGAGGTTGTCAGAAGTCTAAGTGACAAGGTTCTAGGAGGAATAAGAAATGGAATACTTTTGACTGGTTGGGATGAGGATATGTTAATCCTTAATCACATCAGTTTATATATAAAGTATTGTTTATTTTTATTTTTTTATTTTTATTAGTTGGAGGCTAATTACTTTACAATATTGTAGTGGTTTTTGTCATACATTGACATGAATTAGCCATGGATTTACATGTATTCCCCATCCCGATCCCCCCTCCCACCTCCCTCTCTACCCGATCCCTCTGGGTCTTCCCAGTGCACCAGGCCCGAGCACTTGTCTCATGCATCCAACCTGGGCTGGTGATCTGTTTCACCATAGATAATATACATGTTTCGATGCTGTTCTCTTGAAACATCCCACCCTCGCCTTCTCCCACAGAGTCCAAAAGTCTGTTCTGTACATCTGTGTCTCTTTTCCTGTTTTGCATATAGGGTTATCATTACCATCTTTCTAAATTCCATATATATGTGTTAGTATAGTGTAATGGTCTTTATCTTTCTGGCTTACTTCACTCTGTATAATGGGCTCCAGTTTCATCCATCTCATTAGAACTGATTCAAATGAATTCTTTTTAATGGCTGAGTAATATTCCATGGTGTATATGTACCACAGCTTCCTTATCCATTCTTCTGCTGATGGGCATCTAGGTTGCTTCCATGTCCTGGCTACTATAAACAGTTCTGCGATGAACATTGGGGTGCACGTGTCTCTTTCAGATCTGGTTTCCTTGGTGTGTATGCCCCGAAGTGGGATTGCTGGGTCATATGGCAGTTCCATTTCCAGTTTTTTAAGAAATCTCCACACTGTTTTCCATAGTGGCTGTACTAGTTTGCATTCCCACCAACAGTGTAAGAGGGTTCCCTTTTCTCCACACCCTCTCCAGCATTTATTGCTTGTAGACTTTTGGATAGCAGCCATCCTGACTGGCGTGGAATGGTACCTCATTGTGGTTTTGATTTGCATTTCTCTGATAATGAGTGCTGTTGAGCATTTTTTCATGTGTTTGTTAGCCATCTGTATGTCTTCTTTGGAGAAATGTCTGTTTAGTTCTTTGGCCCATTTTTTGATTGAGTCATTTATTTTTCTGGAGTTGAGCTGCAGGAGTTGCTTGTATATTTTTGAGATTAATCCTTTGTCTGTTGCTTCATTTGCTATTATTTTCTCCCAATCTGAGGGCTGTCTTTTCACCTTGCTTATAGTTTCCTTTGTTGTGCAAAAGCTTTTAAATTTCATTAGGTCCCATTTGTTTATTTTTGCTTTTGTTTCTAATATTCTGGGATGTGGGTCATAGAGGATCCTGCTGTGACTTATGTCGGAGAGTGTTTTGCCTATGTTCTCCTCTAGGAGTTTTATAGTTTCTGGTCTTACATTCAGATCTTTAATCCATTTTGAGTTTATTTTTGTGTATGGTGTTAGAAAGTGTTCTAGTTTCATTCTTTTACAAGTGGTTGACCAGTTTTCCCAGCACCACTTGTTAAAGAGGTTGTCTTTTTTCCATTGTATATCCTTGCCTCCTTTGTCAAAGATAAGGTGTCCATAGGTTCGTGGATTTATCTCTGGGCTTTCTATTCTGTTCCATTGATCTGTATTTCTGTCTTTGTGCCAGTACCATACTATCTTGATGACTGTGGCTTTGTAGTATAGTCTGAAGTCAGGCAGGTTGATTCCTCCAGTTCCATTCTTCTTTCTCAAGATTACTTTGGCTATTCGAGGTTTTTTGTATTTCCATACAAATTGTGAAATTATTTGTTCTAGTTCTGTGAAAAATATCGTTGGTAGCTTAATAGAGATTGCATTGAATCTATAGATTGCTTTGGGTAGAATAGCCATTTTGACAATATTGATTCTTCCAATCCATGAACACAGTATATTTCTCCATCTGTTTGAGTCCTCTTTGATTTCTTTCATCAGTGTTTTATAGTTTTCTATGTATAGGTCTTTACAAAGTATTGTTTAATATACAGACATCTTGCATTAATTTGGGAAAAAGTTCTTAGACTTCAATATGAGTTACTTTAATTTGATGCTGTTGAAAAGTACAAGGAGGCATATACTGCACTTGGAAGAGGAAAAGATGCTTGCACCACCATTGCTGTGGCTTTTGGCAAGTTCCTTAACCCCTTATGAGATGTTCTAAGTCTGAAAACAGACACATTTGAATCCCTAAGGGTCTTCACAGCTGTAGCATTGTATTAGTACAGACCATTGCTGTTTAGGAGAACTATTACGTAAGCTGCAGTCTTTAATTTTAAGTTTTCTAGAATACACTTAACTAAGAAGCAGGTGAAATTGATTTTATAATATATTTTCTTTAACCTAATATACCCAAGATACTATCATTTCAACACACCATCAGTAAAAAGTTACTGATGGGATATTTTATGCTCAGTTTGTACTGTCTCCAGAACCAGCCTATATTTTAAATTTACAGTGCCTCCAGTTTGGATCAGCCACATTCGAGCAGCCTGTGACCACACCTGGCCAGTGGTGGCTGCAGGGGACAGCGCCACGGTTTCAGGCTCTTAGTAACTGGTTTACAGAATCCCAAGATGGTGAGTTGCAGGTATCCAGTGGGCTGGTCCCATCTTTGATCTCTAGGCGGAGAGAAAATAACTCAGAATGATCTCCAATCTTCATGTTTTAAACTAGCATATTCCCTCTTTGGTCATGGGGTAGATTTGCATTCTGTCCTTTCTTTGACCATATCTCCACCCATCCAACTCCCCATGGCTGCTGCTTGCTTAAATATCAAGGAGTCTGTAATCTGAGACACTAAAGCCACAGGTCACCTTCCCTCCTTAAGGATCCTTAAGGTGAAATGTTATCTGTCCTTACCTGCCCTTGTCCTTGATGAACTGGGCTGGACCCAAAGGTCCACCCTTAACCCTGCTGACGTCTTTCCCAAGGGCTGAAGTTAAGTGGACTTGAACTACAGCATGCTTATTTCTGGTTCCGTTGGCTTCCCCAGCTGAGGATACACGCTAAACAGAAGGCACGCCCATGCCCTGGCTCCCTGCAGCACAGAACAGGGAAGAGAGGTCTATTTCCCTCTAATTGACAGGGTAAGAAAATTGTTCCACATGCCTCTTCTCTCTCAACCTCTCCACACCCCACACTCTCTTGAGAAGCAGCCCATGGTGTAACCTCAGTTGTCTTCATGCCAGTGAGAGAATGGACAGCCTAAAGTCTACATTGTATTAAAAAAAGAAAAAAACTCATATTTTGGCTTTTTTCTCAATTCCTTTAGGGCTGATTTTAAACATTTATCTTACGATAGAGTGACTTTGTAAACAATTAAGTGCAAATATAAAATATCAAAAGGACGAATGGCAGTGTACATGTTAGAAAGGGAATCTAGTTGTCAAATGCTGCCTTTAGGTGATCTTCCAGGGTGCAGAAACGTTCCCCTCGTTCTTTTGATTTCTTTATATGAGAATCCTTTACTTTTCTGCCTGCAGATAATATGAGGAAAGGCAATTGTGCACCCGCTGTGTTCAAAGAAAATGTCAGTTCACGGTTCTGTTCGCCCACCCCTCAGCCAGTTCTCAAGCTAGCATGTTGCTGAATGGAAACTCTGCTCCGCCTGCACACGGGAAATTATCCGGTGATAGTTATAGCTGAATGTGGCCAGGAGGTGGCAGCATCGGGCAACTGCTGCAGCCTCAGGGCTGGGCTGCTTTGCTCAGGGTTGAAGCCCAGAACCCTGGTGTGCTAGACCCGTCAGCCCTGCTTTTCCTAATATGAAGGCAGGAAGGAGCTCTGCTACCTGGAAAATGACCCTGCCCATTCTTCATTTGTGATGGAAAATATGCTAAGTGCCCTGTGTTGCAGTTAATTAAGTTTAATTGAAGAGGTGCTTGTGAAGATGATTTGGGGTAATGCAATATTCTCAGCAAACACAGTCCTGCCGACAAATAGGCATCTGGACTTCCAGCAGGAGCAGGGTCCTGGGTCCTGGGAAGGGAGAGCCTCTGAGAACAGCCAATAATGGCTTTGGACTTTAAGAACTTTTATATTGTTTTGTTCTCATAGGGGCAGAGACACGGACTATTACTGGAGATCTTTTATGCCTCCTTCTCTTGTAGGTGTATTTGTCCTGTAGTCTCTCCCCCCCACAGCCCTGCTCCCTCTCCCCCCATGCCCTGTCTCTTTCATCTTTCTGCTATAGTACAACTTGTCTTTTACTTTTTTTGATAGTCTGTGCAAGACTTTGTGACTTGTTGGCAGTCAGCGTTGGGATCAATCTGTGAAATTCAAGGCTCTCGAAGTGGAAAGACAGGAAAAAAGCATTTTGCTTCTAGGAAACTGGACTTTTATGGATGAAGTAAAGAAAAAGGAAGAAAAATACAGCTTAGAGCAGTTAATGTTAATTTTAGGGTTTCCTATTTGTCAGGCACCTGCTAATCAACATCTTTATGTCATTTAATTGATAAAATTCGCCTATGAGGCAAGTACTGTTACCCCTTTTTACATAGGAGGGAACTTAGGTTAACTGACTTGCCCAAGCTCACCTGGCCAGTATGTGATGGAGCCAGGCTTCTGACCCAGCAAGTTACCCCCATCTCTGTGCCTTCCCTAGGTTATGTTGTCTTTTGGGGAAGGTAGTTGTTGGGTAGTGATGATGTAGCTCTTGGATGAGAAAAATTATTCAAGAGTTGTATGAAAGAAAGATCCAGACCCACGTTAGCCAGAGAACTGTGAGCCTAATATGGATTCAAGACAAAAAAATCTGTGCTGTGAAAGGCAGAAGACGTTTGGTGACTCCAAGGGTTATGTAATTGATGATGTCTGCTTGTATTCAGGGGAAAATTAAATGGTTGATTAACTGGCCATTGGATGGCATCACCAAATCAATGGACATGTGTTTGAGCAAACTCTGGGAGATAGTGAAGGACAGGGAAGCCTGGTGTGCTGCAGTTCATGGAGTCGCAAAGAGTCAGACACGACTTGGTACCTGAACAACAACAAACTGGCTATTGGAAAAGAAGAGAGAATCTATTTCTGCAGTTTGGGGGGTTTTTTTTGTTTTTTTTTTTAAACCAAATCAACTTGTAAGAAAGGGAAAGGTGCTTTACATTCAAATCAAATGTATGTTTTCCTTCTATGCTTGAAAGTGAAGCAAAAGTAGCTCAGTCTGTGTCCAACTCTTTGCAACCCCATGGACTGTAGCCCACCAAGCTCCTTTGTCCAAGGGATTCTCCAGGCCAGAATAATGGAGTGGATTGCTATTTCCATCTCCAAGGGATCTTCCCCACCCAGGTATCGAACCTGGGTCTCCTGTTTTGCAGGCAGATTCTTTACCATTTGAGCCACTGGGGAAGACTATACTTAGGCCAAGGGTAAAAGGGAAAGGAGATGGTGAGAAGTCAGAGGGTCCAGAGGACTCTTGCCATTTTGTGGAATCACACCACAGTTTCATGTGGATTCTTGGCAGCCTTCCAAGAAAAAAAAAGAAAGGAACAATTCTTAACGTTTGAATGAGGACAATTATACTGATCAAAGATCTATTGGGAGACAGTTTATAAATTCATGGAAGTTATGGGACACTTATTTCAAAGTTACTTGACAATTATTTGTGTTTCATGGGTTGTAAATTATTCTCTGACCTTCTGGTCTACCTTACTCTTAGTGTTCTTTCTGGGATTTAGAATTTCTCTCTGTAGGCTCGACTTCAGAGGAAGCTGTTTTGCTGTGTTGGATTTTCCTCTTTTCTTTCTCTACACCCTTGTACTAATCTTTTCTAGTAGTTTGAATGGTTTCCAGGATCCTGAGACTCGAGTTGGGTTTTCTATAAGTGGTTAGGGCTCCCATCCTGACCCTGGGTCAGGGGTGTTTCAGGTGTCAACAAGCTCATGGGCGTTTCAACTCATAATAGAAGCTTTATCCCTTCAGCCCGAAGGCATCACAGCTTTCTGTGGATGATGGCCTCAGGCAGTGGCTCCTCACCCTCTCTTCTTGGCCTCTTTTCTCCTGACCACATAGGGAGTCTGGTTCATATACAGCCTCCTGCCAGCAAGGGGTGAACTTTTATCCCCTGTAATCAGACAGAAGCCAAACTCCTGGCTTCCTCTGCTTGCCCCTCTGTGCTTTCTTTGTTTCTGACCCACGGAGACTTTTTTCCCTCCTATTTTTATGTCTAGAAGGAAATAGAATGTTCAAAGTGTGAACTCATAGCATTATCTTTATCCAGAAAAGACAGACCTATTTCAAAGGAACACAAGAAAAATATTTCTAATTTAAATCTACCTAAAAGAGCTTAGATTTGACTTGTGAGTATAAATCAGAATAGGGGAGCTGTAGGAGCATCTCTCAGAGAAGGTGAAGAGTCTGTCTTCTTTTCCCTGCTGTATATGGAATGTTGAATTAGATTTCCTGTAAGTTCCACCTCCTCTCTGAGTCTCTGGTTCTACTCAGGGCTGTTTACAGCTGTAGTCAGGGAGCCCAGATTGTTGGGATTTCTGTGTTTTTGTGTCCTTTTTCATGACCTTTAAACCCCCTGCTCATCATTTATTAGAGGCCTCTGCTTTGACTCCATCTCGTTTATGTTTTCAGTGGCCGAGGAACAACCTCTAACATAGTCATTAGCACTACTTTAGTGTCTGGCATTTTTTTTTTCCTTTTACTTCAATAGCAAACTTAGTGAGTGTTGTGTCAAAGAAGAGTTAAAGAAGCCCTGGGTGGGAATCTGAGGATTTATCTAGGGGTTCTTTGCTCAGTTTGGGGGAATGAGGGGACTTGTGCACCCTCGTATAGATGTGAATGTTTAGTTTCCCACCTTGGGCCAGCATTGTGTTACCCCTTTCTAAAAGGTAAACACAGTTTTAGGCTTCTTGATGGATGGGCAAGTTTGACATCTTAAAAAACAGTCACTGTGAAGGAGAAAGGGTTTTAGATAAGGGGTCAGCAGACCTGGTTATGACTGTTTCTTTCACTTATGATTATTTGGTCTTGAGCAAATAACATAGCCTCTGTGTACCTCAGTTAATAAATCTGCAAATTAACTGAATTTGATTAAGCAGTTTCCAAGGATTCCCTAGTGCTCCAAAGATCCCGAAGGTCCATGCCATTGACTCTGGGATGGTCAGGCCACTTGGGAGCTGAGTTTAGTTCTTTACTGAAACATTCCTTGCATCAGAGCGGCTCAGAGGTTAGCCTTTGATGGGTGGCAAACCTAGCTTTGAGTGTCAGCTCTACGGTATAAATGATGTGATGTTAAGGTAGTCACTGAACCTTTCAAGGCTTGGTTTCTTTGTCTACGAATTGGGAATGAAAATTATGTCTATGGTAGAGAGTTGTTTTGAAGTTTAATAATTCAGTAGAAAGCTTTGCTTAGGGACTAGCACACAGAAAAGATCAGTATGCCCCTCTTTTTGTTAATTGCAAAATCCTTGAGAGCAAGCATTCTGCCTTATCTTAGAGTGGCTCACTCATCTTTTTATTTCAATTCCTTATTTCCATGCTTTATTAGATAGTAGTGTTCAATAAATGTACTGTTAAAATACAGTTTTAAAAAATTTGAAACATGATTCTCAAACAACTTTAGAGTCAGTAAATGTTAAAAACTTTATTTAGGTTTATAATAAAGGAGCTAGCAAGATAATACCACCAGTTTATTGGAGAAGAAAAGGAAAGGAATTATGTAGTTTATACCAGAATAATTTTTCTAAATTTGAGACAAAATTGGTTTATGTTCTGATGGGGGAATAGAACCAGAGCATTTAAAGTGATCTTCTCTTCTCAGTGTTTACATCTCTATAGGACAAAAATTCTCCCAGTAACTTACACTCATAAAGTTCTTAGATAAGCCTGTGACGCTGCTCTAGAATAACACTGTGAGGATATTCAAGTTTCTTTTTGCTGTTTCCAAGTTTGGGGTAATTTTTCTAAATAGTTATAATAAGACAAAACACCAAGTATTATTTATCTTAGAAAAAGATTGAACAGGAATATGATTCTAGTATATAAGTATCCATTTTCTTCCTAAACTTATAATAAGTACTGAGTTCATCCATAATTATGTTTTTTAATGTTTCATTAAGAGGAATTTAGGGATAGTTAGGGAAGCACTACTAATTTCTAAGATGATAACATACAGAGTAACCATTTAATGAGTACTTCCATAAGTCATGCACCATATCAAGGTTTTTATATATGTTTTAGTTTTAATCTATAAACAGTCTTGTGAGGTAGGTATTATTATCTTCATTTTGAAAATCAAATAAATGAGTCTTACTGTGGTTAAATATTTAATCAAGATGACAAAGCCAGTGTGAGCCAGAATTGAGATTTAGTCTGATTTCCTGAAATGCCCTAGGGATGAACCGACCTCCCTAAATTGTAAACTCTCCTAAATTTTAAAGTAGATCTCTAGTTGATGTGGGTTCAATCACTGGGTCAACAGGATTCCCTGGAGAAGGAAATGGCAACCTAATCCAATATTCTTACCTGGAAAATGCCATGGGCAGAGGAGTCTGCATCTGACTCTTTGCAACCCCATGGCTACAGTCCATGGGGTTGCAACGAGTCAAATATGACAGAGCGCACACACATACTAAACACACAGATGAACGGGTCTAGTTTTGCTTATATGATAATGATGTATACAAAATGGTTCTTTTTCCCTGTGAAGAGACTTGGCACATTGAAACTGCTTGGGATAAGTGCCCTTTCTGTTTCCTGGTTGCTGGATGTTTAAAGAAAAATGTGCCTATTCTGTTTTGCTCCTTTTAAAGCCTCCTGTTCTCAGGTTGTCTCCTTTGTAACTTATCTTTCTTTCTTCTATCTCTTCTGGCCCCCGCATATCTGTAGGTGGGCTGGATCCTTTCCATTCTGGATGAACTGCAGCTGAGCCCTCAGCCTCCCGTCGGGGTCCTTCCTCTGGGGACTGGGAATGACCTGGCTCGGACTCTCAACTGGGGAGGGGTAAGCATGTCCTCAGGGGCTGCCCACGTCATCAAGCGGTGGAACCCCCAAATCCACAGGTGCTCTAGCGGAAGGCTCCTCTTGTTCAAGGAGCAAGTTAGAGTTGAGAATCAAGGTCCCCATGAACCAGGGTTTTATCTTCAGTTTAAATCTATAGTCAGCTAGAGAAGAGGAAGTTTTATTTTTTTTTAAATGGGTTTTAGTATACAGGTCTGGGTCTTTTTGAGATATTCACTAAAAGTAGTCACAGGTACCCAGGGGGTGGGTTGGTCCTCATATTAAGCAATTACAGAGACTCGAGTTGCTCCTGATCCCTAGTCCTGCCCTGATGAATCTGGTTCAGATTTCTGATTCTTACTTTGGAAGAGTCATGGCTTTGTTTGAGCTTTTAGTTTTCTAGTTAATGTCATCAGGCTTTTGGCTGTACAGGTAGCCAACTTTCCTTTTCACCATGGAGTCAACTTCAGGCAAACTTGTTGAAAGCAGTTTAACCAGCCATTCAAAAGGGGCTTCCCAGGTGCCTCAGGGGTAAAGAATCCTCCTGCGATACAGGAGACGCAGGTTTGATTCCTGGGTCGGGAAGATCCCCTGGAGAAGGAAATGGCAAACCCACTCCAGTATTCTTGCCTCGAGAAACCCCACAGACAGAAGAGGCTGGTGAGCTATAGTCTATGGGGTTGCAAAGAGTCGGACATAACTTAGCGGTTAAACAACAACAAAACAACAATCATTTAAAAACTATTATTATCATCATCATCATCATTAATATTTTTACAATATTAGGAAAGTAAGAAAGTATAATATGCTAACATATGCTGCCTGACTGGTTTTTTAACTGCTCATATGAAATTATTGCCTGGGCTGGGCTCGATGAAAATTATCTTCAGATATTAGCAGATAGTAATCTGGCTTTTGGGTGTATTAACCTCCCATGGGTGATAATTATGTCAGGGTATTAGCAGATATTTATTTGACCTTGGGTGAATTAACTTTCCAGAGGTCTTTTTTTTTTAATTTTAAGTAAGTATAGTATAAATAATATATTTTCATAAGGCAGCTAATGTGTTTATCAGTATTAGTTCCTCTTATCTAAATCAGTGACTTGATCATCCTTAATAATCATGCTATCAGTCATGTGTGCTCAAGGGGTAAGTAGATAGCTCCCTAGCAGAGCTGTCCATCACTCAGATTTGCCTTAGGTCCTGAAAGGAATGGTGTTTTAGGACAAGGTCAGGGAGAGGTGAGTGAAGTGAAATATTAGAAATCATCTAGCAGATGTTGCTTGATTCTTTTCCTGCTTCACCACATACACTTGTTCTGTGTACCCTCCAAATTTCTTTAGAGGGAGATGTGGGGAAATCTGTTTTCACCCTGATAAAAACAGCCTTCCAGCATGACTCTCAAATGCCTGCCATTGACTGTTCTTGGTGCTAACAGAAGTCATTCTTCCGCTCAAACCAACTAGAGATAGTATTTCTGTGCACCGTACCTGTGACTATTGTCTTAAATTCTAAATACCTCAAGAAAAACAGTTTACTCTCTCAGCCTTGTTAGTTGCAAAATAGAGAGCTGCAGCAGAAGGTCTCCGCCTGGCATGAACTATCATTACCTTTGGCTGTACTGTCCACTGTTCCAGACAGCCGTGTGTTCGTTCTTTGATTCCTTAGGGCTACACTGATGAGCCTGTTTCTAAGATCCTTTGCCAAGTAGAAGATGGGACGATTGTACAGCTGGATCGCTGGAACCTCCACGTGGAAAGAAATCCAGACTTGCCTCCTGAAGAACTGGAAGATGGCGTGTGTAAGGTTAGAGAGTTTTCCCTTCTGCAGAAAGGGAACCCTGTTCTACCTGAGCCACAGGAAATACATTCCTGGCCAGAGGGTTATGTCTGATTACCTCCTATAAAGGTTATGGCTACTAGGGCTTGGAGAATAATGATATCCAGTAATTATGCCCCATAGGCTTCTAAAGATCATGATTTCCTAAGTGCTTCCATAGCGCAGGGAGCTATTCTCTGTCGTCAAATTCCACACCAGAAAGAAAGATATCAGTTTTCTAATCTTTCAAGTTCATTGCAAAGTCTTAAACCTATGAGGAAATAAAAAAAAAAATCATATGGCCTGAAAACATTAGGCACAGGGTCTTTCAATAGAAAGATACCATCTGAGATTTGTGGTCTGATAGCAAAAATTCCAATTTCATTACTTGTTTGGGATGTGAAGATACACCTAAATAAATACTTGACTTAGCGTTTTTCCTTCAGTAATTAAACTTGTATCTCGCAAACCAAGGGATATAATTATAAAAATGCTACTATAGAGCTTCAGGGGAAAATTCAGTTTTAAGTTCTGGCCTCAGTTTCATATAAATCTGATAGGTTTCTGAGTAGCCACTTGCTTTCTATTACTTTGCCTTTTTCTTCTGTGATAGTGTTTTCACATTTTCGTTGTGTAAGAATCTCCAGGCAGTGTGCCTCTGAAATGCAGATTGCAAGGCCCTGTTCCCAGAGATTCTGATTCAGTAGATGTAGGGTGAAGGCCTGGCATCTGTGTAGCATCCCTGCTTTATTGGATCACACCATTGATTGAAGCCAGAATTTCATGGTGCTTTGACCTTTGAATCCGGTATCATTTTAGACCAAACCAGTGACCTTTCCTTGGAGAAGGAAATGGCAGCCCACTCAAGGATTCTTGCCTGGGAAACCCCATGGACAAAGGAGCGTTGTGGACTACAGTCCATGGGGTTGCAAAAGAGTCAGATAGAACTTAGTGACTAAGCAACAACAAATGCACTTTTATTGATGAGCATCAGGATCCCAACCAATTGTGGTAGAAGCTCAAGTTACTTATTTGACTAAAATTGGTTAAAACATGTTTTGTCTTACCTTCATAGTTTTTTCACCTAAACTATGACCCAGAAACTAAGGTTTTTTGTAGTTATCATGATTGCTCAGTTAACCTTGAGTTCGTAACGTCACAGTGTTGTTTAAGCAAGTATCGTCTTGGGATATAATACTTCTTTGTAATGTATTTGACTTATAGAAACTGGCTATGAAACAGCTAAAGTACAAAGAAATGTACCATATGAAAATGTTAAGGTCCTATCCCCACTCAGCTTGGAATGGTTAGGCCCTCAATAGCAATCTCTATTTAATTCTCTTCCCAACAGCTTAAGAAATGGAAAGACTTCTTGATGCAGCCTGGGGACATTAATCCAGATAATTAAAGGGTTTCAAAAGTGGATTTGTAAGGAGATGTGTAGGAAATTGGGGCAATTTTTCCTGGAAAATATGAATAAGTACTCTTAAAACAGATTAAATTGTGATGTTATTTAGAGGATGGTGACCAGATGTTCTCCTACGTTATCAGCGGATGCTGAGACAAGGGTTAGAATCGTAGCCAAAAGAACATAAATGGTAGAAATGAACATATCTGTGCTTTTGGCGGGATCACCGACCCTTGCTGTCATTCCTAAGGACTTGTATTTTTGTTTAAGTGCAGGAACTGGACATTCTCAAATGTGAAGCCAGGAGAGTGAGACATGTTTTGGCATTGTTCTGTGTGTTGAGTTTCTCTGCCTGTTCTCCAGTCACTTGTAACCACTTCTAAGGGCTGAGCTGACCTCTGAATCAGTACATGCTCTGAGTCAGCCTTCTGTGTTTCTGTATTATTAATAATCTCTCTCTTGCTCTCTCTCTGACTCTTCCTCTCATTTCATTTTTCTCTTACTGGGACAAGATTATTGCTCTAGTCAAAGAGAAAAATCTTACTGATCAAGGGGCATAGGAAACCCAGTAATTTTTGAAATCTTGAGGCTAAACACTTATTTCTAACAGAAGAGGAGAGCATTTCTCTCTGGAGGATAAACCTGATCATTATCTGGGAACATCATCCAGGCTGAGATAATATTTCCCCTCTGTTTACTTTAACATTTATCTTCCAAGCAGGGTTGCAGAAGAAAAAGTGGAAGAACCACCGTATGCCTTCTAGCATTTCCCACAGACTTTTCTAATTGTTCTCACCTTGAAGCACAGGGCTTCAAATCATGTCAGCTTTGTAGTTTTAATGCAGGACTTCAGGCTACATAGCTTGTTCTCTCCTTTACTCAACTTGCAGCAGTAACAGCCAGGGACCCAGAGGACTCTGGCAAGGAAAACTGAGGCTTGTATATATATCTATGTGTCTGTGTTTGTGTATTTCATGGTCATATTAAAGATATAAGAGTTAATAGAGTAAATAGAAATCTGAATACTGATAAATACACGCACATATAATTTATTTCTAATTGGAGGATAATTGCTTTACAATGCTGTGTTGGTCTCCTCTGTACAACAGTGTGAATCAGCCATAAGTATACATATGTCCCCTCCCTCTTGAACCTTCCTCACATCCCATCCCACCCCTAGGTCATCACAGAGCACCAAGCTGAGCTCCCTGTGCTATTTGGCAACTTCCCACTAGCTATCTATTTTGCACATGATAGTGTATATATGTCAGTGCTACTCTCTTAGTTAACTTTTAGTTTTTTTCTAGGTTGAGGAAAGTTAAATGGCTCCCACTGGCTTATTGCTTACATGACTTTTGTCAAAAATATATAGATTTTTAGAAAATAAGGGTAAACAAAGTAAATGGTATTTATCTTCACTTGCAGTATTAATCGCTGAACGTAAATTCTTCAAAAAATGTGCATCCACTGATTAGGAAGGTTAGATGTGATACTTACAATTAAATTTATTTGCAAAGTTTGTTTATTGAATCATCCCTTGTAACTGTTACAAATGTGCGTCCCTCAGCCCTCAAGATTCTCGTGTTATAATATCCACAAGAATGGTTCTCATTTAATAATTTGTGTTGTGTCTCTTGTTTTCTAAACTATTTAAAATTCTTGAGAATATCCTATGATTTGAGCTTTCACTAAAGAATTAATTCAAAAATCCCTTGTTCCTTCTATGTAGACACCCCTACGTTGGGCTGTGACTGGTCTTTCTCCCAGGGACTTGCCCCACAGACAGGTGTCTGACTTTCAACTTTACCTCTGCCTTTGTTCATCATTGCAGCTCCCTCTGAATGTTTTCAATAACTACTTCAGCCTTGGATTCGATGCGCACGTCACATTGGAGTTCCATGAATCCAGAGGTGAGGACAACGTCCCATTTCCATCTCCCAGGGAGAAGTTTCCAGCAGGTGTTTTGCATGTTCCCTTTTGTTTGCATATCACTTAAGTGTCCACAGTGTGCCCTACTGCTGTTTTTCCATTTGAACTTCCATGGTGAACCTGGGAGCTCAGTAAGATAGGAACTTATTACAGATGTTACCCTGAGACCTCCTTGTTTAGGGTCTCAGAGACAGGAAAGCTCAGGACCAGCTGTGTGCTCCAGCACTCAGGACTGCTAATCTTTAGGTGTGACTAGAAACCAAAGTCAGTGAACGACCCAGAAGTGATTAAAAAAGAGGAAAAACAGTGACTGAAGAACTGGTAAGGGAGGATTGATGCTGACTGAGAGTAATGAAGACCGTATTCATGGAGAGGATCGAGAGACAGTGCACAATAAAGATACATGAAATGTTGAAACAGATTGGCTGATGTGTCTATACCAGAGGTGTGGACTTTTTAGTATCTGTTAGTCTGTCTTTTTTGCATTAAGTAAAAAAGAAATCATTATTAATGATGAAAGGTATACTTACTCAAGCTGGTTTTTTAATATAATTTATTTTTGGCTATGCTGGATCTCCATTGCTCCACAGGCTTCTCTCTAGTTTTGGTGAGCCAGGGCTACTGTCTAGTTGCGGTGTGAGGGGGTTCTCGTTGCGGTGGCTGCTCTTGTTGCCTAGCACAGGTTCTAGGGTATGTGGCCTTCAATAGCTGTGGCACCTGGGCTCAGCAGGCTCTAGGGAACAAGGTCAATAGTTGCGGTGCACGGGCTTAGTTGCTGTGACATGTGGGATCTTCCCGGATCAGGAATCAAACCGGTGTCTCCTGCATTGGCAGGTGGATTCTTTACCAATGAATCACCAGGGAAGCCCATCAGGCTAATTTTTTTTTCTTTTTTTGCTGTTTTCTGTTTATTTGGATTTTCCACATGTTTTTACCTCAATAGTCAAGAAATCTCAAGCTCCACTGTAGGAAGAGGAGGAAGAAAGTGAGGCTGCATTTTCATTAGGGTCATATATACTTGTTTTTGTTGATAGATAGTGGCTGGAAGCCATGCAAACCACAGTTGAGACTCCAAACTGTTCTCCAACGCAGCTGCTCAGAGACTGTGACTTCATGACAAAGCTTGTATCATTTGCATCTAATACTTGCAGAGTGATTCAAAGCCTCATGAGAGCCATTCCAAAAAAAAGTAACCTTGCATAGAATAACCTACTAAATATTGGTCAAAACATACAATATATTGGGAATTATGCCAATCCATTTTCATGGACTGGGTAATAAATATAAATCTCACTAAAGCAGAATCCTAAAAAATTCAATTGCAGAAACAGTTTTTGGCATAGATATGAAATAGCCCATCAAATTGACATGGGACAGTTGCAGACTTTTATTACTTATTGTATTTCTTTTAGAAGGGACAATTAAAATGACATTCATTTTGAGACAGTTTATTATTGGTGTTTTCTGTGTAAATGCTTTTAGAATTACCAGTAGAAAAGCAAATAAGGAGTAAAAAAAGGCTGAACATTTTGATT
Source organism: Muntiacus reevesi (assembly GCF_963930625.1). Classification (NCBI taxonomy): domain Eukaryota; kingdom Metazoa; phylum Chordata; class Mammalia; order Artiodactyla; family Cervidae; genus Muntiacus; species Muntiacus reevesi. Next base: position 95,909,202 of record NC_089254.1, on the reverse strand, counting down.
GACTTTGTATGTAAATAATGCAAACCTTTGAATAATTTGATCAGAAAGAAAGTATATTGGACTTCCCTGCTGGGCCAGTGTTTGACTCCATGCTTCCAATGCAGAGTATGTGGGTTTGATCCCTGGTCAAGGAAGTCAGATCCAACATGCTGTGTGGTGCAGCCAAAATATAAATTTTGAAAAGTGATTTTTAAAATAAGAAGGTATACTTTGTTTGATAGGAAAATAGATGCTGTTTTCTTCTTCTCAAAGTGGCTAAGCCATGTCTGGCTGAACTGTTGTGTAACAGAACATGTGATCATTTGGAACAAGAGTCAGAGATTTGATCGGACTGGTCATTTAATTGTCAGTTGGAATCTTGCCCAGTACTTTACACTATTGCATTATGACAGTACTTGAGGAAGTACATTGAAAATACTCTAGTCCACTATTACATAGTCATGGTAACAATGATTATGGTTATCAGGTAGCAAAGCTAGGTCTCACTTTGCCAGCTATGTGAATTAGATAGTCATCTTTGGGGGACACGAAGGATATTAAACACATCAAACTTTTAGTCTGAGATTGGACACTCGAGTCATACCCTCATTGAAATTGCTTATTATTCAGAGAATTTGAACCTTACACTACAAGGTCAAGGAAATATAATTATGACTCCTGAAGAGGCAGTATTTAAATTTGATTTAGGATTTGCTATTTTCTCTGAATATAAAGAGGCATGCAGATCAGCATGTTTCAAGGATTATGAATGTTTCATGATTCATATGGTGAACTGACAGGTTTCTTTGAAAAGGTGTTATTTTCAGTGGACTGCTAAATTTCACCATCACCATCACTGCAAAGGACACACTGCCAGTCTCTTGCCCAGGTAGTAAGACTCAAGCACAGTTGACCTTTGAGAAACCCTGTCCAAGGTTTTCTATCTGTAACCTTCTTTTGCATCTTGAACTTCAGCGTGACATCTACTCATCATTCTAGGCTCAAGTGTACTTGCCTCTGAAACACTGTTTTGATCATTTGCTCTATGTGTGGGAGCCCCCCACATCCTGCCCCGCCGCTCCCACTTTGTCTTACATGGAGAAGGAAACGGTAACCCACTCCAGTATTCTTGCCTGGAAAATTCCATGGACAGAGGAGCCTGGTGGGCTACAGTCCGTGGAGTCGTCTTATATAGACATCTTTTTATGGCGTATACAAAATGACATTTTTCATTTTCAGATCTGTCTTCCCCTCTTTAAACAACACAAGGGCAAAAGACTCTTATTTTTATCTTCTGTGCTAAGTCCAGTGGCTGTCTCAAATGTCTGCTATAGGAATGGAATGTTAAATTGGAGAATAGGCTCATATATAAAAGATAAAAGTAGAGGGAGTATATAGTAAGAGGAAAATGTATAGGTAGTGAATAATATGGGAGCTTGGTGGGGATTGTTGACAGAAGAAGAGTATCAGGGGAAAGTTTCCAGAAAGGGTAGGAGGGAATATGGTGGTAAATAAAGAAGGATTGTGCTATAGACAAGAAGTAAAATGGGTAAGGGCATTTCAGACAGGAAAGAGAAGTACAGAGAGACAAAGGAGCTTGTGATAAAGATTGGTTAGATGACTGGTTAATACAGAGTGAAAGATTTTTGCCATGGTGTTAGAAAAATGAAGATAATGCAGGTAAAAATATTTGTCCTTAAGGTGCAGTGACTTTTAAAGAAAAGATTTTTATAACACATACAATTTTAATTGAAGGTGACACTGTCACTGTAGGCATAGATATTGAAGTCATTTATGTATACATAACTGATGTCTTAAGATTGGCTTAATATCCAATGCAGATAATTTGGAAGACGTATGAGTTATATGGGCTTCCTAGGTGGCATTAGTGGTAAAGAACCTGCGTGGTAATGCAGGAGAGGTAAGAGACTTGGGTTCAATCCCTGGGTTGAGGAGATTCCCTGGAGGAGGCCATGGCAACCCACTCCAGTATTCTTGCCTGGAGAGTCCCATGGACAGAAGAGCCTGGTGGGCTCAGTCCATGGGGTCACAAAGAGTTGGACACGACTGAAGCGACTTAGCACGCACACACCAGTTATATGGCGTTCAAATTGCTTATTGGCTTTTATAAACATAGTGTTAAACTTATATTTGCTAATATCTCCCTAATAGGCAAGACCAATTACAGATAAAAGTAGAGTTTTGGATTCCATTCTAATGGCACATATGTTATTGTGTTATACACAAAGATGGGATTAATATGTTAAAATAATGGAATGGATTATACCCAGGGTTTCATCATCATTATAAATGGATTACATTCAGAGCCAAATCATTTAGATGATTTAGATGATGAGATTTGGCAAGTTTGAAGTAATGAGATTTAGATGAGGTCTTTGGATTTTGAGTTGATGCTGTAATGGGAATGAGACCTTTTGGGACTTGGGAGGAAGTGAATGTGTTTTTCACATGTGAAGGATGTGAATTATAGGGGCCAGAAGGTAGGCTGTTGTAGGTAAAATTTTAGTTTCTATGACGTTTGCCATTTGGTATCATGCTTGCCATTCAAATATAGAGTTAGGATTTGGACACTTTCAGCCAGTCAGCCAGCTGTCTGATGAAAAATGACTTGGAGAAAGACCTGTTCCTAAGAAAGGATAATGAATGAACAAAATAGAAGACGAACGTTGACAGTGGGTTCCTTTGGAATGTCTTGGAATTTTATCAGAAAGAATGTAAGGAAATAGTATTTCATTTGGGGATTTTATCATCCCTTGGATTCATGTGAACATTCTCTGATGAAGATTCTTGTTTAATCTATTTATGGTCTTCAACCTATATAACATCCAGGAACAAACACAAAATTAAACCATTCTCAGTTAGAGCCTTTGCTGTCTTTTGCCCTGAGTCCATTCTGCAGGTCATCTGTATATATCTGTATCTGTCTATATGTGCATGCTTACTTGTGTCTGACTCTTTGCAACTGCATGAACTGTAGCCTCCCAGGCTTCTCTGGGAGGAGGGATTTCCCAGGCAAGAATACTGGAGTGGGTTGTCATTTCCTTCTCCAGGGGATCTTCCCAACCTCTAGATCAAACTGTGTCTCCTACATTGGCAAGAAGATTCTTTACCACTGAGCCATCTGGAAGCCCCATAGATAAATATTTGTATTATATATATATATATCTTCACTAGATCAAATGGTTTTTTGAGGCCTGTCACAAACAAGAGTATAGATGGTAGTTAGGAGTTTTTGCAAAATGTGACAGCAAATTCTTCATTGATTTTTATCCAAATTCCCTATATTAAATTTGAACTGCATACATAGTTTATGGAAGCTGTGCTCCATGGAGGTCAAAGCAGACAACAGACCCTCTTCCCTTCTCCCTTCCCTCTTTCTTCTGTCACCACTGTCCTGTATCCCAACCAACTCTCTGTTTTGAATAGAGTCCAGAGTGCCTCAGCCTTTAATGTGCATGGGAATCACCTGGAGAACTTGTTAAACCAGATTCCTAGACCCCAGCTCCCAGATATTCTAATTCAGTAGGATTAGGGTGGAGCCTAATAATTTGCATGTCTCAGTTGATACTGCCACTGATGACAGTTTGGGGCTACATTTTGTATCCCTGGGCTATTGTGCCAAGTGCCTATAACTGAGGGAAATATGATAATGAAGCTGTTGGTTCCTTGGGATGGGGAGGGACGGAGAGAACATCGGGGTGCTTATCTAACTACTTCTAATGAAGTCTGTATAACAAAACCACCTTTTCCCTTTCACAGAAGCAAATCCAGAGAAATTCAACAGTCGATTTCGAAATAAAATGTTCTATGCAGGGGTAAGTATACATTTCATTTTTTACATTTCATTTTCAATGATTACATGTGATTTATACTAATTTACTGATGGTAATAAAGATGCTAATATACTATGCTAATAATTACATACACATCACAGATGTTTACATGTGTGTTTATGTGTGTGCGTGTGCTCAGTCATGTCCAACCCTTTGCAACTCCATGTACTGTAGCCTGCCAGGTTCCTCTGCCGTTGGGATTCTCCAGGCAAGAATACTGGAATAGTTGCCATTTCCTTCTCCATGGGATCTTCCCAACCCAGGGATCGAACCCAGGTCTCCTGCATTGCAGGCAGATTTCCTACCACTGCACCACCCGGGAAGTCCTACGTGTATATATAGTTAATGCTTAATGTGTTGGTTGAAGAATAAAAGTAAGGGTATGTTTCTTAAGTTGGTTGGCAGAGAGTTCATTATCTTTAGACTTTAAGGCCCTGACACTGAGTGGGAATGATATTCAAGAAGTGGTGTGAAAAACAAACATCAAAGTCGAGCTAGAGAACTGGAAAATATAGGTAGACTGAAAGATGTATGGCAAGTCTTGGGTAAGAATGTAGTTTTCACAAGGATATGTATCCTATGCATTGACATTTGGATGCAAAATTGAGAGACCATGGGGAGTTTTTCATGGAAGCATATATGAGATAAAGGGGCACTCTTCTTTTTACTACTTTTTCTCAGGGACATCCCTGGATGTGAATGGCTAGAAAGAAAGGAAAAAAAAAAAAAGAGGGCCTCCAAAATACTGATTTTTAAAAGTGTGGCTTAAGTTTATAGCACTGGGTAGAGGGAATTAAAGTAAAAAAGAGGTGAAACAAGACTGTCTCAGTGGCTTAAAGATTTTAGCAGCATCTACTGGATAAACAGGAAGGTCAGGAAAGGCCATCAGATCTCCAAACTGACCCTTGAAATTACCTACATTTTCTCTCTCCTGCTGCGATCTTAAATTTTATTATAAGTTACATTTTGAAAACAAAGAGAAAGCTTTCAACTTGACAGCCTCTGCACTACATTACTCTAGAGAATTTGTTTTATATTTTGTATTTTTGCATAACTCAGAATTTCTAGGACCTATCTATCACATAGAAGCAGGGCTTTGGCATAACTGTGTAATGAAGCATTTTTTTTTTCTTTCTTTCCTTGTGGTATAGGCAGCTTTTTCTGATTTCCTACAGAGAAGCTCTAGAGATTTATCCAAACATGTTAAAGTTGTCGTAAGTATTGCATGTGTTGACTCATTTCCCTTTGAATGTAAATATCTTGTCCCTAACATAAACCCTAAATACCAGTTTATGTACTTAATCAGTGGGCTGCATAGAACTTGAACTGAATTGAGTGTGGTGTGTTCAGCCAACATTTAGGAGCATTCAGAGTGCAGTGTCATTCTGTTATGTGTTGGGCACTGAACAGAGGATGAAGTTAAATAAGATGGGTGGATTTTGCTCCTGAAAAAATTCACGGTTTGGTCATGCTAAAGAGTGCCCAACTCATGGCAGAACAATAGAATAAATGTTGCTGTTTGACTGTTTGTGTCATATGCTGGTGGCACAAAAGGAGAAATGCAAACTGCCCCCAGTGTAGTCAGGGAAGTCATCAAAGCAAGGATGTTGAGCTGGGTCTTGAAGTATAAATAGATGTTCACCAAACAACTAGTTTTATTCCCAGGCTATCTGAAGAGTCTTCATTTTAGAAAAATACTTTGATTTTATTATTTTGTGGTCCTTTACTCTCTAGCCTGGTCAAATACCTCACCACTTAGTTTTTTTGGCTGCTGTTTCTTTCTGAGTCTCTATCCCAAGTTTGGGGGATACTCATCTTGGAGGCAAGGAAGATGGGAAATCATCTTTTCTCTAAGAGATATATTTAAAAATAGCATATCATAATTATTAAGAAAGATTAAGTGTTTCCTTGAAGTAAACAAGTTGAAAGAGGGAATGAATGTGACTTTTTTCACATATCTGTGTAAGTAAAGTGAAACATGAAAGAGAAAAAATATACAGATGAGGAAAAAGAAAGGGGAATACAGCAATGCTTGGATTTATTGTGGGATAGATAAAGAATGGCATTTGTGACAGAAGAGGGTAGGATAAAAGGTATATATGCAAAGAGAGAAAAAATATTACCTTAAACTAATGGATTTATAGAGGAATACAGAGGAGCCTAAGATAAATATTCAATTTTCTTGACACCAGTAAACCATATAAGAGACACAAATCTCCTAAATCGTTGGAAATAAAGACATTACCACTAATAGCCTTTGACATCACTTTCAGATGTTTCAGTTCTCATAAAATACTAATGAAAGACTAGTATCCTTTAGTGGTAGCGACTCTTGAAAACTGGAATGTTGCCTTTTTAAATCTAGATAGGAGAAAGAGACATAGTTCATTAAACTGTGAAGATCTTAATTTTGATAAAATGATGGTTATTTAAGTAGCAGAAACCTTGCCCGAGAGTTCTGTTTCTTCTATGGCGGCCTGCAAGCAGCCAAAAATAAGCCTTCCTTCTTCTCCCAGTACTTTTTGCATTATTGGGACCATTGTAGCACCTGCCTGGAGAGCCAGTGAGTGGAGTGCAGTGGCTGTATTGAATGGTGTCCACTGTCTCACTCAGCTGGGTGGAAATTAAAGTCCCAGTGTCTCCACACCACCGGAGAGCTTTTCTCCCCCATCTGGCAGGCCTCCTGTTGAGAAATGTCTCAGGCATGGGTGGCCGTAGAGCAGGGATTAAAAAAAACCTGCAGAGATGCCAAAGTGGCAGCCAGAAACCTAGAAAAAATTTGATATCAGCCGGTAGGTGTAATATTGCCGGTGGATTGGTCTGTGTAATCATCTTTTATTTATGAAGAGAGGAAAAAAAAACAACACAAAACAGTAGAAATGAAGTTTCAACAATTGGGATTCAGTCCTAGGTCTGTCTTTATGAGGTCTGCCTATATGACTAAAAGCACATGCATTTGAAGCAACAATTATCATTGTGCTATGACACAGAAATACACAAGCGTGTTTCTACAATTATGTTGCTGAGTGTGAAACCAAAAAGATGGGAAGTCAGAGCAATTAGATGTACACATAACAGCAGACTGTCTTATCTTTGCTCTCGGGTGAAGTTAGTGTTTCTGATGTTAATAATCTAATCTCACAGAAATATAAAATATGTGCACAAATACTGTATACAGACACACACACATATACACACCCAGAGGATAGTAACAGAAACCTACATATAGCCTTATTTTGTTCTAGTTCACCTGTGTTCTTCTTGTTTCGATTCATCCACGTGTGAGCTTATACACAGGAAGATTTTTTTGTATGCAAATATTTTCCTTTGTGTGTTTGAAGTAGGGAGACAGTTGAAAACTGTGGTCCTAAAGAGCTGTGGGGTTTAAATGCAATAATATATAGGAAAATTTTGTAAAATATTGTAAGGCACCCATCCTCATAGAATTTGCTGAGTTCCCAGAATCACTATGTTTTTTTTCAGGAGGAAAAAGTAGAAAATTTAAAAAAAATTAATTATGTTCTAAATAAAGTAATATATAAGTATAGGTTTTTTGCTGTAATGCAACGGTGCTGCTTTGCATACTATTAAGGTATCACATGCTGGTTTTTTTTGTGTGTGTGTGTGTGAAAGTTTTAGTTGCTTACAACACTCAGTTTTGATCATTTAAGACGTCTACATTTTTTCTTTACTGGTAGAGCCATCTATCAACTCAGTCCTTAAATTGGGAGACCTTATGTGTGTTTAAGATTTTGAAAGTGTTGTGAAAACACCTTCGATCAATGTCTAGAACTTCATTCTGATCCAAATAACATTTTAGAATACTTTGCTTATTTAGGATTATAAGATTTCCCAGAAACAGTTTTTGAGAATGCTCATGAAAACTAGGCTGTGTTAAGATGAGCTGGGAGGAGGAGAATGAGGCAACCTTGATGGCTAGCAGAGTCATCGTAACCTGGATTGCAAGTCCCTCTGAAGAAAACTTCAGAAATTCGCAAGGATCTTGGGAATGCTTTAACCCTGTCTCCCAAGGAGAAGACGGGGTGGGGGGGGTAGGGGTGGGGTACATTCTGTGATGAGGGTGTGAGGAGAGCAGATAAACAGCAGGCTTTATACCTTTGACATCAAGAGGCCTAGAGTCCTGACCAGAGTGCTCCTCTTTTAGCATTTGTCCCCAGTGGGAAATGAGCAAGGGAAACGAAAAGCCTCTTCCTTGATCAGTCAAAGGATGCTCTTGAGGAAAGCACTAACCAGTCAGGCAAAGTGAAAGTGCTAGTCGCTCAGTTGCGTCTGACTCTACGACCCGTGGACTGTAGCCCACCAGGCGGCTTTGTCCATGGAATTCTCCAGGCAAGAATACTGGAGTGGGTAGCCATTCCCTTCTCCAGAGGGTCTTCCCAATCCAGGGATTGAAGGGTCTCCTGCATTGCAGGCAGATTCTTTACCATCTGAGCCACCAGTGAAGCCCCAGGCAGGTCAGGGAAACCAAAGGTATTGAGGCCAACCGAGCCTGAGGCCCTTGAAACCCAAAGTCACATCCAGAACCAATGAAGTGGTTCATCTCAGAAGACCAGTTGCAGTCTATAAGAGATTACACTGATAAGAGCAAATCACTAATGGAGATGCTGCTGCTGCTGCTGCTAAGTCGCTTCAGTCGTGTCCAACCCTGTGCGACCCCATAGACGGCAACCCACCAGGCTCCCCTGTCCCTGGGATTCTCCAGGCAAGAACACTGGAGTGGGTTGCCATTTCCTTCTCCTATGCATGAAAGTGAAAAGTGAAAGTGAAGTTGCTCAGTCGTGTCCGACTCTTAGCGACCTCATGGACTGTAGCCTACCAGGCTCCTCCGTCCATGGGATTTTCCAGGCAAGAAGACTGGAGTGGGGTGCCATTGCCTTCTCCCTAATGGAGATAATGCTAATTTATAATAGATAGATAGGGGGAAAAAAACATGCAGGATATATTACTTTCAAACTGCTTTCAAAATATTACACTGAACATTTTCAAAAGACAAATTATCTCAAAAAGTAAGGAAAATAAATGGTCATATGCATGACTATTTTTGAATCAGATGATGGTGGTAGAGATTACTACTGCCTCATCTTGAGGCTTTGTCCTTTTATTCTTTTAAGTGTTCATAAATCTTTTAAGGATTTACACAGGGAACTATATTCAATATCTTGCAATCCCTGGTGGTTCAGTTGGTAAAGAGTCTGCCTGCAATGCAGGAGACCCGAGTTCGATCCCTGAGTCAGGAAGATCTCCTGGAAAAGAAAATGGAAACCCATTTCAGTATTCTTGCCTGGGAAATCCCATGGACAGAGGAGCCTAGTGAGCTACAGTCCGTGGGGTTGCAAGATTCAGACACAACTTAGCGACTAAACCTACCTACCTACCTAAATCTTTTAGTGTTGATACTGCAAGCCAAAGTATCTAATCACAGTCCAAGGTTAAGAATAATGAGAGTTCCTTGGATTCTGAGACCAGAGAAAAACATTTTGATTAAATGGCAGCTTTGTTTTTACATGAAGTCAAAGCAAAACCAAGCCCTGAACTCTGGAGCTGGGGAAGTTAGAATAAATTTTCAGTCGTAGTAATGGCCATCCACATCAGCAGAGACAAGGACAAGGGTTAGACTTTGGTACCTGCCCTTGTCAGCTAAGTTGTCTTGTAGACTTGCACCCGCTTCAAAACCCTTGTTTTTTCTGCTTTGATTGTTGCAGTGTGATGGGACTGATCTTACCCCAAAGATCCAGGAACTGAAGTTCCAGTGTATAGTATTTTTAAATATACCCAGGTAAGCCCTGTTCTTATTGTTTTCCATGGTTTGATGTGAACTCTGTTTGACCTAAGGTTCTCTGCTTTCATGATGGAAAATTTCCAGGTACAAGCGATGAAAAATAGTTACTTTAATGACTTATTAAGAGTCTCCAGGCCTGATAATTTTTTTCTCCTGCTTGCTTTGTTTAATGTTCTCTGTGATATTTTTTCATGTATGTGGTATAGCATGCATGGTGTATACTTACCCATCCTTAAGAAATCCAGGCAGTCCTCTGGGCTGAGACATTTTAATGTAATTCTCAATTACTGACCCCTCCCACCCTGTCACCCTCCCCAGGAATGATGGACTTGAATAAATACGTGTTCTTAGTTTCCCAAAAGCTATTAGGAAACCTTCCAGCCTGATTTCAGCATGGAATTCATTCAAAATCGTTGCCAGATGATTGCTTTGAAAAAATAGGATCAATTAGAGCAGCATTTTCTAGCCAGAATATCAACTTTCTTTGGTGCTATTATATACCTCAAGAGAAAGGGGTATTTAAGATTAACTAGTCTCAAAATAAGCACATTTCTCAGTGGGCTTAAATTTAGATTCTAGGCTCCAAAGCCAAGATTTTGAAAGGGATGGATCTCTGACTCTTGTTTGCAAACCAGACAACTCAGACACAAAAATCCACAAGTAAGTTCTATTTAGACTGAATTTGGTTGAAATGAGAAGTGTATGTAAATCTATGTCTGGGGAAGCGTAGTCTCCTGATGACTTTTGGCTGTGCTCGGTTTAGCCCCTTACAACCTATTCCAGAAGTATTTTCATCTTAGTCGTTGAAGTAGGGGGCCTAGACTCTCAGGAAACATTGTTTGTTAGCTTGCTTTAATTTTCTTTTCTTCTCCTCATTCTTCTTCTTGCTCCTTCCCATCTACCCTCTGGACTTTGTTTATTCTACTTTTCAGTTTCCCTGACTTCCCCTTCCCTTTCTGATCTCACATCTTTGTCTCATCCCTTTTTCACCCCTCTGTCTTCAGTTACTGCTCCCCCATTCTGGGGTACTCATTGTCTTAATTATGTATTTACTACTGATTCTTACCCATCTCGATTCTCTTTTCCTCTCTTACTGGCATGTATATGTCTTCCTCTAAGACCAAATTCTGGAACCACCTATTGATAACTCATGGAATTCATGAAAAGTAGGCCTATGTGAATTATTGAGTAAGACGCACACACACATGCACGCACACACACACACACACACACACACACACACACACACACACACACACACTCTACTGACACTATGTATAAAACAGATAACTAATGAGAACCTCCTGTATACCACAGGGGGCTCTACTGGAAGCTCTGTGGTGACCTTAATGGGAAGAAAGCATAAAAAGAGGGGATTGCTGCTGCTGTTCATCACTCAGTCGTGTCTGACTGTTTGTGACCCCATGGACCGCAGCACGCCAGGCTTCCCTGTCCTTCACCGTCTCCCAGAGCTTGCTCAAACTCAAGTCCATCGAGTCAGTGATGCCATCCAGCCATCCCATCCTCTGTCACCCCTTCTCCTCCTGCCTTCAATCTTTCCCAGCATCAGGGTCTTTTCTAATGAGTTGACTTTTCCCATCAGGTGGTCAAAGTATTGGCGCTTCAGTGTCAGTCCTTTTGATGAGTATTTAGGATTGATTTTCTTTAGGATTGACTGATTTGATCTCTTTGAAGTCCAAGGGAAAAAAAGAGGGGATGGATGTATACTATCGCTGATTCTCTTTCTGTACAGTAGAAAGTAACACAACATTGTAAATCAACTATACTCAAATACAAATTTAAAAGCAAAAAGTTGATAAATAATGAATTAATAGAAAATTGGACATCATGGGATGCTTTTGTTGTCGAATTTTGACCCATTTTCATAAATTGATACTTGGAGGAGTAAGGGGATAAGCCCATTTTCTATTGGGAGACATGAACCAAGAGTAGAAAGCTGTTCTTTTATGAAATCAACATCAAATCGAACTATAAATTAGTACCTGATGATGATCACGAGAGGACTGGCACAAACTCTAATTCTGATTTTACTCTTCTCTTGCAGATATTGTGCTGGCACAATGCCCTGGGGGAACCCAGGAGATCACCATGACTTTGAACCTCAGCGTCATGATGATGGTTATATTGAAGTCATTGGATTCACCATGGCATCTTTGGTGAGCAATACATCTGTTTTATTGAAGCAAAATGAGTTTTAGTCACAGTGAGAGTTTATTCCTTTTACAAGATTTTGGTATAATGTTGTCTCCTGGCTTATCAACTTATGAGCTGTATGCAATGTAGAGTTGCTAGGGGAAGCCAAAAACAAAGTCATTCTTTGTGTCACTAAAAAAAGTTGATGCATATTTGCTTGAACTTCAAAGGTAAATGAATATTATTTGTTACTTTTCCTGATATTTTCTATCAGAATGAAATCCAAAGTTTTTATGCTAATTACATAGCATTATGCCACAAACATATCCCTGCATTGATGTAGAAACCTTGCTATTTGATACTTTGCTGGTTCACGGAGGACTCAAGTTTAGATAAAAAAGAACACGGTCATTTGCATTCATCTCCATTTTGCCCTCTTAAGCATAAGATAGGCATCTCTATTATCACAGAATATCTGAATGTAGAAAGACTTCTTATGACATTAATGAATATTGACTTGCCAGTACTGAGATCACCTTGCATTTTAATTTTGGTTCCTGGCATTAGACAAGTAAGTGTATAGTATAAGGTCAATCACAAGCAGGTTTTAGCCTAGTGTTTTAACTTATTAATGAATGATAAAGAAACTAATGAAAAGTTTTGCTTATCATTTTATCAGATATAGATCAGCCATGCTATCAGTTTATAAAGCAAATGAAAATAAAGCTTCTTCTTGTACTTGGCTAGCACTTAGTTCATGCTGTTATATCTCAAGGCTAGAAGATTGTATTTCTTGTTCTAAACAACCTAAAACAACTCTCTCTTTCATTCATCTCATGGATTTCATCCATCTCATGGACTTTTCCTCCATCACATTGAATTGGTGAGATTTAACAGAATAAACTCTTGTGATTATGAAAAGAATGTCCATCTCCTGAGATGGTGATGTTGCTCATTATATTTGATGTATCTAGAGTGAAATGGTCATTAAGTATAAAAGATTGGTCTGGGAATGATCTAATTTTCAAGGTCGTACATAGCTCATATATAACTCTTTCTCTCCAAAAGTATTTATGTTAATTATAGATAAAGACTCAGCCAAAAACAAACACATGAAAAGATGCTCAACATCACTCATTATCAGAGAAATGCAAATCAAAACCACAATGAGGTACCATTACACGCCAGTCAGGACGGCTGCTATCCAAAAGTCTACAAGCAATAAATGCTGGAGACGGTGTGGAGAAAAGGGAACCCTATTACACTGCTGGTGGGAATACAAACTAGTACAGCCACTATGGAAAACAGTGTGGAGATTTCTTAAAAAACTGGAAATGGAACTGCCATATGACCCAGCAATACCACTTCTGGGCATACACACTGAGGAAACCAGATCTGAAAGAGACATGTGCACCCCAATGTCATCACAGCACTGTTTATAATAGGCAGGACATGGAAGCAACCTAGATGCCCATCAGCAGACGAATGGATAAGGAAGCTGTGGTACATATACACCATGGAATATTACTCAGCCATTAAAAAGAATTCATTTGAATTGGTTCTAATGAAATGGATGAAACTGGAGCCCATTATACAGAGTGAAGTAAGCCAGAAAGATAAAGATCATTACAGCATACTAACACATATATATGGAACTTAGAAAGATGGTAATAGTAACCCTATATGCAAAACAGAAAAAGAGACACAGATGTACAGAACAGACTTTTGGACTCTGTGGGAGAAGGCAAGGGTGGGATGTTTCCAGAGAACAGCATGTATATTATCTATGGTGAAACAGATTACCGGCCCAGGTGGGATGCCTGAGACAAGTGCATGGGCCAGGTGCACTGGGAGGACCCAGGGGAATCGGGTTGGGGGTGGGGGGATGGGAGGGGGGATCGGGATGGGGAATACATGTAACTCCATGGCTGATTCATGTCAGTGTATGACAAAACCCACTGCAATGTTGCGAAGCAATTAGCCTCCAACTAATAAAAATAATTGGAAAAAAAAAAAAAAAAAAAAGATTCAGCCAAGAACAAGTAGGAATAAGTCCAGGTAGGGTATGTGCAAGGAAGAATGTTTGGAGGTGCCTGAGAAAGTCGCAAACCTGGTCATGTGTTATTTTGCTCATTCATTTATTCACTAATCCAGTGAACATGTATTGAATTTTTGCCATGAGAGTTTCCTAGTTCTGACTGAGCTGTAGAAGGCTGTCAAGGAATGGCTAAAAGAAGATGATCCCTTACCTAGGCCTGCGAGGGCAGGGAGAATATGACACACTTTCCCATTACTCTCAAGATCACAAACTAAATCTTTACTGCAAAATTGAGTTTCTTTCCAAATCTCCATCCTTTACCACTGCCTTCTGTGCTTTTAGCTTGTTGCCTTTCAGGTCAACTATAGCACTGGACGTCCTTTGCTTCTTTGTACCACAGGACCATTGCATATGCTGCCTATCTCAAATGTTTTTTACCTCTTCATCTTATATAACTTTTCAGTCTATATCTGTGTTAGGTTCTTTTTCGAAGTCTTTCTTTGGTTTGGGTTGTTTCTGCTTACAGTTATATAGTTAAAGTCTGAACAAGAAGGAGAAGGCAGAGTGAAACTGGTAATTAGTGAAGAATTTAATGGATGGACTCTGCAAATAATGCACTCGGTTTATGAGAAGCGATAATGGAGGGTGGGGTATTCCTGAGCTGAAGATGCAAAGGCAAGGAAGCAATCAGCTGTACCAGGAAAAGAATGACTTAGGAAGGACCACCTGGTAGGAGGTGTTGAAGTGAAAGCAGTCATCCTGTGCCAGCCTGGCAGGGAGAGAGCCGGAGACATCAGTACAGTTCTTGCTCTCCAGCTGTTAAACAGTCTAACTGGGTCAGTTTCACAGGGCAGGGAAGAGGGCAGGGAAGGGGTGGAGCGTCTGTCGGGTGGGAATGGCAGGTGGCTGGTATCCATCAGTCTCCTGTATCACTGATCCACAGCAGAGAACCTGAGACTTGTAATTGGCAATAAGAAATGTGACAGGATGAGTGGATTTTGCCAGGTGAAGAAGAATGGGACTTGGCATTCTTGAAAAAGGGAAAAGTACAGATGCTTGGTAGTCTAGAGATTGCAGGCTTCTGTGCAGACTACAATCAGTTTTATGTAGCTTAAAAAGAGATGAAAAGCGAAAGTGATGCAGATGGTCCTGGAGAGGCAGGCAGGGGTGATATCACGAAGTGCATTAGAGAATTTACCTAGGAGTTGTGACTTTGGGGCATCAGTAAAATGTGTTTTCAAAATAAATATTTGTTATGGGAAATGTTCACTGGAGAAACTGATAGCATATTGAACTCTCATTCCCTATCACCTAGCCTCATGCATGCATGCGTGGAGAGTCGCTTCAGTCGTGTCCTACTCTGCGACCATATGGACTGTAGCCCTCCAGGCTCCTCTGCCCATGGGCTTCTCCAGGCAAGAATACTGGAATGGGTTGCCATGCCCTTCTCCAGGGGCTCTTCCCGACCCAGGAATCGAACCTGTGTCTCTTATGCCTCCTGCATTGGCAGGTGACACTTAACCTATTATCAATTTATGTGCAGTCTTATTTCTGTCTCTAACTATGGTCTCTTCTCTTACATTATTTTGAAGTAAATATAAGACATTATATAATTTTACCTGTAAATATTTCTGAATTTTTAAAAAATAAGACTTCTTTTATGAATATAGTCATGCCATCTCAAAAACAATAGCATCTTAATATCACTAAATATCTACTCAGTGCTCAATTTCTAATTGTCTTGCAGATGTCATTTGTTTTCTCTTGCTCGTTCATTTTCATCAGGATTCAAATAAAATACATTTGTGGTGATTAGTTGTTATGACTCTTAAGTCTTTGTAGCGCACATCTCTCTCTTTTCTTTTTTTCTTCATTTATCTATTAAAGAGACCGGGCTATTTGTCCTGTGAAGTTTCCCTGAGTCTGAACTGTACTGATAATGTCCACAGGGTCTCAATAATGTGCTCTTCTCTTTTACCTGTTTTCGCTAAGTTGATAGTTGGATATAGATTCATCAGACGCATATTTCTCCACATCTCTTTTGTAAGTAATGTTTTATTTTTCCAAAGGAGGGTATGTAATGTCTGGTTCTCTCTCTCTCTCTCGATAATAGTATTTGATGATCAATGTCAGGATCCAGGAATCATTAGGGATTGCACAGCAGTGATATTCTGACTCTTTTCTTCATTTGTTAACTGGGGTGTTTCTATAAGGAGAAGGTTTTCCTACACCTACTGCTTGGTTGGGGGCTTCCCTGGTGGCTCAGTGGTTAAGAATCTGACTGTCAATGCAGGGGATACAGATTTGATCCCTAATCTAGGAAGATCTCACATACCTCAGAGCAGCTAAGCCCATGTGCCACAACTTTCGGGGTTTCCCAGGTGACTGAGTGGTAAAGAATCCTCCTGCTAATAAAGGAGACACAAGAAATGTGAGTTCGCTCCTTGGGTCGGGAAGACCTCCTAGAGCAGGAAGTGGCAACCTGCTCCAGTATTCTTGCCTGAAAAATTCCATGGACAGAAGAGTCTAGCAGTCTCCAGTTCATGGGGTCGCAAGAGTTGGAGATGATTGAGCACACTCTTTGATTACCCAGCTATACAGTTTGTTTCAGAGAAGGAGGACAAGTAAGTCTTTTATTTATATATTTTCAAAGTAATTTAGTTCATTTGTGTCCTTTGGTGACTGTGGGTTTAAAGTGGCATCAGATTTTGGGGATTTCTCCCATGGAGGGTTTAAGTCTGTATAACCTCCCCTTGACTCTATGTGGGCTTACAAATACTTGGCGAATAGAGTACGGTGGAATTGATGCTATGTAACTTCTGAGGTTGGGTCATTAAAGGCCAGGCAGCATTTGGGAAATATGGGCAATATGGATTGGTCTCTAATTAACAGGGATTTTGTAAATGCAAGGCAATACTTATTTAAAATATCTCACTGCTTTCATTCATTTAGTGTCACTCATAAATGTTTATTGAATAGCTGTTGAAACCACAAATAATTATTGAATCCATAAGTGACACTTGCTGGATAAAACAGGTACAAAATGAAGCAACAGAAAAACAGTGTCCTCAGGGTGCCCAGAGTCCAGTGTTGGGAGGGAGGTGAGGAAGGAAACGAGCAATCACAGACTGAGGTGATAAATTCTGGGGGAAAGGGATGTGGAATGAGGATAGAAATGAGAACCATGTATACAGATTGGAGTCTTTATGGGTGAGATTGTCAAGGGGCCACTCCCATAGAGGCATCAGCTTAAGAGAACATGGAAACCAGGAGAAGGACCAGTGGTGACTCAGAGTGGTGATGTAGATGGTGAATGAAGGGCAGAAAGAGTTATATATATATTTTAATTTGTTGTTTTAACTGTTATGGGGAGTTTGCAACTGATGGCATGAGACAGGATTGGATTAGTTGCTCAGAAAAGTTATCTGGATGTCAGTGTGAAAGTGACAAGAATCTCCACTTCTGGGGACAGATGGACAAATCAGGATGTTGGTAACAAAGTCCAGGTAAAGAGATGAGAATATCTGAAAGCCTGAATAAAGAAAGTGATGATGAAGGCAGAAGGGGTTGATGAATGGATAGGGACTTATCTTGAGGATGAGAAAGGGGTGGGTGGCCAGTGTAGGCCATTGAGTAAAGGTGACAATATTATATGAGAGAGAAAATATAAAAGAAGGATAAAAGTGTCAAAAATGAACTCTGTTTCATGTAAGTTAAAATTGAAATCCCTGTGAGACCTCTAAGAAGATATACAAATGTGCAGTTTGAAATGTATGCTTGGAACTCCGGAAAACTCACTAGGTTGGGAGCGAGTGTTTTATATTCTATCTCTATCTTTATTTATCTTTCTATCTATCTCTCCCATCCTGTCATGAGTAGGTAAAAGATAAAAGTAATAGATAGGAGTTGGTGTAGAGAACATGAAATTGTAAAGTTATTAAATGTAGATTAAGCTGCACAGTTTTGAACATCCCATGTAATTTAAATAATGTTACTTGAGCTCCAATACTTTGGCCACCTGATGTGAAGAGTCTGCTCATTGGAAAAGACCCTGATGCTGAGAAATACTGAGAGTAGGAGGAGAAGTGGGTAGCAGAAGATGAGATGGTTAGGTGGCATCACCGACTCAAAAACACGAGTTTGAGCAAACTCCAGGAGATGGTGAAGGACAGGGAAGCCTGGCGTGCAGTAGTCCACAGGGTCGCAAAAGTCAGATACAACTTAGCAACTGAGCAACAAAAACAACAACTCAGCACTCATGTACATCTTACTATTGACATATATGAGTATCAAATTGTTGTTGTTGTTGTTACTATCCATATAACATGGGCTTCCCTGGTGGCTCAGATGGTAAAGAATCTGACTGCAATGCAGGAGACTTGGGTTCGATCACTGGGTTGGGAAGATCCGTTGAGGAAGGGACTGGCACTCCAGTGTTCTTGCCCAGAGAACCTCATGGACAGAGAGGCCTGGAGGGCTACAGTCCATGGGATCACAGAGTCGGACACAACTGAGCGACTAACACTTACTTACTTATCCATAGGGCAGACACCGTGTATTTTTTTCACTCAATAATGAAAGTGCTTTATTTTCAGTCCTTAAATTTCACATACCTTGAAACTATTATATTGATTACATTTCTGAAAAGGTAGATTATTTGAAAACACACATCTGTGTAAGATGATTATATAAAGAGAACAGTGTAATTATTTGGGTAAAAATGTATCTATTTTTGTATATATAAAATATTCAGAGTGATACTTTAACAGAGATTTGAAATAGAATTACTAGAATGGGAGAAAAGATTTTTTTTAAACTCTTTATCTTATAATTGAACATTTCAAGACAGAAGTATTCAGTTCATTTTACTGGTTGAATTTCATTCCTATTAATTAAGATGACTCTTCATTGGGTGCTTGGTAACCCAATTGCCTTTTTGGATTTCATTCAAACCATAATCAGACATTGTAAGATGTATTTATTTCTAGATGGAGAAGCTCTATACAATCAGCAAAAACAAGACTGGAAACTGACTGTGGCTCAGATCATGAATTGCTTATTGCCAAATTCAGACTTAAATTGAAGAAAGTAGGGAAAACCACTAGGCCATTCAAGTATGACCTAAATCCAATCCATTACGATTATACAGTAGAAGTGAGAAATAGATTCAAGGAATTAGATCTGATAGACAGAGTGCCTGAAGAATTATGGACAGAGGTTTGTGACATTGTACATGAGGCAGGGATCAAGACCATCCCCAAGAAAAAGAAATGCAAAAAGCAAAGTGGCTGTCTGAAGAGGCCTTACAAATAGCTGTGAAAAGAAGAGAAGCGAAAGGCAAAGGAGAAAAGTAAAGATATTCCCATTTGAATGCAGAGTTCCAAAGAATAGCAAGGATAGTTAAGAAAGCTTTCCTCAGTGATCAATGCAAAGAAATAGAGAAAAACAATAGAATGGGAAGGACTAGAGATCTCTTCAAGAAAATTAAAGATACCAAGGGAACATTTCATGCAAAGATCGGCCCAATAAATGACAGAAATGGTGTGGACCTAACAAAAGCAGAAGATATTAAGAGGTGGCAAGAATACACAGAGGAACTCTACAAAAAGATATTCATGACCCAGATAATCATGATGGTGTGATCACTCACCTGGAGCCAGACATCCTGGAATGTGAAGTCAAGTGGGCCTTAGGAAGCATCATTAGAAACAAAGCTAGTGGAGGTGATCGAATTCCAGTTGAGCTATTTCAAATCATAAAAGATGATGCTGTGAAAGTGCTGCACTCAATATGCCAGCAAATTAGAAAAAACTCAGCAGTGGCCACAGAACTGGAAAAAGTCAGTTTTCATTCCAATCCCAAAGAAAGGCAATGCCAAAGAATGCTCAGACTACCACACATTGCACTCATCTCACATGCTAGTAAAGCAATGCTCAAAATTCTCCAAGCCAGGCTTCAGCAATACGTGAACTGTGAACTTCCAGATGTTCAAGCTGGATTTAGAGAAGGCAGAGGAACCAGAGATCAAATTGCCAATATCCGCTGGATCATTGAAAAACCAAGAGAGTTCCAGAAAAACATCTACTTCTGCTTTATTGACTATCCCAAAAAGGCTTTGACTGTGTGGATCGCAACAAGCTGTGGAAAATTCTTCAACAGATGGGAATGCCAGACCACCTGACCTGCCTCCTGAGAAATCTGTATGCAGGTCAAGAAGCAACAGTTAGAAATGGACATGGAACAACAGATTGGTTACAAATCAGGAAAGGAGTATGTCAAGGCTGTATGTTGTCACCCTGCTTATTTAACTTATATGCAGAGTACATCATGCGAAATGCTGGGGTGAATGAAGCTCAAGCTGGAATCAAGATTGCCAGGAGAAATATCAATAACCTAAGATATGCAGATGACACTACCCTTATGGCAGAAGTTGAAGAAGAACTAAAGAGCCTCTTGATGAAAGTGAAAGAGGAGAGTGAAAAAGTTGACTTAAAGCTCAACATTCAGAAAATTAAGATCATGGCATCCTGTCCCAAATCTTCATGGCAAATAGATGGGGAAACAATGGAAACAGTGACAGACTTTATTTTGGGGGGCTCCAAAATCACTGCAGATGGTGACAGCAGCCATGAAATTAAAAGATGCTTGCTCCGTGGAAGAAAAGCTATGACCAACCTAGACAGCATATTAAAAAGCAGAGACATTACTTTGCCAACAAAGGTCCGTCTAGTCAAAGCTATGGTTCTTCCAGTAGTCATGTATGGATGTGAGAGTTGGGCTATAAAGAAAGATGAACGCCGAAGAATTGATGCTTTTGAACTGTGGTGTTGGAGAAGACTCTTGAGAGTCCCTTGGACAGCAAGGAGATTCAACCAGTCCATCCTAAAGGAGATCAGTCCTGGGTGTTCATTGGAAGGACTGATGCTGAAGCTGAAACTCCAATACTTTGGCCACCTGATGCAAAGAACTAACTCATTTAAAAAGACCCTGATGCTGGGAAAGATTAAAGGTGAGAGGAAAAGGGGACGACAGAGGATGAGATGGTTGGATGGCATCACCAACTCAATGGACATGAGTTTGAGTAATCTCTGGGAATTTGTGATGGATGGGGAAGCCTGGTGTGCTGCAGTCCATGGGGTCACAAAGAGTTGGACACAACTGAGCAATTG
Source organism: Muntiacus reevesi (assembly GCF_963930625.1). Taxonomy (NCBI): domain Eukaryota; kingdom Metazoa; phylum Chordata; class Mammalia; order Artiodactyla; family Cervidae; genus Muntiacus; species Muntiacus reevesi. The sequence goes on along the minus strand of NC_089254.1, from coordinate 95,888,208 downwards.
AACTGAACTGAACAGACCGTAATCAGACATTGTAAGATGTATTTATTTCTGTCACAATTTTCTGCCATTATAGCTGTGAAGTTATTTTCATGTTGAGCCTATTTCTAAGTAATCTAAAACTTTTCAGGATAGTTCCAAGCATTATTCAGATTGAGGTATTGGGAGCCTAATTTGCTACATGGTATGCAATCCAAAGATTTCAGTCTCCTAAACGTTAAAGAAAGCATAGATAGCTTTCTTTTTGTTAATCAAAATTAAAATATGTAGGCTCTTTTGTATTTATGAGTTAGAAAGGCAAAAGGTTATTCAGTAAGAAAGGTTCCAAAGAGAAATTCCTAAGGTTGAAGTTATACACATACCAGATTTTTTTTTAAAGAAAAAAAGGTAATATTAACATTTATTTTGGTAACACTTGTAACTATAAGAATTAAAAGTAAAAATATTTGTCATAATTACATTATCCATGATTAACTGTACTTATATTTTGAAGTACTTCCTTTCAATTTCTTTATTTCCGTGTTTTTAAATATATGGGGAATCAGAAGTAAAACCCTACTCTTTCATTCTGTAAATATTTCTCAATTTATGTAATAATTATTTCATCATGAAAAGTTTCCTTTATGGAACTTTTAGGTTTCTGGATGTTTGGTGGTTTTAAAAACTCCTATAGTTAACATGATGTTCATAAATCTCATTTTACATTTTAAATTATTTTCCTATGCCATATTCCCAGGAGAGAAATTACTGATCCAATGGAATAAACATTTAAAGCCTCTTAATACAAATTATATTTACTGCTTTCTAGAAATTTTGTACTGTTTACTTGCCTAACAGCAATGTATAAGAATACCTGATGAGAAGTGATAGGAATTTAATACCCAACAGGTGCTGAAATGTGTTCATGGATAGAGACAAAAAGCTATTATAATATTACACTTGATGAAGCAGAATGAGAGGATAAAATTACATCCCAGAAAGAAAGAAATTGTGTATCTTTTATATAGTCAATTATGTCCAACAAAAAATGAGAGTAAAACAAGTTATCTTTATTGTTACCTGTTATATCTTTTTGATATAGTCTTTTGAAAAAGTCTGTTTTTTGCATGTTTTCATGGGCATGTTTATCTTTTATTATTGAATTACAGGTACTATTTTTTTAATTTATTTTTTATTGAATGATAATTGCCTTACAGGATTTTGCTGTTTTCTGTCAAACCTCAACATGAATCAGCCATAGGTATACATTTATCCCCTCCCTTTTGAACCTTCCTCCCATCTCCCTCCCCATCGCGCCCCTCTAGGTTGATACAGAGCCCCTGTTTGAGTTTCCTGAGCCATACAGCAAATTCCTGTTAGCTATCTATTTTACATATGGTAATATAAGTTTCTATGTTACTCTTCCCATTTATCTCACCCTCTCCACCCCTCTCCACATGTCCATAAGTCTATTCTCTATGTATGTTTCTCCACTGCCACCCTGTAAGTAAATTCTTCAGTACCATTTTTCTAGATTCCATGTGTGTGTGTTAGAGTATGATATTTATCTTTCTCTTTCTGACTTACTTCACTCTGTATAATAGGTTCTAGGTTCATCCACCCCATTAGAACTGACTCAAAGGTGTTCTTTTTTATGGCTGAGTAATATTCCGTTGTGTATGTGTACCACAACTTTTTTATCCATTCATCTGTCAATGGACATCTAGGTTGCTTCCACATTCTAACTGTTGTAAATAGTGCTGCACTGTAAATAGTGAACAATAGGATACGTGTGTCTTTTTCAATTTTGGTTTCTTCAGGGTGTATGCCTAGGAGTGAGATTGCTGGGTCATGTGGTAGTTTTGTTCTTAGTTTTTTAAGGAATCTCCATAGTGGCTGTATCAATTTGCATTCCTACCAACAGTGCAAGAGCCTTCCCCTTTCTCCACACACTCGCCAGCATTTATTGTTTGTAGTCTTTTTGATGATGGCCATTCTGACCAGTGTGAGGTGATATCTCATTGTAGTTTTGATTTGCATTTCTCTATAATGAGCAATGTTGAGCATCTCTTCATGTATTTGTTAGCCATCTGTATGTCTTCTTTGGAGAAATGTCTGTTTAGGTCTTTTTCCCATTTGTTGATTGAGTTGTTTGCTTTTCTGGTATTGAGTTGTATGAGCTGCTTATGTATTTTGGAAATTAATCCTTTGTCTGTTGTTTCATTTGCTCTTACTGTCTCCCATTCTGTGTTTTGTCTTTCCACCTTGCTTATAGTTTTCTTTGCTGTGCAAAAGCTTTTAAGTTTAATCAGGTCCCACCTGTTTACTTTTGTTTTTATTTCCATTACTCTAGGAGGTGGGTCATAGAGGATCTTGCTTTGATTTATGTCATCAAGTGTTCTGCCTATGTTTTCCTCTAAGAAGTTTTGAGGAAAATTTTGCATTTATTTTTGAGTTTATCTTTGTGTATGGTGTTATGAAGTGTCCTAATATCATTCTTTTACATGTACCTGTCCAGTTTTCCCAGCACCATTTATTGAAGAGGCTGTCTTTGCCCCATTTTATATTCTTGCCTCCTTTGTCAAATATAAGGTACCCATAGGTACATGGGTTTATTTCTGGGCTTTCTATCTTGTTCCATTGGTCTATATTTCTGTTTTTGTGCCAGTACCATACTGTCTTGATGACCGTCACTCTGTAGTATAATCTGAAATCAGGAAGGTTGATTCCTCCAGCTCCATTGTTCTTTCTCAAGACTGCTTTGGCTATTCAGAGTCTTTTGTGTTTCCATATGAATTGTGAAATTTTTTGTTCTAGTTCTGTAAAAAATATCATTGGTAATTTGATAGGGATTGCATTGAATCTGTGAATTACAGGTACTATTTATATACAAGTCTTTTGGCATATGTTTAGTGCAAATATATTCTGTTTTTTTAAAAATATTTTTTAATGTTTCTTTTGATGGGAAGAAGTTTAAACATTCTTACAAATTTCAGGTTTATGAGGTAGGCATATTTCATGTTAGAGCTTTTTGTGTACTTAAGAAATCTTTTGCCTATTCCAGGTACGGTTGGGAAAATATTCTCCTTTGTTTTCTTCTTGAATATTTACAGTTTTAGCTTTTATGTATAAGTATGTGATTCAGCTCAAATTCTTGTATGTTCTGTAAAGTAGCTCCAAGATTCATTTTTAAAAACACAATTATCCAAAACTTTGCAAGTTTCTTAATAACATGAGAGATGAAATAAAAAAACTTATTCCTGTCTTTTTTTTTTTTCATTTATTTTCATTAGTTGGAGGCTAATTGCTTTACAATATTGTAATGGTTTTTGTCATACTTTGACATGAATCAGCCATGGATTTACATATATTCCCCATCCCGATCCCCCCTCCCACCTCCCTCTCCACCCGATTCCCCTGGGTCTTCCCAGTGCACCAGGCCCGAGCACTTGTCTCATGCATCCAGCCTGGGCTGGTGATCTGTTTCACCCTAGATAATATACATGTTTCGATGCTGTTCCCTTGAAGCATCCCACCCTCGCCTTCTCCCACCCACGGATTCCAAAATTCTGTCTTTAAAATATATACTTGTCCAGTTTTTTTTCCAGCACTATTTGTGAAATAGACTTTCCTTTTCTATAGAATTGCCTTGCAGCCTTTGGCTCTTGATTGTATGTGGGTGTTTTTCTAAAATCTATTTTGTTTCATTGATTTGTTGATCCTATGCCACTTCCATACTGTTTTGATTGCTATAGATTTCTTTTTAAGTCTTCAACCTGGTAATATGAATCTTTTCACTCTTTTTCTAAGAGTGTTTTGGTGATTATACATCTTTTGATTGTATACAGATTTTAGAATCAGTTACTATCTACAAAAAAAAAAGTTTTGATTTTAATTGGGATTGCTTTGAGTCTATAGATAAATTTAGGAAGAATTGGCATATTAACTTTATTGAGTGTTCCAATCTGTAAACATGATATATTTCTCCATTTATTTAGGTGTTCTTTAATTTCTCTTAGCAGTCTTTTGTAGTTTCAGTGCAGTTTTCAGGTCTTTGCATACCTTTTGTTAAATTCATTCCCAAGTATTTTATACTATTTAAGTAGTATTGTTTTAAATTTCACATGTAATTATTATTGCTAATGCATAGAAATAACTGATATGTATGTGTACATATGTGTAGATATTTGTCTTGCAACTTTGCTAAATTCACTCACTAGTTCTAGTAGTTTTTGATATATTTGGGTTTTTCTGTATACCTAATTGAGTGGTTTGTAAATACGGACAAGTTTTATTATTTCCTTGGTGTGTTAGTCACTCAGTCGTGTCTGACTCTTTGCGACACCATGGACAGAGGTCCACCAGGATCCTCAGTTCATGGGATTTTCCAGGCAAGAATACTGGAGTAGGTTACCATTTCCTTCTCCTGGGGATCTTCCTGACTTAGGCATCAAACCCAGGTCTCCCCGACTTGGGCAGATTCTTTACCATCTGAGCCACCAGGGAAGCCCCACACCTTTTCTTTTTCTTGCCTTAGTGAATGAGCTGGCAATATGTTGAGTAACAGTGGTAAAAATGAACATGCTTGCCTTATTCCTGATTGTAGGAGGGAGCATTCAATGTTTCATTAGATATGAAAAGACCTTTATGTAATTAAGAAATTATGATTCTATGAACAGTTTTCTGAGAGTTTTTTTTAAATCACAAATGAGTGATGTATTTTATCAAATGCTCTTTTTTTTTGGTATGTATGGGAGTGACCTAATTTTCTCCTTTGTTTTCTTTATATCACAGATTCCACTGATTTTTTTAAAAGAATTACAAATCATGCATTTTCAAGATAAGCCTCACTTGGTGTATTATCATTTTTTAATATGCTGGATTTAGTTTACTAGTATTTTGTTAAGCATTTTTGTGACTATGTGTGTGAAAGATACTAGTCTATAAATTTATTTTCTTGTAATATCCTTTATGGGTCTTGGTATCAAGGTTATGTTGGCCCCCATAAATTGAGAAAGGAAATGTCTTGAAAGATATGTATAAGATTGGTATTATTTTTTTCCTTAAGCATTTCATAGAATTTAATTCTCAGAGCTTGAGATTTCTCTGAGGCAAGAGTAGATATAGAATTACTCACATTTTCTATTTCTTCTTCAGTCAGTTGAATTTTTCAAGGAATTTGCCCACTCCATAGAAATTAAGTCTGTTGGCATGAAGTTGTTCACAGTGTTCTTTTATTCTTTTATTGTCTGTAAAATCGTCTCCTTTATTCTTGATACAAGTAGTATGTTTCAGACCTTTTTCTCTTATAATTCCATTTTTGTCTCCGTTACTTTGTACTAGTTTTTTTTTATGTACTACCCTTTGACATATATATAAACCCCACATTTCAGTATTAATATTTTTGCTTTTATTATTATTTTGAATACATTTAGAAATGAAAGAACAGTTCATGGTCTGTTATGTGTACCCACATATTCACCATTTCCAGCTTTCGTCACTTCTCTTGATCAAATTTCATCTGGTATCATTCTGCTTGAGTTTGAAAGATTTCCTTTAGCTTTTCTTATAGGACAGTTCTCTTGGCAGTAAGTAATTTCATATTTAATTTTTCTGAAGTGTCTTTATTTTATCCTCATTTATTTGGAAACATATTTTTATGAATATAGAATACTGGATTGACTAGTTTCTTTTCTGGCTTGTTCCAGCACTTGAGTTTTTCTTTTGAATACTTTGCTTATTTTTGGCTATGCTGGGTCTTCACTGCTGTGAGGCCTATCTAGCTGAGCTGTGCAGACTTCTCGTTGCAGCGGCTTCTGCTGTCGTGGAGCACAGGCTCTAGGCACACAGGCTCAGTTGCTCCGCAGCACGTGGGATCTTCCAAGACCAGGGATCGAACCCATGTGCCCTGCATTGACGGTGGATTCCTATCCGCTGTAGCACCAAGGAGGTTGCTTTAGCACTCTCAATATATTGATTCACTTTCTTCTGACCTCCATGTTTTAGGGATGAACAGCCAGTTGCCATCTGTATCACTGTTCTCTTGTGTGTAATGTATCTTTTTTCTCTGATTTTTACATTTTTCTTCTGTTTTTAAGCCTCTCTGTTCGTTTTGCTTTTCTGTCACTGCTGTAAACAAATTACCACAGATAGTGGCTTAAGATCACACATGTTTATTCGTAGAGTTTGGGAGATCAGAAGTCTAGAGTGAGTGGTTGGGCGGTGTTTCTTCCAGAGACTCTGGAAAGGACCCAGTTCCTTGTCTTTTTCCACTTGGTGAGGTGGTCTGAATCCCCTTTCTTATGGTCCTGCCTCACTCTGACCTCTGTCCTCTGACTCTTGTGCCTCCCTCCCTTGCTTGCAAGGACCCTTGTGAAGACACTGGGGGCCCCTCTCTCAGGTAATCCAAAATAATCTCCTATCTCAACATCCTTAGTTTAATCATACCAGAAAGGACCCTTTTGCCTCGTAAGTTTTCATAGTTTCTGGGCATTAGAATGCAGGCATCTTTTTTTTTTTTTTTTGGTGGTGGTGGTGGGCATCATTCTAACTTCCACATGATTTTCTTTGTATTTATCCTGCTTTAGGTTCATTGCTCTTTTTGGAACTGAAGTTTGACTTTTTTTCCAATAGATTTGGAGTATTTTCATCGATGTGTTTTCTGCTCCGTCCTTTTCTGCTCCTCCTGGTATTCAATTATGTGTACTAGATTGCTTGTTGTTGTCTCACAGATCCTGGAAAATAATTTCATCTCTTGTTTTTCAGATTAAATAATTTCTGTTGTTCTGTTTTCATGTTTACAGACCCTTTCTTTTTTACACTGTCCAGTTTGCTCTTAAATCAATTTAGTGGTCATTTCAAAAATGTTTTCTTCATCATGGATCACATTTTCTTGCTTCTTTGTCTAGTATGATTGATTATATGCTGGAGAGATGATGTGTTGTATGGAGTCTGGCTTTTATTTTATTGTGACTTAGCTGATACTGTTTTAGCATCATATTCTACTACATATAATGTAAGGGATGGATGCTACTAGGCTAGTGTTAAAAAGAAAAAATCAATAGGATGTGTTAGTTATACAAATTTGTTTGATCCCAGACTATATTGTTGATTGACTGTACTGTATTCACTCTGTCATAATACCGCAGATTTCAGGGGATTGATATGGAAATAGTTTGAACCCATGGAGGTGATGTTTTTCCAACCTGCACCATTGAATCCCAGGCTAGATCACGTCAGAGAAGCTGAAGAGCCCCCTTTGTGGCTTTTTTGCCTCTCATTTACTGACCTTAATAGTTAATCTACCTCAATTAAACAAAAATAGAGAAAGACCAAAGTATTCGAGGAATCTTCCCTAGTGGCTCAGACAGTAAAGAATCCGCCTGCAATGCAGGAGATTGAGGTTCGATTCCTGAGTTAGGAAGATCCCCGGTCCATGGGGATGCAAAGGGTTGGACATGACTAAGCAACTAAGAATAATGAATAATACAAGTAAACGCCATTGAGAAGGAGTACTTAGGTTTCTACATTATAAGAATCTTACCTGTTTCACAGAAACATTCTTGACCTATCAGTTCAGTTCAGTCATTCAGTTGTATCCGACTCTTTGCAATCCCATGGACTGCAGCATGCCAGGCCTCCCTGTCCCTCACCAACTCCCGGAGTTTACTTATGTCCCATTGAGTCAGTGATGCCATCCAATCATCTCATCTCATCCTCTGTTGTCCCCTTCTCCTCCCGCCTTCAATTTTCCAAGCATCAAGGTCTTTTCAAATGAGTCAGTTCTCTGCATCAAGTGGCCAAAAGATTGGAGTTTCAGCTTCAGCATCAGTCCTTCCAATGAATATTCAGGACTGATTTCCTTTAGGGATCGACTGGTTGGATCTCTTTGTAGTCCAAGGGACTCTCAAGAGTCTTCTCCAACACCACAGTTAGTAAGTATTCAATAAGGCCTAGATTAATTTTAATGAGCAGAAGGCAAGTTTTTCAAATAAAGCCCTTTCCTTTTCACCATCTTCTGCTTCATACTGGCCATGTGTTAGTCCTATGGCTAATACTGTCAAAGTAAGGCAGGGTATGTGGTATGTGGTAGATGGTATGTGGTAGAATTTGGGAACATGAAATTATTTCCTTGCATCATAAAATGCTAGTGTGAAAACAGGCCATAGTAGCCTACCAAAAACTCATAACTTAACATATACAGAAGCTGAATCTATGGAGCTATTTTTGCTGTAAATAGTGACTCATATGGACAATAATGAAGTGAATTGCAATACAATTGCTGATTCTATTAGACCGCTTACAGCATGCATTGAAGTAGGATTTTAAAGCATACCCATATCCTGAAATCTTAATATTTGATAAAATGGAAAACAATAAAACTTAATGGCATTACTTCATGGCAATAAAATAGCATGTAAAAACTTGTATAGATAAATGTAGAGTGGATGATAATGGTGCCACTGCAAATTACTTATAATTTCTCATTTTGGTGACTAAGTTAGTGTGTCAGACAGGGAAAATAACCCATGTTCAGTTGAGGAAATTTAATCCAGGGGGCTAATTATGGGAAATTAGAAGAAGAACTGGAAGGAAGTAACCTGTATGTAGCAATCCATGGATTGGCAACTGCAGACATTCTCTGCAACCTCTAAGGCTGGAGGGATAAAGGGAAGAGACGATATTACCAGCACTCAGGAGCCAGGGCCACTAGACAGGGGTGGAACCCAGGAGAAGTGGCCATTGATGGGTTCTGCAGCAAGGGTCATCAGGCGGGAGCTGGGACTCCAGAGGAAGGATCAGGCCATGAGAGCCGGGGTCACTGCTGTAGTTGGCTGCCTGTGTGGGCTGGACCATAGAGTCAGGGGTGGCCGGGCGAGAGTGCTTGCCCGTGGGAAACGGAAGCACAGAGAAGAATCGGCCACAGCCAGATACTGCTTGAGAAAATGAGAGCTAAGGAGAAAGACTTGCTCTCTCCTGTCTTTCTCCCAGCTAATTTTTTATTTATATTTTTGGTTTTTGTTCCTAGTCCTTTAATACATCTGAGTTGGTAATGTGTATTATGTGAGCTAGAATACTAATTGTTCTCTATTATAGGAAGAAGTATTCCCAGCACTATTTGCTAAATTATCTATCATTTCTCCAGTAATTTATAATCCCATATTCAAATATTCTGCGTCCTCACACATATGGGTTTATTCTGCGCTTTCATTTCCTTTGACCTTTATGTCTTGTCTTATGCAAACACCTCTGTTTGAATTACATCTCAATATTTAATAAGGATCGTCTATTTTTCTTTATGTTTTCAGAAGGTTCTCAGTCATTTGTGGACTTTATTCTTTGAAATTAATTATAGAATTGGTTTGACAAGAATCTTCAAAGTAGTATTTCTCATATTCACTTGGAATTACATTGAATTTATTATTTTGGAGGAAATTAATATTATTAGAGTATTAAATTGCCCCATCCATGAGTATGTCATGACTTTCCATTTCTTTAAGTTTTCCTTTGTGTCTCCAATAGTTTAAAATTTTTCTGCCTAAAAGTCTCATGCGTTGCTTTATTTCTGCTGACATTATATGACATCCTATTTTTTATTTTTTTTTAATGTTTTTTATTATGATTTTGCTTAGCTATGGCAAGAGAAGGAGAACACTATTGGATTTTTTGTTTGATAGCATACCTTTCTTATGAGATTTAATTCTTGGCCTGTGAATTTTCTTGAAATTTCTATGTATGGATGATACCTTTGGGAATATTATCAGGTTTGCTTTTTTTTTTTCTTCCAAACCTTTTTCTTCCAGTTTTATTTTCTTGACTTACTATGTTGTTCAAGAACCTCCACTACTATGCTGAAAACTTCTGTTACTGGTGGAGCATTTTGTCCCTTGAAAGGAATGCTTCTATATTTTCTTCATTCCAAATAATGTTTTCTTTAGGAGTTTTGGTAGATGACTTTTATCAGTTAAATAAGTTATGTCCTATTCCTAGTTTTCTGACAATTGATTCTAAAAGGCACTAACTTTATTTTTTTCTGCATCTTTTGGGATGATAATGTTTTTTCTCACTTATAATGTTTTTTTCTCACTTAAACTGTAATGTGGTGAAATTATATTTCCTTTTTTGCTTTATTTTATTTTTATTAAAGTATAATTAACTTACAATGTGGTATTAATTTCAGGTGTACAGCAAAGTGATTTGGATATATGTGTGTGTATATATATATATTCTTAGATTCTTCTCCATTTTACAAGATAATGAGTAATAGTTCCCTAAAGTCCTCATTGTTTACCTATTTTGTACATAGTAGTGTATGTATGTTAATCTCAGTTTCCTAATTTATCCCCCCCTGCCATCCCCTACATTTTGCTTTCCCCTTTGGTTACCATAAGTTTGGTCTGTATGGCTATGAGTTTGTTTCTGTTTTGTAAATAAGTTCATCTGTATCATTTAAAAAATTTCCACAAATTAGTGCTATCACATGATATTTAAAATTATATTGGTATGTGATACTGGTATAAATTCAGTTAAAATTTTGTTTTCTGTTGCTCCCCTTATCAGGTTTTGTTATCTCAGCCATAGCATCATTTTCTAAAACATGTTTTATTAGACACTCTTTCTTTAAAACTTGAATAAACTTGTAAAACATCTAAGTCCACTTAGCACATTTTGGTGGGGGGTTGGAATGAGAAACGTTTTGGATAACTTTAAAATTTTAAAACCAGTTTAAACTATCCAATTTCTGTATTTAGTATACCAATTTTTGCATTATATTTTCCCATAATTTATCTAGTGTTTCCAGTTTAACATATAGACCTTCATAACATGACTTCTAAACTTAGTTCATGTACACTATGCAGATACGCTTACAGTTTGTAGAACAGTAACTGCACGTTTAATTGATTAAAACTGCAGTGTTCATAACATTCTGAGAGAAGAGTTACAAATTTCCCAATGTAAAATATGTCTTGATTTGAGTAGCTGCCAACAATATTTTTATTTAGAAAGACATTCATGATAGTTATATGTGAGCTTCCATTAAAAATGTGTTTATGTTGCTTTCAAACTATAGAATATTCAGTTGCTCTGTTGATAAAATCTAAAGAGAAAGGAAGATACTTATTTCTGTTTATCATGCACATTAATGTCCCATCTTATTTGGTTAGTATTTGATATGTACAATCACATAATATATTTATCCTCTTTTGTTTTACTTTTTAATAAAACAAATTTCCCCTTTTTTGTTATTTGATATTACAAGATTACTTTGTTCATCTTTTAAAAAAAAACCAGATTTTCGTGTTGTTGATTGTCTCCCGTGTTTCTCATCCACGTCATTGACTGCTGCCTTGGGCATTTTTGTTCAGGGACTGGGTCTGGGAGTCAATGCCGAGCCGCAGTGGAGAGAAGGAAAGGTTGGAGGACTTGCCCTTGTTTCTCTGCTCCTCTCCCAACCCAGAGTTGTCCATCCTGTCATCTGGCAGCAGGTGAATAAGGACTTGAGTAGTAAGAAGGAGAATGAGACTTGAAGAGAGATGAAGAATAGTATTCTGGGGAGGAGCATATTGTGGGAAAACAGAAGATCTCATGCCATACCTGTGGACTTAAAGTTCTTAGTGACTGTAGGACATTAAATAGCTTTGTTTTCCTCCAAATTCATATACTACCAAAAAGGCAATGTTTGACATTTTCACAACAATATAATCCATGTTAGGTTGAACAGACAATTGAATATCTGTCATTAATATACCAGTAGATTTTTTATTGGTGAATTAAAAAATCCTGGACATTATTATGGTTGTTAGAGCCTGTGCCTTAAAGGTTGTGAAAGCCTACACCCATCTGAATGATGAAAAATACCTATTTCTAGTAAGTCTTTTAAAAATCACCTTTAGTCTAGCTTCTTCCAAAAATAAATTACTATGGTTGTGCTAACACTAATAGAGCTGTCTTTATTCTGAGAAGCTAATTACTATAATTCCTCTTGTGCCTGTGCAGCGATCTCGGATTGATTCTGAAATGCCAGTGGAACTACTGCTGACAGCTATTTACCTCTGTTTGTTGCACTTCCTATTGATCTATCATTGAGGTTGAGAATATGGTTTAAACATGCTCTACGGTACTGTGGAAGCCTTCTGATACCAAGGGGTTGGAAAGTATTTAAGTAGTTTCAAGTCCTGTGAAACCCAGAGAATAACTTCTTACTTACTTGGCTGGTTCTGCATTTTTATTTGTTATTGAAAAGTGTAAGTGAAAGTCGCTCAGTTGTGTCCAACTCTGTGACCCCATGGACTGTAGCACTCCAGGCTCCTCTGTCCATAGAATTCTCCAGGCAAGAATACTGGAGTGGGTAGCTGTTCCCTTCCCTAGGGGTTCTGCCCGACCCAGGGATTGAACTGGGGTCTCCTGCATTGCAGGCAGATTCTTTACCAGCTGAGCTACCAGAGAAGCCCTTTATGTGTCATTGCTGCTGCTGCTGCTAAGTCACTTCAGTTGTGTCCAACTCTGTGCGACCCCATAGACGGCAGCCCACCAGGCTCCCCCGTCTCTGGGATTCTCCAGGCAAGAACAATAGAGTGGGTTGCCATTTCCTTCCCCAATGCATGAAAGTGAAAAGTGAAAGTGAAGTCACTCAGTCATGCCTGACTCTTTGTGACCCCATGGACTGCAGCCCACCAGGCTCCTCTGTCCATGGGATTTTCAAGGCAAGAGTACTGGAGTGGGGTGCCATTGCCTTCTCCGTTATTAGGCCTAGTCAAAGACTGAGAAAAAAGAAAGAAACTGGTATTTCTTCCAGTGAATGAAGGGATACAACTTTGTCAGATAAATATTGGATTGAGAATTACTTGAAGGCAAGGGAAATATATTGGGAAAGTCCTGGAGATGCTAATAGTGCATCAGATCCATAGGTTAACTTAAATGAGTAATTTAAGTACAATCAGAGAAACTTTCAGCTGAGTAAAGGATTGGGTAATAGGCTAGAAAGAATTTTAATAAATTCTCACTTTATTCTCTTCTGCCTCCTTGTTCTACTAATTGAATAAAATTATATGTTACAGTTGAATGCTTTTTAACATCAAAGGTGTTCAATAATGATAAGTTCTTTTCAGTTTTTGTCCTATTTTCTTTCCCTCTTTTCTGTTCCTTTTTGTTTCTTTTATCTTTGCATTTATACATAAACAGGTTTGTATTGTTCAGATTAATGTGAGTGCAAAAGTACTTCAAAGCACAAAATAAATACAAATACCTGGGAGCCAAATTAGTACAAGTTGACTTCACAAATCTCAGTTAACAAGTTTTTATTCCTCATTCATAAGATAGAGGTGAGAAGTGTGGAAACAAGCTGATAGTATGTAGATTTTCCTTTTTAAGTGAATCTTTTAGGTTTTGAGCTACAGTTAGTATTAACTCCTTCTAAGATTTGTTTACTTTGTTATAAATTGATACTCAAAATGCCTTATAATAGAACCTTATTGAACTACTGTTAGTATCTACTATAGTTAAATATACATCTAAACTTACAGCATAGCAATTCTACTCATTGTATGTATGTACCCGCCAAGAGATATATACAAGAAACTTTACTTCAATAATAGCCCCAAACTTGAAACAGTCAAATGTTTACCAGCAGAAGAGCAGGTAAATACACTCTTCTATTGCTCAGAAATAATGATAAGCAAAAGATGTCAGACATGAGACTACATATGGTGTGATTTATGTTATATGAACTTCAAGTTCAAACACACTGGATCTATGGTAATAGAAACCAGTTAGTGGGAGGTGAGAGGAGTATAAATAGACTGGAGATTGGACAGAAGCACTTGAAAACCTTCTGGTTTCTGTAAATTGCCTAAAACTTAATCTGGATGGAGATTCACATATGTGTATAAAAGTGTTCATCAAACTGTATAAGACAGTTTGGACACTCTCTATGTATGCTGTAACCAAACATATTATTTGATTTTAGTTCATCCCTGTAAGGGTGAGTGATACTAAAATAATATCTTTTTTTTTTTTTCACTAAGGCAGAGAAGTTATGCTAATTCGTTGCAGAATTTTAATGTTGGATTGACTTTTCATTTTGTGGCTACTGTAGTGAACCAAGCTCTTATTGTGTTTGATTTTGATCCTCAAAGCTGCTTTACTGTTCAGAATGTTTTCAACTGAGGATTATTATTTTGCATTTCATTGATCTTATACAGATTAGAAGTAGTTTGAGGAGGTTTTAGGTAAGAAGGAAAAGCTTGCCTGAAGTTTGAAAATTTTTCTAAGGATGGGTAGCATATTTTAATAAAACACATATTTAATATATAACTATAATAATTAAATATTATAAATATATAAATATATTTATATATTAGCTATAGTATAGAGCTGTCTTAAACTATGTATTTTATCTTTTTTAATATTCTTTCTGTTCTGCACACATTGGTTCTTTAGTGGAAGTAGATAACGAAAAGAGCTTTTGTATTAAACTAACATGATTAAGGCTGAAAATACATAAAAGCAAAAAGTGGCTGTCAGTGAGGATTTGCAATCAAGCTTTCACATTTTAGCTTATTTGTATGCATGATCTACCCAAGGTTTCCCATTTTACTCATGACTAACAGCTTTCACTAAGTATTTTTCAAAGACCTTTTGATTATATATAGTAGACTTGGGGTTTCTGGGTTTTCTGAGTAATAATTCTTTTTTTAAGATTTTTTTAATGTGGATCATATTTAAAGTCTTTATTGAATTTGTTACAATGTAGCTTCTGTTTTATGTTTGGGTGCTTTGACTGCAAGGCATGTGGAATCTTCACTCCCCGATCAGGGATTGAACCCCCACAGCCTACATTGAAAGGCAAAGTCTAAACCACTGGACCACCAGGAGTAACCTAAGAGTTACTCAGGAGCTCAGCTCTTGCTTCCTGTTGTCTCTTGTCTTTACAGGCTGCCCTGCAAGTCGGGGGCCATGGAGAAAGGCTGCACCAGTGTCGGGAAGTCATGCTGCTGACTTACAAATCCATCCCCATGCAAGTGGATGGGGAGCCCTGCAGGTTGGCCCCGGCTATGATTCGGATCTCATTGAGGAATCAGGCCAACATGGTCCAGAAGAGCAAGAGGAGAACATCCATGCCTTTACTCAATGAGTGAGTCTGCCCACCTTTGGGAACACGGAGGCCGTGCAGAGCAGGTCACTGAGCATGTGCATGGTCGGAGGCCTCCCCGTGCTGAGAAAGGAGAAAAGTCCAGGAAACTCAGTTGCCCCTTGGTCTGTCACGCATATTTCTTCTTCATGTTTACTATATGGTGACCACATGCTTCTTTCAGGAGTAACTGTTATATGGTATGTTAGATTGATGATGCTTTTTCACCGACCGCCCACTTAAGTATATATTGACTGGGACCAGCCGAAAATCATTGAGTGATTCAGGGTCATAAAACCTGCCTGGTTAAATGTGTTCTGTTTCATTTTAGGAAGGCCCTGTTGGCCTCCTCTTCTTGACCCTGGTCACCTGGAGAGCGTTGGTTTCTCCAGGGCAGAAGGTTGGCAGAACTGGGTTTTGGCTCACCTCTCTCCTTATTGCATCCCCTTCTGCTTGTTAGCGGACTGTCCCTTTCCCAATGCTCCCAGTTTGGAGTCCTATATTCTCTGATGCTTCAACTCATTTTTTCCGTTGCTGAAGAGCATCCTATTTTCTAATAGATGAGACCTGAGCCATGACTCAGTGCCTAAAGAAAATGTTCCCCTCCTGGACCCTTTCCTTTCTCGGGGGCTTTGATAAACTGATTTGGAAAAGGGGATAATGACTGGCTATTTTGAGTGCACATGCATTTTGTAGAGTCCCTTTATCTAATTTTTTATTGAAAATGTCTCTTTGGGGTTAGAGAAAGGGGTGAAGAAACATGGGGATTTGGGGCATCGTTTTGAGCCTCTTCTATTTACCATGCCCCTATGCCTGACCTGACTTAAGGTAAGGCCATGTCCAGGTTTGAATTTTGGCCATTCTTGTGTCACAGCGAGGTACCCTCGGAGGTGCTCCTCCAATTTGTGGCCTGTGATGCATGGTTATGTATTTGTACTGAACGGCTGGCTTCCTCTAGTGCCTGCGAAGCAAGGGCATGCTTTGCCAAGGTATTTATTGAGTCAATGTGGCAACTATAGAAATGCCTAGAATGAACCCATGACACAGGGGTCATCACTCTCTGCCAAAGCTTCACCCTGTTCTGAAAAGGCAGATGTTGAAGAGTAGCATTCGACAGGCTCATAAAGTGTTTTCCTTTGTAGCCTCTGCTTCTAAGCTTGAGGGATCTTTTCTCCTCTATGCCCTCATATTCGAGAATCACTCTGTACTTGCCCAGCATTTTTCCTAGATCCTTATCCAGAGGGCTGGTGTAGTTGCCTTTTTCATTTTGTTTACATTTTGCAGCTAGAGAAATTCTTGGGTCATTTCGGCTGCTTTTTCTATCCTCCACCTTTCCCTGCTACTAGGTTGGATATACACTTCATGAGTTTCAGGCAAGGTATCAGCAGTAGTATACAGTTGGCCATAATCTCTCTTAAAAATGTTCAGAGTTAAGCTGTGAACTATTGGTTTGAGAGAAAATCTGAACTACAAAGTGAAAAGTCCTCTCTGAGATAGTCCAGGTTGTTTTGGGTCACTTGTAGATCACTTGTTAGCAGGGATAAAAAGTCTTAGTATCTACAGGCCAACAGCTCTTTTTCATGCCTGGTGCTTCTACCGTTAATAGCCTTATCAGACATGTAATTATTTTGGGGTGTTTAGTTTCAAACGATTTTTGCCCTTCAGAAAAAAAATAAGTTTTTGCTCAGAAACTGTAATAAGAATTTATTTGGGATTTCTTCACATATTAAAATCAAATGTAAAGAGTTGGTTTTTTTGGTACGTGTAGTACATATGATGTGACTTCACAGATTTAGCTTCAAGGGTGTTCAAGATGCAATTTCATGTTAAAAAATGCAGTTATTTGCCACCAGGGGGCAGTGGTGCCTCCATCTAAGCGGCCTCAGACTCGAAGATAGACTTATGTGAAATGGCAGTAATAATATTCTGTCCATTTCTTATGTATGTGTGTATATATATATATATATATATCTTAAAGACTAGCAAAGATCTTGATTACTACTTATTATTAAAATTATCCTTCAACACTGTATTTTTAGAAAATCTGGCACCCACTATTCTTATTCACCCTCTGTGATTAGACTGTTTCGTTCTGTTTGGAAATTCAGCTTTTCCACTGAATTTCCAAGTGGCGTTTCCCATGTAAGGGAAGCCTGGCCACTGATACCTTCTTAGGAGTTTTCTTCCACGTTCTGAGTCCTTCGAGCTTTTCGTTCTTTAGGCCACCGTTGTGCAAAGTTCACCTTTGCAGTCAAGACAGAGAGCAGTATGGCTGTCTTGAACATCATCATATTTTTGCTCTCCTGTTGCTCTCCTTGAAGTGTCCCCTTCCTTCCTTTTCATCCGTTAGCTTTTGCTCAAGTTCATCCTCCCATCGACATATCACTTTCCCTGAGAATCCTTTTCCTTCTGCTTCCAGCCATTAAATACACCACTCAGCATTCCTGTAGTGCTCTTATTACTTCTGTCACCCCATTTATCAAAACTAGTGTCATTACTGGTTGACATGTCTCCTCTGCTCTCTGGGGAGGCCCTGGGGTTTTCCTCGCAGGGCCCCCAGTGCCTGCCAGTTTGCTGAGACTTAATGTTACATGTTGAACAAGGGACTCCCGCATGGATCAGATCTATAATGTTCCGACTGTTGCATTTCTCAGAAATTTATTCCAAAATAATGTAAATCTAAAACCTTGTGAGTATAGAAATAATATAGAAAATCTCTTGATCATATTTTATGGTAGTAAGTGGAAGATATATACTTAAGAATTTTAAGATCTGGTACACATGGATGGCTGGAGAAAATCCCATGAGAAACAGCTAAATGGCTTTCATGATGCCCCTAGAGCTTTACTTCTGCAAAAAGAAAAAAAAATTCTAAAAAATATTTCTTGGCTTATGATCCCATTTGCTATTACCATATACAAACTAAAAGACTACCTAGACCCATTAGGTTCACTACCCCCTCCTCTGCCCACCCCATTGATACAGGAGCATATGCCTTTATATGTCATTTATGGCTTATGAATCTATTTCAGATATGACTCTAATAAATATCATCCACCCCAAAGTAATTGAGCAGGTTTGTGTAGGTTCATATTTATGTATTAGTAACATGATAGCCAGATAAGTCTGATCATGCTATTTGAAAGGCAATATTGAAGGGGATCAGAAATTCTACATTAACTCAGGTGCTTAGGAAGACCTTAGCCTGAGTTCTCTAGCAATTAAGACAGCATTGTGAAGGGTGACTGTATCCTCCAAGGAAAAGGTTTTCAGCTGGCAGACTCTGAATTGGGCAACTGGGTTCCACCATCCTGGGCTGCTGAGAAGTATTATTGGTGATAACTGATAGCCCTTTGAGAATAATAAGGAGTTAATTCATGGGAGGCTTCATGTGAGAATTTACATACCCAGCAGAAATAAGGGAGTAGGGTTATAGGGAAAAGATGGATTGGGGAAAAGTGTTATAGTGAAACCATTCAACTAGTCTGAGAGAGTAAGAGTTGTTACTAATAGCATAAAAGTGGCAGGAAGTGTGGGGTTTCATTTCTTCAGTTCCACATTTTATCTTTTGTGGTAGCCATGGAAGACCCTTTCTTTTATTTTATTTTTAAAGGCGGGGTAGAGAACAGAGAGAAGTCTATGGCTTCACTCTACTGCCAAGAGTATCAGTGGAATTACAGCATCATTGTGATGAAATTAGGCTTTCTTGGTATGACCTTTAAGTTTCTGTTGGGTGGCTCTTCTCAAGATAGTTTTTCTTCTGACACGAACATTTCTGCAAAGCCCTGGAATCATGAGGACTGTGTTAAACGATTCAGCTTACCTTGATTCTGCTCAAAGATGAGTTGACTGGGCCAGCCTACCACTCGTGTGTGTGTGTGTGTGTGTGTGTGTGTGCGCGCGCATGTGTGTGTGCGTGCGTGTGTGTGTGTCTGTGCACACGCACAGATGGATGCCCTCTGAGACCTAGAGCCCAAGAGGACCATGGTACCCCATCCACGCTCCTGCAGCAGCGGCAGGCGCCCCGCCTCACGCCCCAGTCTGCGGCTTGCCTGAGAACCGGCCCTGCCGTGTGTTGTGTTGGCTTCGTCGCTATCACTGGCTTTTTGGATCTTTCTGTGGCTGGCTTGGTTTTCCTTTTCTTTTCATTCACTGTTTGGTGACGCGCTCATTTAAGTTCTGTTTAAATTTTGTGTGTCTCTCTTTCTCTCTCCCGGCTTGTTCCCTGTCTGTCCACGCTGTTTTGCTGACTGTCTTCGCTGCTCATTCCCTGCTGCCTCTAGTATCCATCAGGTGCAAGCTGCGGACCTGCGGAGAGTGTCTGCCCCCCCAGGCTCCTTCACCATGTGAGTACAAAGCCGTTCTGTTTTTACGTTGTGTCTCAGCCTCATCTCCTCCTCAGGGCCAGAGGACCTGCCTCCTCGTCCTTCACAGGTCTGCTTCTCAGACAAAGAACCACCTCGCCATGATTGTCCATTTTAGCCCTTCTTTGATTTGAGATGCAGCTGTGAAGTTCTCTGTGTTCTACTCATCTCAGTCTTCTATGAGTTCACAGTTTAAGTTTTTTGATTAGATACTTCAGGGTCCAGAGTTGCACGGGGTTGTATGAAATTCCATACCAAGCTTTGGTTTCTATGGAAAGTAAACCCATTAGACCATTCCATCGTCTATGGCTCTGACCTTGAAGCAGCACCCACTACTCTTGATTCTGTGGATGGACCCCTGAAATTATTGATATGTGTGGAGCTTTGAGTGTACGTACGTGCATCTGTGCATTTTTCCAGGTTGAGCATCCGTAGTGGTAATAAATGATCAATGACCCAAAGTTGTTAATGAGTTGGCAAAATGCATTTTATACATAGTAGTTTGTACTTAGCACACTTTGTGCTTTTTTTTTTTTTTTTCTTCTGGTGAAGAACAGAAAGAAATTACTTTTTTAGCACTTCAGGACTTTTTTATGCTGTTGCCTCTGTCTTGCCCTTGCTTCTTTTCTCCATCTTACATATACTTGTATTATGTTTCAGGTGCTATTAAAGGTGCTTTACATACATCAATTAACTTACTCCCCAAAACCCCTATGCTATAAGTTATAATTACCTCCATGTTATATATGAGGGATCTGATGAACAGAGAAGTTAAGTAACTTCAGGAAGGTCACACAGCTAATAAGTGGCAGACTAGGATTCATACTTCTGCAGCCTGGTTTCTCTTAACAATTTATAATGCTCTTAACAATTTATAATCTGCCATTTTTCATCTATCAGTATCCTTGTATTTCTCAGGGCTCAGCTGAATAACTGCCTTTGCTAAGAACTATACCTTGATAATTGCTGGTAGAACTAGTTATGTCCTCATTGGAATTCACTATTATAATGTACTTATAGTTCTCAAGGTATAATTGATTGGTACTAATTATATTAGCTCTATATCTGTGTATATCCCACACTACACTTAGGCTATATATGTAAATTAAATTATTTACAGTTATCTTCCTATGATTTTTGTATTCCCAGTCCTGATCACAGACCTTAACACAAGTATTCTGAAACTAGAAAGAATTGTCTGTTGGTTGGTAGAATGAATGAGTGAAAGAATGCATGTCTGAATAGAACTGTGCCAATATCTAGCATCTAGGGATGTGCCAATGTGACTTCTGAAGTTCAGTTATTACATAATTTTGCTTTCAACCCTAATCTTGTGGAAACATGCTTATTTATTCATTTATTGCAAAATGTTTTTCTAAAAGTATTATTTTGTACTTGCTCTGTGTCAGATGCTATTTTCTGCCTGGTATTTAGGGTTGAGCACAACAACCGTATACTTTCATGGATCTCAGTATTGACTAGTCAGACAGCAAGAAAATAGCACTTACTTTCTAATTTGGCAGCTGTTACTGGGTATATTATCCTACATAAGTCCTGTTCAGTAAATATGAGTCCAGAATGGCCCTCAGTGTTCATTCTTTTCAACTCCTTTGCTGATAGAGTTCAAACAATTGAGAATATCAACAGCAGACATCCTGGTGATATTTGTCATGTTTCTATCATCATTTAAGCTTTCACTGTGTTTGTTTTCACCATATAATTTAAATGAGGCTCTTTTTTCCCTTCTTTTCTTTTTCCAGGTATGTATGCTATAGGAAGGTGAACTGTCCTGTTACTTTTCATAGAGTGTAACAGGACCCCAGATATGGCCACTTAAAACTTGACTACTGATCTAAAGTATTTTATACTTATATATGCTATGTTAATTAGTACATATTATAGATTTTATATCTATATAACTGATGACTTATATAATAAGTGTTTATTAGAGTATTGTTTTAAAAATTCGGTAACTAAACTCTGTCAAATAGAGCAAGGAAATTGGAGAAAAATCTAACCACAATAATGAGCGTTATCATTATATACTGGGCTGGCCAAAAAGTTGGTTCGGGTTTTTCCGTAAGATGGTATGGGAAAACCCAAACTCACTTTTTGGCCAAGTCAATATTATGGCAGAGGTAAACTTAGCTTAGACCCACTCTCATGCTGCTGTTTGCAGCAGTATTTGAGAATCACATTAACCTTGCCTTGGTCCTCACGAAAGTCAGGATGCCAGTTTTGTGAGCTAAACTTTGATTTTTTTTTTTTTTTTTTTTTTTACTCTGTATCAGCTATTCTCTGCTCAGAACAACTCTTTTTTTACAGATGATCTTTCCTTTGGGAGAAACCTCTTTATGCTGTTTCTCAATCAAATGTTACTTTCCTAAAGCAACTTGAATTATCTTTTCTCTCTAGCTTTCCAATGACTTTTTTTTAATTAGGGAGGAAGTCATGGTTTTGACAACATAATGCATAAATTGTTAGGAATTGCAGCATACTATTAATGTGTGCCTACATGAGAAATTTCAGCTTTATACAAAGAAGAATCTTGAAATTTTTGTTTTGATCACATATGACCATATATGAGGATAAACTGAACTGAACTGATGAGGGTAAAGCATCTGCCTGCCAATTCAGGAGACACAGGAGATTCAGGTTCAGTCCTTGGGTCAGGAAGATCCCCTGGGGAAGGAAAGGGCAACCCACTCCAGTATTCTTGCCCAGAAAATCCCATGGACAGAGGAGCCCAGCGGGCTGCATCCATGGAGTTGCAAGGAGTTGGATATGACTGCGTGACAACAACAACAAATCAAAGGTATTTAGTGCCTTCATCCAACAGAACAAAATAAAGTAAATGAATTATTTCACTGCAAATTTGAGGTTCTGTACCTTTTTTTTTTTACATCAGAGAAAAACTATAATCCCCAGAGTTGGCTTCAGTTCAGTCGCTTAGTCATGTCTGACTCTTTACAACCCCATGGACTGTAGCACGCCAGGCTTCCCTGCCATCACCATCTCCCAGAGCTTGCTCACACTCATGTCCATTGAATCAGTGATGCCATCCAACCATCTCATCCCCTGTTGTCCCCTTCTCCTCCTGCCTTCAGTCTTTCCCAGCATCAGGGTCTTTTCTAATGAGTCAGTTCTTGGCATCAGGTGACCAAAGTATTGTAGCTTCAGCTTCAACATCAGTCCCTCCAATGAAAAATAAGGACTGATTTCCTTTAAGGTTGACTGGTTTGATCTCCTTGCAGTCCAAGGGACTCTCCAAAGTCTTCTCCAACACCACAATTCAAAAGCATCAATTCTTTAACACTCAACATTCCTTATGATCCAACTCTCACATCCATACATGACTACTGGAAAACCCATAGCTTTGACTGGACAGACCTTTGTTAGCAAAATAGTGTCTCTGCTTTTTAATATATTGTCTAGGTTGGTCATAGCTTTTCTTCCAAGGAGCAAGTATCTTTTAATTTCATGGCTGCAGTCACTATCTGCTGTGATTTTGGAGTCTGAGAAATGAAGTCTGGCACTGTTTCCATGATGGGACCAGATGCCATGATCTTCCTTTTTTGAATGTTGAGTTTTAAGCCAGCTTTTTCACTCTCTTCTTTCACCTTCAAGAGGCTCTTTAGTTCCTCTTCACTCTCTGCCATGAGGATGGTGTCATCTGCATATCTGAGGTTATTGATATTTCTCCTGGCAATCTTTATTCTAGCTTGTGCTTCATCCAGCCCAGCATTTCACATGATGTACCCTGCATATAAGTTAAATAATCAAGGTGACAATATACAGGCTTGATGTACTCCTTTCCCATTTTGGAACCAGTCCATTGTTCCATGTCTGGTTCTAACTATTGCTTCTTGACCGGCATACAGATTTCTTAGGCAGGTCAAGTGGTCTGGTATTCCCATCTCATGAAGAATTTTCCACAGTTTGTTGTGATCGACACAGTCAAAGGCTTTGGCATGGTCAGTAAAGCAGAAGTAGATCTTTTATTTTTCTGGAATTCTCTTGCTTTTTCTATGATCCAGTGGATGTTGTCAATCTGATCTCTGGCTCCTCTGCCTTTTCTAAATCCAGCTTGAACATCTAGAAGTTCTTGGTTCATGTACTGTTGAAACCTAGCTTGGAGAACTTTGAGCATTACTTTGTTAGTGTGTGAGATGAGTGCAATTGTGTGGTAGTTTGAGCATTCTTTGGCATTGCCTTTCTTTGGAATTGGAATGAAAACTGACCTTTTCCAGTCCTGCAGCCACTGTTGAGTTTTTCTAATTTGCTGGCATATTGAGTGCAGCACTTTCACAGCATCATCTTTTAGGATTTGAAATAGCTCAACTGGAATTCCATCACCTCCACTAGCTTTGTCCATAGTGATGCTTCCTAAGGCCCACTTGACTTCACATTCCAGGATGTCTGGCTCTAAGTGAGTGATCACACCAATGTGATTATCTGGGTCATGAAGATCTTTTTTGTACAGTTCTTCTGTGTATTCTTGACATCTCTTCTTAATATAGCATAACTTGTAACCTGGCCATTCTTACTTTCTTTTTTCTTTTTTATTGAGATGTAATTGACAGCTATCATTATATTAGCTTCAGGTGTACCACATAATTATTCAGTGTTTGTTTATATTGTGAAATGATCATCACAATAAATCTAGTTAATATTGAGTTGGCCAAAAAGTTCATTCAACTTTTTCCTTAAGATGTTACCGTGAAACCCAGTATCTATCATCATGTATAGTTACAATAGTCTCTTCTTATGATGAGAGCTTTTAAGATCTCTTAGTAATTGTAAAATAGACAATACAATGCTTTTAATTCTAGTCACCATGCTGTACATTACATCCCTAGGATTTATTTATTTTATAATGGATGCTTGTACGCTTTGACCCCCTTGACCCATTTCACCCTTCCCTCCCCAGTGTTGCTCAAAGAATTATTAGAGCAGTTCCTCAATTAATAAATTCATTATAATTAATGCCTTTACAGTAGAATCCCAGTTGAAGTCTACATACATGCACTATCTCATAAATCATGAATACTCATGTTATGTGGTCATGCCCAAAAAGCCCCCAAAAGTATGTAGCTGTAAAATGAGTCTTTCTGGAACTCTTTCACTTTTAGGAGTTCTTTTCATTAAGTTCTCTTTCTCTCCTGCTCTTCCTCTACCAAAATGAAATAATGTGAACTGGTTCCATCTAATTTATTTATTTTTTATCTTTCAAAAATATTATTCAGTATCTACTTTAGATGTCAGATACTCTGTGGGATTCTGGAGATAAGAGATTAGAAAGCTAAGGTTACTGCCCTGGAGAAATGGATGCACTGTAGGAATAGGCCTATAGTGTTAACATAATTTTAACACAATGTGAGAAGCGTCCAAATAGAGATTCTGGTTGTACTTCATGTGAATAACCTTTTATTGAGTATTTATTATATTTGTTTTTATACTTTAATATTTAAAATTAATATAGAGTCAAATTGACTTTTTTGATAGATAGTTCCCACTTTTAAGACATGTATCGATCCATATAGCCAGCCTCGTAATCAGGCTATAGAAGGGTTCTATCACTCCAAAAAGCTGCCTTGTAATCTATATCCTTTGTGATCACACCCTCTAATCCCTGCATCTCTCATCTCAACCTCTGGCAACCACTGTCTGCTATAGTTTTGTGTTTTGAAAAAGCGAAAGTGTTAGTTGCTTTAGTCATGCATGACTCTTTGCAACCACATGGACTGTAGCCCACACCAGGCTCCTCTGTCCATGGGATTCTTTAGGCAAGAATACTGGAGTGGGTTGCCATTTCCTTCTCTAGGGGATCTTCCTGACCCAGGGATTGAACCTGGGTCTCCTGCATTACAGGCAGGTTCTTTACCGTCTGAGCCACCAAAATTGGCAGCCCCAGTGTTGTGTTCTAGAGAATGCCATATAAATGGA
This sequence comes from Muntiacus reevesi, assembly GCF_963930625.1. Taxonomy (NCBI): domain Eukaryota; kingdom Metazoa; phylum Chordata; class Mammalia; order Artiodactyla; family Cervidae; genus Muntiacus; species Muntiacus reevesi. Next base: position 95,862,792 of record NC_089254.1, on the reverse strand, counting down.
ATCACACAATATGCAACCTTTATAACTGGTTCCTTTGAGTGAACATAATATTTTGATATTTATCAGAGTTTTTGCATATTTTAATCATTTGTTCCTTTTTGTTGCTGAATAGTATTCCCTGCATGGATGTTTCCATTTATTTACCCAATAACCCAAAATGACATGTGGGTTATATCCAGTTTTGGGTGATTCTGAATAGAGCTGCATTAACATTGATGAACAAGTTTTGTGAAAACTTAAGTTTTCATTTTTCCAGGCTAAATACCTGGGAGGGATTCCAGGGTCATCTGGTAACTTCATGAGAAATCAACACTGTTTTCCATAGTGGTTGTAACCATGGAATTGTACCATTGTGATTGCACCCTTCTGCATTTCCACCAACTGTGTATGAGAGTTCCTGTTGTCCCCCATCTCTTTCAGCACTGAGTAATGTCAATATTTTAAAATTTTAATCATTTAATACTAGTTTCATGTGATCATTTCATATGACTATTTGCCAGCTTTTATACATTCTGTAGTGAATCATCCTCTCAAGTCTTGGCACATTTCTTAAATTGGCCTGTTTGTTTTCTTCTTGTTGAGTAAGTTGGTCAAGTATTTTGGATCCAAGCCTTTGTTAGATATGTGTTTTGCTTAATCATTTCTTCATTTTAGAAAGCAGTGGAATCAGCTTTCAGGCCCCAACTTCTGACTCATCCTCTGAGCATGAGTTGTATTTTCAGAGCCTTTGCAGGGCTGTTCCTGTCTGTCTGGCGTGTACTCCACGAAGTTGCAGGATGGAACCTGAGTGGAGGTTGCTCTGTGGCTTTAGTTCCCAAAGTCTGCGGTACTGTGTTTAGGGCCAGATTCACACATCTGCAGTTGAGAAATGAACCCAAGTTCACGAACGTCCCTGTGGAGTTGTTTCCCCAAGCTCCTCCCTCTCTCTCTCTCTCATCGTCCCTAGCACTTTCCCATTTCTTGGGGCTCCCTTTTCAGATCCTTCAGCCAAAACTCTAAGGCTTTAGTTACCTCATTCTGCTGCATACCTCCTAAAACCATGTTCACCTCCAGGGCCAGGGAATGAAATGACCGAAAGAGAAGCATGGTGGTTTATCTCACCCTCTTGGGACCACAGCTCCTCCTATCAGAGAGAAAGATTCCCTTTCTTTAAAGTTTTTTTTTTTTTTTAAAGTATAGTCGATTTGCAATGTTTCTGTTAATTTCTACTATACAGCAAAGTGACTCGGTTATCCGTATGTACATTCTTTTTCATATTCATTTCCTTCATGGTTTATCCCAGGAGGTTGAATATAGTTCCCTGTGCTCTCCATAGGACCCTGTTGTTTATCTTCCTCTCTTTATAGTTTTAAGTACCTAAGACCTTTGTCATTGCTGCCGCCAGCAAAGCAAAATTGCCCGAGTGCTGAATGCTGAGAAGATGGAGCAGGAATAAAAGAGGAAGATTTTCCTCAGTTTCCCTTTGCTATCCTCACATCAGTCCGAGGGCTCTCCTAGAGCTTCCTCTGCCTTTGCCTGTTGTCCATTTTAGGCTTTGTACTACCTGGAGTCCAGACTAGGGTTGATTAGAGGTCAGAGGAGGAGAGAGCTCACCATTAGTTGGATGGTATTTTAAATTCTGGTCTTCTCCCTGTCATTTATTTTTCGAGTTCTTAAATACCTGTTTTATGCATTCTGTCCAGTTTTTATGGCTGCATTCATTGGGGGAAAAGAATAGTGGGTACTTACCTTCCTCACCCAAAACCAGAACTTCTCTGCTGTTGCTTCCTTTTTTTTTCTTTTTCCGGCTGCTTTGGGTCTTAGTCACTGCACAAGAAGGGGGATCATCTCTGTGTCTTGCAGGATCCTTTGTTTCTGGGCGCAGGCCCTCCAGTTGTGGCACTTGAGCTTCAGTAGTTACAATACATGGACTTAGTTACACCATGACATGTGGGATCTTAGTTCCCCGACCAGGGATTGAACCCGTGTGCCTTGAATCCCTAGGCAGACTCCCAACCACTGGACCACCAGGAAAGTCCATCTGCTGTCTTTTAAAGCAGAGTTTTCACACTGTATCCTCTTTTTACCTGATACAGTAACTCACGGTGCCATAGCTAAGCTCTGCAGAGAAACCAGTGTGTTTTCAACTGCAACCAACCAATGTTAATTGTAATAGGCAATCTTGCACAACAGCCAAAATTTAAACATAAATAAGATGTTACCCGATGCTAAATTGCATGGATTTGCTTGTTATCTTGGGGAAGGCAGAGTTAGACACAGGACCTTGAAAAAAGTATGAATTGTTACCTTTGACCACAACCTATGATTCTGCATTCTAAACTTGCTTCCAGTTAAGTGATGTCTTCTTGGTAAAGGATGAAAGCAAATTGATTTTTGTTCTAGGAAGAAAGGGAGTTTTACTAAGAGAAAGAGAAATATTTTTGATGTGTCTATCTTTTTCTTTTGAGCTGAGTTTAATAATTTATTTTTTGAGAAATAGCCAAGAGAGAACCAAGAATCTTTAATCTTCATGATTGGAAAAAATATAAATTGGTCACAGGTGGTTTAATATTTGCATGCCTCTGGCCAAGGAAGTAAACTAGAAAATTCTTTGAAATGCTTTCTAAAAATTTGGTCACTTTGTCTCCAGCTAGTCACATAAAACCTTTTGTCTCAGCATTTTCTTGAATTGTGTAATATGCTATGGAAGGCCTATTTATTTTATTTATTCAGTACTGGACCTTTAATTAGAAAATAAGATTCAGTATGCTTTTTCCAAAACCCTTTCTCTTTTCCTTTCTTCTTTCAGTAAACTTCACTCTTCCACACCCTGGACTCTCTCAGGGAGTAGGAAGAGCCTTGTCAACAGAAATTTACATGCATGCCTTTGGAAACTATGGGGTTTACCTCTAAAGTAGCTAAGAAGACCCATCAGACATGATTTGCCTCAGAATGAATTAAGCTTATTGGTGAACACACCACCTTCATGGAACCTCAGGATGAATAGCACTCCTGGGCCTGTTAAACCTACAGAAGAGGGCTTCATGCCTGGGGCAGGAATCTGCCCATATTTTAGTCCATGGATTATTATTTTGGGGTTATAATTTCTGGACCCAAAAACCAATTGTGACAGTACTAAAAAGGCCTAGGTATGCACAAAATTGTGAATGTATTTGTTGTTAATGCTTGTGTTATTATTGTATGATTATCTCTGAGTAGGAGGTTTACATATCATTTTTAAAATTGACTTTAATTTTTGACTGATTTCAATGAGCACATGTCTGTAAAGAGGGGGAAAAAAATAGCCGTTTGCAAAAATGTCTCTGCTTTAAAAGGCAGCAGAGGAAATTCCCTGTGGTTCAATGGTTAGGATTCAGTGCTCTCACTGCCAGAGCCTCGGGTTCCACCCTTGATCAGGGGAACTAAGATCCTCTGTGCCCTGTGGTGTGGCCAAAAGGAAAGGTAGTAGAGAGTTCTGGTTCTGAGTAAGATGGGTAAGCACACACTCCACTCCCACCCTCCCCTAGTGAATGCAGCTATAAAACCAAAAAGAAAAAATGAAATTTAAAAGAACAGGAGAGAATTGTTGAATCTGCTGGTTGAGCAAGTGACATTTCTTTCAGTTCTACTTCAGAATCAAATGGCAAAGCATAATAGTTAGGCTATTTGCAAAATAGAAATGGACTCACAGACATAGGGACCAAACTTATGGTTATCAAGGAGGAAAAGAGGGAGGGAATGAAATTGGAAGATTGGGATTGACCTATATATACTACTGTGTATAAAATAGATAACCAATGAGGGCCTACTGAATTGCACAGGGAACTCTGCTCAGTGTTCTGTGGGCACCTAAATGGGAAGGAAATCTAAGAAAGAGGGGATATATGTATACATATAGCTGATTCACTTTGCTGAACAACAGAAACTAACACGACGTCCTAAAGCAACTCTATTCCATAAAAGAAAGAGTTAGCTTCACGCTTTCTGGAAGATAAAGCTATTTGCACTCTGATCCTCTAAGCAGAGGAAGCTGCTAAGCTTCCCTGGTCTTTTCTGCTCCCTCTTTTCTCTCGCTTCCACCCCCACATCTTCTGAATTCCTGGTGGTTTCACTCCCCGCTGTCCACAGTTCCTAGACCTTCAATTATGTCAAACCGTCGTGCTTTCGTTTCTTCCTCTGCCACCCCTCTCTGCTGGTTCCGTAAGACCGATACACCAGAGAAAAGGAGAACTCCGTGGGATTCATCTCATTCCAGTTTCCACGCTTGAATCCAGGCTGCACCTCAGCTCACTGGTTTCTTTCCCCCTGTGCTTTGCGAGTTTCCACAACAGCTCTTCACCCCACCTGCACTCCTGTCCTCACCCAGGTAGCAGGGGCAGGGCCTTTAGTGACTTAAAGACCGGAGGGCGGCAGGAGCTGACCCAGGTCTCTAACTGCGGGGTCTTCCTCATTCTGTAGACCCAAGCCCCAGAAAGACGGCCTCTGTTTTGAGTGAATATGTGAGCCCTGCTCTTGTCCCTGTGACATTGACCCGATAGTACCCTATAGTATCCTTTTTGCATTTCAGTTTTTCAGATATTGAAAGAAATGCAGTTGGCCCCTGGGATTATTATCAGCTCTGAAGTTCTGTCATGTGAAAGTTCAGGGCATGACCCTAGACTCTATGAAGATCTGCCCCAAAGGGATCTAAGACATGAAGTATGTGAGTCATGCCCTGGGATGGGGACAGGGTCGTTCTGTAGCCTTAGTACCAATCAGGAGGCCAGGCTGTTTGCCATCTGGGTACACTTTCAACTTGCTCTCAGCAAGAACCTGCGTGGATCTTTTCATTTAGCCAGAGAGATAATATGGGCCTGATATTTGTGATCAAATCTAACATCCTGATAACTGTATGTGGTAACGATTGCTATCATTCCCACCCGATAGATGAAAAGACCGAGAAGGAGAAATGTTGGGAAACTTGCCCAAGATCAGGTGCTATAAGTCATAAAAGGTAACATCCAGGGCTGTTTGAGGGTGGTGTTTAAGGCACTGAATTGTGCTGTTGATATAACTTCTGGTCATTTTCTTGTGTGTGTGTATTTTTATATATGTAACTTCTGAGTTTTAACCAAGTCATCCTATGTAAACTCCCCTTTTTAAGAAAACCTCAGGGATAACACGTTAGAATTCAATTTTGAGTGTTTCAAATGTGTGAATCTCTAGGATTGCAGATTTGAAGTTTGTGTTATTGTACGAAAAATGTCAGAATGACAAACCCCAGTTAAAAATAAATTCTCGCACAGCTAAAGAAGGTGGAGAGTCTTTTAGGCTTGTTTGTAATGGTGTTGGGTCTGCGAAAGAGACTTGTAGGGGCGGGTCCTGCTCACATCCCCAGGGGACGGGTGGTGCCTGTGTTCTCTCCGCAAAGGTGATCGTGGCTCCAGCATCTGCTGTAATTACGTAAAGGGGTATTAGGACTCCCTCAACATTTAAAGTTATATCTCATTGCTTTTAAAATTTACAGATGAATTATTCATGGCTGTGTAGGTGTAGAAACAGTCTTGCAAGTCAGCACTTCTTGTATAATAAAAGGTCACTTCAGAAGAAGAAAAACAGCAACAACAAAAAAAGTGAAGCTGATCCTTAACTCAGGTGTTTGAACAAGGGGCAAGGCATGGGGCCCAGTGAGCTTCAAGATAAAGAAGAAGGTTTTCAGTCATGCCGGACTCTGTGCGACCCCATGGACTGTAGCCCGCCAGGCTCCTCTGTCCATGGAATTTTCCAGACACGGATACTGGAGCCGGTTTCATTCCCTACTCCAAGGGATCTTCCCAACCCAGGGATGGAATCAGTGTCTCCTGCCTTGTCAGATGAATTCTTTACCCCTGAGCCACCTGGGAAGCCCTCAGGAACCTTTGGGTACAGTCTGCTGGGGAGGAAGATTCATGAGTTGTGTTTGTTTAATCAAAGTAAATTTTAGAAAATTAAAAATGAAAAGGCCTGTGGTCAGAGGTAACATTAGTCCAATAAACACAACAACGACTTTTTAAAGATTCCACATACTCTAACTTTGAGGAAAAGAAGCAGAAATTAAGGTCTGATCATCCCAACAGTGACATTAAGCCAGGAGAAATTTCCAATTCATGTTGGAGTTTTGGAAAGTGAATAATTAGACTTCTCTCATTCTTCTATTATGTATCATTTTATCAGCCATGATTTTAGGATTAAAACTAAGTGTGTTATTTTTCATAGTGCATCTTTTCAATAGGCATCTGTATTACTTTGCTAGGGCTGCCATAACAGAGTACCCAGATACAGAGACTTAAACAGAAATTTATTTCCTTGTAGACCTGGAAGCTGGAAGTCTGACATTGAGATGCTGGAAAGACTACTTGCTTCTGAGGCCTCTCTTTGGCTTATAGATAGCCATCTTCTCCCTGGATCTTCACACTGTTTCCTCCCTGTCTGTCCATCTCCTAATCTCTTCTTCTTATAAGGACACCAGTCAGATTGAATTAGGTTTCACTCATATGACCTCATTTTAACTCAGTTCATCTTTGAAGACTTTATCTTCAAATACAGTCACTTTTTTCAGTAGTAGGGTTAGGACTTCAATATGTGATTTTGGGGGTACACAATCTAGCCCATAACACTGTATTAGAAAAATTTGAATAAATTTTAGGATTTTTTTTCTGTCACCAACTACATGAAGGCCGAACTTTGTGTATTTTACATATATTGGTCGTTTAATTCTTTTAAATCTTTTTTTTTTTTATTAAACTGTCTAAGAGGCTAAAGAACATTGCTCTTTTTATTTATAGCATATTCTAAGTATTAATTAACTGGGATTTTCCAGGCAAGCATATTAGAGTGGGTTGTCATTCCCTTCTCCAAGGGATCTTCCTGACCCAGGGATCAAACCTGGGCATGTGGCATTGCAGGCAGTTTCTTTAGCATCCAAGTCACCAGGGAAGCTTCCAGTTTGATAAGGTCAGTGACCTCTCTAGGCCAAAATTTATTTTTTGTAAATTAAAATGGCTTACAATATGAACTAAGATTCCCACAAGCCATGAAGCACCCTCCCCTCAAATAAGTTTTTTGAAGAGCTTCTGGAATAATTTCTACAAGAGGAGAAACACCCATTGAAATTTAGCACACCCGTGATTTCTCCCAGCATCCCTAGCATTTGGGGCTTTCTAGATGGCACAGTATCGGCCTGCAATGCGGGAGACCTGGCTTCGATCCCTGGGTTGGGAAGATCCCCTGGAGAAGGGAAAGGCTACCCGCTCCAGCATTCTGGCCTGGAGAATTCCATGGACTGTATAGTCCATGGGGTTTCACAAAGAGTCAGACACGACTGAGCGACTTTCACTTTCAGATGTCACAGTGGTAAAGAATTTGCCTGCCAGTGCAGAAGATGCAGGTTCAGGGAAGATCCTCTGCAGAAGTTGAAATAGCAACCCACTCCAGCATTCTTGCCTGGAAAATCCCACGGACAGAGGAGCCTGGTGGTCTACAGTCCATAGGGTTGCAAAGAATCAGATATGACTGAGCACAGCACAATATGAACTTTAAATTTTTGCTCAGATCTGAATTCCTAAGGCATTATTATAATAAAAATAAAGTTAAATACTTTTAGAACATAGTTATATCTTTAGGTATACCATTACAACTGTGAAGTTAGTCATAAAATTGCTGCATTCAGAGAAAAAAAAGAAACATCTCAGTTTTGACTCCAGTACTGCAGTGATAGCTATATTATATTTTGCCATGGAATATGAAGAACATATCAATAACAAAGAAATCTGGACGTTTGTTTTGAGTGTTGCAAGAGAGTATTTATTTCAGGTTGCTTTGCTGAGGTGGTAATGAAATGCAATGTGCATTTCATTTGTGTGAGTGTCAGTTGAATTATACCAATGCAATTGAGTTTTTCTCATCTGTCATAATACCCTGAAATGCTTATATGAAATGAAAAGAGAGTATATTTTAAAAGACATAAAAAGAAAATGCTTCTTAATGCTAGATTTAATTAATCCCCAGAACTTACCATCACATTTTGTGTCAGAAAATGGAATTCTAAAAAGAATTCAGCGTGTTTCAAACTTTGCAGCTAAGATATTTGATTAAAATGAACGTGGAGTTAGAGGCATTACAAATGGAACAAAAAGGCCAAGAATTTTCAGCTTTATATTACAGAAAACTATAATTATTTTATTTTTCTGAATTAATCATTTAGGCTCTACTGCTTTCAGGTGATTTATGTCCTGTTATTGGGGCATAAATAAGTCTTTTGGTCAAATGGTGTTTTGTTACCTAGGTGAAGTAAAACAATTGCACATTTCCTTGAAGAAAGGTTCTTGGTTTATGAGTATGTTAGAATACTGCCTTTAGTAAAGGCTTGATCTGTTGGGTTGGTCCAAAAATTCATTTGGGTTTTTCCATGACATCTTACAGCAAAGTCCATATGAACTTTTTGGCCAAAAAGCTGGCTCATCTGGTACTTTAATGTGATAAGTGAGAGGACAGAATAAACTTGACCAGCAAAAGTACCCCAATTATTTCTCAACAGAAAACTTTTCCCCTCTCTTTTCTTTTCTTATTCTCTTTTAGTACTGGTAGCTATTATTTTCATGTTCACCATCATCATACAAGTACTTTGTCTAACACTAAAAGTTTATCTCAAGGAACTTTTTTCTCCCCAAGTTTACTGTCAGACTTTACAAAAATTATCTGTATTGATGAGTAATTGTGGTAGTCACAGAATTGCTCTATGACCTTTTCAAGTTCTGTTCTAGCAATATGTCTTGAGTCTGTCTGTTCTTATGCCATTCTGATTCCAAGAAAAAAATTTCTTAGTCGTTGGATCAGATATTAGAGAAAGGTGGTGATAAGTTTCTCCCTCGTTGGCTGAATTTGCTGGGTGGCAGAGTCGGATTTTAAGGATATTTCGATTCTTTCTTCTTGAATTTCTGACAAGGATACACGGGGGAGTGGGAACCCATCTGTGTCACAAGTGGGGGTCTTAGCTTTCCACCAGCTGTAACCTGATGGATAGGAGGGTTATGAAGCCATGTTTCTCTCCCAAGCCCAGTGCAGCCCCGCTGAGTGAGTATTCCAGACTTTGGGAAGTCACAGTCAACCTGGGAGGAAAATGAGTCAAAACATAGCACAGTGAAATACTACCTACTAAGAAAAAAAAAATGACTTTGCAAACATCCTTTCTCTGATATCCAGATTTTAAGAAAATGTATGTCGTGGATGTTTTCTATAGAAGGCCAAAACCATTTAAGGAAGTGTTTCTTAGGCAATGCCACTTATTGTAAGGCCAATACTTTTTATTTTCTTGATATGAAACAAAACATGGAATCCTTTCCTTACTGAGCCTGTTTCCGAGGGATGCAGAGCTCCTTCCACAGTTTGCATGATAACTTTTCAGTAAGAACACATCTTGTAATTCATGCAGTCAACCCTTTCCCAAATTAGTTAAAGTTACATTTCTCTATCGCAGTAGATGGTTATGTTTATTTTCACTCAGTTTTTGCTTTATGCATTTTTGGCCATTGCTTTTTTTCCCTTATAAAGAGTTTTAAATTCTTGTTCTTTTTCTGTAGTTTTTAGGTAAATTAAATGTGAAATATTAAATATAAAATATTTAAATTATAAATATTATAAATATGCTAGGATTTTTTCTTTTTGGTAAAAAGTTGTTTTGATGTTACACAGACACCCACTCAGATACCTCTACTTGAATCATCAGAGTGCTTAGTTACTGGAGGATGACCAAATATGTTTTTGGTAGGTTTTAAGCCTACTTCCAGTGTCTTCCAAGGATATTTGTGAAAGGCTAGAAATGTTTTCTTCTGTGAAATGATACTTTTTGAACTACTCAACTCCCATTCCTTACTCCACACTCTTTTCTTGGAAAGAAAGTCTGCTTTCTCATCAGTTGCAAGTAAGAGCAGTATATTAACAACAGTTAGTGATTACAAACCCAAGGGAAGATTTTTGCCATTTAAATAGCAGATACGTATAAGGTTTTCTTTGTTTGCTATATCAACATTGAAACCTGAAGTAAAAAGAAAAATTCTTCCTGTTGGAACACATGAGATTTGAAGCCATTTAAATGACCTGGGAGTAACATTGTCTTAGTATATCTCAATCTCATTGGTTCAAGCCAGTGATTCCTTACTTTACTGGAGATAGTGATTATTGGTCCTCTACAATCAGAAGAGCAAAATAATTCTCTATGCTTTTGAAGGCTAGGGTACTCAGGGTAGCTCAGATTAGCATTTTATGATAGAATCTTAGTCACTTTTAAATACAAGACCTTCATTACATGGAATTATTTCATAAAGTGCAAATGCTTTTGGCTGGGCATGATGAGATGGCTTGAGTTCTTTACTTCCTGTTACAAGATGTTCTTCATCCCAGTCATTTGAATTATAGAGTTCTACAAAAATATATGTTCCCTCTCTCTCTCTGATTTCCATCCCTCTTTTTTTAAAATTAATTAATTTATTTTAATTGGAGGCTAATATTGTAGTGGTTTTTGCCACACATTGACATGAATCAGTCATGGGTGTATATGTGTTCCACATCCTAAACCCCTCTTTATTTTCTGCGGTATTTGTTTTCTTTGCCTTTCATCATGATAGTTTTCTCCTCTTCATATATTCCTATATTTTTAAGCATAAAATAGTATAAAAAGAGTATAAGTGGGAACTTAAGTTCTAAAATTCCTAAAAGACTTTTTTCCCCCAAAGATTGTCATCCCTAGTTGCCAGTTCAGCAAATATCAGGGAAGGAGTTTCCACTTTCATAGTTCTTAACTCTGTAGATGATGTCTTATCACAAGTAGAAATTCTCCACTGGTATTAACCAGAGGCAGCCAGAGAATCAACTCCATGCATGAGGAGAACACAGCAATGATGAGAAACATGAGCACTGCAATTATTTCCTGTTTGTTGGATGTAGTAATGGGAACTGATTTTTCCTTTGAACCAAATTCTGTTGAGTGGTCCCCATTCTGGACAATGATGCATCATATGCATCACATGTGATTCGATGGAATGAATAACATGGTCTGTTAACTGTGAAAAATCTTGCTTCTTGTTGCAAAATTAGTGAGTCTAGATGAGAAGCAGTAATTTAGGTGTTGAAAGCCTCATATTTAATACACACTGTGGGAGATGTAAAGTTAGATATATAGAGAGAGCTGGGCATTCTGTTCTTTTTTTTATTGAGATTTACAGTATTACATTCACTTCAGGTGTACAATGTAGTGATGCAGAATTTTTATAGATTTTTTTCCATTTGTAGTTATTATAAATTATTGGCTGTATTCTCTATGCTCTGCAGTATATCCTTTTAGCTTATTTATTTTGTACAGAGAATCAGGGAAGGTAACAAAACCATCATATCATGACCACATTGACATTCACACTAACTGCTGCATAGGTATTCTAGTCACAGGAAGATAGCAGTCTGGTCTTGGTCTGTGAGGGTTTCCGTGGAGAGGTAGAGAGCTCAGCTGGTAAAGAATCTGCCTCCACTGCAGGAGACCCTGGTTCAATTCTTGGGTCGGGAAGTTCCCCTGGAGAAGGGACAGGCTACCCAGTCCAGTATTCATGAGTTTCCCTAGTGGCTCAGCTGGTAAAGAATCCACCTGCAATGTGGGAAGCCTGGGTTCAATCTCTGAGTTAGGAAGATCTCCTGGAGAAGGGAAAGGCTACCCACTCCAGTATTCTGGCCTGAAGAATTCCATGGTCTATACAGTCCATGGAGTCACAAAGAATTGGACACAACTGAGCAACTTTCACTTTCAGAGAACTCAGCTGGTAAAAAAAAAAAAAATCCACCTGCAATGCAGGAGACCTGGGTTCGATCCCTGTGTTGGGAAGATCCCCTGGAGAAGGGCATGGCACCCCATTCCAGAATTCTTGCCTGGAGAATTCCCATGGACAGAGGAGCCTGGGGGGCTACAGTCTATGGGGTTGAAAAGAGTCTGACACAGCACAGTGATCTAGGAGGCTTCCCAGGTGGCGCTAGCAGTAAAGAATCTGCTTGCAAATGCAGGAGGCACAAGAGATGTGGGTTCCATCCCTGGGTCGGGAAAATCCCCTGGAGTAAGAAGTGGCAACCCACTCCAGTATTCTTGCTTGAAAAATTCCATGGACAGAGGAGTCTGGAGGACTACAGTCCATGGGGTTGCAAAGAGTTGGACACAACTGAGCGCAACACACACACACACAAACACACACACACACACCGAGAAGCTATGTATTTGGAAAACATTTAGAGGAGGAAGAAGGAGCAGGCAGAAATTTACTTGGGAAACCAGGAGAGTTTTTGTGATTGAAATCCAAGAGCAAAGAGCTTCAAGGAGAAGAGAGTTAACCACAGAGTGAAATGCTGCTGAAGGGAAATGAGGGTGAGAGGTTAGAAGGGAATTTAAAGTGCACGAATAAAGGGAAAGGAGGAAGTGAGGAGACTGTGTGATCTTATGGAGAGGAGAGTTTGAACATTTATGACTTAAAGAATAAATCTGTGTCTCGGGTACCCAGAAGCTGTAACGTTAAGTTTATGTGCAGTGGTTCCACATAAAATCTCAGCCTTAGATGACTGAGTCCTAATTAGAGATCCTTGGCATCTGTGGCAATCACTGCCTCAAAAGCAAGTGGGTGGTGAGGAGAATCTGAAATACTGATCAAAGCTGTTGGCCTGTTTCTTTTTCCTTTCAGCAGAAATGGTGAAACCACTTACTGGTCCACACGCTTTGCAATGCCACGGACTAAAACCATTCCTAGTTTACTCTCTTCTCTTTAAAATGCCAGGAACCTAATAATGCTAATTTTACTCTATTGCATAATCACTGATTACAATTTCAGAAGCTTAGAAATGTATTAAAGTTTCAGTGGAAGCATGAAAATGTGCATTTGAAGATATCAAGAAAATTTTAAAATGAAGTTTTGTTTCAACCAGTGGCATAAAATCGCTTTGATCTTTGGTACTTGCAGCCTATTTGTAATGTATTAGCCATGAAGGCAGCGCACATTTCTCTGACATGTGTCTAGCTTTCAGGCTTAAAGTTTACATATCTTTGCCATTAGTGCCAGTGGCTGATTACCTCAGTGACTTAACATTCAATTCTGACCCAAATAGTATAAGAAAGGTCAATAAACAGAAACATGGAGAAAGAGGTTTATATTCTTTAGGAAGAATTGACAAAGGCTTACAGCAGTCTAAACCAGATATTGAATTAGATGACATCTAACATCTCTCCCGTAATGCTTTAATTTCATTATCTTGTTGGGATCTGGAAGGCTAGCTGTCTCAAATAATTTGCAAGCTATGACATGTTATATGAGCCACCTCACAAGTGGATATCTTAAGGAGCCAAGAACTTAGTCAACTCCTATCAAAAAAGAATTAACAACCTATAAAGGGACTTCCTCCAGAAAAACATGTCAGACAGCAGGAAGTCATGATTGCTGCTAATGTGATTTTGGTTTATCCTTGGTTCCAAATTCAAAAACTCTTTCACAATTTATTTCCCAGTCCTGACTTATTGTTCTGTACTTTAGGCGGGAGACAACTGAATTATTAGACCTCTCTCTGAACTCGGCAGGTGTCAAAAGTCCATTTTAAATCTCTCTTCAGAAGCTTTGACTTGATTCGGTTTTACTGCTCAATGTACAGAGGCCCACTTGGATAAGTTATTATCAGCCATGGTTTGGATATGTTCTCGGATAAACAGGCAAATTCTAGGAAGTGGCTAAAGGCAAGGCCATTGAGTATAATTATATTCAAATAAGGCCCAACTTGATAGACGACAAGAGGATGTGGTAGTGAATGCTTCTGGTTCACCATTATTTAAAGAACAAGCAGTCTTGAAGTGGTTTACATGCCTTTCTGGTGGGGACATCCTCTTTATTTGTGTGTCCTTCCCTCTTGGTTTATGTAAACCCCACTAGAAATAAGATGTGAGGGAGTGGGAAAGCATAACCCAGCATGGATTTACCTCCAAATCTAGAGAGCCAATGACAGACGTGGACAGCCAAAGCAGGTTTTGCCTGGGGCTTCCGAAGACATAATTCCGGAGTGAGCATCTCACAGATGCTCTGATTCCAAACTGTGCTTAAGCCTCAGAGCTGTTCAGAGCCCCAGAAGGATTTGACTTTCTTGCATTTCACTCATTTATTTGTTCAAAATCAGTTATTGTAAACAACAGAGACTGACTCTATTTTTGGTGCTGGAGCTGCCACGGGGAGGAAGAAATAGTCTTTCATGTCAAGAATTCACACTGGAAGTTAATATCTTAATCAAAGTCCATTCATCAAACAAGAGCTGAGCCGATTCAAATTGATTCTGTGCGACCCTATGGACTGTAGCCTACCAGGCTTCTTCATCCATGGGATTTTCCAGGCAAGAGTACTGGAGCGGGTTGCCTTTTCCTTCTCCAGGATTCTGTTAAAGATTAGTTAAAAGCATCCTTTGTCCTATCTATGTTATGACTGAATAGAACCTCATGTTTACTTTCTTGAAAGAAATTAAATCATCTGCTATTGCTTCCCAGGTGGCTCAGTGGTAAAGAACACGCCTGCCAATGCAGGAGGTGCAAGAGACATGCGTTCAATCCCTGGATCAGGAAGATTCCCCTGGAGGCGGGCATGGCAACCCACTCCAGTATCCTTGCCTGGAGAATCTCATGGACAGAGAAGCCTGGTGGGCTACAGTCCATGGGGTTGCAGAGTCGGACATGACTGAGGACTAACACTACCACTACCACAACTGAATAACTTAGCACGTACACAATACTACTATTACTACTACTGCGACTTCTCTCTGCTCCTCCTTCCTCTTATCTTTCATGTCCACATGAACCATTGAAGAAATGTTGAAACAGGGCATTGCAAGGTACAGAATATAGAATCATTTTACATCTTTAAGGCTGTCCTTTGGAATGTGAATTAGGATTTATATCCTTACTATCTTTTAGTGGAATATCTTGCAAACATTCACAGTTCCCCCTTGCATTCTCATCCAGCAGATAAGCTTGTAACTCTGGTGAACCTTGTCTCCCAACCTGCATCAACAGACTTGCAACCTGCAAAGTTTAGAGATCTACTAATTGCTCTTTAGAGTTATGACTCTGGTTTCTTCTATGATATTATTATTCAGGACTAAATTAAAAAGAAAAAAAGGCCTGTGGAAACTGAAGGAGCCTCAGTATGCTGTTAATAGTAACAAAACAACAGTGAAACATTATGTTGAACACTTATTTACCAAGAATGTGCTAACTGTCTTACACACAGCTCCTCATTCAGTGCCCATTTTTATATCAGAAAACGGTTTAGAGAAGGTAACTTCACAGCTCTCAATGTCAGATGTGTACTAATTGCCAGAGTTCAGATTGGAGCTAAGATTTTTCTGACTCTATGTCCTCTTTTACGCACTGTGCTTTATTGTCTTAATATTAGGAGGTAAAATTCTCAGGTGATTCCTATTCCAAATGAGAAGACGAGATTATATGATGTCAGTTGTCTGGAAGTGGGAACAGAAGCACCCAGCTCATCCCTTCTGTCCATGATGGGTGTCTGTACATAGGAGGCTGGGATGAGAGAAGCCTGTTACCAGCCTGAGAGACAGGGTGTTGTAAGGAAATTGACTGAGAGGATGAAGAAGCTTGGAGACTCAAGGGAGGAATTTAACCCTAATGGACTGAAAGTTTTTGAAGAGTCCGTTTAAAAAATCTATTGGCAGGAACTGCTGATGGGCATCTAGGTTGCTTCCATGCCCTGGCTATTATAAATAGTGCTGCAATGAACATTGGGGTGCATGTGTCTCTTTCAAGAACTGCAGGAGAGCAGATAGCGATGAGAATGAGATGTAAGTTGTGTTCAGGGAGCTGTCTCCATAGCAGTCCATCTCTCCCTACCCCTCTCCCCAGCATCTCAAAGTATTGGATGTGCGCAAATGTTAAAGGTGCGGTCTGGAGTTCTTGGAGGCCCCTATCGGTGACTTTAGCAAGAGGCGCTCTCATTATGGTTGTTGAAAAAGTCATAATGAGGATATTTGTGACTTAAGTTCAGAGCATCAACTTCCAGTCTACACAAGGAGCTCATTCTTGATGTTTCAGAGAAAATCAGTGAGAAGGCAATAGCCTGAGGCTATTGTCCCCATTTTAAAGGACGTTCATTTGGTAGACCTATACATAGAAAACTATAAAACACTGATGAAAGAAATCAAAGAGGACACAAACAGATGGAGAAACATACCGTGTTCATTGATTGGAAGAATCAATATTGTCAAAATGGCTATACTACCCAAAGCAATCTATAGATTCAATGCAATCCCTATCAAGCTACCAATGGTATTTTTCGCAGAACTAGAACAAATAATTTCACAATTTGTATGGAAATACAAAAAACCTCGAATAGCCAAAGTAATCTTGAGAAAGAAGAATGGAACTGGAGGAATCAACCTGCCTGACTTCAGACTATACTACAAAGCCACAGTCATCAAGACAGTATGGTACTGGCACAAAGACAGAAATACAGATCAATGGAGCAGAATAGAAAGTCCAGAGATAAATCCACGAACCTATGGACACCTTATCTTCAACAAAGGAGGCAAGGATATACAATGGAAAAAAGACAACCTCTTTAACAAGTGGTGCTGGGAAAACTGGTCAACCACTTGTAAAAGAATGAAACTTGAACACTTTCTAACACCATACACAAAAATAAACTCAAAATGGATTAAAGATCTAAATGTAAGACCAGAAACTATAAAACTCCTAGAGGAGAACATAGGCAAAACACTCTCCGACATAAATCCCACCAGGATCCTCTATGACCCACATCCCAGAATATTAGAAACAAAAGCAAAAATAAACAAATGGGACCTAATGAAACTTAAAAGCTTTTGCACAACAAAGGAAACTATGAGCAAGGTGAAAAGACAGCTCTCAGATTGGGAGAAAATAATAGCAAATGAAGCAACAAAGGATTAATCTCAAAAATATACAAGCAACTCCTGCAGTTCAACTCCAGAAAAATAAATGACCCAATCAAAAAATGGGCCAAAGGACTAAACAGACATTTCTCCAAAGAAGACATACAGATGGCTAACAAACACATGAAAAGATGCTCAACAGCACTCATTATCAGAGAAATGCAAATCAAAACCACAATGAGGTACCATTCCACGCCAGTCAGGATGGCTGCTATCCAAAAGTCTACAAGCAATAAATGCTGGAGACGGTGTGGAGAAAAGGGAACCCTCTTACACTGCTGGTGGGAATGCAAACTAGTACAGCCACTATGGAAAACAGTGTGGAGATTTCTTAAAAAACTGGAAATAGAACTGCCATATGACCCAGCAATACCACTTCGGGGCATACACACCAAGGAAACCAAATCTGAAAGAGACACGTGCACCCCAATGTTCATCACAGCACTGTTTATAATAGCCAGGACATGGAACCAACCTAGATGCCCATCAGCAGATGAATGGATAAGGAAGCTGTGGTACATATACACCATGGAATATTACTCAGCCATTAAAAAGAATTCATTTGAATCAGTTCTAATGAGATGGATGAAACTGGAGCCCATTATACAGAGTGAAGTAAGCCAGAAAGATAAAGAACATTACAGCATACTAACACATATATATGGAATTTAGAAAGATGGTAATGATAACCCTATATGCAAAACAGAAAAAGAGACACAGATGTACAGAAAAGACTTTTGGACTCTGTGGGAGAAGGTGAGGGTGGGATGTTTTGAGAGAACAACATGTATATTATCTATGGTGAAACAGATCGCCAACCCAGGTTGGATGCATGAGACAAGTGCTCGGGCCTGGTGCACTGGGAAGACCCAGACGAATCAGGTGGAGAGGGAGGTGGGAGGGGGGATCGGGATGGGGAATACGTGTAACTCTATGGCTGATTCATATCAATGTATGACAAAAACCACTGAAATGTTGTGAAGTAATTAGCCTCCAACTAATAAAAAAAAAAAAAATAAAGGATGTTCAATGATTGCTCAATCCTTTGCAGGGGACCTTGAGAGGTTCCTTGGAAGTCAGGTTTGGAACCCCTGATGCAGAGCTTACATTCGTCCTGGAGGAACTTCAGGCAGATGTTGGCACAGAAGCAAATCTATTTTTACCAGGTTGTTAGTCTCTTCTATGCTCTACTAACTTTCTTGGCAAACTTTAATTTTAGAAAATTAATGGCAATGCTATTCCCCAGAGTCCGAGGAACAGCTTTGTCATCTTCCACCTCCGGTCAGCCATTAATGAGACATGATATATTTTGATGTCAAAGGACATATTTGAACTACTTGACTTTCATTTCATCTCTTTGCACTTTTCTCCCCCTGTGTTCTAGTCGTTTGTTTTCACGTTATCACTTGGCCTGTAAAATACCAAGTGAGAGAAGATTCGGGACAGTCATGACACTAGCCAGGCTAGACGGTTTGCCCCTGAGAAAGCCCAGCAGTGTGTTAGAAGTGTCCGGGGAAGTCCCGTGTGTGCCCTGGTCTCCTTTCTGTGATTGTCAGCAGCAGGTGCTCGTGTTTATTAGGCAGAACCTCACCTGAAAAAACAAGCTTCAGAATCACCATTAGACCAATAATAGCTTATAGAATGCTCTTATAATGTTCCAGACGTTTTTCTAAGCACATCGCCTGTATTGATCCACTGATTCTCATAACACCCCTGTGAGATGAATACTATTGTTATCCCCACCTTTCCCAAGAGGAAGCTGAAACACAGTTTCTCAATTGACCAGTAACTGGAACTTGACTTCTGAGCCAGTCAACCTAAGTTGGGGTCTGAGCTCTTAACCACTTGGTTGAGCTGTCTCCCATCTCTAATCTGTTGAAAAAATGTTATATTAGTTTTTTCACTGTATAACAAAGTAATCAGCTATACATGTATGTATGTGTGTATGTATATATATATATTTATGTGTGTGTGTGTATATCTCCTCTTTTTTAATTTCTTTCCCATATAGGTCACCATAGAATATTAGATAGAGTTCCCTGTGCTATACAGTATGTTCTCATTGGTATCCTATTTTATACACAGTATCAATACGGTATATATGTCAATTCCAATTTCTCAATTTCACCCACTCACCCTCTTTCCCAGTTGGTATCCATGCATTTATTCCCTACATCTGTCTCTCTATTTCTGCTTTGTAAATAAGATCATCTATACCAATTTTTTCAGATTCTACATATATGTATTAATATAGAATATTTGTTTTTCTCTGATTTCACTCAGTGTGATAGTTTCTAGGCCTTTACAAATTACCCCATTTTGTTCCTTTTTATGGCTGAGTGATGTCGTGTATATGTACCACACCCCCTTTATCCATTCCTCTGTTGATGAAATTTTGACCTGATCTGGGGCACCATCTGATAGCAGCCCAGGCTCCAGGAACCCTAGTCAGAGGCTGGAGTTAAGCCGGGTACCCCAGTTAAGAGGCTGCCTCTGTTGGAAAGGTGGGAGGTGTTGTGGGTGCTGAGAGAAGATGGGTGATGATAGGAGGAGAGTGAACCTGTAGGAAGTGGGAAATACAGCATGTCCAGTGGTGAGTGGGGGTCTGCGTTCTGGAGATGAAGTGAGATAATATGTGAAAATTCGTGTGGGATCTGGAAAGTTCTATAAGATTGGCGTTACAGTAGTGTGTGGTGGGAATCAGTGGGTTTGGATGAGAACCTGGGAGGCAGAAGTGTGTGGGTTCTGAGAAGGGTGGTTCACACTGGTTGACCCATGGGGAGCCCCCTGGAGGAGGGCTGTGGGACTGCTCCTCAGTTCCTCTCTGGAACCCATCTCCCCCTCTGCAGCTGTTGGGATGGCCCAGCTCTTGACTCGACATCTCAGACCACGGGAGAGGACTGGAGCTCACTGCCACTAGAGCCCCCAAAAGCATTGTCTCGGAAAACGTTTTGATGGTACTCTTCAACCTCTGCCCTCTCTCTTCTCCTGTTACAGAGTATGTTGAACCGCCATATACTATGCTTCCATCATCCCTCTTATCTGCTGAATACTTGCTAACTATAACCTTTGCAGTTCATTAAGGTGAACTTGACATTAAAAAGATCAAGCCCCTCTTAGGACTTCCCTGATGGTCCAGTGGTTAGGATTTAATAACACTAACACCTAACATTGATATAATCCTTCCTTTTACTCATGCCTTGAACTACCATCTATTTACATATTAATGTACTTTAAAAATAATTATATTAATATTATTCTAAAAATGATAATACTGAGTAAAAAATAATCCCCAGATCCCACCAGGTAGAGGTAACCATCTCAGACAGCCTATTGAACCCTTTATTCAGATCCTTCTCTATAAAACCCTGAATTCAATAGTTCACATGGAAGAGATTATGTCCTGTGTTCCATGACATTTTTTTCACTTAACAATATGTTGTAGTCAGACTTTCTTCTAAATGGAGATGCTCGTTTGTATTATTTGTCCTGCATTCTCCTGTTTGTACCAACAGTTTAGTTAACCACCCCACTGTCGATTATTCATTAACATGAGTCTGAGTACCACGTAGGGATCATCTGACTCTGCTAATTCAGGCTCTAGGGCTTTGCTGTCAATCTTTGGGATCCTTGGCATCATATAATAGAAGGAGCATGAAAGGGATGAATAAAGAGTCCAAGACTCTGTTCCCAACTCTGTCACTCAGTAGCTCTGTGACCTTAAACTCACTTCATGTTTCTGAACCTCATACCCTCTCTGTAAATGGTGGCATGGGGATGCGTGATACAAAAGGTCTGTTCTGCATATTCACAAATGTGCTTCAAACCATGTCTCCCATCCCAACTTAAATATTCATGTCAGTTTTATTCATCAGTACTCATTAAGTTGGAATCTGTATGGAGGGAGTTATTATACTTTGCCCTTAAAGGAATTTTTAGACAAGAGAATGGAATTATTTCTCTTTCTTTCAGAGTTGTAGTGAAATTGTGTATGCGTGGGTGCATGCTTGTGTGTATGTGGTGTGTGTGAGAGGCAGGGGTGGAGGTATCCTGACAGTATTTTAAAAGTATCACTCTCTCCTTCCATCCAGCTTTTTCCTCTTTCTTCCCTCTCTCTCCCCTTCCTCTTCTCTTCTTTCTTCCTTTTTTCTTTCTGTCTATATTTTCCTTCCTTTTTTCTTCTCCTCCCTGTCCATCCTTTCCTGAAGTGAATTGAAGACTAATGCTCTTCTTTATGCTTTAGTCAGTGGAAACTTTCATCCCATAATACAAGATAGCAGAAGCCATAAAGACAAGTGGGATTGTCTCATCCTAATTTATCGAAGAAATGTACTATTCCATAGTGGTGATGATGTAGATCAAATTATTTCACTCAACTGATGCCCATGATTAAACCAGTTTGAAAATCTGAGTTAAAAACACCCAAGGAATCCAGGTAAAAACATTCTGAGGGTAAATAGGATGCTTTAGAACGTTTGGTATGACCCCCTTTTAATTGTTCACTATCTATCCTGAGCCAGTGTGGGTTGAGTTCTTTTAAAATGAATGAAATACTTCAGTCTCTTCCTGAAGAATGCATTTGGTACATATTTTAACACTTTCTCACCATCTGGGGGTGCTCGGGGGCATCATCGCAGGCAACACTAATTTGCAGTTTGCTTTGAGAAGTGTGCTCGGGGAGTTTGAGGTGTGCAGAGCCGTTTCTTCTTCAGTCCTGCGCTTTCTGGCTTCTTGGTCAGCTTTTCATGTCTTTCTGTCTCGTCTCAGAGCCAAGCCATTCTGGGCATAGCTGCTAAAGCAGTTCTTTGTAGCTCTACACCACTTCTCACCACTTCACATTAGCTACATCTAATTTATTGTGGAACTGAACACATGATATTATTGGAGTTTTTAATAAGTTAGTAGTAAAAAAAAAAAAACCGAGTAGGCTCCAGAAGCATCTTCTGCTCATTCCCATGTTATTACCTAAATTCCAGAAACCTGAGGTTTCCAGAGAGGTGTTCTCCAGAAAATTGCTGTATTCTGGTCAAGAACCCATGCTTCTGGTTTGAGTGTGGACTCTTTTTTTCTTAGCAGAAAGAGTCAGTATTGCCTTTGGTCCAGCAAGGGGCTTGTGACTCTCAGTTCTGTGCTCTCCTTGATATCTGACCTCTTGGTTCTTGTTTTGCAGTCCGCAGTCTGTTCCAGACCGTCTGAGGATCCGGGTGAACAAAATCAGTTTACAAGACTATGAAGGATTCCACTACGACAAAGAGAAACTCCGGGAAGCATGTAAGTTGAAAGTGCCTAATGGGTGTAATGGGATCAGATTGTTTTCAGTCTTTTGGTCCTCCTTGATTTGATGGATAGATTCACCTCTGTCCGGAAGTCATGGTTAAAGAAATAAAGGGAAGCGTAGTAACATGTGAACCCAAAGTGATGCCATATGGGCTGAAGAACATGAAACTAGGAAAGGAAATTAGAATAAAGCAGTTCTGCTCTTGATGCTATGTTAGGATTTCTTGGTTTATTAACTAGTTTAGTCTGAGGTTTACATAAAATGAGAAAAGCATAAAGTTGGTGACACCATATGGTATAATAACATCTAGGAAATTCTTAAGACAGCATGCATCTCTTCTTGGAGACTGTGTAACCAATTACTGTCCTCATTCTTCATGCCGGTGTGACAGTTATCTGTGAAGACACTTCCTTCTCTTCTAGCTGTTATGTGATTATATGACATCTAAGAAAGATCCACAGCATTGTAAATGTCATGGTAAAGTGAGTCATTGATGAGGTGCCAGTGTTTCTGAAATCTTAAATTGAGTCAATGTATGAATTCCTTCTCAATGCTCATATTTTCCATATGCCTCTTTAAATATGTAACCAAGTATTAGTTCACTTTGGTCATCATTTCATATTTATTCAGCATCTGTTACATTCTAGTCACTATTTTAGATCCCTGTCTGCATATGATATATGAAGTAATTGGGGAATGTTGACCAGAAGCAGTTAAGAGTATAGGTGTGTTAGATATTAGGGTTCTGGGCCTTCTTAATTGTGGGGTCTGATAGTCAAGTGCAGTAAAGTTTGACAAGATGAGGGCCAGTATCCAAGGGCACAGACAGGGATGCCAGCAGAGAGAGAGAAGTGTTTTGTAGAACCAGAGATTTATGAACTAAAACTCAAGTTGTTCCCAAGTGTGGACCTGCCTGAAGGTGTAGAAGATACAGATAGTTAAAACCAGCAGGAATGGAGTAGGGGGCACATTTCTGAGCTATGATTCTTGAACTTATAATCTGGAGTGGAGTGTACGGGAGGGAAGTCCCAAGATCCAGGACAGTCTCGGGGTGAGCAGGGACTTTTAGATCTGGCTGTGGCAAAGGGCAGGGATCCACACCCCCACCCCCAGCCCCCATAGTCCAGACACTGGACCTACCAGAGCACCCTGCCCTGGTGTGTGTGGCATCATTTCTATCTCATTCCATCACTGCCTCATCTTCTTCAACCCTCTTCATCCCTTTCTGTAAACATCAGTACCCTTTAGCTTCTCCCCCGTCTTCTCACTCCATCCTTCTCTCTTGTTCCCTTTAGTAAGAATGCTTGGAGGTGGAGGAGTAGCAATTCCCTGAACTTCTGCATTTCCCCCTTCTGCCAATGGCAGATTGTATTTTCTAATGTAAATGAGATTACAGACTAGTGAACAATGTAGGTTAGCCTGTAAGGTGATGGACCTATGTTTGTTTGCAATGGGATATGTAGCTACAATGCAAATTAAACTGCCTTTTAGAGGCTACTAATGATAAAGAATGGTGTTTTATGTGCTTTTTCTTACAAACTTCTAAACAAATAGCTTAAGTTTGAAAAATTAGAAAGATCCTGGATCTCAAGCCAGTAATGTTTTGCAGCTTACCAAGAATCCTGAGGAGAGTCAGTTGGGAGTGGGGAAACATTTGAACTTTTTGACTGACATGAGATTTGAGGCTTATCTGTGGATTCCAATGATCTGTTCTATCTTTTCTGGGGCATTATCTGTCCACTATTGCCAGAAGTAGTTGTGACTAGAGTTTTTACAAGATGACATTTCCTGGCAAGTGCTCTACTCATCATCTCTTACGTGATAAAGCATCTATGTGAGGGAACTTCTGATCTGAAATTGGAGGAGGTGACGTGGTATGAATATAAGTCCAATAAATTCAGTCTTATCTTGGGACCCAAAAGAACAAAGAAACCCTCAAAGAGGGAATTAAGGCATTATCTCATTCTAAAGATTTGAGGAAAACCACATATTAGAAATAAAATGACCAACTCAGTCATTCTGTTTTTAATAAATGGTGATGATGCTTCTCAGATGCAGTTGTTCAGGGAAGTTTGTCCTCAGGGGTTTGTGAATTTATTCTTATTCACACTCACCCTTTTTCCCTGGCTCCAACTTGCAAGAGACTACAGATGCGTGGGAAGACTGACTGTTCAAATTGAGTACAAAGGGGAAAAACCAGTTCAAATCCAAATGTGTAGTACATACCAAAATAGGTTTATTTCAGAAGCGTTAATAAAGTGAGATGCAGAGAATACATTGAGATAAAAGGGACTCTAGGAAGGTGCTCTGACCTGCATCTCAGAAGAACAAAATGGGTGAATCCCACTTCGGTCATTTGTTTATTGTCAACATCCAAGTCTAAACTAGAGCAGTCCTACATTACTGGTTTAAAAAATTAGTTCCCTTTTTTGATTATACACCAAATGATTCATCCAGACAGCATCTGGCTGTTTGCCTTTACTGTTTAATAGAATCTTGCTCATGTGTCTGGCTTATTATTCATATTAGATTATAAACTCAGATGTTTGTTGTCTTACAAAGCCTTGCTTCTCTCTGTAAGGCAGGACTCCATGATAATCACAGAATGGCAGCCCTTTTAATGACTATGCTTATTTTGGCATAGAGAAAATTGGCTATAGTATTTTAAATACTTCCTATCCCCCTTCCATTAGTCCCAACTCACCTGGCAACTTCTCCTTTAAAATATAACAATACAGAGAGGTAGAGTTTTTTTGCCAGTCTCTCCCTCTGCCCTTGTTGATAAATTTCAGACTTACTTATAACAGTTAAAGTCTTTTACCCTGGATTTATGAATTATTAATCCTCAAGATAATGGTTATGATGTCCAAGAGAGGACATTCTATTCAACTTGAATTAGAACATAAGGAGAAAGTAGCCATCTTAAAAAAATAACTCTTAATATAAGGCTTTAATAATTATAGCAGAAACTCAGTCCCATACTCTGAATGAAGTATGTAAATGAGTCCTAATAGAGCATA
Organism: Muntiacus reevesi; assembly: GCF_963930625.1. Lineage (NCBI taxonomy): Eukaryota > Metazoa > Chordata > Mammalia > Artiodactyla > Cervidae > Muntiacus > Muntiacus reevesi. Next base: position 95,837,514 of record NC_089254.1, on the reverse strand, counting down.
TAATCATATAGTCTAGGCAAAGGGTAATCAGTTTTTTTTTAATTTCTTATATTTCTAAGTACAAAAAGAGTTTCATTGACACATGGCATATAGGTTGGTATTTAGAATAACTTGATACTGGCCAAGATCTAACTCTGTCTCTGGTAAGCTGACTAAACTCTACTTCTGGCTTCAGCTTACTCTGCATGTTTGAATGGCAGATTCAAAGGTTGCTTGGTTGATGATTCATATGATTCTAGGGCCTAAAACACAAAAGTACAAACCAGTTTGAAGCTAATTGAAAACAGATGTAGCCTATAAAGGTAAGAGGTGCTGACATTTTTTGTATCAAATGCAATGTTCAACCACCCTTTTACAAGTAGCTTCCAGTATAATGGGTATTATCTGGCCATTTACAATTTGGTATATCTATATAGTTATAATATCTCAGTATATTATCTGACTGATGATTATGGCTAATTAAATATTTAGGCAGTTGTCCTAAGGGACTGTCCTCATCTTCTGTTTAATGACTTAGTAAAAGGCTCGAAATGTTTGGGTTTGCATCTTGCTTGCAACCTTGACAGAGTAATTTTACTGATGATCAGATCTCTCATCTCTCAAATGAGAATATAATTGCAGCCTCGTAGGGTGCTGAGGGTTAAATGTAATGTTGCATATGAAACCCATGGTGCACAGCCTGGCAACATTAGCAAGTTTTCCCAAAATGGTAACTGTGATTGTTGGGGTTGCGGTTATGAAAGGCACTGCTGTGGCATCGCCCTTCAATCTGCAGGCTCAGAGTCTGCGAAAGTCAGGCTCAGAGCTGCTGCCCTCTTTTTCTGTATCTTCTCATCAAATTGCACACATCATTGCTACCTTCCAGCTCACTTCAAAAAGAGGATTGAAAACACTAGGATCTATTACAGAAAGAAAATATAAGTAACCATTTGATTTACTTTTATTGGGGATGGCTGTGATGGCAAGATATTTCTACCTATGAAATCCTTATTTAGAGATCAGGTCAGATATCTACAAACTCTCTTGAGTCCCTATACATTTTTCTTAAGTGCATCATCTGTTATCCATCACAGAATATTTAAAAATAAGCTTTACTTTTGAATAATTTTAGATTTACACAGAAGTTACAAGGATAGTACTGGGAGTCCTTACGTACCTCTTACCCAGTTTTTCTTGTTGTTAAACATTTTATGTTTTCATAGTGTATTTGTCAGAGAAACTGATACTGCTTTATTACTGTTAACTAATCTCAGGGCCTCCTGTTCTGGGATCTAATCCAGGGTACCACGTGCCTAGGGTCGGCCTGTCTTCCCAGTCACCCCTGGTCTCTGACAGTTTCTCAGTCTTTCCTCCCCGCCCCCCCCCCCATCCCCCAGGACCTTGATTGTCTTGAGGAATACAGACCAGTGTCCTACACAGTATCGCCTATTATGGTTTCATCTGTTGTTTTACTTATAATTAGGTTAGAGTCATAGGTTTTTGGAAAGAACACTGCAGAGGTAAAGTGCTCTTCCCCATCACGTCAGGGGTTACCTGGTACCCACATGACATGCCTGGTGATGGTAACCTGATCTCCTGGGTTAGGTTCTATTGGCCAGGTTTCTCCACTGTAAAGTTACTGTCTTTTTCCATTCCCTGTGCCATTCTTTGTGAGTCACCATATTTTACTCATCTTCAAAACAGGAGAATGTGGATCATTGGATTTTTTTTTATTGTTTCCAGTTTTTATGTTTGACTCACTTGCCTTTAATAAGCATGCCAAAATGCTGGAGCCATTCACAAATCGATGCATCCATGCTTCCAAAAACTATCCATTTGTGTCAGTTATATGCTGGATCTCACCCTAAATGCCAGGCACTGCAAGATGAAATCAGGACATGTAATATTACAGTGTCATTTATTCAGTACACATGTATTGAGTGGTTTCACTGAGCAAACAGTGGTGGAAAAAGAAAAGCAGAAATAATCCCTGACTTGCAGGAGCCTTTCCTCATAAGATGAGGATTATGATAGAGCCATGGAAACACTATGTGTCTATTTCCTTAGTAAACAGCATTTAAATAACTGCAGGAAGGGATGGAATATATAAGCAATAATGACAAAAGCCAGGCTAACCACTAATTAGTTGAATAACCTTGGGCAATGCATTCACCTTCTTTAGGGTTCAGTTGTCTTATCTCCTAAATGCAGTGGTTAAACTCCATATTTCCTCAGAACATACTGTGTCATAATAAATGTTTAGCCCTATAGAAATTACACAGGACTGAAAATTTTTCCTCCTGAAGTGTTTACCTAGGAAAGTTTTTAAAGCTCCAACATCATTCATTGTAGTGATTGCAGGCATCAAAATGTGTTGTGCGTTTTGCTTTGAGTTTGCAAAAAACATGGATTTTTCCCCCTATCGATTGCTTCATCTAAAATTGAATCTTTCCTCCTCATTTAACAAGTTGACAACAGGCTCGTTCAGTGAAGATTAGACCTCCATTTGGTGGATGTAGATGTTCCATTTTGCAATCTGTCTGAGGAGTTAAATGATGTCAGTCTGTCCCTTGAAGGACACTGTCCATTCCTTTGCCAGTGTTTATGCTTATTTCTATTTTCATGAGTTGAAATTTACTCAAGAGTTTTGGGTTTAGTTTCCTTTCCTGTTCTACCCTATCTCCTGTCTGTATCTTCTATTTACCTTTAATAAAAAGCTTGTGTGTGTTAGTTGCTCAATTATGTCCAACTCTTTGCAACCTGGTGTATAGCCCACCAGGCTCTTCTGTCCATGGAGTTCTCCAGGCAAGGATACTGGAGTTGGTAGCCGTTCCCTTCTCCAGGGGATCTTCCCTCTCGACCCAGGGATCAAACCCAGGTCTCTTGCATTGCAGGCAGATTCTTTACCGTCTGAGCCACCAGGGAAGCACATGTATACAGAAACTGAGATCCAAAAACTGAAGGAAAATGTCTAAGGGTCTGACATTCTGACACTTATTTAATCACCATGCTTCTTATTTTTTTCCAGTAGTTATTTTCTTTTATAAAATATTTTAAATAGCATATTTGTTTTTAAATCTTTAGCAGCACTGTTTCAAATGCTTTTTTATATTTAAACTGACATTCTCTTAAGTTACCAGACTCTGGTTTGTTGGACAAGTTTCTGTTTTTGAATCTTCCTCAACCCCCCAAATAAATCATCCGTTCAGAAGTTCAGCTTGTATTGGATTGGCTGAAAAGGCCATTTTTCTGTAAGATCTTAAGGAAAAACCCCAAAAGAACATTTTACCCAACCCAGTATTTATTGGCTACTTAGCATATTTCAGATGATGGGGATACTGAAAAGTGCCTGCCCTCATACAGCTTATAATCCATTTGAGAGACATAAGTGAATAAATTGTATAATACATCAGGAAATTCTATCAGCGGAAATAGACAAAGTGATATAGGACCCTGTTTTTGCTAAGGTGATCAGGGAGAAACTTTCTGAAAAGGTGGCATTTAAGCCGAGACCTGAAAGTAAAGGTTGAATGCACACCTGGGTTTCTGAGGCAAGAGTGTCTCTGGGCAGAGGGAGCAGCCAGTGCTAAGGTCCTGTGGTGCGAACACCTTTGGACTGTTTAAGGTACAAGGAAATCCATGTGGCTGGTACCTGGTTAGTTGGGTAGAGAAAGGTACGAAGTCGTCTTGAAGTCGTAAGAAAGGGCTGGCCCACGGAGGGGGCTTGTTGGCTATGGAGAGGCTTTGGGTTTTATTCAGAATGTAATGAGAAGGTCCAGGAATTATTTGAGAAGGAATTTCACATGTCTGCACTAATTCTGAATAGTTCTGGCTGCTGAGTGGAGAACTGAGTACTGGTTGTGGAAGTAGAACTCAGGACACCAGATACATGACCTACAGGATATTCCACCTGATATGTATGCTGAAAGTTGAGGGAAGTTAAAGCAACAAAATTAGTGTCTATTTTCGAGATAATGCTGGTAAGATCAATTGATGGTTTCGCTGCACCGTGTAGGAGGAAAGGTGATTCAAGAATGCCTCTGAGGTTTTGACCTCAGCAATAGCTCAGTTGGTAAAGACTCCGCCTGCAATGCAGGAGACCCTGGTTCGATTCCTAGGTCGGGGAGATCCACTGGAGAAGGGATAGGCTACCCACCCCAGGATTCTTGGGCTTCCCTTGTGGTTCAGCTGGTAAAGAATCCCCCTCGATGCGGGAGATCTGGGTTTGATCCCTGGGTTGGGAAGATCCCCTGGAGAAGGGAACGGCTACCCACTCAAGTATTCTGGCCTGGAGAATTCCATGGACTATAAAGTCCATGGGGTCACAAAGAGTCAGACAACTGAACAACTTGCACTTTCACTTTCAACTTGGTGCATAGAGGTGGGGCTGATATAGAAGACCCACGTGCAGTCGAGAAGCACAGAGTGAACTAGCAAAATCCAAAAAACTGGAGAGCTTGTCAGTTGAAGGCCAAGAGAGGGATAAATTCTTTTATTTTATAAAAGAAGAGTGACAATAGTGTCAAAGGCTCTGCGGAGGTGGAGGGGGGTGCATGCTACGAACTGGCCATTGAATTTGGGCAAAGGGTGGTTATTAGTAACCTCACAAGGGGTTATAGAAGGAAGAAACTGAGTAGAGTACGTTCATGTGCGAGTGGGAGCAAAGGAATTGATTCCACCTAGATCGCCCTTCTGAGCTGTTTAAATGGAAAGAAGAGAAATGGAAGGGGAGGGTGGATATGGAATCAAGGGAGGATTTTTTTTTTCTGGTTTGTAAGCTGGTTCAGCTCCATAGGCTGGTGTGTGTGCTGATGGACCAGTCCAGGAGAGAGTGAAAACTTGAATCAGGAGAGAGAGAGGGTCAGGTGCAGGAGCAATGCCTTGGAGTATCCAAAAATGGGGTCCAGTACACAGCAGAGGGATGAGGCAAGTCCCTCAGAGGATAGAAGGGAAGACAGAGCTGTAGGTGCAGAGGCATGTAGGTGGGGGATTTGGTACCAAGAAGAAGGAGGAGTTATATCCTATTACTTTTATTTTCTCAGTGACATAAGAAGCAAGCCTACCCGTTAATGGTAGGGAAGGGAAGTGTGTCAGTGGTCAAGGAAGAAAAGAGTTTGAAATAGTCACTTGAAGAGCTATACAGTGAGTTGCCTGGGAGGAATGCTGAGCCACATGGTAAATTTGGAATCTTGAACTCCTTGGCTTTTCAAAAGCACCGAGACCCTGATTTGTCAGTTCCTGGGGATCTTCTTGGCTTATACATGAGTGCACTCCTTGTTTTCCAAGACTCAGATGCCAGGGGAATATTAGGTTGAAGGATAATGATCTTATTTTTAACATAATCCCCTTCATTATCTAACCTTGTTTATGATCCAAAGCCTTGCTTTGTTTACAAGAAAGTAAGAAGTGATTCCAGAGCTTTGCTTTATTAGAAGCTAATGATGTTAGATCTCAGACAAGGAAGTAGCCTAAAGTGTTGATATTATTGTTGTTTTTCAGTTGCTAAGTCATGTCTGACTCTTTGCAACCCCATGGACTATAGCACGCCAGGCTTCACTTTCTGCTGGAATTTGTTCAAACTCTTGTTCATTGAGTCGATGATGCCATCCAACCATCTCATCCTTGGTCACCCCATTCTCCTGCCCTCATTCTTTCCCAGCATCACAGTGTCTTCCAATGAGTTGGCTCTTTGTATCAGATAGCCAAAGTATTAGACCTTAAGCATCAGTCCTTCCAATGAATATTCAGAGTTAATTTCCTTAAAAATTGACTGGTTTGATCTCCTTGCTGTCCAAAGGACCCTCAAGAGTCTTCAACACTGCAGTTCAAAAGTATCAATCCTTTGGTGCCCAGTCTTCTTTATGGTTCACCTGCCACATCTGTACATAACTACTGGAAAAACCATAGCTTTGACCAGATGCACCTTTGACTAGATGCAACAAAGTGATATCTCTGATTTTTAATACACTGTCTAGTTTTGTCATAGCTTTCCTTCCAAGAAGCAAGCATCTTTTAATTCTGTGGCTACAGTCACCGTCCACAGTGATTTTGGAGCCCAAGAATATAAAATCTGTCACTGTTGCCACTTTTCCCCCTTCTATTTGCCATGAAATAATGGGACCAGATGCCATGGTCTTAGTTTTATGAATGTTGAGTTTTAAGCCAGCTTTTTCACTCTCCTCTTTAACCTTCATCAAGAGGCTCTTTAGTTCCCCTTCTCTTTCTGCCATTAGAGTGTTACCATATATGAAGTTGTTGATATTTCTCCTGACAATCATGATTCCAACTTGTGATTAATCCAGCCTGGCATTTTGCATGATGTACTCTGCATATAAGTTAAATAAGCAGGGTGACAATGTACAGCCTTGATGTACTCCTTTTCTAATTTGGAACCAGTCTGTTGTTCCATGTCCTGTTCTGACTGTGGCTTCTTGACCTGCGTACATGTTTCTCAGGAGGCAGGTAAGGTGGTCAGATATTCACATCTCTTTAAGAACCTTCCTCATTTTGTTATGATCCACACAGTCAAAGGCTTTAGCATAGTCAATGAAGCAGAAGTTGATACTGTTTTTAGGAATTCCCTTGCTTTTTCTATGATCCAGTGGTTGTTGGCAATTTGATCTCAGGTTCCTCTGCCTTTTCTAAATCCAGCTTGTACATCTGAAAGTTCTCAGTTCACATACTGCTGAAGCCTAGCATGAAGGATTTTGAACATTACCTTGCTAGCAGGTAAAATGAGCACAGTTTTATGGTAGTTTGAACATTCTTTGGCATTGCCTTTCTTTGGGATTACAATGAAAACTGACCTTTTCTAGTCCTGTGACCACTGCTGAGTTTTCCTAATTTGCTGGCATGTTGAGTGCAGTGCATTAGCATCATCATCTTTTAGGATTTTAAATAGGTGTAATCCCGTCACCTCCACTTAATTTGTTCATAGTAATGCTTCCTAAGCCCACTTAACTTCACACTCCAAGAAGTCTGGCTCTAGATGAGTCACCACACTATCAAGGTTATCCCAGGCTTTAAGACTTTTTTTGAATAGTTCATTGTATATTCTTGCCACCTCTTCTTAATCTCTTCTGTTAGGTCCTTGCCATTTTGAGAACCATCATTTGGAAGTATATTCTTAAGTCTTGCCCAAAGGGATATTTTTCCTTTTGGTTGGTTTATCCTGTGCAACACACACACACACACACACACACACACACAGAGGCAAATAATGACTAATTCTCACTATTTATAGAAGAACTTAGTCTGTTTTGTTGTTATCTTCCCAGGTCACCAACTCTGGTATATGAACTCAGATGGTTGTTACATTTCTTTTTGAAGACTTTCTTCTAAGAGCTTTGTATGGACTTATTACTTTTTCATTCATCATGTCAACATGTGGGTGGGGGTGTCACCACGGCCGAGTCACCACTTTTATTATAATATTTAATAATAAATAACTCTTCAGAGTCTTTATCACGCTTCATAGTTTACAGAGTGCTGTTGCATGCGCTGGCCATGGTCACTGTCACAGGGACACTTCCAGCGGTGGCCTCACGCAGGCTCACGTAGCTGCAGCAGGATTTCAATGAGAATTTGCATCTTCTCTCTCCTAACCCAGTGCACCTTCTAACACACAGTTCTCCTTCTTTGTAAATACACAGCTGGACACTTACAGAAATGCGCTTTCAGGAAGAAATTTGGGATCATAGTTCTTGTTCTCGGTTGGGTTCCCTGGGAAACACACTTTGAGATTTTTGAACTTAATGTGTAGGAGGTTTATTGGAAACACTCCAAGAGGAGAATGAACGTGGAGCGCAAGGAGTAGAACTGGGCCGAGGAACAAACCGAGCCCTGATGTGACTATAACAGAGCACTCCCACATGGACATTTGAGCTGGGGATGGCCGTTTAGAATGGTCCCAACTGAGGCAAGAGTTATTGGCAAGTGTTCAGTCTGTCCGCTGGGAGGAAGCAAGCCATGGGTGAGGTCATGTTCTTCTTAGAGAGGGACTCAGCTGTGAGCTGTCAGCAGAGCAAGCACTTTCAGCAACTGAGAGAATGAGGGCTTCAGTTCCATCATGGATCTGAGGGGCCATTGTGGGAAACATAACTGTTCTGAAAGTACCATCTTGTTTGTATAACCTGGCACCTGCCTTTAAACTAAGACCAGGATATAACCACCCCCACACCCAAATCCTCGAGTCCATCCATTCACTTCACGTGACAGCTATTTATTGAACACTTACTATGTACCAAACTGTTCTAGGTACTAGGAATTAGGCTCATGCCTCACTAACCTTCAAGTTTCTCTCTTTGTAGTATTTTTTGGCCTGTGCTTCCATACTCACTTGTATCCAACTCTTTGTGACCCCACAGATTGTAGCCAGTCAGGCTCCTTTGTCCCTGGGATTATCCTGGAGAGGATACTGGAGTAAGTTGTCATTTATTCCTGCAGGAGATCTTCCCGACTCAGGGATTGAATCCAAGTCTCCTGAGGCTCTTGCATTGGCAGGTGGATTCTTTACCACTTGAGCTACCTAGAAAGCCCAACCTCCCAGCTATTCCAAATTCAGGGTATTGGAATATACACTAATTGCTTTCTTTAGATGTCTCCAGATGAGCTAAGGAAAATGGAAGACTAAAATGTTAATGCTGACCTTTTCTTAAAGGTTCTGTTTGCCCAAACTATTATCAAGCTAAATAATTCTCCATTTGGAATTTGAGTAATTAAAACTGGAAACTTAAACACAGGGTAATATAAATTTCAGGCTATTTCTAGCCAAACATTGTAGTCAGAGATAGCATGATAGTTTGATCCTCAACAAGTTGGATATTTTTTCTGTATGTTGATCCGGTTTATGGGTAAAGATACTGAACTGAACAGAACCAAGGACAGAAATGTATGCTGGTCTGAAAATAACCTCTTCGCAGGTTGATTCAGAACCGCAATTTTATTTGCTCATTACATGGATAAAAGCTTCAGGCCTTCCAAGTTCATACTGTGGAAAGCACTCTTTCTTAATTCTTGCTGGGCTTCCCAAACCACTGATGCACTGCTTTCCTTCTGGAGTCACTGATAAGCAGACTTAGAGTGTTCCCTTGGTTGTCAGATGCTGGCGATGTGTTTTCTTTTAGGCCACCATAGTTCACGTTACTACATGGCAGTTGTCTGCATTGTTTACTCTTTGCTTCCACAGAGAGACTTGGGCCTCTACAACAGATTTTAGGACGTCTTCTGTGACTAAGACTTCATGTGTATCCAGTCAGCTCAGTTCAGAGCTGCATGACTGAATGTCCCTTCAGCACCTGTCAGTGACCTTGCCCATCACTGTCGTGTGTAATGGACAGTAGCATGTTAAACTTGTGAAAGAGATTTGAACCAGTGTCTCTAAACATCATTTTGAGTACAGTATTTAAATTTTGAGTATGGTTATGAATCCTTGCTTTTGAACACATAATATTTCACCTTGATTTTCACATGTATTTGGATAGCCAAACCATGTAGTCAACATTTTCATGTCACTGTTAAGTACTTGGTGGTGGTTTAGTCCCTAAGTGATGTCTGACTCTTGCGACCCCATGGACTGTCGCGCTCTGTCCATGGGACTCTCCGGGCAAAAATACTGGAGTGGGTTGCCATTTCCTTCTCCAGGGCGTCTTCCCGACCCAGGAATTCAACCAGGACCTCCTTCATTGCAGGTTGATTCTCTACCAACTGAGCTCTAAGGGAAGCCCTCCCTGCCAAATACTAGAGTGCTGGCAGTAAATTATCCGTAGTGATTCTTCCCTGTATCCAGGAATTTTGCAAATATTACCTTCCGAATGAATGTACCTGGACAAAAATTACATTATTTTCCAATGTCCATTGTCAGGCACCTTTTAGAACCTCACAGTTAAATGCTTCTGTCATAATTAACACTGGCAGTACATTCCAAGAAATTTTATAAACCACCTTGTTGTACTAGAATTTCATTGTATCAGACAGTAGAAATCATTGAAATGAAATTCCTTTCATCAAAAATAGAACTTTACATCATTGTCAGTAAACTTTCAGATTACGTTGGAAGATATGACATTTTCTAGAACTGTTTGACCTTGACCTTTGGTTTCTATTATTAATTAGAAGACCGTATTGGGCCTTTTGGGCTTCCCTGGTAGCTCAGATGGTAAAGAATCTGCCTGAAATACAAGAGACCTAGGTTTGATCCCTGGGTTAGGAAGACCCCCCCTGGAGGAGGGTATGGCAACCCCCTCCAGTATTCTTGCCTGGAAAATCCCCACGGACAGAGGAGCCTGGTGGGCTACTGTCCAGGGAGTCGCAAAGAGTCGGACATGACTGAGTGACTAAACGCATTGGACCTTTTGCTTTATTTGCTCCTGGATTATTACTAGTAATGTGTCCAGTCTCTCAGTTGTGTTCAACTCTTTGTGACCCCATGAACTGTAGCCTGCTAGGCTTCTCAGTCTATGGAGACTTCCAGGCAAGAATATTGGGAATGGGCTGCCATTTCCTACTTCATTTAACAATAATACATGAACCACATTTATCCAAAGTAGGAAAAAAGAAAGCTCATGTATTGTTAAACATATTAGCCTTGATTGAGTTGCATTCTCTCTGACCCTTTTCATCTCTTCAGAAAACTGCTTCAATGTCTTTTTTTTTCCCCTGAACTTCTCTTTCTTATTCTTTTCTATGTATGCTGATGACTCAAAAGATAAGAAGAAATGAATCAGCAACTCTTAGTTCCCGAGATGACACGATCTGAACCTTGGGTGGATGTCTGGGGAGTGACAATCTCCCCTTCCCTCCCCCCTCACTCTGAAAGTGAAAATTGCTCAGTCGTGTCTGACTCTTTGTGACCCCATGGACTATACAGTGCATGGAATTCTCCAGGCCAGAATACTGGAGTGGGTAGCCGTTCCCTTCTCCAGGGGATCTTACCAACCCAGGGATCGAACCCAGGTCTCCCACATTGCAGGCGAATTCTTTACAGGTGAGCCACAAGGGAAGTCCAAGAATACTGGAGTGGGTAGCCTGTCCCTTCTCCAGCAGATCTTCTTGACCCAGGAATCGAATTGGGGTCTCCTGCATTGCAGATGGATTCTTTACCAACTGAGCTATGGGGGACACCCCCTACCTGCTTTTTATTCTCCAGACTTGAGAATATTCTTTTCCCCAGTTCTGCCTTTAACAACATTCTAACTCTGAAGTCCCTTTCAGATATTTTAGGTGCTAACAGTTGCCTTTGAGGCATTTATAAGTGCTTCTTATCAACCATCTTTCCAAGGGCCACTTACTTTTATGTTATTTCTATTCTCTCTCCCTCCCCAACCTCCCTGTCTCCTGCCTTCTTGGTTTTTCCATCCTCCCTCTAGCTCAGCAGGCCACAGTCTGCTGTGATGTCACAAAGTGTGTGTTACCACCTGGTAACTGCCATGGCCACTCTAAATCCACCTGGCTCCTTTCTCTCTCACCATCCAGTTCATTATGGAGCTGATTTGTAATATCTCCTTCATGTGTCTCTCTCTAACCTTTACTGTTCCTCCTCTGTTCCATACTCTAGCATTGCTCATTTCATTTACTGCTCTAGCTTCCTAACTCACCTTCCTGCCACTCAACTTGTCTTCTATAAGTTTGCCTTCCACATCTCTGCCAAAGGATTCTCTAACATGTTGTCAAAGAAAAGTTGCACGGGAAAAGTTAAACAGCCAAGGAAGACTTTACTCAAGACTATTACAATAGAGGTCAAGACAATGGCAAGTGAACTCTGCTGTAACACAAGACTGAGACTTTTCGAGAACTGGGGTGAACAAGTGGAAAAGTACTGGAGGACTTGAGTCAATTTGATTAGGCTGTCTGTGTTTGCTAATTGTCACTTATTATCCACCTATTGAGGCTAGGAACACGAGTGCTATCTTTCATGAATGATTGCATTTCTTTTTTGTTGGTTTATTTTTAATGTATCTGTTTCCAGTTTTTTATTCATCTTATTTCTATTATTTTTTGTTATTTTTTGGCCATGTCACATGGCATGTGGAATCTCAGTTCCCTAACCAGGGATTGAACCTGGGCACCCTGCAGTGGAAGCATGGAGTCCTAACCACTGAACTACCAAGGAAGTCTCCAACAATTACATTTCAAAGAGATGGATCCCAGAGTGTTAGGGAATGACATCCAGGGTTGTTCTTTGGAAATGACGTCCAGGGTTGTAGAACCAGCATACAGCTGGGAAAAGATTTACCTCTCAAAAGGGCAGAGAAATAATTTATAATTGCAAGTTTTCCAAAGTAAGTACTGGGGACTTCCCTGAAGGTCCAGTAGCTAAGACTCTGCACTCCCGATGTAGGGAACCCAAGTTCAATCTCTGGTCAGGAAACTAGGTTCGGCATGTCACAGCTAAGACCCAGCATAGCCAAATAAATAAAATATATATTTTTTAAAATAAAGTACTCTACAAATGTGAGATGAGGGCCATTCAGTCAGGGAAAAGCTTGTCCAAAGTGTAGTCAGGTTGAGGGCAACATTAAGCCCCACTTTAGTCAATGTCAATCTGAAACCATTTTGTGCTGCAGACTTTTGTTCATCTGCCAATCCTTTTGAGAATAAAGTGCCAGCTCCTTAGCATAAACAAACCAACCTCTGGCCGTGGCCTCAGCCCTTTCACTCTGCACCTCCCTAACTCCCCCAGTCCTGAGCATTTCCTGCTTTTCATGCCTTGGTTTCTTAGAGTCGAAGGATGATCTAAGATTTAGAGAAGTCCTTTTGTCTAGAAAAACTCTTGTGTCTTCTGCAAATGTCATTGTTTTCTTTACTTGGGAAATACCTCCTTAGGGGAGTGGATCCTGACTGTGGTCCTGAGTGCGCCTGCTTTGGGGCTATCAGCCTTCTTAGTACAGTGCGTATCATCAGTAGGGTGTCTACGTCACTCCCCTTTTCCCACTCTCCTATAACACCTTGAGGGCGGGAAGTGTGTCTTTCTTGGTGTTGTATGCCCAACTCCTGGCATGGGAGTCTGGCATGAGACTGTCCCTGGCACGAGAAAATCCTTAAAACTTGTTTGTTGACTAATTAAGTGTATGATTTGTAGACCTGAAAAATATTTTGGCACAGTCCTTTATGTATACAATACATGTTTGCCAAATTAAATGAATATGAATACCATAAGTTGTTATTCAAGATTATTACTGCCAGAGTGTTTAAAAAGAAAAGTGACTTGCCTGTTCCTTGGCTGGCCTTCGTAGGTTATATAGCATCAGGGTAAATAGCAGAATTTGACCTGTAGTTTGAAACCCACATTGGTAGAGAACCTGCTGGTTTCTGGAAAGCACATTCTTCAAAATATCATCATCGAATCAAATGCAATGAAAACTACATAGTGACTTTTATCTTATGGGTGACATTTTAAATTAACTGTGGAGAGGACTCGGTTCAGCTCAAGCCGTGAAGTTCAAACTCTAGGATTATTTTTCATCACAAGCACCAGGGGTTGTGAAACTTTTGACAGACCCAGGCACCGCACGGTGGGATAGAAAGGTCTCAGAGTGTTATGTTTCCTTTTGAATGCTAATATGCCTATTAATTTTCCCTCTTAGTTCCAGGTGAACAGTGGCCAGGTAACAATGACAGGTTGTTGTACGATAAACCTGTGGTATGCAGGGAGAAAATTGGACTGAACTATTGCCAACTCATTCTGTCTAATTATCATCAGGCGTAAGTTAGAATTTTCGTGCCCTGATAACCTCGACACATTCAGAACTAATGAGGTAACATGGAAAGATTCCAGGTGTCCCCTGCCATCATCCCTTAGGGCTGTCCTTTCTCTGGTCCATGACCTCCCCCCCTTGATGTCCCCCTCCAGCCCCTTACCATCTTGTTGATTTTTTGAATAGTGGTTACATTCTGGCTAAGAAAGCAAATAATGTTTGTTTTTCTGTATGTCAATATTTTCTGGTAACAGCAAAGTATCTGTCCGAGGGAAACTCAGAACAGTTTCTTTTTTCCCTCTTTGCTCTTGATTTTTTTATTTTTTTTAAATCAATAGACATTACTTTTTTCCCCTAATTTATTATTATTATTTTATTTTAATTGGAGGCTAATTACATTACAATATTGTGGTGGTTCTTGCCATACACTGACATGAATCAGCCATGGGTGTACATGTGTTCCCCACCCTGACCCCCCTCCCACCATCCCAGCCCTCAGGGTCATCCCAGTGCACCAGCCCCGAGCACCCTGAAACATGTATATTATCATATGTGAAATAGATCGCCAGTCCAGGTTCGATGCATGAAATAGACACTCCTTTTTAGATCTACAGAAAAATGAAGTCACAGTGGAGCTCCATGATCCCCTCAACCACCCTCCAGCCTCCAGCACACATAGTTCCTCCTACTGTTCACATCTTGTGTGAGAGTGGTACATTGTTAGAATTGATGCAAAAGCAGTAGTGTATTCTTATTAACTAAAACCCGTACTTTGCAATAGGATTCATTCTTGTGTTCTACAGTTCTATGGGTTCTCACAGAGGTGTGACGTGTGTCCACCTTGACAGTATCATACAGAACAGCTTCACTGCTCTAACTACCCCCGTGCTTCATCCGTCCATCAGTCCCTCCCCGAAAGTCCCGGGCAACCACAGATCTGTTTGCTATCTCCTTGGATTTGCCTTTTCCAGAATTCCATATACTTGGAATCATGTAGTATGTGGCCATTTCAGACTGGCTTCTTTCCTAACACTATGCATTTAAGTTTCCTCCTTTATCTTTTATGGCTTGGAAACTCTTTTCTCTTTGTTGCTCAGTAACGCTCTATTGTGTGATAACCACTGTGTTTATCCTTACACCTATCAAAGAATATCTTGGTTGCTTCAAAGTTTCAGCAGTTATAAATAAAGATGCTATGAACATTCATGGGCAGATTTTTGTGGGGGCCTAGTTTTCAACTCATTTGGGTAAATACCAAGTAGTTCAATTGCTGGATCACACGGTAAGGGTTTGTATAAATTTGTAAGAAACTGCTAAGCTGTCTTCCAAAGAGTCTCTCTTCCAAAGAGCCTCCAAAGAGGCTCTACCATTTTGCATTCCCACCAACAACGAGAGTTCATGTTGCTCCAGGTTTTCACTGGCATTTGGGATTGTCCATTTTTTTCTATTTTACCTGTCATAGTAGATGTGTGATAGTGTCACATTGTTGATTTAATTTTCAATTCTCTAATAACATATGAATGGAAAGCCCAGTGGTTTAGCGGTAAAAATCTGCCTGCAATGTGGGAGCTTTGCAGATTTTGGTTCAATCTTCAGGTCAGGAAGATACCCTGGAGCAGGAAATGACAACCCACTCCAATATTTTTGCCTGGGAAAATCCATGGACAAAGGAGCCTGGTGGGCTACAGTCCATGGGATTACAAAAGAGTCAGACATGACTTAGTGACTAATCAACAACCCTTACAGACTACCTTAAACATATTTTTCATATGCTTATTTGTCATCTGTGCATGCTCTTAGGTGAGATGTCAGTTTAGATCTTTTGTCCACTTTTTAATTGACTCTTATTGTTGAGTTTTAAGAGTTCTTTGCATATTTTGAATGCTGGTCTTTTATCAGGTATGTGTTTTGCCAATATTTTTTCCCCACTCTGTCTTGTCTTTTTGTTTTCTTAACAGTGCCTTTCACAGAGCAGAAGTTTTTATTTTGAGTCCAAGTCATCAACTTTTTCTATTATGGATCATGCTTTTGATGTTATTTCTATTATAAAATTTAACTACCAAACCCAAGCTTACCTGGCTTCTCTCCTATCTTATTTTCTAGGGAAAAATTTCTTTTTCAGACTGTTTGCCTCTTAAGACTGCGTATTATTGTTTTTGTGTTGCTCAGTTGTGTCTGACTCTTTGTGACCCCATGGACTGCTGCAGCATGCCAGCTCCTCTGTCCTTCACTATCTCCCAGAGTTTGCTCAAACTCGTGTCCACTGCATCCGTGATGCTATCTAACCATCTCATCCTCTGCCACCCCGTTCTCCTCCTGTCCTCAATTTTTCCCAGCATCAGGGTCTTTTTAAAACTGCTTATAAATTGATAGATAGCAATGATTTGACAAACTGTATTGATTATGTCAGTAAACCTAAAATTAATGCTTAAGGAAATGTCAGCCTTTTAAAAGTGTATCTCTGAAGAGTGTTAGCATAAACTACATTCATTTTAAGATTGTCTGTGTATTTGATGGTTTTGCCCATAAAGTTCAGAATGCGTTTCTGTTTTACAAATTTTTAACCATGTTGTTACATTTATTGTTCTTTTCAGAAAGCAGCAACCTTTTTATTTAGCCTTAACAGAGCCTTTGCAATTCTCTTATTTTTCTGTGTATATTTAGAGCTTAAAATCCCATCTTTGTAAACCTTTGCAGTTTCTGAGACGCTTTTCCCTAAGGTCTCACACCTTCTTTTAATGATCCCATTGAAGATATCTTTGTTTGTGATTTGAATAGGTAAATAGCTCCTTTAGCTGCAACTCTGAACAGGGATTGCACTATAATTGCTCATGTGTCAGATAATTAAATCCCTTTTTTCTTTTTAAATGCTGAGCTTTTACCCCCTTTCTTTCCATCGTGATACCTTGTTGAACACATCACAGTGTCTTGCAGGGAATGAATTAGCTGCTGTGCAGTTTCTCCCTTTTATAAATCTCAGTAACAGTTTCATGTGGATTTTATGGCAAAGGTGGCTCTTTCTTGCTTTGGCTCCAAGGCTCGTTGCTTGTGTCATAAAGCAGCCAGCTGTGATTCCTTGCAGATTTGGTTGATTCTTTCATTTATATGCTTTGATTTAGGCTCTGGCCTTTAGAAGCTTTGGTGCAATATCATCTGCTGTAGAAGTCACTACATTTGATCTGCTGAAAGTGACTTTATGAATCGCTGGTACATGTTGATATGGAATTAGAAGAAATCCCTGAATTTAATAAGGCTTATGGGAATGAGTATAGAATTGATTTGCGGATACTGTGTTCTGCAGACACTGACATCTTTAATCCTCACCATGATCCAGGTACCATGATATCTGTCTTTGCATGGAGACTTCACATACCATATGGGAGAATAATCAAGGATAAGATAAGTTCATTGAGTACTCAAAATGATCAGAAACATCTGCCATTCTGATTTTTCTAAATAGTTATTTACCAAGAATAAACAAACATTAAAATGAATGTTTTAATGTAGTTTAAACCTATCCCAGCAAAAACTACCAGATTAATGATATCAAATTTTCACAACCCAAAACTAATGTTAAGTAAATGCTCTATCAAAAATCTGAGGGAAATATTTTTAATATCTTGTGCATCTGACATAATGAACTTTTTCCACTTCAAGTGAGACCATGGTTTCACATTTAGTTTGTGCTGTCAATTAGCTCATCAGCTCCATATGGGAAATTCTAATGCTGTCATTTTAATAGCAAAACCAATCACATGATTGTCCATAATGATTCTGATTAAAGTCAGATATACTCTTGCTGCCTCTAATGCCCCCATAATCCTGCTCACAATATTTTAGTAGCATATAGTTCTTTATAAAGTAAGAAGTAGTTTAATTCTGTGATCTTACATTGCAGATACGGTTAGAACTTATCAACAGTTTGACTTATCACAGTCTCAGAAGCTGGCCTATTGGGAAGGGAAGGGAATGGTGTTTCTTTAAAAGTAAAAAGGGGAAGGGAAGTGCGTGTCTTTAAAGGTGACCCCACCCCTGCCAGGTATGTTTATGAAGCATATGTGTGTCTTGACTCATAGTTTCTGAGTCCCAGGGTCATACTCCTTTGTCCCAGACTGAACTTGCTCACCTTGGCCTTGCTTCCGGAGGGTCCCAGCCTTTCCCCGGTTCTTGTGTAGCTCTGGGTATAGGACTTGTCACTCTGCCCTCACTCCTCGGTCAGCCTGTCACCAGTTTCTGGCTTCACTGCTCTGAACTCAGTGTTGAAAGGAGAGACTTCATCACCTGTGAGGCCCAGGATTAATGTGAAGGAGGGATAATGCAGGAGACAGGCTCTCTGGTCAGAGAAGCCTGGGATGAAACCTGGGTGCTCCATGTGGTAGCTATGACCTTTCAGGGCATGTTACCTCATCTTCCTGAGACTAGGTTTCCTCATTTTATAAATTGGACTAGTGATATCCACCTCTTAGGATTGTGGTAAAGATTAAATAACACCATAAAACAAGTACATGGTTTGTGTTCAATACATTGTCTTCTTTTCCTCTTCCCATCCTCCTCGGCCTCCTTCCCACCCTGCTCTTCCTTTTCTTCCTTCTCTCATTCTTGCTCCTCCTTCTTCGTATCACATAATCATTACTGTCTTTTCCCTCTTTTGTTGCTCAGTCACTCAGTCATGTCTGACTCTTGGCAACCCCATGGACTGCAGCACGCCAGGCTTCTCTGTCCTTCACTGTCTCCCGGAGTTTGCTCAGACTCATGTCCATTGAGTCAGTGATGCCATCCAACCATCTCATCCTCTGTCTCCCCCTTCTCCTCCTGCCCTCAGTCCTTCCCAACCTCAAGATCTTTTCCAGTGAGTCAACTCTCACATCAGGTGGCCAGAGTATTGAAGCTTCAGTTTGAGCATCAGTCCTTCCAATAAATATTCAGGGTTGATTTCCTTTATGATTAACTGGTTTGATCTCCTTGCAGTTCAAGGGACTCTCAAGAGTCTTCTCCAGTACCACAATTCGAAAGCACCAATTCTTCAATGCTCAGCCTTCTTTATGGTCCAACTCTACCATCCATACATGACGACTGGAAAGACCATAGCTTTGACTAGATGGACCATTGTTGTAATATCTCTGCTTTTTAATATGCTATCGAGGTGTAGCTTTGAATATAGTATGGTTTAGAGTATGCTCCCAGAATATACATATGCACAAAGTCTGTTCTGGCGCAGTTGGCTAGCCCAAAGGTGGAGATGGGATTCACTAATAGAAGAAAACGAATGACTTCAGCTACCCTCCTCCTGCTATCACTGTTGCTTCTCCAAACCACCAGGCTGAGGTTCAGAACAGCTGTGTGAGGATGATCACTCCTCACTCGGTCCAGCAGAAGAGTTTTGCATATGGGAACCCATGAAGTTTGCAGTTTTGTTCACCTCAGATTCCTGCACATTGTGAATTCACTGACCTGAATGCAGCTTGCTCACACTCCTGTGTTGGTACCAGAATAAAATGGCTACAGAGATCTTGGGGAGCGGGGAGGGGCGTTCATTTCAGACTTGGTCCCCAAGGATCTTTTGTCTTTCTTCAGTCAGATAGCTTATTGTCTTGAGGAAACACTTGGGTTGTCTTTTGCATCATATTTCTGACTCTTTAAAAATGTTTTTCAAGTTTCCTTAAGGTGGCTCATATGTTGAAGAATCCACCTACAATGCAGGGGACCTGGCTTGGAAAGATCCCCTGGAGGAGGGCATGACAATCCCCTCCAGTATTCTTGTCTGGAGAATCCCATGGACAGAGGAGCCTGGTAGGCTACAGTCCCTGGGGTCGCATAGAGTTGGACCAACTGAGTGACTAACATACATACACACACCCTCTGAAAAATATTTTATAAGTTTTCTGAAAACTATAGGCATTTTCCATGTAATTGCTTCTAAGAATGTTGGTTTTCAATGTTTTGGGCAGTTTAGTTCCATATATAGATATCTGAGCCTACATCAGGTTTATTTCCTGACTCTGTTCATCAATTGTGCTGAAATATATATTTTAGAAACCATATTTCATATATTTTCTTTTAGTGCATATATACTTTAGAAGTTTCTTATAGATAAAAGAGTATACGTGTGTACTGGTTGCTAGAAAATTTTGAATTTGTTAAAGATGAATGGTGTTAATTTATTCACTACTTGACATAAATTTGCATAATGACTTCAAGTAGTCCTAACTTCAACTGTAGAAGACAAAATTAATTAGCATGACCTGTTGGCATTTTATTTCAGACATAAAATCCAGAGCATGCGATGTGAAATATATAATGGATTTCTCAACCAATTAATTTAATCACCTTCTGGATTATGAGGCATTTAAACAAGCAGAGATAGGGAGAGGAGGTTAATGGAGGCCATGGTGAAGCCTGAGAAGAAAGCTAGGGTAGTGCTTGTGTTTTAGCTATAGAGAGGTAATTGGTAGTATAATTTTCTCAGGGCTGAGAATCACCGGTCAACTCGACAATATCTTTCCTATTTCTGTACCTGTATTTGTCACAATTTGGTCATTGTCTTAGTCTGCTTGGGCCACTGTAACAAAATACTAGCCTGGTGACTTAAACAATGGAGATCTATTTTCTCTCAGTCCCGGAGGCTGGAAAGTCTATGATCAAGGACTTGGTTGATTTGGCCAATTTGGTTTCTGGTAAGAGTGCTCCTCCTGGCTTGTAGACTGCTGGGTTCATGCTGTGTTCCCAAAGGGGGAGAGAGAGAGCATGCGAGTGCTCTGTGGCATCTCTTCTTCCAAGGGCACTAATCCCATCATGAAGGCCCCACCTTCATAGCCCCATCTAACTATAATTACCTCCCAAAGAAGGCACATTTCCAGTTACCATTGTATTGGGGTTAGGACCTCAACATATGAATTTGGGGGGCACAATCATTCAGGTTATGACTATAATGTTAGCTCAGGTTTCAAACATGTTAAAACTCAGATGCTTCTTAAAGGATTAACCCTTTAGTTAATTATTATTCATTTATACTAAAGTGCCAAGAAGGATCTGAAAGTATATTTTGATAGAAGGAGAGTCAGAGAAGTCATTAAGAAAGGTAGGATATAGAGTAAGGGAAATAAATTTGTCCTCAGTCAACCAAGGAATACTACTGCTAGAAATTAGGAAGCACATTAGATCCAACTAGGTAGGGGCAAAGACCAAAGAAGTTTTGTTTGTTGGATTTTTGCACTACTTGTGGGATGATTAACACATGGATGGTTTTGACATATATTACATCTGGTACTAAGGACATTCAGCTTTTTGGTTCTACAGAGAACAAAACCATAATGCTCATTAGCCACATATGTTTCTTTAAACTTTAATTGCATTAAGATAAAAATTCAGTTTCTCAGTCACGCAAACCACATTTCAAGGACTTGGTTTAACATGTGGCTGGTGGCTCCTGTATTGGACATACAGAAAGGTCTGTTGGACATTGCTTCTCTAGAGACTTCTGAGGCCCAGACAATGCAAAGTGGTAATCCTCCTGCTTATTATATAAACACACCCACAAACAAATACACATGCCATGATGAGCCATGAAGTTATGACTGCTCAATGTGCCTGGTGTCCATTACTAGAGACGGATTGCAACAGTAGGTTTCATGTTGGGGCTTTAGATGACTTCTCTATTTTTTCCTATTTGATACTAATTTAGAATTTTTTTTTTAATTCACAGAAAGAATTACAGAGAATATACAGTGAACTTTGGCACCACTATCATTAAAATCAATTGCCACAGATAGGTTGTATTTCTTATTTTCAATTCTGAAATACTATACACAGAAATATACATAAACACACATACAAATGCTTGTTCTGTTCATAAATGTTCATATATATATATAAATATACCTATATATATATATATATACACCTATACCCATATACATATATATACACACACATATGAATGTGTATATAATGCATAGACTTAAAGATTAATAGTAGATGGACATTCATGTACCTCCCACCCAGATTAAGAAGCAGAACAAATAGCTCCCCTTATTCATCTTCTACCAAGATAATCCCATGTTGCTGACTTCTTTGTTTGTCATTCTCTTCATACGTATGTATTTACCATCAATATATGCATCCCTCATTCAGATACAGCAGTTTTGAAAAATCAAGTAGCAATCTTAAACCTCACTGTGCAAGGAAGTGATGATGATTTCACTTTTAGATGAAGCCTCTCAGGATCGGGAAAGAATCTCAGGAATAGTGTCTGGCTTCAGCTACCCTGGTGGCAGAGACCTGGGTTCAATATCTGGGAGGATCCCTTGGAGAAGGGAATGGCTACCCACTCCAGTATTCTTGCCTGGAGAATTTCATGGACAGAGGAGCCATAATCCATGGGATCAAAAAGAGTTGGACACAACTGAGCGACTAACACTTTTCAGCTTCCCCAAGAGTACCTGTGCGCCCATTCTATGAGGTTTAGTGGGCAAGGTCATGATTGCATTCTGGGAAGCATTTGGCAAGGTGTTAGGATGGGTTCTAGTTCATGTGGAACTGTCGTTATAAGGAATGGACTTTGAATTTTTCTCCTTCACCAAGACCTAACTGTTGCTCTCAAGAACAGGTTAAGGCAGAGCAAATCTTGGGGTGATTGTTAGAAAACTGGTTCAGACTCACTTAGACATTCTGTCTTTAAGTTGAAAAATAACTCTCCTGTGATGGTGAGACTTGATGATGACAGCTGTCTACATCTCGGCCTGTTGAGTCACTGTGCTCCAATATATCTGTCACCCTAGAATCCTCTAGCCCCATCCCCTTGGAGGGTTTGTTTTTTCTTTGGTAGATTCCCCATTATATCCCATGCAGTCCTCATTCTTGTTCCAAATTCAACTTTTGTTGGTGCAAGTTCTGCAGTGACTTTTTAGTAGAGGGCAGAGACATTACTTTGCCAACAAAGGTCCGTCTGGTCAAGGCTATGGTTTTTCCAGTGGTCATGTATGGATGTGAGAGTTGGACTTTGAAGAAAGCTGAGTGCCGAAAAATTGATGCTTTTAAACTGTGGTGTTGGAGAAGACTCTTGAGAGTCCCTTGGACTGCAAGGAGATCCAACCAGTTCATCCTGAAGGAGATCAGTCCTGGGTGTTCATTGGAAGGACTGATGCTGAAGCTGAAACTCCAATACTTTGGCCACCTCATGCGAAGAGT
Source organism: Muntiacus reevesi (assembly GCF_963930625.1). Classification (NCBI taxonomy): domain Eukaryota; kingdom Metazoa; phylum Chordata; class Mammalia; order Artiodactyla; family Cervidae; genus Muntiacus; species Muntiacus reevesi. The sequence continues at coordinate 95,814,655 of NC_089254.1, read as the reverse complement.
TGACTCATTGGAAAAGTTTCTGATGCTGGGAGGGATTGGGGGCAGGAGGAGAAAGGGGCGACAGAGGATGAGATGGAGGTGGCTAGATGGCATCACCAACTCGATGGACATGAGTTTGGGTAAACTCCGGGAGTTGGTGGTGGAGAGGGCAGCCTGACGTGCTGCGATTCATGGGTTTGCAAAGAGTCGGACATGACTGACCGACTGAACTGGACTAAACTGATGTCCTTTATTTAGTCCTTGAACTTGTTTGGTAGTTTGAATTATGTGTAAAAGTCTTAGAATTCTGAACCCATTGCTTCCTTGCTTCTGTGACTGTACAATTGCCTTTGAGACATTTAAAACTGTCTAATCCCCATTTTCTTTGCCATCTAGTTTTTCCTCTTTGGAAATTTATAGACCCCTCTCTTTGTTCCCAATATTCTTAAATTTCAAAGTAAAATGTCTTCCTGTTCTCCTTTAGTTATTGTGAATGTTGGGCAGTTCAAGTTGGAAACTGATGTTCTTCAGTTCTAAGAAATAGTCTTGATTTTTGTTTGTTTCTGATAATTACTTCTATTTCTGATTTTTGGAACTCCTATTATTGGAAAGTTGGACCACTGGGCCAGTCTTATTTTCCTTACCTTTTCTTATACCTCTTTTTATTTCTTCTCTTCTTTTGTAAAGATTTCTTCACCTTCATCTTCTAACACTTCTATTAAACTCCATTCTATCAAATTTCAAGGACCTATTTGTTCTTTGAATAATGATCTATTTTCTTCTTCATATTCTTCATCTTTTAATATAATCATATTTATATTTCATGGAGGGAATATTCTCTCTTAACTCTCTGAGGATTCCTCAGAGAAGACTCTTCAGATCTCTTTCTAAGAATGTATTGTCTGGCTACCAGCTTTCTGGAAAGTTGAGTGAGAGAAGCAAGTTGGGTATCTCTGCATTCTGTAGATGATTAGTTAATCCCCATTTTCAATAAAGTAACTGTGCCTAACCAAGAGTAGGTGGTGGAATCTAGTGATTTAATATCCAGTGATTCTTATTTTAACTGCAAATGATGTTTCTGGGTAGTGCATCTTCTGACGGTTTTGCAGTGTAAATTGTGGTGGTTCTTATCCACCCCCACACATAGTTTAGAGTTAGACTGTCTAGGGGCTCTGAGTCAGTTATGAGTTTCCCATGTGCTTTAACCATTGCCATTTTCTCCTCACTGTTTCTCCTCTCTTTTTGTTGGTTTATATCTTTTTAAAATGCATGTGCTGTAATTTAGTAGCATTTCTGGCACAAGAGAAGTAAGTGTGTTAAATCTGCCTACTTAATCTAGAAATCAGCTTTTTCGTTATTGCTTAGTTAGAACTTATAAATTCCATTTGAGCCCTGCAATAAAAGTTCCATTATGTAGGTTGAGTATTGGCTGATGCTTATTGCAGTCAAATAAAATCTCTAACACTAAAATAAGATGAATCATCAAGATCAGGAATAGTAATGCTAATGCTGGGGTGAGAAGTATTCTCACTGCTCCCAATTAAGATGAAGGAAACTTCACTGAGGTTTGGCAATTGGTTGTCAGCAGTGTAAAAGGAAGGTGGTAATTTTACACAAGTTTCTGGTTTCTCTTCACCATTTAAAGCCTCAAACAGAAGTGTCAGATTACAATATTTTTGTACTACAGTTATCTTTTCCATCAAAGAGTAGAAGTTAATTTTAAATAAGCAGAATATAACTTACAGAATTACTACCAGCTAATCCTTGTGGCATGATACACTGAAAAACAGATTTTTGGTCATATCCAATTTTCTAGCTCAAGAGGTTCAAAAGTTAGTAAAGGGAGTGACGGAGAATAACATTGATCTTCTGGATAATATTCACTTTTAAATATAGTATTGCATTTAATTTTCCCAAAATCCTAGAAGATACCTATTCTAAATCCTATAGCCTTCAATCCAAGAATCAAGTTCAGTTCACTTCAGTCGCTCAGTCATGTCTGACTCTTTGTGACCCCATAGACGGCAGAACACTGGGCTTCCCTGTCCATCACCAACTCCTGGAGTTTACTCAACTCATGTCCATCGAGTCGGTGATACCATCCAACCATCTTATCCTCTGTCGTCCCCTTCTCCTCCTGCCTTCAGTCTTTCCCAACATCAGGGTCTTTTCTTTTTTCTTTTTTTTTTTTTTTTCTTCTTTTTTTTTTTCCAGGGTCTTTTCAAATGAGTCAATTCTTCACATCAGGTGGCCAAAGTATTGGAGTTTCAACTTCAGCATCAGTCTGTCCAATGAATATTCAGACTAATTTTCTTTGGGATGGACTGGTTGGATCTCCTTGCAGTTCAAGGGACTCTCAAGAGTCTTCTGCAAAAACCACAGTTCAAAAACATCAGTTCTTCATTGCTCAGCTTTCTTTATAATCCAACTCTCACATCCATACGTGACTACTGGAAAAACCACAGCTTTGACTAGACAGACCTTTGTTGGCAAAGTAATGTCTCTGCTTTTTAATATGCTGTCTAGGATCAAAGGATCAAAGGAATTAAGGAAGTTTTAAGACCAAACAGCTAATATGAGTCACTTGTAAGGCCAGAGCACTGGGCTATGAATCCAAAAGAGAATGACCATAAATTCTTTCTAGTGCATGGTAGTACTTTCATAGGATAAATTTGACAATTGCCAGTAATTATGCTATGAAATTGTGATATAGGACGCCGTTTTCCTTTTTTAAATCCCAATTGAACAGCTAATATCAATCAAATACAATTTCTCTTAATTAGCTTCTTGAGGAATCAGCAAAGTTGCTGAATTTATACTCTTAGTAGAAATGAATGACACATCTTTGAAAACTTTTTCCTAGACATTCATTATTTTGGGTCTATAATATCCAATCTCTAAGTATAGTTTAAAGTATCTGCTACCAAGTATATTGAATTTATGACCAGAATATCTCCAAGCATCGGTAGTAAGAAGAAGATCCCAGGTATTGACCAAATTCCTGCGTTCCCATATAACATGCCTCCTCATTTAAGTAAATAGGTAAATATTAATGGAATTTTATGTCTCTGCATTTGCACATTTGAAATTAAGAGAAAATATTATTAAACAAGATTCAGATATGGACTCTTATGGTAACTATAGTTGTATTCTGTTTCCACAATCTGTGATTTACTTTCTAGGTCAAAATTCTAGGTTTTCCTCCTCATTCGTCAAAGATTATTCTTATTCTTCTCTTACTTAACTAGATCACCTTATTCGAACCTATTGAGTAGTCTAGTTGAGGATAATTACTTCAGTCACTACTTTTAGGAATCTCTTTATTGAATTTGCCTTTCATTCCTTTCAAAGATGCATGATTGTCATACTGAAGACTTTTTTGGATATTTCTAGCTATATACAAATTTAAAAAGAGAGGAAAAAGTATTTCCCCAGATTATTGTTCCCTCAAACATGTGACATTTGCAAGGTTCCTCACCTGCTTGCTTACTGTTCTCTTGCTTAGCTTCTGGAAGAACAGGCAAAGGCAAGCTCCAACCTAATGCACACTGTCTACTCTCACTCCCGAATTCCTTTTTTGTCTATCCTGTACACACTTAGCTCTTAAAGACACACTTTCTCTTTCACACTTGAACAGGCTCTAAGCTTGTCTTCCTCCTCCCTCCAGCCCCTGCCTTTTTTGAAAAAAACAAAGTTTTATTAAATATCTACCAGATATTGGGGTTGTAAAGGAAATAAGTCTCATTCCTGTGGTGAGAGAGTCCGTACTGATTCATAGGCTTACATAGCTCTACAGGGTGATGGATGTCTTCCAGTTTATGTGTGTAAACCTAAAGTATGAGACAGTGGTATTGATCTTCCTGAGGAGCCAATCTAGGGGGTAATGTTGAGAAATAAATTCTATCTCTTTTTCTCCAGACCACTCTTGCTTCTCTAAAAGACCAATGGGGCTCCATATCTTTCAGAGAGCCTAAAATCTACCCTCCAGGCAAGAATTAGTCCCTCTCGCCTAGTTTTCAAGTGGCTTAAGTTCATAATTTACCATAGCCTATGTTCCATATCTTATTTTTCATATGTGTGTCTTCTCTACAACTTTGTGAGTTAAGATTTTCCCATGAGTTTAAATGTATTTTATTGTCTGTATGACTCATTTTTAAAGTCCTAGCACTTTGCATTTCAGACCTACTTATCAATGATGAGGCTTTAAAAATTCAATGAGTGAAAGATTTTTAAAAATCTTTAGTGGACACCATTGTCCTGTCATCTCCTTGTTAACCTCTAGTTGGTTGATCCAAGATTTTGAAATGTTTTTTAAATCATGGGTTTAATAATATAACTATACTTATAAAATCAGAAATGTACCCATACATTTTTTGAAGTTTTGGGAAGGAGACTACTTTCATTATTTCAGACAATCCTATGGCTATATCTAAAGTAGGAGTTTCTGTCTACTAAAACCATTGTGTGACATTTACTACCACCTAGAAAAGATATTTAAAGCACCTGACAGCTTCTTCTCATTGATTTCTGAAGCCCTGCTTCTACCACATTTACACTGACCATCTTTAAAATCAACTGGATTTTATAGCTGTGAACCTTCTAGAAGTGTGTTTGGTTTTTTTTTTTTTTTTTTTTTTTTTAAGTATTTCTTGCTTGTTTAGTTCTAGTATTGGCTACCAGGTAGCAACAGGGCCTTGAGTAGCTTAAGCCTCTTATTAGGGAACTAATAAGTGACAGAAAGATTAAGCCCCATGCATTTAATAGGGAAAGAGGTAATGTCCAGAATCATGATTTTTTAATTCCTCTTTGGTACGTTGGCTATTGCAAATGCAGGCATGAACGATCAGTTGGCTGTGAACAGCCTCTGGCCCTGGCAGTCTACAGTTTCCATGACATTATATTTCATGTCAGGGCCACTGAGACAAAAGTGCAATGAAAGCTGGCCAGGTGGCCAGGGTCAACATGGATCATGCATGGCAAAAATATGAAAACTGCGTAAGTAAAGAGACCGAGCTCATAGGAGAGGTGCCGGGAGAGAGTGAAATATCCAAAAAAGCAATAATGTTTATGAGAGGTCTTTTTCAACCGTAAAAAATGCACTTATGCCAAAATAGAAAAATCAAATATGTTATTTTGGACTTTTCTCTTTCCTTCGCCCTCAGCCATCCCACTGGGCATTCTAGTTGTGCGTGGAGACTGTGATTTGGAGACTTGCCGTATGTACATAGATCGCCTGCAGGAGGTGAGTTTCTTTAGTCAATTATTTATGCTGCTCAGTTTTCCATTTTTGTCAACGATTACCAGCCATCTTTATTTACTTCTAAAATGAGGCATTTGGGGAGGAATGGAAAAATGGTGGCCTTATCATTCTCATCTTTTAAGCATACACGGTATCTTCTCCCTCCCCACCCCACTGCTGTTTCCCCTCCTCAGGTGGTTGGAATGGGAAAGCGTTGATGGGGTTAAAACAGCACGATGCTGCTCCAGTGTGATCCAGAAGTATCACTTGGAAGTCCTTGTCTTGCCAGACGGCTCACCTGTGTTTTTTGAACTCTACAGAATTTCTAAGGGCATGATAAATAATAAAGGGGGGAGATTTGGGGTTACTTAGTCCATGGGGTCGCGAAGAGTCAGACATGACTGAGCGACTTCACTTTCACTTTACCCTTTCATCGTTGGAGAAGGAAATGGCAACCCACTCCAGTGTTCTTGCCTGGAGAATCCCAGGGATGGGGGAGCCTGGTGGGCTACCATCTATGGGGTCGCACAGAGTCGGACACAACTGAAGCGACTTAGCAATGCTTTGTATCTAGTACAAACTTCAGTCAGAGACAACTAGGTTTATTTTTTAATGTAACTTCTACAGGAAAAAAAAAAAAACTTCTATCTTAAAATAATTTGTGTCAGAACACAAAGGAATAATCTATTATTTTTTTTCTCAATCCAGTCACCACTGAGAAAGAGAAAGAGGAGTCTTATATGGTACATTCCCTTGAACTGCACCTGCAAAGCCCAGAGACCCAGATCCATCACTGCAGTGGTCGTGGGTCATTTTTACAGAACTTCAAGGGAGAGTATTCAGTATCTTATCCTGAAAATGGCAAAACACACACACACACACACACACACACACACACACACACACACAAACAGCCACTTCTTTATCTTTGTTTCCTGGTGAAAGATGTACATTAGACTCACTTTTGGGGATGTGGTCCAGACATTTTTATTTTTAGAGCTGTTGGGTGATTTTGATAAATACCCCAACATGAGCAACTCTCTTCCAGACAACACATTATACATAAGTAAACATTGCAAATGAAGAAGATGTATAGTGTTTAAAATCCCTTCGAATTTTGCAGCTCCTTAGCTTTGAACATTAGATTCTGTTTCTGTTGGTGGATATAAACTCAAGTAGGAGGCATAAAATAATGTAATAATTACGGATTTTTCTCTTCAGCATTGTTATGGATAGAGTTGGAATTGGGAATGCAGAATATTTTGAGATAGATGCCAAACTGTGACTGTTAATAAGGGCGAGAGAAGAAAAGTCAACAAGGTTTATACTTGTGGCCTCATTTGGCTACTTTTACCAAAGATAGCTCGAGCATGTTAAAGTTTGTAAACTTCTTAGTCTGTGACTCAGGTCCAAATCAATCCTAGAACATATAGTAGGTTGTTCTTTTTTTTTTTTTTTTCAAAATAATATTCTTTTATTGTAGATCCTCCCTCAAAAAAAACCTGCAGTAAAAAAGTCATAATTGATAACAAACATATATATATATATATATATATATATATATATATATATATAAAACACTTGGGTAACTTAAGATCCTCCAATAGCAAAACATTTGACTGGTGAATTGACTTTGTTGAAAATTAACGGTTAGGCTCATTGCACCAATATTGAACAACTAAAAGTAGGATTAAAAAAAAAAGTAAAGAGCAAGCACAGATAAAGAGGAAAAGTTTTAAACTTGGACTTAGACAGTAAGTTGATAAAGCCCATGGGAAGCAGGTGTGAGGACAAAGGTACCCAGGATTGCTGACATCTGTAAATAGGATCACTGTGCTCATTAACATGGAAGCCTGCAGGACATGACAGTGGCAACAACTTAGTTATAAAACTTTATACAGGGAGCCTGGCTCTCAGAATCTTCCTGTAAAACCTCATTAATTTCAGCCCTGTTAATTTGCACTTCGTGATCATGCAGAGATGGTCAGCGATTTTCTTTTCAGTCTATGGAATCTTGTTTGCCAAGCAACTTACTGGTATAAACACAATTATCATGACGGTATGTTTTTGGTCTTAGATAAATAAAGTCTTCCTAAGTGCCTAAAGGGACTTAAGTAGCTTATTTCACAAGCCAAAACTCCAGGTGCAAGTTAAATATGACCCCCATTAATTACAACAAAATCGCCTGTCTTTTACTTCTGGTCTTCTCTATCCTTGAAATTACACTGCTCACCTCTAAACACTTTGAGATTTCTAAGTTTCAGTAGCTAAATGGCCTTTCTTCTCTCAGTCCAACTTAATGTGCTTTTATTATTTTTGGCATTATCATCATTGTTTAACCTTGAGGGATTGGGGAGAGTAAGATGCTTTCCAGATGGGCTTAATAATATAAAATTGGGCATTTAGTTGATGTAGTCGTGGAAGCAGCTTGTTCAAAATAATCTTAAGATATGTGGGTATGTTTTTCTTTTTTTTCCATTTTCTCATTAGGACCTGCAGTCAGTTTCTTCTGGCTCCCAGAGAGTTCATTACCAGGTAACATATAATTGACTCTCCTTGTTTCTTACCTTCTGGCCAAAAGAAGTCCAGTTTTCAATTAATGTCTCATTTGAATTAGATTCCACATCTTCCTTGAGGGATAGAATTCACTCCGAGAGCCAAGTTGAAGCTGGCATTTTGATTCTTGTGCCTTTTCCTGCAAAATGGATAATTCTAGTCTAGCACAAATTTGGGCTGTGGCTGTCCTCCGAGATCTTTTAGAGATTATAAAATGAAGTGCTTTTAGTGACAAATACTAGAAAACACAACTCAAACTAGCTTGACGGGGAGTCTTTTGCTTTACATCAATACAAAGTTCAGATCCAGGGTGAATTTTGTGTACCCTTTGACCACGGTTCAAACTCCATTTTTCTGTTGGTTTTTCTGCTCTGTTCTCTTTTCTGTGAATTTTCACCCCTGGACAAGATGTTTTCCTGGTCCACGATGGCTGCCGGGAGAAACCAGGACTTGGGTTTCTTGTTCACAACCAAGAGAGTAAATGCTGTGCTTCCACAACCATCAAACCAGCTTTCTAAAATGCAATCTGATAGTCGCATCCTGGCTTCATAGACAGAATCCAATAAACCCAGCCTGCCTCTCTCCAGTAACCCACCCCCAGTCCATGGGAAAACACTCAGCTGCCTTTGCCTCAGCATTCCCTGGGAGCACAGTTTCTCACTCACTTTCCCTTCTCTGTGATTCAGCACAGGCCTCTGCAAGCCATCCTCTTCCCATTCGGTTTCCCAGGCATGATTTAGATGCCAGCGCACAGCACCATGCCACATTGTAAGGGGTGTGTGCAAAGTGCTCTCAGGTGTCCCATAAAAGCCCTTGTCTCTGAGAAGCCCAGTACCCTTGCCAGCTGGGAGGGGTGTGTGGAAGTCACAGCATGCCAGTGACACCCTCCAAATAAATCTTCTCCTAGACCCTATATACTTCCATGTGGGAGAAGGACTTAAAATGTCTAAATTGTAATTCCTGCTAGCATCTCATTCTGGGCTTTGGTGCCTATTATACTACCCCTGAAACTGCTGGTTAAGCATCATTTTGCAAAAACAGTTTAAAGACCCCCGTGCCTTGTAGCCTCCGGGTAACTTTCTTCCCCTGTAGGTCAATAGCTATGCCCTCAGTCAAAGCAGCCTAATTATCCCGAGGCTGGATGATAGAAGTGGCCCTGGTGTTCTTGTTTGTTTGTATGTTTATTTCTCAGAGAAAGTACCCCACTATCCCAGAATCCTGCCCTCCATCTGGCTTCAATAGAAAGGACAAAAATTCACTTAGATGTGTTTACTATGAGAAAATAAATTCTACTTCTGGGACTGTTTTTTTTCTTTACACCAACCCTTAGAGGCAAATTTCACTGTATTTTTTAGATAGAGCACAAGCTTTCTTGTATCCATTATTTGCTTGTTTACCTAGAGTCAATATCTAGATATCATTTTATTTTTTTAAGTGTTTTTAAAGACTAGACTAGAGCTGATTTCTACCCTTTAAGGATTGGCACTGCTAGCCATAAGATTTCAAGTCTTTTTTAAGAATTTTTAATTGTTATACATGGTATTTTAAACCTTTGCAGCTTTGTCAAAGCATCTCAAACATTTCCTCTAATTAGTTTTATGATGCATTTATTTATTATCCTGACTTATTCAACGTAGTCATTTTGGCATGAGAGTTTTGATATATGGATATTTTGTACCATGTTTTCTTTATGCCGTGTTTGTACAAGTCTGCAGATAGCAGGGGATGGTTGAGACTCTAGAAGATGATAAAGACATTTATTTTATTGATTATTTGTTCATAACAACCTGCAGAAGGATTAATGGTACTCATCTATGATAAGTAATGATACTTTTCTGTATCAAAATCTTTCTGCTTTTGTTGTTTGTTCACAGTCAGGTCAAACCCTGGTGTCAAAACTGCTGCATTATAAATGTCACTTTCAAAAGTTTGTGTACTGACCAGGTAGGATGACCAATTCAGTGATCAAAGATGAGTGTCAGGGTGTTACTTTGCACCACATACTTCCTTGAAGAGTTATAAAAAGCAGGGGCCATTTGGGTAGTAAGAGAAGGCTGGAATAAGGTTGTCTAGGGATGCCCAGAATCTGCTCATTAAATAGGTAGTTTAACTGTGGGAGATGATATTTGAACTAACATGGCTGGAGAGTAGGGAGAAGGTGGTGAGGAAATTTCCTAAGCAGATTTTCAGAAAGCTGTTTGAGACAAGGAGTAGGGGGATATAAAAACCTTCTCATTTGGCTGAGATTACAAGCACAGACAGACAGGAGTAGGAATGAGTTGGAGGGATGGTGAATGAAGAGTTCTCTTTTAGCTGCAATAATTTTGATCTGCCTATTAGATGCAAGAGGTTTTGGTGAATAGACAATTGGATGTATGGCTTTCAAAGCTCATTGAAAAATTCATCCCTCAACACAGAAATTTGAGAGTTGTTAGCAAAGGAATGCTACTTCATTGAACCTATCAGGCGCTTAGGGAGAGTTTGCGTAAAGAAAAGAGCTCAGTGTCATATGTGTCTAGTGAGTGGTCAAGAACACCACAAGGTTAAGAGAACAGTCAGTCAATAAGAGTCATGGAGACAGACAAGTAGCTGGAAAGTTGGAAGTCAAGGAGAAGATGGTATCATGAAAGTCAAAACTGAAATGTATTTCAAAAAAGGCAGAAGTGATGAAATATGTCAAATGCTAAGGGGAGGCTGAGATGACATAGATTGATTTTGATATTTTCCTGTGCATATAAAATACATGGGCTAGAGTGCCATTCATTTTATCCAGAAAGTGACCAAACCAACTGGCAGGAAATTTAATACTAGATCTTTTGTTTCCTAAAGCAGAAACTGGTAATATCAACGTCTCTGGTCTGGATCAGTGAGATTAGCGAGTGACTAGGAGAAAGACCTGTAAGATGAATAGCAAAAAGCCTGAAATGCTTTCTAATGAGCTTTCTTATGTATGAGATGGAAGTAAATGTACTTGAGAATTAACCTGCATGGAATGAATAAACATCAGTAAGTTTGAAAACTTGCAAAATTCCTGTAGGCTCACTAACTTGCAGCTGGGATTTTAGCTGACTGTTTTCTAAGGCTAGAAAAAAACTCAAGAGAAAACCAGGCTTCAGAAAGGTGTGAAGTCCCCGAGACACCTTATTAATGAGCCAGATGGCAGTTCCTAGCCATTGAAGCAATGAAGTGCTTTGGTTTCTTCCTTTCCCAAATTCATAGTGAAATGCCAACAAAGCCCTAAGCCTCAAAATGACATCTTGTATTAACCTAACAAGGCCTTACAAGTTATACAAGAATTTATTGGATATTTATAGCCTGCTGAAAATTCCTGCCTGTACCATCTCTGAGGTCTAAACACAAAGCACCGCCCCCCCCCCATCCTAATGTAGCTCATGTAACCCTGTAACTGGTAAGTTATAACTTGATAAGCAAAATGCATTGTGCTAGCAGATTCAGGGTATTCCTGAGCTTGGCAGATAAGCTAGAATTCATAGGGAAATTGAACTTTGTCTACCTATTTAATAAGATTCATCTTGAGGCCTCCTACTATGAAATGATTTCTTCTCTGCTCCCTCTCTGGACTTCATTATATCTCTTTTTAAATCCAAGTTGTAAGGTTACTAAGGAATAGAGGCAGATTCAACCATCCTAGTGATTGTCAGCTGGGAGAGATTTGTCCCTCATATGGGACATGAAATTAAAAGATGCTTGCTTCTTGGAAGACTAGCTGTGACCAACCTAGACAGCATATTAAAAAGCAGAGACATTACTGACAAAGGTCTGTCTAGTCAAAACTATGGTTTTTCCAGGAGGCATGTATGGATGTAAGAATTGCACCATAAAGAAAGCTGAGCACTGAAGAATTGGTGCTTTTGAATTGTGGTGTTGGAGAAGACTCTTGAGAGTCCCTTGGACTGCAAGGAGATCAAACCAGTCCATCCTAAAGGAAATCAGTTCTGGATATTCATTGGAAGGACTGATGTTGAAGCTGAAGCTCCAATGCTTTGGCCACCTGATGGGAAGAACTGACTCACTGGAAAAGACCCTGATGCTGGGAAAGATTGAAGGCAGGAGAAGGGGATGACAGAGGATGAGATGGCATCACCAACACTATGGACATGAGTTTGAACAATCTCTGGGAGTTGGTAATGGACAGGGAATCCTGGCATGCTAAAGTCCATGGGGTCGCAAAGAATTGGACATGATTGAGCAACTGAACTGATGGGACAATTGGTCTATTTGAACATTTTTGTGTGTCATGACTAGGGAATGTGGAAGTACCAGAATCTACTGAGTACAGGTCAAGGAAGCTGCTAAACATGCCACAAGGCACAGGGCAGTTCCCTGCAACGGAATTGTCCATCCCCAAAGGTCAGTTGTGAGGGGTTTGAGAAGCCCTGAGTCATTCTGATGGCTCTCAGGACATCTGGGGACAAGGTCAATGACAGTGCTAGATGAAGAAAGTGGAAAGAGAGAGAAAGAGGAATAGGAAGAGACAAAGAGGTAAAGGAAAGTAGGAAGAGTTGTCTGTGGATATGGTGGCGCAAAGGAACCAGGGACTATTAGGGATTTTGTAGACACTCAGGGTTTCACCATATGGGGCACTTGTAGTTGGCACGCAGAAGTGTGTTTTCAGACTATTATGAGCTAATAATTTGAGGTTTTAATAAATACAATGTGTGCGTGTGTGCTCAGTCACTTTAGTCGTGTCCGACTCTTTGTGACCCCATGGACTGTAGCCCACCAGGCTGCTCTGTCCATGGGATTCTCCAAGCAAGAATACTGGAATGGGTTGCATTGCCCTCCTCCAGGGAATCTTCTTTACTCAGGAATCAAACTCACATCTCTTATGTCTCCTGCATTGGCAGGCAGGTTCTTTACCACTAAGGCCACCTGAGGAGCCCTAATAAATACAGTAGGACTCAATAATAAGTGAAAATGGATCTGGTGATTCCTCCTCTTTAAGAATCAATTTACTTAGGATAACTCTAGAATAGTAGGAATATTTCATTATAGATGTAATAATTTCAAAAAGTTCTCTCATCCTTTAGAGCCCTTATAGATGTCTTTCACTTTCATAAGAAAACACTCTTGGTCAAATCTGACTCTACAACCATTTGTTCATCCTCTGATCCCTTTTTTTCTACCTGCCTAATGTACTCCTGGAGGGTAGGTCTGTGCTGTAGTCCATCAGAGCTCTGTCAGGTCCTGGGCAAACAGCATGTGTCTTCAAATATTTGACTCATTCCTCTTCTCCTACTGGCTGCCCTTACTCATCTCCCTCCTCTCTCTGAAATGTCTCCCTCCTTAATTTGTGGTCTGGAGTCTAGAAGCGTCTGAATGGAGGAGTTGAAGCCAGTTCAAGGGAGTCTTCCTGGGAATTAGTTTGTCTTGTCTTAGACAAGGACAGGTGTTAGGTAGACAATTTGGAGAAGGTCGTTTTTTGGGTGCTAGATCAAAGCTGTCAGAAATGGCTCAAATGGGGAATTAAAGTAAGACTTGCCTGGGGCCAGGTTCTGTTTGCTATTACAAGTGAAAGCTAGACAGCTTGCTCTGTCTCACACGCATACACATATACATACACACAGAATTGTTGTTGTTAATGGAAGACATTCTCGCCAGAAAAGGGCTCTTGAAAACTTTGGAATATGTCTCATTTCCATCTTCTACCACACCATCACTATTTTGTCATCTTTCAAAGCTGGATTTGCAAATGGGTATCCCATTTCTGTACATTTCTTCTGCAAGAATGGTGGGTAGTAAAGGAATAGATTTGATAAGTAAAAGATATTGGTATATAGCCTGGTGATGGAAAGAGAGGGAAAAATGAATGTGTAGATGGGTTAGATGCAGGAAATGTCAAGGCCAGCAAAGAAGAAATTTGGATGGATACACAAGAGAAATTTAAAAGTTGCGATTATTGACTAGACATTATTAGATGAAGCAGAAATCCCTAATTCAAAGGGACTTCTATTTTGCCTCTGCTTATATCTTCCCTAAATTTTGTGAAAGAAAAAGAATTTCATTCACAGTAAAGGTGTACTTAAATGCTAGGTGAATATTGCTTAATTGGGTAACCTAGTGGAGTATTTAATGGGGCTGCTGCACAATCATGAAATTATGTGTGAATCAGCTGTGAGTAATTGAATGTAAATTAAGGGCAAGTTTGGTGTGTGTTTGCCCGATAGTGGTTAAGGTAATTTCCTTATCAATTACATATAATTCATGCCAGTTGACTTTCAAAAATATGTATCTGAGGAATGTCAGGTTTGTTTTTGTGCATGCTCTGTTTTTAGCATGAGAACAGATTTTCCATTAGAATATATCAAAAGAGAAAATTCACGTATCAGGAGTTTTGGGAATTAGCAGTATTTGTTAATATTGCTTATTTAAAGAGCATGAAGTTTTTAAAAGGTAGAAAGCATAATTACATCCAGGGTTATATAAATCTGCCTACACTATAGAGCAATGACGGTTGCATTCATCTAAGTCCTACCATATCTGTGAAGAAAAATGACAGATCACAAAATGAGCAAGTCAAGTATCTTATCTCTTTGATGAATCATTGATTTGATATGCTGTTTGAGAGGACAGAGAAGACAAGAAGCCCTAAACTAGTCCTGAAGGCTGTTGACATTGTGGTTAGTGGCACCGCTCAGGGGATTATGTGACTGTCTGGAAAAGTAGCTGCATTCAGACAATCACATTCCTGAAGTGTCTACAGTCAGTGCTGAAATGGGCTTGCTTTTGAGCTTTTGTGGCTCCATCAGAAATTGTCTGTTTATACCGACTTTAACGTGCGGCATTCACAAAGCAAACGTGTCTGGCCATTCTTTCGGCTCTCACTGTTTAGTGGCAAGGATGCTGCCTTGCCTGTGCCATGGCTCCCTGGCCCCATGAAATCCTGGGGGCCAGTCCTTGACCTCCTGGTGGGGGCGCTTTTGTTTCCTTATTTCCCCCTTTTGCTGCTCAAGTCTGACTCCTGGACTGCACTGCATTGCTGAACCTGAATCCAGGATTCTTAATGCCAGGGTCACCCACCCTACCTGTGTGCCAGGTCCTCTGTGAGGCCACAGGCTACCTGATGGAATACCCACAATGTGTTAGCACCAAGAGTTAGTTAAGACAAAGTCACAGCAACTTTTTTATTATCTCCATACGAACATCACTCCACTTCTGGTCCTCTTTTTCGGTTAGGAGAATTGAGGGTGTGATAGACAAACTGAAAAAGTTATGTGTGTACAGAAGACCTGCTGATATCATCTCTGTGGTCCTCATTTGTTTGGGCCCATCAAGAATTTGAAGAAATTAACAGATCTTGACTTTGGGTTATTATGATTTCCTTTTTGACAATCTGTTCCTCTTTACTTCTGGTCCACTTTTAATCCATTCCAATGTACATTTGTCTTTGATATTAAGATCCTTAAGTTATTTCTCTCCCTTTTTTTCATGGAAAGGCATATTTTAAATATAGCAATGTGTACATGTCAATCTCAAATTACCAGTCTATCCTTCCCCTATCCTTTGCCCTTGGTAACTGTAAGTTTGTTCTCTAAGTCTGTGAGTCTATTTTTGTTTTGTATATAAGTTCATTTATATCAATTTTTTTTAATTACACACATAAATGACATTGTATTATATTTGTCTTCCTCTGACTTACTTAGTATGATCATTGGTAGCTTTAGTTGTTTTATAAAAATGCATTAAGAATCATAAATTTCTTTAAAATAAGATATCATATGTGCCAAAGTATAATTCCCAAAACATTAAACACAATTCTCATATAAATAGGTACATATCAAGATTTCATGTAGCCCACAGCCAGTTCAAAAATGAAGACTGTATATTTATCTCTATATCCATGCTATATCACTTCTATATCTCTACATGTAAATTTTGCTGCCAGTCCTGAGATCAGGTTTTCCTCTATTCATTATTTAATTTGAAGAATCCATTCATATAAAAACTTCATCTACCCAAGATTCCTAATAATGGGCAATTTTAGTCCCTGTTACTTTAGGCCAATGATTCTAAAACTTGGGCATACATCAGACTCAACCTCAGCGATTGTTGGGTATCATCCCAGGGTGTCTATAGATCTGGGGTGGCACCTGGGAATTTGTGTTCCTAGCAACCTCCTAGCTGATGCTGCTGGTTCAGCATTGCTTTAAGATTCACTGATTTAAGCAGAAGCTTTGCCCCAGGACCATGTGGGACAGGTTCAACCTCCAAAGAAGTCAGCGCATAAACTCTGATTCGCTCTCTTATTAACCTCTTTTTTGTTTCTCCCATATCCTTCTCCCATCCCCCTCTGTACACACGAGGTCATGCACAGCCAGCCTCACTCCAGGGATGCTCCTTCTATTGGAACATCTCAGAGTGCTAATAAGGGTCAAAGTCCCAGTGTCTTCACCACAGAGACCTGCCCTCCCTCCTAATCTGTCCTGTTTCTGTGAGTTATCTCAGTTTCACTGAGTCCAGTCCATAATGCCCCAAATCCCCTTATAAACTAGAATTTTATGTTTTAAAGAATTGTGAGTGGCAGGGATTCTCTTAGTAGGGGACATTTTTATACCTGTATGGAGAACTGAAATGCAAATGACAGCCAGCTGCCACTAGGTCCTCAGCTTCATAAAGGAAAAGAAAGAGAGTTCCCGAAGGAAGTACATGTCCCAAGTTATAGAATTTATGAATGCTTAATGGAAAAATGGAAAACCTCCTGGAAATTGTATGTGAGAGTTGTTATGTGAAATAAATCATTTCCAAGCAGAGCCCCTGTGGGTGTTTCCAGTGAAAAGTATGGTTCAATCTCTCACTAATGCTTTGAGTAGGAAAGGATGCTCACTCTTAAAAATAGGTGATGAGGCAGAATGTGGAGTGAGGAACAGCTCTCAGCTCATTCAAATGGAGCCATGAGGATGTGTGTGTGTCTTTCCAGGACCAAGAAACCTCCTTCCCTAGGGCGCTCTCAGCTCAGAGACTCTCCCCACGGTGGTGCTTTCTAGATGGTGAGTGTTTCTGTATTTTCGGATGGGTGGGGGTTCGGGAAGCCTCAGGGCAGAGCATTGATGGCTTGAGTGGACTCTGATTTTCCGAAAGATTGTTCAGGAACCCTCCACGTGATTGGTATTTGTACCTCAAACAATGTGGACTTTCTGATACTGCAGCACACTTTCCTGAAGTTATCTCCCTCAAAGCAAGTTGGTTAACTCTGGCCAAACTTCTCAGCATCAAATTGCTCAAGCTAATACGTCCCTTTCTGTGCCCCCTTTTCCAAAAATGTGTTGAGTGCCTGTCTTCAATTCAGGCTGGTAGCTGGATTTCATCAGCGGGGGGGAATAGGTACTCATTTGCATCTTGTTTGCATATTATAGTATTATTTTCAGTAAGTCATCATCTCAGAATGAGCTGCAAATTTTTGTGAAAGAGTGGGCATTTTCAGTTTCATTCACATCTCCTCTGCTGAGCCTGACATGTTGAATACATAGTAGGTTGATCATTTTCTGATTGGTTAATGTGATTAATGAGTCCATTTTCCATCCATCCCCCTGAAGACTGTCTAATCCCACTTTTCTGTCCAGTTACACATTTTACAGTACATTTCTGCTTAGATACTCCCAGTGGGCCTACTATACAGTATCTCTCATCTCTGTGGACATTGGGCTTTCACTGTATGCCTCTCTTTTGTTTAGCTCTGTGTACATCTGAAAGGTTATAAATGTGGACAAGAGAATGATGAGCTGTGTGAGGGTTTGCACATTTTATGAAGATGAGCACCCGTATCTGTATCAAATCTCATCCACACATATTATGACATCGGTTTTCACTAATGGCTTGTCAGCTGCCTCTGAAGATAATTGACACTGCTTTCCCTCCAGGTCCTTTATCCCCTTGTGATGAGAAACATAGTCATTTGTTTTTCCTAAATCCACAGAGGAACAACTTATATTTAAGAAAATTATGAGAATGTATATAAATTGTTCTATATGTAGTCTATTTTATATATGGTCTTAGATGAAATTCTAAGTGTGGTTAATGGTGTTAACCTAAATAGTAGATTTACTCTAGAAATAGCTGTGCTTAAAATGTTTAAAGATTGCAGTCGTACTTAAAAGAACAAAGTAGGTTAAGTCCTTCTCAGGCAGGTATTCCCCTCTCTGACTTTTAGAGGGTAAGAACCATGATTGTCTTGCTTTTTAGCTTATTTCCTTTGGAGAGAAGCTACTTGTTAAATATGTATGATTTTTGAACTATTATTTGCATTTTGAGTTTTTCCCTCTAGTACTATGTACTTTGTAGAAAATCTATTTATAATATGTGGACTCAGATAGATTTAAATGAGGAGGAACATAATTCTTTTGAATATTAGGAATAATCAGATTAATTTCTAGAAGCCCAGAGTTTATCATTAAGTGTTTTTTCCCTTCAAACTATACACGCAGCCCAATCCTTTATAGGAATGCTTAATTTTTTTTTTTTTTTTTTTTCTGTTTTAGGTTTCTTCAGACATGGCTCAGGGACTCAGTTTTAAACTGAAATGATTCCTTTAATACAAGATGTGGTCCCTAACTCTGCAAATTCAAGCTTTTTTTTTTTTTTCTAAAATGAGAATCATTTCCTCAGAAATCAGGCCACCTAAATTTTTTTTTTTTCCTAGCTTTATTCACTTGATAAGTACATATCGAGTTTCAGCTCTGTTGAGGGTTCTGTGCCCATATCTTGAGACATAAAGGAAGAAATGAAACCGATCTTTAAAGAGGCAGATATCTTCTTGGTCTGAGAGTTCTCTGTGAAGAGAGTTTTATAAGAAGTGTAAACATATTACAAATGTACATGGATGTGGGAGCAACTGATTCTATCTGGGGCAGGGAGGAAGGGGCTGAGGAAGGGTTCACAGAAGAGGTGGCATTCAAGTTGGTTCTTAAGACATGATTCTTCTTTAAATTTTTGTTGAAATATATTTGATTCACAATCTTACATTAGTTTCAGGTGATTCAGATATATATATATACACACACACATACATATATACATATATACACATATATATGTATATATCTCAGATATATGTATATTCTTTTTCAGATTCTTTTCCATCATAGGTTATTGCAAGATATTAAGTATAGTTCCCTGTGCTATACAGTAGGTTGTTGTTGATTGTCTATATTTTACATATAGTAGTGTGTATAATTTTAATCCAAGCTTATGAGTTAAATGATTTAGATAGTCATGTGTAATGGGGAGGGCCTTTTTTTTTTCGGTTGAGCCACAGGTCATGTGGGATCCTGGTTCCCCAACCAGGGATTGAACCCGTGTCCCCTGCATTGGAAGCTCAGGTTAGCCACTGAACCTCCAGGAAGTCCTGGGGAAGGGCTTTCTAAGCAGTGGAGCAGCAGCCGCAGAGGCACGAAATCCTGAATTTTTCTAAGTAGATTTAGGGACTGGCCAGTCATCCAGCAAGACTGGAGCATCATGGTACGAGAGAAGCTTGTAAATTTGATGCCGTAACACAGGACTCTCTGAATGCCATATACTTTTCTTTCCCCCCTAGCTACTTCTGCTGATCGCTTTTATCGAATAGACAGATCTCAGGTAAGATTTCTTGAACCTATTTGTGAAAGTGAAAAATTCCCAAGTAACTAGACTAATCTTACACATTTTTCCCCCAACAAAAACACTGAAATGTGTACAGTTCTGGAATGATACTTATAGTCTCAGCCATGAGCTTGTTACTTGCCCTCACGTGTTTGTGATTTGTGAACTCAAGGTGCTATGGTTTGACCTTGAAAATGAGTCCAGAAGATAAGTAGGCTTGTAGATGTCACCAGCCTGCACTCCAAGTTTTCATTCACACTGCTCTTTTACTGCTTCCTTGCCAAATTTTATGCCTTTTTAACTTTATTTCTGATTGGCAAATTTGCAACCTCAAATGTATATCCAGGCTACTTAGCTTCTACTCACCACTTTGCAGAGTTTGGTGGTGAGAAAACAAAATGTTTATGCCCGATGATGGCAAGTGGTCCTACTGTCCACTTTCTCATGTAAAAGAAGGTACAGAATGGAATCCATTGATAAAGCCAGTTATTAGCCATGCCACTTAGCTTTGAGCAGATCCTGAGGGTATAAGTCCAGGTCTGTGTATGCACATGCTGGACCAGGTTGCATGTAGGGTGTTAATACTTGGATAGTATTTGGTAAAAAGAGGCAAGACCATCTCTGGTTATACCTGACAGGATCCTGGTTAAAGAGTCCCAAACCAAGGATTCTACTCTCCCCTTCCTCAGCCTCTTGCCACCATGTTCCTTCAGGGAGGAATCCTACTGATCTGCCCTCTGAAAATATAATATACTGTGGTTGTTTGCTATGTCATAAAATTTCAGTATTCCTCAGGACCACATAGCTTTGTTTATTCTTTAAATGATGGATTTGAGCATTCTATCAGTCATCTGACAGATTTCTTTTCCTTCCTCAGGAACATTTGCACTTTGTGATGGAGATTTCTCAAGATGAGATTTTTATTCTGGACCCAGATATGGTGTTGTCACAGCAGGCGGGGACACCCCCAGGAATGCCTGACCTGGTGGTGGAGCAAGCCTCAGGGTAAGTGGGCTTATTTCTTGTGGTGAGACTGGTTGCAGGATGACATCTGTCTGGTTTGGCCTTGTGTTTGGTATATTTGATGAAATCGAACTATTTTGATGTACAGGTTTTCTTGTGTTCTCTGAGGTTGCATTGTAAGTTGATCTATGAATGCCTGAGTAGACCCACTCTTTCCCATTCAGATCTGTATCATGTCTGAGCCGTCTTTACCCACCACACCAAAACTTCCTACCAAACTAGAAGGCACTAGTATTTGTGTCTGTGCATGTATGTCTGGAGACACTAGTGGTAAAGAACCCATCTGCCCATGCAGAAGATTTAGGAGATCTGAGTTCCATCCCTGGGTTGGGAAGACCCCCTGGAGGAGGGCATGGCAACCCACTTCAGTATTCTTGCCTGGGGAATCCTGTGCTCAGAGGAACCTGGTGGGCTACAGTCCATGGGGTTGCAAAGAGTGTGAAGTGACTTCCCACAGCACACAGCCCATGTACGTCTGGAATGCCTAGCTTATCACATTGAAAAATGACACAGGTGGTTTGACTTTTTTCCCCTCCTCCTCCTTCCTCTTCCTCCTCTCCTCCTCCTCTTCCTAATCCTTCTCCTTTTTTTCCTGTATCCAGGCATCCTGATACACACACACACACACACACACACATATATAATATAACAATAACAATAACTATGAAATATCAAGAACTTAGTAAGAGCCACATACTATGCTAAATGCCTATTTTATATCCCTACTATTATATGCTCTATGCTTATTTCCTCATCAGTAAAATGGAAATGATAATACCTACTCAGAAAATTCTTTTAAAATTAAATGAATTGAGGGATTTCCCTGGTGGCCCAGTGGTTAAGAATCTGCTTTGCAATGCAGAGGATATACGTTCAATCCCTGGTCAAGGAACGAAGAGCCACATGCCACAGAGCAACTAAGCCTGTGCACTGCAACCAAGACACAAAGAGTCAAATAGATAAGTTATTTTTAAAAATAAACAAATGGATTGATACATGTAAACTTAAGGCTGTCTGTGGCACTTGGTGGGAGAAGGCAATGGCACCCCACTCCAGTACTCTTGCCTGGCAAATCCCATAGACAGAGGAGCCTGGTAGGCTGCAGTTCATGGGGTTGCTAGGAGTTGGACACGACTGAGCGACTTCACTTTCACTTTTCGCTTCCATGCATTGGAGAAGGAAATGGCAACCCACTCCAGTGTTCTTGCCTGGAGAATCCCAGGGACAGGGGAGCCTGGTGGGCTGCCGTCTATGGGGTCGCACAGAGTCGGACACGGCTGAAGTGACTTAGCAGCAGCAGTGGCACTTGGTAGACACTCATTAAATATTATATTGTCGGAATCATCATCATTTCACAATGACCCTGCAAATTTGGTACTATTATTATCTTAAATCCATGTAAGCAAAATGAGGTTTAGAGAGTTTTTGTAACTTGCCTTCTATTGTGCAGAAAGTAAAGGGAAAAAAATTGAGATTTATTCCTAGGTTTTCTGAGGCTGGAGCCCATGCATGTTTTAACCACCGTATTGAACCACCAACATATTAATATTTCTAGATTATTTTAAAAATTCAAAAATATTTCTTTAGAGTTTTCTGTGTGGCAGGTACTAGTATAAGCACCTCTGAAACAACAGTGCACAGTGAAAACACACAAACCTTTGCCCTTGTGAAGTTTAATGGTTTCCTTTAGAGGTTTACTGGTACACAAAAGGTAAATAGTCAAAATAAGGATTTCCCCAGGAAGTGGACACACATGGACTCAAATGGCACATGCATGTGTGTACACATCCTTGTACAGTGTTAATAGGCATGTGCATTTGAGGTAAAACCCTCATGCCTGTTCACTCCTGTTCATTTAATTTGACCATGGCTGCTATTTCTGGGTATCTCCCACTCTACCAGGCCAGCTGATAGCAGGGGTACATACCCAGTCTCTGGGAAGCCAGGAAAAGATAGAAATGGTGGCTGGAACAGATAGATGGCTGTGTTTAGGAACCAGAGCTAGTAATACCAGAGCTGTTGTGTCATGAAGGGACAGCCAACTGGCGCAAAGGATGGCCTGATGTAACCTGGGAGTCCTGGAAGGTAGTGGGGAAGGCCATGGGTGATGTCACGCCTATCAGTTGTGGTTCTACTGGAGTCTAGGTGTTCTCCCCTCAACGTGGTCTGGTTTGTAGTGTTCAGTCTGATGAAGTCTGAGCCTATTCGGCCAACCTCTCCCTGGGCTTTGTCCTTCCAGTCATTCGCTATCAGCTCTGGTTCCAGAGATAAAGTAACCTGCAGATCCACAAGAACTTGAATCGGTTTCTTTCTCATTTCTCTTTTGTTGCCCCCTCTGGAAATAAACTAGGAAAAGGGATACGATGAAAGAGAATGGGCTTTATTTTTTAACCTACGTTTCTGTAAGACATCAGTTGCCATTACTTTTTTTCACATGGGTCATTTGTTATAAAGTCTTCATTGAATTTGTTACAATATGACTTCTGTTTTGGGGTTTTTTTTAATGTTTTGTTTTCCTTGACTGCAAGGCATGTGGGATCTTAGCTCCCCAACCAGGGACTGAACCTGCACCCTCTGCATTGGAAAGTGAAGTTTTAACCGCTGGACCACCAGGAAAGTCCCCTGCCATTACTTCTTATCTGTGTCATATTTAAAATTACTTGATCTCAAAATTCAGTTTCTCATCTATAAAGAGGGCAGTAGCGTCCAAAGAGAGCCTGACAGTTAAAAAATTAAACGAACAGAAAAATGTGCCAAGTGGCTTCAGTCATGTCTGATTCTTTGTGACCCCATGGACTGTAGCCCGCAAGGCTCCTCTGTCCTTGGGATTCTCCAGGCAAGAATACTAGAGTGGGTTGCCATTTCCTTCTCCAGGGGATGTTCCCAACCTAGGGATTGAATCTGTGTCACCTGCTTGCAGGTAGATTCTTTACCACTAAATGCCAGCTGGGAAGCCCAAGTAAACGTGAAATGCCTATAAATACCCCATAAAGATTAATTCCTCTCCTCTCGTTTGAAGACAGAACTCATCCTGAGAAAGGGCAGACTAAGTCCCATGGCTGACTTTTAGTGTCTGGTATCTTTCTTTCTCCCAGAATGACAGACTGGTGGAATCCTGCTCTCCGGAAACGCATGCTGAGTGACAGCGGGCTGGGGATGATAAGCCCGCATTATGAAGACTCAGATCTGAAAGATTTCAGCCACTCCCGAGTGCTACAGTAAGCACATTCTCTCTCTTGTCCTGTGTGTCATTGGGCTTGCTGGGAGGGGATTCCACGGGGACACTCACCGAAGGGCAGGATCCTCTTCTCAGTGGTGCTCTAGCTCTCTCCTGATTGTATCACCCTGTGGTTTGACATTTTCTTCACCATGCACCCTTCTACCCACATCAGGCTCCGATGGAGCCTCACTTTCCATCTCTCATGCTCCTGAGCCTCAGTGAGACCTTGCACATGGACCTGTCACTACTCTGAACCTCAGTAGCGCTCACTTCCCTGGAAGCTATTCCGGGGTTTACTAGATGCCCCTGTGTTTGCTGTATTGTGAGGACATGCCTGGGTGTAATGTGAATAGTCTAGAAATGATGTAGAGTGCTTTATTTGTGTGAACACTGTGATGGACTGCTAGGGGTCAGCTTCATGAATCTCCAGTTCCGAGCCTCTGGCTGTGCTGTGTGATATGACCAGGCGGTTTCGGTGGCTCGCCTGCAGTGCTCGTGTGCCGTGTTTTAGTCTCTCTGGGTGATTGGTGAAGCGTTTGTTTATAGGTCAGAAGAGTGGGTGTGTTTTCATCTGAGGGATGGGAGTTGGGCTTTGCAACAGTGTTGGTATGCTCATGCCCTGTGCGTCCTCCCTCCTGTCACCACTCTTTGCAGGACAGGTTCAGGGTGCACCTTGTGGTCACAAACAGAATCATTTGCACCATTTATTTATGCTAAGATCGTGGCAACTGGTCCCATCACTTCATGGCAAATAGATGGGGAAACAGTGACAGACTTTATTATTTTAGGCTCCCAAATCACTGCAGATGGTGACTGCAGCCACAAAATTAAAAGACGCTTGCTCCTTGGAAGAAAAGTTATGACCAACCTAAACAGCATATTAAAAAGCAGAGACATTACTTTGCCAGAAAAAGTCCATCTAGTCAAAGCTATGGTTTTTCCAGTAGTCACGTGTGGATGTGAGAGCTGGACTATAAGGAAAGCTGAGCACCAAAGAATTGATGCTTTTGAACTGTGGTGTTGGAAAAGACTTGGAAGGACTGACGCTGAAGCTGAAACTCCAATATTTTGGTCACCAGACATGAAGAACTGACATTCAAAAAGACTCTGATGCTGGGGAAGATTGAAGGCAGGAGGAGAAGGGAACGACAGAGGATGAGATGGCTGGATGGCATCACCGACTCAATGGACATGAGTTTCAGTAAACTCCGAAAGTTGGTGATGGACAGGGAGGCCTGGTGGAAAAGGCAATGGCACCCCACTCCAGTACTCTTGCCTGGAAAATCCCATGAACGGAGGAGCCTGGTGGGCTGCAGTCCATGGGGTTGCTAAGAGTTGGACATGACTGAGCGAATTCACTTTCACTTTTCACTTTCATGCATTGGAGAAGGAAATGGCACCCCACTCCAGTGTTCTTGCCTGGAGAATCCCAGGGATGGGGGAGCCTGGTGGGCTGCCATCTGTGGGGTCGCACAGAGTTGGACACAACTGACGCATCTTAGCAGCAGCAGCAGGGAGGCCTGGAGTGCTGCAGTCCATGGGGTCGCAAAGAGTTGGACACGACTGAGCAACTGAACTGAACTGATTTGACTCCAGGCCAGACACCCTATTGCAGGGAGGGGAACTCCTTTCAGTGACCAAGAGTTGGCTCTTGCCTAACACTTGGAAATAATTTGTCCAAAGACTCATACATGTTGACAAAGCAAGAAACTATTGGGAAGGGGCGTGCAGGCAGAGAGCAGCAGGCTAAGGGAACCCAGGAGGACTGCTCTGCCACGTGGCTCTGTCTCAGGTTTTGTGGTGAGGGGACTAGTTCTGGGGTTGCCTCTGGTCAGTCATTCTGACTCAGAGTCCTTCCTGGTGGCTTGCACATCATTCAGCCAAGATGGATTCCAGCGAGAAGGATTCTGGGAGGTTGGTAGGACATATGGTCTGGTGTCTTCTCTCTCCTTTTAACCTTTCAGTTGGTGGTGGCTTGTTAATTCCATGTTCCTTACCAGGACCTCCTGTTGTTAGATTACTCAGGCAAAGAGTGACTGTGGTACCCTGGCGAGGGTGGGTGGTTTTGGTCAGTGGTTTCCCCTAACAACACCATCTCAGATACTACACAAAAGTTCATTGTAATTCAGGAGATCAGGCTAATTTCCAGTCCTATTCAAGGTCCTAATCGAATGGGGACAGTGGCATTGTAACTATGCAGTCTTACCTTTTTTTATAAAATAATAAGGTTATTGAGATTCTCAGAAGCCTAGGGTTAACTGAAGAGGCAGGACAATGCATTGTTTATAAGACCGGAAGCAATTTCAGTGTGACAAAGGGGAGAAAAATGAGAAATCAGAAGCTAATTATTTTGGTGGTAAAGGTTCTACTCAGACACCCCAAGGGCAAAAGGTGACTTCATTTTAATTGCTTCTCTGTACTACCTCTTATTCCATTGTGTGAAGAATGGAAAGGAAAAAGTGAATTCCTATGAATTTTCCTTTTTAATTAAACCATGTTGTTAGTTTCTGATAGCATTTTGATTGCTTACAATTCAGGGTGTTTTTTCATTTCTTTTGTGTATGGAATTAAGGTTTGTGAACCAGACTGAGTCAGCCACCCACTGACAGCTAAAAAAGTGGCCATCTAGCTTCAAGCAGATTTATTTGAAAATTAGTTTTAATTAGTCATAGAATAGAAATTAAGTCTAGACAAACCAGATGTGTGTTTTGGTTATTCTTATATACAGGCTGTTTCCAAAAAGTGGAGCATGATCTCAATCTAGTTTCCTCTACCCTGTTTTTCTGTGTATAGCATGTTAGTGTGTAAATGTATATCAGGATATGTGAGATTATTTCTAAGACAGTAAATATTCTTTCAAAGAATCACAAGTAAATGTACCACATTATGTAAGAGCCAAGTCCTTAAAAGCAACTCTTTTTTATTTGGATTTACTATCCTTTTAGGGATTTCTTTTCATTATTTTATTGATCTTCAGTTGGCAGCTACTAGTTTTCCTGGATATTTATACAACTTAATTCTTAAATGGGCTTCCCAGGTGGCACTAGTGATAAAGAACCTGCCTGCCAATGCAGGAGACATGAGACGTGGTTCAATCCCTGGGTTGGGAAGATCGGCTGGAGATGGAAATGGCAGCCCACTCCAGTATTTTTTTTTTTCATTTATTTTTATTAGTTGGAGGCTAATTACTTTACAATATTGTAGTGATTTTTGTCATACCTTGACATGAATCAGCCATGGAGTTACATGTATTCCCCATCCGGATCCCCCCTCCTCCCTCCCTCTCTACCCGATCCCTCTGGGTCTTCCCAGTGCAGGCCCCAGCACTTGTCTCATGCATCCAACCTGGGCTGGTGATCTGTTTCACCATAGATAATATACATGTTTCGATGCTGTTCTCTCGAAACATCCCACCCTCGCCTTCTCCCACAGAGTTCAAAAGTCTGTTCTGTACTTCTGTGTCTCTTTTTCTGTTTTGCATATAGGGTTATCATTACCATCTTTCTAAATTCCATATATATGTGTTAGTATGCTGTAATGTTCTTTATCTTTCTGGCTTACTTCACTCTGTATAATGGGCTCCAGTTTCATCCATCTCATTAGAACTGATTCAAATGAATTCTTTTTAATGGCTGAGTAATATTCCATGGTGTATATGTACCACAGCTTCCTTATCCATTCTTCTGCTGATGGGCATCTAGGTTGGTTCCATGTCCTGGCTATTATAAACAGTGCTGCGAAGAACATTGGGGTGCACGTGCCTCTTTCAGATCTGGTTTCCTTGGTGTGTATGTGCAGAAGTGGGATTGCTGGGTCATATGGCAGTTCAATTTCCAGTTTTTTAAGAAATCTCCACACTGTTCTCCATAGTGGCTGTACTAGTTTGCATTCCCACCGACCCACTCCAGTCTTCTTGCCTCGAGAATCCCATGGACGAGGAGCCTGGAGGGCTACAGTCCACAGGGTCGCAAAGTTGAGCACAACTGAAGCAACTTAGCCCGCACGCTGAGGTCTTAAGTGCACTAGAGCAGCTGACTCTTCTACCTTTTTTTTTCCTTCTCTCAAGTGAATTAGAAAACAAAATAGCTTTGGAACCTGTAGCTTTGAGTCTTTCCAGATGAATCTCCAGATACTGTATAACAGAGACAAGTTGTCCTCACTGGGCTCTGTTTGAATCTCTGACTCACAGAATGTATGACAAAATAAAATGGTTATAAATGGTTGTTTTAAATCTTTTAAGTACTTTGAGAGAGAGAGAGAGTGAACTCACTCAGTCATGTCCGACTCTGTGACCCCATGGACTATAGCCTGCCAGGCTCTTCCATCCGTGGAATTTTCCAAGGAGGAGTACTGAACTGGGTTGACATTTCCTTCACCACGGGATCTTCCCACCCAGCAATCGAACCCGGGTCTCCCGCATTGCAGGCAGATGCTTTACCGTCTGAGCCACCAGGGAAGTACTTTACCTTACCCAAATTGTCTATTAATTCAGAAAACGTGTACGTATGTTCATTAATTTCTTAGGAAGAACGTCTCTTTATTTACTTCAGAGGTCATCTTTGATACAAATAGGTATAATTGTAGTTATCCCATAATAATACATATATTTATGTACATATGTATCATAAGGTCAGTAATAGCTAGTATTGATACTTCCTGTGTGCTTTGTTAAATTATCCCTAACTGTTTCAGCAACTTTTAAATTTCACATTGCATAACAGATGAGTAAACTGGAAGCTCAGAGAGTTTAAAATATTCAGCTTAAGTCACTCAAGATAACAAGTGTGGAGATTGCTGTTCGAATGAGGTCTTCTTGACTTCTGACTCCATGCTTTTCTCCTTACCACATTGTCTTCCAGAAGGGCCAGAGCAACGGCAGGGTGCCCAGAGCCCCAAGGCCCAAAAGGGATTTACTTTGGTATCTATCTTTTTGAGCATTTGTAAAGTGAAAAATTCTACAATCTCGGAAGGCTGTGTATGCTCATTAAATATGTACAGCTGCAAATTTATCCACAAGTACACATAGCTGAGAATTAATTTTAAAGAATTTTTTTTCCTTTAAAAAACAGACTGAAACAAAAATTAGAGATAAACTTTTATTTAAACATTATTGAATATATATTAAATATGCTCCAGTCTAAATAGATGCAAACATTATATGAAAAATACTAATGTGCCAACAATGCTGAAATATGTTATTGTTTTATGTTATTAAGTCTTTCTTTCCATAACATAGTACCATATCATAAAAATATATTTGTCTTATGGGATTTTTTTGGTTTTGTGTTATCTTTTTTATCATTACCAGTAATGAACAGTGCATACACTTTCAGAGCTTCCCGCTTCATACAACATTGAATTTTTAAAATTACTCGTATTGATGTTACTGAATGCAAGTTTGTGTGCCCAGTGCACAGTGAGGCCAAAAACACTGAAACATCAGTTTGGAGCAGAGACAAGTTTATTGCAGGGCCAAGCAAGGAGAATGGGTAGCTTGTGCCCTCCAAACTCCGGGAGAAGTTTCACCAGAGCATTTTCCAAAGGCAAGGTGGGCAGGGGATCGTCCACAAGGTATGTGATGAGCTCGTGTACAGTTCTCTGGTTTATGATGATCGATTCTTAGGCACCAAAAAGTCTAAAGATTACACCCTCATGATCATCAAGCAGTTAATTTCATCCATTTGGTGGTAGTTTTAGCATATGAAAATCTCTGGAAATATTTATAAGATACTGTTATCTAGTTACTTCAGAGGAGCTACAGCAGAGGATATGGAGGAAGAGGGACCATTCTAGGAAGGCCTCTTAGGGTTTTGCTTAGTATGTGATATATGTAGATTTTAAGTTATTTTATTTGGTATAGAATATTGGGTTATACAAATATGCCATGGTTTATTCCTCCATTTAAATGTTGATTTCAAATATTTTACTGTTTAAAAATACAGTGAACGTTCTGCAGTGTGTGTCTATTGCAGGGTAGACATGCAGATTCAGCTTTGCTCAATATTGCGCAATTTACTTTTCTCTTTGGGAACTTTTAAGAAGCAGTATGTGAAGGAACCTGAAGAATTATCATAACATTCAAGGCACAATTGGCATCTGTTGCTTTCAGTTTTAAAGTTCCAGTCAACTTGGAGATAGTAAAAGTTCAATTTTAACATCTTGTTCACCATGTTAAATAACCCACTCTGTAAAGAAATGAAAAGGGAAATTTTAAATTCTTGGAACCGAAAATACTGTTTGTCAGAATTTGCAATAAATGGTAGAAGTGGTATTCAAAGCATGATTTATGACTATAAATCATTTATCAAGAGAAAAATGATTGCATACAAATGAAGCATTCAATTTGATAAACTGGAGAAAGAGTCCCAGACAAAGAAACAAGGGGGAAGAGAAATAATAGAGAGAGAACTCAGTGACAAGGAGAACAAAACAGACAAATGATTAACCAATAATGAAAATTCTAAAAATTGGTTCTTTCAAAACAGACAAAATTCTAAGAAGATTAAAATATAAGAGGCAGACAAAAATGCAACTCCAGTGCTTCCCCAACTCATTCTTCCTCCTGCTCCGGTGACTCTTTCCCCTCTAAACTCTTATTGACCCAGCCTATCTCTTCTCCCCCCAGGGAGAGGAGCAAGGCTCCATCTCAGAGGTTTAACTTTCACTTCTAAGATGCATCAACCTCTATCCCACTTCAGGGAGTGCAAACAGAATGAACACACAGAATGAATTAGATTTCTGTTCTTACTGGAACTGACTACACTTATATTAAAATTCCATTTTAGATGCATTGCAATTTTTAAAGAAAGATTTATAGAGTCATCTGTTGTTATCTGCAGGGAATTGGTTTTAGGACCAAAATCAAATGGATCCTTGAGTCCCATAGTCAGCTCTCTGTATTTGCAGATCAGCATCTCAGATTCAACCAACTATGGATTGTGAACATAGTACATGGTCTGTGATTGGTTGGCTCAGGATTTGGAAATCATAGATAGATTGACAGACATATGTCTGTCTGTCTGTAATAGCTTTATCCCTCTCTTGTTTTCAGCTATTTCCTTTACCCATTTTTTTTTCTTTGAAACTTTAGGTAATAATATATGTAGATAACTCCGTGTGTGTGTGTGTGTGTGTGTGTGTGTGTGTGTGTATGTTTTGTCTGCTTACACGGGTCCTCTAGGGGAGACAACGATTCCAAAGAAGGCTATACAACACATATAGGATCTTGAAATCCTATGAACACAGTAAAAAACAATTTTTATGAACCAAGGTTTACAAATTGATGAGAAATAGTTGACTCACATTGTTACTGCTACGACCTTAATGAATTTGTCTTTAAAGATGTTTGAAAATATTTTTCTCTTTGAAAAATGTTTTCAGTGTCTAAGAAAGTGCTAGTAAAATAACATGTTTCTGGAAACACATTTGCTGTCATCATTAATTGTACCACAACAATTCATAACAAGATTATATTTTGACAGAAGATTCATAAGGAAGTAATTAACTAAAATTTTAGCAGATAGAATCTGTTTGATTCCTAAGGAAGACTTTTCCTGACTTTAGGATCTATGAGATTAAAGAAAAAATAGGCACTGAGTGGAAACTGTTATATGATCTTTCCAAGTTATCTTTGAGAAAGGACAGACTTACCGCTGAATTAAATAGGTTAAGGGAAAACAGGTAAAGGGACTGGAAGATATTACTTAGTTTATGAATTAAAGTAGTATTTTCTAGGTCTTTTATTTTTTGGTTTGTGCAAACCACCCCCCCAAATTGACTGAAGGAGATGCACTTTTTTTAGTGTCCCCAAGTCCTGAGCCTGGAAGAGCTAAGGTGAAGGTCACACAGGTAAAAATAAAAGACACTGGGAGACAGTGTAGGGAACCACCCAAAGGCAGCCAGCCAGTCTCGGCATCCACGTGCTCAGGTTTCTGCGACCTAGGCAGGACTGGTGCATTTTTATGATCAGCAGAGCCTTTCTGTCTCTATCAAGAGACAGTGTTATCAAAAGTTGAAAAATAAGGTATCTAGTCTGATTTATGATTTGGATTTTTGGAATTGGAATTTAAATGGATTCCATTGGATTGATTGGAATCTAAAAAATGGGTTGAGCCATTCAGTTAGTCATTTACTTTTTGAGAAAATATATATTCAGCAACTTCTAGGTAGGAGCTATATATGTGTGTGTGTGTACACACACACACACACAGACACACACACACAAACACACACACACATACACACACATACACACATACACACACATACACACACAGACACACAGACACACACACACAAAAACACACACACATACACACACATACACACACACAGACACACACACACACACATACACACACACAGACACACACACACATACACACACACACACATACACACACACACATACACACATATACACACATACACATACACACACATACACACACATATACACATAGACACACATACATACATACATACACACACATAGACACACACATACACACATATACACACATACACATACACACACATACACACACACACAAACACACATACACACACATTCACACATACACACATATACACACACATACCCACATACACACACACATACACACACACATACACACATACACATACACACACATACACACATACACACACATACACACACATACACACATATACACACACATACACACATACACAAATACACACACACATACATACACACACACATACACACACACACTTAGGCATTGATGATGTAAAGCTAAAGGATCAATTATTGTCTTTAAAGAACTTATATTCTAGGGTAAAAATATATTTATATATTTAGAGGAAATACTCAACAAACCAGTTATCATAGTTCCCTATGACAAGTGTTATAATGGATATATGCATAGAGTATTCTGGAGACAAGAGGAAGAAGAATTTGCTTCTCCCTCTAGATTTCACGTTTCTATTTTTATGTCAAAAAGATGAATATTTAAAGATTTAATGAAAATGTAAGCCTCTAAGGAAAAAAGAGACTTTTTAAAGGGCTCTATGCATATTTTCTTCATCTTTTGCCCGTGGTCAGGTAAGTATCTGCTTTTCATCATTATATCACCAGAAAATGAAAGTGTTAGTCTGTCAGTCCTGTCAGACTCTTTGTGACCCCGTGTACTGTAGCCCACCAGGCTCCGCTGTCCATGGGATTCTCCAGGCAAGAATACTGGAGTGGGTTGCCTTTTCCTTCTCCAGGGGATCTTCCTGACCCAGGGATTGAACCCAGGTTTCCTGCATTATAGGCAAATTCTTTACTATCTGAGCCACCAGAGAAGCCCTCATCACCAGAAATGCCTGTCAAATAATTGAATATTCCATGACAGTTTCACATCACTCTACCTGAAGTGTCCTTAAGGAAGTTTGTACAACTGGCAAATTATTTAGGGATATCCTAAACACTTAATAATACTTTAAAAATTTGGTCTTTTTAGTGTAGTGTAGAATTCTGAACCACCCTATCAAGAAGATAGACCCCAAACTTCACCTTTTCCCAAAACTCAGAAGTTCTGGTCTGAACATAGGAGTAATAGTTGCAGGCCTGTCTTGCCTTCAGCTATTTACTTTACCCAGTTTCTTCTTGGAACATTAGGTGATGGCCTGACTCTAACGAAAAGGATAATTGTGCTTGTTGTCAAAGCTCCAGGTTCTCAACAGGAAGACAGACTATTGGGCAGCGATTTTGGTTGTGGAAATATCCTTCAAGCATCAAAATCAGATAAGAGAGAGAAAATTAATCCTCTTAGTGGGAGGCAGGTTTTGCTGGAATCTATCTCAGAGATGAGATCAGTGCTGTCAGGATAGAGACCATCCCTTGTGTCTGCTTCACGAAGATAGTTGGGTCCCATCCCTACTTCCCTTTGATGGCTCTAAATCTTGCTCTCCCTGGCTAATCACTCAAGCTGGAAAAAGTGCTGTTTAGCTGACATGCATCTTCCTTTCTTCTTCTTTTTCTCCTAACTTACCTCCAGTCATTATCCTCTCTCGCCAAGCACATAATAATACTCTGTCCTTTTATGTGTGCAAAATAATTAGTAAGAAATTTTGCTCTGTTCTTTCTCTGATTGCTCCTCAACTGGATCCAGGAAATGAACATACTATAATAATAAAGATGCACTGAATCCCTGACTCAGAGAGCTGTTGCTGGTTTATAAGCTAGACAGTAAAAGGTGACTGGTGGACCCTGGCCATGGTAGGTGCTGTTAACAAACACAGCGAAAGGGTGGAGCCGGGAGAAAGAATTGTTCCTAGAAGCCTTGCCTGTCTCCATGCCATGCCCGTATGCGCTGTCACTCAGTCATGTCCGACTCTTTGTGCCACTGTGGACTGTAGCCCACCAGGCTCCTCTGCCCAAGGAACTCCAGGCAAGAGTACTGGAGCGTGGTGCCATTTCCTCTTCCAGGGGATCTTTCCCTGTCTGGGGATTGAACCCACTTCTCTCGTGTCTCCTGCATTAGCAAGTGGATTCCTTACCACTAGCGCCACCTGGGAAGCCCATGTCATATGTCTCATTTATGTTGGTAGTGAAGTTTAGTTCTTGAAGAGGCTGTGAATATTCTTTGGACAGAAGGGAGAAACCTGGCATGCGGGGAGCCATAAACTACCAACATGTTATGGGTGGAAGAGGATTCTCGGATTTCCAACTGAAAGAGACGAGGCAGAGCCAGAGCATCGGGAAACATGAGAGCAATTTGTGCGGGAAAGCACTTTCCCTGAGTTTGCTGAGAGGCAGAGATCAGTGGGAAGGGCATCTCAGGAAATTATTGAGTCTTCTTTAAAATCAAATCAGGGGATTTCTCTTTCCTTCCAACAACACAGAGTGCCATAGGGCATTAAAGAAAGCAAGTCAGAAGGTGACAAGAGCCTTTGGGGACAAAATCACTTAAGCACCGTTCTAAAACTAGGGAAACAACTCCATCTCCTTCTGCACTGGAGTGTTTTTATGGCAGTATAGGAATGGGAATTTGTTTGTTTTCAGTGGCTGTGCTAGCAGTGGAAGAATGTACCATGATTTATCTATATCTATTTCTCATTTTCTCCTAGAGTTCCTTTCCTATTTTGGATTGCTTATAATGTAAATGTTACCTAGAAACTGCCCTGTCTTTGGACAAAGAAGAGTGGGGAAGAGAGGGTTTTTTTTTTTTGTTTTTTTTTTTTGGATTTTGTTTCCCATGCCAGTGTCTGGAACGTGAATTTCCTCTTCTGAGACCTGAGTGAGATGGGAGGAGATGTTGACAGGAAAACTTCCAGAGTATATGACATTTTTCTTCAGGAGAGGCCCCAAAGCCACTCCCAACTCTACTATTTTTTTCTTCCATTTTCTCATGCTGGATTCAGAAGTCCTTATGGCATTTCATAAAAATAATTAGCTGTGGCTCAGCCTTGCTCAATCATCTTGGCCCCACAAGATAAATATTATCTATCCTGAATGTTGTGGTATGTGAGATAGTCTTTCGTATAAGTTTCTTATTTTAATGGGCTTCCCAGGTGGCTCAGTGGGTTTGATCCCTGAGTCAGGAAGATTTCCTGGAATTGGGCATGGCAACCCACTCCAGTATTCTTGCCTGGGAAATCCCATGGAGAGAGGAGCTTGGTGGACTACAGTCTCTAGGGTCTCAAAGAGTCAGACACGACTGCAGCAATTGAGCACATTGGCTTGTGTTAATACTGAATATAGTACTCAGGTGATTTTGCCCTCACAATTGAGAGCTTCATGTTTCAATTTATGCTTAAAAAGAAACAAGTCCACATTCAGAAAACTCCAGATGGATTGTATCTCAACAGGAGTTGTTGGCCAGGGTTCCCAGAGTCATTAGGCTAAAGCTGGCAACTCTTTCTAAAAGGCAACTCTTGCTAATGCTCTAGACAGCTCTCTGCAGGTATACTTCCCTTGATCCGATTTTAGAATAGCATGCCTTTTCTATTCCTTTAATCTCTTTTTAGAAACTAGACAGGAAACTATATTGCAGAGACTGACTTGTAATATGAACCATCACATCTTTTTTTCTGTGTGATTGTACAATGTCTGATGCAGAGGGTTTTTTTGTTATTTTTTACATTATCTTCAAAATGTTAAAGTATTTCCCTGGAGTGTTAAGATTTTACATAAAAAAAAAGTGTGATGGTCCAGTTTTCATGTTGAAGGAACTTGGACAGTATTGGATTCTTCACATCATTTTTTAAAATCTGTCTTTTCTTGTATCCACTTCCCCCTTTCGCCCATTTGTCCTTGCATTTCCAACACCTTCCCTTCCCTTTGTTGCAGTTCTTAGTCATAAACAGTAGGTGGCAGTACAGTGTCAAGCTCGGAGAGCATTTAAGGGCTTCCTCACTCTGCAGACTGATTAAGGAGGTTGCATAGGAGAAACTGAATTATACAAGCAAGTGGTAAAACAGGGGTGTTTTCAAGACACCAAATAAAACTAAACACAGGAACTTATTTAAAAATGCAGAGGATATTTCAAGTACAGCTCACGTGGGGACCATCGGGTATATATTTGAATAGGAGGAAACTACGAGCCTGAACAGAATTAGAAGAAATTTACATCAAAGGAGAAGGACTCACCAAACAGCCTTATTATTTGAGTCCTGGGACTTATTTCCCTACCTCCACACAAATGCCCATCTCTCTCCTTCCTCTTTCCGCACCCTCCCCTCTGCTGGTGGTGAATGTTACCTTTGAGGCCGTTTGGCAGTCCCTGAATGGGTTTGTGGCCACTTGAATAGAGAATGTGTTCGTCTTTCTCCCATTTCAATGCCACTCTGTGTGGCTGTTGTAACTTTCATCTCTCTCTCTCTCATTCGTGCCTGCTCCCTTACTGTATGTGCTTTGTTCATTGTCTTAATAGCAATTTTCATAATTAGCAGGGAGGAAAAGAAAACAAAGAAAGGCTTGTACAGTTGAAGGAGATTCTCAGTGCTAAGGGATTTCTGGTTCTATATACCTTGTTGGAGATGCTTGGGGGCTGGAGTGATGGTGGTGAAGATGTCACCTAGATCCATGATCTCACTGTTGCTCCCTCAAGCCCTCAAGATGATGTCATGGGCTGGGCATAGCAGTCCTTAGGCAATGCACATCCTCAAGGGAAGCTCAAGGGAAATGATTACCTACAGTCATGCTTTGAGACCATATTAAATCATCCCTTGGCTGGCTTGATTTAAATTGAGTGTTCTTTGTTCATCCACAGTTGCAGGAAATAAATTCAATTTCTGTAGCCTCATGACTTTAACATTAAACAGGACAAAAATAAAGATGGTGTTTCTGCAGCAGTGGTGTGTAGACCCTTGAAAGGTGCCTGGAAGGGATGTCCAGCTGGGAAATCAGTTTCCACTCGGGCCATTTCTCAAGAGTTTGTTAACAGACAGCTAGCAATAATGGTCCAGGCAGGAGACAAGAGTCCAGCCTGGGGAACTTTGCCCAGGCCTGAATGTTGTCTTTTTTTTTAAATTGGAATACTTTACAATGCTTTACAATGTTGTGTTAGTTTCTGCTGTATAGCAAGGTAAATCAGCCACAGTGTACATATATCTCCTCTTCCTTGGATTTCCTTCCCATTTAGGTCACCACAGAACCCTGAGTAGGGTTTCCTGTGCTATACAGTCAGTTCTCATGATCTATTTTATACACACTAGTGTACATATGTCAGTCCTAATCTATCCCACTCCCTTCTTCCCTCCTTGATGTCCGTATGTTTATTCTCTATGTCCATGTCTCTAGATATGCTTTGCAAATAAGTTCATCTGTACCATTTTTCTAGATTCCACTTATATAGGTTCAGTTAAGTTCAGTTGCTCAGTTGTGTCTCACTCTTTGTGACCCCATGGACTGCAGCACACCAGGCTTCCCTGTCCATCACCAACTCCTGGAGCTTGCTCACACTTATGCCTATCGAGTCGGTGATGCCATCCAACCATCTCGTCCTCTGACATCCCCTTCTCCTCCTGCCTTCAATATTTCCCAGCAAAAGGGTCTTTTCAAATGAGTCAGTTCTTCACATCAGGTGGGCAGAGGATTGGAGTTTCAGCTTCAGCGTCAGTCCTTCCAGTGAATATTCAGGACTGATTTCCTTGAGGATTCATTGGTTTGATCTCCTTGCAGTCCAAGGGACTCTCAAGAGTCTTCTCCAACACCACAGTTCAAAAACATCAGTTCTTCGGCACTCAGTTTTCTTTATAGTCCAACTCTCACATCCACACATGACCACTGGAAAAAACCATAGCTTTGACTAGATGGACCTTTGTCTGCAAAATAATGTCTCTGCTTTTTAATATGCTATCTAGGTTGGTCATAGCTTTTCTTCCAGGGAGCAAGCGTCTTTTAATTTCATGGCTGCAGTCACCATCTGCAGTGATTTTGGAGCCCAAGAAAATAAAGTCTGTCACTATTTCCACTATTTCCCCATCTATTTTTCATGAAGTGATGGGACCAGATGCCATGATCTTAGTTTTTTAATGTTGAGTTTTAAGCCAACTTTTTCACTCTCCTCTTTCACTTTCATCAAGAGACTCTTTAGTTCTTCTTCGCTTTCTGCCATAAGGGTGGTGTCATCTGCATATCTGAGGTTATTGATATTTCCCCTGCAATCTTGATTCCAGCTTGTGCTTCCTCCAGCCCAGCATTTCTCATGATGTACTCTGCATATAAGTTAAATAAGCAGGGTGACAATATACAGCCTTGACATACTCCTTTCCCAATTTGGAACCAGTTCATTGTTCCATGTCCGGTTCTAACTGTTGCTTCCTGACCTGCATACAGGTTTCTCAGGAGGCAGGTAAAGTGAACTGGTATTCCCATCTCTTGAAGAATTTTCCACCTACACAGTCAAAAAGGCTTTGGCATAATCAATAAAGCAGAAATAGATGTTGTTCTGGAATTCTCTTGTTTTTTCAATGATCCAGCAGATGTTGGCAATTTATTTTCCTCTTTCTGACTTGTTTCTCTCTGTATGAGAGTCTCTGGGTCCATCCACATCTCTGCAAATCAGGCCTGAATGTTCTTGATGTTCTTCAATAGGAATAAGTGCACCAGCACATGATGGGAGGCTACATGCACAGATGCTGGGTTTCACCAAAGTGTGAGAAAAGTGGGGAAGTCCAGGGAACTTTCAGGGCCATGGTCAGGAGAGGGCAGGAGGAATGAATGTAGAATGACAAAGGACAGAGGGAAGGAATAGAGTTGACAGAAAACTAGAAGAAACCAGATGCTTCTCTTTCTCTTCCTAGGAGATAGGATGGATGATCCACCCTCCGCTTATAGAAAGTAGTGTTTTTGCTGTGGGCCTCATCCCAAAAGCTGCAGTGTTAAGAGAAAAGTTAGACATGAAAAGTAAAATTGGTGAAACACACATCGAGAGTTGCTCTCAATGCGCAGACATGGTCTTCCTTGTTCATGAGACTTCACACCTGAGGGTAGTTTATTTGTAGTGCACCAGGAGGATTCTAGAGGTAGCGGGGCTTCTGGGCCAGCCTACTGTGTTTCTTCCTGTGTTTTCTATTCTAATTTCATAAAGACAACCAGGAAATGAAGGGGCCTCGGGTCATCCAGCCAGGCCTGTGAGTAGATAGGAAATATCTCAGAGCTCCCCTCCCCTATCCACAGTCTTATAGGAATACCCCATGGCTAAGTATTTTCAGAATACTAATCTTTGTTTTTGTGTCTGGTGGCTCAGATGTAAAAAGTCTACCTTCAATGCAGGACATCTGGTTCGGGAAGATCCCCTGGAGAAGGAAATGGTAACCCATTCCAGTATTCTTGCCTGGAGAATTCCATGGAACAGAGGAGCCTGGCGGGCTAGAGTCCATGTGGTTGCAAAGAGTTGAACATGATTGAGTAATCAACACTTTCACTTTCTTTGACGTGCCGTTTACACCTGTGCTATATTTTCATTCCAAACTCATCTCTGTGTGGTGACCTGGTTTGTTGCCAACTCCGAGCCAGGTGATGGTTTAAAAACTCTTAAGTAGAAAGTCTTATGTTTTGGATACACTGGGAAAGAAAGATTGACGTTCATTTGTGGGTGATCCTCTCTAAAAAATAGTAGACCAAGATAGGTGGCACCCCAATATTCATCTGATCTATCTTTAGGAAGGATTCTGCAAAATGGATAGTCTATTGATCTACCCCATTCCAGGTGGGGAAATGATACAGATGTTCCAAGGAAGGGCCAAGAAAGAAAGCCATGGGTGCTATCAAGATAAAGCCATGAGATGAAAAAAAAAAAAAACACCAATATTTTTAGAGGCCTTTTAAAAAAGTAGAGACAGGACAATATTACTCAAATGAAAAAAGATATCATGTTTGGAAGAGCTTATAGATTTAGAGCATCTCAGATTTCATAGAAGCTGCCAAGAAAATGCATGTATCGAAAATGTACGGCAAAGAATATTACCACATCATAAAGGCTGAACTAGTCATGACGCCCATCATCTCAGTTCTAGCTTTAATGATTAAAAACAATAAAACATCACAGGCAGTGGCATATTTCTTGAAGACTTTCACCTTCGTAACCAGGACACGCTTGTGCTCTCTTATCATTACTATGTTGCTGGTAGAAAACTGGGCACATTTTTCAGTGTCCTTAAGCCTTGTGACTCATCAGCTGAAAGATCAGAGGCCTTGAGGGGAAACTTGCTGATGGAAGGCAATCTACACAACTGTCTTTGTGTTTCTCAGCGGTTCCTCGTGTCTTGATGACGACACAGTCTAAGAGCAATATTGTCCAGGACAGTAGCTGTACTCGGTGTGTACTTCATGTCTCATCCCCTTGGATTCTTGATATCTGCATACACTAATCTTATGATTCATTCGGAGATGCTATAAGTATATTTAAGCAGATCATTTCATATTTCCTTTTTCTTGAAAATGTCCCTTCCCAGAGGAGAATAAACCTATCCCCTAGCGGACCTTAGAGACATTCCCGAAGCTGACGATCTTAAAACACAGATTTTTTTTTTAACTTTGTTGTTTTTTTGTTAAGAATTCAAGTGACTTTTGCTTTGAGATCTATAACATGGCTATGGAATTTTCAGTATAAATATATTTTACCAGTTAAACTATATAATTCCCATCTGAAAGCGATGTCTTAATTTCCTAAGAAGTGTTAGTCACTCAGTCATGTCTGACTCTTTGCAGCCCCATGGTAGCAAAGTAGCCCACCAGGCTCCTTTGTCCGTGGGATTATCCAGGCAAGAATACTGGAGGGGGTTAGCCATTCCCTTCTCCAGGGGATCTTTTCCGACCCAGAGATGGAACCTGGGTCTCCCGAATTACGAGCAGATTCTTTACCATCTGAGCCGCCAGGAAAGCTTTTATTTTCAGTTTCCCATGTGTACCCTCACTTGAGAAGTCTTGCCTTCATTTGAAAGGAAAGGAAAGAAAAGTATGATTATTCAACTAAGTGGGGTTAACTTTGGGAAGGGGACTTTTACTGGCACATGTTCAAATTAAAATTCATAGAAAAGTGTATCAAAGTGGCTAAAAGGCAAAACTCTTCCACAAAGCAGATATTTGAAGGGATGAATAAATGAATGGGTTCCTTCTTAATGCAGTTTTAATTGTGAGTCACCTCCTTTTAATCCTTCCCCACCCCTCACCCCCGAGTGCAGTGGTGATACAGTAGGGAAAGCCTGCAGGTTTTTTTCTATAATTTAATAATTCAAAGATCTGGGTAAACCTTTGCACTTGTCCTCTGCTGTGGTCTTCTAGCTCTTTTTTGACTGTTGTGTTTCTTCTTTGAGTTTCTGTTCAGACTGTTTCCTTCCCTTGTTTCTTCCTTCCTCCCCTTATTCCATCTGTTGATCTCTTGGCAAAGCATTAAGTTTTTACCTGCTTCTTGCCATTATCCTTTTAGTGCAGATTCCGCCTGTGTTTTACCTGCCAGAAGACCCTGTCCTGCTCCTCTTAGGGTAGTTTTGTGTAGACGTCCTGCTGGTCCCCTTTTGTTCATAACTCACATTTGTATGGGGCTAGTTCTTTTTAGAACTACTAGCTTGGGATGAATAATTTGGGATAGAAGGCTGGTGGGTTTCTGGAAACTTTGAGTCTCTAGTCTTCATACTCTTTCTTAGCAGCACTCTCCCCTGGGGTTTGCTAATGCCCCTGAATGGCTCAGAGCTGAGAGCTTTGTTTGGTCAGCCTTGTCTCCTCATTTAAGATGGACACATTCTGTCTCCTTGAATGTGGTCCAACTTTACTAGACTTAGTAGCTCTTCATATCTAATAATTCTGGTTTAGGGAAGTCTTCTAGTTTAACCAAAGATGATGCTTTCTTTTCTGTTTCTCATTGTCCCTGTTATTTTCCATGGACTTCAAAATGAATTGAAGAGCAGACAGATGTGGAGGTTCTGCAATACTAGTCTATAGCTTGTCTTCTGACTTTATTCTCACTGTTTTGTGATCTGCTGTCCACAGCTGCACGATCAAAAGCGCAGATGAGAAGCTGTGACTTCTCTTCTTCAGAACTTTGCTCTGTGTAGCTTAGAACCTAAATGACAAGCTCTTCAAACTGGCCCTTCAGCCTCTGTATGAAGCACCCCTCCCTCTTGTGGCTCTAGACCTAATGTTTATGACTGCTTTACATGCGAGCAACACTAAGCTGCTTGTATATCAGATCACGTTTTGAGGTTTCCTATCTTAATCCTTTATCATATGCCTGTAGCCTCCACCTGAAATAATTCTTTTTTTCTTACTTACCTAATAGGCTTCTGCTTATCCTTCAAAGCCCAAATCATCGTTTGTAAATTTTTTCATGATGGCCATTCTGACCAGTGTGAGTCAACTATCTCATTGTGGTTTTGATTTGCATTTCTCTAATAATTGGTGATATTCAGCATCTGTTCATGTGTCTCCTAGCCATCTGGATATCTTCTTTGAAGAAATGTCTGTTTAGGTCTTTTGCTCATTTTTTGATTGTATTATTTATTTTTTTGATATTGAGCTGCATGAGATGTTTGTATATTTTGCAGATGTGGGTGAACCTGGAGTCTGCTATACAGATTGAAGTAAGTCAGAAAGAAAAACAAATAATCATATATTAACACATATATCTGGAAGTTAGAAAAATGGTACTGATGAACCTATTTGCAGAGCAACAGTAGAGAGGCATACATGTAGAGAACGGACTTGGGGATACAAGGTGGAGACAGGGGAGGCTAGAAAGAGTTGAGAGAGTAGCATTGAAACATATACATTCAGTTCAGTTGCTCAGTCATGTCTGACTCTTTGCGACCCCAAGGACTACAGCACACCAGACTTCCCTATCCATCACCACCTCCCAGAGTTTACT
The DNA here is from genome assembly GCF_963930625.1 of Muntiacus reevesi. Classification (NCBI taxonomy): domain Eukaryota; kingdom Metazoa; phylum Chordata; class Mammalia; order Artiodactyla; family Cervidae; genus Muntiacus; species Muntiacus reevesi. The sequence goes on along the minus strand of NC_089254.1, from coordinate 95,771,706 downwards.
CAAACTCATGTCCATTGAGTCAGTGATGCCATCTAACCATCTCATCCTCTGTCATCCCCTTCTGCTGCCTTCATTCTTTCCCAGCGTCAGGGTTTTTTCCAATGAGTCAGTGCTTCACATCAGGTGGCCAAAGTGTTGGAGTTTCAGCTTCAACATCAGTCCTTCCAATGAGTATTCAGAACTGATTTCCTTTAGGATGGACTGGTTGGATCTCCTTGCAGTCCAAGGGACTCTCAAGAGTCTCCTCCAACACCACAGTTCAAAAGCATCAATTCTTTGGTGCTCAGCTTTCTTTATAGTCCAACTCTCACATCCATACATGACCACTGGAAAAACCATAGCCTTGACTACACAGACCTGTGTTGGCAAAGTAATGTCTCTGCTTTTTAATATGCTGTCTAGGTTGGTCATAACTTTCCTTCCAAGGAATAAGCGTCTTTTAATTTCATGGCTGCAGTCACCATCTGCAGTGATTTTGGAGCCCCCAAAAATAAAGTCTTTCACTGTTTCCACTGTCTCCCCATCTGTTTGCCATGAAGTAATGGGACCAGATGCCATGATCTTAGTTTTCTGAATGTTGAGTTTTAAGCCAACTTTTTCACTCTCCTCTTTCACTTTCATCAAGAGGCTCTTTAGCTTTCTGCCATAAGAGTGGTGTCATCTGCCTATCTGAGGTTATTGATATTTCTCCCAGCAATCTTGATTCCAGCTTATGCTTCATCCAGCCCAGTGTTTCTCATGATGTTCTCTGCATATAAGTTAAATAAGCAGGGTGACAATATACAGCCTTGATGTACTCCTTTTTCTATTTGGAACCAGTCTGTTGTTCTATATCCAGTTTAGCTGTTGCTTCCTGACCTGCATATAGATTTCTCAGGAGGCAGGTAAGGTGGTCTGGAATTCCTATCTCTTTCAGAATTTTTCAGTTTGTGGTGATCCACACAGTCAAAGGCTTTGGCATAGTCAATAAAGCAGAAATAGATGTTTTTCTGGAACTCTCTTGATTTTTCATTGTTCCAACGGATGTTGGCAATTTGATCTCTGGTTCCTCTGCCTTTTCTAAATCCAGCTTGAACATCTGGAAGTTCACAGTTCATGTATTGCTGAAGCCTGGCTTGGAGAATTTTGAGCATTACTTTACTAGCATGTGAGATGAGTGCAATTGTGCGGTAGTTTGAGCATTCTTTGGGATTGCCTTTCTTTGGGATTGGGATGAAAACTGACCGTTTCCAGTCCTGTGGCCACTGCTGAGTTTTCCACACCTGCTAGCACTACGTGTACATTACCATATGTAAGACAGATAACTGGCAGGAATCTGCTGTATTGCACAGGGAGCCCAGCTCAGTGCTTGTGATGAGCTGTGGGGGTGGGTTGAGGGGTGGAGGGAGACTCAAGAGGCAAGGGATGTCTGTATATTTAAGCTGATTATTTCATTGTACAGCAGAAACCAGAACACAATTTTAAAGCAATTATATGCCAACTAAAAACAAAAAAAGCCCAGCTCAGACAGTTCTTGAGTTTTGAAGCCTTCTTTTACTTTTTTGAAAGAGCATTGGTCTTCCTCTCTTCTGTGCTCTTTACTCATGCAAGTTTTGATGATTGCATTTTTTTCATTATAATTGTTTGGTTAGATATTTTCCTCCTACACTAGATTATGTGTTCCTTGAAATTGATGTCTTGTTTCTTTTTCAATCTACATCACTTTTAGGGCCTGGTGCTTAAGAGGGTCTCAAGTAACAGCAGTTATTATTCAGGTTCAAATCATTATAAATGGAAAGGTTCAGATCTGAATAATCATTATTCCAGGTTAATAAAGTAGGTGAAAGATTTTTAAATGCTGGACTTGAATTTCTGTTTTCACTGTCTTTGCTGGATTTGAATGGAATGTAAATAAACATGTGAAATAACACCAAACCAAACAGAATCAAGTATAAAGATCCTGCTATTGTTCAGTCACTGAGTCGTATCTGACTCTTTTGTGACCCTGTTGACCGTAGCCCACCAGGCTCCTCTGTCCATGGGATTTCTCAGGAAAGAACACTAGAGTGGGTTGCCATTTCCTTCTCCAGGGGATTTACCCGACCCAGGACTCTAACCTGCAATTCCTGCATTGGCAGGCAGATTCTCTGCCCCTGAGCCACCAGGGAAGCCCATCATAAAAGAAACTAGTGGTGAGGAAAAAAGTGAGGAGGCAAACTCTAAATCCTGGAGCTATTTAAGCGCCAGTAAGGCTGTAGTCTGCATTAAAAGAGTAGATGCTTTCTCCAGGATAAAGTGTGTGTGGAGGAGAAATGAGTAGGCTGGGACAAAACTGCAAGTCTTTCAGGTGCAACTGGAGGAAAAGCAGTGAGCTTTCTTGCCTTCCTGTGTTGTCAGGTTAAGGAAGGTTATCTCTTCCTGGGATTCAACCTCTCTGTTTTAAAAATAACTGTGTATACTGCTGATTTCATGGTATTTCTTCTCTCCTGAGCTAAGTTCCATAAAACTTTTTATGCCCATTTCTAGCAATAATGGATGATGTGCCTGTCTCAGTGGAATAATTTAGTGACTCGCTCCGGTGAAAGGTGAAATACTGAGTGAAGATTGAAATACTCCATATGTCTTAAAATTCCACAAACCTAGGCGTGTGGGAGACATTCCACACAGAAACTCAACATGACTAATCCTTAGAAAACAGTCTGAAATTGATCGTTCTTCCCCGCTGCCTGGACATACCGCAGAAGGCATCCCCCTGGGGCTCTCGTGGAGCCATCTGGAATTTTTCAGGTTTAATATTAGTTCTTTGCTTCTACAGAAAGGCAGCAAAAACCCTTCCTCCCGAGTCTTCCACCTGAGACATCTAGTGATCCATCCATCCGCATGGATTTTCCTTTATCCCTATAACTCTGTGAGAAATTAATTGTGAACCATCCAACACAGGCTTTTGCTTACTTCTCATCAGAAAACAAACACCAGGACTGAAGATGTTTCCTTGTTACTAGCTCTTTTTTATGTCCTGGGCAGCTTTAAAAAATTCTCCAGTTTCTTTTTTCCTTTTTAATTTTTATTTTGTGCTGGAGTGGTGTCGATTAATGATGTTGTGTTAGTTTCAGGAATGCAACAAAGTGATTGATGTACATACACATACGTCAGTTCTTTTTCAAATTCCTTTCCCATTTAGGTTGGTACAGAATATTGAGCAGAGTGCCCTGCGCTATACAGTAGGTCCTTGTTGGTTATGTTTTAAATATAGCAGTGTGTACATGTCAATCCTGTTGCTCCTTTGTTCAGGTCCCTCTGGTCCTTTATTGGATGGTAGACATTTCTGGGTTGGAGGTGGAACCTGGAGAGTGCTCACATTGTCACTAATTTGGAGCTTCAGATCACTCCCTGGGTCCTTCCTTCCTAGCTGACCTAGGAGCTGGCAGACTTGAAGGTAGTGTGCAGGTGATATGATTTTTGAGGAGTTCCAGAACGTGTCTGAGTCCAAACTCAAGTGTATGGTGCTGAAATTAATGCAATTTAATACATTTTAATCAGGGATCCTCTGTGTTCTAAATAAGACATGGTCCTAGTTTCCAAGGAGCTCACAGCCTAGTGGAGCTTCTCTGGTGGCTCAGGGGTAAAGAATCTGCCTGCCAAGCAGGAGATACAGATTCGATCCCTGGGTCGGGAAGAAGGGATCTCCTTCCTGGGGAAGGAAATTGCACCCCACTCCAGTATTCTTGCCTGGGCAATCCCATGGACAGAGGAGCCTGGTGGGCTGCAGTCATTGGGGTTGCAAAGAGTTGGACACGACTGAGTGGCTAAACCACCACCGTCACACAGCTTAGTGAGAAGGCTGGGGTGTGAAAGTATGGAACAGGGGGAGGACAGGTCAGCTCCACCCGGGGAGGCCCAGCGGCGTTTCTCAAGCAGATGCCACAGAGATGATTTAGTGTGGTGGAAGGGTCTCTCCCTGTGTCTGCCTCCCAGATGCCAACTTTCTCTCCACCAGACCTTGGGACCCTCTGTAGCCTTCACATGCAAATGTCTACTTGAAGAGACTGCTGAGGTTGAAATAATTTCACACTTTGCCACCCAGTGAAAGTTAAGGCTGTCTCACCATTACTCCTGTGTCTGTATACTGTACTGTTTGTTTACGTAATGGACAAAAATATTTCTGATCAGTAGATAAAATAAAATGGTATTGGGCATCCCAAAGTAGCTAAAATTGTCCTTCAACCACTATGTCCCAATTGAATCATTCTTGCCTCAATGTTTGCATACTGTCTCATAAACATTATATTGTTATTGTTGTTCAGTCGCTAAGTCGTGTCTGATGCTCTGCAACTCCATAGACTGCAGCATGCCAGGCTTCCCTGTCTTTCACTGTCTCCCGGAGTTTGCTCAAACTCATGTCACTGAGTCGGTGATGCCATCCAATCATCTCATCCTCTGTGACCCCTTTCTCCTCTAGCCCTCAATCTTTACCAACATCAGAGTCTTTTCCAATGAGTTGGCTCTTTGCATCAGTGGCCGAAGTATTGGAGCTTTATCATCAACCTTGCAATGAATATTTAGGGTTGATTTTATTTATGATTGACTGATTTGATCTCCTTGCTGTCCAAAGGACTCTCCAGAGTCTTCTCCAGCACCACAGTTCGAAAGCACCACAGTTCTTCGATGCTTAGTCCAACTCTCACATCTGTACATGACTACTGGAAAAACCATAGCTTTGACTGGTTTTGTATAGAGGTTTGTATAGACCTCTGTTGGCAAAGTGATGTTTCTGCTTTTTAATATGCTGTCTAGGTTTAGTTGTATTATGACTGCATATAAATATTAATTATTTAAGTTTGGTAGCTTTATTACCAAACTCACACATTAGCCTTTGGTCATCTTCCTGCTATGGGCTCGAGCAGGCCCATCATTTAGGGGAGAGGACCCCTCCCTCCTGGTTTCTCGCCTCTCGCTTCAAACTTCCAACACCTCTGAAGACAGTATTATACGTCTGTTTCTCCCAAGTAAAGCATGAGTTGGTAGTCAAGACAGTATCTTTCAAGCTTGACAGGAATTCACCCACAAGGTTGTGTCTGTATTGCCCCAAGTAACTCAATCAGTAGTCAGCTGAGAAAGAAAAGAAGGTTTTTATTGTGAAAAGGGTTGATGTGTTCCATTGGTATCTTTTTGCATCTTTATTCTCTTTAATGTTACTTTATTTTTGTTTTTTGGCCATGCTCTGTGGCATGTGGGATCTTAGTTCCCTGACCAGAGTTGGTGCCCACACCCCCTGCATTGGAATCAAGGAGTCTTAATAACTGGATCACCAGGGAAGTCCTATCCGTTGGTATCTTAATGTTGTAATTAGACCTGAGCCTCAAATGATAGGTAAAAGTCACCAATTTGTAAAAGTTCTATGGGACCCCAGTGGTTGCCCTCTTGTCTGATCCTGATTCTGACAGGTTTAGAAACATAAAGCCAGCATACAAAGTGTCTATGTCATATCACTCAAACATTAAATTCCACGAAGAGTGGAAGCAAAAACCAGTAATGATTAGGGAACATCATTGCTTTTTACTTTGGTTTCATTTTTTATTGTCCAAGTAGATTTCTTTTTACTGATAGACACTTAATCTAGGGCTTATTTACATCCCTGGCATTTTCTCTGGAGAGCTGGCCTTGGGCACCAGTGACATCGCAAGGATTTTGTCCATCATCACATTTCTATGAGTTCTTTTTTTGTGTGTGATAAATCCAGACAGTTTGACTAAGTTTGTTTCAGTCTTACATCAACATGCTGACAGACTGTTTTTTTAGTTTTATGTATTTCTGTAGTTTTGGCTGCTCTGGGTCTTCACTGATGCACGTGGACTTTCCGTAGTCGCAGTTCATGGGCTTCCCATCGTGGTGGCTTCGTTTGTTGCAGGACACAGACTCTGGGCATGCAGGCTTCAGTAGTTGCAGTATGCAGGCTCAGTTGCTCTGTGGCATGTGGGATCTCCCCAGATCAGGGATCAAACTCATGTCTACTGCATTACCAGGTGGATTCTTAACCACCACAGGGAGGTCCCACTAATAGACTCTTTTAGTAACATCTACCACTTAACTAATCCAGGTAAGCTTTGGAAGTTACTCACTGGAATATACCATACAACCAATGCATTAATTATACCATCTACTGTATTGAATTTCTGTTTAATTGAATTTTTGTGGTGTAATTTCTACAATATTATTCTTGATCATTGTACTTAGAATTATCAGTATCACTTGCAAAAGATTTATCATGCTTATTGTCTCATTTTAGGTCACCAGTCTCTTCAGAAGATCACGGTAAGAATCTGTCTTACTTATACTAATTCAAACGTGAAAGTTGAGCTGTGGCCCTTGCATTTCATTGTCAGCAGAATCATTTAAGAAAATGTCTTTAAGATGTTTGTCTTGTGTTTTTTTAAGTGCCAATTATGAAGTGCTTTTAAAAACTTAATTCACCCTTGCTAAATTTGGTATCTTGTACTATCTTCAGATCTGTTACAAATTTTTGTTTGACAAATATTGCAAAGTTTAATGTATTCTGATTTCTGTCCCATCTCCGGATATAGTTAACCCTTGACCCATGCGGGGATTAGGAGCACCAATCCTCCACACAGTCAGAAATTTGTGTGTTACTTAGAGTTGGTCCTTCGTGTCTGATCTCTCCATTTTCTTGAATTCAACCAGCTGTGATTCCTATAGTGCTATAGTTTTTACTATTGAAATTAATTGCTCACACAAGTGGACCTGAGCAGGTCAAACTCATGTTGTTCAAGTGTCAACTGTACTTTTTGTGACTTTGGGCTAGTCATGTGACTTCTCTGAGTCACAGATTTCACCTTTAAAATGGGGGTTGTAGTAGATATTTCCTAAAGTCCCTTCCAAATGGGACATTGAGATGTGTGGAGGATATCATGAGTCTGATATGAGGCTGAGTGTTGGTTGTCTGAGTTGTTACACAGTTAAGATGAGTTATTTACATTTTAAGAGACAACTGTCTTATTCAAAGGAAAATATGTATAGTTTTGTCTCAGCTAGGCTTTGAAGTTGTGTGTATATTCAATCAGTCAGTCAAAAATGTTTATTAAGTGTTTACAGTGGGTCAGTTACATGATCATGTTATACAGGTATGCTGTACGGGCCTGTATGCAGGGACAAGATGATGAGTGACACACAGCTTTCTCCCTCAAGGATGTTTTTGGGTATGGAGTTGGTGGAATGCCACATACCTACTGCTATACAAAACAAAATGCAATTCATGTTATAAAAGAGGGGTAAACCAGGACTGTAAGAGTACCATGGATGTTCTACTTCATGCTCTCCCTAATTCAGCTAAGGCACCATTGTTTATTTAGGCAATCAAGTTAAAAAATAAAAGACATGTAAAGACATGTTTTAAGTTTTCCTCTTCACCCTCTCTTTTCTACCTGGTCACTAAATTCTGCCAACCCTATTTTTTATACTACTTTTTTCTCTGTTTCCTTTTTTATTCCCATTCCTTTTGTGTAGGGTCTCTCCATGTCTTACTTGGACCTTTAAAACTGTCTTCTAACTAATAGCCATTCCTCTAGAATTCCTTCTTTTATTTCACTTTTTAACTGCCTATCACCAAAACTGATAAGGGCAAAAATCTACTCCCATTGCCTGTGGGATGAAATCTTTTCAATAGACAATAGTTGTATTCTTCTTTCCAATACTGAACTTAAACATGAGCTAGAAAGTCCTAAACGATGGAATCTGTCTTCCTCTCCTGCTTATTGTTTCTTTGGGCATCTTTTCCCTTCTCTCTATGCTCTAGCCATGTGGTACTATGTATAATTTCTCAAACTCACCATATTTATCATGTTTCCCACTTTTATCCAGACTGTTCTGACCAAAGTCCGTCCTCCTTTTTGTCAAAGATAGTTTATATTTGTCAATCATCCATCCTCCATGAGAGCTTTCTGCCCTGCTTAACATTGCAATGCACATTTTTCTTTATGCTAGAATTTGACTGAAAAATTTGATGCTTGATTTACCTGTCTTCCCTGCTAGACTGTGGGCTCTTTGATAAAGATCCCAACAAATAGCAAACATTCAAAAGATGTTTATTAATTGAATATACTGATGAGAGAGGGGGAAGTTTTTAAGCAGAACTGTTCTGCTGCCATATCATAACGTCTCTCCCTGTATTGGAATAAAGTTGTGTCATGTTTTATGAAAAATCATAGGGCAGTTATGTTCAGGCCTATTAAGCCAAGTATCGACCTTAATGACTGTTAAGTCAAGTATGACCTACTGTTGTATGCTATTTTGTCCATCAGTGTTGGTATGACTGGGTTTTTTTAGTTGCATATTTAGGAGTCCTTGGATTTCAGGTTCATATGATAAACGAGAAACTTATGTTCAGTATTTACTTTTTGAACTAGGGTTTACTGTAATGAACTTTGTTTGCATTTGCCCTCTTCTCTGTATAAGAACTTATTCCCTATTCCAGAATAAAAGGGAGTGGGACTTTCAAATTCCATTTCTATAGTCCATAGTCCACTGGGAATTCTTAAGGATTATGAGCTATCAGTGAGCCCTGCCCGTATCCTGGGGAACCCTGAAAGGTGATGACTACCAGAAGAGTCTTATTCAGTATTAACAGCACTTCAGAATCTTATTTTGAAAATGGGTGTATGTGAGCAGTTAAAGAAACATTATCCAAACTTAGGGTTTTTCCATCCTCATGGTTTCAAAACATTTATTACATGTCATGCCTCTTAGTTTGATTCTGCAACTTCCAAAAGTGATTCAAATAAGTAATATAAATTTACAATGATGATGTAACTAGTCTCATCTGATTTTCATCTTCTGGCCCATGTATCCATGGAAAAATACTCTTTTCCTATATCACCAAGATTTTCTACTAGTACCTAAGATGTGTTTTCTTATGTTTTTAAGTGTTCATGTTTGCTGTGGTTTGCATAAAACATTAAAAATCATGTCATCAATCTGCGTTTGTGTATAATAATAACACTACAATATACTTGGAAGAGAAGTAATAAATACTAATTTTACTTTCTCAAAGTTATGGGTAGAAAAATCAAGGCACATCGGCAATTGGATCATGAAATCGGAATAGAAAACTCAATGCCTCTCGCTTTTCTATTTTGTTTGCTTTCCGCCAATGATCTGGTCCCTCCCTCTGACTGGTCCCTTTGGGCATCCCCAAAACGGACTTTGTTCTTGAGAAAATCTCATTTTCCAGAGTCCAGTAGCCCTGACCTTCTCAATCCCCTCAGATTATTACTCTTTTACAGAAAATGTGCTTGGTTAGCGTGGCTTTGTCATTTTCTGTCTTAGTTTCAGTTTTCTCAGCCATAAAGTAAAGTTGTTCCTATCCACCTTGCCTGCCTTCCTCATGGGATTGTTATGAGTTCAGTTGTGAAATTGTCTGTGAAATCACTTTCCCATTTGTGAAAAGCAGCCCTGACATAATGCTGTTGTTGTCTGCAGTGGATGGGGAAATATGTGTTTACTATGATGTTTGCTCAGCGTTATGCCCTGCCTTTGACAAGTTAAAAGATGTGCTGGGAATGAGAGGGCGTGTGAGAAATGTTTCTTTCAACTTTATCATTAAATATTAAATTTCACTGGAAACTTTTTATGTCTATGTAAGGAGGAGTAAAAAAAAATACACAATTTAGCTTGCAGTGACAAAGTAAAAGGACAGTTTCTGATTAGATGCAGGGTCAGTAGATTTGAGGAATTGATATAAAGCATAAATGAAGTGTAGAATGTTTCTAATTGCATCAGAATATCAGAGTTATTAAGAATAAAGGCTGAAATCTATTGAGTGCTTCTTAGGCAGAAACACTCTGCTAAAGTGTTTCAGCCACGTCACTTCATTTCATCTGTAACAAACCACAGGACAGAGTAAATGTGTTCTTAGTTTTTCGGGGAGGAAACTCAAGAGCACTTACATAACTTTCTGACAATCACACAGCTAGTTAGTGGTAGTGTTAATTTTCAAATCTAGTCTAAACACTCAGCTCTTGTTCATTTGCTCACCATGTCCCCAGAGAACAAAAGAAATGAGTGTCACCATTCAGGTGAATTGGTAGAATTATAGAAAGAAAAACATTTCCCTCTAACAAGAGTTTATTTACTACCGTGTGAGTAGTTTCTTTTTAATGACAAACCAAAACAGACCAAAAATAACAACTTCTCCCTCCTGCTGGGAATGATTTGTCCCTGTAGAAAAAGTAAATACCAATGTCACATTCTCTCATAATTAGTTAACTGAGTGAAACTGAAGCTTCAGGGAAGCCTGCCATGCTGAGTCCCAGGGGGAACATTACATTTGAATGCTACAGCTGGAAGGCGAGTCCTACTCTTTGTCAGAAGATAAGCTTGGCGATGATGGATTGCCCTGTCCTCCGAGCTTCCACTGCATTTAGTGCCTATCACTCCATCATTTAAATTGCCCCTGGAGCCACCTCCGGTGCCCAGGCTGCCTCCGCTGCTCTGGGCTCTCAGATTTTGCCCTGTCGTCTTAACCTCTTGCCTTTCAGGCTACTCAGATCGCCTCTGTGCTGCTGCTATCTACACCTAGGCAGCAACAGGGGGTCAGCTTCCAACCAGTGTCTGTTCACTTACAAAGTTAAAGGCATTCATGGACTCTCTTGAGCGGCAGTGCCAAGCAAGCTTGATTCCCCCGGCATGTCTGAAGCAGGCGTCCCTCTCCTATCCTACCCGCTAGACCTGCTGTTGGTAAAAATGGTCCTCACACGACCTGGTCCTTCTGCTGTTGCAGCAGTAACACCGTGAACAAGAATGGGAGGAGGGGTTATCCGGAAATAAAAACTGTAACATCCACAGTCACTAGGGTAAGTGCCAAGGATGAGCCACTGACGTGCTTGAGGCAGTTTTACTTTGCAGCGGGTCGGGCAGGCAAACACAGCGTAGACTGACCCAGAGCTCAGTACATCGGGGGCTGTCTCTGGCGCAAATACCGTAGGTTCGTTTTTCTCTCTATTATAAATATATCCACGTACATAGGTTTTGCTGAAATAGAAATACTCATAAAAATATGTAAAATTTATTGGTTTGGTTTAAATTACAGCCAAGGGGCTCAGTACCCAGCCCCCAGCCTAAGCAGTAAAATATTTGTAGTGATCTGGAAGCTTTGTGTTTGCCTTTATTATTACATTCTCTTCCCTCTCCTATGGGATAACTACTGTTCTGTTTTTTTGTTAAGAACTTCCTTGTTATCTATCATTTTATTACACATATGAATATTCCACATATGATATGTATATTATATATGTATTCCACATATATGTGTGTGTGTATATATATATAGTTTTGCTTATTTTGAACTTGTATAAATTGAATTCTTTTGCAAACTCTTCTATGATTTGTATCTTTTGTTTCACGGTAGTGTTTCTCTGATTCATCCTGTTGATGAGCAGCTATCATGTTGACGTACAGTTCTGTTGTATGAATATAGAACAGTTTATATGTCCAGATTTTGTTAGGTGGACTCTAGGGTGTTTTTGTTTGGGTTTTGCTCTTTTTATAAGCAGTATTGTTATGAGCATTCTTTTTTATAACTCCTCCTGGTGTCCATTTGCAAGAATGTCTCTGCGGTTTAAACATAGGGATGGCATAGGTTTGTTGTTACTCCGTCGCTAAGTCATGTCTGACTCTTTGTGACCACGTGGACTGCAGCACACTAGGTTCCTCTGACCTCTATTGTCTCTCACATTTCATTAAAATTCATGCACATTGAGTTGGTGATACTATCTAACCATCTCATCCTCTGCAACCCCCATTCTCCTCCTGCCTTCAATCTTTCCCAGCATCAGGGTCTTTTCCAATGAGTCGGCTCTTCGCATCAGGTGGCCAAAGTGTTGGAGCTTCAGTTTCAACATCAGTCCTTCCAGTGAGTATTCAGGACTGATTTCCTTTAGGATTGACTGGTTTGATCTCCTTGCAGTCCAAGGGGCTCTTAAGAGTCTTCTCCAACACCACAGTTCAAAAGCATCAGTCCTTCGACGCTTAGCCTTCTTTATTTTCCAACTCTCACATCTATACATGACTACTGGAAAAACCATAGCTTTGACTAGATGCTTTTTCTCATTTAGTCTTTTACTGTGATACACTTCATCAGTTGATTTTATAATAGAAAACCTATTATGTGCATGAGATGAACTCAAATTTGTTATTATATATATCTCCTTTGTATATTGCTGGGTTCAGCTTACTAATATTCTATTTAGAATTTTTACATCCATGTTCATCAGTGTGATTGGTCTTTGATTTTTCTTTTTTATTGTATGGTATTCCGAGCTTCATAAAACAATTTGGAAACTGTCCCCTCGTTTCCTAATATCTGGAAGACTTTGTGTAACACTTGAGCTATCTATTTCTGTTATGTCTTGAAACATCCTCTTAGCAAAATTGTCTGGGGTTGGAAATTGTCCCTTTGTGGGAATAAGTTTCAATGACAGATTTCTATTGTTTAATGTTTACAGAAATAGATTTTGTTTCTTATTAAATCGATATTGATAACTATTTTTAAGGAGTTCATTTTATTAAAGTTATTTTTCATTTTGGCACAAATTTTTAAATACTATCTTATCATCTGTGTCATTTCTATGAGATCTGAGGTTCAGCTACCTTTTCATTTTTAATATTGTTTGTGCCTGCTTCTTGTGTGTGTCCATGTCCCCCACCTCTGTCTCTCTCACACCAGAGGCTTAGAGATCTGTTTATGTTACTGGCTTTTTAAGAAACTAGATTTTACCTTTATTGGTCCTTTGTCATTATATATTTGTCTTCTGTTTCATTAGTTTCTTATGTTTATAAATTATAAACATAATTTATAAACATTATAATTTATAATTCCTCTAATCATTTGCCTTATTTTTATTCTTTTTCTACTTTTTCACCCCCTAACACAGACATTTAAGTACATTTAAGTACAAACATTACCTGAATGCCTTCTCTTACTTATGTACCTCCTCCTGGAATTCCATTTAGATGCATGTTAGACATTTTTATGCTATCCTGTGTGTGTCTTGCCCTCCTTTCCCTATTTTGTTATCTCTTTGTTTCTCTGGAAGGCATCCCAAATAAGTTCTTCAGAGTTATCTTCGTGTTCATTTTTCTAATTTGTATTCATGTTCACTTTAGATTATTCTAGGTGAGGTGCTTATTTCCTTGGCCCTTTATGCATAAGAGTTCTTTAACTCCTTCTGTGAGCTTTTCCAGTTGCCAGAGAAAACTACCAGACTCGATTAATATCAATTAAATTCTCCATTCCTGCGTTTGTGTGTAGGAATGCTTGTTTGGTTCTTGTTTAGAATGCATAGGAAACACAGAGATATTAATTCAAAGAGCATCTTATTCAGATGATGTCAGTAGATTCATATAAAGGTTTTCTTTGTTTTTGTGTTTAATTCCATACAATACCAAGTTTCTTGATAAGTCCTTTGTAGTCTTTATTTTTTATTCATTTGCACAGCTTTTTCTCTTTGGGGGCACAGCTTTTTTGGGGGATCTACTTGGGCAGGTTCCAGGTAGGAAAAGCTTCTGACAGTTTCTGTGGCTGTGTTCACCTTGGCCCACTGTACTGTTTCGTGAACACGTGGCTGTTTTGAGGCTTTCTGTTCGCAGGTCCGTCAGCTTCCCCATTGCTTCCCTGCACAGATGTTGATAGAATGCAGGTCACTTGACTTGTCAATGTCTTCTCTCCAGCCACTCATAATTTTGAGGTTTGTAAGGATATCTAGTTACTCTGTCTTAAATTTCACCATGTGTTTTTGGTTCTTCTAGTTTCTCTGTCTCTGTGTATGTGGAGATTTGGGAATATACAAAAAGTCTGCTGCAAGTATTATAAGCATCTTTCCACATTTCCTGATTTTTTTTTTTTTAATCCAGCATTTTGGCTTAAATGTTAAGAAAGTATCTCATTCCTCCTGTTATCTGAAAGAGAAACCTGTATTCATTTTTATTCAAGTAATAGTTCCATACCTTAAGAGTTATATTTTTTAAAATATGTTATCTTCTGAAATTAAAAAGAGTAATTGATTTTTGAGAAACTGAGGTTAGAGGGATTAACGGTTTCGGTCCTTATGTTTTAGCAAAAATAATTTCAACTATTCTTTCAAATTACTTGGCATAATGTGGTTATAACTAGAAAATAAAGGTTAGTACTTATTATAAATTAATAAGTTCTAGGCAGTGGCTTAAGGCGGGGCTCCCCAACCTCTGGGATATAATGCCTGATGATCTGAGGTGGAACTGATGTAATAATAATAGAATTAAAGTGCATAATAAATGTAGTGCACTTGAATCATCCCCAAACCACCTCCTTCCCATCTATGGAAAACTTGTCTTCTGAAACCAGACTCTGGTGCCAAACTGGTTGGGGACCACGGGTTTGAGAGACTTTCTGTTGAGGTTTAGAGACGTTAAATAACTATAAGATCACACCAAACTATTATATACTGAACCAGCTGCTCTAAATGTTTTATGTATGTTTAATTTTCAGTACAATCATACCCATATTCCCATTTACTGATGAGGAAAGTAAGACACGAACCTATTAGATGACTTGTCCAAGGTCACATGTGTAGGTGGTAAGGCTTAGAACTAGGATTCAAACTCAGATACTCTACATCCAGATCCCACATTTAGCCCATCTATACGATCTCTCAATAGCATGGTTAAGTTTTGAGGTAGTGTAGTAGGAAATCTTGATTCTTTTGGCTGAAGAGAGACCTCAAAATTATTGGGTTGGAGCTGATCATTAACAAAGAGGTTTTATTTTTTTCTTCTCATATCAGTGAGCAGTTCGCTTAACAGAGTAGAACAATTTAAAGCTATATTCTTGTCCACTTATTTCAGTTCCACACTTCCACAATCAAAGAAACAGGTATCTAATTTCCTGTCAGGAGCACTCACTCTTTAAAGAGGTAGAATTCTTGAAAAGTAGCTATTTCCTTAAGGAAATACCACATATAAAGACAGTTATTGGGTCGGCCAAAAAGTTCATTCAGTTTTTTTTTTTTTATAACATCTCACCAAAAAACCTGAACAAACTTTTTGAACAACCCAGTATTTTACGACTAGAACAGAATGGATTAAGAAAGTTAGATATTTTTCCCTTTTATTTTCTACAAGCTATTTATTAGTCAAATGTAATGAGTAAACGTAGCCAGTGATACAGATGGAAACATCTGCTGATCTTTAGCTGCCTTACTGGGAAGAATTTTTAATCATTGGCCAGTATGCAGTATGCTGCTTGGCAGTGACCTTGGGCTAGCTAATACAAAGTGGTTAGAGTGTTTTGTTTCTGCTCCGTGTGTGTGTGTGTATGTGTGTGTGTTTGCCCCAATTCACTTTGTGATATGGAAGCCTCTATTGGCTTTTTATTTAGATTCAAACTTTGTAGCGTTCACTGGTGAGGTTCTTCCTCACCCTGGTTTTGCTTCTGTTGCCTGAATGAATTACTTCTACTCCCTGCCTGTGGCCCATCTCCAAATCCCATCTCCCTTGTACTCACATGTCCATGCAGCTTCTGCGTCCTCCTGCCATCTCTCTGGCAGACCACCCTTCTTGTCCTTCTTTCCAGTCCCTCCTCTGTGCTTATTAATTCGGTGTTTTGGAACCACCTCTGTCGATTCTAAGGACAAACGATGAATTTTTCTGACAACTCAAATGCCCATGATTTCTCCTTCCCTATTCACTGACTGTTTTTTGTTTTTTTTTTTGTTTTGTTTTTGAGTGGATTCCAGTTTTTCTGCCCACGGGCGGCGCTGCCCTTCCTATTTAACTCTACACTCAATGAATAGAGACGTGGCCCCATTCTGTGCTGTGCCCTGGCACAGACTTGGTTCTGTCTATACAAGTCTCACTGTTACATTTGCTGCAGTATGCAATGTTGGCAAACAGACCCTTCAGTACACATCTTTGAGTTCCATTGTAGCCTCATTAACATTGTTCCCTCTTGTAGAAGATAGGTTAGTGCTGGTCCTTTTCCAAAGAATTTCATTACTACTGTGCTGAAAAGATGGCCTTTAATGGTGGTCTCACTGGGTGCTTCCCAGAGGCTCTGCGAAAGGAAAGGATCCGAAATGGCAGCACGCTTTTCCTTGGCTTGTCTTCTTTCACATTTCCTAGGGAAACAGACAATCACTGCTGATTAAAAACAAAACAAAGCAGAACCAGCAAGCAAAACAAAGCAAACCCTTACCCTGGGCTTTCTGAAATCAGGTTATATTACTTTACTTCTTCCCTGACCCTGCTGGTCTCTCTCATTCCCCCTTATTAAATCCGACTATTGACTGTAACTCTGTAATCCTTTGAGCCTTCTGGGTTCTTTGGAAGACTTTGCTGGTGATCATTATCTAATTATCTCTTGAAGACTAATTATAGATGTCTGTGTGTGTTGAGTGGGGAGCATTCTTTACTAAGATTTATGTACAACTTCACTTTAGATTGCCTTTGGCCTCAGAGAATATTTAAATTAAAGGCTTTAAAAACATGGCAAAATGAGAAAGTAACAGAAAAAAGGAGAGAGCTAGGAAGGGAGGAAGGCTAACCTCCTGGTTTGCTTTTAAGTGGTTGGGTGGGGAGAGATCATCAAACACGGCTGTGTCATGAATCTTCTGGCAACAAGAGAAGCTTTCATAGGTCTCATTCCTACAGATACATCCCTTGTTCTATAGGTAAGTGTTTAAAAAGAAAGTGAGAAATGCCTGGCTGGGTCCCTGTGTAGTCTTATATGAGAGCAGAGATGAAGAAGTGAATTGTGCTTGCTTTTTGAACTAAAGTTCAAGCTGTTTCTTTAAGCTTTTTACTCTATACAATGATTTTATCTGGTTTATAGTGGTACCTATTTAACCGAGGGGGTAGCAGGTACATTGGCAGCTATGATAGTATTAATAATAGTACAGTCCTTATATAAGGATCATGGTTATTGTCACACTATTTGTCTGTGTTCTACTTGACTAGAAATCCTAAAAGCCAATGAAAACTTTTCATCCAATCTGCTCTGTGTGTGTATGCATGCTCAGTCACTTCAGTCGCGTCCACCTCTTTCCAACCCCATGGAGTGTAGCTTGCCGGCCCCTCTGTCCTTGGGATTCTCCAGGCAAGAACACTGGAGTGGGTTGCCATTTACTTCTCCAGGGGATCTTCTCGACCCAGGGATCAAACATGGGTCTCCTGCATTGCAGGCAGATTCTTTACTGCTGAGCCACTGGAGAGCCCCCAATTTACTCTAGCTAAAGCTTATTTTCTATTTTGATGGCTTTCTCTTGCAAAGAATTGAGTTAGTGCTGTTGGTGACTGGTATCCTTAAATCATGATCTTAGACTAAGCTTCTCATCACAAGTACCAGTTGCAAAATACTAGAATGCATTGCCCTTTCTTTCAGTTGGCTCCTGGAAGTTAGTTCTGTATGTGTTACTTCAACCTGTATGTTCCAGAATCTAGAAACAGTTTTCCAGTGTGTATTTCTGTCTGCCCACAATGCCCATTATAGTTTCTTAGGCCAGGGCTCTCCTGCATAGAGCTAGGAAAATCGTCATCAGTCCAGCTCTTCTGTAGCAAAATAATGAAGTCACCTGAATGCTTCCTCTCTTTGCCAGTCTAGATCAGCCTCTTTTTCTGGGTCCATTTTGGGTGCTCTGAATTTTAAGGGATGACTTTCTTAGCTTCATGCATCATCCCTTCTTCCAGTCATCACAACTCCACACAATACCTGTGAGAGGTTAATCACCTCTGCATTTCCTTTCACCAGCTCTGCAGCTTTATTTTCTGCACCTTCACTCATCAGAGCCAGAAAAGTATGGGGCATGGAGACAACTAAACCTGCATCCCTCATGGCTGACAAGGGAAATGGTGGGAAGAGAGGAGCTGGTTTCATCACCATAGTGCCATCTGACAGTCTGTACAGCCAAATAAGGGGAGAAAAGGCTTCCTTGTCAGCCTGGCTCTATTACACGCTAGCTGTGTGCCCTTGAGCAGATGTCAGCCTCAGCCAGCCTCAACTTTCTTCATCCTTCAGATGAGGTTGTTAGTCATAATACTACATATCACTGTCAACTTCCCATGAGGATCAAATTAGATAATGTAGGGAAAGCATTTAGCTCTATGCCTAGTGCATAGTATGCTTGCAAGTATTAACAAAAGAAAGGGGCACAGCAAGAGAGTAGAAATGCAACAGAGAACAAGGGAAACGATCAATGTCAAATAACCAGAATGAGTAAACCTGCTGGATCCTATTTGCATAGGCTTATGACTTTATTTAAGCCTGCTTTATAAATTTTTTGGAACTAAACAACTCCTTTAGGAAGCCCAACAGACAGAGAAAGACTGTATCTTTCTGGGCAGTGGTCACGCAAGCATGGATGGTGGTGTCAGGCAGAGACCACGAGCCTTGGTCTTAGCGTGAGAAGGTCCAGGCATCACCCTTCACAGGTTGGGTGACCCTGGGCAGAGCACTGCTCTCACGCCTTGGACTCTTCATTGAGCTGGCCAGGCTGGCTGACACCTGAGACCGCTTCTGTTCTATAGATTCAGACTTCTGAGCTAGGAAAGGATATTGGACAATGAAGCACATGAGGCAAAACCAGTAATGTCATCTTCCATTTTGGAAAGGTATTTTGGAGACTCGTATGCCCTTAGTGTGTGGATTCCTGCAACTGAATGCCAGTCTGTTTCTTCTGCCTGGGTGACAAACAGCTATGCTATTTCCATACCTCACCATGCACCCATCTTCCAAAAAGACAGAAACTTTGAAAGTGCATAAAGGCTGCAGGCAGCTTTCACACTGTAGCTTTTTTTTTTTTTTTAATCAAGGTAGCAACATAACATTACTATTTAATTATGCAGCTTCCAGCTTCTCTCCTGACAAAGCAAAGCCTCATTGCTTATTGAAAAGGGAGCTTGTAATCAGCCAGAATCCACTCAGTTGTGCTTAGCCTGGTGACAGTCCCATCCCCTCTTTCCACTCCAGGAAGTGAAGGCAATTTTTTCAGCCACTGTGGAAAAATCAGAGTGCTGTTTTATAAGGCAACAAAAACGGCATTTCAACCACACTATGTCAGCAGCAGTTTGCTCTGTTTGTCTGACCAGGTGCCTCTTTGGTCCTTGTATCTTCCTCAACTAACCCTGAGGGCTTCTTGTTTTCAGAAAGCATGACCCATTCCCAGACATTCTTCTGGTATTGATTTCCCAGTGACCTTTCCTTTTTTTCCTCTTGTCTATATTTAAGCTCTTTTTATCTTCAAGGAAAAGAATGATGGTCATGGCCAAGGTTATATTTGGAAAATGGAATTGCTGAGTGATTTTCATTGACATTTTTTAAAAAAGTCTCTGACCTCACATTGCTCTCTGCGTGTTGGAAGTGTCCTCTATTTATGACTCATTTCTCCCTGCCCCCATTTTAGCTCTCATTTTTTTTTTCTTGGCCTTGCTGCATGGCATGTGGGTTCTTAGTTCCCAACTAGGGATCGAACCCACGCCCCTTGCACTGAAAGTGTGGCATCTTAACCACTGGATTGCCAGGGAGGTCCCTCAGCTTTCCTTCTTTATCAAGTGAAACTGCTTACGCTTTGCCCTCCATGCCTCTATGCCAGTATGTCTTCTCTGTATAAAACTTTCCTCCCATCATTTTTTGCCAATGCAAATCTTCCCTTTTGAAATGATTTCTAACAAA
This sequence comes from Muntiacus reevesi, assembly GCF_963930625.1. Lineage (NCBI taxonomy): Eukaryota > Metazoa > Chordata > Mammalia > Artiodactyla > Cervidae > Muntiacus > Muntiacus reevesi. Next base: position 95,752,016 of record NC_089254.1, on the reverse strand, counting down.
TTCCCTAGGAAATTGTTCCGTATATCATGCTACTTTAGCAAGCAGGGCTCCCTGGATCTGTACATGTCACTTTATAGTTACTCTTACTTTCTGTCTTTAGAATACATGAATCCTTAAGAAGGATGAAGGTTTAATTTTTATTTCCTTTCTTAGAAGCTGAACAGTAAAATCTGCTCTTTAATAAAGATCATTGAAGTTCAACTCATATACTAAAGCCTATTCTATTTTGTATCTTACCCATAGAGCAAGCATTAGAACTAACCAAGAACTTTATTATTCTTGCCTCTAAGGTGTGATCTTGCTTCATCAACTTAGCATAGTACTTAAGTGAAAGTTAAAGCTTATTTTTCATTCCTTTGAAATATAATGTTTGATTTTTCTATGCTTCCAATTCACAGCTGTCCACGTACGAATATCAGCATATGACAGATACGTGTCCGTGTGTACTTAGTCATGTCTGATTCTTTATGACTCCGTGAACTGTATGTAGCTCACAGTCCCCTCTGTCCATAGGATTTTCCAGGCAAGAATACTGGAGTGAGTTGCCACTTTCAGGGAATCTGGGAGATCTTCCCAACCCAGGGATCGAACCCATGTCTACGGTGGCTCCTGCATTGCAAGCGGATTCTTTACTGTAATGGTTCACTTCTGTTAGATGTGCATTTCGCTGCTCTGTGTCCCTGAAAGTGACTTTTGCTGTGTCAACTCCTCCTTGGCTTTGTTTTGTTCCAGAGAGGGGTGTTTGCACTAAACCCAGTCTTCCTCTCAGTCAGAAAGGTCTTCATCTGACAGAGTGGTCAGCATGCTGCTAGACAATGATAAGGAACTCAACGGACATCCCGATGACTGGATGACCTGTAGACCTCTCATCTGTTTGAGCTCAAGAGCACAATCATTTGTTCTTGGATCCTGGCCTTAAACGCCACTTCCCATACAGTCTTGATGTTTGGTTAAAACCAATAACCATCCGTCACTTTCAAGCCCTGTCAGATCTGCTTGCGGCTATCGCTGAATGATATATGAGCGCACTTTTCCAACCTAAGTTCCTTCTAGAGGTCCTGAAGGACACTGCTAAAATATATCACATGAGTTTAAGGAGACCCATCACAGGAGGAAGGCAGCCTGACATTGAGGGAAAGAATGAAGCCCAAGCCCCAGTGCTGTCACCCAAGATCCTCGGGGAAAGTCGTCAGGACTGTGGCCAGCAGCCCTTCTTCTCCTGGGCACCTTTCTCTCATTTGTGAGGCTAACAGGGACCTTATTTCTTAGTTCTCCTATTTCTCCAGCCCTCTCAGGATGATGCTTCATCATCCAAATGCCCAGAAGGAAAAATAGCAACAAAGTTTGTCAATCTAAATTAAATTCTCTCAACATTCTAGGGATGAAGGACTTTTGGAGAATACTAGAACTTCCTTTTTAATCTCTGACATTCCTAAAGCAGTTTGCCATGCACTAAGTATTTTAATATGTATGACTTTATCCACATGATAAGGAGAAAGAGTGTTGTTGTATACTACAATTATTTAGGGTTCATGAATTCAGTGAGCTGTAATCAGATTAAAACCCTTGACGAATGGGAAAAGTCCTCACTGTGGATGGAGGCGTAATATTTATTGAACAAAAATAGTTGAGAGTATTCTATAATCTTGATGCTAAAGATGAATTTATATTTTTCTAGTTTTATGGGAATAATTGGATATTACTTTTGAAGAGGGCACTAAAAAAAAAGTGTGTTCACCCACTTCATACAAAAATGACATTAATCTGTCATCACTAGAGAAAACATTAATTTTGAGCATACAGATTGTCAAGAAGGAATTTTCAAGAACTTCTCTGGCCCCCGGTAACTGTCAGTGCCTATTATCACAGTTGGTGGAAAGTAATATATTGTGACTCTGAAAGAGTATGAACCCAGTTGGCCCTTTAACCTGTGAACTTTTCTCTAACCCAGTACCCAAAGCAAATTAATTAATGTGTGACATTTGTTTTAACAAGGAACTAAGCCCTGGAGGAGGGCTTGGCAGCCCACTCCAGTATTCTTGCCTGGAGAATCCCATGGACAGAGGAGCCTGACAGGCTACAGTTCACGGGGTCACAAAGAATCAGACACAATTGAGTAACTAACACAGGCTTACAACCAGTGTTGTAGAAAGTGACATGTGTTGTTGCTTAGTGTAAAGCTCTGATTTGACCCATATATAAACATTTCTGGTTTATTGAGATACTTATAATGCTGTTTCACTACATCTGGTAAGCACCATGATATACCTTAAAAAGATATGGAAATAATTTCAACTCCAAAATCAACTGCCATGTGTAGCAGGGGCAGCAAAGTAGACTTTGTTCTATTCCTCAGAACATCTCCCTTGACCCAGAGTTTGAAGAGTGTTGAAATGATAGCCAGGTTAATCACCAGACCCAGTGGCTAGTAAGTGTTACATATGTTTTCTGTACTAGAGAGTTTTCATTAAGAGGTGGCATATGGATAAAGCAAAGAGGGAAAAAAAACTAAAAACACCATCTCTGTGCTTGTGGCTTAATTGCAGAGATGGGGCTTAAACATGAAAAACAACGGGAAAACAGTTTCACAACAAGAGATAAACAAATGGGATGTTTGGGAGAGACATCTGGCTCCTTCAGGTTTATGGTTCATTCCAGCGATCTGTAAGAGAAACGGAACTGACTGAACAGAGCACATCCTGGTCCTCTGGCAGCAAGGTGCACAATCTCTGCCAGAAGGGAACTCTGGATGGGTGGGGGCTGTTTGTTTTTTCTGCAAACAGGAGACGTCTTCCACCTAATAACAGCTTCAGAAAGACTGCTGCAGCAGATGGAAAGAGCCCATATATAGTCATGCATTCAGTTAGCAGGGACTAATTGAGGATTAACTCTGTCATTAGAGAGGCACAAAACCTATTTATGTCTCCATCTATGGTTGCACATGCTAAGAGGAGTTTGGCACAGGCGCTATGTGAGTCTTAGACCACTGTAGCATTGAATGGCCTTTACATTAACCACTGATGGGTTCATCCCAACGAAGATGAGGTGATAACAGGATATGTGAGATGTGTGCTCTGTACCCCACATGCTCTATTTCAGCAGTGGAGGAGACACCAGTAGGCAGAATATGAGGAATGTAAGACTCAAGATCTATGAGTGTTTGCCTGACTGGAGAAGAGAAAGAGGAGGGGCAATCTTCTCTCACATTCAGTGATTAAAGAGAGCATACCTTGTGTGGTTGTTGTTGTATAGTCGCTCAGTCGTGTCCAGCTCTTTGCAACCTCATGGACTGCAGCACACCAGGCTTCCCTGTCCGTCACCATCACCAGGAATTTGCTCAAACTCATGTCCATTGAGTCAGTGATGCCATCCAATCATCTCATCTTCTGTCTCCCTCATTTCCTCCTGCCCTTAACCTTTCCCAGCATCAGAGTCTTTTCCAGTGACTTGGCTCTTTGCATCAGGTGCCCAGAGTATTGGAGCTTCAGCATTAGTCCTTCTAATGAATATTCAGGGTTGATTTCCTTTAGGACTGCTTGGTTTGATCTCCTTGCTTTCGCCTTAGGGACTCTCAAGAGTCTTCTCCAGCATCACAGTTTGAAAGCATCAGTTCTTTGGCACTCTGCCTTCCTTATGGTCCAACTCTCACATCCATACATGACTACTGGAAAAGCCATCAGTTCAGTACAATTGCTCAGTTAGTGTCCAGCTCTTTGCAACCCCATGGACTACAACACACCAGGCTTCCCTGTCCATCACCAACTCCCAGAGTTACTCAAACTCATATCCATTGAGTCAGTGATGCCATTCAACCATCTCATCCTCTGTCATCCCCTTCTCCTCATGCCTTCAATCTTTCCCAGCATCAGGGTCTTTTCTTCTTCTTTTTTTTTTTTTGCGTTGAAGAAAGTCATTTATGTGGGAGTGCAGACATTGGACTTGAGTGGGTCAAGACGGGAAGTAAGGAAACCAACCTAGGACTCTGTGTCAATGACCCAGTGAGAAAGGGCAGTGCTCAGGGCTTGGAGAGTAGCCATGAGAACAGAGGATGGAGTCAGTAACTACATGAGCTGCTGCTGCTGCTGCTAAGTCACTTCAGTTTTGTCCGACTCCGTGCGACCCCATAGACGGCAGCCCACTAGGCTCCCCCGTCCCTGGGATTCTCCAGGCAGGAACACTGGAGTGGGTTGCCATTTCCTTCTCCACAGGGTCTTTTCAAATGAGGCAGCTTCTTCGCATCAGGTGGCCAAAGTATTAGAGTTTCAGCTTCAGTATCGGTCCTTCCAATGAATATTCAGGGCCAATTTCCTTTAGGATGGACTGGTTGGATCTCATTGCAGTCCAAGGGACTGTCAAGAATCTTCTCCAACACCACAGTTCAAAAGCATCAATTCTTCACTGCTCAGCTTTCTTTATAGTCCAACTCTCACATCCATATGTGACTAGTGGAAAAACCATACCCTTGACTAGATGGAACTTTGTTGACAAAGTAATGTCTCAGCTTTTTAATATGCTGTCTAGATTGGTCCTAACTTTCCTTCCAACGAGTAAGTGTCATTTAATTTCATGGCTGCAGTCACCATCTGCAGTGATTTTGGAGCCCCCCAAAATAAAGTCTGCCACTGTTTCCACTGTTTCCCCAACTATTTGCCATGAAGTGATGGGACCGGATGCCATGATCTTAGTTTTCTGATGCTGAGTTTTAAGCCAACTTTTTGACTCTCGTCTTTTAATCTCATCAAAAGACTCTTTAGTTCTTCTTCTCTTTCTGCCCCAAGTGTGGTGTCATCTGCATATCTGAGGTTATTGATATTTCTCCCGGCAGTCTTGATTTCAGCTTATGCTTCATCCAGTCCAGCATTTCTCATGATATACTCTGCATATAAGTTAAATAAGCAGGGTGACAATATACAGCCTTGATGCACTCCTTTTCCTATTTGGAACCAGTCTGTTGTTCCATATCCAGTTCTAACTGTTGCTTCCTGACCTGCATACAGGTTTCTCAAGAGGCAGGTCAGGTGGTCTGGTATTCCCCTCTCTTTCAGAACTTTCCACAGTTTATTGTCATCCACACAGTCAAAGGCTTTGGTGTAGTCAATAAAGCAGAAATAGATGTTTTCCTGGAACTCTTGCTTTTTCAATGATCCAGTGAATGTTGGCAATTTCATCTCTGGTTTCTCTGCCTTTTCTAAAACCAACTTGAACATCTGGAAGTTCACAGTTCACGTATTGTTGAAGCCTGGCTTGGAGAATTTTGAGCATTATTTTACTAGTGTGTGAGATGAGTGCAATTGTGCGGTAGTTTGAGCATTCTTTGGCATTGCCTTTCTTTGGGATTGGGATGAAAACTGACCTTTTCCAGTCCTGTGACCACTGCTGAGCTTCCCAAATTTGCTGACATATTGAGTGCAGCACTTTCATGGCCTTCATCTCTTAGGATTTGAAATAGCTCAACTGGAATTCCATCACCTCCGATAGTTTTGTTTGTAGTGATGCTTCCTAAGGCCCACTTGACTTCACATTCCAGGATGTCTGGCTCTAGGTGAGTGATCACACCATCATGATTATCTGGGTCTTGAAGATCTTTTTTGTACAGTTCTTCTGTGTATTCTTGCCACCTCTTCTTAATATCTTCTGCTTCTATTAGATCCATATCATTTCTGTCTTTTATTGAACCCATCTTTGCATGAAATATTCCCTTGGTATCTCTGATTTTCTTGAAGAGATCTCTAGTCTTTCCCATTCTATTGTTTTCCTCTATTTCTTGCATTGATCACTGAAGAAGGCTTTCTTATCTCACCTCACTGTTCTTTGGAACTCTGCATTCAAATGGGTATATCTTTCCTTTTCTCCTTTGCTTTTGGCTTCTCTTTTCACAACTATTTTTAAGGCCTCCTCAGACAGCCATTTTGCTTCTCTGCTTTTCTTTTTCTTGGGGATGGTCTTGATCCCTGTCTCCTGTATGGTGTCACAAACCTTCCATAGTTCATTAGGCACTCTATCAGATCTAGTCCCTTACATCTATTTCTCACTTCCACTGTATAATCATAAGGAATTTGATTTAGGTCATACCTGAACAATCTAATGGTTTTCCCTACTTTCTTCAATTTAAGTCTGAATTTGGCAATAAGGAATTCATGATCTGAGCCACAGTCAGTTCTGTTCAACTTCAGCTTCTTAAGCATTACTGATCAGGGCATAGACTTGGATTACCGTGATATTGAATGGTTTGCCTTGGAAACAAACAGAGATCATTCTGTCATTTTTGAGATTTCATCCAAATACTGCATTTCAGACTCTTTTGTTGACTATGGTAGCTACTCCATTTCTTCTAAGGGATTCTTGGCCATGGTAGTAGATATAATGGTCATATGAGTTAAATTCACCCATTCCAGTCCCTTTTAGTTCACTGATTCCTAGAATATCGACATTCACTCTTGCTATCTCCTGTTTGACCACTTCCAATTTGCCTTGATTCATGGACCTGACATTCCAGGTTCCTGTGCAATATTGCTCTTTATAGCATCGGACCTTGCTTCTATCACCAGTCACATCCACAACTGGGTATTGTTTTTGCTTTGGCTCCATCCCTTCGTTCTTTTTGGAGTTATTTCTTCACTGATTTCCAGTAGCATATTGGGCACCTACTGACCTGGGGAGTTCATCTTTCAGTGCCCTATCTTTTTGCCTTTTCACACTGTTCATGGGGTTCTCAAGGCAAGAATACAAAGTGGTTTGTCATTCCCTTCTCCCGTGGACCACATTTTGTCAGAACTCTCCACCATGACCAGTCTGTCTTGGGTGGCCCTACATGGCATGGCTCATAGTTTCATTGAGTTAGAGAAGGCTGTGGTCCATGTGATTAGATTGGTTAGTTTTCTGTGACTGTGGTTTTCAGTCTTTCTGATAAAGAAGGATAAGAGGCTTACGGAAGCTTCCTGATGGGAGAGACAGACTGAGGTGGAAACTATTCTTGTTCTGATGGGCGTGGCCATGCTCAGTAAATCTTTAATCCAGTTTTCTGTTGATGGGTGGAGCTGTGTTCCCTCCCTGCTGGGGCCAAACTGTGGTGGAGGTAATGAAGATAATGGCGACCTCCTCCAAGAGATCCCAGGCACACACTGCTGCACTCCGTGCCCCCAGCCCTGCCGCAGGCCACCACAACCCACGCCTCCACTGGAGACTCCTGGACACTCACGGGCAAGTCTGGTCAGTCTCCTGCGGGGTCCCTGCTCCTTTCTCCCGGGTCCTGGTGCACAAGGTCCTATTTGTGCCCTCCAGGGGTCTATTTTCCGGCCCTGTGCAAGTTCTGGCAGCTCTGTGGTGGGGTTAATGGCGACCTCCTCCAAGAGGGCTTATGCCATGCCCAGGTCTGCTGCACCCAGAGCCGCTGCGCCGTGGCAGCCCACTGCTGACCTGCACCTCCACAGGAGACGCTCAGACACAGTTCTCTCTCAGTTTCTGTGGGGTCTCTGGGTCCTGTGTACACAAGGTTTGTTTGAGCCCTCTGAGCGTCTCTGGCTGGAAAGGGGTTTGATTCTAAACGCGAATCTGTCCTCCTACCATCTTGCTGGGGCTTCTCCTTTGCCCTTGGACATGGGGTATCTCCTCACGGCCGGTCCAGCACCTACCGTCTTACTGGGGTTTCTCTGACCTTAGACGTGGGGTATCTCCTCACAGCCGCCACTCCTGACCTTGGAAAAGCCATAGTCTTGTCAGCAATGTGATGTCTCTGCTTTTTAATACCTTATATAGAATTCCTTATTCAACTCAACCAGCATTTGCTGTCTGCAGAATCTTCTACTTGTCTTTCCTCTTCCTACTCCAAAAACCTGGTCCTTCAGATAAGTAGTTCTCAGCTGTTTGTATTTATCTACTGAGATGCTCAATGTAAAACAGATGACATTGTGTCTATCACAGAAGTGTTCTTGGGCATCTCCCAACACTGACTGAAGGTCAGCACCAACCCCTTGACTCCAAGCACATCATGACGCAAGTGTAGGACGTGACAGATCGTGTTTTTCCTAAAACAGCATTGTCTCCCACCCCACACATTCTTCTTGCAACATGTCTTTGACTGTTTTTTCATTGAGCCATGGAGTGTATATCTCCTTTCCTTGAATGTGGACAAACTTAAGACTGAAGCAGAACACATGTGACGCTGTGGTAGGGTCCAAGGCAAGGTGACTTCCACTGGGCTCCCTTGGAATGGTTGCTTCTGAAACACAATCATCATTTCCAGAGGAAGCCCAGGCAGCCCATGGAAGTCCACACAAGAGGAGTCAGAGCTCCCAGGTGAAGCCAGCTCCTACTTAGCAGTCATGTGTGTGTTCATCTTGAAAGTGGATCTTTGAGCTCTCAGTGAATCTGCTCCAACTGACGCCAGATCAAGCAGAAACAGTTTCTGTTTAACCCAGCCCAAGCTGCACTTTTGAACAAAATAAATAATTGTGTTTTAAGTCACTATGTTTTGGAATGTTTTGCTATGCAAGAATAGGGAACTGATACAGATTTGTGTGTCATTAGAAGAATAATCTTAAATTTGTTCTAATATGTTATTAAGAGCCCTTAGTGTTTTGGCTGTTACTGTTAATAAATAACTTGGCAACATATGTTATTACCAATAGTCAAAACTTCTTTGAGGCCTCAGTTAACATGCAGAGGTCTTTAGCAATATCTGATTCCTCTTTTCTTTCACCTTGTCTTGGGATTGTTCAGTAAGAGTATGTAAAATAATATTAATTACAGTATTTTCATGAGTGACTTCCTCCTTTATGTCAGATTAGCATAATTCAGCGTAGTTATCCATACCATGAAATGTGTGCTAGGTTACCTTTGCTATTTTTGATGCTTATTTTAAATTCCGTTTTGGGGAGCTGAGCCTTCACAGTTTGTTACTGATGTACCAGGGCTTGCTGTTCATGAAGCAGAGAAATTGGACAGAATGCTGCTGATAAGGAAAATACAGGAAAAGCTATGTAGAAATATGGATCTCAGAGAAGTAAGCTCTCGGGCACCTGGGAGTGCAGCCTCTGTGGGACTGAGCGATACTAAGAAAGGAAAAGTGTGAAGACACCTCTTGTGATCAGATCAAGGGAACTGCAAACCTCACGCTAGCCATAGGGGTGCTGGTTCTTCAGCGTCTGCTTTGGTGTAAGAAGGGTTGGAGCCTGAAGCCATAAAATGACTTCACTTTCTGTCTGATGCATCTGTGAAGCTTTCGTTTGAGGGTGTTTTAATTTCTGCCACCCTGCTCCCAGTTACAGAGGAAACAGAAGGTGGAAGGAACTCTGACCTCAGATTCAGAGATAATAAAAGAAAATAGTTTTTAAAAAATAAAAATAAAAGAAACTAGCATTCTTCTGTCTCTCTCAGCTAGATTGCTAACTACCTGTGTGACCTTGGAAAGTTACTTCTCAAGCACCATTTTCCTGCTCTATTAAATGCAAGGGTTAGACTAAGGCCGCATAGAGCTCTGGAATGTGGAATGTGATTCCTGACACATTATTTTATGTGCTGACTCTTGCTTTGTAAATATTTAGGAGTAAAATGTATGCAGAACTTGGCAAAGTCAGATGTATATTTATGAATCTCGGTGAATCCGCTGATTTTTACCCCCTAGGCCTCCACACGCCATTTTTGTTCAACAGTTTTTGTTGTTACTTCTAATCTTTTTCTTCCATGATTAAAAGATTTAGATGGCCACTATCATTAGCAAGTGACAATCAGGAACAGAAGATTAATTTTAAAGCTAAAAAATAACATGAAAGGTTAAACATTTTAAATAGACATAAGTGCTCAGAGTTGTGACTGTTTATAGTTATTTTAGTTGATTTATTGAGATTTACAAGCATGGTGGCTTTGCCAAATTCTGAACACTTTTTTTTTTTTTTTGCAAATATTTTTGTTGCAAAGCAAACTTCACGACCTTAAACTATCCCTTTGGAATTAGTCATATGCCATGTTCTAGAACTGTAATTGACTTGAGTCTCACCTTCTCATTTCACAGCTAAGAAGTGATTCATTTCTGTGTAATGGTGTTAACATCAGTATTCCATGGTGTTCTACACAGAAAACCGCAGTGGTCAGAGTCACTGTTCCTTGAGCTTATTTGCAAGGCAGAGCCTCAAAAGAACTGATTTTATCTTCATTTTCCTAATGAGAGAGCTGAAGCTTGGTTAAACTAACTTGCCCAAGGTTATAGCTAGTTAATGATGTGCGGGTGTACTAAGTCATTTCAGTCGTGTCTGACTCTGCAATGCTATGGACTGTAGCCTGCCAGGCTCACAAGCCTTAAACTCAGGCAATGTGGTTCTAAACTCAGTTAAAATATTTCCCTTCCTAGTTTGGATTTCTTGCCAAAATATCAGCTTCCTGAGAAGATGGAGTTTATTTTGTGCAGTCAGCTTGGAACAGGGCCTGGCCTGGCAGAAGCAGGTGGGCCAGCCAGTGGCCCATGGACTATTTTCTCCCCCTCATGATGGGAGGGAGTCATTTTTTCCCTTCTGTGCACAGATGTCTAAGGATGTCTGGGCTTTTGGGAATCCAGGCCAAAGAAAGAGAAGCTGTGAGAGGAAGACACTTGTCTCCTTCCGGGTAGTCCTGACTTTCCATTCCAGCTTTCTGTCAGGATGTTTACTGTTTAGCAGTTGATCAGAGGGCATGGTGCTGAAGAAAAAATAAGTCATTTCTTATGAGCTAATGATTCAACTTCTAAACTCTCTGAAAATGACAAACTTTTCAATCCTCTACGCCCTTACTTTCCTGTCTGACTATATAAGTTTATGTGATTTAACTGTCCGGGAAACTTAGTAGTCATCTACCCAATAACCCTTGTATCCCACTGGCCATCTAACTTCCCTTGTTCTTTTGAATTTGAGAGCATTGTTTACCCTTTAGGAAAGAGTTTTGGAAAAGGCCAGAAGGCAGGCTCTGAGCTGAAGAAATAATAAAAAAATAATGCTGTAATCATAACAATTCATTATTTGTTTTTAAGCTTGATCTTTCAGAAGGTTATTATCTGGAATTGAATACTAATGGATTCAAGCTCTGTTTATGCAGAGGAAATCTTAAACAACAGTGTTCAGGAGGAAAGGGCATTAATCAGCAGAGAAGAGAGCCTTGTGCCTAATAATGTTTGCATAATAGCTACCCTTGAGTGTATTGCTTGACTTAAAAATAAATATTCATGTTTTCCATCTCCAGTACAATTGGAAATTATTTGTGGTTATGATTCTTTTATATGCTCTTCTGTCTGTTCAGGGGGACTTTAAATTGGGAAGCTAGGAAACCAAAAGACATAAATAAAGATGCTTGTGAGTGGAGTAAGGTAGTAATGGAAAGCTGCCGTGATGGGGGCACATGAGCTGAGAGCAGGTCACAGCTCTGTTCATAGGAAGGGAGGGGCTGAATCAAACTGGCAGGTGTCAGGACACTAACGTGATTCTCTGATCTACTTTTAACTCCTCTTTAGCTTCTCATTACTCACAGGATACAAATGTAGGTAGGTCCCTTCTCTGGATGAAGAGGTGCTCACCGGAGTGGTCCCACTGGAACTTCACAGTCACGATGTATGACAGCCCAGCCTCAGGTGTGATCATGCAGACCTCTTCCCAGGGCCCTTCGGACAACCTCTTAACTTCCAAGTCCTCGTTTGTATCTTCCCTTCATCTTTTAAGGATTTCCCAAATCTTTTTGCTAATTAAACCACTGATTGTGGAAGAGTTGGCTTAACTTCACCTCCTCCAACAATCCTTTGAACTCGACAGGTAGCCAGTAAGTTTCCCCCCAGCCTCTCATTCATCCATTCACTCATGTTCAGTACTCTTACAATAGTATTTACCCTGGAGAATTTTTTCATCATCCTGACTTATTGTTTATATGCACCAAATGTTGTTCACTGGCGCTTTAAGTTAGCGAATTCTACTTTTCTCTCTCCTTTATTTTTTCTTTTTTCTATTTCTTTTAAATGTCCGGGAAGTGTTTCAATGTGGTCTTGAAAATGCAGGCTCTATATTGTTAGGAATGTCTGTGTGTCATTTTCAAGGCTTTTCACTAACTGCCTTCCAAGGCAGTTACCCTAACCTTCTTTCTCTCCTAAATGGATATAGAATATTCTGTAGCATAAAAGCCCAAGCTGAGTCATTCTCCCACACCTGCAATTGCTCGTACCTGCCCCTGCCTCTCTCTCCCTGTCCTCTCATGCAGAGTTGACATCTTGGGAAAGCTCCACGATCTCACTGGCTCCTGCAGCCCTGCCTCACCTCTGATGAGGGCCGTAGGAACAGCAATATGCCCGATTGACTTCACACACCAATTTACCCTCCTAGCTAGGCTCCTTCTGAAGTGTGTATGTGTTTTTCATGTACTTATGCATAGTCACAGAAGTACTATAATCTATCCATTCTGTCAGTATAACTTATCCTATTTATAAAGTGGTTATTTGGCTTCATCTTTACTGCAGAGAGGTGACCAGGACAGCTGTTAATCTTACTCTAGATAAAGTTGATTTAAAAAGTTTGACTTCTTAAGGCTGAGCGCTGAAGAATTGATGCTTTCAAATTGTGGTGCTGGAGAACTCTTGAGAGTCCCTTGGACTACAAGGAGATCAAACCAGTCAATCCTAAAGGAAATCAACCCTGAATACTCATGGGAAGGACTGATGATAAGGCTGGAGCTTCAGTACTTTGGTCACCTGATGTGAAGAGCTGACTCATTAGAAAAGACCCTGAGGGTGGGAAAGATTGAGGACAGGAGTAGAGGGGGCTGGCAGAGGATGAGATGGTTGGATGGCATCACTGCCTCAATGGACATGAGTTTGAGCAAACTCTGGGAGATACTGAAGGACAGGGAAGCCTGGTGTGCTGCAGTCCATGCAGTTGCAAAGAGTCAGACATGACAACGACCGAACAACAAGTAAATTCCAGAGATTGGAATTAGACTCCAGTTAAAGGCTATTTCCTTTCATTTTCCTTAGGCCCCGCAGAGCCCTGGAGAGCTACTACAGGGTAAACTCCCAGAGGGCATAGGACAGAGCCTGGGATGGTCACAGGGACCTGCATTGTGGGGTGATTGAGCTACCATGGTCTCTATGCCCTGAGAGAGTCATTTCCCTCTGAATGTCAGTGTCCCATCTGTAAAAGGAAGAAAGAGACATGTTTCTTAGGTTCTTTTGACATACAACATTTTATCAATTCCCTTTCTGTTATTTTTTAGAAATACATATTTGTTTGCTTGTCTGTGCCAGGTCGTAGTTGCAGCACGCAGGATCTTTAGTTATGGCATGTGAACTCTTAGTTGTGACACGTGGGGTCTAGTTCTCTGATCAGGGATAGAACCCCGCCTCCCCTGCATTAGGAGTGCCGAGTATTAGCCACTGGACCATTAGAAAGTCCCCTTTTCTGTTATTTTTTTCTCTATTGCCTTTTCACTCCTTTCCCCTTTGCTTTCTTTTATATCTGGAGAAGGAAATGGCAACCCACTCCAGTATTCTTACCTGGAGAATCCCATGGACAGAGGAACCTGATGGGCTACTGTCCATGGGGTGGCAAAGAGTTGGACATGACTGGAGACTAACACTCTTTTCTGTCAGTTCAACAACTGATTGGTGCACACTGACCATGTACAAAGAGCATTATAGTGCCTGGAATCAAAGTCCCAGCTTAAACAGCTTGTTATGGAAAAGAAACATTCTCCTTCTCTTTCCTATTCTTCCTTTTTCACTCTTCTTCTTTCCTTCTTCTTCCTTCTGTGGTCAAGCAGCTATCATCATTTCCTAGGGTTTCCAAGTCTTCTGCTTTGGTCAGAGGGAAGGCACTTGGCCCTGTTCCTCTGAACAATTTGAACATGCCTGTGGTTCTTTGCCTCTGATCACGCAGGGCCCATAAGTGCTCATGATGAAAGCTTCAAGGGCTTTTTTCAGTGGTAGTCAAGGGCATCATGTGCTTTGATACTGCATTTTTGGCTAACTGTATACGAGAGACTCTGAAATAAGAGTAAAAAGAAAAAAAAAAAAAAGAAAAAAAAAGAGTAAGATGATACTTTGAAAAATAAACTTCAAACCTTCTAATTTTGGTGGGGGGTGACTTTATTATTTTTTTTTTTTAAATATTATTTTATTAGTTGGAGGCCAATCACTTCACAACATTTCAGTGGGTTTTGTCATACATTGACATGAATCAGCCATATAGTTACATGTATTCCCCATCCCGATCCCCCCTCCCACCTCCCTCTCCACCCGACTCCTCAGGGTCCTCCCAGTGCACCAGGCCCGAGCACTTGACTCATGCATCCCACCTGGGCTGGTGGTCTGTTTCACCATAGATAATATACATGCTGTTCTTTCAAAACATCCCACCCTCACGTTCTTCCCCAGAGTTCAAAAGTCTGTTCTGTACTTCTGTGTCTCTTTTTCTGTTTTGCATATAGGGTTATCGCTACCATCTATCTAAATTCCGTATATATGTGTTAGTATACTGTAATGTTCTTTATCTTTCTGGCTTACTTCACTCTATATAATGGGCTCCAGTTTCATCCATCTCATTAGAACTGATTCAAATGAATTCTTTTTAACGGCTGAGTAATATTCCATGGTGTATATGTACCACAGCTTCCTTATCCATTCATCTGCTGATGGGCATCTAGGTTGCTTCCATGTCCTGGCTATTATAAATAGTGCTGCGATGAACATTGGGGTGCACGTGTCTCTTTCAGATCTGGTTTCCTCAGTGTGTACGCCCAGAAGTGGTATTGCTGGGTCATATGGCAGTTCTATTTCCAGTTTTTTAAGAAATCTCCACACTGTTTTCCATAGTGGCTGTACTAGTTTGCATTCCCACCAACAGTGTAAGAGGGTTCCCTTTTCTCCACACCCTCTCCAGCATTTATTGCTTGTAGACTTTTGGATAGCAGCCATCCTGACTGGCGTGTAATGGTACCTCATTGTGGTTTTGATTTGCATTTCTCTGATGATGAGTGATATTGAGCATCTTTTCACGTGTTTGTTAGCCATCTGTATGTCTTCTTTGGAGAAATGTCTGTTTAGTTCTTTGGCCCATTTTTTGATTGGGTCGTTTATTTTTCTGGAATTGAGCTTCAGGAGTTGCTTGTATATTTTTGAGATTAATCCTTTGTCTGTTTCCTCATTTGTTATTATTTTCTCCCAATCTGAGGGCTGTCTTTTCACCTTACTTATAGTTTCCTGTGTTGTGCAAAAGCTTTTAAGTTTCATTAGGTCCCATTTGTTTATTTTTGCTTTTATTTCCAATATTCTGGGAGGTGGGTCATAGAAGATCTTGCTGTGATTTATGTCGGAGAGTGTTTTGCCTATGTTCTCCTCTAGGAGTTTTATAGTTTCTGGTCTTACATTTAGATCTTTAATCCATTTTGAGTTTATTTTTGTGTATGGTGTTAGGAAGTGTTCTAGTTTCATTCTTTTACAAGTGGTTGACCAGTTTTCCCAGCACCACTTGTTAAAGAGATTGTCTTTTTTCCATTGTATATCCTTGCCTCCTTTGTCAAAGATAAGGTGTCCATAGGTTCGTGGATTTATCTCTGGGCTTTCTATTCTGTTCCATTGATCTATATTTCTGTCTTTGTGCCAGTACCATACTGTCTTGATGACTGTGGCTTTGTAGTAGAGTCTGAAGTCAGGCAGGTTGATTCCTCCAGTTCCATTCTTCTTTATCAAGATTACTTTGGCTATTCGAGGTTTTTTGTATTTCCATACAAATTGTGAAATTATTTGTTCTAGTTCTGTGAAAAATACCGTTGGTAGCTTGATAGGGATTGCATTGAATCTATAGATTGCTTTGGGTAGAATAGCCATTTTGACAATATTGATTCTTCCAATCCATGAACACGGTATGTTTCTCCAACTGTTTGTGTCCTCTTTGATTTCTTTCATCAGTGTTTTATAGTTTTCTATGTATAGGTCTTTTGTTTCTTTAGGTAGATATACTCCTAAGTATTTTATTCTTTTTGTTGCAATGGTAAATGGTATTGTTTCCTTAATTTCTCTTTCTGTTTTTTCATTGTTAGTGTATAGAAATGCAAGGGATTTCTGTGTGTTAATTTTATATCCTGCAACTTTACTATATTCATTAATTAGCTCTAGTAATTTTCTGGTAGAGAGTCTTTAGGGTTTTCTATGTAGAGGATCATGTCATCTGCAAACAGCGAGAGTTTCACTTCTTCTTTTCCTATCTGGATTCCTTTTATGTCTTTTTCTGCTCTGATTGCTGTGGCCAAAACTTCCAACACTATGTTGAATAGTAGTGGTGAGAGTGGGCATCCTTGTCTTGTTCCTGATTTCAGAGGAAATGCTTTCAATTTTTCACCATTGAGAGTGATGCTTGCTGTGGGTTTGTCATATATAGCTTTTATTATGTTGAGGTATGTTCCTTCTATTCCTGCTTTCTGGAGAGTTTTAATCATAAATGAGTGTTGAATTTTGTCAAAGGCTTTCTCTGCATCTATTGAGATAATCATATGGTTTTTATCTTCCAATTTGTTAATGTGGTGTATTACGTTGATTGATTTGCGGATATTAAAGAATCCTTGCATTCCTGGGATAAAGCCCACTTGGTCATGGTGTATGATTTTTTTAATATGTTGTTGGATTCTGTTTGCTAGAATTTTGTTAAGGATTTTTGCATCTATGTTCATCAGTGATATTGGCCTGTAGTTTTCTTTTTTTGTGGCATCTTTGTCTGGTTTTGGAATTAGGGTGATGGTGGCCTCATAGAATGAGTTTGGAAGTTTACCTTCTTCTGCAATTTTCTGGAAGAGTTTGAGTAAGATAGGTGTTAGCTCTTCTCTAAATTTTTGGTAGAATTCAGCTGTGAAGCCATGTGGTCCTGGGCTTTTGTTTGCTGGAAGATTTCTGATTACAGTTTCGATTTCCTTGCTTGTGATGGGTCTGTTAAGATCTTCTATTTCTTCCTGGTTCAGTTTTGGAAAGTTATACTTTTCTAAGAATTTGTCCATTTCATCCAGGTTGTCCATTTTATTGGCATAGAGCTGTTGGTAGTAGTCTCTTATGATCCTTTGTATTTCAGTGTTGTCTGTTGTGATCTCACCCTTTTCATTTCTTATTTTGTTAATTTGGTTCTTCTCTCTTTGTTTCTTAATGAGTCTTGCTAATGGTTTGTCAATTTTGTTTATTTTTTTAAAAAACCAGCTTTTAGCTTTGTTGATTTTTGCTATGGTCTCTTTAGTTTCTTTTGCATTTATTTCTGCCCTAATTTTTAAGATTTCTTTCCTTCTGCTAACCCTGGGGTTCTTCATTTCTTCCTTCTCTAATTGCTTTAGGTGTAGAGTTAGGTTATTTATTTGGCTTTTTTCTTGTTTCTTGATGTGCGCCTGTAATGCTATGAACCTTCCCCTTAGCACTGCTTTTACAGTGTCCCATAGGTTTTGGGTTGTTGTGTTTTCATTTTCATTTATTTCTATACATACTTTGATTTCTTTTTTGATTTCTTCTATGATTTGTTGGTTATTCAGAAGCGTGTTATTTAGCCTCCATATGTTGGAATTTTTAACAATTTTTTTCCTGTAATTGAGATCTAATCTTACTGCACTGTGGTCAGAAAAGATGACTGGAATGATTTCAATTTTTTTGAATTTTCCAAGAGGAGATTTATGGCCCAGGATGTGATCTATTCTGGAGAAGTTTCCGTGTGCACTTGAGAAAAAGGTGAAGTTGATTGTTTTGGGGTGAAATGTCCTATAGATATCAATTAGGTCTAGCTGGTCCATTGTATCATTTAAGGTTTGTGTTTCCTTGTTGATTTTCTGTTTAGTTGATCTATCCATAGTTGTGAGTGGGGTATTAAAGTCTCCCACTATTATTGTGTTACTATTAATTTCCTCTTTCATACTCATTAGTGTTTGCCGTACATATTGCAGTGCTCCTATGTTGGGTGCATATATATTTATAATTGTTATATCTTCTTCTTGGATTGATCCTTTGATCATTATGTAGTGTCCTTCTTTGTCTCTTTTCACATCCTTTATTTGAAAGTCTATTTTATCTGATATGAGTATTGCGACTCCTGCTTTCTTTTGATCTCTGTTTGCGTGAAATATTTTTTTCCAGTCCTTCACTTTCAGTCTGTATGTGTCCCTTGTTTTCAGGTGGGTCTCTTGTAGACAGCATATATAGGGGTCTTGTTTTTGTATCCATTCAGCCAATCTTTGTCTTTTGGTTGGGGCATTCAACCCATTTACATTTAAGGTAATTATTGATAGGTGTGGTCCCGTTGTCATTTACTTTGTTGTTTTGGGTTCGCGTTTATACAACCTTTCTGCATTTCCTGTCTAGAGAAGATCCTTTAGCATTTGTTGAAGAGCTGGTTTGGTGGTGCTGAATTCTCTCAGCTTTTGCTTGTCTGTAAAGCTTTTGAATTCTCCTTCATATCTGAATGAGATCCTTGCTGGGTACAGTAATCTAGGTTGTAGGTTATTCTCTTTCATTACTTTCAGTATGTCCTGCCATTCCCTTCTGGCCTGGAGGGTTTCTATTGATAGATCAGCTGTTATCCTTATAGGAATCCCTTTGTGTGTTATTTGTTGTTTCTCCCTTGCTGCTTTTAGTATTTGTTCTTTGTGTTTGATCTTTGTTAATTTGATTAATATGTGTCTTGGAGTGTTTCGCCTTGGGTTTATCCTGTTTGGGACTCTCTGGGTTTCTTGGACTTGGGCGGCTATTTCCTTCCCCATTTTAGGGAAGTTTTCGGCTATTATCTCCTCTTTTCTCATGGCCTTTCTTTTTATCTTCTTCTTCTGGAACTCCTATGATTCGAATGTTGGGGCGTTTCACATTGTCCCAGAGGTCCCTGAGGTTGTCCTCATTTCTTTTGATCATTTTTTCTTTTTTCCTCTCTGCTTCATTTATTTCCACCATTTTATCTTCTACTGCACTTATCCTATCTTCTGTCTCCATTATTCTACTCTTGGTTCCCTCCAGAGTGTTTTTGATCTCATTCATTGCATTATTCATTTTTAATTGACTCTTTTTTATTTCTTCTAGATCTTTATTAAACGTTTCTTGCATCTTTTCAATCTTTGCCTCCAGGCTATTTATCTGTACCTCCATTTTGCTTTCAAGATTTTGGATCATTTTTATTATCATTATTCTAAATTCTTTTTCAGGTAGATTCCCTATCTCCTCCTCTTTTGTTTGACGTGGTGGGCTTTTTTCATGTTCCTTTACCTGTTGGGTATTTCTCTGCCTTTTCATCTTGTTTAGATTGCTGTGTCTGGAGTGGGCTTTCTGTATTCTGGAGGTCTGTGGTTCCTTTTTATTGTGGAGGTTTTACCCAGTGGGTGGGGTTAGACGATTGGCTTGTCAAGGTTTCCTGATTAGCGAAGCTTGCGTCAGTGTTCTGGTGTGCGGATCTTGATTTCTTCTCTTTGGATAGCAATGGAGTGCCCAGTAATGAGTTTTGAGATGGGTCTATGTGTTAGGTGTGACCTTGGGCAGTCTGTATGTTGACGTTCAGGGCAATGTTCCTGCGTTGCTGGAGAATTTGCGTGGTATGTCGTGCTCTAAAACTTATTGGCTCTTGGGTGGTGGTTGGTTTCGATGCAGGTATGGAGGCTTTTGTACGGTCACTTATTACTTAAAAATCCATGTAGTCAGGAGTTTTCTGGTGTTCTCAGGTTTTGGGCTTAAGTCTCCTGCTTCTGGATTTCAGTTTTATTCTTCCTGTAGTCTCAGGACTTCTCCAACTATACAGCACTGATAATAAAACTTCTAGGTTAATGGTGGAAAGTTTCTCCCCCGTTAGGGATACCCAGAGAGGTTCACCGAGTTACATGGAGAAGAGGAGAGGGAGGAGGGAGATAGAGATGGGCAGGAGGAGAAAGAGGGGGACTCAAGAGGAGAGAGACAGATCTACGAAGTTGTCTGATCCCAGAGTGTTCTCCGTAGCCCAGACCCCCACAAAGATTCACAATATTGGATTGGGAAGAGAAGGGGAAAGGAGGAAATAGAGGTGTTCTGAGGTAGAAAACAGACTCAAGATTGGGAGAGAATAATCAACACACTCCTGAATAAAAATGGGAGCTGAATATTGGATTCTTAAATGTTCACAATTTATATCATATACTGAAAAACAAAAATTAAAAATCTAGAGTAGAGGTTAGACTCTTAAAAATACTATATTAAAAACAAAAACCAAAACACACAAAAGAAATTTTAGAAATATATATGAAGTTTGGTATAAAAATAGGGCTTCTCTTCTTCTTTTTTTTTTTTTTCTCTTTCTTCTGTAAGGTTATAGTGTATTGAAAATGAAAATTAAGGCATAGTAAAAGGAGTGCTAGAGGGCTTTAAAAGAAATAAGAGAAAAAGAAAAAGAGAAAATAGAAGAGAAGAAGAAAAAAGAAAAGAAAAAAAAGAAAAAAGAAAGAGAAAAAAAATTGTTTTGCCTAATTAAAAAAAATCATAAAAATCTATGAAAATGAAAGTTAAGGAGTAATGGGGGAGTAATAGGGAATTTTTAAAGGAAAATAAAAGAGAACCAAGAAAAAAGAAAAAAAAAATTTTTTTAATTTTTTTTTTCCTTAAAAAAAAAAAAGAAAAGAAAAAAAAAAAAGAAAAGAAAAGAAAAGAAAAAGAAAAAATATATCTAGGAATTTCTCTGGAGCTGTTGCGGTCAGTGTGGGTTCGGCTCAGCTTCAGATAGCTCTTCGTTCCAGCTTACACTTCTCGATATCTACAGGCCCTTCCGGTGTAGTCAGTCGGTGGTTTCTTCAGGGATTTTAATCTGTTGCACCGGTCCCTTCTGAAGCGGTTCCCTTTGTTTATTTGGCTTCTGTTGCCGGTCTCTCTTCCGCGCCTAATTTCTGCCCTGACACAGGGGGCGGAGGTGGATTCTTATTCAGGTAGCTAGTTCCGTCGCGCTGCGGGGAGGGGCTGTGCGGGGAGGGGCTGTGCGGGGAGGGGCCGTGCGGAGAGGGGCCGGCGCTCCAGGGCGAGGCTTGCGCTCTTTTCTCGGTCTGCGCTGCTCAGGCTCCGGGCTGCTCTGTATGAAGCGCGCGCTGCGCTGCGCGTGGCTCCAGCCCTCCGGCGATTCACAAAAGCGCGCCACACAAAGCCGGGCCCGCGCTCCGTCCCCACGCCCCCCCGAGCGGCCCAGGCAGCCAGGCGCTTGACGGGCGCTCTCTCCCCCGGTGCGGCGCGCCCTCTGCCCTCCGCGTCCCCAGCCCCAGTTCCCGCCCGCGCCCTCTGTCTCGCCGCGACCCTCCCGGCGGACTTCGCCGCCCAGAATCTCGGTCCCTTTGTTCTGCGAACGGCCGGCAGTGTGTTCGGGCCGGTTAATTTTCTCTCTCTCTTGCTGTCCCACAGTTCAAGCTGGCAACTCACAAAAGCTCCCTCTGATTGTCCTCAGGGCGCTCAGGCCCGGATCCAGCCCCAAGTAATGCCGCCCACTCCGCTCCGTTCCGCCCCCACTTGCTGGTGGCGGATGCGGGCGTCTGGGGTACTTTTCTGCTGGGAGTTGCTTTTAGGCTCGTAATCTGTGGGTTTTATTTATTGTATCCCTCCCAGTCAGATTCAAACTCTTGAGATTCCAACACTTCCCCCAGGCCCGCCAGTGCGAGGGTTTCCCGGTGTCTGGGAACGTCCTCTATTAAGTCCCTTCCCGGGACGGATCTCCGTCCTTAGCTCTTTTGTCTTGCTTTTTATCTTTTATAGTTTGTCCTACCTCCTTTCGAAGACAATGGGCTGCTTTTCTGGGCGCCTGATGACCTCAGCTAGCGATCAGAAGTTGTTTTGTGAAGTTTGCTCTGCGTTCAGTTATTTTTTTGATGAATTTCTAGGAGAGAAAGTGGTCTCTCCGTCCTACTCCTCCGCCATCTTGGCTCCTGGGGGCGTGGGGGGGTGACTTTAAAATGATCTTTTCTTGAGCCATTTCAAAATATACGTATTTTTCTAAAGGGACCATTTTTGACCTAACACAATG
Organism: Muntiacus reevesi; assembly: GCF_963930625.1. NCBI lineage: Eukaryota > Metazoa > Chordata > Mammalia > Artiodactyla > Cervidae > Muntiacus > Muntiacus reevesi. Next base: position 95,730,048 of record NC_089254.1, on the reverse strand, counting down.
GTCCCCTTTAGGAAACATAATCACCATTAGACAGTCCTATATTCTTTTCCTCTTTTATTAATTATATTTTTTAAATTTTTCTTCTGCACCCCACGTGACATGCACAGGTACTTAGATTATTTTCCCCTCAGCTAAGTAGAAGGAAATGGCAACCCACTCCAATATTCTTGCCTGGAGAGTCCCATGGACAGAGGAGCCTGGCAGACTACAGTCCACGGGGTCTTAAGAGTTGGACACGACTTAGCGACTAAATCACCACCACCACCACCACCACCAAGTATCCTTACAATTAGTTTAAATTTTCAGAGTTCTTTCTGTAGGAATCACCAATGGATTTTATGCTAAATGTATGATTACTTTCTTTAGAACGTAATTAAAATATGTGTTTCTTCTTTATTGTTTCTAATCCTTCTTCCCATAGCAGTAGGTATTTATTTATAATTATAGAACACAAAATTACTAATAATTTTTGAACCCCCAAAGGACAAAGTAGAAGGAATTAGAAAGCAGGGAGCAGAAATAATCCTAATGATCAGGCACTCTGCATCAGTGGATGAGATAAGAACATTTATATGACTTAATAAACCCTTTCAAAGATCTGATATAATTGAGACTTGTTGGTTTACAGATGTGGAAACTGAGGCTCAGAGGGGTTAAGTAACTTGCCTAGTATTTTACTGCCTGTAATGGTCAGAGCTAAGATTTGAATCCAGTATGTGTGACTATACATTTCATGTTCGCTTTTCTGTACCAGGGCTGGAGGGGGTTCCCGTTGGCTCTAGAATGATGTACAAGATGAATGCCCAGGGAGGGAAGGGCTGAAGAGAAGGCCTCAGTCTTTCCCACGTTTCAACCTTTGGCATGCTTCTCCTCCCCTGATCCCCACCTCAAATGTAGACTGCGTTTCCAAAATATGGATCCAGCCCTTTGTAATATTTTATTGAGAGGGTCTTCTACTAATGGGACATCTCTCTTTTGTCTTTCACAGCAATTTTGCAGGCAGTAGTAGCTGGTGATCTTATGAAGGTAAGATATCTTCCTACCAGAACTTTGGGTGATTCTTTAAGAACTCTAAATCAGCATAATTTCTCACCAAATTTTCATGATTGCATTTATCATTTCCCATCCCCCAGGTGCTAGCTGGGTAGAGGCGGAAGGATGTTCTTTTTGAGAATTGAGCAGAGAGGGTGAGAGGAGTCCTTGTATCACTGCCATGTCTCCAAACAGCCAAGGGTCTTTGCGAAGGCACAGGGCTGTCTGCCCTGACTGGTTACAGCTGCTACGTGTCCCCAGGAGAGAGTGCTCATAGTGCCCCGGGTTCCTGCTCTCTGGAACTAATACTTGAAGTTTAAAGATTTCTTTCAGCCCAAGTCTTTAAATGAATGCATGCCTAAGAATAACCTGGATAATATCCAGAAGTACTTTTCTTAGACAAGAGCCTACATCTTGCAACATTATTGCCATCTTGAACTCTGGGGGGTCACAGTTAATCAGAAGAAGATACTCTGATCTTCCTTGAATATTGTGATCTGTGCTCATGTTTTCTGGAGAATTTGGTTCAGAGGAAACTGCTGCCTCCTGAGTGAATGCAAATTCTGAAGTCAGACTGTCTGGGTTCAGATCTTGGCTCTGCCTGTGACTGTATATGAGACTTTGTATATTTACCTAATTGTCTCTGGGCCTCAGTTTCTTCATCTGTAAAATGGAATCACATTGCTCCTCTCTTTGCTCTGTTGTGAGGATTGAATATAAAATTCATGTAAAGCTCTTAAGATTGTTCCTATAACTTCATAGAAGCTTCTCTCCCAAGATAGCTATTTTGTTATTACAGCGTTAATCTGTGTTCCTTTAGTAGTTAAACATAGCAGGGAGACAAATATTTGTTATGAAGTATAATATAGTCCATGAATACCCAGAAAGCTATATTTGGTCCCAAGTTATTTTCAGGTAGCAGGACTTAAGACTGCTCGGGTATCCCTGTATACACCACAAAGTATCCCTGTATAGGCCACAGTGGCATTGATCTGCTCTGTATTACCAGCAACTTTCCCAAGCATTCTCTAACTAATTCAAGAAGTTCAGCGCTATCCCAGATTGAGAACCCAGAAGCCTTAAAAGAAAGTTAAGAAGCACTAGCTCAGTTGGTAAAGAATCCACCTGCCATGCAGGAGACCCCGGTTCAATTCCTGGGTCGGGAAGATCCACTGGAGAAAGGATAGGCTACCCACTCCAGTATTCTTAGGCTTCCCTGATGACTCAGCTAGTAAAAAAAATCCACCTGTAATGCAGGAGACCTGGGTTTGATCCCTGGATTGGGAAGATCCCCTGGAGAAGGGAAAGGCTACCCACTCCAGTATTCTGGCCTGGAAAATCACATGGACTGTATAGTCCATGGGGTCGCAAAGAGCAGGACATGACTGAGCGACTTTCCCACACACACAAGCTCTTGTATACAAGTTCTTTGGAAGCACATCTGTTGAATAAACTGAGAAACCTCAGAACTACATTGTTAACAGGTTACTAGCAGAAAACAAGCGCTAAGAAGGTTGTCAGCATCTCGTTAAACTGTCATCTTCAGACACACATCCCTGGGAATGGTGCCTGTGCCATGTCCAGATCACAGTGTTACTAGGAATTGTTGTCCACAAGAGGAAAGTGCTCTCTAAACAGCGTATATACCTGAATTCAATGCCATTTCCAGGCAGTAGATTAAACCAAATATTCTCCTACAAAGCCTTTTTGGATTCTGTGAGCAAGACGCATGAGTTCAGACCTGATCCCTGTTCTTGCAGACTTTCTAAGCCAGAAAATTTTGCAAAATGTTGCTGTACCTTTGAAACCACTTCATTTTGTTTTGTATATACTTTTAGTCTAGGCAACAGATTTTCCAGGGCCTTGGGCATGTTACTGCACTTCTTTGGTACTTAACAGAGAATTATGTGAGAGAAGGGAAATCACTATATTCGGCTGGTTGCCTTATTTCATTCTCTGTTATAATTCTTTCCTAGATGACTGAGAAATGACTCAGTAACATCTGATTTACTGAGAGGTGAAATATAAAGCCTTAGGGTTTTTCTTTTTCACTTTTTTTCTTTCTTTTCCTTCCCAAGTACTTTCCCCTCCTTTTCTTTATCTTCTTCCATTTCTCTGTCCCATGTAGAAAGTACTATAAATATTAAATACTCAACTGGGTGTGTGTGTCACGAGAGTGAGGAAGGAGGGGGAGAGAGGGAGAGTTGAGGGGGGGAAGCAAGGTCCAGGCACACCAGTGAACTGAGAATAGACGCTGGATCAGCCCTGCGTGCAGGCTGTCATGAGTAGCTCCTTTCCGCTGGGCTGCACCACACACCCATGGACTAACCTCGTGGTCACAGTGTCTGTGAACACCACAGCAAGGCAGAATCGGGGCAGCTGATGGATTGGGTCTCTGCTGCTCTGAACCCAAATCCTTTGTGGATCTTCCCACAAAGAATGGATGTGCCATTGTGAGACAGTACAGTTGAACAGAACAGTACTCTCTTAGATTTTTGTGGAAGACACTTAGCTACTCCTTCCTGTTCCTTTGCTTCTCAGTTTAGGCATGAAAACTCTCTATGTTCCTTGTGCACGCCAGTCGCTTCAGTGGTGTCCGACTCTTGGCATCCCTAGGGACTGTAGCCTGCCAGGCTCCTCTGTCTATGGGGATTCTTCAGGCAAAAATACTGGAGTGAGTTGCCATTTCCTCCTCCAGGGAATCTTCCAAACCCAGGGATCAAACCCACATCACTTATGTCTCTTGCATTGGCAGGCAGGTTCTTTACCACTAGTGCCGGCTGGAAAACCCCATGTTCCTTACTTCCATTCAATTGCTCCTTTTTGATCAGTTTTCTAGGAAGTCTTCCATGATTTTTTCCACCCCCTACTTTATATTTTCCTAGTGCCCTGTGCTACCCTTCTCATTGTCCTCTTCATCTCTGCAATTCTTACGCATCTCTCTCTCCCACGGATGGTGAGATCTTGGAGGCTTAGAGGTCAGTGGTCAAGTTGTATTCGTGTTAGTTTCCCTGGCATCTGGCACATGGCTAATCTATAGTTGTATTTGAGTGAATGTATGAACTATGAGTTTACTCTCTTTGACCTTAGGAGTTGTTTTTTTTTTTTTTTTATAATGCTATGCCATCTAACTTCATGGTGGTAGACACATTCCTTTTGCTTATTAGATGCTGGGTTATTTGATTCTTATTTATTCTAAAGCTACATTTTAGAAGCTCCAGTAAGGCCTTGTTCTGATTATTGCAGTTTAGAGAACAGAGATCCATTTCCACTTACATTACACTTCTGTAATGTGCAGTATTTCACAAACTTAAGACTGTGTCCTCATTTAGCACCTAATTCTCAGGCTGCAAAATTTGTTTTTCCCCCAGTCTTTGGGAAGTCTTTTGGGTTTCTGCTACTACATTCTCTGAACCCTTTTGGTTCTTATCCCATGGATCATCTCAAGCCTTGTTGCGTGGTATGTGTTGGATGATAAATAGAAGGCAGGCAGACTGCAGATCTGGATGAAGGAGGGAGTCAGACATGGCTGTGTGTGTGTCTGTTGTATGCCTATGCGTGTGATCTCATGCTGGAAAGGGGCAAGCAGCTTCTATACTCAGTAGCTGGGTTCATTAGAGAGGGCAGAAAAAATGAAAGGGTGGAGGGAGCGTCGCTACCAGACATCAAGCTCTTCCTGCCTATAGACTTAATTGTTCTTTACCTCAAGACCACTCAGCCTACATAGGGAAGCTTTCATTCTCCTCTCTTTCATTCTTTCAGTGCCCAGAAAAGGACAAAAAACAGAAAGGGAACAAGTAATTTAGCATGCTTCCATTCCCTTAGGCTGTTCAGTACCCACTCACCCTCTCCGGAATTTGCTGAGACACTGGCCATCTATTTGAGTGATAACACAACCCAGGATCTTACTTCATCTCTTTGACTTTTCCCTGTGTCCTCTGAGGCTGGAGACATTTGTGGTTTGCTACATTACTTTTATTTTATCACCAGCTAGCTGTTTTCCTTGTTCCGGACTCTGTCTGAGTTGCTTTTCCTATGTCTCTTTTTCAGCTAATAGAAAGCTATAAAAATGGAGGCAGCCTGCTAATTCAGGGACCAGACCACTGTTCACTCCTTCATTACGCAGCTAAAACCGGCAACGGGGAGATTGTGAAATATATCCTTGACCACGGTGAGTAGGTCTAGCAAACCAGGAATCAATTATCCATGAAACAGATTGCATTTTCGAAGTTGACTTTCATCCAGGCTGTCCTCAGAATGGTGGAGAGACCCTTCAGCTTTCTCTGACTCTCCTTGCGTGTATGCCGGAGCCAGGATTCCAGACCCCTGACATAGGTCACCTTAACCAAGCCGTTAACAGAAATCATTTCTATATCAAGGCCTTTGCAGAGTATTTGGGGGCTGATTACTTACAAAATGAAAGACAAAACCGAATGTGGACTTGGCATCATGTACTGTTTGGGGAAGGGCTTTTATGTTTTGGGAAATTAACTAGTTGGGACCAGGTACCTAATCCATATTTATAGCTGATCATTCTGAGGAGTAATGCACATATTTATTTCCATCTTTCTAGTTTCCCTTTTTTTTTTTTCTATTTGAATCTCATTCACCTTTTCAACTCAAGTCACCTTTTATTCTCTTCGAAAATATCTGGTACTGCCGTGTCCTCTGTGGCAGGCCACGTTCACCCACTGGACAGCCTCCTAACTGGGTTTGCAATCTGGTGTTAGGTGGTGACCTCAGCATCTACCTCTGACAGCCCTTTAGAGGCACAGACACGTCAGAAGAGTATCAAGACTTGACCATACTTTCTGCCTCCCATGTCTATAGTGTTTCTAGGACTGAAAAATAGGATATGAGCGGGCAAAGTCTCCCTGGCTTGGCTGTTTTTGAGGAATCTCTGGCTCTGCTGAATTCAGGTATACAGAGATCCTAAAAGATTTTCTGTGAGCCCTAGCACTGAGCTGATACCCTACCCTCATTGTATCCACATTGTAAATAGTAAGCATTTTAGTACACAGTCACATTCCCTTTTTTAAAAAAGCTGGAGTATAGTTGATTGGCAGTTGTCAGTTTCAACCGTACAGCAAAGTGATTCAGTTAAAGACACGTGTGTTCAGTCGCTCAGTCTTACCCAGCTCTTTGCAACTCTATGGACTGTAGCTCTCAGGGCTCCTCTCTTCTGGCAAGAATACTGGAGTGGGTTGCCATTCCTCCTCCAGGGGATCCTCCCAACCCAGGAATTGAATCCATGTCTCCCATGTCTCCTGCCTTACTGGTGAATTATTTACTGCTGAGCCACTGAGCAGTTATACATATATTTAATCTTTTTCAGATTCTTTTCCCATTACAGGTTATTACAAGATATTGAATATAGTTCCCTGTGCTGTATAGTAGGTCATTGTTGTTTATTTTATATACAGCTGGGTGTATCTGTTAATTCCAAACTCCCAATTTATCCTTCTCCTTCTCTTTCCCCTTTGGTAACCAAAAGTTTGTTTTCTATGTATTGATTTACATTCCTTCTTATTCCTCTTTTTATTCAGTTCAGCAAACGTGTCTTATTCTATTTACTCTTTCATCCATTCATCAAATATTTGTGGGGTACTTCACAGGAGCTACCTGTCATAAACCACCACACACACAAAAATAAAGTATAGTCTCTGTTATCAAACAATTGCAGGATAAAAAATATAATCATATGCATCATTAAATTGAAAGCAGTTGTATGTAGGACTCTTAAGTCCTACTGTAAAGTCACAAAGAGATAACAGAGCTGCCATTTCTCAAGCACTGGTTGTATGCCACGTGCTTAGAATGAACACATCCTATCATTTAATCTTTACAAGGACCTCATAAAGGATTAGACTCTCAGTCCCATTAGACCTGCCTTGCTTCTGTCTTCAGTACCTTTTCACCATGGAGAGTTTGCCTGAACCCTTGGCCTGAATTATGGCAGAAAGAGTGGTTTAGGAAAAGGAAAGGGTATTTAAGTAGGATGGCCACCTTTAAAAGCTACCCCCCAACCCCCCACCCCGGTGGGCTAGATTGGATTATCCCGAGCCTGTCTGCCTCAGAAAGCCTAGATCTATTCCTGGTGCTGTGTCAGGGGTGTGTATACTCTGTCTCCCACTCCTCTGACCATTCGGCCTCCAGCAATTAAAGCATGCCTCTTTAAACAAGACTTGAATAAACAGTGGTGGCATAAATTCTACTTGCCTTTTGCACACACACACAAGCTATAGGTGTTTTCCTGTAGTGACTCTTCCAAAAGCTGGTGTCAGGCAGAACCAAACATTAGAACCCAGCCCCATAGAGAGTGCATAAAGGTCACAAAGCTTCTATAGTTATTTTTCTCTTAAGAGAAAAGATCTCAGAATTTCCCCTGGACAAAGTGAAGGTGAACTTTAGATATATGCCCTCAGCTTGTTTGCTTGTAGCTCAGATTCAGGTTCTCCTGGTGGCTGTCATCTTGATCATTCTCAATTCTTCCCTCCTAGTTTGGCTTTTACCCCATGAAGTTGGGTGCTTGTCCTCACACCTTAATCTGCTGGGTACCCAAGTACCTCTCTAGGGTTGGTGAGACACCGGCTATCTATTAGAGTGATGAGACCTCTTAGAAATTCTCTCTCCTCCCCTCTCTACTTCTCCTGAAGAACAGGTATTCCCCTCCCTGGTTCTGGGATCCTTTCTCCATCAGTGATCTGCTGGGATCTCACTTGGTCTCACTATCAGGCTGCAGGGAACTGCAGTTTTGCCCGAGTCCGTATTTAAGATGGATTCTCACGTGTTCGGGGCTGTCAGCCGGGGTGGTTGGGACACCTGGACTTTCATCCTAGGCTTCTTCACAGCATGACGATCCCTGGGTTTCAGGAGGATGAGGATGGAAGCTTCCAGACATTCGGAGGCCGGGCTGGAGAAGTCTGCCTCATCTCTGTGGCGTTCTGTCAGCTAAAACGAATCATGGAGGCAGCCCCGGCCCAAGGGTTGGAGAAATAGACCTCTCTGCTCCCTAATTAATGGACGTGTTTAATCTGTCCCCTCCCTTACTCCCTGTCTCCTTTAGCTGAAAATGGTGATCTTCTCAATATCCTGAACTACTGACTCGCTTGGAATTCCCTGGTACTCAGCTTTTATATTTTCCCTTGGTTTAGGGTCCTAAGCTAGGGCTTCAAGATTTAGCAAATAAAAATGTAAGACACAATAACATTTTTTTAGCATAAGTATGTCCCATGCAATTTTGGGGACACGCTTACACCAAAAACAAAACCAGAAATTCTCTTTTCAGCTGTCTCCCCAGGGGCTTGAACGAGGAGGCTTGAGATGGTATTGCTTTAATACCGTGGATTTTCACAACCCCCACCACCCACGGTCTAAAAAGGCCCTGTAACCAGAGCTTCCAGGGCTTGGAGTTTCTAACCAAGCTTTTCCTGCCATGAAATCCAACTGGCACACCTCTGAGTGCTTGCACCAAAGCCTGACATTCCAACACCAAACTCCTTTCTTTTGGATCCCAAGAGTGAATCATGCAGTGTAGCTCTTTGTGTCAACACTGAAGGACAGGAAGATTTGTTAGTAACTTGGGGAAGGGAGAAGCTTATTTTTCTCATTTTCTGGTTAACTTTTTTAAATTAGTCACTTTAATATTTACACTAAGGAGAAAACATGATTTTCTTGTAATCACCTCCACTTGGCTCACAGGCAGACAGTTCTCACAGTCACTGCATCTGCCTCATGGGTCTCTAAATTGGCCAGTAGATGTATGACTCTGAAGATCATACAGCTAAATCCATCTCTTCTGTCTGAAAATAAAATCTTACTATGACCTACAGTCCAAAGATCACTGTATATTGATGGGTGGCGATTTTTAACCTTTTAGTACTACAGTCAAAAAATAAAAACTGATCTGTAGTTGATTTTTATTAAAATTAGTATTTATCAACCTGATAGTCCATTCAGGTTGACTGAATTGATGGTCAATTTCATTCTTAACATCAACTTCTTTATTTCCAGTTATTGAGGAGCATGGATGTGAAATCTATTGACATTGTCAGCCTAATTCTCCATGTTGTTTAAGAGCTGATATGATTTTATAAACTTGCACATTTAGAATTGAAAACTATCTTTGCAGAACTAGTCATCTCTCTTAAATGGCAGCAAGCCCTTTGTGGTATTCTTGAAGTCAGGGACATGTACACAGAAAACATGACACTTTCTCTACTCTGTAATCATCTTCTTAGTGTGGTCTCTGCTCAGCAAATAGTCTTGCCTGATTAATAATGATGCTGACTCTGAAATTCCCCTGATTTGATGGAAAATAACCTTTGCTGAGACGCCTCTGTGAGGCTGGGGTTCAGAGATGTCTACCAAACTGTGGCATCATATTGATAAGTTAACGTTAGATTTATGATGGATGGATCTGATCAGTTTGAATTCACGTAAATAAAAGAATAAATCCATGCAGATTTTATACTGTAGCAAAGATCAAGAGACACACCTTCTTGGCATCTCAGTTGGTGCAAACCTCTTGAAATTGTAGTTTTTTAATTTTTTTTAAAAAAACTTGATTCAAGTCCTTCCTTGGCTTTATAGTATATAAATCCTAAAGACTGTTCAAAGACCCGCCTGTCAAGATGCCTTTAGAGACAAGGGTCCTGAGAAATCAGTGGGCCCTTTTCAAGGAGCATGACTGATGGGACTTGTTTGCCTCCTGCCTCCTTACTCCAGGGAGCGCCTCTCTCCTCTCTGCTTCACCCTCTTCTTTATGTCTTATTGATGGTGGGGGTCCACAGTCAGGACGCCTCTTGAATGGGAGTCGTGAGAGCTTAGTCATTCTCCCAGGCACCACATTCAGCCACAAATTTCTCTTCTCGGGGCTCTTTTAAACATGGGCTGGGGGGCCATGAGACCTGTGGTTATTTCTCAAAAGCCACAGGAGGCTTGAATTTTTCTCGTCCCTCATCTTCTTTGGGACTTCTTCTCTTAAATACACAACACGCTGCTTCCCTTTATGAAAAACTGGAATTTGGGCAATGGGAGGGTTGAAAAGAGAATGGAGGTGGGAGAGAGAGCCTAAGAATACCATGAGGACCGGGTGGAGAGAGGAGGACGGGAGGGACTCCAGCGGAGAGCCCCCCACCCCCAGCGGTTCCTGCTTTTCAACTCCTTTCAACCATATTTTTGCCCACTCCCTCCTCCCTCGTTGTACCCTCCCAGAGACTTTTGTGGCGCCTTAGTCTTTACCACCGGGCACATTTTGCTCTTTTGTTTTTATTCTCCCAGCGCCCACCCCCCCTCTGCCCCCTACTGTGTTTCCTGATAGAAATCTCACTCATGCATTTCCTTTCTGATTTCAATGGCTCACTTTGTCTTCCCTCTTTTTCTGCCTTCAGTCTTTCTTTTCTTTTCTTTTTTTTTTTTTTTTCACCCCCCTCCTCTGCCTCTGGTCCCCGAGAGAAACGACCCCCGTCCCGCTGGGACAGGATGGCGGTGCTGTTGAGAGCTCCCAGTGCCGGCTCTCCCCACATCTGTGCAGCTTTTGTCGGCGCTCAGGAGGATTTGGAATGGTCTGCTGGCAGCGTCAGGGAGACTAATGGGAAATGAGGTCCAGAGGGAGAGAGGCCGCGGGGAGGTGGGGGAACAGCAAAGGGGATTTGGATGGCTCGGTGTGGGAAGCAAATTAAAGGATGCATGTGACAAAAGACACATCATATATAACACAAGCTCAGTGGTGATGATACAATTGCATGGGTTCCTGGAAGAGCCTCTGGGATGAGTACTGACTGGGCAGTCGACTTGAAGTTTGGACGGTTTGACTACTTACCACGCTGTCACTTTTTCAGTGTTGGGAAATTTGTGAAGTTTTGCTTCTTTTTGAATTCCCTGGCCCGCATCCGAAAACTGATGTGTTTCTACCCGCAATGTATTTTTCTTTCCCCTTTATTTTTCAGACCATTTTTCAGATGGCATAGTTTTTTGTTTTTTTTTTTAATCCATGTTCCTTTTATGGATCTTTCTCTCGTAGGGAAAAAAGTGTGATATTGGCCAGGATCCAAGTAGATTTTTAAATGTCATTCATTCATTCAAAAAGTCTGTCCCATGCACTTTTAAACAAAAATATTATTGTAATAATCACTGCTCATCTTTATTGTTCTGAGTGCTTTATGTGTATTTATATATTTGATTCTTACAACAAGCCCACAAGGTAAGTTCTCTTATCTCTACTTGACAGGTGGTAAAACTGAAGTGTAGTAAAGCTGGATGACTTGCTAAAGCTCATCCATAATATAAGATATGGTCGCTGCCCTGCGTATTCCTCAGTGAAACTCAGAGAGAGATATAAAGCTTGGATAAACAACCACAGTTCAGGGTAGTTTGAAATGAATATCATATACAGGATTCTACTGATAACTGGCTTAGGACTGTGGAAGGGCGATCACCTTCTGAAACGTTCATGGAGAAATCTGTACCTATATCCCCTCAATAGAGATTCAGTGGTTGCTTCCTGGTGCAGGTCAGCTGGGGGCTGAACTGTGGGTGTTTTAGTAAACCCTTGAGAGACAGGAAGCCAAGACTTACTCTTCTATTCAGGGAACAATCAGGAATTCTCTGCTGATAATTTTAGGGAAGATGCATAGTATCCACAATCAGAACATGACAAACTAAGCCCAAACCCAAATGTTCCCCCATTGATCTATTTGAAGGAATTCCATCTTTATTTTTTTCTCTTTCTCCTGTTCTTTCCCTTATGGCTGAGGCTGAAATTAACTTTCCCAAAAATCACAGTTGCTACTTTTTCACATGTATTTTTTTCTTTCAAGGGAATATACTTGTGGTCTTTGTTAATGGTTTTTGTTTCTCTGGACATGCTCCCACCTCCAAATCTTACGCTTATGCTACTAATCTACACAGGGCATTATTAGACAGCATGATGCACTATTTTTGTTCCAAGAAAACTTAATTTTTATTGTTTGCAAAATATAATTCTACTCATGTACATTTTTGTACAAAATTCCTTTTTATTTTTTAATCGAACTATAGTTGATTCACAGTGTTGTGTTAATTACTGCTATATGGCAAAGTGACTCAGTTTTAGGTACTTACATATACACACACATATTTTTTCACATTCTTTTCCATTATGGCTTCTCACAGTATACGAATACAGTCCCCTGTGCTATCCAGTAGGACCTTGTTGTTTATCCATATATCAGTTTGCATCTGCTAATCCCAAACTCCCAATTCATCCCTCTCCCAGCCCTCTCCTCCTTGGCAACCACCAGTTTATTCTCTGTGTCCCTGATTCAGTCTGTTTGATGCATAAGTACATTTGTGTCATGTTTTAGATTCCACGCAGCAGTGATAGCTTGATACACTATTAAAAATAGCTCCCTGTAGGTCACTGGAGACGCACATAGGGAGGGAAACCACAGTTCTGACTCAGAATCCACCTGGCATTCACTCCTCTTCTCCTTTCTTCTCCTAAATCTTCTTGCTGTCAGTTAAGTCCATCTTTCCAGAGTCCATCTTTCTAAAGCCTTTAACTGAAGTTTCTTTGGGTATTAATTAAGAGCAAAAACATCTTGTTTTAGTATCAGCACCTCTGTCAAGGACGGAGGATTAGAGAGGAAGGAGGAGACAGTAAACAGCTCCAGGCATGCCTGACTCCCAGATTAGATGATCAGCTCTGGAATCCTGCTGGGTTGGCTTCATTTATAGTGATTCTTGTCAGGAGTTTAAGGAACAAGCTTCTTTTCTTTGTCCCACTTTTTTTAGCACCGATTAAACTGCTTTACCATCCTCTCGCTGCATGGAGGCATGGACCCTGGAGTCCACAGACCCACTGTGGTTGCAGTTCTGAGAGCTCCAGTGCTGAGGAAATGAGATGAGACCCCTACTGCCTAAATATTTGTGTGGTTGTTACCAAATGCAAGTCTGTGTGCCTAACATACAACGAGGCCAAAACAAACTGAAGCATCAGAGTTTGGAGCAGAGAAAGCTTTATTGCAGGGCCAAACAAGGAGAACAGGTGGCCTGTGTCCCCAAACCTCAAACTCAAAGGGTTTCAACAAGGTATTTTTAAAGGCCAGGTGGGGGAGAGGCATTGCAGAGTATATGATCAGCTCATCTGATGGTGAGGTCATGGCAGTGTCACAGAGGTTAACATTATCAATCCTTAGGGGCCAGTAGGTCTGGGGGCTCATGATCATCAGTTAACTTCTTCCATTTGTTCGTGGTTTCAGCATCTGTAAAACAACTCAGAAATGTGCATCAGATACTATTTTCTAGGTGCTCCAAAGAGGAGCTATGTGGGAGGGGTCTGTCAAGCATCCTGCTTGGTTACACGATTATCAGTAATGGTGGAAACAGACACTGGTGAGGTCACTGCTCGTGTTCATGGAATTCCTTACAAAATGAATGATTTTGCTAAAGGTGACAGGAGCTCACTAAAAGGACCATTGGGCTCTGTAAGCTTTCTTGCTCCTGACCTTGTGGAGGCTGCCTCGTCCAAGACTGAATAGGCCTGGAGCACTTGGTTCTCAGAACTCTGAATTGGAGTCAACACTTACTTCAAAATATAAGTGGGAGCCAAGGCACCCTTTTATATCTCCTTCGCTCATTGATGTTCCAGCACCTTAACTGAATGTAACCTGCTGTGTTATGTCAGAGAATAGAACGCTTAATTATACCTAAACTTTACACATTGCATGTAGTGTCCCAGCTACTGTTTTAAGCACATTTTTTTATTTAACTTATGAAACCTCATAACAAACCTATGTGATAAATACTGTTATTAATTGTAATTTACTTGTGCAATAATCAAGGGACTGAGAAATAAAATGAGCTTGCCTGAGATCTCGTGAGGGGTAGAGAGAGCTGGGGTTTGGGACCAAGGATGTTCAGCACCAAAGCCCTCACTCTTAATCACTGCACTAGACTGCTTGACCCTTTAGGGGGATTTTGGTGGGGCAGAGGGTGGCGGGGGTGGCGAGTTATCATTCCAGTTTCCTTAGAATCATAGGACTGAGGCACAAGCATGAATGAATGAAATCCTCATTGAACCTGTGAAACAGGGAATGTGCTCGAAGGGTAAGAAAAATGTTCCTACACTTTGTGAAAGTGAAGTGAAGTCGCTCAGTCATGTCCGACTCTTTGCGACCCCATGGACTGTAGCCCACCAGGCTCCTCGGTCCATGGGATTCTCCAGGGAAGAATACTGGAGTGGGTTGCCATTTCCTTCTCCAGGGGATCTTTCTGACCCACGGATCGAACCCAGATCTCCCACATTGCAGGCAGACACTTTAACCTCTGAGCCACCAGGGAAGCCCTTACACTTAAAAGATGTAGAATAATTAAAGAGATAAGGCATACTTTCAGAAAGCAAATACACAGTACAAGGGTCGGCCCCAGGGTTATGGGAGTTCAGAGATGGGGTCAAAGGTAGCCTTTTCAGAGGACCTTGTCACACACTGGGCTTTTAAAGGATGTGTAAGATTTAGGTGAGTGTGCATGCTCAGTCGTGTCTGACTCTTTGTGACCGTGTGGTCTGTAGCGCACCAGGCTCCTCTGTCCGTAGGGTTTTCCAGGCAAGAATACTGGAGTGGATTGCCATTTCCTCCTCCAAACATTTAGGTATGTGGGTAGAAAATGCTGCTCTAGATAGCTGGAGGGAGCAAGCTCTCAGAGCTGGGAGAGTCTGAGAAATATTTGGGTGATTGTGCAGCTACCGATTTAGCTCATACAAAAAATAAATAAAATGGAGCCTTGAGAACAAATTGAGGTGGGGTAGTTCCAAGCGAAAGACTGTGAACTTCAATGTTTTAAATACTTGAGGAGACAGAGGACATATGATGAATTTGAAGCCTAGAAATCTAAATGTTAGATCTTTATATGTTTTCTTAATAACAGTCCTGCATGCTCATTATGTCCCTGATGGAGACCTATTAGAAAGTGTATTTGTCAAATAGGACAAATTGGAACAAGTAATAGGACAGACTTTTCAAGAGAAGATTCACCTGTCCTAAGGACCATAGATGGAAAGAAAGGAGGGGAGGTTGGTGATGTAGCTCCTGGATGACCAGGAGGATTATGAACATCTCCCTTCTCCTTGACCAGTAACTTGTTTTTATTGAGAAGTGTAGTTGATTTACAGTGTTGTGTTAGGTTCAGGTATATAGTGCAGTGATTCAGTTTTATGTATGTGTGTATATATATATATGTATATATATATATATATACACACACACACACACACACACACACTCACACACATAGTTCAGTTCAGTTGCTCAGTCGTGGCTGACTCTTTGCAACCCCATGAATCGCAGCACGCCAGGCCTCCCTGTCCATCACCAGCTCCCAGAGTTTACTCAAACTCATACCCATCGAGTCGGTGATGCCATCCAGCCATCTCATAGTTCAGTTCAGTTCAGTCACTCAGTCGTGTCCAACTCTTTGCGACCCCATGAATCGCAGCACGCCAGGCCTCCCTGTCCATCACCAACTCCCGGAGTTTACTCAAACTCATGTCCATTGAGTCAGTGATGCCATCCAGCCATCTCATAGTTCAGTCACTCAGTCGTGTCTGACTCTTTGCGACACTCACACACACACACATGTATATTGAAAAGAAAGTATATCTATATATTCTTTTTCAATACTATGAAATCGTGAGTAAACGTCCTTGTGCTATACAATAGGTCCTTGTTTATCGATTTTATATGTAGCAGTGTGTTTAGGTTACTCCCAAATTCCTCATTTATCCTGCCCACCTCCTTTCCCCTTTGTTAACCATAAGTTTGTCTTCTATGTCTGAGAGTCTGTTTCTGTTTTATAAATAAGTTTATTTGTATCATTTTTTTTTCGATTCCACATATAAGCAATATCATGTATTTGTTTTTCTCTTCTGGCTTAGTTCTTTTACTCTCTAGGTCCATCCATGTTACTGCAAATAGCATCATTTCATTCCTTTTTATGGCTGAGTAGTGTTGCACTGTATACATATATAAGTGAAGTGAAGTGAAGTCGCTCAGTCATGTCTGACTCTTTGTGATCCCATGGACTGTAGCCTACCAGGCTTCTCCATCCATGGGATTTTCCAGGCAAGAGTACTGGAGTGGGTTGCTATTTCCTTCTCCAGGGAATCTTCCCGACCCAGGGATCAAACCCGAGTCTCCCACACTGCAGGTAGATGCTTTACCATCTGAGCCACCAGGGAAGCCCAGCATATATTTATGCACCACGTCTTCTTTATGTTTATCTGTTGATGGACATTTAGGCTGTTTCCATGTCTTGGCTACTGTAAATAGTGTTGCAGTGAATATGGAGGTGCATGTATCTTTTCGAATTATGTTTTTCTCTGATTTATGCCCCTGAATCAGATTGCAAGATCATATGGTAGTTCTATTTTTAAAGAACCTCTATACTGTTCTCCATAGTGTCTGTACCAATTTCCATCACCACCAACAGTGTAGGAAGGTTTCCTTTCTCCACACCCTCTTTAGCATTTATTGTTTGTAGATTTTTGTGATGGTGGCTATTCTGACTGGTGTGAGGTGATACCTCATTGCAGTTTTTATTTGCACTTGAAGAATTGATGCTTTTGAACTGTGGTGTTGGAGAAGACTCTTGAGAATCCCTTGGACTACAAGGCAATCCAACCAGTCCATCCTAAAGGAGATCAGTCCTGGGTGTTCATTGGAAGGATTGATGCTGAAGCTGAAACTCCAATAATTTGGCCACCTCATGCGAAGAGTTGACTCGTTGGAAAAGACTCTGATGCTGGGAGGGATTGGGGGCAGGAGGAGAAGGGGGCGACAGAGGATGAGATGGCTGGATGGCATCACTGACTCGATGGACATGAGTTTGAGTAAACTCCGGGAGTTGGTGATGGACAGGGAGGCCTTGCGTGCTGCGATTCATGGGGTCGCAAAGAGTTGGACACGACTGAGTGACTGAACTGAACTGAACTGAATAATTAGTGACATTGAGCATTTTTTCATGTGTCTGTTGGCTCTTTGCATGTCATCTTTGGAGAAATATTTATATCTTCTGCCCATTTTTTAATGGATTTTTTGGTTTGTTTTGCTTTGACACTGAGCTATTTGCTATTTGCAATGAGCTATTTGCATGTTTAGGTTGCATTATTGCAGATATTTTCCCTCATCCTGGAAGTTGTCTTTTCATTTTGTTTATGCTTTCCTTTGCTGTGCAAAAGCTTTTAAGTTTACTTAGGTCTCATTTATTTTTGTTTTTATTTCCATTAGCCTAGGAGACAGATCCAAAAAGATATTGCTGCAATTTATGTCAGAGTGTTCTGCCTATGTTTTCCTCTAGGAGTTTTATGGTATCTGTTCTTGCATTTAGGTCTTTGATCCATTTTGAGTTTATTTTTGTGTATGGTATTAGAGAATGTTCTAATTTCAAGCTTTTACATGTAGCTGTTGAGTGTTCCCAGCACCACTTATCGAAGAGACTCTCCTTTCTCCGTTGTATATTCTTGCCTCCTTTGTCGTAGATTAATTGACCATAGGTGCCTGAGTTTATTTCAGGGCTTTCTATCCTGTGCTATTAATCTATATGTTTTTGGGTGAGTACCAAACAACTTTGATTACTGTAGCTTTGTATAGTCTGAAGTCAGTGAGCCTGACTCCTCAGCTCCATTGTTCGTCAAGATTGCTTTGGCTGTTTGGAGTCTTTTGTGGTTCCATAAAATCTTTAAATTTTATTGTTCTAGTTCTGTGAAAAATGCCACTGGTAATTTGATAGGGATTGTGTTAGTTGATTGCTTTGGGTAGCATAGTCATTTTGACGTCAAATCTTCCAATCCAAGAACACTGTATATCTTTCCATCTGTTTGTGTGTCATTTGGTCAGTTGTGTCCAACTCTTTGCAACCCCATGGACTGTAGCTTGCCAGGCTCTTTATTCATTAAGTCAAACATTTAAGCCTCTGCTTGGCACCATGCTCTATGCCAGTCATCAACGAAGGACAGTGTTGGACAAGGCATCTGCCACAACTTCAAGGGGTTTTCCAGAATCTAGTTGTGGAGAGAGACAAGACAGCAGGTAATTTTAATATGGCTTGACAAGTGTCATGATCAGTAAGGCGATTGTATATCCCTACTTGTTAGGGATACTCTCAGTTTTGATGGTTAATTATATGATCCTCCTAATTATAGGAAATAGGGTTAACATACAAAATGAGGGAACACATGGGCAGGGCATCTAATGCAATATTAGGAATGCAGTAATAGAGTGCTTTATGGAGAAAATGTGTATCAGCTGATACCTGCAGGTAAGAAGCTGCAGGAAGGGTTTGGAGGAAAGCAGCAGTGTGGCAGGGGGAAAGGTGGGCATTCCAAGCAGCCTTTGCAGGTTGAATTGAATAAATTAGTGAACAAATAAGAAGTTGTGAATGTGAAAGCTCAGAATATTTCAACTCATGATGAAGTATCTAGAACCATTTGATGTTTATATATAACATTTCTTCCAGATTTTGGGAGGGAAATTTTATGAAAAATAGAGTTTTACTCTATTTCTAAAATAAAGAAATTGGGCTAGATCATGTCTTGACTTAGTGTAAACTGCTAAGTGTTATGTCAGGTAAAGAACATTTAATAATACAGTCTCTGATAGTTTTTAGTGGTATGCTGTATAAGACCTTCCTGAACAACCTGTGCTAAAAATAGTCTTTAAAGCCCATCCAATTCCCCTTTTCCTTCTTAGGTCGCCACTTAATTATTCTTAATTTATTCTATTCCTGTTAATTTTATTTCTTCAGCTTGTTTGAAAGTTTCTTGAAGGCAGAGGCCATATTCTTTTTTATCTCCCGTGCTCTACATATTGCCTGGTGATGATTGAGAGATTGATGAGGGGGAGGTGGAGGGAGCATTTCTCTTTTGGAGGGGGAGGTGGTCTTATTATACCTGTAACTAAATACTCTACTCTTATTCAGCCTCTCAAAGTATTTTAATTCTGTGATTACAGTTTTATTTTTTTTAAAGGTAATTTTTTGAACTTTTTTTTTGATGGGCATCTTGCTTTTCCTCTTCTTTAGGACCGTTCGAGTTATTGGATATGGCAGACAGTGAAACGTGAGTGTTGCCTTACATTATAGAGACTAGATTGTCTTCTTGAGAACATATAAAAATGTCTACTTTCACTTGTATTTCTAACTGTAGAGCTACTAATCTTCTAAATCAGTGATTACACAGTAAAAATAGATGGTACCTGTTATGAAGATTGCATCCATAACCATTGCTGGTCATCATTTAGAATTTCCTTCAAGGGAGGTACTTCTGTACTGGTGCACGTTGAATGCCAGAGAAGTCTAATATACTTAGCTCTTAATTACCCATCCATTTACTCTTTCTCAACTGAAGTTTGAGTGAAGTAGCTCAGTCGTGTCTGACTCTTTGTGACCCTGTGGTCTGTATCCTACCAGGCTCCTCCCTCCATGGGATTCTCCAGGCAAGAATACCAGAGTTGGTTGCCATTTCCTTCTCCAGGGGATCTTCCCGACCCAGGGATCGAACCAACTGAGGTTTATAAGCAGATTAAGCCCTATTGCCCTAAGGCATCCTTTTTGTGCAGGAGACAATTTCTCTGTGCTAAATCTAGAATGGGACAAGTGATATGCAACCACTGGAGAACCAGGAACATAGTGGCTCCAGTCATTTCCATGTTTTGTGCCTCAGAAGAGGAACCGTGGTTCAGAAACTCACCAGCTCTGCAGCTGGCCCCCAAACTGATAACATTTGTTGTCAACGTTTTTATTCCCAGAGTAACACAACAGTTACTATTCACGAAGCAAGGACAAAAAAGGGCTAAAAACACCTAACCCTGGAAGCCAGGAGGAGCCTCTAGAGACCTGTAGTGAAATAGAACAAGGATAAAGACTGGGTGGGGTGGAGTTGTTCCTCAGACTCTTCAGTCGTGTCTGACTCTTTGCGACCCCTGGACTGTAGCACACCAGGCTTCCCTTGTCCTTCACTGCCTTCCCGAGTTTGCTCAAACTCATGTCCATTGAGTTGGTGGAGTGGAGAAGGGCTAAGGAGACCGGAAGGAGGAAAAGTAGGAGGGGTTTAGCCATGAATCACTGACAAGGAAGAAACCATCAGTTGCTACAGGGGCTTGTTCACGTACCACACATCCCGTCAGCAAGGTTGTCATTCACCCTAGCTTGGCATTAAGTGTCTTTTTGGTTTCAGACTCAGGATGGGAATATCCTCCTCCCTCTGCTGTCTGTGGGGGTTGGAGAAATAGTCACTTTGCCTTGGCTATTCCCCATCCTGAGTGGGCTGACCTCAGGCCTGCCGCTAACCAGAGGTGACTCTGAACTCTCTCAGAGCTCTTACTGTCCCCCCCAGATATCCTCTGGGGCTGCCCCTCCCCTTCCGCTCGCAAGGCATCAGCAGGTCGGGCAGAGTGGGTGTCTCCTGGGTCTTTGAAGTCAAGTCCCAGGAGATGGTCTTCCCAGGGCCGGGTGGTCTACGGAGAGGTGGTGCTCCATGCTGCTCCTGTGTGTGCTTCATCTCATGTCCTTCTGACTCTGTGCTCATGTCTGCGGGACATAGCCGGAACGTCTACACGGAGTGGCTGCACACTGTTCAGACACACCTACACACATCAGTCTACTTCAGAGTGCCACTGCAGATTACTTACATCAGACAGTAGTCATTTAAGACAAAATCACTCAGCCTACCTAACCAGCCAACACTGTTTGAAAAAGAGGCTGGAGTCAGATGTCATGGTGAGATGATGACCAACTCAAGGTAGTTTTAGGACCCCCGTCAGCCACCTCCCCTGTCCATGCCCTGCAACTGTGGTCTCAGGCATAGGTGGGAAAGTGGCCAGGGGGCACAGAAGGTCAGCAGCAGGGGTAAGATGCAACCCTCACTTCCCTCCCTGCCCCCTTCCCCCCGCCCCCACTCCCGCCTGCAGCCCTTTACCCATTTCATCTTTGATTTAGGGGTGAGACCGCACTGCACAAGGCAGCCTGCCAGCGGAACCGGGCCGTGTGCCAGCTTCTGGTGGACGCAGGAGCATCTCTGAGAAAGACGGACTCCAAGGTAACTTGATGAGTGAGTGCAGGAATCCTCCCCCAGAGCAGGATCTCTGGCTCCATTGCCTTGGAGCAAAGGCATCCTTTCTATACTTATGGAAGTGCCTGCGGCTTTGGAAAAAGGAGGACAAAATAAAGTGTTTCATTTAGAGAAACTGCAGTTTAAATGTATAAGCACAAAGGGAGGGTGTGTGCATGTCCAAGGGGCTTCATAGACCTCTGAATGCTCTGACCTCAGGACTCAAGGGGGGAGAGAGGCAGAGGGAAGAGTTAATAGAGATCAACCCCATAGAGGAATTTGCTATGATGATCTGAGGTCATGGTCCTGGTTGGCTCTGAGTTTTAAAGCACCCTCTAAAAAAGGACAGGCTACTTAACTGTAGCAGGTTACAGAGAAGAATTTTAATATATAATTGAGGACTTCGTTAAGTATGTGCCAAGTAACCTAAGTTTGGCATCAATGAATGTAGACAAGAAACAGGTAACTTAGAAGCCTACTAATGACTTCAGAATTGCTCATCACTTAAATAAATCTAATGGGAGCTGTGTGTGGTTGTCACTCTAGAGTTTCCTCCAGCAGCAGTACATTGTGACACAGCTTTCTCTCTGATATGGACCTTTCTGTCCCTCTGAACCAGTTTCAGTGCTTGATTCTTCATTTCCCTTGTGACCCACCAGATCCTTGCTCTGAGGTCCCTGGCTGCCTTAATTCTGATCATTCTATCATTCTAGGCTATTGAATTCATTAAGCAGGGTCCCCATTTCTAGCTGATCTATTACCTGTCTGGTTAGCTAACTGGGTGTAAGATTCCAAATGGCAGATAATTACTCACTGTGGTATTCTTCCCAGATGATATTTGCACTCAAGCGCTTTGATGTGTAATCTTAGTGAGAGACACAACCCATGGAAGTAAGATCAGCAGAGGCCAAGATTTGAGGTGGGCTTGGCCTTCCTTGCTGGGGCCACTCAAACACAGCAGGGCCCTTGCCTGTTCACCAGAGACTGGTCTCTACTCAGGTGATAGAAGGGAGGAGCAAGATGAAATAGAGGGACCAAGAAAAGACTGGGCAGGAGACCTGGGCCCAGAGCAGATGGTTCTTTTTTAATCTAAGTTTCTGAATCAAATAAAGAGGCTCAATGTTCTTTTATATTTCTATTTTGTGTTATGTAGGTATGTCCTCTTTTCAAAATGCAAAGTTTTATTATTTTTATTATAAATATGGTACAGCCTCACAGAAAACTCTAGCAATGCAAAAATTTTTTAAAAAGTAAAAATTGCTAGAAATCCCACAGTCTAGACCTATATACCATTAAAATGTTAATGATTTCTCCTCACATGTGGGTATGTCCATTTTTCTCATTTCCTGCAAGTAGGTAAAGTCAAACAATACTACATGCTATTGTATAACCTACGTTTGCACCCAACATTTTGTTTTAGAGAACTTACTGTTTGAAGTAATAGAGCTATACTTCATCCTTTTCAGGGATCCTCTAATTTTTTCCGTTCCCTAATTTTATGCTTGGTGAAAGCTGAATATCATAACTATGACTGGATCTTCTCCTGGAAATTTTTGGAGAAAAGCAATATTTTGAGAATTTCTCTTAATAGAGAAGGGCTCCTTAAAAATCAACTCAAAGACCCACTCACTCCACCTCTATTTGGAAACTGGGAATCTCAACCTATTTAATGTTGATGACAAGATCATCTCTTTTAAAAAAAATGATACAAAGAAACTTATTTACAAATTAGACTCACAAACCTTGAAAACAAATTTATGGTTACCAAAGGGAAAAGGTGGGGGTGGGGAATTAGGAGTTTGGGTGAAAGTTTTGGAAAAATTGGGAGATTATCTATTTTATATACATACTACTACATATAAAATAAATAAAATAATCAACAAGGACCTACTGTATAGCACAGGGAACTCTACTCAATATTCTGTAATAACCTATATGCAAAAAGAATCTGAAAAAGAATTGGGATATATGTGTGTGTGTGTGTATAAACTGAATCACTTTGCTGTCTACCTGAAACTGACACAGTATTGTAAATCATCCAAATTCTGAAAGAAAAAAGATAAGCTACAAGTATTGTAACCAAGTTGAATAAAATTATAGGAACTTGAAGCTATGGCTAAATATTAAATCCTAACTAAATAGGTAAAAATTTTAGAATGTCTACAGCCATTGTTCCATCCCTTTTATCTTCTATTCCACATGCCCTTGTAGGCTACTAGGATCAGACTTAATTGAAGTTGATACCATTAATTGCAAAAGATGAGGCTGAGAAGTGTTTGATAGTTTCTGTGATACTTGTGTACATTTTTATACATGGAACTATTTGTATGGTACAGTGATCATGCCTCTATTCTTTCCTTAGAACTTAATATCATTTTGTACATATACACAATGGAATATTACTCAGCTATATAAAAGAACAAAATAATACCATTTGCAGTGACATGGATAAACCTAGAGATTGTCATACTGAGTGAAGTCAGTCACACACAGAAAGACAAATATCATATGGTATCACTTATGTGGAATCTAAAAACATGATACAAATAAATCTATTTACAAAACAGAAATAGAGTCACTGATGTAGAAGACAAACTTATGGCTCCCAAGGGGGAAAGGGAGGAGGAAAAGGGTAAACTGGGAGATTGGGGAGGACATATACACATCATTCTATATAAACAGATAACTATAACTAATAAGGACCTACTATATAGCACAAGAACTCTGCTCAGTACTCTGTGAGACCTATATGGGAACAGGATCTAAAGAGTATATAACTGATTCACTTTGCTATACAGCAGAAATTAACACAACACTGTAAATCAACTATACTCCAACAAAATTTTTTAAAACAATATCATTTTTAAGTAGATACGACTGAACAAAAATTAGAAGTGTCAAGGATGGTTAATTATGTTCATAAACATTCAAAAGAATGGAGGCCATTCCTCCTTTAACTGTTGACTTATGTTTATTGGCCTCATTTCAGAAATATTATGTGTATAAATATACATCAGTTCAGTCACTCAGTCATGTCCGATTCTTTGCAACCCCATGGACTGCAGCACACCAGACCTCCCTGTCCATTGCCAACTCCTGGAGTTTACTCAGACTCATGTCTATTGAGTCAGTGATGCCATCCAACCATCTCATCCTCTGTTGTCCCCTTCTCCTCCCACCTTCAATCTTTCCAAGCATCAGGGTCTTTTCAAATGAGTCAGTTCTTCGCATCAGATGGCCAAAGTATTAGAGTTTCAGCTTCAGCATCAGTCCTTTCAATGAACACCCAGGACTGATTTCCTTTAGGATTGACTGGTTGGATCTCCTTGCTGTCCAAGGGACTCTCAAGAGTCTTCTCCAACACCACAGTTCAAAAGCATCAATTCTTCGGCGTTTACCTTTCTTTATAGCCCAACTCTCACATACATACATGACTACTGGGAGAACCATAGCTTTGACTAGACGGACCTTTGTTGGCAAAGTAATGTCTTTGCCATAACTTTGGTCATAACTTTGCCATAACTTTGGTCATAACTTTTCTTCCAAGGAGCAAGCGTCTTTTAATTTCATGGCTGCAGTCACCATCTGCAGTGATTTTGGAGCCCAAACTCTATACAGTCAGCAAAAACAAGACTGGGAGCTGACTGTGGCTCCGAGCCTGAACTCCTTATTGCCAAATTCAGACTTAAATGGAAGAAAGTAGGGAAAATCACTAGACCATGCAGGTATGACCTAAATCAATAAATATACATATAACATTATAATTTGTTGTTGTTCAGTCGCTGAATTGTATCTGACTCTTTTGTGACTCCGTGGACTGTGGCCCATCAGACTCCTCTGCCCATGGGTTTTCCCAGGCAAGAATACTGGAATGGGTTGCCATTTCCTCCTCCAGGGGATCTTCTCAACCCAGGGATCAAACCCGCACCTCGTGCATTGGCAGCCAGCTTCTTTACTGCTGAGCCACCAGGAAAATCCAACATTATAACAGACTGCAAAAAATTATACAGTCATTTACAATGATGCAGAAGAATATTTCTTGGCATAGAGGTTTTATATGTTATTAAGTGCAAAAGCACATTACCTAAGTATATAAACAAAGTATGGTTTAGTTGTCATAAAAATAATTGTGTGTAGAGCTACAGAAATAAGAAAACAGCTACTTTATGGGAAGGTTAACAGCAGTTAGTATAGTGGAATTACTGGTGATTTTTGCTTACTTATGCTTTTCTACTTTCCCAAGATTTCTTTACTCAACACCCATCACTTTTATTATCAGAAATTAACTTACTTTTTAGGGAGATAAGATAGTTCTAAATTAGGGAGAACCAAGCTGAAGACTTTGAAACCACTGAAGAAACCCCTTTAAATTGTTTCTGATCATCCCTCCTTCTTTGTTTCTGCTTGTTATTTCCCAGGATTTAGTATCACAGAATGACTTCCAAAGAAGTCTAGAAGTCATTCTAGAAGTCAGAATGCTGGTTTCCCTACTTTCTTTTTTTTTTTTTTTTTCCTACTTTCTATTCAGTGATTTCTATCCCTCTATGAAGAGAATCTGGGTTCTCATCCTTCCTGTGCTACATGATTTGCCACTGTGTACCTAGTTACTCTATGAACCTCCCTTTCCTTTGATGGAAGCCCCACCTCTGAAAAGTGATTGTCTCTCTTGAACTTGTATATCTCACAGGTTTGATGCAATAATAGATTTAGAAAGTATCTCATCAATGCAAACAGAAAACATGGAAAGATCAGTTTTAGTGAGTTATCTTTGAGTAGCTCTGTTTCTATGAATTTCTTTTCTTTTAATGTTTTCCCAAGTGTTTGTGTCTCTCGCCTCTTCACTGTTACCTACAGGGTAAGACACCTCAGGACAGAGCCCAGCAGGCCGGAGACCCAGACTTGGCTGCCTACCTGGAAAGCCGCCAGAATTATAAGATCATTGGCCATGAGGACCTGGAAACTGCTGTTTGACCCTGGTAGACAGGCTGAGAGAATCTCAACAAGCATCTCACCTGTGCCCTCCTGGCGATCGGGCGGCCCCCCTGGAAGAAGCTGATGGAATCCATAAATCTGTCTCTCCTGCAAGAATCTCTCTGAGGCCATGCCACCAGTTTTAAGGGCTACCAAGATGTACCACGGAACATGATAGCCCACTGAGGACGAGGCAGGATACCTGGAGATTTGTGGACTGCGAGTTCCACAAAATTCGATCCTTACTGCTTCCAGCAAGTAGCATGAACTTCTGTGTTCACCTGTATAATTTATTTTAAAGATCCAAGGATGTGCGTATAAATGGCACTGCTCCCTCGCCCCCCTGTGCATTCACTTTTCCCCTGTACCGCACAATTCTACTGTAATGACCCATCGATTTAAAAAAAATAATATATGATCTGTTCTCTTTACATTCAGTCTTTGAAGACCACGAGACTCTGAAGGTGTTTTCAAACCCTCTGGATGTCCTGCAGAAATATAACTGTAAAATCGCTTCCACTTCCAAGACTAAATATACTGAGACTACTTAGTGACCTGTTTGCATGTCTCCTCTCCCTCCCTAACCCTTTTTCATGATGTAGGAGCTGGGAGCGCCACACAGATAGCGTCCACTTGGGTGCAGTATCTCTGAGGTGCGGCAAGGTGGCATGGGAGTAGCCTGGGTTGAGTGGTACCTCGGAGGGGGGACCCAGGGGTCAGCCCAGGTGGCGGCACTGTTGCCAAGAGCCATGGAGGACTGGTCCAGCTTGGGCTGTTGGCCCAGCTCCGTACTGCCTACGTGTAGCCATCTTTGCCTTTTGCTGCAGTAGAGGCGGGCAGTGGATGCCCACCAAGGCCCATAGTGGGTTTGCAGAACCACTCCATTTTAAGTGCTGTTGAGATTGCAGAGCAGAAAACCATGTGTGGGAACTGTGGTTACAGGAAATGGAGCACTACGACAGCGTTTACTTTTAGGCTTTTTGACTGATAGTAGAAAGCAGGCTAATCGACTTGAAATTAAACAGCAAACGCAAAGTAGCAACATATGTCAAAATAACTCACTTAAGAAGAAAACAGTCACCGGAGTGCTGCACAGAGGCTCACAGGCTCGGGCACAGTGCTGAGAGGGGCCCGTGTTAGGTTTTCCTTCTAAGGTCTTGGTTTTCATTTCCCTGCGGGAGCCTTGTCCCAAGAACAAAGCCTTGTTTTACCGACTCCACTGCCGGACTTTCAAGATGCCTGGATCATTCAGATGGAAGCCTCACCTACTATTGCCAGATTCCAAGGTCATACCAGATAGCACTGTAGCCCCACCTTTCACGTACAGGGCAGTCGAATATATTCTTTTCTCTATATCCCCTGCCAGAACGATCTTCGTGCCGACTCCTGTTGGGAGTCTTAACTGGAAACATCTCGCTGGCAGTAGAATTACAGCTTTTCATCCTGCCACCGACCAGTTGGTATTTACAGGTACCTCTGTTAGGCACTCTACGATAACTAAAGAAAGGAGAAAAAGTCTCCTCACTTGCAGAGAAAACATCTGCTTGACTTGGGCATAAGGCAGAAGTGAAAGTGGGTGACCCTTTTTGCTTTAAACTAAACCAGTGTCTCCTGAGCTTTCTTCCATTTTGCTCTTAGATATAAGCCAAGTGTTTCCCTTGTGTTTCTGCATGTGAGCGTAAATGATTGTCTCTCTGCATTTAAGTTAAAGTCCAGTGGTGCCGCCTCGCTTATCTGAACCACTTTTGGTCACGTGTCATTTTGAAAGTACAGAGATGATATACTGTATTAGGTGGGAATAGCCTCTCAGTGGATGGGGACCACATCTGCCCTTAGTTGTTTCCAAATCAAACTGTTGGCATCATTTTCAGCTGTGGAAAGAGGAATGTTTTCATACATCAGTCTTAGAAACAGAGCGATCTTTTGGGTTTTTTGGCAAGGGCAAAAGGGACTGCAGTAGATTGTTTCCAGAAGCTGGAAAGAAACATGCTCCAGGAGAATTTAATCATTGGGCTTCTGCTGGGAACTTTTCAGTTGGTGAGACTGTCAAGGAGATGTTGTGATGACAGAAATATAATCCTTATGACAGACTGGAATCTGGCTTTGAATGGTGCCTTCCATGCCCTGTATTGAACCAAGCATTTGGCCACACAGCGATCGCTGGGATGAAGGACTCTGCTCTCACCAACCACCGTCTCATATTTCCCTGTGATGCTTCCAAACAGCCCAGAGAAAATTGAGGGTACAGGTGGCTGTGGGCCAATTCAAATAGCTCCAGCTGAAGTCACACGTAAATCTTCAGTATGGAAATAGATGAGGTAATGACTACTGTAGGGGTCCTGATGCATTTGGAAATTGTTCCAAACTAAAAAAAGAAAGACATTAATGTCCTACATTATTGATGGGGGAATGACATAGGACAAAGGCAAATATCTCTCTGAAAAAGCAAACACCCTAAGAACTTAGGTTTTGAGGAAAAAAATAAGCATCAGAAATGGTCAGAATAGTGACCTGTTTAATGGCTTAAACATAAAATCTACCTCCTGTAGCTTTTTAAAAAATCAGCCACTGCACGTGACAGTCCTGGGCTTTAGAAAAGAGAGAAGGGCATGTGGTCTAGGAGTCCGCAGCGTAGCTTAGGTAGGTAGCAGCCCCTCTCCTGGGCCATCAGGGAGCATGGGAGCGAACAGTCTGGCTCTGGTCTGATAATCCACGTAACTTTAAAAGACATGTATACCTATGGAAATACAATTTCCTCCAAAACCTACTGAGACAGCACTGCCAACTGTAGCGGGCTCAGCTGCCACTCCTCTGTGTTTGGCTCGGGAGAGCCCTTCGCGTTGTGCTGCTGTCTGCTCTGGGATTCCATTTTTAGATTGGGCAGATAGAGGCGTGAGAAATGGAGAGTTACTAAAAGCCAACATTATATAACCTTGAAGCTAGTCATTCTTTGGTAGCCTTATATTCTGGTATGATGCATTTAATGAAAAAGGACCCAGTTGTGCTGTGCTTATTACATTCAAGGACTTGATAAAGAACAGAAGCTAAGAAGAAAATGAACACCATGGCCGGGAATTTCACTTTGAGAGTTTCAGTTACCTCTATAGAGGTTCTAGTCCGTGGGGTCGCAAAGAGTCAAACATGACTGAGCACACACACAGAGGTTATAACCTAAAACGAATGCAATGTCTGAAATGGAGAATTTAACCAGCAAGTACACAGCCTTGAAAGTAGCAACAACAAGTGCTGGAAAGCCTCCCATGTGCCCGTCGTTCCATCCTTCTGTTCCAGCTGGCCTGAGTGTGTAGGCAGGTCCGTTTACATGGAGAGATCCTCAGCAAGTAGGCAGATTCCATTTAGACCTAGTAACAGTTTCTTTGCCTGAAGGAGTTCCAGCATTTATTGACTGGATACCTTATAATATTCATGTCTTAAAAAATGTGGGGCAGCAGTTTTTTTTTTTTTTACATGTCAATTTTATTTTAAATGTTTAGGTTTTTTAAATTATAGAAGTTGAATGTGCTTTTTATAAGAAGTTCTAATACCACAGATGAGTATCACATGCAATGTCAAGGTGTTGCTCTCTGCTGGTATAGAGTCCTCTGTTCTGCCCCTAGAGATAAGCAGCAGGAACACGGATAAACACTGTTGCTTGTACATATGTCAGAAATACTCTGCATATACAAGCCTCAATGCACACACAGTGATGTATTTATTTGTAGACATATATGTGTATATATCCTATACACACATATATTGTATAAGTTTAAAAAAGCATTTTAGAAGCATGCTAGGCATCTGTGCCTGTGTAGTTAACTCCAATGGGCAAAGATAAGGTAATAGAAAATTTTCCTTTTATTCTTTGTTATTTTTCCTGTTACTAAGCCCAGTTCTGTTACTGCAGCACTTCGAATGCACATGACATTTGCTCTTGGCTGTGTCATAAAATCTGTGACCAAGAGGTCTTATAATTGTTTTTCTTACCTTCCACAAAGCATGCAACCTACCTGAGCCTTGAGACTTGTCTATGCTATTTGTGGATCTCGAGTGGAGAGTTTCCCTGTGACACTTAAACACCTTTACAAGGCCGAGTTTACAGGACTGACAGTCAGTAGGCTGCCTAATGATATTTAATTCTGGCAAGCTCCCGCCAAAAAAGTGTCATAACTTGGATATGGGTAGGGTCTGAGTAACTTGGCTTTCTTCCAGTAAGAGTAGCTAATGAAATCACTGAAAACAGCATATTATATTCAATTATGCTACTTAAAAATAAAGTAGATTGTTGTTAAACTGGCTCATCATAACCATCCAATGAAACTAATTACTTAAATGGATTATTTTTATTTTAGGGGGAAAAGTGTAACATCCATTAGAGAATTTTCTGATCTTTAACATTTATTTAGTATAAAATTGCTTCTGCCCAGATCTTAGTAGAACCATCTCTGAATATCTCATTTCCAATTCTCTAAATGCCATTTTCAGCTGATTATTTTAAGTCCTTTTTTTTTTTTTTTTTCCTCTGCCTGGTCCCTCACACTGACTTTGGCACCGACCCATTTCTATTTCCTGGTCATGATCCCATCTCTGGTCCCTCCAATTGTCTGACCATAGCAGTAGCCCCACTCCTGGACTTTCTGCCACTACCCTAAATAATTCCATCATACAGATGCCCAAGATATTATATTCAAACTGGATCAAAATAAAATTACCCTCTGGCACAAGTATCCATTTTGCCTAAAGGACAAAGAGAGTCCCACTGACCTTGATCATCTTGCACAGTTACAAGAGGTCTTATTCTGAGAAGTAATTTCCCAGATAGATTGAGCAAATTTCTCTCCTAGTCACATGATGAGAAGCTTCTTCCACACCCAGTGATATAAAGCATGTGCCCCCAGGAAGTCACCTGAGTGACTGGATTCTGTGCAAGTTTTACCCCTACTGGCCATCTATGGATTTAGGCTATCTCCCCACGGTTGAATGAGAAATCTCATGGGCTTCCCTGGTGGCTTAGTGGTAAAGAATCCATCTGCCAATGCAGGAGACGCACGTTCAATCCCTGGGTAGGAAAGATCCCCTGGAGAAGGAAATGGCAACCCACTCCCGTATTCTTGCCTGGGAAATCCCATGGGCAGAGAAGCCTGGTGGGCTACAGTCCATGGAGTCGCAAAGAGTCAGAGACGACTTAGCGACTAAACAAAAAACAACAACCCGACAGTTTAAAGAGAAACCTAAAAATAGGAACTAAGAAAGGAATAGTGCTTATGACAACTTGTTTGCCCAGGACACTGACAGTTACTGAACTTGTCCCCCCAACCCGCCCCCCACTAAAAAAAAGGCATAAAAAATAATTCTTAGGCTGTTGAAGCATTATGTTTTAAAGTAGAGATTTGAATATTGGATGGTATCCTCATGGTGGACATTCCAGAATCTGTTTATACATATATTCAGTCATTTTGCACACAGTCGTCTGTTCAAAAATCAATTATACAATCATATATTTAATCATTCATTTGAAAATATGTTCACTCTGATGCAGGCATATACCAAGTATATAAGAATGACTGCAAAAGGGAGAACTCTTGACCTCACAGAACTCAGTCTAGGAGAAAATACAAATTCCAATCTGATAAGTTCTGTACAGAAGCCCATGGTACTGGGGAGCATGCCCTGCAGGTTCAAGTCTAACCATGTTTTATTTCTATGAAATATGAAATGAGAATATGAAAGAAGCTACAGTTTGCATTCCGTTTCTCTTGGAGTCTTGGCACTGTTCTTAAAAAAAAAAAGATCTGAAACCAAGACTTCAAGATGAGACTTAGAAACACTACTAAAATGAGAGCCCAAATGCTTATCCTATTTTCGAGGACAGAACTAGGAACAAGAGGCAAAACTTGCAGTTGGATTTTGACTGAATAAAGGTAAAGCATAAGTTATCATCAAATTGTGGAGCTGGCCCAGAATTAGAAACTTTTAGTAATGGGGAGTATTTAAGCAGAGGCTACGTGGACCACCTAGAGGGATGGTCCACGTAGGACCATCCTAGGTTGGTCCTCTAGGACCAACCCTAGAGGGATGCTGTGATTTTGGACATGTGTCTGAGGGGACTGGATTAGATTCTGGGAGCTTTTTTAAATGTTCTTTTAAAATGGCTTTGTTGAAAGGGAGGAGTCCCTTTGAAAATTTTATAAAAATCTTGACTTTTAATCTTTTAAAATATCACTTTGTGACAGTCTAAGTCTTAAAGAGAATGACATTTAGTTATCATTTAAAAATCTTAAAACTAAGGATGAATTTAAGAGCTAATGAAAAGAAAGCATACTGAGAGATATAGCTCTACTTCTGGAAGCATCATGGATTCTGATGAATATTCTTAGGCATCCTTAAGTAAAGTCCTATTTGAAATCTGTTTTACTCACTATCCAAATTCAGTATAAAAACATGCTGTGGTTTGATATTCTTAGAATTACTTGTAATCTGGTATAATCAGAGGAGAAAGCACTGCCTGAAAGATGTTTGAGGTCCAAGTGAATGTCCATGAAAGGCAATCCTGGAAAGTTCGCTGGCTTCTGCTCCTGGCATGGTAATTACAAGGGAGAGCTTACCCATGAAAATAAGTAATGATCCTGGTTTTGCCCATTTTTCCATAGTTTCAGTATTTTGAGCCAAATAGCATTTGACACGGGAGACTGTAGTGGTGGGAGCAACTGAAAATATCTTGTTTCTCAATCCTCTAGTGCATATAGCTTTCAATAAAAATAATTTCAACATCTCAAATCTGTACAATTTATTAGGAACAGTTAATTTTAGAATGTTACTTTAGCATTTTCATGCATTTTTTACACTTTTGAGCCTTAATGCAAACCCCTGAGATTTAATGCATATAATGTGTTTTAAATAAATAAATGGAATCTCAGAGCAATGAATTTGACTAACACTGATACATGTAGTAAGTGGTAGAACTGTAGCACAACTAAGATCTTTAGATATTCCAGACTAACGTGTCTACAATAGATGTTTTCTAAGTAAATACTTTTCCACCATTGCTTTCAATGCTGCTTTACATTCATCATTCAGATTTCCATCATTTAGAAGGTGCCTCCTTGAAAAAATATTTACCTAAGATTCCATAGCATGAGTTGGTTAGGACTGAGGGAGAATATGAAATTAAAAATTTAGGGGTTTTGCTCTCAGACAAAGGCTTATCAGGTTGGACATATTTCAAGGAGAGAAAAGGCCAAATGTTTTGGTACCAGGATGGATTTTACAAAATGACACTGAGGGGGGACTTCTTGGCTTCTCTGCTTTGTGATTCTCAGCATTTTTAAATGTTATTATTTTCTCTCCTTGAAAGTCACTACTGGAATAATATTATTTCAGAATACTGCACCAAAATGTGTCTTGCCATTCAAGACTCCAAAGCTTAAAGTTTTGGGTGAGTATACAAGGCTAAATCCATCATACACATTCACATATGGGGTTGGCCAAAATATTCTTTTGGGTTTGTCCGTGAGATGTTATGGACAAACCCAAACTTTTTTAGCCAGCCCAATACATAGAGGCCTAACACACCTATGGGAAGATGCCACACTTGAGGTGGAAAGAGCAAATGGGCCTGAGATAGCCTTCCAACACCTAATCTCATATTTACAAGGCACCACTATGGGCAGTTGATGCATATGTAAAAAAGGAGTGTTTGATCTGGAAGGGAGCCAGATTAGGAATAGAAATGTTGGGAGAAGATGGCTTAAATAGGACTATGAGGTCCAAATTCTGTAGGACAGATGAGATCAGGAACAGATATGGAGGGGAGGCAGCTTTATTTCTCACGTAAGGATTTTGTTTTCCCTAAACATTTCATCCAGAAAAATGGATTGGGTTTTCTCAAAAACAGTGAACTTATCACAGCTGATGTTTCTTATAGCATATAAGTTAAAATTGAACAACTGGATCAGGGATCATGTTAAAGCAATTGCTTGGACTAAAAGACTTCTGTGATGTTTTCCAGGTTTCAATTTCTATGATTTTAGACTGGAGCAGAACTCAATTAGAGCCCCCTTCTTTCAAGTTCCTGCCATATAGATGCAATGAAAGTATTTCTGTAAAAATACCAGACACTGTAAATATATCCCAGATCATTTAGAAGCTGATATTTCATGGCCCTAAAAAAAATTTGCTTTGCTCACTCACACACACACACATACACACACACTCACCACTGCCGGCCAATTCCCAAATCTCCTAAATAAGATATATGTTTCTCCTAAGGCATAAGTCGCAAATTCAGGAATTAAAGTGAAAACAAAGGATCTAGTGTTCACTCTCCTACTTTCTCCCCATTTTTTGTTTGGGGTGTGCATTTGGAACTGGGGCTTGGAGAAGGGAGCAGAAGATCTCTGTATTTTCTGGTTATAAAAGGCATGGAGGCAATTTCTGTAACCTGTTGTCATGAAATAGGACTTAACTTCCCATCCCTAGGCTAATTTTCCCAGGATGTTTCTGTTTGTGAACTAGCTTTAATTGCCTATCTTCTCTTACTTCCATGAATTCCTAGATTTCAGGTTGACTGCATGGGGGTGGGAGTCGTTCCTGAGATAGTTGTTAACGGTGGACCCATATCTGGAGGCTTGCTCAGAGAACTGCTCCCACTCCATCTTGTCTCCCACCCTCCCCCCTTGCCTCTGGCTCAGGAAGGTAAGAAAAAGCAGAGTAATGGGAAAAAAAAAAAAAAAAAAAAACCGATTCTCAAGAGTAATACAGTAACAAGGCACTAGTCTTAAATTGCCATGGCAACCCACAAATGAATAATATATACTCTCAGCAAACTTTGATCCTCATGAAAAGCAAATTCAGAAGATACAGAGAAAAATTGAACTGGTTTAGAGTGGCTACAAAGAGTTTCTCAGTTGTGAAATAGTCAACATATGTTGCTTAGAAGAATTAGGTTATGTCTAGAATTTAGGAGAAAACAGCTCTGGTAATAGAAGGAAGAACTTTCCAGTAGAGCTTTCCAAGGGACTGGGTTGATTTTGAAAGAGTTTCTCCAAATGTTCAGAAGAGATTAGACCATGGACTTGTGCAGGACTCTGATAAAATCTGAGAAAAATAAAGGACAATTTAGGGAGTTTTTCATAATCCTTACAAATTCTGAGACTATGACTTTCCTATTTTGGGGTTTACATGTAGCCTTTCCTCTTAAGAATTATAGAAATAGATTATTATGAATTTTCTTGTAAAAATAAATAGATGAAAGCCCTAAATTGGTTTACCTTATATATTTTTTTAAATTTATGGGTAATTCTCTCAAATGTTAGTGAGATTTATCAATTTTTAAGATAGAGCCTAGCTTTGATATTTATTGCACTTTGTGTAATGAATCCAAATGGTTCCTAACCTTCTGGTTTTATTAACTGTAAACTTTTTCATTCCCTGTCACCCTCCCCCATTAGTTGGACTGAGGCTTGGATAGCATGTATAATTTTCAATGCAACTGGCACCTAGCTTGATGCTTGCTAACATCCTGATTGTGGGCTGGGACATATGGGACTCTTGCCATCCTGGGGAGTGAGATTTAGAAATTTAATAGACAAAATATTCTAGGACAACAGAATATTTTGCAAAACACATCTTAGAAAAGTTAGGGTCCAAATTAGTCTCAGTTAAAAAGTTAGGCTGTGGGTTTTTTTTTAATTACCAGTGATGAAGTGGGCAACCATGAATCTGAATATTACATGGACGATAGCTGATGGAAAATGACGAAAACTATTCCTGTAAAGAATTAAGAAATAGAGGACAATCTCAGTTCCAGAAGAGTGAATACCTTTCATTTAATTTGATTTCTGAGTGGGATAATATTCCTGGGCATCCAGAGACCCTTGGCTGTGGGAGTCCACTCTTGAAGGCTATGTCTGTAGGAAGCATT
Source organism: Muntiacus reevesi (assembly GCF_963930625.1). Taxonomy (NCBI): domain Eukaryota; kingdom Metazoa; phylum Chordata; class Mammalia; order Artiodactyla; family Cervidae; genus Muntiacus; species Muntiacus reevesi. Next base: position 95,694,043 of record NC_089254.1, on the reverse strand, counting down.
GCAGTCACATTATAAAGGGCTCTTTCATGATTTCTGCTTCTGCCCTACCACATCCCACAGTCACGCCTTTGCAAAGCTGCCAGCTGGCAGGTGGAATTCAAACCAAAGTAGCATCTGCGGCAGGAGGATGAGGAAGTTTATTGCCAGGTAAAGTAGGGTCCAGATAACATAAAATGGAGGGTGGGTGGGGAGGGTGGACTGGGGGAGAAAGGAGTTTTTGTAACAAAGTCATAAAGTATTTTTCCCTAATTTTCTGTCATTTCCTATTTATACAAAGTATCTTGATCACAGAGTTGCTCTACAGAGGTTTTCACTGGAGTTAATTTGGGAGATTGAACTAATCTCTGAAAAAAGACATTGACTAGTTACAGTTACTTTTTGGACACTTTTTCTGTATTGTGAATTGTGTGGACATGTACAGAATAAAAATTAAGAACTACAATTGGTTTCTTTTCTTTGGTTACTGGCTGTTACCTGTAGTTGGTGTGAATATTATCCTTAAGGGGGTTAAATTAGATTTTCAAAATTTGGAAGCAAATGAAGCATTGCCTGTTTTGGGGATGGTAGAAACTAAAAGAGATCCCTGATAAGGCAGAAAAAAAAAAACCCAAAAAACTTTTAGACTTCTAGTCCAGTAAATCTGGACTAGGAGAGACCAGATTTACTCTAACTGAATTTTTAAAATCTATATATAAAACTATAATGGTTAAGACACTAGACCTCAGGCAAAGAAAGACAGTAATCCCTGAGAGATAAGAATTAAATAAAATTAGCTCTATGATTTCTCCATTTTTATAGACTTCAGAGAATTTCCTGACAGTGGATCAGGGAGTAGAAATTGAGGCAGAGCCTGGCAGATTTCCTAAATTGGTAAGAAAGAGCTAAGAGCTTGGGAGACCAAGACAGCTAGAGCTTCTAGAACTATCAGAGAGGAGAGATCCACACAGAGGAATAACCCCAGAGTTCTGCAGAGACCCCCCACTCAAGTATTTAATAAAATACTTACCAGGGTATGCAAGTGAGGTGACTACCACTGGGAAAAGAACCACCCCAGATGGTGAGAAACAGTAGCCAGCTCACACAGGGCTGGGGAAGATGCCTGTTGCCACTCGCCAGGTTGCACCTTTCCTGTCTATCCAGCTTTTATTTCTTAACAAAACGTTACCAACTCCTGTGTTTTCCCACTTTAGTCCCATTTCCTCCTCCTCTCTGGTCACAGGGGAAACCACAGTGATGGTTTCGTGTGAATCTTAGCACATCCCCTTCTTTTGTCCCTTCTTCTCCTTCTCAACGTCTGTTAACAGTATTCCCTGTCACAGGTGTAAACTTTGCCACACTATGTGGTATCAATATTAGAAATTCTGTGTGTTGTCAACTTTTATTCTAATAGCTGAAAGCAGGAGTGTGGAGTTTCGTTAGCCTGGCGGGTTTGTGTGCACTGCAGTGGGTCATAATGTGCGACCACCACGCTCCTTTCTGCTAGCATTCAAGGCCAGACCCCAGTGCCAATGAAAGACAATGTTCCTTTATCTGGGTCAAATAATTTCTTTTCTGACTGCCTTTTGGATCATTCTGCTTCATATTTGTACTCTCTGACTTAAGAATTTCTTTCCCTTGGTGTTGGTTATTTTTATTCCTGTGGAAAGATAAAACACACACATACACACCTAATTTTTTTTTTTTTTAATTGTCACTAGTATCATCTAGCTCCCTAATAATTCTTGGAATCCATTCCAGTTCTTTCTCATGAAGGCATCCTTCTCAGAGTCCACTGGCTTCCTGTTCTACTTTTGATTAATGATTTCCTAAGGATGATGAAAAATTATTTCATTAAGATGGTCTTCTTTTGGGCTTCAGCATTTATCTTATTACTTCTTGACACCCACATCTTAATTCCTTGATTTGCTGGTGGATAGCCACAAATTGCTTATTAAAACTAGGAGTAAGGAAAATTAATTGAGTTCTTGCATATCTGAAAATGCCTATCTTATCTTTTAGAGCTTGTCTATCTTTGGAATTCTAGTTCCAAAGTCATTTTTCTTAGAAATGTAGAGAGTCTTAAAGAGGAAATAGAAGGCCCTGTACTTTGTGAAAAATATAAGTTCTTTCACAAGTAGAGTAAATCACAGAGTCACTGTGATAGTAGTAAAATGACTCCAGACACCATGGTCATCAAACTGCACTGTGCAGAGGGGAAAACTATGGTTCCAAGAGCTTAAAACCCTGCCCAGGATCACATAGTTAACTAGTGACAGGGAGACTTCACCAAAGCTTAGGGACTTCTCATCTGCAGCTTCTGTCACAATTGCAACATTCAAATGCTTTAGATTCCAGCTGAAGGCATTATGAGGATGAAGCAGATACTTGTGGTAGAAGAAAAATACACTGGATTCCAGGCCCAGTTCTGCTCAGAAGGAGCCCAGTTTCCTGATCTGTAAAACAAGACTGAACAACTGATGATCTCTGGACCTCCTTCTTTCTTTTTTTTTTTTTTTTTTTGGACCTCCTTCTTTCAAGTGGTGGGATTCCCTAAAGGGAATCTTTTTATATAAGACTCATTATAAAGATGGGAAAAGCTTCAAATTGATCGCTGTTTAAAGGCTTCACTTTGGAAACCACTAAAGGCTCCCACAAAGTATACTGTTTGAGCAATATTTGTCATAGTAGTCATGCTGACTGGCATTTTAAAAATCTACAATGTCTTTTTTATAAGACATCTATGGCTTCAATCCCATACCTCTTATAGGTTTCAACACTTGGAATTTTGTGTGTGGTTATTTCTAGAGATCAATACAGTCAGCCACAGGTTGCTAGTTCCTTGACTCTACAGGCTATCACTTAAAAGGTGTAAAGATAATTAGTTCAGTTTTATACAGAGGGAAAGGACCAGAACTTACTCATAGCAGGGATGCTTAATAAGCACTATGTGTTAAAACCACGTGGAGGATGTGATCATGATAGCTAATGAGGAAGGATGTTTCTTCTTCACTGCTCAGTGTAAGAGGGTCACGGTGGATTTCTTTCCTGCTTGGCATTTTCTGAATCAGTGTGGACATCCCTGGGTTTGGCATCTAAGGTGCTGGCAATAAACTGAGTCTATGTAACGCTGTCTCTTTCTGAACTTCAGTTTCCTCATCAGAAATATAGAAAACACCACTGCCAACCAAATGGAGTTGTTATGGACGTTAAATGAGATGCTGTCTAGAAAAATATTTAGAATAATGCCTAGCACATTGTGAGTTGTTGTTTAGTCATTAAGTCGTGTCCAACTCTTTTGCGACCCCGTGGACTATAGCCTGCCAGGCTCCTCTGTTCATGAGATTTCTAGGCAAGAATACTAGAGTAGGTTGCCATTTCCTTCTCCAGGGGATCTTCCAGACCCAGGAATCGAACTCATGTCTCCTGCATTGCAGGTGGAGTTTTTACCACTGAGCCACCTGGGAAGCCCACATAGTAAGTGCTCAGTAAGTTATACCTATGAAAATATGCTGGGGATGATACATTGGCGAAATGCATAATACCACCCCTTTATAGCACTGTTCTATGAACTGTGGCATGGGGGACAGGCAAAATGCTCTCACCTTAGATATCTTAGTTCATTAAATCCAGTTGGTTTGACATTGAAGTCCTAACCTTAAGTTTGCCTCAATCGTTTTTATTCCCTGTAGCTTAAAAATGTGTCTTAAAAAGTTAAAGATATACAAACTTTGACAGTGATAAGGTACAACTCTGAAAACAGATTGAGAGAAAATATGCAATAAATATAGCCAAAAGTTTGAAATGGAGAGGAGAGAGACAAGATGATGAAGTAGAAGGACCTCGAGCTCTCCTCCTCTAACAAGCAAACCAAAACCACAACAAAAGACTGAACAACTATCAATTAAAAAAAGACTGGAATCTACAGGAAAAAAAGATATTTCACATTCAAAGACACAGAGGAAACCACAACAGATTGGTGCACTTGCAATGTAATCAAATCCCATGCCACCCAGGTGGGTGACCCACAAACATGAGGATGATTATACTATAGAAGTTCTTCCACAGGAATGAGAGCTCTGAGCCCCATGTGAGGCTCCCTAGCCCAGGAGTCCAGTTCTGGGACGAGGAGACCCCCAAAGCATTTGGCTTTGAATACCAACAGGGTTTGACTTTAGGAGCTCCTCAGGACTTGGGAAACAGAGACTCCATTCTTAGAAAGTGCACACAAATACTTACATGCACTGGGGCCCAGGGTAAAGCAGTGATTCTGCAAGAGCCTGGACCAGACCTACCTGCTGGTGTTGGAGGGTCTTCTAAGGAGGTGGCTTTGGCTCTCTCTGGGGTCATAAAAGCTGGTGGTGAACATAGCAGGGAGTGTTCACCTATGTGAACTCTGGCTGAATGCAGCCACTGTGGGCCTCTGGCATAGAGATCTGGCCCTATCCAACAGCCTGTAGGATTCAGTGCTGGGACACCTGAGTCCAAACAACCAAAGAGGAGGGATGCAGCTCCAACCATCAGCGGACAGCCTCCCCTAAAAAATTCTTGAACCCGCAGCCACCTCTTCACATGCCACTTGACACACCCCTGCGCACCAGAGGGCCAAGACCCAGCTCTACCCACCAGTGGGCAGGCAGCAACTCCTTCCACCAAGAAGACTTCATGAGCCTCCAGACCAGCCTCATCCATCATGGGGCAGTCACCAGATGCAAGAAAAGTATAGTACTGTGGCCTGCAAACTAAGTCTGAGTCTGAAAACACTGGTCAGAACCTACAGTGGAACCAGCTTGTCCCTGGGCTTTGGTGATGAGAGGGAAGTGTACTGCTGTGATACACAGGAAATCACCTACAGAGGGTGACTTCTCCAAGGTCAAGAAAGGTAACTAACCCATTATATACATAAAAATGTAAATAGAGTTTTAAACAAAATGAGAATGCAAAGGAATATGTTCCAAGTGAAGGAACAAAATAAAACCTCAGAAGAACTAAGTGAAGTGGAGAAAGACAATGTACCCAAAACAGACTTCAGAGTAATGATCTTATCATCTTTATAGATGAACCAGAAACTTGGGAAAAAAGATGGATGCACACAGCAAGAGGTTACAAGAAATTCTTAGTGAAGAGTTAGAATGTATAAAGAAGAACCAAACAAAGTTGAAGAATGCAATAACTCAGATGAAAAATATGCAAGAAGGAATCAATAGCAGAATAAATAGGGCAGAAGAACAAATCAGTGAACTGGAAGACAAAGTGGTAGACATAACTGTCATGGAATAGAATAAAGAAAAAACAATGAAAAGAAATGAGAACAGTTTAAGAGACCTCTGAGACAATACCAAATGCACCAGAATTCATACGCAGTGGTGCCAGAAGGAGAAGAAGGAGAGAAAAGAGCCTTAAAATTATTTGAAGAGATAATAGCTGAAAACTTCCCTAACACAGGAATGGAAACAGTCATCCAACTCCAGGAGTTGCAGAGAGTCTCATACAAGACAAACCCAAGAGAAACACACAAAGACATATAATCACACAGACAAAAATTAAAGACAAACAGAAAATATTAAAAGAAACAAGGGAAAAGCAACAAATAACATACAATGGAACCCCCCATAAGACCATCAAGTTGATTCTTCAGCAGAACCTCTGCAGACCAGAAGGAAGTGGCATCATATATTTAAAGAGAAAAAAGGAAAAAACCTACAGCCAAGACTACTCCACCCAGCAAGGCTCTTATTCAGATGTTACAGAGATGTCAAAAAACTTTTAGAGTCAAGGAAAAGCTAGAAGAACTCAGTACCATCAAACCAGCTTTATGACAAATGCTAAAGGAACATAATTGAATTGAACTGAACTGAACTGAACTGAAAGGAACATTTCTAGATGGAAAAGAAAAAGACACAACTAGATACAAGAAAATTATGAAAAAGGAAAGCTCACCAGTAAAAACAAACATACAGTAAAGGTAAGAAATCATACACACACCAATATGGCATCAAAACTTGTAATTGTGAGGAGGAGAATACAAGTGCAGGATAATTAAAATGAGTTTGAACTTAAGAGATCAGTAACTTCAATCATGTATATACATACACACACACACACATACACATGTATGTAGACAGAGAGAGACTGTTATATCAAAACCTCAGTTCAGTCACTCAGTCATGTCTGACTCTTTGCAACCTCATGGATGGACTGCAGCACACCAGGCTTCCCTGTCTATCACCAACTCCCAGAGTTTACCCAAACTCACGTCCATTGAGTTGGTGATGCCATCCAACTATCTCATCCTCTGTCATCCCCTTCTCCTCCCATCTTCAATCTTTCCTAGCACCAGGGTCTTTTCAAACGAGTCAGTTATTTGCATGAGGTGGCCAAAGTATTGGAGTTTCAGCTTCAGCATCAGTCCTTCCAGTGAATATTCAGGACTGATTTCCTTGAGGATGGACTGGTTGGATCTCCTTGCAACTGGTTGGATCTCAAGAGTCTTCTCCAACACCACAATTCAAAGCATCAATTCTTTGAGCTCAGCCTTCTTTATGGTCTAACTCTCACATCCATACGTGACTACTGGAAAAACCATAGCTTTCTTGAGATGGACCTTTCTTGGTAAAGTAATGTCTCTGCTTTTTAATATGCTGTCTAGGTTGTTCATAGCTTTTCTTCCAAGGCACTAGTGTCTTTTATTTTCATGGTTGCAGTCACAATCTGCAGTCATTTGGAGCCCAAGAAAATAAAGTCTCTCACTGTTTCCATTGTTCCCCATCTAGTGATGGGACCATGGAGTGATGGGACTGGTTGCCATGAACTTCGTTTTCTGAATGTTGAGATTTAAGCCAACTTTTTCACTCTCCTCTTTCACTTTCATCAAGAGACTCTTCAGTTCCTCTTCAGTTTCTGCCATAAGGGTGGTGTCACATAGTATCTGAGGTTATTGATATTTCTCTCAGCAATCTTGATTCCTGTTTGTGCTTCATTCAGCCCAGCATTTTGCATGATGTACTCGCATATAAGTTTAATAAGCAGGGTGACAATATACAGTCTCGACGTACTCCTTTTCCTATTTGGAACCAGTCTCTTGTTCCATGTCTGGTTCTAACTGTTGCTTCTTGACCTGCATACAGATTTCTCAGGAGGCAGATCAGGTGGTCTGGTATTCCCATCTCTTGAAGAATTTTCCACAGTTTGTTGTGATCCTCACAGTCAAAGGCTTTGGCATAGTCAATAAAGCAAGAGTGGATGTTTTTCTGGAACTCATACTTTTCGATGATCCAACGGATGTTGGCAACTTGATCTCTGGTTCCTCTGCTTTTTCTAAATCCAGCTTGAACATCTGGAAGTTCATGGTTCACATATGGTTGAAGCCTGGCTTGGAGAATTTTGAGCATTACTTTGCAGGCATGTGAGATGAGTGCAATTGTGTGGTAGTCTGAGCATTCTTTAACATTGCTTTTTTGGGGACTGGAATGGAAACTGATCTTTTCCAGTCCTGTGACCACTGCTGAGTTTTCCAAATTTGCTGGCATATTGATTGCAGCACTTTCACAGCATCATCTTTAGGGATTTGAAATAGCTCAACTGAAATTCCATCACCTCCACTAGCTTTGTTCATAGTGATGCTTCTTCCTAAGGCCCACTTGACTTCACATTCCAGGATGTCTGGCTCAAGGTGAATGATCACACCTTCGTGGTTATCTGGGTCATGAAGCTTTTTTTTTTTTTTTTGTATAGTTCTGTGTATTCTTGCCACCTTTTCTTAACATCTTCTGCTTCTGTTAGGTCTATACCATTTCTGTCTTTTATTGTGCTCATATTAGCAGGAAATTTCCCTTAGTATCTCTAATTTTCTTAAAGAGATCAAACTATTCAATATCATAGTAATCCAACCAGTGATGCCAAAGAAGCTGAAGTTGAATGGTTCTATGAAGACCTACAAGACCTTCTAGAACACCAAAAAAAAAACCCCAAAAAGTCCTTTTCATCATAGGAGATTAGAATGCAAAAGTAGGAAGTCAAGAGATACCTGGAGTACAGATAAGTTTGGCCTTGGAGTACAAAATGAAGCAGGGCAAAGGCTAACAGAGTTTTGCTAAGAGAACACACTGGTCATAGCAAATGCCTCCTTCCAACAACACAAGAGAAGGCTTTACACATGGACATCACCAGATGGTCCAAAATCAAATCAATTATATTCTTTGCAGCCAAAGATGGAGAAGCTCTATACAGTCAGCAAAAACAAGACAATGAGCTGATGGTGGCTCATATTGTGAATTCCTTATTGCAAAATTCAAACTTAAAGAAAGTAGGAAAAACCACAAGGCCATTTGGGGATGACCCAAATCAAATCCCTTATGATTATACAGTGGAAGTGAGAAATAGATTTAAGAGACTAGATCTGATAGACAAAATGCCTCAAGAACTATGGATGGAGGTTCATGGCATTGTACAGGAGACAGGGATCAAGACCATCCCCAAGAAAAAGAAATGCAAAAAAGCAAAATGATTGTCTGAGGAGGCTTTACAAATAGCTGAGAAAAGAAGAGATGCAAAAGGCAAAGGAGAAAAGAAAAGATATACCCATCTGAATGCAGAGTTCCAAAGAATTGCAAGGAGAGATCACAAAGTCTTCCTAAGTGAACAGTGCAAAGAAATAGAGGAAAACAATAGAATGGGAAAGACTAGTGATCTCGTCAAGAAAATCAGAGATACCAAGGGAACATTTTATGCAAAGATGGACACAATAAAGGACAAAAATGGTATGGATCTAACAGAAGCAGATATTGAGAAGAGGTGGCAAGAATACACAGGAAAATTATGCAAAAAAGATCTTAATGACTCAGATAATCATGATGGTGTGATCACTCACCTAGAGCCAGACATCCTGGAATGTGAACTCAAGTGGGCCTTAGGAAGCATCACTACGAACAAAGCTAGTGGAGGTGATCGAATTTCAGCTGAGCTATTTCAAATCCTAAAAGATGATGCTGTTGAAGTGCTGCCCTCAATATGCCAGCAAATTTGGAAGCCTCGGCAGTGGTCACAGGACTGGAAAAGGTCAGTTTTCATTCCAGTCCCAAAGAAAGGCAATGCCAAATAATGTTCAAGCTACCACACAATTGCACTCACTTCATATGCTCACAAGTAATGTTCAAAATTCTCCAAGATAGACTTTATTAGTATGTGAAATGAGAACTTCCAGGTATTCAATCTAGATTTAGAAAAGGCAGAGGAACCAGAGATCAAATTGCCAATATCCGTTTGATCATAGGAAAAGCAAGAGAAGTCCAGAAAATCATCTCCTTCTGCTTCCTTAACTATACTAAAGCCTTTGACTTTGTGAATCACAACTAACTGTGGAAAATTCTTCAAGAGATGGGAATACCAGACACCTTACCTGTCTCCTAGGAAACCTGTATGCAGGTCAAGAAGCAACAGTTAGAACCAGACATGGTACAACAGATGTTCACAGTTGGGAAAGAAGTACATCAAGGCTATATAGTGTTACCCTGATTATTTAACTTATATGCAGAATACATCATGAGAAATGACAGGCTGGATGAAGCACAAGCTGGACTCAAGATTGCTGGGAGAAATATGAATAACTTCATATATGCAAAGGACACCACCCTTTATGGCAGAAAGTGAAGAGGAACTAAAGAGCCTCTTGATGAAGGTGAAAGAGGAGAGTAGAAAAGCTGGCTTAAAATTCAACATACAAAAAACTAAGATCATGGCATCTGGTTCCATCACTTCATGGCAAATAGATGGGGAAACAATGGAAACAGTGGCGGACTTTATTTTCTTTGGTCTCCAAAATCACTGCATGTTGTGACTGCAACCATGAAAGGATTCTTACTCCTTTTACTAGAAGGATTCTTACTCCTTTTACTAGAAGAAAAGCTATGACAAACCTAGATAGCATTTTAAAAAACAAAGACATTACTTTCCCAACAAAGGTCCGTATAGACAAAGTTATGGTTTTCCCAGTAGTCATGTACCGATGTGAGAGCTGGACCGTAAAGAAGGCTGAGCACTTTAGAATTGATGCTTTTGAATTGTGGTGCTGAAGAAGATTTTTGAGAGTCCCTTGGGCAGCAAGGAGATCAAACCAGTCAGTCCTAAAGGACATCAACACTGAATATTCATTGAAAGGACTGATGCCGAAGCTCTAAAATATTGGCCACCTGATGCGAAGAGCCGAGTCATTGGAAAAGACTCTGATCCTGGTAAAGACTGAGGGCAGGAGGAGAAGGGGCTGACAGAGGATGAGATGATTGGATGGCATCACCAAGTTGATGCATATAAGTTTGAGCAAACTCTGGGAGATAGTGAAGGACAGGGAAGCCTGGCACAGTCCATGGGGTCAGAAAAGACTGGACAAAAGTTAGCAACTGAATAACAATATCTGAATCAGTATGCTATACACCTGAAACTAACACAATATTGTAAATCAAGTGTAGTGTTAGTTGCTCAGTTGTGTCCAACTCTGCAACCGCGTGGTATGTCCATGGAATTCTCCAGGCAAGAATACTGGAGTGGATTGCCATTCCCTTCTCCAGGTGATCTTCCTGACCCAGAAAACAAACCCAGGTCTCCTGCATTGCAGGCAGATTCTTTACCATCTGAGCTACCTGGGAATTTAAAAGAAAAGTTTTAAAAAAGTTAGAAATTAATAAGGAAAAAATTCCACCAGCTTGACCTATGGTCGTGTTTCACAGTATATCAGTCAGTCTGTATTGCCTGTTTAAGAGGAAACCACTGTGCTCTTCTTTGGAAATGCGTGCATATATACACAGTGAGTATAAACAATTTAGTTTCAGTCTTTGAATTAGTTTCTTTTTTTAAGTTTATCTGTTTTTAAACTATCTTCATTTTTTTTGAAAACCACCAAAATTCTAAACTTAGATGCTGTATTAACCAAACTTTTGAAGATTCTTTCATAATTTTAAAAGCTATGACAATATTTGGGACTTCCCAGGTGGCGCTATCTGACTCTTTGCGATCCAGGTTCAATCCTTGGGTCGGGAGGATTCCCTGGAGGAGGAAATGGCAACCCACTGCAGTATTCTTGCCTGGAGAATCCCCATGGACAGAGGAGCCTGGCGGGCTGCCGTCCTCAGGATTGCAGAGTCAGACACGACTGAAGCAACAGAGCTTGCATGGCAATGTTTAAGTTGTAGTGATATTCAGCGTGTACTCCACATATCTCATAATTTCATTTTTAGTGTCTGTGTTTATTCCCATTGCTTGAAGCCTCTGTAAATTTCCCCTATCCATAACTTTTCATCTCAGTTCCAAAATTGGCCTGGCTTCTCTGATATTTGGTGTTTTGTGTTTTGTTTGTTTTGGAGGGGGGTACTTTGGTGGGGGGAATTCCACAGAAAAAAAGTGCAAACCTTATACCTAAGGTTTGCAATGAGAACCGTGATACAGTCACAGAAATTAAGGCCTTTTCCTTGTCATGATGATGGGCATGAAATAGCAGCATATGAGCCACTTTCAATTATCTGTATAGAAAAATCAATGGAAGCAGTTGGTGCCAGCTCAGTGAGCTACTGGTTTATTGCAGGAAGAGGTTACAGCTTCCCTGTCTGCCTAAGACACTCATTCCTCTGACAGAGACAATCAGGAGCAGGAGTCTGAACTCCGTCAGCAGTAGCCTCTGGTAAAAACTACATTCTTAATCACCAGATGTGAAATAGCCATTTAAGCTGTCAGGAGAAGGGCGATACTGAAGGAATGGGATTTTCTAGGTCTAACCCAAATCAGCTCGTATTTTCCATTCTATTTATCTTGTTTAAAAAGAACTAGGGAGTAAAAGTTGGCTAAGCAAAGAGTGTTAAATGTCATCCATGCAGTTTGTACTAGAATAATGAACTTGTCATTTGATATAATAGGTCCACACCATAAATATGAATTTCTCAGAGTTTAGTTCTGTTTTGTTTTTTGTTTTTTTTTCAAGGAACAAAACATAGATTATGAGGGCCTGGGTCAGAAGCTGTTTAGTGTACTCACCAGTATTAGTTGTTTGAACCAGAAATCTCATGTTGTTACCTCTGGCTGACTGTCCCGTTTGGCCCCAGAGAACCCTGCTCTCTGCTGTGAATGTCCTTTATAGTCCCTTCCAGCATTAACTTTGGATTTGTTCCTCTTGCTGATGGGACATTTGCAGGTGTGAACTAAGTGCTGGTTTGATAGGAGGTTTGATAAGTGCTGGTTTGATAGGAGGTTTGATGAGTGCTGGTTTGCACTTTGGGTTTGTCCCCTTGGTCTCCTGCTTCTGGAAACTTAGCACCATTTTGACAAATCCCACGTTAGCCATGTTATGCCTGATGTCCGAATCCCCGAGCGGGAAGAGAGAAGGCCTCCAAGACAATGCAACTCGCAAAAAGGGAAGTTTATTGCTGACTCGAGTCAGGGCTCCTGCCGCAACCAACGCAGTGGTGCAGGGTCAGAGAGCCCCGAGCCCAAGCTGTTACACAAATTTATAGGGTGAGCACACGCCATTGGTAGTTGGTTTAGGCAGATTGGTTACAAGTTTGCAAAGCAATTTCATTGGTCAAAACTTTGCACACGGGACTTCCGGAGGTGGGGGGGGTTCTGCCCCATTCCTAATTTCCTAATTGGCAAACAGCAGTCAATGTTAAGCAAAAGTTGATTTGATTGTTTGTATCCAGGTGGCCTGATAATCTTACCAAGTAGGAAGGCCTACTCCTAATCTAAGCTGCGTTATTTCTGCTCGCCTCACAAGCCACATGGGGAGGTGTGCAGAAAGAAGAGATATGAATAGCCTCCCGAGCTGAGGCATCTGTCAGACATGTGTTTGAAGAAGACTTCTTGGATGTTGGAGTCCCAACATAATGCAGAGTAGAACTGGCCTGACAGCCTGGTCTAAACTGCATAAACATAAGAATGTAAATGCCACTGAATTTGGGTGGTCTGTGTGTATCACTGTTACCAAGTCCAAGATAATACTGCCCGCCACACTATAGACAAATAAATTGACGGATGAGCTCTTAGGGCAAGAAATAGTGACTTTACTTGGAAAGTAAAGAGAAGATGGTGTACTGGTGTCCCAAAGAACCATCCTGCCTGAGTTAGAAGTCAGGTTTCTTTTATACTAAAAGGGGAGGGAGTAAAGTCAAACCTTTCCTGGCTCAGGTCGGCCTCCAGAGGGGACGTGCTAATTTCTTTCTCCTGGCAGTCATTCACAGGTGGGCCTTGTCAGGATGTTTCCAGTGAGCTAAACCAAAGGTATTTTAGCTTAATGCTCATTACCTAGGAGGCAGGGTCCCCAGAGATGAGATGTGTAATTTAAGCTTATAGGCAACATTCCTTTCCTGACTTACTTGTAGTAGAATACAAAGTTTCTTCCCTATTACAATTCCCCACAGTCTATATCCATGTCACGATCTTATAAGGAACAGGGGTGAAGACTTTCCTGGTTCATTCCTGCTGAATGCAGGCAACAAATATTCCTTAGACTCTTTAGCCAGTCATTTTTTTATCTACAACTATTTGAACCTGATAAAAACCACTTAGCACTTTGTGTTATTTGTAATTGGACTTGGGGTTTTGATTCTAGTTCCCAAAATGTATTTGGACAGAATTAAACAAAATTGGTTGACACTTCAGTTACAATGAAATTACCATCTACTTCAATTGGATAGACAGATCTGTTGGAGGCAAACCTCATGAACAGAGGTTATTATAGCACCCAAAGTTTTAGCATAATTGGTAATTGCTAGGTCTTTTAGAGCATTTATAGATTCTCCCACCTGGACTAACACCTGGAACGGCCTACAGTATTTTAAAAGAACTTAATTTACGCCTGCTTCTAGAAGCCACTGATCCATAGCAGGGGAACTTGCAAGGCCTTAACCCAGGTAAAATTAGGCTCTTGACATATTTTAGAGATGTTCCTTTTTAATGTATGATTCATTTTCCTGGTTTTTCCTGTTGTGGTCTCCAGGATGAGTATAGTTTCAATGCCTCAATCCAAATCAGGAGGTAATTTCCCTAAGGAGGGCTTTAACCAGATAAAAGGCTTTATGTCCAGGTGGGATATGCTTCCATCCATCCTGGAAAGTACAATCTGGGTTTAGGAAAGGCAGAGGAACCAGAGATCAAATTGGCAAAATCCACTGGATCATAAAAAAAGCATCTCCTTCTGCTTCCTTGACTATGCTAAAGCCTTTGACTGTGTGGATCACAACAAATTGTGGAAAATTTTTAAAGAGATGGGAATACCAGATGAGCTTAGAAAGAAACCTGTTTGCAGATCAAGAAGCAACAGTTAGAACTGGAAATGGAACAACAGACTGGTTCCAAATCGGGAGAGGAGTATGTCAAGGTTGTATACTGTCACCCTGCTTATTTAATTTTTAACTTTTATGCAGAGTACATCATCCAAAATGCCAGACTGGATGACTTATAAGCTAGAATCAAGATTTCCAGGACAAATATCAAAAACCTCAGATATGCAGATGACACCACCCTAATGGCAGAAAGTGAAGTGTAACTAAAGATCCTCTTGATGAAGGTGGAAGAGGAGACTGAACAAGATTAAAACTCAACATTCAAAAAGCTAAGATCCTGGCATCTGGTCCCATCACTTCATGGTAAATAGATGGGAAAACAATGTAAACAGTGACAGACTTTATTTCCCTGGGATCTAAAATCACTGTGGATGGCGACTGCAGCCATGAAATTAAAAGATGCTGCTCCTTGGAATGCTATAACAAACCTAGACAGCGTACTAAAAAGCAGAAACATTACTTTGCCAAGGTCTGTATAGTCAAAGCTGTGGTCTTTCCAGTAGTTATGTATGGATGTAAGGGTTGGGCCATAAAAAAGGCTGAGCATGGAACAACTGATGCTTTTGAACTGTGGTGTTAGAGAAGACTCTTGAGAATCCCTTTGACAGCAAGGAGATCAAACCAGTCAATCCCAAAGGAAATCAACCCTGAATACTCATGGAAAGGACTGTTGCTGAAGCTCCAATATTTTGGTCAACTGATGCGAAGACCTGATTCATTGGAAAAGACTCTCATGCTGGGAAAGATTGAGGGCAGGATGAGAAGGGGGTGACAGAGGATGAGATGGTTGGATGACATCATCAACTCAATCGACATGAGATTGCCCAAACTCCAGGAAATGGAGGAGGACAGAGGAGCCTGGTGTGCTACAGTCCATGGGGTCACAAAGAGTCAGACATGACTAAGCAACTGAACAACGACAAAATCATGGAAAGTACACACAAAACAAAAGCAGGGTATCTCAAATTTCTTGCAGCTCAAGGTATTTGAGTAAGCTGATTCCCCATGTTTGGAGGTTTGACAGTGAACAGTCTTTGGGTTACTTGTGTGTTCTTGTGCTAAGTAGCTCAGTTGTGTCCGATTCTTTGCAACCACATGGACTGTAGCCCACCAGACTCCTCTGACCATGGGATTCTCCAGGCAAGAATACTGGTGTGGGTTGCCATTTCCTTCTCCAGAGGATCTTCCTGACCCAGGGACTGAACCTGTGTCTCTTATGTCTCCTACACTGGCAGGTGGATTCTTTACTACTAGCACCACCTGGGAAGTTACAATTCTGAGTGACTTGTTAGATGGTCTTTTGTAGATTTGTCTCCATCATTGCTACTTTTGAAGCTATCATAAGATGGCATCTGTCTTGTACTGGGTACTGTTATGAACGTGTGGCAACAGTGTCCAAGGTGTGATCCAAGTGACTCCTACTCTTTGGCCCTCTCTTGGTCCTTTTCTGAATACTCTAGCTGGTATTTTGACAAGTCAGTCTGTGGAAGAAGTAATTCTCTTGCCTCAGAATATATTGTTTTAGATCAGGTGTACCAGTGTCCCTTTTAATGGGATTCGCAGGGGTCCTGTGTTTTTGGCTTTCCCTGGGATGCCATTAGTACACTTCTGGTCTTACCCTTCTGCAGACCTGGGGGCAGGCGGATGGGGGTGTTGGGGGAGGGTGGGGGGGTGCTGTCTCTTTTCCTGGGGTTTTCATGAGCACCATCTATAGGCTTAAAGCATGTCCTGGTAGGGCGATGATGTCAAGCTGTTCTGCTGGAAAACTTCTAGGTGAGATCTATGGGGAAATGAATCAGCTCATTCCCCACTGTCAGTTTTACCCAGGGCTGCTGTGGGAAATTAGATATCTCAAGTCCAAGGCATACCCTGGGCCTCTTCATTCATCAGAGCGTTCCTCTCTACCTTATAAGAGGCTCTTGTCTTTTATTGTTTTCTTTACATTTTAGCCTTGGGCAAACTGTTTTCCAAGGTTCTCCCTCCTTACAGTAAGCACATTGTTCCTTCCCCATAGTGGTTTTTTGGGTTACCTGCCCTCTGGGAAACCCTATTAAACACTTTTAAAAGTGTTCCTATTGAACACTTTAAAAGCAACATCTACCCATTCAGAAGGGTTCATTACAAAGGCAGCATCTAAATTTTGCAATTTCTCCTGACATCTGAGGCACTTTGCCCCCTGAAAGATCAAATTTACCATTCTAATATTTTCAAGGGCTTCAGGATCTGTATTAGTATGACATCTGTAGGCCTGATAAATCCTTTTGAAAAATTCAGAAAGGTTTTGATTATTTTTTTTACTGAATTTCTTGAATTATGTTCAAATGCTTTTGCTTTGGTCCCACCTTTCAAAGATCTGCAAAGATTCATGAATAGGGGGTGCTCTAGTAAGGGCATTCTTCCCTCACTGGGGTCACAATTTAGTTCAGCTGTGGATGCTACCAAAAGGGCTTCAGGTGTAGAGGATCCTTCCTATAAAGGAAGATTGTGTTATTTCCAATTAAAGTCTGAGAAACCCAGCTGGCTGATCATTTGCATTTCATCCCCTATATGAAATAACAGTGATAAAAATTGCCCTGCCCTGGGAGTGGCTCCTGGATGCCCTCTTGGGTCTTAGATGGTGATACCAGACTAAGTCCTGTGCCCCAGAAATTAGCACGGAATTTTCTAGTTTTTCCCGATAAGGAGGGACAGTCCTGAGTGCCCATGCCAGGAATTGGGGCTGGAAAGGAATGGAAGGTAGCAAAAGGGATGTGTATGTGGGTTTAAGAGCCTGGGCCAGCTAGCTCAGCCAGAGGTGTTATAGTTTCAAGCAACATTTCAGCCGTGAAATCAGAAGACAATTGCTTCTTGGCACGAAAGCTATGACAAACCTAGACAGTGTGTTAAAAAGCAAAGACATCTCTTTGCTGACAAAGGTCCAGATAGTCAAGGCTATGGTCTTTCCAGTAGTCGTGTGCAGATGAGAGAGCTGGACAACAAAGAAGGCAGAGCACTGAATAATTAATGCTTTCGAACTGTGGTGCTAGAGAAGACTCTTGAGAATATCTTGGAAAGCAAGGAGAACAAATCAATCAGTCCTAGAGGAAATAACCCTGAATATTCATTGGGAGGACTGATGCTGAAGCCCAATACTTTGTCCACCTGGTACGAAGAGCCAACTCATTGGAAAAGACCCTGATGCTGGGAAAGATTGAGGGCAAGAGGAGAAGGGGATGACACAGGATGACGATTGTGTGGTATTAGCCACTCAGTGGACATGAACTTGGGCAAACTCTGGGAGATAGTGAAGAACAGGGAAGCCTGGTGTGCTCTTTGCCTGGGTTGCAAAGAGTCAGACATGGCAACTGAACAACAACAACATTCTCACTCTCATACCCCCTCCTTCCTTATTTTCTCTGATGTAATGGCACAAATGCTTGCACATAAAGGATTTCATCATCCTTCCCTGCTTCTTCACAAAATAGCTATAGAGTCCTTCAAAACCAGCTGTTAGGTTGTGGGTTTTTTGTTTGTTTTTGTTTTTTTTTGTCATGCCACAAGGCACATGGTACCTTAGTTCCCAGCCAGGGATCAAACATGCAGCTCCTACACTAGAAGTGTGAAGTCTTAATCACTGCCCAGGAAGTCCCCACTGTAGATTTTTTAAAAAGTGGCTGGAGTTCCTGGACAAGGTGGCAGAGTAGGAGGACTTCAGCTCACTTCTCACAAACACACCAAAATCACAACTAACTGCTGAACAACCATCAATAAAGAGACTGAAAACTGTCCCAAAATATTCTACATCTAAAGACATAAAGAAGAAACCACAGTGAGACGGTAGGAGGGGTGAAGTCATGATATAATCAAATCCCACACCTCTTCAAGTGGGTGACCCAAAAACTGGGGGGAAAATAATTACATCACAGAAGTTCTCAAACAGGAATGAGAATTTTAAGCCCCACAGCAGACTGCCCAGCCTGGGGGTCTGGCACCAGAAGGAGGAACCCCCAGAGCTATTGCCTTGGCAGGCCGACAGGGCTTTATAGTAGGAACTCCACAGACCTGGGGGAAATCGACATGTCACTTCTGGCAGGTGCACACAATGTCTCATGCCCCCTGAGACACAGGGCAGAGCAGTGACTCCATAGGAGGCTGAGCCTGACCTACCTGCTGGTCTTGGAGCATCTCCTGGTGAAGGTGGGGGGAAGCTGTGGCTCACTATGGGAATAAGCACGTCGGTGGTGGAGGCAACAGGGAGTGTTCATCAGTGTAGTGTGAGCTCTCCTAGAGGTTTGGCACCAAGGCCTGGTTGTGCACGTGTGTGTTTAAATGTATTTTCAGCTGTGTCAGGGCTGAGTTGTGGTGTATGAGCTTCTCTGTAATTATGGCATATATGCTCAGTAGCCCTGGTGTGCTGGCTTGCCCTGAAGCATCTGGGATCTTAGCTCCCTGACCAGGAATTGAACCTGAGTCCTCTGTATTGGAGGGCGGATTCTTAACCACTGGACTGCCAGGAAGTCCCTGATTGTGCTTTTTTGTACTTTATTGTACAGTACTGTATAGAGTGTATTAGTGTCTTTATTTCAAACCCAGGATGTCCAGAAGCAAGCGTGAAAGCAACAGTGATAGAGCTGGGACGACTAGAAAGTGTCAAACAATAATGATGGAAACAAAGGTGGAAATAATTGAGAGAGTGGATCGAGGCATAAAGATGGTCAATCATTCTTACAACACGAATAGTTCAACCATCAGCTTGATTCTGAAGAACAAGGACAAGTTCAAGGAACATGTGAAGTCTGCTGTCCTGATGATGAAGATATCAAAGGAGCACAGGAAAGTGAGGGAGGAGATGGAGAAACTGCTCAGCGTGAAGAGGCAGGATCAGCATCAGCGTTCAGTCCCACTCAGCTTAATGCTGACTCAAGAGAAAGCAGAAAGCCTTTATGAGAACTTAGAGAAGAAACACAGTGAAGAGTGAGGGGCACCTTTTAATGCCAGCCTTGGCTAGTTTCATCGGTTCAAGGCTAGAGCCAACCTTCACAATGTGAAAGGAAGTGGTGAGGCAGCGAGTGCAGATACAGTAGCTTCCCAGGAATTTCCTGAAATGCTTTGAGAAATTATTGATGAAGCTATGTATTTATCCGAGCAGGTTTTTAACATGGATGAGACAGGACTATACTGGAAGAAGAAGCCAGACCGAAGTTACATTGGTAAGGATGAAAAGTTGATGCCAGGCTATAAAGCAGCAAAGGACAGGCTAACTCTGTTGTTTGGTGGCAATGCTTCTGGAAATATGAAGTTTAATCCTCTCTTAATTTATCATCCAGAAAACCCAAGAACCCTTAAAAACATAGCCAAGGGCTCGCTTCCTGTTGTGTGGAAGGGTAATCCCAAAGCCTGGGCTGTTGTTCAGTTGCTAAGTCCTGTCTGTCTCTTTGTGACCCCATGGACTGTAGCCCACCAGGTTCCTCTGTCCATGGGATTTCCCAGGCAAGGATACTGGAGTGGGTTGCCATTTCCATCTCCAGGGGCTCTTCCTGGACCAGGAATTGAACCCACATCCCCTGCACTGGCAGGAGCATATCCCACCTAGCCACTGGGGAAGCCCAAGAATCTGGGTTTCACAGACCATATTCCAGGACTGGTTTTTCTCCACTTCTTTATCCTAGAGGTAGAGAAATAGTGCCTGGAGAAGGATATCCCATTCAACAATCTTTTACTACTCAACAATACTCTGGGCCACCCCCCATTCATGGACAACTTTCACCTCAACATCAAAGTAGTGCATCTGCCACAAAATACTATGTCACTCATCAAACCTATCAATGAGGGAGTTATAATGACTTTCAAGAAATATTATTTATGTCACACTTTTTGTCAGGCAGTAAAGGTGAGTGACAAGTCAGGAACCACCTTGAGACAATTCTGGAAGGACTATAACATCTACAAAGCCATAAAAAATCATTTACTTTGCTTGGCCTGAGGTTACAGCTGCCATCATGAATGGGGTTTGGAAGAACTTTTGCCCACAGTTTATTCACAATTTTTGTGGATGAGAGAAAGTGGATGAGGAGCCCAAAGAGGTCTTCAGCGATTTAGTGAACCTCAGCAAGAAGCTGAAGCTAGATCTGCAAGTGGACAACTTCACTGAATTCCTTACTGCGCAGCCAGAGGAGCTTACTAATGAAGACCTGATGGAATTGGAGGCCCAGAGAAAGGACCAAGAGAGACAAGAGGAAGAAGTAGCTAAAGAACCAAAGAGATTCAAGATGCAAGAAATGTCAAGAGATTTTCTTTTTTCTTTTATTTTTTTGAGGACACACTGTTAGTTTTTGAGGCACCTGAATGTACCATGGTACATGAAGGCTGCAGCAGCTGTTCAGAATGCAAACCAGTGCTACTGTATCATCTATGATGAAAAAATATCTACTACCCAGATGTCACTTTATCACTTTTTCAAAAGGGTAGACAGAGTTGAACCCAGCAAGGAACCAGAACCTGTGCCATCAATGTCAGGCATGAATGAAACTGCAGCTCGTCTCCATCTTCTGTTGCTAATGACCCTTCAGCTCTACCGTCTCACACCCCCCTTCCTCCTCCAGTCACTCAACGCCAGCCCCCGTGTGCCATCTATTGTATTGTACCATCATATGTTTCAACATCCTGTAAGATTGAAAATATTTATTTGTTTGTTTTTATGTATTATTTGTGTGAAAACTATTACAAACCTATTACTGTACAGGACTATAAAGCTGATTGTGTTAGTTGGGTACCTAGGCTAACTGTGTCAGACTTATGAACAAACTGGACTTACAAATGCACTCTCAGAATAGAACTCATTTGTATATAGGGGACTCACTGTACACACACTTTTCAAGTGCACAAGGCACATTCTCCAGAATAGACCACATGCTGGGCCACAGAAGCCTCAGTAAATGTAAGACAATTGATGTCATATCAAGCACCTTTTCTAATGACAACACTATGAGATTAGACATCAACTATAAGGAAAGGCTGCAAAAAACACACAAACGTGGAGGCTAAATAATGCTACTAAACAACCAATGGATCACTGAGGATGTTAAAGAGAAAATAAAGAAAATACCTAGAGACAAATGAAAACAAAAACATTATGACCCAAAACCCATGAGAGGCAGTAAAAATAGCTCTGAGATAGCTTATACCAAGACAAGTTTACCTCAGAAAACAAGAAAGACCTCAAATAAACAACATAACATCACACCTAAGCAACCAGAGGAAGGAGAACCAATGAAACCCCAAGTGAGTAGAAGAATAGAAATCATAAAGATCAGAACAGAAATAAATGAAATGGAGACTAACAATAGAAACTAAAAGCTGGTTCTTTGAAATGATAAACAAAATTGATAAAGCTTTAGCCAGACTCATCAAGAAAAGAGGGGAGAGGGCCTAAATCAATAAAATTAGAAATGAAAAAGGTGAAGTTACACAACACCACAGAAATATAAAGGACCATATAATACAACTACAGGCAATAAATTGGACAACCAATAAATCAGACAATGCCAAAATGCCAATAAATTGAACAACCTAGAAGAAATGGACAGATTTTTTAGAGAGGAACAATCTCCAAGGAGTAAACCAGGAAGAAATAGAAAATGTAAACAGAAAAAATCACACGTACTGAAATTAAATCTGTGACTTAAAAATTCCCAATGGCAGAAAGCAAAGAGGATCTAAAGAACCTCTTGATGAAAGTGAATGAGGAGAGTGAAAACACTTGCTTAAAACTCAACATTCAAAAAAACTAAGATCATGGCATCTGGTCCCATCACTTCATAGCAAATAGATGGCGAAACAATAGAAACAATGACAGGTTATATTTTCTTGGGCTCCAAAATCACTATGGATGGTAACTTCAGTCATAAAATTAAAAGACACTTGATCCTTGGAAAAAAGGCAATGACAAACCCAGACAGTGTATTAAAAAGCAGAGGCATCACTTTGCTGACAGATGTCCATATAATCAGAACTATGGTTTTTCCAAAACCATAGTCATGTATGGATATGAGAGCTGGACCAGAAAGAAGGCTGAGAGCCAAAGAACTGATGCTTTCGAACTGTGGTGCAAGAGCAGACTGCTTGGACAGCAAGGAAGTCCCTTGGACAGCAAGGAGGTCAAACCAGTCAATCCTAAAAGAAATCAACCTTGAATATTCACTGAAAGAACTGATCCTGAAGCTCCAATACTTTGGCCTGATGCAAAGAGCTGACCCATTGGAAAGGACCCTGATGCTGGGAAACATTGAGGGCAGGAAGAGAGGCAGGTGACACAGGATGATATGATTGGATGCCATTATTGACTCAATGGACATGAGTTTGAGCAATCTCTGGGAGATAGTGAAGATAGGGAAGCCTGGTGTGCTGCGGTCCATGGGGTCTCAAAGAGTCAGACATGACTTAGCAACTGAACAACAAACAACAGTTCAGGACAGATGGCTTCACAAGCAAATGCTATAAACATTTAGAGAAGAGTTAATACCTATCCTTCTGAAACCCTTCCAAAAAGTTGCAGAGGAAGAAACACTTCTAAACATATTTTGTAAGGCCATCATTACCCTAATAGCAGAACCAAAGGTATCACAAAAGAGAAAAAAAATTACAAGCCAGTATCCCTCACAAACACAGACACAAAAATCAACAGAATACTAGCAAATCAAACCCAGTAGTATATTAAAAGGATCATACACCATGTTCAAGTAGGATTTAGCTCAGTGATGCAAGGATTTTCCAATATCCACAAATCACTGTGATATACCACACTGAATGAAGAATAAAAAACATGATCATGTTAATAGATGCAGAAAAAGGTTTTGACAAAATGCAACACCAACTTACAATAAAAAATTCTCCAGGAAGTGGGCACAGAGGGAACATGCCTCAACATAATAAAGGCCATATGTGACAAACTCATAGCACATCAGAGTCAATGGAGAAGAGCTGAAAGCATTTTTTGTAAGATCAGGAAAAAGACAAGAATGTCCATTCCCACCACTTTTATTCAACATAGTTTTTGAAAGTACTAACCACAGCAATTAGACAAGAAAGAAAAAAGGAATCCAAATAGGAAAGGAAGTAAAATAGTCACTGTTTGAAGATGGCATGACACTATACATAGAAAATCCTAAAAACACTACCAGAAAATGACAAGAGCTTATCAATGAATTCACTAAAGTTGCAGGATACAAATATATATAAATTTGTTTCATTTCTATTCACTAACAAAAGATCAGAAAGAGAAATTAACAAAGCAATCCCATTTACCATCATATCAGAAAGAGTAATATATCTAGGAATAAACATACCTAAGAAAGGAAAATACGTGCAGTCTGAAAACTATAAGACACTGATGAAAGAAAGGTGACACAAACAGATGGAAAGATATACTGTGTTCTGGGATTGAAAAATCAATATTATCAAATTGACTATACTGCCCAAAGTACTCTACAAATTCAGTGAAATCTCTTATCAAATTACCAATGGCATTTTCCACAGAAATAGAACAAAAATTTAAAAAACTTGATGGAAGCACAAAAGGTCCTCAATAGCTAAAGCAATCTTGAGAAAAAACAGAGCTGGAGGAATCAGGCTCCCTGACTTCACACTATACTACAAAGCTACAATCATCAAAAGAGTATGGTACTAGCACAGAAGAGGCAAAGAGATCAATGGAACAGGATAGAGAGCCTAGAAATAAACCCATGTACCTAAAGTCAATTTATCTATGACAAAGGAGGCAAGAATATACAATGGAGAAAAGACAGCCTCTTCAGTAAGTAGTGCTGGGCTGTTTACAACAGCTGAGATGCAGAAGCCACCTAGATGTCCACTGACAGATGAATGGATAAGGAAATTGTAGTAGATATACACAATATAGTACATATACACATAAAAATGAATGCATTTGGACCAGTTCTGATGAGGTAGACAAGCCTAGAGTGATGAACCTATGATACAGAGTGAAGTAAGCCAGAGAGAGAGAGACAAATATCATATATTAACTCATCCATATGGAATCTAGAATGATAGTACTGATGATCCTATGTGCAAGGCAACAAAGGAGACACAGACACAGAGAACAGACTTTGGACTCAGTGGGGGAAGGAGTGGGATGATTTGAGAAAACAGCATTGAAACTTCATACACATTATCATAAAAAATAGATAGCCAGGGGGAATTTGCTGTGTGATGCAGGGAACCCAAAGTTGACGCTCCATAACAACTTAGAGTGGGGAGGAAAGTGGGGGGGGGGGGGGGCGGAACACAAGAGGGAGGGGACATATGTATACCTATGGCTGATTCATGTTGATATATGGCAAAAACCATTGCAATATTGTAAAACAATTATCCTACAGTTAAAAATAAATATAAATAAAAAATAAGTAGTGTTGGGAAAACTGGATAACTACCTGTAAAAGAATGAAATTAGAACATTTTCTATCATCAAAGAGAAAAATAAATTCAAAATGGATTAAAGACCTAAATGTAAGACTAGATACTATAAAACTACTAGAGGAAAACATAGAACACTCTTTATCATAAATCACAGCAATATCTTTTTTGATTCATCTCCTAGAGTAATAGAAATACAAACAAAAATAAACAAATGGGACCTAATTAAAACATAAATCTTCCACACAGCAAAAGAAGCCATAAACAAAATGAAAAGTTAACCTTCAGAAATGGAGAAATATTTGCAAATGATACAACTGACAAAGGATTTATTTCCAAAATATACAAACAGCTCATATAGCTCAAGATCAAAAACACAATCTAACCAAGAAATGGGCAGGAGAACTAGACATTTCTCTAAAGAAGTATGTGTTTGCATGCTAAGTCACTTCAGTCTTGTCCAACTTTTTGTAACCCCCTGTACTGTAACCTGCCGGTCTCCTCTTCTATAGGATTTTCCAGGCAAGAATTCTGGAGTGGTTGTCATGCCCTCCTCCAGGGGATCTTCCTGACCCAGGGACTGAACCTGCACCTCCTATGTCTCCTGCATTGGAAGGCAAGTTCTTTACCACTAGTGCTGCCTGAAAAGCCCAAAGAAGACATACACATGGCCAAAAGTCACATGAAAAAATGCTCAACATCGTTAATTATTAGAGAAATGCAAATCAAAACTACAGTTAGGTAGCACCTCAAACTGGTCAGAATAGCCACCATCAAAAAGTCTAAAAGCAATAAATGCTTCAAAAAGTGTGGAGAAAAGAGAAATCCCCTACATTGTTGGTGGGAATGTAAGATGGTATAGTCATTATGGAGAACAGTATGGAGGTTCCTTAAAAACTGAACAGAGAGGTACCATGTGATCCTGCAACCCCACTCCTGGGCGTATATCCAGAGAAATTATAATTGGAAAAGATCCATCACCCCAATATTCATTGTTGCACTATTTACAATAGCCAAGACATGAAAGCAACCTAAATGTCCATCAACAGATAAATGGATAAAGAAGATGTGGTATACATATACATATACATATATATATATATATATATATAAATGACAGAATACTACTCAGCCATATAAAACAATTAAATAATGCTATTTGCAGCAATATAGATGGACCTAGAGATTATCATACTAGGTGAGGTAAACAACAGAGAGAAAGACAAATATCATAGGTGGAATCTAAAAATATGATACAAATAAACTTATATACAAAGTAAAAATAGATGCATAGACTTAAAAACAAGTTTATGGTTATCAAATGGGAAAGGTGGGGGGGATAAATCAGGAGTTTGGAATTAACATACACACACTACTAGGGCTTCCCTGATGGCTGAGCAGGTAAAGAATCTGCCTTCAATGCAGGAGACACGGATTCGATCCCTGGGTCCAGAAGACCCCCTGGAGAAGGAAATGGCGACCCACTCCAATATTCTTGCCTAGAAAATCCCATGAACAGAGGGGCCTGATGGGATACAGTCCATGGGGTTGCAAAGAGTCGGACATGACTGAGTGACTAAGCATATATAAAATGATAACCAACAAGGACCTATTGTATAGCACAGGGAACTGTACTCAGTATTTTGCAATAAGCTATAAGGGAAAAGCATCTGATAAAGAACAATTTTATATACATGTTGGCCTGGTGATTCAGTGTTAAAAAATCCACCTGCCAATGCAGGAGAAGCAGGTTCGATCCCTGGGTTGGGAAGATCCCCTGGAGAAGGAAATAGCAATCCACCCCAATATTCTTGCCTGGAGAAGCTCATGGACAGAGGAGCCTGGCAAGCAAAAGTCCATGGGGTCGCAAAAGAGTCAGACACGACTTTGTGACTAAACAACCACAAATAACTGAATCACTTTGCTGTTCAACTGAAACAATATCTTAAATCAACTATACTTCAGTTTTTTTAAAAAGCACTCTAAAGCCTAAATACTAACTGACCATCTTAAACACTAAAAGCATGTCTATTTGCTTTGGCATTAACCAACCAGGATTACTATACAATTTAAAAAAAAAACTTGGTTACTGCTATGACATACAAAAATTTGAGATAACTACTAAAATTATGATTGATATCACTAACCAGAATATACTAGACTTTTAGGAGTTTCATATAATTTCTAGAATGTATATACTAATAATATTTACCCATATGATACAGCCTAAGAAGTTTTACCACTACTTATTTGACAATAAGTTCAATTCAGTTCAGTTACCACTCATGTCCAACTCTTTGCATCCCCATGAACCACAGCACGCCAGGCCTCCCTATTCATCACCAACTCCCAGAGCTTACTCAAACTCATGTCCATCGAGTCAGTGATGCCATCCAACCATCTCATCCTCTGTCATTCCCTTCTCCTGCTTTCAATCTTTCCCAGCATCAGGGTCTTTTCCAATGAGTCAGCTCTTCATATCAGGTGGCCAAAGTATTGGCGTTTCAGCTTCAGCATCAGTCCTTCCAATGAATATTCAGGACTGATTTCC
This sequence comes from Muntiacus reevesi, assembly GCF_963930625.1. Taxonomy (NCBI): domain Eukaryota; kingdom Metazoa; phylum Chordata; class Mammalia; order Artiodactyla; family Cervidae; genus Muntiacus; species Muntiacus reevesi. The sequence continues at coordinate 95,666,785 of NC_089254.1, read as the reverse complement.
TTGAGGATTCACTGGTTTGATCTCCTTGCAGTCCAAAGAACTCTCAGAAGTCTTCTCCAATACCACAGTTCAAAAGCATCAATTCTTTGGCACTCAGCTTTCTTTATAGCCTAACTCTCACATCCATACATGACTATTGAAAAAACCATAGCTTTGACTAGATGGACCTTTGTTGGTAAAGTAATGTCACTGCTTTTTAAGATGCTGTCTAGGTTGGTCATAGCTTTTCTTCCAAGGAGCAAGCACCTTTTAATTTCATGGCTGCAGTCACCATCTGCAGTGATTTTGGAACCCAAGAAAATTAAGTCTGTCACTGTTTCCCCTGTTTCCCCATCTATTTTCCATGAAGTGATGGGACCAGATGCCATGATCTTAGTTTTCTGAATGCTGAGTTTTAAGCCAGCTTTTTCACTCTCCTCTTTCACTTTCATCAAGAGGCTCTTCAGTTCCTCTTCACTTTCTGCCATAAGGGTGGTGTCATCTGCGTATCTGAGGTTATTGATATTTGACAATGCTTCCTATGTAATTTACAATATCAAATAAGCCTAATTAGTTTAATATCCTTCTGTGAGATAAACAGAAAACAAATAACTTGGGTGTTTCAGGGACCCTATGATGGCTTTCCTGATGGCTCAAAACTTAAAGAATCTGCCTGCAATGCAGGGAAACTGGGTTTCATCCCTGGGTGGGGAAGATGTCCTGGAGTAAGAAATGACAACCCACTCCAGTATTCTTGCCTGGAGAATCCCATCAACAGAGGAGCCTGGTGGGCTACAGTCCATGGGGTCACAAAGAGTTGGACATGACTAAGTGACTAACATTAGAGACCCTTTGAGAAAACTCAAAGTCAGCTAGAAGTCAAATGAACTTCATTTAAAATTTGATCTTTGGAAAGTCTGTCAAAAATATCAGTGATAGAAAAGATCTCAATGGCAAATACAGATTACTTAAATTCACAATCTATTACCAAAAGGAATACAATATTTTAAGAAAACTTTGTCCTCTTAGAGAGCCAAATTCAGGTTTTATACCACTTTACCTTTAAAATTCATTTTCTTAAGTTCAATTTCATCTTAGCCAAGCCAAACCATGCATAAAACTCAGCTTTCCTCCTCCACAAACTTTTATCTTTCTATATGCATATTAATCTGTCCCTTACTTTCTGTTACATTTAGAAATGAGTGCTAGGACAAAATCACCTTTTCCCCTCTAACAAAATGCACTTCCATTCCTCAAATCCTCTTTGCTGAAAACACACATCCTGCATCTTTGCATACTGAAATGCTTCCCTTATAATTCTTAACCTTAAAACCTTGATCTCTAATGAAAACCTAGAGGCAAGTCATTGTAAATGGTCATTCTGACATTTCCCAATTGAAAAACTTTATGCCTTAATCTTCCTCTCCTAAGAAAGCAAAGGTAGATAAACTTAGACCAGCCCAGCAACTAATGTTCTAATATTTTATCCTATTAAAATGACCCAGGTAGCCAATGGAGTCTCTCTGTTTAATTAGTTAAGTTACAAGTTATGAAAATCAAGAGAGACTATTTTAGATAGACATTCCCAAAACATAATTATACCTATAGCATTTACCTAAAACTCTTACTACATTTACCTGTATTTACTGAAAAGCTTTGTCACATTGTTATTTTTCTTGTTTAACAAACTTTATAATGGGAATAATAAGGTCTTATTTGATTTCCAGTAAACTTAGGTATAGTAAAAGCATTATTCTTAATGCTAAAGACACATCTGCACTAATTAAACCAACAAGCTTAATCTAACTTTAATTCTAGATATTAATATTGAATATTTCCTAGGTCACGCGAACCCCAAATTCCTTCTGATTAGCGTTCTATACTTGAGTATTTATACAAATGCTTACTTTCCTTTAAGCCAATTAAATAAAGCTCTTTTAAAAATTAATAATGGCAATGCCATACACTTATAACACATGTATAAACAATGAACAAACATAGGAATCTCAGGGTTTCCATTCCAAAACTTTAGCCATGAATCAGGAGTTAAGTGTTAGTGGCTCAGTCATGTCTGACTCCTTGTGACCCCATGGACTATAGTCAGCCAGGCTCCTCTGTTCATGGAATTCTTCAGGCAAGAATACAGGAGTGGGTAGCCATTTCCTTCTCCAGGGGATCTTCCTGACCCAGGGACTGAACCCGGGTTTCCTGCATTGCAGGCAGATTCTTTACCATCTGAGTCACTAGGGAATCCTATAACCTTATTAAGACTTGTGATCAGCTCCCAAAATCAATTGCGGCCATGCACATAATGGCACCCCAACATGCTTGGATATTGACTCAGTTAGTAGAATAGACTTTTTGATGGTTTAAAAATTATATAGTTGAGGCACTAGAAAATATAAGTTGTTCAATAAGGTAAAATTCAGACTAAGCTACAAATTCATGCAGATACCTCTGTTTGAATATGAGACAACTTAAAAACTTTTGTTTGTAAAAAGGCCTTCATCCTCTAGCTATATTTTTCCAAAAAAAAAAATTGCTGAGGGAGAAGGAAAATACAAGGAGAAAGACAGCATATCACAGTTCAGTTCAGTTTAGTCGCTCAGTCGTGTCTGATTCTTTGCGACCCAATGGACTGCAGCACGCCAGACTTCCCTGTCCATCACCAACTCCCAGAGCTTACTCAGACTCATGTCCATCGAGTCAGTGATGCCATCCAACCATCTCATCCTCTGTCGTCCCCTTTTCCTCCTGCCTTCAATCTTTACCAGCATCAGGATCTTTACCAATGAGTCAGTTCTTCGCATCAGGTGGCCAAATTATTGGAGTTTCAGCATCAGTCCTTCCAATGAATATTCAGGACTGATTTCCTTTAGGATGGACTGGTTGGATCTCCTTGTAGTCAAAGGGACCCTCAGGGGTCTTCTCCAATACCACAGTTCAAAAGCATCAATTCTTTGGCGCTCAGCTTTCTTTATAGTCTAACTCTCACATCCATATATGACTACTGGAAAAACCATAGCTTTGACTAGATGAAACTTTGTTGGCAAAGTAATGTCTCTGCTTTTTAATATGCTCTCTAGGTTGGTCATAACTTTTATCCAAGGAGCAAGTGTCTTTTAATTTCATGGCTGCAGTCACCATCTTCAGTGATTTTGGAGCCCCAAAAAATAAAGTCTGTCAGTGTTTCCATTGTTTCCCCATCTAGTGATGGGACCAAGAAATAATGGGACCAGATGCCATATCTTAGTTTTCTGAATGTTGAGTTTTAAGCCAACTTTTTCAGTCTCTTCTTTTACTTTCATCAAGAGGCTCTTTAGTTCTTCTTTGCCTTCTGCCATAAGGGTGGTGTCATCTGCGTATCTGAGGTTATTGATGTTTCTCCTGGCAATCTTGATTACAGCTTGTGCTTCATCCATCTCAGCATTTCTCATGATGTACTCTGCGTATAAGTTAAATAAGCAGGTGATGATATAGCCTTGACGTACTCATTTCCCGATTTGGAATCAGTCTGTTGCTGCAAGTCCAGTTCTAACTTTTGCTTCTTCTAACATGCATACAGATTTCTCAGGAGGCAGGTAAGGTGTCTGATATTCTCATCTTTTTAAGAATTTTCAACACAGTCAAAGGCTTTGGCATATTCAATAAAGCAAAAGTAGATGTTCTCAAACTCTCTTGCTTTTTAGATGATCCAGCGGATGTTGGCAATTTGATCTCTGGTTCTTCTGCTTTTTCTAAATCCAGCTTGCACATTTGGAAGTTCTCGGTTCATGTACTGTTGAAGACTGGGTTGACGAATTTTGACCCTACTTTGCAGGCATGTGAGATGAGTGCAACTGTGCGGTAGTTTGAACATTATTTGGCATTGCCTTTGTTTGGGATTGGAATGAAAACTGACTTTTTCCAGTCTGTTAGAAAACGCCGCGGGAAGAAAGAGCCACCTCTAAGGACCGGTGGTAAAAGGCCTTTATTGGGCGGGCGCTCTCGGGCAGATCTCCCGGGGAGGGGCGGGTGAGCAAGGAGACAAAGGGAGTCTGTGAGGAAGGAGAGGTGGGGAGAGGTTTTATAGCCCGGGCTGGCGCCCAGGCCAGGTCTTTCTATATAAGGAAGAAAGCGCGGGCTACAGCGGCGGTGGGTGTCCAAGGGTTCTGTGTCAGTTCCTGATCGGACCAGGCTGCGGGGGGTGGGTGGGGGGGGGGGTCGGTCCCCGGAAGTTTAGCCAGCCTCCGGAACTTGTCTGCGGCACTTTTCCCGGGGCATGCCTCAACATACCCGACCTTTCATCCCGGCCTTTTTGCTATAGGACAAGGGGCGCCGGTTCTCTCTGGCTTCTTCCTGCTGAACGGGGGCGGCGAGGGGTAGGGTGTGGCCGGGATGGCAGGGAGCGTCTACCGCTAATTTTGTCACGGAGTATTTGTTGGAAGCCCTTGGTATTGCTGTCGCAACACCATCAGCTGGACCGTGTTGAGCCGTTGTTTGATAAAGGCCAAGAGCCTGATCTCCTGGGGCCAGAGGCTGAGTTGGCCCTTTGTCGTCTGTCGGTTGTGGCAGGACCCGGTCTGCGTGTTCTCTCAGCAAGGGTCTTAAGAGGGAGAAGAGGGGGAGGTATCCCGCGAGTGGGGGAGCCTCTCCCTCTGGGAGGTGAGTCAGGAGGTAGGGCCTGCCATAGAGCAGTTTAAAAGGGGTCAAACCTGTTTTGGAGTGTGGTGTGGTGCGAATGCGAGTGAGCGCCAGAGGGAGGAGGTCGACCCAAGACAGCCGCAGTTCTGAGGCAAGCTTGGTCAGGTGCGTCTTGATGATGCTGTTTACCCTCTCTACCTTGCCTGATGATTGGGGCCGATAGGGAATGTGGAGATGCCAGTCAATGCCCAGGGCCGTAGCCAACCTGCTGGGAGATCTGTGAGGTGAATGCAGGCCCATTGTCAGACTGGAGAGAGTTTGGCAACCCAAATCTGGGAATGAGATGGGTCGTCAAGACCTCTGCCACCGCCGCTGCTGTCTCTCGGGCGGTGGGGAAGGCCTCGACCCATCCTGAAAAGGTGTCTACTAAGACCAGCAGATAGCGGTAGGTTCGATGTCTGGGCATGTGGGTGAAGTCTATCTGCCAATCCTGCCCGGGTATATGTCCCCTTAGCTGGTGAGTCTCTTGTGGGGGTCGGAGTCCTCCTTGAGGAGAGGTGGAAGCACATATTAGGCAGGAGCGGTGGACAGCATATATCGTCTGTCTGAGATGTAGGGGAGAAAAGACAGGGCTGAGAAAGGAAAAGAGAGCCCTTGGTCCGATGTGGAAGGTATTGTGGATTTGGGATCCTATGGCCTTAGCCTGGTGCTCAGGAAGCACCGGTTTATTATGGAGTAATATCCATCCTGACGGGTGCCTCTGAGCCCCTTTCTGTGCCAGCAAGGCTCTGGCTTCTTTGCTGGAATAATCTGGGTTGAGGGTGGATCTCAAAGTCAGCAAGTGCTTGGGGACTTGTTGTAAGGTGATTTGTCGAGCCACTTGGTCTGCCATATTATTACCCAGAGCGACAGTGTCTTGAGTATTTTGGTGTCCCTTGCAGTGTATGATAGCGACCTCCTTGGGCAGGGATAAGGCATCTAACAGTCGAGTAATGTGGGGGGCATTACAGATGGGGGATCTTTTTGTGGTCAGGAAGCCCCGCTCTTTCCAGATTGCCGCGTGAGAATGGGCAATCAAGAAGGCATATTTGGAGTCTGTGTAAATATTGGCCCTTTTCCTTTTGCTAGGTGTAAGGCTCTAGTTAGGGCTGTTAGTTCAGCTTTCTGAGAGGTCGTCCCGGGTGGCAGGGGCTGAGCCTCCAGGACTTCTCGGGTGGTTACCACAGCATAAGCCACCCTTCGGTTCCCGTCGGGATCTTGCTTTGAGCTCCCATCAATGAACAAAGTTAGCTCTGGATCTGGTAGAGGTTCGGAAAACAGGTTGTGAGGTGGTTGCATAAGGGACTCAAGGACCTCTGGGCATGAGTGGACTGGGGGTTTTGAGGAAAGGGGGAGGGAGGGCAACGAGGAAAGCGGGTTTAATTGTGGAGAACGACCCACGGAAACTTGCGGATTGTCCAAAAATACCAGGTGAAACTGCTGGAGCCTGGATCTGCTGAGGTCAGAGAGAAATCTAGAGGCTAGAAGATCACCAAGGCGATGAGGTGAGAAGATGGTCAGGGGTTGACCATGAATCAGCTTTTTAGCATCAGCGTACAATGTTATCGCTGCTGCTAGTGCCCGCAGGCAGGGGAACCATCCCCTGGCTGTGGGGTCAAGTTGTTTGGATATGTAAGCAATAGGCAGCAGTTCGGGGCCAATCGGCTGCACCAAGGCTCCAAAGGCTATCCCTCCCTTTTCATCAGTGTGTAAATGGTATGGATAGTTGGGACTGGGAAGAAAGAGAGGGGGTGCAGCCAATAGGGTTGAGCGTAAAGCGTGGAAGGCCTGAGCCACTTCGGTGGGGGAAAGACAGCAGTCCTGTGGGAGTCTCTTTAGCGGTGGCATATAGGGGTTTGGCCAGGGTGGCGTAATTTGGGACCCAGTGTTGGAAGAATCTCGTCAGTCCTAAGAAGGACAAAATCTGGTCTCCATTGGCCAGAGGGCAGAGGGACCTGAGGAGGCTACACCGATCTGCTGTCAGGGCCTTAGTGGTAGGGGTGATTTGGAGGCCTAGATAGATAACAGAAGTCTGAGTCAGTTGAGCTTTGGATTGTGAGGCTCTGTAGCCCTCGGAACCAAGGAAATTAAGAAGAGTCGCAGAATGTTGTCGGGAGGTCTCTTCTGAGGGGCTGCAGAGGAGCAAGTCGTCTACATATTGGAGGAGGGTGCTAGGACGGAGCAAGCATCTGGCCAGGTCCCGGGACAGAGCCTGCCCGAAGTAATGAGGACTGTCTCTGAACCCCTGAGGGAGTACGGTCCATGTGAGTTGTGTGGTCAACTGGGTGTTGGGGTCAGTCCAGGTGAAAGCAAAGAGGAATTGGCAGTCGGGGTGGAGTGGGATGGTAAAAAAGGCATCTTTGAGGTCAATAACGGTGAAATGAGAGGTTTTGGGAGGTATGGAAGAAAGGAGGGTGTAGGGGTTAGGGACAAGTGGATGGGCAGGGACCACCGCCGCACTGATCAGGCGGAGATCCTGCACTAGCCGGTAGTTTCCTGAAGCCTTTTGAACAGGGAGGATGGGCGTGTTACAGGGGGAAGTTGTGGGGATCAAGAGACCCTGTCCCATGAGGCGGTTGATGATGGGCCTTAGCCCCCTGAGGTTACGGGTAGACAGAGGAAACTGGGGCCGGGCTGGGAAACAGGTGGGGTCCCTTAGCCGAATGAGGACTGGAGGGTGATGCCGAGCCACCACCGGGACTCGGGTGCCTCAGACTTTAGGATTAACAGAAGAGGTTGGAGGTCAACAAGTAGCATTAGGAAGGCCCCTGACGTGGGAGCTGATTCTGGAGTTAGGTGAAGAGTGGCCTTTAGCTTAGCGAGAATATCTCTTTTCAAGAGAGGAGTAGGGCAGGAGGGGATGACCAAAAAGGAGTGGGTAAATAGGCAGGAATTTAATTGACAGGATAGTGGTTGAGTTTGGAGCAGACACGAGGGTTGGCCGTCAATGCCCATAACCGAAACCTGGGAAGGACGTAAAGTGCCCCCGAAAGAGGAAAGGACTGAATAGGTAGCCCCCATATCAACTAGAAAGTTGATAGACTTACCCGCTACCTGGAGCGTTATCCGGGGCTCGGCTTGGGTTATTGGGGTTCCCGAGTCTGGGCGGCGTCAGTCATCGTCGAAGCTCAGCAGCTCTAAGGCCAGAGGAGGGCAGGAGGTCTCCCTGGGGCGCTCTGGTCTCCGGCCCTTAGAGGTCGGGGCCCGAGAGGCCTGGGGACAGTCACTAGCCCAGTGTCCTCGCTGTTTGCACAATGGGCAGGGCTTGGAAGGAGGCCATGGATTGGGGCACATCTTGGACCAGTGTCTTTCTTGGCCGCACTTGAAGCAGGCCCCCGGAGTGGGGTTTCGGGGCCCCGAGCCCGCTGCCGGCCGCAGGGCCGCTACCAAGGCCTGGGTTTGCTGGTTTAGGAGGCTTTCCTGAAATTCGGCCTCTTGTTTGAGCCTTGCCTTTTGGCTGGCCTCAGCAGTTTGTTTACGGGCATTGTAATCCTTAAAGGCCATTTTTACCAGGTCTCGAATAGGGGTCTGAGGGCCGTCCTTGGCCTTGACCAGCTTTTTTCGGATGTCAGGTGCAGATTGGGAGATAAAACGATTGGCCAAGGTAGCTGCCCCAATGGGGGACTCAGGGGACAGTCTAGTGTATTGAACAAGGGCCTCAGTCAGCCGATTAAGAAACATGGCTGGGTTTTTGTCGGGCCCCTGAGTCACCTCATCTAGTTTGAGGAGGTTTACAACCTTATGAGAGGACGTTTTTATCCCATCGAGGATGCATTCTATCATATAGCATACCCCACAGCTGGCCGCCACTCCCTTCCTGGTAGTTTTAATCAGGGTCAGTGTCAGGAACTGCCTGAGCTCCCGGGGGACGCTCGGGATAGGCGTTGGCACAGTGCTGCTGATCGGCCTGAGCCCTGGCTGCCGTCCAAATGGCCTGCCTCTCTTTGGGGGTAGTAGTAGACCCCAGGATGACATATATGTCCTGCCATGTTAATGCGTAGGCGCGGGTCAGACCAGTAAACTGCTTACTATACTGAGTGGGGTTGGAGGAAAAGGATCCCAGTTTGGCCTCAATCTGTGCTAAGTCCTGGAGAGAGAAGGGGACGTGGACCTGGGCTAGACCCTCAGCTCCGGCTACTAGTCGCAGAGGGAGTAGCGGGACTAGAGAGGGGGGGAGGGGAGGCTCCTGGAGGGTTGCTATGGGAGCGAGTGTGGGAGCTAACCAGAGAAGCAGAGGGAGTGACGGGGGAAAGGGGAGGGTATAAGATAGGGTAAGGGGCCGGAGGATCTGGGGCCGGTGGTGGAATCTCGGGGGCGGGAGCAGGAACAAAAGAGGCCGGAGTAGGGTTAGAGGGGCAGGGGGCAGGAGGGGCCAGAGTGGAGGGGGAGGGGTAGGAACCAGAGAGGAGGGGGTGGGACGAGAGCGCAACGCCCAAAAGGCCTGAACATAGGGGACCTCAGACCATTTTCCCTTCTCCGGCAGTAATTATCTAAATCACGGAGGACGTCAAAGTCTAATGTCCCTGTGGCTGGCCATTATGAGCCATTATCTAGGGAATACTGAGGCCAGGCCTGTGAAAACAGAAAAGTGAGCTGCTTGGGGCGGATATCTCCCTTTGGTCTTAGAGTCCGCAGGTTAGCCGGCAGGCACTCTAAGGGGGTGGAGTACTGGGGATTGGGTTTGGAGGCTGTCGATCCCATGGCGACCACGGGGCGTGGAGGCAACCCCCGCTGTCCGAACGTCTTCGGACGAGTCAAGGGGAGCCGGAGGTCCGTGTAGTCGCGGGGAACATCTTCCTCACGACCGCAGGGACCCGGAAAGGCCGAAGCTGGAGGTCTACTCAGTCATTTAGGAAGTCTCCCTCACGAACTGGTGACCGGAGAAGGCAGAAGCCGGAGGCCAAAGCCAAAGGCCGAAGCCAGAGGTCTACTCAGCTGCTGGGGACGTCTCCCCACCAGCTGGTGACCGGCAGGGCCCAGTAAGTGCGCACCCGTTACGGGGCCCTAGGAGGTGGTCACCAGGGAGGGCAGGCCCCAAAGCCGAAGGGACTTACTCCGTATCCTGCCGTCCGGGGGGTTGGTCTGTCGCCTGGGTCCGAGGCTTCCGCGGTGGTGGAGCTCGAGGGGGCCTCAACGGCGAGTGCCGGGGGGGCCCTCACCTCGGGCCCCACGTTGGGCGCCAGATGTTAGAAAACGCCGCGGGAAGAAAGAGCCACCTCTAAGGACCGGTGGTAAAAGGCCTTTATTGGGCGGGTGCTCTCGGGAAGATCTCCCGGGGAGGGGCGGGTGAGCAAGGAGACAAAGGGAGTCTGCGAGGAAGGAGAGGTGGGGAGAGGTTTTTATACCCCGGGCCGGTGCCCAGGCCAGGTCTTTCTATATAAGGAAGAAAGCGCGGGCTACAGCGGCGGTGGGTGTCCAAGTGTTCTGTGTCAGTTCCTGATCAGACCAGGCTGCAGGGGGGGTCAGTCCCCGGAAGTTTAGCCAGCCTCCGGAACTTGCTGCGGCACTTTTTCCCGGGGCATGCCTCAACATACCCGACCTTTCACAGTCCTGTGGCCACTGCTGAGTTTTCCAGATTTGTTGACATATTGAGTGCAGCACTTTAACAGCATCATCTTTTAGGATTTGAAATAGCTCAACTGGAATTCCATCACCTCCACTAGTTTTGTTCGTAGTGATGCTTCCTAAGGCCCACTTGACTTTGCATTCCAGGATGTCTGGCTCTATGTGAGTGATCACACCATCATGGTTATCTAGATCATGAAGATCTTTTTTGTACAGCTTTTCTGTGTATTCTTGCAACCTCTTCTTAATATCTTCTGCTTCTGTTAGGTCCATACCATTTCTGTCCATTATTGAGCCCATCTTTGCATGAAATGTTCCCTTGGTATCTCTAATTTTCTTGAAGAGCTCTCTAGTCTTTCCCATTCTATTGTTTTCCTCTATTTCTTTGCATGGATAGCTGAGGAAGGCTTTCTTATCTCTCCTTGCTATTCTTTGGAACTCTGCATCCAAATGGGTATATCTTTCCTTATCTCCATTGCCTTTTGCATCTTTTCTTCTCTCAGCTATTTGTAAGGCCTCCTCGGACAGCCATTTTGCCTTTTTGTATTTCTTTTTCTTGGGGATGGTCTTGATCACTGCCTCCTGTACAATGTCATGACCTCTGTCCATAGTTCTTCAGGCATTTTATCAGATCTAATCCTTTGAATCTATTTGTCACTTCTACTATATAATCGTAAGGGATTCAATTTAGGTCATAACTGAATGGTCTAGTGGTTTTCCCTACTTTATTCAATTTAAGTGTGAATTTGGCAATAAGGAGTTCATGATCTGAGCCACAGTCATCTCCCAGTTTTGTTTTTGTTGACTGTATAGAGCTTCTCCATCTTTGGCTGCAAAGAATATAATCAATCTGATTTTGGTATCTACCATCTGTGATGTCCACATCTTCAGAGTAGAACATGCGCTCATCCTCTCTTGCTAGAACTCCAAAATTACAACTCGCTGCTAAAAAACTGTCAACAGGAGAATGCTGGATCCCACCAAAAGAAGATACCCCACATCCAAGGGTAAAGGAGAAGCCCCAGCAAGACGATAGGAGGGACGAAATCAGCATATCATGGCCAGAGATATTTCAACAGTGAGTAACAATGCAGTGTGTCTATATGCCTCCATGTATATCCTGTCATTTGTGCTCTAACTGTAAAATCTAAAGTTCTGCAGTCAAGCCTCAGAACTGCCAGCTATTTAGGAGTTTGATTTTGGACAAGTCATTTGACTTGTCTGAGCTTTGTGTCTGTATCTACAAAATGAGGATGATTGCATCTGTTCAGGTTGCCTTACTCGCATGTGAGACTATGAAGGCAATTGATAAACTTTACTATTTTTGACAGTTGCATTTGGTTTTTGCTTTATGTTTTTTGTTTTTAAATTCTACGTTTATTGCTACCAACCCATCTCCCTCCACCTTCATGCATGCGTGCTCTGTCATGTAACTGTCTGTCTGTCATGGACTGCAGCCCACCAGGCCCCTCTGTCCATGGACTTTTCCAGGCAAGAATACTGGAGTGGGTTTTCATTTCCTTCTCCTGCTTTAGGTGTTTAAGAAAATGTTCATATGCAAAGGTAGTAAAACTAAGAGAAGAGTAAATTATGGAAAGAGATATTGAGGAACTGTAACGTTTTCAGAATTTAGAAAGTTGAATTACATTTACCTAAATATCTTTAAAACTCATGATATTTTCAAGTGTCTTTTTATTGCAGGAAGAGTGATAAAGGCAGTTTGAAGACGAATAGTAATATTTCTGTATGTGAGTGACTTACGTTCATCTTTCTCTGTAAAGAAATTTTAAATATTTAACCAATTTTGCATAATTATATGGAAATCCTCTTAGATTTAAGAATAGTTGAGCCAAAACTTGATGATTGGGAAACTTTTAAAATATGAAACATGGTATGATTAACACTGTGGAGAGTAACTGAAAAATATTTCAGGAAGCATCATGTGTAAAGATAAAGGATGATTGAATATCTTTCTGAAGGACTTACCGCTGATTATGAAGCAGAAGCCAAGGTGATCCAGTGCTAAATTGTTGAACTGATAACCTATATCACTTGCCTTTGGCATTCCTGCTGAGGTTCTCTTGCAACTCTGTGTCTATTTTAAGTAGTGAGCAAGGGGTCCTGTAGAAAGAAAAGAATTCTCAATACAATGGGTTATTTGAATGAGAAAGACTGCAAGAATCTTTTGGTAGCAGTAAGGCTAAGTTTAACTATAAATGCTGTCTGCCATAGAGCTTCACATTCCCACTAAAAAATTAAAATTAAAAAGTTTTTAAAAAACCAAAAACTGAATCAGGTAAAACAACATAAAACCCGTCAGTAAAAAAAGAGGTTGGATTCAAATTGGGCTTCTGGCAGATAAGACAGATCAACGTCACCTGTCTAGCTGGCCAACCTGTTTTTACTACCATTTATCGAAAATACACTTCTATTTGTAGCTTTTGTAAATTTTAGGGACCAAGTGCAGCCTGTCTCTTCTTCCCTAGGAAAGTCCCACTCTTGGACAAGAACAGTTTTTTTTCCCCCTGATCCTTTCTTCCTTTTGACATCAGTAAAGGTTTTAAATATCACAAAATTGAATTGGCTGTAAACGGAGCAACGTTACCAAATAAACTGAAACAAAAATCAACAAACAGAAAATCCTAAATAAGCCCTTAAGTTTGTTTGCTCTTGGGGTTTGACATACATGGATGCAGGAGACCATAAATGACATGTTTAACACAGGAAGGGGAGCAGTCCATGGTACATGGGGTCCAGAGATATCCCTGCCCAAACCCCAAGAGGAGATCCTAACAGGTGCTGTGGCTACACATTGTTACAATGAAGTATCATCTACCCCTCAGCCAGAAGGCTCCCAGCTGTAAACAGATCACTTCCCTAAAATGCGGCTCAGAGGACTTTCTTTAGGAATAGTGGAACACTACCCATTTTTAAAGACAGAAATTCAAGAAAAACAAGACACAACCTGCACACACAGATGCTAGCATCCAAAGAAACAAATGAGCCAGTTCACAAACTGGGTCAAAGTCCAACAACAGTTGCCTCTCTCCACAGGGTACCCCCAGCTCACTCAACTGCAAAACAAATCCGCTTATTTCAGAGAAAAAGCCCCAAACACAGAGGAAATGCAACTCCTTCCTCTCTCCAACAGGGTACCCCACTCAAACAGAAAACAAACTGTCTTATTCCAGAGAAAAAGCCTGCAAAGGAAAGAAAATAAGGTTCCTGGCTGTGCACACCGGAGTGACACCTTATTGCCGTCCTGCTGATGCTGGGACAGCCGTTGTTTGGGGGAATTTGAAACAGCAGGTCCTCGGACAAAACGAGGTCCTGAGGACTATCAGTCGGGTTAGCTGCTACGACCATTACCGCAAGCCTCCTGCCTGGTTGTGCTAAAATTTGTTTACTGAGTCCAAGGTCCTGCTATTCTCCCAACGACAGGCCAAGAAATTGAGAGATGACTTGTTGGGGCAAGAAATAGCAACTTGATTCAGAAAACCAGCAGACCAAGAAGATTGGCGGACTTGACTCCTGAGGAATCATCTTGCCTGAGTCAGAATCCAGGCTCCTCTTTACTGAAAGTGGAAAGAGCAAAGCCAAACCTTTCCTATTTCCCATCAGCCTCCTGGGGAGAGGTGTTCATTTCCTCCTCTCTGCAGTCATTCACTGGTGGACCTGTTGGCTACACTAAGGTATTTCAGCTTAATGCTCATTACCTAGGAGGCAGGGTTCCCAGAGATGGGGCATTATGTATACTTTAAGCTTAACAGGCAACAAACCTTTAGTGATAAAACCTGTAAGAGGGAAGAATATAAGGTTCTTCCTTATAACAACACAGCAATAGATAGTTGAATCAGAACCTTGCTATAAAGAAAGCTGAGCACCGAAGAATTGATACTTTTGAACTGTGGTGTTGGAGAAGACTCTAGAGAGTCCCTTGGACTGCAAGGAGATCCAACCAGTCCATCCTCAAGGAAATCAGTCCTGAATATTCATTGGAAGGACTGATACTGAAGCTGAAACTTCAATACTTTGGCCCCCTGATGTGAAGAACTGCCTCATTTGAAAAGACCTGAATGCTGGAAAGGCGGGAGGAGAAGGGGATGACAGAGGATGAGATGGTTGGATGGCATCACCGACTCAGTGGACATGAGTTTAAGTCAACTCTGGGAGTTGGTGATAGACAGGGAAGCCTGGCATGCTGCAGTCCATGGGGTTGCAGAGTCGGAGAGGATTGGACGACTGAACTGAACTGAACAACCCAGTTGGCTTGACATTTGTGATCCATTCCCTTATGTGAATGGGGACACAGGAGGGACTGTTATGTGATTTTTTTTTTTTTTTGACCCAAATCAGTAATTGAATTGGTGGTGTCGAAGTGGCCTGAAATAGTATAGAATCACAAAATTAGGAAGTTGGAGAGTCCTCACAAAGCATATTTTGAAAGTTAAAAAAAAAAACAAAAATGGAGTTCAGGAAAGTTAAGCTGGGAATAGAATCCCAGTCTTTAGATTCTTTCAGTATCTGTACCATTGACTCCAGTGATCGTCAACACTCCCATGGAAGTGGACCACTATTAACATGTGGAACACAGTAAGTGCTATGTTAATGTGGATTTTTTTTCACTATTACACTTTTACTGCTAATGTTAATCTAAAGCCTCCAGAGCTTTATTATGTCCTTCGATAAAGTGTCATCTATATGATATATATACATATTAGAGGACAGAGGTGAAGGGGTTATATACAGTCAGATAGCTATTGAGTGAAAGAGAAGGATTTATGTTTGTAAGTGGTTTATTGCTGAGTCTCAGGAAGGACCCAGTAAATAATACACCATCATTACAGCTCAAGTTCAAAGCCAACCCAGAAAAATAAATAAAAACACAATGGGACAAAGCCTATGAGAGCCCTAAATATTGCCTTTATTACTGATAAATATGATATTGGATGTGTGGCTCATATTGGAAGACAAGTGGACTTCCTGTTACTGGCATTTAGAGAGACACAGCCACAGGATGGCATCACATGAGGTTCTCTCAAAGCTCCCCACTTTTTACGTGGAAAAGAAATACAAACTGAAACCACTGGGGTTTAGAAAATTCAACAGGAAATAAATAAATGACTAATCAGGAGGAATTAACCTTCTTTAACACATATCCCTCCTTTAATAACATTTGGACACATTTTTCATCTTTTGTGCCAGTTACAGATGAAATATTTGATTGGATAAGGAATTAGTGTGACTTATTGAAAATATATCTTATACTCTTACTATTTTCTGGTTCTAAACAATATGATAGAAAAATTCTTTGAAGTAGTAATTTTTCAGTTATTAACTTGACCTTTTCCTTTTTGATCCAGAGAAACAAAATGTTAATATCGAAAATACATAGTCAATTTCAATGTACACAGATTAGTTATCGATAGAACTTGCTAAGGAATCCTGAGTTTACAAGGTGAGAACAACCAAAATCTCTTCTACAGGAAGAGACTGAAACAGAAAATGAAAGGTAGTGACTTCCTTGGTGGTCCAGTGGTTAAGAATTCACCTTCCAATTCAGGAGACGTGTTTCGATTCATCCCTGGTCAAGGAAGTAAGATCCCACATGCCACAGGGCAAGCAAGCTGCCGGAGGGCTGCAAACTACTGAGCCCACGCCTGCACACCACAACTAGAGAAAAGCTCGTGGGCCCTAATGAAGAACCCACCTGCCACAGCTAAGACCCAAAGCAGTCAAAAATAAAATAAATAAATGAATAAAAAGAAAATTTAAAAAATAAAATAAATAAAAAGAAAAAGAAAATGAAAGGTATAAGGGAAAGGACAGAACTATTTAAAGAATATTGGCACAGGCAGAAGTGATTTGATGGAAATTAAGTGTAATAACTATTTTTCCATTGCAACGGCTCTTTATTAATGAAGTGAGGTAGTTAAAGGAAATTAAAGAACGTTGCCAAAACTCAGTACAGATGCTGAAATTCAGCATCAAAAATCCAAAAACCAAAACCCTGGTAGGTGCAAATCCCTATGTTTGGTATTTGAAGAGATTATGTAATTACAACACACTCATCAAATTAAAGGGGAACAATATATGCACGTCAAGTAATAGTTGTTGTATATGTATTTGTTGGCTACCCTACGACCTTCTGCCACCTCTATTTATTCCCTTTGACTGCCTCCCATATAGAGGCTGAAAAAAATAAAATCTTCAGCTTACTAGGTCTTCCTTGCATGTTGATCACTTATGACCCTGTCATGGCTAATAATGTATAAGGGGTCTTCTGGGGCCTTTGGAAGGATTTATCCTTTCCCTACAAGAAAGAGGTGCTCCAGGAGAAATCGTCTGTCCAGCACCACCCCGAGACACAGCCATCTTGTAGACACAAGTGCAGGAGAGCAGTGTGGCAGAGACTCCACACTGAATCCAAGTCTTTGAGACACTGAATCAATGCCAGCAGCCACCTATTTCTAGACATCTCATTATGCAAGATAATGTTAGTCAGGTTTTCTGTTATTTGAAGCTGCAAGCTTTCTGAATTAGCCCTATAGATGAAGGCCACACATTAGATAGTAATCTATCTACACATCTGAATGCCATCATGATTTTTCTCTAGCAGTTTGCAACTTCAAAACGTGAGCAATCATTATAATTCATTTCCCACAGATCAAAATGTTACAGAATGTGGCAAAAATGTAATGAAAAATTTGGGAAGATGTTGATTGAAAAAGACCAGAGTCTACTCTGGGTCAGGACTAGCTCTGACCTCAACTTGACCCCATCTAGTTGTGTGATCTCATCCAAAAAATAGTATAATGAGTCGTTTACCTCATAGAGTTTTTGTGAGAATTACATGTGATATTTGTAAATTGCTTACCCCAAAGCCTGGAAGATGAAGGGGATTATAGCTTTTTTTACTATATACTCCTGAATTAATTTGCAAAATAAATGTTCAATTTTATAGTCATTTTTTTTATATTCACTTGCACTTTTCCAGCTTTTAAGGAAATCTTTATTTGCTTCTCAAATATACTCGTTTTTCCTTTTTGACAAAATTCCTATTGGTGTGTAAGCTTTTCTTCAATAGTTATTCCAATTCTTTAGCTATTACTGCAGGAACCAAATATTGTATTCCTCTCACCATCTCTCTCTCTCAACTAACTAGGATGAGACCAAAATTAGTGTACTGCTAGGGAAGATGGGGGAAGGGAAGAGCATGGGAATGTCAAATTAACTGGAGACAGGTACTCAGCTCGTGTCAAATCAGTGTCTGAGAAGTTTCATCTAGCTGGGGCAAGGGGATGGCACAGACCTCAAGGTTGCACTGAGGCTCTCATGCATGCACAGTTCAGTTCAGTTCAGTCACATGGAAAGCCAAAATGAAACAAAATGACCAAACAAAGAAGACTCAGCTTCCTTTGGTGACTCAGTGGTAAAGAATCTGCCTGCCAATGCAGGAGACATAGGTTCCATCCCTGGTCTGGGAAGATCCCACATGCTGCGGAGCAACTAAACCTGTGAGCCGCAACTATTGAGACTGTGTCTAGAGCTTACACTTCACAACAAGAGAAGCAACTGCAACGAGAAGGCTGTGCAAGTCAACCGGAAAGTAGACCCCGCTTTCCACAACGGGAGAAAAGCCCGTGCAGCCATGAAGACCTAGCACAGCCAACAATAAAATAAAGATAAAATTATTTTATTAAAAAAGAAAGACTCGCAAACGTGCACTCAAGAAGACAAAAAGCAAGCAGAATTTAAGACACTGAGATTGTAAGCCTTGGACAACAGCAAAAATCTGCTTGCAAGTTAGAATTCATTAGAATGTTTAAATGGATAAGAGAAGGGATGGGGCTTGGGATGGGGCTTGGGATGGGATGGGAAACAAAAGTGAGTTAAGCTACTGAGTTTGTCACTTAAGTAGTAGATAACCAGATTTTTCTTTAAAAGGCATGAGTTCCCTTTTCTCCAGCCACTTTGATGCGGGGAGCTACCAAAATATGGCTACCTTGAAGTCGGAGAGAAATCAAAGAATTAGTCACTAGCTAAGTTTATCCTTTTCTATTCTGGACATGCAAGCATCAGAAAGATAAATTAAACACCCCTTTTAAAAGGGCAAACTCTAGCTTGAAAAGATTTTTATAATAGGGTTGAGAGCTTCTTGCACAAATTGATTTAGGGAGGCATTATAAATGAACTAATTAAAGCAAGTGGCCCATAGTTTTGGACCATTCTTTGAAAATACATGAAAGAGGAATTTTAAATTGTCAGTTTGTACCATGGTATATACTTCTTCTGAATTTTGCTTAAATAATGCACTCTACTGAATCTCACATAAATCACAGAACTCAACATTTCCAAAGGTGAGCTCATCTCTAGTTGGCCAATCCTGTCTCACATCTCAAAGTCTGGCATCATCATCCAGAGGCGGAATCCTAGGAGTTATTTTTGATCATTTTTCCTTTCACCATACATAGCTGATCCACTGCTGCTGCTGCTTTTTTTTTTTTTTTTTTTCTCTTTTTGTGGCTCGCATTATCTTTGATCCTTGTGGTGGCCTGCAGGATCTTTAACCGTGGCATGTGAATTCTTAGCTCCAGCAAGTGGGATCCAGTTCTCTAACCAGGGTTCAAACCCAGGCCTCCTGCATTGGGGGTGTGGAGTCTTAACCACTGGACCACCAGGGATGTCCCCATCCACTGCTCCTTGACAATGATTTTTTTTTTTCCTTGAATCTCCTGTTCCCCCATCAGTTCAGTTAGTTCAGTCACTCAGTTGTGTCTGACTCTTTGTGACCCCATGGACGGTAGCACGCCAGGCTTCCCCATCCATCACCAACTCCTGGAGCTTACTCAAACTCATGTTGCTGATTTACTTATTCAAGTATGTGATTACCCCGCTGGTACCCATGCTTCATCTTCACGCTTTCTCTTCTACCAACTCAATGCAGTAAGACCTTTCAAGTGAAAATCTGATAGATGGCACTCTGCAGCTTAAAACGGATTAAGGAATGCCTATGGAGAAGGAAATTGTAACCCACTCCAGTTTTCTTGCCTGGAAAACCCCATGGAGGGAGGAGCCTGGTAGGCTACAGTCCACGGGGTCACAAAGAGTCGGACACGACTGAGTGACTTCACTTCACTTCATAACAATAAAATGGGCTTCCCTTGAGGCTCAATTGGTAAAAAAAAAAAAAAAAATCTGCCTGCAATGCAGGAGACTTGGATTCAATCCCTGAGTTGGGAAGATCCCCTGGAGAAGGGAAAGCTACCCACTCCAGTATTCTGGCCTGGAGAATTCCATGGACTGTATAGTCCATGGGGTCACAAAGAGTCAGACCCGAATGAGCGACTTGCACTTCCACTTCCATTTTCATAGCAATAAAATCAATTCTAACTTCCTTAAGAATGTGGGCAATGTTATCCATAAATCTGACCCATGTTCATCTCTTTATATCAATCTCCTGTATAATCCCTTTCTAAGTATACTGTGTAATGAAAAAAAATGACAAATTTAGAATAAGTGGTCAGTCGTATTGTTTTAGTTTTTATGACTTTTTCACAGGTACACAGAGATAGAAAGTGATATATATGTATCTGCACATTGGCTTCCTTCAACCCAAACTTTTATTTTCTTGTCTAGATTTCCACTGAAATCTCCATTAGTGTCAATCAAAAATGTCAATCCACTGAATATATACCAGTTAGTCAGCAGGATAATGAGCGCTAGGAATTTAACTTCTTACAGCAATTACCATCAATTTGCAGTTTGAAAGAATGAAAAATCTGAGAACTGTATGGCGGAATACATTATGATAAGAGACTGAAATGACAACAGGTTGTGATTAAATGAGGTGCTCAATTCTGTTAATTTTCAGTATACTAGGGCTTACTTTGCATACTAGATATATTTTATACCCGATTTAATTATCGGAAAGTTTGTCCCCCACCATTCTAAATAAAAATGAACAAGTTTCAAATTGTGCACGCTCTGTGTTCAAGAGAAGAAGACCTCGAGGCACAGAGACTTGTGCCCAGAGGCAACCACTCAGAAAGCAACTGATTAGGGCACTCAATTCCCACTAAATTATTCAGAATCTCTAATGGAAATCAGATCCAACGTTTCCTGGTGTGGAGCAGCCCTTCTTGGTTACCCAATATTCAGCTAGCTACTCAAGAGCTTTTGAGAACAATAAAGTAAAAGGTAAAATATATTTTAATGGTGTTCACAGTCTCTTGGGTGATTTCTTGGCATGACATTCCTCACTTCCTGACAGCTGGTGCTGTTGAGAAGAGACAGAGAAAGTGAAAGAAAGAAATCAATATTTAAATCTGAAACCGCCAGAAATTTCCACCAGGGGTGCCAGTACTAACTGGTTTGCGTATGTGTTTGGCCTTTCAAAAGCCCCCAGTCTTAAGAAGAGAGAAGACATTCTAAGTAAACAACTCATTAGGAATTACACAGCAAGTATGCATTAGCTCAGGACACTCATTTAATTTAAGGAAGAATATTCATGTGAGATTTTGTCTAGAAATCTCAATAACAGAAGGAACTGTTGCATCAAGTAATGGGCCTGTTTCTCTCTCTCTCTTTCTTTCTCTCTCTCTTTCTCTCTCTCCCTCTCTCTCTCTCAACTAGAAGAGAATATTGATTTCCCAGTCTTGGCCACCAGCCCCACCTCTTCTCACTATAAGCATTGAGATGAATGAGTTTGTGTCTCTAAAAGCACTAAGCAATCTTCAAGAAAGTACCGCTTTATAAATTAAAAAAAAAAAAAAGCTGTATTATTATTGGGTAGAAATGTTAGAGAGAAAGTTGGAGCTCTTATCAAAGGCTGTTGGTGCCCCGACATTTGCTGTCAGCTCTGAAAAGGTGGCTGTGAAACTCATTGTATCCAACCCTGGTTGGCTTAGGGCCCAGCCTACAGTGGGATTTCTGGCCAATGGCCCCATACAGTGGGACGGCTGGCGCCTGGCCCAGGGATTAGAGAGCTTTCATTTCTTTGTCTCATTGATATTAGTCACAGAATCTCCCTTTTCATGCACAACCCAAACCCGTGCAGGGGTGGGGGGAGACGGCAGAAGCAGAAATTGCTGCACATTCTGAGCTCTGGTACCCCAGGAGGAAGAAGAACATTTCCAATCCCAGCTCCGTTATCCAACATCTGCATCTACTTCGTTATGCACATATAGCAGGAAATGGACAGTTCTGTATATCTTTGAAAGAAAAATTGCTTTATAGATAGAAGATACTGCCAATTCAGTTCAGTTCAGTCGTTCAGTCATGTCCAACTCTTTGCAACCCCATGAACCGCAGCACACCAGGCCTCCCTGTCCATCACCAACTCCTGGAGTTTACTCAAACTCATGTCTATTGAGTCGGTGATGCCATCCAACCATCTCATCCTCTGTCATCCCCTTCTCCTGCCTTCAATCTTTCCCAGCATCAGGGTCTTTTCAAATGAGGCAGTTCTACACATCAGGTGGCCAAAGTATTGGAGTTTCAGCTTCAGCATCAGTCCTTCCAATGAATATTCAGGACTGATTTCCTTGAGGATGGACTGGCTGGATCTCCTTGCTGTCCAAGGGACTCTCAAGAGTCTTCTCCAACACTACAGTTCAAAAGCATCAGTTCTTCAGCGCTATCTTTATACAGTCCAACTCTCACATCCATACATGACTATGAACAGTACTGCCAGTTAGCCCTGGACAAACAAGGTTTTCAGATTCTCCAGGTTTCTTCTGCTTCTGCCTCTCCATTCCCCTCTCCTTCTCTTTCTCTCTGATGAACTAATGACTATTCTGAAATTCCATCTCAAGGAGCAATTTTGGTAAACATAATTTGTGGCCACATTTTCTTTCATTTCTAGATGTGTGTGTGTGTGTGTGTGTGTGTATGTGTGTACCCTTTGCCAAAAGACCACATGTAATATGTCATTTGTGGACAGGTTCCCTTTGATTCCTCCCTGGCATGTGTGCGTGATTCTGTATTTGTGTGTAGGTGTGTGGTAGGCGCTCTGCAGAGCATCTGTACTAATATGCCCTGGAGTCACATTCTTCTTGAGTCTTGGAAAATGTTCCACTGAGTTCCTCAGGCTAAACTTTAGTCTCAAATAATAATAGTCGTGTCTTCAGTATTCATGCCCAATGGAAGCTGAAAGTCACTTCCAAAATAAGACTAGGGCTGAACCTTACTAAATAGCAACTGATCTTAAACCACAGAGCCCGACGCATCAGAACAGGATGGCTCAGGCTCACATCCCTTTGCCTGACTCTCCTAAAAAAGTCTTCTGATAAAAGAAAAGAAATACTAATGTCTGAAGGACAGTCTATGCTGAGTTCATGGACATAATCTTGGTCTTTTTCCACATACTGCAGAAATGCCACAAGGGAGCAATTAGTTCATCTCAAATACAAAATATGTATGTTTTCTGGAACCAGTTCAGTGGCAGAGGGAATCAGTGAGTGAGAGAGTGAGAAAGAGAGGAAGGGAGGGAGGCAGAGAGGGAGGAGAGAACCTTAGATAAGGTAGAAATGCCTCTGAAAATTTGTCACCATCCTCATTAGAGGATTAAACCTCTGCTTCCTCAGCTCTGACAGAGTAATAATGACATCTATCCTTACGTGTTCCTGATATACATCAAGTGAGAAAAGATATGTGAAATACTTTGTAAAACTTATATTACTTACAGAAAGTGGTGTTGCTGTATGTAATACTTGAAGGTGACAATTTTAAGAGGGAAAAGGAAAAGAAAGGTGGATTTTGTTCAGATGAACATATATTAACTATAGACTTCCAAATCCCTAAAATTATATCAAAATGTCCAATCTCATACTCAGGAATCAGGAGTTTAGATCACTTGTTCTACTATATTTCAGAGAAGAAGATAAAGGTCACACGTCATGGGTGATTTATCCAAAGTCAGAAAATGAACCAGCAGCAGGTCAAGGGGATCTGACGAAGCTCACTTTTAACCTGATATTCTTGGGTTTACATTCCTTACAAATGACAATTCACTGTTTTGTTTTTGAAACAAAGAGTTCTGAAAGAGGTGCTGGAGGTGACGGGCCAGCTGGTTGCCACTGTATCATCCTAGAAAGTCTTCATGGTGCAGGAGGAACTTGACTGAAGAACAGGGTTTGGGTAAATGCATTAGAGCAGGGAAGACCTTATTGGTCTAGAAAAATAGCAGGAACTCAGGAGGCATAAAGAAGCATGTTATGTACAGAGGCTACTGACACAGCTGCCTGGCTCCAATAGAAATGGATACTGGGGATGATGAGAAATGAAGCACATTATTAAGGATCAAATTTTAGATGGTGTCATTCAAAAACATCTTACCTTCACTGGAAAAATTTGGATTCTTGAACAAAGACTGACAAGATGACAAGTTCTTAAAAGATTTTCTTTCTTTCAGTCTTTCTCCATGCTTTATACATCTGTCAAATTAAGCTTCCTAAATACTGCATGCACTGTGTCAATCTTTTTCAGAAATCTCCATGTCTCTGCAGGGTCTATCAATACAATAAAGGCAGACTCAAGAGCTGCCCCAAAGTGACTCTCATACCAACTCAGGTTTGCTCCCAGACCTGGTCTCTGCTTTGGCCAAAACTGCCCACAAATCATAGCTAGCATTCTTACTGGACTTTGTGGGCTTCCTTAGCTGGAATAATCGCTGTCTCTGACTCTACTCATCACATTAAAAAAAAAAAAATTCTTCAAAATCCAGTATAAATCTTTCCATTCCTATTAAGTGTTCTCTCATTTTTTCTGACTGGCTGTGGGTGATTTTTCTTCTGAACTAAGGAAAAAACCCTTCATTATAAACCTATGCACATTTGCCAGTCATGCCACATGTGTAACTTCTTTGAGGACAGGGCACATGTCTTTCATTGTGGCTTTGTCTTTGCATGCCCCCAGCATAAGTTCTGCCCTGGTCTTGAAGCAGAATCTGAAAGTTGACTACTCAGGCACCTATACACTGCAGACATTCTTCTTGGTTGACTATCAACCAAACCCCTATTAATAATCGGGGTGAGCAATCTAATTTGGGAAATGAGCAAAGAAAAAAAAATGATTTCTTAAAATTAAGTGGTCTACTTTTGAAAGTCTTAGGATACAGCTTTTATTTAAGGGATGTATATATTTAAAGGACTTGTTATTTCATGACATATTTCCTTTACACATGGATCTAGAGCCAGTTTAATGCAGTGTCTGACCCAGATTTTAACACAATGATTTTAAAGATTCTTTATCAATTTAGTGAATGGTGATATAGTGTTTGTTAATAACCAAGCAGTGTTCTAGACATATTAAAAGCTTAATTTTCTTTGCAAACTTGCGTGGCAGGCACTATTATCCTTACTTTTCAAATAGTAAACCAAGGCATGCATGCATGCTCAGTGGCTAAGTCATGTCTGATTCTTTGTGACTCCATGGACTGTAGCCTGCCAGGCTGCTCTGTCCATGGGATTTCCAAGACAAGAATACTGAAGTGGGTTGCCATTTCCTTCTCTAGGGGATCTTCCTGACCCAAGGATCAAACCAGTCTACTGAATTGGCAGGTGGATTCCTTAACCACTGAGCCACCTGGAAAGCCCAAATCAAGGCACAGAGGGCTTAAGTAAGTTACTAAAGGTCACACAGTCAATAAGTGAAAGTCCCAGGTTTGAAATCAGTTACTCTGATTAGAGTCAATATTATTAATCTCTACATCTAATGACCTTATTATTTGATTTTGTAAAGAATTTTCTTGAGATCCACTTAAGAATTTTAATTATATACAGTAAAGTGTACCCATGCAAGTGTATAGTTTGAAGATTTTTAATAAATGTGTATTTTCATGTAACCACATCAATAGATTATTTGGTGGTTCTTCTATCAACCTCTTCCACCCTGTATTGCAGTCACAGGCAACACTGATCTGCTTTTTGTCAATGCAGATTAGATTTGCTTTTTCTAGAATTTTATATAATATAATCATACCTTATGTGCTCACAAGTGTCTGGCTTGTTTTGCACTGTGTAATGTTTTTGAAGTTAATCCACATTGTTGTATGTATCAGCAGTTTATTCTTTTTATTGCTGAGTAACATCTCATTGAATGGACCTACTACATTTTATTAACACATTCAACCACTGACAGATTTCCAATTTGGGTCTGTTGAGAATAAAAGTGCATTTATGTAAAAACTTTTGTGTGGGGTACAGATTTTTATTTAACTTGAGTAAATACCTAAGAGTGAAAAGTCCAGATCATGTTTAATTTATTAAATTTATTAACAGGTGTTGAACTATCTTCCAAACTGGTTGTATCATTTTATATTGTCACCAATGCTTAGGATTGTCAGTCTTTTTAATTTTAGCTCTTTGGGTAGGTAGGCAGTGGTATCTCACTGAGGTTTGAGTTTGCATTTCCTTGAGCAAATGCTAAGCTTATTAACATTTACATATTTTCTTTTGTGATGTGTCTAGTGAGAGCTTTTGGCAATTTTTTATTAGGATGGTTGACTTCTGATTATTGAGTTATGTGGAATCTTTAATATCCTGGGTCATAATCTCTGTCAAACATATATTTTGAGAAAACAGCTGGCCTCTGCGGTATCTGAGGCTGTGAAACCCAGGATACAGAAGGTCAAACTGCACTATGCTTTTATATAAGGAACTTGAGCATGATTAAGTTTTAGTATCATGGGAGTCCTAGAACCAACCTCCCTGGCAAATACTGAGGGACGACTGTATATTTTTTCATTGTCAGGATTGCCTCATTATTTTTAGGATGGCTTTCAAAGAGTGAGATTTCACCTTAGATAAAGTGCAATTTATCAATGTTTTAATAATAATTTGTGCTTTCATGTCTAACCTATGAAATCTTTACCTAACTTCAGAGTAACCACGGTTTTCTCCAACTCTTTATCTAGAAATTCTATATTATTTGCTTTTACATTTAGGGCTATGGGCCGTTTGGAGTCAACTTTTCTCTATGGTGTCAAAGTTTGCTCCTTTCCATGTGGTTATTCAGTTCTTTCAGGATCATTTGTTAGAAAGACCATCTTGTCTCCACTGAAATATGTTGGAGTCCATTTGTGAATTGATGATTTTGTTCTTTATTACCCATGAGTCTCTATTTATTAAACATAATTATTAAACAATAATTTTGATTATTTTTATTTTATAGCAGGACTTGATACCAAGCAATGTGTCTTCCAAATTTGTCCTTTTCTTCTAAAAATAAAGCCTATTTGATAGACATTTGTTCCAAAGAAGATATACAGATGGCTCTGAGGCACATGAAAAAAAAAAAAAGCTCAGTATTGCTAATCATCAGATAAATGCAAATCAAAACCACAATGAGATATCACCTCACACTTGTCAAAATGGCTATCATGAAAAAGTCTACAAATAACAAATGTTGGTGAGGATATGGAGTAAAGGGTTTGGGACCTTGTTTACTTTAAGCCACATGTGTCTGAAGCTCCCTGACCTCATACTGAAGAGACTTGGTTCACAATTTAAAGATGCAGAGTCGAAAGATGGAAAGATCTGGGTCCCTGAAGACTTTAAAATACTGACTTGATCACACTATGTTGTTCATGAGATAAATTCTCGAACTACTTAAGCCCTTCTTAGCTGAGTTTTCTGTTTTCTTATCCAGTAAAACTGCAGTCATTTTTTAAAATTACCTTAAGTTGAAGTAAGTTTTGTAACTTAGTCACAAAGATAAAATTAAAAGTTTTTTAAAAAATTACCTTTGAACTATTCCAGAGAGAGGAAGGGAAACATAATAATGAGACTTCCATCATACTGAGGGTGTGATGAATTATCCTTTTGCATCCTAGGCATATTGAAGAACTCAGGATGGTAATCAAGAATCTAAACGTCCTGCCAAGTAGGCAATCCAGGAGACACAGTGGCCAATTTTTCAGCAGGTTGCTTCACATTTTTTAACTTCATGCTGATCACATTTCTCCTTGTATTTGTCACTGCAGAATCAGCCGCCTCATTTTCAAAACACCCTTAGGATATGTTATAATTTCTATGATTTCAAATCATCTTGCATGTAGTTATATTTTAGCCTGGTAACGCCCATGCAGAGGGCTCACTAATTACACTGGAGAGGCTGGGAGCTGACATGAGCAAGTCAAGGTGACTGCTGACAGGCACTTTCGGGGGCAGAGAACATATGAAAGTTTGGAGTTAGTTCTTCTTCACAGGAAACAGGGACAAGCAGAAGAAGTCTGGTCAGTGAGAAACTGCTCTAGCCTCCTAACTGGGGTCTCTGCTTCTACCCTTGTCTTTGTGTGGTCTTTTCAACACAGCAGAGAGACCCTGTTAAACCAGAGACTTAATTGCCTTTCACCTCATTCAGAATAAAAGTGGAATTCCTGATGGAGGACACAGACCTTGCACAATCTGGCCCACTGCCTTCCTCACCTCCATCCCCACCTCCACCCATTCTGTTCCTGCTGTGACCTCCCCAGAGGTCCTCTACCACGTCCAGCAGCCAGGCCTCAGGGCCTTTGCATTTGCTGAGCTTTGCCTGGAGATCCTTCTCCCAGATATTTTCTTAGCCAGTTCCCTCACCTCTTTTAAGTCTTCACTCAGGAAGTCTTTCCTCCTCCAAACTGATGCTTCGACCTTCCTTCATAGGCCTATATCTTTAAAAACTTTTACTAATTTGTTAATTAATTTCATTTGCTAGTTTATATCAATAGAAGTGCAACCTATATGAGAGTGGGGATTTTCATCTATTTTTGTTCATGGCTCTATTCACTCAAAAACTTAAGTGCTCAAAGAAAGTCAGCTAAATAAATGAAATGGCTTGAAATCTTAAATCAACAGACAGACCCATGTCCGTGTCACAGGAAGAAGTTTCAATATGAAATAGCACATTTCAGAGTGTGTTAAAAAGCGTCTTCTTCTTCAACTTTGGTGTACCTGCTGGGTTGACTAATCTAAACCTTATAGGTTTCTATTTCTTAAAAAAAAGAAAAAAAACTCTTTCTCATCTTCCTTTATATTTTAAAAATACAATGGCTAAAAATGGTGATTCTGGTCCCATCCAGCCATTATGATCTCTCATTAAGAGCCTAGGAAGCCTGGTGGTGCTGGTCACAGGACAATGTATGTGTATAATGTCACTGAACTGTACACTTAAAAATCACTGTGTATTTTACCACAATAAAAAAGTGAAAATAAATACAAATTTTTTTAATGAAAAAATAAAAATAAAAAGAAACATTAATAATGCTTATCGGGGTTTCTTAATCTCAGCTCTATTAACATTTCAGGCCAAATAGTTATTTGTTGTGGGGATGCTGTGTTTAGCAGCATCCCTGGCCTCTGCTCACTGGGCGCAGGAACAACTCCCTCCCCTAGGCTGTGACAACAATGTCTCCAGTCTTTGCCGCATGTTCACTTATTGGCAAAATAGCTCCTGGTTGAGAACCACTGATGAAAATAATTTTCATATGTTCCTATTTGAATAAAGGGTTATTTTTTAATATAACACATGCAACAGAATGGAAATCATGGGGATCTCATGCTTACTTTATGGATCCCTATAGGGAAGCATCATAATAACTGGTAGCAATATGTTACATTTGGAGATGTTAAGATAGTGTTTAAGAAGGCATCCCTGGCGGCTCAGCAGTAAGGAATCCATCTACCATTGCAGGAGACATGGGTTCAATCCCTGGGTTGGGAAGATCCCCTGGTGAGGGAAATGGTAAGCCACTCCAGTATTCTTGCCTGGGAAATCCCACGGACAGAGGAGCCTGGTGGGCTACAGTCCATGGGGTCGCAAAAGTCAGACACAACTCAACGACTAAACCACCACCACCGAAAAATGGATAACTCCTTGTTTAATGGCCTGGAAATTTCACCCCTATGAAGTGACAATGAGTACAGAGAAATCTCTTTCAGTAAAGGGTCTGGGAAAAATAATCATAAGTGATAATATGCATTCCTCCGCAATTTATACAGGTAAAATCAGATTAAAACAAATATTGCTTTACTTCATTGGATAAATGGTTATCACGAAAGGGACACAGGCAACCTAAAGTTTGTATATGGAAGGAAGACAGCTCCTTATTCATTTGTTTCATCTGAAGGTGTGTGTTGGGTATGTGGAGAATTCAGCTATAGGGATAGACTGGAGGTGTGTAGGTGAATTTCTGATGCTTGTGCTTTTGAAAAAAAATGGATTGATTGATTCAAAGTACTGCCCTTAGCGAAGGTTCTTTGTTCCCACACAGCCCCTCCATGGTACATTTGTCCATGTAGCCATCAAAGTCTCTAAGACCCTAAGAGCTACTTCCCACAAAACAATGCTTTTTGGAGTGTAGGTTGATTCATGTAAATTTTAAGAGTTATATAAGGCACTTAAATAGCTATCTCTTAAATTGAATTAAAAGGAAGTTACTTCAGAACTATGGGAAACAGAAGGGAAGTATATTTTGCAACTACATTTGGGGTTGGCACCATCAAACAATAAGTGGAAAGGAAGTAAAAGAAGCAAGAGAAAGCAGAAAGGAGCGGTTGAGCAGAGGAGAATCTCCTTTTTGACTGTGCTTGAGTACATTTGCTTTATACTTCATCATTTCATGCAACATTTTCTCTCATCTATATATCACAAATATTTATGCGTTACTCAAATAATCCTAGGTCCGTTACCTTAACTTCTGTCCTCATTAGAAGAAAATGGAAATTCCAGAAAGACGGAAGCCCAGCCTCTGAGTTGTACAAACCTCTGAGTTGGAGCCACGTGGATTAAGCCCCTAAATTCTTGAGTGTCAAAGACATGTCATTAAGTAGGTCACTAAATGCACCAAGGAAGCCAGAAAAAGAAAGAGCCCCCTAAAGGAAAGTGACATTTAATTGAGAACTTTCAGACATCTGTCACTCTTTGTGACAACCGCCAAAAAGTCCTTTGCACATGTAGAGACGCGCAGGTGGGACGGGACTGAGCGCTGGAGAGATTGATGCCGCGCAGAGGTTTGGGAGAGAGGGGGAAGGGCGTTGGGGGTGGGGTGGGGACAAACGAGAGCTGGGTTCTGAAGACTGTGGTTTTTCACCCTCAACAGCAACTACAAAAATCGCCCGGGGCCCAAACTGTAACCTAAGATACCCTCAACTGTCCATTTCAGATCTGCTACTTGGTAAACTGGGGTACGCACCCACCTGCAGAAGAGGTACTGCGCAAAGTTTGGCAAAGGGATATTGCATCGGTCCCTGCTAAAAATGAAACTAGTCTTTCATCCCCCGGCCTCTGGGTTCCAATCCGCGGGCTGGCGCCGAGGGTGGGGGCCGAGACGGCCCCCGGGAGAACCTCGCGTTTAAGAAGCAGCTTCCCAATCAGCTCGCGAGGGAACGGCGCGCTCCCCCCTCCCCAGCCGCGTCCGCTCCCAGCCCGCTCCTCGCATCCCTCCCATTCTCCATTTCCCTTCCGTCCCCTCCCCGGCAGGGCGTGCGCCAGTCCCAGGCAGGATCGGGTTCCCCGCCTTCCAGTCCAAAAATCCCGCCACGGGAGCCGCAGAGCAGAGGAAAAGCCGAAGTGGAGAGGGGAGGAGAGAGAGCAGGGAGTCCTCGGGCGTGCGGGAGGCAGAGAGCAGCGGCCGCCGCGGGCACCAGCGACCTGGGTACCTGGACTCAGGGCAGGAAAACCTCTCCCGGATCAACAAAGGCAGCCTGAGCGCGCACCGCTCGTTTGCGACTCCAAGTAAGTCGAAGCGAATGCGCGATTCCTCCAGAGGTGTCTCGGATCGACACCTTTCTGGGCGCCAGCGCGTGATGCTGGGAGGAGTGGGAGAGAGGCTGCTGGTGTCTCTGCTCGCGGGGTGCTTTCAACACTGATGTGCTCCAGAGGCTTACTTTGGGGGAGTCAGGTCGGACAGTCAGGGACCCGTGGGAAGAGTGTAAGCTTTTGTAATGTTATGGGATGTGCATGTGGACTGGGTTCCCGGCTTCCAGCTGGATGGCGAGCGTGCGGGGGCTTTGCCCTTTGTGGTACCTGAGCAGTAGGTGTGTCTGTGGCTGGGCAGAGAAGAGAGAGAAAGTAAGGCAGCCTGAGCAAGCAGGCTCATTTTCCCGTCCTTCCTCAGCTTCCCGGATGGCCCCAGGGCTTGCCAGCTGATGCATCTCAGCTGGCATTTCTAGGTACCGAGTGGGAGCTTGTTCCTCCCAGTGCCAGCAGCTACACTGCGCGTCCCTCCCAGAGCATCTGGGCACTCCTCGTCCTGCCTGCCAGCCCGGGAATGGTTCTAGAAATGGTTCTGTACAAAGTTTAAAAGACACACCTTGCACTTCTCATTTGAATAATTTTAATAATTGCCCTGTACAGAGACACTTGAACCTTTTATTTCCCCCACATAAAGCTAGGGTATATTTATTGCTAACTGGCTAGATTCTTAATTTTTGAGTTGATGCATCTAATAAGTTAAAATATTTTAAAAGAGAGGAATGTATCCTACTCCTTCCCTTCCCTGCTTAATACATAAAACAAAACTTCCTTTCTCTTCAACACACACACACACACACACACACACACACACGCGCAGGCACCCTTTTTTCTTTAACACAACACTGAGTTTACTTACACTCTTGTTAACTTACCCCTACCTCTGTTAACAACTGATTTATAGATTTATAAGTCTGGGGGAGACACTGAAAAACTAGGAGTGGCATATGGTGGGAGGGGTGGCAACGACTGCGGAGAATGAACAATTTGAGAAAAATTAAATTCTGGTCTTTTGGCATTTGGCATGTTTCATCTTGAGGGTTATTTAGGCAATTTGCTTTAACAGCTTGAGAAAGGTGATGTGTGTGTGTGTGTGTGTGTGTGTGTGTGTGTGTGTGTGTGTGTGTGTTGGAGGAAAGGGCCTGGGAGGAGATCCAGGAACTATCAAGAAAGCTTTTAAACTAAAAACATAATGAAGCAATTTCATGATTTCAGGCAAATGTGGAGTTGATGAAACAGTAAAGCCCATTTTAGCCTCTTGAGCATCTGGGGATAAACTGATATTTGAAATATTGGAAGGTAATGGGAGTGAGACAAAAGAGCTGTCTCTCAGCATAGGAAATAAAGCTTCTATTTTCCATCTTTTTTATGGTTTTATTTTTAAATAAATTAGGCATTCTAAAGACCAAGTCATTAAGAAAATTTATAGTCCAGTTAAATTCAAAGGCAATGAGAGTGGATATTTTCTTTTTTCCTCCCTTTGGGACATGAGTTATTTCAGAGAAGCAATATTTGTACTTTTTCATTTAAATTAGAGGATGACTTTTAAACAATTATTTCATTAAAAAAAAAACAAAACCCTATTATTTTGTGCTTTAAGAAACTTTGGTGCTTTGAATTCTCTAATTGTACTTTCAATCGGTAGAAGTTGATCTTTCTTCTCCTCCTCTTCCCAGGCCTCTTTTAGGACATTTTTTTCTCATTTAGGGAAAAGCCTCTCTAAGGAACACCCACCTGAAGCCATACTTAACGAGTTAGCTGCTGTGTCCCTGCTGTTTGCTTTTCAGGACAAGTGTATTGTGTTTTCAAAGCTTGAGCTGTGAGAGAAAAGAAACTCAGTTAATATGTGACTTTTTATTATCTGACTTTTCAATGGGGTCTTACACAGAATGAGAATAGTAACATTTAAAAATATTTAGAGTATATTATAACACAATTCTGTGGATTTCTAGACTTCTTTTCATGATATTGGGAATAATAAATTTACTAATTTATTGAAAATTTCCACGTGTACCTTAGTCTTCACATATAGCAATATGTCACAGAACCTACATATTTAAATGAACATTTTTGATGTTTTTACTCTAGAAAACCTTGTGGCCTGGTTTGGATTTTCACAGAACCTGATCATTGGAAATAACTTGAGAGAAATAAGGTCCTTAAATCATTTAATTGCTTTTATCAATAAAGTCAATCTTAGAAATTAAATATTTTGAGTTGAAATATTATTTTCCTTTTGAAGATACTCTTGCTTTCATATTTAAATGACATTCTCACGTGAATTCTGATCATATTCTTATTTGCCATGTGGTATTTTATTACTATTCAAAATTTTCTCAGGAGACCGAGTTTGGTTGGCTTGTTCAAAATGGTACATGAGTTGATAGTGGATTCAGGGCCAGTAGTCCGAATTCTGACTTTGAATTCCAGTTCTCCAAATACACTTTTTAATATGATGACATAGTAAAAAGGGGAACTGTCCTTGACTCCCTCCTAAGGGAACCACGACCACCCAGGGTGATCTAGGGGCAAGCTGAGTGCAGGTCAGTCCTGTGTGAAGAGATGCTCACCTTTAGGCATCTGGTGAGCCGGACATCTCCAATTGCCCTTGTTCCCTTAGTTAGATGCTGAGTGGAGCCTCTCTAAGGGTGAATGATGTTGTCTCTTTTGGCTGCAGTTCTAATGAATAATCAGAGCGCTTTTGTTTCCTCTTGACTCAGGTCCATGTCACACATGGGGTAAAATAATATTCAGATATGGAGCTTCTCTCTATGAGCTGGGCCTGCTTTTTCCCATCAAGTCAATTGGCTTGAGTGGAATTTAGGCCACAGCCTTGTGTTGGAAAGCTGTTCTCCATTCTTGATGTTTATGTCCATTTCAAGTTTCCATCCACTGGGCCATTTTTCCATGCACTTCTTGCCAATCTTTTATGTGGCATAGTTTTCCAGGTGTCATATGATCTTTCTAGATTGTCAAACATAGCAAGCCCTTTGTTCCTCCCTATTTTACTAGTTGGTAAATGACAAGTTAAGACTTCTGTGGTTTAGAAGGCTAACTATAATGTAATGTTATCAGAGGGCATTATAATTATGGTAACATTGCAGATTTGATTATGTAGATCACACTCACCACAAATCCCTTTTTCTTTTAAGTAGGCAAGGAATACAGTGAATGGTTCATGCTCAAGGTATTTTGAGAAATAATTAAATTTCTTCTACATTGCTTTATTTTGGAGTCATTTCTTTGTAGTAGATTTAGATAAAGTGACATTTCAAATAAAAACATCATCATAATGAGTTTCCTAAAACCAGAATTCTTAAGATTCTTAAAGTTCACAGTAAGTTAAAAAATCTATTGTTATATATTAATCTTGAATGAAGTAAGTCAATAGTAACTGACACTTGGGCTCTTAATTCTAAGAATTGTGCTGAATAAGAACCAAAAACATTTTAAGGCACACATAGCATTCTATAACTCTCAGCTTTTACTCCCACTTCTTCCACTTTTTATACTGAGATATGAGATGACTGTCCTTCAGTGAAATTATAGACAAACATGGAGAGAAAGACAGCAAGTCCTCAAACTTCAGTGTGGAATTTGGGTGAAACTGAATCAGTCTGAAATTAAAGCCTCCAAGAGTGGGTTTTCCCAGGCAAATCCTCCCTCTAGGTGGCGCTCTAATTCTCCCTCCTCTTTCCTTCTCAGCCCCTCTGTCACCGCTTCCCAAGACTTCAGTTCCTCCTTTCCCAGCTGTGTTAACATTGGGAAAGCGCATCATTTACCTCTTAGGATTTCTCACTTTTACCACCAGCTCCATTTTACCACCAGCTCCACTCCACCCACCCCATTTACCCCTTGAAGGCAGGGACACTGTCATTCATCTCTAGAACCCTAGAATATCTAGAGTGGGAGCATTGAAATGCTTGATAAATGTCTGATGAATGAGTGAAAAAGTAAGCTAATGATTCTGAATACCATTCTCTCTGCTCTTCCTCACGCTCCAGTGACTTTGACTGTCTTCCGTAGTCAATCCCTACAAACATCACCTGGTACCAATTTCCTGTTTAAATCCAAGTACCCCATTCTCAACCTTGAACCTCTAGAAGAAGTTCTCCTCTCTTCCCCTCACCTCCATTATTGCAAACGTATAGATCTGCCAATTCTGTGGAGTGTCTTCCTGATCACACTTCACCTTGCTCATTTTAAAGCCTTTGACCTTGCATGGCTCGGACTCACTTCCATAATGGAGACAGAAACCTTACCTCTTCTTTAACAAACGGTATTATTTGAAGCCGCAAGACTGAACACTTGGAACATTATTTTCATCATAACTTCAGTGTGGCTATAGGCTTTTGCTTTCCAGAACTAGTGACATGTATTTTCTCATCATATTTTCATAACAATTCTACCTAGGTAGGCTGAGCAGGACTTTTTTTTGTTAAATTGATAAGGATACAAGTTTAAAGATGTTAAGATGATCCCATACAAGAATCTTGGAGTTCTTATAAGATCTTAAAATTCCTAATTTGGATATTTTTTCTCCTCTATAATATAATGCCGTCTCTTCCTTTGGCTAGCTAATTTTCTCTCTCACTTGCCTCTCACATCAAACCTAAACACCAGTGTCTATGCAGTGAATGGCCAGATCACCCAGGGTAGTGATTCCGATCCTCAGTGTTTATCAGAATGACTAGAGTCGCATCTTAGCATCCCGATGCCTGGTGCCCATCTCCAGAGATTCTGATTTGAGAGGTGGAGTCAAAAAACCTGGACGTGTGACAGGCCACCTGAATGTAGGTGATGTGTTAGAAACATCAGCAGTAATGCTCCATTATTTGAGCTCTAAGATGGAAGA
Organism: Muntiacus reevesi; assembly: GCF_963930625.1. NCBI lineage: Eukaryota > Metazoa > Chordata > Mammalia > Artiodactyla > Cervidae > Muntiacus > Muntiacus reevesi. The sequence continues at coordinate 95,630,991 of NC_089254.1, read as the reverse complement.
AATCAAGCTAAACCACAGTTACACTTCTTACTAGCTGTGTGACCGTTAGCAAATATTGTGATCTTTCTTGCTTCAATTTCCTTATTCCTAAGATGAGGCAATGATACTTATCTCCTAGGACTGACATGAATATTAATCTAGAAAATGAGTGTGAAGGACTGGATCCAGCGTCTGAGTGCTACAGAGTATTTGACGAGATAATGGCAATGCTGATTATGGGGGTGCAGCCCTCCCCATGAAAGCCCACCCTTGCTCTTCCCACTGCCCCCCCCCCCACACTGCTTTTATTTCTTATGTCCAGCTGGCATGAGACACAAACAGACAAACAGAAACCTAGTCTCTGTCTCACAAAGGTGAGACTTCCTGCTTCTTGCAATGCTCCTGCCTTCTATACTCACATTATTCTAAATGCGGATCCAAAACCCCTTCTGAAAAGAAACATATGGGACATGTGATCATGCTGCAGGCCCCAGGGAATCTGACTCGTGAGGTCCCCAAATCAGGCTGTTGGCCTTGGCCTTTCCTTTAGTGTCTGTGTGCCTGCTCAGTTGTGTCCAAGTCTTTGCAACCTCATGGACTGTAACCCACCAGGCTCCTCTGTCCATGGAATTTTCCAGGCAAGAATACTGGAGTGGGGTGCCATTTCCTACTCCAGGGGATCTTCCCAACCCAGGGATCAAACCCAAGTCTCTTGCATCCCCTGCATTTGTATGCTGATTCTTTATCATTGCACCACTTGAGAAGCCCACACCCCCCCCCCCCCCCAGAGTGTGCAGGAGAGCATTTTGCACACCGGATATTTCTTATCCAAGGCGCAGCCACTTCATTGCTGGCACTGTGATGCCCACAGCCATGTCCTCCCTGGCCCTGCTGCCCTCATGGAGCCTCCAGCTCGGAGGGTGTCCAGGTTTGAATCACGAGCCTGCATTTATCTCATTGCAGTTCTGCCTGGTGCTGAGTATGTCCCGTAGGTCCTGGAACCTTAGGTTTTCTAGCTGTAAGATGGCGATGATGACGATGGTGATGATGTATGCTTTGCCTTCCTCATGGGCTGGTGGTAAAGGTCAGTTGTATCTGTGCAACGTTTATAAACTGTAAACTGTTATTCAAAACATGAGCTTCTGTTAATAAAATCAATAGGGCCAGTTCTGTCTCTTTCTTTCCCCAATTCTGCTGCTCATCATGATCGTTTTCTCAGGACCTAGAGACTGCCTAAGACGACAGAAGGTAAGTTTGATCAGATGAAGTGAGTAGGAGGCAAGATATGTGACAGGTGTGAAGAAAAGGAAATTTGAGTCAGAGTGAAAAAAAGAGAATTGACAAGTCTAAAAAAGGTTAAACTAAAATGGCTATGAATTGTTTTACTGAATATTATGTTAAAGTGCTTCCTCAGAGTTGTACAAGATGCATACCAAAATTTCCAATCAGTTATTCTCAGTAAATTTAGGTTTTTATGGTGGATTAGCAGCACTTTGTTGATACTATAGATGTGCTCCTCACACTTTCATATGCATATCAGTCACCTAGAGATCTTGTTAAAATGCAGATTCTGGTCCAGGAGGTCTCTGGCTGACTCTCAGAGGCTGCCTTTCCCACAAACTCCCTGGTGATAGCAGCCTCTGGCCTGGGGACCCCATGCTGAGTGACTAGTCAATAGTGTTTAGGTCCATAATCTTGGAAGACTCGGAGAGGAGTCAGAACTCTCTAATCATGATGTCCATAGCTTAGTACACACAGTGAGGGTCACTGGCAATAACACGTCCTAATAGTGCAAGAGCTGATCATGCCTGTCTCTTCACGTCCAAGTAATATTTATAATGTTGGATCATTTGCAGAGGAAATTGGCAGTCACCATCCGAATTGCCATTGACTTGACTGAAGCCCCTTAGGAATACAAGGCCCTTTGTCAGGAATGATCTTGGGCTTCTTATGGGTACTCTGCTGGATTTTTTCCCTGAGAGGGTGTAAGTGAGCCAAATATTGCCATTTTCATTTACCTTAGAAGCTGGCAAGGAGTGTTTAGGAAGTTCCATTCTTAGTATGAGAATGATGTAACGTAATAGGCTTTCTGCATTCTACAGTATTCTCTTCTTGAAGGTTTAAACATCGTTTCTCCCTTGGAGGTCCCCTTCCATACCAAAAGGCAAGTAGAGCAGGGAGCCTCCATCTGTGTGGCTTCCCAGGAGAAACTGGGCTGCCCAGGGAAGGAGCCAAAGATGTTTGTCTCAGAGTCCAGACTTAATCAGTAAGGAACATGTTTCGGTCTCAATTTTAGCTAACAGAGAAACTCTTCTTCACTCAGGATAAGATGAATGGAGACCAGATAAAACTTTAAAATAATGTTTCCGTAATGGCCTTCCTCATTTGAGAATAATATGGCATCTTCTAACCTGGGTGAGGGGTTATTGCAGAGAATCATCTCTAAAGTTTTAGCGTATAGTGGCCTTCGTTTCTGAGCATTAGAACATCAGAAGGCTTCCACTGGGCATCTGCCAACCGGCCAGATGGGGTGTCCATGTTAAGCCAGGAGTTGGATCTTTGGCTTAAAAAAAATATCCTGCTGCTTTGGAGAATCTTATGTGAGGGCCAATTTAGTTCTTCAAAAAAAAAAAAAAATTTTCTGTAAAAAAATGTCGCCTTCTGTGTACAATGTATTTCTTTAAATATGAGCTATGGTCCAAGATGATCAAATGAGGAAGTCTGAAAGCTGCTACGTGAAAGAAAGCAGAGAGTTTATTAAGTTATTTTAACTGGCGGAGGTACTTACATTTTGAAACAATAATATAAAGCCTTTCTTCCCATCCTCTTTTCTTGATTACAATATATGTTTAACTATTCAATTCAAGGCCTCTGGCAAAATGCAGAACCTTAAATTCAGCTCAGTGCAATTCAAGCTTGTAAAAAGATTGATTAATTTTAATAATGTGAAAAATAATGTTTTTTTATTACTATGTTTGTTGTTAGGGAAACACAAATATATACCTGGAGAAACACATTATTTTTTCTCATTCTGGAACAATGTGTGCAAGCTATAGGATTTTCAAATCTTTAAAGTTATGAAGAAAGAAAAAAATGATGACTTATAATTCTGCTCAAAATGGGCACCACTATAAACACTCTGATACACTTTTATAGTTTTCCTGATTTAACTTTTGAAAATAGTTGTGCAAATAATTGTCCTGCTTTTTAGGTCAATATTATAATCAACATATGCTATATTTTTATAGCTTTACATACATTACCATGCACATTTGTTTCTACTAAGTGGTCCAATTAAGATGGAAATTCAGTTTATTTAGCTTGACATCAGTAAATTTGAATCATAAAAAGCTTAGTAAATTAATATCATGGACTCTCATTAAGAAGTTGGAAATAGAAAAATGCAGACAAACAACCATCATCCCACGAAGCAAACAAAAAAATCTTTCTCCCAGCAAAGGATGGATATTTAGATGAGAACAAATAATCCTGTGGACTTTAGAGTGTGCCAGTTAAAGGTCAAGTGGAGTAAACATTATCTTTCATTCTTAACCTTGCGGACCCTTCAGATAGTGTCCAGGGGTAAATGTCTCCCCAGGGAAGCCACAGCTGCCTGATCCCACCCAGGTTCAATCTCAATCCTTTAGCAGGTCCCAGGAGCCTGAGGACCTCTGAGCTGCTCTGGGCTAAGATGAGTGGGCCTGAGGCACTGCAAGTGGTAAACTTATGGGACAGCTGACCTCTCTGAAGCACGTCCCCCCAGGGCTTGGCACTCTTCAGGGAGTATTTATTTGGTCTGTTATTATTTGGAATGACTAGTGTACAGATTGGCTCTAGTTTAAAGTGAGTCAGATCACACTTGGGTTTGTCAACCACACTCTTGTTTGTAGAGAGGGGGGCGAAAGTTAAATGCTTTTATTGTTTGTGCCAGTATTGGGATTCCCACCAACTGGAGCCTGAAATAATTTCTAGCCTTTGAAAACAGCAGTTTGTGTCTGATGATTAAGGATCACAGAGTTTGCCTTCTGATATATGATATCTAGGGATTGGAAGGTGCACTTCAAGGCTGTCATAAATGAGTTTGAACTGGAGAAACAGATCAAAAGCAATTTAGCAGGAATAAGCAGGTAGAGGTGGATTTCTACCAACTTCTCTCTAACTCAATCCACATTTCCTAAAGGCAAGATAGCTATGGGTTTCTAATATCTTATCCGGTGATTTCTCTTGCAAGAGGTTAAAATGAGAGCATTTAACTTCAAAGGCAGCAGAACCAAGAATACAAAAGAAATAGAAGTGGACTTGAACTGATACCTTAGGGAAAACATCCAAAAATCTGATAGAAGCCTGCTTGGGCAGAGGAGCTTCAGATCTCACAGACAGCACTAGGAAGGGGTGAAAGTTAAATGCTTTTATGTCTATGCCAGTATTGGGATTCCCACCAACTCTTCCCTCCAGTTTGCATGAACTCTCTTTGGGTCCTTTGGGCTCAGTTGACTCTGGTGGGGTTCGTTAGGAGATTTCTCCCCAGTGGATTTGTCTTGTTTGCTTTCTAAATCTCCTAAGCTCTGCATGCCTCTTGGTATAATGATGCCACAAAGTCATTCCAGGACAGGAGCAAGACTGTCCCCTCCTTGTTCCTCTCAGAGGAAGGATTTGCAGACAAAACAGTATCAGTTGTTCAAGTGAAGACCTCCTGCTTTAAATAGGACATGAGCAATTTTGGATGCTGGACTGTGAGCTAGACAAACTGGCTGCTGGAGTCAACTTGTCCATAAGCCTTATACCCTCTAACCCATTGTTTCCATTCATATCTTCCCCACTCCTGAGGGGGGGATCCTGAAAGGAGATCAAGGAAAAGACCCAGAGGCTCCCTTTCACGGGCACAGCAGCATCCCTCCTGTGAGCCTAGTTAGCTTCTTGGATTAGTTTTCTACTCTGACTTCTACTCACCAACTCTAATATGTAATGTAAAGTATCTTTGTTGAAGTCAGGGGAAAAAAAAGTTTAGACTTGGGCATTTCTATTAAAAACCACTTATTTTTATTTTGAAGAGTACATATTGTTTCCTTGTCTTCTTCACATCTCAAATTGACCGCTTCCTTACCTAATTTCCAAGTCCATATCAAGGTATGGCTAGTTTTATCATCATCTATTGGAACTTGAGCAACTATTGAAAATAAGTACAGAACACAGGAAGGTGTGATCACTCTCCTTAAGGTGATTTTAATGTTTCTTTGGTGAGGAAGGTCAGCCTAAAGTATTTGTATCTACTGTATATTTGTATCTACTATGACTCATAATGCTGCAGTGAGATCTCAGTTCCTGATAGGAGGCTAGGAACCTCTGAATTTTAAGAGGTGAGAAATGTAATGGTTGAGTGCAGGACAGTTAGGAAAGCCTTAAGGAGTAAGTAAAAAAATTCCCCCAGAAGGTGGAAATGGAGGAACTATGGGACTGTGGCTGATTGAACTAATTTGACTTTTACTGAAATAGGATGTGAAAATACCCAATGAGAAGCGCCATGTGCAATTGAGGAGCACTTAAGATACATACCAGAAAAGATAGGAAAATACTGACTGGTGTTTCCTGATTGTAAATCTACAGATCTTAAAGATTCCTCAAGATGGCATCTTGCTGATTTTATTTCCATTTTTAGGTCTCTATATGAAAGATGCTTCAATTATCAAATCATTTTGGATTGTCTACCCTTGGTATTTAAAGGAAGTCACTGTATTAATTCTAAGTTTCAGTGGTCCTGCCTCTTCTTGCTGAACCTCTTTGTTCTATCCTGTACCTCTAGACAGCTGTTTCTAGTTCTTTCACTTTACCGCTACCCAAATAGCAAATGGCAAATTGAGTGGTAGGTACTCAGTTTGTGTTTATCATTGCATAGAGTTAAGACAACCTTTCATTTAGTTTCTACTCACTTTCCCCACTCTCCTGCACTCCCTGCACCAACCCTGGTGACATTTAATGTTAACTGGCTGCCTTGACCAAAAATTGTGACATGAACAATCACTTTCTTTGACCTCTAGCTTTTCTACTCCATCTTTCATACTCAAGGATGTTTTCATAATCATTGTGCAGGCGCTCAGAGTCCCACGCCTGCCGTGGTATGAAGACAGCTGTATCCAGGCTTCATGCTGGCCTCGGGCATCCCGACTTTCCCTTGGTGTGCTCTGGGGACAGTGGCAGTAAGTCAAGTTCAGGACCTGCCAGGGCATCTGAGGCTCTGATCCTAGGAAATGCCAGGGCCAGGGAGGAGCCTTCATCCCCTATCACCAGCTGCTTCTGGAAGCTGGAGACCTTGCTTTCTTTTCTTAGCACTTCTTTTTCTGTTCTGAGCACAATTCACCAACATTACTAACTGAGTCCCTGAATGGTTAAGTAACTTGTTCAAGGTCACAAGCTGAGACATTGAGACACTGAGAACATTGTTTGTTTGTTTTTTGACTGTGTCACGGGGCATGTGAGATCTTAGTTCCTGGACAAGGGATTGAACCCACACCCTCTGCTTCGGATGCTCGGAATCTTAACCAGTGGACCATCGAGGAAGTTCAAGAAGTAGAATGGAGATTATAGATCAGCTCTATCTAACCGCAAAGCTCCTAAACATTACACTCTTCCACCTACACCCCCTGTTCTATGACAAGGGCTCAGTGAGTATCTGAAGATATTTTGACTCACTCCCTTCCTTCTTCCCCTTTCCTGTGTCCAGGAATATGCTTTCATGCCATGTATTTTATTTATACCGCACTACGAACAAGAGAACACACTCTTTTTGGACGAAGAATCCTGTTGTCAGACCATCTCCTTGATTGTAGCTTATTTTATTTGCCACTGCTTTCTCAAGCATTGGTTTGCCTGGCCCGGTGGTTCAGTTCGCTTCTACTGAGGAAGGTCATGGGAGGAGAGGAGACTGGAGGGTGTCTGGGTGATGCGCTGTCTGTTCCTCCAGGCTGCTATCACCTGACCAAATTGTTTGCTGGATTGCTGTGTTCCAGCCCCAGGGGAGGCCACAATGCCGTGTTTGTTTGTGTATGAGAGGCTCTGGCTTTGATTAGCAGCTAGCTTCAGTGCAGCTGAACATACAATAGGGACCAAAGGATGGGAAAAAAAAATCCTGCTACAGTTTCCCATTGGAAAGCATTTGCTGTCAAGCTTGGAAATCCAACAGTGGGGCACAGATGGATAGAGGCTGGGAAAGGTTAGGTGATGGATTCTCCATGCCCTGCAGCTCGTTGTGTGTGATACAGTCACTTCTTTTCGTAAAGTATTGAGCCTCTCTCTCTAGAGATGTCTTTTATGATTAAGGTTTGAGACTCGTATTGATGTGGTTTGACGAGGGGCAAAGCTTGGAAGCTGAAAAGCGTGAAGGAGCCCCACGGTGATAAGGGCAAGGGTAAAAACGGTGAAAAGGATGCACCTATCTTAAAGGGCTAGTTACTCAATTAAAAAAAAGTATTAGTTTGGCTTCCTGGAAGAGATAAAAAGTAACTATAACTATACTTCTATCAATGACAGAGGAAACTAGCAAGTTTTTATGTCATTACATAGGCAAGGTTAGTGATTTCATAACATAGACACGCTGATAACAGATAATTTACTTCTTCTCATTAAATTCAACCTTGTATCTAGGAAAAGCGCCGCTATCTGCTGGTAGCTGAATAATAAGATGTCCACCTAAAGACTCATCATACATCCTTAGAAGAGTGCTTCAGTTATCAAGAATTTTTCATCAATAGAATGGTCATCTGAAACACTGTGCAAGTTACAAAAGCCACTGTCTATTACCCAAGCTTGTAGGTACCTTATTTGGTCTTCCAAAGAGGGACAAAGCAGGCTGAAAATCAGAAAACCACACAATGGTTAAATAAATGGTAGAAGAGTGGTTATCAGGTTGTCTAGAAGAAGATACTCTGATCTGGCATGGAAAAGGGAGGCTACATGAAGGAAGTAGGGTTTTGAAAGACACAGTGGTACTGTCCACAGCAGGAAAGCATGAGGAAGACATTCCAGGTGAGGGCTGGAGAGGGAGGAGTAGCAAAGAGATGATAAAAAGTAAGACATCTGGGGACAGAGAGTAGAAGAACTCCGTGTGTGCAGAAAATGGGTGACCAAAGAGTGAAAGTTAGGATTAGGAAAAAAGTTTTGTATAACAATAGCAAGACCCTTGAGGTGCAAGCGGATCTGCTTGAACTTTATCCCCGTTAAACAGTAAGGCATCTTTGGAGGTTCTGCACAAGCAAGGAAAAACTTTGCTAGAGTATAGGAAAGATTGCGAGTAACAGATTAGAGGTGGGGAGAATCCATTAGGTTTTTAAAAAGTAATCCTCTGTGTACCACCCCTCCTCCCAAGCCCTTGATCTTTTCAAATTCTGGAAATCCTGTTCACACTGCGGTGCTTTGCTTAAATACCATATCTTCCATGAAAATTGTCTTCATTCCTCTAGTTAAAGTTAATATTCATTCCTTTTTCTGTTTCACAACTTTCTATGATTTTTCTTTTATAGTTTTTATCCATTCATTCATTCAAAACTATGCAGTGAACACGATCTACTGGGCTCTGTGTTAAGTACTTCCTAGTACAGAGATGAATCCGACAGTGTCCTTAAAGCTCACAGTCTAGTTGGAGAGCAGGCATGTCAATGGCTAATGGGTGCGGTGTCAGTACAGTGATCTAGATAAGCACTCTTGAAAGCCCATAAGAGAGATACCTGATTCATTTGGGAGTGGATTCATGGCAGGCTTCCAGGAGGAAGTGTCTCTTGACTTGTGTTTAAAGACTACAAATGTGGGAGTTCCTGGTAGGGACAATAGTGTGAAACCTGACTTCATTTTTATATGGCAGTTATTTTAAATAGCTATTTCTCCCCTACTTAACTACAGAGCTCTTAGTCCAATGCTTTGCATGATGCCAAATGTCTTTAAGAATGAATAAACGAATGGATTTCTGATGCCTTCACATTAGTGGGTACTTAGGAATTCTTTCAGGAGACACTATAAAGGAAAATAGAAGCTATCTGATATTAGGATGGAAGTCTAGATGTTAAGATGGGTGTGAAGGGGGAGTTAAAAATGAGATGCTGATCAGTTTGAACGCATTCCAGTCCCACTGATGGAAGAAACCTAAAGAAAGAGCAGTATAGGAGAGGAGGTGGAGTGTCTTGGACTTGAGGGAATTGTGGAAAGATGGATTATCCTCAGAATGGGTATGAGCTGGATCCAGGCTTCTCAGGTCTCTGACCTTCATGGGCATCTGCACCATCTCGGAGGCCATTTCAGGAGAAGGAGCCTCAGGCTTGCAGCACTTGGCAGTGGAGACCAGGTTCTCAGCTGAACTCAAATTCCCAGGCTCGGTACTGTACCTTCCTCCCCAGGGGATTTTGCAACATGCTTCTGCCAGAATGAGGCAAGATCATGTTAGCAGTTTTATTTGCTGTGGAATACACGTTATTACTTCGTTCCATCTCATAAGGTTTCCTGGGATGCATTGGCTTTCAGGAGAACTCTGTAATCAGGTCTAGGCATTCCACATGCACGTGGAATGGTCTGAAGCCACATCTTCCAAAAGAGATCAGTTGGCCTGTGAGTTGGCTTCTGTAATTTGAGTTTACGTTTTAGATGTTCACTGATCACCACATGAGATGCCCACATTTCCCTTGAAACTGCTGATTTTGCTTTGCTCGAAGGAATGATCTTCTGCCAGCCATGTACAGAGTCATTTCTTCTGCACCCAGTGGAAAAAGTAGCTATTCATGAAACACAACACCAGAGTGACCGTGGATGCCAAATTGTTATGGCTCAGTGAATGTTGCTTAAAATATGTGGAGAAACCCAAGTGCTGAGCCCTCAAAAGGAGAATGTGTCTTATGTTCAACGCTCTGCAGGGAAGGAAGACTCCCCTCCATCTCTAGTATTTTCTTTCTCCAGCTCCGAGATCTTCCTTTAGAGGGAGGGCAGAGTCAAGGTAAATGGATCATTTTAATTTTCTTTCCTTAAAAATTATTCTTCCAGCGTTGCCAAAAGCAAAGCAAGCTCAGGAAGTCAAAATTGTCTGGTTTCCAATCCCTAATTCATGTGAGAGTCAGAAGAGGCAGGAAATGTCCTGGGGACAGAGATTAGCCAGTTTTCCAAGAAAACCATTGTGCCTAGGATATATTATATGTGTTTATTGTTACAGATTAGGACTTAGTCTCCAGCTTCTGTTCACGGTAATTGGGAACCCGTGAGAGTGAAATCTTATGACTTTTATGGAGGTTTTACCTCTTCTGGTTCCTTTGACAAATAAGTAAGCTTCTGCCAGGGGGAGCCTACTGTAGTACAATTAAGAATCTTTTATGTGCAGATTCTCCACTTGGTATTAAACAAAATCATATCCAATTTAGGCTTCTCTATAATGAAGCTAGCAACTAACTTCCATGTAATATTTTTCCATTCACGAATTGCTTTCATATATTTTTTCTCATTCTGTCCTCAGAGCAATCATATGAAATCAGTTTTAATAACTTCACTCCTTATACAGATGAGGAAAGGAAACTTGGAGAGTGGAGTCTTGACCAAGGGTTCTCCAAGGAGGTGCCTCATCCACCTCATAGGATAGTTTGAGGAGTTTTTTCATAGTCTGTAAAAGTATTTTGTGGAAAAAAAAAATGCAAAGAAAAGTCAGCATTCTGTTCTTTCCTGTGTATAGATTGTGCTTTAAAACATTGGCTTGCAATATTCTAGAGCAGTTTCTTAAAGAACACTTCACCTGCATTTGGATCTCCTGGGGTTGCATCCTCCCCCTCTGAAATCAGTTAGGTGAGGGCTTGGGAATATTAATTTTTAACCAGGCCATTTCATATGAAGCAAAGTTTGAGAAACTCTGTGTGTGTGTGTGTGTATGTGTGTGTGTGCACGTGTAATAATTTCACCTTACAGTTGTTGAGAATAGAGTCTATTATGGTGCTAACTGTCTTCCAGAAATTATTGGAAATAGACTCTAGGTTTTAGACCAGTCTCTAAGACTGGTTAACTTTGTTTCTGAGTTAAGTAATTAGAATCTTGCAGGCTTCCACTTCCTTAATTGTAAAACAAGAAGCCTGAAATAAAAAGATCTTGAGATGCCTGAAGCACTTTGAGTCAGCGGCTGTCTTCTTGCCAAATTTTGGTCTCCTGATTCTTTTCTCCCTCCTCACGAAACACCCTTCTGAATGTGCTTCAGTCAGTGGCTCTTAATATGTGGTTCCTGATCTGCAGCATCCGTTTCACTTGGGAACTCTTGAGAGAAGCAGATTCTCAGGTACCACCCCAACCTGTTAAATTAGAAACGCTCAGACGGGGGTCAGCAATCTGTGTTTTAATCATCCCTTTGGCGATTCTAACACATGATGAGGTTTGAAAACCACTGACTTAACGCAGTTTTGATCCTGGCTAATAAATGTGAATATGTAAAATGTTCAGTTACATCTCGTTTTCTTTGACCTGTGCAGCGGCCAAAAGTCTACAGTTCTCTATTGCTCAAAGAAGGGCAATAAGGAAAATATGATCTCTGTGTTTTTAACTGATGACTTCTGAGAGTAAAGAATCTGATTTTGCATGGTTATAAAGTAGTTTCTCTTATACATAGAGATAGTTAGAGGTTATATGAAAGTTTGGCAGAAAATTAGTATTTTCAATTATGGGCAGTTTTTGCCTTGCATGGTTCCAATGTGCATGAAGTTTGGTTACTACAGTTTAATTAGCACCAGTTCCCGACAACATGGTTCAATTTTTAGTATTATAAGTAATTGCATAAAGTACAAATTAAACTGCTAACTTCTCAGTCCACAGAGAAAACGAAAGAAAAAGAAAGTGAAGTCACTCAGCCATGTCTGACTCTTTGAGACCCCATGGACTGTAGCCTGCCAGGCTCCTGTGTCCATGGGATTTTCCAGGCGAGAATACTGGAATGGGTTGCCATTTCCTTCTCCAGGGGATCTTCCTGACCCAGGGATCAAACCTGGGTCTCCCACACTGAGGCAGACTCTACCGTCTGAACCACCAGGAAATCCCTCGGTCTGCAAATCACTCCATAAATAGTAGATTTGCTTTATAATCCGTGAGCAGTCACATCATTTTCTCCATCCCTTGCCCGTCAGTAGTTCCTCTGCATTGGTAATTCATTTTATTCACAGACAGTGAAGTCTGGACTATTGTTGCCTCCTTGTCTCCCAGGATAAAACCAATGACATTTTTCAGAAACAGACAATTTAAAGGAGAAATTGGCCAACAGAGATGAATGTGCAGGCAAGAAGTGAGAAGTGATTTAACACTGGAAGTGAAATTCAAATGAAACATCAATGGAGTTAGAGAAGAAATATCTATCTGTAGGTGGGTACGTTGACACTGCTGCCAGCTGAGAAGCTCTGCATTCGCAGCCAAAGACACTTAGTGGAGACAAGCTTGTCGATATAAATGAGGAAGACAGACAAAACAAAGAGGATGAAGATGTACCGGAGGAACTGATGCTGGCAAGAAACTCACTTTAATGGAATTCTCAAGTATATTTTAAGATTTTGAAAGCATGAAGAGCAAACCGTTGGAGGCCAATCCAAACCTAGAGAGCCATGACAATTGGCCAAGGCATCGAAAATTTGCTCACAATGTATTGTAATTTACACAGCGAGAAGACAGCAAGCTGTTCAAAGGAGTCATGATCAATATTTTTCCAAAAAAAGAAACACTTTAAATCTCAATATTTCTAATGTTGTGAGTTACCATATACTAAGTAAGTATGAGCTTCCCTATAATTTTAAGTTTTCCTATGCATTTACAGGAGCTTTCCAGGTGGTGCTGTGGTAAAGAATCTGCCTGCCAATGCAGAAAACGCAGAAGACATGGGTTCAATCCCTGGGTTGGGAAGATTCCCTGCAGTAGGAGATGGCAACCCACTCCAGTATTCTTGCCTGGAGAATCCCATGGACAGAGGAGTCTGATGGACTTCAGTCCATGGGCTCACAAAGAGTTGGACACGACTGAGCAAGGATGCATGATGCACAATACGTTTACATCTGATACTAAGAGTTTTTAATGATTTTGCAAAAACTTTTGAAGTTCAAGGAGCAATCATGCTGCTGCTGCTGCTGCTAAGTCGCTTCAGTCGTGTCTGACTCTGTGCGACCCCATAGACAGCAGCCCACCAGGCTCCCCCGTCCCTGGGATTCTCCAGGCAAGAACACTGGAGTGGGTTGCCATTTCCTCCTCAATGCATGAAAGTGAAAAGTGAAAGTGAAGTCACTCAGTCTTGTCTGACTCATAGCAACCCCATGGACTGCAGCCCACCAGGCTCCTCTGTCCATGGGATTTTCCAGGCAAGAGTACTGGAGTGGGGTGCCATTGCCTTCTCCAAGGAGCAATCATAATTGTTCCTGATTATTATTAAGGTTGCTTTCCATGGTTTCAGTTTACATGATCATTTTTATTGCTTCACATTTCTGTGTAAAGCAGTGACTGTATATATCTGTCTATATATAACTATATGAGATTGCATGTTTGTATTTTTTAAAACAGTATTGATGAAAACAGCCACCCATTTATTCACTCATCAGATATTTACAGGATGCCCATGTACTGTACAGTGACACAAGGGTGAAAAGGTAAAAGGTACCTCCGTATATTCTAGATAAATGAAGAACCAAATAAATAGACACGATTTCAGTTAGTGGTAAGTTCTAAGGAAAATAATAAAGAGAAATTAGATGGAGAATGATTGTGTTTATAGAAAGAAGGGAGGATGGTTTAGGGAGGAGGTTATCAGGAAAGACCTATTGGGTGTCTACTAAATTCTTTCCTGAACAGTGATAAAAACACCTGCCAAATCTTATCTCCTACAATTTCAGTTATTCTTGGCGACTCTTGGTGACCCCATGGGCTGCAGCCCACCAGGCTCCTCTGTCTGTAAATTTTCCAGGCAAGAATACTGGAGTGAGTTGCCATTTCCTTCTCCAGGGAATCTTCTCAACCCAGGGATCAAACCTGTGTCTCCTCCTTTGGCAGGTGGATTTTTTACCACTGAGCCACCTGGGGAACCTGGTATGAAACATAATGTTTTACTAATCCTAGTCATGTATGACCTGTTTTAAATAAAGCAAAACCTGTAATAATAAATTTATGAATAGAACCTTAACTCAAGACTGAAGCACTAAACAATATCTTATTTTTATTGATTGTATGTATTTAAATCTGGAACCATATGTGTGAATCCCAAGGGCTGTGGGTATATTTCAACTGAGAAATGAATATTAAATAGGTTTTGGACAAGGAGAGGAAGCCATATGCTGACATTCATTAAAAATGTTGCTCAAACTTTAGTAAATAGCTTGCAAAAATAATATTGTTATAGAGAAATTATAAATCCACATGTAAAATACTTTTATTCTCCGTCATTTAAGAAATTGACATCAATGATAAGCACAATTAATGACAAGAGAAATACTGTCATTATTACATATGACTTTTGTCTTTTAACACATGGATATAAACAAAGACATTAGCTTATCTTTTTAGGTGGTGAAATATGAAACTGTGCCTATATATACATATATATAGTCATTTCATTCCTATTCATATATTCACAATATATGAATAGGAATAAAATATATGTGTATGTATACATATATACATACATAGATGTATATAGAGAAAATTGTTTAAAAATTGTTAAGCCAAGCAGAAATTCTAATCATATTTGGTTTAAAGGATTGTCTTCTTGCAAAGCAAGCATTTCTTTGATTCTTGGTCAACCGTGAGCAGGCGGAAGGCTGCCTGAGGCAGTTTGCTAAGTGGCGTTGACCCAGGGGCAGAGGGTGGTGGAGGCGGGTGGCTTTGCTTCTTCTGCCGCAGGTGTGCTGTTGTTCAGCACCGCTTGGAGCGTGCACGCAGTATTGGGAACAGCAGGGGACCCAATGCACCGTTTTCATTACTCCTTACAGAGTCACAGCACACATAGTGCACCTCAGAGCTGACCTGAAGTCTGGGGAAAATCAGGCCAGAGGTCTAACGCAGAGGGCTCCCCCGAGCCCAGCTTGCTCTGCGAGATGAGTAACCATCACACCCGGACCTCTGAAGACGAATAACAGGGTATCCTGTGGGCCAGGTGACAGTGAGCTGCAGGACCAGAGAGGCCAGGGCGCTGGTCTATGGAAGCCGACTGCTGTCAGGAACGAAATTCAATTGCAAAGCTAACATCAGAAAATCAAGAGAAAACGGATGATGCAAACTTGGGGGAAAAACCCACAATGTTACTTCCTTTTCTCTGTTTCATGTCCAGCATCATATCTTTTTCTACAATATTTTTGATTCCTGTCATAATTCTCTTTCCCTACCTGAACACCTTCCAGAAGACGTTTTCCTCTTTCTTTCTCTCTCCCAGCCACAGCTTTAAGTTGTAGAAGGAGTAAAAGTACTCATAATCTTATAAATAAGTATGTATCAATTAATGCCAGGGCCAGGTATTAAACTCTAAGAGGAAAACAACAGAATAGGATAGTTAGAAAAGATAGTTCACATTTTAAACTTGACACTAAAACGGTCTGCTTTAAAGAAAGATTTCAGACCCCACATATGGGTTTTATTTTTTCTATCAGGTGAGTAAGGAGCCAGTGTGAGCATGGGGGAGGGGCTGTGTCTGAGTGTGTGGGTGAATTGTGATGAAAGAGGAATAGGAAAAGAAATAATCAGACTATTTTATTCTTCCATAAAATAATGAGTTAATAATAATAATAAAAATAAATTTGAGCATGCTCAGTGGTTGTCATTTAGGTATGAATGTATGTTTGTGTTTTCCAAGCATATGCTAAGCATACATATAGTATGCAAGGGAATTTTAGAGCTAGAGAGAAGGAGGGATTTGTTTTCTGCCTCTTAGAATGTTGGAGGAACTCGTCTGTGTAGATTCTTAGTAGAGTATGTTTCCAGGGGGTGTATCAAGGAGGGCAGTGCTATTGAGTATGGACTGAAACGGTGACCCAGGCCCTCTTAACATTCCTTCTGATGCTTTGATGTCACTTAAACTCTACCTTCAATGCAGAAAAATACAGTGTTAGTGAGTCCTGGCAAAGCTGTGTGATGCTGGAGACTGGGCGGCAGACACTGTCCACAAGAGAACCCAGGTCAGCAAGGTAACGCAGACCTTGCACCCAGCCTCCAAGCCCTGAGGTCTTGGCGGTTTGTCCTTCTCCTCGTCTGGGCAGGTTTGAATACTCTCTGTGGATGCCCAGAAACAGTCTGAGATCTTGGTCAGGTTCTGATAAAATGGAAGACAAAACCCTACAGGGGAGAAATCCTGAGTTTTCCAATTCAGTGACTACAGAGGAAGCTAAACAGCCAAAAAAAGAACTGTGAGCTGTGTAAAGAGAGCGGCTGTCTCAGTAAAATGACAAAGAGACGCTTTCAGTCCCTGGGAGTGCCTTGCTTCAATGTCAAGTTTTAAGGAAATACTGAAAAGCAGAATCTCAGGTTGTGGGTATTCAGGTCATGCCCACTATGGAGACTTAAGCTTCTGGAGAGGAAATGGAAGGGGGATAAAGCTAACCTTTGTAATTGTTTGTTTTACTCAGCAAGTCGTGTGTGACTCTTTTGTGACCCTGTGGACTGTAGCCCACCAGGCTCCTCTGTCCATGGGATTTTCCAGGCAAGAATACTGGGGTGGGTTGCCATTTCCTTCTCCAGGGGATCTTCCCGATCCAGGGTTTGAACCTATGTGTCCTGCAGTGCTGGTGAATTCTTTACCACTGACCCACCTGGGAAGCCCAATCTTTGCAATAGCTAATGACTTTTGAGCTGGGAACTCTGATAAATCCTTTATTTAAATGACATTTAATCCTTACAGTAATTCTCTAAGGAATGGAAACTAATGAATCCCATTTTACAGATGAGAACATTGAGGCTGAGACTTAAGTAAATTGTACAAGGTCTTTGGGTTAATAGGGCTTCCCATGTTGCTCAGTGGTAAAGAATTCTCCTGGTAAAGAATTCTTAGTAGAGCATGTAGTTATTTGTAGTATGTAGTACTATGAATAGTATGAAGTATGTAGTTAATTTGCCAGGTAAAGAATCCTGCCAATGCAGAAGACACAGTTTTGATCCCTGGGTTGGGAAGTTTCCTTGGAGAAGGAAATGGCAACCCACTCCAGTATTCCTGCCTGGGAAATCCCATGGACAAAGGAGCCTGGTAGGCTACAGTCCATGGGGTTGCAAAGAGTCAGACATTATTGAGCAACCAAGCAGGCATGAGCACTTTGGGTTAGTAGGTGAGATCTGAAAGCAAGTGTGTGTTACTCCAGAACTCAAGTTGTCAGCAGTTATGCAATATCACATAATTTAAATATTAGTGGGGACTGATAGATAGGTAAGTAAATAGTAAGTAAATAGCTGTGTAAATAGGTAGGTGGGTTAGAAGCTTCTCCCTTTAGTAAGGTAAAAAGGGAGAGACAATGACATTAGTCTCTAAAATGCCAGAGAACAAGGAATCTTGGGTGCTGATGGAGGGAAAGTTAATTCTATACATTGAGTGCTATGCTTACTGCTTTCAAATACCTTATTTCACTTAAAGGGTTATTATCCTATTTTGTAAATAAGGAAACCACGGTCTTAGAAAGGATACGTAGATATCTGAAAGTCATCAGCCAGTGATTAGCAAGGCTAGATTTGAACTCTGTTATCTGACTCCAAAATCCATGCTGTTTATGACTTCACAGAGAATGAACAAATGCCCTAAAAGATAAAAGAGGAACAATACTCTGCTCAGAGATGCCTGTGGCCACTGTTCACTCATGTATTCATTCATCTGTAGCACACAGATTTGTGAGTCAGAGCTCTGAAATGGGACACAAATCTAAATGAAACTTAAGAGACTACCACTTGCTGTCTTAAAATTATGTATGATGAGCCCACAATATATAAAATAAAAAATATATAGAATATATAAAAGGTAATATTTAATGTGGAGCCATGTGTGATTAAACACTGTATGAAAGGATTTGTTTCTTTTCTTTGAAGTCTCTGGGATGGCTGGGATTACTACCAAGGTCAGCATGAGAATGACGAGATGCTGACGTGCTTGGGCCATTGCAAACCTTCATCTCCAGTGGGCTCTCTGCCACTAGATTGCTTCTTGTGAAGAAAGGTTTCAAGACTATTTAATCCAGGAATTCTTATTTAAACCTTCTATCCAAGCTCACCATCTACTTCTTGAGCTCCAAGTGTACTTACTCACGTCAACCTTTATCCGCAGATCTTATGTTCCTCAGTGTCTGTTGATGCATTTCCTTCCTGCAAAGACAGGAGTGGGCTCTGCCTAGTTTTAAAAAAAATATCTAACACAATACCCTGCAAGCCATCACTGCTTATGTATCAATTGTTCTACATATAATTATTTTACTATATTTAATTAAGGTGTTCTCTCAGTAAGGCCCTATAAAATCCAGTGACAGAAAGAAAAGAAGCCCGTGGTTGTCTATTATTGCAATTGGTGATGTGAGACTGGAACATTTTGAAGTTTCTAGGATGGTGGGAAGGAAGTCAGTGAAGTTTCAAGGCCTAGAGGATTTCCCAAAGTTGAGTCTCCTACATATGTGGTCAGGAGTCCCAGGGGTGGCCCCACTGGGGACCTCTGAGATTCCTCTTATATCTTTACCCACATTCTCATGCCCACTGCTCAGTTAGAAAGTTTAAAGAGGAAATTATGATGCCAGAGGTGCTTGTATGTTTATCAAACTCTTGATCTTTAAACTTACATGATATTCTCCATAACCACATGGGAAGAAATCTAAAAATCACATTCTGATCCCTGAGCTGAACACACCCGAGGCTGGGATGACGAGTCATGTCAGATCCAGAGATCAGGACCAGGAGGAAGAGGCCCGGAGCCTGCGTCCGCCTTCCCAGCCTTCTGGTCTCTCCCCACTCACCCAGGGCCTCTTTTCATCAAGCCTGCCGTCCTAAGTGATGGATTCGCTAACACAGTCTCAGAAAGGCTCTTAGGTAACTGATGTGATTTCTGATTAAGATTGCTATGCATGCGTGGAAATAAGAAAGAGAGACGCGGAGACAGAGAGAGAGAGACCACCGACCTGAGAGGAACCCCATGTCCAACAGAGAGGCGGGCTTGGTGACAGACAAAGCAGTTAATTGTGAGCAGTTCCACCAAGGGGCCTGGGAAACTCGCGCCCAGAGGGGCGGCTGTGACCCATTTGGCACAGGCAGTGCTGGCCTTGCATATTTCAACATCCTCCTTGGTCAAACACCTGGGTTACCTCCTGAGTGCAAGCCCTGCTCTTAGAGATTTATGATGTTTACCAAATCTGGCAGCTGGCTCATTTGTAGGAAAGGTGATGCTTTGGGAAGCCACTCTGAGACCCCGCACCCTCCCTGGGGGGCCTTTAGTACCTCTGCTTATTGTTCTTGCTGAATTGCCAGCCAGTTTCTACAGCAAGAAAAGTGCTTCCCACTCTGTTTTGGGCCTCTGGATCCTTTGGTATCTGCCATTGGTCACTTTTGAAATCAGCCCCCTCCTGTTTGAAAGACAGGAGGCCTCTCTTATTAATGTGAGGCGACCTTGGCCTGTTGTTATAAAGTTTTCTGCCACTGGGTCACTTGGCGAGTAATTATGGAAAATGCTTCACTCTGTATTTCTCAGGAATGTGACTTGTTTGTTGTTCCAAGGATTTTCTTATGTTGTTTGAGTTCCCTTACTACGAAGGAGGCCCTCAAGATGGAGATTCCAGGGGTGGGCGGGAGAGCAGAGGGTCCGCACTTTGCTCGCGGGGTGCACCGTGAGTGAGTGGGGAGACTGAGACACGAGCATGGGCAGCCTTGACGTGTGTTATTTCTGCTGAGTCTCCGGTGATGTGATGCTGCTGGCTGGAGGACTGTGCTTTCAGAACAAGGTACTTTGGACATGAAGAGAGAATCTCCGAATTGGTTTCCTTTAGAGCAAGAAGGAACTTGAGAGATGATCCTTTTGAGAGCTTTACTTGACTGCATTCAGTAGAGCCTTAGAGCCCTGAAGAGGTAGCTCAGGGTGGATGCTCAGGGTGGGTAAGAGGTCCCTCAGCTGGGTACAAGATATAATAAGAGCAACTTACTTTTTTTTAATTTTTTTTTTTATTAGTTGGAGGCTAATTACTTCACAACATTTCAGTGGGTTTTGTCATACATTGACATGAATCAGCCATAGAGTTACACGTATTCCCCATCCCGATCACCCCTCCCACCTCCCTCTCCACCCGACTCCTCTGGGTCTTCCCAGTGCACCAGGCCCGAGCACTTGACTCATGCATCCCACCTGGGCTGGTGATCTGTTTCACCATAGATAATATACATGCTGTTCTCTCGAAACATCCCACCCTCACCTTCTCCCACAGAGTTCAAAAGTCTGTTCTGTACTTCTGTGTCTCTTTTTCTGTTTTGCATATAGGGTTATCGTTACCATCTTTCTAAATTCCATATATATGTGTTAGTATGCTGTAATGTCTTTATCTTTCTGGCTTACTTCACTCTGTACAAGGGGCTCCAGTTTCATCCATCTCATTAGAACTGATTCAAATGAATTCTTTTTAACGGCTGAGTAATATGAAGCTGTGGTACATATACACCATGGAATATTACTCAGCTGTTAAAAAGAGCAACTTATTTTTATATGTTTTATGTAATTGAGTTTTATACATGGCCTTATTTGGTAAGAGGTTTTTGTTACTCAAAATGAAAGTGGAACTAAGCTACCATTCTAGTCCCCCATTTTCTTTTTAATACACATATATATTATATATACACATATAATACACATATACACAATACGAATATAGAAACAAAGCCAGAGACTTACGATCACAGAACAGTATAACTGAGTCTTGCTGGTACATCATCTGCCTCTTGCCTCTCACACTGCACAGTTTAGCTGCCCATTTGGGCGGGACTCTTGTCGCAGCTCCAAACCCACTCTTCCACACACTGCCCAGTGGTGCTGGAGTCGGGACCCTGCAGACACAGTTCTGTTCTGCTAGTTGGCTCTGGGTGAGGCTATCAGGCTTCTCAGGTGGTGCTAGTGGTAAAGAACCTGCCTGCCAATGCAGGAGATGTAAGAAACGTGGGTTCTGTCCCTGGGTCAGGAAGATCCCCTGGAGGAGGGCATGGCAACCCACTCCAGTATTCTTGTCTGGAAAATCCCATGGACAGAGGAGCCTGGTGGGCTACAGCTCATAGGGTTGCACCGAGTCGGACACGACTGAAGTGACTTAGCACGCACACATGCACACAATGGTTACTAAAGGGAAATTTAGAGGAACTCAGGGCTTTAAGTACCTGGGTTTTATCTGAGTCCAACTAGATCTCTCCTTTTCAAATTTCAGGAACTCTACCTCCCAATGCCCTGACTGGCACACTAGAGACCTGGTAAAGTTGTGACTTCAACATAATTTGTCATTCGGTAATGCACACCGTTAAATGTTGCGTTTGATTTTCAGTAATGTCAGCTCAGGAGTTACAAGCGATAAGAGATTCTCTTGTCTCTTAAGTTAAGGGTTGCCACTTAACTTCTCTTCTGTGATTTGTGATAAGAATTTAGACTTGAGCTTGTCCCTTCTTTCTCGAATCACTGCAGAGTAGTCAGAAGAATCCAGCCCACACCATAGTTACCCTAGCTGTTGCAGTGGTCAGGGACATCAGCCGTCTGGGCTCTCAAGGCACGTTCTTCAGTAGGCACTTTATCACAGTCAACCACAGGTGTTCATTTGATTAATTGGGATGCCGTTGCATTGCATAATTACTAGCATCCTATTTTCCATTGGCATGGAGCCCATCACTGTGTTCAGACCTAAGGACACAACCAAACCAGTTCCTAAATGCCATCTATGAGGTTCTGATTCCTGATCTCACACCTGCTGTTGATTTCTGGATCAATCAGGACTAGCCACAAGATAAACCAACACACCGATTATTTTAACAGAGAGAATGCATATTAGTTCAGTTCAGTCGCTCAGTTGTGTCTGACTCTGCGACCCCATGAATCGCAGCACGCCAGGCCGCCCTGTCCATCACCAATTCCCGGAGTATATGTATTGGTTAACTCTGTATAAAGTTATTAACTAGGTAACTGAATGAAACACTGAGGAATCATGAAGTATCCCAAAGCAGCATATGGGTTTGGACCCAAGAGAACATAAAAATAGGCAGAATGTAGACACTTCAAGAATATATAATTTTCCTTGACTTCTAAGCCTACCAAATCTTCTGAGACAGAATCTGTATTCTTACAGCACTTTCTACAATGCCAGCTTTGCATTGTGCTATTAATATCTCTACATATGTGTCTTCTGTTCACAGTGGGTTCCTCAATGGTGACTCTCATCTCTGCTGTATGCCCTAAAACATGGAACAAAGTAGGTCAGTAAAAACAGAAAAGAATAATGAGTCATGATACTGCTGAACCTGCTTTAATTAACAGAGGACCCAGTGCAAACCCTATCCTAGAGTGTGGGCTTGTCTTGGGATACTATCTTTAGGGTATCGTGTGGCCTTCTGAAAATTCTGGCTTTGTGGCATAGCTTAATGCTCTCCTTAAATGACTCCAAAACAGATACTTTCTTCTGCCTTCCTAATGTGATTTCTCAGTAGCTAAATTAAAGAGGCTAAATAATAAACCTATATCTCCACCAGTCCAGTAAGACTGTGCATGTTGAACATCCAGTGCTGAAACAAGGTTATGTTCCAAGAGGATATGAGTTCTCATTGGGTTCCTAAGTGGATTAAATAAAGCTCCCCAATCCAACAAATATATATATAGCTATATATATATATATATACATATATATATAGCTATAATATACTATATATTAATCTTTTTAGAGATAGATAGATAGATAGATAGATAGATAGAGGTAAGATTTACACTGGTCTAATGAATTTTCAGGATAGTTACTCATGTATGAATTGAAATACAAAATCTTAGTAAGAATTTATTTCATCCCTTGTCAGTTATGGAAGGATGGGCTGAGAGCAGAATTTGACAAGGGAAAGCGTGAGTGTAAATCAACTATTTTTTTAGTTGTAAACAATAAAATCCCCTGTGTAGTTTAAGCAGTGATGTTGATCAAGGGACAGAGGTACTTCCCGGAGTTATTGAGAAAGCTGAAGAAATGGATTCTAGGTTGAACTTCTGGGAGTGACTCTTCAAAACACACCCCAGAGCTGGGTCACTATAGGAGTTGCTGCCTTTGCCACAAAACAGCTCTAAGATGGGCTGGGAAATGTAATTTTCTTTAAAAAATTATTCAGTTTTGTTACTCTTTCTGCTTTTTGCTTTTCACTTGTTGCAACTTTGGAAGAGGATTGGGGTGGTTGTTGAACAAGACAATATGTGATAGAAGCTGGGAGGTAGACAGGTCAAATAATTCTTAAGAAGTCTCTTTGGAGACCTAGGTGGGAATGAGCGTAACCGGTTGGACTCTTAGCTTCCACAGGATGGGTGAGAGATGGACAACCAAAAGGGAGAAAGAGAGAGTTATTAAAATACCTAAAAGCATTTGGTAACAATATCTTAGTATAAATAACATAGTTCAGTTCAGTCGCTCAGTCGTGTCCGACTCTTTGCGACCACATGAACTGCAGCACACCAGGCCTCCCTGTCCATCACCAACCCCCGGAGTCCACCCAAACCCATGTCCATTGAGTTGATGATGCCATCCAACCATCTCATCCTCTGTCGTCCCCTTCTCCTCCTGCCCTCAATCTTTCCCACCATCAGGGTCTTTTCAAATGAGTCAGCTCTTCTCATGAGGTGGCCAAAGTATTGGAGTTTCAGCTTCAGCATCAGTCCTTCCAATGAATATTCAAGACTGATTTCCTTTAGGATGGACTGGTTGGACCTCTTTGCAGTCCAAGGGACTCTCAGGAGCCTTCTCCAACACCACAGTTCAAAAGCATCAATTCTTCAGCACTCAGCTTTCTTTATAGCCCAACTCTCACATCCATACATGACCACTGGAGAAACCACAGCCTGGACCAGATGGACCTTTGTTGACCAAAGCACAAAATTATTTTAGCATTTTTATTACGTTCAATCTTTGATTTTTTCATTTGATCCTCAGAACCATCTTGTGAGGTAGGTAAAAATTAAGTAAGTTAGTTTTAGTGTTACCTAATTTCTTTACTCCATAATTTATGTTTTACACATTTGTTTTATAGTAAGAGTATGACTCTATTTAAAATTCAATATTTTAACATTTTTATTAAAAAGACAAATAGAATTTTCTAGCTCTCCACCTTTTTTGTCTGCCCTTGGACCAGAGGTTAACAATCTCCCCTATGTTAACAGCCCCATATTTTTCATTAAATATGGAGGAGGAATAGGGGAGTAGTTTAAAATATAAATAACAACAGTCTTTCAAAAGGTAGGTATGTAAACTGAATTTGAAAGTTGAGACACAGAATGTGGCTCAGAAACTGTAGAGATCGCAGCTAAGCATCAGGCAAAGAAAGAGAACAAACCACCCAGACAAGATGTCAAGCCAGGCAAAGTTTATCTTCAAGCATCTTCCATTTCTCATTTTAGTAGACCTCCCACCCTCTGGTTCCCTGTCTCATTTACCCTGACCTCTCTCATTGGTAGAAAAGCAAAAAAAGAAAAAAGAAAAAGAAAAGCAAGTAAAACTGTCCTAAGTAACATGTGTTGCAGAGACTCCTCAAAGAGAAATGGATGGATTCATGTGGCTGCCTCGTTGTTGCACACCCTACTTTATATTCATTTTCCACTGGAGAATGATTACCACTGTATAATTTTAAAATTGGCTTTGAAATCTACTGTCACCAAAAATAGACAATAATTAATATCCTGTCCTTCAAACTGGAAAACATCACACTTCCCCCATGTTGGCAGTGTCTGGTAGTTTTAATGGATCACTTAGAGCTTCAAAATTGCCACCTATATTTTAAAATCAGATCTTTCTACCTATGTATGAAGTGGCTAATGGATTATATAAAGCCATTTCCTCAGGCATCCCAACCACCCAATTTCACAGAGAAATTCTATCCAGCTCTCCCTCTATACTCTGCTTTAGGAGTCATTTCAATGGCTATTTTGGATCCTGTCCTCTTCTTATTTTATCTTTCAGGCCCAACTTCATCAGGCCATCTTAATTGATAGGATAGACCATCCTCTCAGGTTTAGAGGTAACATTTTCTGTTTGAGCCTCTTAGGTGGCAAGATATCAATCTCAGACAATTCAGGGTAATCCAGTACATTTAGAGTTAGTCAGTTGATTCAAATGTTATTCTTCCCTAATAGTCACAATTCCTAGAATAGTGTCTAAGTTCCATGGAACTTGGGGAGTGTCCCCAAGAGAGATGGCAAGAAGGAGTTTGGGTCAGGGGCTTCTTATCCATGGTCATTCTGTTTTCTGCAAAGATTTTAATCCTCTCCTATGTTAGGATATGGGCTTTTGTGGCGCTAGTGGTAAAGAACCTGCCTGCCAATACAGGAGATGTAAGAGGCATGGGTTCAATATCTGGGTGGGAAAGATCCCCTGGAGGAGGGCATGGCAACCCACTCCAGTATTCTTGCTTGGAGAATCTCATGGACAGAGGAGTTAAACCGGCTACAGACTATGGGGTCGCAAACAGTCAGACATGACTGAGTGACTTAGCACGCATGTTTTAGAATACAGACTGTGATGATGAATAGATCACTCCAGTGAAGTCCCTATTGCGATATCTTTAACAAAAGTTTGCCTTACCAAGCTCTGAACTCCAAACTCACCAGCAGTTTGGTATAACTGATGATGAAAAGGAAAGAGGGCAGATAGCTAAGCTTTCTAGGGGTTTTAATAGCTTTTAGTTAGTTGATTTGAGAATCTAATCACCACGGTAGGATGTAGGACTGTGTAAAGGTATGCATATATTTTTATGAAATAATGATGTGAAATGGAAGAATTAGTTCTGTGCTGTACTTTTCCCCACCTGGTGAATCCAGTTCCCCTATATCCCTTCTTCCTTTATTTTTTTATTTTTATTTTTTTCCCTTCTTCCTTTAAGTAGCTGCTGCTGCTGCTAAGTCACATCAGTCATGTCTGACTCTGTGCGACCCCATAGACGGCAGCCCACCTGGCTCCTCCGTCCCTGGGACTTTCCAGGAAAGAACACTGGAGTGGGTTGCCATTTTCTTCTCCAATTCCTTTAAATAGCTATACAAAACCATAATACAGCCCTCGAGAGAGAATGCCCAGAGCAGATCATAGGAAAAAGAGCACAAAATTTATGACTTTTGAGTAGTGATCAGTTTGGGGACCTCCAAAGCCAAGGGGGACTCAGGGCATAAAATTATAACAAATGATGAATTAGTTCAGTAGGAGATGGTTCTTCCTTCTCCCCGGACTGAAGATTTTACAGTCAGTAAGAAAAGCAAGTTAGAGGGAGTAGGATTGCTAAGATCTATGTATGTCTCTCAGTAGGGATCTTGTAATGCTTCTCTTTGGGGACAAGAGGGCAGAAAATTTAATCATAGATAGTTTAGAGGTTCCATGAGCAGCTGAAGCTATTTCTCACTTATGAAGAACACAGCAGATCTTACATATATACATATATTAAGTATATATACATTTTATATTGTGTGTGTGTATTCAAATAAGAGAAACTTAATCAGGATTGGACATGATAGAAAGACCATTGGCTTAGGTCTCCTAAAATATGGGTTCTGGCTTCAGTTCCAGTGTGGTCATGTTTTGATTGTATGACTTTGAATAAGACATTTCATTTCATTTATCTTAGCCTCTTACCTCTGAAAACTAAAAGGAGGAGGACCAGATGGCCTCAGTAATATGTTCCATCTCTGGATAACTATGATTTTGACAACTTATGCCTGTATGTTTAGTCTGAGTTCTTAAACAGGCAAGAATGAATTTTAATGTTGGTCTGGTCAGAAAGAAAAATTAGAAAAAATGGATTGTTTGGAAAGAAAAATCAGTATGAATAAGTCAGCTCTCCATCCAGTTAGAAGCATTCTTTAAAAACATTTAACTGACCTACCCATCCATACCATCTTCCCTGGTGGCTCAGATGGTAAAGAATTCGCCTGCAATGCAGGAGACTTGGGTTTGATCCCTGGGTCAGGAAGATCCCCTGGAGAAGGGAATGGCTACCTACACCAGTATTCTTGCCTGTAGCCCACCAGGCTCCTCTGTCCATGGGGTCACAAAGAGTCGGACACAACTGAGAGACTAACGCTTTCACTTCTCTTCACTTCCAACATTCACACACTTACGTAATGATTTATTCTAATAGACGTGTATTGAATGATTTCCAGGTACCAGGTTTGAGAATTTCCAGGTACCTTTCCTGTCCTGCCCTTAAAAGGAACTTACATTGTCAAGAATTAAATTGCTCTCAGATGCTGTCCTTCAGTGGATCCAGCAGGAGGCAGTATCAGTGACTTGGGACAAGAATAAGAGAGAACTTTCATGAGTTGGGCTTTCCTGATAGCTCAGTTGGTAAAGAATCCACCTGCAATGCAGGAGACCCTGGTTCAATCCACTGAAGAAGGGCTAGGCTACCCACTCCAGTATTCTTGGACGCCCCTGGTGGCTCAGCTGGTAAAAAAAATTTGCCCTTAATGCAGGAGACCTGGGTTCGATCCCTGGGTTGGGAAGATCCTCTGGAGAAGGGAAAGGCTACCCATTCCAGTATTCTGGCCTGCAGAATTCCATGGACTGTATAGTCCAGGGGGTTGCAAAGAGTCGGACACCACTGAGCAACTTTCACTTCATGAAAACATTCACCAAATGCCCAAACTTTAACACTCATATTCTAAGTAAGTGGCATGTCCACCATTGACAGCTGGTGAATTTTAGTTGTTCCTCTGAGTGTTGACTATTTGTGGCATGTGTGGAAAATTAGTGTCATAGACCAAATGGTGCAAGTGTACATCAATCCAGTTATTTTCATATGCCTCTGAAGCCTTGAAAACTGAAGTGATTGTGCAAGATCGCATGTTCACAAGTAGCAAAGCCAGAACAAAAGGTGTAGATCCCTGTTCCTTTAACGATGTGATTTTTCCTTCCTTATTTAGCTCTGCTGCCTGAGCAATGGCTTTTTATCATGGTATCCTAACACATATCTGATCTTCCTAAAACAAAAGTCAGCTTTTATTTTGAAGATGAATTTAGACATCTGAACATCTTGGGAGTTGTCATATTTAGTGATGCAAAGTAAAGACAAGTAGATCCTAGCAAGGAGGTAAATAAATTCAGAGAACATTTCCAAATCTGCTAGAAGATGAAAACTCAGCTATTTTTGTTATCCTTGGTCCAGATTTTTCTGTTTCTATAAAAAAAATTGTGAGTTAAGCTGTATAACCATTGGTTTTGGCATTTTTTCAAAGAGTTTCTTTCATTTTGCAGAAGACCTCATTTATTCCAAGCTCTCCCAGCTCCCAGGAGGTTGGAAACCCAGCCAGGGCATCTGATTTATATAATTAGCCTTTCGTGAGTATGGATGGCCTCTCACTCCAGCATGAAGTGAGGTGAATTTGAGGAAAAACACTCTTCCTTTATCCTCCTGCTCACCCTCCCTCACTCTAGTTCTCATTTGTAACCCGATTTACCGGGGAAAGCTATGATTCTACAATCCAGGGTGATCTCAGCCTGTCAGAGCTTTTAGCCAGAAAGACTTAGAGGCCATCAATTTCATAATAATGGGTGTATAATGACGGTCCCTTTGGTATTGCTCTCACCCAAATCCCCATTTAGAGACGGCGGCTGGAAGGACAAAGGCTAGTGTTTCAGGAAGGGCAGATTTAGGGTAGATCAGCCATGGAAATCAGCATTGGCTCACATGTCCAGGACCTAATGAGAATCTGGCAGAGGCCCAAAAAGGAGCTGAATCCACTCTGCCTCTGCATTCTCGTCCCCATTTCAGGGCTTTTCATGAGAATCTGTAGGATTGTAAGGGAGGAGGTGAGGGAGCCACGTAGAGAGGCAGGCATGACAGAAGCGTTAGCTGCAGGTTAGTCTGTGTCCTGCTTAGAACTCTGACAGTAGAATCCCGATGGCTTCTTCCATGAGAGATTCTTCCACACTCATCTCCAGTCCCATTTTGTGAGATGCTCAAGGGCTCTGCCCTTGTTGGTGGTAATGTACACTTGAAATTCACTAGATTTCCACTTAATGACTTGAGCTCATGTGAATTTGCCAATATTCCTCTTGGCCTCGTCTTTATTTTTGTCCAATCGTAACACAAGACCTCCTTCAAGCATATTCCTATGCTCAAAACCTAAGTGCTAGGAAATGTTGACAGTCAGAAGAGTATCACTGACAAATGAAAAAACTAGGAAACATGCAACAATTATTTAGGACTAATTTTCTGACAAAATTGTTTTAGACTTTATCTGAAAGTAACTGAACTATGTCAGCAAGTAGGTGACTCCATTGCTGTGAATGCAGTTCTTATCAAGCTGCAGAGGTGCAGGTGATGTCCCACTGGTGGAAGAGGAATGGAACACAGAAACACATTCTTGGTCTTTTTTTAAAAAATCTAAATGCATGTGTTGTTGCCTTGGATTCACATAAAATGAAAACTTTTTACTTTGGAGTGTTAATCTCAGAGATGGCATGCATATGGAAAAAAACCAAACAAGTTTTCAGATGGATGATTAATAAATTACTAAATGTTTACAGCTTGTGAGGGGGAGGAGGAAATATGGTGAATGCTGCAGAATTATTGAACTCTATCTAGTCTTGAGATTGATCTGAATTTAATGTTGATATTTCTTCACACCTAATATTCTTAGGCTGAGAGGAACTATTCTCTATTTTCTGGCCTCTATGCTATGACCAGGTTGATTGACTGAGAGGCCACTGGCCAGTCTGAATCGGGCCACTTTCTTAGACTGCAGATGTCGGATTGCTGAGCCAAGGCCGTTGAAATAAAGATCAACTCTACGTGTAACAGATAGTATATCTGCTGTCACTTGCTGACACATAAAAGCATTTCCTCTGGATGAGAGTAGATTTTAAGTTCTCAGTTCTTAACTCTGTGAGCAGGTATCTCAGTTACTGTATGTCCTGCTCCCAGAGGTTCCATCAAGATGTTTAAAGAAATAAAAGTCCCAGAGGCTCGGGCCTTCTCCCTTTTGTTCTTTTTTTTAGCTGCGTTCTTCTTTAAGAAGGTGTGGCACAAGTGATAGGCATTCATTTTTGAGACAGTTGGCCCCTTATAGATTACTCGATTTGGGAAACATGCAGTGTGGCTCCTCAGCCCCGGAGTTTTCATTTTCATGAACTCACAACTTGCCCCCCACACCAGCCCCCTTGCCCTCTCCATTTCTTTCCTGGCACTTCTTCTCTTTCACCCTCTCTGCTTGCTTTTCAGCCAGTAGGGCTTTCTTCTTCATCTCCTGCTTATTGATGAATGAGTTTCATTCATCTTTCTCTCCTTTTTGGGGGGTAGGACAGCAAAGGGGAGTGGGCTGGTCTATGAATAGCTATAGACTTTGCCTGCTCCCATTTTTCCACTTGACTATTCAGATCCATGGAGACAGAAAATGGAGGGGAGCAGCAGGGTGGGAGGCACCGGGGTCAGAGGTCAAGAGTGGCCACCTTTTGAATGAAAGCTCCTGATTTCCACTGGGGATAACATATTGTCACCCAAAGTAACTGTGCAAGTACTTGGCTGTCAGAAGCCTCAAAGCAAAGGGGGAGAGGTGAAAAAAGGGGGGTAAAGAACAGAGGGAAGGGGAGGAATGCAAACCCTGGGGTCAGTTAACATGATTTGCAATGTTTTTGAAGAACGTGTTTGGTGACTCCATGTGGGAGTCATTATGCTTTGTATCTGTCTCTGTATCTTCTTAAGGGGTGGACCTGGAATATATTGCGCCTCCTGTACACAGATTACAGCCTTCTTACCTTGTAGACAACTTTATTTAAAACCATTTAATTAGGTGGCAAACTATTGTGCAACATCAAAGCTTTTGGTGGGTGAGGGGTGATACTACATGTTAAATTTATTGTCACTTCCTAGAAACT
The DNA here is from genome assembly GCF_963930625.1 of Muntiacus reevesi. NCBI lineage: Eukaryota > Metazoa > Chordata > Mammalia > Artiodactyla > Cervidae > Muntiacus > Muntiacus reevesi. The sequence goes on along the minus strand of NC_089254.1, from coordinate 95,599,981 downwards.
TTGTAAGACTAGCATTCAAAAGGTCTTTTATGGCCTTGCTGGCATTTCATATGCACTTAAGTTGCTCTGTTTAGGGTCTTAGTGATTCTCACTTGGATAAACTTAAGAAATTCTATAGGGGTAGTTCAGTTGGTTTTTCACTCATATATGTTATTTTAACACCCTCCCAATAAAAATGTGATGAGGAACACATTAAGAGCAAGACAAAAGTGTAATTTTCCCACTGAATTTTTAAGAGTTGGAACTCCATTCCGTTCATCTTTAGGCCCATCGCACTAACCTCAGCATTATTTAGTAATTGTATATGGAAATAATGAATGTTAAACAAAGAATTTAAGAACTTTTTGTCATCTTAAGTACTTTCTGCATGAACAGATATTACTTAAGTGTAAACTGCTGTGTAACATCAAAGCTTTTTTGGGATGAGGGGTAATGCTGCATGTTAAATTTATTGTCACGTGAGTAATATTGTAACACTTAAGTAATATATGATCATGTAAAAAGATGATGTAAAGATCATGTAAAGATGACAAAAATTCTTAAATTCTCTTTGGTAACTTTCATTATTCCCATACACAATTACTTGGTTTATATCAAATGATTCTACTACAAATTGAGAGTCATCCTAAGAGAAGTTTTCATGTGATTGGGCTTCGGTTCTGCCTGGGAAAAGGTTTTCATTCCAATAATACAATGATAATCAGATGGAATTCTCAAAATATAACCATTCAACCTAAGTCGACAATCAAATAAAAAGGTGTTCCATAAAACAGCCATTTAAAAATCTGGCAGCTCATCAGAATCACTTGGGAAACTTAAAAACTCTTCCTGGGCTTCATAACTGATGACTCTGACATATGACTTGTTTTGTAAACTACTGTCATAGCACAGGGAAAGTAAAGAAGAAGTCTTGCAATCAAACTCTTCAAGTCTGAAGCACTTAGTAGAATTCAGAGCCATATACAACAAAATGCCATTATAACAACAACCAAAAAATACAAAGAGAGTGTTATGAAACAAAGCTATTTCCATGTCTCATGCAGCTGGCCCATAGAAACAGTGCCTTATTGACATGATTACAATAAATACTATACAATGAATAAACATGAACATCAAGTGCTTTCTCTTTGAGGTCATATAAGTAATAGCTGTTGTTTTATGAAGAAACTAAATTGTATACAGTTTACATTGAAAGCAGGGAGAGCAGACCAGAACTGATACACTTTTTGAGATATTTATGCAACTGTGTCCTACCATTAAATAGCGCATGCTATATATTCCAACCACCTACCAAGAAAATAAAATGAATAATTCAATGGAAATGGAAATGGCTTAAAATTATAAAAGCACCAAGTTAAGTATGTAAGCTGGAGTACACTGTTTCATTCTTCCTAACAAAATTTCATATCAATGACAGTGACCACAATATTGAATACCTGGTGAAATTCCTCATCTGGAGATCATACCCAGAAGTGATGTGAGGGGGAGGGTGCTAACGAGCCAGTAAAACTTCCTGTGATATTCGGCATCGTTGATGGTAAATAAAACTTGTTTGCATCCATTTTTTATTTCCATTCTTCTTTCTGGCTCAAATGGTAAAGAATCTGCCTGCAGTGCAGTAGACAGAAGAGACACGGGTTCAGTCCCTAGGTCGGGAAGATCCCCTGGGGAAGGGAATGGCTACCCACTCCAGTACTCTTGCCTGGAGAATCCCATGGACAGAGGAGCCTGGCGGGCTGCAGTCCACGGGGTCGCAGAGTCAAACACGACTGAGTGACTTACAGTTTCATACTTTCACGTTGCTTTATCTAGTCTACTCTGAATTTTTTTCACTGAATTTCATCTGATGGCTAAAATTTTTGTTTTCTTCTTAGAAGCAATAAAATTCTTCCTATTTGTTAAATATTATGACTAGACAACAACATTCCAGCCATTTGGTAACTAAGGGTCAGGAGACCTGTTACATTGCCTTTGCCTGGTTTCTTACTATCAGTGTTAACTCCTTTTTAAAAAATGTATTTATGTTTAATTGGACGATAATTGCTTTACAACACTGTGTTGGTTTCTGCCACACATCACCGTGAATCAGCCGTAGGCATACATATGTTCCCTCCCCCTTGAATCTCCCTTCTGTGTCCCACCTCATCCCACCCCTCTAGGTTGTCCCAGAGCACCAGGTTTGAGCTCCCTGCATCACACAGCAAACTCCCTCTGGCTCTCTGTTTTACCTATGGGAATGTATATGTTTCAACACTAACTCTCTCAATTCATCCCCCCCTCCTTCCCCCACTGTGTCCATAAGTCTGTCCTCTATGTGTCTTCCCTGCTACCTTGCAAATGGGTTCATCAGTACCATCTTTCTAGATTCCATATAAATACGTTAATATACAATATTTGTTTTTCTGACTTATTTCACTCTGTATAATAGGCTCTAGGTTCATCCACCTTATTAGAACTGGATCAAATGTGTTCCTTTTTTTAACAGCTGAGAAGTATTCCATTGTATATATGTACCACAACTTCTTTATCCATGTGTCAGCTTCTTCATGACATTTAGCTTCTCTGAGGACTAGGCTTCACTTCTGGAGGATGGGGATAATACAGATTGCCCCCCTTGCTTCACAAAATTATTGGGATCAAATATGAAATCTGTACAATATTCTTTGTAAATCATAAATTACTGAATACATGTAGGGACCGTTTAGGCTTTACTTTCTTTTTTTACTATGCTCACCTCTATTAAAAATTTTTTTAAAAAATTCTTTAATGCAGGATCTTAGTTCCCCCAACCAAGGATTGAACTGCACTCCCTGCAGTGGAGGCATGGCATCTTAATTGCTGGACCAACAGGGAAGTCCCTATATTCACTTCTCTTAAAATCTCTCTATAATTTTTATTTTGCACAGAAATGACTTTAATAATTTTATTTCTAAATGAGTGCCTTTTAAGATGTGTTAAGTAAAAACTCAGGAAATTTAAAAAAAAATTACCAGAACTTTTAAGGAACCTATATTAACATTGTGATTCTTATCCTGGATTTTTGACTATCAAGAGTAAAGTGTTTTGGGTTACCTCTGCTTTGTTAGGTCTTGATCTTCAAATGCTAAGATATATTTTTAAATGATGATATTAACTAAAAAAACCTTCTGAGTTCAAAGAAAAAGAAAATAGCTTTCATGTTTGCCTGGTTTAATCTGAATTCCTGGAATTCTGCTTATTCTGCACCTGTCAAGGGAGATTCACTGGTCCTTTTCCTTGCGAATCTGACATTTAAACTCCTGCTAACATGGTGTTCTGCACCGAGTAGGTGTGTTGTACATTTCTGTTGATTTTATCTACATAATTCTCAGCTTCTCTTGGCATCCTTCAGAGAAGTTCAGGACCCTTCTATTCAGATAAAATTGACCAATATGTTCACACTTTCTCTCCCTTTTTAAACATCCAGTCCAGTTGTTATGTGAGGATAACATGACAATTATCTTTCTGTTTTCTTTCCCATGTCTGTCTTTAACTACACCAATGCTTTACTTTCACATGTCAACCCTTATTTCCCAAACTGCCTTGGTTCATTTCTTTCTCTGACACATTTTGTACATCTTTAGGATATTGTTTAGGAAACTCTAGTTGTATAAGGGTGTTGATTGCAGAAACAACATTTTTAGCATATCCATTACAACACCTTTTATATTTTCTCTCTCTAGAACCTCAGCCTGCTGCCTCCTTTGCAATTATCCAAAATATCCTTGAAGTGGCTGTTTACACAACATTAAAATGGGGAGCAAGTGAGAATTCACTTTAAGGTACAGGTGGAAGGATTAAATTATGAAAGGACTGATACCTATGAACATGGCAGGAATAGGTTAGACAGATTTTGTGCTATATTCAGAATAGAAGTTGGGAAGTGGAACCTTTAAGTGGGCAAGGTACTGCTGAGGAATCGAAGTTTTGATCCCATGGGGTTGAACTGATGAATTCAGGGAAAAATGAAAGCCCTGTGAAGATAATCTGAGACACAGAGAAGATTTGCCTTCATGCTCTTGATGCAACGCGCTTCTCCAAACCCCCACGTGCTGTGGTCTGCTGGGCTTAATCGCTCAGTCGTGTCTGACTCTTTGCGACCCCCTTGGACTGTAGCCCACCAGGCTCCTCTGTCCATGGGGATCCTCTGGGCAAGAATCCTGGAGTGGGTTGCCATGCCTCCTCCCAAACCCCCCTAGTCCTTCCTTATCGGTCAGGAGGCCTGCTGTACTGAGCAGGCCTGCCAGCCCCTGGTACCTGCTTGTTTGTGCCATCAGAGCATCTAATGCTCACACCTGCTCATCCCTTCCAGGACTCACCAGGCTGTACTGTCTCTGAAACACCTTCCCCAGCTCACCCTGACTCCCAGTAAGAGTGAGATCCTTATTTGTTTGTTTCCATATTCCTTCGCTATCCTCTCTGTCATAGACGGCTTGTTTGTGAGTTTCCTCTACCAGACTGTGGTCTCCTTGAGGGCAGGTACCATGCCGTGTTCTGCCCTCTGTCTCTGGTCTCTAGCACCGTAGCTGACACCTGTGAAACACTTAATAAATAATAATAATACCAAATAGATAATAATAAATAAATAATAAGTAGAAATGAAAATAAATGCATGAGGAAATAAGGGAAAATTGTCGAGCACTTTTAAAATAGCTGGTGTGTTTTTATACTTCTCAAATTATCCTGCTGAGACCAGCTCAACTTGTGCCTTAAGCCCTGTGGCCACCCTGATGGTCACACGTTCTGAGTCAAATGGGATAAAAGATATAAAAGTGCTTAAATTGTGTATTTCATTTTTAAAATTTATTTATTTATTTATATTTATGTATTTATTTGGCTGCACTAGGTCTTTGTTGTGGCATGCAGGATCTTTTTAGTTTCAGCATGTTCTTAGCTGCAGCATGTGGGAACCAGTATTTCCCAGACCAGGGATTAAACCTGGGCTCCCTATATTGAGAGCAGGGAGTCTTAGCCACTGGATCACCAGAGAAGCCCCTAAATAGTGAATTTTAATGCAATACTAATGTCCTATCTATCTGTCATCTAAAAGGACTCATTTTGAACAGAGAAGAGGTGACATTGCCGCCTGGAGGGGCAGTCACCTCACCTAAGGCCCTTGGTCCTCACATTGCTTCCACCACAAGATTTAGGGTAAAAGGGAATGGGCGTCACATGAACGGATTAGCCCTGATGAAGGAGATTTTTGAGGGTTTGGTGCCTATGGTACAATTTGGGGCTTCTGTGGCCTTTTAAGTAAAGCATTCCTTTTACCTGGGGGCCCCTGTGATTCTGGAGTCAGGACAGTGTCTCTGGCAAGAGTCAGAAGTTGAGGGTTTTTAGGGCTGATTCTCAGGCAGAAGTTAAGCATAGGAGAGTAGTGTTTCTTGATGTCTGTCCCTCTCACAAGGGCAGAAACAGGGATGAGAGGTCAGGGCCGATTCCCTGTCCAAGGTCAGAGGTTGTAATTTGGAGTGTGTCTTATATGCCAGAGCATGGCTTTTAGTTATGTTAACAATGTCTGCCTCCTCTTTGGAGATGACTGCCCATCACGTTTGCTGGTCCTACCAGGACGCTCCTTTGGGCCTGCACGGTGCTGTCCTGTGTCCCTCAGAGCCCCTCCGAGGTGCAGGCCCAGGTGCGCTCTGCGCCTCCTAGTTGGGGCCCTAGCTCCCTTCCTAGGACCTGACCTTTTTAAAACTCAGCATTCTCATTTGTACAGTGGGGTTAACAGTGATGGGGCTAGCGGGCTTATGCATGCATGCTCAATCGCTCATCTGTGTCCAACTCTGCGATCCCATGGACTGTAGGCTTCCAGTTTCCTCTGTCCATGGGATTTTCCAGGCAAGAATACTGGAGTGGGTTGAGTTATTGACATAAGAGCATACAGAGCATTTAGTATTATACTGGAGTGGGTTGAGTTATTGACATAAGAGCATACAGAGCATTTAGTATTGTGCCCAGAACCAAAAGCAAACAATAAATAACAGTTAGTGTTAACCATTATAAGTAGTAGCTGTCTACTCTGGCCGCTGGACACGGGGATGCCTGTGACCTTGGGGCTAGCAAAGGCTAGATGTGGGCCATCTTGTCCATGAACAGTGTTCTGGCTGGGCATGCCCCAGTAAGTAGCATGGACCCAGAGAGGAGGCTCGATGCAGTTTTATATTAAATCCCAGGGGGCAGTGAACATTCTCTTTGCTCTTAATACTTCATACGACACTCTCTAGAGTTCTCCAGTTGTTTCCTGTTAGTCACAGGCTCACCAGGTCTCACCTGGAACTGATCCCATGATGAATCTGGAAAAGAGCAAGGGCTCTATCTTGCCAGTGGCTCGGGGCTATTAACCAGGCCTGATGCGGTGCCATTTCTCTAAATCCCTGGATATATTACAGATCTTGCTTCATTTCTTTGCTCACGAGTGAGTTCTGGATAAGAAACCAAAACAGAGTTAGCTCTTTTGAAATTCCTGGCAGTGAACCCTAACCCCTGCAGAGAGGTGGTGCCCATGAGCAAAGTAGGCTGAAAGAGTTGGATGCTTCCTGCTATTTTGGGCAGGAAGGCAGGAAATAGTCCTGATTTACAATAATTATGGGCAACAGGGCCAGGAATAAAGCAAGGCTTCTATGAAAACAAGCTGTTCTCAATATGGTATGCTGAGCCACTAACAATGTGCACAGAATTTTGACTGGGTCTTTCTTTGTCTCCGTGGCCAGCCATCCAGTGGCTATGTATTTATTAATGTGAATTATAATAAGAGGTTGATAACTCTTTAATTACCAATATTTTTATGTTAAAAGCTATTAACATAAAACAGAAGGAGCAGAAAATCTGAAAAAAAAATCACATTAAAGAATCTACCATATTAAATGACTGGGACACTTTTCTCTATCTGATGTCTACTCAAGAGACTCAGAAGACTTTTGGACAGTTCAGATCAATATCTGGCTAAGTCAGAAATAAAAAAATCTAAAGCATATTTACTCAGCTAGTGATTACAGTGTTTGGGATTAGTTCAATCAAAATTTAATGAAAATTCGAATTAACACAAATCTCAGGATTTTAAAAAACCCAAGATTAGAAATAATAATGTTTTTATATCAAAGAATTATTTTTCTGTACTCTTCAAGCAGCCCAGGGACCTATTTTTTGTTCATTCTTGCTCCTAAACCCTTGATTTAGGGATTTCATGTTGAAACTCTATAGAATAGTTGTTTGTAACAGTTCTTTGCCAACTGCCATGTGAGATACCTGTGTCAGTGGATAACAGGAAACAGACCCAGGCAAGCTTGTGATGGGATAAGAATGAACAGGAAACATAAACTTTTCCCCATCCCAGCCCACCAGAGGAAAGCTTCCTGCCTCACGGCATCCTCCTAACCTAACATATCCGTTCTGTTCCCTGGGATCTGTTCTATTCAACCCTTCGATTTCCCTCTCCAGTGTTTGCTATTCTGCTCCAAATACCAGGAGGCTGACCTTTATAGGAAATATCAACAGATTCTTTGCCGTCTGGCTTTTGGTTGGCTTTGGTCAGTGGAGGCACAGGCAGGAGGTCACAGAGGAGTGACCTGGGCTGTTCCCTGAGTGTGCGGAGGTTGGTCCTCTGGGGCTGTGGTCTCCTACACTTTGAGCTCTCCCGAGGTTCTGACAATGATTCCTTCCACTTTCCACCTCAGCCAGAAAGCTGGTGGCACCTTCTTGTTGCTTGCTTCAGGACGTTTCAACACCTTCTCTTGGTTTCACTTTGTGGCTCCATGACTGTAGTCCACCTGGCTTCTTTGCCCATGGAATGTTCCAGGCCTGCTGGAGTGGGGTGCCATTTCCTACTGCAGAGGATATTCCTGACCCAGGGATCGAACTCTCATCTCTTGCATCTTCTGCATTGGCAGGCATGTTCTTTACTACTAGCGCCACCTGGGAAGCCCCCTAACTGCTCTCACATTATTGTAAATAATGCATTCGTTAACCTCTCCTCAGTGAATCCCCATGAATGTGCCATCTGCTTCATATGAGACCCCTTTCTGCGCTGCTACACAAAACCTGCCTTCCGCAGGGACCAGTTTACTCACTGTGTCCTAAATATCCTCTACGACTTTTCCACTTCTATGTAAATTTCCAAGTCCCTCCATAATACAGAACCAAACCTAAGCCAAACTTAACCATGCTTGCCTGACCAGCCACTGCAGAGGAAAGTGGTGGTACAGATTCTTTGGGAAAAAATGATCATATGTTATTTTATAACATGCTTTATTAAAAAATATTATTTAACATTATTTACTTGGCCATGACTTATGGAAGGTTCTTTGGGCCAAGTCCATTTCCTTCAGTTCTATACATTTCCCCATGATGTCAACCTCTTTGTCAAGCACAGTGGAAGAGATATTTACTGATTAAAATCAGTAATTGGGATACTTTGTAAATTGTTGGTACAGTCAAGTAAGCGTGAAATAGTTCCATAGTCACATGGTGACAAACTTCTCAGGCTGCAACAAACACAACCAACCTAGGACTTCTGAGGCTATCAGTCTGCCCCAATCTTCAGGGTCTGATGGAGACCAGGAATGTTGGGAGCAGCTCACATACCTAGAAAAATAATCACGTCTCTGTGTCTCACTGGTGTGCAATTATGAGCTAAGTGGTGTGGTGCCTGGTGTTGCTCAGCCAGAACTTGTACAAAGTGCCCTCTGTTTCAGCAAGCTTCAACTTAGTGGCTGTGAAATCAGAAACCCCCCGCCCACCTTTTTGCTACTGCAGCAATATTCAAACGATTGGCTACAATACATAGGGTGAGTTTGCTGTTGCAAATCAGTAGCATGTGTAAGAATATGTTCATTGGAAAGACAAGTAATGTCAAAGTGATCTCTTGGCATCGGGCAATGGATAGAGATGTGAGCTCCAAAACCAAACTGTCCCCATTCTTCTACATCCCTCCACTAGGGGTCTCTGTTCCTTCAACGCATCTCTTCCTGTGCCAATTTTACTATTGAAACATTTGTGTTGTACTATTTGAATTTTTGCTGTTTTTCTTATTTCCCCAGAATTAGGGTATTTCAATATTTTACATCTCAAGAGTTTTCTTGATTGCTTATGAAAGTATTTTATTATGATCCTTATTCAAAGTGATGATAATGACAATATGGCTTACAGTTTATCAGGTGGCTTCACATGCATATATTTATCTCATGTAGTACAGTTCTATCTAAAATTGAGAGAGAGAGCAGATTGTTTTTATATTTAATACCTATATTTAATATATTTTTTTATTTATACCTCAAGATCTCATGATTTGCTCTTGATTTCTCAGTAAGTGAATGAGAACTCTGAGACCAGCAGAAACAAGGTTTTCTGATTAACAGCTACTGCCTTTCTGTTGCATCATACTGCCTACACATTTGAATCGCATTTACTAATCACTCAAAGTACAAGTGATCCTCAAACGGAAAAGAAAAGAGGGAGAAGCTGAGCCAGCTTTATAGTACCCTAGTTTGGTTCAAGTTCCTCCACTAGCTGTTCCACAGGTTTCTGGAGAGCATCTGGTGTGGCTATTTGCCCTGGAGGAGTGGAAAGCATCATTACAGAGAAGGCTGGCCAATACAAATAATATGGGAGCCAGCATGTAATCTTAATTTTTCTTGTAACCACATTGAAAAGTTAACAAGAAATGGGTATGATTAATTTTAATAATACATTTATTTAATCCACTATATACAAAATATCATTTCACCATATGTGCAATATAAAATGAGTGAGATAATTTTTATTCTTTTTTTTTATACTGTTTTTGAAATTTAGGGTGTATTTTACACTTACAGCCCATCATAATTTACACTAGTCACATTTCAAACATTCCTCTGGGATGCATGGCAGTTTTATTGAACAGTGAGGCTCTAAGGCAATGGGAAATGGCACCTTTGTCAGTGGCATTGAGATGTACACATAACACACAGCCCTGTCCTTGGCATGGCAGTAGCAGTACAGTGATGTCTGTTTTGAGAATGTCAGAAGTATAGTCAGAGTATTCGTGCCAAAGGCCAACCAATAAAGGAAGACAGTTTTGAATAACAGCTACTAGACTTTAAGCTCAATATACAAGTCTGAGCTTGTCTTTTAATCATTGCTCCATTTTTAATGACTAGTCCACTGCCCAACTTGTCAATAAATGAATCCTTGATGGAAAGAATCAGATAACTCTATTTGAGATACTTTTTACATTCCTTTTTGTTCATACTAAGTTTTCAAAGTCTGGCGCGTATTATACATTTACTGCGTATGTCAGTTCAGACCACCCACAGTTCATCCGCTCAATGGCTGTTGTCTCAGACAGGAGAGGTATGGACTGTTGGGATATTTCACTGACTCAGTCACCAACTGATGACCCAGAGAAAGTTAATTTTTTTCTGTTTTTGGTTTGCCAGACTCTCTGGAAGCATAAGTTCCTATTTAAAATTATAAATTACCTATAATAGAGGAAACAGTAGCCGAGATACATGACATTCACATCCAATCCTCCACCTACTTGATGAAAATAATTACTATTGCCTTCATTACAAATCAAAGCAGTTTGGCTAATGGAAATATGTTTTTATTTGCCTCCTCACCTTCCCCAAGAGGTACAAATATGCAGTGCCACAGGGATGCATAATTAAAAGCACTGAGGAGAGGTTAAAGACACAATAGATAATGGGCTTTGCAGTAACTGCTGCTAGGTCTGTTTTCTGGTGACTGGGGCAGAAGGCAGGGAAACTTCCTAACTGGCCAAACTTGGTGGGGCAAGAGATATTCTGGTTGGGAGCAAGTGAGCCTCATTTGGCTTCTGACCAGACAGTTAGATTGCCAAGCAAAGCAGCCAGAGACCAAACTTTTTAAAAAAGGAACACAAATGTTTAGGACCAGGACTGTTGCACATCGTGCAACACAGTGCAGACTGCTCTGCTGAGGACTTGAATTCAGCTGTAGGGAGAAAAACATTGTGAAAATTTGTACCAGGACACTTCATGGGCCCTCAGCAGCCCACTTTAGGACTTAAGCAGCCATGCTCAGTACCTAAACTATGGCTGAAAGGAAGAACTCCATCTGGCTAAGCTATGAAAAAGTAACGACAACAAGGACAATTAAAAAAAAAATCAGTGATGGTGCTAGTCAGTCATGTCTGACTCTTTGCAACCCCATGGACTGTAGCCCACCAGGCTCCTCTGTCCATGGGATTCTCCAGGAAAGAATACTGGAGTGGGTTGCCATTTTCTTTTCCAGGGGATCTTCCCAACCCAGGGATCGAACCCAGGTTTTCTGCACTGCAAGTGTATTCTTTGCCATCTGAGCCACAAGGAAGCTAAATCCTAAAATGTGGAAGTCCTTACATACCTGAAATTGGTCTAAATATGAGTACTATTTCTTGGTAGGAAATAAAAGGAAACAAAAAAGTAACCAAATTATGAGTACTTATATAAGAACAGACTTGAGATATACTTACTATGCTCTGTGAACTTTTTTTCTTGGGTGATATGCCAAAACCTATCTTTTTCTTAAGTATTTTAAAACACATCCTAGATATTTTATTGTTTCATCTGAAAATGCCAAGATGAAAACTTTTGAAAAATTATAGCCACAATATCATTATCACATCTGTTGAAAATAGCATTTAAGATTCACCGTTCTACCCTTTCTTAACATGATATCTATTTCCATAATAAATTGTTCAGTTGAAAAAGTCAGATCAATTGCCACCTTCATGATGCTGTGCATTGTAGAATCATGCAATGCTCCACTTCCCAAAACAGCATATTTCTATCTTCCCTCAGAAGAAAATGAAGAAGAACTAAATAGCCTCTTGATGAAAGTGAAAGAAGACAGTGAAGAAGTTGGCTTAAAACTGAACATTCAAAAAACTTAAGATCAGGACATCCAGTCCTATCACTTCATGGCAAATAGATGGGGAAACAATGGAACCAGTGACAAACTTTATTTTCTTGGGCTTCAAAATCACTGCAGATGGTGACTGCAGCCATGAAGTTAAAAGACACTTGCTCCTTGGAAGGAAAGCATATTAGACAGCATACTAAAAAGCAGAGAAATTACTTTGCTGACAAATGTCCGTCTAGTCAAAGCTATGGTTTTTCCAGTGGTCATGTATGGATGTGAGAGTTGGACAATAAAGAAAACTGAGAGCCAAAGAATTGATGCTTTTGAACAATGGTGTTGGAGAAGACTCTTGAGAGTCCCTTGGACTGCAAGGAGATCCAGCCAGTTAATTCTAAAGGAAATCACTCCTGAATATTCATGGAATAGTCATTGTTGCTGAAGCTGAAACTCCAATGCTTTGGCCACCTGATGCAAAGAACCGACTCATTGGAAAAGACACTGATGCTGGGAAAGATTGAAGGTGGGAGAAGAAGGGGACGACAGAGGATGAGATAGTTGGATGGCATCACCTACTTGATGGACATGAGTTTGAGCAGGCTCCGGGAGTTGGTGATGAACAGGGTAGCCTGGTGTGCTGCAGTCCATGGGGTCTTAAAGAGTCAGACACAACTGAGCGACTGAACTGATCTTCCCTGAGCACTCCAGCACCCCGAACAACTAATTCCACCCTTGATTACTAGTAATGGCTTGTAAAGGTATTTAGGGGTGCTTGCATTTTGCTTTTTCCCCAGTAAGTAGTTATACTGCCTGGGAGGTGAAAAATACCTGCCTCATATCAACACAAACCAGTTTCAATGATTATTTCTAGTACCATGAGTCAGAAAGTAGGAGCTGGTTTTCATCATCTATTTATAGATTCTCCTTTTTCTCTCTTATCTCTTGACTAAGGTGTGAAGCAATTTTAGGTCCAAACAAACTCCATTGTTGAGCTTCTCATGAGACCCTGGTTATGTTCAGTCAGTTCAGTCACTCAGTCGTGTCCAGCTCTTTGTGACCCCGTGTCCAACTCTCTGTGACCCCATGAATCTCAGCACGCCAGGCCTCCCTGTCCATCACCAACTCCTGTAGTTTAGTCAAACTAATGTCCATCAAGTCGGTGATGCCATCCAGCCATCTCATCCTCTGTTGTCCACTTCTCCTCCTGCCCCCAATCCTTCCCAGCATCAGGGACTTTTCCAGTGAGTCAACTCTTCGCATGAGGTGGCCAAGTTATGTTAGCTCACTTATAGGACCAGGAATAGCTCCAGAAAAGGAACACTTCCCTGAGAGTCAAGAGTGGGGGAGCCAGTCTGAGGCCTGTGGGCTGCAGGGTGGGCTGTGCTACTTGAATTTCCCAGATACAAAGACACACGGGGAGTGAATGACATTAGGTCTCTAGAAGAGGATGCCAAACGACATAATCCCAGTAAGAATGGGCAATTGAAACCCTGGCCAAGTTACACCTACATTCCAAGTGTGTCAAAAGAACTCATGGTCATTTTTACCTACTGCCTTTGGCTGGAAATTTATAGGTTTCAGCAAATCTGATTGGAAACGCCATTGAAAAAGAGCCTGATATTTTCACTGCCAGTAAAGAGAAAATAAAGGAAGGAAATTCCTTTCAACTCACTTCAGTTAGAGCCTTGAGAAAGCATCAGTCTCTTCCTTTGCTCAGAGTGCCTGGTTAAGGATGTTCTTGGGAGAGTTAATTGACACTTGTGACTCAAGGCAAAACTGGGGGTCTGAAATAGTCAGGGATTTGTAGGCAGTGGTCATGGAGTGTAGATGCTGAGTCTGTGAAGTCAGGTGCCCCCGGCTACATTAACGGGAATGAGGAGTGATCTGTTAAAGATGAGAGCCTCGGTTCATATTTAATCCTCAAGCTTCAATTGGCTCTTTGGATATTTAATAATAACTATGTTACTTTAATGTGACTAGGCTAAGAGTTTGGATCAATTTATTTTGTAAAATGGAAATGACTTTAGTGTATGTTTTGAGTGGCAAAAATACACTAAATAAAATACAATACTTAAAAGGATTACAGAAAATTTAGAAAGCATTAAAAGAAAATTAAAATGACTTATATCACTTCCCTAGTAGCTCAGACGGTAAAGTATCCACTTGCAATGTGGGAGACCCAGGTTTGATCCCTGGGTCAGGAAAATCCCCTGGAGAAGGAAATGGCAACTCACTCCAGTATTCTTGCCTGGGAAATCCTATGGACAGATATGCCTGCTGGGCTGCAGTTCATGGGATCACAAGAGAGTTGGACACGACTTAGAGACTAAACAACAATATATCCCACAGGACCCTAAAAATGTGGTATATTGTATGTGTGTGTGCATATGTAGTTTTTTTATTAAATGGGATTGTAGTGTATAACTGGAGTCAGCAACTTCTCTTGTAAATAAATATCACAACTTTTCATGTGGATAATGATAGATCACATGTAATGGCCACATAGAATTCCATTTTATAGCTATATCTAATGGATCCATATTGGTGCTGCTGGTTTAGTCGCTAAGTCGTGTCCGACTCTGCAACCCCATGGACTGTAGCCCGCCAGACTCCTCTGTCCATGGGATTTCCAGGCAAAAATACTGGAGTGGGTTGTCATTTCCTTCTCCAGAGGATCTTCCCAACTCAGGGATCAAACCCAGGTCTCCTGTATTGCAGGCAGATTCTTTACTTACTGAGTCACCAGGAAAACCATTAGTAGATTTAAATTCTAGGAAGCTAGGAGATCCCACTGCTGAGGTTCTAATTTCACAATGACAGTCATGTTAACCTCCTCTTATCAGTCTTAAGAGGACAGCCATAGAAACCAGACATGCAAAATTCGTGTTTCTGCCAAGAGCTATATGAATTGGGCAAGCTGCTTAGCCTCTTTGATTCTGTTTTTGCTACCTGTAAAATGGTAATGATGCTACCTGTTTTGCAGGGTTGTCATGACTATCAAATAAGATATGTGTACAAAGCTTTAGTATAGCACCTGAATTTAAGTGCAAAATAAATAGTAATCTCAACTTGTTTCAGTGAGGAGAAAAGCAAAAGAAAGTGCAGATTTATATTATTTTCTTCAGCAGAAGGGCTGACTATGCTGTTTTTCTGCTGTTAACTAAAAATGGTATCCTATAATGCCATCAGTATTAATGAATATATTACATTAATTTTTAGTTTTCTTGAGAGATGATAGGTCTAAATTTTTCAAATTGCAAATGGAAATTTTGTTTTCCTCAAATAAATGTGTTTTCCATCTCTATGCTAATATTTATTCTTGATTTTTAGGTCACAGCACTAAATTGAAAGTACTGATTTTCATTGGAGACCCCTAGAATGAAGTGAAATATTCTCTAATGTATAAACAATAATTACAAATCATGCTTAACATATAAATGAACTGGGGGGTGAGAGGCAACCCTGAGAGTGAAGCCAGGCAGAGCCTCTGAGTTACTCCCATTTTTCTAGGAAATATTTGGCCAGAAAGATAGTGCTATAAGGGGATTCCCTGGTGGCTCAGATGGTAAAGTCTGCCTACAATGTGGGAGACGCGCGTTTGATCCTTGGGTCGGGATGATCCGCTGGAGAAGGAAATGGCAACCCACTCCAGTATTCTTGCCTGGAGAATCCCATGGATAAAGGAGCCCGGCAGGCTACTATCCATGGGGTCGCAAAGAGTCGGATACAACTGAGTGACTTCTCTTTCTTTTCTTTCTTCTTTAGTGCTATAAAACCAAGTCATAACTTCGCTGCTTCATAAAATTCCTGAACATATCCAAAAACATCGTTTACTTTTCTTGGCAAATTGTTCCCCAGTTAGAGCAATAGATTGCTTACCTGCGTAAAGAGTTTGCTTATTAAACAGCAGTTCACTTATCAAGACACTTTATGACCTTTGTTTCACTAAACCTTTATATCATGAACTTTGCTCAATCCTAGTAAATTCCTTGGGCTTCTCAGGAAGCGTTAGTGGTAAAGAATCCACATGCCAAAGCAGGAGACAAAAGAGACATGGGTTCGATCCTTGGGTCCTGTGGTCAAAGTTACATCTTCCTTACTGTAGTAGGTTTAGTACAATTAGTTTTGCTTAGTTAACAGATTTTTCTGTTTGGTCTTTTGTGAGTAGAGTCTACAGTTAATAATAGTTATGATATACATGACTTATAATTTGGAAAAATGTATTAAAGAAAAGAAATCATATAGTAAATAGGTCTCCCTGGCTTCACAGTGGACCACATGGTAAGCATTTTGAGAAACACATACATTTTACAACTTGTAATTCCATGGGACAATTTGTCATATTGAGCAAAGAAGCTGCATTTACATTTTCATGAAAACTTTCAAGTTTTAATTTAATATTGTTATGGATAAGGGTCATATGTTTATATATATATATACACACACACATATATATATTTCTATGTCTGCAGAGTCTTATACATTACAACACTAAATAAATTCTAGTTGATGGATTAGGAGCTGAAGGATCAATTTAAAGTCACTCCTCTTTAAAATTCTCTGAGAAACAAAATTCACATTTTGTTTGTACTTAGATCACACCCCAAGCAGAAAAGAACTCCATGTCAACCCCAAAATAGCTGATAAGCTTTACATTTGGTAATTCATAAATCCCTCTTTATAAGTCCTCTGGAAACAGTAGTTATTTAAAAGAAGCACTGTAAGTAGAAGTTAACAGTGAAATCACTCACAAATTATGATTGTGGAATGTCAAGAGAGGATAGAGAAAAAACTTTACTGGCAAATCAGCAACTATTATACCATATAGGGAACAAGTCTTGTTTATTCAGCTTGCTCCTTTGTTAACATACCACTAGAATGAGATTTCAAGCTATGCGATGGGATTGATGATGATTTCCTGTCTTGAAACATAGTTGAGACATATTATATAATAATTAATTAAGATTAAAATCAAGCTAACTTCTTATCTGGCTTCACTACTAACTAGCTATGTGGTTTGGGGTAAGTTATGCAATCGATTAAATCTTCAATTTCATAGTCTATTAACTGCAGATTAACAGTGCCTGCCACAGTTTATCCCACAGTGATTTAGCAGAATTGAAGAAGATAGAATCATACCATCTTGGGGTTTAAAAGTAGTTAATGTTTTTTTTAGTCTAATTAGTGCTTTAAAATGAAATGTGCTTTTAGGAAAAAATTTAATACCATATATATTAAATTTTAAACATATCTTTGAATTTTTAACTCATTCTGAAAATACTCCACCAAAGTTTTTTATGTGTCTGTTTTCTGAAGAGAATTGCCTTATCTCAACATTTACAGGGTCTTCCCAGGTAGCATGGTGGTAAAGAATCCGCCTGCCAATGCAGGAGACACAAGAGATACAGGTTGGATTCCTAGGTCAGGACGATCTCCTGGAGTAGGAAATGACAATTCACTCCAGTATTCTTGCCTGGAAAATTCCATGGACAGAGGAGCCTGGCGGTCCATGGAGGTCACAAAGAGTCAGACACAACTGAGCACACACACACACAGTAATACATGTACACACCACCAATTTGTTCAGTCTAAGTGAAGGATTAAGTGGAAAATAATATCTTTACCTTTGAGGGGTAGACTGGTCCTGGTTTCTCCTGATTCACTTTCTGTTTTGTTAAACTCTTTGCAACCTCATGAATTGCAACACCCCAGGCTCCTCTGTCCTTCACTGTCTCCTGGACATTTGTTGGCAATGTGATGTCTCTGCTTTTTAATATGCTCTCTAGCTATTACAAATCTACACAGCATATTAAAAAAGCATATTAAAAAACAGAGACGTCACATTGCCAACAAAGATTCGTATAATCAAAGCTATGGTTTTTCCAGTAGTCATATTCAGATGTGAGAGTTGGACCATAAAGAAGGCTGAGCCCAGAAGAACTGATGGTTTCCAATTGTTGTGCTGGAGAACACTCTTGAGAGTCCCTTGAACTGTAAGATCAAACCAGTCAATTCCAAAGGAAATCAGTCCTGAATATTCATTGGTAGGACTGAAGCTGAAGCTCCAATACTTTGGCTACCTGATGCGAATAGCTGACTCATTGGAAAAGACCCTGATGCTGCGAAAGATTGAAGGCAGGAGAAGAGGATGACAGAGGATGAGATGATTAGATAGCATCACTGACTCAAAGGACAGGAGTTTGAGCAAACTCCGGGAGATAGTGGAGGATAGAGGAAGCTGGGTGCTGCAGTCCATGGGGTCACAAAGAGTTGGACACAACTTAGTGACTGAACAACAACAACAACCATGTTAGTCATAGCTTTCCTTCCAAGCAGCAGGCTTCCCTCGTAGATCAGCTGGCAAAGAATCCACCTGCAATGCAGGAGACCCTGGTTCCATCCCTCAGTTGGGAAGATCTGCTGGAGAAGGGATAGGCTACCCATTCCAGTATTCTTGGGCTTCCCTTTTGATTCAGCTTGTAAAGAATCCGCCTGCAAAGTGGGAGACCTGGGTTCAATCCCTGGGTTGGGAAGATCCCCTGGAGAAGGGAAAGGCTACTCACTCCAGTATTCTGACCTGGAGAATTCCATGGACTCTATAGTCCAGTCGGTCACAACTGAGAGACTCTGACTTCACTTCACTTCCAAGGAGCAAATGTCTTTTAATTTCATTGACTGCAGTGATTTTGGAGCCCAAGAAAATAAAATCTGTCACTGCTTCTACTTTTTCCCCTTTTATTTGCCATGAAGTGATGGAACCAGATACCATGATCTTAGTTTTCTGAATGCTGAATTTTAAGCCAGCTTTTTCACTCTCCTCTTTCACCCTAATCAAGAGGTACTTTAGTTCCTTTTCACTTTCTGCTATCAGAGTGGTATCATCTGCATATCTGAGGTTGTTGATATTTCTTCCAGCTTGGAATTCATCCAGTCTGGCATTTGGCGTGATGTATGCTCCATATAAGTTAAATAAGCAGGGTGACAATATACAGCTTTGATGTACTCCTTTCCCAATTTTGAACCAATCAGTCATTCCACATCAGGTTCTAAATGTTGCTTCTTACCCCTCATTCAGATTTCTTAGAATATGAGTAAGGTATTCTGGTATTCCCATCTTTTTAAGAATTTTCCAGTTTGTTGTGATCCACACAGCCAAAGGCTTTACAGTAGTCAATGAAGCAGTTGTTTTTCTGGATCTCCCTTGCTTTCTCCATGATCCAATGAATGTTGTCAATTTGATCTCTGGTTCTCCATTCATGTACTGTTGAAGCCTAGCTTGAAGGACTTTGAGCATAACTTTACTAACATGTGGACTGAGTACAATTCTATGGTAATTTGAATATTCTTTGGCATTGCCCTTTTTTGGGATTGTATGAAAATTGACCTTTTCCAGTCCTGTGGCCACTGCAAGTTTTCCAAATTTGCTGGCATATTGAGTGCAGCACTTTAACAGCATCAACAGTATTTGAAATAGCTCAATTGGAATTCAATCACCTCCACTAGCTTCGTTTGTAGTAATGCTTCCTAAGGCCCACTTGACTTCACACTCCAGGATATCTGGCTCTAGGTGAGTGACCACAGCATCATGGTTATCCAGGTCATTAAGACCTTTTTTGTATAGTTCATCATTTTCTTGCCACCTCTTCTTAATATCTTCTGCTTCTGTTAGGTCTTTAACTGTTTCTGTTTTTATCGTGCCCATCCTTGCATGTGTTCCCTTGGTATCTCCAATTTTCTTGAAGAGATCTCTAGTCTTTTCCATTCTATTGTTTTCCTGTTTCTTACTTTGTTCACTTAAAAAGGCCTTCTTATCTCTCCTTGCAATTCTCTGGAACTCTGCATTCAGTTGGGTATATCTTTCCCTTTCTCTCTTGCCTTTCACTCCTCTTCTTTCATCAACTATTGTAAAGCCTCCTCAGACAACCATTTCAACTTCTTGTATTTCTTCTTCTTTGAGATGGTTTTGGTGACTGCCTCCTACACAATGTACGAATCTCTGTCCATAGTTTCTCAGGCACTCTGTTTGCAAGATCTAATCCCTTGAATCTTCTATTCATCACCTCCACTGTATAGTCTTAAAGTGAAAGTCACTCAGTCACTGATGATCTTGGCTATCTAGCAGATGTCAGTACTGTGACATCTGGGGGCTCCAATCAGGGGAAACTGATTTGTTGGGGGGACCACTTGACTCAATCCAAATGACTCCTATGTGCATTTGAGTTTTTAAAAAGAATTTCCCCATGTTTTCCTATATCTTTATGCTGATAATGATATACTTAGAGGCAGCATTTCTCTTTCTTCTAATTTACTACAGACTTGAAAAACAGATAACCAAATCGGCAGAATTATATATAAAATTCAAAAGATAATGATGGATCTCCTAAGGGTATCAACCTCGTGATACTGTTTCATTGGGTTTGGCTGGTCAGTCTTTTAAATTTTATTCATTCATTCAGTAAATATGTGCCAAGTACCTACATAATTACTAAGCACAGAGATCAAAAGATATACAGAACACAGGTTTTAGATACACACAATTGCTGGGTTTATTTGCCAATAAAGCAAGATGTTATTGTATGGCTTAAATAATATGACCTAGGTTAGAGCTCAGTTGCTTCAGTCATGTTCAACTCTTTGCTACCCTTACAGACTGTAGCCCACCAGGCTCCTGTGTGCACAGGATTTTCCAGGCAAGAATACCGGAGTGGAGGGTTGCCATGCCCTCCTTCAGGGGAACTTCCCAACCCAGGGATCAAACCCACATCTCCTGTGTCTGCAGCATTATAGGGGGTTTTCCACTGGGAAGCTCATGACCTAGGTTAACAACTAATTTAAATTCAGTTAAAATTTGCAACTGCAAGGTAATAATCTATTTGTGTTGTTCCCTGCTGTCATCGTCATGTTAGACATAATTATAATCAGTGCTAACTTTGTCTCTTATTTTCTATGTAAGAGTTGTCAAGAAATCACCTCATTTACCTCTGAGAAAAATTAAGTGAAACTTACAGTGGATAGATTCCAGCTCATATAAGGAAGAACTTTCTATTTGAGCCTCATAAAAATAGAAATGTACTTGTTACTTTCCTACCTGTATTTAATTTGGATTGAACTTTTTTCTTGGTTTTTGAGACAGAGATTAAATTGCTGATTTTAGAATTTTTTTTCTTTCCCTTTCAATATAAGTATTCTGTGGTAGAACCTGTTATCTCACATTGTATCCACCTCACAGTGTTCTTGTCTGACTGGATCTTTACTGTCTTACTCAAGAGGTATGTTTTCCAAATACATGTCAAAATTTCCTGAAACCAAGATACTTTATGGCCATCAGATCACTATTATTTGCCACTTTCTCACACAACTAAATAAGGTTTATTTGGTGTGAAGGAACCATGTTGATCTCGTTACTCTTTTATAAATTCCAGTGGTAGTTTTAGCCCTCAGGCTAATTATTTCTAGAAAGGAGGGAGTGCAATAAATGGGGCATTTGATGCTTCCGAAAAAAGGGGGAAAGAAAAATCAACAACTTCCTTCTTTGACGTGGAAACCACGCAGAAGGTCTTCACAGGATTTCTGAAGGGACAAGAAGCAATTGATTCTCATGCACCATCATAGGGTCTCACACTCAGGTCCGCACTCCTTTACCAGCAATGCTTCCAGTGAACCATTATTAGGTGAAGGAAGACTGAGTAGAAGGCACTGTATGTGCGGGAGAGGAGGGCGTTGGAATGGTGAAAATAACCATGTAAGCAGACCCAGAAAGTGGGCTTTTAGAGGACAAGGCGAGTGAGCAGAATCACAATCCTTGATTTTAATGTTTCTAGTTTCCAATGTTACATCTCTTTCAGCATATTTTTTGGTAGTGAACTTTTCACCATTGATAAAATATGATGGAGAATGCAAAGAATGAGGCAGACAGTGAATGGGGATGAGGTATCCCAACCAAGCTGCAGGGTCTCTTGCTGTTTTAAACTAACCTGATGTAATGTTCTCGTTTTGGAAGATGTCACTAGATCCCTAATGAAGCGAGTTTGCCAGGCTTCTAATAAGATTTTCCTCTTTCCCAAAGCAACACTCTGCATAATCAATTAAGCCTTTCCTTGATTTCTTGTTTTTTTTTTCCCCCCCCATTCTTCTTTATTTTTTTAGTCAATGAGCTCAACTCTAAATGAAAGCTGGAGTTGTATGAACTGAATTGGCTGGAAATAGTAGCTGAAAGGCGTGCAAATCAAAGCTGGCAAGTTTCAGCTCTTCCGTTCTTGAGGGAGAGACTAACTTCAATCCAGATGGCTTCCTGGGCGATTGTTTGATTTTTCCAGCTCTTTGTTCCTGGTATGGAACCAGGCATTAATAACCCAGTCTTTGCAAGCTAAACCGAGAAAACGCACTTCATATCTTTACCTTTAAGTGGCTTAGTACCCATTTGGACACTTCCAGCAGTGTGGGAACTGTGTAGGAAGGGATTTTACATCACTCATGGGCTGGGGGAGGGTACGTAGAGAAGATAACCGCCTTTGATCTTCCTGTTCTATCCTAACCTAGCATAGAGCCTAAACTAGAGAGAGGAGAAAACTAGGAGCTCTGAAGTCAGGCAGCTCCATCTGCTTTGGTACCTATACCAAGGACAAAGGTTTCTAGTGTCTTTGTGAAAGATGTGTGTCTATATTTGTGCCTCTCTACAGAGATCTTTCTATCGATCTATCTATCTATCAATCTATCGATCTATCTCCATACACACATTTGGGGGAATGAAATTATTAATATTTGTAATTTTGCTTTTGGAACTTATTTGCCTTCAAGTCATTCATTTTTAGAATGTTACTAAGTATATTCAAGAACTCCTGCAAAGTGAGAAAATGTAATTTAGAGGTTTTACATAATTCACATTTTTACAAGGATCTATTGCTCCTCTAGGGGATTACCAGGTGGCTCAGTGAGCAAAGAATCCACCTGTAATGCAAGAGATGTGGTTTCAGTCCTGGGGTAGGGGAGATCCCCTGGAGGAGGGCATGGCTACTGACTCCAATATTCCTGCCGGGAGAATCCCATGGACAGAAGAGCCTGGTGGGCTACAGGCCATAGGGTTGCAAAGAGTCGGACATGACAAGTGTCTGAGCATGCACATAACTCCTCTAAAAAGTGGTGATAGCTCTCCTGTACTGTACAAATAGCATTCTGGTGGTCAGAGAATTAAATATGGATGTGGTTCTGGTATTCTCTTTCTACATCAGTTTCTAGAAAGTGTAAAGCCATGTATCAGTAAATTATTAGTAAGTATATAAGAGTTGGACCATAAAGAAGGCTGAGCACTGAAGAATTGATGCTTTTGAACTGTGGTGTTGGGAAAGACTTTTGAGAGTCCCTTGGACAGCAAGGAGATCCAACCAGTCAATCTTAAAAAAAAAAAAAAAAAAATCAATCCTGAATATTCATTGGAAGGAATGATGCTAAAACTGAAGCTCCTATACTTTGGCCACCTGATGCAAAGAAGTGACTCATTAGAAAAGACTCTGATTCTGGGAAAGATTGAAGGCAGGAGGAGAAGGGGACGACAGAGGATGAGATGGTTGGATGGCATCACTGACTCAATGGACATGAGTTCAAGCTTTGGGGGATGGTGAAGGACAGGAAAGCCTGGCATGCTGCAGTCCATGGGGCCACAAAGAGTTGGACATGACTGTGTTGGACACGCATTTTTTATTCTAATCTCTCTATTCAACTTTGTGGTTAACAACATAGATTTAATTTGGTTTTGGCTGGTCTATGTGCAAATGTTATTTTTTTAAAAACCTTAGTTGACTTAAAAACTCTACCTCTAACACTCTGTGATCTCGGGCAAGTTATCTAGATTCTCTAATTTCTATATTACTCACCTGCAAAACTGGAGTAATGTTGACTCGTTTCTAATGTTGTTGGCATGATAAAAGATAAAGCTTTTAGCACAGAGCAAAGCCTTTAATCCATGATGGCTACTGTATTTCCCTACTCTTTATTTTTCCTTTGCCTTTTGCTTTACTTTTCCTTTGTAATCCTTCAAGATTGTATATTTTTTAAAAGGTACTTAAAATTATTGGAAGAAACTGGGCCATAAATAATTTAAATAAGTAATCAAATAATTAGCAAATATTTAAAATTTGATTCCTAAAGAAATTATGGTTTAGAAGTGTTTATGAAATTTTCAGTATCACCTAGGGATCCTGACCTTGTTAGAATGAATATTGTAGTTCAGCAGGTCTGAGGTGGGAGCTAGTCTGGATCTCTAAGAAGCTCCCAGGTGATGCTGGTGCTGCTGGTCTCAGGGTAGCGCCTTGGGTAGTAAGGAGTTCAGAAGAGAGGCTTAGAGCTTTATGAAAACACAAAGTATTGAGTGCCTAGCACATTTTGAATCACAACCAAAAGCAGTGAGATAATGTCTTATTCTTTAATGAGTAAAAGATTTCTTTCTGTAATCCAAATTACCTGAAGGAGTCCCGTGGGATTCTCTTTCTGACAGGAGTCGTCTTTCTGGTCCTCGTGAGTCATGGCGCACCCTGAGCAGGCGCTTGGTCCTTTGACTCTTGGACAGTCTTTTCCATTACACTGTGGCACTTCTCAGAGCCTTTCATTATGTCAGACTGAATATTTATTAGGCTCTTGTAACATAATGCTGAGCTAAATCACACAGATATTCACTGGCCAAGAAATGGTCTCTAAAGCAATGTTAATTTAATGATTGGTTCAGAAACAGCTATTTGGGGTTTTTTTAGCTTCACAGTTTCACGAAAACATATTAAGGTTACCAGTGATTCCTTATTGCTAATTCCTATAGACACCTTTCCCTGGAATTTGACCCTGTTCATCATTTCTTACTTCTCAGAACTTCGTGTTTGCTTGGTTTCCATGATTCAGCTTCCTTTGCTTGCCTTTTATTCCTCTGTTGCTACTCCCAATTCACTTAAAAAAAAAAAAAAAAAATTGGCCACACCACCAGGCTTGTGGGATCTTAGTTCCCTGACGAGGGATCAAACCCATGCCCCCTGCAGTGGAAGCACCAAGTCTTAACCACTTGACCACTAGGGAAGTCCCTCCTCCCACTTATGTAAGAATCAGAATTCTCACATCTTATGCACATCCTCAGTTCTTGCTCTGTGTCTTCTCACTCCATGGTCTCTTTGGGAAATCCCAAGTCTGCCTACTTATTCAGATAGCATATGTTGACTTAACTTTAATTTCCATCTCTAGATCAGAATTCTTCTTCCAGATTGATAACTTCTATCTCTTCCAACTCAAATGTCCTCAGAGGTCCTCTGGTACCTTAGACTCAACATGTCTAAACAAATCTTTACTACCTTTCCTTAACCTTAGTCATTAAGTGTCTTTAAGCAATTTTTTAAAAAAATGATCTGAAAAGTAAGGATATTAGAAGAACCTAAACAATCATATGTCTGAGTATTAATATAGTAATAGGTATTTCATAAACTATATTGTATATAAATATTTTTATATACATTCTGACTTCTAATGCATGTCAGTTGCTGAGAATACTGTCCTTAGCATAGATCATCATGTGTATTACTTGGGAAACTGTTGAAAACTATATTCTCTATGATGGCACCTATTTCTGGATTAAAGATTAGAAACTGAGAAATGTCCTAGATTTCTCCTTCTTTCTCCTTACATAAATTGTATGTTCAATCAATGTGATAAGTCCAACACATTTTACCCCTTAAATAACTTTTTCTCTTTTCTCTTTTTACTGTTTTTAAGTAAAGCTGAAAAATTGGCTAGTAGAAAAATTAAAAATAGAACTATCAAATGATATTTATCCAGAAGAATTAAACTTCAGATCTCAATGAACTATCATGGTCATCACAACATTATTCACAATAGCCAAATTAGAAGAATTTTTCTACTAAGTAGAAACTTTTCTAGTAAAGTAGAAAATAGCCACTTTACTTTTTTCTTTTGTCAATCCCCTTTCCAGTGCCACAGTAAGTCTTCTCTGTCTCACCTGGATTATGTGAACTGGCCTTCTCTAAGCCTTCCCGAGTCCAGGTTCACCATCCCCCATTCACTCTGCTAACCTATTGCTGAGCACTCTCTCAGATTCACAGCTGGCCATGGTCCTCCTTCACTCAAAATTCTTCATAGCTCCATATTTTCTAAAGTAAAATATCATTGCATTTCTCACGTGACCCTTCCATATGACAATCAAGAAACAAGATTAGTCTCTTCCATCTCTTACTTCCTTTTCTATTTCTCAAATTTTCTCACTGATGCTTGAGCAATTTTTAATTAATCATTGATTCCTAGAATATATCACACTTATTCAAACCTGCAGGCCTTTGCCTGGATGTTCTTTCTGTAACCTAAAATGTTATTTGAGACTAAACTCAAAATTAGTCTCCTCTGATAGCTTTCCTTAAAGTCTTGGAACATAACCAGGTAAATTTGTTATGCCCATTAAAAAGAAGAAGAACAAAGCTATTATAGCAATTTTTAATTATAGTGCATCATTATTTTATCAGGAAATAGTATTGGATATGATTCAGGTTTTTTATGGCATCTGTTGAACTAATCCCATGATTTTTCTCCATTATTCTTGTAATTCTGCCAATGCAGTGAATATGTTGGCTGTTAAAACAGCCTTACATCCTGGAATAAACACCACTAGTTATGATTAACTAGCTTTTGTTTTATATTTACTGGATTTTATTTACTAATATTTTAGAAATGTTTTTATGTTTATGTTCATTAGGAGTGTTGGTCTATAGTTTCTTGTACTGTCCTTGTTAGGTTTTATTATCAAGTCAAGTTCATTCATACTGAATTTTTTTCTACTTATACCAATTATCCTTCACTATCTCCTGGAGTTTGCTCAAATTCATGTCCATTGAGTCGGAGGGTGGCAGAGGTTGAGATGGTTAGATAGCATCACTGACTCAATGGACATGAATTTGAGCAAACTCCAGGAGATATTGAAGGGAGGGATACCTGGCATGCTGCAGTCCATGGGGTTGCAAAGAGTCAGGCACAAATGAAGAACAGAACAACAACAAAAACCTTAGACTGATTCTGGATTGGTCTGTTTCTTTTTTTTAGTTCTGAGTAATTCATGTCTTTTGAGATTTTATTATATGTAAACCCTCTTGGTATTATGTCTTCTAGATTAATAGATACTTTTCTCATCATGAAATGTCTCTGTTTTGTTAATTCTTCCTGTCTTGATATCTACATTGACTAACACTACTATAGCCACACTAGAATTTGTTTTATGATTGGTTTGCTTTCAACTTAAAAATATATATATACTTAAAATATATCCTTTATAGATAGCATGCAGTTCAATATTGCCTGTTTCTTTACTTGACATTGGGGCTTCCCTTGTGGCTCAGCTGGTGAAGAATCTGCCTGCAATGTGGGAGACCTGGGTTCAGTCCCTGGGTTGGGAAGATCCCCTAGAGAAGGGAAAGGCTACCCACTCCAGTATCCTGGCCTAGAGAATTCCATGAACTGTATAGTCCACGGGGTCACAAAGAGTCGGACCTGACTGACTTTCACTTTCACTTACTTGACGTCTTTTTTAATACACTTTGTCTGTTTATGTTTCATGCAATTATTCATATGTGTTGATGTGCATCTACTTTGTTGCTCTTTCTTTTTATCCCATTTGTTCTTTGTTCCTTTGTCCCTCCTTTCCTGATTAGTTCAGGTTAATCAAACCTTATTTTACATTGCCTAGTATAATTTTTCTACCCTTTTAAATTATAACTCTTTAAATTATTTCTTTTAGAGATTGCACTAGGAATTGACATATGTATCTCTGACATATAACTTCCTATTTAAAATGAATATTACACCATTTTATGTAAGTAAAAAATCCTTAAAACAATATAATTGAATTTCCCCCATCATGCCTATAAAGACAATTTTCGAAGTGGTTCCAGCCAACAGGTTATGAGAGTTAAAGTTCCTGTACATCTTTGCTAACATTTGGTATGTTTATTCTTTAACTTTCAGTCAGTTGAGTGGCTGAGTAGCAGTATCACTTGGAGGTTTCCTGATAATATTGGACATTTTCTGATGTGCTCATTTGCCATTTGTGTATCTTCTTTGAAAGTGTGCACTTCTTTTGCTCATGTTTTTATGGGTTTTCTTATTACTGATTTGTAAATGTTCTCTATGTATTCTAGATGGAAATCCTTTGACAGATAAATATATATATAGTTATTTAATTATTGGTGTTACATATATATAGTTATATATATATACATATATGTATATAGTTATGTAATTGGTATTAGTATATCGATCTGGTATCCTGTAACATTACAGAATTCATTTACTGTTCTAGTAGCTTTGGGGGTAATTCCATTGAGTTGCAAATAGAAACCTGTTTCTGGAAGGTTCTTTGGTAATTCTAGGTGTCAGATTAAGAGACCTGGTACAGTCTCTCGGATACATTCAAGATTTACTGGTTGAGATTTTCTGTGATTTCTTTGTGGTCAAAAAGTAATACTCAGTTCCTTTTCTGGTCCAAGTTTAGCCTGCAACAGACCTATCAACAAATTTAGATCCCTTTTCAAAATTCCCCAAAAAAAGAAAAAATAAATTCTCACTTGCTGGGCGTGACGCTTTCATTACCTCTCTGCCCTTTGTGGCAGATGTAGACCTTCTTCTCTGAGTTGATCCTGATTGCTCTTCTACTAAGTCTCTGCCTCACACAGCCATAAAATATTTATTCTTTAGTGCCCCCCGCAATACAAAATGATGTGAAATACTCTCCTAATGCTTAGCAGAACGTTCAGTTCAGTTCAGTCACTCAGGCGTGTCCGACTCTTTGTGACCCCATGGACTACAGCACAAAGGCCTCCCCGTCCAACTTCCGGAGCTTGCTCAAACTCATGTCCTTCGAGCAGTATGTTAGTGAACATGAAAATTTGCATGCTGTTTGGTTAATTATATTTTTGATTGTGTCACTCCATCTCAACAAATAAAGCTACTAATTATTAATAAGATGCCATTTGAACTCAGTAGTTGATAAAACTGTATCCAGTTGTTTACAAGAGTATGAGAATGTGGTAATCTTGAAGGAAATATGTTTTCATTTGATGTTAAGAGCCACATATTTTTTTAAAAGTGGTTTCTTACTGAGCTAGGCTGAAGGAGTATGGACTGTGTCTTCAGTCAACATGGGGCATTTATCCATGATTATTGACTCTTGCTTTGAGAAACTAATTAAGTTTGCCAGTACCCACAGCTTTCTTTTGATTTTTATGGCCTAAAATTGATACTCTTTAAACTTTGCAGAAGAAATCTTAGCAAGACTATTAGACATTTCTTTCATCAAAAATACATTTGTTTTAGTTGCAGCAATTTTATATCTTCCACCAAAAAATATGGCATATACTCTTAGTGTGTCTTTGGCTCCATAAAGCATTTGTCATTTGGAGAGTTTGTGAGATCAAATATAATTCATATCTGAGTCTCCCTTATAACCTAGCCTATTATTTTTCACATAATATGTGGTCACTAAATATTCACTGATAATAATTATGATTTCAATGATCTGCCTGCTATGGCTCCAACTTTTCAATATCACACTTTTTTCTTCTACCATCAAACCAAACTACTTACTTCAAATTAGTCTCGTGATTTCTCACCTTAAAATTTCTTCCATTTTTCCATTGTAGTTTAGTCGCTCAGTTGTGTCCACCTCTTTGTGACTCCATGGACTGTAGCCCTCCAGTCTCCTCATCCATGGGATTTCCCAGGCAAGAATACTGGAGTGGGTTGCCATTTCCTTCTCCAGGGGATCTTCCCGACCCAGGGATCGGTCTGATTTACAGGCCAATTCTTTACTGCTGAGTCATCAGGGATTATGTTTCTTCCACTGGAAATGCTTTTTGTTCCAGATTTACTTATCAAAATTCAAACTACTTTGAAAGGAGGTATTGCCACCTTCTTTAATGAACCTATATCTGGGGGCTTCCACCCCCCACTTTCTTTCTCTAAGAGCTACAGGGGTCACTACTGATGGAGCACCTAACATGTGCCTGTCAAGATGCCAGGTATTTTATATCTGTTATCTCATTGTAATCTTTAAAAAAACTATGAGCCTGCATGATAAAACTAAAATTCTCTACCACAGAGGTTACTGAGAATAAAAGGGAGTGACAGCTTTGTTCACACCACAGATATAATAAGTGACAAAGCTTATATGGAAGAAATCTGGCTGGCTCCAAATCCTCTTCTTTTTCCATATATTAAAAAATTAGTTTTTAATGCCTTATGATTTACTGTCTCATTTTCCTCACAATTGTAGTCATACTTATTATACTGTGTGTTTGATCCTTGATAAGAAGACAATCATGTCAAACATTATGGGATAGTTAAAATATACACTTGTAAAGTTCCTATTTTTGCTACCAAAAACAAAGCATTTTTCATACTCAAATATATTTCATATTAACTACTTGAGACATTTTCGCATTTCTACTTTTGAAAAAAATATTGTTTTGTAACATCAAATCACCTACTGACCTTAAGACTGGCCAGAGCAGTGACTCTTAAATATAGTTTTTCTGGATTTCCCTGGTGGTCCACTGGTTGAGAAGCTACCTACCAATGCAGGGGACATGAGTTTGATCACTGGTCCAGGAAGATTCCACATGCTGCAGGGCAGCTAAACCCATGCACAACAGTGACTGAAGCCCCCACACCCTAGAGCCCACGCTCTGCAACGAGAGAAGCCACTGCAACGAGAAGCCTGCATACTGCAACGAGAGAAAGGCTGTGTGAAGCCAAAAATAAATAAATAAATAAAATTACTTTAAAAAAGAACAAATAGTAGTATCAGGTTTTTAAAAATAAATACATTTTTCTTTCTTGACAAATGAAACCTTACAAGGAAAGTCCTGAAAGAGGAGCATCTCCAGGTGAAGCTGAGATAAGGGTGGGAGATACGGTGTGACCATCAATACTATCTCAGGTTTCTTTCACGCCTGGCAGCAGTCCTTGACCTCTCTCTGGAAACACCAGTTCTCTAAAAATCATTATTTAGCCTAACTTTATTTTCCTAATGAAAATCAGAAGAGATTTTTAAATATGTGTGTGTGGTGAAGTTTTTGAGTCTTGGAGCTTGTTCCTGACTCCCAAGTACTGTAAGTATTATAAGTACTTTGGTAATAAATACCTCAAAATGAACCAAAGTACACAGAACATCCACAACATGGGTAAACAAAAATAGTAAGAAAGCCAAAGGAGAAACAAATGTACTACATAAAAGATGTCGAGATGAACGGTTGAGGATGGTGACTGCCCCTTGGTGGTACCTTAGTGTTTTAGTCATGTTTATACAGCATACGAAGGAAATGGCACCCCACTCCAGTCCTCTTGCCTGGAAAATCCCATGGACGGAGGAGCCTTGTAGGCTGCAGGCCATAGGGTCGCTAGGAGTCAGACATGACTGAGCGACTTCACTTCACTCTACAGCATATGGGCTTCCCAGATGGCGCTAGGTAATAAAGAACTAACCTGCCAATATGCAGGAGACATAAGAGAGGAGGGTTTCATCCCTGAGTCGAGAAGATCCCTTGGAGAAGATCCCTTGGAGAAGTTTCAAACCCTTCAGTATTTGAAACTCCAGTATTCTAGCTTGGAGAATCCCATGGACAGAGGAAGTGGGCTACAGTCCACGGGGTCACAAAGACTTGGACACGACTGAAGTGATTTAGCACAGCATACAACATTCCTCTCTCCCTGACTTCCCCTTGCTTCTCTTTTCCTGAGCAGTTAATAACTCCGTCTGTCTTTCTCCCTCACAATTTTCACGATTAACTCATTTCCTCTTCCTCCTTTTGAGGTCCACCCACTGTTACTTGGTACTGTACACTCTATTCTAGTCACATTCTGTCACTGAATATATTATATACATCATCTCCACACATTCATTTATTTGATCCCGTTTGCCTGAAGTTCCCTTCCTTCCCTCATTTCTTTATTTAGAAGACTTCAACTATTTTTTTTTTAATCTGATAAAATATACCACAACCCTCTACCTCACTCACCCTTGCTAAGCAAAATTATCACTTGAGCCTAGGTTTTCAAATAGCACTGTGTGTATAAGTGCTTCATGATATTTACCATAGTGAATCATCTCACTCATTTCTCACATTTTTTTCCCCAGTTACACAGAATTCCTTCAGGGGAGGGCTGAATCATATTATTTTATCATGTTCTTATGCCTAAGTAGACATCCAGCCCTCAGTAGGTACCCCAAAAATTGATGAATAAATATCTAAAGAAAATGCCCTAAAATATCACATTTCTCTAGCAGGTGCCATTATGCTGTGAAAATATTTCAGCTTGAAAGCTACCCATTTTTATTGTGTTATACAAAATTAAGCAATGTCATGCTATCAATGTAATTGATATATACTTAGTTAAAATCAAAGATGGAACACTGTTGAATTCATTTATGGGCTGTGAGTAGAGTGTATCTGAGGTCATGAACACACGTGCTTGGGACACATTCTTTTCAAGGCTTAGTGTTTAAATAAGGCAGCTTAACAAGGTCAAAATGAAAGGCTGGTTCAGCAAAAGATTCCATTGTAAACCTAACAGTTATTTATATGGGACTTTAGGAATCTAAGGCAATGATCAACCATTTGAAAATAAATCAATTCGAGGATTATGACTTGAAGAAGGGAGAGTGAAAATAAAAGTGGCCTATAAAAAGGAAAAAAAATTACTATTTCACAGAGCTTTAGAAAGATAGATCGCAAAATATCTAGAAAGGTTTGATGATGTGTAATATTTGATGTATTACAAATCATTCATAGACTGCTCTTATATGTATGAAACTGCTTTAGATTCTGGTTGCTTCTAGCTCAGGTTTTTCAGTGAATCTTATATCCATGGCATAGACAAAGAGCTGAGGCATCATTTTAGCATGAATACTAATTCTATTTGATGCCATGTTTTAGCTATATTTTTTTTGCTAGCAAAAATTTACTGAGTGGCAACTTTGTGCTGGGGCCCTATCTCAGGTATTTGAAATAAAAGGAGGGCAGTAGAATAGTTTCACCACACAAGAGACATAATGTGCAGTTGCAAAGTTATATTTTTTTTCATTTCATACATGTTAAATTGCATATCAGTTTCATTAGTTCTCAACATGGAGCCTCTATACTTTAGTGAACTCCAAAGAAATACTGGGGGTAAAGGTCCTTGAGTTTATTTTAACCTTTTAAGAAGTCAAAAGCCTGAACAAATTTGTATCCTAATAAAGCTGAACAAGTCTTTTGTTGGATTAATTAAATCATATCTCTCTGGTTTTTTTAAATTTTTATCCTTTGATTTTAGATAAGATTAGACAGCTAAAAGTGTCATGCTCGTTATTTCTTAATAAAAAGAAGTACTTCCTTTTAATAAGTAATATGAGTATAGGGGTGAACTAACTTTATTCAGCAACTAATAATATGTTTCTTGATAATCTGGGTTAGCTCTCTGTCTACATCTTATGTTTCCACAACAGATATTTCTCCATATTCTGTGTTAGCTCTGAGTTTACATTCTGCATTTCCACAACAAACCTCTCAAGTTATTATAATCACACCCACTTTGTAGATGTCAAAACAGCAGTTTAAATGGTTGTGATTTGCCCAAGAACATTCCAAAAATTATATGGTAGAACTGAAGTTTAAGCCAAAGCTTCTGCCTCTAAATCCTATATTAGTCATTCCAAACAAATCACTAAGAGACAGATTCCAGCATCCTTGTATTATGTTTATACCAGATGTTAATCATCTTTAAAATTTTAGATCCTATTAAAATACTAATATTTTTCCTTCTCATCAGCGATTTTGCTACAGAAGTGACCGGGATTTAATCTATTAACACTTCCCCCCCTAGTTGGTTTCTTTAACTGATTTCGTTTCACCCTTGAGCTTCATTCATACTTAACTAGTGACTGAGATAACGCAACAGTAATTTCCAGACACCAGGCATCTAGGGTAGTCTTCTTGTTAACTGGTAAGCCCCATGAAATTAAATCTGTCAGAGTCAGGACAGCAAAAGTTGGCAGTAGGAGGAGTTAAAATAAGTAAATTATTCAAAAGAAGTGAGCTGACTCAGCAGGGCTTATTCTGCCACTGTTTTAGTTCCCTCCGTTTGAAAAGTAAGCCCCGACCCTGACCACTTCCTTAAGTCGGTGTTCTTGCCTCTGTGCTCATCTAGCAGGTGTTGGAGAGCGGCAGGGATACACCATATGGAGATACTTCTGCCTTTGTCTGATGCTAATGACAAATAAACAGCCAACAAATACTACAAGCAAGGGAAACTCTTATCTACACACATTCAGTTACTCAAATTCTTAACACCACAAGGCACCAGCATGCTACTTGCTTTCTTTTTTTTTTTTTTTTTAATAATTTGACTCATCTCTTTCCTAAACTCCTTTACTCTCTTTTTAAAAATAATTTTTTCCTTTGCTCTACCCAGAAGAATCTAAAGCTACCAAAACAGAGGCTTAAACAGAATGGCAGGCAAAACAGGAGGTAGGGGAAAAGATACGTTGAAAACTCAAACCTATTGCTAATCACAAATTTTACACATTTTCCCTGTACATATGGAATTGTGTGCATTTTCTTTAGAACATCTAAAAGCTGAAACTAACCATTTGCCCACTAATTAAGATTCCAAATTTTTCTGAATTCATAGGGGAAACGATATAAACAGAATTTACTTTATTCTATTAACTCTAACGCTCATCCCAGTTCCTCTCTCATTTCTTCCTCTCCGCTACCACTACATTTAAGATCCCTGTTTAATAGATGATTCTATGAGTTTAGAAACTTTGTTCAGGAAATTCGGGCCCCTGTGGAATGTTTCTTTTGAAATTAAGTGACTTTAACTTGACTGAGAGAAAGCTTTCTGAAAATAATTATAAAAGTAAGGTTAGCAATATCAAACTAGAAATGCTGAGGTTAAAATAGCCAGCAATAATATCTTTCTATTAATAACTCTCTGTGTCTGTTATTTTTGGAAGAGTTCTATTTCTCCTAAGTGGCCATATTTTCTCAGTGACCCCTCTTTTCACTGTGTATGATAACATGGCTCTTCAAGCATCACTCTTTTGCTTGGTCAGAAAATTCTCTCAATAGCTGTGCTCTCACGATGGAAATTTCTGAATTCTCACTTTACTGCCATTAGAGTGGTTATCATCTGCATATCTGAGGTTGTTGATATTTCTCCCAGCAACCTTGATTTCACCCTAACTAAAGAACCTCTTGATGACAGTGAAAGAGGAGAGTGAAAAATCTGGCTTAAAACTCAACATTCAAAAAACCAAGATCATGGCATCTGGTCCCATCACTTCATAGCAAATAGATGGGAAAAAGTGGAAGCAGTGAACAATTTTATTTTTGGGGGCTCCAAAATTACTGCAGATGGTGACTGCACCCATGAAATTAAATGACACTTGCTCCTTGAAAGAAAAGCTATGACAAACCTGGACAGCACATTAAAAAGCAGAGACATCACTTTGCCAACAAAGGTCCATATAGTCAAAGCTATGGTTTTTCCACTACCATGTATGGATGTGAAAGTTCAACCATAAGGAAGTGCCGAAGAATTGATGTTTTTGAATTGGAGTGCTGGAGAAGACACTTGAGAGTCCCTTGGACTGCAAGGAGATCAAACCAGTCAATTCTAAAGGAAATCGACCCTGAATATTCATTGGAAGGACTGATGCTGAAGCTGAATCTCCAATACTTTGGCTACCTGATGCAAAGAGCCAACTCACTGGAAAAGACCTTGATGCTGGGAAAGATTGAAGGCAGGAGGAGAAGGGGGCGGCAGAGGATGAGATGGTTGGATGGCATCACTGACTCAAAGGACATGAGTTTGAGCAAGCTCCGGGAGAATGAAGGACAGCAAAGCCTGGTACATTGCAGGTCACAATCTAATTTCAAGTATTCATAGGTAATTGTAAAACAAAGGTGTACTACAACATAGAAAGAAATGCATTAAAATTTAAAAGTTAACTTACGCTCCAAGAACACTCAAATGAGAAGTTTCCGCCTCCAAAGTGGTTAGTCACTGAGAGTATGTTCTTGGACTGCCTTTGGAGAAAACACCAGAAGACCTTCATGTTACATCTCATAATTATAGTTGCTATGTGGATATGTATTAAATGTATTGTGTAGATGCACCAGGGTACTCAGCTCTGAGAGTACTTGCCAACCAATATGTCTAGACTCACTTCTCAGACAATTCATATCCAACGAAAGTCATAGGACAAGTGTCATAATCAGTAACAACTTTTCTGTTTGATCATCAGTGAAGTATAATTATAAAAATTTACATTCAGTTCAGTTCAGTCACTCAGTCGTATCCGACTCTTTGAGACCCCATGGACTGCAGCACGCCAGGCCTCACTGTCCATAAACTCCCGGAGTTTACTCAGACTCATGTCCATTGAGGTGGTGATGCCATCCAACCATCTCATCCTCTGTCATCCCCTTCTCCTCTTGCCTTCAATCTTTCCCAGCATCAGGGTCTTTTCAAATGAGTCAGCTCTTCACATCAGGTGGCCAAAGTATTGGAGTTTCAGCTTCAACATCAGTCCTTCCAACGAATATTCAGAACTGACTTCCTCTAGGATGGACTGGTTGAATCTCCTTGCAGTAAAAGAGACTCTTCTCTAACACCACAGTTCAAAAGCATCAATTCTTTGGCACTCAGCTTTGTTTATATTCCAACTCTCACATCCACACATAACTACTGGAAAAACCATAGCTTTGACCAGATGGACCTTTGTTGGCAAAGTAATGTCTCTGCTTTTTAATATGCTCTCTAGGTTGGTCATAACTTTTCTTCCAAGGAGTAAGTACCTTTTAATTTCTGGCTGCAGTCACCATCTGCAGTGATTTTCGAGTCCCCAAAAATAAAGTCTGCCACTATTTCCACTGCTTCCCCATCTATTTTCCATGAAGTAATGGGACTGGATGCCATGATCTTAGTTTTCTGAATGTTGAGCCTTAAGTCAACTTTTTCACTCTCCTCTTTCACTCTCATCAAGAGGCTCTTTTGTTCTTCTTCGCTTTCTTTAAAAAAAAAAAAGATACATTTAGAGAAAGAAAAAAGCATTTAATTTTAGATTTTAGAAAGTGATGGAGATGCTGAGTTGCTAATTAGGACTTATGATTCAGGGAAAGGACCAAATGACCAAAATATTAACTTTAACTGATGAAATGTGCTTCATCCATACAATGGAATCCAAAGTCATCAATTAGAAAACAATAAAATGGGCATTTCCAGTGTCACAGAAAGGGAGAAAAATTCACTGACAAGGATATCATTTTATAGATAGGCTTGAATGAGGAAAGCAAATTACAGAACAGAGTGATCTCAGTCCCTTATACATGTGAGGTTTTATTGTTTACATTCATGAGAATGTAAAATCACATAAACAATCTATACTTCTGGAAGAAAAATTCTGAGTTAATGAGCATATGTCATTACTATCTTTTTTATATGAAGCATAAAATATCATGAACATACTAGATGGATATCAGTGACTACCAGGTGAGTTGCTGCAGCCAATGACTTGGTCTAGCTTCAAGAAGTGGGCTGTCCTGGCGCCTTCCCAAGTATGCTTGGCAAGGCGATCATATTGACACTATGCTGTCACAAGTGACTTCAAGTTCTAGGGGAGTCTTGCTAATGTTATCCTGAGATTTTTTATTGATATCTAATGTGGAGATTTCAAATTATGAGTAAATGTAAACCCTTTACTCCGTTCTCGAATTTGGAAGATTTTCAGTACATGTGAGCTTAGAAGTGTTTTTGCTGTGTATTGAAGGTGTGCTAGCTCTCCTTCTGTTTTGGGCTTCACTTTTCAGTGAACCAATGAATAACAGAACTATGATGATAAGGTAATCATGATCATAGAAATGATAAAATGAGAGATGTTGATCATTACTGATGCATCTGAAGGTAATAGCAAACATATACTTGCACAGATAATCTATTCATTGTATCCACTCACATTATATGCATGGACGAAAACATCATGGTTGTTTTTAGGAATCATCAGGAGTTATAAGGATAACTATATTCATTGCCATTACCAAGTATCACTATCAGTAGGACTTACTGTAGGAGTCTGTTCCAATGCATGCCATCAAAATTCTTTTGCTTCCATTGCTCTTGGGTCATACTTAGCAAATGGTTGTGTGGGAAGTCTTATGTGAAGGACTGTTGTATTTTATCAATGAATACATGACTGATTGCAGAAGAGCACTTACTGCAGTGGCTGTTGGAGAAAAGATTGAGCTCTGCTCCATATAATTGATATAAGTCTTCCTAAAATCTGATATTTCAGAAATGGAAACTGGAGTCCTTCATCAAGGAGTTCAGCGAGCTTTCTTTGACTTAGGTTGACACCAGCTTCTCCATTTCTCTGTTTATTCTTAGAATGCAGACTCCACAGTACCTGCAGCAACGTCGAAAATTTGCAGCTGCCTTCTTGGCATTTATTTTCATCTTGGCAGTTGTGGACACCGCTGAAGCAGGAAAGAAAGAGAAACCAGGTGAGTGATGTGGTTGTGAACAAAAGTCTTCATTGACTAATGTCTATAATCCAGCTACTTGCTTTTTGTCTTCTCTCCTTCCTTCCCTCTCTTTTTTCCTTCTTTCCCCTTCTTCCACTTTCCTTTCTTCCAAGTATTTAGAGGAACACCTAAGTGACATCTCCTCTTATTCCATCCCTCCCACTCTAAGTCCTGAAATATAGATGGTGACCATTGACTATTAATTGAAGTAATGATTATTAACAGCTACAGCATACGGATGGAGAAGGCAATGGCACCCCACTCCAGTACTCTTGCCTGGAAAATCCCATGGATGGAGGAGCCTGGTAGGCTGCAGTCCATGGGATCGCTAAGAGTCAGACATGACTGAGCGACTGCCCTTTCACTTTTCACTTTCATGCATTGGAGAAGGAAGTGGCAACCCACTCCAGTGTTCTTGCCTGGAGAATCCCAGGGATGGGGGAGCCTGGTGGGCTGCCGTCTATGGGGTCACAGAGAGTCGGACACGACTGAAGTGACTTAGCAGCAGCAGCAACACAGTATACAGAAAATTGATCGGCAATCAAGTGTTTTACTTATGTTGATACTCTTCTTCAAAAAGAGTCCTGGAAGCAAATTTTGTTTTATCTCATTAACAAAGGAAGAAACTGAATCTTAGTAAAAATAAAGCACCTTTTCTATGTCACTTGCAATGTCATAAGCTGGCTGTGGAGCTGAGAGTCTGTTACATCTGTGGTCCACCACATTTAGTTTATGTTACTCCATCTTTGGGCTTCCCTCGTAGCTCAGTTGGTAAAGAATCTTCCTGCAATGCAGGAGACCTGATCCCTGGGTCAGGAAGATCCCCTGGAGAAGGAAATGGCAACCCACTCCAGTATTCCTGCCTGGAGAATCCCATAGACAGAGGAGCCTGGCAGGCTAAAGCCTGCGGGGTTGCAAGAGTCGGACACAACTTAGTGACTAAACCACGGCCACCACTGCATCTGTAAGACAGAGAAAGGAGCATTGACATACACTGGAATGACTAATCTGACAACTGTTAATTTTCATAGACTATTTTCCTATTTTTTTAGATTTAACTTGCCTTTGATCATCTTCTCTTTTTCAGAAACATTTGCTTCCAAAAGGAGGGGTCAGTAAATCACTTAGCACAGTCCCTGGCACATAGTAAGAATTAAATAAATATTAGTGCTAGCTCCCTAGTTTTCTTTCTCCCCTCTCTTGGTCACTGGTTGATTCAACCATTCAGCTAACACTTGGCGAGTTCCTCTTCTTTCCTAGACACTGAAGGGAGAGGTAAAATCACAGTCCATGCAGTTCAGGAGCTCAGGAATGAACTCGGTTTTATCCAGGAGTTGAAGAGCTTTCTGGACGTTGCTCATTTTCCTTCCTCCCCTTCAGAGAAGAAGGTGAAGAAGTCTGACTGTGGAGAGTGGCAGTGGAGCGTGTGTGTGCCCACCAGCGGGGACTGTGGCCTGGGCACCCGCGAGGGCACCCGCACGGGCGCCGAGTGTAAACAGACCATGAAGACCCAGAGGTGTAAGATCCCCTGCAACTGGAAAAAGCAATTCGGAGGTGAGTCCCACCCTTCCACCCTGAGGCCATTCTTGCACTCTTCCATCAGGTATGTTTTTGAGGTTGACTCTATTTTAAAATCAAGATAACCTGGCATCTTGCCCAACCTCGGGTCCCTCATTTTCCGCACTGCTAGAATCTGGAACCGGATAGGTTTTTTGTCCTGGAGGGAGGGCTGCTCTGTGCATCGTAGGATATTTTGCTGCATTTCTGACTTTTACCCACTGGTTTCTGGTAGCTCTCCCCACCTCACCAACTATGACAGCTGCAACTGTGACAGCATCTCTAGATGCACGTTTCCTTTCGGGGCGGGGGCGGAGGGTCAGACAGTCCCTGCCTGAGACCACTACCTTAGCAACAGGGTCAGAAAACAGGCCCTCGGTCCCTCAAAAGTGTGCTCGTTCCTTCTATTGCTAGATCCTTTTCTCTTCCCTTCCTCTTGTCTTATTTAGTCTTCTCCTTCTCCAGATCTCTCTCTCTCTCTGTTACTTCCGGGCCTTCTCTCTCTCTCTTTTGCTCCCTCCCCACCCTCCCCACTGGTTTATAGCTTTACTCACCAAACCCAGTTAGACTGCTCTGAGCCACTGTTCTTAGATTTTAGCTCAGTGACTATTGCCAGCTTCATGTTGACCTCGTCTCCCAATCTGAGAAGGAATCTTTCAACACTTTTGACCATTGAACACCAAACTTGCCCGCTTTTTTCCTCCACGTTCTAGACTTGTCTTTCTTATCATAGTGAGACACAGTGCCCCAAGTATTCTCACTGGCTTACAGAAATGTGTTTTGGCCTACTGGACAGTGGAAAAGGGTAATGAATACATAGACTACATCTTTTTCATTCTCTATAACCTTTGGGGTTATAACTTTATATAAGTGGAGGTAAATTCTATAAAGGCATGGCGAAATTCACATACGTTTGATCTTAAATTGTGTGTAACTACTCTAAAGATCTGTACATAAAATGTCTTAAAAATGTGTTTTAAAGGTTTTATATATATAAAGATCTAGAATATATAAAGAGCTCTCAAAACTAGCAATCCAATTAGAAATTGGGCAAAAGACATAAACAATCATTTTACAAGAGAGGATACCTAGGTAGCAAACAAACACGTGACAAGACGTTCAGCATCTTTTCTCTGTGATGAAAATAAAAATGAAAACCAATGAGGCATCACTGTATACCACACACCAAAAGAATGGCTGAAATCAGAAATAACATCGAATGCTAGCAAGGATACAGGAGAAGCTAGATCGCTCACACACTGGTGATGGGAATACAGACTAGAGAGCCACACTGGAAAAGAGCGTGGCAGCTTTTCACCAAATGAAACTTGTGTTTGCTACACAATGCAGTGATTTCACTCTTAGGCATTTATCCTAGAGAAACGGAAACTTATGTTCCTATAAAAATCTATCCATGAATTTGTATAGCAGATTTAGTTGTTATAGCCAAAAGCTGGAAACCACCCAGATATCCTTCAGCTGGTGAATGGTTAAACAAACTGGGCTACATGCATACCACGGAGGACTCCTCGGCAATGAACGGAGCAGACTATTGATTCATACAGCTTGGATGGGCCTCCAGGAAATTTTGCCGAGTGAAAAAGCCAGTCTCAAAACATTACATACTGTATGATTCCGTTTATATAGCGTTCTTAAAATGACACAGTTATAGAAGCAGAGAACAGATTAGTAATCGCTAAGGGTTCGGGAGGTAGGAAGGGCTTCCCTGATAGCTCAGCTGGTAAAGAATCCACCTGCAATGCAGCAGACCCCGGTTCGATTCCTGGGTCGAGAAGATCCCCTGGCCAAGGGATAGGCTACCCACCCCAGTATTCTCACCTGGAGAATCCCCATGGACAGAGGAGTCTAGCAGGCTGCAGTCCGTGGGGTCGCAAAAAGTCAGACGTGAGTGAGTGACTAAGAACAGCACATCAAGGAGGTAGGGAAGGAAGAAGGATGCTAAGCTGTGACTATAAAAGGATAACCCGCGGGACCTTTGTGTTAGAAGTCGTTTGAATGGTATTGATGGGGGTGTTCGCTCTTATCTATACCTGTGATAAAGTCACACGGACGTCAGTATCCACATACCACATAAACAAGTGAGAGCACGTGGAACTGGGGAAACCTAAATAAATTCTCTGGACTCTCTGTCCATGTCAAGTTCCCGGTGGCA
Organism: Muntiacus reevesi; assembly: GCF_963930625.1. NCBI lineage: Eukaryota > Metazoa > Chordata > Mammalia > Artiodactyla > Cervidae > Muntiacus > Muntiacus reevesi. The sequence goes on along the minus strand of NC_089254.1, from coordinate 95,557,783 downwards.
CTACAGCTATGCAGGATATCACCACTGAGGGAAATTGGGTGTAGGGTATACGGGATCTCACTGTATTATTTTTCACAACTGCATGTGAACCAACAATTACCTCACTACAGAAAACTGAAACCAAAAGTGTCTGTTTTCCTGGTACTCCAAGAGGAACTCAGAGATTTCTGTTTGGTCCTACCCTGCCTCCAGCCGAGTGCAAATACCAGTTCCAGGCCTGGGGAGAGTGTGATCTGAACACGGCTCTGAAGACCAGAACTGGGAGCCTGAAGCGAGCCCTCCACAACGCCGACTGCCAGAAGACAGTCACCATCTCCAAGCCCTGCGGCAAGCTGACTAAGTCCAAACCTCAAGGTACGTTCCTGTCTTTGAACCATAATTTTAATCTGAATGGACTGAGGGCCTCAGGTAGGATCTTCAGATGTGCAAATTTTCCACAAGGAACTCTTGGCTGAGTCACCTTAAGAAAGGGATGGGAAAAAGTCCATATATTGAGCACCACACAAGTACTTTTCAGCAGTAGGCAATTGATGAGTTCAGACTGAAGTCCTCTGCATTGATGAGGGTATAGGAATAGTCTCCTTGCAGAAACAAACAACTTAGCAAAACAGGCAAATTAAAACAGTTATATGGCGACTTACATGGCTTCCCTGGTGGCTCAGTGATATAGAATCTGCCTGCTAATGCAGGAGACGCAGGTTTGATACCTGGGTCGGGAAGATCCCCTGGAGAGGGAGATGGCTACCCACTCCAGTATTCTTGCCTGAGAAATCCTTTAGACAGAGGAGCCTGGCGGGCTACAGTCCACAGCTTTGCAAAAGAGTCAGATAAGACTTGGTGATTAAAACAGCAATGACAACAACAATGGTGACTTACAGTCTAAGCCCTAAATCAGGACTACATCCTGACAAGTATGAACAAACTTAGGAAGATCAAGAGGCTGAAAATTCAAAATCAAGTCTCTCCTAGATTATCAATGTATATAGTTTTTCATGAAATCAGTTACATTATTTTATATTTTTCCTTTTTCTACTACCTAACTTGGTAAATTCTGTATTTCTCATATTTTTTTCAGAGCCTTTATATTTTTTTAGTTAGATTAGCTTATCATGGAATTCCAAAATTATGTAGAGCTTTCTTTCTATTCATTCCCAGAAAGTCAGCTTTCATGCTAGAGAAAGTAAAGCAGACTAAATATCATGGCCATGGTTTCATACGATAGAATCCCAGTTGAGGGGATACAAGAAGGTATTAAAATCTTCTATTTCATGGTTGTATGGGTGAGTTATATCCCCCCAAATTCATGGTTGTATAGGTGAGTTATATCCCCCCAGATTCAAATATTGAAATCTTAATCCTCAGTCCCTCCAAATGTGACTGTGTCTGGAGATGGGGTCTTTAAAGAAGTAATTAAAGTTAAATTAAGTCATAAGGATGGGTCCTAATCCAATATGACTAGTATATAAGGAGATTAGAACACAGACAGACACACAAGGAAGACGCGGTGAAGACACAGGGAGAAGACAGCCATCTACAAGCCGATGAGTGAGACCTCAGAAGTCAGCTTTGCCGACACCATGATCTTGCATTTCTGGCCTCTAGAACTGTGAGAAAATGAACTGCTGTTGTTAAGCCATGCCCTCTGTGGTCTGGTGGACGGTAGCCCTAGCGAGTGAATACAGTGAGCCTCAGTGAACTCTACCTTAAAATATCTCCTTGGCCTTTGCTCACTTTTGACTCTAAAATGAATATGAAAATTCATATTGGCTAGATTAGTTTTAAGGGAAAATTCAGGAAAATGAACATTAAAAGTCCATAATAAGTGAAAATAAGAAAAAATATCCTCAGAAACTGAGGAGGATTGACTGACTTGCTGCTGATGGGCAGGAATGACCCCTTTCATAGGCCTCGCTCTTTAGTTTGATGGAGTGGTCCATAGAAATGGTTACCTCCAATCTCAGGATGGTCAGATGCAGGCTGGACCTGCAGATGCATATCTGGGATTCAAGCTGCTCTGTTCAGGCCATGGAAACCTCTGCTGGCTGTAGTGTGTATTTGGAAGGTATGACGTGGGGCTAGGGTCAGGGTACTGAGTTTGTCTGCCAACTATACAAATGTCACTCTTCTGGAAACAATGACACAGAAATCTAATGAAAATCCCCCACCTCCTCTATTCAGTGAGAGAATTCCCAGACTGGAAGAACTAAGAGATGTAGTTTTTAAATTAGCTGATTTTTAATCCAGTCAGAGAACCAAAATCTTCAGCAAAAATATAGAGTGGAAAAGAAAAGGGATTGAAGATGTCTCCATGTTCCAATCTACTGGTTCTCAAGCTGGGTTGCACACAAAATTTTCTGTGGGAACTTATAAAGATCCCAGTGCCCAGGTATAACCCAGACCAACTAAGTCAGCATCAGTAGTTTTGAAAAATTAAAATGGTTTTTAGGAGATTTCAGTGTCAGCCAAAATTGAGAGTAAAATTCACAGAGACCATGGATAGGAAGGCACACACACACACAAGCTTCCATGCCATCCTTGTTCTCTGCTGTGCTGAGAGAAACTGCAGTTTGATGGGTGAGGAGAAGAAAAAATGGGATTGTGATTAGACAGGTGGTGGATGGTGGTGGGGCTGGGTAAACATGGAAAATGTCGAAAAGTTTGGAATGAGTCAGACAAAGTAGGAACATGATTAAGAAAGACTTCTCAGGATATTTGATAAATATATTAAGTGAGGCTCCATTTTAATTGGACTGGTGAGTAGTTCCCTTTTTTACATTTCCCATTTAGGGATACATAATGAAGGTTAGAAGTTTGGTTCAGGCTTAAAAAATAGAGGTAACAATATTTCAAGTGGGTAGGCAGTCTTGTTTTATGTCAAAATTTTTTTACTTAATCTTTTATGTCAAAAATTAAAGTACATAATTAATTGAAAATGGACTTACCTGAAGTGAGTTCTGTATTTCACAACACTATCAGTTATGCATCTCATAGGTCATTAAGATGTAATCTTTTTGTACATAATGTACCTTTGCTAAAACTAATCTTTTCCCTTTCAACAACGGAGGGTTCTATGAATGCAGTTTGCACACCAGATTCTCAACTTGGTCTGCACACACAAATTTCTACAGGAACTTATAAAGATCCCAGTGCCCAGGAATAACCCAGACCAGCTAAATCAGCATCAGTAGTTTTGAAAATCTTATCATATGAGTTGAGCTAGGGAGACTGTCATATAGAAGATTTTCTTAATGGGATTCACACACACTTTCAATGACAAATTTTTCATGGTTTAAGTAAAAATGTAACAGGTGGCACATGTGGGTTGTGTATATTTTTATGCCACTTTTTTCAAATAACCATAAATGGATGTTACAGCTTTCTCTGTGTCAACTTCTACCCTTAAGATAGCTCATTTATTTCTGCTCAATGGAGAAACAAGTCATAATGAGATAGAATCTCTATTATGATTAGTATTGTTCTGTTTCTACTCTCACACCTTGCTCTAGGTGTTTTACATATATTATCTCATAAAATTCCATATATCCTTGCAAGTAGATTTTGATATGAAGGATACTAAAAAACACTGGATACTTTATTTGCCAAGGGCTACATCTCTAATAAATGACAAGAGTCCACGCTTGGTTGACTTTAAGTTCATATTCTCTTTCATACCTTGTAGATTTCTTACTTAATCTCGTATGGGTATTAGGTAACCTCCATGAGTTTATTTTCCTTTGAAATAAGAGAAGATGAGATTTGTAAAGGTGACTCAGCAGTAAAGAATCTGCCTGCAGTGCAGGGGCCACAGGAAACACAGGTTTGATCCCCGGGTCAGGAAGATCCCCTGCAGGAGGGCATGGCAACCCACTCCAATATTCTTGCCTGGAGAATCTCCATAGGCAGCGGTGCCTGGCGAGCTATAGTCCACAGGGTCACAAAGAGTTGGACACAACTGAAGTGACTTAGCACTCATGCACGAGCTTTGTAAAGTCCAACAGTGATGTGGAGGATGATGCTCAGATGGAAGAAGATAGTTTTTAGAACATTATTTCCAAAACTGTTCTGAAAGACATTTCCCAGAATGTAAGTTTCAGGAGGACAGGGACTTAGTCTATTTTATTCTCCACTATATCCCTTTTGCTTAGAACATGGAGCAGCACACCGTACGTGATGAATAAATATTTATAAAATAAATGCTATTAATAAAAGGAAAAAATGTTTTGCAAACCAGATCCACCAAACAGTAGTAGAAACTGTAGTAAAGAAGTGATTTAAGGAAATTTTTCTCAAAACTATACAATTATAAATTAGTTTCTTCTTTTATTCAGGAAAGAGTAAGTCATCAATGCTCTCTTGTGTTTTAGCTTAGTACATAAAAAAGACAGAGGGAGGTAGGGGACCCACTAATTTTGACTCAAGCATTGTCATGGTACTCCTTATCATTTAATTCAAGCATCAAAAAACACTTTGCAGTGCATTTTGTTTATCCTACTTTTATATGAGAAAACACAGGCTCAGAGAGTTTAAGCAACTTGCCTGAGGTTTCACAGCTTGTAAGTGTTGAAACCAGGGTTCAAATGTAAAGTCAGACTGACTCGGAAGACTCATTGCCTTTTCAATTGAACTGTGTTGCCCCTAGGTCCTGGAGAAGGGAATGGCAACCCACTCCAGTATTCTTGTCTGGAAGATCCCATGGACAGAGGAGCCTGGCGGGCTACAGTCTGTGGAATCGCAGTCAGACATGACTGAGCACACATGCACACACACACACATGCCCCTCGGTATTATAAACTCATGAAACTCTGGCAGTATTAGATAAATCCCGATTCCTAGATTCATTACATGGTAGAGCTTCTAGGGACCTTGCCTGTGATTGATGGGGCCCTCATGTAACAAATGAGGACAAAAGAAATCAGTGATTCATCCAAGTCCCCCTATTGTTTAGTAGCAGAATCATTTCCAGGCTTTGTTCTCTTTTGACGTCATTTGTCTGTCTTTTTAACCCAGTCACTGACCTCATAGCCGGAATGTATTTTCTTTCCCCCATCATGATCCTTCTCATGAAACAGCATCAAGTTCTGGGATTTTTTTTTTTTTTTTTTTTTTTTGTCTGCCTATTTTGTAAAACTCTTGCTTGGTTACTGACCTCTTGTTTTGAGAAATGGTAGTGGATTAATATGCAAACTGCATGATGCTCAGTGTGAAAAAAGTGCTCTTTAAATTTTAGAATGGAATATTAGATGATTGTAAGGTTGTGATGACCTAGTATTAAATTGAGGAAAGATGGGAGAACATCCTCCTTGTGGGATAATCTTTGTGATTTGATTATTAATGAGGTTTAAAGACCGAAAGACTTGCCTGGGCAGAGGAGGTGCTTAATATCTAGAATTGCCATCTAAGTTTTGGGAGATTACTAAATATCCCACTTGATTTGGTTAAAAATTGTCTTAAAATTCGTAGTGCTGCATTCTCACAGCATTAGCTTTTGAGGTAAGGAAGTGGTTCTTACCGCTGTGGCAATATTGTACAAACTCTACACTCTAGCCTTGGTTCGCAGTTTCAGTGAAACCTTTAGATCCTTATCTAAAGGTTCTCTTGTGTTGGAATCCCACTTAATCTGAAGAGAGCTTTTAGTCATTCACTTCTGAATTATTCACCCAGAAGAAGGGAGAATATTGATATCCTATACAGACATAAGAATTGAAAGATGTAGAATTGAAATGTAGCTTTCCTGGGGTAAGGACAGATTGCTCTGGGGAGGGTCATTGACTGACTAAGAGATTATAACTGGAATTTGCTTAATTGCTGCCAGAATCTGGCAAGGAGAAATTGGTGAGTCATTGTGTTGGACACTTCAGATTTTAATTTCTTAGGAAAAGAGATTGAGAGTATTAATTAAAAATTGTAATTAAGAAAATCCTGTGTCTGTTGAAGAGATTTTAGCTGCAGCAAGATCTATTCTAGCTAGTGAAGCAGAAAGGGGTTGATTGAAGAGTTTTATATAGCTCACAGACTCTCCAGAAGGGCCAGAGGATTTGACTTGGATTCAGCAATATTGCAGAGAAGACATCAGATCAAGGAGAAATGTCTAATCATACCTTACGTGACTGATAGAACAGAAACCCTCTTGTAGAAAGTACCCACCGCTTGACACATAATACTAAGAGCTGGACACTGGAAGCTTCACCCTCCCTGTACCCCCAAAGCCAAACACTTCTACCTCCCTTCTTGCCAAAATGTCCAGTCTCCTCAAATTTGGCCTTATTTTCTGCTTGTTCTGTTCTATCTCTAAGACTCATTTAGAGTGCCTGCATGGTGAAAACTAGGTCACATATAAAATTCTGCTGCAAGAGGGTCTGGGAAATGTCTAAAATTTTCTTAACTTTGCCTATAAATGCAAAGGAGAAGCTGAAAAGGATTTGGATTGGTATTCAGTGAGTGATCCTCCAGAGAGTATGTGTTGGAGTGTATCATTAGACCTACCTCTCTCTCCTATTGGGCTAGAAGAGGCACTGATGACATTTCTTGGAGAAAAATCATTCTGGACCAGTTGAGTACCTAACTAGAGAGAGAAAGAAAGAAAGTGAAAGTCCCTCAGTCATGTCTAACTCTTTGTGACCCAATGGACTATACAGTCTGTGGAATTCTCCAGGCCAGAATATTGGAGTGGGTAGCCTTTCCCTTCTTCAGGGGAGCTTCCCAACCCAGGGATTGAACCCAGGTCTCCCACACTGCAGGTGGATTCTTGACCAGCTGAGCCACAAGGGAAGCCCAAAAATACTGGAATGGGTAACCTATCCCTCCTCCAGTGGAACTTCCCGACTCAGGAATCAAACCCAGGTCTCCTGCATTGCAGGCAGATTCTTTACCAAATGAGCTATCAGGGAAGCAATATAGAGAGAGGTCTTTCCTTATTGGAACCACCAGTCATTCTTTGTTGAGTCATTTTGGTCTTTTCAGTTTGAAAATAATGTACAGGAATATTTGAGCTGTTGGACAAGGGCAGCAAGTTGGAAATGTGGCCAGTAAGGGTTGACAGTGCTGTATCAAAGATCAGAGCAGAGAACCCTTCAGAGGGCAGCGAGTGTTTCTCCATGGTCTCCTTGGAGGACGAACTCACTGTAGACTTAGAAGATGGCCCAGCTGAGTGGGGCTGGCAGGACAGCCTATCTGTGGGGGAAGTCGGGGTCCTCCGGGCTGGCCTGTCTGTGGGCGCAGGTGCAGCTCAGAGGAGCAGGCTGCTGGTAGCTATCACCTGAGTGCAGAGTCAGAGATGAGGCCAAGGAGGGGACTTGTGTGGGAGGCACCTAGATGAGCTGAGATCCTCCTAGGCACCACAAATGATATAGCATGATGATAATGTTGGATCCTTGTAGAATCTTGAGTTATCCTTGACATGGAAATCATTCATTGCTTTATGAACAAGATACATAAATACTGGGAAGTGTTGCAAAACTCCTTTTGATTCTGACAGGCCAGCTTGGCATGTGTCTGCTTCCGAGTTTGTGTGACAGAGGGCACTGACAAATAGTTTCCCGGAGAGGCAGAATGAGGAGCACACGGATGGATGTCTGTGTCACAGGTGGTCCAGGCAGCGGTGCTAGTCCCTCCTGCCATCCTGTCCACCAGTGTACGCTCTGCTGGTACCAAGTCCTTGTCTAGTTTCCCTGCTCTCGGTAACCCTGATTCCTTTTATTTCTTCCCGGCTATTTCTAAAAGCTTTGCTACGTTGCTGCTCTCTCTTTTTTGGATGATTTCCTAGGCTTCTCAGCTTTGACGATTCATCTTTAAAGATCAAAAGCACGGCAGCCATTTAAGTGTGAGCCTCGGCGGTGTGCAGGGCGCAGCATCTGGCAGTTAATCATTAAATGGGAAAGGGGGTCAGTGAAGTGATATTCCCCGCATCTCAATTCTCTCCCACTAAATAGATTCTTTGGTTAGTTCTTTTAAAGATAAAAGGCACTCCCCAACGTTTCTTTCTATTTTCTGGGCTCTGACGTCCCTTGGGAATGAGCATGGTGATAGTCTGCGGATGAGCTTTGCTAGGCCCAGAGACTTTGAACGTGTTCAGAGAGGTGAGCACACAGAATCCCACTGCCGGCCAGTCTGGGAGGGGCTTCCTCCTCTCTGAGACCCCTGGGGGGTCGATGGCTGCTGCCCTTACATGTGACCAGAAAGAGAACACTGGGAATTTGTTCTTTTTGATCAGGGAGGAGCAGTCTTCCTCAGTTTGGCCTCAAGGTTTTCATTTCCTTTTCATTCTGCTTGTGGCAATCTTTGAATGTCTATTTTATTACCTATCCATGAAACTGTTCTTGAAGTGAAAAATCTAAATCTGCCCCCCTTTTTATTAGAATATCTGTTTTGTCTTCTGGAAACTAGAATCTACAATGAATATCTCATCGCATGTTGCATAACTGAAGTAATTTATGTAAAAATCTTTGATAAATGTGCAGTATTTCGTAGACTGTTTCCTTCCTTCCAAATGGATTTCTTGAGGTGGGTGTTTCCCTCAGCACTTTTTCAGGCAAAAAAATTATGGTGATTTACACCAATAGTGACTAGAGTTAATATTTTGTGAGAGCCTGGTGTGTGCGTGCTAAGTTGCTTCAGTCGTGTCTGACTCTGTGTGACCCTATGGACTATAGCCCGCCAGGCTCCTCTGTCCATGGGATTCTCTAGGTAAGAATACTGGAGTGGATTGTTTGTCACTTCTCCAGGGGATCTTCCCAACCCAGAAACTGAACCGGGCCTCCTGCATCACAGGCAGGTTCTTTACCAGCTGAGCTACCAGGGAAGCCTGAGAGCCTGATAGGTTTTTACTATAGTTGGGTAAATGCTCATACATTGTCATTGAATATTCACAAAATCTCAGTGAAATAGTTACTATGATCCTCCCCAATTTTATATATATGGTAACTATGGCTTAGAGAACTTAGATGCCTAGTATAAGGTGATACAGATAGTAGGCAGAGGAGCCAGGACTTAAACATAAGGCAGCCTGACTCTAGATTTCCTGCATTACATATGCCTCCTACCCTGCATCTATTCCATATAGGCCTCTCAACTTCTTATCTCAGAAAAGTAATGGATTTCAGACCCACTTATTCTTCCTAAAACCCCTCTTTGAGGGATTCTATAAGCACAGAATCAGATCCTGGCTCCTTAGCAGGACTTGCTGCTCATGCATCATCCAGGTTGGCTCTTCCTGGGTCCTTGCTCCAGGCATTGCTCATAGACTCTGCCCCAACCACACCAAACTCCCCTGGATGAATCCATGGGCCATGATTTGTTATATGTCCATTTCTCTATACCTGTTTTTCTAGAAACTTTTGACCTGTTTCCCTTCTCCTATGCTTTATACATTTCTTTCTGTAAAACCCAGCTTGTTTATTCAGCAAACATTTACGGAGTAGGTGCTATAGGTTAGATCAGCACCAGGGATACAATGACCTCTATGGACTAGTAGTGCAGTAGGAGAAGGAGGATAAATCCCAATGTACTGCAGAGAGTTCCCAGTGCTCTGAGAGAAGCATGCTGTCCTTTGGCATGTTTCCAATGTATTCATTTATTTATAAAATCTATTAAGAGCTTGTAGATTGTATGTTAGGTGCTACTGATATTAAATGTTTCCTGCCCTCTTATTTCTGTGTTCTAGTGGTGATAGTGGGTAGAAAATAGTGACCAAAATAAACAACTAATAATTAAAATGAGAACTACGTTTTGAAGAAAGTGGTCTTACTATCTAAAGAGCCAAGTGTTAGAGTAACCAAGAGGGAAGGGGGCTAAGACAGTGTAACTGGGGAGAGCACCTTTGAGAGGTCACTTTTGAACTTGGACTTGAAGACAAAGAGCAGCTAGCCACAATGTTTTGTTGTTCAGTTGCTCAGTCGTGTCCGACTCTTAGCGACCTTATGGACCGCAGCATGCCAGGCTTCCCTGTCCTTGTCCATCTCCCAGAGCTTGCACAAACTCATGTCCATCGAGTCGATGATGTCGTCCCCTTCTCCTCCTGCCCTCAATCTTTTCCAGCATTAGGGTCTTTTCCAATGAGTCAGTTCTTCCCATCAGGTGGCCAAAGTATTAGAGTTTCAGCTTCAGCATTAGTCTTTCCAATGAATATTCAGGATTTATTTCCTATAGGGTTGACTGGTTCCATCTTCTTGCTGTCCAAGGGACTCTCAAGAGTCTTCTCCAACACCACAGTTCAAAAGCACCAATTCTGCAGTGCTCAGCCTTCTTTATAGGCCAACCCTCACATTCATACATTACTAGAAAAACCATAGCTTTGACTATATGAACCTTTGTCTGAAAAGTAATATCTCTGCTTTTTAATACACTGTCTAGGTTTGTCATAGCTTTTCTTTCAAGGAGAAAGCATCTTTTTTTTTTTTTCATTTATTTTTATTAGTTGGAGGCTAATTACTTTACAATATTGTAGTGGGTTTTGTCATACATTGACATGAATCAGCCATGGATTTACATGTATTCCCGATCCCGATCCCCACTCCCACCTCCCTCTCTACCCGATCCCTCTGGGTCTTCCCAGTGCACCAGGCCCGAGCACTTGTCTCATGCATCCAACCTGGGCTGGTGATCTGTTTCACCATAGATAATATACATGTTTCGATGCTGTTCTCTCGAAACATCCCACCCTCACCTTCTCCCACAGAGTCCAAAAGTCTGTTCTGTACTTCTGTGTCTCTTTTTCTGTTTTGCATATAGGGTTATCTTGCCATCTTTCTAAATTCCATATATATGTGTTAGTATGCTGTAATGTTCTTTATCTTTCTGGCTTACTTCACTCTGTATAACGGGCTCCAGTTTCATCCATCTCATTAGAACTGATTCAAATGAATTCTTTTTAATGGCTGAGTAATATTCCATGGTGTATATGTACCACAGCTTCCTTATCCATTCGTCTGCTGATGGGCATCTAGGTAGCTTCCATGTCCTGGCTATTATAAACTGCTACGATGAACATTGGGGTGCACGTGTCTCTTTCAGATCTGGTTTCCTCGGTGTATATGCCCAGAAGTGGTATTGCTGGGTCATATGGCAGTTCTATTTCCAGTTTTTTAAGAAATCTCCACACTGTCTTTTAATTTCATGGCTGCAGTCACCTTCTGCAGTTATTTTTGAGCCCAAGAAAACAAAGCCATACTACTGTTCTAAATAAAACAAGGGGAAATTCAGAGTCCTGAGGCCAAAAAGAGCTTGTTTTTATTCAAGGATTAGAAAGGAGATCCCTATGAGAACTTGCCAGACTTCCCTGCCCAAGCCTGCAGTGACTGCCTTATCTCTAAAGGCTGGCTCCTGTGATAAGACATTCATCACTGCCTCTGCAGTGAATGCATATCTGCCTTGCCCCACATTGAAGCTCTTGAGGTCAGGAGCCACAACCCATTCACCTATGCTAGTTACTAAACTCAGGTCTTTAGTCCCTGAGAGGAGCTCAACAAATAGTACTGACTTGATGAATGAATAGTGGTGATGGTTTAGTTGCTAAGTCATGTCTGACTCTTGCGTCCCCATTTTCCAAGGTGGGACATCTTGTCCATGTCCAGGGATTTTCCGGGCAAGTATACTGGAGTGGGTTGACATTTCCTTCTCCAGGGGATCTTCCTGACCCAGGAATCAAACCTGGGTCTCCTGCATTGCAGGCAAATTCTTTACTGACTGAGCTACCAGGGAATTCCCTGAATGATGTGTCCAACTAAATAAACTATCCTGGTCTGACTCACTAGAGCACACCATTCATTCATTGGCTGAAACAAAAATGTGCAGAGAAATCAAAGTTAAAACATAGGGCACTCACTTGGAAGAACAGTCACCTGGGTATTTTACTCCTATCCTTATTAAAGAATTTTTGCTTCTAATTGTCAGGACAGCTGTGAGGACTAGCAGCTATAAATATTTGTAGGGTTTACTTCATGCTGTGTATCTGCTTTCATCTCCCTTGGTAAATTCCGTGTTCAGAGGCTCATTAGCTGTGTACACACAAAACAGCTATATAATAATTAGTATCAAGGAAGGCTGCATACTAGAACAATGTTTGCACTAATTAGATACTGGGTTGAGGGACCTTCTTTTTATTTCCCCCTGAAGCTTCTGCATTTTTCCTTTCTAACTTCTGGATTGAGAATTTCTGCTTTGTGTTTAGGTTGCAGCTACCATCATCAGCGTTTCTTGAGCATAACAAGAGTGGTTGCTGTTTATTGAGTACGATGTGAAAGGCACGATGTGGGTGTGTGCTCAGTCGCTTCAGCCGTGTCCGACTCTTTGTGAACCTAATGGCCTATAGCCCGCCAGGCTCCTCTGTCCATGGAATTCTCCAGGCATGAATACTGGAGTGGGTTGCCATGTCCTCCTCCAGGGGATCTTCCCAACCCAGGGATCGAACCTGCATCTCTTATGTCTCCTGCTTTGCAGGCAGATTTTTTTACCCACTGAGCCACCTGGGAAACCCGGAAAGGCATTATACTGAGCCCTTAGCATGCACTTGGTCCCCACAGCAGCCCCAAGGAGTTTGATTTGCATTTTACAAATCAGGACACTAAGGTTGCAACTTGTACAAGGTCACTACCCAGTGAGGGGCCAGGTTTGAAGTCAAGAGAGTCTGTGTCCAGAGTTCTTCTCTATTATAACAATTCTTCCTAAATTGTTTCCTATGGGATCTCTTTAGGTATTCTAAAATAACTGAGTAGTTTAGGTTTTTGTCCACTCTTATGGCAGAAAGCAAAAAAGAACTGAAGAACCTCTTGATGAAAGTGAAAGAGGAAAGTGAAAAAGTTGGCTTAAAACTCAACATTCAGAAAACTAAGATCATGGCATCTGGTCTCATCACTTTATGGCAAATAAATGGGGAAACGGTGGAAACAGTGACAGACTTAATTTTGGGGGGTTCCAAAATCACTGCAGATGGTGACTGAAGCCATGAAATTAAAAGACGCTTGCTCCTTGGAAGAAAAATTATGACCAACCTAGACAGCATATTAAAAAGCAGAGACATTACATTGCCAACAAAGGTCCATCTAGTCAAAGTTGTGGTTTTTCCAATAGTTATGTATGGATGTGAGAGTTGAATTATAAATAAAGGTGAGCACTGAAGAATTGATGCTTTTGAACTGTGGTGTTGGAGAAGACTCTTGAGAGTCCCTCGGACTGCAAGGAGATCCAACCAGTTCATCCTAAAGGAAATCAGTCCTGAATATTCATTGGAAGGACTGATGCTGAAGCTGAAACTCCAATACTTCGGTAACCTGATGGGAAGAACTGACTCATTTGAAAAGACTCTGATGCTGGGAAAGATTGAAGGCTGGAGAAGAAGGGGACAACAGAGGATGAGATGGTTGGATGCATCACTGAGTCAATGAACATGAGCTTGAGTAAACTCCGGGAGCTGATGATGGACAGGGAGGCCTGGCGTGCTGCAGTCCAAGGAGTTGCAAAGAGTCAGACACGACTGAGTGACTGAACTGAACTCTAAAACATTAGTATAAGTATGTTTGGGGTCATTTACGATTGAGTTGCGTCAGATACTTTTGACTCAAATTTTCTTTGTATAATAAGCGCATGGGAGTACATGATAACTTTTAGTGCCACTTTACTCAAACAGGGGTCCCGTAAAGTGCCTGACTTCCTCTAGAGTAAGACACAGCAGTGTCAGGCGCGCCATTACACTCTGTGGCCTCCCAGACTCCACCCAGGGCTGGATTTGGGACTACCTTCTCTCCACTCTGAGATGCTCCTGCTTCCCCAGGATCCAGGGCGCCGGTGCCCCGGTAACAAGTGCTGGCGTAGGGACACTCTGCATCTTCCCAGTGACTCCAGCCAGCTCTGTCGCATTGCACAGCCTTCAGCAGCCTACAGGGAAATCAAAGCAGGCTGGCTGTTGCTCAGCTCAAAGAGGCAGGGGGAAAGAAAGCCTTTTTCTAGAGGAAAACACAGTATTTATAGAAGAGCTCAGCAGAAATCCAAAGAGCAAGAAGCAGGTAAACATTTTCCTGGTGTCCTGCTGCTGGGGCACCCAGAGGGCGAGGCCCAGCGCTGCTTCCCGCAGGCTCACGCATTCTCCGGAGAAGGCAATGGCGACCCACTCCAGTGCTCTTGCCTGGAAAATCCCAGGGACAGAGGAGCCTGGTAGGCTGCAGTCCATGGGGTTGCTGAGAGTCGGACACGACTGAGCGACTTCACTTTCACTTTTCACTTTCATGCGTTGGAGAAGGAAATGGCAACCAACTCCAGTGTTCTCGCCTGGAGAATCCCAGGGATGGGGGAGCCTGGTGGGCTGCCGTCTGTGGGGTCGCACAGAGTTGGACACGACTGAAGCGACGCAGCAAGCAGCAGCAGCAGCAGCACACATTCTCAGTGCTTGCTCTTGCAAGGTGAAAATAATTCCAGGAGTTATTTTCATTCTACAGAAAACAGAAAAGCTTTCTTTTCAGACCTTTGGTGACATGCACCAGAGTAATAAATTAAGCTGCATGAAGACTGCTTTTTAAAAACATGTAGAGAAGTTGAGAGGAGTCTCTTCAGACCTACTTGCTGCTGCTGTAGACAGAGCGCTGGGTGCATGGAGGCAGGGTGGAATTGAATGTTGTTGAAACACAGCTCACCTGCTCTAAATCTGGAGGACAGGCGTGCAGACCGCGGATGGATTAATGCCTGGAGCAACTGTGAAACCACAGATGACCACACAGTCCCACAGTGGACAGTACCAAAGTCACATATTTAAATGACGTTAATTAAAATCTGGGGGACATTTAAAAAAATAACAATAAACTTAGGTATATTTTGCACCTCTGCAACTAATGAGGGTAACTGAAGGACATACAAAAAGGACAGCTCGTGTAATCTAGTTCATGGATGCATTAGTTTAGTCTTGCTGCTGTGACAAAGTACCACAGGCTGGGTGGCTCAAACAGCAGAAATTAATTTTTTTGCAAGGTTTTAGCAGGATTGATTCCTTCTGAATGCTGAGAGGGAAGAATTTGTTCCAAGCCTCTTTCCTCAACTCATAGATCGCTCTCCTTTCCCTGGGGTTGTCTGTGTCCAAATTTCCTCTTACTACAAGGCCACCACCCATACTGGGTTAGGGCCTGCTCTAAAGACCTCATTTTAACCTAATTACCTCTGTAACAACTTTGTCTCCAAGTCTTCACACTCTGAGGGGTTAAGAATTCAGTAGGAATTTTTGAGGGGGACATAATTCAGCCCGTCACAACTGATTCTGATTTTAATACATACATACATACATTATATATATATATGTATAAAATGTGTGTATATATATTTATAATGTGTGTGTATATATATATAAGATGTATACATATACATATATATAGGAACAAAAAAAATATGAGTGAATTTAAATGATTCATGGAGCTGTACTTACTGAGTTTTTTAATATTCTAGAGTTCAAACTTTTCCCCTTTTCCATAAATCATAATTTGAGCTTCCAATAGCACCAGTCATTTAATATTAAACATTAGATATGATAATAGAAAAATATTGATGTACTCAGTGGGAACTACTTATTGTTTATAATAGTACATTTCATTTCTGACTTAGGCTACCATATAATTTATAATATTTTATAATGTAAATTTTCTACCTTGCCCTCATTATAGAAATAAGGTTTTAAACATTTAAATATCATATTAGAAAGAAGTATTCTTTCTGCTTTTGATGTAGAAGAGGTCAGTGACTCTGTGTGGGGAGCTCACTGTCAAGAAGTGTAAGATGCTGAGAGGGGGCTGTGGGCTGAGGAAGGAGCAGATGCTTTGCTGAACAGAGGAAGTCTAGACATTCATTCCACCATCTGTGTGTGTCTGTGGTTAGAGAGACAGAGACACGTGGATTTAAGTATATCCTCTCTTCTAGCTGACTTATAGAGTTCTTCAAGGTAGCTAGGAGATGTGGGAATGGAGATAGGGCCGGCAGGATCGCCAAGAATGACGGCGTCTAGTGACTGCCAAACCAAACACACATACACACGCATGCACACACCAAGCCTGTAACACAGGTATCAGAATTGGGTGCTGTTGAGCCCACAAATATATGGGCATAATTATGCCAACATTCTCAAAGCTACCTACATAAAATTACATAGTCTTTGCCAAGTTTCATTTGCTGTAGCTATATTTGCCTCTCTTGAATTTTCTTCAGTACTTAAACACTTTTTTTGGCCAAAGGTGAATAAAACAATGTAGCAGCTGAATATAAATTGCAAACATACACACACACAACACACACAGCTTTTTGTTTTCCCTCTGTAACTGTACACAGGTGAGAAAACCGTGGATTAAAGGACACAGATGAAGTATCTCTTGATTCCTTTCTTCACGGTTCTTCTCTCTCATGACTCTCAGAGGAAAAGTCCACAGACATTTTCACTGTTTTTCTTACATTTCCAGGCACATGAATAGGTGTGACTGATACATAAGGACAATATGGATGAGCTGAGTTAAGAGAGGGTTTGACTTGGTAACTCTATTCCTGATACACACATGTGCACAGGTCAGATCTCGGAGTGACCCCAGCACTCTGGCTTCTACCCTACGAAGAAAGCACATCTAGAGAGGATTCCTTTCTTGATGGGTTGGAGAAGCCAGTGGTGGTCTCAGCTTTTTCCTTCAAAGAGGAGGAAACAGAGAGATAAGAGGGAAAGGGGGCTGAAAAGAGGAGTCTCTGGGTGAAGGGAGAAGGGCTTCGTCTACTGCTCCACGGGGAGTTGCTTTGGAAAATAGCTGACCTGCTTAGGGACATTTACTAAACTTGCTCTGGGTAGTTGATGAAATAATTTCCTCATCTCCACTGAACCCTCTGTTAAGTCCACATTACTCACCATGCTTTCATAGCTGAACTTGCTGTTTTGAGGCAACACGGTTAAGTGTTGAGTCACCCCTAAGTGAATGAGGGCAAACAGAGTTTGCTCAAAGGGTCCAGACACGTTTAGTCTGCATTCTGACACAGAAGCATACTACTTTTAATGTACTCAATGTCAAAAGTAAACTTGTGTAGAAGGGCAGGTAGTAGAGAGGAGAGTGGTAGGTATTATTATGAAATAGATTTGATGAGCAAAAAGGAAGGTGGGCATTGAGGGAAAAGGCAGACATTAGCATGAGGAGCAGCCCTGTGAAGTTGGATCTGTATGTATAAGTGAGTAAGTAAGTAAAGCTGCTCAACTGTGTCTGACTCTTTGCGACCCCATGGATGGTAGCCTTCCAGGCTCCTCTGTCCATGGAATTTTCCAGGCAAGACTACTGGAGTGGGTTGCCATTTCCTTCTCCAATATTTATGTATATTGGGATGTATATTTTCCAAATGGGCTTCCCAGGTGGTGCTGGTGGTAAAGAACCTGCCCGTCTGCCAATGCAGAAGTAGTCAAGAGATGCGGGTTCAATTCCTGGTTTGGGAAGATCCCCTGGAGGAGGGCATGACAATCCACTCCAGTACTCTTGCCTGGAGAATCTCATGAACAGAGTAGACATTAGGGTCTCAAAGAGTTGGACACAACTGAAGCTACTTAGCATGCATGCATGCATATATTCCATACATAATTCTAGAAGTATTATAAATGCATCGAGTCCATCAAAGAAGAAATGGAGTGACATTACAAAATAAGAAATTAAAGAGGAAACAAATTATTACACAGATGTTGGACTGAACCATATCTGAGAATTATCAGAATAAAAAACTAAGAGGTGATACTTTTGATTATTAAATATACAGAAATTTCTTCCTGCATTGTGCCACTTGATAGACACTACCCCATTTAACCTGAAATATTGGGGAATTCAGTGAATGGTGCCATGGCGGGAAGCCGAGCCAGCTAGTACCTAGATCCCTGGTAGATCACCAAGCTGTACATTTACAATTCAGCAAGTCTTGCTATCAGTTCAGAAACACAGCTGGGAAGGAATTAGAGATTTCCAGGTGACTAGGCAGCTGATTCTTAAGCACAGGTGAGTTCCTTCAAATAGGTTCATGAAGCATTACAAAGGTGTTGGTTGTTGCCGGACTTTTGGGCTTATTTACATGGTGATATTATTGTTTGACAGTAACTTGATCCTTTTCCTTCCCTCAGTTTTCACGATTTATTGAATGAGTCTCCAGAGGTTGTATTTAGGACTCTCCGGGACACACCACCCGCTGTCCCTGTCCAGGGGCACTCTTGACCTCTAAAGCCTTGATGTCCATTTCTGGGGGTTCATAGCTTCCTCTTATAGGAATTCTACCTCTTTAGAAGGTAAACATATTTTCCTATTCTAATTAACAGTTCCTCCCATCAGCGTAATGACCCGAAGCCATTTTATTTGAAATAGTAGCAAAGAGATGTTGACCCAGTTAAAATCTAAGCCCCTCTCAAATCATTTCATCTCTTAATTTTCTTTCATTTTCTATATATATATGCCATAGGTCATCTGAAAAAAAGAAATCAAACCAAGACATTTTGCTAAGAAAATGAGATTACTTTATTCCAGAATTTTCAACTCTTCTGCTTCTTAGAATGACATCTCCTCTCAAAGTCTTCAGAAAAAATCTTTGATGTCTTTCTTTCAATTCCCACTTACAATCTTATTTCTTCTAGGTGTCCCTAATAATGGAAATGGGAGTGGGTGTTTACTTATACCAACCACATGGCAATCCTATTCCTAAAAGGACCTGTGGATGGGTGGAAAAGAGATGATGCATCTTGTTTGACGATTTGCCTTTTGAGAAGGAGTTTGCTGTGATTGATTCTTTTTTAAAATTTGTATTTACTTATTTATTTGTTGCTGTGCCTGGTCTTCACTGCTCTGAGGAGGCTTTCTCTATTTGCAGCGAGCAGGGGCTGCTCTTCATTGCGGTGTACGGCTTCTCATTGCGGAGGCTTGTTGTAGAGCATGGGCCCTAGGCACGCAGGTTCAGTAGTTGTGGAGCAGGAGCTTAGCTGCCCAGTGGCATGTGGAATCTTCACTAACCAGGGATCGAACCTGTGTTCCCTGCATTGGCAGACGGATTCGCAATAACTGGAGCACTAGAGAATCCCTGTGATAGCCTTGTATAAGTTATTGATAAAAATTTAAATTTGTACTTCCTTTAAAGAAAGAAACACGCTAGTACATACCTAGAGTTTAAAAAAGACTCTGTTCTTCGATCCAGTAAATCCTCTGTTAATAATGTACACTAGGGCAAAGTTTAAACATACAGTGATTTGTCTGCAAAACACACATTGCCTCATTCTTTATAATAACAAAAAATGGGGACATGTGGGAACATGCTGACTGACCAACAAAAGAAGAAAAATAGGCAGAGATGTCATTAAAGAATGCTACTTGGTCATGTTTCAAAGTATATGCAGTGGCATGGAAACTAATATAACAGAACTTTTAGTATAATATAGTCTATCAGCTATCATTATGTTCTTAAAGTATATTACATATATTTGTAGAAAGGAAACATAAATAGAACTGGTTGCTAAAAGTGCTATCTCTATATTGTGAAACCATGGGTAATTTTTTTTTTTACCATGTGTTTCTTTATTTTTATGTAAATAGATATTACTTTTAAAACTGGAAAACTAATGCTTTTTAAAAAGAATGAAATAACTCAGAGAGGAGACATTCTCTCCCCACTCAGGCTAAATCTACCACAGACATACTTTTTTTCCATACTGATGTTCTGTCTTTTACGTCACATGCATCTGTGATGGTAGCCAGAGAAATAGGGACTGGAGCCATAAAAACATCTGCCACACACCCATGATCTTTGGGGCTTACCAGGAGCCTCTAGTGATAGAGAACCCGTCTGCCAACGCAGGAAACTTAAGAGATGTGGGTTTGATCCCTGAGTTGGGAAGATCTCCTGGAGGAGGGAATGGTGACCCACTCCAGTATTCTTGCTTGAGAATCCCATGGACAGAGAAGCCTGGTGGGCTGCAGTCTGTAGGTTTGCAAAGAGTCAGACAAGAATGAAATGACTTAGCAGAGCACAGCAGGGAAAAGCTTGAGAGGATGCTCATCAGTTTTTAAGACCGTAGAGATAAGTAGTGACAAAGCTCACTACATATACATAAAGGTCACAGTGTGAGAAATCATGTTGACTATAGACAAATACAAAGTCATCTTTCCACTAGCTTTTGCTGAAGACTCCTCATTTTATCTATCTAGATTGAACCCAGAGTGGACTTGAAGTGTGTAGTGTGTCAAAGGAATGCCATGGTGACTTATTTGTCAGTTGCATTAAAAATATTGATTGATATTGTGCAGATTATATGGGTAGTTGGTTCATTTCTTGGTTTTTAATTGTTGTTGAATACCAATTTAATGGTATTACAATTTAATGGTATTAACAACCAATAATGTTTGTTAATTGATGAATATAAAATAAATGTCAGGCTCAGGTAACAGAGAGAGGTGCTGTTGCCTTTACCAAGGACAACTGAGGAGAAATTCCAGTTCCCAAAGTGTTGCCTATGTTACTTAGATCAAATAGTTTCCAATATTCAGAATAACTGTAAGCTTTATGAAATAAAACTTTACCGACACCTGATCAGTGTGGGATTCATTTACTTACATATTGAAATAGGGACATGATAGCCAAAACATGCGAATTATTGCCCTAAACATCGTCTCCTGGGGGCTAGAGGATTATAAATTACTGAGGCTTCCCCCGTAAGGGATTTGGAGAAAATGAGACGAGGGAAATCAGAGTTATATTTCAGCTGTCATCCTAGATTATTCCCTGAGGATGCCATCTTAATGTACAGCTGTTACTTCAAATGCCAACCAAAGACTGGGGATTATTAAATGTTCAGATATTATTTGTTCAGAAACTGAACAGAAAACCATATTTGACCTTAAAGGTATCTTTAAACTTGGAAGTTCTGGTCATCTCACCTATAATAGGTCAAAAAAGAGGCATTTATAATGACAAGTAGAAACAGAGAGAGTAAAAAAGTGTCACTTCAGTATGGAGAGGGGGAAATCTGAGGATATTTGTGAACAAAGTAAATATTCTTGAGCAGCAGTTCAGCAACATTTTCACAATTCCTGACCTAATTGTGTATGTTGCACCCTTGAAGCTTGAATAAAGGAAGTTTAGGACAATTACTTTGTACAGAAACACTACTATGCCTAATACATAATGCACTTCAGAACTAAACTGAAGAGATGGTAAGGATAAGAATGGAAAAAATTCAAGCTCTGCTCAAGTATAAGCTGAGTTTTGTACATCATCATTTATGGTTGGTGTCATGTCCCCTCTCATCATAAACCTCTGACCCTCTGGGGCACATGCCCTGTGATCCCATGAACAAATCCCTACCGGCCACTGTGTTTGTCCTAATATTCCTCTGTTGCTCAGCACATTCAATGACCTGCTCAGTGCAAATGTCTTAGTGATGACAAAGAATATTAATTGTATAGAGAAATCACCCCCTTATTCTTAGTCTATTATCACACTAATAATAACTGCTAAACTTTATTGCCACGTTATTGTCCTATGCTCTGTTCTCAGTGGATCTGATACAGCTCATCGAATTTGGATACAAATCCAACAAAGCGGTACTATTCAGATGCCCATTCACAAGTGAAGAATCTGATTCACAGATACACAAATTAACTTTCTCAGAGTCTCATAGTAACTTAGTAATAGAATCAGAATTTAGACTCCAGCAGGCTGGCTCCAGCCCCTAACCCTTATGCATTTCTGCCACTATGTGGACCGAAAGGGGATGTAGTTAATATCTGAGAAACACTTAGCAATATCCTTTCACTCGCTAGCCTGGTGAGGCTGACCATTCTCATCTTTGGAGCCAAAGCTGACAGATCCTATTCTATACTGCTTTCTCCTAGGCTTAGGAAAAGGGAAATGACAGGTGACTGAATGGAAAAGGATGAAGTCTTTTGGTTTAAATCCTAATAGTCCTACTTACCTGGTTTAGCCCAGGTTGGTACATCTTACTTGCTTCACCAAGGCTAGGAGTCTCTGTAGACTCCTACCAAAGCTCCATGTTTGGTAGATTCAGAGGTGGTCCTTCATATGTGACTAGCTGGCCAAATGTATAAACAGAAGACACATCAGGAGAGGATAACTCAGGAGTAGAAGCACTTTGAAAATGAAGACAGGAAAAAAAGAAAGCTTATCACCTGTCCCATGGAAAGGGAATGTGGGAAGTGAGGGTCTGGGAGAACGTTGGTAGCTCTCCATTGAGCAGTGACCTGGCTATTCTCTCAGAGATGCCGGCTGTGTTTCAATTTTCTAAGTGAGACCCCCAGACAGTATGTTGTTTATCAAAGGGGGGCAACCAGTATGAAACCAGGCATTTATAGGTGTTCACACAGGAAGCTGTATTACTCCTGCCTATTCTCATAGGCACTCGCTGGCAAAAGCATGTGCACACGCACACACACACACACACACACACACACACACACACACGTGCTTTGTCTATGCATTTAAGCATTTCATTCCTGGCCATTTATAAGAGAAGTGGCTCCCTCTCTCATAGCTTACTAATGTGATACTTTTTCCTCTCTTTCTTTTATTTTAATCACAGCAGAATCTAAGAAGAAGAAAAAGGAAGGCAAGAAACAGGAGAAGATGCTGGACTAAAAGCCGCCACCTTCCGTGGACCACGAAAAGGACATCAGCAGACAGGATCAGTTAACTATTGCATTTATATCTACCGTAGGCTTTTTATTCAAAAATTATCTATAGCTTAAGTACACAATAGGCAGAAACAAAATGAAAAGAAAAATTTTGTAGTAGCATTTTTTTAAATGTATCAATATACCATAGTACCCCTAGGGACTTATACTAGAGGACTGTAATCCTATTTAGAAAGTTGACTTATAGTACATGTTAAGTGATAGAAAACTGAGGTAAGTTTTTTGAAGTTATGTGATATTTTACATTAAATTTTTTTTTTACATTTTTTTCTTTTGGCAGCAATTTAAATGTTATGACTATGTAAACTACTTCTCTTGTTAGGTAATTTTTTTCACCTAGACTTTTTTTCCCGATTGAGAAAAATATCTACTAAACAAAGCAGCAATAAAATATGATCATCCTATTTGAGGAAAATATCTTTTTTTCTGCCAGTGGATTTTTTAAAAGTTATAGTCAGTAAAATGAGGGGAGGGTGGTCACAGCATGTCCTAGTTCAATGTTGACTTTTTTAAAAAAGAGAAAGCATTATAACATGAAATTATTTCACTTTGGCAGAAATATTTGTTTTTTGATGAAATTATTTTTCCATTGGAGGAAAAAAAAAAGACGAGGAAAATAAATCAAGGTGATGCTGAAAAAAAGATGCTTTTGTGTGCAATAATTTGATATTGTAAGCCTTCTCTCTTTGTCACCTACGTTGCCCCAGCTCATCAGTTAGCAGTGAGAAATGATCATACACGCTCATTAAATCACTCTTGGGCACAAATGTTATAGAGGGTTTACACAGCTGTAGAGGTAGGTCTATAACTATATTTTAAGCTTTCTATCAGTATATAATAGGTTGGATTGGTGCTACCGAATTAAAGTTCCAAACTAGTCTAGGGTTTGGTGGAACAGAAAAATGCTCTTCTTCTGTTGAGTAAGTTTGGACTTTGTTGTTGTTCAGTCGCTAAGTCATGTCTGATTCTTTGTGACCCCATGGACAGTAGCACGCCAGGCTCCTCTGTCCACTATCTCCCAGAGTTTGCTCAGACTCATGTCTGTCAAGTCGGTGATGCTATCCAACCATCTCATCCTCTGCCACCCCCTTCTCCTTTCCCAGCATCTTTCCCAGCATCAGGGTCTTTTCCAGTGAGTGGTCTCTTCACATCAGGTGGCCAAAGTATTGGAGCTTCAGCTTCAGCAACCCTCCTTCCAGTGAATATTTGAGGCTGGGTTTGCATATTAATACCAGGCATAATGGTTGCTTGTTATTGGTTTCTATAAACCAATAACTCCTACTCTATTATCTACTATATGAGTACCACAGACTATATATACAAGTAACTCCCTTATCTGCTGGGCTTTAAACACAGTTTTTAAGTAAATACAACTATGCTTCTATTATTCAGAGAAATAACACCTCAGAAGTCAGCTGGGGTTAGCCTCAAAGTATTTCTCTAGAAAAATCCACCTTTACTTTTATTTTATTTATTTATTTTTTTTTTTTAATATTATTTTATTAGTTGGAGGCCAATCACTTTACAACATTTCAGTGGGTTTTGTCATACATTGACATGAATCAGCCATATAGTTACACGTATTCCCCATCCCGATCCCCCCTCCCACCTCCCTCCCCACCCGACTCCTCAGGGTCCTCCCAGTGCACCAGGCCCGAGCACCTGACTCATGTATCCCACCTGGGCTGGTGGTCCGTTTCACCATAGATAATATACATGCTGTTCTTTCAAAACATCCCACCCTCACGTTCTCCCCCAGAGTTCAAAAGTCTGTTCTGTACTTCTGTGTCTCTTTTTCTGTTTTGCATATAGGATTATCGCCACCATCTATCTAAATTCCGTATATATGTGTTAGTATACTGTAATGTTCTTTATCTTTCTGGCTTACTTCACTCTGTATAATGGGCTCCAGTTTCATCCATCTCATTAGAACTGATTCAAATGAATTCTTTTTAACGGCTGAGTAATATTCCATGGTGTATATGTACCACAGCTTCCTTATCCATTCATCTGCTGATGGGCATCTAGGCTGCTTCCATGTCCTGGCTATTATAAACAGTGCTGCGATGAACATTGGGGTGCACGTGTCTCTTTCAGATCTGGATTCCTCAGTGTGTATCCAAAAGTCTACAAGCAATAAATGCTGGAGAGGGTGTGGAGAAAAGGGAACCCTCTTACACTGTTGGTGGGAATGCAAACTAGTACAGCCACTATGGAAAACAGTGTGGAGATTTCTTAAAAAACTGGAAATAGAGCTGCCATATGACCCAGCAATACCACTTCTAGGCCACCTTTACTTTTAAAGGGATAAGACTCAATAAATAACACTTACCTATCAAGATAACTCTTAAGTCCACTTTCAGAAATGATGGTTTCAATATCTTTCAATAAACTAATTACAAACCGGTCTAATGATGCCGCCAAGGTGCCTTCAGAGTTGAAATATTTTTGCCATCTGGTCAAAGACTCCACTTGAGCTAGAAATATTGGCGGGGTCCATATCTTCCCACTAAATCAAAGCCAACTGCCAGTGGGCAGTAGAAAAAGGAATGAACCTCTAGGCACATATGTGGAACAATTTATGGACTGGTGCTTAATAAGAGCAGAGTACCTTGTAAAGTGCAAATGCAGAAACATGAATAGTGAATGCAGTTCTTTTACAGGTGAACCTTAATAGATGAAAAGTACTCATGGGGATAGATGGAGGAGATGAAAGGGAGGCATTATCCAGACTGGGTTTTGTTGACAGCAAAGACTGCAAGGAGAAGGATGGTGGAAAAGCCTGAAGAATGTTTTGTTAGCCTCTCACCCAATATTGCTTCTCCATCATCATTTAGCCAAAATAGCAGCCCATGAATCAGTAACGAGCTGAGGTAAACTAGAACACAATCTCCCACAGGAAAAGCAGTCCTGTAAATAATCATGGCATTCCCTCTTTTTTTACCCCAGGACATGGCAGGAAGCCAAGGGCTCTCTGCTGTATGAAGGGTGATTCTTAACACATCATACACTAACTCCCTGATTTTCTGTGAAGGCAAGTGTGCGGATGCTAATCTCCACTGAATAGAGTATGAAATTAAACTTAAATTCTCAAGAATTATTCTATCCCAGCCTCAGCTTTAAACACCTTGCTAAATCTCACTGAAGTATTGAAAACACAAATACAAAAGGACAGGCTCTGAAAATCACTGACTTGACAAATAGAAAAAGAAAGCCCATTTTCAGTATTTCATGGAGTGCCCCAGCAAGCTCTCTCTCCCAATCATTCTGAGTTTTATGAACTTATTTATCCTAGTGTTCTTTAAGCCTGGAGGAAGGAAAGAGAAATGGAAAGAAATCAGCTATGTTTCCTTAAGGGACCTTAGACTGAAGACAAGTTTTCTTCCAATTATCAAAAACAATTTTCCAGTTACCAAACGTGTCCTTATTCAATATGGTGACCATGTCCTTCACACTTGGCTTTTGACAGGCTTTCTTATTTATCCTGATTGTATGAATCCTATCACACTATATTCCTAGAATGACATCATAGTGTCTTGTTAACTCTGTAAGAATAGAACTCCAAATAGAATTTAATGCTCTAAATAGTTATCAAGTTCTACTAAATTGTGGAGGTATTGAAAAAAGAGAACTATATAATTCCATTTATGGGTCTTTGACCATAAGAAGCCTTATTTAAGAAAAGAAAGATCACAGTCTTACCCACTAAGAAGACAGATTTCTTTAGGAATAAGAGATATGCATATTTTCCTATAATATGTAACTCTTGGTTCCATATATCTGAAAGTCTGAAATTGTTTCATAACTTCTTTGGTTTAAGTGAAAAACAAAGGTAAATACGCTTTAGGAAACACCAAATGAGGCAATATAAAATGTGATTTTTCACCAATTGAGTTATTTTAAAATAATTTCCAAACATAAAAATTCAAATTTTATCAACTTTCAGTTGTGGGATTCTCTAATGGAGTGAAACAAAGGGCTTTATTCCCATTAACCTTCTCCAGAAAATAATGTAACAGATCAGCATCCTTAGATGTGTAATACGAAGCATTTGATCTCTCTCTCTCTTTTTTTCTGGCTTGCTTTTAATTTAATTAGTTTTAAGCCTTAAGCTTTTAAAAGTGAAATCAATCAGAAGGCAAGAGTGTAGAGAATCATGTTCCAACACTTCTCACGTAAATTCAAATTTTAGATTCTTCAGAGTAAAACAGGCTCCTCACTGTCTACAAGCTTGTTTCTGAGTTACAAAAATCCTCTCCATGTTTTTCCCTATCTTATTGTGTTTTCCTCCTGCATTCTTCTACCCAGTCTGGGCTGCCAGAGGACACTTCTTTCTTGCATCTGGAAATTTAAGCAGCAGACAGCTTATTTAAGCAGACAGTAATGTCTCCAGGTCTGTTAAATAGATGTATTTTCAATCTTCCAGTACGTTCAAAGAAGACATAGAATCTTGGAATACATTTCCATAAAGGGTAAGGAGCATAATTTTATTCAGAGCATTTAGCCAGTAATACCTACCTCATACTTATGTGGACTTTAATTCTCCTAGAAATAAAATATATGGAACATTTTAATCAGAGAAAAACATGTCATGATCTTAGCAATCCATCCCCCGACCAATGTGTCTCTTCTTCCCAGTCTTTCAATTTTCCAAACAAGGCATCAGAAGTAAAGTAAATGTTCAGTCCTATTAGGGTCACAAGTAAAATCATGTCATTCAAGAATATTTCAACACAAAGGGATGCAAACTGACATGTGTTCCACTTTTTTTAATTTAAAAAGAAAAATAAAGAACAATTAGCTCTCAATATCTAATTTCTGTAATTTTTAAAGGACAAAACCTTGACCAGCAGAACATTGATAGAGTTATTATGTGTATATGTATCCACTACAACTCTAATATTAAGTTGTTAGTGGGATTGGCTAAGGAGGTTATATGCTCTTGCTCAGCCACTCAGTCGTGTCTGATTCTTTGTGACCCCATGGACTGTAGCCCATCAGCTCCCCTGTCCATGGGATTTTTCAGGCAAGAATACTACAGTGGTTTGCCATTTCTGCCTCCAGGAAATCTTCCTGACCCAGGGATCAAACCCACGTCTCCTGTATTGCAGGCGGATTCTTTACTACTGAGCCCCTGGGGAAGCTTAAAGGCGTTATATATCTA
The DNA here is from genome assembly GCF_963930625.1 of Muntiacus reevesi. Classification (NCBI taxonomy): domain Eukaryota; kingdom Metazoa; phylum Chordata; class Mammalia; order Artiodactyla; family Cervidae; genus Muntiacus; species Muntiacus reevesi. Next base: position 95,529,961 of record NC_089254.1, on the reverse strand, counting down.
GGTTATTGCAACGTATTTTCTTTTGTTCTTTGGAAATGTGCATGGAAGCCATACAATCTATGTTAGAGAATGACAACATGGAAAATCCTGACATCATGTAGTTAAGCTGGGAATGGAGGGATACCTTACAGAGTATACACATGTAGTAACTGAATCCATATATGCAACTTGCTCTTAGTGGAGATACAAAATATTACATAAAATATATTAATCACAACGAGTCATTTTTCTCCTGTCTTTTGATTGTCAGATCCATCAAATATAGGAGAAAGAAATCTTCAAGTATCTTAGTTTATGAGATTCTTGGAGAATTACATGAATATCTCAGTTGCTATAAATGACCAACAGATTGAGATGCTTACAATAAATGATATAAATTTTATAGACTTCTAATCCAAAGTTCCATGCTTTTAAGGTGTTCATAGCTAATAATTCAACTTCTCCTCAGTTTCATTAGAGATATGCCAATCTGCTATCTTCCAGCAAGGAGCAAGAGAGAGTTATTAGGGGTCTATTCTGGGATAGACCAGACCATGTTTAGGAAGAAAATGGGCTAGTGTGTATAACTGTTTCGATCAAGATTTCCTGAAGTCTCTGAATTCCTTCCCTCTTTATTAAGCTAAAAAATATCTGGCCATTTAAGGTCATTTTCTGTTGGCACCATTTGGTTTATGAGTTAAATTTGTCAACTTAACCAATACTGGAAATTGAATTCAGACTCTGGTGAAGGCATCCTTATCAAGCAGCTTGATCATATCGAAAATGGGATTCCATGCTCCTAGGAAGTGCATTTCTAAAGCCCATTTGAAAAAATTTTATTCTATGATAATTATATTGATTAATAGAGATTAATTCCTAAAAATCTTGTTGACTATATTTCCCCTTCCAAATTCTGATTATACATTTCATCCCATAGTGTCTGTTTAGTTTAAATTCATTAATTTATGCTTTCCTGCATACCAATTGTTTATTAAGTGCTCAGCACAGTTATTGGTAGCAGGGGTGCAGCAAAGAACAAAATGAGAACCACCCCGCCAAACTCCTGTTTTCTTGGAATTTACACTCTTGCTGGCAACACAGACAATGAACACAGAAAAATGTTTTGGTTACATACTACTGCATAAAAAACCACCTAGTGGCTTAAAACAACAATGATTTTATCATCTCTTGCCTCTCCTGGTCGGCCGACTGGACTCATCTGGAGGGTGCTTTTGTTCCGTGTGATGTTAGCTTGAAGGGCTGGGACGTCCAGTGTCCAGTGCGGCTTCCTCACGTGCCTGACCTCTTGGTGGAAACAGCTGGAGAACCGGATTCAAGCGGGACACGGGAGGGCTGGGCCTCTCCGCTTCTCCATGTAGCCCACGGGCTCACTCTTTCCACAGGGTGTTGTCTGTCTTACAGAGTATACCCAGCAGAGTAACCAGCCTTTTCACGGGGTAGCGCAGAGCCCTCCCAAGCACAAAGTCGGAAGTCAGCAAGCCCTCTGAAGGTTTAAGCCCGGAACTGGCTCAGCATCCTTTCTGCCAGATTCTCAAGGTTCAGATGAGTCTCGGAGCCGCCCAGATTCTCCAGGAGGGGGACCACCCGAGGGAGTGAATCCCACGAGGCAGGGTTCATTGGGGGGCTATGTCTGGGAACAAAGGACACGAAAAAGTAAAATATATAGTAGACGGTGGTTAAGTGCAACAGAGAAAACTAAAACCCCGAAGGGCAACATAATATTGGGCTAGTGTTGCAATTTCAAATATAACATCCAGAGGAAATCTCCAGGAGGAGGTGACATTCAAGCCCCCAAAAGTTGGAAGGAGGTGAGGGGACAAGTCAGGCAGGCATGGGAACTTCCCTAGTGGTCCAGTCGTTAGGAATCCGCCCCGCAGTGTGGGGGACGCAGGTTTGATCCCTGGTCGGGGAACTGGGCTCCCACACGCTGTGGAGCAGCTGGGCTCACGCGCTGCAACAACTGGTCCACGTGCGGTCCTCACTGGTAGGACAGCTGACAGCGGGGACGGCAGCAAGGGCGGAGGGTGCAAAGCCCTGCAAAGCGAGCTCCCAGCACCCGAGCAAGAGCAGGGAGCCTGTGAGTGAAGTAAGCCAAGGGGAGAGGGGTGAGAGATCAGGACCGTCAGGGGAGATGAGGTCAGCACCAGGCAGCTTTGGCGCCAGAGGATCCGCTTTATTTCTCCTGTGGGGGGCTTTGCTTCCTCCGTCAAGGAGGGGGAGGGCAGACCAGGAATGTTGGCGAGCGCACCGGTGGCTCAGGTTTCTTCCGGCTTAAATGTTTACTCATATATCTGCTGCACCACTCATATCCCATTATTTCCCTGGAGATCTATGCAAGATACGTGGCAATATTCTCAATTGCCTTGATGTAACAAGCTGTACGGTCCATCTCTGAGTTTGCTTTGCATCAGTCTCAGCCCTGTGACAACTAGTAAAAAGAAATGCAAGGGGCATGGTGACGGGAAGACTCTGGATTTTAGTCCATGCCTCCCAGTGAAAATGGTAACATTTGGGGTCACAGCTCCCTCAGTTTCGTTTATCCAGAAACCAGATAAACAATCACAAAAGCCAACAGTTCCTAGAAGTTTCACCCACAGTGTTCCAGGCAGCCCCATCCATGACCTTATTTCCCAGCTCTCCTTTATGTATCAGGGACTTTAAATTTCCCATATCAGAATTTTAATGTCAGTGCCATTGCTTTTTATGATATTTTAGCTTGAGAATTGATTCCACATACACCAGTCATCTCGGGGTGGGGGAAGGTCTGTGCCCTATTCTATACCTAACAGCCTTCCCTATGCTTTTGAGCTCATTTCTGCATCCTTCAGGGTTTTTTGGTTATAAGCAACAGAAACTGCTATTCTTGAACTGAAGTGTGTGTGTATGCACATGCACAAAGCAATTCCTTGAAAGGATATTGAGTAGCTCAAAGAATTGAGTGGAAGAGCCTAAGGAAGGATAGAGGATCAGAGGAACACTGCGATAAAGACACAGACACCTAAGAATTCCTCACATGCCTCCGTTCCAATCACTTTTGGTGCCTCTCTGCCTCTGCATTCTTGGGATGTGCCTCCTGGGGAGGAAACTAGGGGTGGCCTCACAAAGGCCACGTGGCTCTTCTCTTGTCAAAAGGCCATAGTCTTCTGATTGGCAGCCCACCAAAATCACATGAAGATGAAGTCGAGAAAGTCTTCAAAGAAGGACACACTTGTCAGAAATAAAGAGAATATATTAAAAAAAGAAGCATTCAAAGAATAAGTATTCTAGTTATTTATTTTAATGTCTTTTAAATTAAAAATAAAACATACTAGGAAATGAGCATTGACATCAGCTGGAACCATACTGCACAGAAATTTGAATGAAAAGAAAAGGAGCTTGTTAGGTGACAAAGAGTTGTTGGCATTTTTTAGTAGAAGACTGAAGTGAGAAACAGTGTTTACACTTGAAGAATTTTAGTCTGTCGCCTGGAAGTGGTTTATAAGATGAATTTGAGTAGTGAAGCACTTAAAATGTGAAGACAATTTAGGAAGTTGTTGGACTTTTCCAACTGAGAAATAATGAAGGCCATCTGGATCTGTCATCCATTTTTGCCTCTGGCAACCCAGTCATTTTCCCCCTCTGAACTGTTTCTTTTTCTCTTCTTCTATCACTGGAGCCTGATTATTTTTGTTATGATCCAAGGAGATCTGACTTAATAACACATTCTGCTTCATGCTTTGGGAGCCTAATGCCACATAGACTAGACACCTCAGAGAGGAAAGCCGATTTGGAGAGCTGACCAGTTGTCATAAATGTCCTGCTTCTCTGCCTTCAAAGCCCTCTATTTCCTTTCAAATAATTAGGTTCACCTTGACTGACAGACTTAGTCCCAATACGGACTTTGTGAACCATCCTCTCTTTTGTTATTTAAGATGATCTGATTCAATAAGAAGAAATTCGTCATTACTCTCATGCTCAATTTGCAGCCAAGTGTAAGAAATCTCCATTTTATTACCCTTTCCTACTATGTCCTTAATTAACTTCCTTGTAGTTAGCCTGGTATCCTTATCTTATAAATCTGGGCTCTGTTTTCCTCTCTCAAATCCTTGCCCCAGTCACACCCCCACTGTCCTCTGTGTAGTCCTGCTCTGAATCTCTTCCACATCTAGACCCACTGTCTGATGCAAATCAAATCTCCAGGCTAGGAAATTATCCCTATTTTGATTGAGCTTAGCATACTTGTTGCCATGTTCCCTGGGCTATATTTCAGTAAATATTTCACTCTTTTCCGGACTTCCCTCATGCTAGCCTCTGGCCAACCTGTGGCCTATGTCTGCACTTTCCAGAGGCTGAGTGCCGGCTTTTATCTGCTGGACTGGACTTTCCCCCTACCACTGGCAACTCTTTCTCCTCCACCATCATCTTCTTTTCCTTCCCTTTCTTTCAGCAGCTCCTATCCATGTGTGGAGAACTCTGCTTTTATGTTTAAGCCCTCCTGAATCTCCCTGCCTGCTTGAAGTTATCCCCCTCGTCTCCAGATAAATGCTGAAGTGTGCGTGCATACTCAGTTGCAAAGTTGCGTTCCACTCTTTTGTGACCCCGTGGGCTGTAGCTGGCCAGGCTTCTCTGTCCATAGGATTTCCCAGGCCAGAATACTGGGGAATGGGTTGCCATTTCCTTCTCCAGGGTATCTTCCCGACCCAGGGATCAAACCTGCATCTCCTGCTTAGCAAGTGGATTCTTTACCACCGTGCCACCTGAGAAGCCTCTGCTAAGATAGGGAATTCATTTAAAGTGAAGAGAAAGGGACAAGGGAGAGAGTAAAGAAAACAACACAAAAGGGTGATGTAAAAGTTCATTTTTCTTACCCACATATACACTAATAGGGACTCTCCTAGATACCAATTTCATAAAAATTCTACAGAGAGCTAATACATGGAGTTGTTTACCTGAAAACTGTTGGCCAACTAATTTGATAGAGAAAAGGGTAAGGAATGCTAAAACCAAAATACTAATTCTAATGCAGGGATTCTTAATGTTTTTTTTTGTTCCACGAGCTCCTTTAGCAGTCTGGAGAAGGCTGTGGACCCCTTCAAAGAATATTGTAAATGCTTAATATAAGCTATATTGGAATATAAATAATTCCAATTATAATGCAGTTTCTATACTTAGAAAAATTTTTGCTGCAGAAATATTTTTGCTTCACTATTAACTCACTAAATTAGATCTAGAGTTAAGTATAATAACTATTGAAGATAGTGGTAATATATATGATATTTGTGACAACTGTAATGCAATGAGACTGTGATTTTCTTCATGACAAAGTCAAAAATCCTGCTTATACTCTTTTGGTTTGTTGCCTACATTTGCAAGGGAAGAGAATGTTAAATTTCCATTCAGTTAGAGATGAGTGGAAACAAACATAATTTGTTTTCCTATTTAAGTCCTGGATTCCCACATTTACTTCAGGCACTGGTTGGTTCAGAACCGTATTCCAATCGAAGTTACAGTCATAAGCAAGACGGTAGTGTTGTACTGCAATCTTTAGTGGCCTCTTTCAGTATTTTATCATACTGGGGACTGCCTTTCCTCCCACACACTTCCTGAAATGTGAAAGTCTTAGTCACTCAGTTGTGTCCAACTCTTTGTGGCCCTGTGGACTGTAGCCCACCAGGATCCTCTCTCCAGAATCTGCCTGCAATGTGAGCGACCTGGGTTTGATCCCTGGGTTGGATCCCTGGGTAGGGAAGATCCCCTGAAGAAGGGAATGGCAACCCACTCCAGTATTCTTGCCTGGAGAATCCCATGAATAGAGGAGCCTGGTGAGCTGTATACAGTCCATGGGATTGCAAAGAGTTGGACAGGACTGAGCCACTAACACTTTCACTTTCTTTACTGTCTGAGACTCCAGGGAAGCCCCAGGCTCCCCTTCCTGCTAACCTCCAAACACACCTTTCTTCTCCTCATTGTTCCCATTATTACCTCCTTTTGGGAGACTAGCTTTCCTTGTACCAGTGTCACCACATTCTCCTCCATTTCTTACCGAGCTTCCTTTTCATTCATTGTTCTTTTTTTTTTTTTTTTTTTAATTTTTTTTTATTTTTCAGTGGGTTTTGTCATACATTGATGTGAACTCACACACTGGTTTATTCTTTAATTCAACGAACAGTTTTTAACTGCGGCAGAAAAGGAATGTTACATCTCTGCCCAGATCAGACTTTTATGTGATGAATAAGTTTCTGAAAACTTATTCTATTCTATTCTGAAAAAGGTTATTGATATTTCTTCTAGCAATCTTGATTCCATATTGTGCTTCTTCCAGCCCAGCGTTTCTCATGAGATAATCTGCATATAAGTTAAATAAGCAGGGTGGCAATATACAGCCTAGACGTACTCCTTTTCCTATTTGGAACCAGTCTGTTGTTCCATGTCCAGTTCTAACTGTTGCTTCTTGACCTGTATACAGGTTTCTCAAGAGACAGGTCAGATGGTTTGGTATTCCCATCTCTTTCAGAATTTTCCACAGTTTATTGTGATCCACCCAGTCAAAGGCTTTGGCATAGTCAATAAAGCAGAAAGAGATGTTTTTCTGGAACTCTCTTGCTTTTTCTATGATCCAGTGGATGTTGGCAATTTGGTCTCTGGTTCCTCTGCCTCTTCTAAACCAGCTTGAACATCTGGAAGTTCATAGTTCACGTATTGCTGAAGCTTGGCTTGGAGAATTTTCAGCATTACTTTACTAGCGTGTGAGATGAGTGCAATTGTGTGATAATTTCAGCATTCTTTGGTATTGCCTTTCTTTGGGATTGGAATGAAAACTGATCTTTTCCAGTCCTGTGGCCACTGCTGAGTTTTCCAAATTTGCTGGCATATTGAGTGCAGCACTTTCACAGTATCATCTTTCAGGATTTGAAGTAGCTCAACTGGAATTCCATCACCTCCACTAGCTTTGTTTGTAGTGATACTTTCTAAGGCCCACTTGACTTCACATTCCAGGATGTCTGGCTCTAGGTGAGTGATAACACCATCATGATTATCTGGGTCGTGAAGATCTTTTTTGTACAGTGTTACTGTGTATTCTTGCCAACTCTTCTTAATATCTTCTGCTTCTGTTAGGTCCATACCATTTCTGTCCTTTATCGAGCATATCTTTATATTTAGTGTATCTGAGAAATGCTGGGCTGGAAGAAGCACAAGCTGGAATCAAGATTGCCGGGAGAAATATCAATAACCTCAGATATGCAGATGACACCACCCTTATGGTAGAAAGTGAAGAGGAACTACAAAGCCTCTTGATGAAAGTGAAGGAGGAGAGTGAAAAAGTTGGCTTAAAGCTCAACATTCAAAAAAATAAGATCATGGCATCTGGTCCCATCACTTCATGGGAAATTGATGGGGAAAGTGGAAACAGACTTTATTTTGTTGGGCTCCAAAATCACTGCAGATGGTGATTGCGGCCATGAAATTAAAAGATGCTTACTCCTTGGAAGGAAAGTTATGACCAACCTGGATAGCATATTTAAAAGCAGAGACATTACTTTGTCAACAAAGGTCCATCTAGTCAAGGCTATGGTTTTTCCAGTAGTCATATACGGATGTGAGAGTCGGACGGTGAAGAAATCTGAGCACGGAAGAATTGATGCTTTTGAACTGTGGTGTTGGAGAAGACTCTTGAGTGTCCCTTGGACTGCAAGGAGATACAACCAATCCTTTAGGAGATTAGTCCCGTGTGTTCATTGGAAGAACTGATGTTGAAGCTGAAACTCCAATACTTTGGCCACCTCCTGTGAAGAGTTGACTCAATGGAAAAGACCCTAATGCTGGGAAGGACTGGGGGCAGGAGGAGAAGGGGACGACAGAGGATGAGATGGCTGGATGGCATCACCGACTCGATGGACACGGGTTTAGGTAGACTCCGGGAGTTGGTGATGGACAGGGAGGCCTGGCGTGCTGCGATTCATGGGGTCACAAAGAGTCAGACACGACTGAGCAACTGAACTGAACTGATTCTGAAAAAATAGATATTAATCTTTACATGAGAAAGAACATTAATTTCACGTCAAAGTGATTATTACAGTCTGGTATGTCATTATTTTTCTCATTATAAATTAACACTAGGATGGGAAAATTGTTTATAATATGGGTCTTTCATTCTTTATACTATTTCTTGTTTAGTGTTTGTAATAAATGTATGGTTCTCAAAAGGAAATCATGTTATTTCTGAGAGTCATAAAGATGTTTTTTCTGACATCTGCCTAAGCTCAGCTTCTTCAGTGGCTAACTACCATCAACTCTGCTTCATAATTCCTAATTATGTTTCTCTTTTCAGAGTGGTTTTTAATTTACCATATTTCAATTTCTAAAATTATGTAAATTTTTTTTTTTTTTTTTTGCTGATTTTCAGTAGTTGGGAATCTACATAGAGGAAGTCTCCCAGAACTTGAAAATACAGTTTAAAAAGAAATGGATTAATCTAAAAAAAATCAATGATTACTAGGTCACATGCAAGGAAAACTTAAAACCAAGGGCTGTTTGATCAGGAAATTGAGTGGTGCAAGACTGATGTCACAGAATTATCAAAAAAGGATGTGTCAGTAAGAACTAGGAGTCTGGAGGTGGTGTGGAGAGGTGAGAAAAGATGAGCAGCATAGGTAAAAGATTTTTATATTTCAGTTCTACATAGCTCAGTTGGTAAAGAATTCACCTGCAATGCAGGAGACCCCGGTTCGATTCCTGGGTCAGGAAAATCCACTGGAGAAGGGCTAGGCTACCTACTCCAGTATACTTGGGCTTCCCTTGTGGCTCAGCTGGTAAAGAATCTGCCTGCAATGTGGGAGACCTGGGTTCGATTCCTGGGCTTGGAGGATCCCCTGGAGAAGGGATAGGCTACCCACCCCAGTATTCTGGCCTGGAGAATTCCATGGACTGTATAGACCATGGGGTCACAGAGAGTCGGACATGACTGAGCGACTTTCACTTTCTGTAGCATGGTTAGTGGGAGTCCCCTCTGCCTGTCATGTCCCTGTTAGCATGCTGTTAATTCAGCCTTGGAGTGAGTTGGGGTTAGTCCTTGAACTATGAAATGCTATTCAATGTAATGCAGTCCTGTAGTGGAATTTCCGGTGTGCAGGTTGCCTTTTCCAAGTGATACTTTTGTTTCACGTAACTGTTTTTAAATTTTTACTGTTGATATAAGTCATTAAAATTGCCAGAGTAGAAAGTGCTCTGTATTAAAATATTTAAAATGATTCAACTTCATAGTAATACAATACATATTCACAGTAATATGTACTTCTTTACTCCGATATCTATTGGGATGAATAGAATTAAACCCAAGTTAAGAAACCCATCAAAATTAAATTACCAAGAAATTGTGTTCCCAACTAGTGGACTACAAAACAAACTTTAATAACCCTCTGAAAGAAGTGTCTTCTCACATTTTATGAGAGTGGAGAAAAGAGAGACTTCAGGATGATGTATATAGAGAGGAGAGTTCTTATATATCAAGAAAAATCTTCAAGATTGGAATGACACTTCTTACAGTATTTACATGAGCTGCATAAAGGCTCATAGAAAATGTGTATGTAGACTGTCATTATGTATGTGTCTGGTCAAGTTCTGGCTAGCTAAAAAGCCAATTGGAAAGGAAAAATTTAATAGGGCAGAGATAAATAACATACAGGAGATTTATTTTCTTTCTGTCATCCTGTCACATGATGAGCTCATTTTTAATGATACTCCAATGTATACTAAGCACAGCAAGTATTATTAAAGAATAAAATATTCTGGCAATGAGGAAAATATATGAGAGGTGTGGTCTTTCTATCACTATCTTGATTAATTGGATAGAATCCACAAAAATATGTATTTGCTCTCTGGGTTTTCCAGCAAAATCCCTCCCATAGTTTTCCTATCCAGGAACTCTGATTGAACTGTCCTAAGTGTATTTATTTAAGTTATTACCTTTTAAACAAATATTTTAACGTATTCCCAAATGCTGTGCGTGTGCATACACCTCCCCCTTCCCTAACACACCCTGCCTTTGACTGCCTCAAAGAAGAAAGCAGGACTGATGTAGCTGTTGTTAGTCAGCTTGGACCACTATGACAAAGACTGGGTGACTTAGACAACAAACATTCACAGTTCTGTAGGCTGGGATGGAAAAGATCAAGGTGCCAGCAGCTTTAGCGTCTGGAGAGGACCCCTTTTGTGGTTTGCAGATGGCCATCTTCTTGCTATATCCTCATATGACGGGGAAACAAACAGACAGTCTCTTCTTACTAAGGGCACTAATTCCATCAACATGGGGTTCCACCCTCATGAACTTATCTGAACCTAATTATCTCCCAAAGGCCTAATTACCCCCTAATTCCATTGGGAGTTAGGGTTCCAACATACATTTTGGGGGACACCAACAGCCAGTCTGTAACAGCTGCCCTGGGTTAATCTCTGCCTAATGGTACATACATACCTGATCACTTTTGTATTACATCAAAGCAACGCATAGCAGTCCTGATCAGAAATCAGATTCTTCGTACATTCTCAATACTGAGAAAAATCCCCAAAGACATCTCTGATGAGTTTAAAATCAATACTCATGAAGTTTTATTAAAGAAGTTATAGAAATAATGGAATTATTCTACTAAGAGCTTTAGTTAGATATGAGAAGAAACCCCACAGATTTATCAAGACATGAGGAAATCTTGGTAGATTTGGATCTGACCAAGACAAACCTGCAAAATGTTCCTTTACTAGCAGTTTTGAAAACCTCAAAAGCAGCAGGTCATGGAACTCTGCTGCTTCATGATGAATGTGAAGTCAGATGTAGTCTGATTGTCTCTTCCATTTAACCTGACATCTCCCATGTTACTCACTATCCTACTTATGTTGTTCAGAATCACATCAGCAGAACCTCCAAAAGGTCTATGGTACCGAGGGATTACTGAGCTCACAGGCTCAGCATGCAATGCCAAATCATAACCTGGAAACACGAGTTGTCCACCAAATAAAGAGCTTTTCCACGAGGGTGAGGTTTTGCTATATCACTGGTATCTCTCTGCAGCAATTGCTTTTCAATTTCAATGGCACATTATCTTGAACTCCATGATATCATTACTAGAAGTACATCTAACCCGAGGTAGCCAGCAAGGTGCCCACACAGTCCTGGCTCAGTTAAACCCTCTGTTCTATCAGAGGTCAGAATAAGACCAGAATATTCTGGTCAGTCGGTTCAGTCGCTCAGTCGTGTCCAACTCTTTGTGACCCCATGGACTGCAGCACGCCAGGCCTCTCTGTCCATCACCAACTCCCATAGTTTACTCAAACTCATGTCCATTGTGTCAGTGATGCCATCCAACCATCTCATCCTCTGTCGTCCCCTTCTCCTCCTGCCTTCAATTACAGTGATTTCAGTCAGCCCTCTGTTGAACAAATCTAGAGCTTTCTAATTACCTAAACTAAGTAAAAATTTTGTAGGCTCTCTAATTTTTATCTAGAGAAACCATGACCCACTACTTAATACCAACGATTTCTGCCAGTGAGAAAATTCCTATTATAGATTTGGGCTCTGCCTCTCTTTCCGGTATTCATACATTTCTTGTCTTTGGTAATTTAGTGATATCACGTGGCCCATGACATTCAGGAGTCCCATCATCATCATTAAAATCAGGCAACCCACTCTGATAGTAGTGTCAGGACTCCTCTGACCAATCTATTTTGCACACCCCTTGTGAAGGAAGTATCCTCTGGACTTTGTGGGGGAGGTATTCAGGGAGTGGGTGGGCAAGTCTTCCACCACTCTAGCATTCCAGTCTTCCTAGGCCTTCGGATACCTGTGTTGGAAGGTCTAGCAAGCATCTCATCTTCACTCTATGCAGATCACTTTTGGGTCCAGGTTTCAGTCAACCAAGCAAATGAAATGTTAGAGCTCCTCCAGCCACCTTTGCTAATATTTTAAGTACAGAACTGTATCTCAATTCATCAATAGCAATGTTTAGATACAATCCAACAGTATATTCCTTACACCTCTCATGAGCAGCTTTGAATCCATTCCTATGCATGTTTCCAAGATTTCTATTGATATAAACTGGCAAATCTTTGAGGTCCTCCTCAAAACTTACACTTTTTACTCTACAGTCTAAAATTGCCATTACCTGAGTCTTTTTATAACTCTGGAAACAATGAGAAGTGGTGGGCTCAGTTCATAAGGAGAATCAGTAGTTCCCTAAATTTAATAAAAAATTAAGAAATTATTCTGAAATTATATCAGAGAAGCCCATTACATAGTCTTCAGGCAAGAGGAAATGAATCTCCTGGACAGGACATAAAGAGCTGTCTTTATGAGTCAGAGGTACTTGGCAGAATACAGGGAAAGTGTCCCAGCTTTAACAGAATCTGCCCAGATGTTCCCATTCCAATTTTCTTTCAACAAGCAAATGATAAAATTATTCTGATCCCTAAGTAAAATCTTGGACTGGGCATTTTCTTTCCCCAAATTCTCCAATTAACAACCAACCAACCAACCAACCACCTCGTTATGGTTATTTTTTCTAACACCTCTATGGCTGCAATGCTTGACCTACCAAAGTGTGTTTTTTATAGACGCTTTATTAGAGACATCTACAGGTGATACTTTAAGGAACTATTGTGTTATCACTGACTATCAGTGTTTCCCTGAGCAGCACACCAACAAAAGCGCAGTAACAAGTACAAATAACACAGAATTCACCCAGAGAAACATAGAACCACTTCCAGCACCAATTTCTAAAATCAAGGGTTTATGAGAGAAGCTATTCTTAAAAATGGTATAGAGCAGGAAATTTATCATAAATATTAGGCTCCTTCCCATTGTGGGAACTGTGGGCAGATCTATGCAAACTGTTGCCTTTGAAGCTAGGTTGGGCATGAAGTTTTTATGAAGTCAGAGAGCAGAGAAGACTGTAACCTGTAGAAATAAACCAGGATCCCAAACCACAAACTGGAGCCAGAGTCTGTTTCTGGCTTTGCTTGGATGACGCTGGAGGCCTGCAGGAAAGCTGGCACCTTTTTTAATGAAGCTGTATGTGCACGTAGGCCAGGACCTCAGAGACCAAATGAGAAGATGTGATGGAACTGGAGAGGCTGGGTTAGATGCTGCCCCATGCCAACAACTGGATTAGCAGACAAGTGGCTACACATGGATGCCACATCACCTTAAGTTCTACACCCACCATCAGAGCACTAGAATGGCTGCTTCTTCTAGTCCACCTTCTAAATCTTGCACTTATTTTTCCTGTGAGCATGTCCAATCCAGAAATTCAAGAACTTTTTATTAAAAAGTTTCAAATAACAAGTAAAGATGTCAGCAATTAAATTTTTTGCAAAAATAATGGTAAGGAAAATCAAATAATGAACATTCAGAATATACGAGATACTTTTAAATCAATAGGGCTTCCCTGGTGGCTCAGATGATAAAAAAATCTCCTGCAATGCAGGAGACTTGGGTTCAATTCCTAGGTTGGGAAGAACCCCTGGAGAAAGGAATGGTTACCCAAGCCAGTATTCTGGCCTGGAGTATTCCAGGCCAGTATTCCAGAAACCTGGAGGGCTATAGTCCATGGAGTTGCAAAGTCAAATACGACTGAGCGACGAACACTTTAACGCAATAATCAAGTGCATAGCATTGAAAGTTACAGCAATAAAAATAAAAACCTAAAAATAAATTATTTAAAGTCATTATCAAACTTTTCTAGACTTTACAAATGTTTACTTAGTTAAACTGATTGGTTCCATAAATGAACAGTGTATCAGTCAGTGTTTGCTTATTTGTTTCTAATAAAGTTTATCAGTTCAGTCTACTCAGTCGTGTCCGACTCTTTGTGACCTCATGGAGTGCAGTATGCCAGGCTTCCCTGTCCATCACCAACTCCTGAAGCTTACTCAAACTCATGTCCATTGAGGTGGTGATGCCATCCAACCATCTCATCCTCCATCGTCCCCTTCTCCTCTTGCCTTCAATCATTCCCAGCCTCAGGGTCTTTTCAAATGAGTCAGTTCTTCACATCAGGTGGCCATGCTATTGGAGTTGCAGCTTCAGCATCAGGCCTTCCAATGAATATTCAGGACTGACTTCCTTTAGGATGGACTGGTTGGATCTCCTTGCAGTCTAAGAGACTCTCAAGAGTCTTCTCCAACACCACAGTTCAAAAGCACCAATTCTTTGATGCTCAATTTTCTTTATAATCCAACTCTAACATCCATACATGACTATAAGAAAATCCAAAGCTTTGATTAGATGGACCTTTGTTGACAAAGTAATGTCTCTGCTTTTTAATATGCTGTCTAGGTTGCTCATAACTTTCCTTCCAAGGAGCAAGTGTCTTTTAATTTCGTAGCTGCAGTCACCATCTGCAGTGATTTTGGAAACCGAAAAAAAAATAAAGTCTGTCATTACTTTCATTGTTTCCCCATCTATTTGCCATGAAGTGATGGGACCAGATGCCATGATCTTAGTTTTCTGAATGTTGAGTTTTAAGCCAACTTTTTCACTCTCCTTTTTCACTTTCATCAAGAAACTCTTTAGTTCCTCTTCACTTTCTGCCATAGGTGTGGTGTTATCTGCATATCTGAGGTTATTGATATTTCTCCCTGCAATTTTGATTCCAGCCTTGCTTCATCTAGTCCAGCATTTCTCATGATGTACTCCGCATATAAGTTAAATAAGCAGGGTGACAATATACAGCCTAGACGTACTCCTTTCCTGATTTGGAACCAGTGTTTTTCCATGTCTAGTTCTAACTGTTGCTTTTTGACCTGCGTACAGATTTCTCAGGAAGCAGATCAGGCGGTCTGGTATTCCCATCTCTTTAAGAATTTTCCACTTTTGTTGTGATCCACACAGTCAAAGGCTTTGGCATAGTCAATAAAGCAGGAGTAGATGTTTTTCTGGAACTCTCTCACTTTTTCGATGATCCAATGGATGTTGGCAATTTGATCAATAAAGTTTATAAGTTAATAAAAAAATCAAGGACATATACACATGAAGGAGAAGGGGGAGCAAAAACTCTCTTGTTCTGAAAGTATACTGATTTGGATTTCATAGTTAGACATTAATGTTATTGTTTGTATAATTATGATAAATACATACATAAATATAAAGCATGAAAAAGTACAGTTTAAATTATTGATATAAGAAAGTAGAATATAATAATAAAATAAGCCAAAAGAAACCAAAAGGAAGAAAAAATTACAGATAAAAAATGAATAGAGAACAGAAAAACTTTAAATCAAATTAATAAATCAAAATCCTGGGAGGTGGAAAAGAAGAAACATAGACAAATCAAACAAATCATAATAGCTAGTAATCAAACATAAAAATGAAGAAAGCACAAATCTACAAAATGAAAAAATAACAAAGGGGAGAAAATCCACTTCCATCATGGCTGAATAAGCTTGCATGGTACCAGCCCTCCATCAGGCAACAACTATAAGGATTATCAAGGCATAACATATAATTATTTGAAGGTACTTGAGAAAGAATGTGAGCACAGAGATTTGGGAGGGGAGCCAGCACTTGAAAGAAGCAAAAGACAGAGGGCAAGTTTCCTTTTATTATGGTTTTCAGCCTTAAGGCAGGTCACCATCTTAACCACACAGAATGGCAAAATCTCTGCTAGGAAATCTACATCCATTTTCATCTAGCAAGTTCAGAGAAAATGGGACAGCTGACGGATAATGAGAAAGGAGTTTTAGAGAGGTGAGAACGAGAGAGAGGGAATCCCAGGCTTTGTGGAAATCCCTGCTCAAATCTCTGGCTGACACTTGGGTCATATAGACACATCGGGTAGACACAAAGCAAGCCATTAGAAAAAGAAAAAAAATCAAAGTACTAAATTGCAATGTCAGATGTCATCTTAGGGTTGGTAGTTTAACTTCAAGAGAGTTAGTTGGCTGCTACAATGAAAAACAAAGCGAGTTAAAAAAACAAAACACCTCATTGGGAGACTAACAGAATCCAGCCGAAATGTTGCTGTGAAACTAGCAAAGAGTCAAAAGTGCGCCGGCTACCGAGCTCAATTCTGCAGGCTTTATCAAATGAACGCATTTTAGTTAGTTTAGAGACTTCTGTTTCCTCCTGAGAAAGTATATGAAGCTCAAGGAAAGCTCCAATGGCTGCAAAATGTAGGAAAGTTGTGTGTAAGTAGTGGAGGGAAGAGCTGATGGATCTCCTATCTAAAGTACATCCAAAGTATGCAATTTTATAATCACTTTCAGGATAACAGAAGTGAGTGGAAATTCTACATAATTTTAGTAGCTGTAAATCAACCTCAGACTTTAGGGTCAACTGGCTGGTTTTCCAGTTATGCCCATGTTCTCATTGTACAAGTGAATATGCCCTACTTTGGAACACCAGAACTACTCTGGAGTGTCACTGAAGGGGACAACCCTCAGTCCGCTCTTGTTCAACTCACACTCTCTCTGCCGCTCTCCACTCATCATGCCTCTTTCACATCTGTTTCTTCAGGCAGCACAGTATTCTCCCACCTGGAGGTCACTCCTTCCTCCAGGAACTGGAGGAATTGGAGAGGAGGGAAAAAGAAAGAAAAAGAATAGATGAAAGGAAAACATCGATCAGTCCATGTGTATTGAATCAATGTATCTGTAGAGGGGATCAACAATCAATTACAACATGGTTCCCACATAATTCTGATAATCAATTATGACCCAGAAGTTCTTGTTCTAAACTGTCTCCATGCCATAGCCATATGGAGGCCTCCAACACTTCCTGAGAATTCAGATTCTGGTCAATCTGACAAGTGTGCTGAAGTCAGAGAATTCCTGAGGAAATACTGCAGAGGAATATAAAAAATTCACCCACCTCCTTCTAGACAATATAAACTCAGTTCAATATAATGACCATGCAAGCCACAAATTCTAGTAATGTGTAAAATTAAAATTTCTAGCTCAGTTCAGTTCAGTTGTTCAGTCGTGTCCAACTCTTTGCGACCCCATGGACTGCAGCATGCTAGGCCTCCCTGTCCATCGCCAACTCATGTCCATTGAGTCGGTGATGCCATCCAGCCATCTCATCCTCTGTCATCCCCTTCTCCTCCTGCCCCCAATCCCTCCCAGCATCAGGGTCTTTTCCAGTGAATCAACTCTTCACATCAGGTGGCCAAAGTATTAGAGTTTCAGCTTCAGCATTAGTCCTTTCAATGAATATTCAGAACTGATCTCCTTTAGGATGGACTGGTTGGATCTCCTTGCTGTCGAAGCGACCCTCAAGAGCCTTCTCCAACATCACAGTTCAAAAGCATCAATTTTAGGAGCCACATTTTAAAAAGTAACAAGTGAAATTAATTTTATTGATATACTCTATTTAACCCAATACACCCCCAATTGTAATCATTTTCATGTGAAATATGTAGAAATAATTTTCGTTATCTTTTTTTCATATTAAACCTTTGAAATCTTGCATGTGTTTTAACATTTTCTGCAGATCTCAATTCTGACTGTAGCATTATTTATGTTTTCATTCTGCATCTTTATCCTCCATCCTCAAAAGGTGAGTTTTGTACTAGGAAAACATATTCCAGAGAAAAATGAAAACCAAAAGCAAAGCACATTAGCATACACTCCTGCAAGCCACATGCAGCTCACAGCCACTGTGTCTCGGCCACAGGTGTGGAGCCCAAGCTGAAAACCTCAGCCATGTGAGGGGGGTTCCGGCAAATTGGCAGCTGCTTCATAAACCAGCCTGAAACTGAGGCCCGTAAACGTCTAGCATGTAGAGGGACCAGAAGTCCGGTTTGCGGAGACAAGGCCGCCATCATGTGGAGCCTGTCGGAACTGCAGGGAGATTCACCTCCCCATTGCAGGGAGGAGACGCAAATGGCCAAGGCATCAGCGCATACCACCTGCTCAACACACCTAAGAAATGCCCACGGAACCTGGAGGGGATCCAGAAAAACTTCCGAGAAGACCAGTTAGTGTTTCAAAAGAAACACAAGTCAGCCTGAAGTAATTAGATCTGTGAACAGAATCAGTGAAATCATAAAACGTAAAATGGAGCCTTAGACAACGCCTGCTGAAAGCAGGGTTCACGTGGTGAAGTCTGAAGCATAGTATAGTTTTGAACAGAAAACTTTTTGGAAATATAGATTATAATAGGAAATACAGATTTTAAGTAAAATAAGGGCTATGGGATGATGAGCTTTTTTTTTTTTTTTTTTTTTAAGAGCATTCAAGCCAGTATAGTCAGTCATCAGGAAGATTTGACATGACAACATGTTTTCTTCCAATTGCCAAATTGCTTTGACAATATTAAGGGACTTGGCCTACTTCTAATACAATTGTATACATAGTCTGTCTTCTAGTTTCAAAACACTGCATACGGTAATATCCATATTGGCTCTTGGTAATCACACAATCTTTTCTACAAGCTCAGGAAGTATGAGGTTGGTAATATATCCTGGAATTATAAGAGAGTTTCAAAATATTCAAATACATAAGATGTAGTCTCATGTAATTGTGAAGTTAATGAAATGACCAGGAAAAAAAATGTGTTGAAGAAAAGGGGTGACAATTATGTTTTATGCAAAAATGTGGTACTACAAATAATATCATTTTGTGTTTTCACCATTATCTTCCATTGAAAGATCTATGTTTTCTTTTCTCAGAAAGAACTCCCAAACACATGGATATTTGGTCCCTGGAAAATTCCAGGATATATCATTAACCTCACACTTTCTAGGCCTGTAGAAAAGATTATGTGATTATCAAGAGCCAATATGGATTCACTAACTAAGTATATGTCAGAGAAAATTAGTCTGTTTTGATATAGTTGACATGTTGAGTATAGCATTTAAACAAAGTTACTCTTATTCCTAGTTATTATAACAATATAGTGAAATATATCTAGATTATTGTCCTGCAAATCATTGAGCAATTGCTCCAGAGATGTTTAGTTTTTTTTCTCTGTTTGGGAACATTTCTGATAGAGTATTGATAAATGTTTATCTTGTTCTGTTAATATTTTAGCAATGACAAGACTAAATGCTTAGAAAATATGGTTATCAAATGTGCAGATGCCATCATATTTGGGGGCTGGCTAAAATGATAGATGTCAGAATGAAGTCTTAAAATGATTATGACAGGTCCAATCCAAAATGATGAAATGTAATAAAGACAAATGATCTTGTGTTTTAATAAAAACAGAAAATTCTACAACTGGATTGGAGAGACTTTTCTTTGGAATAATTTGCATAAAAACGATCCAGAAGTTTTGCTTACTAAAAAATAAATATAGATTTGGTAAGATCCATACACATTTATTTTACTGAAATGGAGCTGTTGGGCCCAATAAATCAAATTTGGTAACAGTCCCACCACACTCTGTCCTAGTCAGATAATATCTGACATGTTGTGTTTATTTTAGTGCTGCATTTTGAGAGATACTGACAAAGTAAATGGTAGGTGGAGAAAGGGTTTTGAGATAGTAAGTACTGTAGAAGCCACTTAAAAAGGTTCATTTTAAAGAACTGCAGTTATTTCCAGTACAACAGAGTGGTTAAGCTCACAGATTATGGAGTCAAAGAGCTGAGTTTAAGTCCCATAATAGCCCATCATCTTTGGCTTTCTAACTTTGGATAAGTTATTTAGTTTGTTTGAGGCTCTGTATGTGTAAATTGTTTATAATAATAAAGAAAAAGAATAGATGATGGCAGCAGTTAGATTTTGAAGTGAGGATGGCAGTGGTGGTTGTGGTTTAGTCACTAAGTCGTATCCAACTCTTGTGACCCCGTGGACTGCAGCCCTTCAGGCTCCTCTGCCCATGGGGTTTCCCAGGCAAGAACACTGGCGTGAGTTGCCTTTTTCCTTCTCCAGGGGCTCTTCGTGACCGAACCCAGGTTTCCTTTATTGGCAGGTGAATTTTTTACCGCTGAGCCATCAGGGAAGCCCAAAGAGGGCTATACAGAAGAAGAGATATTTTACTTAGCTCTGTAATGAATTTTAATTTAATATATTCTAATAATCTAAATTTGTTAGTCATCAGTTACACTACCCAATAATTTAAATTACCTAATTTGCATTTACAAGCAATGAGCTCTTTGTTCTTGCAAAGAGTCCAAAAAGTCCAAAGTACCAGCTCTCTGGAGATGCCTGCTGTCAGTTGGAGGTTTGACTCTATGTATGAACACTAATTCCCATCTATGTAGCTATTCCATTTAGTCTTTCAACAAGCAGTTATTATCGCCAGGCATTGCACAACAGACAGGCAGGTAGCCTGCCTCTGAGTCTCTGAGTCTAATGGAAGTAGACACACATGCTCAAACAATCACATCACGATGGGCTAAGGGGCAAGCGTGGACCAGTGAAGCACAGCAAAGGAGGGGAACCTAAGACTGACACAGCCGCCTGTCTAGAAAGATTTCTTAGCACATTGCCCATCTCTGTTCTTATTTGAAATGCAGCCCTTTAGAATGAAAACTGGAGAAGGCAATGGCAACCCACTCCAGTGTTCTTGCCTGGAGAATCCCAGGGACGGCGGAGCCTGGTGGGCTGCCGTCTATGGGGTCGCAGAGAGTCAGACACGACTGAAGCGACTTAGCAGCAGCAGCAGCAGAGTGAAAATACTAGAATAGCTTAAAGTTGTTTTTTTTTTTTTTTTTTTTTTAAACTAGGCTGCAACAAATTCTCTTCTCTGAAATCTTATTCTGTCTGTCTATACATGTCTGTCATCCCCAAGCCCTTCCAGGACCCCCCTGTGGAAGTTTTCTAATCTCATCTTTCTAGGGAAGTAGAGGGGAAAACACAGTATACTTCTTTCCACCTTGTTCTCCTCCTCTCAGAGACTTAATTATTTTTTAAGAAATAGACCAAATCTTACCATTTCTGAGAAGTGAGGAACAATCATTGCGGATCTGTGACTGAGGTCCCAAATAATTTCTATTGACAACTATTTCTTCCAGTTATTAAATTAGCCTCCATTTTGGCTGGACTAGGGTGTTTTATAATTGCTTTGGTTCTTTGGGAAAACACAGCCATCAGAGTTTTCTGACTTTATTCCCTAGCTATATGGACGTCCTTTCCCTTAGACTGCTGCTTCCCTTGGCTTTCAGTAAGATGGGCAACACAAAGTCATCCCATTTTGAAAAGGATAGAGGACCACTATCTGTCTCTAGGGTTTGAGCATTCTGCATCAAATCTGAAGGAAAAGAAGACACCTATGCGGAGAGCCAAATGGGGTCACTGTGGACTTAAACCACAGCTTCTACCTAAGTCCTGCGTGCCTGCTAAGTTGCTGCGGTTGTCAGACTCTTTGCGACCCTATAGACTGTAACCTCCAGGCTACTCTGTCCACGGGATTCTCCAGGCAAGAGTACCGGCGTGGGTTGCCAGGCCCTCCTCCACACCTAAGTCATAGCACGTCTCAAAAGGTTGTAGCTTTGTTTTCCCACTTCCTCCTCTGACTGCTGAATCCATTCCACATCCAGTGCACAGACTGATTAGGTAATGAAGATGTATAATCAATCACAAGCCTGGCAGAAAGACAAGGAAGACATCCTAGCCAGAGACATCTGACCCCTGGAGAGAGAGGACGTGCTAAGGTTGGTGGGTTGGCCAGAGGAAAACAGCTTTCTTGAGAATGAGACAGTTTAGGACATTTTTCTCCTCATACAAGTCACATTTGAATCGTTGAAGTACTTCAGGAGTTATTTAGCAGAAAATTTTCTGTTTTGTTGCTATTTTGTTCAAATCTTGCTTTTATTTCTTATTTTATTATTGACTTATCAAACGTTATGGCATGATAATTTCTGCTTTTTAAAATGTACTGAAGCTTTTTTCTTTGAGGAAAAATGTATGATCAGTCTTTGTCAATGTACCAAGAACTCTTAAATGAGTGTACTTCAATTTTCAAAACGTAATATGACTAAAGGGAATGAGTAGAAAAAAGAGATACTGGATAATTTAAACCATGGCCAAGACAAAAACAACAGCCAATTTTCAACAGTTCTATAGGTACATTAACCAGGATAAAAGTGAAAGTGAAAGTCACTCAGTTGTGTCCAGATCTTTGCAACCCCATTGACTATACAGTCCATGGAATTCTCCAGGCCAGAATACTGGAGTGGATAGCCTTTCTCTTCTCCAGGGGATCTTCCCAACCCAGGGATCAAACCCAGGTCTCCCACACTGCAGGCGGATTCTTCACCAGCTGAGCTATCAGGCAAGCCCACTTAACCAGGATGAAAATAGCATAAAACTGCAGTGGCCATCCTACAGCCCTTTCACTTCTTGAATTCTATCTTTTTTCCTAATAATTTTTCCATTAAATGATTGGATTTTCTAGATACACAATTTTACTGTCTTCAAATAGTTACTGAGTTAGTTTTCTGGTTTTTAACCTCATTCTTGCAGAAGGTAGTCTCAATATGGGCAGATTTTGTTCTATGTCCTATGTTTAGCAGTTTGATTTTATCTTTTTTTTTTTAAATCCTGAATACCTATAGACATTTCTCTGTTGTCCTTATAATAACAAGAAAAAAGTTATGTGGGTTTCAGTGTGGATTTATTTTCATTGAATTCTCTGGCACAAGGTGAATCCAATTCTATCTTCATGCTCATGTTTTTCTAATTGTTTGTTTGATTTTCAGCTAAGGACATTATGCATTTTGTTACTGTTGTTTTAGATCTAATTATTCTGTTGCTCACTCAGGAACAACAATTACTCTGACTTTGTATCTTCATTATTTCTTCTCATTATCTATTGTAGTCTTCGTTGTTTTCTTATCTTATTCTTTCCTTCTGCCTTATAGGAAACTTCTCAAGATTGTCTGATATATCACGGAATCAATTTTCTACAATGCTAATTCTGCTGATTATTGCTGTCAAAGAAGATTAATGTTCTTCTCAGTTGTAGTTTAATTTCCATGAAATTATTTCTTACCCCACCCACCTCTAATACATTGTAACTTAAGTTTAAGTCTTAAACTACCCAGTACTCTTTTTCTGTTTTTTTCCTCTGGACTTTCTAGGTTTAGAGTCCTTGCTCCAAACTGATCAAACACAAAGTATGCTACCTCTGGAACATGCCAAATGCCAGGGCTGTTCCTGACATTCTTGACAGTCGTCAAAATGTGTTGTCTACCTTCCCTTGACAATCTGCTTAATTATTTCCCAGAAATTGCATCCACTAACTGAAAGATAGATCTTGGTGGGCTAAGGTGGGAACAGCATTCCAACAGCATAAAAACCAAGTCCTGATATAATAGGGAAATGTCTGATTAACTTTCAAAGAAATAAACAAGGTGGCAGAGTTTAGTCAGGAAGTCTTATGTTCTTTTTAGCAATTTAGTAGTGATTTGTCCCAAATTATATTTTTCGTTAACTACAAAAACAATAGAAAAAATGTTTGGTTTCAGTTTTACTGTGCTGTGAATTTATATATTGTTCTTGTGATCTTATAGACAAATTAATGGAAATGAAGCCAATCACTGTTCACAGGGAAAGATCCAGATATTGGAGGGCCTGGAACTTTTGCAATCTTAAGAATCAACTTAAAATTTTCCTTTTTCAATAATAAGTTATTAATATTGTAATGGCTGGATGCTTGTGCTTCCCCAGATTTCATATGTTGAAATCCTAACCTCCATTGTGGTGGTACTTGGGGGTGGGGCTTGGGGAGGTGAGTAGGTCAACAGGGTGGGGTCCCCTGAGTGGGATCGTGCTCTTACAATAGAGACCCCAGACTGCCCTCCTGTTCCTTCTGCCATAGGGGTGCACAGCAAGGAGGGACTCACCAGGCATAGAATCTACTGGTGCCTCAGTCTTGGACATTTCAGCTCCAGAACCGTGAGAAATGAATGTTATGTTTGTCATAACAGCCTGACTTAACTAAGATAATTACCTATTAGGCACAAAAATAAATATCAGTTTAGAAAGGGAAATGAAATCACAAGATTATAAAAATTAACAAGCTGACAAATATTGGTTAAATGATTATGCTTTTTCATTGTGGAGGCTGAGATCAGTCTTCTGCTTGTTAGCTTTTGAGGTCTCTGGTTAAGTAAATCTTGCCACACCCATGATAACTGCTGTTTTATCTTGCAACCAGAAACTTCATAGACAAGTATGTGTATGTCTTCCCTGTTACAAGCTTTTCACTCACCAGGGTATAGGGTAAAAACATGCAAGCATTTTCCCCTCTTT
Source organism: Muntiacus reevesi (assembly GCF_963930625.1). Taxonomy (NCBI): domain Eukaryota; kingdom Metazoa; phylum Chordata; class Mammalia; order Artiodactyla; family Cervidae; genus Muntiacus; species Muntiacus reevesi. The sequence goes on along the minus strand of NC_089254.1, from coordinate 95,505,793 downwards.
GCACTGAGCAAAGGACCAGATGTAGCAATAGAATTGTTTTGTAACAGAATTACAAAATTTTAGAGTGAGTATGGATGTAAAAATGGCATATGACTATCTCACTAAAGTTTTATTTATTTCAGTTTAAGGGAAAGATCAGAACATTACACGCTGGCATCAAAAGGGGAAATAGATGGCAAAAGACCATTTAGTATCACAACTAGGCTGCTAGAAAGATATCAGTAATCTAAATATATATTTATTCCTAAAAGATGAATGCCTCTATGTATTTCTATTTAGTCTTGAATATTATTTTAATATATAATTATACATTAACATGAGAATTTTAGATTATTTTAAACTAGGAAGTTTCTTGATTTAAATTTAAAAGTCAATACAGACCTTACAAGAATAGTATATCTTATTTGTTGTTCAGTTGCTCACTTGTGTCTGACTCTTTGTGACTCCATGAGCTGCAGCATGCCAGGCTTCCTTGCCCTTCACTATCTCCCTGAGTTTGCTCAAACTCATGTCCACTGAATTCATGATACCATTCGACCATTTCATCCTCTGTTGTCCCCTTCTCCTCCTGCCTTCAATCTTTCCCAGCATCAAGGTCTTTTCCAATGAGTTGGCTCTTTGCATTAGGTGGCCAAATATTTACCATCAAGTTACTTGAGAGTCATTTCTTTTGACTTTAATTAATAGAATTGAATATCAAATTTTCAAACTGACATTTACAAATTAAAGATGGTTGTTTTTATAACAGCATCAAAATGTTTTTGATTATACAGCAGAATTAGTGACTTTTCAACTTTCCCTGAGGAATAATGCTTTTTCCAAGTAAAACTTGGCAGGCAAGCAAATCAAAATAAAAACAATTGTAATAAAAGAGAGGCAACCTCAGAGTCTTGATTTTGGCTTTGTTTCTGCATATTGCTCCATATTTATATTTGCTCTCATCTATTTTCTATTAAGTAAATGAAAAAATATCTAGTATATGGAGCGAGGGAAAAACAAAAATGTGCAATCAGACATCCCACATTAAAAGGAAATTCAGCCTCATCTTTGTTTCTGTCTATTAAAGGGAGTCCTTCTTGTCACCATTTTCAAAGCACTGATACTAAATTCAGGACAAAAGAATGTGGACATTCAAACAGATCTAAAAAATGTTGTTGTTTCACTATTCTTTTGCATTAAGGTTATTTCTATTCTGAACTATTTTGTAGTAGAAGGGCAGAAGCCAGTGATAGTTCAAAGCAACTTTAGTCAATCAAGCAGCAGTTGGTATTTAGTAACTGGCCTAAGATTGGCCTATGAGCTGACCAAAGGTTAAATAAAGCTCCAAGAAAAAGATCAAATCATTCCTTGATGAAATTCTTGGTAACTTCGGTTTTTGAACCATTATCTATCTATTTATCTATCATATTCTGAGTTTTAAGTCAGCTTTTTCACTCTCTTCTTTCACCTTCATCAAGAGGCTCTTTAGTTTTTCTTCTTTTTCTGCCATAAGAGTGGTGTTATCAGAATATATGAGATTATTGATATTTCTCCTGGAAATCTTGATTCCAGCTTGTGCTTCATCCAGCCAGGCATTTTGCATGATGTACTCTGCATATAAATTAAATAAGCAGGGTGATAACATACAGCCTTGTCATACTCCTTTCCCAATTTTGAACCAGCCCCTTGTTCCAAGTCTGGTTTTGCTGCTTCCTGACATACAAATTTCTCAGGAGACAGGTAATGTTGTCTGGTACTCACAGTTCTTTTAGAATTTTCCAAAATTTGTTGTGATCCACACAGTCAGAGGCTTTAGCATAGTCAATAAGCAGAAGTAGATGTTTTTTCTGGAAATTTCTTGCTTTCTCCATAGTCCAACAAATGTTGGTGATGTGATCTCTGGTGCCTCTGCCTCTTTGAAACCCAGCTTGTACATCTGGAAGTTCTCAGTTCACATCCTGCTGAAACTTAACTGGAAGGATTTTAAGATTAACCTTGCTAGCATTAGCACAATTATATGGTAGTTTGAACATTCTTTGGCGTTACCCTTCTTTGGGATTGGAATGAAAACTGACCTTTCCCAGTCCTGTGGGCATTGCATTAAAAAAAACAGCAAATTTGTTTTCCAAAATTCCAAAATGCTGACATATCAAGTGCAGCACTTTTATGTCATCATCTTTTAGGATTTTAAGTAGCTCAGCTGGAATTCAATTCACATTACCTATATTTTCTTCCAAAGCTTTTATGATTTGGTTTTTGCATTTTGAGCTACATAGAATTTCATCTGCTACTAGAAGTGAGCTAGAAAAATCATTTGATTTTTTTTGCAAAATAACTAACCTGTTGCCTCAGCCACTATTGAAGAATTAATTTTTCATATTTGAAAAATATTTTTGTCATATATTAAATTTGGAGAAGGGAATAGCAACCCACTCCAGTATTCTTGCCTTGACAATCCTATGGACAGAGGAACCTGGCGGGCTACAGTCCATAGGGTTGCAAAGAATTGGACATGGCTGAGTGACTACCACACACACATATACTAAATTATATTTAAGCTGATTTCTGGGCTCTCTACTGGTCAGTTTATCTATTTGTTTAACTTCCATATACTCTTCATTTCAGACTGTTGTTCTTACTCATCCAACCTTCCTTCACACTTTCCAGATGAAACACTTTCCAGATGTACCAGACTCTAGTTTCCAAAGCAGTCTTCCTATATTTCAGACTATATCTAATAGTCTTTATACTTATGTTAAGAGTTTATTACATCTTCCAACCTACACATGTCATGTAGCACTTTCATGTTTTCAAAGCCTCAGTTCAAGTCCTCCTTCTTTTAAGCATTCCTTCTTTAGAGTCTTGTCACATTTTGAGATTCTTCTCTTATGCTGCCATGGAACTAAATCTGTATTTTCCATGGAGTAGTTTTCATATGGTTAATCACTGATTTACTTGCATGTCTCTTCCTCTAGAAAGCATAGAGAGACTGTGGCGTGTCCAGCTTATACACCCAGTGCCTGGAGCATAGTAGGTGTCCAATATATATCTTCAAGTGAATGAGTAAGTTATTATATTAAATGTTGTAAAATATTCAGAGAAAGGAAAACACATTGTTCCCTTGAATAATTCAGAACCATTTCAACTGAAAACCTGAGCCAAATTGTAAATTACAGAAACCAGAGAAGCAAGCAAAAGTTCTGTTTTTGTTAATGTCTGCTACACTTGGAGGAGGGGAGTGAGTGATTTCATGGCCAAAAGTAACCTCTTTCTAATAGGAAAAAAAAGTTTTAAAGAAGCATGCCTGTGGGAGGATATTGGAAACAAGGTGTTTTTAATCCTTTTAGTTTACTTTTTATCTTTGTTATGGCCCCTTAAAACAGAATTCAGATCTTGGAGCAGAAAATGACAGTTTGATGTAAGGTTTCTTGCATTAGGAGCACAGAGGGATATTGGATGTGAGGAAGAGGAAAGGATATTATGGAATAGCATAGTTTATATTGGCCCAGATTACTGGGATGGCAAAGGCAAGGCTTGGAAGGTGTTTGTGACATAATCATTGATTAGAATAATGAAGCTTTTGCATTGGGAAAAAAAAAATCACCAAGATGTAAAAACCAATGTCAGAGCAGTTTCTTCCCCAAATGATTTTATTCTGAGAACATGATTCTCCCATTCAACAAATATTGATACTTATTAAGTCAGTACTCTATGCTCAAGATTGTATGAAACTATGAAAACTACAGCTGAATATGGCAAAGCCCATGCCCTCATTGAGATTCCATTGTCATGTGTTCAGTCCGCTGAAGAGAAACAGGGGCCAGGGGTGGTCAAAATTAATGGTAAGTTTAGGTTAGAGAGAATTAATGTGTGGCTACTTGTTTATATACTTCTCCTTGTTTTTGTCCTTCTTCACCAATGAAGACGCTATTAAATAATTTCTATTTGATTATTAATAATTTTTCCAAAAATATTGTCTTTCTTTTGTATGTACCGATCCAGTAGTTTACATGTCCATTTGCCAGCAGTGACTTGGAGAAGGGAATGGCTACCCGCTCCAGTATTCTTGCCTGGAGAAGACCATGGACAGAGGAGCCTGGTGGGTTCCCAGTCCAAGGGGTCGCAGGAGCTGGACACAACTTACGGACTAAACTACCACCACCGCCACCAGCAGTGACTGCTGGTGTGACCGGTGTGATAGCCCAGAGGGAGCAGAAGTCTCAGTGATTCTTGCAGCCTGGTATAGGCGAGAATCAGCTGTGGGGTTTAAAAAATGGGGACCCCAAGTTGAGAGCCGCTGTTCTCTGGGACTGAACACACACACTAGGGACTGCTGATGCCATCAGTACTTAGAAAATAAAGTGATGGCATTTGAACAAACAGATCTTTCTTGCCTGAATGATTTCTCCCCAGATACCAAGATGTTGATTGCTTCAGTGACGTAACTGCTCCTATGAGAGAATGAGGAAAGAATTCCTGTTTAACTGTTGGTGGTAGCCCTATCCCACACATACAGAGACGGTGGGAAACACTAATTGTAGATGAGAGGAAATTTTGCTTTTATACAATGTTTGCACTAAATAGATAGTACATGTAATTTTGATCATCACCAGTTAGTAACAGATATCACCCTCAAATAGACATATAGATAATTGGTGTCTAATTTAGTAGCTAAATTTTAATATCTGATCCATTAGGGATGGATACAAGTGGAATGCTGAGTTTTATATGTGTTCCATTTCCACCCTATTTAAAAAGCCATTAAATCATTAACTCATTAACGGGCATATAAATCTTGCCAGTGATGTCATGCTTTTTCCCGTATATGTGTATACCCTTACCCTTGCCTGACTGGAAAATCTCTCTTTGTTTTTCCCTCTCTCTCACACACACACATACACACACACAATATGCTCACACATACTCACTCAGGTACACAAATAACCTCTCTTTAAATTTTTGTTGGACTCTTCTCTCTCTGTAAAAACAATCAGGATGACAATTAAAAAAAAGAATTTGAAAGAAATATTTTTCTTCCTCTTCTCCTCTCTGGCTGCCTCCCAACAAACTAAGCTATGCAGTTCTGGATTCTGTCTGACACATCTTAACTACTGACATTTAGCAGATGCTTCTCCAAGAAATGGGGGAGGGCGAAGGTGAAGCAGGGGTGTGATAGAAGTAATTAGACTAACGATGTCTCAATTATCAAGATGTTCCTGCAGTGTCCCCTTCTGTTAGCCAATCTGGACCAGGAAGGCTGTCTTTAGGGAAGGAAAGGTTGAGTGAAAAGATGCATCGGTTTGTGTCTACAATAGGATAACTCAGAAAGTTTAAAGAAGTTGCAAGTCTAATGTCCATACCAAATAATAAGCAGGTAAACTCAAACCTTAATCTGTATAGGATCATTGAACTGGCAAAACTAGACTGAGAGAGCTTAGTTTTGCAATTCTCTCCTCAGGTGCGACCCGTTGATATGGCTGATTTGATATATGATGGTCTACATTAATGTTAATGATAAATAATTCACTTGCTTCTTTCTGGATGCATCTCACATACTGGCAATGCTTTGATAAAGTCCAGAGAAGTCCAGGTTTTCTTGCTCAGCTCAGAAATTCAATTTATTCTTTCGGGAGTAACTTCTGTACATGTGTAAATTTGTGTCAGCCCTCCTTCACTTCAGTTCAGTCACTCAGTCGTGTCCGACTCTGCGACCCCTTGAATCACAGCACACCAGGCCTCCCTATCCATCACAAACTTTACACTACTATAAATGTGTGGTACTTTCAGTTTTGAACAAGCTGTAATACCTACTGTTTTCCTCGTTGATTAACGAGTTAAACAAAATCTTTGATGTGTTGATTCTACATCTGTATAAGGGCCTTGTGTATATACTGTTTTAAGAATTACCTTTTGCCATCCTCTTAATAACTGCCCCTCTTCATATTTTTGCTTATTTTAGTTAGCAATTTCTATAGCTTGTACCAAAGAGTTCTCATTATTAGAAAAAAACTTTTTCATTTAGAACAATTGATTTGTCAAAACAAATCATAATGAGAAGGTTGTTTTGAGATTTTAAGGTTAGCATAAATAAAAGTAAATAAGAGCTTCCCAAGTGGCACTAGCAGTAAAGAATCTGTCTGCCAGTGCAGGAGACAAAAGAGACGTGGGTTCAGTCCCTGGGCTGGGAAGGTTCCCAGGACTGGGAAATAGCACCCTGCTCCAGTATTCTTGCTTGGAAAATTCCATGGGCAGAAGAGCCTAGTGGGCTATAGTTCATGGGGCCATAAAAGGTTAGACATGACTGAGCACAAATCAAAATATGTTTATGAAATAATAAAACATTCTTTTTTAAAGTATTAAAATATCAGTGCCTATTGCTAATGAATGGAATTGAATGGTATTAAGAAAATACTTATTAACACTCTGGTGATACTCCTTCATGTTGGGGATGAAACTACTAAAGGTATTGATTTTTTTAAGGTAATAATTTGGAGCTTCACTGTCTTCAGGTAATACTAGATAGGCAGAAGGAAAATTTCTAATTTTTCAATGACTTCTTCAGCACTTTTTATTAGTGTCCAGGAGGCACTACTGGTTTCCATGGCTGCATATTACTTTATGCTATTTTCTCTTTGTGTGTTTTTGGTTTTTTCTGCCTTAGTTTCAGAGGTAAATTTTCAAAAAACCCACGACAGGATGAGTTACAGACACTGTCATGCTTGGTTGCACTGTGTGTTGGTTTTGTTAGCTTCAGAGCCTGACTTCTCCCGACCCCACCCTAAGGCTGTGCTCTGTTCCACTTACAGTCCTGTAATCTCAGAACTGCCAGCTATAATGAGCCTAATTCCAGCAATCTGGCAGGGCTACAGCAGAAGGCATTGAGGAGTCTGGATTTGCCCCATGAAGGCCTTAGTGACCTCTGTTATTTTGGTATTTGAAGATCAAGATGCTTCTTGGGACAGATGATTGCCCCTGCTAAGAAATTGAGGGCACAAGTAGGCATGGAATTAGTCTAATTCAACATGAATGGAAAGCTACACATTTTAATTAATACTATTTTTAGGTAACTACTCAAAGAGTGTAGTAAGACAAAGTTCATTAGCAATATATTTTCTCATTTTTTTAAAATCACGTGTTAACCATTGTGATCGGCAGAATGCTAAGATGCTGTCCCCACCCCCAAATTTTCATCCTTGGCATGCATGCCCTGTGGAATTCTCTCCTCTTCAGTGTGGCTGGGAACAAGGACCGTGACAGGATATCAATCCAGTGATTAGGTCACAAATTGACTTTGAGTTCATCAGAAAGGAGATTATTTTGGGTAGGCATGCCTGAATCAGCTGAAGAGGTGAAGGAGGGTCAAGTGTTGAAATCCCTCTCCAGACTGACATGGAAGAAGGCAAGCGAAATGTGACCCGTCTTGAAGGAGGACCATGTGGCTGAAACAGCCTTTAGGGGCTGAGAGTGAGCCCTGTTGACAGTTGACAAGGAACAGTCCACCCTGTAAGAAGTTGGATTCTGCCAATAACCCGAATATGCCTGGAAGAGCACCTCAAACCCCAGGTGAGCCTGCAGCCCTGCCAGCACCTGGGTACCAGCCTTGTGAGGCCTGAGCAGAGAACCCCGTTCCATCACGCTCAGCCTTCTGACCTGCAGCGTCTGGGAGATAGTGAATCGGTGGTTTTCAGCCCCTAAGTCTGTGGTGATCTGTTATGCAGCAAAACGGACACAGCCACTCTTCAGAAGTGGGCATTACAGACGCCAAAGGACATGCTTATGGTAACTGCAGACCTTGAGAAAACAACGAGAAGAGAGGGAGGCCCTTAGGGAGAGTCCATGCTAACTAGTTCCAGTAGTAGAAGAGAGTCTGCTCTGGACGCCCTGTAGAACTTGAATGCAGGCGTGCTGTCTGGTACGACAAAACTGCTTTTTGTGCAAAATTGGGCAAGGGATCACTTTCCCCCCATTCTGTTGTGGCCTGATCCTTTTATAAAATAAACGTAAATTGATAGAAAAACAAGACTTTTTAAAAAGGACATTCAAAATATAGGTCTCAATTTTTTACTGTTCAACAGCCATAAAATTACTCTGCCAAACTGCCCTGTGATGGTTGTTTAATTGCTAAGTCATGTCCAACTCTTTGTGACCCCATGGACTGCAGCCCGCCAGGCACCTCTGTCCATGGGATTTCCCAGGCAAGAATACTGGAGTGGGTTGCCATTTCCTCCTCCAGGGGATCTTCCCAACCCAGGGATGGAACCTAGGTCTTCTGCATTGCAGGAGGTCTCCTGCATTGCAGGTGAATTTTTTACTGACTGAGACACCAGGGAAGCTCTAAATTGCCATGCCATGTTCCAGATGTTTGTTCTCAACTTCAGTGGTTATCTTATTGCACACCAGTTACAAATGAAAAGACCACCAGCAGTATGGGAACTATGATCTGAGGGGTGCTGGGCTAAGAGACATCAAATACTCAGAATGTCCCTTGCTTCTGTGCCTAGAATGGATATCCAGTGTTCAGCAAAGATGATTTGCCCATGTTCAGATAGGGTTGTGCCTAATAATAGATGGATGCTATCCAGTTTGGGGGTTAGTTGGTTATTTTTTAGTTTGGTATAAATGGGCCCCTTGAACTTACAATTAAAAAACAAACAAACACATATTGAATAACTCCAGCTCCACGATTTAAAAGCCACTGGGTCTTGGAAAGTTTCTTAAGCTTGAGAGATTTCATTTCTCTTATTTATAAAAATGGCAATAATATTAGTAATCTGTCTCATATGGTTGTGAAGATTAATGAGGTAACATGTATGTACGTGTTTTGTAAGCTGTTAAGAACTCTACACATATGTGAATTAACAGTATTACTATTCCCAAATTCTCCCTCAATAATTCATTTCAGCATGACATGCCCAGAGGAGAGGAAATTAGAAAAATCTGACCCTGTGTTCCAAACAACTTGATTTTACTTGTACTATTAGTTTCTGGGAATGCTTGGGAGCTAATGTGTGTGTGAATTGCAGATACTGAAAAGATCTCTTTGTTAGATTAACAACAGGCTCCTCTGCATATCTTGTTTGTGTGCAGAGGGCTCCTAATTAATAACATAAGTGGGGATAATGGTCACTGAATTCCACCCTCTAATCATGGCCTCCATTTTGCAGTTACCCTCAGGGGTATGCGAGGCAGGAGTGAGCCGTGAATAACTCCCCCCATACTGCCTGCTGCCATCTGTGAGCTCCACAGTGTCACGACAGCACAGCTTCTAGAAAAGGAATAGGGGAAGGAAGGCAGCAGCCTCGGGCTTTACAACAAGAATCCGGCTCCATAACAGCACTGCTCAGTGAGACTGTCCAGCGGCGCGTTTATTTTAGACATAAATAGAATAACAATTTTAGGTTACTGCAAGTATTTTCCCTCACTCTTCTAAGATTAAAATATCTCTCTCATGTGTCTCTCCTACCTTCTCTCTTTAAAAAAATCTCTTTAAACCAGATTTACTGTCTGATAGTCTCATTCCAGTTTGAAATTAAAAGTCAGGAACAGTATTGGGGCCTCCTAGCTGGGTTTTTTTTTTTTTTACCTTCTATAGAAAAAAAAATTCCTCTAAATATGTTTTCTAGTTCACTATCCACTGCATATATTTCTTATTTTTATGAGTAAAACTACGAAAAAAAAAAAAAAATCCCTCAGAGAGGAGGCAATCTCTAGTGACTGACTTGCCATAAATCACTTTGTTTATTTAATATGGCCTCGGTTTCATATCACATTCATGCCTTTTGTATTATCCCAATAATACAGTTTAATAAAAAGATTCTGTTGTCTTACAGAATCTTTATGAAAACTGAGTATGTCTTGGGTGTGGGGGAAACCAAGAAATAATATATTTTATCTAATGAGAAAGCACATTTTTTAGATACAGTGGCTGCAGCTGGTGGGTGATCTACAGTTTAATAAGCAGACCTAATAGGCACACTCCCAAGCAAAGACCAGTGGAATGTTCAGGGCCACTGAACTTCAGCTGTTGACAGTGACCTCAATTTAAAAAAAAAATTTATTGGAGTATAGTTGCTTTACAACGTTGTGTTAGTTTCTGCTTACAGCAAACTGAACCAGCTGTATGGCTGCATATGTCCCCTGTTTGTCACAGAAGAGCATTGAGTAGAGCTCCCTGCGCTCCGTTCTTATTAGTTACCTGTTCTATACGTAGCAATGCGTGTATGTCAACCCTAATCTCCCAATCCACCCCACCTCCCCACTCCCCACTTGGGGTCCACACCATTTGTTTTCTACATCTGTGTCTCCATTTCCGCTTTGCAAAGAGGCTCATTTGTACCATTTTTCTAGATTCCACATATATGCATTTATATACGATATTGTTTTTCTCTTTCTGACTTACTTCACTGTGTAGGACCTTCTCTAGCCCACCTGTGGGGCATCCCCTGACAGTCCATTGGTTAGGACTCTGCGCTTTACTGCTGAGGGCCCAGATTCAATCTCTGGTCTGGGATCAAAGAGCTCACAAGCCATGTGGTTCAGTCAAAACAAAGAACATACCTATGTCCCTTTAAATTACAACTAACAGCCAGTGGAACACTTAATAGAATTAAGAGTGAATAGGTTCATAAAAATGATAAAATAGAAAACATTTTAATGATAAGAACTATGAATGACAGCATTTTAAGGTAAGTTTTGGTTACATCATAGAGTAAGGGGGGAAGAAGAAAGAATTCAGTGAGTTTTCTCAGTTTTTCCAGATTCTATGCTACATGCTATGCTTAGTCACTCAGTCGTGGCCAACACTTTGCAACCCCATGGACTGCAGCCCACCAGGCTCCTCTGTCCATGGGGATTCTCCAGGCAAGAATACTGGAGTGGGTTGTCATTCCCTTCTCCAGGGGATCTTCCCGATCCAGGGATCGACCCCATGTCTCCTGCATTGCAGGCGGATTCTCTACTGTCTGAGCCACCAGGGAAGCCCTCCAAACTCTATACAAGTCCCCAAATCAGAACTTCTCTTCCTGTCCTAATTCATATTCTATTTTACCCAAAGTTTCATCTTATTCAAGTGAATTATGGGGTACCCATAGTTAGAGATATAATTTAACTATGACCTTCTATGCCCAATTCAGTAAGAGTTCTTAGCTCTGTGGCCTAAAATGTGTTCATTTAGATTCTGGCACAATACTAATTCCTGTGTTTATAATAATATTAACAACCAGGACATACCTCTACGAAGCACTCTGTGTAACTCTTAAGTCTTCCAAACAATACATCTTGTCAATATACAATGTCTGCTGCTACTGTGAGGTTGACACTATTCTGAGTAAGAAGCCAAGGATATGCCAGGTTCTAGTCACATCTTTCAGAGAAGGCAATCGCACCCCACTCCAGTACTCTTGCCTGGAAAATCCCATGGATGAAGGAGCCTGGTAGGCTGCAGCCCATGGGGTCGCTGAGTTGGACACGACTGAGCAACTTCACTTTCACTTTTCACTTTCATGCATTGGAGAAGGAAATGGCAACCCACTCCAGTGCTCTTGCCTGGAGAATCCAAGGGACGGCGGAGCCTGGTAGGCTGCCATCTATGGGGTCACACAGAGTCAGACACGACTGATGCGACTTAGCAGCAGCAGCAGCAGCAGTCACATCTTTAAATCTTCTATGATTTAAGTCTACCAGCCATGGAACTGAATCAGGGGATGAGTAAGTAAGAACCAATAACAAAGTTTTAGAAGGTGGCAAAAAGGAAAGTTACAATCTAGGATAGAAGCAAAAATTGAAAGTAAGGAAGATAACTGATTTGGACATGAGTGGCTTGAGAATCCAGCTAGAAGGATCCTTTTAATTAGCTTGTTTGTCTTGGCTCTCCTCCACTCAATCTTTAAACATGTGTCCTGTTTTCTGGCCCAAGGTTTTCCTGGGAGAAATTATCTGCAAATAATATATCTATCCAGGCACAGTTTCTCAAGCTTGTGAAAGTGTCAGTTGCTCAGTTGTGTCCAATTCTTTGCAACCCCGTGGAGAGTAGCCTGCCAGGTCTTCCTCTGTCCAGGGAATTCTCCAGGCAAGACTGCTGGAGTGGGTTGCCATTCTCTTCTCCAGGGGATCTTTCTGATCGAGAGATTGAACATGGGTCTCCTGCATTGCAGGCAGATTCTTTACCATCAGAGCCACCAGGGAAATCCATTCTCAAGCTTAATCCCTGTGAATGTATCTTTTCCATTTCAGTATGTTTCCAAAGATTCCAGAGATTCATTGACTTCTTAGTCCTCAATTCCTCTATTTTGGCACACACCACTTTCTTATTCTAAGTTTGGCCATATCTGTCTTCCTCCATACTCAGGTTAGTTCCATCCTGGCTTTTGTATGTCTTGCTCTAATTTACTTGTTTTTATGACTCAATTATTTATTTTTGTACCTGATGACTACCCTTGATTCTTTTCATCTGTGTGGCATTAACGAGAGCAGCTGGTCCTTCTGTTAACTCCTCACATTGACATCTCTCTGTTGTCTCACCTACAACTGAATAAAAATAGCAATACCTTCTGCCAGCTTTGGTCATAGATCAAATTGCTAACATCCATTGGATCATCGAAAAAGCAAGAGACTTCCAGAAAAACACTTACTTCTGCTTTATTGACTATGCCAACGCCTTTGGCTATGTGGATAACAACAAACTAGAAAATTCTTAAAGAGATGGGACTACCAGACCACCTGACCTGCCTTCTGAGAAATCTGTATGCAGGTCAAGAAGCAACAGTTAGAACTGGACATGGAACAAGAGACTGGTTCCAAATCAGGAAAGGAGTACGTCAAGGCTGTATACTGTCACACTGCTTTTTAAATTTATATGCAGAGTACATCATGAGAAACGCTGGGCTGGATGAAGCACAAGCTGGAGTCAAGATTGCCGGGAGAAATATCAGTAACCTCAGATATGCAGATGACATCACCCTTATGGCAGAAAGCACGGAAGAACTAAAGAGCCTGTTGATGAAAGTGAAAGAGGAGAGTGAAAAAATTGACTTAAAACTCAACATTCAGAAAACAAAGATCATGGGTTCCGGTCCTATCACTTCATGGCAAATAGATGAGGAAACAATGGACATAGTGACAGACTTTATTTTCTTGGGCTCCAAAATTACTGCAGATGGTGACTGAAGCCATGAAATTAAAAGATGCTTGCTCCTTGGAAGAAAAACTAACCAACCTAGGCAGCATATTAAAAAGCAGAGACATTCCTTTGCAAACAAAGGTCCGTCTAGTCAAAGCTATGGTTTTTCCAGTAGTCATGTATGGATGTGAGAGCTGGACTATGAAGAAAGCTGAGTGCTGAAGAATTGATGCTTTTGAACTGTGGTGTTGAAGAAGACTCTTGAGAGTCCGTTGGACTGCAAGAAGATCCAACCAGACCATCGTAGAGGAAATCAGTCCTGAATATTCATTGGAAGGAGTGATGCTGAAGTTGAAACTCCAATACTTTGGCTACCTGATGCAAAGAACTGACTTACTAGAGAAGACCCTGATGTGGGGAAGGATTGAAGGCAGGAGGAAAAGGGGATTCCAGGGGATGAGATGGTTGGATGACCCCACTGATTGGATGGATATGTATTTGAGTGAGCTCTGGCAGTTTAGGTTGAATAGGGAAGCCTGGCGTGCTGCAGTCCATGGGGTCGCAAAGAGTTGGACATGACTGAGTGACTGGACTGAACTGAACTTAAAGAATCTGCCTGCAATGCAGGAGCCTCAGGAGACGTGGGTTCGATCCCTGGGTCAGGAAGATCCCCTGGAGAGAGCAATGGCAACCCACTCCAGTATTCTTCTCTGGAGAATCCCATGGAGAGAGGAGCCTGGCAGGCTACAGTCCATAGGGTCGCAAAGAGTCGGACACAACTGAAGCAACTTAGCATGCAGGCAAAATTGAATAGGTTTTTGTTTGTTTTTTCTTTAGTGTGTCTGTAAATTCCATTTCAAAGGAAATATCTATGTTGACCAGATAGTAATTAAAAGCATGCAATGTAAAGGAATATTCTGCAGGAGAGATTTTATTAGTCAACTTTTCCCCAGCCTCATTGAGATACCATTTATAAAAAAATAAAATCTACCCATTTTAAGTGAACAGTTGGATGAATTTTGCTAACAGAATACTGACCAATTTTGGTCAGACCAAAATCATAATACATAGTTATTGGTTGTAGGTTTTGCATAGAAGCTGTTTACAAGATTGCAGAATTTTCCTTCTAATCCTGGTTTGTTAAAATTTCTTTCTTTCTCCTTTTTTTTTTTTTTTTTTTTTTTTTTACTAGAAATGGGACTTGAATTTGGTCAAGTACATTTCTACATTGGATTGAGATTGTCAGATATTTTCTTCTTTTTTGGTTAGTCTATTGTGTTGCAATGAAGAATCCTTTGAATGATAAACCAATCTTGCATTCCTGGAAAAACTCCACTTGATCACTATATATTTTCTTTTAAAATATAATATCAGATTCAATTTTTTTACTGCTTTTTTTTAAGCATATTTTTTACTGTCAATACTTCAGCCACCTCATGCGAAGAGTTGACTCGTTGGAAAAGACCCTGATGCTGGGAGGAATTGGGGGCAGGAGGAGAAGGGGACAACAGAGGATGAGATGACTCAATGACATCACCGACTCGATGGGCATGAGTTTGAGTAAACTCCGGGAGTTGGTGATGGACAGGGAGGCCTGGTCTGCTGCGATTCATGGGGTCACAAAGAGTCGGACACAACTGATGAGCAACTAAACTGAAACTGAAAAATGTCTAGTTTTGGTATCAAGGTAATTTTGGTTTTGTAAAATGACTTGGGGGTTATTATGGACTGAATGCTTGTGTCCCTCCTAAAGTCATATGTTGAAGCCCAAATCCTCAATGTGATTGTATTTGAAGATGGGGTTTTTAGGAGGTAATTTGGATTAGGAGAGTGGGGCCCTCATGATGAGATTAGAGCCATTATAAGAAGAGACTCCAGAGATCTTGAGCATGCCCTCTCTGTCTCTCTCTGTCTTCCTCTCTCTTGCCTTCCCCTCCCTCATGCACGCATACAGAAAACATTATATGAGCACACAGTGAGATGGTTTCCATCTACAAGCCAAGAGAAGAGGTCGCAGATTGAAATCTACCTTGATGCAACCTTGGTTTTGGACTTCCCAGCTCCAGAACTGTGAGAAATGAATTTCAGTTGTTAAAGCCATTCAATCCATGTTATTTTATTGTGGCAACCCAGCAGACTAAGGCGGGGGACTGAGAGAGTCAATTCCTAGCATCCCTGAGGAGGAGAAAAGGGTCTGGAGCCCCAGAGAAGGAGCAAGGGGTCTGGGGAATCTCATGGAGAAAAAGACAAACTTTTTTTTACATTGCTTTGTTTTAGTTATGATAGCCATGTATCTTGCTCAAGGACATATTTCTCCTTAATAAGGTTTTCTGATCGTGGGAGTGGGTCTAGTAGACCTTTCTATTGTTAGTTCTAATTCTGTTAATTTAAGATGTATGCTGTGGGAGTGGGTCTGGTAAAAGTATATAAGGCCTTGATAAGACTGGTGAGTGGGGGCACTCTCCATTCCCCTTCTCATGTCTATGTCAGAAGCTTTCCCTGTTCCTTCTCAATTTAATAAGACTCTGCTACACAAAGGTTCTTGAATGATCAAGCCTGGTCCCTGGTCCTTGAAGCTAAATTTTCTTCTTCAGAGATCACAAATCTATTCACTATAAGCTATCAGGACAAGCTGTCCATTTCAACTTTCTGGAAGAGTTTGTATAGGATGAGCAGTTTTTACTTCTGAAATGATTGGTTGAATCCCCAGAGAAGTCATCTAGGACTGGAGTTTCCTTGTGGGAGTGTTTTTAACTACAAATTTAAGTTCCTTAATCAATATCGGATATTCATATTTATTTATGAGTGAGCATTGATATATTGTGTCTTTCAAATAATTTGTACATTCATTTAAGTGGTTGAATTTATTGTTTTTAAGTTTAAAGAAATAGAATTTTCTTATCCTCCTTTTAATAGCTATAGAATCTTTAGTGATGTCACCTTTCTCATTTATTATATATTTTTAATTGAGATATAATTGACCTATAATATTTTATTAGCTTCAAGTGTAGAACATAGTAAGTTGATATTTGTGTACATTGTGAAATAATCACCACAGTAAGTCTAGTTAACATCTTTCACCTTACACAGTTTCAAAATTATCTGTCTTATAGTTCATATTTTCTCTCATGGCTAGTAATTTATCAAATTTATTACTCTTTTTAAGAAATACCTTTGGCTTCATTGATTTTCTTGTTTTTCTACTTCTTATTTTATTGATTGTCACTCTTGTCTTTATTATTTCCTTTCTACTACCCTTTTGGGTTTAATTTGCTCTCTTTTTATTCTAGTTTCTTAAAGGAATCCTGAGTTAGTTGAGTTGATAGCTTTTTGTCTTGCTGAAATACAGTTATTTAGTGCTATAAATCCTCCCCTTACCAACACTGCTTTAGCAGCATCTCAGAAATTGTGTTACACTGTGCTTTAATTTTAGTTATTAAAAATATTTCCAATTTCTCTTTTGATTTATTCTTTTACCCATGACTTAGTTTTCAAAATATGGGGATTTTACAGTTATCTTTCTGTGATTTCTAATTTAGTTTCCTCATTACAAAGGATACAAATTATATGAACTGAACCTTTTAAAATTTATTCTTTTTTTTTTGCTTCTATCAGTATTATTTACTTATTTATTATTATTATTATTTTTTCATTTATTTTTGTTAGTTGGAGGCTAATTACTTCACAACATTGCAGTGGGTTTTGTCATACATTGACATGAATCAGCCATGGAATTACATATATTCCCCATCCCGATCCCCCCTCCCACCTCCCTCTCCACCCGATGCCTCTGGGTCTTCCCAGTGCACCAGGCCCGAGCACTTGTCTCATGCATCCAACCTGGGCTGGTGATCTGTTTCACTAAAATTTATTCTGACATGTCTTTTGGAGTAAAATATAGTCTATTTTATAAACATCCTTTGTGTGCTTGAGAAAAATGTGTGTTCTGCCATTGCTGAGTAGTGTGTTTTAAAACTATCAGGTTAGGTTTGTTGATTGTGTTAAAATCTATTCTATAGCCTTGATATTTTACTTGCATTTCCTATCAATTATAGAGAGGGAGAGATATTGAAATCTATGACTATAATTGTGGCTTTCTCTATTTCTCCTTGTTCTATGTTTTCCTTCATATATTTTGAAGCTGTGTTATTAGGGTGTTGTCTTCCCTCGTGGCTCAGATGGTAAAGAATCCGCTTGCAGTGCAGGAGAACTCTTTCATGTATTATATATTTTTATATTCGGCTATAAGCATTACATCAGGGTATACATGTTTATGACTATTACAGCCAGTTGATGAAACTATCCCTTTAACATTATGTAATAACTTTTGGGGGGCTTCCCTGGTGTTTCCATGGTAAAGAATGTGCCTGACAATGCAGGAGATGCAGATTCAATCCCTGGGTCCGGAAGATCCCCTGGAACGGGAAATGGCAACACATCCCAGTATTCTTATCTGGAAAATCCCACAAACAGAAGAGCCTAGTGGACTACAATCCACGAGGCTGCAAAAGAGTCAGACATGACTTAGCAACTCAAAAACAACAATAACATTTTGCTGATAATATTCTTTGATCTGAAATACGCTTTATCTGATATTTATATGGTCACTCTAACTTCATCTGAAAGTAGCATGGTGTAGCCTTCCCATTCATTTACTTACTTTTTATTTGAAGTGTATTTCTTGTAGGCAGCAAATAATTTGATCTTGTTTCTTTACCCATTCTGAGAATCACTGCCTATTGATTGGCATAGTTAGACCATTTACATGGGTTTCATGGACATTATTTGCAGGTATGTTAGATCTCCTAATGTTATACTATAGCTCAGTTCACTGAAACTGTTCATTTTTCCTCATTGTCTTTTATGTCTTTATTTTATTTGGATAGCTTCTATTGCTACGCCTTCAAATTCACTAATATTTTGTTTCACAAAGCCTAATCTTCTTTTAATTTTATCCAGTGTGTTTTCATCAAACATACTATAGTTTTCATTACTAGCAGTTTGATTTGAGACTTGTTGCCATCTTCCATGCCTCTACTTCAGTTTTTTGAATAACTGTATTTTCATCTCTGTCTAGTAGTTTGTCAACTCTACTTGTAGTGATAATAACCATTATAATGTGCTTGTCTGCTAATTCTAACATCTGTTTTAGTTCTGGGCAGGTTTCAATTAACTGATTTATGTCCTTGTTATAGATCTTATTTCCCTGCTTCTTTTCATGCCTAGTAATTTTTTATTGGATTAAAACACTGCGTTTTTACCTTATTGGATGCTAGCTATTTTTGTGTTTCTATAAACAGTATTTAGCTTTGTTCTAGAATGCAGTTAGGTTACTTGAAGCTAGTTTGATCCTATTGATTTCAGCTTTTAAGATTTGTTAGCTGAGACCAGAGCACTGCTCAGTCTAATTAAATTCTTATTAATGAGAAAAGAGCCTCTGTGTATTCTAAACGACCACTCATAAATCATCAGAGTCCAGGGGCATAGCACTGTTCCTTGCCCTGTATGAGCACTGAATAGTCTTACCTCTTATCCTTTAGAGTGGTGTTGAGTAATTTTCTCTGGCCTCAGTTTCCTCCCATGATGTGCTGATCAGTATTCAGTTGAATACTCAGGGGAGGCCCTCTGTAGATCTACAGAGATGCCATCTCTTTTTTCTCTGCTATTTTTTCCTGCAAATTCTCCCTAGACTCTGAGTTCTGCTTGCTCAATGCAAGGACAAAAGATGGAGAGAGAACTAGTGTTATACCTTGTCACAAATAAAACTCCAGAGGTGTTTTTCTGATGTGTAAATGTTTTAATTAAGCATTTGCTGACATTATTTCCCACATAGAAGGAATCACAAATGTGGCTTAAAATTTGAATATGGAAAAAAATTTTCTCATCTCAATGATCAATGCAAAGAAATAGAGGAAAACAATAGAATGGGAAAGACTAGAGATTTCTTCAAGAAAATTAGAGATACCAAGGGGACATTTCATGCAAAGACGGGCTCAATAAAGGACAGAAATGATATGGACCTAACAGAAGCAGAAGATATTAAGAAGAGATTGCAAGAATACACAGAAGAACTGTACAAAAAAGATCTTCATGACACAGATAATCACAAAGGTGTGACAACTCACCTACAGCCAGACATCCTGGAATGTGAAGTCAAGTGGGCTTTAGAAGCATCACTACAAACAAAGCTAGTGGAGGTGATGGAATTCCAGTTGAGCTATTTCAAATCCTAAAAGATGATGCTGTGAAAGTGCTGCACTCAATATGCCAGCAAATTTGGAAAACTCAGCAGTGGCCACAGGTGTGGAAAAGATCAGTTTTCATTCCAATCCCAAAGAAAGGCAATGCCAAAGGATGCTCAAACTACCGCACAATTGCACTTATCTCATACGCTAGTAAGGTGATGCTTAAAATTCTCCAAGCCAGGCTTCAGCAATACATGAACCATGAACTTCCACATGTTCAAGCTGGTTTTAGAAAAAGCAGAGGAACCCGAGATCAAATTGCCAATGTCCACTGGATCATGGAAAAAGCAAGATAATTCCAGAAAAATATCTCTTTCTGCTTTATTGACTGCGCCAAAGCCTGTGTATGGATCATATTAAACTGTGGAAAATTTTGAAAGAGATGGACATACCAGACCACCAGACCTGCCTCTTGGGAAACTTGTATGGAGGTCAGGAAGCAACAGTTAGAACTGGATATAGAACAGACTGGTTCCAAGGAGGAAAAGGAGTACGTCAAGACTGTATATTGTCACCCTGCTTATTTAACTTATATGCAGAGTACATCATAAGAAACGCTGGGCTGGAGGAAGCACAAGCTGGAATCAAGATTGCCGGGAGAAATATCAATAACCCTAGATATGCAGATGACGCCACCCTTATGGCAGAAAGTGAAGAAGAACTAAAGAGCCTCTTGATGAAAGTGAAAGAGGAGAGTGGAAAAGTTGGCTTAAAGCTCTACATTAGAAAACTAAGATCATGGCATCTTGTCCCATCACTTCATGGGAAGTAAATGGGGAAACAGTGGAAATAGTAGCTGACTTTATTTTTCTGGGCTCCAAAATCACTGCAGATAGTGATTGCAGCCATGAAATTAAAAGATGCTTACTCCTTGGAAGGAAAATTATGACCAACCTAGACAGCATATTAAAAAGTAGAGACATTGTCAACAAGGTCCATCTAGTCAAGGCTATGGTTTTTCCAGTGGTCATGTATGGATGTAAGAGTTGGACTATAAAGAAAGTTGAGCACAGAAGAATGGATGCTTTTGAACTGTGGTGTTGGAGAAGACTCTCGAGAGTCCCTTGAACTGCAAGGAGATCCAGTCCATCTTAAAGGAGATCAGTCCTGGGTGTTCATTGGAAGGAATGATGTTGAAACTGAAACTCCAATACTTTGGCCACCTGATATGAAGAGCTGACTCATTTGAAAAGACCCTGATGCTGGGAAACATTGAGGGCAGGAGGTGAAGGGGACGACAGAGGATGCGATGGTTGGATGGCATCACCGACTCGATGGACATGTGTTTGGGTGGACTCTGGGAGTTGGTGATGGACAAGGAGGCCTGGCGTGCTGCGGTTCATGGGGTCACAAAGAGTCAAACATGACTGAGCGACTGAACTGAACTGAACTGATAAGAAAAGACATCAGGAATTTTCCAAGGAGGTAAGAGCACAGAATAAAGAAGCAATATAGTTAATTTCTAATATGTTCATAACTTGAAAAATCCTTTAATATGAGAGAGGGGAGAAGCTTAATTTCCTTAGTTCTAAATTTGGGGTAAGACAAATAGAACAGATAAAAATGATGGTTAATTAACTAACAGCCTAAATATCTCAATTTGCTATAATTATAATATAAATTGAACTTAACTTGCAATGTGATTAATAATCATTTTATTTCTACTAATGATGCCAATAGTGTGTAATTTAAACATGATTTATCTCCAATAAATTTTATTTCAAATTTTTTCTTCAGCACCTTCTATTCTTCCTGTAATTGTGGCTTATTTCAGTTACATTCTTTAAGAATATGTATTCAAAGTATTATATAACATAAATAGAAAAACAGTTAAATATCTTTTATCTTTTCAGCATTGATTTGACTGTTGGATTCATAGATAATTATATAATCAGAATTCTTAAGCATATAAACTTTTTAGACTTTTAAATCACTGAAGATGGTGACTGCAGCCATGAAATTAAAAGATGCTTGCTCCTTGGAAGAAAAGCTATGACAAACCTAGACAGCATATTAAAAAGCAGAGACATTACTTTTCTGATAAAGATCCATCTAGTCAAAGTTATGGTTTTTCCAGTAGTCATGTATGGATGTTAAGTGTTGGACCGTAAAGAAAGCTGAGTGCCAAAGAATGGATGTTTCTTAATTGTGGTGTTGGAGAAGACTCTTGAGAGCCCTTTGGACAGCAGGGAGATTAATCAGTCCTGAATACTCATTGGAAGGACTGATGCTGAAGCTGAAATTCCAATACTTTGGCCACTTGATGTGAAGAACTGACTCATTTGAAAAGATTCTGATGCTGGGAAAGACTGAATGCAGAAGGAGAAGAGGACAACAGAAGATGAGATGGTTGGATGGCATCACCGACTGGATGGATTTTGAGTTTGAGCAAGCTCCAGGAGTTGGTGATGCACAGGGAAGCCTGGTGAGCTGCAGTCCTCGGGGTCACAAGAAGTTGCACATGACTGAGCAACTGAACCAAGACTTTTAAATTTATAATTATGTTTTAAGGATTTTTCTTAGTGTTTTATACTTCTGCACTGTTTATAGTGTAATTTTAATGAATAAAGCATCAACTAGTTAATATACCATTATTACATGGTTATCTGCCAATGTTTGTATTGACTTGTTTTTCAAATTTTCACTGTTACAATATAACATTAAAACAAATATCTTCATGTCACTTAATTTCCTTAAGATTAGTTTCCAGGACTTCTTGTCCTTTGTATAGTTTAAAGGGTATAAAAGTCATATTGGCTTTTTGTTGTTTTTGGTGTTATACTAGGTTACTGTCCTAGAGAATTCATCTATTTATTCATGATTTTTCAGTTCACCCAGCATTTATGTGTCTACCAAAAATATCAATATAATAGATGCAATATAAAATTTAGTGGGAAGTCAAATAAATAGACTAGTAATAATAACACATAATAATAATTCAACAATGCAATAATGGAAATATCTACCAAAGGCTATAGTTATATGCCTAACTCAGCTTGGGATAATCAGAGAGATCTCAAAAGAGGTAGCATCTATTTTAAGTCCTAAGGATGAGAAGGGGGTATTTATAAATAAAAAGTTGAAGGAAGTATATACTTGAAGAATGAATCACCTGTGTAATGTTTTCATTTTGATGAATAAAAAATAAAACTTGTCTCCTTTCATGACACATGTTGTCTTGTACCTATTACATTGCTGATTTTTTTCCACATATCACCCTTTAAAAATATTTGGTGAATGAGATAACCAATGAATAAATGGATGAATTTCTAAGAACAGTAACTTAGTATTAAATCATTATCATCAGGAGAACAATAAAATACCATTGCATATAACATGTGACCTTTACAAGTTGTCCTCAGATGACCTCACCATCCCTCTGTGGACCTTATGTTCTAGTCACATCAAACTCTTTACTGTTACCTGATTATAGCTCTGCAGCTTGTGAAAGCACACTAATGGAATACCACACATTAATTTTAAAAAAAAGCAACAAAATCTCACTCTCACTCTATATATAGTACGAAAAAAGAGATAATGCTGACAAAGAAAAATAAATGAATTCACAGATCCATATTCTAGTACCACTTATGTAAATTAAGTACTATTTGGTGATGACTTTTACCACAAGGAAGGGTTGCTAAAAAAGATTTTCTTACATGGATACAAGGCAGAAGGATGAAGCATGTCCTTCATAGTCATGCTGAATGGATAAACCTGCCTAAGTATCTACTGACTTGAGAGACACATGCCCACTGATTAGCAGCAGACATTTTACAACTCTTTAAACCTGGAAGTTAATTTGTAGGAAACTAATTAGATGCAAATGATTTTCTCCAGAAAAGAAGATAAATCTGAATATTACACACTTTCCCCCTGTAAGATAAGACAGCTTTTAATTTAGTTTGGTAATTTTATTTCAATATTATTTAATTTTTTCATATCCATATCTATATATCTTCTGAACTTCTTTTTGTGTTTCCTATAGCACTTCACCAACTTTCTAACATTCTAAAATATATTTAATTATACTCTTAATGATGGATATTCTTTTTCCTGAAGCTTGGAAAGCTATATTTTTATCTCTTTTTTTTCACCTCTGATTTGAGATCTTGCATGTTTTATTTGAGTTATCTTTTCCAATGATAATTTCTTTAGTTCTTATTTTTTATTTTTTTCTTTAATTTCGTGTTTTAAGCAAATTATTTTAATTCGTGAAAACTGCTGGTCTATACTTTTCTGATGCTTAGTAGCATGATTAATTTTTGTTGTGGAGGGAGTTCACATTTCAGTTTTTCCTTTTAACCTGAGTCTGATGGGCATGAGATAATCCATCTTCAGTTTTTAATCACCTCTAAATGGAGACTGTTCTTTATGAGGGATGGGTATAGAAATTCAGTGGCAGAAAAGTGAAAACTGCTGACCTACACTTTTCCAGTGCCTAGTAACATGTTTAATTTTTGTTGTGGAGGGAATTCATATTTCAGTCTTTCCTTTTAACCTGAGTCTGATGGGCACAAGATAATCCGTCTTCAGTTTCTGATCACCTCTAAATGGAGACTGTTCTTTATCAGGGATGGGTATAGAAATATAGTGGCAGCACACAGAGAGACGTGAGCGTCAGAGAACCCACATTCCTTCCCATTCTCATGTTGGGATATGTGCCCTGCTCTAGACTAGTAAGAAGTCTTTCTGGCTTGTTGTGAAGCCATTGATATAATAGGTATTCTGTGCAGTGATTTTGCATTGATTCATCATCTCCTGATCAAGACCGGCAACATCAGGACTTCAAGACTTTCATTTATCGTCCTATGTTTTACCATAGTACCAGCTACTAAGATTAGTCCTACTAAGGATTAGCCCGTGAAGATGTCATCGCTGCAGGTTTCTCTCTGTCCCCCTGCCTCCTTTATCACTATGCTGTGTCAACAAAGGTCTGATGATTGGCCTTCTCTTCTAAGAAAGGAGTACATGATTTAGCCATTCGTTGCTCTCATATTTACTCAATAAGCATTTGTTAGGCATTGATTTTCACTCTTATGGTGCAAAAAGAGCACAAGAACGTGCCAGCACAGTCAGAACGTGCTTTCGCCCACCTACCCTCTGGCACAAGTTTGTAGTCATGGTGAAAACTCATTTCAGGCAAAGGTAACAACCAAATAAAATCCACTGAGCTCGCTGTGTTGCAAAAAGGCCAGCAGGACAGGGAAGATGGAGCATGTTCTGAACCACGTGGAGATCTGAGCCCATTCTGAGTCCTGTCTCAGCTCCTACCATCAGCCAGGGCTGATTTTCACTGTACTTAGCAACTCATTACCATGCTTTATCCTCATGTCTGTTTTCTGCTTGACTTGTTTTAAGCTGTAGTCTCTGACATAGTGCTCAGTTTTTCCCCAACAAGCAGGTGTCTCTGATTCTGCACGTGTGGGTGCGTGTGTTAGCCACTCAGTCGTGACCAACCAACTCTTTGCAACCCCATGGACTGTAGCTTGCCAGGCTCTTCTGGCCATGAAATTCTCCAGGCATGAATACTGGAGTGGATTGCTATTCCCTTCTCCAGTTGATCTTTCCAACCCAGGAACTGAACCTGGGTCTCCCGCTTTATAGGCAGATTCTTTACCTAGTCTGGCATATACAATTTGAGATCTCTTCCTACCACATCTCCTTGTCTTATATTTTTTACTTTATGTATTCTGGAGAAAAGAGGAAATGCAAAATTTTCAGGTTGTCATCTGTTTTTGATTTTTTATAAATGCAGATTCATGTGGTCCTCAGGCAAAGGAAAAGAGTCAAGTGGGTTCTCCCTGCCTCCAGATTTTTGAGCAGTAATTTTCCTTAGAATTTACCTCTTTTCTGAGTCTGACTGTGTCAGTGAAGTAGAGCTGATCAGATTTGGTGATGCCAGCTCATGCTACAAATCTCACACAAGATATAAAAGCATAATGTTGATTTACTAAATTTCACTGGGAATTATGACCGTAAAGGAACAGACACTGTTCACATCTCCCAAGTGCATTTTTTTTTTTTTTTTTTGGCTTGAGAGCAAGCTACATAGAAAGGTAGTTTATTAGAAGATAATGTGGTGAGCATGAGTTGGAATAAAATGAGTTAGTGCAATGCTGAGGATGTTTAGTGGTATGAGGCCTAATGCCTTAATGATTCCATCTTTACAATAGGATCCCATCTATCAGAAAGACCCAGTGTTCATATCAGCCTGAGGGCTCCTTCATGGTCAGGGCTGAAACAATCTCAGCTAACATTTGTATCCAGTTTTCTTTCCCCCATACTTCTTCAACTAAAATAATTATTTTGATACGTATAGAACATGATAATTTCCTGTCTTTTTTCCTTCCTTCTTCCAGGCATGTGGTAATATGAACCTTCCCACTCTGGTGAATGTAAGCAGGCACATATGATTGGCTTTGGCCAGTTATTTGAGCTTAGAAGCCATTAAGAGCCTGCAAGTGGTTTGTAACATTCCCCTTACCCTGCCAGGGTGATGAGTGAGGGCTTTCTCATCCCATGCCTCCAAGTGAGGATGACTTGGAGGAGTCTCAACCAACCCCGAATCATAAAAATGATGGAAAGCTTTGTTATTTTAAGCTTCTAAAATTTGGGTATTGATTGCTACCATAGTATTTTGGGTTCCTGGATCCAGTTTCAATGTGTGCCTCTGCCTGTGTGTGTATGTATAGATGTGTGTGAGGTTTCCCCTCACACCAACAAGCAATCCTTTGGACACAGATGAATATCCTATGTTTTAACAGAATTCTGGCACTATCTACCTGGAGACAGCATCAGAATCCACAGGTTAAGGGCTCAGTCCCACAAGACCATCCCTCCCCTAATAAAGATGCCAGTCACAAGCACAGGTTATCACCCATGCTTCTGACCAATGGGCTATAGATTGGAGGTTCCCAAGACTCCCTCCTTAGTTTTGGTTAATTTGCTAGAGTGGCTCACAGAACTCAGAGAAACATTTTACTTACTAGATCACTGGTTTATTATAAAAAGATTTAACTCAGGAAGAGCCAGGTGGAAGAAGTGCATGGAGCAAAGTACAGGGAAAGGGCATAGAGCTTCCAGCATGCCACTTTCTCCAAACCCCCACGTGTTCACGATTGGGAAGCTCTCTGATCCCTCTCCTTTTGCTTTTGTGGAGTGAGGGAGCCTCCAATACATAGGTGTGATTGATTAAATCTTTGGTCACTGGCAACTAAACTTGATCTTCAACCCTTCTTCCCTCCTTGGAGGTCAGGGTGTGTATGTGGAAGAGAGTGTGGAGGTCAGGAACCTTAATCACAAGGCTCTGATAACCAGCAGGTCTACAATCAGTTCAGCCACGTAACGAGAGATACTTTTATCACTTTCCTCACAAGGAATTCCAAGGGTTTTAGGAGCTCTGCGCCAGGAACACTGGATGAAGGCTAGATATATTTCTTATTATAAATCATAATATCACACATGGCACAGTCAGGTTTATGCTGACAGTTACTGGTACCTTGATATACAGAGTGCTATCAGACAACCCTAACAGTGTGATATTGGCTTAATGGCTTATATGCTTGATAGTGAGGACAGTTTTTTTTCTTACCATAGACCAGAAGGAGAGTCTCTACTACATAGTGGCGAAATACTTGGTAAAATGAACAGCTGTAATAATGAAGCCATTCATATAGGCTTTAGATACACATAGATAAATGGAGAAAGAGAGGCAAGAGGAACAGCAGTAATGAAATATTCAAAGTAAGAATTACGATTCCAAAGGAATTCAGGTGTGGTCAGTGCTCATGAACTGACTTCAATAAAATGGAGAAGCTAAAACTATGTTTTAGAAAATTCTGCTGTCAAAAGAATCAACAACTTGAACTAAAACAGACCCTGACTGCTTGATACCTTAAAAGATCCTGGGGCTCTCTACCATCTATAGGCAAGAAGACAACTGAGAGTGTTGCTTAGGTTCCAAGAAGAACATCTTGATGATGTCCAATTCAGATATAGACAAGGAGAATAATGTAATTTTTAAAAAAGCAGGGAGTGGGGAGGCAGGAGAGATAAAGAAAAATTACCCAGGGAGAAAACTGGACAAGTTACCTAAGGAAGAAAACCAGTGCCTATTCAAGAATCACTCTTCCTACCAACTTTGGAGGGGGTGGGTATTATCAATATGTTTTTTGGAAATTTTTCAGAGTTGAGACAGACAAATCTCTATTTTCTGGGATCGAAGTTTTCTTTGTGACTACAATTCATCCTCTGCCAGAATATTTACAGCAGTTATCTGTCCTGGTTTCACTGGATTTTGGAGATGTTTATAGTCACCCTGCTTATTTAACTTATATGCAGAGTACACCATGAAAAACGCTGGGCTAGAGGAAGCACAAGCTGGAATCAAGATTGCTGGGAGAAATATCAATAACCTCAGATATGCAGATGACACCACCCTTAAGGCAGAGAGTGAAGAAGAACTAAAGAGCCTCTTGATGAAAGTGAAAAGAGGAGAGTGAAAAAGTTGGCTTAAAGCTCAACATTAGAAAACTAAGATTATAGTATCCGGTCCCATCACTTCATGGCAAATAGATGGGGAAACAGTGGAAACAGTAGCTGACTTTATTTTTCTGGGCTCCAAAATCACTGCAGATGGTGGTTGCAGCCATGAAATTAAAAGATGCTTACTCCTTGGAAGGAAAGTTAAGACCAACCTAGACAGTATGTTAAGAAGCAGAGACATTACTTTGCCAACAAAGGTCCGTCTAGTCAAGGCTATGGTTTTTCCAGTGTATGGATGTGAAAGTTGGACTATAAAGAAAGCTGAGCGCTGAGAAATTGATGCTTTTGAACTGTGGTGTTGGAGAAGACTCTTGAGAGTCCCTTGGACTGCAAGGAGATCCAACCAGTCCATCCTAAAGGAGATCAGTCCTGGGTGTTCATTGGAAGGACTGATGTTGAAGGTGAAACTCCAATACTTTGGCCACCTGATGCGAAGAGCTGACTCATTTGAAAAGACCCTGATGCTGGGAAAGACTGAGGGCAGGAGACAAAGGGGATGACAGAGGATGAGATGGTTGGATGGCATCACTGACTCGATGGCCATGGTTTTGGGTGGACTCCGGGAGCTGGTGATGGACAAGGAGGCCTGGCGTGCTGTGGTTCATGGGGTCGCAAAGAGTCAAACACGACTGAGTGACTGAAGAACTGATAGCCCTTCATATAAAGAAGAGTCACGTCTAGATTTAATACCAAGATACTGCACAAACCACCATATTCCTCAGATGCTCTGGGTTGGGGAATTGATATCATGGTTAGAAAAGACTTTTGTATTAAGTGTCATGAGCTGGGGGTTACATTTCACATGTGTAGGAGAGAAAACTAAATGTTTTCTTACCGGAAGTGTGAACTATGGTAGTCACTGGAGCTATTAACCAATTTTTTAGTTATTTCCCTTCTGCAAACATACAATTGCCTAATCCTTTGATGAGAGTCATGACAATTTGACCTGGTTTTGCCTAAGGAAATATGAGTAGCTGTGATTTGTGTGACTTCCAAAAAGAAGTCTTTAAAAGTCAGTGCATGCTTTGTTATGTCCTTCTCTCCCTGGTGACTGGCGATGTTCCAGATGGTGAAAGCTCTGTCATCCTCATCTCTGTGTGACTGATGTGAGATGAGCATGTAGCATGACCAATAAATAAAACTGTAATGTTTTAGCTACTAAAATTTTGGAAGCTTTTTTGCTGTGGTGCAGTATAACTCATTCTGATTGATACCACCCCAAACTAGATAAATTAAAATAAATATTATAGCCCATTTTCCTCATGATTGTAAGAGTCCTAGATAAAATATTAGCAAATGAAAGCCAGTGCTCTCAAAAATACATCATAAACATGAAATAATGTTTTGATAAAAAATTCACTGCCTTAATAGATTATAGAAAAAAAAAAAAAAAAAACAACCATATGCTCCCTGGTGGCCCAGTTCATAAAGAATCCACGTGCAATGCAGGAGACCAGAGTTTGATCCCTGGGTTGGGAAGATCCCCTGGAGAAGGAAATGGCAGCCCACTCCAGAATTCTTGCCTGGGAAATCCCACGGACAGAGGAGCCTGGTGGGCTACAGTCCATGGTGTCACAAAGAGTGGGGCATAACTTAGTGACTAAACCACCACCACTATGTTCTAAGAATGCAATGATACTTTTAATAGAAAATGTATACATTTAATTCACTGCATTAAAAGATAATAGAAAACAAATGCTCATCTCAAGAGATACAGGAAAAATTTTTAATAGCACTCAAGACTGATTTAATAAGCTAAAAAAGAAGGAAACTAACTTGCTACAAGACAACAAGACCCTCTACAATACGCACAATCATAAATGGGTAAGCATTGTAATTGCTGCCTACAGATTTAGGAACAAGACAGGGATTCCCATTTTTACTACTTCTATTTGACACTATAGTAGAAGGCCAAAACTGGAATAAAATAAGGAAAATAAACTAAGATGTAATGATTGGAAAGGGATACATAAATGTCTTATTACTGGACATGTTATTATTTTCACAGGAAATCTTAAAGCACCTAGAGACAATCAACAGAATTAGAGCATGATAGCTGGAAGCAAGATTAAATGCTCAAATATCAATTCAGATCTAGCCAACAGCAACACACAATTTGAAGAACATTGAAAATACTCAAATGGAAGGAAAGGTAGTATGTGTTGTGAAGTGAAGTCGCTCAGTCGTGTCTGACTCTTTGGGACCCCATGGACTGTAGCCCACCAGGCTTCTCCATCCATGGAATTTTCCAGGCATGAATACTGGAGTGGGTTGCCATTTCCTTCTCCAGGGGATCTTTCCGACCCAGGGATTGAACCCCGGTCTCCTGCATTGCAAGCAGACGCTTTACCCTCTGAGCCACCAGGGAATCTCCCATAGTATGTGTTAATGAATACAAAAACTTGGTATTATAATGATGGTGCTGGGCTGTGCTCAGTCACTTCAGTCCTATCTGACTGTTTGCAACCTATGGAATCTTTGTGACCCTGTGAACAATAGTCCACCAGGCTCTTCTGTTCACTGAATTCTCCAGTCAAGAATACTGGAATGGGTTGCCGTGCCATCCTCCAGGAGATCTTCCCGACCCAGGAAATGAACCCATATCTCTGGCCTCTCCTGAATTGCAGGCAGGTTCTTTACCCACCTGAGAAGCCCCGTAATGATGGTAGCTCTCCTCAATATTATCTACAGAGAAGAACGTAACTTTTCTATGAAGTTATGTATCTAGTTACAAAAAATACAGCAAGAGGGTACATTTTGACATGCTCTAAGGTTAACAATAGTGTGAAAAGGGAGAAAATGTCTCTAAATGAAGCTATCTGAAGATGGAAAGATGGATTCAGCTTCTATTTAAAAGCTATAGTTTCATCCTTATCTATGAAGTAAACTTATATATGACAGACACTAGAATCCATGGCACCTGTAAATACTATTTTGTGTTGTATTGAATACAACTGCAATTAAAATCACAAGATATTTTGTAAAAATTGACCATTTGTTTATGAAATATTCATGGGTGCACAAAGGACCTAAATAGCCAGAACAATCTGAAAAAGTGTAAAGAAGGGAAAATTTCCCTAATAACTATAAAGATCTATAACAAAACAATAGGAAGTAAGGAAGTGGGGGTATTGTGACATGAATAGGAAAACTGACTGATGTAAGAGTAAATGCAATATCATGGCCCTTGCATGACCGGAAATGATGTATATTTCCTCAAAGAGAAATAGGAGGGGCCATTTAATAAATGGATCTGGTGGTCCTCCGCATGGGGAAAAGTTAATATATAAAATAGAATAAAGCATCAATCCTAGAGTACAACACCATTGAATAATTTAGCATTTGAAAGAATATATATGAAATATAATAGGAAAATGTATTAAATAAGATAGAGCATTATCTGGAAACAAAATGATAAATTAGATCACATTAAAATTAACCAGTTTTATTCATCAGAGTCACCTTAAATAAAGTGAATATGAAAGCCACAAACTGAGGGCAATTATTTCATATATAAAGTTGATGAAAGAGTAATATAAACAAATAACAATAATTAATCTTCTCCATACTAAAAACGAAGATAAGTACCACTAGAAATATGAAAAATAGACACGAGCAAATAAAAAACAAGGAAAAGAAACATAACCAATAACTTGTCCTATTTGGAAATTCTGTAGTTTAGAAATATAAATCACAACATCAATAAAATACTGTTGTACAATCAGTTGTTGTCAAAAATTAAGATGTCTGAAAACACTGTAAGAGTCTTAAGAAATTGGGGCTTTCCAAGTGACTCAGTGGTAAAGAATGCACCCACCTGCCAAAGCAGGAGGCGCAAGATATGTGGATTTGGTTCCTGCAATGGGAAGATCCCCTGGAGAAAGGAATGGCAACCCATTCCAGTATTCTTGCCTGGAAAATTCCATGGACAGGGTATGGGCCACAGTCCTTGGGGTTGCAAAAAGTTGGATATGACGGAGCGACTGAACATGCATTTACACTGGATATTTTATATGTCTCTATATTTTATACATTTGTAGCAATATTGCTATATTACTTCTGTAATTTATTAGTTTCTAAAAGTAATACAAGGTTGGGAACCGGTTACACCTATCTCGGCATTATTTTTCCTGTCACTGACTTGCATGTTTGCACTTACATTTACTATACACTTGTCTTTAAAGTTTGCTCAAAGTTTGTAGATTTTATTTTTGGTTGCAAACAACATTTCTATGCACCAATAAGACCTCCACCTTCACATTAGCAATCCATAGGCCACCACATCTTTGAAATCTGACTCAAAACTCACTCCTTCCAAAATATTTTTCCAATTAACATGCCCTTCCTGAATACTCTATTCTGCATGATGCAGGATTTAAGAAGTAATCTTTAATTTATGTTATAACTTTTGACAGACTATTGCATGTGATGCCATTGCTTTTATGTTCTTTGAGGATTTGTTGTGACTTTCATCACTATTATTTATACTATTAAGATTCAATAAACAATTCAATCATCAAATATATAGCAACTATCTGCCTGCTACCTACTTACCTGCCTAATTTATCTATCTTGTTTGGAAGAAGCAAGTATAACATTTGTCTTCTGTGTTCCTGAAATGTGTGAAATTAAACTGTATATTCTGCTAAACTCAGACTATACCCATATAACTAGATTCTTTTTGCAACATTGTCTAATTTTCATTTTTTCTTTGTCACCTCTTGATCTGTGATGGATGGTTAAGTGTTGCTTTCTTAAATCCCAATTCACAACAGAAAGTATTGCTTCACTACACCGCCAAACACCTCAATGTCTCAATGCCATTATAAATATTTCATCACTTGCTATGTGGACACACACTCTTACTCCTTGTCTTATTTTAGTCACCTCCAAAATGTCTGCATGGTTCTCTTTGAGGCCATTTTTCTCACATATTCAATTTTCTTCCCTACTGTCTACCTATATATTGTGAGACTTCTCCCCCCAGAAAACTGTTTCTGTGTAGGAGATCTTGCTATCTTGGGTAAAATGGTCAGAAAGTACAAACTGCAATCTCGTGCTTTCTAAGGGGAGATCTAATTACCCAGCTGGCACTGGAGAATACAAACATTTTCACTCTGGACAGTGTTTATCTGTTTTTTGCAAGTACATCACTTTGGAAAGCTACTTGCTCAGCTAATCTGTAACTGTCATGGAAATGTAATTTTGTCCCTCCTCCAAGCCAATAGCAGGCACCTGGTAAGACTGCCTTATGCACCCATGCATTCAAGTCTAACCGTTTCCATGGAAACCTAGAAAACCCCTTGTACAAGGTTCCCAGCATCCTGCCACATCTCCCTTTTCTCTGTGCCTCTCTCTCTCTCTCCATTCCCTCAGTGCACTTGCATGAGATTACAGCGCTTTGCAACAGCTCTGTGATAGAGTTCTTTTCCATCCTTTGCCCTTTTCAATGACTCATTTTTGCCATGTTAGGGGGCAGAAACTGGGTCTTATTCATATGTGTAGCCTCCTTGGTACTTAGTCCAGTGCCTTAGGTTTAATGGGCACTCAAAGCATATTTGTTGAATTGCATTGGATTAAGAGCTTATTGTCTTAGCTTTACCTTTGTGATATCTAAAACATGCTCATTAAGTGCTTCCTCAACGGAATAACTGGTAAGATAAAAAGAGCCTGCTAACTGAATACAAGTTTAAGCCAATAATTCAAATATTTCCAAACTAAACATGAATTTTCAGCCCTCTGTCCTATTTTGAAATTTTTAAACCTATAAAACCTAGCTTTGAAGGAGAGTGAATCAGTATTTATTGATCAAATACTAAATATTAATCGTTTTTAAAATTTAATTTTAATTGGAGGATAATGCTTTACAATGTTGTGTGGGTTTCTGTCCTACAACATGAATCAGCCGTAAGTATACACATATCCCATCCCTAGCATTTTAAGCATTTTAATTTTTGTTTCCCTGTGAATTCAGTATTATCACTTACACAAGCTGAGTATTAAAATCTTAGGAGCTATAATATATGCAATTTGAGTTATAATTTACATACTTAACCTTAAGATCTCTTTAAGCGTCTATGTTGGCACAGAATTTATGATCAACCATTTGTAAATGGGTTTAAGAATCTTAGGGGAAAATAGTGAGTACAAAACTTAGTATATAAACTTATTTTATGAAAAGATAAAGCAGGTTAAAAATATTCTTAAAATTTTTTTGGAAAAATTATTAATTGCAGAAGCTAAAAGTGCAACCTGAGATACTCGGGAAGATTACCTTAAATTTGAGGTACAACAACATACACAAATAATAAATACTACTATGAAGTGTTAAACAACACACAAAAATGCATATAATATTGACAAAGAATGATCAGGGTCAAAACAGTCTAAATCACCATATTTATAACAGAAGACACAAAATGATTATTCAGATATTAAAAAGGGGAACCTAATTTAAAATAATGCAACCCCGTTGTGTCAGCGGAGACTTTGTCGGGAGTCCCACCTGTACTTAATAGTAAGAAGCTACTTCCTCCCTGTCTCTGACAGTGTGGTGTCAGAGGAGCCCTGGTGTAGGCTAAGTGCTTACTCTCCACTCAGGGCAACAAGGCTTCCTTCCTTATGAAATGTCAACAGAGACCACACATAGAGGCTACACTTTCATCCCGTCCTTGGTAAGGAGGTAGCCTACTCTTTCTCTAAAGGAAGGGTATCAGGTGAAGTTGCTCAGTCGTGTTCTACTCTTTGCAACCCCATGGACTGTAGCCCACCAGGCTCTTTTGTCCATGGGATTTTCTAGGCAAGATACTGGAGTGGGTTGCCATTTCCTTCTCTAGGGGGTCCTCCCGACCCAGGGATTGAACTCAGGTCTCCCTCATTGCAGGCAGACTCTTTACCTTCTGAGCCACCAAGGAATCCCAGGGTATCAGAGGAGACCCCCTGGAGAGTCAAGATCTTCATCATTGCTCGGCAATAACAAGGACACTTCTACAATGTTGGTGGAGGTCATGTGGGGAAGAGTGATGCATCAGACTGTCTTGGGCAGATTGGTGTCAGTAGAGCCTGAACTCCCATCAGCACCCAGCAGTAACCAGAAGTCCCTCTATATCAGGTATAAACAGAAGCTGAAGGGAAACCTGGACTTGCTCCCGCAACTACCAGCAATGATGGGTTCCTCTCTTCAGTCACAGGAGCAGTGTTAGAGGGAATGTGTTAAAACAGAAGACTGCAGAACACACCAGAGTCTTTTAACACAGTATACAAAATGTCCAGGTATCAACTGAAAAATCACTTCTTATATCAAGAACCAAACAATCTC
Organism: Muntiacus reevesi; assembly: GCF_963930625.1. NCBI lineage: Eukaryota > Metazoa > Chordata > Mammalia > Artiodactyla > Cervidae > Muntiacus > Muntiacus reevesi. The sequence goes on along the minus strand of NC_089254.1, from coordinate 95,470,587 downwards.
AAACTAAATGAGAAAAGAAACTCAGATAACAGAGATATCAGATTTACCTAATAAGGATTTTAAAGCAGCCATCATAAACGTGTTTCAACATGCAATTATAAACATGTTGGAAGCAAATTTTTTTTAAAGTCTAAGCAAATAAATAGAAGATATAAAGAAATACTAAGTGGAAATGTTATAAATAAAAATGCCTAAGATTAAAACCCAATCATACCAAAAGTTGGCTAAAATGAAATGTGTTGGCCAAAAAAGGAAAGAGAGAACCCAGAACTCTCACATACTGTTTATGGAATATAAGAGGCACAACCACTCTGGACAAATGAAATAAAAATATACATCCATACGGAAAGACTTAACAAGAATGTTCTTAGCAGCTTTGTTTTGAACTAGCTGCTACTGGAAACAATATACATATTCATCAACACATGAATGCATAAACAAACTGAATGTTCATCCATTCAGTGGGATATATACTCAGCAATAAAAATGAACTACTGATATACATGACATGATGGAGGAATATTAAGATAATTATAAAGAGTGATAGAAGCTTGGCAAAAATAAATACATACTGTTCTGACTTATATAAAATCTAGAAAGTGCAATTAAATAGACAAGGACAGAAATAAGTGGCTGCCCAGGTAGGGTGACAGGAGGCATGGGAGAAACAGATTAAAAAATGACATGAGAATAGGTCATGTCCTCACGTCAGTTATCCTCTGACTGGACCATTTGTGCAGACCTCTGGGAAGGATGAGGAGGTTGTTTGTGTAACTGACCGAGTGTGGGTTCTGGGCAGGCCCCTCGGGCAGTCCTTGCGCCCTTGGGTGGGTCGCGTGGCTGGTCTGTGCCCTTGATTGCCGAGGGTCTCTTCCTGGGTCACTCCTGGAGCAGAAGCCAGTCTGGGGTGGACACTGGGCTCCTGTGTGGCTGTCGTGGCACCTGCGTGACCTGCTGGCTGGTGGGCTGCTATGCAGGTCTTCCCTGGCCTATGAAGTCTGCCAGGACTTGGAAAAGATAGCTCTGGAATAAAAGGAGGCTTAGCGCTAACAAAGAACTACATTTGGTCCCACGAAGTATTTGCCATCCACATCATCCTACCCTCAATTTAGGATATCATTTCAGCAGTTTTGGTCTCTTAGCTGAAACTTTCTCCAGTTAAATATAACTGCTAGCCTCGCAGGAATTTCTGATTAGCAAGATCAGCTACAAGACAAAACTTCAATGCCTCATGCTAGTATCTGTTGTTGGGGGTGACTATATAGCCCCAAAGACTTCCAATCAGTGGAAATATATGATCTATGACCTTAGTGACTATAAATGGATTGAACCTAATCTCGTGTAGGGGATTGATGGGTATATTAAGTTACAGAAAATTTGAAAAACTCTTCCTAATAAGAGGATCTTGCAAAGTTGGCATCCAGCTTTGACAAGTGTTGAATGTCTAGCTTATTGAGGGACTTTTCCATCACAGTTTCAACTGAAAAAATGGCATTTAGAGCAACAGATCATGGATCTGGAAGTGACAAGCATTGTAAAAAGGGTCTGCTTGGTGAACTCATTCTCTAGCAATAAAAAATTCGAGAACATGAAGCATGCAGAATCTCTGGCCTATACAGCATGAGTTATGCCCAGCAGAAGCTCCAAACCTTGGCCAAATCTTGTGAAAAGCCAACCAATTGGAAGAGACTCTGATGCTGGGAAAAGTTGAGGGTAAGAGGAGAATGGGATGACAGAGGATGAGATGGTTGGATGCCATCATCAACTCAATGGACATGAGTTTGAGGAAGCTCCAGGAGATAGTGAAGGACAGGGAAGCTGGCATGCTGCAGTCTGTGGGGATGCAAAGAGTCGGACATGCCTGAGCAACTGAACAACCACAATAATGCCCAGCAGAAGTGCACAGTGACAGATGAAGAGAAAATCAATCAACCTCAGGAAGAAATTTAAGAAGTACAGATAATCTTGGAATGATTAGAAAAGGAGAATAAATAATTGAAAAAAATTAATATTTCAGAAAGATGACAATGGCATCTGTCATAGAAAGCTTCAGAAGTCTGATTGACATTGTAATCTAATGTTCTCAATGTTCTGTCTGATTTTTATGCCAGTTACAGAATACAAGATCATCTGCAGAGGACTGTCATTGTTGGACTTGGGTGGCTGGGGCAGAAGGATTCATTGAGCTCAGGATTCTGGCTTTTGTCAGTGATCTATGCCCACTAGGGACCACACTAACTTTGGCATCAATATGGTAACTTGTCTGAAGTGCGGGTGACCGGGTTGCCTGTGCAGGAGTAAACTGGTTCAGGTCAGAAATACAACATGTCAAAACTCACAGGGCTGTCAGTAGTGGGATTGCACCTTCTTCACTGCAGCCTGAATTCAAAAATAAAAAAAAGTGGCACAAGGGAACTTTTGGATGTGATGGATATATTCACTTTCTTGATTGTGGTAATGGTTTCATGGGTGTTTATATATATATCAAAACATTAAATTGTAAACTTGAAATATGTGTAGTTTCTTACATGTCAATTACACTTTAATAATTTTTAAAATTTATATAACTAGAGTTGTAATTTTTCAACTTAAATCAACAAATTTCTAGAAACATCAATTTTTGTTTTCTCCTTAATATAGCCTTATTAAAAAGTGTCTGAAGGGATCTTAATTTGGAATTATTTCATTGTTTAAAGACTTATAGCCAATCAAGAAAAGTTGATTTCTTTTTATTTCAGAGGGTATCTTTCATTTCCACTCTAAATACCCACTTACAATACTTTATCACAATCAAAAGTTTCTAAAAGAAATATCATCTTTGATGTTGAACTTCCATGTTTATGGATATTGACAACTACTATGGCCATAATGGAAAAATATTTTAAAAGGCTTGAGTTTGGGGAGGAATTTTTTTTTAATTAGAGGAAGCCACATCAGTGCAAACAACAAAAACAAATGTAGATTTTACTTATGAATGGAAGAACAAAATACTAATGCCTTCTCACTCATAAGCTTTCAAATGTCCACAGTATTAGAATCAGCTATCTGCCAGCTGATAGAAATCTCCAGTTGGTCAGGCTGTAGGGTCAAAGGCCACATTACTTTTGTCAACAATGGAAACAATCAGAATTATAATCAGAAATAAACTATACCAAGAAATGTGCTTAGCATGGTAGATCTGAAGTATTGAATCACTGCATATGAGATTCAACCAGAGGAGCCAAGAGAAACTGAGCCCGTTAAAGGGCACGATTTAGATCTTAAGGTACACAATTTTACTGGCTACATTTTAGAATTCAAGTCAATAAGGCTTCACTAGAAACTCGAGAAATAAATTGTCAAAGGGCAACTCAGAGATGTTGAGTTAGTTACATGCGTGCTAATAATTCATTTACATATATGAAGGAGAAATAGGCTGCTGTCAATCATAAGGGCCAAAACAGATATATTAGAAAAAGAAGAAAGAGGGGAAGGAAAATCTGGGAAGAGTGAGTTTTATTTTCAGATATCAGCAGCTAGCAAAGAGGCTGATCATGTCAGGATGTGCGTGAGCAGCCTCATGGGGGTCATCAGAGGAGGTCACTTTAGTTCTTAGTGGATTCCAAGAAAGGCTTGAGAGTTTCACTGGAGCACAGAGGAGATGAGTGGAGATCCAGTTGGGTTTCAAGGTGACAGCCATTTTGTTTTCCTATTAAATTCTGTTTAATCAATGACTATAGGACAGAGTTGTCCTCTGAACATTGTGTTATGAGGTGAATGCTGTGAGTGGAATGTAGGAAGAAATTTGATAGAAAAGAAAAGAAATCTTACAATATTGTAAAGCAGGCTTTCTATAGAAATATGGTAGGACTGAAGAAAATAATTTCTTTACCAGACAAAGGAAAGTTTTTTTTTAATCCAAGTAAAATTTTGTTTTCTTTACCCTGAATTTTATCGTGAAATCTGTATTTTCTCCAGATACATTATTTTCAGATAATGTAAAATAATATAATACCTGAAAATAATTTTCAGATACATTATTTCAGATACATTTTCAGATTACATTATTTTCAGATAATGTAATGGTGCCAAACTTCCCCAGGTAGCTTGATTTCAGGTGTTATTTAAAGAAAAATCCCAAATATTTATTATGCAAATTTAATTATTTACAATGTTTTAATTCTTGTGTTAAGAATTTCCTCCCCTTCATTCTCTTCATCTCCTGCAGCCTTCTTTATCTAATCATTACTCTGAAATTCTCCCTTTTTGTAGCAGCCTATAGGCATCCGGAATCAACTTTCCTTCACAACCCTTTACACTCTTTTAAAACATTTTGATGTATTGTGACTTGTTCTTTGGATTTTTCTTTTTTATTTCTTTTTAAACTAAAGTTGTATTTAACAAGTATTATAGGTAATTGGTAAATAATTAAAATTTAAACAGGACTGAAATGTGTGCAACAAACATAAGTCTCCTTCCCATCTTTGTGCTTTAGTTCTACCTGCTGTTATTAGTTTCTTCTCCTTCTCCAAACAGCTGGGAGCATATATGTACCTGCACGTGCATGTGTATTCAAATATTCTATTTATAACACAAATTATTGCACACTATTATATATAACACTTGGGATCTTGCATTTTTCATTTAAAAATATATGAAAACCCTCAACATGGTAAATAGAGTTCAAAATACAAGTCAGTAAAATTTGAGATTGCATGAACAGTAGGTTTAAGAAAATGACTGGGGTGAGACTATAGAAATCAGCCTTCAGTGAGTCTTCAAGGGCTTAATCTTTCTCAGTTTAAACTCATCCTTGCCCTGTGGCCATTTTTTGTTTTTCCGCTTAAATATCCAGTTTAAACTCTGACCCCTGTTGCTGGCTAAACTATTCAATAAAGTGCCAAGAATTCCAGTAATCTGTTTGCCTCCTGTTTTTCCAAGCTGATCAAGAGGGGTTTGACCAAGCAAAGTTAGGAGCCATAGGTTCCTGCCCTCTGTTTCCCAAACAAACTGGAGTTTCCAGTCATTTTGATACTAGGCCTTACTCTCTTCTCACATCTCTCTTTCTAAGATAAGGACTTTAGTCCACCCACCTTGGGACTGGCTGGAAGCCAACAGCTAATAGCCAATCAAGTTACATCAAATTAGGTTCCCCAGGTCCGTTTATTATTGTTGTTATTCCTAGTTTATCAAGGCTATTATTTCATATCAGTAAATATAGATACACCTCATTCTTTTTAATGGCCACATAAAAACCCTTCACTGTGTAGATACAGCATGGGCAGACAGCCAGATAAGTTTGTTTTGCTTTCCAAATGACATTTCTGAGGCTGATCAATAATGTAGATGCTGTGTAATGGTGCCAAACTTCTCCAGGGCAGGTCTGGGCTTTTAATATGCCATGTGTATTGTTGCTGGAAATTTATGGGTGAGTTTCTCTAGTGTTTAATTTAAAGCATCTAGAGTCTGCATTTTGTCAATATTCACAATTATTTTCCTCTATTTTCCCTCTTCTGTCTAGACTGGTTTTTCTCTAGGCTCACTGTTTGACTGCCATCTTCAGCCTTCTCTCCACCACCCTCCTGAACTGGATTCATTCTGTCCTATACCCCATTTCTCTGCCTCTTCTGGTTTGGTAATACATCCTCCAATATCTTCCTAAGGAAAGATTTATGGGAAGATAACTTTATAAATACCTACGTGTTTAAGAATAACTTTATTCTGTCCTTATGCTTGATTAGTAGTTTAATTGGGTATAGGAATCTAGATTGAAAGTAGGTTTCTCTCAGAATGCTCAAGATATGTATTTCCTATTTGCTGTCATCTGAGGCCATTTTGCATGTTTGTTTTATATTTTTATATTATCCTTTGAAATGCATTTTTATTTTTACTAAAGTACTATCTGTGCATAATCAAATACATGCTTTTAGGAGTCTCATAAGAATTGATGCTTTCAAACTGTGGTGCTGGAGAAGACTCTTGAGAGTCCCTTGGGCTGTAAGGAGATCAAACCAGTCAATCCACAGGAAATCAATCTGAATATTCACTGGAAAAAGTGATGCTCAAGTTGAAACTCCAGTACTCTGGCCACCTGATGCCAAGAGCTGACTCATTGAAAAGAAAGACCCTGATGCTGGGAAAGATTGAAGGCAAAAGGAGAAGTGGGCAGCAGAGAATGAAATGGTTAGATAGCATCACTGAATAAATGGACATCAGTTTGAACAAATTCTGGGAGATAATAGAGAACAGAGGAGCCTGACATGCTACAGTCCATGAGGTTGTAAAGAGTGGGACATGACTTAATAGCCATAATGGCAAAAAAGAGTACTCCCCTATTACATTCCTGCCCCACCTTCCCAGATCTTCTTCTCCAAGGTCAACTACTTTCAATTCTTTCATTGTTTCTTTGGGTATTTATAGCAATATTGCCTACTGGGGTGAGGGTTTGGGGTCCCAGGCTGCTTCTGTGTACATGAAGACTAGGGAAAGCAGTTAAGCCTGCTACATTCTGGAAGGAACCCTGTTAGAACTTGGCAAGATAGTGAACATCTATGACTCCTAATTAAAAAAAAAAAAAAAAAAAACAGGTTATACATAGATATTAGCTGATAGAGAAATAGAAGAGGCAAAGTAACACAAATATGCCTACACTGATTTATTTAGACACACAAGGAACTGAGCTAGGGAAACAACAGACTGGAGCGCGCTAGAAATAATCACATTTGCATGCTTGCAGTTCCCTCTACTGAAAACAACAGCAGCAATAGCAAAAGGCTCTCCTTTTTCCCATTAGATCTTACACTGACTCCCCTTTAACTTTCACTACTACCTGAGTGGCCTCATGGTCCTATTCACATTCATGACTAAATTGGGTTCATTAATTCCCCTTCTTGTACTGACATATCAATTTCATTGGAGGTTTTCTTTTTTTTTTTTTTTTTTTTGGTGTGCTAACCGCTTTTCTTCCAAGCTTGTGTAAGGCAAATTATACTTCAACAATGCAAATTATACAGAGAATCATATATTTATCTTCTGTGATGTCTTATACATGCCAGTTGGTTTTAAACTGTCCTATTTTTTTCACTGTTTTTGCTTTGTGTGTATGGGCAAATCTTTCCCTCCTCCTTCATTTTACAGTCAGTTTTACCACCTTACTGATTATAGTCAACATTTATATTAACATATCCTTATTTTCAGGTTTAGATATTATCTCTTAATGTCTTAATATGAAAAATGAGAATTTGAAACCTGTTTCCTATCTTCAGAATTTAGTTAACAGACCCCTTGCTTAAATCAATATTTGCTGTTTGTATTTGAATAATAAATAGTTTCAGTTTCTCTAGTCAATTCCCATTCTTAGATCTTTTTCATTCTTCCTCTCTATCTTCCAAAAGGACAGAGTTCATGCAGGGCAGCAGAACCACAACTAGTGATGTAGAAAAGCCTTCTGTTGCAGAAATTAGTTCTTACACTAACACAAAAGAAGAAAATGTCTATGGAAAACTGTTGCCTATGCATCTCTTGTGAAGCTAAATTCTGGTCAGAAGTGTTAGCAGTTGGGAAGAGAAGCAGAAGACAGCAGGGCAAACTAGAACCACAAGGGAAACGTGTAACCTGACTAATCACCTCCAGCATCAATGGTCCACTCCCTGGAGAAAAGTTGGTACTATGTGCCATGAATTGCATTGGTGCTGAGACTGGGACTTCGAGAGTTTGAAGAAAGAGATCTGGCAGAAATTATAGTGTCTGTAGCCTGGCTACCCAGAGTAGCCAGAAGATGAGGGATAACATTTGTGAGCTGCACTTGATGAGCTGGCAACTCTAACCAAGGACAATAAAGGAAAGGGAATTTTGGGAAAAAACAGTTCCAAATTAGATTAAGTGAATGACAACAGACACTCAGAGATTTAAAAAAATGATTGGATCCATGAAATAAAAGATAATATTGTAAAAATTACAGGATTTACTTTTAAAACTTTAGAAAGTAAGAATATGATGGCAGATTTGTATAATTCAGTATTATATTTATACATTTATACTGTATACATATACATATTTACATATACATATACATATTATACATATTTATAAATAAATAATATGCAAAATTCTCCAATGGAATGGACCAGTAAAACAAAGAATAGAAAAATGAGAGAGAAGAAAATAAGATACCTCTGGGGTCAAGCTAAAATAACTGAACAACTGGATTCTAAGAGGGAGAACAGAGAAAATCAGGAGGAGAAAATTTTTGGTTGGGTCTGCAGAGAGAAGGAACAATTGACTGCATTGATGTTCAAGGCCTCAATTTCTTTGCAAAGACAAGGAGTTTTGAGTATAAGAAAGCTGAGAAATTATATATGTGTGTGTATATATATATATATATGTATATTTCTAATTAATCTAACCTCATAAAAGTCATTAGAGTCATACCTTTTGTCAGCTTTGCATTAGGTCAGAAGACATGCGCTTCTACAAGGGACATTTCCTTTCAAGAAAAAAGATATAAAACTAAGCCAGTTTAAATGTCAGTCACAGAATGAGTGGCTCCAACCACATAGTACTGAGCTACAGCAATTAAACACAAAATCAGAGAAAAGCCTAGACGAGTCTCCTGCTGAGAGCTATGCAAGGTCCCTTGTTTAAGCCAAGAAGGACTGTTTCTGCTAAATCTTTGCTCTTGGTAAAATAGTATTACATTCTTATGAACCAACGCTCTTCATGAGCTTCAGCATGTCTTAGTATTCCTGCCACCTGCTGAATTCCATGTATTTTACAGCAAGCATCTCATTTTGATTCTGGTGTTCTTGAAGCACATTCTTATTAAGTGGTATTTTTCATGCTAACTTCTCAGTTTGTCTCCACCTAAGGGCTACTTGGAGCTCCAACACCACGCCCAGTGAACCATCCCTCTTCCAATTCTCAGAGAATGTGATGTCTACTTCAGGAACTGACACATTACTAGAATTTTATGTGAACATTTTATACTGAGAGTTACACATCAGACTTTAGGATATGTAACTAATAATTTTGTTGCCTGATTCCTCATGGAACACCATGTATGTTAATACCTACTAAATGTTGGCTACTTGGTCAAAGGAGAGGATATGTTGGGTTTGAAGGGAAATGAGAAAAATAAAGACATTTCATTAATTTGCCATAAAAGTAATCTAATTTTAAGATTCTGAAATGATACCTTGCCTAATTTTTGTTGTAAAATTTTCCTTCATTTTGTGAAACAATAGGTTGTTTTATTTGAAATTACCTTATTTGGCCAAATAAAAATCCAACCACCAAAAGAGAAAAAATAAACATCATATGTCATTTTTCAAATGTTGAATTCAAAACCCCGGTGACAATTGATCTACCTCACCATGACAGGAAGAGCCATCTCTCCCAGTACATTACATTTTAGCACTAATTGTATTTCTTTTCAAAACTACACAAATTAATCCCAACTATAAATCAAAGTCTGAAATATAATTAATTAGAAAGGGCATATAAAATAACTGGAATTTGGAGGAGATCTCATTTTTTAGCTTCACCTTTTCTATTAAAGTTTTATCTTAATTACCAAGTTGTATTTTGTCTTACTAGTTACAGGTGTGGCAGGTAGGGAAATCTAGCTTTTGTGCTCTGGCTCTGCCTTTTCACCAGCCTTACCTCATGTCCATCCTCACCATCTTCATGAGGCAACAAGGGAATGGGGATCCTTTCATGTTCTTGAATATACTAGGATCTGTCCCAATGCAGGGGTTTCACAGTGCCCTTGTTTGCTTGAACCATATATTTTGTTCAAAATTATATACTCACTTTTCTAGCAGTTTGCCTCTTTTATAATAGGCATGTCACAAATATTTCTTAAATGAATAAATGAATTTGTGCTGTGTCGATATACAAGTTAGACAACTGATTAGAAAAAATAAGGATGGAGTTTTAGCAGTGGGAAGTAGAAAGAGATAAAACCACAGGATTGCTTCCCTATGTAAATAAGGATGCAAGGTATTGTTGACTTTTTTTTTTTTACCAGTTAAAATATATTTTATTTATTTATTTATTTATTTTTGTTGGCAAAGTGATGTCTCTATTGTTGACTTTTGACTAAAACAGCTGTAGCTATATATAAGTAATTTGAAGATAATCAGCAGATGGACTATTTCCTCCATATTTACATATTCTGCTCAGAACCCTTTTTGCTTGTTGGAATTTCTTTGAAGAATTCCAGTTTTCCAGCAAAGATTTTCCAAGCCCACAGTTTCTGCTAACACAAATTATAAATATGTTTAATGCCAAGCTCTAATCCTGAGCTAGATGACAATTTTACATCTCTAATTCTGAGTCAGATGGAGGCATTTCACACGCCTGTGTGGCAGCAGTGGGTGTCCAAGCTGTTGAGCTTACTGATCCTTCAGCATTTATCGTCTTATGGAAATTTTGAAAAGCATAAAAATGCTGAAAATGCTAACCTTTAGATCGAGCATGGTGATTTCTAACCCCAGATCTGACAGTCATTCATCGGAATGATTACAGGATGAATTGCTAGAGGCTTTAAAAAGATTTGAAATTTGATGAGTCCCTAAACCTTTTTCCTGGTTTCATAATGAGAAAGACAAGAGGGCCCTTTTCTAGGAGAAATTTCACAGCACCCCTAAAGTGCCAGCACTTTAATTAGAACAATATTTCAAGTGTCAGTGGATAAGACTACTAAATAAAGCAGAAGGATAAGCTGTTGGAGGTGAGAAAGTCCTTCAAGGCACTTTAAGCTCTATTGGGAATGAATAAATGTGTAATGTACATCATAGACGAGAGGAAAAATTAAATATAATTTATATCTTTAGATCTCAATATAATGAAATGTCATATTATTTTTCTCACTAATGGACTACTGTTTTGTTTTCAATGACTGCCTTGACAATGTACTACATTTCTTTATAGACACTGGATTGTTTAGCTTATTTCTTTTTTTACATTACTGCTTTCTCCACTGTATCTTATCCTAAATTTAGATCTAGTTCTTAGCTATGGCAGAGGTATGCCATTTGCTTTATCTGCAATACCCTGTCCTCCTTCCCCACTGCTCCTTCACCAGACTTAATCGTGCATGTTCTTTGGGAGTCAGCTTTAATTTTCTCCACAGTCTTTTTATGATACTGGAATTGTCCTCCCTCAAAATGCTATATTCCCCAAGTTTCTTCATATCCTACCACTTGTTCTTTCTATTTCTGAGTTTATATCAGGAAGTCATATGCCTCTTTATCATCATAGTTAAAAGCTTAAACTGCAGAGTCAAAATAAAACTGCATAGTCATTTTTGTAGCTAACTAGCTCTGTGACTTTTGAAAGGTTAGTTAACCTCTCTGTGCATCATTTTTTCATCTCTTAAATGGAATCAATAACAGTAACTGTTCATAGGCTTTCCATGATGCTAAAATGAGATAATGCATATAGAGAACTTAGTACAGTACTGGGATGATTATTTTTGCTATTACCATTATTTTAAATGATGACAGTTTTAAACCTAGCACCTCGTTCATAGTAAAGGCCTAAAATATATTTAGTAAATACATAAGAAACATTTTGTTTTGTCTCTTCCTATTCAGTAACTGAGAAAAAGCCATTTAAAATTTTAAAAAAGCAAGCAAACAAACAAATGAAACTCTTCCTTTCTAGTCCTAGTAAATGTAAGAGTAAAATGGGTAGTATCTTTAGAGAGAGAAGACATGTAATTTCAAAAGATGCATCTTGCATTGATGTCAATACTATAGAGACTATTCTCATAAAATATTGAAACAAGGAACCTTGGTGACAGATGTCATTACAACACAATATCTATATTTGGTTTGCATTACTGGTGCTTTCTAAAATGTCACATATAGCTACATTTAAATACGCAGATAACATTCTGAAGTATTCAGTATTTTAAATTTTCTACTTTCTGCTTTTGTTGCACAAAGAAATTATCTGTCCTTACTGTGAAAATCTGCCTGTCCCTGATAGGGAAGAAATCCAGAAGTTCTGAGTCATTACCTTAGCGCTTGTATGTAAAATCAGTGATTACTGTCCTCGTTTGGATACTTCTATGGAAGACTGATACCTATTCAGGAGGAAAATTGCTTCCCAGCAAAAGGGAAACAAAAGGAAAACAAGATTTACTATAGCTTTCCTTGTTAACAATATTGTAGATTTCCTATTGCTGATTGGATTGAGTCTCAAATTTACCACCTGGTTTGCAAAGCCATAATGACAGTGAAAATTATTGTATCTTGCATTTACATACTATTTTGCTTTCTACTTTACAGAGTGTTTTAACAACAATCCGTTCATTTTCTCCTGGCATTGCAGTATGGATAGAGGCAAACCAGCACAGACCTGCAGATCTTGTGCATGCCATTGGCCCTTCCAGAAGAGCTTGGATGTATCACAATGTGGCACAGTCAGGCTAAGAAAATGTTGGTAAGTTGTTAAGGAGGGTGTTTTGCTCACTGTAGCCAAGATTGTTCTATTTTGGAAGACCCAGGGAAGAAACTTCTTACTACCATAACCTAGGCAATAACTGTGCTTCTCTTAAGCAATTTAATTATACGGACATTGTGCACTGCAGTATGGATCAGATATTCTTCTATGTGTTAACAGATAAAATGATAAAATCTGATTTTGTTGAAAACCAGCAGCAAGGACACAAAGCTTATATTAACTTCTTTCCTGGATACCTTACATGTTTCTACGTACTTTTTTTTTCTCATCAATTTCAAATGTAGGATATCTTGCCATATTTTATGTGTCACTATAAACATTTTTAACATCTTTTTAAATAAGGTAGAACACACATTTTAAAGTATTTTCACATTTAATATTCTATTTGCTTTTCATATTAGCCCTGTGAAATAGCTATATTCCTAGTTCAGTTTTATCTATCCATCCGTGTTTCTCACTATTTTCCACCCAAAACAGACATTTTCTGCAAAGTTTAAGGCTGACAGAGAACTGTGCGTGGGATTCTGTGCTCTGCAACCCTGGATTCTGCTTTGTGTAATAGATCCCAAAAGCAAGCTTATGCAAGCAGGAAGCCCAGAATCTAAGCCAGGAGCCTGTCTCTCCAGCACTGATTAATTCCTATGTCTAAAAGCCATGTGCTCATTGTGGATGATAAGCTTGTTTCACAAACACAAGCTAACCACAGTAAGTAAGTTTGGCATTAGTTCTGCACAAACCTCAGTGAGAAGGATATTTGCCAAAAGGAAGGAGAACATTCTTGCCAATTTAGGCATGAATGAAACGTTTTGAGGCATCTGTAGAATTTTACTTACTAAATAGAAGAAACATATGTTTATAAAGCTGATTGAAGTTTATTCAACTAAACTTATTGCACTGAGGAATTCTAGATTCTAGGCTTGGAAAGTGGTCAAGACCTGTCCTTAGGAGCAGATACATATATATACAACTAAATATAAAACCACTAAAAGGCAAAGCATGCTATTCTACTAATTCTGCTCCAAATATTTGTGTACAAAGATAGATAGTGATACTATTTTGCAGTATAATAAAATGTGGTCTCTGTGAATGTATAATAATTATAGAAGTCTAAAAATTTCCAGGTCAGTTTTCTTCTCCTTCATAAGAAAGAAAGCGAAGGGAAAAGTCTGTATAGGAGTCTGAAGCACCATATTAACAATGACATCATAGATTGGATCATAAAAATTATTCTGTGTTCCTGTTGTTGTTCAGTCTCTAAGTTGTGTCCCACTCTTTGCGAGTCCATGGACTGCAGCACACCATTCCTTCACTATCTCTAAGAGTTTGCTCAGAGTCATGTCCATTGAGTTGGTGATGCCGTCCAACCATCTTATCCTCTGTCACCTCTTTCTCCTCCTGCCCTCAATCTTTCCCAGCATCAGAGTCTTTCCCAATGAGTTGACTCTTCACATCAGGTGGCCAATGTTTGGAGCTTCAGCTTCTGCATCAGTCCTTCCAGTGAATATTCAGGATTGATTTCCTTCAGGATTGACTGGTTTGATCTCTTTGTTGTCCAAGGGACTCTCAAGCGTCTTCTCCAACACTACAATTCAAAAGCATGAATTCTTTGATGCTCAGCCTTCTTTATGGTCCAACTCTCACATTCTTACATGACTACTGGAAAAACCATAGCTTTGACTATATGGATCTTTGTTGGCAAAGTGATGTCTCTGCTTTTTAATAGACTGTCTGGATTTGTCATAGCTTGTCTTCTAAGAAACAAGCATCTTTTAATTTCGTGGCTGCAGTCAATGTTCACAGTGATTTTGGAGCTCAGGAAAATAAAGTCTGTCACTGTTTCCACTTTTTCCCCATCTATTTGTCATGAAGTGATGGGACAGGATGCCATGATCCTAGTTTTTTGACTGTTGAGTTTTAAGCCAACTTTTTCACTCTCCTCTTTCACGCTCATCAAGCGGGTCTTCAGCTGCTGTTCACTTTATGTCATTACAGTGGTATCATCTGCATATTTGAGGTTGTTGATATTTCTCCTGCAATTTTGATTCCAGCTTGTGATTCAGCCCAGCATTTCACATGATGTACTCTGCATATAAGTTAAATAAGCAGAGTGACAATAAACAGCCTTGATGTATTCCGTGTTCTAGTTTCACTTTTTGTTTTAATTTAGGGAAAATTCTATCTCTTTTCAAAAAGATTTATTTTCATATTTGTGGAAGATAAAAATGAAGTGAGGTCACATGTATATGACCAAATTAGAAACATAGAGTTTAGAGCTGAAAGGACACTTGGGGATTATTTACTGCCTCTTCTCACCTGGGGCGGAAAGTCCCCTAGATGTAACTCTGACACATGGTCATTGCCTGTAAGATAAACATCTCTCCACCATCATCAGTTAATTCTTCTTGCTAATCTCAGGGAAATAGAAACCAGCCAATTCTTCCTGGTTTCGGGATTCAATTCAAGGTGATCATAAGAATGTCTCATTGCATTTTTTTCTAAGAAATGTAAATTTTTAATGATTTCATTGTTTTGAATGGGTCCCAGAACTCAAAATATAAGGATTCTCTTTTACACTCTCAACCTCATACAGGTTTTGGGGAAATCAAAGGAGCGGTCCTAAGGTAAGTCATCTTACACTTTTTATATTTCATGCTTCTTGGTAGATTCAGGGCAGCTCTATCCCCTTCAGTCTCCTTTTCTGTATTCTCAGAAGCCAGGCAAAGACTTCTTTGGATCTGGAATTCCCCTAGCCTTTCAAGGAATACTACTGGTGTTCCAACAAGTTATACGTGTACTCTTCTGCAACTGTCTATTTTTTTCATTCTTCATGTTAGTCTCCATTCTCATACATTCAATTTTGAATATTTTTGTCCTTTCTCTCTCTCTTTCCTCAGCTCCTCCTCTTATCACCATATTCAGATTTTCTGGACCTGGATAATAACAGTGATTTAAAAAGAAATCTATCTGGGTTTCAAGGAGCCTGAGAGTCTGTTCTTCCTCCTCCTGGCACTTGTCTATCAGGCAATCAAAGGGATAAAGCCCAGAAGCATTTAGAATCATGTGCAGTTGAACACATTAGTTTTCCATGCTTATGAACTTAGGGCACATGCTCAGAATTATGGACATAGTTCGGTCTCTTTAGCCCAACATTACATCACATTGATTTTATTTTACTTAATTTTCAAGAACATATGAGCATAAAGCATTTTCTCTAATAAAAAATGTTGATTCAATTTTATATTTGAATAGTCACAGCCTATCTTTATACACAGTGAACTCCTCATCACATTATTATTGATTTTCATTCAGTGTTTGATAGGCTGTGGCCCTACTTCTCACTGCCTCATTTCCCACACATCAGCATATAGGAGAAGGGTGTATCTCCTCCTGGGCTTTGCCATATGAATAACAACTTGTCAGTGTAGAGAATTCTGAAAAGTCTGTAGAATCCACCTCACTGATCTCTGACACCTACTGCTATGGAAAGAGTGTCTGATTCTTATCAGCGCTCTGTTGTGTAACTCCTCCTTTAAGAGCCCTTCTCTGTTTAGATGCTAACAAATCTAATAAACAATAAAGGGAGAAGACACAGAATATTGACTATTAGATAAGAAAGGAGACACAGCCACAGAGACAGAAGATATAAATATAGATGTACATAAAAATATTATAGACAGTTTTAGTGCAACATATATAGAAACTTAAAGGAAATATTTTCCTAGGAAATTGTTGTTTAGCAAAACTGACCCTGGTAGAAAGAAACAGGAAGCTTAAATAAATGAATTTCATAGAAGAGACTGGAAAAGGAGATTAAATTTAGAATATCCACACCAAATAGACTCCCTGCCAGGACTATATCCTGCTCATAGAAAGTGGAAATTATTTACAGGGAATCATGCTACAATAAAGCTCAATGCTTATGTACAATGAGGTTCTTTGAAATGGAACAGCTAGGACTTCAGAAACCTGATACCCCTCTGTGTGCATTAGCTATAGAGATATTCAAGTAAAGAAAGCAATTGAGATAACCAAAATTAAGAGTCTTTTAATCCTGTAGTTTAAGTTAAAAAAGGAAGAAAATAAGCTAAGCATTCCCTTTCTGGAATTTTCAAGGAAAAAGAAAAGGCTAGGAGTGTTTACAGCTTGGAATTAGTAAGAAATTGTTACTTGGTGTTGGCTTTTCTAGGAGCTTTTTCTATCTATTTTTGTTTTTTCAGCTAAGTAATACTAAATTCAATTTTAAAAATAAATATTAAGAAAGACATTTTTAAGATGATTTTGCGCATTCCCCAAATTAGCAGTTTCCTTTGGACATACTACACCACTTTGTTTCAAAGGGTTGCACAGAAGGATATCAAAACAAGACTTGGATTTGTAGAGCAATAATTTTCCATGTTAAGCTAAGTGAAGTCTCATGATGGAAGAGCACTGGACATCCTTCAATTGTCCTTTAATAGGAGAAAGTTCTTATATTAGTTGCTACTTTTGCAATTCAACCTCCAAGCCAATCATGAAATGCTTGACATTATCACAACCAGGCTACTAAATCATCCACACTCTCATAGGCTGGAACCATCTGGGACCTCAGTCCAGAAGAGATCTGGGCTCTAGTTTGAAAGTGAAAGCATTAGTTGTTCAGTCATGTCTGACACTCTGTGAGCCCAGGGACTATAGCCCACCAGACTCTTCTGTCCCTGGAATTCTCCAGCAAAGAATACTGAAGTGGGTAGCCACTCCTTTCTCTAGGGGATCTTCCCAACCCAGGGATCGAACCTGGTTCTCCCTCATTGCAGGCTGATTCTTACTGTCTGCATCATCAGGGAAGCCTGGGCTCTAGTTTGGGATGTGCAAATTTAATGCTAGTTTGCTCAGAAAGCATCCACCCACCAGGGCTGCTTACAGCTTTCCACCTGCTGGCCTCCTCTGCTTTGCTTTTAAGTATCTGTCTAAGGTATCAATTATATACCTTATAATTGTGAGAGTATAGTGAGAATTGGACTATAAAGAAAGTTGAGTGCCGAAGAATTGATGCTTTTGAACTGTGGCGTTGGAAAAGACTCTTGAGAGTCCCTTGGACTGCAAGGAGATCCAACCAGTTCATCCTAAAGGAGATCAGTCCTGAGTGTTCATTGGAAGGACTGATGCTGAAGCTGAAACTCCAATACTTTAGCCACCTGATGTGAAGAATTGACTCATTTGAAAAGACCCTGATGCTGGAAAAGATTGAAGGCAGGAGGAGAAGGGGCTGACAAAGGATGAGATGGTGAGATGGCATCACCAACTCGATGGACATGAGTTTGAGCAAATTCTGGGAATTGGTGATGGACAAGGAAGTCTGGTGTGCTGCAGTCCATGAGGTTGCAAAGAGTTGGACACGACTGAGCGACTGAACTGAACTGAAGGTATATATACAGAAAATGCAATTACAAACAAATACCATTTATAAAAATAAAAATAAAAAAGTTAAAAAGTGCCTAGGAATTAAACTAGCAAAAACTTAGAGTTTATTGACAAATCACTCAGCCAAAAATAGCAAAAAAGATGACTTGATTATATGTAATGAATAACTTTGAATAGGAAAACTTACCACTGTAAAGATAAAACAAACTCAGTTATCCATACACATTTATGCAACTTAATCAAAACATGATGAAATTGACATGAATAAAAATAATAAAAAAATTTTTTTTTAGATATTTTTTTTTTTAATTTTTTTTCAGTGGGTTTTGTCATACATTGATATGAATCAGCCATAGAGTTACACGTATTCCCCATCCCAATCCCCCCTCCCACCTCCCTCTCCACCCGATTCCTCTGGGCCTTCCCAGTGCACCAGGCCCGAGCACTTGACTCATGCATCCCACCTGGGCTGGTGATCTGTTTCACCATAGATAATATACATGCTGTTCTTTCGAAACATCCCACCCTCACCTTCTCCCACAGAGTTCAAAAGTCTGTTCTGTACTTCTGTGTCTCTTTTTCTGTTTTGCATATAGGGTTATCGTTACCATCTTTCTAAATTCCATATATATGTGTTAGTATGCTGTAACGTTCTTTATCTTTCTGGCTTACTTCACTCTGTATAATGGGCTCCAGTTTCATCCATCTCATTAGAACTGATTCAAATGAATTCTTTTTAACGGCTGAGTAATATTCCATGGTGTATATGTACCACAGCTTCCTTATCCATTCGTCTGTTGATGGGCATCTAGGTTGCTTCCATGTCCTGGCTATTATAAACAGTGCTGCGATGAACATTGGGGTGCACGTGTCTCTTTCAGATCTGGTTTCCTCGGTGTGTACGCCCAGAAGTGGTATTGCTGGGTCATATGGCAGTACTATTTCCAGTTTTTTAAGAAATCTCCAAACTGTTCTCCATAGCGGCTGTACTAGTTTGCATTCCCACCAACAGTGCAAGAGGGTTCCCTTTTCTCCACACCCTCTCTAGCATTTATTGCTTGTAGACTTTTGGATAGCAGTCATCCTGACTGGCGTGTAATGGTACCTCATTGTGGTTTTGATTTGCATTTCTCTGATAATGAGTGATATTGAGCATCTTTTCATGTGTTTGTTGGCCATCTGTATGTCTTCTTTGGAGAAATGTCTGTTTAGTTCTTTGGCCCATTTTTTGATTGAATCATTTATTTTTCTGGAATTGAGCTTCAGGAGTTGCTTGTTTATTTTTGAGATTAATCCTTTGTCTGTTGCTTCGTTTGCTATTATTTTCTCCCAATCTGAAGGCTGTCTTTTCACCTTATACAGAGTGAAGTAAGCCAGAAAGATAAAGACCAATACAGTATGCTAAGGCATATATATGGAATTTAGAAAGATGGTAACGATAACCCTATATGCAAAACAGAAAAAGAGACACAGATGTACAGAACAGACTTTTGGACTCCGTGGGAGAAGGCGAGGGTGGGATGTTTCTAATCGAAACATGTATATTATCAAGGGTGAAACAGATCACCAGCCCAGGTTGGATGCATGAGACAAGTGCTTGGGGCTGGTGCACTGGGAAGACCCAGGAGGACTGGTTGGAGAGGGTGGTAGGAGGGGGGATCCGGATGGGGAATACATGTAAATCCATGGCTGATTCATGTCAATGTATGGCAAAAACCACTACAGTATTGTAAAGTAATTAGCCTCCAACTAATAAAAATAAATGGGAAAAAATATTAAATGTCGTGAAAAACAAAAGACATAGTAATCATTCTATAGTAAAGAGTTTAAGAGACACACACATAAAATGCAATTCATGAAATGGAATAAAAATGAAGCACCAATAAAAATCACTTGAGGGGTAATATGGAAGATTAATAATATAGAATTATTATCAATTTTTAGATGTGAAAGGACATAATGTAGAGAAAGCTCTTACTTTTAGGAAATATATCCTAAATAACGTATTTATTTAGAATTATTTAGGAGTGAAATTCAGTACTTGAAAAGGGTGAGGAGAGAGAGAGGTCAAGCACAGATGTGGTAAAATATTCACTGCACTATTTATTTTGCTTTTCTTTAGGTTTGACACTTTTCAAGACAAAAGTTGAAGAAAAGTGTTCTTTCCTGCAGAGTCTGTTTATTCTAAACTGTATTTTTTTCCCTTTCTGTTTGCTTTCCATCTTTCATGTTTGGAGGATTTCATTAGATGGCAGGTAATCCTTGGCTGTCTGCTCACATCTGAGATTAGGAGATTAAAATACTGCTCTAAACTATGAATGTAGTTGGGGTTTGTTTACTATGGTTTCACTGTTGTGTTATCTGTCTGAACTGTTTTTTTTTTTTTGTGTGTGTGTGTGTGTGTGTGTGGATAGCTCTTCTATAAATATTGTTATATATTTCCTCATGGCTTCTCAGATTCTCTAGGAAAGAATTTCTCAATCTCACTTCCAGAGTGCTTAGCCTGGGCACCTGCATGCTAGTTGGAACACATATAGAAGCTAGGAATCTCATCATTCATTATCTAAATCTACAGTTATTTCTCCATTTCCACTTTGGCATGTACCCCAACTATACCTGTCTCCCTATTTCTCAAGTGCCAAGACCTTTCAATTATCCTCTTCAGAGCATAAATCTCAAGTAAGGAAGAGTCCAAAATCTGCTTAAGTATGGCAAGAAACAGCTGAGGGGGTATAGCCAACTTTGACACAGCTTCTCACTTTAATTTCACCTTCACTTCTATTTCGAGGTAGTTGGCGTTGTCAATTCTTATGCCTGTCTGGGATTCCCCACTGCCAATGTAGGATTCTGCTTTCTTGTATTTGCTAAATCAGTTACCACCCACCCATCTGTTTCAACTTCCAAAAGTTGGCTGCATTTGCCTCTTTTTGAGCTATTTTTGTTCTTGTAGATTCCTGATGGCTTTTTAAAAAAAAAATCCCTTATTTTCATCTTAGTGAAATAAGATAGGAATAAGCAAGGGAATATATGTGTGTATAACCCATCACTAGTAATCAACTTTTCTAAGAATATACTGATAAATAAAAGCATTGAATATATGTCATTTTGAAAAACAACATATCTTTTTATTTTTAAAAGCTAGTATTCAATGATCCCAACTTGATAAGATTAACTTATTTATAAGTAAAAAGAGTATTGAAATGACATATATCAAAATTATACTGATAAAAATTGCTGATGTAGGATTTCAGGTATTTATTTTATTTCTCTTGTTTCTATTGCTATTTTTATAATGACTAATTATTTTTTAAAATGAAAACCATGTGTAAAACTCACATCATATAAAAACAGTAAATAACCCACACTTTTAATTGATTTCCTATTAGATAACCAGAGTGCCAGAATTTAAAAAAAAAACTTACTAAGAATATGAAATAAAATTCATATAATTTCAAATAATGTTCCAGACTTTAATTATTAGTACACTATTATTGAATGATAAGTCCCTTCCTTGCAGAGGAAGGTATGGTATGGATGCAAAAGAGAACAAAAAATTCTCCATAACTCTGTTCTAAGACTGAATTGCCATCCCCACTGTAACAACAGTCTGAAGGTCTAGTCTTACTCGGATGGCAAGCTCACTGTCCCTTCTTTTGTGGCAATGAGATTTTTGTCTTATTCAAACTAGAGCTTCCCAACTATGGCTGCCAGGTAGATGAGATGAAAGCTGTGTCAGCTCAAGACTTTGAATATATCTCCATCCATAATGAATTCAGGAACACACTTGGAAGGAAAGAGGAAATCTTGAGCCCTTCATTTAAAAGTTTTCAGAGGACTTGATGGCACATGGCACCTAGTTCTGCTGTCTGATTGTCTGCCAACAGGAGGCCAGTCCCAGGAGACTGCAAGGTCATTTTCACTTGCCTTCTCTTCTGAGAAAAGACAGGCAGATGGGAACTGCAGCTTCAAGAATTTACTGCTGGATTTCATTATTTGAAGTCTACATCAAAATCTGGTAATGATATGACATTTAATGAACTGCACATTTCCAAAAGGAAAAGGTGCCAAGAAACTGGGCTTTTGAAAGCCAGGAGCCTAGAATGTATAGAACTGTGTCAAGACCTACTTTGCTTTTTACCGTATGGTCCTACAGAGTTAAGGTCAGTTAAGGACATCTAGATGTCCACTTTCAGATGATCAAATGAGGGAGGCAGTTCCAACTCATAGACTTTTTAGCTTAGCATCAATTTCCATTTTTTATACCGATTCCTTGTACTTTCTGCTGAAGCCTCTTAACTGGAACCTGACTATTTCTTGCCCCAAATTTTCTGTGAGTTTTCTAATCTTTTAGTTCCCAACTCTACTACTGTGATTTCCATTCAAGGCTACCATTTTTTTATACTCTGGAAGTCTCACGTTTATTCCATCTATCTACCTGTTACTCTCTTTTAGCTATCTTCTCTGAATGTAATCCTAGAGCTGTCTTGATTACTGAATCACTGTTAAAAGTGACAACACTCTCTGCCAACAACTCATGTCTAGAGACTTGGTTCTTGACATGCATTTCATGTAAATCCTAATAAATAAATTCAGAAAAGACAAAGTAAGCATCTCTTTCCTAAGTGGAAAAAATATGGAGCAATTCTTATTTCACTTGGACTTCTTTTGATCATAGGTTTTTAAATCATTCAGTTCCTAGCAGATGGTCTTTATAGTCTATATCTAATATCTCTTAAATGTGGAGTAGGATTCAGGCCACAAGCTGAAGCTATTGCAGAAGCACTCTGTAGGCTTTGGAGTCCTCATCTTAATTAAGTCTCCTCACAACTTGTCCTTGCGCAGGGCTACGTCAGATCAGGAGTGCATGGTCCTACCTAGTTCACCTAGACCAAACACCTATCTTCTCAACATCTTGTGGGTTAACCATACTCCCCTCTCCTAACTTGCCCATTTACCCTCAGTCTTCAAATGTGATAAATGGTTTGGATGATGAATGATCACTCTTGATACAGAGCTTTATTTTTATTCCTCCATGTAAACATCCAAAAACTTTGTCTTTGACGGAAACTGAAACATTCACAGGCTTTATCTTTGACTACTGAACTGTAATGCTGACGAATGACTAGTCTTGCTCTGCTTCAAGAACAGAGATAGTTCATTATCAGAATAAATCAGAAGCTGGGATCTGCCTTTATTATCCAGTCTGGAGGATTTTGGGTAATTAATCATTGTGATTAATAGTTAATGTATTATTAAAGGCTTAATGCTTCTTTCAACACTTATTTACAATCCTTATATGCTCAAAGCATGTTACTGGGTACTGAAATGTTCTATAAGACTGACATGGAAGCATTCGTATGCAAGTTTTACCAAGTACTTATCATGATAAACTAAATGCTCGTTGCATTTATTATCTTTCCAGGTGTCAAGAACCTTACAGACATTATTCTAATGCCCAACAAACAAACTTTTAAGAAAATTTAGTGTGCATTAATTTTTTAAAACACCATCCTTGTAGAGAAGGGGGACAAAGAGAAGCAAATGTACAAAAATATGGGAAACCTATTGAAAATGTGTCCATTTCCCCAGTACCCCCATCTCGCAACACAAAATTAGTGCAGCTCACGTTTTCATCAAAATTCCGCTGTAACTCAAAAAGCAATAAGTGGTGAATTTAAAAAGAGGTTAAGCAACTTAAAAATAAATACATCTATAACATCTAAAATAAGATTCCCAGGAAAAATATAAATAATCTCAGATATGCAGATGACACCATCCTTAAGGCAGAAAGTGAAGAACTGAAGAGACTCTTGATGAAAGTGAAATATGAGAGTGAAAAAGTTGGCTTAAAGCTCAACATTCAGAAACGAAGATCATGGCATTCAGTCCCATCACTTCATGGCAAATAGACGGGGAAACAGTGGAAACAGTGAGAGACTTTATTTTTTTGGGTTCCAAGATCACTGCAGATGGTAACTGCAGCCATGAAATTAAAAGATGCTTGCTCCTTGGAAGAAAAACTATGGCCAACCTAGACAGCATATTAAATAGCAGAGACATTACTTTGCCAACAAAGGTCCATCTAGTCAAAGCTATCGTTCTTCCAGTAGTCATGTATGGATGTAAGAGTTGGACTATAAAGAAAGCTGAGCACCAAAGAATTGATGCTTTTGAACTGTGGTGTTGGAGAAGACTCTTGAGAGTCCCTTGGACTGCAAGGAGATCCAACCATTCCATCCTAAAGGAAATCAGTACTGAAAATTCATCGGAAGGACTGATGTTGAAAGTGAAACTCCAATACTTTGGCCACCTGATGCGAAGAGCTGACTCATTTGAAAAGACCCTGATGCAAGGAAAGACTGAAGGCAGGAGAATAAGGGGATGACAGAGGATGAGATGATTGGATGGCATCACCAACTTGATGGACATGAGTTTGAGCAAGCTTCAGGAACTGGTGATAGACAGTGAAGCCTGGTGCGCTGCAGTCCATTGGGCCACAAAGAGTCGGACAGGACTGAGTGACTGAACTGAACTGAAGTGAACTATAGCATGGTAAAGATTAGATATAAATTTAAACCTGTTTGTCTTCACAGTGAGACATTTTAATGATTACTAAAATTGCTGATTTATAAAAATATACAATACAGGATGCAGTGGTAAATAAAATTGTTCAGAAGACCTTTTTAAAAATCCACGTTCACCTTTTCTTACCCATGTCTATACCACTTTCTTTCCAATTCCTTAGAGTTCTTCCATATTTTTCTCTGTACTAATTTAACCCTGTACAGATATAAAGATAGATATACAGATATCTGTTGTGTGATTGCTTGTTTTACTAAAATGGAAAGATATTATAGGTTATTTTATGTATCTTGCCTTTCTCAACAAAGCATATAGAAGCCATTCCCAATTATGTAATATGTCTGTCACTTTCAATTGCTACAAAGTATTTCATACATAAATGTGCCTACATATGTCAAACCAGTCCTCTATTGATGGGTATTTACTTTTTATCAGTTCTTGACTACTATGAACAATGCTGTTATAATTGTCATCAAGTATACATATTTGGAAATTATTATTTTTTTATAAGTAGATTCACAAGTGAAGAAGGCAATGGCACCCCACTCCAGTACTATTGCCTGGAAAATCCCATGGACTGAGGCGGCTGGTAGGCTGCAGTCCATGGGGTCGCGAAGAGTCGGACCGACTAAGCGACTTCACTTTCACTTTTCACTTTCATGCATTGGAGAAGGAAATGGCAACCCACTCCAGTGTTCTTGCCTGGAGAATCCCAGGGACGGGGGGAGCCTGGTGGGCTGCCGTCTATGGGGTCGCACAGGGTCGGACATGACTGAAGCGACTTAACAGCAGCAGCAGCATATTGACAAGAGTAGACTTGTTGTATTAAAATATCTAGGTGTTACTGATGTTAATAGATGTTTCCAGGTAGCCTTCCAACAAGCAGCAGACTTCTTATTTCTTTTATTAACTAATCAAATCACATATACACATACTTCCTGGAAATACGTCTTATAGATGTGTAGTCAGCTGTTTTGCTAGTATGATGTGCAAAGTAAAATCTTATTGTTCCTCCTACTTCTTTTCATATTTTAAAGCTTCATTCTGTCATGTTTTATAGTTTAAAACAATAAAATCACTCACTTAAGAACTCTGCCCAATATTATGTGGCAGCCTGGATGGGAAGCAAGTTTGAGGGGAGAATGGATACATGCATAAGTATGACTGAGTCCTTTTGCTGCTCATCTGAAACTAGCAGAAAAGTGTTAGATCATCCCAGTCCAAAATAAAGGTTTTTCTGTTTTTTAAAGTACAGGTTGATGAGTTTGGTAAATGTATAGAGTAATCACCACCAAAAAAGTTCCATCTGGAACTGACTCTGTAACTTGTAGGTTCCAGTGTAAGACAAAAATGTTGGTATGTTTGTTCAAATGTTATTAAAAAGTTAAATAGTGACAACTGAGCATTAAATTGGAGGTAGAGTCCTTCTGGGAGAAGGAAATGGCAACCCACTCCAGTGTTCTTGCCTGGAGAATCCCAGGGACGGCGGAGCCTGGTGGGCTGCAGTCTATGGGGTCGCACAGAGCTGGACACGACTGAAGCGACTTGGCAGCAGCAGCAGAGTCCTTCTGAGTGTGCGATCCATGAGACTGCACATGTCACACATGCACTGGCCCTGCTCCATCCCATCTAAAACATCCCTTATTCCCTTTCAACTAATCCTTGACACCAGGCAGCCACACTTCTACTTTTTGTCCTTGTAGTTTTGCCTTTTCTAGAATTTCATGCAAATGGAACCTTTTAGTATATAGTCTTTTGTGTCTGGCTTTCAATTTTACTCATTTGTCCTACTGTTTGTCCATTTTCCGTTGCATTGATTTATGATATTTAAGATTTCTTCTACCTTCTTCCACTAAACTACTTTAGCTTTAATTTTTCATAGCTCAATATAGACACTTAGACCTTTGCTTTTTCTTTTTGCCTTCTGATATAATCATTTATAGTTTTAAACGTCCACATAAACACTTTCTTAGCTGCATTTCACAAATTTGATATGCTGAATTCTAATTTTTATTTAGTTCAAGATATTTTTTTAACTTCCTGTGTGAATTCTTATTTAACCTTTTGGGCTATTTAGAAAATGTGCTTGATATTTTAAAAATTCTACATATTAGTAGATTTTCCAGATTTCTTTTGTTATTGATTTTTAATTTAATTCTGTTGATTTCAATAATATATTCCATATGATTTTAATCCCTCTTAGTTTATTAAGATGTCTTTTCTAGCATAGCATTTGACCTATACTTTTAGTTAATATGGGGCTTCCCTAGTAGCTCAGTTGGTAAAGAATCCACCTGCAATGCAGGAGACCCTGGTTCAATTCCTGGTTCGGGAAGATCTGCTGAAGGGATAGGCTGCCCACTCCAGTATTCTTGGGCTTCCCTTGTGGCTCAGCTGGTAAAGAATCCAGTAACTAGTAATAAAAAAAAAGTCTATTTTTATATTACTATATCCAACTGGGTCTCTTATGTTTACTGTTCTTATTATAATTTTCACCCTTTTACTTTCAACCTGTAACGTCTTTGATTTTATCTACATCTCTTATAGACTGTGCATAGTTGGTTCTTGAATTTTTATTCAGTTGAACAATCTTTTGATAGAATGCTTAGGTCTTTTACATTTAATATTATTAGAAGTAGTATTAGTCTACATTTTTTAGGCGTGCCATTTTTACTTGTTTGATTTGCTTTTGTGGAAAATTTTAAAAGCGTTTATAGACTTCCCTGGTAGCTCAGATGGTAAAGAATCAGCCTGCAGTGCAGAAGACCCAGGTTTGATCCCTGGGTCGGGAAGATCCCCTGAGGAAGGGAATGGCAACCCACTCCAGTATTCTTGTTTAGAGAATTCCATGGACAGAGGAGCCTTGTGGGCTACAGTCCATGGGTTTGCAGAGTCAGACATGACTGACCAACTAACACACACACACTGGTCAAAGATACAAGGTCAATATGAAAATGAGATGATCAAATCTATAATAGTAAGGGAAATAAAAAGATAAGAAATGGCCTTACTTCTGACACCTTGATAAAGTTGTGAGATACTTTTCTGCAGAGAAAAGCATACACCAAAAAATATTACTAAAATTAACTGAAGAATGCTGGAAAATGGTCAATGACAGGCAAAAGTGTGAGAAAAGGTCTGCTCACTTAAAAAAGTCAACAGACTACTTTGTACTAGGTAAAAAAAAATGCGACTAATTACTTCTTTGACTTGGAGGTATTATCGTCACCCTGAGTTTGAGCTGAAAGTGGCAGACTTAGTTCAGACAGACAGGAATGGAGCTGTTAATGTAAGAGAAGAAATGTAACTAAGATAACAGATACTCCATATTTCCTGCTGACTGATAAACGACGTGCTCATGTAGGAGACTCCATGGAGCCTGAACAAAGCTCTTAAAGTCTAGAGAATTGTACAAATTTTCTATGTCTTGAAATCTATCCTTATCCAAGCAACAGAAATGGATATTTTAATAGCTTCAAATATTTGATCTACAAGATCACAGGAATCAAATTTAAAATTGTAAAAGAGAGATAGATAGATGCCTGCACCCTGCACATGAGTCAAATCTCACAGATTGAATTAAGTTACTTTCCTGTTAGTAAAGGACAAAAAAAAAATAACCCTCAGAAAAACAAAGCAGCGTATTGTATACAATTAACTCACTTTCAAATAAAAGACGTGCAAAGAAACCGAGATTTGTAACCCATACATTAGATTTGAAGACATAGCATGCCTCATAACATAGAGAAGTAATATCTTGAATTTCTTGGAAGAAAGAAATTAGACAAGTGTTTTCTGGTTTTCCTTTGTTCCCTAAACTATTTCTGATTCCTCCAAGTATTTCTACCTTATTTACTTCGCTTAGTTTTTCTATTCCACGTTCCTGGCTCTACTTTAACATCTGACATTCCTTGATCATCCATTCATGTTCAAGAATGAGGCCATGAAACACTGATCATGGGCTCTCCAATGGAGATACTGTTCTCTCCATTCTACCCCACCATCTTCTAAGCTATATTTGTGGGCCCATAAGAGTCTTTCTTGATTTCAGACTCAAAATGAAAATAGGGCTATGGTCTGAATGTTCATGGTCCTCCTCTCAAATTCGTATAATGGAACCTTGTTGCCCAAGGTGATGATACTAGTAAGTGGGGCCTTTGGGAGGTGATTACATCGTGAAGGCAGAGTTATCATAAACAGGATTAACACCCTTAAAGAAGAAGCCCAAGAAAGCTCCCTTCCCTCTTCCACCATGTGGACACAATAAGTCTGCAGCCCACAACTTAGAAGAGAGCTTTCACCAGAACTACACCAGGCTGGCATCTGTGGTATTTTGCCAGAGCTGCCTGAATGGACTAAGACAGTCAGGTAATACTTGAATGATAGAAAGAGCTGGGGAATGTTTCTCTAGATTCTCAGATTACAGAAAAATTGCAGTTTTAAAGACTGTGGACTCTCAAACCTAAAATGAATTATCAGAAATAAACTGTTTTTCCATCCTACAACATTTGGGCAGATCCATACTTACACCATTTTAAGAAGATAAAAGTCCCATCCCTTTTTGAAAGATATTCAATTTAAGAATCATAGGAATAAATGGATTTTGCCTGCAAAAGATTTTATTTTTAAATGGCCAAACTAAAATGATAGAAGGTCTTTAGGTAATGAATAATTTACCAGTCTTGAAAAGAACCACCTTTCCAGTAAATTGACCAATGAGCTTTCTGAACGGAGCCCATCAGCACTTCCTGCAGTGTATGCATGTGAGTTTAATACAGTGAAACTTTTAAAATGGAGAAAATATCTAAGTGAGTGATTTTCGAAATGTGTTTTGCAGAGTAGCAATCCCAGGAGACAATCGTGGGAAAGGATTGAAAGAAAGAGTTCCCTAAGCAATTTACTTTGTTTTCCTCCTGGGACTCACAGTGCATACAAACACATTCTAAGAAGTCAGCAGTAAACAAACCTGGATCACCTTTAAACTCCTTTCCAAATGCTTTGCCATAATAATCACTTTCACATTAAAACCCGTGTATATGTTTTAGAACCCTAACACTGAATAGAAAATATTTGGGGAAATTCTCATCTTAAGTTCATGTTCTGTGGTGGTAAACTAGAAATGTGTGGAAATGTGAACCAAAGTACAGTTATTTATTATAGTACATTTTCATCAAACAAGTTTTCAGAATTTATGCTGTTCAAGTCAATTCATGTTGGAAAGGATTATCAAAAGTTTGAGCCAAAGTTTTTGTACTCAGACCCTTAACAACCTAGGCCCTTATTCCCATCATTGAAAAAAATGAAACTATTTAAGTAGTATCTGAAAATCCTCAAAACAAAACAATGTCTTGCCAAAATATATAAGCAAAATGACCTTTATTTCTTTAGGAGATAAATGTTTTGCTATCAAAATGTCTAAAATGTTGCTGTTTCATAAATCATAGATATTTTTTGTTAAAATGTGTTTTGATAAACATGCCTAAAAAACTATAAAAATGAGAAAATGCTAAGTGCTCTAGTGCTATATATGGTATTGGAAGAAATTCTTGTTAGTGCAGATTCTGGCAATTCTAGCCTTAGTATGAGAAGAGAGTCTGTAGAGTTGAAAATAGAACTAAAATCAGAATTTCCATTGATGTTTGCGCTTATTTTTAAGTAGCAAAACAATTATTTTCAAAAATAATCTTATTTAAAATTCTAATATTTAAAAGTAATC
This sequence comes from Muntiacus reevesi, assembly GCF_963930625.1. Classification (NCBI taxonomy): domain Eukaryota; kingdom Metazoa; phylum Chordata; class Mammalia; order Artiodactyla; family Cervidae; genus Muntiacus; species Muntiacus reevesi. The sequence goes on along the minus strand of NC_089254.1, from coordinate 95,440,439 downwards.
AAAGTTGTGCTGGAATGATTCCAAGCTCCCACGGTCCTAAGATCTCCTGCTTCACCCTAGGTAATGAATGTGAATGTGAAAGTTGCTCAGTCGTGTCCGATTCTTTGCAATCCCATGGACAGTAGCCCGGTAGGCTCCTCTGTCCATGGGATTCTCCAGGCCAAGAATACTGGAGTGAGTAGCCATTCCTTTCTCCAGGAGATCTTCCTATCCCAGGGATCGACGCAGTTCTTCTGCATTGCAAGCAGATTCTTTACCGTCTGAGCCACCAGGGAACCCCACCCTAGGCAATGGGTCAACAGAATCATCTTGAGAAGTCTTTATAAAATGTAGACTTCGGTACCTCTTTGGGAATGACCTTAGGCGTTTGAAGGGAAACATTGATAATGTTTAGTGTAACTTAATCTAATTTCAGAAGTCCCCTTCTGTTCTATCATATCCAGTATTTGGAAACACACTTTCTAAAATTATGATTCTAAGATATGTCTTTCAGTATTTTCTCCTAGCTTGAATAATTGTGGGTTTCCTTGCCATCCTCCTTGTGATGTCTTCTGGGAGCGTGCTCAGTAGCTTCAGTCACGTCTGACTGTTTGCAACCTTATGAACTGTAGCCCGCCAGGTTCCTCTGTCCATGGAATTCTCCAGACAAGAATACTAGAGTGGGTTGCCATTTCCTCCTTTAGGGGATCTTCCCAACCCAGGGATTGAACCCACGTCTCCTGTGTCTCCTGCATTGGCAGGCGGATTCTTTACCACTGAGCCACCTGGGAAACCCTGTAAAGTGCTTAGTATCCCCAATTGATCTGGGGCATTCTTGAATACAGAATTATACCTTCCACTTCTTTAATTCTTTCAGGGCATAAAGTAGAAACATAAGAGCAATATTGATTAGCTGTTGAAGTATTACAATTACTAGTATTATAAGTGATTTCATTAAAAGAAAAAACAGTCAGACAGTTTTCTAGTCCAAAACAAAGGACTATAAAGGTTTAACATTCAAGAAAATTATTTTTTAAATGAAAATATTGCTGCCACTTAATTTGGAACATCAAATTCTATTTCGAGGTCACTAAGAAATTCAACTGGATAAGGGTGGTTCCTGGAAAATTCTTATTAAAAGTAATCAACCCCCTCTGCCTTATTTTATTTTGTACTCTCATTTCTCCAGATTTTGTTAGAGCAAAGATTATCTTTTCAGTGCAACAGAAAGGAAATAAACAGAAAGAAAAACTAAAGAGGGACTGGAAATGGATTGTTCTTTCTGGTAACAGCATAATGAGATAAGCGATTTTCTTTTTGCTCTGGTTTTAGTGAGGGCATTCTGATTTTGGACTAAAGGATTTTCATGACACTAATTGACTTCTCAGCATGAGAAGATGAATCACTTTCATAAAAGAGTGTATGTGTGTGTTCCTGGTTGTTACACCACAGTAAATACTTTAAAACTATAGAAAAGGTCCTGGAGGCAATTCCACTAAATAATTAGAAAGTGTTTGTGTTTGCCCTTTAGGAAACAAGGATTTCTAGAACACCTAGAGATCACTGTAGACTAAGTTGAATGAAACCATCTGATACTAAAAAAAAAAAAAAATTCTTCCTTCCTTTCATTTTTATATGTCCAAGTTACAATTATCTTCCTGTGAGCAATGAATAAGCATTCATCTTCTATCCTATTTATTTTGTTTACATTTTTTGCACATCCATTCACTCTTGAACTCAGTTTTGTTGCTTGCAGCTTTCTTTGACTTTTCTGGGTGCACCTTTTATGCACCTCCATCTCACAGTTACACAGATCTGTGTAAATGTTTTCAACAGAACATTTCTCATCATATTGTAGCCATTTGGCTTCTCTGAACAACTGAAACAACTGAAAAAGATCAGTGAATAACAAACTGTTCATCATAGTTGCTATTTGTCACACACCAAGAAAATGGCACTTTATCTTTGGACATGGACATCTTGTATTCCCTAAGAGCTTGTATATCACATTCCTATTCAATCTATTTTCCATTGATGTTATTGGAAAGAGGGGAATGTAGGCACAGTAGCTCTAGGGCAAGGAAAAATCACTCCTACTTTGTGTGATTCTTACCTTTAAAATTGCTATGGATATTTACTGAGTTTTCCTGATGCACAATTGTACTGGACACGAATCCTTCATAAGGCTCACCCTTATTTTATTTTGTTTTCTCTGAAGTGATTCTATAATTACAATGTTATAATCAGGATTTAATATCAATTTCTGATATTGAATTCTACTAGTTGTTGGAGTATAAGTTACAAATGTTGCTGTGACTAAACCTAACCCATACCCCAATCTGCCATGACTCAGTGAAAGCCTCATCTAGAAGCAGCTGTTTGTAGAGCACTTTAGGTTACAAACAAACAGAAAAAGGATAAAAAAGAGATTAAGAAACAAACACCTAATCACTAGCATGTGGTGTTCTTGACAGTTGATGTAAGAGAGCAGGTAAATAACTCAGCTGCCAGCTGTTAGGTTCTCCAGAAATTTGATCATGTCTGTCACCTTTCAGAGGGTTTCCCAGGTGGTAAAGCACCTGCCTGTCAATGCAGGAGATGCAAGAGACATGGGTTCAGTCCCTGGGTCGGGAAGATCCCCTGGAGAGGGAAATGGCAACCCGCTTCAGTATTCTTGCCTAGAAAATCCCATGGACAGAGGAGCCTGGTGGGCTACAGTCCATGGGGTTGCGAAGAGTTGGACATGATTGAGCGACTGAGTGTGCCCGCATCCATCAACACAGAACACTGAAGCGGCCCAAGAAGGTCACTCATGTACACGATGTTCTTCTGGGGGGTATGATTGAGTATCATTTTCAAGCAAAGATAGTTGGCAGAACTATTATGCGTCTGGCAAAAACCACAGAATATAATATATACTAAATCAATAATAAGAATGTCTAGAAAAAGAAAGGCAAGATAATAAAAATGTCTAGCTACCCTAGCACCAGTTTAAGAGACAGAATTTATGTCTCAAAATTATAGTGGATCATATTTTCACCTCAATGTGTAGATTCTAAGAATTTTATAGTTATCCAAAAGGCAAGATTTGAACATGAATGCTGAGTCAAAAAGAAAACAGCTTTTAGAAACTCACCACAGTGACACTCTATAATAAAGAGCATATCTAGTATTCAGATCTAAGCTTCTAAAGACCAAATTCCAACAGAAGAAAGCAGAGCTCCTTGCAGAAATGGATGAAGCTAAGACTAGGGCATGGAAAACATAAGATGAGCCTAGAGATTGTTGTTAATGCCAGGAAAAAAACCCCACAAAAACAAACAAACAAACAAAAACTCAAGCCAAACAAACAAAAATAGGGCTTATCAAACTGACACAGGAGCCAGCTGCAAAATGTTTGCAAAATGTTCCAATGTTCCAAACTGAAACACTCTGAGCAATAAAATAAATAAATAGTAATAGTATTGCATTGTACCCCAAAGAATAAAACTAAATACTCATGAGTCCATACTGATAAAAATAAACAATTGAACAAATATATAAATTGTGGAGAAGGAACAAATGATCCTTACAAAAGAATTTCAAATAATAATAGTTAATTCCCTCCTCTTCAGCAAGGACTAGACTTAGTGACTCACTTCTAAAAATATTTAAAGGAAAAAAAAAAGTATTTTTCTAGTGGAGAACCTTGGCAGACACCACCTTAACAGAGCAATAAAGTTAAGATAGTCAGTAACCAGTCATAATATCATACACTTTCTAATTTGATGCAAAAGAGGACATCTCAACTTTGTAGTTTCCCCCCCCCTAAATCCATAACCCTACTCTAATCATTGAGGGAGCACTAAGCAAGTCAAAATTGGGGATATTCCAGTGAACATTTTACAAATACTCATTGAAAGTATCAAAGTCACGCAAAACAAGAAAAGACAGAAACTCAAAGAGGGGCTAAGCAGATGTGCTGACTAATGCAAATGGGCATCCAGGACTCTATTCTGGAACGGAAGAGGGAAATAAGTGGAAAAGTCCAAATTAAGTCTATAATTTAAGTGATATCATTGAGCAATGTGAAGAGCTGAGTTTTGACAACTACGTTATGGGTAAGTAAGATGCTAACAGTAAGGAAAGCTGGAGGAAGGCTATATAAGGATTCGTAACTTTCTGTTTATCTAAAATTATTCCAAAACAAAAGGTAAAACAAAGCAAAACAAAAATAAGCAAACTCAGTACTTAAGATAGTATCCTTATACAGGTTACATTTTTGATGCCTATATTAGAATACATACTTTCCTTATAAAGTGGGGAAGTACTTGCTCCATCCAGTATCTTTTATTTCTGGTCTCCTCACTTTCTCAAAGACAGATATTCCAAGAACAATCTTGATGTTTATGATCTTAAAAGGGCTCACAATTGTAACCTTGGTTCTGCGGAGGTGAACACAGCTAATGGTGCTCAACTATTCCTGTTCGTCAAGGACCTAGCGTGCTTTAAAGAATACAGAGGTTGGGGTCCTACTCTCAATGGATCCTAAACAATGGTTTAGACTCCATTGTTCCAAGGTGACTCCAATGTGTTGGTGTTATTTTAAAATCTTTATAGGGGGCTTTAGTATGCAGTCAGTTTTGAGACCCACTGTATGTTATCTATTGAGGCATATAGGAATTGGTTTTTCCAGAAAGATGAATGAATGTTATCTTAACCCCCTAAAAAAAAATCCCACTGGTTAATTTCAAGGAAAAAACAAAACAAAACCAAAAAAGCCAAATGTGATTGTTCCATGAATAGACTTATTCATATATCACAATTGCAGGGTAGATATGGGAACTAGCAGCAATATCAGGAATGGATGCCAAACTGTTTTTGTAAATTGATGCTGATATTTCTACTTTGAGTGGAATATAAAGATAAAGGGGAGAGGTGAGTCAATACCGGGTAGAGGAAATGCATGAAAATGAGGAGCTGTCACTTATTTTGCCCAAGGCTCCCTTATTAGCTTCATCCAATCACAGTAATGGCCTTCTCTTTTTGGTTGCTGCCCATTCAGATTAGTATTCAGAGATCGCATTGTTATTAGTAAGTGACTTTCATAGCGTATTAGCTACTGTGCATACTAATTTAGAATGATGGAAAAGTGGTGATGTGAGGAGTAATTTGCAATTGAGTTTTTACCATTTCCAGCTGACTTCATGATGCCTCTGAATATCAAGGACAAGGGAGGGAGGTAGAGGTTGAGAGAGAGAGAGAAAATGTTTTGCTTTTTCGTGGGGGAGGGGGCGGGCGATGTTGAGTGGAACATAAATCTCATAGGCAACATTCTCTATTCCTGAACTCATATAAGTCAGCTTTATTGAATTTTTAAATAGGAATGCAACTTTGCTTTCCTTGTATATTAACATTCAGAATTTATTTATTTGGTTAACAGGGATTGGGAATCTTTATGGCTCAAAAAGTACATTTGATTCTACCATTGACTCAATGACTTGATCCTAGAGCTTGATGATCCTGAGGTGTTTTTAAAATGTATTTTGATTTATTGTGTTAAGTGCATGTTACAGCTATCCAGCAAATGTCTCTTGATCTCTAGCTACATGTGAAACCCTATTCTAAGTCTGTGGGTTCAGCAATATGTTGAACAGACAAATTGTTAACAGCAGGTTCTGATAACCAGTAGATGTTTATGCTTTTAATCAAGTCAAACAGAAACATTCAATTCATACAATGGTTATCAATAATTTTATAGGCACTGTCTACATTTTTATTGAAAGATGACTTGTTTAGATGATCTCTTTCTGTGTTAAATTTTTCTCATAGAGGAATATTCATCAATTTACTCACTCATTTATTCCTTCCTTCCTTCCTGGATGACTTGTGTTCATCAACTATTCCTGTAGCTTCTACCAGAGGAATGAACGTTTTCTGTATGCCACAGTTTTCTTCCTATCCAGTATTTGTCACAATGCCCCATATATTGTGAGATGCTGAATAAAAAGATTGAATGTTTGCTATATACTGGGTTAACAAACATTTAGATAGGCTTCTGATCTGTTTCAGCTGTTAGGGTTTCTTGCCTTGCTAATTGGTTTTTGTTCGCTTTTAATCCTTACTTGTTTGGGTTTTTTTGTTGTTGTTATCATACCTCCCTCATGGGCACTTGTATTTCCCTCCAATTATATAATTTTTTCTGCAGCAGTAACTTCAAATACCCCTCCGACAATTCTCCCAAATTCTGTGAATGATAGAAACCATTAAGGTTGTTTCAGTAGGAATTTAAAAGAAATTATTTATAGTTTTATATTTTGAATATTATGGTATGTTTTATTTACTGTTGGCATTGTTATTTTTTCCTGACATTTCATTGAAAAGTCAGGGTTGAAAGTAACATTTCTTACACGTATGTTCAGAAAGGAAATATGAAAAGCTCTTGCTAAAAGAAGTTATCATTTAAATGACTGTTTCTTCCCAGAATTTAAAGATAAGAAATAGTGTCTTTGGCCTTTCATGGAGAAGTAGAGGGAAGCAGACATTTAGCCTAATTTCAAATTACAGCATCGTTGTCTTGGTTTTGTTCCTTAAAAAGTGCAGCCATAAAAAAAAAAAAAAAAAGTGCAGCCATTTAAAATTAATTTTTAATTATAGTTGAAGAGTTTTCTATCAGATTCTAAATAAAATGCTTAAAATTCAGGGTTATTCCATTATAGCGGAGGGCATCTATTTGCAACACGAGTTGAATTTTCATTCACAGAACACTGAAATCTGTAGAAAAAGCTTTCCTTTACAGATTATGCAGACTCAGATCCACTTTTAGATGATATATTTAGACTATGAAGGAATTAGATATTTTGTATTATTTCCACATTTCATAGTAAAAATTTGAAGGAGGCATTTAACAGTACTTGCTACTTTTCTGTTTGAAGTAAACTTTTTTAAATTAAAGACATGTAGCTTTGAGGAGCAAATCTGCTCAAAAGGTGTGGAGACTTGTTTATAATTAAATCCAAATATAATCGAAGTCTTTATGTTTAATTATGGAATTATCTTTTCAGGAGATTTTGCTTCTGAGTTGTCACTGAAGACTGAGTGTTTGAGGTTATTTGGGTAAAATTATATGCTGTATGGGCTTCCCGGGTGGCCCAATGGTAAAGAATCCACCTGCCAATTCAGGAGGCACAGGAGACTTGGTCGGGAAGATCCCCTGGGGCAGGAAATGGTACCCACTCCAGTATTCCTGCCTGGGAAACCCCATGGACAGAGGAGCCTGGCAGGCTACTGTCCATGGGGTCGAAATGAGTCAGACATGACTGAGCATGCATGCACTGCTATATGCTATATTCTTCACAAAAGTGGTAGAGAAGATTCTGACATGAATTGTGTATTTTTTCAGTTGTCAAACTCAGCAACATCAAAAACGGTGGGTTATAACTAGCTGAAGTGATCAAATTAATTGATGGGACAACAGCCTTGAGAGTCATGAAGTAGTAAAATAAATGATAGTATCTATCTTCTAATACTCAAAAATACTCAAAGTGCAGTTGAGTATTTCTGGGCAGTGAGACACATCCAGATGATGTCCCCTAGATGTCCATGGTATGGCATACTGACCACCCACACTTCTGGCCAGAAAATAAAGAAATAAGGAAGAAGGGAACTAGGACAAAACCCTGACTCAGAAGTTAAGTTCTAGGCTGCCATTTCTGTGGAGTAGTTCATGTGGTAAATGCTTTGAAGGAAGACTCTATATCCCAGGAAATGGCAGCGTTGATCTTTCACTTATAGCTTCTTGGTAAACACTATGTTTCTCACCTCTGTTTGCATAAGGCTTGCCTCTTCCTGCATGTTTCTGTGATATATGATTCTTTACAAAAAAGTTTCTCCATAACCTAGCTTATGGGGGTTTCCATTTCTTGAAAATAAATGGTATTCCTGATGGAAGAAATTTTCATACATTGAAGTTTAGGGAAGTCATTCTGGCTTATGCAAAATGTAACTTAAACTTTATGCTAACTAGAACAGATTGGTTTAGGGCCTATCACACATACACGGTCCATCTGTTTTAAACACTGAAGCAGATAGTACACCCTGGGGTGAAGAATGTCCATCATGAAGGTAGAGGTAACTGCCTCCCTTCCTAAGATGTTGGTGCTAGCACTCCTCTGATGATAAAGCGCCCTGCTCAGGATCCAAGGTCACACTGACTCACTGTGCATGGGCTGATCTGTCTTTTTACTGAAAATTTTAAAACATCTACCCTTTCTTTGGTAGGACAAGATATAAAATTGTGCTGAAAACTATGCCTTTTTGAAACACTTCCCCAGAGCTATTTGAGAGACTGTCTCCTGGGCTATTGTCCTCAGTTTAGCTAGAATAAAACTCTCTTCTTACTATAGATTGATTATTTCTGACAGCAATATACAACTTTAAAAATGATATTCTACTCTGCAAACTGTCCTTAGTTAACCAAACAGTGTGAACAACTTTTCATGACAAGAAAACCCATCTAGGTTTTAATGGGATAGTATCTGCATTTATGCATGCATCATAATTGATTTTCATTACAATGCTTTGGATGATTTAAAATTTTAAATAGAAAGATATGTTCCTAAGAAACACAAGAACTAAATGGAGCAAAGAAAATGCAACCACAGTTCAATCACTTGTGTCCATTGCTACTAACATGTTGGTGTATTTCACTCCAGTTGTTTCTGTTTTCAAATCCCTCAAGTAATATTTTTCTCTGTTTAAAAATTAAAACATTATGAGGAATGATAGTTTTCTGTGACAAACACTGTCAATTCTGATTTTTTAGTTATTGGAATGAGGTGATTTTTAGTTTGTTGTGTAATCTTCCAAAATGTTTCCCATATATTTACATACATAATACATGTACTTTTGAAAAATATTGTACTTGTAAAATATTTTATTTCTGTGTCTGTGTTAACTTATACTTGCAAATAGAAGACTTATTTTCTGTGCTTATTATTTTACAATTTGCTTTTTCTTTTTCTTTTTAAATTGGAGGAAAACTGCTTTACAATGCTTTTTTCACATATATTTATCTAGTTCATTTCTTTAGACTTGAAAAGCATTTCACACTTAGTTAATTTTGCTTTCGTTCTTATTACTTAGATTTTAACAATTTTCACCAAAAATTCTTTGTTCAGAGTAAAATATACAAACAAGACACACACAAGAATATAAACTCCTTATATTGACAGGAGACATGTTGATCTGTATTTTACATGAGGCCAAGCAAATGATAGACAAGGATCAACTCTGATGATGGAATCAATAGCCTTGTAAAACAACGCACAGCAGAATTTTTCCCTTAGCACAGAACCTAGGCACTCTCCTCTCTCCCAGAATAAGGAGGCTTTATGCTGCCCAAGAGGACTGCAGGCTTTCTGTGAACCAGTAATATTGTGAGCCTCCCATCCTCTTCCATTCTTAGTAGGAAAATATTTTCTTCTTGTCCCTATTCTAACATTACCCATGTGATGTGTGTGGCAGCAAGAAGCAACATTTAGAACTGAACATGGAACAACAGACTGGCCCCAAATTGGGAAAGGAGTACCTCAAGGCTGTATTTTGTTACCCTGCTTATTTAACTTACATGCAGAGTACATCATGCGAAATGCTGGGCTGGAATCAAGATTGCTAGGAGAAATATCAGTAACCTCAGATATGCAGATGACATCACCCTTATGGAAGAAAGCAAAGACAAATTAAAGAGCCTCTTGATGAAAGTTTCTGAAAGAGGAGAGTGAAAAAGTTGGCTTAAAACTTAACATTCAGAAAACTAAGATCATGGCATCTGGTCCCATCACTTCATGGCAAATAGATGGGGAAACAATGGAAAGAGAGACAGACTTTATTTTGGGGGCTCCAAAATCACTGCAGGTGGTGACTGCAGCCATGAAATTAAAAGACACTTGCTCCTTGGAAGAAAAGTGATGACCAACCTAGACAGCATATTAAAAAGTAGAGTCATTACTTTGCCAAGAAAGGTCCATCTAGTCAAGGCTATGGTTTTTCCAGTAGTCATGTATGTATGTGAGAGTTGGACTATAAACAAAACTGAGCACTGAAGGATTGATGTTTTTGAACTGTGGTGTTGGAGAAGACTCTGGAGAGTCCCTTGGACAGCTAGGAGATCCAACCAGTCCATCCTTAAGGAAATCAGTCCTGGGTGTTCATTGGAAGGACTGATGCTGAAAGTGAAACTCCAATACTTTGGCCACCTGATGCGAAGAACTGACTTATTTGAAAAGACCCTGATGCAGGGAAAGATTGAGGGCAGGAGGAAAAGAGGACAATAGAGGATGAGATAGTTTGATGGTATTACTGACTTGATGGACATGGGTTTGGGTGGACTCTGGTAGTTGGTGATGGACAGGGAGGCCTGGCATGCTGTGGTTCATGGGGTCGCAAAGAGTTGGACATGACTGAGCGACTGAACTGAATGGAAGTGAATAGCGAATGATGTCAACACTTTTCATGTGCTTATTTGAAATCTGTATATCCTCTTCACTGAAATATCTGTACATGTACTGTGCTAATTTTCCAATTGAATTGTTCAATTTTTAACACTGAGTTTTGAAAACTCCTTGGAAGGAAAGTTATGACCAACATAGACAGCATATTAAAAAGCACAGACATTACTTTGCCAACAAAGGTCTGTTTAGTCAAAGCTATGGTTTTTCCAGTAGTCATGTATGGATGTGAAAGTTGGATTATAAAGAAAGCTGAGCACTGAACAACTGATGCTTTTGAACTGTGGTGTTGGAGAAGACTCTTGAGAGCCCCTTGGACTGCAAGGAGATCCAACCAGTCCATCCTAAAGGAGATCAGTCCTGGGTGTTCATTGGAAGGACTGATGCTGAAGCTGAAACTCCAATACTTTGGCCACCTCATGCAAAGGGTTGACTCATTGGAAAAGACCCTAATGCTGGGAGGGATTGGGGGCAGGAGGAGAAGGGAGCAACAGAGAATGAGATGGCTGGATGGCATCACCAACTCAATGGACGTGAGGTTGGGTAAACTCCTGGAGTTGGTGATGGACAGGGAGGCCTGGCATGCTGCGGTTCATGGGATCACAGAGAGGCGGACACGACTGAGCGACTGAACTGAACTGAACTTTGAAAACTCTTCATATAGTCTACATATTATTCCTTTCTTAGATATGTGACTTGCAGATATTTTCTCCTACTCTATAACTTATCTTCTCAGTTTCACAGAGTTCTCCAAGGAGCAAAACTTTTTGATGATGGAGTCTAATTTATCAAATTTTCCTTGTTGTGTCTCATGCTTTTGTGTCAAATTTCATCATATTTTGCCAAGCTCTGGAACCAAGGGTATTTCTTTTGTGTGTGTATGTTTCTTTAAGTTTTGAGATTTTATATTTGACATTTAAGTTCGTAATGCAATTCAATTAAATTTTATATAAGATATAAGATTTAGCTTGAGGATTTATTTTGCTTGTAGATGTCCAGTTGTTCTAGCGCTATTTTGTAAAAAGGCTATTTTTCTTCTTTGAATTGCTTTTGCACTTTTATCAGAATCAGGTTTATTTGTGTGGGCATATTTCTGGGTTCTCAATTTCGTTCCTTTGATGTATGTGTCTGTCCTTCTGCTGATGCCACACACTTGATAACTGTGGCTATGTAAGCCCTGGAATCAAGCAGACTGATTCCTTCCAATTTATTTTCCTTTTGAAAAACTATTTTAGCTATTCTAGTTTCTTTACCATTCCTAATACTGTTAGAATAATTTTATGTATATCTAAAATAAAATCTTGCTTAGATTTTGATAGGAATTATGCTAAATCTGTAGTAACTTGGGGAGAATTTATATCTTTACTATGATTAGTTTTCTAATCCATGAATACAGTGTGCATCTGTATTAAATCAGATCTTTATAAATATATTCTTTCATTAGCCTTGTTTATCTTTCATCTTATATCTTGTACACCTTTTCTTAGATTTATGCTTAAGTATACAATTTTTTGAGTGGTTGTACAAGGCACTGTATATTTTAACAAATTTATGGTCTTCATGTTCATTGTTATTATGCAGAAATATTATTAATTTTGTATGTCTATTTTATATACTGTGACCTTACTGAAGTCATTTGTTATTATTAAGAGTTTTTTGGTATATTCCCCAGGATTTTCTACATAGATAATTAAATTATCTGCAAATAGGGATCTTTTTTCTTCTTTTAGGATTTGTATGCTTTTTCCTTCCTTTTCTTGCCTTACTGCACTGGATAGTACTTCCTGAATTATGTAATATGAATGGTAAGATGGGATATTCTTGTGTTCTTCTTGAGCTTAAATGGCCAGCATCAGTCTTTTGTTATTAAATATAATACTAACAGATAAGTTTTCAAAGATCTAACTTATCAAGTTGAGAAATTCCCCTCTAATTCTATTTTTCTAAGACAACTTTAATATGAATGGATGTTGAATTTTGTCAGATGCTTTTCTGCATCATATAGTCATGTGATTTTTACTCTTCAGCTTGTCGATATGGTGGATTACATTGAGTGATTTTCAAATGTTGAATAAGTATCTTGCATTCCTGGAATAAAACACAATTGATCATGATGCACCTATATTCGTGATGGGTGTTGGTCCTTAGTCTTCTTTTCTGTGCTATCTTTTTCTAGTTTTTGTAATACCAACTTCAAAGAATGAGTTGTGAAGTGTACCTATCCTTTTCTCTCGTAGATATTGTATATAAAATCTTCAATACAATCTGACCAATATCTCCATAGACTAGTGGCTCCATAGACCATTTCCCAGAATTTCATTTACTCATCTTCACCCACACCGATTCCATGGAGAAACCTATTTGTCTCTTCCCTGTCTAGCACTGCACCTAGTGCAGAGTCAGGCATAGAATTTCCATTCAATAAATATTTGCTGAATAACTGATTTTATGAACAGATGGAAAAATAAATAATAATTGACTCCTGATTTGTTTGGCCAGTCCATCAAGTTAGGCCATAGTTCTAAAAAAACATCAAATGCCAAATGGTTCTCTTATTCCTAGTCCTTGTCCTGATATTCTGTCTTTTAAATCCATCTTTTTAATTTAATTTAATTTAATTTTTTTCATTACTTGGAGGCTAATTACTTTACAATATTGTAGTGGTTTTTGCCACACATTGACATGAATCAGCCCTGGATTTACATGAGTTTGAAATGGAGTCTTAAATTACTTTTTAAGGATTCAATGAAAATCATTCCACTTCTGTTTTAATGACTATCCTTGCTTATCACTGAGGTATACAGTAGGTAACAGATGGTCCACTGAAAATAGGTACTTTGAGGAAAGTTTAATAAGAATACTATGGAATATATATATAATTATATATTATAATTATGTACAAATGTGATGGCAGTGTTTAAGAGACCCAAGAAAGAGAAGTGTAAGATCCTGGGGCTAGTAATGGCAAAGTATCACTACTCTCACCTCTAGCCCTGAATTCCAAGGAAGGGATAAATTATTGAAGCCAGAGAGACGACCCAAACAGGTTTCTTAGAGAAGGACACAGTCAAATTATGGTGGGCCAAAAGGAAGGGAGGAAATAAATATTATAGTCTTATTCTCCTCTTCTCCTCTGACACCTTGCAAGGTCCCTTGTGGTGGTGGTGGTTTAGTCGCTAAGTCCTGTCAGACTCTTGTGACCCCATGGGCTATAGCCTGCTAGGCTCCCCTTTCCATGGGATTCTCCAGGCAAGATTACTGGAAAGTGCTGCCATTTCCTTCTCCAAGGGATCTTTCCAACCCAGGAATCTTATTGAGTCTCCCGTATTGCAGACAGATTCTTTACTGACTGACCTATGAGGGATGCCTGCAAGGCCCCTTGGATGACTTCAACTAGAAACTAGACGGTAAAGAGCATGCTGGTGCAGTGCATACAGATCAGCTTCCCAGAATCCAGAGTGGGATGGAGAAGGCAGCAGATCAGGAGGGGCTAAAGAAAACAGGCATGCCCTGCTACATGTTGTGAGGTCAAATTTCCAGATGTTAGGACGCTCTCTAATGACCAACCTTAAGGTCCCTTCTTACTGTCCTTCCTCTACTGGCCAATCTCTTCCTTGATGGATGGCCACCTGTTGCTCCCTCACCTGTCTGCTCTAGCTGTATGTCATTCATTTAATTGGCTCTTTCTGGATAGCTTGATACAGTCCACCTCTTCAATCTGACTTTTCCTTGCAGCTATGACTACTTCGAGTTGAAAAACTGTTTCTGACTCTTGAGGCAACTGGTGTAAGAAACATGATTAGAACTCTTGGGAATGAATAAGGGAAATAGAAAACAAATGTCTCAGTTTTCATACTCAATAATCTAACTTGAAAACCTCAAAGAGCTTCTTAAGATTTCATCCAGAATATGTCTAAATATGGCATTGATTTTTTCTATCCTCTTCTCACCCAAAAAAGAAAAAAAAATTAAAAAGGGAAGACTTTAATTTTAGCAAGCTGGAGTCTAGTTAGGAAACCACATAACAGATATTGGTTATTCTTTTTTTGTTTTAGGTTTTTATTTTTTCTATGGACCATTTTCAAAGTCATTACTGAATTCGTTACAGTATTGTTTCTGTTTTAGGCTTTGATTTTTCAGCTGCAAAGCATGTGGGATCTTAATTTGCTGACCAGGATTGAACCTGCACCCCCTGCACTGGAAGGCAAAGTCTCAACCACTAGACCACCAGAAGGCCCCAGTCTTGGTGATTCTTGAACTACCTTGAAAAGCAAGTATAGTAATCATTTGAATGGGTACATTATTTTGAATTTTTTTTTTTAATTTACTCGCTGGAATCTATAGCTGGTCCCACCAACACCACTTGTGGACTGGTCTGCAATGACAAAAACCTCAAATAGCAGTTGCTTATCTTGTGAAAATATTCTGAAATTCCTGATTCATACCTGAGTGTGCCTGCATGCTAAGTCACTTCAGTCATGTCCAACTCTTTGAGATCCTGTGGACTATAGTCTGCCAGGCTCCTCTGTCCATGGGATTCTCCAGGGAAGAATGCTGGAGTGGGTTGCCATTTCTTCCTCCAGGGAATCTTCTCAATCCAGGGATCAAACCCACGGCTCCTGCATTGCAGGCAGATTCTTTACCCCTGAGCTACCCTGGAAGCTCTCCTACCTGGAAATAATCCCTAAAGGAATTTCCGTATAAACATGACTTTATTAGGGAACACAATAACTTCTACTGTGAACACAAATGAAATCTATTGCCTATTAATTTTCTACTGCCTGAGAGTACATTTTTTAAATATTAAAGAGCAATCTGTTTCCTTATTTAAAGGTGATCACATTGGTGTAGATCAGACAATGAACTCCTTATTGCAAAATTCAGACTTAAATTGAAGAAAACAGGGAAAACCACTAGACCATTCGGATATGACCTAAATCAAATCCTTTACAGTTATACAGTGGAAGTGACACATAGATTCAAGGGATTAGAAAAAGCAAGAGAATTTCAGAAAAACATCTATTTCTGCTTCATTGACTAAACTGAAGCCTTCGACTGTGTGGATCACAAAAAACTGTGGAAAATTGTTTAAGAGATCAGAATATCAGACCACCTTACCTGCCTCCTGAGAAATCTGTATGCAGGTCAAGAAGCAATAGTTAGAACCAGACAAGGAACAACAGCTAGTTCCAAACTGGGAAAGGAGTACGTCAAGGCTGTATATTGTCACCCTGATTATTTAACTTATATGCAGAGTACATCATGTGAAATGCTGGGCTAGATGAAGCACAAGCTGGAATCAAGATTACCAGGAGAAATATCAATAACCTCAGATACGCAGATGACACTACCCTTATGACAGAAAGCGAAGAGGAACTGAAGAGCCTCTTGATGAAAGTGAAAGAAGAGAGTGAAAAAGTTGGCTTAAAACTCAACATTCAGAAAACTAAGATCAAGGCATCCATCCCATCACTTCATGGCAAATAGATGGGGAACCAACAGAAACAGTGACAGAATTTATTTTCTTGGGCTCCAAAATCACTGCAGATGGTGACTGCAGCCATGAAATTAATTTTTCTCCTTGGAAGAAAAGTTATGACCAACATAGACAGCATATTAAAAAGCAGAGACATTACTTTGACAACAAAGGTCTGTTTAGTCAAAGCTATGGTTTTTCCAGTAGTCATGTATGGATGTGAGAGTTGGATTATAAAGAAAGCTGAGCACTGAAGAACTGATGCTTTTGAACTGTGGTGTTGGAGAAGCCCCTTGGACTGCAAGGAGATCCAACCAGCCCATCCTAAAGGAAATCAGTCCTGAATATTCATGGAAGGACTGATGCTGAAGGTGAAATTCCAATACTTTGGCCACCTGATGCGAAGAACTGATTCATTTGAAAAGACCATGATACTGGGAAAGATTGAAGGCAGGAGGAGAAGGGGATGACAGAGTCTGAGATGGTTGGATAGCATCACCCACTCAGTGGACATGTGTTAGAGCATGCTCCGGGTGTTGGTGATGGACAGGGAAGTCTGGTGTGCTGCAGACCATGGGGTCACAAAGATACAGACATGACTGAGTGACTGAACTGAACTGAAATCATTTAACTTCATAAATCACATGTTCTTCATTTGAAAAGGGGGATTATTATGCCTCCTGCTAAGAGTTAGGTGTAACGAGTAGCTTGGGCAAAATACAGATCACTGAAAATGTCACTAGGCTTTTTATGAAAGGGCGTTTGTTCCACTAATTATGGTTTCACTGTTTTGTTTTGTTTGAGGTTGGCAGGAACTGTTCTGTTTGAAAACTAATGTCAGAGTATCTGACAATCTTAACAAACGTCTAAAAATTTCATTTACTATAAAAATCTTGGAAGAGTTTAAGGGGAAAAAAGGTTGTTCTGCCTTATCAAAAGCTTCAAACTCCTAAGAGCTGCACTGCTGTCACCTAATACCAAAACACTAGTGGGGTGTCAAAACAGAAATGAATGTAAAAAAAGAGAAATGAATGTATGCATGCATATAATATATATATATGTGTGTGTGTGTGTGTGTGTGTGTGTGTATGTGTGTGCATATAATGTATATATTTATATATATTTCCTGGAAAGGAATGCTGCTGCTGCCGCTAAGTCACTTCAGTCGTGTCCGACTCTGTGCGACCACATAGACAGCAGCCCACCAGGCTCCTCCATCCCTGGGATTCTCCAGGCAAGAACACTGGAGTGGGTTGCCATTTCCTTCTCCAATGCATGAAAGTGAAAAGTGAAAGCGAAGTCACTCAATCGTGTCCGACTCTTCGTTACCCCATGGACTGTAGCCCACCAGGCTCCTCCATCCATGGGATTTTCCAGGAAAGAGTACTGGAGTGGGGTGCCATTGCCTTCTCCACTGGAAAGGAATAGGGGAGTCTAATGTAGAAATACTATGATTTTTTCTTTTTTCTTTCCTGTAGAATTTCTCTATATTTTTAATTTTTAGTATTGAAACACAAGACTCTTAACAGATTTACTCTGAAAAATATGCAGTTTGGTCATAAAGTGCTTATCTCCCACCGCTCAGTACTAGGATATGGAAGTCACTTCTTGGTTAAAATAGAAGATGGTGCACTGCTTTTATTTTCCTTAGTGTAAAACAATTTTATATCCATTCCTCATCCTCTTTGGAGAAGGCAATGGCAACCCACTCCAGTACTCTTGCCTGGAAAATCCCATGGACAGAGGAGCCTGGTAGGCTGTAGTCCATGGGGTCACTAACAGTTAGACATGACTGAGCGACTTCACTTTCACTTTTCACTTTGATGCATTGGAGAAGGAAATGGCAACCCACTCCAGTGTTCTTGCCTGGAGAATCCCAGGGACGGGGGAGCCTGGTGGGCTGCCGTCTATGGGGTCGCACAGAGTCGACGTGACTGAAGCGACTTAGCAGCAGCAGCATCCTCTTTAGTTCATTTAGTTGAAACACTCATGCTTTTCTTGATATTTTTTTGAGATTATTTAGTTTTTCGCTTGTATTTTTAGGCAGAAAAGATAGATGAATGAATTTACTCTGAGGGGCATTCCGTTTAATCTCCTAAATGTATCTTTCCACTTCATACACAAGATAAAACTCGGCACAGCATGAACTCTCTGTAACGCCTACCGAGAGGTGTGCCCTCTCTAATCTCAGGCACCTACAGATCAGTCTCAATCCTCAAATCACATGAGCTCTTGGCAGCTGCTTAAAGCATCATAAACTGAGCATATCAGCTTTCAACCCATAGCGTCAATTCTAATCTTCTGCAAAATATTTCTGATGGTAATTTGTTTGATCTTTAAAGTGCTGAGAATAAAGAAATATTTTGACTAAACCAAACAAATGAGATTTCCTGAGGTAGTGCAAGCAGGAGGGTATCATCGGAGCCTGAAGTCATTCTCCTACAGTTGCCCTACTGCTCCTTTCACTCCACCAAAATACAGAATGACCATATAACATACTATCCAAACCAGCACTCTGAGGGTGAAGGTACAAAAGAAATAATTAATTACACCATGCCAGCTGATGGAAACCAGGTCTGGACACACGAAACCAGGCCAAGTGGTTTCTCGTGCTTCAAGCTTATGACAAACCATTTGTAGGATTTGAGCTCTGGTTGTACCACGTACCAGCTGTGACCCTGGACAATTACATGGTCTCACACAGCCTCCAATTCCCCATCTATAATATGGGTATAATAATAACTTCTCACTTGATTACGGCCAGATCTAAGTAATAAAATGCCTGGCATATAAAATGAGTCATATATGTATAGGATACTGATAAGTTTATTACTGTGATATGTATGGTTATTCAAGCAAAATCCTAAATTAAAGAATTCGACCATATCCAGAAGGAAAGAATAATTGCATTCTGAGTATTTCAAAGTTAATTCTTTGTTCTGAAAAAGTGATCCTGAGGGTCCAGTGGTCTCACTTGTTTTAGAAATGGATTTGCTGGATTGATGATATATTGAGTGCTCTGCAACAGTCTGAAAAGGCCTCAAATCTTTAGTCCTTATTACAGATTTCTAGTTTAATAAGTGTTATAAATATACAACTTTTATTGAGTGTCCATCCTTGTTGGGCACTCTGCTAAGAATTTTCAAACTCTACATAGTCACTTCTAATCCTCAAAATATTGCTTATACAAAATATGTAATTTATCGTGTTACTGCATACATATGAATATGGATAATCTTTCTATATGAAGGAATTAAAATGCCTCTCTCAAGGTCAAATAACTAGTAACTAGAGGAGGGGAGAGAGCAGTAACCATGAGTCGAGTAGACAAATTCAAGCATTCTCTTTGTATTGTAAAGTCTACAGCCAGAAACAAGAATTTGTTAACATATTCTATAAGCATAAATAATATTGCAATTGTGAAAAATGTTATGGGAGCTATAAGGGAGGATTTAATGGAGTTAGAAAATCAGGAAAGGCATTCCTGAAAATGTCATACTTGACCTGAGATTTAAAGGATTACTGTGAGTTAACTAGGCAATGAAGGGTGAGGAGAGCTTTCCAGAAAGTCCTACAAAGTGCCTGTGCAAAGGTGCTTTGGCAGGAGAGGACATGATTAAGGTAATTGTGACATGTGGCAGGAGCAAGGAAATCCCGTGGGAATGTGGTAAAAGATGAGGATGGAGAGGAGGGGGCAGCTTAGCCTATGAAGGGCTTCGATAAAGGAATCTGGCCATTGTCAAAAGAAGAACTCACTCTAGGGTTTTAGGGCTTCCCAGATGGCACAATAAAGGATAGAAACTGTATGGACCTAACAGAAGCTAAAGATATTAAATAGAGATGGTGAGACTATGCAGAAAAACTATACAAAAACCATACAAAAACTATCCATGACTTGGATAACCATGATGGTGCAATCACTTACCTAGAGCCAGACATCCAGAAGTGTGAAGTCAAGTGGGCCTTAGAAAGCATCACTACAAACAAAGCTAGTGGAGGTGATGGAATTCCAGTTGAGCTATTTCAAATCCTAAAAGATGATGCTGTTAAAGTGCTACCTTCAACATGCCAGCAAATTTGGAAAACTCAGCAGTGGCCACAGGACTGGAAAAGGTCAGTTTTCATTCCAATCCCAAAGAAGGGCAATGACAAAGGATGTTCAAACTACCACACAGTTGCACTCATTTCACATGTAGCAAGGTAACGCTCAAAATCCATCAAGTTAGACTTCAACAGTACATGAACCAAGAACTTTCAGATATACAAGCTGGATTTGGAAAAGGCAGAGGAGCCACAGAACAGAAAAAAATGTCAACATGCGTTCAATCATAGAAAAAGCAAGGAAGTTCCAGAAAAAACATCTAATTTTGCTTCATTGACTAGGCTAAAGCCTTTGAATGTGTGGACTACAACAAACTGGAAAGTTATTAAAGAGATGGGAATACCAGACCACCTGACCTGCCTCCTGAGAAACCTATATGTGGGTCAAGAAGCAACAGTTAGAACTGGACATGGAACAATGAACTGGTTCCAAATTGGGAGAGGAGTACGTCAAGGCTGTATATTGTCACCATGCTTATTTAACTTCTATGCAGAGTATATCATGTGAAATGCTGGGCTGGATGAAGTGCAAGCTGAAATTAAGATTTCCAGGAGAAGTATCAATAGCCTCTTTTATTCAGATGACACCCACCCTAATGACATAAAGTGAAGCAGAACTGAAGAACCTCTTGATGATGTGAAACAGGAGAGTGAAAAAGCTGGCTTAAAACGACATTCAGAACAAAGATAATGGCATCTGGTCCCACCACTTCATGGCAAATAGATGGGGAAAAATGGAAATAGTGACAGATTTAATTTCTTGGGCTCCAAAATCACTGTGGAGAGTGACTGCCGCCATGAAATTAAAAGACTCTTGCTCCTTGGAAGAAAAGCTGTGACAAGCCTAGATAGCATATTAAAAAGCAGAGACATCACTTTGCCAACAAATGTCTGTATTAGTCAAGCTTTGATTTTTCAATGATGATCCGGTAGTCACGTATGGATGAGAGTTGGACCATATAGAGAGCTGAGCACTAATGCTTTTGAATTGTAGTTGTGGAGAAGGCTCTTGAGAGTCCCTTGGACAGCAAGGAGGTCAAACCAGTCAATCCTAAAGGAAATCAGTCCTGAAAATTCATTGGAAGGACTAATGTTGAAGCTGAAGCTCCTTACTTTGGCCACCTGATGCGAGGAGCCAGCTCACTTTAAAAGACCCTGAAGCTGGGGAAGACTGAGGACAAGAGAAGAAGGGGACGACAGAGGATGAGATGGTTGGATGGCATCACTGACTCAATGGACATGAGTCTGAGCAAACTCTGGGAGATGGTGAAGGACAGAGAAGCCTGGCGTACTTCAGTCAATGTGATCACATAGTCAGACATGACTGGGCGACTGAACAATAACGAGTTTCAAGCAGAGGAATTCAGATCTGCCTTTTGAACAGATCACTCTGGCTGCAGGCACAAGACAGACGAGATGGAATCAGAGTTGATGTGGCAAAATCAGTTAGGCTGCTTTGGTTGTATAATAGCATTGATGGAAATGGGAGAAACAGATAATTTGATAGATCTGATATTTATGAGATAAAAGTGGGAGAATTTGAAGCATGATTATGTGAAAGTCAAGGAAGATGGCTGAGTTTCCATTTTGTGCACTGAGTAGACAATGGGTTAAGAAACAGTGCTGATTTTGTGGGTGAACTTATGAATACAAGTTTGGATGTGGCAAGTCTGAGGTATGTTTGACATATTCAAGAGGGGTTCTGAAGTAGACAGAAAATAGGATATGCAGGTTTGGTGTTACGTGGAGATGAATCAGATGGAGATAATATTTACGTCTTGTCACATCTGAGGTGATAATAAAGTTGGAGTTATGGATGAGATTATGTTTGGAGAGAATACTAAGAAAGGGCCAAGTCTGTATGAAGCCTTGAGGAATCTGAACTGCCCTTTGCTGGGAAAGCTGAATCTAATTCTTAATAACCATCACGGAGGCTATTGAGAATTTCTGCTCTTACATGGAGGTGAGAATAGGTGGCAAAAGACATTTTGGCCAACCGCGAAAATTAAAGCATCTAAGTTAACCCTAAACTTGAGTAGGCAAATGTCTAAATGGGTCCTTTCCTAGGGCTGGATTGAGTAAAACTCTTTGGCAAGGACATAGTCATCTTTGAGCCCATTCACTACGGTACTTTTTGTATATACCTGACAATAATCTGCATGAGTTTGTGTGGAATTTGACTTGCTTCTCTGTATTTGGAAAGAGGAAAGGAATTCCAGGTCAGGGTCTCAAAGTCAATCATTTGGGGAAAGTGCACAGAAAGAGGAAAGCTCTCCTACACACTTAGCCACCAAGTACTTCTAGAAACCTGAGCACATGTGGAGCCCCTCTACGCAGTACTTTAGATACTTGAGAAATGGAAAAGCAGAGGATAACAAAAGGGCTCTGGGACAATTTTCATGTGACTGAGAAAGTGAAATGAAAATTCTCCAGGGTAGAGCTAAGTGAAAGTGAAAGTGAAAGTGAAGGTCTCTCAATCGTGTCCAACTCTTTGCGACCCCATGGACTATACAGTCCACGGAATTCTCCAGGCCAGAATACTGGAGTGGGTAACCTTTCCCTTCTCCAGGGGATCTTCCTGACCCAGGAATTGAACCCAGGTCTCCTGCATTGCAGGCAGATTCTTAACCAACAGCTATGAGGGAAGCCTAGAACTCACACTAATTTGTATCAAAATTAACACTTTATCAAGTAGGGGATTTGCCCGAGTTGGTATTCTTAAAGAATGCCAAGGAGTACCTAGAATCTGACTTACAAAATGTTCATATTCTAAATATGATGAATCATATGGAAAAATAGTATATTGTTGCATTTTCTGACTGGTATAATGCTCTGTTTAGGAATAAAACTTGGTCAAAACACATTCAAGGACATGGCATGTAATTGTTATCATCTTCCAAGTATTTCTGGGATTTGGCATCACTGTTTGCTCAGTGCTGAATTTGGAAGTTGGAATGTCTTTGCACACATGCCTCATCGACATCTAAGTCAACACTCCTTTATTATGTTGAATATTTTCCATTGGTTCATGTCTCATTCCTTTTAATAACCTTCCATTAAATTCCTACTACCATCTCTTTAAACGTGTTTTTTTCCTCTTGTAAATAAAATGTGCAATATAGATCTAAATAAATATATATATATAATTTATAGCAATATTATATAGTATTATGCTAAAATCCTATCAAAACTGCAATTATTCAATTTATAGAATAAAACATGCTCTTTATGTTTTCTTGGAGAATACACAGTCTTCAGCTACTTTAATGTGTGCATCGCCATTATTAAACATTCTCATTATGGGATTTGGAATTCTCATAAATCTAAATGTCTTTTTTTCTTCTTTTGAATTTTTTATTTGGTACTGGGGTATAGCCAATGAACACTACTGTGATAGTTTCAGGTGAACGGCAAAGGAACTCAGCCATACATATGCATGTATCCATCCTCCCCAGACCCCCTCCCATCCAGGCTGCCACACAGCACTGAGCAGAGCTCCATGTGCTATCCAATAGGTCCTTGTTAGTTATCCATTTTAAATATAGCAGTGTGCACATGACTACCCCAGACTCCCTAACTAGTCCTTTACCTTGGCCACCATAAGTTCATTCTATAAGTCTGTGAGTCTCTTTCTATTTTGTAAATTCATTTGTATCATTTCTTTTTATATCCTACACATAAGGGATGTCATATGATATTTCTCCTTTTCTGTCTGACTTACTTCACCCAGCATGACATTTTCTAGGTCCATCCATGTTGCTGCAAATGGCATTATTCATTCTTGTTAATGGCTGAGTAACATTCCATTGTATACATGGACCACATCTTCATCTATTCTTCTGTCAATGGACATTTAGGTTGCTTCCATGTCTTGGCTATTGTAAATAGTGCTGAAATGAATACTGGGGTGCATGTATCCTTTTGGATCATGTTTTTCTCCAGATATATGTGTAGGAGTGGGACTGCAGGTCATATGGTAGCTCTATTTTTAGTTTTTTAATGAAGCTCTATACTATTCTCTATAGTGGCTGTACTAATTTACATTCCCATCAACAGTGTAGGAGGGTTCCCATCTCTCCAAACTCTCTCCAGCACTTATTGTTTGTGGATGTTTTGACGACAGCCATTCTATCTATCATCTCATTGTATCTCATCAATGAGATAACATCTGATGTGGTATCTCATTGTATTTTGATTTGTATTTCTCTAATAATTAGTGATGTTGAACATCTTTTCATGTGCTATTGGCCATCTGTATGTCTTTGGAGAAATGTCTATTTAGATCTTCAATGAATTTGGCAAAATTGCATGTTACAAATCAATACACAGAAATCTGTTGCATTTCTATATACTAACAACAAAAGACCAGAAAGAGAAATTCAAGAAACAATTAAATTTACCATCACATCACAAAGAATAAAATACTTAGGAATAAAACTATCTAAGGAGACAAAAGATTTGCTCTCCAAAACTATAAGATGCTGATGAAGGAAATTAAGAAGACATAAACAGGTGGAAAGATATATCATGTTCATGGATTGAAAGAAATGACTATATTGTCAAAATGACTATATGACCTAAGGCAATTTACAGATTCAATGCAATCTCTATCAAATAACCAATGGCATTATTCACAGAACTAGAACAAAAAATCTCAAAGTTTGTTTGGAGACACAAAAGACCCTAAGTAGTCAAAGCAATACAGAACAAAGAAAAACAGAACTGGAGGAATCAGGCTCCCTAACTTCAGGCTATACTACAAAGCTACAGTCATCAAAACAATATGGTACTGGCACAAAAGTAGACACACAGATCAATGGAACAGGATGGAAAACCCCAAAATAAGCCCATGCACCTATAGTCAATTAATCTATGACAAAAGAGACAAGCCTACACAATGTTGGAAAGACAGTCCCTTCAACAAATGGTTCTGGGAAAATGGGACAGACACATGTAAAAAATTAAATTAGATCATTCCTTAACTACATACACAAAAATAAGCTCAAAATTGATTAAAGACCTAAGTGTGAGAGCAGACATTATAAAACTCCTAGAGGAAGACATAGCCAGAATGCTCTCTGATGTAAATTGTAGCAACATCTTTTTTGACCCATTTCCTAGAATCAAGGAAATAAAAACAAAAATAAACAAAATGGGACCTTTCTGTCCCAGCTGGTAAAGAATCTGCCTGCAATGTGGGAGACCTGGGTTCAATCCCTGGGTTGGGAAGATCCCCTGGAGAAGGAAAAGGCTCCCCACTCTAGTATTCTGGCCTCGAGAATTCCATGAACTGTATAGTCCATGGGGTTGCAAACAGTCAGACATGACTGAGTGACTTTCACTTTCACTTCATTTTCACTTATACTCAAGAGCTTTCACACAGCAAAGGAAACAATAAACAAAATGAAAAGACAACACTCACACTGGGAGAAAATATTTGCAAATGATGTGACCAATAAGGGATTAGTCTCCAAAATTTACAAACAGCTTATGATACTTAACAGCATCAAAACAAATCACCCACTCAAAAAATGGGCAGAACATCTAAGTGTTTTTAATATAAGCTTTTTTAAAATACTAAGACTCTACACCATGTGTATATTTCTCTCTAAAGAATTTTATATTTCTTACTCTTAAATAAAAAAGCAAAGCAGTGGATGCAAGAAAGATACCAGGTTCCCTTGTCATGGCAAGTTTTCAGGAATCATTAAAGCTGGTGGAACCATATCATCCTAGTTTGCCTGTTACATAAACTAACCTGTACCTGGTCAAGGAAGACTATTTGTCTGTTAAAATTTGCTTCCTCATAGATATGTGCACATTGAACATAAGCCTTTTTTCATCATGTCTTGAAATCAGACTTTTGTTCTTCCTCAGTCCTTCCAAGCTTGTGATCATACAGACTTCTCACACATTGTCTTCAACAAAAGTCTTGGCAGGCTTCCAGATTTAGGTCCAATACTTAATCATGACAAGTCCCCAGCTGATGGCGGTGTCCGCTCATCCCCACAGGGCCTGGGTTAAAACTAGGTAGACAGGTATGTCCAGACCTCTTCACAGGTCCACCCCCTTGTGAACGGTTATGAGAGGGCCCACAAGACCACAGATGTAATCAATACCATGCTTTTCAGTAATAATTACAAATGAAAACCATCCTCTACAAAGCATTTTTAAAAAAAATTTGCAGCTATTCTTTTGCCCATTGTCCATATTTTTGTTCTGTTGTTTTGTTTTGATATTTAAAGCATATGTATCATTAACAGCAGTTTTCCAAAAATTCTTTTTGCTTTCTGGTGTAGCAATGTCAACCACAGCAAAAATCAAAACAAGTGCCAGGGAAACAATAATTTTTGTGCTTCCCTCTGAAAATATTTACAAAGATTGCTTTTAAAGCAATGTTAGTGAAGACTTTACCAAAAATATCAAAAAGAGATGAAGTAAAAATTTTTTAAAAATTACAGAAAATTTGGAAAAAGAAAAGAATTTCTATTAAATAGGTATTGCTATTCTTCAAGAGAGCTTAGAAGTAAGATTTTTTTTTTTTAAATCTCACTGGAATTCCTTATTTTATTGCTCCTGGTTCAGTCTTAATTTTATTCCTTTTGGTTATTTTTTCTGCTTAAGTAAAAACATTGTTTTATATTATTACTTCTATGTAGGGCTAGAAAAAGTAAAATGGTTTTATTCAGCCATTTACTGTCTGACCTTTAAATGACCTCTTGTACTTCTTTATTCATAAGCAGAATAATGATAATACTGAGAAAAGCAAAAATAATCTGGTTGATAGTTTTCCTTTTTCTGGAAGATGAGACTTGTATTCCAGTCTTGTTTGTTTTTCAGGATAACAGACATTTTGAATATTTGACCATCTGTTGCATATTCAAAGTAATTATCACCCCTAACTTTTTATACCATTCAGAGGTATAAAGAGCTATAAACCTAAAAAAGAATGTCTGAGAGGGATTTTGGAAGGAATGTGCTGAGAAATTGTCACTTTTTTTCTTGTACTCAGCTCTCTAGATAGTCACATTGGTATTAAAAGCATCATGTTGTACAGCTATAGACTGTTTGGAGGCACCCATCATGAAGATGTGTATTTGTAGATGTGTCTTCTAGGTGCTATAGTGTATTTTGGGCACCTTTTTTCACCATGACCCCATTTAATCACCGGCATGCACTGAAAAGATGGCTTTCAGGTGTCTAGAATATATTGGTGGCAGACACAAAGCTAAGGCTCATAAGATCCTAAAGGCTATGAAAAAATTCTTTAGTTTACTGGCCATAGCACAGAGGAGACAGATTTTTTTTCCTTCAATATCATTTGGCTGACCTGAGGGTTCAGTATCTTCTCTAGCAGAGTTTCAAATGCTTTTGGAAGTAGTAGAAAGTTTATGCCTCTGGGCACCGTCAAGATATATAGTACAAGGTAAAATGTGTGTTTGTATGCGTGTGTATTTTTGTATATATATCTGTGTACCATTGTGTGTGTGTGTATGTGTCTGAGTATGTGTGACTGTGTATGTATATTAAGAAGAGATTGAAGAAAGAAAGTGAAAGTGAAAGCCGCTCAGGTGTGACTGACTCTTTGTGACCCCGTGGACTATACAGTCCATGGAATTCTCCAGGCCAGAATACTGGAGTGGGTAGCCTTTCCCTTCTCCAGGGGATCTTCCCAACCCAGGGATCAAACCCAGGTCTCTCCCATTGCAGGCAGATTCTTGACCAGCTGAGACACCAGGGAAGTTCAGAGGTTGAAGAATTCCTTCTAAATTGCCAATTAATTACCATTAATTCTAAATGATGTAATAATGGAATGATTTATTCTGAATACACTTACAAGGAGAATGTATCTGCATACATATCTATGCAAAAATACATGATGTAGAACATCATATAAGTGTATGTCTAAAGTATCTTTTATTGGAGATATCACAGAATTCAAGCATTTGCTGTTTTTATCTTTAAAGATTTGATATGTTAGTTTATCTTTATGTGAATATATCAATATTATTATTTTAAAACTCTGATATTAATATCATGGCAAAGTTTCTCAAGAGATAGAAAATATGAAGAATCTATTTATAAGTAGGCAATAGACTTTATGTCCAATAAAAACTTTCCTCCCCTGTGGATAATGTTTTAAATGTAAATTATTCCCATAAATAACAGATGCTTTGCTAGTTATCATAATGCTTTGGTGAAACTTTTCATTAGACTCAAAAGTCAGTTGTTTTAATAGTGCAGTCCTCATCAGGATCAGTTGGGAATTTATGAGAAACCCAGATTCTCATATCACACCTCAGATCTACTAACAGGGCTCAACAATCTGCAGGTGATTCTATTGCAGGCTAAAGTTTGAGAACAGCTGACGTTAAGGCTGTAATATAATACAGCCCTAGTAAAGATACTGATATCATCACAAATTTTAAGTACCCGCTCTACATACAAGAGCAGTAAGAAAAGCAAGACTCACTGTGCTGAAGATGATTAAGGATAAAGTGAATTATAACTTTTTAATATATAAATCATCCAACTATTATCCAGATTTAAATCATCCACCTCAGCAATCCATAATAATTCTTTCTGGACACAGACACAATCTGTTCACTAACATCCCTGGCAGTTCAGGGATTAAGACTCCATGCTCCCAATCAATGCAGAGGGCATAGGTTCAATCCTTGGTCAGGGAATTAAGATCCTGTATACTAAATAGCATGGCCCAAAAAAAGTGGATGAGCTATTCAGTAACATCATCACTTATCTTATAGTACTAACTTGAAAACAATACTCATTAAAAAAAATCCTTCTAGATGACTTTCAAACATATCTGCATTATCAGTAAATGCATAATTGAAGTATTCAGATGAACTTCTGGGTAAATGGTGCAAGTACCCATTTGTCTTCATGGCTTCCCATGACTTACTGGGCGTGTGTCTGTTTAAGAAGTCAAAGAATAGACACTCTAGAATGTCACTACTTAAATATCCATTTTCTACAACTTACCACATTATGCTTCTTCCATTTTTGGTTGAAAAAGACATACATGCTATAAAGTGGAAGTTTCTTCATTATGATGGCAAGACGCTTTTCTCCTCTCAGTATTTTCAACCACCTAGTCAGGAATAGCATTTGACAATTCATCAATACAATTTTCAATTCAAATTCTAAAAAATTAAAAGCGAACATTTCACTGGAACAATAAGAAGCTAATGAGAATTGACAGAAAACATCATTTTTCTTTTTTTCCAGGAATTTTGGTTTCCATAAGAAACAGTAATTCACAAGGGTGGACACTGTGAGACAGAAGGTAAAATTTCAGCAGTGGGTAGCCATCCAATAATGCCACGAATTTCAAACAAATCTAGAGCTCACTGGAAAACGTATTTCTCATTTCATGCCTTGGTATATAAAGACTAATACGAATCTTTCAAATATTCAGTGTTTATGCTTTTTGTATTAAAATGCATGTGCCTCTTGAGACTTCGTGTCCACTATCACTTAATGTCATAAAATTCCCTAGGTATGGATTCATGCTAACGGACCAAAGAAAACGTTCTGAGGAATGTGGGCAGGTAGTTGAGTGGGTGCCGAGGGAAGGATGAGAATTGCTATGGAGAAGATGTAGGACACTTAGAAGCAAACCATGTGTTTTGTAATTTCTTAGAGACACTTTCAACATCATACTACGTCACAACTTTTTGGCATTAATGTATGGGATGCTGTATTGCCCCCAGACTAAAAAGAGTGGTTTGTAACAAACAGTGCTTGTACAATTTTTCCTTGTTTTTCAAAGTGTAAAACATTCTGAAGGTCATCCTTCCCTCCCAGGATGATTATTTTTTATTTCACAAAAATCAGTTAATTTGGAGGAGAGCAAAGCTGTATGTCAATGAACTGGTTGCAATCTCATCAGGCAATCAGACGTGAGATCAACACAGCTGTTGGGACCGAAACAGCCAGGAAGAATATAGCTGGAAGACCATCAGGAACACAGAGGCAAAGAGCATTGTTGTCATGTGGGGTGACACCAGCAAGGGTTTATTAATATATTCCTCCAAGAGATATTTAAAATAAACGCCGTGTTTTCAAAGATTATGAAACAGTATAATAGTAATATGGGTAGAGTTTGAGCTGTTCTTTAATGTCTCCCTTCAAAAGCAAATACTCCTTTTAAAACTAGGTGTATAAAATCTACCTTTGTCACTCTGAAGCCACGAACACCATATTGCATACTCAAATTTTGTGTATAATATATTTATTTGCATACAGAAATATGTATTTCTATTATACATTTTATTACTTTATTTATAGAATATGTATATTAAGCGTACAGCATATTCCAGGAAGATACATTAAATATGCACACAGTTCATGCTGTAGCGTGCACCCTTTTAAGAGAAGCATATTTGAGAGGCAAGGTATTGTATATACATGCTGAAAATACACTTTGCACAATTCATCCAGCTTTGGGTGCTTCCCTAATCTATTTGCAACACCAGTGCTGTGGTTGTTGAAAGGGATACTATCAAACTGGGGAAAAGGCAACTACCTGTGAACTAGTAGGAGAAAATAAAAGTAGATTGCATTTCTAAGTATATGTTGCCATCATTTTGAATTCCCATCTCCCCCAATGTCATATCTTTAGGGCCAAAAAGCAGTGAACGGACAAAGAGCCAGGAGTATGTGGAAACTCCAGCTTTGACATTCACCAGAAAGCATATCCTACATGACTTATTATATTGATGACTTTGTCCTACCACTTGGGGAGGTGGCATTAAATTAATGATGAACTGGTAAAAAGGCAATCATTTCTTTTTTCAAGAAATGAACTGGCTTTTTCACATTCTTAAACTCTTCTTATAAGACCACTCTTGGATATTTACATTATTGCTATGAGGAAAGAAGAAATTCTTGACAGATATTTACCTTTCCAGTGAAGACAAAGGAGATGAATCATGTTGTTTATGAAAGAGGCTCTTAATGTTTTTGAGAGGAAAAACAGCAGCTCCAATAGAAAGTGACCATATCAATTGCAACCATTTTAATAGCCAGTTACTTCAATTAACTGGACTCTGTGCAATCCTAATTGGACATTAAAATGTTGGAAACAATGTGTTGTGTGCATGGTATGGTGATTTGGGATATGCAGATGTTCCTGTGCTTCCAATCTGTAAATTACAAATACACCAGACTCAATGGATGACAGTGTGTCTGGTACGTGGTTGGTGAAATTACCTTTTTCAAACAGATGAAAAATTTGCATTGATGTCCTAATAGTGATACAGGATTATTTTCCCACTTATATAAAGCAAGCTCTAGAATTCCTTAAAACAGGATCTCTCAACTTTGACTCTGCTGACATTTTGAACCAAACAATCCTTAGTTGCGGGGTCTACCCTGTGCATTGTAAGCTGTTCAGTAACATCCCCAGAGACTAGTGACTAGATGCCAATAGCCCTCCCTTGAGTTGTGACAACCAAAAATATCTCCACACATTGTTAAATGTCCCCTGGGAGGCAAAATGGTCCCTGGCTGGGAGCCACTGAAATAAACAAATCCAGTAAATAGTTAATGCAAGCCTCTGGATACAGTCTCCACATCTTTCTAATCATCTACTATTTTCAGTATTCTTTTCACTTTTTCTGATTCCAGTTGACAAAGCATCCATGATGTATCAGTCTATACTCAATTCCTTTCTTTAATTTTTGGTGATTTCTTTTTCAATGAGGTTGTGGTAGATACGGTGAAGATGAAGAACAGAAGAAAGGAAAAAATGAAATTGTAATGGAGAGTTAGAGGCAGTTTGATTCATGATGAGTTGGATTGTTAGAGCAGACAAAAAAAGACCCAAATCCAAAATCCTCAATCCTTGAATCCAAAGAGTTCAACCCAACTAAAGCTGAATCTACATCGTAACAGCACAAGTTAATAAGTGAAATATTCAGCCAGTCAATTGTTTTGTATATAAGAAACCAAACAGCCCATTTGCTTGATGTACTTTCCCCTCAATTGATGCATTTACTTGAAGAAACAAAATAAAAATAAATATGGATTTAAAATGTAAAAGTTTATATTAAGGTAGAATAAAGACACCAGTATTAACTGATGCTGTATGTTTACAAATAGAAGATTTGGTTGGGAGGGATGACTGAAGTTATTGAAACAGAAAGTTATTTTATAAAAGATAACTTATGTACAAAAATTATTGGCAATTTGCTTCTTACTAATTGTTCTTTTTTGTTGTTATTTTTTTTGTGCTTATTTTTTTTTCAGCTCTTAAAATTGTTGAGATGCCATCAGTGAGGCAAGTCACACAAAATAGTTCTAATTAAAGTGCTAAAGTCTAATACTGACAAATTCATCATGCAACTCACATGGCTACTACTGATCAAGATATCATAGAGTCCATAACCCTAAAATGCAAAATATGAAATTTGAAAGGGTTTTATAAATTTGATTTCTATTGATTGGACCATCTTTATAAAATCTGATTGGAAGACCATAGGAAATACTGTAAGAAAAAAAGTTGAGGGGTAAAAATAACTAAGCTTGAATCAATATAATTGTATATTTATTTGGGATCCCAATAAAAATGTCTATCTTAGATAGACAAGGGTAATTGTTCCTGATATGACTTTTCTATGGTCTAGAATTTAAAAATGGTGAGAAGTGGCATAGGTACAATAAAAAATCATACACAGACAGGTTAACTGCTCCTGATCCGATTTTTCTGTGGTCTAGAACTAAAAAATGGTGAGGAGGGGCACAGGTGCAGACACCTACTCTCTCTCAGGTTCTGTTGCGCTTGCTTGGCCTGTTTAGTTATCCATGACATTTCTTCCATAAAGATCACTACTTCTATCAACAGAATTTTGAAGTTAAAAAACTTTAAGGGGAATTGATAATTTGAGGAATACAAAACATGTGGTTTCAGTAAATGTTCTCTATTTTTTTTCCCTCCACAGGTCATAAGACAGTGATAAATTTCACTTGACTATAAATTTAATATCATCTTTTAGCAAGCATTGACGAGAAAGTCTTATTCTCTTGGGATTGACCCCAAAGTCATTGGTGTCATGTGAATAGCTTAATCCTATTTAAGATTCCAGATGAATAAAGCAGCATCTTATTCCTGCTTGCAAAGGCCAGGAGTTCATGTTTTACAAGTTAGCATGTCATACATAGGTCAGGCAGATCAGGTTGAAACAGGATGCCCTTTCAACCTTCTATTTTCTTATCTCAAAATTCACCTGGCCTCAGTAAACTTTCTCAAAAAAAAAAAAGAAAAGAAAAAAATGACCATTGTTGAATTTGATGAAACCTCATTTAAAAAAATTGACTTTGGCTTCTTAAGCATGTTTATATATTAGGTAGGCTATTCTATTAAAATAAGGGGCTTGTTTAGTATAAAACCAGATTGGCAAAGATATTTCACATAAACAATCATAAGTGAACTAAATCCTCACAGTGTTATACCCCAAAAGAATGCAAAAGACACAGTGGGCAGGGCTGAAATACCCTTTCTCGTGACTGTCTCTGTATTTAGTGAAAGTCCTGCAGATTTTTCACTTACACAGTGTAAAACATGGCAATAAAAAATCCAATGCCATATGACAAAAATAATGATGCAATCCAGCTAAGTTTTCGCTTGTTTGCTCTCTTTTTATGATGGGAAAGGGGAAAGATAAAAAAGGTAAGCATTTATTATGTTGCAATTCTCCACATAAAATCATAACAAAAGAATAATATATGTTTAACACCCTGGAGGCCATTTCTATATCCTTTTTTGATCTTGTTTCTTCACTTCCCCATTGTATAATGGCTTTCTTTATGTTTAAGTCTCCACGTTAGTTTGTAACTGTGGCCTTTCACTTGGGAACACAAAAATGAAAAAACACAGCGAGGTTATTATTCTTTTTGTGCAGAGATAAAATTATAGATTCAGAAGCCCTTCTTCAAGAGAGTACAAGAAAGCATAGGTCACTTCTTAAATCCACAATTCCAACATGTCTCCTTTATGGTCTCATTGTTCCTCAACTGACAGGGTTTATAAGGTACAAGTTTCTCAAACTGGAGCATAGGCACCAAAGAGTGTCCCTGTTGGGCTCCTTAATTGCACATTCCATGATAAGACTATAAAGTGCAATGGCAGAGATTTGAAAACTAGGAGCTCTTTTATTCTGTTTCCTTTCACGAGGCTCCCCTTGACTACCTTTCTTCTCTACAATGCTTTACCTTGTAGCGCCTATGTTCTTATAATGACACATGAGAAGGTGTTTAAAGGTCTTCTTGAAGGTGGCATTACAAAGTGCATAGCAGGCAGGGTTGATAGTGCTATTGATGTAACAGAGCCAATAACCAATTGTCCACACTGTGTTGGGGATGCAGGGTGCACAAAAGGTGTTAATGAGCACCATGACATTGTATGGGGCCCAAGTGATGATGAAAGCCAACAGAATAGCCAAGATCGTCCTGGTCACCTTCTTTTCCCGGGAAGGAGGAGGCTTCTTTTTGGCAGGCTGCTTAGTCATCTTCACAATCTTGCGAGCAACGATGTTCTGTTTTTCATCTCCATTCTGACCTGAAGAACCAACTAGCTCCACGGTGGTATTAGTTGGGGTACATGAGTCACCTTTTGGGGTCTTGGTGACAATTTTGATGCATGTTTGCTTTGAGTTCTCATCTTTGGAATGGCCCACAGAAGTGGAAACTGTGTTTTCGTCCTGGGTTATTTCATCATCTCTCATATTAGAGGCAACAGCACTGACTGAGGTGGAATCATTGGAGCTCTCTTTCTCCTCCCCCTGGACACAGTTTTCAGTTGCAGCATCTCTAGGAGTTTTACCATTCTGGATTTTGTTGTGCTCCAGGCCATCATCACTTCCAGGCATGTTGTTGTTGTTTGGCTTCACTATCCTTCCTTGAACCAGACTTGGAGAAACTGGATCTTGGTTGGCCACAGGCTCCTTCTTGTCCTTCTTGATCCTGCTCTTACTGGCCCGGGATATGTGCCAGTATAACACAGTCATGATGATCACAGGCAAATAGAAGGCTGCAATGGCCGTGCCAAAGGTGACAGCCGCATTGGAAAAAAACTGAATGTAGCATTCCCCATCCTCCACAGTTCTCACCCCTACGATGAACTGCCAGAAGAGAATGGCTGGAGCCCAGAGGATAAAGGAGAGGACCCAGGCAGCTGCGATCATCATACCTGCCATTTTCGTGGTCCGCTTGACGGGATAAGTGAGTGGTTTTGTGACGCAGAAGTATCTGTCAAAGCTGATGATGAGCAGATTCATTACTGAGGCATTGCTGACCACATAGTCCAGGGCAAGCCAAAGGTCACACACCACAGGTCCCAAAGGCCAGTAGCCAATCACAGTGTAAAGGGTATACAAGTTCATGGAGAAAACACCAATGATGAGGTCAGCACAGGCCAAGCTGAACAAAAAGTAATTGTTGACGGTCTGGAGGTGGCGATTGACTTTAATGGAGACCATGACCAGGATGTTCCCAATAATGGTCACCAAACTGAGGGACCCAGCCACAAGGACAATAAAAACCACTTCAAATGTCTTATAAGGACTGGTCAGAGCCACATTGTTAGAGGAGTTTGTTGAGTTATTCATTTTGTGTTCTCTAATCAGTAGCCAAGTAGTCAAAAAACATTTAAACCTGTAGGGAAATAGAATAAAATTAACAAATACATAATATAAACACTGCTTTAAAATACATCAATTTTCTCCCTTTTGAATCACATTTTTTGCTCCAAAATCTTCCTTATTTCTCCTACATGTTTATTGTGACTACCTACCTCAGTCCCCCACATAAAAAGCAAAGCTTTCAATGAAAGATTCAAAAGATCCTTTCAGGCTGGCAAAGTATTTGAAGTATGATAACATTTTGAATGTGTTCATATCTAAAACTGAATGTCTATCATAAGTCAATTTAACTGAGCATAATATTGATGAATTGAATTAAATAGGCCAAAATTGTACATAAAACTTTCCAAAGCACCAAGAGCTTTCTGGTATAGACATAAAGACTAATAATCCAATAGGAGGACAAAACTGTGGAGGAAGCATAAAACAGGTATTGAGTGTGTGATTTTTATAGTCAATATTGAGTGTGTGACTTTTTCCACCTGGTTGCTCTTTTTCATAATAATACTGATAATGATAATAATATAGGAAAGATAATCATGATACTTTATTAGCCAATGCATTCCCCCAGTAAGTATTATTTTTTCTGATCTTCATTTTACAATTGCAGTTAGTGTCCCATAGTTAGCATATTCTTTGTAGTTAGCAATATTCCATATCCTAAAAAAGAAGTTATTTATTAAATGTATGTTGATATGATTATATCAATTTTTTGAATTTTTTTCAAATCAGTGCCAAGTCTATCACCTTATTGTTCTTTCAGGCAAATCTCTGATACAGTCAGGCTAGAATTTATATTTGTTTGGCAGAACAGGAAACTGAAGCCTGGAAAGACTAATTTATACAAGGTCACATATTAGGTCAGTGATAGAGATAAGACTATGAACCTTAGTTTGTTCAACCATTCACTCATTTACTCTGTCCTCACATTCCTATTAAGCAACTCTGGATTAAGCACTGTGCTATACTCTGGGTATTCCTTGATGATTAAGACAAGATCCTTGCCTCTGAGAGGCATATGCTCTGGTGGCATGGTGGGTTGGTAAAGAAGCAATTATTAAACTCGAGTGCACTTTCTGTTGCCCAACCCTATTGTGTTTAAATAAACACACGTTCACCATTTTCAGATAATACCACTGAAGTCTGGGGACAATTGAGCAATCTTTCGTAAGGGACATAGGAAAGAAAGTTGAGTTTATCAAATGAGCTATGACGTTTCTGGAGACACAACATCTGAAGGAAAAAGTAGCTCATGTTGACAAAATCAACCAGTTGCATGGATCAGAAAGTAAGCATTATTGAGAAATTATTTGTTGTCATTTTGAGATTCAGAAATCTCCACTCACGTCCCACTACTTAAAAATAAATATGGATGGGACAGTGGTGTTCCCTGAAACTCATGTAGAAAATCAACAGCTAAGCACCTTCATAGTACAAATAGCAACTAAACAATTGGATTATTCTTAGAAAGCAAGTTATCTTCAAGTATGTTTTTTAAAAAATAGTAACTTAGGAGGAGTTTGGCTTCAATAAATAAGACTCAAAACTCAGAGGCCATGAGGAAAATATATGTAAACATTATATAAATTACTTGGAATTTTTGCATAAAAGAGTAAAAATAAAAATTGGGAAACAATATTTGTAAAAGCACATGATTACAAAGTTACCTGATCTCCTTAATATAAAAAGTTGTGAAATGAAATAAGGAAAGATGAAAAGACTAACAATCTAAAACATTAACATACATTTAGATCAAAGATAAATTAAATGCTAATATTTAATCATATGAAAAGATATTCAACCTCACAATTTAAAAATGCAAGCATGTTGTCATTAGGAGTTGGTTTAGTTATTCCTTGACCAACCATGCTGACGCTAAGTCATCATTCTAAGGCTCCTTCAAAGTCAAAGACACCCAAATCAGTCACCCAAAGACAAATTAATATAGACTAAGAAAAAATGCAAACACAAACATTGGAAACCATTTCTTCATCTGCCATTGTTAAAATTATTGGATGTTACTGGTTGGACTATTGGGGTAATTTCCTTGGAGGAAAAGTTTAACAAGGAAAATAGTTTTGATGGGATGGAACTTATTTTTATTTCAAAATTCCAAAATTTTGGAATAAAAATTTTAGTTATTTTAGTCCATTTTATTCCAAAATTCTCCATATTTTGCTTTACTCATTTCTAGTGAATCCTATTACCACCGAGTTAAAATTCTGAGCCATCTCCCGGCCTCCTGCCTCTCCCACACTTCTTGCAGCCATGAGCTGTCAACTCTACCTCTTAAGTATCTTTTGCAATTGTACCTTGTTCCCATTTTCAGCCCCATTTCCTTATATTTGGTCCTACTTACTTGTATCCTTAAAATAATTAGGTCTTTGATAAAATTTACAATCTTTCCCCCCTGCATCTTTCCAGAAGTATCTCAGAATCCCCCTAAATATCCCACGTGTGTGTGTGTGCTAAGTCACTTCACTTATGTCTGACTCTTTGCGACCTTATGGACTGTAGCCTGCCAGGCTCCTCTGTCCATGGGATTCTCCAGGCAAAAATACTGGAGTGGGTTTCCATGCCCTCCTCCAGGGGATCTTCCTGACCCAGGAATCAAACCCATGTCTCTTATGTCTCCTGTGTTGGCAGGCAGGTTATTTTTACCACTAGCGCCACCTTAGAAGCCCTAAATATTCCACATTAAAGGCAATTGCACGAGAAGTTATCTAAACACAACATTGTATGTAACGTCTTCATGTCATTTTCCATCCTGGTCTCCTATCTTGAAAGCATCTTCCCCACATCCCTTTATCTTTACTGCCTCACATTTTTCACTTGTCTGCCTCCTATTCAGCTTTCAGACATCATCAACTCTATGAAACCCTTTTGATTGCTCTTGGACTATTAATAGTTGTGTTTTTCCCCTTCTCTGCTTCCATATCATGCTTCATATCATTTTATTCTGTTCTGTTACTCTTATTCATCTATTTATCTAGAGCTATTTGAATGTCAAGTGGAAAGCTGAGTTGATTATACTCCTTAGACTACACCCAACATCCTCATTAGTCTCTGCAAGGTCCTCATTTTAATTTTATCAATGTTTTCCTTCTTTTCATTTCTATTTCTCACATCCCATTCCTCCTTTTCTCCTTTAGAACTTGTTCAAAATTGTTCAAGTTGCTTGTACTATTTCTTTGACTAGATATGCAACTCTAGAAAACATATATTTTCCCCCTTATTATCTTAATTTACCAAATGATACTGTGTTCTAGATGTTGTTTTGTTTCGTTTTAGTTTTCACTCAATATCATGTTTTAATGTTGCGCCAGATATTTCAAATGTATTGCTCCTAATTCCAAAGTAAGTAAATCATAGCATCTTTTCTTCTACATTTCTCTAGTGATGGGCATGCAGGTTGCAACCTCCAAGTGCTTGAAATAGTGCTGAAATTAAAATTTTCCTATTATGTCATGGACTTGAGAGTTACAAATTTCCCTATCATATAAGCCTAAGATAGGGACCAAGACACTGGACAAAGGAATGGGTGTAAGCTTTCTTCTGACCACATTCATATTATTCTCTTGGATAGCTGCAGAGGAATCTACTCTGACCAGGTAAGTTTCATTTCTTAATACTCTTTAAGCAATTGTTATTATGCAGCGTCCTAATATTTGCCAATCCCAGAAAGCCAACATGCAGTTTGTTTGTTTGCTTGTTTTTCTCTTAATTTCTATTTCTCTGATTACTAGAAAGGCTGAGTACTTCGTTTCATACTGCCAGTAGCCTTTCAGGTCACAATTTTTATAGATCCCTGTATATACCTTTGACTCTTAGGGCACTGGTTGATACACCATGTATGTATTTTTCTTCGTCACTAACACAACAGTGAATTCTGACTTCTGAGTCTTTGTAGCTCTACCATCCACCTCACTGCCTCAAACATAACTGGTGCTCAAAATGTTCGTTGAATTAATATAGGATCAACAATTGTTATTGTTAATTCAATCCCTGTTTACCTAATCAGTGGAATTATTTCAATAGCACTGCTTTTGGTCATTATTTATACAGTTGTTTATTCATGCAATTTACTTGAACAAAATAATTTCACTAATCCAATCATTCTTCTAATGAGTCCTTATTAGATAATATAACAGTAAGATCAGAATTCTGACTTGTTTATAAACTTGCTTTTGTCTATTCATTAGATAAATTCATGGACAATTTTGGAAATGAGTTACATGTACATTTCAAAATGTTCATTTTTTAATACTCTGATTGAAATGTAACAAATATTTATTGTGCCAATATCTTTTTTGACACTTTAATTTATTCTTCACATTCATTCTAACAAAACATAGAGCAATATTTATGTTATTTAAAATATTTTTGGTGGCTTCCTCTAGTGACTTCCTCTGGAGAATTTTATATAGATGCAAAAATACTTAAAAATAAACTAGCTTGATCTCTTATTTTATGGAAATAAGGAACTATAAGAATGAATAAGGGATTTCTTTCTTGCCATAACTTGTGCTAATAACAAGAACTATTATCATTCTAAAGCTTTATAATAACATAAAGCTGCAAGATTCTCACTCTACCTTTTTCATGTTATTTATTTGGTAATTTGTTCTCTCCCCTCTTCCTTTCCCTTTTGTATTGTTTACCATGAGCATGCTTTACATTTTCAACTAAAAAAATATAACCTTGATAAAAAAAATAATGCTAGGGTTCTAAACATATGTTATCTCACTTAGTATTAACATATAAGCATATAAAATTATAGGACAGGTCTTATCCTCCCCTTTATCTTTAGAAGTAAACTCAGGCTATAAGAAGAGATTAGCAAATTGTCTCATTTTCAAGGCCAGTGAGTAAATGTCTGCAACTCAATTCAATGTCTTTACCCTTCGGTTGGATACTGTTTCTGTCCCATCTTGAGAACTATCCTTCATCCAATAGAGGATGCTAAGACAAATTCCATTTGTGTGTCCTGGAATGCTTACCCACGTAGAACATAGTAAATTTATACAGTATTAACATATTTAGTCACTGTCATATCCTCTAAACTTTTAGAGTTATTTGCTTGTTTATGACCCATTCCAGTATTCTTGCCTGGAAAATTACATGGACAGAGGAGCCTGGTGGGCTGTAGTCCATGGGGGTGCAAAAAGCTGGACATGACTGAGTGACTGAGCATGCACTAACGCTATATGTAAAAATGGAAAACACTTCACTCAGAAGCAAGCACAAGTATTTGAAGAACGGCATTCCTTTCTCCCCACATAACACACAAGCTAGCAAGTACTGTTCCTTTTCTATTAGAGAAACAGCTTTCTTTTTTTTGTAAAGCTCTAGGCATTTCTGTTATTTACATTTCTGTAAAAGTTTTTACCTCTGACGGGGCTTCTTAAGATTTTATTAAAGCAACAGTTTTTATATCATTGATGAAATAACATTATCACAACAGACTAAACAATGGAGATGACCTTTAAAGGGCTCAATATCTTACAATGGCAAACATATAGTAATCCATTTGTATTTTACTACGTTAGTTTATGACGAAGTTCTGAAAGTACTACAAAACTTAGGAGAAGAAAATTCCTGTCCTTAGCTGCTTCACTACGTGAGTCCTCATATGTAGCAGTGAGGAATGCAGCATGGTTTAATATTATCTTGGCAAAGTTGTGGGTGATAATCTCTGCTCTTATTGGCTATGTGTTTTTTGTGCTTTTTTTTCCTCAAACAAGAATAATAGCAACCCTATTTTTCTTCTAGACTTGGACAATGTCTCTGAACCCTGATCTATAAATGTTAAACATTAAATAAACACTATTAATATTTACAATTGTTAAATGAGTTTAAATTAAACACATTTCTTAACAGAAAATTGTGTGTGTGGGGGGAATAGATTAAGAGAGAGGAGATGTGGGTTATAGTGGTACTGGTAATACTAAATTATCATTATCAATGATATTAGGTTATTAATCATATTGAATTCAGCCTGATTACTCTTCACAGCAACTCCTGAGATGATTACTATTTTTACTATAAATCTTTTCAAAAATATTGAACTAAAGATCAAATAATTAAGAAAAAAACTGACATTCAAACCCAGAGTACCTGACTGTAGACTCAGCTATTCCTTGCTTGTCTGGGAACAGTTTTACCTTTGGCCAGTGTGAAAGTGAAAGTGAAAGTAGCTCAGCGTGTCCGACAGTCCACGGAATTCTCAGGCCAGAATACTGGAGTGGGTAATAACCGTTCTCTTCTCCAGGGGATCTTCCCAACCCAGGGATCAAACCCAGGTCTCCCGCATTGCAGGTGGATTCTTTACCAGCTGAGCCACAAAGGAAGCCCAAGAATACTGGAGTGGGTAGCCTATCCCTTCTCCAACGGATCTTGCCCACCCAGGAATCGAACAGGGGTCTCCTGCATGGCAGGCAGATTCTTTACCAACTGAGCTATGAGGGACCAGTGTGAGCCCCCAAATTTATCACTTTGACCTGCCATAGCTGATCCAAGTTTAAGTTGGGTCGTTGGCTTAGACAACAGAGGATCATCATGTCCAGGCCAATACTGTGACTTTGGATAGGAGACGTTTACAATAAGATAAGAGTTATTAAGCGAGATTCTGCACATGAAACTATGTGACATTTAAGGTTTAGAACACTTTTTAAATGCATCATCACAAAAACATATCTACTCACAAAAGTTTTCACGCCAATTACATAGAAGTTCTAATACTGACAATCTTTTCGAACTCTTACAGAAAAAATGCTAATTTAAATGATTTTTAAAAAATTTCTTATGTAT
The DNA here is from genome assembly GCF_963930625.1 of Muntiacus reevesi. NCBI lineage: Eukaryota > Metazoa > Chordata > Mammalia > Artiodactyla > Cervidae > Muntiacus > Muntiacus reevesi. The sequence continues at coordinate 95,397,924 of NC_089254.1, read as the reverse complement.
ATTTGGATACGTAGTGGAAATCTTATGAAATAAATGGGTTTTTTCCCACAGATGCCTGATATGTAATGATTACGTCCATAGAGGCATCCACAATGTAATAAGTTAATAATAAACTTATTAATATATGAATAACATAAATGCTAAAATTTTCTGCACATTATTTTAATTCTCACAATACTCTGAAAACAATATTCATCTTTTCCAGTTTTACATATGACAATGATCAGAGCTGGTAAGTGCTAGGGCCACGGTTCAAATTTTGGTATCTCCTACAGTCACATTCTTTCTACTGTGTCATACCAGGAAAGTGAGGTTGATTTATTTAAAAAGCTTCCTAGAAGAATTCAAAAAGTTGGAAAAAATGGAGCCTGTGATTGACAACAAGTGGAATTCAGGTAAAGAAAATATGTAGTTGCATAAAAATTTCAGAGCAAGAATTCACATAAACTTGAATTTACAATTGTTTGTACTTATTTAGGGCTTCCCTGATGGCTCAGAGGTTAAAGTGTCTGCCTACAATGTGGGAGACCTGGGTTTGATCCCTGGGTCGGGAAGATTCCCTGGAGAAGGAAATGGTAACCCATTCCACTATTCTTGCCTGGAGAATCCCATGGACGGAGGAGCCTGGTGGGCTACAGTCCAAGGGGTCACAAAGAGTCAGACACGACTGAGCGACTTTACTCATATACTTATTTAGCTCTTACTTTTAAAATGTAATCTTAATATATATACTTTTCATAGATTTCTAATTTCTTCTGGTATTTAAACATGTTACCAAAAATGACAAAGCTTTCTAGGTGTTCATTGTCCCTTTCTTTCAGACATTGATCTCTAAGAAGCAGCCTAATCACTGAGCAAACACTAGGGATAAATACATCAGGTTCAGTAGTTAGTGAGGCCTGAAATTCCCTCAAGTGAGTGTGTAATAAGGCCCACTTCAGTTTTTTAAATTGCATGTGTGCATGCGTGCTTGCTAAGTTGCTTCAGTCGTGTCTGACTCTGAGATCCCATGGATTGTAGCTTACCAGGCTCCTCTGTCCTTGGGATTCTCCAGGCAAGAATACTGGAGCGGGTGGCCATGCCCTCCTCCAGGGACCTTCCCGACCCAGAAATCGAACCCCCATCTCCTGCAGCTCCTACAGTTCAGGTAGATTCTTTACTGCTGTGCCACCAGGGAAGCCCTTTAAATTGCATACATGAGGGCTGAACACCACAATCTGTCCTGAGATAATTAAAAGTTGACTTTGACAATATTGGGCTTACCTGGTGGCTCAGCTAGTAAAGAACACGCCTGCGATGTGGGAGACCTGGGTTCAGTCCCTGAGTTGAGAAGATCCCCTGGAGAAGGGAATAGCTACTCACTCCAGTATTCTGGCCTAGAGAATTCCATGGACTGTATAGTTCATGGGATCACAAAAAGCTGGACACAATTTGAGCGACTTTCATTTCACTTGACAATATTATGCCTAGATATCTAGCTGTCAATAGAAAATAACCACAATTATTTAAAAAAACATGAAACAATAGAAGGATGATAAAATAAAATATCAGACTGTTATTAGAAACAAGACTATACTAGAACAAGGAACTAGTAGATAGTCTAGGAGTTGTTTTTGTTTAGTAAGTCATTTCTGACTGTTATGACCCCATGGACTGTAGCCTGCCAGGCTCCCCTGCCCATGGGATTTTCCAGGCTAGAATACAGGAATAGGTTGCAATTTCCTTCTCCAGGGTATCTTCCTGACCCAGGGATCAAACCTGTGTCTCCTACATTGGCAAGCAGGTTCTTTACTCTAAGCCACCAGGGATTCTAGGAGACTATTTAAACTATTTAAACTGATTATCTCTTCACTGTCCTAAGAATGAAATGCTAATATAATACCATGTTATCACCAATTAGATTTAGAAAACGCAGAGGAACCAGAGATCAAATTGCCAACATCTGTTGGATCATTGAAAAAGCAAGAGAGTTCCAGAAAAACATCTACTTCTGTTTTATTGACTACACTGAAGCATTTGACTATGTGAATCAAAACAAACTGTGGAAAATTCTTCAAGAGATGGGAATACCAGACCACCTTACCTGCCTCCTGAGAAACCCGTATGCAGGTCAAGAAGCAGCAGTTAGAACTGGATACGGGACAACAGATTGGTTCCAAATCAGGAAAGGAGTACCTTAAGGCTGTATATTCTCACCTGGCTTATTTAACTTCTATGCAGAGTATATCATGTGAAATGCCGGGCTGGATGAAGCACAGCTGGAATCAAGATTGCCAGGAGAAGTATCAATAACCACAGATACACAGATGACACCACCCTTATAGCAGAAAGTGAAGAAGAACTAAAGAACCTCTTGATGAAAGTGAAAGAGGAGAGTGAAAAAGTTGGCTTAAAATTCAACATTCAGAAAACAAAGATCATGGCATCCAATCCTGTCACTTCATGGCAAATAGATAGGGATGCAATGGAAACAGTGAGAGACTATTTTTTTTGGCTCCAAAATCACTGCAGATGGTGACTGCAGCTATGAAATTAAAAGATGCTTGCTCCTTGGAAGAGAAGCTATTACCAACCTACACAGAACATTAAAAAACAGAGATGTTACTTAGACAACAAACGTCCATCTAGTAAAAGCTATGGTTTTTCCAGTAGTCATGTATGGATGTGAGAGTTGGACTAGAAAGAAAGCTGAGTGCCAAAGAAATGATGTTTTTGAACTGTGGTGTTGGAGAAGACTCTTGAGAGTCCCTTGGACTGCAAGGAGATCCAACCAGTCCATCCCAAAGGAAATCAGTCCTGAATATTCACTGGAAGGACTGATGCTGAAGCTGAAACTCCAAACCTTTGACCCTCTGATGGGAAGAACTGACTCACTGGAAAAGACCCTGATGCTGGGAAGGATAGAAGGTGGGAGGAGAAGGGGCTGACAGAGAATAAGATGGTTGGATGGCATCACTCAATGGATGTGAGTTTGAGCAAGCTCCAGGAGTTGATGATAGATAGGGAAGCCTGTCGTGCTGCAGTCCATGGGGTTGCAGATTTAGACACAGCTGAGCGACTGAACTCAACTGTATAACCAATTAAAAAGAAAATGAAGCTTGTTTATTTTTAATTTTATATTAGTATATATTTCTAAATGAATGTCTTATATTGTATAATAATCTGATGAATTTAATTTCAACTACAATTTCCCTGACATAAAGAATGACTGCTGAATATATAGTATATACACTGTTTTAGATCTTCCACACTTTCATTAGTCCCACTAAAGTTTAAAACCTTTGGGACAGCAATTTAATAGGCCTGAAATTATTCATACATCAATGAACAATCACTGTGGCTAAACATGGTGTTAGAGAGAAAAATAATGAAAAGAGAATTGGGGAGACATTTTTTAAGGAAGTCCTGGGAAACAAAGTCCCTTTTCTCTAAAGAAAGGTTTCAACGTACAGGGTTTTGATACTGATGCAGTAGATGATAAAATTTGTGGATACTGTGATGATGCTTACAAATCTTGAAAGTCTTTCAATTTTACTTAAAGGAAAAGAAGAGTTCTTTCCAGAGACAGTGCGGCTCTGCTAGCTGATAATGTTGCCATTCCACACTCTGGTACTTTGCTGGCATCAGGGAGAAGTAGAGTAAATTTCCACTTCTTTCCCTTTAATCAGGTTTTTTTTTCAAGTGACACATAGCCGTCAATACACATATTGAGAGCTTTTTAGGAGCTCCTGAATCTCACTACATGAGCGGCTATAGTGGGAGTGGTGGCTTTAGGGAGTGATGGCAGCCCTGCGAGGAAACCAGAGCTTTCTCTGCTTCTTTCTTGATTCTAAAACATCTTACTGAATTTCTGTTATGAAGAGATCTTCATTTGCCTTCAAGGGCTGTGGAGGATCGAAGTGAAGGAGTAATGCGTGACTGAACAAAAAAATAGAACACATTCTTATCCACAAAGAGTTTATAATCTAGAGGACACACAAAATGCTGATGAAATATCCAGTTACCTAAAACATCCCTGGATTAAAACAATGACAAGTGATAGGGCTAAGAATCCATATAGAAAATTACAGAAGGCTTCCTGGAAACCTCTCCTAATATTTCTATCTCCCTTTTACTTCTCTTTTTTTTTTCCTTTCCTTCACCATTTGCTTTGTGTGACATTTTTTTTTTTATTATGTTCTCAAGATTGTACATGATATTTCTCAGCAAAGTACAATGTATTTTGGTGGATATCCACCCCAGTGCATCAGGCCTGACCACCTGCAGGTTCAGAAACAAAAAATAAAACTTAGCCATTGACTCACCTACACTGAGCTTTTAATTATATCTGAAAAGACGTGTTGAAAGCATTCTGAAAGCAATGTGTAGAGTTTTTCTCATTTAGAAAACTGCAGCACAGAATTGCAGACTTTACCGGATATGCATTACGTAAAATATTTTTAAAAAGGAAGTCTCACTTAAAGCATTGCATTTATCAAGCCTTAAGGTTCGTGTACTTCACTGGATGCAAGTTGAACTTTCATTTAAAAAAAGGAAAAAAAAAAAAACGTAAAAGCAAATGCTAAATAAGCATGAAAGTGGCTGAAACAGCAATTTGATCCCCACATTAGTACAAATAGTAAAGAATTCATGAATTTTTTCAGTGTGAAAATCTTAAAGAATTTCTAAGTCCTTATTACAATGTAAACATGTTTGCAGTTTTGGCTGCCTGTCAAAAATACTACTATTCTTAGTGATGCTGGAACAAACTTCCATTCCCTGTTTGCCAAGCTATCTCCTGTCTTCTTCAAAACACATTCTAAACAGCACTTACTTTAGAAAAATGTCATGACTAAGAGGGAAAGAGAGCTAACAATGATTTAACTAGTACTCTTGTCCTTGTTTCCACATCTGTGGCTCCTTTTAGTTATCTTTTTTTTTCTTTTTAACACAACATACCTCCTGCCAAAAGGAAAAAGCAGTCTGGATAATTACAAACAAAGCACAATTTGGAATAGATCATCCTTTTGACTTTTTAAGATGAAATTCCATCTGAATAAGTACTCCAGCCCCCTTCTTTTTCTGTACCAGGAATTCGACTGAACTCCAACATTGATGATTAACATCATTCAGTAAACAGGGCGCACAAAATAGTGTGTTCTAAACCAAAGTTCAGCGAAAGTGGAGAAAGCCCTCTCTCTAAAGGCTGTTATGTCCTCACAAGGACAAGAAGTAAAAGGAAAAATGGAAGCAATTCTTGAAGAGCTACTGAAAGTTGTACATGATTAGGCAGCTGTATTTGAATTGATGCCTGTGTCTTTCTTACCATCTTGAGAAGTTGGAAATTTGTATAGTCGGCTTTCTGTATTTTGTTTTGTCTTTTCCTAGTCGGCAGGCTGCTGGTTTAATAACTCTAAATTAGTTAATTCATTGCTTGAATTAAACATGTGAATCAGATTTTCAGAGGGATTGAGGCTTGTTATGACTCTGATAGAAAATTCTAGATTGAAAGCTGTTGTTCTAGAGAAGCTGAGCAATTTCGAACAATGCATCCCTTTAGAGATTCTTTTCAATGGTGCACGTGCCTTCTATTGAAAGCTGAGGCTGAGCACAAGCTTAAGGCAACACGGAACTTTGGACAGAACTCAAGGACAGCTTTGAAGAGAGGAATGACAATTAGTCAGTCTCAGGGAGAAGTTAAAAAGTGAGTTAAGAGTTTCCTCTGAAGAAAACCTGGAATTGTTAAGAATAAATGGGATTAGAGAGGATTAGGAGGTACAGGAAGAAGTGAAATTTCTTCTGACTATAAATAAAATGCAAATTTAGATAAGACACTTATGAAAGGTAAGTGGAGAAAAGGACACTTAGTTGTATTTAGGAATCTAGTATTTATTTTAAGCATATCTCTGCTTAAGGTTGCACTGCTTATGGAAAGAAAAAAACAGTTACTGCATGCATTGCTCTTTTCATAAAAATGCACATATGAAAAGTAAAGGTAAGTGGATTATATTTTACAGACAAAATTTTCTTGGCTATAACCTCTGAAAACAAATGCACCCACAGTGTAAGCTTAACTGACATCATCATTCCTCTGGTACTAAAACCTAGAACAGATACAGGGTCCAAGAGAACAAAGGACTCCAAAAGGTTGACTCTTGGGTTTTCTAACTTTTCAATGATAGAAATGACACAGGCCTCATAAACTTATGATTCATACCAGATTCGATAAAGCTATAAAAATAAAGTAGTAACGAAGTGTAGAGAGTAATGGGCAGCAACTATTTTTATTGTTTGCAATCGAAATATAAAATGATTGTTTCCTCAGAGTCTGATTGCAGCCTATTTCTAGAACGGATCAAAATGACCACAGTATTATCCCACTAAAATGTGAAAAATGAGAGCATGAAGCAGATTAAAGTCTTTACTAAATGATCTAATGCCAATTGAGATGAGGAAACATAAAAAGCTACATCAACTCAGCAAGGATTTTTTGTATCCAAAGCACTAATTTAGAGTTAAAATAAAGCAAATTGGTCAGAAAGAATGAAGAACTTTATGTGGTAAATCAGGACAGTCAATTCTCCTACCTGATTAAAATGAAACCACTTTCTTGGTGATAACTATAGGCGAAATCATGACATAATTTACTATACATGATACATGTGTCACACAGGTCAACACATGCTGTCTTAAATCTCTATTCCCCCAATCCCACCCCTTTTCTTCTCCCAACACCATAAATTCAAGCCCAACTATATATTTAAATTCCCTAACTCCCAATTCTTCAAGATAGGCTTCAACACTATGTGAACTAAGAACTTTCAAATGTTTAAGCTGGATTTAGAAAACGCAGAGGAACCAGAAATCAAATTGCCAACATCTGTTGGATCATAGAAAAAGCCAGATAGTTTCAGAAAAACATCTACCTCCACTTCACTGATTACGCTAAAGTCTTTGACTGTGTGGATCACAACAAACCGTGGAAAATTCTTAAAGAGATGGGAATACCAGACCACCTTACTGCCTCCTGAAAAACCTGAATGCAGGTCAAGAGGTAACAGTTAGAACCGGACATGGACCAACCAACTGGTTCCACACTGGGAAAGGAGTATGCCAAGACTGTATATTGTCACCCTGCTTATTTAACTTCTATGCAGAGTACATCATGTAAAATGCTAGGCTGGATGAAGCATAAGCTAGAATCAAGATTCCCGGGAAAAATATCAATAACCTCACATATGCAGGTGACACCACCCTTACGGCAGAAAGCAAAGAGAAACTAAAGAGCCTGTTGATGAAAGTAAATGAGGAGAGTGAAAAGTTGACTTAAAACTCAACATTCAAAAAATGGAGATCACGGCATCTGGTTCCAACCCTTCATGGCAAATAGATGGGGAAACAATGGAAAAAGTGAGAGACTGTATTTTCTTGGGCTCAAAATCACTGCAGATGGTGACCTCAGCCTTGAAATTAAAAGATGCTTGCTCCTTGGAAGAAAAGCTATGGCAAACCTAGACAGCATATTAAAAAGCACAGACATTACTTTGCCGACAAATGTCCATATAGTCAAAGCTATGGTTTTTGCAGTAGTCCTGTATGGCTATGAGAGTTGGGCCATATAGAAAGCTGAATGACAAAGAATTGATGCTTTTGAGCTGTGGTGTTGGAGAAGACTGTTGAGAGTCCCTTGGATAGAAAGGAGATCAAACTAGTCAATCCTAAAGGAAATCAATCTTGAATATTCATTGGAAGGACTGATGCTGAAGCTGAAGCTCCAATACTTTGGCCAAAAATGTTGCGAAGAACTGACTCATTGAAAAAGACCCTGATGCTGGGAAAGATTGAAGGCAGGAGAAGGGAATGATGGAGGATGAGATGGTTGGATGGCATCACTGACTCGATGGACATGAGTTCGATCAAGCTCCGGGAGTTGGTGATGCACAGGCGTGCTGCAGTCCATGGGGTCGCAAAGAGTCAGACTGAGTAACTGAACTGAACTCCTCACCTTCAGACTCTCCAAACACTGAAAAATAAGAAGTCTTATTCAGAGGGAGCTAGAATTATAGGGCCTAACCATTCCTTTCCCCCAAGAAGCAATTTCCATGTTGACCAAACCCAGTATGAAGGCTATGACAAAAATAACACCTATTTTCTCAAATTATAACATCTTGGCTAATCATTACCCTCAACACAATTTATATGCCTTTATCCCTACTATGTTAGTGAAAAGGTAGTTAACTTTGAGCAGTATATGTTATAGTGGTATTTACATACAATGTCCGGACCTAAATAATGCATGAGAAGGGAAGACTGTCAAATAAACTGCAAATGAATTGAGACTCATGCATAAGTCTGCTAGGCAGCATGCTCTGTCCTTCAAGTACAACTGTACCATCGGCCAAGCAGTTTTAGTTTGCGCTGTCTGATGAGATAGGATTACACATAGTTGGACCTCTAAGAGAACATGTTAGAAGAGGGTTCCTTAGGTAATTAACTCATTTCTGAAACATTGTCAAATCAATGGAAATAGGAAGCTATGAGAAGCTGCCCTGGATTCCTTCATTTAACCAAGTATGTGCCAGTTGTCAGTGCATTAGCTGAAGAAGAATGGATACTGATCCCTTGAAGAACAACTGAAAGAATGTCTCTGCTCTGAAAATGCTACTAGTCGAAGAAAATTTTCTCATAATGTGTCACTTCCTCTTGAGGGAGAGAGCAGCAAAGACCCACCGGGCCTAGATATCCTTCTAGGAGATGTGCTGGCAAAGGGCTGGCTTCCTTGCTCCCTCAGGGTGGTCTAGCTTTCTCTCTGTGGCTTTTATACTCGGATAACCATGATGGGCTTCTGGATGCAGGAGATAAACCTGAGACTGAAAACTATCTCTGCTAGTTTCTACCTGTCTGAATTTAAATGTGTAGAGGGACATGGTCACATGCTTTGTGAACATGTATAAAATGAATCTGTGACTTATATTTACCACATTCTCTAAATGCTGTTTAAAAAAACCACTATTTTTAAAATTTAACTCTGCAGTTCTGCTAATTGAATGAGAATACTTTCTAACAACAAAACAAAAATAGAGTATTCATTCTGCCAAATGCTAGTTTTCTTGAGTTTTTCTAGGCCTTTTACTGTTTACCCATGCTGTTTCTTGTGAATTCTTCAAGATCTTTATGAAATCACTTACGTGCTCCATGTTGATTCACTCTGTCCCTCATCCATTTTTTCTCCAGTGAGGATCCCAAGTAAGAGACAGCACAGGTTGTCTGAGGGATGATCCCGAGGAGCCAATTTCTCAATCTCTAGTGCATGCTATTCCTCTCCCATGACTAGCCAGAAATAAAGTGAAGTGTCCGACTCTTTGCAACCCCTTGGGCTGTAGCCTACCAGGCTCCTCTGTCCATGGAATTTTCTAGGCAAGAGTACTGGAGTGGGTTGCCATTTCCTTCTCCAGGGGATCTTCCCAACCCAGGAATTGCAGGCAGACGCTTTAATATCTGAGCCACCAGGGACTGGCTAGAAATAAGAAGCTTTATTTATGTTATGATTACTATATACAAAACATTTATTTAGAAATATTATTCCACAGACAGACACAGCCTCATCATCTTGAAATCCAGAGGTCATGAATAGGTAAGAGCTGACCTCCCATAGCAAGATGAGGGTTTGGGACCCACCACACTGACAGTCTTTGGGGAGTGAGAGGGCTCACCCCAACCTGCCGAGAAGCACCCCCCACAGTGTGCTTACATCCTTACTCTGGATGTGACGTCTATGCATCTCTCAATCCCTCTCCGTTCTGGGGCATGCTTGGCTATCGGAATGGAAACATTGCGTCCAAGTGTTCCAAGGAAACACTCATTTGCAGGCAGCCTCTCAGTGTCTGCTCTTCACAATAAAACATCCCCAGCCCTGTGTCTGCATTCAGGAATGTAACTTGCGAGCAGCCTGCAGCTGCATCTTCCCTTGTTTGGTTCTTTCAGAGCCCACTAGGAAGCGGAAAGGTGATTGCTTGACTCAATTTGCTACGAGTTGTGTTTTATTTCTCTTTTTAGTATTGTTATTAAAATAACAAATGACAGTGCACAAAGCAGAAAGTCACACTGGCTGTGATCCTCTCTAAGGGAAAAGGGAGGGAAGACAAAGTGTCCAGACTACAGAAATACTCAAAAGAGGCAGGTTGGGGGACAGGGATTGTGAAATGGAATGGGGTGAATTTTCAATATTTGGGGCACAATAACTAGTACACCCTCAGATTTCAAAACTGTGTTTTAAAAGAAAGATTGGGGGACACTTGAATAAAGCTTAATTTCTGTTTACATATAATTCCAAGTTTGATAACCAAGTTTTTAAGAGCCAACTATTGCTAGCTTTTTTCTTACTATAAACTACATATTCTTACTCAACTGAAAACAAACCTTGAAAAAGCCACTTTAAAAGACTCAGTGGATTTACAGCACCCAAATAAAATTCTCACATGTTGAGGTTAAATAAGAAAAATAAGAATCATGTTCAAGAAAATGGTAATAAAGTGGAAGTTGAGTATAAAAGCCAGAGAATGAGAAATCATTAAATGTAGTATTGTACATGGTCAGGGTTTGGATAGATAAGAGCAACAAAATAGACAGACTCCTATTTTGTATCTCAAGGGTAAAGCAAAGGGAAAAAAAAGAAGATGATTTCAAAGAAAGAGATTAGGGAAGTCTTTGAAAATATTTTGTTTAGATGCTTAAAAAAAGGATGACAAGTTGAAAAGAAGAAAATCTTGGTGATTGAGGGTCTAGACAATTTAGAACAACCAATTCCATTGGTGAAGCAAGAGCTTAAGAAAGCAGAAAAGAATGGTATATGGGCAATATGAAGAGAGAACAGCCCCAGACTTAGTACTACAAAAAGGAGAGAAGGCTTAAGGAACAGAGTAGATTCCATTAGTTTTGGGGATGTCGAGGAATTGGGCATTTGAGAAACTTTCAAAAAGCTATCTATAGAGTATGAGAAAGGTGGGGTATGGCAGAGGACCTGAGGAGTACCCAGACAGATAAATGAAAGACTCCATAACAGTGAAGACCACTTATGTTAGATATTATAATAAACTATTGATAATGTTGATCAAGCTGGTATCATGAAATGTCATTGACTAGGATATATAACTGGATTTCAATTTCAAGTTGATTTTTCTCATTGCCTCTGTCTCCAACTTCAGCCCTGGCTGAGCCTAGCCTTCCAATCATAATTTGAATATCTTCCCTTTGACAATCCAAAATTCCAATCTGGACACATAAGCCCATTCTAAAGTTTTAGTAAGCTTCTAAATTCTACAAGAGTAAGTTTTCTCAATGCTTATGTAGTGAAAATACCCTCTCAGCAGATCTATTTCAAGAATTAAATAACACAAAGGAATTTAAACCAAGCATACTAGCCAAGGATCCTCAACATTCATCTGCAGGCATAAATAAAATCCTCCCTGGTGGCTCAGTGGTAAAGAATCCGTTTGCAATGCAGGAGATATGTGTTTGATCCCTGGGTCAGGATGATTCCCTGGAGAAGGAAATGGCAACCCATTCAAATATTCTTGCCTGGGAAATCCCATGGTCAGAGAAGCCTGGTGGGCTACAGTTCAAGGGGTCACAAAAGAGTCAGACAGAATTTAGCTATTAAATAATGAAAACAATAATTATAAGCTTAAAGTCAGCTTTGATTAGGTTGGGAGCAAAGGTGAAAAGATAATTACTTTCATAGTTTGCAAAATTACCAATAGTACAATAGGTCTGTTGGAACTGTTGCTTAACTACTTTCTGTTATTTAGAAAGTATATTCTTGAACTTTCTAAGCTCACATGAATTGCATAGTTTCTCTTGTGGCTCAGCTGGTAAAGAATCCGCCTGCAACGTGGGAGACCTGGGTTCGATCCCTGGGTTGGGAAGATCCCCTGGAGAAGGGAAAGGCTACCCACTCCAGTATTCTGGCCTGGAGAATTCCATGTAGTCCATGGGGCCGCAAAGAGTTGGACGCGACTGAGCGGCTTTCATTTTCACTTTCTTTCCTCTACTTATCCATATGAGGACAATTTTCATGAAATCACAACCTCTCTCAAATAATCACCATTGATTACTGAATTCTACAAATCTGTAATAAGTAAATTTGCTAATAATTGTTTCTTGTTCACTAACATGAACCAGAAAATGATCTTAAGTTGCCAGATAGTAGCAGTGTACGTATTAGAAAGGCAGTCTGTGTTTGTATTCTCTACATATCCTGTTATATACAGCAAATGGCACCAGATATGAGTACACAGAGCAAAAATGTGCCATGTGTTATGTATGACTCTGTGTGTGTGCTCACTTGCTTCAGTCGTGTCTGAACCCTATGGACTGTAACCTATGGACTGTAACCTATGGACTGTAACCCGCCAGGCTCCTCCGTCCGTGGGATTCTCTGGGCAAGAATACTGGAGTGGGCTGCCATGCTCTTCTCCAGGGGAGCTTCCCAACCCAGGGATAAAACCCGTGTATCCCGTGTCTCCTGCACTGCAGGTGGGGTCTTTACCTCTGAGCCACCTGTAAATCCACCATTTACTATTCATGCATTTTTGAAGAATAATAAGCAGTAAATGGTTTTATTAATAATGACTCAAATGTTTTCCATTTAATGCTCTATGATGAAAAATAAATACATGACAAAGAAAAGAAGGATATAAATATAAAATAGTGTGAACTGTATAGTTTAATGACCAAATTAAACAAACCTAACATGTGACATCAACCTTGGCTCAGAATTATCAATTTATCTGAATGAGGGTTTCCTCTAGCTTTAAGATTTGATACTGTCTGATATTGGCAGCTGAAGGACTGAGGAAACTCCCTTGCAGCCCTCACTTTCACCCCAAAACCCCCGTTTTACTCCCTTTTAGCTGGCTGTCGGCTGGTCCTGTTGTATTCTCCTGAATCTGCTTCATCTCAGAAGAAAAATTTTCAGTTATGTATGATGACATCTATTTCAGGAGTCCAAGGCAACCAACTGTAGACACATAACCACTCCACTCATGCCATTTCACATATTGATCTCTTTGTTTTTAAACAGCAGTGTTGGTCTAAACGCATGCAAAGAGCAGGGGTCTAGGATGTTAAATTACCTGCAGGCTCCTTTAGGAGATAGCACTTGCCTCCCTGAATTTGATTTTTGTCCTTTGTGCAGTGAGAATGTTGAACTCCAATGTCTCTTGCAGCTTAAATGCATTGTAGGACTCTAACTTTATTTTAATTTTCTTAGGATCCATATAGTGATGACTAGGAGGTCAGAAAGGATCATCAGTGGCTTTGACCTTAGATCTATATTTTCCTTACTATTGTACTGCATGTAACTATAGAGAGAAAACTAATTTGTCTTGAGTTTATAATATTTTGTTTTTGCTGTACTTATTGAAGAGGCCTCTGCTCTGCATCAGCTGGTTTTGTCTCTATCGCCATGCCTTCCACCCCCAACATCCTGGTACATCTCAGCTTCCCTCTGTGACTTTTCATCCATGCAAGCTTGAAAATTAGATTCAAATTGCTATCTGTATCTTCATTTCACTTTCAATATTGAAAAAGTATAAGCATGAGCTAATTCTCTCGATCTAGCTCCATATTTACCACTAACTCATTAAAAAAAAAAAGTGGCTTCAGCACTAGAGCAAGAGATCATGTATTAGGGAAGGAAAGCAATTTACTCGGCAAGTTTATTTGTCTATTCTCTCCAGTGTCAGAGCAAAGGTTTGTCCTTGGGATAAGGGTATTTTCTCACACAGTCTGGTCTCTCTAGCTGTCTGATTCCTCAATTAACTGACACCTCTGTGCTGGTGATTTCATCCTGGACTTACTTAGTGGACAGACTAGAAATTATCACTCAGTGACTTACATGCTGCTTTTATAGTATCATTATAATTATTGTCTAAGTATCCCAGCAACAAAGAAGGGAAGTGAGAGGATGGCTCTTAGAAAGGGTCTGTTTGAGATATGCAGCACTTTGCAGAGAGTAAGGAAGGGTATTTTGATAATTTCCATTGGAGAAATCTAAACAAAAGCATGAAATCAGACAAGAATCAATTGGCTCTTTTATTGTGTTTTGTATTATATACAGCAGAATTCAGTGCCAACGATTTCTGCATCATCTCAACTAATGGTGTGGTTTTCTTTTTTACTTAACAATTACATGAGATTTATTTAAGATATATTTTCCTAACCCACTGAAATGTTGTAAAGTGATTGGCCTCCAACTAATAAAATAATATTAAAAAAAAAAAAAAAAAAAAAAAAGATATATTTTCCTTTGCTTACAGACTTCCCTCTGCCCTTGAATATTAAAAATGTAAAAATTATTATGAATTTTCTTTCAGATTTTAAAATTAGTACATTAGAAATGTAAAGCAAAAGAAAAAAAGATTTTGAATTATTCATACATGACAAATAAGAGCTATTATCTTCCTTACCTGACCATTCAGCAATAATTTTCTTCTACCTAAATTCAAGGGATAAAATAGTGAATAACATTGACTTGTTTCTTGTTGCCAAAGACCTTACACAAAAGTGTCTGTGAAGTTTTATAAATCTATTGAAATTTTGTTGTATATTTTCCTGTATGCACACACATGAGTGTGCAATGAATATATTCACCCATACACACACTTAATTTTAAAAGTTTCAGATCACATGGCAGAGGTCAGTTCACTATCTCAGTGGGGCAAGGTAGGGAACTGGAAGAGTGAGAAAAGCATGCTCTTGGCTGGTGGGCCTTGCGGGGAAAGAGAGGAGAACTTCTACTGTCCAGTCCCAGCTGAGGTTGAAATGTGGTCACAATATTGTTAGGTGTTCAGAATTGTAAAGATACACTGGAAATCTGGATTCTTACATGTGTTCTCCTAATTTACAAACCTTGACTCAGTGTTATAAAATACTGAGAAGCAAGCAAAACAAGTCTGTTGTGTGGACAGATTTGGCTTCTAGGCTTTTGACATTGACTTGTTGATAAAATTTTCAAATATAGATAATAATGGACTTTAGGCAGCTTTTTAATGCGGCATTCTAGTGGGTACATAATATTTAGTTTTGTGGTGATATTATGATTTAATTGAACAATCTTTTATTTGTGACATTTTGGTCCTTTTCAATTTTACACTCTAGAATTCAATGGTGAAATGAGGTTTCATGTACATTTTTTTTTCTTTTATAGATTGCTAATTGCTTTCTTAGGATAAACTCCTAAAAGTTGGATCATTGGTCAAAATGATCTACACTTGCTGTTTTTGATAGTAAAATCCCACCAGCAATTGATGATTATGTTACTTTCCTACAGCTGTTTACAAAAATAAGAATTATCATTAAAATAACTTTGCAAACCAGGTAATAAAATATCCTATTAGTTTGAAGTTTTAGCTATATGGAGTATATGGAATATATACATGGCCTATACTTTAGGTATGATGATATATAATATTGATATTTTCCCCAAAGAGTTAAAAAAATCACTCTAGGAACATTTATTAAATAACTTACACTTTAAAAAACAAAACAAAACGAAACAAAAAAAACTTACACTTTCTCTGCAGATTTGAAAAGTTAATTCTGCAATCTACTAAATAGTTCCATAAATTCAGATCTATTTCCAGGCTTTCCATTCTATCTCATTATTTTATTCAATTTATCTTTGTACCAATAATATTAATTTTCTTATTTTAATTTTATAATATATTTAGGCACTCTAATTATAAGTCATTTATTAGTGAACTGTTTTTAATTGTTTACTATATTTACATGCTTTTAAATATAAACCTCAGAGTATTTTGTGAAACTTTCCTTATGGAATTTTCAGTGTACTATTATAAATTAATTTGGAAAAAAATTAGTGACTGTCTAGTATTAAGTCTTTTCATCCAGTAATGTTTTCCTATTCATTTAAGTTTTTGCTTTTGTCTTTCTGTGGTGTCTTGCAGTTTTCTTCATATATATTTAATACAAATCATATTTATACATATCTTACTAAGAATGAATTTATTCTTAGTTGCACAATGAATATAATTTTGTCACCATACTTCTAACTGTGATATATACATATGTATATAATTCATATAGACTATGAAGGATATGGCAATACAATTATTTTGTACTTGGCCACTTCTATATGATGTAGATAGGATATACTCATATGGCAAAGCTATTGTTTTGCATCTGGCCACTTTCCACATATAGATAACTGATATATCAATTAAAAATCATGCCTATATATTTATTAAAGCTCATATTATTCCATAACTTTTTCACCTTTGAATGAGGATTATTGAAATATCTTGTTGGCTAATCTCTTGCCTCCAAGTTTATTCTGCATAGAACTGAAGGTTTTCCGAAATAATGAATGATGTACATAAATCTGCACAGATCCTCTTTCCAATAAAACCAAATATTTCACCCTCTAATTAGCTGAGATTAAAGTTAAATTGTTTCTGCATTAGGAGCAGAAGGCACTTGGGAAAGTGACTATTGTCTAATGACATAAATACCTCTATATTAAATAAGGAATTGATATGACTTACTTAGTGTGGTCCAGCAAGTTTCTAATGGTATTTTCAAGCTAATGATATAATAGTGATTAAACTGTAATACAACAGTACCTTGAAATAACTTTCATATGGAATAACCACCAAATGTCAGTAAATGCAGACACAAAATACATTACTGACTCTTCTGAATTACCACTGATGTCTGAGTTCTGACACTTTTGACTATAAAAGTGACAGGATTATTTTTGTTTTAGAACGTCCCCTCATTTCCCCCAAGGTCTGTCATATCGTGATGGGGAGGTCAGGGAAGGGGCTTGTGCCTGGCAGCAGGTACACTCAAAAACTCAGAGAGGCAGAGAGAGCATCTGGAACAGCAAGGTCCCGATTTCACCTTTCATCACTGAGTCCTCTGCATTTACATGGCACCACCACAATCACAGAAACAAACATCTTTAAACAAAAGAGTGGAAAACATGATCACACCGTTTTTTTAGCATGATGTTTATGAGCTGACTGACTGAATTTTTTGCTTTTCAGTGGGTGACTGTGACTTCTATGTGGACTGATTTTGTGACCTCTTCCTTTTTCTGGAAAAAAAAAAGCCCACAACTATAGAAAGTATCTGGGGTCTGTATTTCTCCTCATCTTACTATGTCCTCTGCTTTTGGGTTCTATTTCCTTGATCACAGAACTTTGGAATAAGAATTTGATGGCTAATGCATGTGAAAGTTTTTCTTTAGTAGTGAAATATGGTCAAAATCTCACAGCTACCCCACCTCCAGGCTCTTCTTAGCCTGAGCTTATTTGGGCGATAAGTGGGAAGTCACAGGACTGGAACTGGTTGCTTTCCCATCAGTTGCCGTCCTTAGCTCTTCACACACCTGCCAAAGGGGCTGCGGCTTAACCTTCGGGGAAGTGTGTGCCTGTGCACGGCCTTCTGTCTCTCCACATTCCCCAGGGAGCTGGTACTGAGAAAAGCTGACATATTTTTGGAATATCTAAAAGAGGCCCGATGTCGAGGGTAATAATATTATTATCTTTTTAGATTTAAGAAAACTAAAGGACATATAGGTAAGTAAATTTTCCAATGCCCACGAAACCAAGGGGCGCTAGTAAGAAAAACTTTTTGCTCCTGATCAAGTAAACCTCCCACTTGTCAGAGCAGAAACATGTTATTTCTCTTTTGCTCTGTCTTTGTGTGTGTGTGTGTTTGTGAGAAGATAGTTATAACTCATCTTTAAATATAAACACCACTCAGTGAACTGGGCTCATTATAAGTGCATCAGTATCAAATCTATGATGATTAATTTTATGTGTCAACTTGACTAGGCCATAGTATGTTATTTCACCAAATACACATTTTGGGAGCTGCTGCTCTAAAAACTATTTTGTAGATGTGATTAGCATCTACAGTCAGTTGAGCTGAAGTAAAGGAGACTGTCCTCTATGATGCAAGCAGCAATAGCAGGGTTGGAAAAGAAGAAATTCTGCCTCAAAACTGCAGCATCAACTCCTGTCTGAGCTTTCAACCTTCTGGCCTGCTCTACAGATTTCAGACCTTCTGGTCCCTATTAACTGTACCTCCAGTTCTTTAAAACCAATCTATATAGGTAGATAGATATAGTACACCTTTGTTATTCTTGGTATCTAAAGTCTATAAAATTAACTTGAATACTAAATCAGTGAATCCTGAACCCTTGCTCCTAGGGGAAATACAGGATTAGGTTTCTGCAAGCCTCCGGTCACAACATTTTGTCACTTAATCAATACATAATCTTGTTTTATGTGTGTATGTGTTACTGTTTAAAGACATCTTGCATTGCATGCCGCGTGCATGCTAAGTCGCTTCAGTTGTGTCTGACTCCTTGTCACCCTATGGACTATATAGCCGGCCAGGCTCCTCTGTCTGTGGGATTCTCCAGGCAAGAACACTGGAGTGGGTTGCCATGCCCTCCTCCAGGGGATCTTCCCAACCCAGGGATTGAACCTGGGTCTGTTGCATCTCCTACACCGGCAGGCAGGTTCTTTACCACTAGTGCCACCTGGGAAATATCTAAAGACATCTTATTTAATATATATTGCTGATTCATTAACTATAAACTCACAGCCAACAGCACTAGAATTTATGTCTGAATGATGCTTATCTAACATGTGTATTTCCTCCATAAGGTACATCACAGCTTTCTGGTGCCTAGGAATATTATTAGCACTGCAGCACTATGCTTGAGGATCATTTTAAGGAGGAAGATAACCAAAAAACACAAAAATAAGACACTAAATGAACCAAGAAAAGGATATAAGAAGACACAGTATCAATTTCTTTGACTTCAGCTGAGAACATATGTGTCAAGTTGACTCAGATTTTCACTGCTCTGTGTGTGTCTGGAAATCACCATGAAATCACCTCAAGTGTTGAATTGAAGATTACAAAGAAATTTAACAAGTAGGTGAATTCACAAATACAGAATCCATTCATAATGAATATCAACTATATGTGCGTGTGTGTGTATAATCTCTTGCTTCTGTTTCTTTGGAGAACCCTGACTGATACAATGATGATACCAAAGTGACCACAAATAAAGTGAAATATTTAATGATTATGAATAACTGAACATCGAAAGTGAAACTAAAGTCTTGTGAAAAATATTATGTCCAAGTTAACAGCAGAACTTGTTAGAACTAATTTGATAATGTGCAAATGTGCATCTGAATCAAGAAAAAAAAAAGAAAGATTAAGCCTGTATTTATTATATTTCAACCTTCATATGGGGAAAACATCTCAAATTATTTGTTAGGTGCAAATTCAAAACCTCGGTTATTAGGCTGCCTTTCGTCACTGCGTATACTGAATCCACTTACTCTAGCTTGAGCCTATGAACACTATATGTACTGATAAACTGATCTGCATAGCTTTGTTCGTTCTAGATATTAGCATCACATGTGATATAAGTATTTACTGACTGGAAGGGTATTTTGTGTGTGTGTGTGTGCTTTAAATGTGTGTGTGCAATATTATCATACATAGATTACAACCTAAACATATGCATGTTGTTCTATGTTTGTGATCTACACCTTTTGTAACCAACAACAGAATTTTGAAAATGATATTTCCTCGGTGTCAGTCTCACCCTCTTTATGAACAAGAGAGTCTGTGCTGCATGTTTTTCTGGCTTCCTCTTCCCGCACAATTCTCTTTTCTTTGGTACTGAAATGAAGTTTACCTCTTTAGTAGTTAACAGATAAAGGTCAAGAGCCCATGCACTAATCAGAATGGAGGTCTGTTTGTTGATATCAAGACAAATATCCAAATTCAGAAAATTATGATATATTAAGCAATGTGCTTAAAACAGTGTATGGACTCTCTTTCTGATAGGTTGAGTCAGCTTGATTTGGAATAGCAGACACATCTTAATGAATAGCTTGTCTCTGGTGTGTGCTTAGTCACTTTAGGCTGCAGTTAATAAAATATGCTAACATGGCAACCTAAATTAGTTGTTATTTTTAAATCATAATAGTATCTGATGTTCAATTTGACCTGACACATCTGTCTTTCCAAGGATTATTGTGACTTAATGCAGCTTAAAGTTGTGTCTATGAAACGTGTTCATTTTAGTAACTGAGGTCTGCTTTCATGATGAAGTGTATTCACCAAGTTCCCCTCAGATAGCATCATTCAAAATTGATTATGCATATACTTCTATCAGGCATACATGTAGAAGAGTTTTCATCAGACAAAAAGAAAACCAGGAGAAGGCTATTAATCTGCATAAATATTCCCTCCAGACCTCTAGATGGTAGCTATAGAAAGCTAACCCAAGCCTGGCAATGCTCTGAAATGGAATAATTATGGAACCCAACTCAACAATTTGCTATAAAAACTAAATATGACCATGATAATGTGTTAGGGAGCAGATTGAGAATATTTAAAGTGACAAGAAATTACAGTACATAGGTTCAGCAGTGAGGAAGTGCAAAATTGAGTCTGGGAAGGGTGAAAGGAGGTGGCCAAGAGTCAGAAAGAAATTAAATTATGGAGCACTCTGGTGTCCTGCTAAAGAAACTCAGACTTTATGTTGTAGAAGATGGAGACCTGGCAAGAGGTTCTAAGCAATGAATAAATTTACATTTTAAGTAGATCTATGAGACCATCCTGAGGGGATGGATTTGAAGAGACATTGCTAGTAGGGAGGACAGTACCTAGGTCACAGCAACAATCCATGATAAAGAACAGAGATAGGGCAGAAATGATGGGAAAGGAGAAGAGACAGTGGGTTTTAAAGTGTGTGACAAGTAGAGGACAAAGGAGAAGGAGTCAGACAATATACGCATTTCTATCATTAGTGTGAACTTGAATTAGCAGAGGGACTTAATCTCCTTACAAAAGGCTAATGAGACTACTGTGGAGATCACTGATGTGTATCTTTAGCAGCGAGCTTGCAGGACAAGGTAGATTTTATCCTCATTATATAAAATGCTTCTCAATTAAGCATCTGGCTTTGCATAGGTTTACATTTACCATGTATCACACTGAGATAGAAAAAGTCTTTAGATCCTAATGACCTAAGTTTGAATTCTACTTCAGTCATTAATCATTGTGTGACCTTGAATAAAGTACCTACCTTAAACTTCATGTCTTTAAATATTAAATAAAAATAAAGAAGATCTATTAAATGTGAGGAGATATATGAAAGCAAGATGCAAAAAGAAAAAACATGTAAGTAAATACCGAGTCCTTCACAGATCTTCCAGTAACATGTATAGAAATAAATATGCAAAATACAGAGTCAGTGTAGCACTGTGATCAAGAGAAATGATTTCTAAAATCAGACTAATGAGGACAAGGTCCTGGCTCTATCATTTCTTAATCATGTGACTTTCAAAGCTACAGAGCATCTCCAAGTATTAAAGTCCTCCTTTATAAAATGGGGAAAATGGTATCCAGCTAATTGGTTTGACAGAAAGACTATGGGAAATGATAAATATAAAGCATTTTGAATATTTGTTTAAATGCACCAAATAAGTGTTATGTATTATGATGAATATGGAGATTTCTTGTCTTTATAAAATACACATGTATGTGTATATATATATATAATATACATTTACATATGTAGACATTAATTTGGCTGTCCCATAAGAAATTGCTAATATTAAATCATATTGAAAGACAAAAATGGCAATGGCTTGTAGTTTAATCATATATATATAATATTCAATCATATTTATATATATATACATATATATATTTAGTTACTTTGTTTCTTTTCTTGCTCATCTTCTTAGGCAAGCAATGGCTTCAGGACAGAGTTGAATTAACTGACCTCAAAATTATGGTTGCTTACTCTGTTACCACAGTTAGAAAAAAAGCAAAGAATCCAGGCTGAGGCAGACTGTACCACTGGATTCTAACTCAGACATATATATATATAACTCGATCAAGTTACTTAACCTCTCTAAGCCTCGGTTACCTCCTCTACAGAATGAATAAGTTATAATATTGCCATAAGCATTAACTGAGATAATTATGTAGAGTGTATAGCATAGAAGCCAATAGAGTGAGAAAAGATGTTAGCTATTACTACACAAATTATTAACTATTCACTACAATTCCATTTACAACAGATGAGTACATTAATTGTTTCTGTCATGCAACTTATTTCTTCCTGTGCCCTGGGGGTTCCTTCCATGACCTCAGTTCCTCCTCTTCTCTCTTCTTCCCTTTAACTTCCTTTCCTTTTCAATGAGAAGCCACTGTGATCAACTACATCTGAATTTCTCTGGATATATCTGTCTATAAAACAAACTGTCCTGGAAGAAAATGCATTGATTTTGAATATATATTTTAATTTTTAGGGGGATGAGATGTCTGTGAATTTAAGTACAATATCCATACACATACTTCTTCTTACACAGGAAGGAAAAAATACTAATACAAAACTAATCTATATGCCTTTGTTTCCTACCTAACTGTTCATAAAAAAATGTAATAAAATAAAAATGTTGGAACTCGTGGGATCAGTAAAGCAAGTTACACACAGACCCTGAAAGAAAGAAGGACATAACTGAAGCTTGAATGTGTTTGAGAGAATATTTAAGTGTTCCCAGAGAGGACAATTTGGTTATGACTTCAGTTCAGTTGAGTCGCTCAGTTGTGTCCAACTCTTTGTATCCCCATGGACTGCAACACACCAGGCTTTCCTGTCCATCACCAACTCCCAGAGCTTGCTCAAACTCATGTCCATCGAGTAGATGATGCCATACAGTTATCTCATCTCATCCTCTGTCGTCCGTTTCTCCTCCTGCCTTCAATTTTTCCCACCACTGGGGTCTTTCTAATAAGTTAGTTCTTGGCATCAGGTGGCCAAAGTATTGGAGCTTCAGCTTTAGCATCAGTCCTTCCAGTGGATAATCAGGTTTGATTGGTTATGACTGGAGGGATGCAAATTTAGAGGTTGAGCTCCTGGAAATGGTCATTGGCACCTGTAACTGATTCACCCTTACCTGTGTACAGTTTATCCATTTGCCCCCACCTCAGCCATTGGCACAGCCGTGGTCTCTGTGCAGAGCAGGGGCAAACGCACACACCTGAGCGGCCTTGAGGTCTGTACTGCCAGGACCATGCTAAGTATATTCTGGGCATGCAATAAATGGTGTTCAGTTAACCTAATAACTAGAAGAAAACCTGGGTGTAGCTTTGAGAGAAATTTTCTCCAGACCCATCTTCTGACCTCTAATTCTGCATGGCAAGTGAGGAGTCTCTGGTTTCAGAATGCCCAAATGCAGGACACAATGAGTAAGCTACGAGACAGCCTCCATCAGGGGAAGAAAGAAGCAGAATTCTAGAGAGGATGGGGCTGAGGGTGAGTCTGAAGCAAAAGAGGGAACCCTCTGAGTGGCTGTCTGCAGCAAAAGAAAGCCATTCTGAATGTGGACCGCTGCCGTTTTAACAGTTCCCCGATGCTATTCTGGAAGAGGGTCACTGAGCAAAGGGGGATGTGAACCCGGACTTCAGGGAGAGAAGAAAAGGAGAAAGGACACAACTAAAAAGAAAGAGAAATAAAAAAAGAAAGAATACCTGAAGGCAGCAAGAAACTGTGTCAAGGACATTGGAGATATACTTACTCAAGTAGAACAGCAAACCATTTTTGTTTGGTTTGTTCTGGTTTACCTCCTTAGTTTTGGTTTAACTCAATACAGGGTATGGGACATTTTGGTTTACAGATAGAATTTAAGTTAATAAATGAAAGAATAAATACTAATAAAAAATTAAATCCAATATAGGATGTTTGTATCTCATATACAATCAGAGTGATTTTGAACAACATAAAACTGCCACTTTGCTACAGTTGGAAAAGGTCCCTTTAGATAAAGGAAGCTCGGATAAGGTGTATATCATGCAGGTGGTGCTGACTCAACCTGATCAAGAATCTCTGGAGCTGCCCTAGAGATCGAGGGAAGCATTATTTGGCATTTTATTAGCTGTAAGTTTTTGGATATTCACATAAATTTTAAACGAGATAAACAGTGTCAAAAAATTATGATGAAGCAAATCATGGAAGGGAAAACACAGCTGATCTAAACTGGCCCAATACATCTAAACGGATAAACCACACACGTGAGAAGGAAGGAAGTCCATGTCCGGCAGACAGTTGCATGGTTTACAATGAATCGAACTAACCTATTTTCAGGACCTTTCAGAACCAGTGTATATACTCTGCTCTTATTGCATAAGAGCTTGTAACTTAGGTTCTATTGATAGATACTAGGATAGAGTCCATATGCACATTGCTTAGACTTTTTGGAGAATGAATGACACAGTAGGAAATATATATTTATTATATTTATTTATAAATATTTATTTCTATTTATAAATATTTATTATATTTATTTATAAATATTTATTTATATTAATATAACTAAAAAATGGATTACTTGGAGAAATAGAGTAGGATACTTTATACTTACTCCTTTAAAAAAACTGCTTAGATAAGGATATGCTTGGTACTTCCACAGACATTGGTTACACTTGAGAAATACTTATGGAGTGGGTTCAGAGGCTGATGAGAAGGATGATCACTCCATTTCCATCACAGACTAAATGAGTCATAAATCAGCTGATTGTATCTGTTTTTAGAATGGTGGAAGGATGGGCCACTTGATGTGGTTATTGAAGATTCTTTATATCAAAGAGATGAAATACGAGACACCATTCATACTCAAGATCCCTTACCCTCTAATCCTCTGTGCTATGGAAAAACTATTAGATTTTGTTTGCCTCACTCACTGGTTAAAAAAATTACCTCAATGGGAAGCTGGTCTTTGCCAAATGAATAAGGAAAATATTGATGTAATCTTACATGCTCTTCATCCAAAAAGGTTGGTAGAGTAATTGAGTCCCATATAAATCAGCACATTTGCTTTGATATAGGGACCTCTTGTGAAATACTACATAAGGAATTTATAGAAATGTTCACATTAAAATATTTCCTGAATATAAGATAAACAAGTTAGGCTACACTGGAACAATCTCTAAGTTGCTGATTTAGTTTCTCTTAGAGACATTCTCGGGAGACAGAAATGTAACTTCATTGATTTCTTAAACATTATGACTCAGGATATTGAAGATATTAGAGGTGGCTTTCAAACTGAGTTCTAGCAATCTCTAAAATCCTAGTAGTTGGTCAAAAACAATGTGGTTGAAATGCACATGTTCACCTGCAGATTTCATCTCAATATTGTGAGTTGCAAATTTGAAATCAGGGCTTCCAATACCTTCCATGATGCTAGACCAGCATTTACAAAGTATGGAACACTAGTTTCAGGAACTGTTAACAGATATTCTTTAGAATGACCATTTATCTCATCATAAAATAAGTTTGGGAAAAGTTGCACCCTCAATTCTTTTGGTGAGTCACTGTTTACACTGCTTTATTAAAAATGTTGCAGTCAAGAAAACATTAGCTTGTTTCAATATTTCTCAGAATTATTTAACCAGAGAACAAACATTCTTATAAGATATATATAATTTATATAAATATATATACATATACACACAGACACATGTATATATGTTTATGGGGTTTCCCAGTTAACACTAGTGGTAAAGAACTTGCCTGCCAATGAAAGAGACATAAAGAGACAGCTGATTCAATCCCTGGATTGGGAAGATCCCCTGGAGGAGGGCATGGCAACCCACTCCAGCATTCTTGCCTGGAGAAACCCCTTGGACAGAGAAGCCTGGTGGGCTACAGCCCATGGCATTGCAAAGATCTGGACACAACTGAAGCAACTAGGCAAGCAGGCACATATATGTACATACACTATGCCTACACATGCACCATATACACACACATATGTCATGGTGGTGGTGGTTTAGTCGCTAAGTCGTGTCTGACTCTTGTGACCCCATGGACTGTAGCCCACCAGGTTCCTCTGTCCATGGGATTCTCCAGGCAAGAATACTGGAGTGGGTTGCCATTTCCTTCTCCAAGGGATCTTCCCAACCCAGGAATCAAACCCATATTCCATAGAACACAGTTGAGAAGCACTATGCCAAATGAATCAATAAACTGACTGATGGGACATCTGAATTGAAATAGTTGAAATTTCCTTGATATTCCAATAAATATTTTATCTCTTTGCATTTTTATATACTGTTCCTTCTCCTTACAATGACTGTCTGTCAACAGTAATCCACCCCCTTCCCTGCCCTGTCTATATGTTGGATGAGACCTTTCAAGTTCCAGCTTAAAAATAATTTCCTGTGGAAAGCTTTTCCTAATACCTCAAGGCTACATGGGGTGTCCCTTCTCATATCTTTCCTAATACTGTGAACTAGCTCTGGATTAGTATTTACAACTGTCTTTCCTTCTTTTATTTGAAGGGATTGGCGATAGCTTATTCTTTATCATAAACTTGGTGTCTCTCGTAAGACCCTGTATGTGGGAAATGATGAACAAACATTTGATAAATAGATAAGTGGGAGAAAAATCAGGGAGGCATTTCTTCAGACAGGTTTTGTAGATCAGGAAGAGACGTAATAAGATTTTAAGGAGAGAGGTTCAGGGAATCAGAGGAAACCCAAGTTTCCCTTTCACATTAGAAACTTGTCCCAGAGGAATGGATACCACACAACCATTAAAATGATGGAATCAGTTCCAGGAGACGTTAAACTCTTAGTCATGTGGACAAGGAAGCCCTTAGGAAGATTTATTCCAAAGTTGCTTACCAATCTGCTTTAGGAGGAAGCCATGTGGAGAGCCTCTCTTGGATTCCAAAGCAAACAGATGTTCTGTCTCCTGCAATGATGCCGAGCTACTTATGCTTCTTTCCTTAAGAGCCAACAGTAGCCACATAGCACAATAGGAATTTTATGCATTTTCGTGGAAAAACAACTACACTATTTACATAGTCAATAGACTGAATCAGTTCCAGAAACAAAACTCTATGAATGGAATTCAGAAAATGACTGTTCTTGAGGGAAATAAACCATTGCTGGTGGACACAGAGAATTAGAGGCATGTTCTAGGGACCAAGTTAATTCGGGCCTGGGTGAGAGCAATCTCTGCAACAGGAAATAAATCTCTTTCTTTCAGCAAGCTTAGATTTGAATATTGCACTCTGAACAAAAGTAAAGCCAATGGCTCATGGAGGGACCTCCTCTATAGTCAGTAATGTTAAGTACCTCAGAATCTCAGACAAGAGACTTTTCCTTTTATTTTATTTTACAAATAATAAACTTGACGCAGAGGTTAAGAGGCCAGTTTGTGCCCAATTCACACACCTGCTCTCCCATACATTATCTGTGTTACTTGTGCAAACCCTCTGGTCACTTTCTCAGTCTACGAATTGGAAAGTAGGGATGATAGCAGTATCACCTACATTATTAGGCATGAGCAAGATTAAATCAATTATTAGGTGTCTGGCATTTATAATAGTAAGCCCCCACTAAGTGTTATCTACTATAAATTTCATTTGTAACTTATAATGCTAATGTTTATCATTCGTAAAGTGTTAATGTCACCCACTCTCTTTCTTATTCAAAATCTTCTAAGATATTTCCAAATCTAAACTCCTAACTTTGAAAATATTCTATCTTATATGCTGCTGCTGCTAAGTCACTTCAGTCGAGTCCGACTCTGTGCCACCCCATCCCTGGGATTCTCCAGGCAAGAACACTGGAGTGGGTTGCCATTTCCTTCTCCAATGCATAAAAGTGAAAAATGAAAGTGAAGTCACTCAGTCATGTCTGACCCTTGGCGACCCCATGGACTGCAGCCTACCAGGCTCCTTCATCCATGGGGTTGTCCAGGCAAGAGTACTGGAGTGGGGAGCCATTGCCTTCTCCGTCTATCTTATATAGTACTTTATAAATCCCATTATTCCTTGCCATTCAGTCTAAAGCTTGGCCTGGAAGTTTCCTGAGTATACTTCAAACATGCTTAGGCTTAGCCCAACCTTCAGGTTTTGCACATATGCCTCTTTTTTCCATAATATAATCCCTTTTTCTCTCTGACTGGTTAATATCTAACCATTCTTCAGGATCTAGTTCCAATGGAACTTCACTGGAAAGATTATTCTCTCATCTCTGTAATCATGATACTTTATCTTCCAAACAAAATAAAACAACATTGTGTCACACACAGGTACTAATGTATTTTTCACATAGACATATCTCAATACATTCACCTTGAAAATATCAATACAAACAAGAACACCATTATCCTAGAGAGTACTGAAATTTCCTGATCTACCTACAGTGTGAGTGGAGAAGGTATTAAATTGCCCTACTCTATTTTTTTGTTTTGTTTCTGTCAACTGGCTCTTGTATTAAGAGCATTAATCATATTTTTTCCACACACTGCAACAACTTGCAAAAATGAAGCCAATAGGAAGAGATTAAATAAAGAAAAATATTATAGCATTTATGTAAAGCAGCAAATATTTGTTCCTTGATATTATAGATTTTAAAGGTAGTAAAAGAGAACATTTCAATATTTGAAAATGCCAATGTGATTATTTTATTGTTGAATTTTACCTTCTTTTACTGGGGACGTTACAGATTCATTTTTTTTCCAACCTAATCCCCAAATTGGGGCTTCCCAGATGGCACAGAGGTCAAGAATCTTCCTGCAATGTAGGAGACACGAATTCGATCCCTGGGTCAGGAAGATCCCTTGAAGGCAGAAATGCCAACCTACTCCAGTATGCTTGCCTGAAAAATCCCATGGACAGAGGAGCCTGGCAGGTTACAGTCTAAAGGATAGCAAAGAGTCAGACACTACTGAGCGATGAAACACAGCTCCTTTCTCTTTCCTTTCCTCCTGTCCTATTCTACTGAGATCTGTGACAGAGAAAGTATATATTTCTCTAATTAGAAATATAATTTTGTTTGGGAAAGGGCTGTGCTCCATGTCTACACCCATTTTCCCTACTTTTTCAGGGTAAGGAGAGTGGGGAGAATTTCTTCTGTGGGAGTCAAGTGACTCTCCAAACCATAAGCAGGAAATAAGAAAGTGTGTCCTAAGTCACTTAGTAAAATTACTTTTCCAACAGACTGCTACGTGTACCACTGCTCTCATATCATCTTACATCCTGACACATTCTGCAAGGAGTCTTCTTCAATTATTACTCACTCCTATAAGCTTTAAAGTACTTATTTTTGAAACCGCATAGTTTAGCAACTAATTATACACTGTCTTGCATTGTTCAGTCTGTGAACAAGCCAGAAATCTGGAAATCATCCTTAAATTTCCCCACATTTAAGTTTTTCAACTCCTTACCATGCTGTCTGCTTTACATTCTGTGCATTAGTCACCACTTTTGTATTGCTACCGTCATTGTATTCAGCGTCTCACCAGATCTCACCCTCAAAGGCCACCCAGCTGATCTCTTGCTTTCAGACTTACTCATTCAAATATATCCTCGATTCTGACCTCTCAAAGATCTTTCTAACTTACAAACTTAACTGTGCCAATCTGCTGTTGAAAATTGCTCGACAGAGAATGAAATCCCAACATAGAATGGCCTTCAAGGCTATTCAGGCAACTACGCAATGGCTTCTGCCTGACTGCCAAGCCTTATCTCAAGCCAGCACTATATTCTCCCACACCACACTCCTACCTGAGTAATGTACAATGGCAACATTAAGTTAACTACAGTGATTGCAATGAGGCAGATGTCCCCAAGCCAGTGTGTTTTCATGCATTCTGTTTGAATGCCTCACTGCTTTAATTTTCCTTCCAAGTCTTAGCTAAAGTATTCTCCCCTCAAATAAAGCCTTTTTTCACCACTCCAGTAAAACTTAGATTTTTTCCCCTTATGATTTCTAGTACAATTTATGTATTTTCATTCTAACAAATTTCTTGTTATGCAATGATGTTTGCAATTCTATGTACTCAGGGCTTGGGGATAAGCACTGAGTCTCCTCTTCTTAGCACAGTATCTAGGACCTAGAAAGTATTCAATATATGCATGCGTGCTGCTAAGTTACTTCAGTCGTGTCCGACTCTTTGCAACCCTATGGACTGTCTTCCAGCAGGCTCCTCTGTACATTGGATTCTTCAGGCAAAAATACTGGAGTGGGTTGCGTGCCTTCTTCCAAGGGATCTTCCCAACCCAGGGATTGAACCCATATTTCCTGCAGCTCCTGCACTGCAGGCTGATTCTTTCTCACTGAGCCACCAGGGAAGCCCATTCAATGTGTGTTTATAGAATAAACGAATATCATATCTCTAGACTTAAAATATATTGACCTAAAATAAGGATCAAGATAATCTTCTCAGTGACAAAGTCAGCATTGTGTGTTTAGGAGAAGCTTAGATTGATTGACATAAACATAAGCCACTCTCCAATTTTATTTCTTACGTTTATCATGGAACACCCATAAAAATTAACAAAAACATGAGACTGAAGCAGATGACATAAAAAATGTTTTCAAGGAAGGTAATTGAACTATTTTACTTTTTTGAGAATCAAATAGCATATTGATTATAAATTATTTGCTGACATGTTAGACTATTAGACTATTGTTATATTTTTTTTTTCCTCTATTATTCCATAATGGGATCAAATCATCCCAAGAATTAACTGGCTCTTTAGAAACAAAGGGCTTCCATGATAGCTCAATTGGTAAAGAATCTGCCTGCAATGCAGGAGACCCTGGTTCGATTCCTGAGTTAGGAAGATCCACTGGAGAGGGGATAGGCTATCCACTCCAGTGTTCCTGAGCTTCCCTTGTAGCTCAGCTGGTAAAGAATCCACCTGCAATGTGTGAGACTTGTGCTCAGTCTCTGGGTAGGGAAGATCCCCTGGAGAAGGGATAGGCTGTATTCTGGCCTGGAGAATTTCATGGACTGTATAGTCCATGGGGTCGCAAAGAGTGGGACACAACTGAGTGACTTTCACTTTAGAAAGCAAGATAGACCAACAAATAGATCATCATAAGCATCATCATCACAACGATTATTAATGCTGCCAACACCACCATCTTACCTAAATCATCACTGTTACCACCATCATTACCACCATCGTCACCACCACTGTTATCACACCACTTGTACCATCATAACCACCACCATCATTACCTATTATCATTACAATCACTGCTATACCTTCATCAGCAATAACATAGATTGGTCACAATATATATTAAATTCCAATCTAATTCATTCAAAGCTGAGTTCCATTTGGCAAAACTATCAGCCATAACTTTTTTTTTTTTCTTTTTTCTTTCTCAAGAAATTAAATCTGAGAAAATGCTAGGGGGAATGGAATCACTGGCCTGGAAAAGCAGAGTTCTTGGCAAGCAGCAGGCCATCATGTCACTGACAGAAGGAGAGAGAATAAATAATGGAAGCGCCACAGGCTATTGTTTCTGGAAACAAGATATATAAAGTATTAGATGCTGTTATCCTCCAGGTTGGACAAAACAAGGCAGAGATTCAAAAAAGGAGGACAGATGAGACAGTCTTAAAATGAACATAGATACCAGAAACATCCCCCAAGGCAGAAGGTAGAAGAGGCATTTAAGAAATAAATAAGGATTTTACTCTCACATAAAAAAAAATAAATCTTTTGGTTTTCTTTTAACTGTAAGTGGATTTATGTGCTTTTGAAAGATGGCCTTTATTGAACTTTAGGAGAAAAGCCAGGGTAAAAAAAGAGTCATGCAGACATCCCCCAAACAACTTTATTTCTATTCCTCTAAGGCTTACTATGCGTAATGTCCAAATATCAGATCAATCAGGCACAAGATAGTCGAAGCGTTTTGCCCTTTTTAGAATCATGTAAACAAAGCAGCATTTTTCAAACAGTTAAACATGCAGTTCAGAGTTTTTAATTACTCTTTCCTCCCTTTAGAGATTAACACCAAAAATAGATAGTAGTGGATTCAAAAACAAAAAATAGAAAAGATCTTGTAGCTTGTAAGGAACACAAAATTCATTCAGTTTGTTTCTAATGTAGAACTTCAGCAAATTCATAAAGAAAGCAATCACCAATTCCTTTTTCTTTTTTTTTTTAAAAGTAAATCTATCTACTTTCTTTTCATAGGTTTTTCTTACCGGTTCTTTTTATAACTATAGTTATCTGTCATGTTTTCCCCAAACTTCTTCAGTGTATCTGTAACCTATCAATCTGTACTTACGGAAGTAGTGTGGTCTAAAAAATGGGATGTAGTGACCGGAGTATGGGAAGGGTAGAGTGAATCTGAGTCCCAATCTATGCTGGCTTCCCTCGGTGTGAAAGTGAAAGTGTTAGTCGCTCAGTTGTGTCGGACTCTTGGTGACCTCATGGACTGCAGTGCGCCAGGCTCCTCCGTCCATGGAATTCTCTGGACAAGAATACCGCAGTGGGTTGCTACGCCCTCCTCCAGGGGATATTCCCGAACAAGGTACTGAACCCGGGTCTCCTGCATTGCAGGCAGATTCTTTACCACTGAGCCACCACGGAAGCTTACAGTCAAACATTTTCACTTCTGTGGACTTCTGGTCCATCATCAAGAAAATGAACAATTTGATCTAAATGATCTCTGAGATTTGGTCTTAATTCTAATGTTTCTGGTTTTTAGACTGGTAAATTTCAGCAACTGTCTTCAGAATTATTTCCATCAACATTCAATCTATTTTTTCAGTGCTTATAATTGCCAGACACTGAACTAAATTTAATATTAATCAAGAAGATGGAAAGGAAGAATTAATTTATTTTGCCTAATTTTCCCAGCATTTTCCTCAGATGTTTTGAAATTTGAGGAAATAAAAAAGGACATTTATTCACCTTCTCTGTTCACAGTGAGGGAAAAAATGGTGATCTTAGGATTATGTCACCTGCAAAATCTCCAAAAGTCATCAGTGAGGCAATGAGTGAAACACTTTGTGTCAAATCATAAAGAAAAAAGTGAAAAGAGAAATACTTTTGTTTTTCCTCCAATATATTGACATGGGCATTTTTGGAGGGGTAAAATGTTTTGAGAACCAGATCCCATGGTGGAAAATTATATTTTGCCTGCTAGCAAAATGTAGGTTTGTCATTAAATGCTGCTGGATGAATGAGGAACTTGAAGGCAAATCAAGCCAAAAATTACTTTCTGGAGCCTAGGTATTCAGTGCAAGGAAGTCTATGAAACGGTCTCTGTATCAATGTAGAACTACAGTGTAGTTTGGAAGAATTATGTGCTCTCTGCCCTGTGTAGTCCTGTGCAAGTTAAGTAAAATACAGAATTTAAACCATTTATAAGAATAATAGAAGAAATATACTAAGCTAAAGATGGGTAGGTTTGAAGAAGAGTGGAGGGATATAATTGGTAAGGGAGTCATGAAAGCAGAAAGCATCATGAAGAAAGCATATGAATAAACAGATTTAGTTGAAGATGAAGTATGTAAAAGAATTATAAGGAAATAAAGATGGAAATACAGTTTGGAACCAAACCATAAATACACTGTTATGGACTGAAGGTCTGTGTGCCTCCCCAGATTTATACATTGAAGTCCTGCCCCAGAGAGGTGGTACTTATGATGGGACCTTGGGGAGTAATAAGGGTTTGGGCTCAGTCAGTAAAGAATCTGCCTGCAGTGCAGGAGACCCGGGTTCAATCCCTGGGTTGGGAAGATTCCCTGGAGAAGGAAATGGCAACCCACTCCAGTATTGTTGCCTGGAAAATCTCATGGACAGAGGAGCCCAGTGGGCTGCAGTCTATGGGGTCACAAAGAGTCGGGCACAACTGAGCGACTAACACTTAGAGAGAGACCCACATGATGGGATTAGTGCTCTTAGGAGAAGAGATGGCAGACATTCCTCCACCTCTCTACCATGTGAGGACACAGTGAGAAATGGGCCAACACCTTGATTGTGGACTTACCAGGCTCCAGAATTGTGAGAAAAAACTTACATTGTTTAAGCTAACCAGTCAATGGTTGTCTGAGGAGGCCTTACAAATAGCTGTGAAAAGAAGAGAAGCAAAAAGCAAAGGAGGAAAGCAAAGATATACCCATTTGAATGCAGAGTTCCAAAGAACAGCAAGGAGAGATAAGAAAACCTTCCTCAGTGATCAATGCAAAGAAATAGAGGAAAACAATAGAATGGGAAAGACTAGAGATCTCTTCAAGAAAGTTAGAGATACCAAGGGAACATTTCATGCAAAGATGGGCACAATAAAGGAGAGAAATGGTACGGAACTAATAGAAGCAAAAGATACTAAGAAGAGGTGGCAAGAATACACAGAAGAACTATACAAAAAGTATCTTCATGACCCAGATAACCATGATGGTGTGATCATTTACCTAGAGCCAGACATCCTGGAATGCGAAGTCAAGTGGGCCTTAGGAAGCATGACTACGAACAAAGCTAGTGGAGTGGTGGAATTCCAGTTGAGCTATTTCAAATCCTAAAAGATGATGCTGTGAAAGTGCTGCACTCAATATGCCAGCAAATTTGGAAAACTCAGCAGTGGCCACAGGACTGGAAAAGGTCAGTTTTCATTCCAATCCCAAAGAAAGACAATGCCAGAGAATGTTCAAACTACCACACACTTGTACTCATCTCACACGTCTGCAAAGTAATGCTCAAACTTCTCCAAGCCAGGCTTCACAGTGCGTGAACTGTGAACTTCCAGATGCTCCAACTGGATTTAGAAAAGGCAGAGGAACCAGAGATCAAATTGCCAATATCCGTTGGATCATCCAAAAAGCAAGAGAGTTCCAGAGTTCCAGGAAAACATCGACTTCTGCTTTATTGACTATGCCAAATCCTTTGACTGTGTGGATCACAACAAACTGTGGAAAATTCTGAAAGAGATGGGAATACCAGACCACCATAGCTGCCTCCTGAGAAACCTGTGTGCAGGTCAGGAAGCAACAGTTAGAACTGGACATGGAACAACAGACTGGTTCCAAATCGGGAAAGGAGTACGTCAAAGCTGGATATTGTCACCCTGCTTATTTAACTTATATGCAGAGTACATCATGAGAAATGCTGGCTGGATGAAGCATAAGCTGGAATCAAAATTGCCAGGAAAAATATCAATAACCTCATATATGCAGAGGACAGCACCCTTATGGCAGAAAGTGAAGAACTAAAGAGCCTTTTGATGAAAGTGAAAGAGGAGAGTGAACAAACTGGCTTAAAACTCAACATTCAGAAAACGAAGATCATGGCATCTGGTCCCATCACTTCATGGCAAATACATGGGGAAACAGTGGAAACAGTGGCTGACTTTATTTTTTGGGGCTCTAAAATCACTGCAGATGGTGACTGCAGCCATGAAATTAAAAGATGCTTGCTCTTTGGAAGAAAAGCTATGACCAACCTGGACAGCATAATAAAAAGCAGAGACATTCCTTTGCCAACAAAGGTCCATCTAATCAAAGCTATGGTTTTCCCTGTAGTCATGTATGGATGTGAGCTGCTGCTGCTGCTGCTGCTGCCGCCAAGTTGCTTCAGTCATGTCTGACTCTGCGCGACCCCATAGACGGTAGCCCACCAGGCTCCTCTTCCACAGGATTCTCTAGTCAAGAATACAGGAGTGGGTTGCCATTCCCTTCTCCAATGGATGTGAGAGTTGGATTTTAAAGAAAGCTGAGCGCTTAAAAATGGATGCTTTTGAACTGTGGTGTTGGAGAAAACTCTTGAGAGTCCATTGGACTGCAAGGAGATCCAACCAGTCCATCCTAAAGGAAATCAGTGCTGAATATTCATTGGAAGAACTGATGCTGAAGCTGAAACTCCAATACTTTGGCCACTTGATGAGAGGAACTGACTCATTTGAAAAGACCCTGATGCTGGGAAAGATTGAAGATGGGAGGAAAAGGGAATGACAGAGGATGAGATGGTTGGATGGTATCACCGACTCAATGGATATGAGTTTGAGTAAAGTCCGGGAGTTGGTGATGGACAGGGAGGCCTGGCATGCTGTAGTCCATGGGTTCACAGTGTTGGACATGACTGAGTGACTGAACGAACTGACTGACCCAGTCAATGGCGTTTTGTTATGGTGCGTGCATGTTCAGCTGTCTCTGACTCTGCAATCCTTTGGACTGTAGCCCGCTAGGCTCCTCTGTCCATGGGATTCTCCAGGCAAGAATGCTGGAGTCTTGCATTGCCCTCCCCCATGTAATCTTCCCAACCCAGTGATCAAACCAAGGTCTCCTGCATTGCAGGACCACTGAGTCACTGGGGAAGTTAAATAATGTATACTTTATCAAATAGCTGGCTTTCCTGGTGGCTCAGTGGTAAAGAATCCACCTGCTATGCCGGAGATCTGGGTTCAGTTCTTGGGTCAGGGAAGATCCTCTGGAGGAGGAAGTGGCAACCTACTCCAGAATTCTTTTCTGGAGAATTACATGGACAGAGGAGGCTGGCAGGCTACAGTCCGTGGGATTGCAAAGAATCGGACATGACTAAGCCACTAACAAGCTACTGGAAAACATCTGGTTTTGAGACAGAAGTTAGGGAAGGTAAGCAATAGTTAAAGTAGCATTTTTAAAGATTAATGTGTTGAAAGGGTGTGTATTAGTACATGGGAGATTAGGAGGCCCCCAAACAGAAAGAAGACAGATTGGTGGCAGTGCTCAATGAGAAGGCCCTTATAATATGAAATGTGAGGAAGTAATACTTGTGGGAGTCAGGACATGAAATACAACACAGGGCAGAGGATAAGCCTTGGAGAAAGGCCTACTCAAAGCAATACATAAAATCTGGTAGATGATTTGGGGAAGAAGTGTTTAGAATCAAGTAAAAAATGTGAAGTAGGATATGTTTAGAGTCTGGAGGTGAGCAAGGCAGTGGGTCAAGAATTTGGAAGCACATGGAAATCAGAGTGCAAGGTAAGGTAGTAACCATGTAGATAATTAGAATCAGATGAATCCAGATAGAAATAAGTCTTAACCTAAGGCTAGATAGAGTATATGGAACAGAAAAAAAAAGTAGACGACTTGGGATTTGAAATTTAGGAGGTACTTTGAAGTCAATAGGTCCTTTCCAGGTGGCTCAGTGGGTAAAGAATCTGCCTGCAATACAGGAGACATGAATTTGATTCCTGGGTCAGGAGGATTCCCTGGAACAGAGCATGGCAACTCACTCCAGTATCCTTGCCTGGAGAATCCCATGGACAGAAAAGCCTGGTGGACAAGAGTCCATAGGGTTGCAAATAGTTGGACACGACTGAAGTGACTGAGCAGGCAGGCATTAGGTCAATAAGGGCTTTCCTCGTAGCTCAGACAGTAAAGAGTCTACTTGGAATGTGGGAGACCAAGGTTTGATCCCTGGGTTGGGAAGATCCTCTGGAGAAGGGAATGGCAACCCACTCCAGTATTCTTGCCTGGAGAACCCCATGGGATCACAAAGAGTCTGACATGACTGAGGGACCAACACTTCTATTAGGTCAATAAATGCTTTATTCTTCAAAATATTTATAATAACTCATCACTCAGCCTTTGTTAAAACATTTCAAACACTGGGAAACTTCCAACTATGAAAGTAGTTCATTCTACTTTTGTACAGACCTAATTATTAAGAAGATATTCTTTATTCTAAAATGAAGTCCTTAAAAAAAAAACCCTGATTCTATGTCTGCTTTCTGCAGATACTTAAAATATGCTTAATTTTTATATAACATCCCCTCAAATAACTGAAGCTGACTAACCCTGCCTTTCTAAGCAAAATATATCTACTTTCTTCAAACATTTCTCATGTAACTTTGTTTAAATGCTATCATATAGAACTGAATATAATATTCAAATAGGCTCTGGTGAGTAAAATTATTCCTGCTCTTTCCTCGAGCATGGAATTTCTTTTCTTTTCTTTTCTTTTTTTTTTTTTTGAGCATGGAATTTCTATAGTGTCCATATGATCACAGAACACATTTGGTGTTTTGTTCTTGTTCAGTCACTAAGTTGTGCTTGACTCTTTGCGACCCCATGGACTGCAGCATGCCAAGCTCCTTTGTCTTTCACTATCTCCATGATTTTGCTCAAATTCATATCCATTGGGTTGATGATGCTATTTAACCATCTAATCCTTTGCTGCCTCCTTATCCTTTTGCCTTCAGTCTTTCCCAGCATCAGGGTCTTTGTCAATGGGTCATCTCTTTGCATCAGGTGGCCAAAGTATTAGAGCTTCAGCATCAGTCCTTCCAATGAATATTTAGGGTTGATTTCCTTTAGGATTGACTGGTTTGGTCTCCTTGTAGTCCAAGAGACTCTCAAGAGTCTTCTCCAGCACCACAATTTGAAAACACTAATTCTTCTCAGTTTATGTTAATAAATATTGGATCAAGACAGAGCACTGAACACAAGGCTTACCCTTCTTACCTCCCCAAATTCCCATGTGACATTATGTGTATGTATGTGTGTAGGAACCAAATTCACAACCCAGCTAGAAAGCTATGAGTAGTTTAAGCAATTTACACAATTCTTAAAAGATAGAAACATTTGGCATCATATTATGAAAGAAAGAAAATCACAGGGTATCATTATTCAGAGCATATGTGTATAACTTCTAAAATGTCCAGATACTCTTTATGTGAGTTATTAACCAGATCTACTTCCTTGTACTTAAGTTGACATTTTGAAACCCTTTAAAATTTAACTTTGATTTTGTTCCACAAGATCAAAATCTTTCTAAATTCTGACTCCAATATGATACCTATTTCTTTTTCCTCCTATATTTGCATTGTTCATAAATTTGCTAATTACATCCACTTTGTCATCAATGCATTCAAATGGGTATATCTTTCTTTTTCTCCTTTGCCTTTTGCCTCTCTTCTTTTCTCAGCTATTTGTACGGCCTCCTGAGACAACCATTTTGCCTTTTTGCATTTGTTTTTCTTGAGGATGGTTTGATCACTGCCTCCTGTACAATGTCACAAACCTCCATCTATAGTCCTTCAGGCATTCTGTCTATCAGATCTAATCCCTTGAATCTATTTGCCACTTCCACTGTATAACCATAAAGGATTTTATTTAGGTCATACCTGAATGGTCTAGTGGTTTTCTCTACTATCTTCAATTTAAGTCTGAATTTGGCAATAAGGAGTTCATGATCTAAGCCACAGTCAGCTCCCGGTCTTGTTTTTGCTGACTGTATAGAGCTTCTCCATCTTTGGCTGCAAAGAATATAATCAATTTGATTTTGGTATTGACTATCTGGTGATGTCTATATGTAGAGTCTTCTCTTGAGTTGTTGGAAGATGGTGTTTTCTATGACCAGTGTGTTCTCTTGGAAAAACTCTGTTAGCTTTTGCCCTGCTTCATTTTGTACTCCAATGGCAAATTTGACTGTTACTCCAGGTGTTTCTTGACCTCCTACTTTTGCATTCCAGTCCCCTATAATGAAAAGGACATCTTTTTTGGGGTGTTAGTTCTAGGAGGTCTTGAGGTCTTCATAGAACTACTCAACTTCGGCTTCTTCAGCATTACTGGTCAGGGTATAGACATGGATTACTGTGATACTGAATGTTTTGCCTTGGAAACAATCAGAGATCATTCTGTCATTCTTGTGATTGCATCAAAGTACTGCATTTCAGACTCTTTTGTTGACTATGATGACTACTCCATTTCTTCTAAGGGATTCTTGCCCACAGTAGTAGATATAATGGTCATCTGAGTTAAATTCACCCATTCCAGTCCATTTTAGTTCACTGAATCCTAAAATGTCAATGTTCACCCTTGCCGTTTCCTGTTTGACCAATTCCAATTTGCCTTGATTTATGGACCTAAAATTCCAGGTTCCTACGCAATATTGCTCTTTACAGCATCAGACTTTACTTTCATCACCAGTCACACCCACAACTGAGTGTTGCTTTTGCTTTGCCTCCATCTCTTCATTCTTTCTGGAATTATTTCCCAACTGATCTCCAGTAGCATATTGGGCACCTAGAGACCTGGGGATTTCATCTTTCAGTGTCCTATCTTTTTGCCTTTTCATACTGTTCATGGGGTTCTCAAGGCAAGAATACTGAAGTGGTTTGCCATTCCCTTCTCCAGTGGACCCTGATAGCTCAGTTGATAAAGAATCTGCCTGCAATGCAGGAGATCCTGGTACAATTCCTGGGTTGGGAAGATCCACTGGGGAAGGGATAGACTACTCACTCTAGTATTCTTAGGCT
Organism: Muntiacus reevesi; assembly: GCF_963930625.1. Lineage (NCBI taxonomy): Eukaryota > Metazoa > Chordata > Mammalia > Artiodactyla > Cervidae > Muntiacus > Muntiacus reevesi. Next base: position 95,357,814 of record NC_089254.1, on the reverse strand, counting down.
TCCCTTGTGGCTCAGTTGCTAAAGAATCCACCTGCAATGCGGGAGACCTGGGTTTGATCCCTGGGTTGGGAAGATTACCTGGAAAAGGGAAAGGCTACCCACTCTAGTATTCTGGCCTAGAGAATCCCATGGACTGTATAGTCCATTGGGTCACAAAGAGTCAGACATGACTGAGTGACTTTCACTTCACTTCCCTTTTCCAGTGGACCATGTTTTGTCAAAACTCTTCACCATGACCCATCCATCTTGGGTGACCCTACACAGCATGGCTCATAGTTTCATTGAGTTAGACAAGGCTGTGGTCCATGTGATCAGTTTGGTCACTTTTCTGTGATTGTGGTGTTCACTCTGTCAGTCCTCTGATGGGTAAGGATAAGAGGTTTTTGGAAGCTTCCTGATGGAAGAGACTGAATAAGGGGTAAACGGGGTCTTGTTCTGATGGGCAGGGCCATCACTAAATCTTTATTTCAATTTTCTGTTGATGGGCAGGGCTGTGCTCCCTCCTTGTTCTTTGACCTTGGGCCAAACAATGGTGGAGGTAATGAAGACAATGGTGACCTCCTTCAAAAGGTCCCATGCACACACTGCTGCACACAGAGCCCCCGGACCTGCAGCAGGCCACTGCCGACATATGCCTGTGCCAGAACTCCTGGACAATCACAGGCAAGTCTGGGTCAGTCTTAAAAGCCTTCCTCAGTGATCAATGCAAAGAAATAGAGGAAAACAATAGAACGGGAAAGACTAGAGATTGCTTCAAGAAAATTCGTGATACCAAGTGACCATTTCATGCAAAGATGGGCACAATAAAGGAGAGAAATGGTACGGAACTAATAGAAGCAAAAGATACTAAGAAGAGGTGGCAAGAATACACAGAAGAACTATACAAAAAGTATCTTCATGACCCAGATAACCATGATGGTGTGATCATTTACCTAGAGCCAGACATCCTGGAATGCGAAGTCAAGTGGGCCTTAGGAAGCATGACTACGAACAAAGCTAGTGGAGTGGTGGAATTCCAGTTGAGCTATTTCAAATCCTAAAAGATGATGCTGTGAAAGTGCTGCACTCAATATGCCAGCAAATTTGGAAAACAGCAGTGGCCACAGGACTGGAAAAGGTCAGTTTTCATTCCAATCCCAAAGAAAGACAATGCCAGAGAATGTTCAAACTACCACACACTTGTACTCATCTCACACGTCTGCAAAGTAATGCTCAAACTTCTCCAAGCCAGGCTTCACAGTATGTGAACCATGAACTTCCAGATGCTCCAGCTGGATTTAGAAAAGGCAGAGGAACCAGAGATCAAATTGCCAACATCCGTTGGATCATCCAAAAAGCAAGAGAGTTCCAGGAAAACATCGACTTCTGCTTTATTGACTATGCCAAATCCTTTGACTGTGTGGATCACAACAAACTGTGGAAAATTCTGAAAGAGATGGGAATACCAGACCACCATAGCTGCCTCCTGAGAAACCTGTATGCAGGTCAGGAAGCAACAGTTAGAACTTGACATGGAACAACAGACTGGTTCCAAATCGGGAAAGGAGTACGTCAAAGTTGTATATGGTCACCCTGTTTATTTAACTTATATGCAGAGTACATCATGCAAGATGCCAGGCTGGATGAAGCACAAGCTGGAATCAAGATTGCCAGGAAAAATATCAATAACCTCATATATGCAGAGGACAGCACCCTTATGGCAGAAAGTGAAGAACTAAAGGGCCTTTTGATGAAAGTGAAAGAGGAGAGTGAACAAGCTGGCTTAGAACTCAACATTCAGAAAACGAAGATCATGGCATCTGGTCCCATCACTTCATGGCAAATAGATGGGGAAACAATGGACACAGTGTTTATTTATTTTTTTTTTGGCACATTATTATTTGTTCCTCCAAAATCACTGCAGATGGTGACTGCAGCCATGAAATTAAAAGACATTTGTTCTTTGGAACAAAAGCTTTGACCCACCTAGACAGCATATTAAAAGCAGAGACATTACTTTGCCAACAGAGGTCTGTCTAGTCAAAGCTATGGTTTTTCCAGTTGTCATTTATGGGTGTGAGTGTTGGACTATAAAGAATGCTGAGTGCTGAAGAAATGATGCTTTTGAACTGTGGTGTTGGAGAAGACTCTTGAGAGTTCATTGAACTGCAAGGAGATCCAACCAGTCCATCCTAAAGGAAATCAGTGCTGAATATTCATTGGAAGGACTGATGCTGAAATTCCAATACTTTGGCCACCTTATGTGAAGAACTGACTCATTTGAAAAGACCCTGCTACGGGGAAAGATTGAAGGCAGGATGAGAAGAGGATGACAGAGGATGAGATGATTGGATGGCATCACTGACTTGATGGACATGCGTTTGAGCAAGCTCCGGGAGTTGGTGTTGGACAGGGAAGCCTGGCATGCTGTAGTCCACGGGGTCGCAAAGAGTAGGAGACAACTGTGTGACTGAACTGAACTGTCATCAATGCATTGACAAAATTCTAATAGGGAAAACCTTGCAACATTCTCACTGGGTTTGTTAGGCTTTATGGTCCTTTCATATTAGTCTCCTCTGGACAAAATATTTGAATCACTTTTGAGTTGTACTTTATCCTCTTGCTATATTCCAGCCCAAACACAGATGCTGAAAAATATTTTCAACTGGCTATTTATAATCAAAATGTATAAGATATATGACATTCTTCAGTTTTATCAGTTCAAAAACTTTAAGTTTTTATTTACACAGTGTTATGAATTCAAGATTGTCCTCTGTCATCACCAGATCCTAATTTTCAATCTGTGCCTAAGCCATCAACCTAAACATGCAGTATGGTCATAACTGAGGTCAAGTTCACCAGTATGTAGGTTCTTTAATTATTCTTCTTCTGCTTTGTGAAATATCAAGTCAACATTTCATCTTTCCTGTGTTATGACACTTCTTTCATCCTACAGCAATTCTAAGAACTTTTGACATTGATTTCACAAGTGCAGCAATATATCCTTTTTAATATCTAAATTTAGTTTCTACTCAAAATACAATTCAAAGTGGTTACCATGCCCTGCAGTGTTTATGGTCTATGTGAAAAAAGCAAGGCACAGATCAGTTGTGTATACTGCCATTTGTGTAAAAAGGGTAATTTTTACACAAGTTCAAGAACCTGTGAAGAATTATGCACAGAATTCATTCCATTCATTGGCTTTCTGGGAGGAAACTGACAGGACTAGAATCTGGAGGCCAAGAGCAGGAAAAATAGTATGTGATTATATGTATCATGTCGATTTCTATCATGTGCATCTATTTTTCATTCAACAGAATTTTAAAAATTGAAAAAAACATCTGGAAACTCCCAAGTTGGATTTTAAGAACCAATACAACTTAAAAATAGGAACTGACATAACATCACTAATGTTAACTTCATTGTATAGAAACATTACAACTAACTTTATGCGACATGTGTATGTGTATGCATACTTGCGTGCTCAGCTGTGTCCGACTCTGTGCAACCCAATGAACTGTAGCCCACCAGGCTCATCTGTTCATGGAATTCTCCTGGCAAGAATACTAGAGTGGGTTGCTATTCCTTTACTCAGGGATAGAACCTAGGTCTCCTGCATTGCAGGCAGATTTTTTACCACCTGAACTACCAGGGAAGCACAACATTATCAGACATAATAACTACATATATATTGTTTTTTATTTCATTTATATAAAGACATTACAAGTCACATCTACCATAACCATCATTTCATCAAAATAAAAACAAAAATATGTGAAATCTGCAAAAAACAAATGAGGAAAAATATCAGAAGAAAGGGTGTCTTTTAAATTAGAGTTTTATTAAAAATTCATCTAAATTGTTTTTATTATTAATATCATTATGTTTTACTTTGCAGAAGACAAACACTTAGGAGTCAGTGATTCAAACCACCAAGACTTTCATGCTAACTTTTCCTTTTTTGGCATCGATTATTATTCTTCCCTTTCAAGTTTACAGTATATTCTCCTTCAGAGAAAAATGTAGAAGCAGAGCAATACTTTGTGTTCCATTTCCCTTTAGCAGTCTATTAAAATTATACTGTATGCCACAAAGCAGGGGACCCAGGTTTTTCCTATAGCTCTCTCTCTAAATAAAATTTTGTGGTTATTTTTGCCATGTACTCTAGTCTTTCTCTCTTTTATTTTTAAAATCATGTCTTAGATTTTTATGTATTTTACCTCTAAATACTACTTCTACATTCCAACATGTCATTTTTTTCATATTTATTTTTGTCTATATCCTTCACATCTCAATTTGTATATGCACTCCTTTAATATAAGAACTGATCATAATAATGGCTTCTGTATCTGACCACTGTGAGCCTGGTTTATCGAACTGTGATATAGACTCAGACAAAATCTCAGTTTTAATTAATTTTGTGTTTATAGGAGCTTCTTTTTTTCTTTATCATGATGTTTTGATTATATGTATTATTCTCATTTTATTTCCTGGACGCTTCTATTTATTTTTGAGCTATTCTTTTCTTTCAGACTATATGGCATCTGGACATAAAATTTTTACTAATGCCTCCCCCTCTCTTTTGAAGTTTCCTTTGCAAAATATAATTACTACTATGTACAATAAAATGGCTGAGTCACCTGGAGAAGAGAATGGCTATCCCCTCCAGTATTCTTGATTGGAGATATCCACAGACAGAGGAACCTGGTGGGCTACAGCCCATGGGGTCGCAAATAGTCAGACATGATGGGAGTGACTAACTAACTAACTAATTATAATTAAATGGCATGACCATTCTCTCCGACAATTTCTTTTTGTTTTATTTCATCCATCAATTTGCTTTTGTCAATGAGAAGTAAATTCATAGTAGCAATTCCATTTATTACTTCAATTTTGAGTTATGGAACTGACAGTGAAACATGACATTCCCTTTGAGATTGTTTCTATTTAGAAAACATTGACCCCTAACTAATATATAGATATTTGAGTTCCCTCACCCTTAATATATGTTGTTTCTGTATTTGGATACCTAAATTAAGAATGCGTTTTGACAAGGCAGTCTGTATAAATCACCCTTAACACCATTGCTTCTGTTTCTCTATTAATTTGCCATAATTTAAAAGCTTATTACAATGTTTCTCTGTATTAATTTATATATTTCTATCTTTAATGTGGGCTTCCCTGGTAGCTCAGTGGTAATGAATCTGCCTGCCAATGCAGGAGATGTGGGTTTGATCTCCTGAACTTGGAAGATCCTCTGGAGAAGGAAATGGCAACTCCCTTCAGTATTCTTGTCTGGGAAATCCCGTGGACAGAGGATTCAAACATGACTTAGCGACTGAAAAAACAGCAATAATTTGTTTCTAATTTTCTTTAAAATATAAATTATATATGTAATATATTTATCCATGTCTTAAATGTTGCGATTAACTGATACTTATAAATTATTTGAAAATTATAGTCTCATGAAAATATGATATTGTCAGAGTTTACTTTTGTTCACTAGATATACCTGGGGAAGAATTATTTGGTTAGCTATGATTTGGTCAAAATGTGTGGCCCAGCAGCAGACAGCCAAAGTTTCAAAATAAGACTATCTTACAAATGAAATCTGTTTCAATGACCAAATATCATACGAACTCAACCAAACAGTACAGTGTTCAAATGGGAAGTACAATGAAAGGACATAAGGATCACCGCAGGAAGAGGCTGTTTATGTTGACAACACATGGAACCAATCAGAAATCTTTGATAAACTTCTGCTATAGCAAGAGTCTATCCAAGTCTAGAGAGAGAGATAGGTAGATAGGCTGTTCTCAATTCCAGAAGCACATTAGAGTGATTTGGAGAAGTTTTAAAATTAATGCTCTTGCCCAGTTTCCACCCAAGTGGTTTTGATTTAATCGTTCCAGTATGGGATCCCAGGCATTAGTATTAGGTAATCCTAGTGTGAAATCGAGGCTAAGATCCCTGGTAAGTAAAACCATGCCTCTAGGTGGGAACAGATGAGATGAACCACAGCTGACACATCTGAACGAGATTATTGGGGAAGTATGTCTTAGACAAAGAAAAATCAACACCATACATTAATTTCAGCATATTTTTCCTTCTATTTTCATCCTTAAAAACAAGATTTCTTAGATTCTGGGGCATGCAGTAAATTAATTTCCTCTTGAGCTTCCATGAACACCTTTTTCTGGAGAAGCATCTATCACCCCCACTGCAATGTACCTAATGTTTTCCCAGAATCACAAGTTTTTCCAGGATAGGGCCTATGTGTTCTTTAATTCTATTTCTTCATTGCTCATCACCATGCATGGTGCTTCCGAGATAAATGATTGTTCAATAAATGTATTAGTTGATGGAAAACATAAAGAGAAGGGCAAGCGTTCTGGCACTGGCGTCACTGTTACTTTGGCTATCCTCATTTCATCTTTTCCTTCTTTTCCTCTGGTCTAACCTTCTGAACTCTTTTCCCTTTTGTTTCTTTTGTTTTTCTCTTCTTGAACTCTTGGACAATATTTTTACTCAAAAGTAATTCTCCCCTCTGATACACACTTTTGCTCTCTACTCCCACTCTCCCAGGTAATACCACAAATCCAGTTCTACTAAGTTTGGCTAGCATTTGTTCTTTGTATACTAACTAATCTAGTAACAAATACTAACAAAGGTCCCTCTAGTCAAAGCTACCGTTTTTCCAGTAGTCATATATGAATGTGAGCGTTGGACTATAAAGAAAGCTGAGCGCCGAAGAACTGATGCTTTTGAACTGTGGTGTTGGAGAAGACTCTTGAGAATCCCTTGGACAGTGAGGAGATCCAACCAGTTTCCATCGTAAAGGAAATCAGTCCTGAATATTCATTGGAAGGACTGATGCTAAAGCTGAAACTCCAATACTTTGGTCACCTGATATGAAGAACTGACTTATTTGAAAGACCCTGATGCTGGGAAAGATTGAAGGTAGGAGGAGAAGGAGATGACAGAGGATGAGATGATTGGATGGCATCATCGACTCAATGGACATGAGTTTGAGTAAGCTCCGGGAGTTGGTGATGGACAGGGAGGCCTGGTGTGCTGCAGTCCACGGGATTGCAAAGAGTCAGACATGACTGAGCAACTGAACTGAACTGAACTGAACATAAGTTATAAGTTAACTCTGGTGGTGCAGATGGTAAAGAATCTGCCTGCAATGCGGGAGATCTGGGTTTGATCCCTGGGTTGAGAAGATCCCCCAAAGGAGGGCATGGCAACCCACTGCAGTACTCTTGCCTGGAGAATCCCCATGGACAGAGGAGGCTGGCAGGCTACAGTTCATGGGGTTACAAAGAGTTGGACATGACTGAGTGACTAAGTACACATACATATAAGTTAAACATCTAAGTTAATCATGTAAGTTAATCATAATTTAATCATAACTATATAAGGAAATCTGCATGGGCTTCCCTGGCGGCTCAGCTGGTAAAGAATCTGCCTGCAATGTGGAAGAGCTAAGGATGAACCTCTGGAGAAGGGAACTACCCACTCCAGTATTCTGGCCTGGAGAATTCCATGGACTGTATAGTCCATGAACTCGCAAAGAGTCGGAAATGAAGGAGCTAATTTCACTTCACAAGGTACTCTGCATAAATGTATATTTTCATTAGGCCTCTACTGACTTTTGTAACAGAGATGCTGTTGGTTGTTCTTAACACAATGCCATTCTCCAGTATGTGAAGCGTTATCTTTAACGTGTGTACTTTTTTTCTCCCAAACTGATTCCAAGTAAATGAAATTCCTACTCTTTTCAAAAATTTTATTTGTCCATTAACTTTGAATCGAAAGGATGTTTTCACATTTGAATATGAAAAGTCTAACAGATGGTCTGTTAACAGGGACCAGGGCAAGGCTTTCTGTTCTTATTTAGTTTACCTAATTTTTTTCCTCCCCTCCCCTCTCTACGACCACTCTACCTGCAACCACACATTCAGTTAACAATAATATTATGACTCTAGAGTTTTAAAAATCTGTCCGTATGCTTCTCAGTGTAGTCCATCCCAGGACCTCCAGCTATTTCATCACCTTTTACAGATGTTTGGGAAGGGTGGTTTAGTAGCTGGACCCTGAACCCTTCCTGGGACTGGCGCTGATGCCTGGTGCTCAGTGGTAACCAAGGCTTCGTGCCTGTCTTCCACTTACCCCTCCCTCTTCTCTCCACATACTCTCCTGTGAGCTCCTTTCCCCTTCCTTCTCTTCATATTCCTCCCCTCTTCCTTCCTCTCAGCTTTCCATTTCTGGACCCCTTTCCCTCCCTCTTTTCTCTAACAAAATTTATCTAGATAGCTCTTTCAGTTAAAAAGAAAATTTCGAGAATTTACTCATCAATAAATCCGCATAATTTATAAATAAATGAGTAAAGGTAAATTTACTCCTATCTTAATATTTACGTTAAAATATACTCCAAAGTACAAATTTTAAAGAATGAGGAAAAACTAAAAGAAATGATATTTTAAAATCTTACTTTTTAATTTGTTATTAGAATGGGAAGTTTCATTAAAAAGGTACAATTAGAAATATTTTCAGGGGGAGCAATTCGGTTGAAGACATATCATCATAAAATTATGTTGGGGTAAATTTTAGAATACAGTAATTTAAAGGTTTAAAGCTTAGTTTATTTCTATACTTATGAGACTGGTTTATTGAGTCTGACACAGTGAGCTATAAACATGAAATTATAAATATTTTATTAAGCATCAGCTCAACCATGCTTGGTGAAAATCACTCTTTAAGGTTATTTGAAGGATATCCCAGCTGTTTTTGGTAACTACAATTTAGTCCATTCCACTTTAAGAGCTCCTCTGTCAGCCGGGACCAATTCTCTGGTTCCCGAGTTGGGTTGGCCCCTGATCTATTTGACTGCTCCCCCCACTTGAGCACTTGAGAACGAGGGAGTGGGGTGTTTCGGCCCTAGAACATGGTTTCCTCTGTGTCCAGGGCCTAGCTCCTCTGGTGGTGTTTGGATCATGAGGAGGGAAGAGAGAAGGAGGAGCTCCTCTTGCACAGGTTTTTACACCTGCACCATGCAGAGGTAGCCCTAAGTCCTGGCTCATTCTGGGCTTCTGAAAACTGCCAATATGGCAGACTCCACAAGGATGACAGAGGCAGTTTTCTAGGTCAGTGAGCAGCCTGATTCCAGCCCTTGCTACCTCCTAACACCCGGTCACAGAGAAGCAGTTTTGTCCATCTTTAGCCACTGGCCTAAGCTTCCTCCTTCAATCCCCTCTCAGGTTGGAGCACAGTTTCGTGGTCACCTGGTTCTGGGAGGGCCGCTGAGCTCCTGCCTTCTACTGTGTGTTCTCCTTCAGTGGAGCCTCAGGAACCAAGGGGGGTGGCATCTGTACCATACGAGGCTCCCAGAAACTGGGGCGGGATAGTCCGCCACTCTTATTTTATCTTCAGTGTATGCTCTAGCCCTTTATCACACACTTCAAAAATCTCTAGAACAGAAAGATGTGGAGAGCTGCTTTCTGTCTGAGCACATCTTCCACATTCTGGGGACACTGTGAAGCTTCTCAACAGCTCTCTCACCAGCATCCACTCTCCACTTTGATGGAGCTCAGTGTGGGCCTGTTGGGTTGGCGATCTCAGAACTGGACATCAGTACCCATATGTCTCAGGCATCCTCATCTTACTAGACAAATTCCTTGTTACTCTCTCTCCTGAGTCACTTATCTTGGGCAAAAGAGCACAGCTCCCTTTAAAAGGTATACACTGTGATATATTTTAATGTAAAAATTAGTTCAGTTTTACTTACACTTTATTTACTTATGTTATACAAATTGACTGATGGATAAATTCTCAGCTTCTTATTGAAGTGAAAAGATGCCTATGGTGATTTAGTCACTAAGTCAAATTGACTCTTGCAACCCCAAGGACTATAGTCCGCCAGGCTCCTCTGTCCATGGGATTTTTCAGGCAAGAATACTGGAGTGGGGTGCTATTTCCTTCTCCAGGGGATCTTCCCAACCCAGGGATCGAACTCAGGTCTCCTGAATTGGCAGGAGGACTCTTTAATGCTGAGCCACCAGGAATTCCCTAAAGATGCCTACAGGGAATGGTATTAGAGTTAAGAAGCGAGGAAAGGAGTATGGGAAAAGATGGAAAGAGGAAGGTAGAAGGAAGAGAATATGAAGAGAAGGAAAAGGAAAGAACCTCAGAGGAGAGGAAGAACCAATCAGCATACATGGACAAAAAGGGAAAGGAGAGGAGAGAGATGAAAGGTAAATAGGTGAGAAGGATGACTCAGGTCACTGTTGTTCACAGGACATCAGAGGTGGCTCAGGGTCTCCAGGGCACAGATGAAAAAAACAGTCTCTCAGCCTCTTTTTCCAGACATTTTCAAAGGCAAGGGAATGAATGGTGAGCCTCAGACACACTATAGCTAGAGGCATGCAGACAAATTCTTAAAACTCTGGAATAATAATTTACTGTAAAATTAAGAGGTGTTAAGGACAGAGCTGGTGTCCCGTTTCTTTCCAATTTCCATTGTAGGGCTGCTTCATGTGAATACTTATGTCTCTTCCAAACCCTTGCACTTCCTCACCCTTCTAATCTCAGCAGAGCACCTTGTTCCTTCTTCTCTCAGTAAAAAATCAGAAGTGAACTAAAGAAAACACCCACCTGTTCCCACTGTGCCACTGACACATTTACTAGCACCAAGGCCATATACTCTGCCCAGTCGGCTGCGACCAGGCATGAAGTTTCTGCATTCCAGCTAGGGACATCTGCCTTGTTCAATAGGCTTCATTTTCTCTCATCTACTCCAAGATGTCTCTCCACTGTCTCTCTGTTTTCCTCTCACTGCGCTATTCTCAAGTTGAGTGCTCGTGCTTAGGTGTCTGACTCCATGCCCCCATGGACTGTAGCCTGCCAGCTCCTCTGTCCATGGGGTTTTCCTGGTGAGAATACTGGAGTGGGTTGCCATTTCCTACTCCTGGGGATCTTTCCAACCCAAGGATCAAACTCACATCTCCTGCACTGCAGACAGATTCTTTACCACTAAACCACCAGAGAAGCCCTTCCATCTTCATACAAATGTCCTAATTAATGATTACCAAATTTGTGTTAGAAAATTAGTAGAATTATTCAAAATGATACCAGTGTAACCAGGTCCAAAATTGTCTCCAAACTGTACAGACTGCACAATATCAAGCAACCACAGTGAGTGACTGCTACTTTTCCAAATCAGGTGATGAAATTGCAAAGATTTAGTTATTAAACAAGTTTGGTTCAGAAAGCATCAAAAATTAATTTGATTTTTTTTAGTGAATTTATAATTTTTCCTGAATTGATAAAATGTTACAAGATGTAGCTTCAATAAAATCTTTGTATTTGATTGTGAAGCAGTAAAGATATGCAAATTTCTTATGCAGTAACCAAAGTCACTGAGAGGTCATAATATTTTAAAACTGGTTTCAGAATTCTATAAAACATCTCATATTCAATAAAGAAAACTTTCCAACTGACTCAGAAGTGACCGGATGTTAGAAGTTTAACATGATATAGAGACACACAGCCCTGGTGCATGCCTGGTTTCTCAGATGTGTATACCTTCCCATATATATTCGTCATTTGGCATAGATCATAACTCTTTTCTGTTGTCACTAAACATTAGTTCAAAAGACAATCTGATATTTTTATAATATTAAGGATACTATAATGTAATATTTCTCTGACTCGAGTGTTTATCATTTTGTTGAATAACTCTGATTCATTTGTAGGAGCAAATGAACTCAACTAGACCAGTAGTAAGTCAACAACTTTGAAATCAGAACCCACGGAATACTTTGTCAATAATGAAACTACCTGGTTCTTTACTTAACAGAGCTATTTTAGAGAAAACAATACCAATGACAGCTTTTGTATTGATAGAAGTGGGCTGCCTCCAAAAGTTGTGCTCAATAAGGCAGAGAAGAAACAGCCATTCAAAGAACTGGCTTCCTGCCCGGGGTGAGCTCCTGAATTATTTTGCTGCCTACCCAGAACAATTGGAGTGGAGTTTTGGCACTTGGTCTACAGAGCTAGCCAAGATGGTTGACAACCCAGGCCAAAATACCTACTTTTTCCATTAGGCGCTCCGGAGGAGAATTGGAGGTGGAAGCATCTCCCCAGTTTTCCTGAGCAGTGGGTTCCAGGGCTAACCTCACATCACCTCAAATGCAGCCTTCAACCAGCACGTGGCCGGTGTTTACCGAGGGGTCAGTGAAGAGGGGTCATCATCCTACTGTTTGCACATATCCTAAGGTACAAGGGGTAGAATAGCAGTAAAAGTAAAAGCAAAAAAGAAACAACTTGCTCTGGTCCCATTCCCTGTCTCTGTTCCCTGTCTATATTGATTGCTACTTTAGTTTACATTAAACAGCCTCTTAGCAACTGAATGTATAGCCACAGGCAGAGGCATTGGAGTTGAGGCTCCTGTGTCAGCAGTCCTCATTAATATAATGACAAAAGATAATATGACCTAACAACAGAAAAGAAGTATGCTAGTAATTTTCAAACCCTGTGGGCAGAGGGGGAGTGGGAATGTGGGTAGAGGCTTCCTGTCATTTTGCAACTAATAAGCTCCACTTATATCTTTTTTATATATATTGGTATTCTGTAATGGAGAATTTTGAAGGCAGATATATTTCCAATCTAGGCTTCCTGTTACTATCTATACCCATTAATCTTAGGTCAGAATGAAGCAGCTTTTCTAGATGACTAAGAGTTGGCATTTCCACTTAAACAGTACATTTATATTAAGGATCATCTGAAAACAGTTCAAACTGAAAAGAAATAGTACATAAGAAAGAATACATAAAAACCAAGGAAGAATTAAAACAAAAAGCCACTGACTAACAATCCTTTCTCTTTTTCTCTCTCATAGAGGCCATATGCTATATTTTATGCCATTCCAGAATCTTGAAATAGACTCTATCCTTTCACAAGATCACCCTCCTTGTTCAAAACCCTTAAAATTCTACTCTCTATGATGACAATTATAGTATCTCTTCTTTTCCCACCAAAAATCTACATCAGGGTGACTGAGAATCTAAACATTTTTCCTTTTGAGTTATCTCTAACACCAAGAATGGTACAGGATGAGAAAAGATATTCACTAAGTATCAGCTGATGCATTATCCCCACTTACTCAAGTAAAATAAAATATATAACAAGGAAATTAAAATTAAAAGTCCTTATACATGCAGACAACAAGTATAATGTTCATATAGTGATTTATAACACTCGGCAAAGATAACACATGTTGAATATGCCATGTTGAAATTCAAGCATCAAGAGAACAAGTCCTCATTAAGTTCTCATTGTTATAAACTTAGTTTTATGACAGTATTTTTAAAAAAGAACTATCACAGGGAATTCCTTGGAAGTCCAATGGTTAGGGCTTTGCACTTTCACTGCTGAGGGTGTGGGTTCAATCCCCGGTTGTGGAACTGAGATCCCCCAAACTATGCAGTGTGGCCAAAAGTAAGTAAATAAGAACAGGCACCAGAGGGCATAAAGAACTCCTCACACTTTAGTGTGTGAGTAGTTAATTGAAAATTATGCAAAACCAACTGCTCAAACCACTACTTTCTAGGACTCCAACAGATTGACAGGACTAAATGTGTCTCTTTAAGAAAAGAATATGAAAAGAAAAGGGCCAAGCACCCCTCGTGGGAATCAAATGGTAAACTAAGTTATGCTCCATCATGGCTGTGGATATACAGCTCATGGTTGGCATCTGATGAATAATATGCTGATAATGCATATAGTAGAATGTATCTCATTCTATTTTGATATTGAAATTGGGACTTTACCATTGTGGAAATAATAAACAGTTAAGTAGGGGAGACTGAGGGGGGAATATTCCAAAGAAGTAAACATGTACCAAGTTGAAACATCAAAGGAATAGTTACTACAACTGCCATTTCCACTCACATTATTATTATTATTTGGATCAACAACATAATTTATAAGAAATGAATTAGTGCATTGATATGAATGGAGTATAAAATATCTTAGCTAGTAAAAGACAGTCAGGACACATTTTAGAATTTGGTCATGAAATTCTAAACAGACAGGAAAGGTGAAAGCTTTGCTCAAAAAATGAGTTACCTGGTATTAAAGGAAAACACAAATGTTTAAAACTCCTTTATTGCTAAATGAAAATTGGGACTACTGGAGCAACAAGGGAAATTGTGGAAAATGGTTTATCCTGCAGTTCCTCTACCTATGAAAATAATTAACATCCAGCTAAACGAAAATTATCATAGAGATCAAAACCTGCTCCTTTTAAATTAATGTGCTGTGAAGAGGAGAAAACAATTGAAGCAGTCAGTGAGAAATGCTATTAGTGAAAAGGGAATCTAACTAAAGCATTTCTTTCTGTAACACATAAAACATGTCAAGGAATTTAGAATAAAGCTTATTATTCAGATCCAAATATGTCATGACTTACTGTTTATATATTAGAATTAAAATTTTTGGCTTATGTTTTTGCCCACTAAAGTGTCACTCTATTTTCATGGCTGTATATTTTTGAATGGAGGAAATACTCAATGGATAAAGAGAAAGGAAGAGGATAATATGACAAGAACATCAAGGGAAAACCCCTCTAGGGTATCTATGAGCACTTGCTAAGCTTTTCTTGGCCATTTTCCTTTCTTGTTCTGCAAACCATGCCCAATATCAGCTAGCAATCTCTACTTTTATCCCAGAACTTCTATTCTGAGCCTCAGGTTCATATATCCTACCACCTACACCAAAGAGCCTAAAGAAACCAAGAAAGCAAAGTGCAGTACCAGGAGGGCTCATTAATATCTTTAGGCCTGAAGAGGGAAGAGAGGAGAGATTCCTGAAATTAGGGTGAAACTCCATAGTGAGGGCTGCCTGACAGCTACTTTAGTCTTCAGTAGAGGGATATATTAATAGCAATCTACACTGACCTAGCAGAAGGAGAGATAAGGTAATAAATACCATTAATCTAACTATCCTCTTGCGTTATGACCTTCTGGTGCCTTCCATTTGTTGAACTCAACTGGCAACTAAAGAGCAAGAGGACTCATGCAATGAAGTCTTATATGGGTCAGTTTCCTGGGACATGAAGCATGATGAAAGAGTAGAGAATGAAATATGCCCAGCATAGCTACCTTTCAAAAAGTTTTTCACATTTTTCCTATATTCTACTCTTCCTATGTGCTTGGAGTTCCATGAACTCATTGTCCTCAAGGGAGAAATAATAGAAAGGGGACTCAGACAGAGAATCCACTGAACGTGAAGAGGAAAACACAGGAGGGTTAGCCAAAAGAAATCCAAAAAACATAGTAAACGTATGTCTAGTAAACACAGACAATAAGATGTAAGTCCACGGGACCTTATGGAATGACAGGTAATATGGAGGAAGAAGCTGGCAGAATTATGGAATGATTTACATTCTTTTGATTCTAAAAGATGAGCAACAAGCAAAAGAAAGAAGAGTGAAAATTTGAGATTCCACACAAAGCTGAACATGGGTATCTGGTTTACTTGTTCAAACAGTCACTAACTTTGAATAATGACATTTGTGGGGGAAATATACGTATGTGTGTGCAATAAAGTAAAGAACAGGAGAGACAAATTGGTTGACCTTGGATCATGTCTGCTTCGATTTTGGTAGCTTATATAGATGCCGCTCAGTCTTTTAATACATAGGAAGAACACAAAGTTTTGACTGGTGTAAGTAGCTGAGCTCTGAAGGCTCTGTCATGTTTAAAAAGCCATTTCTCCCCCAAGATTCATTCCTCATTACATATTTGACTAGTTCAGCTTTGGCCCAAGCTCCCCTCTCATCATCATAGTCAGAGGAGAGAGGTACAGGGGATAGGAAAGCAGCAGAATGCAGGTGCCTCTTTGAGGCAATAACCTGCTTCGTAAATAAGTCTTTCTGCCTCCACTGCAGGCTGCAATGTTGATGGACCCACACTGAGAGAGACGGAAGGGTACAACCCTGAGCCCATAGACACCACCTTACTGATACAGCCATGCTTTTCCCTGGCTTGCATTGTCTGCATGAAAAAATAATGACTACTTATTTTCAGGGCACACAACACCTGCTCTAGCATAGAATTAAAAATTTTGGTTCCCATGTCTGTTTCTGCCACTGCCTATGAGCTCTCTGAAGGCTGGAATCATGCCTATCCTTTATATTTTCACTACCTGTCAGGTGAATGCACATACCAGGTACTCAATAAACATTTATCAAATGAATTAACATGCACATGGTATAATTAAATGCCCCATTTTATCTGAGACTTCTTTTTATGGGGCTTGCCCTGGTGGCTCAGAGGGTAAAGCATCTGTCTGCCTGCAATATGGGAGACCTGGGTTCGATCCCTGGGTCGGGAAGATCCCCTGGAGAAGGAAATGGCAACCCACTCCAGTAGTCTTGCCTGGAGAATCCCATGGATGGAGGAACCTGTTGCAGGTTACAGGCCATGGGGTCGCAGAGAGTCAGACACGACTGAGCGACTTCACTTTCTTTTTATGGGTTCCTAAGGATAGGTGATTGCAGCCATGAAATTAAGACACTTACTCCTTGGAAGCAAAGTTACGACCAACATAGATAGCATATTAAAAAGCAGAGACAAAAAAAAAAAAAAAAAGAGCAGAGACATTACTTTACCAGTAAAGGTCCGTCTGTTCAAGGCTATGGTTTTTTCAGTGGTCATGTATGGATGTAAGAGTTGGATTGTGAAGAAAGCTGAGCGCCAAAAAATTGATGCTTTTGAACTGTGGTGTTGGAGAAGACTCTTCAGAGTCCCTTGGACTGCAAGGAGATCCAACCAGTCCACCCTAAAGGAGATCAGTCCTGGGTGTTCATTGGAAGGACTGATGCTGAAGCTGAAACTCCAGTACTTTGGCCACCTCATGAGAAGAGTTGACTCACTGGAAAAGACCCTGATGCTGGGATGGATTGGGGGCAGGAGGAGAGGGGGATGACAGAGGATGAGATGGTTGGATGGCATCACTGACTCGATGGACATGGGTTTGAGTAAACTCCGGGAGTTGGTGATGGACAGGGAGGCCTGGCGTGCTGCGATTCATGGGGTCGCAAAGAGTCAGATAGGACTGAGCAACTGAACTGAACTGACTGAAGGATAGGTAAAATAAATTAAACCACTCTTAAAACCAAGATCTTTGTGATCTTGGAGAATCAGAGAAAACAAGTGCACCAGAAAAGCTATTTCTAAACTTGATTGCATTTGGTAACTTGAAATAAAGGATAATGACCCCAAGAGGCATCTGAAAAGTCTATTTGTCAGCACCAGGAAGTCAGTGGTGTTGATACTGACAACTAACCTAGGGGAATGTGAAAGAAACACCTAGATATTCAGTCACTGTATATTTATTTAAAACAAGAAAAGAAGAGAGTGCACAAGGCTGTCAGAAGATGTCTGAGAGGGAGTCTTCTAGAGTATAAATTCTAGTCATAATGAGTAGAGGATACTAGTTGAGAAGTCAGACGATGAGAGTTTAAGGATTTAAGAACTTAAGCATTAAGGCTGAATAATGCCCCTGCTCTTCAATTCCTCGTCTGTAAAACAGCACGGTTGGATTATAAGATCTTCAATAATAGCTTAATTAATTCTATAAATCAATAAAGTGAATATGGTAATAACAGGAGAAAGAAGGTGGAAAGAAAACAAAGGAGGTAAAAGAGAAATTAATTTAAAACACTGCTTTGAAAAGAATGTTTTGCACTCTGTAATGACAGAACATAGTGTAATTACCAATATTATATTTTATACCATCCTATTAGAAAAAAGAACTATTTGTCTTGTACCAAATATTGGAAAGAGACACTGGATGTCTTCAAAGGTCTTTTCACTTTTCACGTCCCCACAAACCTATCCATCTACTTATGTACTTATGGCAAGCAGCCTGCTCGCCATGGTGTTCATCTCACAGAACACAGTGGGACTGACAAATGGACCACATTCTGCTCCTACAAATCCTGAAGATCTGTGGTTTCAATGCAATACTTAAGGGGTTAGGAAGCTAGATTCTGTGCATCTGATGGGGGACCCATCTGAGTTGCTTCATAAACATTATTTTCTCCTCAATCTGAGAGCCACTGAAGAATAAGGAGAGAGAAAAGAGGAAGAAAGCAAGACAGGGTGACAGAATCTAGAAAACAGCAGGTAAAGAGAAAGAATGCATAAGAACACAGGATACCTCTCAGTAGAAAATATGATTTTCCTCTAGTTGAACTCTGGTTCAAGGAAAATGATTCAGTGCTTAAAATAATGAATAATGGGGGTGGGAAGGAGGGAGGGAATGAATGAATCAATGAATGAGTGAATTCACTGTAATACTGCCCTTGTTCAGTATTCTTCCTTTCCAGATATCAAGTTATTATTTGATGATATTATTAGGAAATGACAGAAAATTACTTCCCCCTGTCTTCTCACATGCCAATCCCCTACTCCCTCTTTTCTCATATGCAATCAAAGAGGGACAAATGACAAATTATCAAGTGCATTATAAATACCATGAAACAAAGAAGGAGGCTGCAGTGATAAAACTTAAATCTGATCAGCCAGCCAGACTCTCTAGCAAGTCACATTTTATTATTTTCTGCTCCAACTGTCATTCCTCTAATGCCTATCATATATCTTATACAAGGTTTCAAATCATATCTACAATGACCCCCATCTTTCCCCAGACTGGGACTTCTGTGCTAGTGGTTGCTTTACAACAAACTCCATGTATCATCAAAATTGACAGGGTTCTCATGTAATTGATGTATGTGTCTGGCACATTTTGTTATATTTCTGTTGGAAAAATAAAGCTGAAGTAACAAAAGCCGTCCTAGCTGGATATCCCACAGAATCATGCGCAAACACCCTCACCCAGGTGGCCCCTGTCTGACGAGGAGGAATCTCAGTGGAAAAGAGGCCATGACATAGAACCAAAGTACTGGATTAGTTTAGTCCTAGCCTAGGCTCTTCTACCAATTTGTTGTGTGGTTTGGTACACCTTACATCCTTCTTCTTGATGCAAACTCAGCATTTCTAAAGTGGGAGTGTCTAAATAGAAAGGGGAATAACCACAATAGAAAAATGAACAATATTGACAGACATTTCACAGAATAGGAAACGTTCATGACCAGTAGACAAAGCATTGCTCAGCCTCATCAGTAATCAAAGAAATGCAAGTGAAAATCACCATGAGATACCATCTTACTCCCAGTAGGCATGGGAAACAACAAAGAAGTATTACATCACCAAGTACCAGGGCTTCCTTGCTGGCTCAGATGGTAAAGAATCTGCCTGTAATGCGGGGGACCTGGGTTCAATCCCTGGGCTGGGAAGATACCCTGCAAGAGAGCATGGCTAATACTCCAGTATTCTTGTCTGAAGACTCCCCATTGATGGAGGAGCCGGGTAGGCTACAGTCCATGGGGTCACAAAGAGTCAGATATGACTGAGAGACTTTCACACTAAGTGGCAAAAAGAACATGAATAAATACAATCCCTTCTACATTGTTGGAGAAAGTTTCTCTTCTAGAAAACAGTTCAGTCTTATCTTAAATATTTCTACTTTCTGCATCTAGCCATTTCTCTTAAGATAGTGTTATAGAAACAAGATTACATTTAAAGTCTGAATGAGTAATTGATTGACCTGTAGTTTTACCTGTATATTTACCTGGATTTAAAGGTACAAAAAAAGGGAGTGATGTGTGTGTGTGTGTGTGTAAGGTTTTATTTCAGACTGTTTCTACAAACATCTAAATTGTTTATGTAAAAAGTCAGCGATAGTGAAGTTGACATTACTGCTATATTTTGAGAGAAAGAATCAGACTCAGAAATTAATTGACTCACTAGAGAAAGTGTTTATTCAGAGATAGACATCAGCTCTAAATTGGTACAAGAGAATGAAAGTTCAGACAAGCCTGGGTTTGGGTTTTGGATAAAGTCCTTGCTGACAATAGTAATTGTAGAAGAAATATTTTACCTCTTTGAGTTTCTATGTCTTCATCTTTTAAAAAAGATGATAATTATGCCTACATTCTGAAGTTTTTATGAAGACTAAATAAGATAATTTATCTATAGTGCAATAAATATTCACAGGCTACTTTGCAATGAGCCACAGACAGCAAGTGCCATCTTGCTGCACCCAGTGCCTCTGTGTGATTGAGCAGAGACACATCTTTAAATCATTGCTTCAGTTGACTAATGCTATCCTGTCACTTGTTCTTGATGTCCTTCATCACTGTCCCAGATCTTAGCCCCTCAAGTTACTGCCTCCTTTCATTCCATCTTGGTTGCCTCCATGGCTGCACTGCCTTCCCTTCCTGCTCTGAACCTCTGTGAACTGACTGTGAACTGATGTGAATTTACTTTCCATCCCCAAGGATGCCTCCTCCCTAGATTATCCATTGCAAGCTACTCATTTTCCCACTCTCTGGGTACTACAGGGCTTGTGGAAGGAGAACCTTCTCACTTCATTTTTTTGTTCAAATCCACTTTCTCTTCACTAAATAAAAACAAGACATTCTTGACTGTAGAAACAGTCTGAAATAAATATATAAAACTTTACACACACACACACTTCCTCTGCCTTCTCTGCCACTTAGTCAAATCCATGCTCATCCAATCACTTTTTCAGGAGACTTTGGCTCTTTATGTTATTCTGCATTTCTGATTCCACTAACTGCTTCGGTGACTTAAATGTCTACACCATTAACCCACTGTCTTAAACTAATATTTCCTTGATATCTTCAACTCTTTTTGTCCTCACTTCCACTCCATTTTAGTGATCCATTCCCATTGGCAAAAGTTTGACTTTGTTATAGAATTATCCCATCTCTGAAATCTCAAATATTTTTACTCTCTGGCTACAACTTAGTATTCTTGCCCACTACTTTTTTTCACTTCCAGTATACTCTCTTCTTAACTGTAGAAAGACCTCCTATTAGGCCCTATACTTTTCTTCCAGTTAATAATTTTAATCCTAACCTCATCTTATTTCCAACCAAGACAACATTCCATAGTCCACTGTTTCACTCATTGTTGTACCTGGATCAACTGCTCCTTGTTCTATAGAATCCCTCTTGTGAACTGTTATTCCAGTTGCTCCAGTGGCAGAGTTAACTAATGCCTTCTGCTGTGAAAACTCAAGAGGACTGGAACCACGAATAGGATAAGTTCTCAACCTCACCAGTGTCCTCTCTAGTCATCTCTCCACCCAAACTCCCTCAACAACTATTTCAAGTCTTCACTCCTCTTCTCAAGTTTTCCCAACTCACCACTGTCTCTCGTCTCCTACATTATCAGGACTTGCAGCTATCAAGAGAGAAAGAACTAATTGTCCACCCTTGCCACATGCTGACTTTTCTCTAGTTGTTTCCAATCTTTTCTCCTGTCTCTCTGGAGGGCAATCTCCTTTAGCTGCATTTAATCCCACTGCCAGATCCCATCAACTCCAGCCTCCTTAAGGTCCTTAATCTCTCTGTTTCTTGATCTTTAAATTATAAATGATAATAATATTATTGGGGAAAATCATTTTCATGAAAGAAGAATTTCTTAGCAGCAATCTCAGACAGAAAGAATCCCTATCAGGTTCAGAGGTACACGACAAAAGTGAAGAAGGCTCCTGGGCAGATGGCCAAACCAGCAATGATGAAACAGCTGTAATAAATTTTCCATGGAGAAGACTGTGTTGTTACTTAAGTTGATAAAAGTTCATAATAATCACTTTACTGCATGTCTACACTGACCTTTGTGATTATCAAAGTAGATAAAAAAGCCAAATACCTGAATTACTGTATTGTTTATTCCTCAACTTCATGTTCTCTTTGTAATATTATTTCTATCCTTCTAATACTCTCTTCATCCCTAGATATTAAGAAAATAGAAAAAATTAAGGAAAAGAGACAAAATTTTCCCCTAGATTTAATATCTCTCTATTTACTTCTTCCTTTGCCACCTCTATATCTGAAAAAATCAATCTAAACTGTTGTTATAGTTGAAAATTTCATGGTGCTTCAAGTGTTTGGCGGTCCTTATACATAAGATTGGTCAAATCCTTCCTCAGTCTCTGAGACCATGATGGTTTGATCCAGTTTATCACTGGGGATGAGAAACTAAAACAATTTGGTTGACATAAAATGGAGGATTTCATTTGGTCAGAAATTTCAATAGAATGAATTCAGTGAGTAAACTTTTTGCTATCCTGGGCACATGGTCCACCTTGGAAAATAACTGTAATAATTTACTGATCGCCATACTCTGTCTATACCTGAGAATCTAGAACCTGACAGAGTGAACCAGAGGTGTCCTACAGAGTTAAGAAGTGGTCTTCGAGGTCTTTTTTCTTAGAGGAAAATGCTTCTTCCAGATATATTTCCATACCTTTCCGACTTCAATTTGGATAGAGATTGTTATGTGAATATCCTAAAATTGTGATCTCTCTCCTGATTCAAGTGATTTATAACTATATTTACAAATGAGTATCATCATTACTTGAGGTAAGTTTGGACATATTATAGCATGGAAAATAGAGGTACAAAGCTAAAATGCACAATTCATACTGGGAATTTATAAATATAAAACAAAACAAAATAAAGATCTCAATTTTTTCCACTGTGCTTTTAGTCACAAAAGCAAATCCAAGGACAGTAATACAGTTTATTGTCACATAAATAAACATATGCTGAAAATAAAATTATTTTTTTCTGAAATACAGCAACTAAAACCATTAAAAACATTTTAGGTTATAAACCATTTGCAGGAAGAGCTGTTTTACACATCCCTATATCTCCTAATACTCTGCACAATGTTCTGTAGGCACTCCACAAATGCTGTGCAAATTTACACATAAATGACTTAATATAATATGATTAATTCATATTGGATTTTTATATTGCTTCCAATATCAAAGTCCCTGAAGATCACCTGATTATATTATCCAAATAGTCTACATTCATATAATACTTCTAATTTTCAGAATGTTTTCAAAAGCAGTATGTAACTGATTTACAGAATAACCCTTGAAACAGGTTATTATTCCCAGCTGCTGACTGAGGTAACTGATTCTAAGAGTTGAATGACTTGCATGATGTAGATTTAGCTAGGAGCCAAGCTGGGACAAGAATATCTCCCTTGAAGTTCCCATTTTGGTTCTCTTTCCATTCTGAAATACTGCTTTTTTTTTCATTCTACATAATACAATCTATGCAAGATGGGAATCATTGAGATGACTCTTGGAGGTCATTTGGATCAACATGTTATGGAAAAATAACCACATACCATCATGCCATGGTGCTTAAATTCTTTGATCTTATATATATCTGAGTCTTGCATTACTAGAAATGTAATCTTGAACAATTATTTAACCCTTTTGATCTTTGCCTTTTTTTTCACTAACAAGTGAGTAATAATATCTACCTTATCAAGTTGTGAAGAATTAGCTGAGATACTATATGAAATGCTTAGCAATTAGCCAGCACATAGTAAGTGCCCAATAAAAGATTGCCGAGATGTAATAGTTAGTAAATATAAGATCGAGATGAGAAAGTCTTCAGGAAGATTTTCCAAGCTATACACGACATTGATGACAAATCAAGGTTTGATTTTTTTTTCCTTACTATCGTTTCTCTTGTTTCTAGTTGGCCTGTTTCTCACCAAGCCCTCCATAATCACTCATACACCATTTCTGGCACTTTCCACCCTATGCATCTTTATCTTAGGGGTTTTCTCTTTGTGCTTTTCTGCACCTATATATCCAGGCCTATAGGTAACTCCCAGGGGCCTGGCAGATAAGGCTGCTCCTCTCCTGGTTTTTTTCATTCTGTGTTGTCAGAGGCACTTGTTTCCAGGCAGAAAACCAATTTGAAGAGTCATGTCAATCCATTACTGTGTCTGTGGCTGGCAAGTGTTTATTCCCATATATGAGAGTACTTCTACATGCCTCAGAGCTGTGCAGGATTTTCAGTTTGGTTCTGTCCTAATGTCTGAGTGTGTGTGCAGATACCCCCTTTTGTATATATAGGAGAGTGGTGTCTGTTAGCCCGTGTGTTTCTTTGTACTTATAGGTATGCACATTATTCTCCTTTTATGATGCTTGGTTTGAGATACTTTGTATTGTTCACAAGCGGGCTGACAGACCATCTTGATCTCTGTTCTGTTCTCCTGTTGAGCGTCTATGAGAACACCTGACACTGCATCACATAAAACATAATTCCACCCTGAAAAGTTTTTTGGCTTTTGTTTCTGTTTTGTGAGTGTGTGTGTGTGTTTGCAAGAACCTCTTTTTATCTTTCCCTAAATGGCTCCCAGATTATACCAAGTTAAGAAAACACCAATTCAGGGGCAGGTTTTCGGTCAATGCAATATTAGCTTGGCATCTGTTACCAGCCTAATAGGAACAGCACTCATCAGAGATGCATAAATTAGCATAATTAGAGAATTATGCAAAGGCACTATATATGTGTGTGTGTGTGTGTGTGTGTGTGTGTGTGTGTGTGTGTGTGTGTATAAAAGGAACTATTCCAGTGACAGAAAGTTATATTCCTAATGTGCTTTTTGCTTCCAGTTTTGAGGAACAAATAGCAGTTGTAAGCTAAATTGTTTCCACCAAAAACTAAAGAAACAAATGAAGAAGAAAACACTGTTTCAGGAAGAGTTAAAGGCACAGATAGAATAAAAAGAGCACAAAAGAAGAGATAACACGTCTAACAGGTGATAGATTTATTCCGCACAGCATTACAGACAACCTCAGTAAGGGCTGGATGTCGCCAGGAGACAGACGACAGTTAAAAATAAGAAAGATCCCTGATGGCAGGTGTGCTGGGTAATGCAATGGGCTGCATCGCAAAACAGGGCAGTTCCCTCCACCTCAAGTGTCCACAGCAAGACTGGACGGCTGTCTTTACAGGATCTGAGGACAGAGCTCCTATGTGAGCTGAGATTGGTGACCTCCAAGTTCCCTTCCAAACCTCAGAAGCCGTGATTAAAATGGAAATGTGAATACTCTGCATCTCCTAGTATGGAATGAAGACTCTGACAGTAAGAGGTTAGACAATGACGTGAAGGACAAAGAGTAAAAAAGGAGGAGAAAAGAGCCAAATGAAAAAAATTCTCTGGTGCATTGTCTGTGGCCGCCCTAGTGAATGCCTGCGCATCAGCAAAGCATGAGAAAAATCAAAGAGGATAAAGAGATTTGGGAAAATCTAAATTATTTCTCTGCATTCCTCTTCACCACAGAGGATGACAAGCAAAGGCCTGCCCGGGGGTTATTCTTCCCCGACAGTGAAGGTGAGCCTCTGTCAAGGAGTGATGTGTTAAATGAAAGGGTAAAGGGACAAGAACTAAAAATGCCAGACATCACAGAGAAAGGAGGCGAGCTCTGAGAGGATGAGAGAGCAGCACTTTGGGCTTCCCAGAAAAAAAAATGTGTTTTATCTTTCAAAATAGGAACCTTGAAAACTGAGTCCTGCAGGGGGCCCTGTCCGTCTTTTGGGCGTGAGTAATAGGCCTGATGCTGATCCTTCAGGGCAGCGGCCAGGAGCACCTCCTCAGGGGTGCAGAAGCATGAGCTTCTGGAAGCTGCCAGCACACGAAAGCCCGCTTTTCCTATTGCACAAAGTGTAGAAACTACCGGCTGTGGTTTTCTTGGATGGGAAAAATGTCCAGCTCCATCAGAAGTTGGGAACCATTAATGACGTGACACTCAACCGAAATGAGTGAAACACAGCAGACCTTATATATTGTATTTTTAATGTCTTTTTTTTTTTTTTTTAATAGTTGCTCAGTCATGTCTGCCTCTTTGCGACCCCATGGACTGTATAGTGAATCTCCAGGCCAGAATACTGTAGTGGGAAGCCTTTCCCTTTCCCAGCTCAGGGATTGAACCCAGGTCTCCTGCATTGCAGGCAGATTCTTTACCAGCTGAGCCACAAGGGAAGTCAAAGAATACTGGAGTGGGTAGCCTCTCCCTTCTCCAGGGGATCTTCCCAACCCAGGAATCAAACCGGGGTCTCCTGCGTCACAGGTGGATTCTTTACCAGCTGAGCTATCAGGGAAGTCCAATGCTCTGTCCCACTAGGTTAATGTGTGAAGAACTACACTAGGTGTTTGAATGACTGATGCTCAGAATAATTGGACTCCTTATACCCCCACATCCTCCACAGGCTCTGCTCAGCCCCTGAAGGCTGAACAAGTATTTTCAATTCATTTTCTCAGTAAAACTACAAGTATCAAAAAATAAGATAAACTGGTCTCAGGTCTAGCAAATGGAGGCTCAGTGAGGTATATTTATTAGCCTAAAGTCACATAGCTAGAAATGAGACTAAGCCAAACTGTTGAGCCTGGATTATTTGACTCTAGAACCTGCAGGAATATATTTTGGTAACTATGCAGAAGCAGTCGCTGTTTCTAGGACACCTACTCACCCTTACACTGGGTTCATCCTTGCACCAGGCTCAGACACTGCTATGGTATTCTCTCACAGATGGTAGCATGGCATTTCACTTGACTTTGCCTAGAGTCACATTATACATTTTCAGCAAATCAATCAAACAAAACTAGAGGAAGACACTAATGTCAGGTTGTAAAAAGACAAACATTTTCAAGCCATGAAAAAACACAGATTCTTTACTGCCTGAACCACCAGGAAGCCTGAAAAAACACATAGGAAACTTAAATGCCTATTATTCAGTGAAAGAAGCTAATCTGAAAAGTCTATATGCTATATGGTTCCAACCATATGACATTCTAGAAAAGGCAAAACTATAGAGACAGTAAAAAGATCAGTGGTTTCCAGGGGTGGGAGTGCAGGGATGGATAGTTAGGAAGGGTCCAGAGGATATTTTGAGCAGTGAAAATACTAAGATATTATAATGATATATCCACGACATTATTTTCTTGCCCAGGCCTATAAAATATACAAGTGTGAACCCTAGTATTCTAATACAAACTATGGACTTTCAGTGATTATGATGAATCAGTGTGGGTACATCATTTCTAATTAATGTAACACTCCTGAGAGAGATGTTGACAATACGAGAAACTACACATGTGAGCGGGTAGGAAACATACTGTGAACCTAAAACTGCTATAAAAAATAAAGCTTTAAATTGGCTGTGGGGAGGGGATGGAGGATGAAGAAAAACCTCTCTTAGTTGGGTAGAAGAAATGTATGTGGAAAACCTACCATTCTGTCCAGGACAAGGTGGTTTGCTTTGAATGTCTTTTTTGAATTCGTAGTACAGAGACCTGGATATTCACATGTGTCTGTTTAGAGCTTAACTTTCCT
Organism: Muntiacus reevesi; assembly: GCF_963930625.1. Lineage (NCBI taxonomy): Eukaryota > Metazoa > Chordata > Mammalia > Artiodactyla > Cervidae > Muntiacus > Muntiacus reevesi. The sequence continues at coordinate 95,330,523 of NC_089254.1, read as the reverse complement.
CACTGATGATGAAGGGACAAAATGACATTATGCCTGAGGCCTATTTTGGTCCTATAAGCTAATGATTCTAGATATTGGTTGCAACCAGGTCATAAAATCTTCTGAATGCTAACTTAAGGTATCTGGACTTTATCCTGCCTACCATGGAGGAAGCACAGAAGGGTTTTCATTTGGAGGCTGATATAAGAGTGGTAGTATTTTTGGAAGATTAATCTCATAACACGATGCAGGATGAATTGTACTAAGAAAAGCTTAGTGGTATGAAGTTCAGATAAAAGGTTAATGCAGTAAACCCAGGCCTGAGCAGATAAGGAGGCATACTAGAGCCCAGTCCTGGAATCCTTACGTAGGACTATATTATTAACTGGGCAGGGTCAAACCCCTGTTCTACTTGACAGTCCTTCAAATGTTAGGGGACAATATGCTTCTACTTAGTCCCTGCTGGTCCAGGTCAAACTTCCTCAGTTGTGTTAGTTGATCCTCAAATGAGCATTACTTCATGGGTAAAGATATTTCAGTCAAGCAAACATTTATCACATGTCAGTTGTATTATATAATCTTTCTAACTCAGTTTTTGAACATGCACTACAAAAATAATAGTACTTAATTCCTAGAGTTTTTGAAAAAATTAAAAAGGAATGTTTTAGCTCAGATCAAAAGTTTAATAACTGTTCAATAAATACCATCCCCTACTTTTCTCCTCTGGAAATATTCCAGATTGTGAGTGTCTCTCTTAGCTCATGATTCAAAATTAACAGGGATAATCATAATGATTAACTGACTTTGTGCCAGGCGGTGCTTTGAGCACATGGGCTATTAAATCTCATAAAAACCCTCTAAGCTATGTATTCCTCTAAGCCATTAACTCTACCTTATAATTGGTGAAACTAACACACAAGACAAGTAACTTTCCCAAAGTCACACAACTAGAAAACAGTCACAAAGCCAGGATTTAGCCAAGCTGTCTGGTTCCAGAGTCTATGTCCCTAACCACTAAGTAAGGTTTCTTCTCCAGGAGGAGTCTGCCAAAGGGAGTGGTACAGTTAACTGTTCCTATTCAGACATAAGCTCAGATTGTATTCAAAGATTTATAGCATCTGAATCATACCACCAATACAGTGATTTTGCTATTAAATTAAGTGACTCTTTCATAAAGAAATAAAAAACTGTTCTATCTTCTATTTGGTTTATTTTTCAAATATGTAATAGTGCACTTATTCTCTTAAATATCATCTAATCAGTTTTGGTTCATTAAACCTACTAATGATGCTTAGATTTCTGATTCTAAGTCTTAAAACTATTCTGTTCAGCCTTTATTCTCCACATTTCAAGTTTTTTTCTGGACTTTATCTGAACTACAAATACATGCATTACAAAGCATAAGATCCAGGTACAGAACAAAACACAACTAGTGATCCCGCTCTTAAAATTGGAATTATTTAAACATTAAGCTTCTTCACAAGTGTTCTTCTTTAAAAACTTCTGAAGCCATTAGCCAAAGGCCAAATAACACAGTTATCCTGAGGGACAAGCAACCTTCCCAGCAACAGAATTTTCCAGTATAGTATGTAGAGATGTTAATAGTACTCAGATTCTGACAAGAACCAGAAGCAAGGGCCAGGTCACCTAATTCCATTCCACCCAGCTGGCAAAATCTCCTAATTCCAGAAATGCCTTCCACTCTAATAGAGTGAAACCCAGTGATCCAGTTACATCTATAGCCTGGCCCATGACAATGTTGATGCTTCTATAACTCACCATCACGAAGCCATTGGGCTCCATTCTTATTTCTGGGACAAACTCTCAACTACAGAACAACCATAGGAGATTTCCTCCCACTGAACTAGATAAAAGAAATGTCATCATGGACAATGTGTTTGGTAATGAAAGAAAATGGGATCTATCCCCTTTCCAAAGCGATACACAACAGTCATGTTTGACATTAAGTGTGACTTCAAGACCTGAAATGCTGTCTTTTCAACCTCATATCATGTATTTATGTCAATCAAAGAAAATTTTTCGAGTTTCTCTATTTGGATAAGTGCATACGGCTCATTTTCTCATCAGCTTACTTGAAAACCTAATTATACTGAACCAGATGTTGTGCTTAACACCAATGGATGTGGCAAGCAGTTGGTTTTTGACAGTGACACAAATGTCAATTCAAACTGCTTAGACTCTACCCAGGGAGCTGGAATCCAATGCAATCACAATCATTGCCTCATCTCTTATTTTTAGCTTGCTAAATAAAAAAAAGAGTGACCAAGTGGTGAATGTACTGTAATAAAGTGAATCTACTTTATTGAATAGACCATAATAAAATCACTAACGTCCAAAAAAAAAAAAAAAAAAAAAAAACTGAAAAAGAAAATAGCTGCATTAAATTCCGAAATTAATTCTTACATTTAATTTGGCTTCTTGCTCATAAACAGAATTAAAGTGAGGAAGGAAATCTTTTAAAAATCCAAAATTCTCCCTAACACTAAAGTTATTATCCTATCTTGAGCCTTTATATTTGAGTTAATGAGTATGGAAACCTCATTTATGTAGCCATTTAAAACTGTAAGTACTATCTGTATAAATCACTGAATAAATTGGAAAGAAATTATAAAATCTACCTATTTTCACTCTAGTCAAAACCTCTGTCTTTGGGCCAAGAGACAATAAGAAAAGCATAAGTATATTAGTATTCAGAATGTAATGAAGTGCAATGTACTAGTTTAAATCACTGGCTTGTAAGAAACTCTATTCATGTTGACTGTCTTGATAGAAATGGTTTGATCTTGGAACTTGAAGGCATGTATGACCTTGATCTGTTTGAAATAGAGCAGATTATAGGAGAGCATAACACAAAGTCTCCAGCTATATCTAGATACCTCGATATAGAGCCTTTTCAACTTAGAAAGCAAGTAAAGACATAAAGAGGCAATATGGAAGAAAATGCCAAATGTACTATTAGAACCTCTATAAAAATGTTACAGATACTTGAAAATTATAATTGATTTGGTCTCTGACTGCAAGGTAATACAAAGTAATTATCAAAAAATTAGAAAATGCAGAGAAGCAAATCAAAATGATAATTGTACTTAAGGTCTGTATAACTCCATTCTTCATTTTTATGTGTACACAAAATGCAGACACACACACATACACATACATAAGGTTCTTAAAGCATTTAGCTATGATCGATTTGTATCTGTGTTGACTAATTTATGAATTTTGAATTATGCTGTTCATTTAAAGGCAATTGGTACATTAACATTCAACAAAATGATTAGTAAGTACATATTAATCACTTATTATAATCAATAAAATTACAATGCATTGTGACATTTGTAGTTTCCACCTTTGTTCCTAATTATGGGAAATTTAGAAGCTAAGTGACATTTAAAATATTCCCTTTTCTCTAGCTATCTCCATTTGAGTACATACATATCTTAATCTAAAATATGTCATAGGCAAAGACACTATTCAGATCATCAGCAATAATAAACTACTTACTTGATATTAGGGGAGTACATGGCCTTGGAAAGGGATATTTTACATATGCTGATATATCAGGCAGTCATTTGTTTCATGGGCTAGACTGATGATGGAAAATCCTCACCCTATTCAAACCTATCCAAACATGGATTTAAATCTTGAAAACAAGTTGTTTTTCTTTTTTTGTTGAGTTACAAATAAGAGGAGAGTGGAAATGCTGGCTTAAAATTCAATATAAAAAAAAAAAAATCTAAGATCATGGCATCTGGCCCCATCACTTCATGGCAAATAGAAGGGGAAAAGGTGAACGTAGTGACAGATTTCCTCTTCTTGGGCTCTAAAATCACTGCGGTGACTGCATCCATGCAATTAGAAGATGATTGATTTTTGAAAGGAAAGCTATGATAAACCTAAACAGTGTATTAAAAAGAAAACACATCACTTTGCCAACAAAGATCTGTATAGCCAAGGCTATGGTCTTTCCAGGATTCACGTATAGATGTGAGTTGGACCATAAAAGAAGGCAGAGTGCTAAAGAATTGATGCTTTTGAACTGTGGTGCTGGAGAAGACTCAAGAGTACCTTGGACTGTAAGGAGATCAAACCAGTCAATAGTAGAGGAAATCAACCCTGAATATTCATTGGAAGGACTGATGCTGAAGCTGAAACTGCAATACTTGGGCCACCTTATATGAAGAACTGACTCCTTAGAAAAAGACCCTGATGCTGGGAAAGATTGAAGGCAGAATGAGAAGAGGGTGACAGAGGATGAGATGGTTGGATGGCATCACTGATTCAATGGATGTGAACTTGGGCAAACTCTGGGAGATGGTGACAGACAGGGGGGCCTGACACGCTGCAGTCCATGGGATTGCAGAGTCAGACACAACTTGGCAACTGAACAACAACAACAACAACAACAAATAAGAGAGCCAGTATGAAGATGCAACATACATTAAACCCCATCCTCCTAGCAGAAGAGGGGTGCTAAAGCAGAGATAATTATAGGGTGAATACTTTTAAACGAAATATCACTGAGGGTTAATGATTGAGGCTCTGAGTTAGATCCATTTTTCTTTCTCCAGAAAGACAAAGCTTTCAGACTGATGCTTAGGTAAAGAGGAAATGAGCTGTTCCCTGACCTAATCCAGCTAAATCCATCATATTCTCTGAAGATATGAACACTTCCATGGACAGCTGAGCCAATCTTAGAGCAATAGTGCTTCTTTTTGATAAAAATAACAATAGATGTTATGAGCTTGAAGATGGATCCCTGCCTTCTATTTGACTTAACCTGATAAAAAGTAAAACAGAATTGCAGAGTGTCATCACCTAAGTAAACAGTGCACTCTGCAACAGCCACCCAAAGCACTTCAGACTCAATGGGAACAGCTGCTCTCTGAAAGGACAACTCAGAGTCTAATATGAAGCCAATGTGTAAAGCTCAGCCCCTGTAGTTGAGTTTTTTCTTTATGTTTGTTTAAACCTCAACATTAAGGTTTCAATTGCATGATACTACCTACTATTTTAATCAAATCCCATTTGATTTCAAGTTATCCAATCTACTGTTTCATATCAGTGCTACTATGCAGTCATCCAGTTGAGTACCTCGTTTAACCCCTCAATCTGTAATTGATGCTATACATTATATGTAAGAGAACAGCTTACATATAGGTCTTATATATAACACCTTATATATAGGTCTGATTCTCAGGTCTCTATTTTATTCTTTGGGCCAATTTGCCTATCCTTGCATAGAGGTATAAGGCTTTAATCAGTATAGATTCATGTCTTAATATTTGACAGAACAAAAATCTTCAGTTTTCCTGATTCTCTATTTCTTTATGGAAATTTTAGAATTTGTTTATAAAGTTCTATAAAAATTCCTATTGGAAATTTTAATTAGAATTTCACTGAATCTAAAACACAATTAAGGGAGAAGTGATATCTTTAATAAAATTCTGTCTCTAACAGTGAATATAAATCTATCTCTATTTATTTAGATCATTAATATTTCTTATAGTTTTAGTGATTTTCCTGTTTAAGCCTTTTAATTATTTTTATATTTATTTCAAGAGTACTGATAATTTCTGATACTATAGAAAATAATGTCCTTTGTGCAACTATAATTTCTGATGATTTGTGACTAAGGCACAGAAAAGCAATTTCTTTTTTGCATATTAATCTTTTGCTCATCCACCTTACTACAAACTAGCCTATTATTTCTAATAATTTATATGGATATTGATGAGAAGAGCTGACTCATTTGAAAAGACCCTGATGCTGGGAAAGACTGAGGGCAGGAGGAGAAGGGGACGACAGAGGATGAGACGGTTGGATGGCATCACCGACTCAATGGACATGGGTTTGGGTGGACTCCGGGAGTTGGTGATGGACACGGAGGCCTGGCGTGCTGCAGTCCATGGGGTCACAAAGAGTCGGACACGACTGAGTGACTGAACTGAACTGAACCGACCATGGATATTGTCTTGGTTTTCTACATAAGAAAGTAAAATTTTGTGTAAAAATGACAATTTTAATTACTCCTCTCCAAACTTTATTCTTCTAATTTCTGTTTTCTTGTTCAATGTGCTGCTCACAACCTCCATACATTGTCAAAACTACTGTGATATGAATGGGTATTTGTTTTCATTCCTCATATTTAAAAATATTTCTATTATTAAGATATCATTTCTGAAATAGAATGGCACCATTGACTTCTATCTGTTTTACTAGACTGCAGGTTCTTCAAAGAAAGTGCTATTTCTGTGTGTCCCTATTACGCTGCATAGCATGGGGCAGGGGAAGTTTATAGGATCAGGTATGACCTCTAGGCCAGTCATGTCCAGTAGCAGTGATGATGTCTCCAACCTGGATCATGTAACCAAAATCCAGTGGTGCTTCCAGTGTGGACAGGACCGTGGCTGTTCAGTTCTTCCTATTAACAGATTTGGGGAAGTGATAGAAGGCCAAAATATCTGATCTTATTTTTTATCAACATAATTTTTTCCAAAAGTTTAATCATTTTTATTTCTTTGAGAAATAAATGTAGGAATAACATAGGATAAAGAATTGTAATAAAAGAATGCTTGCTCAGCATTAACTAAGCATCTTTTTCATTTTAGGTATTGTACTAAGTGCTGGGAATGTGATGAATTATAAAGCAAGTCTTAGGCATATGGATTTTACTGTTTACTTAGGATCCGTTTCTCAGACTTGATTGCATATGAAAATCACTTGGAGGGCTTCTGGGATATGTTGATTCCCAGTGTGTATCCCATACCAATGAAATCAGAAGCTCAAAAGTGTGAGACCAAGGAGCAATTATTTTTAGCTTCTCTGTGATTCCAATGTTCAAGCAAGGATGAGAACCAATGAGTTAAGGAGTCTGGCATATAAACCTTAGACATCTCCCAACTCTAGACTATACAATTTATCATCATGCAGCAGGATGATAGAGATAAGAAATAGAGACTCGCATCTTGAGAAAATAGGAGTTGATCTGTGTGTCATATCTAAGACACTCTTGCTCAACCCAAGGTCACAAAAATGTACTCTATTTTCATTATTTTTATTGCCTTGACTACTTTAGTTTACTAGCACATTTTGAAATTGTAAAGAATACATTTTTCAAATGTGCTTCATTTTCTAATACTGTTTTGGCTATTCTAAACCCTCTTGAAATTCCATAGGAATTTTAAAATTACCTTGTCAACTTCTGCCAAAAGAAGTTTTTATAAAAAGACATCTGGAATTTTGATAGAGATTATTTTGAAGCAGTAGGTCAACTTGGAGAGTTTTGCTATCTTAACAATATTAAGTCTTCTGATCCATGACTATGGGCTATCTTCCCAATTACTAAGGTCTTCATTTATCTCAACTATATTTTACAGTTTTCGTAGTACAAATTTTAAATTTATTTCTGAGTGTTTTGATAGTTTTGATCTTATTGTAATGGATTATTTTCTTAACTTTATCTCAGATTTTTCATTGCTAGTGTCAAAATACAATTTTTGATATGTATTGGCTTTGTGTCCTGCAACCTTGCTTAACTCATTTATTAGATATAATCGTTTTTCTCAGGATTTTCTATATATAGATCATGTCACCTCTAAACAGACAGTTTTACTTCTTCTTTTACATCTGGATATCTTTTTTTTCCGTGTCAGAACTTCTCATACAATATTGAATAGAAGGGGAAACCTTGTGTTCTTGCTGATCTTAGGGAGAAAACATTCAGTTTTTTACCATTAAGTCTACACATGGTTTTCCATAAATACAAAGATGATGTGTTTTTATCAGCTTGAGGGCATTCCCTTGTATTCTTTCTTTGTTAAATGTTTATCGTGAAGGGATGTTGGACTTAGTCAAATGCTTTTTCTGTGGATGATCATGTGTGTTTTGTGTATTTCATTGATTTTATAAGGTGTACTATCAACACACATTATCAAGCTGACTTTTTAGATGTTAATCAAGTCTTGCTAATCTGAAACAAATCTCATTCAGCCATGATGTGTGACCATTTTTATATGTGGTTAGATTCAGTTGCTAGTATACTGTGGATAATTATTACACCTATATTCATAATAGATATTAGTACATAGTTTTCTTGTGATGTCCCTGCCTGATTTTGGTGTCAGGATAATACTGATCTCATAGAAAAGGTTGGACAGTATTCTCTCTACTTCTGTTTTTCTCAAAGTTGGCACAGAATTGGTGTGAATTGTCCTTCCTTTTAAACATTGGTAGAATTCACCAGTGAGACCATCTGGGCCCGATTTTCTCTGTGGGGAGTTTTAAATCTACTAATTCAATCTCTTTACTTCTATTTCTTTTAGAGTCATTTTCGTTAGTTTGTGTTTCTAGGATTTTGTCCTTTTAACTATGTTAACTATTATAATTTGTTAACATACAATTGTTCAGTGTATTCTTTTATAGTTTTTTTTACTTCTGCAATATCAAAATGTAAACTTTAAAGTAGCCTATCATTTTTATGGTTATTATTATTACTATTATTTTACCGAATGAAACCTACATAGAACACCAACATATAAAATTGATAAGGAGAGCGTTCCCCTAAAATTTCAGCAGCTTGATCCCCTCGTCCTCTGTGGGAGCTTCTGAGGCAACCCTGAAAGAACCTGATGATACCACAGAAAACAATCTGGAAGTTTTGTATGTAGCGCTAAGCATTATGTTTTTTGTTTGCTTCTGATCGATTTACTGAATTTTAGGTGTATCCAGTATACTCTTGTTTAGGGATCTGAATGTCTGGACTTGAAATGTATTTTTCAGTCACTTCTCTGGAAGTGAAAATTGAAGCAAGACATTTAAGTAGTTAAGCCAAAAAAAAAAAAAAAAACACCCCAGTCTTCAAAGGATCAGGTTAAGGAGGTAAGACAGGTCTGCAAAGCAAAAGGGGGAAAAAAAACAGGAGTATCCAGGAGTGTACAACATTATAGGGAAGTAGGAAGTAATTTCAAAAAGATCTTTGGATTTAGTATCTTAGTACAACATGGTGCTTTGAATGATCTACAATCAACTGTCACCAATCGTAATTATCTGTCCCTTCAGGATGTACCTCACTCAGCCTCCTCTCTGATGGTACCCAAAGGCACCATCATAACTCCAGGAGATTCATGCCATTTCTATTTGCTGCCTTAAGCTTCTCCCTCAGCTTTGATGCTTAGAGCTTGCCACTTTAGGAATCAAAATCTTTATCACTTAACTGCTATACTTAGTGCATTATCTCTCCCTGGGTTTCAGCTGTTCCTGCTGTGCATTTGCTGGAACAAAAATTCCTTTCTGTCTTTGTGCCCAAAGTAGTTCAACTGAATTGAAAGCTAAAGTATTGTCACTTCCCAACATACTTAAATTCTCTTATCAGAAAAGACACATTTTTGAATTTCCTATTTGTTATTTATACCAACTTCCAAAAGGGTTCTGAAGATGTTTATAAACATTAACTGTGCACATATCTAAGCCATTGAAACCAAGAAAAAATTAAAATAACTTAAGTAATGTAAATAAAGACATACTTGTACCAGAAAATTTAGGATAAGACAATTCTTGTGACTGAATATTTTGTTAAATCTCAAGACTTCTGTAGATAAAATAAAGCCAAAATATTGAATAATCTCAAGGCCTTTCTGGACACTATTTTTTTAATTGTGTAACCAATAATAATTTTAGTTGAAGAACTAATATATTAGCCAAAAAAAAAAAAAAAAAAGTGTTTCTCCTAGAAAAGTGTTTCTCAAATTTAGTATGTGAACAAACCAGCTGAGATCCTATTAAAATGCAGATTATGATTCAGAAGTTCCGGGGCCTAAGCCTCTTAATTTCTAACTAGATCCTAGTCAAAGGTGAAACACAGTAAGAGCCTTTTGGAAATTTTACTGGAAATTACAGTTCTAAAGTTAAAGGTGATATAAAGAAAGCAATTAGCAAATAATCTAGAATTTTAATTACTGAATTAATAATGCCTCTTCTCACTTAAAATGCCTTTCAGACTCTTAACATACATTTAATATACAATTTTCAAGTATGGCTAGTGCAAAAAAGAATAGGAAACAGGAATATTACATAAAAATTCACATCAGCTCAAACGAACAGGTTGCAGCCAGAGTAGTAGACAAGGAGGAAAGGTGCAGTGATTTGAGAACCTGACTAATCCCAAGAATCTTCCAGATTGATCAAATAAAGTTCTTTGATTAGCCGCAACATTCAGTTCTGTCACTGAATGTTGGGAGTTACTGTTTATTTGCTGAATAAAATGACAAATAAATAGTGACTCCTACCAAATAAATTAATGCAAAATATGAAACAGACAGTTCAGAAAACCTATAAACCAGGTAGTCTACAGTTATATCCCTTTAAATCTGTGATATAAGAGCAGAAATAACTTTTAAGAAATTAAAATTTGGCTAGATTATCACTCCCACAGATGCCCACTTGCTATCATAAACCTTTGTTTCTTTGTTCTGTTTCTCATATGTAGCATATACTGGGCTTTCTCCTAAAATACAATTTGACAATCTCTATCATTTAATGGAACATTCAGTCCATTTACATTTAATGCAATGACTAAGATACTTGCTATTAATTTTCCCATGTAATATGATTATTATTTATTCTTGTTTGTGATTTCTTCTTTATCCTCTTTCTTTTCACTACTTACTTAATGAGTATTTCACTATTCTGTATTTGTCTTTGTTAACTTGGAGGTTCATCACCTCTGTCTAATGAGCAATCTTTTTTTAAGATGCATCCATCTCGATCCCCCCTCCCACAAAACCCACTGAAAAAAAATAAATAAAATTTTTTAAAAAAGATGCATCCATCTATTTATTTTTTTGGCTGTGGTGGGTCTTTGTTGCTGCACATGGGCTTTCTCTAGTTTCTGTGAGTGGGGGCTACTCTCTAATTGCAGTGCAGTCTTCCCATTGTGGTGGCTTCTCTTACTGTGGACACACAGGCTCTGGGCATGCAAGCTTCAGCAGCAGGGGCTCGAGGGCTCTAGAGCGTGGGCTCAGTAGTTGCAGCACGCTGGCTTAGTTGCTCTGCCTCCTGTGGGATCTTCCCAGATCAGAGACTGAACCGGTGTCCTCGCCATTGCAAGATGGATTCTTAACCACTGGACCACCAGGGGAGCCCCAGTAGTCTTTTCATCTCAGTAAACAGACACATATATTTCTACTGTTCGAAAGCAAAATACTAAATATTCCACTCCTCTTCAACTTACTCTGTTCTCCCGTTCCACAATTATTTACCTTCTCCATGGGTACCTTTCTTTCCTTTATGATTCAGGGATTCCTTGTTCAATTATCTCCCATCCACTTGGAAGCTCTGGTCTGAGAGATATTAAGTCTCAAAATGGCAAAAAGGAGAGAGGAAATAAAAGAGTGGTCAAAAGTGGGACTCCTTCCTCTTCCCAGGGCCTGAATTTCCTGAAGGAACCTGGAACCTGAGAGAGGTGAGACCCCTCGAGCCTGGCAGAGGTGAGGAGGCGGCTATTCATATGTTGTTGTTTCTTCCAGCTCTGTGCTAGCAGTGAAAACATGGGTGGGATAAGGCAGGACAAATAAATTCCTTCTCAGGTAAACAGCTGTGTCAAAAATTAAGAGGCAAAATATACATTTCCTCAGGCTCTATTCAGAAAAACTACTGTGTCTCTGGAAGCACAGAGAGAGTTCCTATGGTTTTAATTTGGTTCCAAATTAGGAAATTTCCAGCCTTAGTACTCTTTTCCACAGTGCCTGCACCAATTTACACTTCTACCAATAGAGTGCATCGATGTTTTCTTTCCTCCACATCCTCACCAATACTTGTTATATGCTCTTGTCTTTTTGATAGTAACCATTCTAAAAGGTATGAGGTGATGTCTCAGTGTGATTTATTTTCATCTCAATAAAGCTCAAAAAATTAGCAAGTTTGGCTTAATTCAATTAGCAAATTTGAAGCTGTTTCCACAGAACAAGTTGGTAGTGGAAAAATGGTAAAATTACTAAAGACTTTACCTCTATTGGAGAAGGAAACGGCAACCCACTCCAGTATTCTTGCCTGGAGAATTCCATGGACCGAGGAGCCTGGTGGGCAGTGGTCCATGGAGTCGCAAAGAGTTGGAAATGACTGAGCACACAGCACTATACCTCTAGTTGATCCTGGAAAACACTACACTGTGATATAGTAAACATAGCTTTGTTCTTTTTCTGGCCCCCAGCACAAGAATTCTAAAAACCTTGGAATTTTCTAACTGATATAGGTGATAGAAGCATCTTTTGTCCTAAAGAGGCAACACTTGGTGGGTCCCTAGATACCTTCAGGCTGGAGGTTGGTACCCAGAAAGATCAATGAGTAGAAGCCCCACTCCCCAAATTCCAGAGAAAAGATAGGGACCAGAAATTGAGTTAGTATTTGATCATGCCTATGTGATGAAACCACCATTAACAACTCTAAAAGGCAGAGTAAAAGAAGCTTCTGGGTTGATGAGTGCACGCCAGGAGGGTAGCATACTTCAACTCTATGGGAACAGAGGCTTCTGTGCTTGGGATTCTTCTGTGCCTCATCCTATGTACCTCTTCATCTGGCTGTTCATTGCATTCTTTATTATATACTTTATAATAAGACAGTGATGGTAGGTAAACCTCTGAGTTCTGTGTAACTATAGCAAATTATTGAACCTGTGGAAAGGGTCATGGGAACTCTGGTTTATAGCCAGCTCAGAAGTATAGCAGGTCAGGGACTTGAGACTGGCTTCTTAAGGGAAAGGAAATCTTGTGACACTAAGTCCTTAACCTGAGGGGTCTACACTAACTCTGGGTAGTTAGTATCAGGTTTGACTTGACTTGTAGGACACTCATTTGGTATCTGGAGAGTTGGAGAATTGGTTGGTGTGGCAATTTAACATTTCGTGTTACAAGTGTTAGGAGTAAAATCAGTTCATAAAAAAGAAAAAGATATGCTTCACCTCACCCTGTATACCAGGTAAACAACAGAATCTAAGAGGAGGAGGAGTTCCTTTCCTTGTGGTCCGGGATCAGACATAGCTAAGAACCAACATAAATGTTTACTGTGCTTTACTCCCTTAAGAAATACATCCGCATACATCTGTATTTCAGCCTCATAGCAGCCCTTTGAGATAGGTGCTATTTTTATTTCCATCCCCATCTCAAGTTACGTAATCTTATTCTCAGAGGTTAAATGCTTTACCCCTGAAAAAGAAGTCAATAAATGGTTTAGCTGGCATTCAAACTAAATATCTGATTCAAAGTCATGGGCTCTTTCCAGTGTATAACATTGTCAACAATGGTATAGCTGTAGCTCTTTTGCTATACAGTCTTGAAACCATGAGTGAATTTTTCTCTGAAGAATATTTACTAAATAATCTCATTTAGAAAGAAATAGCAGCTGGAATAGCTGCTACTAACTCAGTCAATCAGTTTCATTATTTGCAATGAATACAAGTAAAGTGGGTGAATATTAGGAACATTGTTTTCTCTGATGTTTTGAAGAATTATGAAGCATGTGATCACGCTCCAGGATCAACATAGTATGGGATATGCAAGTCACCCTCAATATTCAGAAAATAATCACTACCAGCTATTGAATATCTACTGCTTTCCAGTCTCTAAGCTAGATATTTTACATATTTTCTTTACTTTAAAATTCAGCAAAGATATCACTCTCCTCAACCTACTCTTTGGAACCATAAAGCTTAGAGTATATAGACTGCCCAAGATCACACAGACAGCAAACTGGGATTTGACCCCAGCTTTATTAACAATTAGAGCAACTGAGGGGCTTCCCTGGTGGCTCAGACGGTAAAAAAAAAGAACCTGCCTGCAATGCAGGAGACCCTGATTCAATCCCAGGGTTGGGAAGATCCCCTGGAAAAGACAGTGGCTACCCACTCCAGTAGGCTTTCCTAGAGAATTCCATGCACAGAGGAGCCTGGTAGTCTACACAGCCCACGGGGTCACAAAGAGTTGGACAGGACTGAGCAACTAACACACACACACACACACACACACACACACAGCAACTGAGAGGAACTCTTTCTTTCTCCTCCTCCTTTTTCTTCCTTGGCTAAGGCTTTCTTGTTCTTACACATTTGTTTCTCCCTTTCCTGATCTGTTTTGTGGTATAGGGTTCTGCCTACTGACACCATAGAACAGGAAAGTTTGGTTTTTGGGTAAAGATCTGCAACACAAAACATAAACTCTGATTTCTACTTAGATGAATAGAAATTCTTTGTAACTTAGACACTGGAGCATATCAGAGAAATCTCACAACATTTATGTTTCTGTTTTCAGAGTCTATATCATGAGCCTAACTTCTAGGATTCACCACCTTAAAGTAAGTTCCTGTGACATTGTGAAATTCTTTGCACAGAATTTAAGAATTTCCACTCTATTCCTTGTATTTAAATGTTCTACTAGTGATGAGAATGACAATGAGGGTGTACCTGAGTCCTCTGAGAAACACAACTTTACTGATCCTGTTTCCATGCTGACTCAAATAGCTTGTCACTTCAGTGAAAACATTATTTTGGAAATGCTGTCTATAGCTGAGGCATTACAGGGTTACTTATTCTATAATTTGTATATTCTGATATAGCTATTTCCTATAGGCCTTAACGCTCCTTTGAGGAGTCTTTAAGAATATAATTTCCTCAATAATATTTATCTTCATTTTTTAAGCTGTATTATCAACAAATAGTGATGATGAACACTTGTGGTGCTAAAAAACCTTAGCATTTAAAACACTGTAGCATCCACCGCCCCACCCCACTGCCCACAACATGCACCCACGCACATGAAGAAACTGAGGTTTGGAGAAGTTCAACGACTTGTCCAAGGTCCTATACAGTCACATATCACACCTGAGGTTGTAACCCAGGTGTTTTGGCTCCTGGTACAAAGCACTTTCTGGTATACCACTTGTTCCTCTGTCTGAGTTACAGGTAAAATAAAAACAATAAGAATAAAAATAGCAACTAATTATGTGCTTACAGTGTATGTAGTCACTATTTAAGAGCTTTACACAATGCAGTTATTTAATCCTCACTACCAACACCATAAAATGGACTGTGCAGTATCTGTCCCAATTATTCTTCTCATTTTGCAGATGAGGTAGTTGATAAACTTCCTCAAGATTGAACATTATATTCCTGAAAAGAGCCAAAATTTGAACTCACACTTTCTAACATCGGAAACTGCCCTCCTGTTACACTGCGAGCATATTCAAAGGTATGAACCAATTAGTGACTTTAAGGCAAACAGAAAATGTGTGTTGCTGTCACTTGGATGGAAGAGACTGCAGCGGCAAGGGGATCCACTGAATTTGCTAGCTTAGGAGGCATGGCTTGGTTTTCTAAGTTTATCCCTGGGTATAAATAGAATTTCATCAATTACGTCTCCATACATCTGACAGCTGCAGCAGGAACACCATCAGGAGTGTGGCAGAAGCTATAACCGCCTTGTTCCTGGATGCTCTCAGCAGAGTACAGACCGAAGTCTGCAGAGGAATGGAGGCAGATACAACAGACTCCTGGGACTTAATTCTTCTCCACAATTAGCTAAGCTTTTTCATACCATCCATCCCCATCACCTCCTTTGGAAACTTTCATGTGAAAACTCTCATAAGCAATTTGAACCCCACGGTCTCAGTTAGGAGACATGGGATAATGGGGCTCTTTCTTTAACTTATTTACCTTAACAGGTAGTTAGAAAAACTCAAATGTGCCAAGTCCAATGTCTGACAGCTATAAGGCCAGGTTTATGTGATGGGATAGGGGCTTCCCTGATGACTCAGATAGTAAAGAATCTGCTTGTAATGCAGGAGACACAGTTTTTATCCTTGGGTGGGGAAGATCTCCTGGAGAGGGGAAGAGCTACCCACTCTAGTATTCTGGCCTGGAGAATTCCACGAACAGAGGAGACTGGTGGGTTACAGTCCATGGGTCACAAAGAGTCTGACACGACTGAGTGACTGACACTTACTTATGTGATGGGAGAGAAAGCATGAATTCTCACATTGGGACAGATACTGCACAGCAACCCACGCCAGACACTGGCACCAAAGTGGGTATGACTTCACCTGTCCATGAACAGAGGTCCACTCCTGCCTGACACTTAGTTGTGCTCAAAAACATACATGAATAAATTAAAGTTGGGTTGTAAGTAGGGGTTAGAACAACCAGATCAAACCTCAGAATCAGAATTTTAAAACAGCAGACAACCTCCTCCCAAAAGGCAAATGGAAAGTGTAACTCTATCTGGCAGCAAGCAGCAGTATGGAGGAAGTCAGAAAAGGTTTTAAGTCACGCTAAGGAAATATTCAATGTCAGGCACGTAATCAAGAGAGGAAAAGGAGATGCAACGAGCCAAAGACAAAGACACCTGCGAGTGAAGCAAGAGATGCCTTATCTTTTTTTCTAAACATTCTTGCATATTTTTGCAGCTACAGGAAAGGCCAATGACTTGCTTCCTAACATCCAGTCAATGGAGGAATCCTGCCATACTTAGGAGATGCTAGAGGATCATAAAAGGCTACATCTCAAAACACCCCTATTTCCTATCATGGATCTATACTAACAATAAACCTTTTTTTGAAGCTGTTTATGCTTTCAGATTATTCCACTTCAGGGAAAAAATAAGAATCATCAATAAATGTACTCAGTGGAAAGTTAAATCTTGTTTTACTTATCACTTAATTGTTCTGTGACCTTGAGCATTATTACAAAACCATATCAAATCTTAAATTCCTCTAAGTAACATGGAGCTAATAACAAATGAGGAGTTAGACATAGTTTATAAATAGCACATAGTTCAGCTGAGATAAAGACCTGAATTTTTATTTGATCAGAAAACCAATATGATGCAACTATGAAAAGGCCTACATAAACATAGACTTCATGAATAAAAGCATGGAGTTCAGATCATGAGAATAGTAGTCTTACTGTAGTCTTCATTTCTTAGAACACTTCTGGAGAGTTATGTTGCATACAGCCTGTCACATTTTAAGATGAACATTAACAAATACCTGTGTATTAGTTACCTGAAGGAAGGAATCATGTCTTAAGTATCTTTCTATTCTTTATAGTTTCACACACAATACTTTATATTTAACAAAAGCTTGATCAATGATGGTCAGATGGATGAGTGAGCAAGTGATCATGAAACCATGATAGAGTAGGTACAATTACAGAAGCTTGTTTTAGAGAAGAATAATTGAAATTTTAATACTTTTCTTCAAATATTCTGTTACCCCAGAAAGTAGCACCACAAAAGATAGATGGAATCTATGGAAAACAAAATTAGCTTTCTGCAAAATGGAGTTTCATAACAAATAGAGTTGTTTGCACCATGACATGGGCAGAAGTGAAACTGCATTGAGAAGTGTCAAGCACAGTGTGAATGATCAAGTTGGAGTTGGCTGAAGGGATTTCCACATCATATGGGGAGTCCGCTGATACAACTGATGGGTTAATTCCATCATTCACTCTATGATGTTATGATAACTGATCCCAACATGTAAAAGTAATTGCCAACCTACAGCCTCTTGCTAGAGTATCATTGGGGCACAATTACAAAAGATCTTAGAAATATATGTGTACACACCACACACCAACACAGTTTTCCCTTAGGAAACTTGTATTCAGGTTAACAGATGGGAAATTATTTGTAACCTACCTATTTATTTGTAGGAGATCAAAATTTTTAAAAAAATGCAATTCCTTTTATTTTGTTTCTTAAATGATGAAAGCTTTTTTTAGTAAAAAACAAACAAACAAAAACCAACAATAGAAAGTTGCTTGCAACACTAGTGAAAATATCACTAGGATGCATGGTATATGCACATGCTCATTGAGATATCAGCACATAGGTCATACCTGTAGCTTTGGGGGTTCCTTAATGCAATGCAAGTCTCTTTGTGTTGAATCTGTATTTGTGAGTGGCTTTCTAATAAGCCACTTATCTCTCAGAGCCTAACTTTGGCTAAAAGAGGGTAAACAGTAGATTAGATTGAAACAACTCATCAGTTGCTTGACTGACAAGGTATTTTCACCCCTGACTCATCCAATCAGTTTGGGCAGACACAGCAAGGAACACATGCTTGAGACAGGTTGAAGAGTTTACAGTCTATGTCACAACCAGTGATCACAATAACTCAAAATATGCCTTTGAAATTTCACACTTTTACTGATCACAGAAGAAAGAAAATGGTAACCTTCTTGACTGTTCTTTTAATCATTTGTGATCTCTGTTTTTGTTAGAAGCATTAGTTACTTTCCCTGTGGTTGCCAGATGTGTGGGTAGATCTCTGAAAAGAAATATCTTAGATAAAATCTAGCATCATCTTTGCAATAATGACCTTAAAACCCTCTGCTCTACTAAATTTACAAAATGCTATTGTGATTATAATTTATTTAAAGGTTAATATTTTCCATGCATTTAATATATGGCATTTCATTTAACCACTTAATCATACATTACACCTTCTATGCATATCATATTATAATCTCCATTCAACAAATACGTAAGTTGAGGCTCAGAGGATTTGGCAAGTGTTTGAGAGTCACTGTTTCTCATCCTTTTGTAAAGGGTATTTTTTCTAAAATGTCAAACAAACAAACAATCCCCAAACGGCCTTCTGTCAAGCTATATACCTCAACATAAAATACAAGCAAAGAAGAAACAGCAATTCAACATACAGGGTCTGTCTTTGGTAATAAGAACGAGATGACAGTAAAACTCTAATTTTTGAAGAGGGAGGGAGTCAAGCTTTGCATACCACAGGAATGACATCAAAACCAACAGTTGAAAGATGAATTGCTATTATCCAAAACTGTTTGACTGTGTGGATCACAAACTGTGGAAAATTCTGAAAGAGATGGGAATACCAGACCACCTGACCTGCTTCCTGAGAAACATGTATGCAGGTCAGGAAGCAACAGTTAAAATTGGACATGGAACAACAGACTGGTTCCAAATAGGAAAAGGAGTACGTCAAGGCTGTATATTGTCACCCTGCTTATTTAACTTATATGCAGAGTACATCATGAGAAACGCTGGGCTGGAGAAAGCATAAGCTGGAATCAAGATTGCCGGGAGAACTATCAATAACCTCAGATGTGCAGATGACACCACCCTTATGGCAGAAAGTGAAGAACTAAAGAGGCTCTTGATGAAAGTGAAAGGGAGAGTGAAAAAGTTGGCTTAAAGCTCAACATTCAGAAAACTAAGATCATGGCATCTGGTCCCATTACTTCATGGCAAATAGATGGGGAAACAGTGGCTGACTTTATTTTTCTGGGCTCCAAAATCACTGCAGATGGTAATTGCAGCCATGAAATTAAAAGACGCTTACTCCTTGAAAGGAAAGTTATGACAACCTAGATAGCATATAAAGCAGAGACATTACTTTGCCAACAAAGGTCCGTCTAGTTAAGGATATGCTTTTTCCAGTGGTCATGTATGGATGAGATGGTTGGATGGCGTCACCAACTCAATGGACATGTGTTTGGGTGGACTCCGGGAGTTGGTGATGGAGGCCTGGCGTGCTGTGGTTCATGGAGTCACAAAGAATCGGACGCGATTGAGCAACTGAACTGAACTGAAGCCTGTCAGAGGGAATAACAGGGAGTAGGCAGGATACCGAGAAAGGCCAGATCATGATGGCCATAGAGTTCGTCAAGGGCAGGAATGCGAAGGAATTGTAGATGGAGAGTGTTGACAGATGGAGAGAGGGTGGAAAGACCCAAACTGGAATAAATCGTCATGGGAAGATCCCACAGGATGCTAAGTGTTACACAAAGGAGTTTTGACTTTTTTGCTAAGACATATAAGAAGAACATCTTTAAATCAGTGGACAGATTTGCATTGTCAAGTAGTCACACTAGTTAGTATGTGAACAATAGCAGGACCAGAGAGGTAGCTTAGTTTTTTTTAAAAAAATTACATCTATAATAATCTAGAGGTAATACGATGTGGCACTGAACTAAGGTAGTGGCCTTGCCACATGCAGACATACTTGAGACAATTGTTTGTGAGGTAGAAATCAGGGTATCTTTCTGATGAGACGTGCTGCAGGAAAGAAAGCAGACATCAAGGTTGTTGCCTAAGCCGAAGAGGTTTAGGAACGTTTAGAACAAGTAGCGCTGGTCTGGAAACAAGACCCTTGAGGATCTCCAAGGGCCTGGTGGAGGCTGGAGTGGATTCTAGTGACCCAAAACTTCATGGAGGGGACATTTCCAAAACACAACTTGGAGGTCAGAATATAGCATCGGAGAAGGTAGACTTGCTTTTACTAGAAAAAGGAATTTTCTGAATGGGTGACGAGGACGCAGTGGGGAAAGTTATTTGAAGTAATAACAAAGTATTGAAGGGATGGGTTGTGGAATTTAAACCACAAAAGAGTGAAGGGAGCTGATAATATGGTTAAGTTAGAGGGGCAACATTGTTGAAGGCCTTTACAATACTGAGGAGTGTGTGTAACTGAAATAAGAGCTCTAGGGATAAGAAGTTGTAGAAAGTGAGTTGAATGTTTGAATTCAGAATTTAAAGAAGTCATGGGTCAGTTTCAGATGATGACAGTCTTCTGGGTAACTGTGTGGATGAAGGCAAACTTCATTAGAGATGATGAGAAGAGACTGATAGACTGTTATGGATGACATGAAAGTCATCCAGGATGTCAGGAAGACTTGAGGTGGAGGTAAAGACTGTGAGCCAGGTGTAAAAGCATCCTTAAAGGAAGACAGGATGCCCCAGGGTTGGAGTTAAGATGTTAGTTAAGATCAGGAAGTTTTCAGGGAAGGAGCTGTGTGGAAAGAAATGTGTTCATGAAAAAATAGAGAAGTGTGGAGGAGATGGTGGAAAGTTTTGTCAGAAGTGGGCAGACGAGAGGTTTGTGTGTGGGAAGAGGAAGCACCGACACCATGAGTTTGAGGGCACAAGCAAAGCTGGGTCAGGAAGGAGTATTCCAGCTTGGGCTTTGAGAAGCAATGACAGTGATCTACAGTGTGGTGGATTTAAGGGGACTGTATTTTTTTTCCCAAATGATTAATACACAAATACAACTTATGCATGCTCAGGGTTTAGGGTATGATGGGAATGTGATCTAGTCTATTTGAGGGCAAAAGGCAAGAGGGCAGCAGGTTCTGGAGAGCAGTGTGTACCCCAGAAATGTTCTAAGCTGAAGTTCTGAAATGCTATGGAGAGCTTTACAGATGTGGTCAGTATGGATTTACACTATGGAGAGGATGAGCTCCACTTACCATAGTGATTATGAATGCACTATATCCTCAAGTTCTACAAATGGATGTGAAATCTCATTTAAGTCCAAAGTCTTTGTCACCTGTAAGCACTGGTGGTCAACCATTTAATCACCTTGCTTTCTCCCCCAATTTATTTTACTAATAACTACAAAAAGAAGAAGGGGCTTTGCAGGTGGTGCCAGTGGTAAAGAAACTGCCTGTTAATGCAGGAGATGTTAAGAGATGTAGCTTCAATCCCTGGGTTGGGAAGACCCCCTGGAGGAAGGCATGGCAACCCACTCCAGTATTCTTGCCTGGAGGATTCCCATGGGCAGAGGAGCCTAGTAGGCTACAGCCCATAATGTTGCACAGAGTTGGACTCCATGGCTGAAGTGACTTAGCATGCACTCACATAAAAAGAAGAAACTGAGGCACAGAAGGTTTCAGTATCCTACATAAGGGTACACAATTACTTAGCTTCAAGTATATATTGATGGCAGCAAGAACTGACAGATCAGTTCAGTTCAGTCACATCTGAATCTTTGTGACCCCATGGACTGCAGCACACCAGGCTTCCCTGTTCATCACCAACTCCCAGAGTCTACTCAAATTCATGTCCATTGAGCCAGTGATGCCATCCAACAAACTCATCCCCTTTCGTTCCCTTCTCTTCTTGTCCTCAATCCTTCCCACCATCAGAGTCTTTTCAAATGAGTCAGTTCTTCACATCAGGTGGCCAAAGTATTGGAGTTTCAGCTTCAGCATCAGTCCTTCCAATGAATATTCAGGACTGATTTCCTTTAGGATGGACCAGTTGGATCTCCTTGCTGTTCAAGGGACTCTCAAGAGTCTTCTCCAACACCAAAGTTCAAAAGCATCTTGAATAGACTCTGCATATAAGTTAAATAAGCAAGGTGACAATATACAGCCTTGACGTACTCTTTACCCTATTTGGAACCAATCTGTTATTCCATGTCCAGTTGTAACTGTCACTTCCTGACCTGCATACAAATTTCTCAAAAGGCAGATCAGGTGGTCTGGTATTCCCATCTCTTTCAGAATTTTCCAGTTTGTTGTGATTTACACAGTCTAAGGCTTTGGCATAGTCAATAAAGAAGAAATCGATGCTTTTCTGGAACTCTCTTACTTTTTCAATGATCCAGTGGATATTGGCAATTTGATCTCTGGTTCCTCTGCTTTTTCTAAATCCAGCTTGAAGATCTGGAAGTTCATAGTTCATGTACTGCTAAAGCCTGGCTTGGAGAATTTTGAGCATTACTTCAGTTGTGTGAGATGAGTGCAATTGTGTAGTAGCTTAAGCATTCTTTGGCATTGCCTTTCTTTGGGATTGGAATGAAAACTGACATTTTCCAGTCCTGTGGCCACTGCTGAGTTTTCCAAATTTGCTGGTGTATTGAGTGCAACACTTTCACAGCATCATCGTTTAGGACTGAAATAACTCAACTGGAATTCCATCACCTCCACTAGGTTTGTTCGTAGTGATGGTTCCTAAGGCCCACTTGACTACGCATTCCAGGATGTCTGACTCTAGGTGAGTGATCATACCATCGTGATTATTTGGGTCATTAAGATCTTTTTTGTACAGTTCTTCTGTGTATTTTTGCCACTTCTTCTTAATATCTTCTGCTTTTGTTATATCCATACCATTTCTGTCCTTTATTGAGCCCATCTTTGCATGAAATATTCCCTTGGTATCTATAATTTTCTTGAAGAGATCCCTAGTCTTTCCCATTCAATTGTTTTCTTCTATTTCTTTGCACTGATCACTGAGGAAAGTTTTCTTATCTCTCCTTGCTATTCTTTGGAACTCTGTATTCAAATGGGTACATCTTCCCTTTTCTCCTTTGGTTTTCTCTTCTTTACTCAGCTACTTGTAAGGCCTCCTCAGACAGCCATTTTGCTTTTTTGCATTTCTTTCTCTCAGGGGTGGTCTTGATCCCTGTCTCCTGTACAATGTCATGAACCTCGTCCATAGTTCTTCAGGCACTCTGACTATCCGATGTAATCCCTTGAATCTATTTCTCACTTCCACTGTATAACCGTAAGGGATTTGATTTAGGTCATACCTGAATGGTCTAGTGGTTTTCCCTATATTCTTCAATTTAAGTGTGAATTTGGCAATAAGGAGTTCATGATCTGAGCCACAGTCAGCTCCCAGTCTTGTTTTTGCTGACTGTATAGAGCTTCTCCATCTTTGGCTGCAAAGAATATAATCAATCTGATTTCGGTGTTGATCATTTGGTGATGTCATATGTAGTCTTCTCTTGTGTTGTTGGAAGAAGGTGTTTGCTATGACCAAACCCTGAGTGGCAACTGCACGGTGCTGAAGCAGCTGTGAAGAGATATCCCATTTCCAGGGGCAAAGGAGAAGCCCCAGCAAGATGGTAGGAGGGGCGGATTCGCGTTTAGAATCAAACCCCTTTCCAGCCAGAGACGCTCAGAGGGCTCAAACAAACCTCGTGTACACCAGGACCCAGGGACCCCACAGAGACTGAGAGAGAACTCTGTTCGAGCGTCTCCTGAGGAGGTGCGGGCAGGCAGTGGACTGCCACGGCGCAGCGGCTCTGGGTGCAGCAGACCTGGGCATGGCATAAGCCCTCTTGGAGGAGGTCGCCATTAACCCCACCACAGAGCTTCCAGAACTTGCACAGGACCGGGAAGTAGACTCTTGGAGGCACAAATAGGACCTTGTGCACCAGGACCCAGGAGAAAGGAGCAGGGACCCCGCAGGAGACTGACCAGACTTGCCCGTGAGTGTCCAGGAGTCTCCGGCAGAGGCGTGGGTCGTGGTGGCCTGCGGCAGGGCTGGGGGCACGGAGTGCAGCAGTGTGTGCCTGGGATCTCTTGGAGGAGGTCGCCATTATCTTCACTACCTCCACCACAGTTTGGCCCCAGGTAAATAGCAAGGAGGGAACACAGCCCACCCATCAACAGAAAATTGGATTAAAGATTTACTGAGCATGCCTCGCCTATCAGAACAAGACCCAGTTGCCCCCTCAGTCAGTCTCTGCCATCTGGAAGCTTCCATAAGCCTCTTATCCTTCTCCATCAGAGGGCAGACAGACTGAAAACCACAATCACAGAAAATGAATCAATCTGATCACATGGACCACAGCCTTGTCTAACTCAGTGAAACTGTGAGCCATGCTGTGTAGGGCCACACAAGACGTTCAGGTCATGGAGGAGAGTTCTGACAAAATGTGGTCCACTGGAGAAGGGAATGGCAAACCACTTCAGTAGTCTTGCCTTGAGAACCCCATGAACAGTATGAAAAGGCAAAAAGATAGGACACTGAAAGTTGAACTCTCCAGGTCTCTAGGTGCCCAATATGCTACTGGAGATCAGTGGAGAAATAACTCCAGAAAGAATGAAGAGACGAGCCAAAGCAAAAACAACACCCAGTTGTGGATATGAATGGTGATGAAAGTAAAGCCTGAGGCTGTAAAAACCAATATTGCATAGGAACCTGGAATGTTAGGTCCATGAAACAAGGCAAATTGGAAGCGGTCAAATAGGAGATAGATGGTGAGAGTGAATGTTGATATTTTAGGAATCAGCGAACTAAAATGGACTGGAATGGGTGAATTTAACTCAGATGACCATTATATCTACTACTGTGGGCAAGAATCCCTTAGAAGAAGCCATCATAGTAGCCATCATAGCAAACAAAAGAGTCTGAAATGCAGTACTTGGATGTAATCTCAAAAATGACAGAATGATCTCTGATTGTTTCCAAGCCAAACCATTCAATACCACAGTAATCCAAGTCTATGCCCTGACCAGTAACACTGAAGAAGCTGAAGCTGAACGGTTCTATGAAGACCTACAAGACCCTCGAGAACTAACACCCCCAAAAGATGTCCTTTTCATTATAGGGGACTCAATGCAAAAGTAGGAAGCCAAGAAACACCCGGAGTAACAGGTAAATTTGGCCTTGGAGTACAGAATGAAGCAGGGCAAAGGCTAACAGAGTTTTGCCAAGAGAACACACTGGTCATAGCAAACACCCTCTTCCAAGAACTGACAAGGACTTGATAAAATGGGAAAAGATGAAAAAAATCAGTCACAAAATACACAACTCTCAGAATAATTGGGGTTATTTACTTAGGGGCAAAGTGCCCTGCATCTCTGAATCCCCTGGAAGCTTCACTGCATTGATTTTACTGATCCTATAAGCATATATAAAGTATTAGGAAACTCAGGTATTGAGGAACTGAGGAATATAAAAACGACAAGTAAGTCACCAGGAGTCTAATATCCAGACAATAAGTAACTCAAAGATTGATGACTTCCATGACTGAAGTATACATAGGACACCATACGGCTGAAAGGGCTAAAGTAATAAGAGTGGAAGAAGACAAAGGGTCAGGATAAGTTTAGTACATGAGATGAAACAAAACAGGATCATGAAAGCTGAGTGATCACCGGCTAGAAACAGAGAGGGCTTTCTGGAAAAGTGGAGCGTCAATGGCAACTCTACGGGTCATTGAAGGAACTGTGTATTGTTTCACAGGGTTACAGAAATTAAGGGTAAGGAGAGAGAACAAACTGAAGTGGTAAGAAGAGACAAAGCATCTTGAATCTATAATAATCCTGTCTCAAAGTTTTAAATCTAAAGGCATATACTCCCATTGTTTGGAAATTCAGTTTACAGAAACATCTGTTTAGCCCAGTAATGCTGGACAAATGACTTTTTTCATATGATGCTTTGAACTGAGGACAGGCAAGCTAAAGTGTTACGACATGTCGTAGGGGTCTTCAAAGGTTGTCCAT
Organism: Muntiacus reevesi; assembly: GCF_963930625.1. NCBI lineage: Eukaryota > Metazoa > Chordata > Mammalia > Artiodactyla > Cervidae > Muntiacus > Muntiacus reevesi. Next base: position 95,304,488 of record NC_089254.1, on the reverse strand, counting down.
TCAACATAATATGGAGGAAATGGCCAACTGCTTTATGCCACATTGCACTTTAGAAATAGCTGGCTGCACAAAAATTATAAATGTTCATTGCATGGGAAAAGTATCTGAGCCATCAGTAATAGCTATTTCTCCAGATACACCCAGATTCCCACTTCATAAGAAGCCATTCAGCATGATTTTCTCATATTCATATATAATTATGCAATGACATCAGGTGACCTCAGTGTGTGGCTCTCCCTAAGAGGAACCACCACCAGTGAAACACTATCCATCACAGAAGAAGCAGTGGCAATGAAGGGGGCTGTGAGCATTGCTAAGATGCGTTTCCCATGGTATCAGGTTTAAGTAGTGAGTTTCCCCCTGACAGGAATGAAGCACAGGGTCATGAAGTTCCCACAGAAAGGTAAATCACTGAATTGCTGGAAATTTAAAACACCAGCCTTGAGAATCAGCCCTCTCACTGACAATGCCAAAGCTCAGCTCAGAGACTTTCTTGGAGGTCCAGTGGTCAAGAATTCCTGCCTTCTTTCCGTTGCAGGGGCCGTGGGCTCAATCCCTGGTTGGGGATCTCAGTTGCCTTGGATGCTGCGTGGCACAGTCAAAAAATCAATTTAAGTAAGCACCTTTAATAAAAACTCACTTCAGGGGAAGATATTCATCACATGATTATAAACCCAGCTTTATAAGCATGAAAATTTAAAGACAACAACAGTAGATTGATGACTGTGGGGGTATAAATTCTAAAAGGTAGTATATACATTTTGGAATTTCAGTCGAATCTTAAAACTTAATAACAACATTTATTGCTTTTTAGTATTTAAAAAAATGAAACAAAACATAGTAGCAGTTTTTAGGTCAAAATTGTATCAAACATCTATATTACACAGAGAGCATAATGCATGAGCTGAAGTAGTGAATTTCAACTTTCTGTCTCTCCTGAGGTGTTAGCAATTATCATTTAATTCGTTTGCTCATAAAGCCTTCCAAGACACTGAAGGACATAAAGCTTTAAGGTGAACAGTGCTCAGCTTCAGTGGTTTATAATTAGACTGGGAAGACAAGGCGTTTTATTCCCCAAGTACAGGTTGGGTCTTTCTGTTTCCCGTTTCCTTCAATCACTTTCCCCATTTCTCAAAAGCTTGTTCTGATACTTTCTCAGTATAAATCACAGGTATTCTAAAACAGACTTCATACGTTATATGTCCACTTCTAGTGAATTTTCAAGTTGATTGCTTCTGCTCTGTGATGTGTTATGCACTAGGTAGATTATGCACATATTCAGGACTCCAGGAGAAGAATCCAGAATGTCCACATCCAATATGACTCCACTTGCCTCTTTTTGGCTGGATCTCACCTACTCCCTAAGACTAATAACCCTGATCTTATTGGCTAATGTAGTTATTATGAGGGGAGTGAGTGAGTGAAAGTTGCTCAGTCGTGTCCGATTCTTTGCGACCCCATGGACTGTACTCCATGGAAATCTCTTGGCCAGAATACTGGAATGGATAGCCTTTCCCTTCTCCAGACGATCTTCTCAACCCAGGGATCAAAACCAGGTCTCCCATATTGAAGGTGGATTCTGTATCAGCTGAGCCACAAGGGAAGCCCAAGAATACTGAGTGGGTAGCCTATCCCTTCTCCAGTGGATCTTTCCAACCCAAGAATAGAACCAGGGTTTCCTGCATTGCAGGCAGATTCTTTACCAACTGAGCTATCAGGGAAGCCCTATTATGAGGGGAGAAAGGTTCTAAATGGGAAAATGGGATGGAAAAACAAATTTTAATCCCATATTGCAGCTTTTCCTAGGCTCTCTGTGTATTTTCTAGGAAGAAAGTAACACTGATTCACAATTGGTATTTATGATTAAGATTTTACATTGGCTCTGGTGAAAGCTATCAGCAATTTACTGCCCAAGCTTCTTTACCTCACTCTCCTTGTGAAGAGCTTCCCAAGTAGCACTAGTGGTAAAGAACCTGCCTGCCAATGCAGAAGATGTAAGAGACATGAGTTCCATCTCAGGGTTGGGAAGAACCCTTGGAGGAGGGCATGGCAACCCACTCCAGTGTGCTTGCCTGGAGAATCCCATGGACAGAGGAGCCTGGCGGGTATAGTCCGTAGGGTCAGACAGAGTCAGGCGTGACTGAAGCAACTTAGCATGCATGTACCCTCCTTGTGAAAGGTAGTAAATTGTGCAAAAAAAGCTCTGAGGATTTGATAATGCAGAGTAGGACCAGAGAGGACATAACCAACTAATCTCCAAAGACTCTTTATGGCTCTGAGCCTGTGGACAGCCAGAAGCCAGTCTCTCCTTTCAATGGGACAAGCAGTAATATTAGGTTGGTGCGAGAGTAACTGCAGTTCTGCACTGTTGAACTTTGCTGTTTGATATTAAAGTATATTCTTAAATGTGGTTATGTTAAACATCATTTTAATGCACATTTCTCATTTTATTTTTCTTTTGCAAATGACTTACTATTTGTTGTTTATTTTATATTTATTTTAAACTAGGGAAATGATGTTAGACCAAAAGCAAATCTGAGCAATTTTCTTATTCAAGTTCCAAATGGGTCATAAAGCAGTGGCGACAACTGGCCCAGGAACTGCTAATGGAGGTACAGTGCAGTGATGGTTCAAGAAGTTTTGCAAAGGAAATGAGAGCCTTGAAGAAGAGGAGTGCAGTGGCTGGCCATTGAAAGTTGACAATGACCAATTTAGAGGATCATCAAAGCTGATCCTGTTACAACTACATGAGAAGTTGCCCAAGAAGTCAATGTTGACCATTCTATGGTCATTTGGCATTTAAAGCTAACTGGAAAGGTGAAAGGCCTCAGTAAATAGGTGCCTCATGAGCTGACTAAATTAAAAAAAAAAAATCATCATTTTGAAGTGCCATCTCTTATTCTATGCAACAACAGTGAACCATTTCTCAGTCAGATTATGACATGTGACGAGAAGTGGATTTTATACAACAACTAGCAACAAACAGCTCAGTGGTTGGACTGAGAAGATGCTCCAAAGTATTTCCCAAAGCTAAACTTGCACCAAAAAAAGGTCATGGTCACTGTTCGGTGGTCTACTGCTGGCCTGTTCCACTACAGCTTTCTGAATCCTGGTGAAAACATTATATCTGAGAAGTGTGCTCAGCAATTGATGAGATGCACCAAAAACTGCAATGCTTGCAGCTTGCACTGGCCAACAGAAAGGGCCCAACTCTTTTCCACAACAACACCTGACCACACAACCAAAACTTCAAAAACTGAATGAATTGGGCTATGAGGATTTGCCTCATCTGCTGTATTTACCTGACCCCTTGCCAACTGACTACTGCTTCTTCAAGCATCTCAACTGATTGCAGGGTAAATGCTTCCACAACCAGCAGGAGGCAGAAAATGCTTCCCAAGAGTCTGTCAAATCCTGAAGCATGGAATTTTACACGACAGGAATAAACGAACTTATTTCTCGTTGGCACAAATGTGTTGATTGTAAGGGTTCCTATTTTGATCAGTAAAGATGCGTGTGAGCCTAGTTATAACGATTTAAAAATTCACAGTCTGAAACTGCACTTATGTTTGCACCAACTTAATATGTTCTCACATTATTATGAACCTATAGGAGGCAAAGAGATGCATAAAGTTGATTATTCACAAACTATTTTTCCTTACCAGGTCACAGGATAAGATAAGGAAATTAGTAATATGGTGACTGATGCTGAATAGAGAAAAGATCTGAACACTCAAGGCAGGAAAAGAGGAGAAAAGGGATGCAAGAAAAAAGGGGGACAAGCTGATGGTGAGTGGACAAACGCAAAAAATGTACAAAGGAAAGCAAAGAAAACAGGAAAAATTAAAAATAGTGAGTGTGATACAGTTGTATGTAGAAGTTATCAAGTATTCTTTTAAAATTCACAATGTACTTCTTTCTGAAAAGGCCTTGGTGAGGTTTTATAATAAATTAAAGACATATTATAGAACCATCAATACAAGGATCAAAAGAATAGGAGTCATAAAAACAGAGGTAGAAATGATACCCAGGAAATCTGTGATAAAGAAAATTTCTAAAATGGAAATCTCTCAAATTGAGTTTACGAGAGCTAAAGAAATTATACACATGTATGCACACATTTACTGCAGTGAAGGGCGACAATACAATGAAATTCCAGTTTTCCTTAATCCTCAACTGCAATAGGAATCCAGATTTTATATCTTTATATAAAGATCCTTACATAATGAAATAAATATAATACAGTAAATGGTATCGTCAGTGGTTGTTTACAAAAACACAGACACATTATATGCTGTAATGTTAAAAGTGAAGAAAATCTTTAAAAAATGAACATCTAAGGAAAAAGCAGATAAATAACAAGGGGGAAAAGTGAGGGAAAGATAAACATTAAAGTGGAATGTGTGGAGACAGGATAAATAGGAAAATAAAAGAAAATATTATGAGAACTCAAAGTGTCACAATACCTACTTAGAGAAAAGGACAGAAAGGAAATAACTATAAATCAAATCTTTAGATAATACTCTTTAAATATTTATTTGAAAAGAAGCTTCTTTCAATGAAGTCCAGGAGAGAGCCACTATAGAATGAATGAATGCTTATCTATAAAGAATTGTAGAATGTCTAAAATGAGGATTAGAAAACAGATGAAGAAACATAAGCAAAAGACTAACAAAATGTGTTCTTATTTTTGTTTATTATTCTAAGCTAAAATTTCATTTCAAAGTGATGCAGCTGTTTCTCCAATTGCAGTGCTAAAGAAGGCAAATCAGATTTAATTTATGTGTTTACGCCACTCCCAATAATAATAATTCTGATATGAAAACTAAGACGGCAATTATAGAGATGGTCTAAGAGGAAAATCAGAACAACATTCCTCCTAATTAGAGGCACCTACTGCAGATTAAATAGTGAAAATAATACAGCAATGTTTCCTTAAATAAGGCCTATACCTCATTGATTACATCATCCACTACCCTATTCTTTTTAAGATCATTATTCAATTAATTCAACAACTATGCAAAAGAACCCACAACAGGTGAGGTTTGGAGGATGGACACAACTCATACAAAGATGAATATGACATAGTCATTAGAATATAGCTAATTCTTCCTAGCTTCTAAGTAAGTAAATGTGATTTTCCAATACATGTTTCAGATTATCTCATGGGACTGAAAAAGAAAGGGTATTTCTTCTTTCCAAAATATCTCCTGATTTGGAAATCATAATTGTGCTTGCCGCATTTTCTATTGTTTGGTATCATGCTGTACTGAATTCACTGAGGCTAGTCATTGGCAGTGTGGACAAGAATTCTGTCACAAAGAATAATAGTAGGCATTTCTCTGTCGGCCTACTTCCCTGAACTCCTGAGAATTTTGCATAATTTTCTCTCTCAATTTATCAATTGTGACCAGCATTTGGAACTTGTTGACATATGTGGATCTAAAGAAGAAATTCCAGTTAACAGTTATGAGATTCCCAATCTCCCTACTAAAAACAAACAAACAAACAAATATATTCCAGTCCTTCAAAAGTCTTTGAGTTTCTTAAAAATATACATATGTGACACCAAATGCACTCAATATACCCAAATTACTGATCACTTCAATTTAAAATCTATCATTCAATTCAGGGAAGGTAAATTAGTCATGTCAAAGATTCATTATAGTCTCAGCACTTGAAAATTGAACAGACTTTTCTCAGTGAATTATTCAGTAAATTAATCTTACGGTGTGCATGCATAGCCTTAATTAAGTAATCCCATTGAACCTAAGATTCATAATGCATGGATGTACTCTGTGACTTTAAGCAAGTAATGTAACTTTTCGAAGGCATTTCTCCTTGTATTCTGCTTTCCCTAAACTATAAAAAGGAGCCTTGCAATAGCTACACGTCTCTTTTCCCAAATATGACATTCTTCTCTCCAAGTGTATTTCTTAGAGGAATGATGTGAGCATCGTAGTAGAAGTCTGTAAGTTAATTAATGATCTTGCTAACACAAAAGATCTGTAAGTCATGCTATGAATTTTGCATGGATATTCTGGTGGATGTATAAACCAATCCCTCCCTCTAGTCCACTAAGATGTCACATAGGAGCTTAACTCTTTCTGTTCTGAAAAGAAATAGATGGTTCTCTAAAAAGAACTAAAAGTACCCGTGGACTTAGTCTTCCACTCACTCAGCAGAGTCTACTTCATTACAATAACAAATGTTTAACTGCAACTTACAGTTTACTCAAAACCTGTTATTTGCATTATCTCGTCTGTTACCCTACAACAGTGCTGTATAGGAGATAAGGTAAGTTTTAATATTCGTATTTTACAAATAAAGGAAAACATGGAAACTGAGGCTCAAAAGCCCACTGCTTATTAAAGCCATCTAACATATTATCAAGGGAATGCTTGAATCAGCAAACACCGTGTTCCTGCTCCTGTATAATTCTGCCTCTTCTTTCTGTATGTTACTGTGGTTTATTCTGATTCCTTTCATGAGCTGCTCCAGGTGCAGGTCATGATGCTCCTACATGATTCTACTTTCAGACATGGAAGAAGTGAAGTCATTTCCAGGTGGGGACACAATGTAAAAGCCTTCTAGCACCCTTCAAAGAGCCCTGCTCTGCCTTTCTGAAACAAGCAGACTGACAGTGTTTATTCTTTTACTAACCACTATAATATGCAGTAACAAATAAAAGCTGTAATTGTTTTTCCCCCGAATATAACCTTTTCTTAGATGCTGTTTTATGAATTCTTTGCAATCAGCTGGAAGGTAGATGAGTCTGAGGTTGCCACTTCAGTGATTGCATAATCAGTTGAGAAAAATTGCATGAACCAGGAATGAGACTAACAATTGGTACAATAATGAAATGAAATAAAAGGAAGCAGAAGTAAGCAATTGCAAGGGTATTTTTGGAATCCTGATGCCAGATAAGGGATTGAGTTAGTCATAAGAAGAAAGAAGTTCAAGTCATGTTTCAGTTGTTTGTGTGATCTGCCACAATGTCACCATTTTTCATTCAATACATCAAAACGGCACTGAACCAAAGACCAGGTAATGAATGGACAGCAGGGCCTTGTTCTTGGTACACTGCGCTACCAATCCAGAAAGAAATAGTTCCTGTATTTTGACATGAGTTTTGGGAAATAAGCCTAGAGTGGGTAGTATGCTATATTTCAAAAAGAAAGGCATTTGCAATCCGATTCCCAGATCTGCTATCCACATGTTTTGTCATTTCTCTTCAGCTCCATTATCTTTAAAAAGGAACACCTACTTCACAGCACTGTTTTGAAAATTAAATGTCACTAAAGTGAAAGCACTTAATACACACATGGAAATAGTTGGTTATCAAGTCTTCAGCAAAGTTACAGTATAGGTCTCCAGTCTTGGAAGGTGGAGACAGCTCAGCTTTATTTGCTGTGGGCATAAGCTGAGAAGGAATATCTCTTCAAAAATAGATAAATGTGTTCCAGAGACCTCCTCCAGAAACTGAGTGATGACTTCAGCAAGATTTCCAAAGATTTATTTACTTATTTTTTTGCTTTGGAAAAGGATTCCTTTAAACAACCCCTTCTTGCATAAATAGAAAACTGATATTTTGCCACCTTGAATAATAAATGGGCTAATCCATAATTTATTTTTATTATGAATCTTTCAGTCAGAAATATGCCAGTCACAAAGAAGGTTCTCAAAAACATTTATCATGTAAGTTAATAGAATAGTTTTTTTTAATATTATGAAAGTACTGGGATAGGTATTGAATACTCATTAAGTTAGATATTTTATAAGGAGTTAGATGTATTAAAATACATAAATTACAAATTTATTTATTATAAATTAATATATAAAATCAATTTTCCACTTGCATCCTATGTTTTTTCTTTTTTACTTATACCTAATAGTAATGAGCTAAATAAAAGCTTTGCTGCCTGTTGGTGAGAAAGAGGAGACCTGCATGAACTTGGCAGTTGTTCCCACCGATGTGGAGTGACAGTACCGTTAAGTGTGATGAAGAAACTACACTGAAAGGACAGGAAGAGGGTGTGGGTCTGAGTTCCTCCAGGATAGGGAGCAGGATTTATTTTCTTTATACCTCTCAAAGCAATATTTTCTCCTTGCTGTGGTATACATGGGTCAGTGAAGGGTCATTTCCCTGAGCACATTTAGAAAATAACAAGTGAAAACTATAAATATAATTTCACTTCTCTTTTGCATTCAACTGAGTACTCTAATTTGCAAGTAACTAAGATTAAAAACAGATCTACTCTCATTTATTAAATAAGGAAACCATTCACAGATTTTCATCCTTTAATTATTGTCCATAAAATATTTGTAAAACATGTCAAAAATTCAGCGGTCCCCAACTTTTTTGGCACTAGGGCCTTATTTCATGGAAGGCAATTTTCCATGGGCTGGGGTGAGGGAGGGATGGTTTCAGGGTGATTCAAACACATCACATTTATTGTGCACTTGATTTCTGGTCTAATGCTGCTGCTGATCTGACAGGCAGTACTGGTCTACATCCTAAGCGTTGGGGACCCCTGAAAAATTGATAGAAGCACAACAGGGAGTCTAAGCTACTTGTAGAATGTGCTCAATAAGTATTTATTGAGCTGAATATATTTAGAAGGAGGCAACAACTCAAACAATAACTAGTTTATTCTTTGATAACATCCAATATTAAAGAAGAAAATATTTGAACCATAAAAAAACCCCACTATGTTAAGGGAGAATGGGGTCAGAAACATTTAATTATCTTTTCTGATATTAAAAAAAGTGTTTTCCTATAAAGAACCTTTCACACAAAGGAATAAGAATTAAAGTCTATGCTTTAATCACATTTTTACTGCAAAGACAAAGAAATTATTCTAAATAAAAGGGGAAATCACCACTAGCCCATTCTTTATTTTATTTTTTGAAAGCACTGTCTAAAGGGATAGATATATACTATTAGAACAAAGAAGAATTTTATGGGTAACCATTTGAAAATTCAGGGGGAGCTATTGAAAAAGCAGACGCCTTTATCCACAGAATATCTAAAAAGCTGCCTTAAGATTTTTTCTAATCTATGTTGACTAAGATACTATAATCTGTATAGAGAAGAAAAAGAAAAAACAAGTTAAATTCACCTGAATCATAAGACTACATATTTTTATGTAGCAAATATTACCTATGTATTTTTGTTGTTGATTTTGCTGCTGTTATATTTAATAAACTATCAATCTAACATATTATATAAGATATATTATTAGGTTTTATATGTTCAAGTATGATGTTAATTATGTGAAGTGACAAAACATTAATTTTTAATTCATACCACTGTGAAAATCCAACATTTCATTTGTTGAATAAAAACAATTCACTTCCCAAATGAATAATTTAGCATCACTGTGGTAAGGTGGTTGATTCTGTTACTTACTCTTAAACTAAGGCTATTTAGATGGGAGTGATCAAAATAGGGGATGTTTTCTCTGAAAGTGACAGAAATCTTGAAATGTCAGCTCCATTACTCATGAATAGAATTTGTATACTGCAACAACTAAATTATTAAGAAAATCTAAATTAAAAACACATCAATCCGATTGACAATCAAGTGACTATAATTTGAATGATTTCATTTGGCATTCTCTGCATCATTCACACCCACACACCCACACACCCACACACACACCACTTACTTTAATTAACCACACCAAAACCTCAGTCAGTCAGAAGTTAGAAGCGACTCATTACTACAAAACACCAGTAGCACAGAAAAACAGAAACAATAACAAAGAGCCAGGTTCAAGTTTCCAAAGATGGCAACATGCTGTTGAAAGGTGCAAGGAAAGACTGAAGGCAGGCAGGTTTAGCTATGCATAAGTACCCACACACCTCCAATCATGTTTCTTTCTACATCCTCCTTTAGTAAACACAAAAGACTTTATTCTGGGAATCTGTGATGAAAAGGAATTTGCCATCTTCACGTCTTACAGGGTTGACAGGTGTAGTAAACTAAGCCAATAAAGCATTTGCTGCTTTCATATAAGGACCTTAAAGTTCTGAAAGATGATTAAAATCCTGTCTTATTTTGATATAATTACTTGGCTTCAATTCAAACTCTCAAGAAATAAGGAGGCAGTAGGTCATGTGGACCTAGAATGTTACTGAAAGAATGAATACATATGTGTTTACTATGCTAGTCAAAATCATAGCTCATTAATATTTACTGAGCATTTATTGAGCTATGACACTATATGCAGAACTGGGCAATACTTCAAATACAAAGAACAAATGAATAGAAGGGGAACTCTTTGCTTGAATTGCGTAGATATTTGGAATGCAAAGTTCAGTTTGTTTTTTCCTACTTACATGCTCCCCTAGCCCTAGTCCCAACTCAACTCCTCAACTTGGCACATGCCATTACTCACCCAGCTACTCTTGGAGTATGTGTGATTTTTATTTTGAAGGTAAAACTTATTCATCCAATAACACTTCTTTCACCTGTTGTTGGTTATACTCTGCAAATGATCTAGAACATGATGATTTCAGTATCTTAAAGTTAGCCTTTCCTAACAAAAATGGTTGTTTATCCATGCATATTTGTATAGATGTGTGTCATTTACATGAGAAATAGGTATAAGTGTGCATGTGAATTAAAGAAGAAAGCGTATCTAAAGGTGCACTCTCAAGTAGGTTTGTGTATAAAACTTTTGGTAGACATGCTTCAAGAATGTGAGTTTCAAGAATGTGCTTATTCTGCACGTCTATGTAGATGTTTACATGTGTGCTGGGCATGCATATATATACATGGAAAAGATCTTGAAATGCAATTTAGCATACTTATCAACCTGAACTCTGTAGCTAAATCTTTTGCATTCAAATCTCAGGACCAATACTTATACGCTGTGTAACCCTGACTAATGTATTTGAATTCTCTTTGCCTTAGTTTCTCATCTACAAAGTGGGCATAAAATTTTACCTACCTCCTGGAAGTTGTAATGAGGATTAAATAAAGTATCTTTTAAAAGTCTAAGCCCTGACACATAGTAATCAGTAAATATTATTGTCTTTTATTCTCTCTTCTCTTCCCAAAGAGGACACATGCTCTGATAAATATAAATGTGCTTCCCAGGTATGTCTCAGAGAACAACACTGTCTATGTGTGCATTTATTATTTTCTCCTTTTCCTCACCTTCATAAAATGTTAACACCTTCCTCATCGTTAGAATAAGTAGTAGTAAGAATGGTTGAAAGCAATTATCGAGCTCAGAGTAATCACTGAGTCAATGAAATCAAAGTTCAGTGAGGATCATATGTGCCCCTGGCTGATAAGCATGTGCTGTGTGCTAAGTCGCTTCAGTCATGTCCCACACTGTGCAGCCCTATGGACTGTAGCCTGCCAGGCTCCTCTGTCCATGGGATTCTCCAGGCAAGTATCCTGGAGTGGGTTGCCATGCCCTTCTCCAGGGGATCTTCCTGAACCAGGGATCAAACCCATGTCTCTTACGTCTCCTGCATTGGCAGGTGGGTTCTTTACTAGCACCACAGCCAGATCCCAGCTGATAAGCATAGTAAATGTATTAACACAACTGGCACTTACAAAAATAAAGTGGAAAATCTAGGCAAAGACTTGTCAACTCTTTGACAAAACAAACCTAAAAACCCGCAATTCAAAATACTTTTAAAACTTCCTTGCTGTTCAATGCCAGTATAAATTGTTCTAGCATTTCTAATTCTGTGCATATTAAGGCATTCTCACCTACATATTAGAGGTACAGGCTTATCTTTTATCCTCCAAGTCTACTCTCATATTTATTTGGCCTCTTCCTTTCACTGACATATGCAGATTTTTAGATAGTAAAAATAGATTTCCTGCTGTGCTTTGCAGGATATACATCAACCAAGCAACTTAGATTTGCAGATAAACATTGATCCTGTCAAAAATTCCACTTTGAAAATCAGGATCAGTTTTGTCCTTTTGGAAAAATAATGATCATTCAAAATTTAGTCACTACACGTAAGCATATTGCTATGATCAAAGTGATGAGACAAAAATTCTTCAATAACTATTAATTAGTCAGAATAGTCGATTCTATCTAATGTATCAGGGTAAAGGGTTTCACCTCTGTTATCCAACTGCTTCAGTATTCCAATTTATAGGTCTGTAAAATCTTTACCACCAGTTGTTTAAAAAAAAAAACAAAACCAATTTACAAAGGCTATCACAATGCAATCTGAAAATTATTTATGAATAAACACAATTTCTTATGCTTTATGCTCCTTTGCCTTTAATCCAAAACTGCTAAAGCACTGAAGAAGTATTTTACCATATTTAAGAATAAGCACCATGTAACTGTGCACTTCCGTCTCCTAGATGTTTGATCATGAGCAGATTACTAAAGGCTCAATTATCTTGTCCCCTAAAAGAAGGATGATGATTAAAACTGTAATCTCACACAGTTGTTCTGAGAATTAAATGAGATAATGAGCTTAGAGTTTCAGGCATACATTAAGTCCTCAAACATTTAGTAGCTGTTATTTTTCCTGTTCTCTGTGTCTAAGATGTTCTTTTCCTATTTCTCAAGTAGAAACTGATATTCATGTTCAAAGGTAAACACAAGTTATTCCTTTGTAAATCCTTTGTGACACCTCCAAGGAAGTCAAGCAGATTTCTCCTTGTGGAGAAATACAGAAGCATCACTAAGGAAAGGCAGAGTGGTATCAGTAGAAGAAACAAGAAAAACTGGGTAAGGGAGGGACTCTGTCTTGCCTAGTGAACTCTTTTTTTCTTTCCTGAATCTCTGATAGCACCTTCATAGTCTCAGGAGATGAAATTTTTGAAATGGAAAGCTAGAAGTTTACAAAACTTTTTTAAAAAATGTAGGATTGAGATATTTTTGTTGGAAATTTTGGATTGTCTTCTCTCTTATTTTTTTCCTGGCAATGCCTATTTCACGAAACAGAGTGACATGATTGGCCTGGAGACTCAAGAAAGAGGTCAAACAGGGTACTTTGAATTTCATTTTTAAAATATACTCCTTTGTCATATAATCCAGCAATTCACTCCTTGGCTTATATCCAGAGAAAACTCTAATTCCAAAAGATACATGCTCCCCAATGTTCGTAACAGCACTATTTACAATAGCCAAAACATGAAAGGAACCTAAATGTCCATCAACAGTTGAAAAGATAAAGAAGACATAGTACATATACAATGAAATGCTACTCAGCCACAAAAAAGAATGAAATAATGCCATTTTCAGCAACATGGGTGAAAATAGAGATTATCATACTAAGTCAAACAGTGAAAGACAAATATCATATGACATTATTTATAAGTGGAATTTAAAAAACGATTCAAATGAACTTATTTACAGAACAGAAACCGACTCATGGACATAGAAAGCAAACTTATAGTTACTAAAAGAAAAAGTAAGTGGGGAGGGATAAATTAGGAGTTTGGGATTAGCAAAAATATACTACTATACATAAAATAGACAAACAACAAGGTCCTATTGTATATCACAGAACTATATTCAACATTTGATAATAAATCATAATGGAAAACAGTCCAAAAATGTACTCTTCTGGATACAAAAGAAAGGAGATCTACGGTGAAAAGCAGGAATATAAATATAACTAGAATATGCTAGAACATCACTGATTTTGTGTTTCTTAATAATTTGCATATCAAACAATGAAGACCTCAGAAGATTTCACACAAACACCCTCTAGTCAAGTGACGGTGATAGGTTCCTCAGATCTATGAAGACACAGCATTCTAGGTCTTTCCCAGAGAAGTGAACTGGCTTTCGGTCCTGACTTCACATTATGGACTGGATAAGAAGCACTTTCAATCTTGAAGAATAGAAACTTTTGGATTTCAGATTTTTATACTCAGCTAAGATATCCATGTGTGAAAGCAACAGAGAATATATGAATAGAGATGCACAGCCTCAAGAAATAGTGAGTTCATTAATACAAAACCAAGTATTTAACATCTTTCAAGAGACTGAATCTGAACAAAGAACTCAGAAATAGAGAGATCCTGCTATACAAGGACTAATAATCACAGAAACCAGTGAAACAAGGAGTAGTAAAGTAGTGGTTATACAGTACAAGGCAAATGATGGAAAATACTGGAATAAGAGAAAACATGAATAGATGTATATGTAAAAATAATAAGAGTACCAAATTTTAATAGCAGTAATTCCATTCTAAATCTTCACATTATATCACAAAAGATATGAAACTAAGAGTGAGATAAATCTGTTAACTCAAAATTTATTACATTTAACCTTTAGCTTTTATAATTACCACAAATATAATAATAAAATATAGTTTTTCAAAGTAAAACTAAGAACAAATTAAAATTTGAACAGATACATATTCTCCAAATCACTATGTTGAATGAGAGAGAGAGTTCAGAAAACCAAAGACAGAGGAGAAATGAAACATAAAGGTAGTATAAAATGAAAGCAGAAAAAAATGAGAGAATAGAAAATATGAGAGAATTAAACTACCAATTTAAAAGCAAATACTCAAGTATCAAAAAATAAATAAATCTAATTATATGCCACTTAAAAAACTGACCTGAACAAAATGGTACAGAGAATTCAAAGATAAATTATGACAAGTGTGTCTCAGACAAAGTAGAAAAAAATGGGTGGCAATATTGGTTTCATATAAATTAGAATTATAAGCAAAAATGTTTTAAATAGAAGAGAAAATAATAATATGATTAAAGTTCAAAATATCTAAAAATAAAACAAAATCTATTGGAATTTAGTCTAAATAAAGTAGGTATTAGAAATGAGAATACAAATATGGATCAGGTTAAAAATTTCTAAGCAAAAACAAAAGAAAATGAAAATATGATGAATGTGGGGAAGAATATAAAACATGTGAGTATGTGGTTGTGTTTAACTGGCCCTTGTCTATAAAGAATGCAATCTTCTTTTCAATTATTATTCAAATAATTTCAAATAATTGAAAACTGAAAAACCAAGAAAAATTTCAGAAAATAGATATTATAAGGCCACATTTCTGACCAAAACTCATTAAAATTAGAAATGTGTAAGAAAGTTTTAATTAAGAACAACAAAAGCAAAAATAGTCAACACTTTAGATGTTAAAAATTAAAGTGATTATTGAGTTAAAAGAAAAAAGAAAGTACAGTTTTCAACACATACTACTATCTGTAGTATTGAACATTTAATTTTGCTGTCATTTTACTATACACTTACAAACATATTATCTTATTTAATCTTGCTAAGCCCTGTAATGTATTTTCACTATTCCTTTCACAATATGTGCATAAATAAAACCCAAGCCTGTCTCCTTCCAGGATTATGTTCTTATTAACTAGACTATATTTTAAATTTTAGATGAGACCAAAGCAATTATTAGAGACAAATCCATGAATTATAAATGATCTCTATGCTAAATGAGAGTGATATTTTATTTATTTATTTATTTTTTGAGAAGGATATTTTAAAAGAAAGAATCTAAGTGTTCAAAGTCAAAAAGTTATAAAAAGAAAGGAAATAAAAATCCTCATGGAATTAGAACTAAACAAATAAATCATAAAATCAAAATCAATAGAATTAAGAAAATTAAAATTCACAAATCTCTAGAAAACCATAACAAAAAAGCTGAGAAAAATATAACTAAAGTTATGAAAAGAAAATGAAAACTCCTAACAGATTTTAGAGTGGCAAAATTTAACAGAATCATATGTACAATTATTTGATAAAAATTATATGTATTTTCATTAAATATATATTCAATAGTCAATCTATAATTTATAAAAATTAATGAAATAAGATATATAAAATTTAAATAGGCAAATATCTTTGAAAATGTTATAATTAATACTTTAAATTTTGTAAAAAATAATTTGAACTTTTTACTAAAAGTTTACAAGTGGACCATTTGAACATATGAAGAATTTATAATCTTCATGTTACACTAATGAATTTTAATAATCAGTGTGACTTCAATATAAATATGAGCCAAATATAACTTAAAAAGGGTTTTAAAACTTAATCTCATTTCTAAAAGTAAATCCATAAATCTTTAGTAAAATAGTAGCAAGTGTAATTCAACAGTACATTAAAAGAGCAACATACCATGACAAAGCCACTGAATTTAGAAATGCATTAATATTAGGAAAACTAAAATTTGATACATCATATGGTAGTCCCAATAAGAGTATATTTATATATATATAATAATAATAGCAGTGCATAAAAACAAAACATTTGATAAAGTTAATTTCTTAATCTTTAATATATTGTTTAAATCAAACCCCAATATCATGTCACTGGTAAAAGACTAACAGAATTCTCATTAAAATAAGACAAGAATGAATATTTCAATATTGATATTGTGTTGTAACAATAGTATAGATATACTGGCAGTTTTATAACATTAATATAAAATATCTCCCCAATTCAAAATAAAAAGAAGATATATATACTTATTGCAAAGCAAGGAATACTTTTCATTATTTATGAATGACATATTTAAATATCAATTAAGTTCAATAAATGCAAACTTTAGAAAAAATGCATTATATCCCAGTTATTTTTAACTAGCTTTTATAAAAATGTATCTTTTATTCTTATTTCCATCTTAAGAGAGTACATTCTGACACCATAGCTTTTATAATATCCAGAAGAGTAACATATTTTTTTATGCAAAGACGGGAGACCTGTTCCCATTTGTGAAAAGGGGAGGAGTGAGACTTCTTCTCAAAGAAGATACGCATGTACGTTACGGAAGACACCAACTTAACTCCTGGGAAGATGGGTTTAGAAGTTTCCGCTGCTTGTGAACAGCTCAACAGCATGGAGTCCTCCAGGTTGGTGTATCTCTAAACGTGACCCACCTGGAGATCCATGGTGTCGAACAATGAACTTTCCAAACCAGCAAGGTCTCCAAAGAGTGAGGGGAGCTCCTCTTCACCACCGTTGGTTGCAGAGCACAGAACTACACCTACACTAGCCCAGTTGAGTTTCTGTCCTTCGTCTTATATATCAGAATTTGCTCCATCCATTTTCCGTTTTTGGCCCCATTTTAAAGCTCCTGGCCATGATGGATACCTTCCAGACTCCAAATTAATCCTGGGCTTGGACATTTGCCTTTAATCAATAAAAATAAATAAGGAAATGTATCTACCTTAGCAAAAAGGTCTGGAGAATACCAAATAGTAGTTTCCATGTAACAAATATATTAGTGTATTTGGTGGCAAAATATATATACATACATCTTGCTGTGGAATTTCAAAGTTTGATGCTGTGTTGCTGACTGCAGCTGTCATCTATACTCGGCACATAATATGGTGGAGAAGGCTGTCCAGTTAATAGTCATGTCTACAGTCTGACATAGGGTTGGAGCTGCAACTGGCTTTTAAGAGCCTGGTTGTCTACGATGTGCTATTTCACACTCAGTGTTGTCCTACATCCCCCTCAATCTAAGATGCTCCATTCTCGCTGTAATTTGCTTCGAGTGCACCTGGAGCTGCATTTCACAGGAGCCTTGACGTTTTTCTTTTCTGCCTTGCTTACTTCTGTGCTCCTCAGCTCCTCACAGATGGGCATACCAGACGCTCCAAAGCCCTTCTCCAAACATAGCCACAAGCGTCTTCTGCAAACATAGCCACTCTCCCTAGGCTGGACTGGGAATCCCTGGGTTGAGAAGATCCCCTGAAGAAGGGACTAGCTACCCACTCCAGCATTCTCGCCTGGAGAATTCCATGAACAGAGGAGCCTGGCTGGCTATAGTCCATGGGGTCACAAAGAGTCGGACATGACTAATGTCCAACTAAGCAACTAATATTTTCACTTTTACTTCTCACTAGGCTGGAGTAAGGTGTAGGAAAAGAAAGTGCCTGTATGTGTGACGTGAGTTCATTAGACCAGGGAAGGATTGTGTTTAAACAGATGTATCCCATCTGCTTCCAATAATCAGAAGTATTTAATTGAGGTTATGTCCTTTATATTTCAAATAGGGAGTTAAAAATTAAAACACTCATATCCTTTGAAGACACTATAGGTTAACCTCTAACTTCTTATGAAGTTGTACATAAATCCAAACTCTTCTGAAATTTATCAGCATTATTAATTCTGAAAATGACTCTAACTACCGGCAATTGATTGCAAAATAGATAGATTGAAAGACAGGTGGATAGATAGATAGCTGAGGTTAAAAAACACTGTGTGGATCACAACAAACTGGAAAATTCTTCAACAGATGGGAAAGCCAGACCACCTGACCTGCCTCGTGAGAAATATGTATGAGGTCAAGAAGCAACAGTTAGAACCAGACATGGAAAAACAGACTGGTTCCACATTAGGAAAGGAGTACATCAAGGCTGTATATTGTCACCCTGTTTATTTAATTTGTATGCAGAGTATATCATGTGAAATGCTGGGCTGAACGAAGCACAAGTTGGAATCAAGATTGCTGGAAGAAATATTAATAACCTCGGATGTGCAGATGGCACCACCCTTATGGCAGAAAGCAAAGAGGAACTAAAGAGCCTCTTGATGAAAGTGAAAAAGAGGAGAGTGGAAAAAGCTGGATTAAAACTCAACATTCAGTAAACGAAGATCATGGCATCCGGTCCCATCACTTCATGGCAAATAGATGGGGAAACAATGGAAACAGTGACAGACTTTATTTTCTTGGGCTCCAAAATGACTGCAGATGGTGACTACAGCAATGAAATTAAAAGATGCTTACTCCTTGGAAGAAAAGCTATGACCAGCCTAGACAGCATATTAAAAAGCAGAGACATTACTGACAAAGTTTCGCATAGTCAAAGCTATGTTGTTGCCAGTAGTCACATATGGATGTGAGAGTTGGACCATAAAGAAAGCTGAGCACTGAAGAATTGATGCTTTTGAACTGTGGTGTTGGAGAAGACTCCTGAGAGTCCCTGGGACTGCAAAGAGATCAAACCAGTCAATTCTAAAAGAAATCAATCCTCAAAATTCATTGGAAGGACTGATGCTGAAGCTGAAGCTCCAATATTTTGGCCACCTGAGCTGAAGAACTGACTCATTAGAAAAGACCCTGATGCTGGGGAAGATCAAAGGCAGGAGGAAAAGGGGAAGACAGAGGAAGAGATGGTTGGATGGCATCACCTACTCGATCGACATGAGTTTGAGTAAGCCCTGGGAGTTGGTGATGAACAGGGGGACCTGGCATGCTGCAGTCCATGGGGTCACAAAGAGTCGGACATGACTGAGTGACTGAACTGAATTGAAAAGAAAGATCACAGTACCAATGTCAGTAGTAAATGATTTTCATATTTTGAACTAAGAGTAGCCTTTGATGGGAGAAGGCAATGGCACCCCACGGCAGAACTCTTGCCTGGAAAATCCCGTGAATGGAGGAGCCTGGTAGGCTACAGTCCATGGAGTCCTGAAGAGTTGGACACGACTGAGTGACTTCACTTTCACTTTTCACTTTCATGCATTGGAGAAGGAAATGGCAACCCACTCCAGTGTTCTTACCTGGAGAATCCCAGGGACGGCGGAGTCTGGTGGGCTGCCGTCTATGGGGTCGCACAGAGTCGGACACGACTGAAGGGACTTAGCAGCAGCAGCAGCAGCCTTTGATGATATAGAGCTTGTTGAAAGCCATGAAAAGAGCCATCATCTGGTAAGGGGAGGCTGATGTATTATAGACAGTTCTTCATTTATCTAATCAAGTTTAACTAAGAATATCATTTCATTACAGGATGAGAGAATGATCTAGCCTACTGACAATTCTTCCTATCTGGGTATTTAATGGATTAATAAAACCAGACATATATACACACTCTTATGTCATAAAACCTGAATTTCAGTCTCATCTCAGGATTCTAACAATTTGTAACCAGCAGCATCTTAGCAAGCCATTTAATCTTGATTCCATGCTCTCTGTGGAATTTGGAAATTTGAACATGAGTTTTTGTGAGATGTGAATAAGATAATATGTGTGCAAGTTCTTTGTAAGTTGTAAAGCTTGCACATTTAAGAAATATTTAATATTGGTATTTTACTAATTGCAACTGATCAAGAAGGTAAAAGGCTTGGGATCAACCAACAAATGGGATCAAACACCATCTGTATGTTTCTAATAAGAATAATGGAAAGAAGGAGGAAAATGACAGAGGAGAATGACCATCAAGATCCAAAGAGCACTGATATTTGTGTTACTATATTACAGGCTCCTATGAACAGTTGCTGGTCTGTTTGATTCACTCTACCACCATTTAGCCTAGTGCCTAACAAATACTACATAAATACCTGTTGGATGAAGAAATACATGGCTTTTTGTTTTTCCCCTTTTGGTCATATTTAGTGTGTCTGTTTTCAAATCTACCTAGATGGTAAAACCACAGTGACACAAAACTTGTCTCTCAAGTGCCCATGTGTCTGAATTGCCCAAATTTATTTCCATCTTAACTATAGATGCAAATCCACTGTACCGTTCTACTTTTCCAAGAACCAGGGGTTACCACTATGTGTCCTTAATTTTGTGTGATTCACAGGTGTTTGGATCCTGAAAGGATGTTTTTCTCTCTCAGTGCAGTGGTCTCCATATAGGGGTGCCTACACTTCAGGAGTTGTACAAGGTAATCCACTGGCTTGCAGGAAGGATTTATTTTTATCTCAGCCTTTTAAAAAACTGTGCATGTATACAATAATACACAGGGGCTTCTCCTGTGGCTCAGATGGTAAAAAATCTGCCTGCACTGCAGGAGACCCAGGTTTGATTCCTTGGTTGGGAAGATCCCTTGGAGAAGGGAATGACAACCCACTCCAGTATTCTTGCCTGGAGAATTCCATGGACAGAGGAGCCTGGTAGGCTACAGTCCATGGAGTCACAAAGAGTTGGACATGACTGAGCGACTAACACACACATGCAGACGTACATAAGCAAATGATAGCCCATCTTTATCTATAATTCATAAATAAAAAGTCATCACATCTTTCAGTGTCCTGCTGCTGACTTCCATATACCTGTGTCTGCTTCTCTGTGTCCAACAGCTCTTTCAGGAGCCTAGGAAATCTGTTTTACCCAACCCTTCTGCTGAGCTGAAAATGCCCCAGGAATTCATCCCTTCTAGGTATAGACTTCAACTAATGATTATGTCATCCATTGGTATGTAAATATATCAGTTCCCTCAATCCTCAGGCAAGATAAGTATAAAGCTAGGGATTATGCACCATTTTGTATAATTTTCCATGTGTTCAAGCTCCAGTCACCCTCTGGAGTGGTCAATATAAAGGAAAACTTTTTGTTGGTTGCTTCTTCTCCCCTGTTTCATGTTCCCTCTTCCCTCCATAGCTCCTTGCACTTACTTCACAACCGGAAGTAGGGTCTTGTTTCTGGGAGAACTCAAAACTAAAGCCCGTCTTTGTTCAGAATCATTCAGATGCTAGTGCTCCAAACCACGGCCCCATTTTCAAGACAATTTGCTCACAATCACAGACAGAGCAAAAATCTATTCTGTTTTACTTCTCTCTATGGTGTGGTATAGCTGCAATGTGATATAATACCAAAAAAGGGTGGGAGGAGCTTCAAAACATTTAGGTAGTCGTCAGTTTTGTTTAAGGGCCCCTCTTTCCTTTCATTGGTATCTCTAAAGTCCACACTAGGCTGCTCTCACGTTCTTAGTGGAAGGACAGAGAAGATACCACACTTGGGCAATGACAATGACAGAAATAACCTTGCTTTTATTTTGGTGGGATTACTTTTTCCCTATTAATTCATGCAAACGAAATCATGGATCATTAGCTTTCTGTATTTGTTTTTATTTATTTAAACAGTTTTTAGTACCTCCTGGAAAACAAAAGGAAAAATAATGACAATAATGAAAACTAACCACTCCTGTTTAAAGGTTATTCTTCTTGATCAAATACTTCTCAGTACTTATCTTCCCTCAGGAGTTTGCTAGATATTTGCATGAAAATACTCTTTAGTAGGCTATGAATTCCACCCATATCTACTGTTTCTCACCTAATCCATAATACTCTCTTTGCACCTTTCCTTCCAAATTTTAACTTTGGAGATTTTGAGGTTCTCAAAAACAGCTCTTTGAGTTCAAGGAATTGTAAAACAAGAGTGGTTACTACATTTTCTATTTTACAATGCACATAAGCATATTAGAGAGGAGTCTGCAGAATTCAATCTTCTGCAAAAACTGTGGTGTTGGAGAAGACTCTTGAGAGTCCCTTGGACTGCAAGGAGATCCAACCAGTCAATCCTAAAGGAAATCAGTCCTGAATATTCATTGGAAGGACTGATGCTGAAGCTGAAATTCCAATACTTTGGCCACCTGATGCAAAGAACTGACTTACTGGAAAAGACCCTGATGCTAGGAAAAGATCGAAGGTGGGAGGAGAAGGGGATGACAGAGGATGAGATGGTTGGATGGCATTATCGACTCAATGGACATGAGTCTGAGTAAGCTTTGGGAGTTGGTGATGGACAGGGAAGCCTGGCGTGCTGCAGTCCATGGGGTTGCAAAGTGTTGGACATGAATGGGCGAATGAACGGAACTGAACTGACATACAATCGCTGTTTTGTTTCTAAAGGGAGTAGTGGAATATTTCACAAGCTTCTTATATTAATGCTGCCTTAATTTCTTAATTTGATTGAGGGACATGTATTCTGGCTTTCAATGACATGAATTAGATGTTTAAATGTCACATTTCTTAATCAACAGATACGCAAGATGTGACATATCTTAGAAAAAGTGTTCATATTGTTTATCTTATTGGGTAGTAGATGGAGGTCAGGCAGGTTAATAACTGATTAACTCACTACAAAAACCCACTGCATTTAAAATCAGTAGCTTAGGTTCTTTTGGGGTGAAGCCAATTGTTGGCATAAAAACATTAATGAGTAGTCATTTGTGGTCTATGCTGTAACAAAATGTTCTCTCAGATGCCCAATTGTGGGGTCATTTCAGTTTGCTAAATGATGAAATTTCGATACAGAAGCAGCTTTTCTTTTTAAATAATGAATAAGAGCAACATGTGCATAAGAACTCCCTAAAATAAAATTGTTCATTTCTGAGAGCAATAGTCTATGCCCACTAGCCTAATGTTAAAATTACACAGATTATAAAATTTGAGAAATTACTAGAAATATATTCAAGATATTGAAATTCAGAATTGCATACTATTCCCTGGTGGTAAGCTTCCTGAGAATAAAAATTGTGATATTTTGAAATAGGGCACAAACTTACCATGAATCATAAATCAGCCAACTCCACTTTAGCACATAAGGTATGCTCAACATATAAATTATCACTTGATTACTAATTTTTTAGAATTTTCTATTCTTTCATAAATATTTTATTTCTGTTCTCATATTAGCAAATAGATTTGAAGTTCTTTGAAATATTTTACTATTTCGTCCATATTTATAATTATGATGCTCAATCGTGCCCGACTCTTTGTGACCCCATGGACTATACAGTCCATGGAATTCTCCAGGCCAGAATACTGGAGTGGGTAGCCTTTTCCTTCTCCAGGGGATCTTCCCAACCCAGGGATCAAACCCAGGTCTCTGGCATTGCAGGTGGATTCTTTACCAGCTGAGTCATCAGGGAAGCCCTTATAATTAATAGTATTAGCTTTCTTTAACAAATAAAAACAGTGCTCATTGTAGCCTTTTAATTTACCACTCTGTATAGACATGTCACGCCATCAATTTCTCTACCTTTGGGTCTACTTCACTCAATAAATATTGAATAAA
This sequence comes from Muntiacus reevesi, assembly GCF_963930625.1. Taxonomy (NCBI): domain Eukaryota; kingdom Metazoa; phylum Chordata; class Mammalia; order Artiodactyla; family Cervidae; genus Muntiacus; species Muntiacus reevesi. The sequence goes on along the minus strand of NC_089254.1, from coordinate 95,280,749 downwards.
TCCTTAACCTCCTTTTGATTTATATATGTCAAAATATGTTTCATCCTTTCTGATCAACTACTTCTTTCTCTAACCTTGAGAGTGAATTAGTCACTGGAACAGTCTTATCCTTTCTCTAACTGGGTCACAGGAAAGCCTCTACATAATGTATTAATCTCTAATAATTAACACACAACTGAATACTCAATAATAGTTTTACAGATTTAACAATGTGAAAGAATTAGCTGCATGAATGATAAAATCAATGTACCAAAGACTTGGTTATTGATGTGACCCAACAGGACTTCCCTGGTAGCTCAGCTGGTAAAGAATTGGCCTGCAATGCAAGAGACCCCAGTTTGATTCCTGGTTTGGGAAGATCTGCTGGAGACGAGAATGGCTACCCACTTCAGTATTCTGGCCTGAGAATTCCATGGACTGTATGGTCCATGGGGTCACAAAGAGTTGGATACAAATGAGTGACATTCATTTCACTTATGACCTAACAATCTCTTCTACTAGTTGTGTTTAATGTTTGTCATTGGAGATAGCCTGTCATCAAGTTAAGATTATTTTCTAGATTTAACACTGCACTGAAAACATTTAACTGATAAATTTTTGTTTTTATTTCTACAAGTACATGATGCTAACATGAGCTTATCAGACAAGTGTTCCAAAAAGCATTTGTTTGGACTATGAGAAATACATAATCTTTGAAAAAATATTTCATAATCTTCTAAATTAATTCAATGTTAATTCATTCTGTTCTTCTATTAAATTTATTTTCAAGTCTTCAGGTGAAGTATCTAATGACCAGAAATAAGATCACATAGAATTTTCAAATAGCCTTTGCAACGTGGCCATTGCTGACATCAGTAGCATCCAGAAGTATTTAAGAGAGGAATGTATATCCTAGCATAAGCCACATTTTGTGATTCCACTACATAAATGGGCACAAAAATTAGGATGTTGATTTTAGAGATGACATTTAGGATTTTATTTTCTTTTGGTCAGCATTCTTATTAAAAAAGAAAACTTAGAAAAAACACATTGAGGGGAGATAAAAAATGAAGGATAAAGTGGGGAGATAGTGATTACATTTACATGAAAGTAAAAATGAGACAGGCAGATATACAAATATGAACTCTTCCCTGTGAAGTGCCACAAAAGCCATGCCTGTTTTCACTTTTTATGACAGCTATTAATGTTTGCTATAAATTGCTCTAACAGTTGTGTGGCCGTGATCCTTTAATTATACTCTGAGTTACACCTAGATATCAAAGGGAAACAAAGAAAACAAAAAGACAGAAACGAATAAAAGATAAACTGCTTTCAATTAAGAAAAATGACCTAAAACAGCCTTCCAGTTCAGGAGCTCATTTATTATAAATCTGCTTCTGTTCATCACTACTTGGCAAGTTTACTTCCTAAAGAGATATAGGGTGAGAAGTTTTGAGTTTGGGAACAAACATAAGCTAAAAATAAACTGTATATATGGGTACATATACATAATAGCAGTTTGCCATGAGTATGCCAGTAAAGCCTAAATATGTACCTTTGGTTTTCAGATCTCTCTACTACAACTTGTATATCCAAGAGCTTATCCTAACACTCCTGTATGTATTGCTTTCCACAAACTAAAAAATCCTTCTTCTTACTGAAACTGGCCCCAGTTCTATCAGTCTCACTGCCTACCTTATATAACTGTTCTTCAGACTCTATTTTATTTTTTTGTTCAATCTACCACCACCACCACTACCACTTACCCAATCACTCAGTCCAACCTACCCTTTCTCTTCAGCATTTTTCCAATCCATCACCTCTTTGTATTGATTTAATTTGGGTGTCATCACCCTTTTTAACCTTGGTTATTTATCTGTCCTCCAAGTTTTCAATCTTCTGTTTAAATCACTTTGCATACTTTAATCACAGTCATTTTTCTTTTATCAATCATTTCTCTTCCTTGATTAGTCATTTAATAATGCCTCACTTCCCTGGACTCAGCCTTGGTAAGGGAATATTAAAGGCTCTTGGCGGTGTGTCATTACCAATCTTTACAGCCACATTTCCACCACTCACTCTCCATCACTCTTTAGTCTAGCTGTTCTGGACTGCTTTACTAAATGCATCATCTGTCCTCTGGTGATTCTTCCACTTCATTTGAGGTTCCACAACCCTAAAGATGTTCTTGTGTACTTTTCATTTTTAGCTAGAACCACAATGGATACACAGATATGATTGTACACATGAACACACACACATGCAAGGCGGAATTACAATCTCTAAAAGCACTGGAGCCTTATATCTCTCTGGGTTATGTGGGCTTACAACTGAGTGAATAATATTCACTGAGAGTACCACTCTGTTGATTGGAAAAATAATCCCTCCTAGTGAGAACATTAATGTTGCTTTAGATACACTGGAAGATTTCATTATGACGCTAGACAAGATTAGGGGATTCAGAGAAGCCGTGAGACTCGAGAAAAGCAGCACTTGCTTTAGCCTCTCATGGCCACTGAGAAGTCACGTCCGTGTCTCAGAGAATCGTGGGGCCGGGCTTTTCTCTACCGCAGACAGCTGAAGCTGATTTTCTGGTGAATATTATCTCAGGTCTTCCAAGGTCACCTAGCTCAGCCCTCTTGCTTTCAAATGAAAAGACTGAAGCCCAGATGAATGTGACCCTCTCTCTCAACAGTTACACTATTACTGTTGATTTTTTTCTTTTAGAAAGATTTAGAGGTAATTTTCCCACTGCTCATACATTTTCATTTCCCTCCTGCATTCTCTGTGAAGAAACAGAAAGATGAGTCTTTATTATACTATTGAAGCCCTAGACTATATGAAAAATGGAACAAGTAACAGAAATTTTGTATTCAAGACAGTCTACCTAAGTCCCTCTGACTAGTCACAAATCACATATTGCCCCGCACCTCCCTGACAGGTGTATCAAATTAACTGACCTCACTGATGGTCTACCGCCTCATGATTTGCATGGTCACAAGCAGAGTTTTATGTTCCTAAGACAACTAGAACCCAACCATGTTTTATATGATAGCAACTGTGCTTTTCTTCCCATTAAATTCTTTATTTGAACACCAAATACACTGAATAAATTGTGTATAGGTGCTTGAATATCTCACTGGGTTCTTCCCTTTCTAAAGGTGTGAATGAGGTTTACAAGTGTGTTTCATTAAACACAAAGACAGAATCACTGCAGTAATAATATGCATTAATGAAAGGGAATATTAATCCACCATACGCTGTTTGGCATTTGAGTCCTGTGTCATGAAAAAGGAAAAAATGATTTACCTAAGGAATGTGATTTTGGGGGCCGGGGCAGACTGGGGAGGGTATTGTAGTTGGGAAGTTTAAACTGGGTGACTCTTGCTGTTGCAGCGGAGAGAGACAGCGGGGAATCAGCAAATTAAGACCGAAACTCCAGTTGTTTACTAAGAGTTATTAATTTTAATTTCAGAGAATACATACTAAGAAATGCAAACTGAATCATAGATAGAAATAGTAGAGCTAGAAGAGCAGAAACATCAGAAAATGTTCATGGAACTTACCTATCAATGCTGCATTTTACATATAACTCTTGACTAATGGAGAGATGGGAATGGAATGAGAGGCAAAAGGCTGCAGTTCCAAGTGTATACCAGGAAGAAAAACTGAGGGACTGAACTGCTAAAAAATGAAAGCTGTCAGATTGTATTTTAAGAGGGTTCTGCAAAGTTGTTAGGGCTTAGATTCTTGTGCTACATATTCGTAAGTATGCATTACAGGACACATACAAACTATATCAAACTGGAAAAATGCTATCTGAAGCACACAGTTTAATATTTCTACTCACAGGCACATTGTGAAGATCAAATGAGAACACCATTGTGAAAATATTTGGTATAATTTTTTTTTAACATTGTGAAAATATTGTTCCCAGGAATATTTGAATCCATAATAGTAAAATACTCTGCCCTAATTTTCTTGACTTAGCCTAGAAAAAAATTTACCAATCTAGGATAAGGAGAGATACCCAGATATTCCAGAGCACTGTGAGTTATGGAATACTGACTCAGGAGACAAAATATTTAAAATCAGCTGAAGTGTAAATGTAAAGCCCATTCAACAGCCTTCAGTTTGTTAGTTTCGTTCTGTCCCCACAACAATGACCATCGGGCCCTAGTGAAGAAATACTTGTCCTTTCTGAAGAATTCTTGGGGGTTGGTTGAAGGTCACAGCTAAGTGTTGCACGACTATGGAATATATAATAGCTTACACGTTGTTTATAATCTAAAAACATTAAGAACATTTTTCCAGTTGGTAAATAAATGCATACACACTGTACAATTTAAAATAGAATTCCAAAAATATATAAAGTGAAAGTCCACTATGTTTTTTTCTGAGAGATAACCAACATTATATTTTCTGTATACTCTTTGGGATTGTTACATATCTATTATGATGATCATGATGTTATCATTAGTATCCTATATAAAGAGTAAACAGAGAGGGTATTTTGAGATCAGATACTTTTGTTTTTATCATTGAAAAGTAATTTGCAATCTCCTATGGTTTTGCATAAAGATTCACAAAAAGGAATGTCACCCCCAAGCTGAGCAGAGTTCAATGATGATAGAACCAAGAAGGACCAAGAGGGCTTTTTCATGGGGAAGACTATAGCTTTAGGCTAAGAGAAAAGATAGAATGAATTAAGACTCAAGAACAGAGAGCATACAGCCAGAAAAAAATACTAGCGGACAACTAGAAATACAACAGAAGTGAAGAATAAAATAGGAGTATCTATGGAGAAGAGTGCTCCAGATCAGTCATTAATTACAGTCCCTTCATTGTACTACCAAGAGTTCCCTTCCTCCCTATCTACCCTCTTCCTTCATTTTAGGAAGGATGGAGCTTCCAGGTCAACACAACCCCTCAGCCCATTCCCTATTTCCCTTAGGGAAAAATGTAGTCTATTTGCATGAGCAGAGTTTTGAAATTAAGCCGAGGTGGTCCTATTGGCAAGTAAAAGGCTTCTTTGAAATGCCCATACTTCATGCTACGGAAAACTACAGGATAGGAGAGATCCACCTGCTTGGCTTCAAGGTTGGATGTAGAAGCTACGACCTTCAGTGGTTTCAACGAGCTTGACTGTGAGGCACAACCTCTTGAAGAAGCTAAAACCATATCAGGGAGGAACCCAAGAAGGGGGAAGTTAACCCTGGTAAGCTTGTCCTGACTGGTGAGTCCAGGGCCCTAAAGGTAAGTCCAGGGCCCTAACTGGTGAGTTCAGGGCCCTAAAGGTAAGACCAGGGCCCTAACTGGTAAGTCCAGGGCCCTAAATGGTACCCCACTGGTAGAGGGAAAGAGAGAATTGCGCCATTATCTTGACTCAATGCCATTATAATCAACCAACAGTATTGTTTTAATTAAGATAATTGATTGTTTCAGAAGCCCTGGGGCATAATGGAATTTTTCTTCCTCCATTCTCAGAAAAGTCTTTGGGGCAATTCTTTGCAACACCTCTCCCCAGTCTAAAAGGATCAGTGCTAGAAAGATGACAGGGTTAAGGAAAATGTGGGTGCAACTGTCAGTAAAGTGGAGGAGGATAACAGGGAAGATTATAAGATGGTGGTGAGCAGACCTTTCCCAAAAGTCTGATGATAATTTTCAAGGAAGTTAATGGACTGGCATCTTTAAAAAGAGAGAAGAGCAAACGATGGACTTTTATTTGTTTCATAGGATGGAAGATAGAAGAAATAGAAACCCCTAATCTAATTCCAGTATTAAAAAAAACAACTTTGGTAAAAATTCCTTATTATTTTTCCTTCCTTGGCATCACTCTTAGATATCTTCAAATATGTACAACTTTTCTCCATCTTGGTGCTTAAGCCTTATCAGATTTACACACAAATGAACTCATTGACACTGATTTGTCTGTTTTCTTATTTGTTTTTAAGTGTAGGCCTTAATTCTCCATTCTGCTCATGCCATGAATCTTTCCCCTGCCCTTGATTTTTCCCTACTGGTTTGCACATTCTTAATATTCAGGGACCATTAAGCATGAGAATGCAGCTACCAATATCTTATCACTGAAGAGCTAGACAATAATTTTCCTTTATTTGGCACAGAAAGGAAATCTTGTTCGTCCAATCTTCTTAAAGTATATTCTCAATTCGTGTATCAAAGCAAGAAAGATAACTGACATTAGATAAATTTAATGAAGCACAATGTACCAACTATCAGTAATTTAAGAAAACAGTAATTTAAAACTTTAAATATAAATTATCATCAGAATTACCCAGTGCAATTGATGTCTGGCAAAACCATCACAATGTTGTAAAGTAATTACCCTCCAATTAAAATAAATAAATTAAAAAAAAACATGTGGCACACTAAAGGCACTGTTTTGCCATTAGAATATTATTATATTTTATTAATTGGCATCTTCTATTAATAATATGTGCCACGGCCCAATCTGAGTTTGGTGAGTCTGAATCTGAACCTTTTTATTTGATATCAGGGTATAACCGATTAACAATATCGTGATAGATTCAGGGGCACTGAGAAGAGACTCAGCCACACATATACATGTATCCATTCTCCCCCAAACTCCCCTCCCATCTAGGCTGCCACATAACATTGAGCGGAGTTCCATGTGCTATACAGTAGGTCCTTGTTGGTTATCCATTTCAAATACAGCAGTGTGTACATGCACATCCCAAACTCCTTACTATCCCTTCTCCCTGGCAACCATAAGTTCCTTCCCTAAGTCTCTGAGTCTCTTTTTTAACTTACAGCATGTGTCTTAAAGAAACACACATCAGACTAAGAACTGCTGTTACTCACCGAACTGTAGGCTCCCACCTAAGCCTCAGGCTGAGGTGCTAAGGACCTTTCCAACAACTCTCAACACTTGTGTGTTGGCCCAGCAAGCTTTTCTCCATGAAGAATTCCTTCCTCAGAAAAACTTGGATGAACAAGTTTCCCCCTGAACCTATACGATTCTGGAATGTCCAAAGATACAGGAATGAAAAGATGACATAACTAGCAATCATAAAAAAAACCGAACAGAAATTATAATAAATTCTCCCAAAGGAATAAGCAATAAAAAAGAATTATCCAATGTATGTGCCTTTCCCCTCATCTCTCAAAGTCAAGCTTGGCATCTGTCTAACAAACATTAATATCTGCTATATAGCAGATAACATTTTAGGCCCTGATGATTCAGTGGTAAACTAGAGAGTTCTTGCTTCTGCCTTCTAGTAAGATATTAAGGACATAAAAGTTACATAAACAACTGCATCAAGTTCTAGGAAGAAAATAGACAGAGTACTAAGACTGCTTATAAATCAAGCCATTACTTTAGACTGATTCACAGGGAAAGGCTTTCTAAGGAGTAGCAGACAATCAGACTGAATAATGAGAAGATGCTTCCCATGCTTATGAGCAAGTCCTACATGAAGAAAACAGTAAATGGTGTATACTCTAAACAGAAACTTTCAAGCTGAAATGGACATATCGTGTTCAAGAAACTGAAAGACAAACCAGTGTGGCCAATAGCTGATGGTGAAGTTCTAGATCATCCATTGAAGATCGTAATAGGGAGTATAAAGAGGGGAGGGAGGGAAGAAAAAAATGAGGTATCACAGATATTCCCTCATGCAGATGAGAAGTCTTAATAATATCAATAATGAGTTATGTTGATAGCAGATACCCTTGGTCTTTTGTAATCTTGTTACTTAGAGTTTAGTCCATAGACCACCAGCCTTGGCATTACCTGGGAGCTTGCTTGAAAGATGAAATCTGAAACTTACTTACTGAAGCATAACCTGCATTTTAACAAGTTCCCTCAGGTGATTTATAATTATACTAAAGTTTGAGAAATATTGCTCTATAACACAGATTACAACATAGATTACTCAAACATAACTGGTGGGATTAGAGGTGGCCTTACAACTAGGATGGGCTTCCCAGACGGTTTAGTGGTAAAGAGTCCACTTTTACATGACTTAGTGACTGAACAACAATTAAAATCTTAACAACAGGGAAAACTGGGTGGTGGTGGGGGTGGTAATATATGAGAACTCTGTGTACAATTTGTGTAACTTTTCTATTAGCTCTGAAACTATACTAAATTTTTAGAAGTTTATTTTAAAAACAATGAGTACTGAGTTTCTAGATTTATCAAGTTAGTTGATGCAGTGCCATTTCCTGAAGTAAAAAAGACAAGGAGACAAGTGGATAAATAAAGGAGAAAGGGAAAATACATTTTAGGAGGCAGCAACATTTTATTTTGGAGATGTTAGTGAAACATCCAAAGAGAGATGTTGGCAGGTGAGAATGGATATATAGATGATACCTAAAAAAAAAAAAAAGAGAGAGAGAAAGCAGAATAGTGGTTTCCAGGAGCTTGTTGAAGGTATAGAAAAATGGGTACAGAGTTTCAGTCCGGGATGGCAAAAAATCTCTAGAGATGGATAATGTTAATGATTGTATAACAATGAGAATATACTTTATGCTACTGAACTGTACAGTTTAAAATGATTAAAATGGTAAGTCTTATAATGTATACTTTGTCACAATTAAAAAAATAAAATTACTCTGGGTGGCAGGAATATAAGGACTTATTTCATTATCCCTTTCTATGTTACAAATTTAATAAAGCACACCAAACTACACACTAAAAGTGCTCTAAAGAAGGATGAATTTTGAGAGGAAAATCTCTTCTAGGTAGAAGTTCAAGGAGAGTGTCTCTGAAGTGATAACTTTCAGTCACTTCATCTTTTTCTATGTGTCCTTTCAAGAACAGCCTTTCTTTAAATACTATTGCCCCTTTAGAACCACTTCTAAGGATGATAGTGTGACCTAGAGACAAAGATACTGGTTTGCATTTGAATCCCAGCTCCAGCTCCTATTGGCGTTATGGCCTTTTTCGTGTTATTCAACTTTTCGAAACCTCTTTTTCCTTATCTGTAAAATGGAGATAAAATTTACCTGAAGTTTGGTGAAGACTGAGTGTGTGTGTATATATATACACATATATATACAGGGTTCAATTCCTGGGCCAGGAAAGATCCCCGGGAGGAAGCAATGGCAACCCTCTCCTGTATTCTTGCCTGGGAAATTCCATGAACAGAGGAACCTGGGAGACTACAGTCCAGGGGGGTCTCAAAAGAGTCGGAAACAGCTTAGCAACTAAACGACTACAGCAATGATAAACACACACACACACACACACACACACAACTGGATCTTGAGATGTACTCAACAAAAGACAGCTTTAACACAGACAGCGTATCTGAGGAGAGACATCTGTTGTAGTCTACTTCGAGTGGACACAGCCAGAGTGGCAAATCCCGCACTCTCTTCAGGCTGGACAGATTACTAACTAGAGGAGAGCCCATGGTTTCTGGCTATCAGGATGAAGGCAAGTCCTCTGAGGCTTCTCCCTAGAACAACCCTGATAAACAGACTGTTTCTATTCATGATCTTTCTGCCTCTGAGTCACAAGTTCTCACTACTGCAGAACATGGCAATCTTCTACTGAGTACTGACATTCTTTTGGGATTCTGCAAAAAAAAAATTATTGAATTTGAAAGGAAGCCAATGATCATAAAAAATACTCAGTTCAGAACCTTTATTTTTTTCTCAGAATATATGATCAATATCATTGGTTATTCTTAGCGATGCAGTCACAGCAGTACACTTCCTTGTACAACAGGCAGTGACATAAAAGGCCATTGAGCTGAAATCATGGTTCTGATTACATGTGACCACACCTTTCCTTAGATTACAATTCATTTACTTCCTTCCCAATCTATCTTTGCAGGATACAAGTCAGCACTTCCAGAAATTTTACTTAAGTGCAAAACAGACACTTCATAACTCTCCTCAAGGTTAGAAATATATTATTTTAGTTTGGAGGGAATTTCTTTAAAAATTTAGCAAGTTTAACCTATGACTTCCAGTTGAGGAAAAAAAAAAAAAAAAGACCTACAGGACAATTAATTGTGAGGCTCATGCTGAACTTTGATGGAAAACAATGTGGAACAGCTGATTATGTATAAGGTATGCTAGGGCAGAGAGAATTCTTTACACACTTTCCATATTCTTCACTGGGTAGGTGAGTGAAGTCTCTCAGTCGTGTCCAACTCTTTGCGACCCATGGACTGTAGCCTACCAGGCTCCTCTGTCCATGGGATTTTCCAGGCAAGAATACTGGAGTGGGTGGTCATTTCGCTTCACTGGGTAGTCCTAGTCAATTGAGAAGATATCGAAGGTCTCATGTCTGCCTTATGTTTGTGAAATATCTCTGGGTCCAAAAGGAGTGAGTCAGTCTAACAATACAAAACATAATTTAAAAATATGTTCAACAGAAAAAATAGCATCCCGGAAACAGCACTATACAGATAAACTAAAAGAGTACAGTTGGAGATAACAATAATACTCTTAGCACACTTTAGTTGTATAGCATTTTAAGTGGTCATAAAAGGCTTCCAAATGTATTTATTTTGATTCTTGAATAACATTATGAAGGCAGAATTATGGATATTAGTAATATCCATTAAAGAAATGAAGAAGCTGCAGAATTGGATGATGTCCTGAGAGTCACATTTTGGAAAAAAAGATAAATTTTACTTGAGTTGGAAAAACTGTTTTGTTTCCCAATTCCGCCATTACTTAAAGTTGAGATTGAGCAAACTCTTAAATACTTATATTCCTCACCTGGAAATCAATAATAACACTACCTCACAGGATCAAGTGGCTCAGTGGTTATCTGCCTACCAATCCAGGAGATTCAGGTTTGATCCTTGGGTTGGAAAGAACCCCTGGAGGAGGAAATGGCAACCCACTCCAGTATTCTTGCCTGGAAAATCCCAAGGACAGAGGAGCCCCGAGGGCTACAATACATGGGGTCACAAAGATAGGACATGACTGAGTGACTGAGCACATAGCATACACACAGGATTATAAATGTAACAATAGAAGCAAAGATAAATGTGAAGGCAGTACATGTTAAACAGGCATGTAATGCTTATTCTCATCCTTAGCTCTAGAAGGGCTAGACATGCTCCAAAGTCATCATCTCTGCATAAAAAGGAGCGGTTCCCCTGTGCACTCAAAGTTACCTGCAAAGGACCAGCGCTCGATGATGGCTGGGCATTCAACCTCAGACCCTTAGCTAGTCTCCTGAGAACACATCCATCCACTAGCACTGAATATTGTAACGGTATTCAAGATCAATACTTCTGAAGGAAATGAGGACAGACAAATTGGGCCATGAGACAAAAAAGTTCTTTTTTGAATAGGTCATCACTTTAAATTGGAATAATCACACTAACATTTCTTTGAAGCTCCCAAGTCACTTTATTAGCAAGAATAACTATTCTTATGATTTTCCCATTGGAGGAAATAAAACAGATCCTAGCCCCAAGTTAAACTAAGGAAAACTGTGAGGCAAGCGGCTCATCAACAAACAGTCTGAGCAGGAAAAGCTAATCCCTCATTTCTCAAAATTCACTCCCTAGTAGAGAAAGCTTTTGCCCTGAGGATTGAGGGCCGATGATTGGTGTGACTTGAAAAATGTTATTCTTACTCATCTATGTAATTTCTTTCTGAAAACCTGCTAAAATATTTCTCACTGAATTCCCATAGCTTCCGACACCAGAGGTCCACTGTTCGCTTTAGGCTGGAGCAAGGATTAAACCAGGAAGGTTCTCAGAGGTTCTCACGTCTCTCCTCTCCCCAGTGCACGAATGTGTACATTTATCAGACATCATGGGAAGGGGGTTTAAATACAGCAAGGCAAAGCAACACACCCAGCAGAGCCAGGGTAAGGAAGAGGAGGGAGTGCTCAGCCTCCTCTGATTCTTTTGCGATCCCTTGGATTGTAGCCTGCCAGGCTCCTCTATCCATGGGATTTTCCAGGCAAGAATGCTGGAGTGGGTTGCCATTCCCCACTCCAGGGATCTTCCTGACCCAGGGATCGAACCCAAGTCTAATGCATCTTCTGCACTGGCAGAAGGATTCTTTACCACTAGCACCACCTGGAAAGCCCAAGGAAGAAAAAGAGAGCTAGAACTGTTCATCTTCTTAATATGTCCCTGAGGTAACTAGTATATCCAGGAGCCCTGGAGAGTGCTCCTTAGGACTCCCAGGGGAAACCTTACATTCCCCCCAGAGGATTAAAAAATCCTATAGATATCTTTACCGCAAATTGCCTCTCCATAATCTCTCCAGCTAAGGTTGTCTCTGTGAATCAAGAAAGGCCATCCAAGTGCCTCACAGGACACAGAACTTTTCTCTGCATCTATTTCTTCTAATGTATCATAGAGACAGTCATAGTGAGATGTTTCCGGGTAAAATCTAAAAGGTATATTCCAAAGTATCTCACAAAGAGGAGCTTCACAGAGATCAAGCATCAGAGACTTCTTCCTCATCTTCCCTGAGTGGACACTTGGTTTCCTCAGGAGGGAGACAGAATTCTTCCTGTGAGGCAGGGTTAGAGGGGTTCTGAATTCTGTAACAAATTCTCTGTTTTTTGAGGGTGAGGTAATTCAAGAGAAAAGGATGGACCCATCATTCTTAATTTATATTTCTATAGGATTTATCACATAATCCATCTAAAGGATTTACCACAACCAGTTCCCAGTTGACTTTTGTACACTCAAGGGCACTTCAGGCAATGATGTAGTGGGTTTTCTGTGAGGAAGGATGGAAAACACAACCCAAAAACAGCTGGGCTTTCTGAACTCTCATCCAAGCTGTATCACCCTGGACAAATCATCTGAGATTGCTAATTTTAAAGTTTCTCAAATTGTAATTATCCCCCTTTTAGTGTTTTCAGGAAAATGAATGAGGTGAAGGATTTAATTCATTGTAAATTGAAAAGTGTTTTTTTAAACATAGTATTGTTTATTTTAGATGATCATTAAATAACTCACAAATATGACTTCAAGAGAGTAGGAGTCAAACACAAAGATGAAGAGATGGAATGAGATCTGAAAGACAAGCTGAGCGATCTGATCCACTAGGGAAAATGGAATACAGAATTTATCAGTTAGAACCACTGCAACAAATCAAGTTCCCTTAATGCAAACTACATGATGTTAGGTTCTTATGCTTCAGCCATTATGCCTTAGTTCCAACTAAGTGGAAGCATAGTAGTTACACTTTGAGAAGCAATACAAGTGTCTGTGAAGCTTCTTCTAAAAGAAGGGACTTTTTTGTAAAGTGCCAGACACTAAGTATTATAGACATGGAAAGCCACATTTGGTTTCCGTTGCTCATGTTTCTGCTTCTGTAAACAACGCTTTAACAATTCAAAAATCTTTCTTGGCTAGAGGCCATGCAGAAACAGATAGAGGCTATACTTGGCGCCAACCCCCTGCTCTAAAACAATGCAATGATGAGCTTTGGGAACTCTAAAGCAACACGCAAATAAAAGGGATCATTTGCTCAAATCCACACTATTTTTTTCTGACCTCCCACTATGTACTTCACATATTTTGATACTTTTTCTTTATTCTATTGTGATAGTCATTGCTTGATAAGCTAAAGTATAGTTATTCTCTTCATACCTTACATACACATATTTAGAATCATTTTATATAAATGTATATATTCAAAATACTTTATATACAATAAGTGCTCAATTATAATAATGTTTGTTGTTGAAGCCATGTAGTCTATGACATATATTTGTTCCAGGAGTCCGAGCTGACAAAGACAAGCCTCATCAATCCAGAAAAAACCTCTTACTTTTAAAATGCCCTATTAACCCAAGCTTCAGTTGAGTTAGTCCCACCCTTCTCCTCTATTATTGCAGGAGTCTTAACACCCCTATTATAGCACCCATATATCATGTGTTCTTCACCACATCTCCAAGGAAAATTTGTCAGGGCTGGGATTATGGTTATTCATCTTTGTATCCTAGATGGCCAGCAGAGTACCTGGTTGTACCTAATTTCACAGTAATGTTGAAGAATAAATGAATAAACACGTATTACCACTGTATCAGCGGCTTCCCAGGTGGCGCAGCCGTAAAAGAATCTGCCTGCCAATACAGGCAATGCAAGAGACATGAGTTCCATCACTGCATTGGGAAGATCCCATGGAGGAGGAAATGGCAGCCCACTCCAGTATTTTTGAGAGGAGCCTGGTGAGCTCCAGCCCACTGGCTGCCAAACGCTGGACATGCCTAAGTACACAGTGCTCACCACTGCATCAGTATCTGCCCCTCACACAGCATTACATGTACTGCCCATGCAATCAGTGATAGTGTGGAAGGAAGATAGAAAAGTAAGCTCTAAATACAGAATGAACCTGACACTGACATGAGTAACGGATTCTTTTCTTCTCAGCTTTAAATATGAATAATGTTCTCTTTATATGAGTACATACATACGTAAATATATACACACAGAGACACATACACACACGGGCTTCCCTAGTGACTCAGACCGTAAAGAACCCACCTGCACTGTGGAAGACCTGGGTTCAATCCCTGCTTTGGGAAGATCCTCTGGTGGAGGGCATGACAACCCACTCTAGTATTCTTGCCTGGAGAATCCCCATGGACAGAGGAACCTGGTGGGATACAGTTCCTGGGGTCAAAAAGAGCTGGACACAGCTGAGTGACTAAGCATAAAATCTTTGGATTTGGGCTTTTTTTTTCCTGAGAAGGATGGAGTCATAGGGAATTCCTAGTCATGTTCATCTTTTTGAACAAGCTGTATTCCAGCCCTCTCTGAAATCCACAGGAGTTCCAAAGACAAAGGTAGAAAACACTGGAATCCAATCTGAATCTCCCTTTCCTCCATCATTAAAGAGGTGCAATCTGCCAAAAGAAAGATTGTCATCCCTATCTAAGTCTTTTTCTTTGAATCTTTATGAAGACGAATGAAACATTTTCTAAAATTGGAGGCAAATTAGCTTTCAGTCTCCTCAAATACAATTTCTCTGAAAACAAAGTCTCCTCTGTCTTCTGATGTGATTAATCTCACTAGTACCAACTACTTGGGAATTCACATTGGAGAAACATATTGATAAAACACAAAACGACTTCCTGAGGTTTTTGTTAAGATGTTCCATTTAATTTAAGGTCATCATTTATGCGGAATTCTCTGCTAGTGAGGCAAGATAAGCAGCTTTATTTCTTGGCAAAAACACTCCTTTGATTTTTGCCATTCAGTAACCCATAAAGAGAATACAGTATTTACAAACAAGGCTCTGACATGTTCTCCTATAACTTTCTTGTCCTTTCACAGTTTCAAACGCCTCTTAAAATAGCTTTGCAAGTGCCTTCCCAACATTCCCCAGGAGCACATCACGTTCCGGTGTAAGTGACAGTGGTCTGAGAGAGCATTCTGTCACCTCATTGTGAATTTCTCTGGACCATGAAATACCCAGTGTCCCAGACAACCCCAACTTTCAACTTATCGCCAACTGCTTCTCTCCATTTTACTCGATAAAACAAAGCAAAAAGACAACCAAAAAATGGGCATTTCATTTTGAAAATATTTGTGGCCAAGTTGATTACATTTATGGTTATCAAGACTTCAGGATGAAGTAATCTGCTATTTGGAAGAAAAGTACATGGACAGAATTAGGAGAGATGACATCAAACTACCGCTTTCCAATTTGTCTCTTTTTTTATGCTAAAGATGGACAATTTTTGCCAATTTGGCAATAGATATGACAACAAAGTTTCCTAATGACCTCATGAAGTGGAGAAACAGAATAAAGAGGTAGATTTTGGTGTCATTTTGGAGAAGGAAATGGCAACCCACTCCAGTATTCTTGCCTGGAGAATCCCACCGACACAGAAGCCTGGCAGGCTTCAGTCCATGGGGTCACAAGAGTTGGACACGACTTAGTGACTAAACCACCACAGTTGGTGATGTTTATAAAAGACTTCATCCATCATATTTCTCTCTGCTTTTAGCATTTGTCATATATATCCAGGGAACAAAAACATTGCAGAACTTGTTTTCAATTATCTTTTACTATGTCAAGTTAAAAGGTTGAGTTGATTATCTTTTGATGAGCATTAAACATTATTTAAAAAAAAATACTGGTCCAAACAGAAAACTGAAAGGATTAATGAAAATTCTAGTTATATGCTATTTCAGTAGCAAAAATGAATAGATGAGATTTCCAAAGCTTCTGGAAAGCAGAATAGTTGATTCTTGCAAGATTGTAGTATCTCACTGAATCAGGGTTGATCCACAGCAAGAATCCAGAAGAATGACATAATGATCAAATTGTATTATGACAGGCTGACCCCCGTGTCATACCTGTTGTTAAAGTTTTGATTTTCACTCTTACTTAAACCTCAGCATGTCCAACAAAATGGTACCACTAAGTCATGAGAAAGTGTTAATCACGAAGTCATATCCAACTCTTCGTGACCCCATGGACTGTAGCCTGCCAGGATTCTCTGTCCATGGAATTCTCTAGGTAAGAATGCTGGAGTGGATAGCCCTTCCCTTCTCCAGGAGATCTTCCCTACCCAGGGATTAAACCCATGTCTCCTGCATTGCAGGTAGTCTCTTTACATCTGAGCCACTAGGGAAGCTCCCCTTTGTTTGTTTTTTTTTTGTTTTTTTTTTTTTTAAATTTTATTAGTTGGAGGTCAATTACTTCACAACATTTCAGTGGGTTTTGTCATACATTAACATGAATCAGCCATAGAGTTATACGTATTCCCCATCCCGATCCCCCCTCCCACCCCCCCCTCCACCCAAATCCTCTGGGTCCTCCCAGTGCACCAGGCCCGAGCACTCGTCTCATGCATCTCACCCGGGCTAGTGATCTGTTTCACCATAGATAATATACATGCTGTTCTCTCGAAACATCCCACCCTCACCTTCTCCCACAGAGTTCAAAAGTCTGTTCTGTACTTCTGTGTCTCTTTTTCTGTTTTGCATATTGGGTTATCATTACCATCTTTCTAAATCCCATATATATGTGTTAGTATGCTGTAATGTTCTTTATCCCCTTTGAAAACATCAGGGAAACAGAAGAGGGGAGATGGGAAACAGAAGAGGGGAGATGGAAAAAAGAATCCAAAGTCCCACAGAAGTGAAAAAGACTAGCAAGGGTGTTGTATAACTCAGGTTTTTTTTTTTTAGAAAGAAACTCAGGAATTAAAAATAATCATATAGAGCATTTCATAGGGGTAGACATGATGGGGTAATGCAAATGGAAATTAAATTGGGTATCAAGATGTTCAGGCCCCAAATCCTGGCTCTGTCACCTTAAATCCTTGTCACCTACAGGGCAACTCACTTCCATTTCTTGCTCAGTTTCCTTAACTGTAAAATAAATGCATAAGACTAAATAATTTTGAACACTTCACTAAAGACTTGACTCTGTGAAGTCAAAGGAACTAGAGACAAACTGGCAAGAGTACGATGGTATCCAAAATGCAAATTCTTGACCACTATTTTCTACTGCCTGACAGCGGAGTGTACCTTTTGTGAGGTACTGGAACCTGAAGTCTGGGGAAAATGTTAAAACCCTTTTTTTTTTTAAACCCTTCCTTTCTAAGCTCTCTAGTCAATAGTGAAGGCCAGTGGAAGTTTCTGGCTGCCAAACAGCACAGCTCCACTGTAACTACCGCGGCTGCAGAGCGCTACTCTGACAGAATGCTAAGCCTGAGTCAAGAAGGGGGTGAAATTGGGCATGTGAGTATAGTATCTCCACTTCCCCAGCAATATTTCTGTGGGACGAGAGAGGGGTCAGGAAGGAGGGATAGCTAGGGATAGCAAAGCAATGTGATTTGCATAAAGTAAGTGCCAAGTAAATATTTGTTGAATTAATGAATAAAAGAACAAATAAATTCTTATTCCAATTCTACACATAAGACTAAGGTTACATAGTATGGCAAGGTATGCAGAATGGCACTCCATTTCATGATGTAAATCATTCTCCACCTTTTTAGATAATTCTCCATATGATCTTGTAGGTGGAATGAAACAAAGGGAGTCCATTCTTTTTGATGTATTGAAAGTCCATCCTAGTATGAAAAAAAGTGTATATTTAAATCCTATGTGATCTGTGCTAACTAAAATTTGTTTCAACATACCCTACTTTAAAAGTTCATGTGATAGTTATTAATTACATTCAGCTTAAACAAAGTAATTATAATACTATATACTATATACCTACAAAGGTACTCCATAGAAAATTTTGCTCAAGCTTAGATGAAGTGTTGGTTTCAAAAGTGGGAAAACTTGTCAGAAGAAAAGAGTTATTTTGAAAGGAAAATTTTACCTAGAAAGAGAATTTCTTTGAGCTATTTCAGAAAATGGTGACTTCTTGTTATGAAACCAACAGAAGATTAGGGTAGTAAGAAATTTTGGATTTTCAGCAGAGGCAACAGAGGAAAAGATGGTTGGATAGCATCATTGACTCAATGATGTTTGAGCAAACTCCAGGAGATAGTGAAGGACAGGGAAGCCTAGTGTGCTACAGTCCATGGGGTTGCAAAGAGTTGGACACAATTTAGTGAGTGAACAACAGCAAGCAGACTAAAGGCATACAATAATCATTAAAAATATTTATTGACTTCTGCTACGTGCCAAGCATAGAGCCAGGCATAAGATGCTGAAAAAAACTTTAAAAGCCACAAAATGCAAATCTTCCCTTTATGGAGCGTGTCTCTTTTTATGAAAGTAGAGAATATCAATAACAACTTCACTCATTGTGTAAAGGACTTGAATAGAAGGTACATGTTTAAGTCAAAGAGTGAGCCCAAGCAGAGATACTAAAAGTCAAATTTTAAAAGCCTTTTTCCAGTGGTCATGTATGGATGTGAGAGTTGGACTATAAAGAAAGCTGAATGCTAAAGAATTGATGCTTTTGAACTATGGTGTTGGAGAAGACTCTTGAGAGTCCCTTGGACTGCAAGGAGATCCAACCAGTCCATCCTGAAGGAGATCAGTCCTGGGTGTTCATTGGAAGGACTGAGCTGAAGCTGAAACTCCAGTACTTTGGCCACCTCATGTGAAGAGTTGACTCATTGGAAAAGACTCTGATGCGGGGATGGATTGGGGGCAGGAGGAGAAGGGGACGACAGAGGATGAGATGGCTGGATGGCATCACTGACTCGATGAACATGAGTTTGAGTAATCCCTGGGAGTTGGTGATGGACAGGGAGGCCTGGCGTGCTGTGATTCATGGGGTCGCAAAGAATTGGACACGACTGAGCAACTGAACTGAACTGAAATGAACTGAAAAGCCTCTAAGGATTTGTCTTATTTTTCAAATAAATTAAGAATACTCTGTCTGCTACTGGTAAAACAAGTTAAGTTTATGCTCCATTTAAAGGTCAGTAAAAGTATCTTGGGTAAGTTCTCAGGTTTTATTCTTAGCTTCATTATAAGTGATCTGCCGAGACTTGGAAGATCTTGGAAAAGAGAAACAGAAAAAACAAAAACAAAAACAGATTTGCGATGTCCATTCTTCCTCTTCTCATAATTACAGACTCAAAGGAGCTGAAGAGTTACCCACACTGGATAAACACACTATCTAAGTCTTTCTGCAGAGAGGCGAAATATTTTTGTCTGCATTACTATATATATATATATATAGATAGATAGATATAGATATATAACTATTTATCTATACATATAGTGAGATTGCAATATATACAGTGAAAAATATAATAATGAGAAATAAAAATAGTTAAATAAAAACCATAAGATGGCAAGTATTGAAAGAGTCATCAAGCTAAGAAAAAACATGAAGAAAACATAAATGCATATTACTAAGTAAAAGAAGCCAATCTGAAGAGTCTACATACTATATGATTCCAGCTATATAACATTCTGGAAAATACAAAACTCTGGAGACAGTAAAAGGATCAGTAGTTGTACAAGGTTAGGAGGGAAAGAGGTGTACATAGGGGGAAACCCAGAGGATTTTGTGGGGCAATGAAATTACCCTTTATGATACTATAATGGTGGATGCATGTTATTATCTTTACATCTGTCAAAACTCTTGGAAAATACACCACCAAGAGTGAACCCCACTGTAAACTAGGAACCATAAGTTCATCCATTGTAAACAGTGTCCCTCTCCAGTGGCTGATGTGGCCTGTGGAAGCAGCCGTCCGTGTATGGGGGCAGGGAGCATATGAGAATTCATTGTACTTTCTCATCAGTTTTGCTGTGAACCTAAAACTTCTTTAAAACACACACACACACAAAGATGA
This sequence comes from Muntiacus reevesi, assembly GCF_963930625.1. NCBI lineage: Eukaryota > Metazoa > Chordata > Mammalia > Artiodactyla > Cervidae > Muntiacus > Muntiacus reevesi. Next base: position 95,260,552 of record NC_089254.1, on the reverse strand, counting down.
GCAGCAAGGAAGTTATCTTTCAGTAATTATACAGAGTAATGAAAAATCATTTTGAATTTTAGATAACTGATCTTTTGATATCATTTCATACTCAATTATATTGGGAAATTAAAATAAGAGCACATGGAGTTTGGTAGAAAAAATAAGTTTTAAAAGTAGTCAAATATTTGCAGCGACTGGGATGAATAACCCACTCTAATTTAATTAAAAGAAGCAAATGCAGAAAATGACCTTTAGAAACTCTAGCCAGTGTATGTCACAGTGATTTCAATGATCTGCAGTTCCTAAGTATTAGGGAAATCAGCTAACAGTCACCATCGAATATTTCTAAAAGTGCATCTCATACCACAAGGTGCCAAAACATAAGAACTGGAGCAATATCTAATAAAGGAGGAGAGAGCAGGCTGCCAATTAAAGCCTACACTCTAGATTCAATACCTTCTAAAATAATAGGACTAAATCAGAGGGGGAAATGTAACAAACTTTGTGTACTGAAAAAGCTGCAGAGAGGCAGGAGCAATTAAGAAGCTGAGGATTGAGAAACCAAAGAATGATTCCAGAGAAATGAATCACGGGAACTTGCATTGCCATAAAGAAGCTAAAATAAACCAGTGAACATCAAAGGGGAGACATTTGACAACATCTTTCTCCCTTGAAAATGACTCCTGAGATTCAATCTGAACACTTAAATGATACAAAAGATATCATTTTATTTTGTTTGAATATGGAAGCGCTGGAAAATAAATATGACCTCCTTTCTATATCACTTCTTGAAAATAAAAGTAATGTGAATTTTTAGTAAATTCTTACAGAGATAGAAGCCAGGGAATCTTTTAAATAGGAGAGGTTTAAAGAGGAATGCTAAGGATGTGAATTTCTTGAAGTATGTGTTATGTAACTAACTAACTGCAAGGGAGAAGAATAATTATCACTTTAATTAATGAGGGCCTTGCTGTTGCTCCCTTGTGAAAGATACTCCTTGATTAAAAGTGTCAGTATGTAAAAATATTGACTGATATTGAAATGTAAGAGTGTGAAATTTCAATTAATTGTAAAAAAAATTAGCTGGTATTATCATTTACCAATAGATACTAATGATTCTTGGAGACTTAGGACATACAAACAAACAGTTAAGAGTTGACAGTGGGCATGTAAACAGGAATAGATTCAATCCACTGATGCTTCATCCCTCAGAATACTTAGCTCCTTAGGCCTTTTACATATGCACTGTGGAGGTTAACGTTAAGTCATAGCAATTGTCTTGCAGAGAAAAGGAATAGGTAGCACAATAGGAAACAGAAGATCAAATAATATTTTAACAACACATAGTGTTTTCATAGTCAACAAAAATGTTCCTATATATACTTATATATGTTTTATAAATACTCACGGAGTCATATTTTATGCCTTGGCAATCCCATACCTAGAAGCTATCTTAAGACTCTTGTCCCCTCTGTACCTAGAGAGAGCTCCCAGGGGGCTAAGAAGGATAAAGCATCTTCAAACAGGAAGCCTACTATCAGACTAAACCAGGAGGTGAGAGGTCAAGGTAGATTCTAAATATACCTGAGACTGATTCCTCAAATATAAACTCTGTTTTCACGTTTCCATATTCTTAACTCAGTGTGATGTGCCCCTATTTCTTTTCTTCCCTCTTCTTCCTTGACTTTATCAGAATTAGATGGCAAATAATATAATGGGATATTCTTTTAAAAGAAACTCCGTATGGTAGTAAAACAAAATAAACAACAAAAAAATAATACTTATCTTTGACTTTAGATGTGAGACTGATGCCCAAAGCAATGAACTTACTCTTAGGTCTTAAATTATTTTGTGTCCACTGGTAAAAATTTCTACACTTACTTAGAAAGAAAAAACAACCATCCATCACATCGGATTGGTGTAAGCTATAGAAATAGTATACATTAAGAAAATAGCACAGGGTCTAAATTGTGGTAGACACTTAAGAAAGAGTGGCTATGATTTCACTGTTTTTATTGTCTTTATTGTCATCACAGAAGAGTATCTCATTCAAAATTCTGAAAACTTCCCTAACATGGAAACATTCAGTCATGAAAAATATCCAGTCATGCTCACTTTAAAGTAAATGCAAAAATGTGACCCCTTGAATGACACCCATCAGCCAGAGACAACAGAAGTTAAACCTACATCATCCACTGTTCTCCCTGCCTTCAGTACTCCCAGGATACAATACAAAGGGAGAAAAAAGTCTATAATATTTAGGTTTACATGTGAAGACAAAACGGCCCACACCACTGATAAAATCTGGTAGCAAAGTAATTTTGAGGATGAAGCAAGAAAACAGCAGGCAGATTTGGGAAACACTTTGCCTTTGGGGCTGCTCTTTATTTTCTCCCTAAAATGAAACCAAATGTCCTGATGCTCTCCAAAAAATACAATTAAGTAGAGTTTCCCTGTCATTTCCTATTTTTATGCTGGCTATATGGTAGCAGAACAGAGTATTAGAAAATCTTCATCATGTTCAACAATATGAAATTGTATGAAATTTATGTTCTTCCCTTGCCAATCAAATTATTCCATGCTTAGCTTTTATAGAGAGTAGGAAAAATTAGCCTTTAGGTAATTCTTTAGCTTCCCATCTCACTCCTAAAGAGTTCCTTAGTAGTTAATTAGATAATCAAGAAATTATAGGCTTTTCTTCCTATATTATTTCATCTTGTTTACTGACTTGGCATAGTTGGTGAGGTAGGGGAAGGCGCTTCTTTGCTTTATTAAAGTGGAAGACAGCTTCAGGACCAGGGTGAGCAATAACATCAGGAAAAACCACCAAAACATTCCTTTCCTGGAGGAGGTTTTATATCAGTCTGCTACTCGGGTTCATCACAGTGCACCAACATTTTGCAACAGTAACAGTGAAATGTATCCCCATTAACATTTGTGACAATTTCTCCACTCTCCTCTACTAGAACTCCTCCATTAGAGCTGGGAGAGGAAGGGGAAGAGAGTCAGGTGCTTGGTCTGGCTAGATTAGTAGTAGAAATCCAGAGAGAACTCCAGATAGGAGAGTGCACAGAGGAGCTCTGGAACCATGAAGACATCTTCCCAAGGAAGTATTGCAGAGAATGAGTAATTTTGGACAGAGAAAATGGAAAGAAATCAAGTGCTTATTTCTTCAATAACCAGGACTGATTTAATTCTAAGGACATAAGGTATATGTAAGTACTATACTTCATCTAGACAAATAAGTATCAGAGACATATGACATAGAAGAGAAGCATCTTTATCTTTGGATAGTCTCCTGAATTGTTACTCATCACATGAAACTGAAAGATCAAATAGTCTCTGACCGCAACCAAACTCTCAGTCTCAATGGCTCACACAAGGAAGACTCCTGATGATACTGGTGGCAGCATTTGGGTTGATTATCCAATCTTTGTTCATCTCCATTGCCCTTTAGATGCCAGTTCTTCAATCTGATCTTATTTTAAAATGTAGTCCTGTGTTTACCCACCTCAGTATCACATGAGGTGCTAAACACACAGATTCTTGGGTCTGGCCCCAAATCCGCTGACCCAGAATCTCTGCAAGAAGAATACAGTATTTCAAGGACTCAACCAGTGAATGAACCTCTTTGAAAGACTTCCTAGCAGAGAGAGGTGATTTGATTCAAATAATTCAGAATCTGGTTGATGATGAATGTTGACGGCTGAAAAAGTAGATCCATTTCTTCCATAAGATCAACATTCAAGGGGATCTAGGAGCCTCAACTTCAGAAAGAGTCCTGCTCTACTGAACCCTGTAAATCTAGATAACTTCAAACTATGGTCTGCTACCACATTTGCTATTCATTTTCACTGATCTTAAAAACACAGATCTTCAGTTTTGTTTTTGCTGCACATAAACAAACCATGGGTTGGAAATTTGACTTTAAACTAGTTATTTGACCTATGGAGATGCCTATAATTTCCTTGATACAATAAAACCGAATGGGGGACTAAGCATATTAATAGTTACCTATTATCTACTCAAAACATTGGGGAAAAATAAAGCTCTGTAAAGCTCTGATTCTAAGACATTTGAAATGTATATCCCTGTCATGTACACAAACATGACCTCTGTTCTCAACACAGACATTAGCAGCATCACTAACAAATCCCAGTTAGTGCCCCATTACCAGTACCAGGTAAAACTCATTCAACTTGCCTAGAACTCTTGTGGCTAACCATTTTGTAAATAGCTCATTTTAATATCCAAGAAAACAATTCTGCCAACCCCATAGAGCAATGTACCTGATTGTGAGAAATTAACTGAAATTATAGGATGCTAAATATTTGGCAAAATATCTGCCACACCATAGCTTTTCTTACCTATTATTATTAGTTTGGGGAATGACTAGTATAAGTATTTATCACTGCTTATTAGTTTTATACTCATAGTAAATTAAATGAAGAGGAGGAGGAAAAAGAGAAGAATAAAGAGAAAACAAATTTGACCAATATTTACTTTGCATTTACTCTCTGTCAGTCATTACACTAAGCTATTTATATATATATATAAATATATAAAATATAAATATAAATATATTTATAAATATATAAATAATATAAATATATATATTATTTCCTTCTGTAGAGTGGGAATGAAGAAATGGCTAACAGAGCTTGGAATAAAGGCTTTGATCATCTATGGAAAATCTCATGTGGATTTGATTTTTATTTTATCCTAGACAGTTGAGACAGTGAAGAATTTTTAACAAGAGAATGACATGTTCAGATTTGCATTTTAGAAAGGTTATTCTGGCAATGTGAGGCATAGATTGTACTAGAGAAAGACTGAAGGTGGGAGGCCATAAAAACACAAGGCTCTGGTGATAGTTCAAGTAAGAGATGCTAAAGATCTAAAAGAGATGTGTGGATGGAGAAGAGAGGATGAAGTCCAGACAAATCTAAGAGATGTTTGATTTGATGACTCAGTTAGATGGTGACAGTAGAATTGGAGTGAGAAAGAAAGAAGATATTTCTAGCATATCAACCTTACTTCTAATTTGTCATGTAATCTGTGAGTAATAATAATATGCATATTGATATTCACACAATAATATAGAGCAAAACTTTCAAGTTTCTCACATAACAAAACAACAAATTATACATGCAAATTATTATTTATCATCATCATCATCAACACTACTATATATCCTATCCAGCAAGAACAGTGTTCCCATTCTAAAGACAGAACATTTCCATTTTGAAATTTTAAAGACTTAAACATACAAAACAATCCACTAGCTTAGATATCGCATCCAGAGATATTTCAGTATCTCCTATAACAAAACTCTCTTTGTAAATCACACAGAAAAATTTTCACAATAATGCTAAACACATAAGGGTCATAAATAGCCATTTCCCATAACTTTCTAGAATTCTACGCAGCAAACAGTACTTAATATGTGCAGGCAATGTTTTCTACTAATCTATTTACTTAAAAACATACTAATTAAGTGTCTTTCTTGCTTCTGTCCACCTCAAGTTAACATTGAAACTAAAATTCTCTCAATTTAAAAAAATGTTCTTGCCCAATCCACAGTAGTGTGCTTCCTGTTACTGGACACCAGAGGGCGCCATTCAGTGAAAGCTTGGATTGGGGAGAGGGGGACGAAAAACAAAGAAGGAATTCCATTGCTAATGAAAGAGACTGACTTTTTAGTGTGTACCCTTATCTACCATGAAACATTACCATGGTAACAGGGCCAGCTAAGATGACTGTATATTTAGGTCACAGTATAAAAGAAGGAGCTTGAGCATGTGTGCAGAAAAAGGGAAAGGAAATAAAGACAAGAATATATCAAGTGTAGAAGGAGGCAAAGCAGTCAGAACAAGCCTCACACACTTTGCTAATCGTACATTCACAAAGTCACACCATGCTTTTCAGAGCAAAGGTGGATGATCAGTTTTAACTAAAATCAGAACCTGCCATTCAAACTCGGAACTTCAATCATCAACAATCTTAATATAAAGAAAGAGGAAGTCGTGGAGAGACAGCTAGAGGGAACTGGCATGCGTAGACTCTGAGGCAGTTCTTGGTTAATTGCATCACAATGGAAAACCTCTTTACCCACTTCGACACTTAAGGTGAGTTAAACTGGGTAGTATCAAAAACTCTCTCATCCTCCTGCACCAAACAAAAGAAAATCTTGGTGTCACTATAGGTGAAAAGAGCGTCTGCCAAAACACAGGTAATTTCGGTGCCCTTACTTTCCTCTGCCAGAGGCAATCACTGGGTCAAGCAGGTTATGCCAACAGAAGAATCTAGTTGGCGATGAATCTTTCTTGCTCAGGTTTTAGGGAATACAACCAGAGTACGCAGTTTAACTAAAGGAGTGGGGAGAACACTGTAGGACTCAAACCACCAGAGTTGTGACTTCCCCAGACACAGGGGAAAATGTGCACTGCGTCTCCACAGTGTAATAGAAAGCCTGGAGTCCAACAGGAGTCCAAAGACAGCCGCTGTTTGAATCCAGGGACCGCGACTTACTAGCTATATGACCTTGGGTCCTTACCTGACCCTTTGAAAGCCAGTTTCCTCATTTGTAAAATGGGGACAATAGCATCTACTTCATAGGGTTGTGGCCAGGATACAATAAGAAACTGATTCATTAATTCACTCATTCAACAAATAGTTAATTAAGTCCTAGAAGGTGACAGACACCATTTTAAACATGGGATAAACCCCTGACAGAAAAAGATGATATAATACATGGGACGTGCTTAGGACAGTTTCAGAGACTTAGAACACACTATATGAAAATGCATTTCCAAGGAAAATGACCTGCTTCCTTTGTTCCACACAAAACACAGACCACCATCACCACGACCAAGCGAGCGGCCCTGCTGAGCTCTGGGGGACGCGGTCAGTCCCCTGCCTCCGACACCTTTTAAGGAAAGCAGTCCCCACGTCTGCTGAGTGACCCAAAGGCAGACAAAATGGGGACAGGAGACAGGGAATGAAGCAGGTGGAAACAGTCACCAGGAGAATGCTGGCGGTTTTGATACAGAGAAGTCCACTGAGGAGCACAACACAGGCCCACATCGGAAAATGCCAACTCAACTCCAGTGCAAAGTTAAGAGAAGAAAACCAGGTCCCTCAAGGAGGCTGTGTGACAGGATGTTTCTGTCAGTCTTCCTTGATCCTACTGAGTAAACTGAAGAAAGATTAGGATAAGAATAAGAGTGGGGTTTGAGCGGTCATATTTAGGCAGTTACTCATGAGCATTCTCTCACAGCCATGCCCCAAGAACGGACATCAGTGATGGAGATTATCACGGGGCTCTTAATGGCATGCTCACAGATTCTTGTCCCCATTTTTTCCCTCCCATTCTCTCTTCAGTTCCTTTATTAGAATAAATTGCCTCCTCTTCCTCCTCTCTGGCACTGGCTTTACCTCTGTTCATTGCTGTGGGTTACAGAGACATGTGTCTCCTGCCGGTCCTTCTCCAGTAAAGCGGGTTCCCTGCCCTCCCCTCCTTCTCTGTGAGCCAGCAGACTGTGGTCTGCTGTTTTCCCCCAAAGTCTGAGACTTCGCTTCCCTTCTCCTGTGCTCAGAGGGTTGGCTACTCTGAAATTAGAATTGCCACTGAATGTACATACAAGTGCCTGATGTTAGGAGTTATCTGGGCAAAGAAGGGGATAGGATCGTGTTTGGAGCAATGTCTGTTTTTAAATGTGAAGATACCCCCCCTTACTGACAGACTGTGGGGGCTCATTCCAAAGAGACTTTTACCTACATTCGCCTGCTGGCTTTCCTGCATCTGGCTTCCCAGGTGGCTCAGTGATAAAGAATCCACCCACCAATGCAAGAGACTCAGGAGACATGGGTTCGATCCCTGGGTTGGAAAAATCCTCTGGAGTAGGAAATGGCAATCCATCCAGTATTCTTGCCAGGAAATCCCACGAACAGAGGAGCCTGGCAGGCGACAAAATGTGTGGTGGCAAAGAGTCGGACACGACTGACGGACTGAGCATGCAAGCACACTCTCCTACACTTAGCCCTGAAGTCAGCTGAGTTACAGACACATTCTGTGGCTTCTCTTGAACTTAAACTAGGATAGGGATATTCAAATCGACCTAATTTCTCCCTACAATCCCCCTAGACAACCTCAAACACCTTACATAAGCAAACACATTTTTCTTTTATAGGAAGACCAAAGCATCTTTCAGAAAGCCCACCCTGAATTTTTGGATCTACGAACTTTACCCCACTCCTGCCCCATCTCATTCACAGAGTTTTAAAACAGTAAGCTGAGTTGGTTGGTACTTCCATGCCTTTTTAGGGTCAAGTTTTACTTTTCAGCTTTAATTGGCACATAATTGTTTAGCCTAGGAAAGCATGTAGAGTCAATAGAAGTTGCTTATAGTACTGCCACAGCTAGACACATTTACTAATAATACTAATAATAAAAATTCATCTGATAATAACTTATTACTTCTTGAATCCTTAGCCGTCAAATCCTGCAAAGCTGCTACATTGTTGGCACAAAATTCTTCCATCCATTTGCCAAGAGTCTCAAAAGTCCACTTTCTGAATTGTAGCCTAATATAGTTCTTAGTGTGATCCACTGGTTTAATTCTATGATTATGCCCTTGTGATTATCACCCCAAAGACCCCACATACGCACATCTAATTGCGTTTTTTAACACAGTTTTTTAACTGTGTCATCATCCTTATTATTTGCTTATCAATGAAAATGTACTCTCTCTATACTTCCTTCTATATATTTTATATATTATATATATATATATATATATATATACATATATATATAATCTGTACATACATAATGTATATATATAGATTGCCAACAAAATACAGCAGGGGGACCCTGTGGCCCAAGGCTAGGTGAACAGCTGTAGTGTAGGAGGTACCACATTCCAGAGCCCTCTCAAGGCAGGTAAACGGGAAAGGCCTGGAGCAAAGAGAGCTGCTGGTCCACTCCAGGACCTGGCTATCTGAACTTCCCCAGAGAGAGGTTGCTCCCCCAAGGGTGGGCTCTCCTCCACGCAGGCGCCGAGGGGGCCAGAGCCTCAGGGTCCCCTCAGAGCAATTGCAGCCGAGCTCCAGTCCTGGGGGCCTTTGCCATCAGAGTCTCCCCCACCCCGCCCTCAACCCAAATTCAAGTTTTTCCCAGGCCTTTCCCACTGCCCCACTGTTTCTCTCTGGAATCTGGGCCGGCTCCCCTCCGCTTTGGTCCAGCCCTCCGCCGGGCCAAGGCCACCGCGCTGTGACGGCGATCCTGGCCAAGGAGGTGGTCCCTGCTGCGGGCGCTCGGGGTTGTGGAATTGGGGGGGCGGGGGCCGCGTGCGTTGCAGCAGGGAGATGCGTGTGGTGTCGCGTGCTGTGTGTACGAGGGGATGGGCAAACTACACGAACCCACTGCCACCCAGCGCTAAGAAAAAAGAGCAAGAAAAGCAACACAAACCAGAAAAGGGAAAGATGAAAGGGAAATAGAAAGTCGATGCGGGGGATCCCGGAGCTCGAGGACTTGAGGGCTCTGTGCTCCTGCCGGCTCCCGCGCCTGGGCGGGCCGACCTGGAGCCCGTGGGGGCCTCAGCCACGGACGGGCCGTGGCCGCGAACCAAGTAAGGACACCGGAGGGCGGCTCCGGTGAGGTGTCGGTCGACAGCTCTGCTTGCCTCAGGCGTTTACCTCCGTTTCTCCGCTCTCCTCCCTCCCCTCCGTCCCGAGTGACTCCCCAGAGACATTTCCTTACTGGCAACCCTGGTCTCAAGGCGTGGGTCTGGCGAGCCCAGTGGACCCTCCCTTTTACGCTTTTGTGGCTCAGAGCAGCCGGGAGGACGGCGACGAGCCGGAGGCTAGAGAAAGATGGGGACGCTGGCAGGAGGCTGAGGCAGTGGGTGTGCGCTGCTTTCTGAGTCAGTGATTCCGGGGAATCTTAGGTCTTGACCTCTTCAGAGCTCTCCCAGGCAAGCAGCGTCCTGCCCCGCCGGGGGCGCCCCAGGGCGGGGGGCAGAGCGCACAGGTGGAATTGCTGCGCGACCTCCCCTGCGCCGGCTTGGACCTGCCGAACCTCGCAGGTCCCGAGAGCTACAAGTTATCTGCGATCGCCCGAGTCCGCAGGTGCGGACGGCAAGGGGATATCGTGGGTGCAGTTGTTCCCAATCTGCAACCCCGAAGCCCGCCGGCGTGGCTCAGAGCACGGTCCGGGACCCCGCGGGCTTGGGGCTGGGACCCTGTCCTCTAGCCGAGGCGGACCGCCGACCTCGTGGTCGGGCCGAAACGGGACGAGGTTGCAGAAGGCTTCCTCCTCCTCGTCCTGGGACCCTCTCCCCATTCGTATCCCCCACCCCCCGCCCTCGGCCACGCTCCTTGGACCACAGCGCGAAGCCTCCCTCTGGCAACCTGGCGCGGGCGCCCAAAGAGCTGTTCGGAAGGCTGAACCCGGGGATCGTGCCGGGCCGGGGGAACCGGGCCTCCACCCCAGACGCCTGGGAGACGTGGCCAGACCCCAGACCCCAGGAAGAAACGTGAGGGGCAGGGAAGGGCGAAGCTCCCCAGTCTGCGGACACCGCAAGGAGGGGGAGTTGGTGACAGTGGCGGGGGCGGCGGGCTGGAGGAGGGAGCGAGCCCCGGCCGGCTCGGGCCCCCCGGCCGCCTGGCCACATTCCTCCGGACTCGGCGGCCGCGGAATGGCACCTCTTCCCGCGCTCTGCCTCTTCCGCCCCTGCCTTCCAGACCCGCCATCGCTGTCCTCAGTTCTCCAAGCCCCAGAAACCAAAGTTTCCGTTTGAGAATCTGGACTTGTGGAAGAATTCTCCAATTCCCTCACCCCAGGCCCCTCCGCGCCCGTTCCGGAGAATCGGGAGGTGCCAGGGTCCCTGGCGCTGGCCAGCGGGGGGCTGAGCAGCTGGCTCTCCTTACCTGCCGCCGGATTAGCTCCAGCTGCCTCCTCGGCTGCAGTATCCCTGGCGTGGGCTGGCTGGCAGGAGCGTGGAGCCCTTCACGGGTTCGGGGCTGACCCGCCGCGGAGCTACCGCGCGCGGCTCAGAGTCCGAGGCCGGGCGCCGGCTCGCTCTCTCCCTTGATCTTGCAAACGAAAAGAAAAAGATTAGTTGGTGCCGCGACACTCAGAGGGGTGGGGCGGGGGGAGGCGGGGAGAGAGCGGACCCAAAGGCTCGGGCAGGAGCCGCGGGGCTCGGGCGCGCGCCGGCAGAGTCGCGCACCGCACACGCGTCCCAGGCACTTTACGAGTCTGGAGGCCCTTGGCGGTGTAGACTGGAGTCAAAGTGACACTGCCCCCGCCCGCCACACCAAACACCAAAGGCGAAGAAGCAAAAAGGACTTTCAAACCTGGCCTTCACGAGGAAGATGAGTCTGGAGAGCAAGACCGAACGGAGACCTGGCTGGACTGACGAGCTGGGCGGGATTCATTTCTTCACTAAAGTGATTGGGGAAGTAGTTATTAGTGTAGTGGCAACTAATTACTAATTAGTTCGGTGGCTCTGGCGATCTCCGAGTGGAATCTGCAGTTTCAAGGCTCTGGCCAACCCGCAGGCTGGCGCGTGTGCGTTCGTGTGTGTGTGTGCGTGCCCCTGTGTGTCACGCGCACTCGCTGGAGCGGGTCTCTGCGTCCGGGCACCTTTGGTACGAAAAGAGAGTGTGTATGTATTCGTCAGTGTGTGTTCGATTAGCTGCGATGTGCAGACAATTTCTGGAGAAAACATTTACAATTTTCTTTCAATATGACGGGATTAGTTGCTGTTGAAGGCGCTCCTCCAATGAAATCTTCCCTGCTCTCTGATTTGGCGGTTCTTCTGAGGAAATATGACAGCCTTTTCTCCAGGCTCCTTTCTGCTCCTTTCCACGTCCATCCCCGGAGCCAAGCTCTCCATCTGCAATTTCTACATCAGAATATTTACAGTTACCACCATTGCCCAGTCCCATTCCTGCAAGTATGATTGCTATAAAAGTGACATGACATATTGGGAAGAACTCGGTGTTGCTTTCTGATTGCCGAAGACGCTTAAGCCCAGTTTTTCCAGGTGGGAAAATATTAGAATAAATCCTCTATGCTTTGTAAACATATAATCGTGCTGAACTATTCACAGATTGTTTATTTCTTTGGGACACTGGCAAATGTTTAAGAGGAAGAGGTAACTGTTTTCTTTCTTCTTTTACACTAGGGTCAATGCCCATGTTTTCTTTGACTAATAGGCATTAGATTACAAAGTATTTATGGTCCTTTATGAAATTTGGGATCTCCGTGAAAAAAAAAATCAGTATATAACTTTTCTCTGTTAAATCAATCTTAGCTTTTTATTTTTTCATTTTAATGAGAAATCCATTCCAAGAAGAATATTCATTATTTTAGGCTGTAGTCCCAATTGATAAAGATAAAATGATATAAACAATGTGATTCTAAATTATAGCTGAGGACAAGACTTGCTTTTGTGAAAGTATGTGTATATAAACATAGCATCAGTGTATGATATGCTATAAGGCTGCATTTTCTTTCATCTACCTTTGGCAATCAAATGAAAACAGCTTGAAACCTTAATTGATGTATCCAATTAAGTTCAGTTCAAATCTTGATGCCTAGGCCTTTGCTAGTTGTCAAAGGGAATACAGAATAGCAAAAGTCGCTGCCCCTGTCTTTTATAAGCTCCCCATTTTATTGACTTCCCTGGTGGCTCAGTGGTAAAGAATTTGCTTGCAATGCAGGAGCCACAGGAGATGCCGGTTCGATTCCTGGGTTAGGGAGATTCCCCTGAGGAGGAAATGGCAACCCACTCCAGTATTCTTGTCTGGAGAATCCCATGGACAGAGGAGCCTGGTGGGTTACAGTCCGTGGTGTCGCAAAGAGTCAGACAGGACTAAAGCAACTTAGCATGCACGCATGCATCTTATTGGCAGGGAAAGACATTCAGATGACAATCAAGATGAATAAATATGCAGCAACATAAATTCATCAATAAATAAAAATTGTGTAAATGAAAAGGTCTGCCTTTCTGTTAACTCATAGCCATCACCAAGTAGGACATGGCACAAACTATGTGGTTTGATGTAAGTCATCCTGAAATAATGCATTACATCCATGGCTCTACCTTCAGCCTCCATACCCTCACATCCCACCATCACTGGGACAGTATAAGATACTTGTTAGAAAATCAAGACAGTTCTGTCCAGTCTTGACCTCAGCTTCCCCCAGCATTTGACTCATTACATTAAACACCTGATTTTGTCATTTCTTCTCTCTTAGGTTATCTTTTGAAAATGAATTCACATTTTCCTTTCTCTCTTCATTATTTCTGACTATGAAGCCTCTATAAGCCCAGGGAGTTGGCTTGGATGTTTAAAACAAAACAAAACTACTTACACATCCCAAAGCAGAGAAGTAAAGGGGAAATAATTCCTAGCCAGCAAAAGAAAAGAACAAGACCCAGTGATCTGTTGTTATTCTGTTCTTTCAAATCATTAATGTTTTCTTACAAATGGGGTTTTGTTGCTGTTTAGTCACTAAGTCATGCCTCTTGTGATCCTATGGACTGTAGCCCACCAGGCTCCTCTGTCCACAGGATTTCACAGCAAGAGTACTGGAATAGGTTGCTATTTTCTTCTCCAGGGGATCTTCCCAGCAAAGGATTGAACCCACATCTTCCGCAATGGCAGGCAGATTCTTTACTGTTGAGCTACCAGGGAAGCCCACAATTGGGAGTACACATTCCAAACAGAGCAATAAAGCAAAAAGCCAATGAAATCTGATGAATATTTTCTTAGACTTGAATAAAACAGAGTCCATGAATCACTGAACAATCATGTTTAATAGAAGTCCTGATAGTTATGGCCTTTTGGAGAAGAGCTGCAAATGGAACAGTATTTTTATCAAACAATCAACAAAAATGTCCATTTTTTTCTGGACATAGGTCATAACTGAAAACACTTTTTAAAAAACATATACTTGTATCTTTGCCAGTTATTGTGTGCTTCTGAAAAATTATTTAGCTGTTATGTGCCTCATTTTCTTAATCTGTAACAGGGATATAGTAATAGTAACATTCCTATTTTTATAAGGAATAATGAGTTTTTATATGGAATAATGAGTGCATTCAGGTGAAGTTTTCGAAAGAAGGTCTGACATACAGCAAATTAGTTATAAGACTGTCAGTAAGGATTTAAAAACAGATTCTTGGGTCATGTCTCTGACCTACTAAATCAGACTATTTAAGAGTGAGCCTTGCCATTGGAAACCATACTGCTCCTCAATTTCATGCAACAAGCATGTTAAACATAATCCATCAAAACACGGACCAGAAGAAACACCATTTTCCCCTTTCTAGTTTCTCTTTCTATAAAAGAAAAGATTAAGTATACTCAGAGCATTTTATTTTTATTTCATAAGCCAGTTCACTTTCTGAAATAAAAGAGTACTCTCCGCTCCCAGGAATACAGCTTTCACATTTATTAGTAACCCACAGTGTGGGACACTTTCAAAAGTGCTTTCTAAAGACTATAGAACACATATCTATGGATTTCCCTTATCTACATGCCTATTTTCCACCTCAACGAACACTAATAAATTAGTAATTTCCACTTGTGAGGGCAACCTTATTACCTGTGACCTCAAAAACTTATTTTCAAGCATGTGCTCAAAAGAGATGACAGAATATTTGACAAAGCTCCTTTTTGAATATGACTGTAAATAAGATTACTACCAACATGAGGAAAAGGGGGAAGAAGAATCTCAGGCCTGGAAATGTGGTGCATATTTTATTGTGCTGTGCTGATTTCAATGTGGCAATAATTAGGCTTCAGTAATTAGATGCACAAATCAGCACTCTGTCATCCTAAGTACATTAAGAGGGTGACGAGTTCCGTTCAAGTGGTTTCCTACCAGGTATAGTGGCCATAACATTTTCTTGATTCTCCGCTTTCAAAGAACCAAGAAAAGGAAGGTGAGAGCTTTGACTATATGGGGAAAATGAGTGGAGGGCAAGGAGACTTTGCCACGTCTTCATCTCCCACTCACATAAACTGTTCAGGATTTGAACTAGGAAAGTACAGCATTTACCAGCAGGTGGTTTGGGAAAGGTAGTCTGATTTTTCTGATGTTTGCCAAAGCAACCTATCTTTTCCTTGACCTCAGTTTGAAATATAACAATCCTGGGTTAAAAATGAACCTCCACTAGATGACAATCATCACTTAAAACGGGTGCTACAATTGCCCTCATTGTTGTTGAAATCTTAATAACAGTCCAATAATAGACACACTACTCTTCTTAGAGTTATTTGTTATTTGTAGTTGTTTTCCCTACAAATCTTCCAGAGAGTAATTTAAATGCTCCTATTCTTTAGCTAGAAAAGATTATCTCGTTCTCTCCTAGAAAATCCTAAGCTTTTCTTTTTCAGTCCCTGCAATAGGAGCTTCCATATACAAACAAGACTGATTCTGAGTGACGATGCTTGGTGACAGTTTAACAAACAATGCTTTGCTCTTTTTTTCTTCTTCTTCTTTTTCTTGAAGTTTGGCATCACAGCTGTTTTAAACTCTTCCTTTCTTAGCAGTGTTGGTGTTATCCAAAGCCTGAAAACATTTACTGCTGCTGAGTCTAAAATATTTAAAATACAGAGCTCATTTTCAAACAGGGAATATGAACAAGGGGGACAAAATGAAACTCTACCTTGCAAGATGTTAAGCAGTTGCAATGGCAATAAATCAGTATTAAGAATGCAGGAGGAAAAGGCCACATGGGACATGTGTTTCCTAGAGAAGCTATTAGTGTCTGGGCATTCCTCCTTCCAAGACGTAGTGCCCACTTCCTCTTTGGAGGTAAACCTCTAAGATGGAGAACTGAAACATTTCAACCACATCAACCTCATGGGAGACTGTGACAAATAGCTTAAATTTCCCCTTTTCACAGCCTGAGTGAGATGCCAGAATCTCAGATGGAGATAAGATTCTAGCACGTTCAAAGTGAAAGTCTTATCAGACTCTTCTCTGTGTGGGGAGTCCTGAGTTATTTGAATCAATGACTGCAAGGTAGAGAGTAGGCTGTGTGTATGTGAAAGTCGCTCAGTCGTGTCCGACTCTTTGCAACCCCATGGTCTATACAGTCCTTGGAATTATCTAGGGAAGAATACTGGAGTGGGTAACCTTTCCCTTCTCCAGGGGATCTTTCCAACCCAGGGATCAAACCCAGGTCTCCCACACTGCAGACGGATTCTTGACCAGCTAAGCCACAAGGGAAGTCCAAAGAGCAGGCTAGGAATTCTCAAAGTCTTTTTAGTCTGTAGGGAAACTTAATTTCTTAAAGTTTAGAATCAACCAATCACATCACTGTGGACAGTGACTGCAGCCACGAAATTAAAAGATGCTTGCTACTTGGAAGAAAAGCTATGACAAACCGAGATAGCATATTAAATAGCAGAGACAAAGGTCTGTATTGTCAAAGCTGTGATTTTTTCAGTAGTAATGTACCTATGTAAGAGTTGGACCATAAAGAAGGCTAAGCACCAAAGGACTAACACTTTCGAATTGTGGGACTGGAGAAGACTCTCGAGAGTCCCTTGGAGAGCAAGGAGATCAAACCATTCAATCCTAAAGGAAATCAGCCCTGAATATTCATTGGAAGGATTGATGCTGAAGCTCCAATACTTTGGCCACCTGATGTGTAGAGCCGGCTCACTGGAAAAGACCCTGATGCTGGGAAAGATTCAGGGCAAGAAGAGAAGGAGGTGACAAAGGAGAAGGGGGTGACAGAGGATGAGATGGTTGGATGGCATCATGGACTCAATGGACATGAGTCTGAGCAAACTCTGGGAGATGGTGAAGGACGGGAAGCCTGGTGTGCTGAGGTCCATAGGGTCGCAAAGAGTCAGACACAGCTCAGTGACTGAACAACAACAAAAATCACATACTCATGGGAATTCACATAATTCCTCAGGTTACATAGTCACTTGGTTCTTAAGCTAAATAAAACGGTCCTTCAAGGGACAGGTGGAATCGAAAACCTTTTAAAGATATCCTGGGAGGCAGCATCACAGAGGGTAGCATCCTCACTAAATTTGACTTACTCTCTTTCTTGAGAGTGACTGAGATAGTTGTGATGCACAAAGTTGCCTTGTACCAAGCAAGACTCAGCTGAATATATCTGATAATATCCCCTGATATAGACCTTTTCACTTTAAAAACAAGCCTTCTCCTACTAGTGTTCCCAAAGAAGAGTTCCCTAAAGCATTCCCCGATTTACTGTGCCTAATAAGACAGACCCTGAACCCTTCATCCTTTCTTCCTCATTTACTCACCAAGGTCACTGGTTTCCAGTTTAAGGGACTCATTTAGAAAATCTCATGAGCTGTATTCTATACATCCCTGCAAAAAGGAATGAGGCAAGGCCTCAGACAAAGTCAATGTATATGCTACATTCCTACAAAGCTTTTATTGACAAACATTTTCTTAGAAAGCAAGCTCATTTTAAAAGGATGCCCAATAACATGCACTGGTAATCACTGAACATTTTCAATAACAACCACGCAAAACCTACCCGTAAAGCTCCACGGCTGATACAATGTGCTCTCCTGTTACTGATGCCAGGATATGGAGCAGACAGACTCCCTTGCATGACTGTAATCCCATGGAAATGTCTCTTGAGCGAGTCTCCTGTAAACAAGCTGCCACTTCTTTCCTTCCTTCTACAGCATTGTGAATCGCACGAGACACTTCTGAGAGTCGAGTGTTTCTCAGAAGCCTATCATACACTAAACATGAGGTATTGAAATTGGCTCAACAAAATTAGTATATCATGCAATATTCTCTTAAATATTAGGGCAACAAAAATAAATAAGAAAAGATTCCTGCCCTTCTGAAAGCTAACCTGTTTGGAAAGAACAACAGAAACAGAAATACTGCTCTTAGACCCTTGTGATAAAACTTTTGATGCCATAATCCATCGGGGATTGGGAAAGGGCCTGACACTTTCCTATCAGAGAGCTGATTCCAGAGGTGGACTTTACATAAGATATACTCTACCTGGGACTGGGAAGCTATGACAAGATAGATCTTGGGAGAGATGATGGATGATGGAACAATACTTAATATACTTAAAACCATTACCAGGAAGATGCTGTTAAAACTGAAGATGTATATTAATGACCATTATTAATAAACAGAATTTTTGTTCAGTCGCTCAGTCGTGTCTGATTCTTTGTGACCCTGTGACTGTAGCCCACCAGGCTCCTCTGTCCATGGGATTTTCCAGGCAAGAACACTGGAGTGGGTTGCCATTTATATTCCACCCCAAAATATGCCTCTCTGATTATTTTGAGCTGGTTATTTTTGAGAAAAGGCAGACATGGAAGAAGTTCTGAAAACTGAGTAGAAGTTACTCTTTTGTAAGAGACCTTTTTACCTTTGTAAGTGAAATATCCATTTGTAAGGGTATCTCAAGACTCGACTGAGTGATTTAACACTCCCTCTCCAAGAGAAGGATGACTCTAAAGCTCTAGAAATAAGTCTTATCTAAGGTGAAAGACGCTTCCCTGGTAGCTCAGACTGTAAAGCGTCTGCCTACCATTCGGGAGACCCAGGTTTGATCCCTGGGTCAGGAAGCTCCCCTGGAGAAGGAAATGGCAACCCACTCCAGTATTCTTGCCTGGAAAATCCCATGGACTGAGGATCCCGGTAGGCCACAGTCCATGGGGTCGCAAAGAGTCCGACATGACTGAGCAACTTCACTTCAAGGTGAAAGACAGAAGAACGTTGTACTCAGTCATGCCCAACTCTTTGCAACCCATGCACTGTAGCCCACCAGGCTCCTTAGTCCATGGGATTTCCTAGGCAAGAATATTGGAGTGGGTTGCCATTTCTTTCTCCAGGGGAGCTTCCTGACCCAGGGGATCAAACTCAGGTCTCCTCTATTGCAGGCAGTCTCCTGCATTGCAAGCGGATTCTTTACCAACTGATCCACCAGGGAAGCCCATCAAAGGTGAAGGTGAAAGCTTAAATTGGTATAACAACTTTATCATTATTTACTGTGCTTTTTTTTCCTGGTAACCTCCCACAACTGGCCTCTTCTCTCACCACACCCAACACCTTCTTTTGCCTTTACCTGCAGATGTTATTTAAGATGGTGGCTTAGGCCAGTTCAGAGAGTTACCCAGTTTTCCTGGGTCTCTCTTCTGTGTACTGAATGTACCAGTGACTCAGCGGTAAAGAATTCGCCTGCAGTACAGGAGACACCAGAGAGCTGGGTTCAATCCCTGGATCAGGAAGATGTCCTGGAGAAGTAAATGGCAGCCCACTCCAGTATTCTTGCCTGAAAAATCCCATGGACAGAGGAGCTTGGTGGGCCACAGTCCACAGGGTCACAAAGAATCAGAAAGGACTGAGTGACTGAGCACACACACAACACATACATGTTATTAAAATTTTGTTATTCTCATATTAATCTTTTATTTTAGAGGGATTTCAGCTCAAAACCTAGAAGGACAGAGGGGAAATTATTTTTCCTCCCCAACGCCACCTACCAAAACTTGGGCTTGTGCTTTTCTAGTATCCAGGGTAGACAAATGTAACTAACATTTAATTTGCAGAGTAAGTTAATGGAGAAAACCAGAGAAAGACAGGGGCACCCCTACATACTTTTTGTCCAGGGCACTATGCTCGAGGGTGGAAGTTCATTGTATCTTTCATTATGCTAATTTTGTCTTGTTCTGTGTTTTGGAAGTAATAAGGTGACTGTGAAGTTACTTAGCAGTGAGTGTCTCTGGCACATGTACATTTGTGTAATTTCTTGAGAAGAAAACTCTTGGGCACGGCTGTTAAGCTTATTCTAATTATATAATGGCATTGGGGATGAGGGTAATGTTACTAAGAGCTGGAATGCAGTCCTTGTTTATGGAATAAACTTAAAGCAATGGAAATATTTTTGAGTCATAGTTTATACTTTCAGTTTGCAGAATAATACTAGGCTTATCCCTGGGAATGTTCTCTTCAGTTTCTGTATGTCTTGCCCTAGCGTTAGTGCAGGAATGAAGGAGAGAATTAAAATGAGGCATGAAGATAAACTTTCAAGGTGAAAGTGGGAATATGCCACCCAGTATCTAAGAGTGGGGCTTTCCTGGTGGCTCGGTGGTAATGCATCCACCTGCCAACACAGGAGACACAGGTTTGATCTCTGGGTTGGAAAGCTCCCCTGGAGAAGTAAATGGCAACCCACTCCAGTCTTCCTGCCTGGAAATCCCATGGACTGAGAAGCCTGGTGGGCTACAGTCCATGTGGTCACAAAAGAGTTGGACACAACTTACTGACTAAACAACAACAATCTAAGAAGAGCAATGGTATGCAGAAATTTTTTTTTCATCATCTCAGAAGTAGGGATTACCTGAACAATACTAGGAAAATGAAGAAGATAAAAAATTGCTAAATTATAAACAGTAGACTTGCTTTTAAGCCCAAAATATGGGAAAGATGGGATCCAAAACTCTCCACAGAACAAAGCGGGGCTCAGGTTTAAACTTCTTTACTTATTAGATGTGACCTTGGACAAAATGCTCAAATCCTTTACACCTGTGAAAGAAAGTCAAAGTGGAGCTGATAACATGAAGAGAGCTCTCTAAAAAGGAGCCAGAAGGCCACTGAGGAAGTGTGACTCGTGCATGTCTCAACCCAGATAGAACCTGACCTTGTGATTGCTTACTGTCTTAGCAGGCATCTAGAACGTCTGCCAGTTATTAGACCCTTACCCTAAAATAACTCGTGATAGTCTATCTAGTTATCAAACCCTTACCCTAATATAACTCATGACAGCCTATTCTTCAAAGACAAGTATTTGCTATTCTGCATCAGAGTCAATCCCAACTCCCACCAGACAACTTATGAACCTAACGGTTTTTGTCTTTATAAGCCCCTGATACATTTCTTCTCTAGTTTTACCCAAATCTGTGTTTCCTGAATTGCAGTTTTTAAGACTCTCAAATAAAGTTCTTTGTCCCTAGTAATCTCAATACTGATTATTTTTCAACATACCTCAGTTCCCTCACGTGTAAGTAATGTGTAGAATCTTCCCCAGAGTCATCATGTTGATTAAATGAAATTGTATTTGTGAAAAGTATTTTGTAAAATGTGAACTATTATTGACTATGGTGGTGCTAGTGGTAAAGAATCTGCCTGTCAATGCAGGAGATGTAAGAGATGTGGGTTCGATTCCTGGGTTGGGATGAGAATCCCATGGACAGAGGAGCCTGGTGGGCTATAGTCCATAGGGTCGCAAAGAGTCAGAAACGACTGAAGCAGCTGAGCACGCACATGTAACTAAATTGTGATGTGAGTGACTGCTTTCTTTTCTCCTTGCCCATTCTAAGTTCTCCCAGGCAGGTGTTTCCTTCTTAATTAAAAATAATGTCTACTTAGGAGAATATTACCTATTATGTGGCTGGAGGGCAGGGGAGGTTTGGGGCAGGGTGTTATTCACTCATGTTATGTGAGGAAAGAATCCATGTGTAACCTTACTAGAAAGGTGAAGCAATCACTGGTTTCTCCTTTCCCTTATTTACTGATATTACTGATATCAATTATCAACTCCTGCTATGGAATGTCAAATCAAGGAACCCCTGTCCTTATATATATCCTAATGAAGAAACGAAATTTCTGCTTCAAAACAAAGCTGCCTGTCTGCCCTGTGTCAAACACAGGACGTCCCATGGTTGCTTCGCTCTAGCTTCTAAAACCATGAGTAGTCTTATCTGTTGGCTATAGGAACTAGTTTCTAATTCTTTGGACCATAAGTACCTTCTAACAGCCAAAGGATTGTAAACTAACTCTTTATGGGGCTTCCCTGGTGGCTCAGTGGTAGAGAATCTGCCAGACATTGCAGGAGACTCACGTTCAGTTCCTGGGTTGGGAAGATCCCCTGGAGAAGGAAATGGAAACTCGCTCCAGCAATCTTGCCTGGGAAATCCCGTGGGTAGAGGAATCTGGTGGGCTATGGTCCATGGGGTCACAAAAGAGTCAACCACAATCTAGTGACTAAATAACAACTCCTTTTAAATCTAAGGTTTTGTTCAGGGGCTTTTTTCTGACCACCTAAATTCACAAATGTTCTCTTATATCTCTTTTATCTTTTTGCCCTTGAACATTTTCTCAGTAGCTACCCTGTTCTTATGCATCCTACTGATTGACTTGGGATTCACCAGGTAATTTTAACCCCAACTCTCTAATTCCTAGAGATTCTGTGTAAGTTTAGATTTGAACTCTTTGTTCTTAAAAAAAAATAAAAACAAAAAAACTAGTGTGAACCATGTTTCTGCTGTCTCTTTTAAATCTAAGAACATCTCTGACAAGTCAGGATGTACTCACTGCAGCTGGGCGGTAAGCATGGTAGATCTTCCCCCAATCACCAAGTCAGTTTTCTTTAAGTATATTCAACCTCAAATTTATTTTGAAGTGGTTAATTGCTCAGAACTTGAACACCTAAAGGGAACATTTCTCAGTATACTATTATATGATTTTATATGAGTATGATGATAATTCTCATGGAAAAATTTTAAAACTTGTATTAAAATATGAGTTATCTTTGGCACTGGCTTATTACCTTTAGCCAGAACATTAATATGCTGATAACATAAATACATTATTTCTGTGTCATTAAAAACAATCCTGATACATTAGACAATTTTAACTGTGACTGCTTAATGACGACTTATTCTGCAATGTGAGGATTGGCAGAGTTTCTTATTTTATTTTCTCTCCTTTCCAGAACTTCTAATTGTTGTAACTGTTTCTATTCTGGAGACATTCCTGATGAAGTTAAGTTGTAAACTAAGAGAAAATCATTGAATTAACAAAGTAATTAAGACAAAAAAAATAGGAATAAATTGTAAAAATGATGGCAGTAGATGGGAAGAGATTAGGGTGGGAGAGGGAATGTGGGAAAACATTGTGAAAAAGGCACTTACCAAGTGAAATTGAAACCCAGCCCCCATAAATCTGAGTTCCTTGCTGAATTAATGGTTAAGTCTTTACCTGAAACTTGACTCCCTTTCTTGTCCTGCTCCTGTTACCCCTGGGATTGAGGCATATCAAAGAAAAGGGGGAACTGAAACTAAGCAGAACCCTGCATGGCCGTCACAAGTACAAACCCTTTCCTGTCGCTCATTTCTTGTTTGTAGAAAAAAAGGCTTTAGTCTCCTAGGCCTTCACTAAATCCCAAGGAGCAGACTCAAGCAGTTACCAGTTAGGGAAGTGAGAGAACATAGAAACAAAGGAGAAACAGTCAAGCAAGAAAAGTAATGACAGTTTAAACAATAGTTTCATAATAAAACAGTCCTCACCCCTCCTCAAGGGACATACATAATCACAAATATATCTAACACATATACCTTTAACCTGTTCTGCAGAAAATGAGACCCTCACCCAAGTGGATATGTCTGCATGCTGACCCACACAGTAGATCCCAGACTGGTTGGAACCAGAAGGTTGATGATTAAGATTCCTAAAACATCACCCTGTCACCTCACCATCGGCCAATCAGAAGAAAGTTCATGAACTGCAACCCTCACCCTGAATGTTGTCTTTGAAAATCCTTCCCTGAAAGGTCTTTTGAGCATCAGCAGCCCATTCTCCTTGCTTGGCAACCTGAAATTAACACTCTAATTTCCTTTACCACAACCCAGTGTCAGTACATTGGCTTTGCTGTTGGCAAGTGAGCAGAACAGAATTCAGTTTGCTAACAAAATTAGATGTCCTACTGGAGCCATTATTCATGATCGAAAAAAGACAACTAGAAAGAACTGGTGTTTAACACCAAATACATCCGTGGGAAGATGAAAAACTAAAACAAGCACTAAAAAGGCAACACGCCTTTGCTTGTTTTGTGCGCCTTTGTTAAATTGCTAGAAACTACAGCCTGGCTCTTATACTAAGGTGAAAGTTCTCAACTCCTCCAGTTCAGTTAGCCACTCAGTAGTGTCCGACTCTTTGCGATCCCCTAGACTGCAGCATGCCAGGCTTCCCTATCCATCACCAACTCCCAGAACTCCCAAACTCATGTCCGTAGTCAGTGATGCCATCCAACCATTTCATCCTCTGTCGTTCCCTTCTCCTCCCGCCTTCAGTCTTTCCCAAGATCAGGGTCTTTTTCAGTGAGTCGGTTCTTTGCATCAGGTGGCCAAAGTATTCAAGTTTCAGCTTCAGCATCAGTCCTTCCAATGAATATTCAGATTCAGAAATGATTCCCTTTAGGATGGACTGGTGGGATTTCCTTGCAGTCCAAGGGACTCTCAAGAGTTTTCTCCAACACCACCACAGTTCAAAAGCATCAATTCTTCAGCACTCAGCTTTCTTTATAGTCCAACTCTCACATCCATACATGACTACTGGAAAAACCATAGCTTTGACCAGATGGACCTCCAATGTGTCTTAAAATCCATTCCATTGAACTCTAACAGTAAACAAATAGCAGAAACAAAAATAGTCTTGCAAAAGCTTCTATTTCTTTTTGCTTGCTTTCTCCCTTTTGTGGTGACAGTTTTCTCTGTAAACTGCTTTAAAAACTTGGTGGCGCAGACAAAGAGACGTTACTCAAAAGAACCTGGAGGTGTGTTGACAGGGTGGAGGAGAAACTTGGAATATGTAGCAATCAAATTGCTAAGGATAAAGGTCAGAGCATAGTACCCCAAACCAGCTTGCCATTCTGTTTCTCAAAATAGATCCGTTGTGAACCAGAAAAATTAATCTGAATGTTTTATTAAAGATATAAATAGCATCTACTCTGCCAGTTTTACAAAGCACAGCAGCACTAGGGAGACAGCATTTTAAGCATTTCCATGTGTGTATAAACATGCAGAGCATTTATTTGGCTTTCATTTAGCCCTGAAGAATAAAAGCGACTGTCTAGTATAGATAATACTTCATAACACAGTTCCAAAGAACATGAATTTGTAGATGTATGAGTGGTTAATTTGGAGTAAGCTAAAGTCTCCATTCACACTCTCCTAAGTCTGCTCCAATCATTGCAAATGCTTACATTTTTCTTTAATAGTGACCATCTTGATTCACTTAAAAATAACTTGTTAAGCACTTATTTATGTGCACACTTTTGTGTCATAAGATCAACAAACGGCAAGCTTCAGATTCTCACATGATGTTCCTTGTACACGGTATTGCCCTATTATGATGGGATGAATTTGGTGAAAAAGCACATGGCCACATCTGGGAGCACCAATCAGCTTCTCATAACTAGGTCCTCTGAGCACTGGAAAGCCTCATGTATCATGCACATAAAGGAATAATCATGTGGCCAACATCAAAGGATTAACACATTCTACATTGCTGAATTGTAAATTTTTAATTTTAGGCTTCATAAATTTAAAAACAAATGTTAACTACTTGATAGATTTGTTCTGGAAAGTATTTCAATATAACCTGGCTTCCAACTGTAATGCAAAAGTGATGGCTTAGTATAAAGTGCCCTGAATCCTAATCCCAACTCTTTCAAATTATATGGACTTGGAAACGTAATTTATCTCATTCATTATTTACTGCCTTCATCTGCAAAATGGAAGCATGTTCATCCTAAATAATTCCAGATTATTTTTAAAATAGTTTAGTACCTCAAGATTTATTATATTTTGAGAAACCAGTTATTTATAATACTCCTTTGGCTAATTTTAAGATGATTTTTATAATCTTCAGTGTTTTAATATGTACTAAGTTTATTAGGCAGAATAATACCTCCCCTTCCAAAGATGTTCACATTTTAATCTCTGAAACATCTGACTATGCTACCATAAATGGCAAAAAACAGAGAGAATTCACATGGTGAAAGGAATTAAAGCTGCTAATAAAGTTGACCTTAAGGGGAGAATATCCTGAATTTTTCTGTTTGGTCCAGCATTGTACAGGCCTTCTTAAAAGTAGGTAACCAAGACAGAAGATGCAGTATCTGAATAATGTGATGAAAAGAGTTTCACTGGCCATTACTAACTTTGAAGATGGAAACAACCATGAGCCAAGGGATGCAGACAGTCTGTAAAAGCTGGAAAATTAAAACAAACAAGTACAGAAAAAAAAGAAAAAAGATTGTCTCCTAGAGTTTCCAACAGGAATGCAGCCCTGCTGACATGTTGATTTTAACCCAGTGAGAGCTGTATTGAACTACTGAACTACTGAATTATGAGATAGTAAACTTACATTGTTTGCTTTAAGCCACAAAGTTTATGATATTTTGATACAGCATCCATAGGGAAACTCTATACCAAGTTTCCACTTGTGTGGAAAGTGGTAAAGGTATTGTATGCTTAACATGAACTTAAGGTGTCCAAAATTTCAGGTGAGTTCTTATGTTAGTGGTAATATCTGTGCCAACTATTGTGCCCAAAAGTCTCAGCCAAATATACTGGCTACAATAACGTTCCTATAGTAGGAGTGAGGTTGGGGCTGCAAAAGTTTTGAAGAAGCGTTTTATTGCTGCTTAATGTTCAGCACTTAGGACAGTTCAGCCATCTTTACCAGTTTTGAATCAGTACCTTGGAGAGAGAACAGGATGCATTCTTTCATAGTAGATTATTGAGATAGACCCAAATGATTATTCTGTGGTGCCAGTCTCTCATCATCAAGTGCCTACACCCGAGTTTTAGCAAAGCCAACTGGAGCCAAAATGTCAGATTTTCTCTGATCCAACGCAGCATACCACATGAAGTTTCTGTGAACTTTCTCAGTCTGAATTTCCTTCCTACATCTCCCCATGGGCTAATGTCAATATCTGACTTGAACGTCATAGTCCTTGTTTATAAACCATTGTCACAGTCCAGAATTCCCCTTGCCTTAGAATAAAGGTAAATTGAGCTCACTTCTAGATATAAGATGATATGGGTTAAAAAAAATCCAGTGTGTGTCATTCATTCACTTATTTAATAAACAGTATTTATTTATTGCCTATTGTAAGCAACATATGGTTCTATGTGCTAGAGATAGAATGACTAAGACAAAATTTTGCTTTCATGAGTAACTTATAAGAATAAGCAATAAACAGATAACTAGATATAATATCATTATAAAATGCAGAAGCAAGTAAAGAGACGAGTCTAGATTAGATTATGTGTTGTTTGTCAAATATTTATTGTTCTTCCTCCACATAGGAATAAGTCTAGACTACAGTGGTTGGGGAACAGGGTCCTGTTTCAGTTCAGCTCAGTTCGTGTTCAACTCTTCGCGACCCAATGGACTGCAGCACGCCAGGCTTCCCTGTCCATCACCAACTCCCGGAGCCTACTCAAACTGATGTCTATCGAGTTAGTGATGTTATCCAACCATCTCATCCTCTGTCATCCCCTTCTCCTACCATCTTCAATCTTTCCCAGCATCAGGGTCTTTTCCAGTGAGTCAGTTGTTTGCATCAGGTGGCCAAAGTATTCGAGTTTCAACTTCGGCACCAGTCCTTCCAATGAATATTCAGGACTAATTTCCTTTAGGATTGACTGGTTGGATCTCCTTGCAGTCCAAGGGACTCTCAAGAGTTTTCTCCAACGCCACAGTTCAAAAGCATCAATTCTTCAGCACTCAGCTTTCTTTATAGTCCTAGTCTCACATGCATATATTACTACTTGGAAAACCATAGCTTTGACTAGATGGAACTTGGCTGTCTAGTTATAAGATCTGAGTTGAACTGATGCAACTCAAAGCTGAGCATTTAATTATCAACGTGAGAACCACCAGGGTTCTCCTTTTCTCTAGTACAGTAACTGCAGTTTTCAAGATGGCAGAAGCCCCATAGACTGGGTCCTTGAATGATTTCCACTAACTACTGTGGATATATATATATATATATATATATATATATATATATATATATATATATATATATAGTGGGCTGTAAAATAAAACTTTGTGTTTTTATGCCACAAATATTTGTCTTTCCCTTCACAATATAATCTGACATTCAGGCAGAGGAAATAGCCAGTGTAAAAGGCTTTGAGATAGGCACAAGCCAGTCTAAAGAAAGTGCTGCACAACTCTGAACCAAGTTTGGACATGGGTCATAAATCTGGGCAGTGCCAGCTTTTTTTTCTTCATGCATAATAAATTTTATTTCTTCATATGCTAGTATTTATTTTGAAAAAATGGTAGATCTTTGAACCAATATCTTTAATTCTCAGAAATCCAACCTAGAAATATATCTTAGAACCTAACATCTTTCTTATCTATACAATTATGTTAATCAGGTGCAGTCACTACTTTTACCACTATTATTTTCTTCATAACCTTGGAGCAATGCTTAGGAACTCATGTAATCTCTGAGTCACTGCAATGCTATAATTTTAAATTTTTATTTATATATAAATATTTATTAAAAAACTATAATATGCCAGATTCTGGGCAAACCACTTGGGATAAAATAGTATAAAAAATAGAATTGTCAGTGTAGTGAGGAGACAAATATTAAGCACATAAACACAAAAATTACATAAAAAATAACAACTATGATAAATGCAATGGAATAAAGATCTTATTGTTCTGAGAGTACATAATAAGGGGATCTGAATCTTCCAGGAAGGTCAGAGATTTGCCTGAGAAAGTGAAGACTGGGCTTACATCTCATAGATAAGGAAGAATTGGTCAGTTGAAGAGTGGATGAAAATATTTTCTAGGAAAAGGGAACTTCAGCTCAAACCTTTTGTGGTGAGAGAGCTCTGCAGGTAGAAAAAAACTAAAAAAAAAAGATCCAGAATGGGTAAAATAAGGAGATTTGTGGAATGCATTTTCTGAGAGCAGACAGGTAGGGCAAACACGGAGGAAGAAAACTGTACATGTAGTGTTAGGGAACACTCCTTTTACAGTAAAAGTAGTGGGAAGCCACTGGAGGATTTAAGTGAGTAAAAAGAAAATTGACCAAAATTTAACATTATTTAAAAAATAATTCAGGTCACAGTGAGAAAAATGGATGAGAGGAAAGAAAGAGCAAATGCGGATTGGTAAATATGGCAGTTGCCTAAGACCAATGAACAGATGATGATAACGTTGATTGGGGCACTGTGATGGGAATAGAGAAAAGTGATGAGTTTCAAAGTGTCTTGATGAG
The DNA here is from genome assembly GCF_963930625.1 of Muntiacus reevesi. Lineage (NCBI taxonomy): Eukaryota > Metazoa > Chordata > Mammalia > Artiodactyla > Cervidae > Muntiacus > Muntiacus reevesi. The sequence continues at coordinate 95,231,486 of NC_089254.1, read as the reverse complement.
GTAAATTTTATGAGATTTGGTAAAGAGTGAATATGATGGAGGAAGAGGGAGTTTTGAAGATGATACTTTGCAATCTAAATGATGATGTCATTGACTAAAACTGGAAGCACAGGAAGAGAACAAAGCTCTGAGGAGGTTTCATGTTGACATACCGAATTTGACAAACTTTTCAGACAAACAGAATGATAAAGAGACAGTTGAAAATACAGACCTGGAACTCAAATAAAAGTCTAAGCCAGATATATAACTTTGTGAGTCATTTGCTCCTAAGTGGTAATTGAAGCCAGAGCAAGCTGAGATGCTTAGGGAGAGATCTTAGAGAGATGGGGAGAAAGGGTGGCAAGCAAGCGCCACTAATGGAAGATTACCAGAGCAAGTAGAGAAGCAGCAGAAGGGGCAAGATTGAAACGAGAGCTGGATCAGGACAAATACCAGGAGATCTGGATTCCTTCCACCACGGTCTGGGGTCAAGGGTTTAGAAGGTTCGTGTTGCAGCACATAAGTTCTTAGTAAGAGGATTTACTTCACAAATTCATGATTTAGATGATCTGAATTCAAGAATGAAGGACAGTTCCCTTTTCCGAAGTTTGCTATTGCTCTTTTTCCCACATGTTGTCCCAAAGTTGAGCGTTAATATACCACAGACTCATTCTAAGAACGTGACCACTGTCATAGACTGCACCCAGGGACATGCAGGTGATTAACATACCTATGGGAACAGAAGACCATGTAGCCTTATGTTTTGGGACTGAAATAAAGCAATAACTCACTTAGACAGGAGACAGACTCCCATCAGATGCAGTACTTGGAACATATCTACATGTTCCAAGCAAACAAACAGAAACCTCCTTTGCTTTAAAAATAGATGTTTGAAAAAAGACCACAGTATATGTTTGTAGGGGAATTTCTCTGACACTTACAGAGCTTTAATAGACTCTGCTATCTGATTTCTTAACCTATAGAAGGTTAATTGCACCCAATTATAAAAATTAAAGAATGGGCATATAGACACTAAAAAGAATGAATGACTAGAAACCACGCAAAAGTGAAAAGAAAAAGAAAACAGGAAAATCAAGAGAAGATCTTTCCGAGATCTCAACAAATAGAGCTCTTTGGGATTATAGTAAGAACACACAACCTTTCTTACCACAATTGCCTGTACAACCTTTGCTGTATTTTAAATTGGCTAAATACTTTTAAGTCATCCTGGTGATCTTGAGGTTGAATTATGTTAACGCTACTCCTTAGAAGGACAGAAAAATTCATACACATTCTATAAAGGAAAACAAATAAAGACACTTGGAGTAAGCTTTAGTCATTTTGAAAATAAATCTATTTTGATGTGCCATTTTGAAAATAATTGAGTAAACTTTAGTCATTTTTAAAATAAACCTTTTCTAAACAAGAAATAAATAAGTCATTTTGAAAATAATCTATTTTGACATGAGCTATAAATACATATGCATGCTCTAATCAATGCATTAGCTAATAGTATTAGTACTTTCTGCTTTTAGACTGCTGGAAGCCTGGTGAGTTTGCTAGGACCACCATAACAAAATAATACAAATGGTGGCTTAAAAAATGAAGTAATATTGTCTCAAAATTCTGGTGGACAGAAATCTGAAATCAAGGTGTTGGCAGGGTTAGTTTGCTCTGAGAGTTTCAAGCAAAGGATCTGTTCCAGGCTTCTCTCTTTGGCTTGTAAAACATAGTCTTCATGTTCAATGGAATTCTCCAAATTTGGTAATTCTGCCTTCAAATTCAGGGCCCACCCTTAAGACTTTAACTTGTAAAAACCCTATTTCCAAAAAAGGTCACATTCTGAGGTACTGCGGTGAGGATTTCAACATATTAATTTTGGAAGGACACAATATAATCTATTGCACTTGATAACAAAGCAAAATGAAAAAATTATGAGACCAGTGCTATAACCCCTGAGCAACAGATCCCTAGTTGAATAAATAAATTAAAACAATACATTTTCTGTCGCTGTTAATGTTGCTCAAAGGCATGCTTTTCAGTATTTATTTTAGTAGTTCTGATGGATTACATTAAATTCGCTTATCTGTTTCAAGATCAAAAGAAGTATTTAATAATTAATGATTAACCACTATGCTTCCATAATACTTATTACAGTCAGTTTAGTGCTCTATTCTTCCATAAACATCTCTTTTTCTAATCCTATAGGGTCACAAACAGTCAGGCACAACTGAAGCAACTTAGCATGCATGCATGCATGCATGATTTTCTGGTAACCTTCTGGGGACATGGGCCCTGTATTGATTATCTATGTATACATCCTGCATCTAGCATTGTGCTTCATACATGATATCATTGTACATGATAAGTTATTAGTAAGCATTTTTTTTAGGTGAACTGAACTGAAATGTTAGTTTAGATAAGTTTTCTAAGTGACTATGGAACTGTTTGAGGCTAACTGATGCACATTGAAGACTGCCTTAGTCTCATTTACCAGGGTCTAATTAAACAAAGCAATAAACAATTAACATACAGTGGTTTATTTAGACCAATTCTATTTTGCTTCTTGGACATTCACTGGCTCTGCACTTCAGAAGTGATTTTAATGAACTGGGATGATCTGGTCTCATGTCTAAAACAAAGAACCCAAGGATTTGGTGGGCCAACTATCCTCAAGAGTCAAGCCAGAGGCATCTAGTACCTGGCTAATGAGTTTGGCACAATTAAAATTAATCATACCTGATATAATTTTCTCAAAAGCTAATGAAATGAGAGGAAAAAGTATGAATGCATACAAATTGTATATAGTTTCTACATTATTCACTAATTTACATATTAATTCTGATGTCATTTTAAGGTGATACAGGTCTCAGCTCTAACATCACCATATCACCTTTTTCAAAGATACTTTCCTGATCATGCAATTTAAAGATACCTTTCTATCTCATTCATTTTATACCACTTTATCCTTTAGAAATTTTATTTCTCATGCTGACCACTGTTGAATATAATCTTTCATGTTTTTGTTTACCACCTTCTGATCCATGCTCCCCAACTCCCTACCCGAATATAAACTCCACAATAGCACATACCTAGCCATTCTTACTCACTGATATCTTCTTCATCAACCCTGCCTATAACAGAAACTCAATTAATATTTGGTGACTAAGAATACACAGAAGAACTGTACAAAATTATCTTCATGACCCAGATAATCATGATGGTGTGATCACTCACCTAGAGCCAGACATCATGGAATGTGAAGTCAAGTGGGCCTTAGAAAGCATCACTATGAACAAAGCTCATGGAGGTGATGGAATTCCAGTTGAGCTATTTCAAATCCTGAAAGATGATGCTGTGAAAGTGCTGAACTCAGTATGCCAGCAAATTTGGAAAACTCAGCAGTGGCCACACAACTGGAAAAGGTCAGTTATCATTCCAATCCCAAAGAAAGGCAATGCCAAAGAATGCTCAAACTACTGCACAATTGCACTCATCTCACACGCTAGTAAAGTAATGCTCAAAATTCTCCAAGCCAGGCTTCAGCAATATGTGAACTGTGAACTTCCAGATGTTCAAGCTGGTTTTAGAAAAGTCAGAGGAACCAGAGATCAAATTGCCAACATCCACTGGATCATCAAAAAAGCAAGAGTTCCAGAAAAACATCTATTTCTGCTTTATTGACTATGCCAAAGCCTTTGACTGGGTGGATCACAATAAACTCTGGAAAATTCTGAAGGAGATGGGAATACCAGACCACCTGACCTGCCTCTTGAGAAACCTGTATGCAGGTCAGGAAGCAACAGTTAGAACTGGACAAGGAACAACAGACTGGTTCCAAACAGGAAAAGGAGTATGTCAAGGCTGTATATTGTCACCCTGATTATCTAACATATGCAGGGTACATCATGAGAAATGCTAGCCTGGAGGAAGCACAAGCTGGAATCAAGACTTCAGGGAGAAATATCAATAACCTCAGATATGCAGATGACACCACCCTTATGGCAGAAAGTGAAGAGGAACTAAAGAGCCTCTTGATGAAAGTGAAAGAGGAGAGTGAAAAAGTTGGCTTAAAGCTCAACATTCATAAAACTAAGATCATGGCATCTGGTCCCATCACTTCATGGTAAATAGATGGGGAAACAGTGGAAACAGTGGCGGACTTTATTTTTGGGGGCTCCAAAATCACTGCAGATGGTGCTTGTAGCTATGAAATTAAAAGACGCTTACTCCTTGGAAGGAAAGTTACGACCAACCTAGAAAGCATATTGAAAAGCAGAGACATTACTTCGTCAATAAAGGTCCATCTAGTCAAGGCTATGGTTTTCCCAGTGGTCATGTATGGATGTGAGAGTTGGACTATAAAGAAAGCTGAGCACAGAAGAATTGATACTTTTGAACTGTGTTGTTGGAGAAGACTCTTGAGAGTTCCTTGGACTGCAAGGAGATCCAACCAGTCCATCCTAAAGATCAGTCCTGGGTGTTCATTGGAAGGACTGATGTTGAAGCTGAAACTGCAATATTTTGGTCACCTGATGTGAAGAGCGACTCATTTGAAAAGATCCTGATGCTAGGAAAGATTGAGGGCAGGAGGAGAAGGGAATGGCAGAGGATATGATGGTTGGATGGTATCACCAACTCAACGGACATGGGTTTGGGTGGACTCCAGGAGTTGGTGATGGACAGGGAGGCCTGGCGTGCTGTGGTTCATGGGGTCACAAAGAGTTGGACATGAATGAGCGACTGAACTGAATTGACCTGATGACTCTATATGATTCCCCGTGCCCCTAAACCAACTCTCTGACCTCACATCTTACAAATCTCTCCACTATTCATGCCACTTAAAGCCCTAATAGTTTCCTTGCTCTTCTTAAAATACATCAATTACTGTGTCCTGCCTCATAGCTTCAGGGTTCTTAGGGTTCTGAGGTCCAACAAACCTCAGAGGGTTGTTGTTGCAACCCCATGGACTTTAGCATGCCAGTTTCCCCTGTCCTTCATTATTTCCTGGAGTTTGCTCAAATTCATGTCCATAGAGTCAGTGAGGCTCTCTAACCATCTCATCCTCTGTCACTCCCTCTCCTTTTGCTTTCAGTCTTTCCCAGCATCAGGGTCTTTTTCAATGAGTTGGCTCTTCCCAACAGGTAGCCAAAGTATTACAGCTTCAGTTTCAGCATTAGTCCTTCCAATGAATATTCAGGGTTGATTTCCTTTAGAATTGAGAGGTTTGAACTCCAGCAACACAATTCAAAGGCATCAAATCTTTGGACTCAGTCTTCTTTATGGTCCAACTGTCACATCTATACATGACTACTGGAAAAACTATAGCTTTGACTAAGAAAGGACATTTGTCTGCAAAATGATGTCTCTGTTTTTTAGTGCCCTGTCTAGGTTTGTCATAATTTTCCTTCCAAGGAGCAAGCATCTTTTAATTTCATGGCTGCAGTCACTATTCACAATGATTTTGGAGCCCAAGAAAACCAAATCTGTCACTTCTTCCACTTTTTCCTCTTCTATTTGTCATGAAGTGATGGGACTGGATGTGATCTTAGTTTTTTAATGCTGAATTTTAAGGCAGTTTTTCATTCTACTCTTTTATTCTCAACAAGAGGCTCTTCACTTCCTTTTCACTTTCTGCCATTAGAGTGGTATCATCTGCATATCTGAGGATGTGGGTAATGCATCAGCTGACTCATTAGAAAAGATTCTGACGCTGGAAAAGATTGAAGGCAGACGGAGAAGAGGGCGACAGAGAATGAGATGGCTGGATGGCATCACCAATCCCATGGAAATGAACTTGGGAATACTGCAGGAGATGGTGAGGGACAGGGAGGCCTGGTGTGCTGCAATCCATGGCATCGCAGAGTTGGACACGACTTGGCGACTGAACAACAAACAGCAAGTACGTGGTCAGTGCCAACGCCATCCAACTCCAGAAATGCCTCTGGGTTTTTCGGAGTCCCTCGTTGCAACTAAGTCTCAGTTTAGTCCTGTCAACCCAAACTTGCTACACTCATTTCCACATGTGTTGATCCCTAATATACTTCCTGTACCCAATCTCCACCTCAGAGTCTGTGCTCCTTGGATTTACATGAAGTGCAAGTTCCATGAGAATGGGGACTTTGTCTGACTCACTCTTGTTTCCTGCTGCATCCCTCAGTGTCTAGAACATAGCCTGAAAGGAGCTTGATTAATGTCTATTGAACAAATAAATGAATGGGAAGACAGTCATCTCTTCTTCCAGAGAAGAGTTTATGAACATGGATGAATTCTGTATTTTTTCACTGTAAGGGATTACAGAAGAACTATCAGGAAAGTTATTCAACGCCTTTGAAGCAAGCAAGAATGCTGCCAAACTATGAACAACTCCTACAGATAATTTATCTTGCATGCCACAATTCCAGTTTTTAGTGTTTTCACAGAAACAACCAGAGTTTCTCAAGTGTGATTTCAGCTCATTTTGACCTTCCTACAAACTACATGAAGAAGAAGGCATATGAGCAATTATCTTTATTTTCTAAATGATAAAACTGAAGATTAAAAAGGTTAAATTCACTCATCTAAGACCACTTCTTAGCACATACCAGAACACCCAAACTCAGGTCTTCTAAATACTTGTAACATGTTCTTTTTCATTCTTTTGCTAACAATAAACCCACCTACTAATGACTGTGTTAATTTCATGTAACTATAAGTATTTACAAGCACACACACATTTATGACTTGCCCAACTTTTACCTAAAACTTAATGTCCTTTTTTAAGTGACCAGGCATCCTTCTTTGATTAAGACTCACAAATTCCACTGTAGAGTTCAAACAAGTAGAAAATTAAGTAAAAATATTCTATTGCTTTTAAGATTCATTTGTGAAGTTCTTAACACACACTGTAGGCAATAGTAATCATTATGCCATTGATCTTCAGAAGTCTTCTAAGAGCCACCAATTAGTCCTGTTACTATAGAAATGTCAATATGGCTTGTCAATATAACTTTCTTTGTGTAAGTCTAAATTTAAACAGAAGATATACACGACATATTCATTATGCTACAAATGTATTTTATATTCATATAGAGATCTATCTCTATGTACCCATGTATAAATACACAAAACAAAACATAAATTTAACTAAGACATATATAATAATTCTGTATAAACAGTCTTTAAATTACATTCAGTATTTTTGACTTCATAAAGGGTCACTTGAATCTTATGGCGGATCAAACTGAGAACACCTAATGATATTAAAACACCAAAGTTGTTTTAGAGAAACATCTTTCGGAGGAATGAATAACACGATTGTGGGCCAGCCATGGACATGCACTGCTCAGGCCTTCTGTGCTGCTTGTGAGCACGGCTGACTGGTGACCTGAGCTGCTGTCCTGGGTCCACAGAAGTCATGCCTCCCAGGTACTGCTCTGGTGAATGACTGAGTCTGGCAGAGGTGCCAAGGCAAGCCAAAGCTACTGACACGTAGGACTACTGCTGTGACTCAAGGACTCCATACTGACCTGGATGAACCATTCTTGGGATTGTGCAACTGTCCAAGATTCTTTCACCCTAATCCTCCTTCCTTGCTTTTTAACTTCCCAAAATATTAGATGTGTGAAAGTGAAAGTGTTAGTCACTCAGTCATGTTCAACTTTTTGTGATCCCATGGACTACAGCCTGACAGGCTCCTCTGTCCATCGAATTTTCCAGGCAAGAATACTGGAGTGGGTAGCCATTCCCTTCTCCAGCGGATCTTCCCAACCCAGGGATCAAACCTGCGTCTCTGCATTGAGGGCAGACTCATTACCACCTGAACCACCAGGGAAGCCCATTAGATGTGTATTGCTGTCTAAAGGATCTCCGTGTCTTGCCTGTTTCTTCCTCCAGTAAATAAATCTCCTGGATGCAATCTAACCCCATGTAGGCATCTATTCCTCAGCAGATCCACAGTAATGCAAATTATAACTGTATCAGCAGAACTCTCCACTTCTACCTCTCCATTTCCTATACTCAAACACAAGACTCAACATAACTTTCAAAATAACCATCATTTTGACTATCCTTCATTAAGAATCAAGAAACATTCAAAAACCACTCCAGTGTTATATTTCAACTGTCATACAGACCACATCCATCCTCAGGATGTGCAAAAATATTTTTCCTAATGTGACAATTTTTCATGGTTAATTTTTGGCACGGTTACAACAGGAAAAATAACTGTGGTTGATATTTCTAGAAACTGTTGTATGATATAGGTCCACCTGGGAAAAAGCAGTATAATAATTTCTTTTTAGCCTTGGAGGAAAAAAAAATTATATTCAGTTCTAAATAAAGGAAGAAAGACTTGGGAAAATGTTGAGATCATGCTCGTCATGATAGTCCATAAGGATGCCATGGCCAGCAGGCAGCTTGTCACTGCTGGGCATGCTGGAGGGAGAAACATATCTTCTGAGTGACAAGCTTCACCTTCAGTGATGGACACATGCAGCAGCTTTATTCCCTGATATATAGATAGTAACATTGATTATAAACGATTTTTTCTTCTGGAAACCATTTACATTTACTCAGATGTTCTATGTAAGAGTGTATCAGAGAATACTCTTTAGTAATAATTGCAGCTTGGAACATATTTTTATCAGAGTAAATACATTGAAAGAGATATGGGCATTTACTTTAATGCCAGCAGCCTTTGGATAAATTACCATAGGTCCTCTGAGTTAAAGTTCCTTCACGCAAAACAATGTTGTAATTCCTAGCATCTTTCCTTCAAAGAGCTATGTATATTCAACTGAGCTAAAGTGTTTACAAGGGCTGTGTTAATTTTTAAAATGTCCAAAAATAAAAAATGTTTTTCTCTTTACACAAGAAATCTATGTCACAAATTTGACAAAATTTCGGTAAAGAATCTGCCTGCAGTGCAGGAGACCTGGGTTCAATCCCTGGGTCGGCAAGGTCCCCTGGAGAAGGAAATGGCAACACAATCCAGTACTTTTGCCTGGAAAATGCTATGGACAAGAGGCTGGTGGGTTATAGTCCAAGGGGCTCACAAAAGTTGGACACGACTTGGTGACTAAACCATCACCAATCCTTCCAGTATTTCATTTGTTAAGAGAAAAATTGCAGCTTAAATATAGGGGAGGGGAGAAGTTCCTTATCACCTTTCTTGCATGTTGTACATGTACGTTGCAGTTTTCTATTCTTAATGCAAAGTGTTTATGTTGCCTAATGTTTGTTAGATCACCCCATTTTCATTTTCAGGCCAGAATAAAGTTTTTTTAGATATACCCTTTCAGTTTATAAATAAATGACAAAGCTCTAATAAATATCACCTAGAGCTTAAATGTGAATGCTCCCCCTTTTTCCCAGACCAGGATCCCATAGTGACATTAACATTTCTGTTTCAACATATTTTATTCCACAAACTGAAATATCAGCAACAAAATTATATCTTCCAACCCCCTAGCCTCTGTTATCTACCCCACCTTTGATGGTTGACAAGACCTCCAAATAATCCTTCCCCTACTTCTAGCCCATATTCCTTCATATCACTGCCAAATTACAGTTCCTAAAGCATCTGTTTGGCAGGGTAGGTCTCCTACTCAGAAATCATCAGTGATTTCCCATCAGATAAAGCTCATCCTCTTTAGCCTGACATTCAAAGCTATCTACCTTCTGAGTCATACTTGCCGTTTCAGCAATATTTGCCATTATACACCTCTGTGAATCTTTTTCTGCGGGGGGGGGAAGGGTTTACTCACCAGTTTCAGAGCTAAGGTTGTACCATTTCACTTTTTTATTCCTTCACCAGAAATGTCGTTCCTCCTCAAATATCACTTAATTACTATACTGAAAGGGTCTTGGGAGGTACTGACTGAAGTCTTTTATTTTAAACCGAGACACAGAAAGATTGCTGTTGCTGCTGCTAAGTCGCTTCAGTGTGTCTGACTCTGTGCGATCTCATAGACGGCAGCCCATCAGGCTCCCCCGTCCATGGGATTCTCCAGGCAAGAACACTGGAGTGGGTTGCCATTTCCTTCTCCAATGCAGGAAAGTGAAAAGTGTGTCCGACTCTTCGCGACCCGTGGACTGCAGCCTACCAGGCTCCTCTATCCATGGGATTTTCCAGGCAAGAGTACTAGAGTGGGTTGCCATTACCTTCTCCGACAGAAAGATTAAGCAGACATAATTCCTTTAATGGGTGAAAGTCGCTCATTCTAGACCCACAACTTAGAAATGTGATGTCTATGTTATTTTCACTATGCTGGACAACTTGCAGTGAGTTGGCAACTAAAATGAGGCTAATACCTAGATCCCAAGGACTGCAGTATACCATGCAGTATTCTCTGAGACCTAACTTAAATGTGACCCCTGTCATAAATCCTTCATAATTAAGCCAGTTGGGAATTCACTCCAGCTTTTCTGAATCCCTGTATCACTTTTATTGTCTCTATAATTCATCTGAATAATAACTATGTAGATTGTGATGTCTCCTAAATTTTCCCATTGATTTTTAAATTACAAAAGCACTACCTACCTGCTGTAATAAGTTGAAATTGCAAGGAGATGTATAAATAAATAAAAAAAGGAAAGGCCATTAGCTTCTCAACAAGCTCCCCACCAAAGTAACAACTGCTAGAATTTATTTTTGTTTATAGACTTATTTTTCTATATATCTACTAATGTATGTGATTAGTGTACCTAGAAAAAGAATGAGTCTATGCTTCATACAGCTCATATTCAAGCTTTCCTGTGCACTCTCTTTCTTTCGTTATCTCCCTCAAATGCACATATGTGCATGTGCATTCACACACACAGGCTCATGTACACATATTTTTAATATGATCATAATATATATAATTTTTTGATTGTTTCTAATGTTTTGCTATAATAGGCAATTTGATGATGACTATTTCTGCTCTTTTGTAGAATACTTATATAACATTATAGGAGAGATTTATCAGAAAATGATCATGTCAAATGTACAGACACAAAATGTATGTAACACTCTACAAGTTCCCCTCCAAAACTCACGAACAATTCATATAAGGATTTATTTTTCCTCATACTCAACTAGATGGCTCTAGTTTTTGACAAAAAATTCTAACATGTTATTATAATATATATTGTGTACATATATTGCATTTGTTTATCTTTTTAGCTGTTTTTAACTCATGCTTCTTTGTCCGTACATTTTCCTATCTTTTTATCATTTTCAACATTTTTTCCATCCTCTGAGTGCTCTTTTACATATTTCCCTATGAATTAGCTTTGTTAATCATTTCTTCCCTTAATTAAAGCTGAAGAGAGAACTCATGGCAGAAATTTTCTTTTCACCTTTGTTCAGGAATTTTTAACAAAGAACTTACACAGAGTAGGTGTTCACTACATACTTATAGCCTGGCTTTTTATGGCATATTGTCTAGCTGTTAATTTTGAGAGCTAAATTGAATAGAAATGAGATAACTGAGGACAGGTACATTTGATTTATAGGGTTTAGAGGATTGGCTGCAACCGTGACAAATTATTTAATTTAGCATGGTGTCCACAGAGCCGGGGTGCAGAGCCAATTGACTGGATACTAAATTTATGTACACAATGGTCTGTAGAAGGAGGTCAGCTTTAAAATGTTCATGGTATTAGGGATATTCCTTTCTTTCACTGACCTATGGAGGCACTGCCCCTTAGGAAACAATAACTTTCTTCATTACTTATTCCGCTGCCTACATCCCTCTTTACATGCACATTTTAAGGCTCCTTCCTGTTTTGTTTTCTCACATTTGAAATTGATACGTTTTTAGTAGAAAACATGAGCTACACTTCACATCAGTTTTGGAGAGCTAAAGGTATATGCCCAATCCATTTCCTCTCTCTTAATCATCCAGGTGAATGAAAAATAATAATAAAATGAATATGCATTGTAGGTGGGACAAGAAGGAAAAACATAACTTGTACCCGTCTTCTGTGAAGCTTGCATCTCTCTCAAGAAAGGACTTAGTCTCCAGGTGCCAGCTGCCTCTGTGGCACAGGGCAAACCTATTTTATATAGCTTAAGAAAGCAGCTAACCATCAGCTATCCAAGGGAAAAAAATCCATGAAATCTAACTCAAGTGTCTGTCAAACTGAATATTCTATCTGTTCTACCACTGAATTATTTTCCTTTCAATGAAAAGCATAGGAAGAACTTGGAGAAATTTCCATCATTTCTTAACATCCAGAGCTTTCTCTAACACTGTCAAGAAGAGTTCCTGAGTAGGTTGCTGTTTCTCAGTGTTCCCAGATAGGACAGATTCACATCACTGCTCTTCTTCCCCATCACTTCCCTTGCATCCCTACTCCCGCATGACTAATTCCTTCCATTCTGTCATACGAGCCACCACCCAATGACTACACTCCACTCATTACCTTGCCTCGCTGTCCTTTCCTGCCACAGAGTCCAACAACCCAAGGATAGAAATCGGTAGCTGTGTATGTGATTCTACAAGCTTTATTTATTTTTCAAGAATATTGGGGCAAAGCTCATAGCCTTTCAGCTCACTGGAAGAGTGAACACAGTTCTACTTCCACAGTTTGAACTTGCTCCTTCCTTTGTGTTACCATCTCTCATTCTTTTCCTTTGTGATGTTTTTGCCACCCACTTGAAATGACAGCATCTCATTCTAACCCTGCACGACTACTATACTCTCCTCTGTGTTTCCCTACAGCTTATCCTTTGGTCCAATTATCTGAATATTTCCCTCTGCTATATTTCTCCTTTTTTTTTTCTTTTCTCACTTATACTTCAGTGCTTTGTTTTTTGTTTTTTTTAAGAATTATACATTCTTACCTCTCTTCCCAAAGGCCCTTTAGGCAGCAGCCCTTGATATTTCTTATGCTGGTTTGTTATATAAAGGTTTCTAAAAGAGTTGTTAGAGAGCCAGTGAGCTCTATGATTTATGACTATTGCTCAAGCAGTGGCATAACTGAAAGAACGGAACAAAATACAAAAATCTCAAGGGAAACAAAAGCTAATGTAAAATGCCATAAACCTCTAGTTTCAAAAGTCTCTTTACAATAATTTAGCCAAGCCTCAGTATTTTATATAAGGATACTGCAGCTCAAAGATGATAAGGAATTTACCTAAGGTCACACAACTAACGGATAGCGAACTGAGAGAAAGGTAACTACACCCAAGTCTCCTGCTTACCACTCAGGATTCTTCCACTGTTTCTTCCATTACAATCACTTCACCCTTTTTCAAGGTCCAGAATCAAACACAATGTGAACCCTCTCTCGTTAATCTGGGGGTGCACAGATCTCTGGAACACATCAAGGGAGCTATTTTCCACAGAAGGGAAGTCAGTCTGACAGCAGCTCAGGAGCTCACAATTGCATTGTTTTAAGAGCAAACTGCCTCTCTGTTCTGCCTTCTAAATTATAGGGGAGGAAGAATCCAAGCTTCTAATAGTTTTAAATAGACTGCATAGAATGGCATGCTAACTTTGAATAACTACGCCATCCAGGAGCGCCTCATCATCATTCTGGCAGACAGGAACTTCAGGTCAGAACCAGAAGGCAGCTGATGACTCTCAGGGTCCTTCAGTTCAGTTCAGTTCAGTTCAGTTGCTCAGTCGTGTCCGACTCTTTGCGACCCGATGAATCGCAGCACACCAGGCCTCCCTGTCCCAACTCCCAGAGATTACTCAAACTCATGCCCATCGAGTCAGTGAAGCCATCCATCCATCTCATCCTCTGTCATGCCCTTCTCCTCCTGCCTCCAAACCCTCCCAGCATCAGGGTCTTTCCCAATGAGTCAACTCTTCACATGAAGTGGCCAAAGTATTGGAGTTTCAGCTTCAGCATCAGTCCTTCCAATGAACACCCAGGACTGATCTCCTTTAGGATGGACTGGTTGGATCTCCTTGCAGTCCAAGGGACTCTCAAGAGTCTTCTCCAACACCACAGTTCAAAAGCATCAATTTTTCGGCGCTCAGCTTTCTTCACAGTCCAACTGTCACATCCATACATGACCACTGGAAAAACCATAGCCTTGACTAGATAGACCTATGTTGGCAAACTAATGTCTCTGATTTTTAATATGCTATCTAGGTTGGTCATAACTTTCCTTCCAAGGAGTCAGTCAGTCAGTGCAGTCACTCAGTCATGTCTGACTCTTTGCAACCCCATGAATCGCAGCACGCCAGGCCTCCCTGTCCATCACAAACTCCCGGAGTTTACTCAAACTCATGCCCATCGAGTCAGTGATGCCATCCAGCCATCTCATCCTCTGTCGTTCCCTTCTCCTCCTGCCCCCAAACCCTCCCAGCACCAGGGTCTTTTCCAATGAGTCAACTCTTTGCATGAGGTGGCCAAAGTATTGGAGTTTCAGCTTCAGCATCAGTCCTTCCAATGAACACCCAGGACTGATCTCCTTTAGGATGGACTGGTTGGATCTCCTTGCTGTCCAAGGGATGCTCAAGAGTCTTCTCCAACACCATAGTTCAAAAGCATCAATTTTTCCGCGCTCAGCTTTCTTCACAGTCCAACTCTCACATCCATACATGATCACTGGAAAAACCATAACCTTGACCAGACGGACCTTTGTTGGCAAAGTAATGTCTCTGCTTTTTAATATGCTATCTAGGTTGGTCATAACTTTCCTTCCAAGGAGTAAGCGTCTTTTAATTTCATGGCTGCAATCACCATCTGCAATGATTTTGGAGCCCCCAAAAATAAAGTCTGACACCGTTTCCCCATCTATTTCCCATGAAGTGATGGGACCAAATGCCATGATCTTAGTTTTCTGAATGTTGAGATTTAAGCCAACTTTTTCACTCTCCTCTTTCACTTTCATCAAGAGGCTTTTTAGTTCCTCTTCACTTTCTGCCATAAGGGTGGTGTCAACTCTAAACCAGAGAAGAAGGTAACAGAGTTTCAAATCACCTTTCTTAAATATCATTACTAGTTTTATGCTTGGAAAAAGGAGAAGACACTCCCTACTCTGGGAAGTTCATGATAGTTGCCTGCAAGCATTTTCATTGGATTTGCAAAGCTGCTGTCTCCAGATTTGTTTCAAGATTGCAAGACAATGGGAAAGGAAGTGGGAGAGAAGTGGGTGAAGAGGGTGTCTCCTCAACTATGAATAACATCCATTTCAGGAAGGTTGGCCCATACTCACGGATGCTTACTTCCATGAGGGCACCCTTCCTTGGGCGGAAAGTGGACCCTACTTATTTTAAGGTACCTGATGTCATTCTATGATTCACGTCATGCTTTTTGTTTTCCTTCTGTGTATTTGTGGGCTTAGTAAGGAAGACTTCTGAGGGAGGGAAGTTGTTGTTCAGTCACTAAGTTATGTTCGACAGGATGGGAGCATTTTTAATTGCAGACTCTAGATGTTCTTTTTATATAAACAAATCAAGTAAGGAACATTTGTAAAAGTGGCATATGTTTTTATTTGCTTGACACACAGGATTCTCTCTCATCAGGGGGGGAAAAAAACCTCAAAAATTATATTGCTTTAGTTTAGATTTGTCAGATAAAATACAGAATACCTAGTTAAATTTGGATTTTAGATGAATAAATAAATTTTTAGTATAAATTGTCCCCCAAGTTTCATGGCGTCATAAGTTCATTTTTAACCATTTTAAGAAACAGAAGTATAGCTAACCTATAACATTGTATTAGTTTCTAGTGTATAGCAAAGTGATTCATGTATCTTTTTCAGATTCTTTTCCATTATACATTATGACAAGATGTTAAATATAGTTTCTTGTGCTTTACAGTAGGACCTTGTCATATATCTGTTTTATATATGGTAGTTTGCATTTGCTAATCCAAATACAATTTATCCCTCCCTTACCCTTTCACATTTGGTAAACATAAGTTAAATTCTATGACTGTGAATCTCTGTCTTGTAAGAAGTTCATTTGTATCATTTTTTAAATTAATTAATATTTTTATTGAAGGATTATTGCTTTACAGAATTTTGTTGTTTTCTGCCAAACCTCAACATGAATCAGCCATAGGTATACACATGTCCCCTTCCTTTTGAAGCTCCCTCCTATCTCTCTCCCCATCCCACCCCTCTAGGTTGACACAGAACCCATTTGTATCATTTTTTTAGATTTCACGTATAACTAACATCATATGATATTTGTCTTTGTCAAGTTTAGTTCACTTAATATAATTTCTAGGTCCATCCATGTTGCTGCAAATGGCATTATTTCATTCTTTTTATGGCTGAGTAATATTTTATTATGGATATATGTACATATCTTTTTATCTATTCATCTATGGATAGACATTTAGGCTGCTTCTATGTCTTGACTGTTGCAAATAGTATGCTATGAATACTAGGGTGCAAGTATCTTTTGGAATTAGAGTTTTCTCTGGATAAATGTCCAAGAGTGGGATTGCAGAATCACGTGTAACTCTATATTTAGTTTCTAAGGACATTTCAGACTGCACCAATTTACTTTCCCACAAACATTGTGGTAGGGTTCCTTTTTCTCCACACACTCAGAATTTATTATTTGTGGACTTCTTGATGATGGGCATTCTGTTCGGTGAGAGGTAACTGACTGTAGTTTTGATTTAAATTTATCTAATAATTATTGATGTTGAGCATCTTTTCATGTGCTTATTGGCCATCTGTATGTGTTCTTTGGAGAAATGTCTATTTAGATACTCTGTCTTATTTTTCTTGCTTGGGTTGTTTTTTGATATTAAGCTGTCTGAGCTGTTTGTATATTCTGGAAATTACTCTATTGTTGGTTCCATCATTTGCAAATGTTTTCTCCCTTTCTGTAAGTTGTCTTTTCATTTTGTTTATGGCTTTCTTTCCTGTGGAAAAGCTTTTAAGTTCAATTAGGTCCCATTTGTTTATTTTTATTTCCACTACTCCAGGAGACAAATTAAAAAAGATATTGCTGCAATTTATGTCAAAGAGAGTGTTCTGCCTGTTATTCTCTAGGAATTTTATGATATCTGGTCTTACATTTTATAGTATCTGGTCTTATATTTACATTTGAGTTTATTCTTGTGTATAGTGTTAAGAGAATGTTCTAATTTCATTTTTTCACATGTAGTTCTCAGTTTTCTCCATTGTATAGTCTTCCCTCCCTTGTTGTAGTTTAATTGACCATAAGTATGTGGGTTTATTTCTGGGATTTCAATCCTGTTCTTTTGATCCATATGTCCACTTCTGTGCCACTATCATACTGTTTTGATTACTGCAGCACTATAGTATAATCTGAAGTCAGGAAGCCTGATTCCTCCATTTCTGTTTCTCTTTCTCAAGATTGCTTTGGCTATTTGGAGTCTTTTGTGTTTCCACACAAATTTTAAAAATTGCTTTTTTAATTATGTGAAAGGTGACATTGATAATTTGATAGGGATTACTTTGAATCTCTAGATTGCCTTGGGTAGCATGGTTATTTTAACAATATTGATCCTTCTAATTAAAAAACTTGGTGTATCTTTCCATCTGTTTGTGTCTTTCAATTTTTTGCACCAGTATATTATAGTTTTCACAGTACAGGCCTTTTGCATCCATAGGTAGGTTTATTCTAGGCTATCTTATATTTTTTTAATGTGAGGGTAAATGGGATTGTTTCCTTAATTTCTCTTTATGACATATTATTCTTAGTTTATGATCTGTAATGCAACAGATTTATATATGTTAAATTTTGTATCTAGCAACTTTATCAAATTCATTGATGAGCTCTAGTAGTCTTTAGAATTTTCTATGTATAACATCTTGTCATCTGCAAACAGTCGCAATTTTGCTTCTTTTTCCAATTTGGATTACTTGTATTTCTTTTTTTTCTCTGATTTCTGTGGCTGGGATTTCCAGAACTTATGTTGAATAAAAGTGGTGAGAATGGGCATCCTTGTTTTGTTTCTGATCTCAAAGGAAATGCTTTCAGTTTTTACCACTAAGTATGATGCTAGTTGTGTATCTGTTATATACTGCCTTTATTATGTTGTAGTATATTTCTTCTCATAAGTACATTTTAAAAGTCTTCACTGTTTATCTGAAATTCTAATTTAACTGAGTATTCTTGTATTTTTATTATAATTCTGATAACCCTCATTTAGATATCAGAATTGAACTAACTGTGGATTATTCTGTCTCTGGAATTTTGAAAAGGTGTAAGAAGTGTGGAGCACCTGATTCAAACTGACATCATTGATGCTATGGGAGGATTAAGTTAGTGTAATGCATGTAAGTTGTGAGTACAGTTTTTGGCAAATAAATGCTCAATAAGTGGCAATGGCTTTCCCCCCACCTTCTCTTCATTCTTCAAAAATATTTATTGAATTATTAATTGCAATATAAAAATTATGGATTATGGAATACTCAACAATGGACTTCTACTCAGCATTATGAAGAAATAAACTCTGATACACATTACAGAATTATTGAATCCCCCAAATATAATTTTGAGCAAAAATAGCTAGATAAATGAGAAAACATTATATATTTATGGCATTATAATATTTGGCATTATTGGCATAATATGGCATTATGATATTTAAAACATTATATATTTATGATCTAAGGGAATCATTTTGGATGTATCACCACTATAGAACAAAAATATTTCCAGTAATAATAAAAAAATTAAATGAAAGATAACAATTGAGGAAAAAACAAGGCAAACAGCAAAAATAAATGAATTATAAACTATTAGTAAAAATATTATTAAAAATAAATAAATAAAAGAATATTATATATATCTGATTTTATTTTTATAAAATATTCCTTACATGTTTTCATAATTGTATGTGAAAATGTCTGAAAAACTATACCAAAACAGTGACTGTGATTATTCTTTTTTGGTGACATGGTTGGGTGTTTTCTCTTTGCTTAATATACTTAATTTCAAGAAAGAGTAATAATTAAAATAAGTAATTCTCAGAAAGAAATTTGGTTTAGTTTTGCATAACTTTTTTGCATAATTTTTTTGTAATGAGTATATATTTTTATTTTTAGTAATGTGTGCTAAAACTACTTTTCAAAAAAGAAAACACTATCTTCCCTATTCACTAGTTTGAAATCAGAATTCAATTATAACTGGTAAACTGCAATACTTTTGTAATGGCCTCATGGTGGTGCATGTGACCACACTCCTGCTGATGATGCCTGGTGTGTTTTACTGAGTGACAGACAGGAGTCTGGAGTATAGGATGAAAGACATAAAAGATAGAGAAAAAGGGAAAAATTCCATTTGGTTAAGATTTTTAATATCTCTTCAATAAACAGAATAAACATCATGGTGAAACAATCATATAAAATGAAATTAATATGTATGTCAAGCTAAAACACATTATCCTTTTCCAAATATTTAAATATTAGTGATTAATTTCCATCCAGAATTGAGTAGCTTGTATCTCTTTACTTAGAGTTAAAAATTTTCCATACTGCCTTGAAGGCTCCAGTAGGAATGGCTTTCTTTGGACAAATAACAGGCCAAGTTGACTTTTGGTCCTTGATCTTTCAAGGACAATGACCATCAACCATTGATGGGACATGGTAATACTCCAATGGAGTACTTTAAAAACGCTGCTATATAGACAGAATGCCAGTCCTATTGATTCAAAAACTCTGTAGATGAATCTCTCAAATTTTTTTTTTAATTCTACAGTTTATGTTGATGAATAGCCAGAGTTAAGCATAACTGCTCTAAGCGTAGAGATCTACATTGTAAAAGAAGGAAAATCAAAAAGATGGCATTATGCTTTCTTCCCATAATTCTACAATGGAGCACTGGGTTCCTGGTAATTTTCTTTTATTGGAATAAGCTTAAGAAGGTTAATTATCCTCATGATATCTTTATATCAGCAAAATAATATCTTGCTTTATAAGCTGTAGGGATCATACATTTCTCTCAATGTATAGATATGGTGATTTGCAAGGAAAGATTTTTTTCAAACACTGAATCAGCGTTGAAGTCTCATAGAAAAATGCTATTTGCTCCATTTGGTTCTTGTTCTTTTGTTCTTCTTGTTTTCTGGCAGTTATTAAATTACTTATATATTCATAAGAATCAATTTAATTCATTATTGGGTTATTATTTATACCACTTTATAAATTTCAAAGTTGCTCTAAAGTTTACAATATGCATATTTAATTAATCACAACCTACCTTGAAATATTATTATATGGTTTTACATGTAGCATAAAAATCTTACAAATGACAGTAGACTGTTACTTTCTGTTTTTGCATGACAATTTTCACCAGTGTTATTTCTTCATACTTATCAACTCAAATACATTGCTATTACTTACACAGGTGGCTATAAATTACCTTTTAGAGCAACTAAAACTTTACAATATCTTATTTTTTACTTTTATATTTATGATAGCCATTTCTAGGCATTTTTATATCATTCTGCAAACCTAAGATTTTAATCTTGTATCATATTTGGTCTTCCTGAAAACTATTTTAAAAAATCATCTTGTAGTATAGGTGTGCAATAATGAATTCTCTATTTATAGCTAAAAATGTTCATTTCTACTTTACTTATTAAAGATATTTCACTATTAATAAATGTGGGAGATTGATAGTATTTTACTTTTAGCACATTAAATATGGTGATAACTTTTTTTTGGTCTTGCAAAATTTCTGACAATATTTCTGCTGCAAATCTGCCAACTTTTCCTGTATACATCATATACACTTTTGTCCTCTGGCCTCAAGGTATTTTCTTTATCTTTGATTTGAGGCTGTAGACGATGAATAACACACATATGACATACGTGTGCTTCAATTCCCTTGATGCTATCACTTTGGAATTCTCAAATTTTCTTGTATCTGTAGTTTGATGTATTTTGAAATTTTTAGAAATTCTCAACCATTATCTCTTAAAATATGCATTGTTTCATTTTTGTTAGGGCATATATTATACTTATGTTAAGCCATTTGACATTGTTTCAGAATTTGGGATGTTCTGTTTTTATTTTTTCCCTCATTTGTTTTTCTTTGTGTTCTAGTTTGGGCAATTAATATTGAAAAACTCTTCAACTTCACTGATGCTTCGTTCAGTTGTTTTGACTCTACTACTGAGTATATAAAAGTGATTTTTCACCTCTGTTACTGTGGTTTTTCATTTCTACATTTTCTTTTTATTTTCTTATGGTTTTCATCTCCCTGTTGAAATGTTCCATTTCAATTTCCTCCTCTTGAGACTTGAATGTGTTAGTCATAGTTATTTCCAAATGCTTGTCTGAAATTTCAAAATCTTGGTCATTTCTGAGTCTGATTGTGTTGACTGCTTTGTCTCTTGGTGGTGGAGATGGTTTGGCCACTAAGTTGTGTCCGACTCTTGAGACCTAATGAACTGTAGCCTGCCAGGCTCCTCCATCCATGGGATTCTCCTGGCAAGAATACTGAAGTAGGTTGCCATTTCCTTCTCCAGCTTTGTATCTTGATTATATATTGTTTTCTATCTGCAATTTTTTGATGTCTCCCAACCTTTGATTAATCAGTTTGCAGGATAGTAGAATTGAGATAAATAGTGTCTATACCTGCATTGCACACACTTATTCTATTGTTAAACCTTCAGACTGGAGAGTTGAGTTAATCTTAGAATATGCAGAACTGTTTGGGTGTTTTATGATTGTTATATTTTCAGAGAATCATCGACTTCAAATTTCTTTGGTGTCATCTTGTGCTTAATGTGGAAATTGATGTGAAATTGGATTTTTCTCAGGTTTCATTGGATAGAAGACTGCTCTAGTTACATGTAACATATTCTGAGATGTGGGCTTCCCTGATAACTCAGTTGGTAAAGAATTCACCTGCAATGCAGGACACCCCGGTTCAATTCCTGGGTTGGGAAGATCCCCTGGAGAAGGGCTAGGCTACCCACTCCAATATTCTTGGACTTCCCTCGTGGCTCAGCTGGTAAAGAATCTGCCTGCAATGTGGGAGACCTGGGTTTGATCCCTTGGTTGGGAAGATCCTGTAGGAAGATCCTGTAGAGAAGGGAAAGGCTATCCAATCTAGTATTCTGGCCTGGAGAATTCCATGGAATGTATGGTCCATGGGGTCACAAAGAGTGAGATACTACTGAGTGGCTTTCATTTTCATCCTGAGATGTTAGGTTGTTGCTTTTATTGCATTGATAATCTTTTTAATTTAGAAAACTTTTAATTTTTTCTTTTACTTACCAATTATATAAAAGTATGTTGTTTAGCTTCTTAATATTTGTGATACTCCAGATAGCTATCTGCTATTAATTTGTAATTTAATCATACTGTGGTTGGACCACACACCTTGTATGATTTCAATCAATTCATATTTATTTAGCCTTGTCTGTGGCCAAGATCAATTTAGTAAATTTTCTCTGTGTACTTGTAAATAACATGGATGTAACGTTGTACAGCATATTAAAAAGCAGACACATTACTTTGCCAACAAAGGTCCTTCTAGTCAAAGCTATGGTTTTTCCAGTAGTCAGTGTGGATGTGAGAGTTGGACTATAAAGAAAACTGAGCGCTGAAAAATTGATGCTTTTGAACTGTGCTGTTGGAAAAGACTGTTGAGAGTACCTTGGACTGCAAAGAGATCTAACCAGTCCATCCTAAAGGAAATCAGTCCTGAATATTCATTGGAAGGACTGATGCTGAAGCTGAAACTTCAATATTTTGGCAACCTGATGTGAAGAAATGACTCATTGGAAAAGACCCTAATGCTGGGAAAGATTGAAGGCAGGAGAAGGGGAAGACAGAGGATGAGATGTTTGAATGGCATCACTGACTGGATGGACATGTGTTTGAGTAAGCTCTGGGAGTTGGTGGTGGACAAGGAAGCCTGGCGTGCTGCAATCCATCGGGTCGCAAAGAGTCGGACACAACTGAGCGACTAAACTGATTGAATGTTGTACAAGTCTCCATCAGGTCGATTTTCATGAACATTTGTAATTGTTCCCTGTGTCTTTATCTCTACAAATTGTTTCCTTGATTCATCAATTTTTTAGAACTGTTGAAATCTCCAAATATAATTATAGGTATGTCTATTTCTCCTTTCAGATCTATACATTTTGCTTCATATGTTTCAAAGGTTTGGTATTAGATGGATAAACATTTGATTGTTATGTCCTACTCATAAATAGATGGTTGTACTATTACAAAATTATATCCTTTATCACTGGCAAGATTCCCTGTTCTGAATTGGACTTTGGAATTAACAAAACTGGACTAGATTTTTTTAATGTTATTATTAGCAAGCATCATGATTTTATTTTTAATAATATTTTAAACATATTTTATTCATGAAGGTGAAAGTTTAATCATTTAGCTGTGTCTGACTCTTTGTGATCCCATGGACTGGGGCCTACCAGGCTCCTCTGTCCATGGGATTCTCCAGGTAAGAATACTAGAGTGGGTCAGGACTTCCTTCTCTAGGATTGTCCCAACCAAGGGACTGACCCCCAGCCTCCTGCATTACAGACAGATTCTTTATCGTCTGAGCCACCATATACTTACAAACTTAAAATACTATTTACACTTATATCTAAGTGGACTTTTTGTAGATTATGGTGAAATCTAGCTTGTTTATTCAGTCTAAAACTCTTTGCCTTTTGATTAGTGAGTATAGACAATGTTAATGATTTATTTTCAAGGTTAAATTCTAGCAACATGATAACTGCTTTCTATTTTTCTAGCTGTTTCTTATTTCCTGTTCCTCACTTTCTTTTTAATTGATTATACTTTATTAATTAATTCATGTTTTTATTGGAGAGGTGTGTGTGTGTGTGTGTGCCAAATCGCTTCAGTCGTGTCTGACTGTGCAACCCCATGGACAGCAGCCCACCAGGCTCCTCTGTCCACGGAATTCTCTAGGCAAGAGTACTGGAGTGAGTTGCCATTTCCTCCTCCCATATATATATATGGGAGTACATATATATATGTACATAAGTACATGTACGTAAGTACATATATATGTATATGTACTTCCCCAGTGGCTTAGTGGTAAAGAATCTGCCTGCAATGCAGGAGATTCAGGAGACACGAGTTTGATCCCTGGGTTAGGAAGATCCCCAGGAGGAGGGCATGGCAACCCACTCCAGTATTCTTGCCTAGAGAATCCCATGGACAGAGGAGCCTGGTGGACTGTAGTCCATAGCTTTGCAAAGAGTAAGATGTGACTGAAGTGACTGAGGATGCATTTGTATACTTGTTTTATTTTCTCAGTGAAGCTTTTAAAGTTTACAGTATACTTTTCTAATGTGTATAAGTTCAAATATAGTGCAAGGATTCTACAATATGATATATTTCTATGGTTCCTCCATCGATCATTGTACAATTGTCATATTTTTTAATAAAAATTTTCATTTTGAGATAACTGTAGATTTATATGCCATTTAAGAAATACTACAGATAGGTCCTGTGTAACACCACTTGGCTTCCCCAAAAAGAAGTATCTTACAAAACTGTGGTACAATATCCCAACTAGGACATTGGCTTTGATACAGTCAAGACATAGAACTAGTCATCAGCTCAAGGATACCTCAAGTAACCATTTACAGCTACACCCAATTCCTTCCACTTTAAAATATTAGAAAGTAAAATCTAGTAATATGTAAAAAGGTTAATATGCCACAAACAAGTGGAGTTCATCTCAGAAATACAAGGTTTCCTTGACAATTCTGGTTTTAAACAGCAAGAAATTTCTCAAAAATCAACACCAGTGCATATCAAAAGTCATAGGAACCACACTGAAAGAACTCCTAATGGCCACAACCTAGAATAGTTTGAACAAAATAAGTAATTATAGTATTGGCTTATAATCTTCTCAAACAATATAAATATCCATGAGTTCATATTGATATAAGCAAATGAATGGTTAAGTAAATGAATGGAGGAGAATGGTCATTCTTTATTATAGGATAATTCCAAATGTTAAATAGAAGGAATGAGATAAGTAAAAATTCTCTTCAGTAATAATTTCTCCAGGCATGTTCCACCAAGTCATGTGAAAATGTGTAAGTGAAAAACTTCAAGAACCAATAGAATATTTGCACAACTTCAGAGTATTTCTCCCCAAAACACATTATTGCTATGATGGTTCTAATAGATGTCCCCAAATTATTTGATTTCCCTGTCTTCAAGAGGTGGAGATTCATACACCTCCCTTTGGTTGGACTTAATGACTCACTCTTAATAAATAGAGTATCAGTTCAGTTCAGTTCAGTCACTCAGTTGTGTCTAACTCTTTGAGACCCTATGGACTGCAGCATACCAGGCTTCCCTGTCCATCACCAACTCCCAGAGCTTGCTCAAACTCATGTCCATAGAGTTGGTGAAGCCATCCAACCATCTCATCCTCTGTCGTCCCCTTCTTCTCCCACCTTCAATCTTTCCCAACATCAGGGTCTTTTCCAATAAGTCAGTTTTTTGCATCAGGTTGCCAAAGTATTGGAGTTTCAGCTTCAGTATCAGTACTTCCAATGAATATTCAGGACTGATTTCCTTTAGGATGGACTGGTTTGATCTCTTTGCAGTCCAAGGGACTCTCAAGAGTCTTCTTCAACACCACAGTTCAAAAGCATCAGTCCTTCGGTGCTCAGTTTTCTTTATAGTCCAACTCTCACATCCATACATGAGTACTGGATAAACCATAGAGTATAAAGAAGGGACAAAATAAAACCCAGTAACTCTACAAAGAAGAAATGTCATAGATCTGCATGAGATCTATGAGATTATCAGTACTAAATTCTGCTACTTAGTATCAGACTATCAGTACTAAGGTCTAGTGCCATCATGTAACTCTTGATATGTGATAATGATCAAGACATTATCCTTATGTAGTAGGTTTCTCCCAAATCCATAATCTCATTCCAATTGTAAGGAAAAAACAGACAAAAATAACAGAGATAGCATTCCACAAGATACTTACAAAAGTGTCAAGATCATGAAAGAAAAGGAAAAAACTAAGAAATTGTCACATATTGGAGGGTATTGAGAATACATAATGATTAAAAGCAATATGGTGGAGGAATCAACCTACCTGATTTCAGACTATACTACAAAGCTACAGTCATCAAGACAGTATGGTATTGGCAAAGGAAAAACAAAAACAAAAATATAGTCCAATAGAGCTGGACAGAAAGCCTGGAGATAGACCCATGCACATATGGGCACCGTATCTTTGACAAAGAAGGAAAGAATATACGATGGGAAAAAAGATAATCTCTTCAATAAGTAGTGCTGGAAGAACTGGACAATTACAAGTAAAAGAATGAAATTAAAACACTTCCTAACATCATACACAAAGATAAACTCAAAATGGATTAAAGACCTAAGTATAAGTGCAGAAACTATAAAACTCTTAGAAGAAAACATAGGCAGAACACTGTATGACAAAAATCACAGCAAGATCCTTCTTGATCTACCTCCTAGAATGATTGAAATAAAAAGAAAAATAAATAAGTGGGACCTAATTAAACTTACAAACTTTTGCACAGCAAAGGAAACTATAAACAAGGTGAAAAGACAACCCTCAGAGTGGGAGAAAATAATAGCAAATGAAACAACTGACGAAGGATTAATTTCCAAAATATACAGTAGCTCATACAACTCAATACCAGAAAATCAAACAACCCAATAAAAAAGACAACAAAAGACCTAAACTGAAGACCTATGTCTTCCAAAGAAGACATAATGATGGCTAAAAACACATGAAGAGATATTCAATGTCACTCATTATTAGAAAAATGCACATCAAAACTACAATGAGATATATCACCTCACACTGGTCAGAATGGCCATAATAATAATAAAAATCTACAAACAACAAGTGCTGGAGAGGGTGTGGAGAAAAGGGGGCCCTCTTACATTACTGGTGGGAATATAAATTGATACAATCACTATGGAAGACAGTATGGAGATTCACTACAAAAACTAGGAATAAAATCACCATATGACCCAGCAGTACCACTTTTAGGCATATACCCTGAAGAAACCAAAGCTGAAAAAGACACATGTGCCCCAATGTTCACTGCAGCTTTATTTACAATAGCTAGGGCACAGAAGCAACCTAGATGTCCACTGACAGATGAATGGATAAAGAAGTTGTGGTACATATATACGATAGAATACTACTCAGCCATAAAAAGGAATACATTTGAATCTGTTCTAATGAGGTGGATGAACCTAGAGCCTATTAAAAAGAGTGAAGTAAGTCAGAAAGAGAAAAACAAATATGTATATTAACATACATATATATGGAATCTAGAAGGATGGCACTCTTCACAGAGCAGCAGTGGAGACACAGGGAACAGACTTATGGACAAGGGTTGGAGAGAAGAGGGAGAGGATGAGAAGAATGGAGTGGAAAGGATGAAGTCTGTACACTAGCAATGTAAATAGAGAGCCAATGGGAATTTGCTTATGACTCAGGGAACTCAAACTGGGGCTCTGTAATCACCTAGAGGGGTGGGAATGGGCGGGAGGTGAGAGAGAGATTCAAGAGGGAGGGGACATATGTACACCTATGGTTAATTCATGTTGATGTATGACAGAAATCAAGACAATACTATAAAGCAATCATCAATCAATTAATAATAAAAAAATGGCATCCTGATTTGTGTCCTGAAATAGAGAGTATTAGTGGAGAAACTGGTAAAATCCAAGTAAAGTATGTAGCTTAGTTAATCATATTGTACTAATGTTAACTTTTTAGTTTTTATATAGGTACCATGGCAATATAAGATGCTAATATTGGGGGAGCCTGAACAAAGGGATGGTGAAGGAAACGGCAACCCACTCCAGTATTCTTGCTTAGAGAACCCTGTGGACAGAGGAGCCTGGTGGGCTGCTGTCCATTGGGTCACCCAGAGTTGGCCATGACTGAAGTGACTTAGCAGCAGCAACAGCAGAACAAAGGGAATATGGGAACTTTGTGTTATCTTTAAAACTTTTCTATAAACCTAAAATTATTTCAGGAAGTGAAAGTTTCCCAGTCTTGTCCGACTCTTTGCAATCCCATGGACTACACAGTCCATGGAATTCTCCAGGCCAGGATACTGGAGTGGGTAGCTCTTCCCTTCTCCAGGGGATCTTCCCAACCCAGGGATCGAGCATGGGTCTCCCACATTGCACGCGGATTCTTTACCAACTGAGCTACAAGAGAAGGATAAAAATTAGAAAAACAAACTTCCTTATCATTTGTTTACATGGCAGAAATATGTACAGACATATTTGACATAAATCTCAGCAATATATTTTTGAATCCATCTCCTGGAGTAGTGGAAATAAAAACAAAAATAAACAAATGAGGCCTAATTAAATTTAAAAGCTTTTTCCACAACGAAGAAAACCATAAACAAAATGAAAAGAGAACCTACAGAATTGGAGAAAATATTTGCAAATGATGTGACCGACAAGAGATTAATTTCTGGAATATAAAAAAGATACATAAAACCTTAATATCAAACAATCAACCAAATGAAAGAGGCAGAATATCTAAATAGACATTTCTATTTAGACACACAGATGGCCAACAGGCACATGAAAAGATTGTCAACATGACTAATTATTAGAGAAATGTAAATCAAAACTACAATGAGGTAACACCCCCACACCAGTCAGAACGCCCATCATCAAAAAGAAGTCTGCAAATAATAAATGCTGGAAAGGGTGTAGGGAAAAACAAACCCTAATACACTGTTGGTAGGAATGTAAATTAGTATAGCCACTATGGAGAACAGTATCAAAGTTCCTTAAAAAACTAAAAATAGAGTTATCATATGATCCTGGAATCCCACTCCTGGGCAAAAATCTGGAGAAAACTCTAATTTCAAAAGATATTTGCACCCCACTGTTCACGGCAGCACTATTTACAATAGCTAAGACAGGAAAGCATCCTAGATGTCCATTGATAGATAAATGGATAAAGATGTGGTATACATATATGTATATAGGCACACACACACACACATATACACACAATGGAATATTACTCAGCGATAGAAAAGAATGAATAGTGCCTTCAGCGGCAAAATCGATGGACCTAGAGATTATCATATTAGGTGAAGTAAGCCAGACAGAAAAAGACAAATATACGTAGAATCTTAAAAATTAAGATACACACTAATTTATTCACAAAACAGAAACTGACCCAAAGACATAGATAATTCATCCAGCGCTTAGCAGAGGCTCTGGAACATGCTAGGCATTCAATAAATAGTTGAATAAATGATCTAGTCTTTCCATACCTCAAGTATTCAAAGTTGTTTTTACTACTTTCCCACAAAAAAGGGAGGGAGTACCTTCCTTTCTATCAAGCAAGTTGGCAGGCAAAACATCTAGTTATAAATACTGCAAAAAGTAAAATTTTAAATGGGGGAGTTTTCAGGTACTCTGAGATCCTTCATCATAGGAAGCAGAAATGTGTCGGCTCCCTTATGTTTCTTTCTGCCCAACCCCCCAGCCCAGCAAAATTTCAAGCAACTCTACTATCATTGTTAAGTATCGTGGCCACTTCAACAGCTACCTTCCACTCAGTGGATAGAGAAATAAGGGGATTCAGACATGCCTGCAATGCAATCTGAGCAAGCCATTGTCTCCTCCTTTTCTTCCTTCTTCTTCCTCTATTTTTTGGTTGTTGACGTTGTTGCCATTGTTAATTGAAACAAGTTAAAATCCATTTTGCAATTTGCTATTTATCAGGCAAATGATTCTTTTAGGCAATTCCCAGTGGAATTCAGTCTAGATTTACATTTTAGGGACATTCCAGTTCAGTAACAGCAGATGGGACATCATAGTTAAAATTTTAAAAAGAGAGACAATGAAATGCATTCCAGAAAGATCACAAGGCAGCCATTGCACAAGCAAGAAAAAAAATGTACTAGAAATATTGTTGTTTAAAACTAAAAGCTGCACCCAGGAAATTGGGAGAGGAAGGGATGTGAAGAGAAGGAATGTTTACTCTCTCTTGGTCTGGATTTGGAAGTCTGCTTGTCACAGAGCCAGCTTATTGAGAATGGAACTCCTCTATGTGGATTTAATTTCTTGTATCTAAAGTTCTTTTCTAGGGTTTGGTAAAGGAGTAAGTGGGACACAATTCCTTCTGGTCCTCAAAACATTGTTTATACCTCATTATACATATATTAAGAGTATTTACTATTTGACTCTTTGTGGGATTATTACTGGACATCAGTTGCCCTAAACAGAGAACTTAATAACTAGCTCTTTTTTAAAAGTATGCCAGGTATTAAGGAACTGATAGGAAAAATTTCAGATGACAAATGTTTCTCTAATTTGTAAAGCTCAGGTCATTTCTTGTATGACCAATTTTGGCTTATCTTATAAGTCTCGTTATAGATTATGAAGAGCCTATGATCAGGAATTTTATGACCTTTTCACAATTGCATGAAGATATTTTTCAACAATAAAGACATATTCATACATGCATACTGTGTCAGTGTTTAGAAACAACACTCACCTACAATCACCCATTCAGAGATAATGCCTGTTCCTTCAGCATGTTTTTAAGTTATGATCACAAACAACAATTTCAACCCTATTTTTATTAATTCATTTACTATACATTAAGTATTTTCTCATATCATGAATGAGTCTTTCTAAATCAAATATGGTTGGATGTACAGTATTATATCAGCTGAATGTACCATTTTTAAAGAAGACTTAAATTTCTAAGAGGTTTTTAAGCACAGGCTAATTGCCAAAGAAGGGCAAGGTCAAAGAATGTTCAAACCACTACACAACTGTGCTCATTTCATAAGGTAGCAAGGTAAGGCTCAAAATCCTTCAAGTTGGGCTTCAAGAGTATGTGATCCAAGAACTTCCAGATGTACAAGCTGGATTTAGAAAAGGCGGATGACCAGAGATCAAATTGTCAACATAGATCATAGAAAAAGTAAGAGGATTCTAGAAAAACATTTACTTCTGCTTCATTTACTCACTGCTTCTACACTAAAACCTTTGACTGTATGGATCAAAACAAACTGTGGAAAATTCTTAAAGAGATGGGAATGACAGGCCACCTTACCTGTCTCCTGAGAAAACTGTATGCAGGTCAAGAAGCAGTATGTTAGAACCAGACATGGGACAACAGACTGGTTCAAAATTGGGAAAGGGGTACGTCAAGGCTGTATATTGTCACCCTGCTTATTTAACTTATATGCAGAGTACATCATGAGTAATGCCAGACTGGATGAAGCACAAGTTGGAATCCAAGATTGCCAGGAGAAATATGAACAACCTCA
The DNA here is from genome assembly GCF_963930625.1 of Muntiacus reevesi. Lineage (NCBI taxonomy): Eukaryota > Metazoa > Chordata > Mammalia > Artiodactyla > Cervidae > Muntiacus > Muntiacus reevesi. Next base: position 95,200,301 of record NC_089254.1, on the reverse strand, counting down.
GACATACAGATGACACCACCCTTATGGCAGAAAGTGAAAAGGAACTAAAGCGACTCTTGATAAAGGTGAAAGAGGAGAGTGAAAAAGTTGATTACAACTCACCAAAAAAACTAAGATCATGGCATCTGGTCCCATAACTTCAAGGCAAATAGATGGGGAAACAATGGAAAGAGTAGCAGACTTTATTTTTATTTTCCTGGGCTCCAAAATTACTGTGCATGGTGACTGCAGCCATGAAATTAAAAGACACCTGCTCCTTGGAAGAAAAGCTATGATGAACCCAGATAGAGTATTAAAAGCAGAGATACCACTTCACTGACAAAGGTCCGTATAGTCAAAGCTATCATTTTTCCAGTAGTCATGTATGGATGTGAGAACTGAACCATAAAGAAGGCTGAGCACCAAAGAATTGATGCTTCGAACTGTGGTTCTGGAGAAGACTCTTTTTTTTTTAAGGACTAAGTATTTACTACCTTTGTTTTCTTTCTTTTTTTTTTTTTTTCATTTATTTTTATTAGCTGGAGGCTAATTACTTCACAACATTGCAGTGGGTTTTGTCATACATTGACATGAATCAGCCATGGAATTACACGTATTCCCCATCCCGATCCCCCCTCCCACCTCCCTCTCCACCCGATCCCTCTGGGTCCTCCCAGTGCACCAGGCCCGAGCACTTGTCTCATGCATCCAACCTGGGCTGGTGATCTGTTTCACTATAGATAATATACATGCTGTTCTCTCGAAACATCCCACCCTCGCCTTCTCCCACAGAGTCCAAAAGTCTGTTCTGTACTTCTGTGTCTCTTTTTCTGTTTTGCATATAGGGTTATCATTACCATCTTTCTAAATTCCATATATATGTGTTAGTATGCTGTAATGTTCTTTATCTTTCTGGCTTACTTCACTCTGTATAATGGGCTCCAGTTTCATCCATCTCATTAGAACTGATTCAAATGAATTCTTTTTAATGGCTGAGTAATATTCCATGGTGTATATGTACCACAACTTCCTTATCCATTCATCTGCTGATGGGCATCTAGGTTGCTTCCTTGTCCTGGTTATTATAAACAGTGAGAGTCCCTTGGACAGCAAGGAGATGAAACCAGTGAATCCAAAAGGAAATCCACCCTGAATGTTCATTGAAAGGATTGATGCTGAAGCTCTAATACTTTGGCCACCTGATGAAAAGGGCGGACTCACTGGAAAAGACCCTGATGCTGGCAAAGATTGAGAGCAGGAGGAGAAGGGGGCAACAGAGAATGAGATAGTTGGATGTCTCAATGAACATGAGTTTGAGCAAACTCCAGGAGAGAGTGAAGGACAAGGAAGCCTGTTGTGCTGCTGTTCATGGAGTTGCAAAGGCTCAGACATGACTCAGCAACAAGAACAACAACAACGTGTGTGCTGAGTGGGAGCTGAGTGAGGTCACCTACAAAATTCCAGTTTCTCTCTCCTATTACACGCCAAACTCAAGACTTGAATATACTGTTACTGATGCAGTTAGATAAACTGGCAAAAATATTTACAGGCAAGAGTTAATCTTAATAAAGATCCTGCCATTTCAGTTGGGGCTTACCAATAATTTCTCTTAGAGATAGGTAAAGAGGGCTTTTTCCACTTTGGATATGATTTTATAAGTACTGTCAAATGACCGTTCACCTTCAAATTGCTCCAACATTCTCCTACAATTTTGTTTGAAGTTCCCAGTGTTCAGATGGGTGTTTTGGATGAGACACTGACTGTTCCATGAAGTCCTCAGTTAGAAAAGTAAGGAGCACAGCGTAAGTCCTTGAAGGAATAGGGAGTCTTAGGAATGATGCACTTTAATGGGGGCTGGAAAGTGGAATAAAGGATATAGAGGTACGGTTCATAATGGAATCCTGGATCACAGAGCACTAGTCAACAAGAGGGGGTCAGGAAAGTGGGGATTACTGAGTAGCCTTGCAAACTTAACATATGAGACATGTAGAAACAGAAGGAGCAGATTTGCAATACAGAGTGGAAGATGTAGGTGGGAGGACATGAGCATAGTAGTTGCTTGAAGTTTGTTGGATGTGAGAAATCATAGGAGTTACGAAGCATTCAAGTTTAGTAAAGTCAAGGTCAGGATATTTATTTATTTATTTATGGCTCTTTGGTTTTGTTGAGTGTTTGTGTAAATTAACATAAGTTTATGTTTTACGTTTATTTGATGGAAGAGAAAATACTGAATAAGAGTGCAGATTTTAAAAACACAGCTATCTTAGGATGCTTCCACCATAATCATTCATTGTGCTTCACCTTCTGTCTGTAACAGAGACATGTTCTTGCAAAGCATCAGGATCTTGCATAAATTATTTTCCCCTTAACAAAAATTTTTACTCTACAGAGAAAAAGAGATACTATTTATAAAAATATAATTTGCCAAAACTATTTTTTTTAATTACCTAAGCACACCTCCACATCAAAATCTAGATGAATTAACATGGTATTTAGGGGAAAAAAAACAACAACAACACTGCTTCCTTGAGCATATGTTTGAAAAACATACAAGTTGGATATTAATTAGTAAGGCTGAACTGTTGCAAGGGCACCAATTAACTTTAATAAGTTGAGAAACACCTACAGTATATTTCTGTCTTTAATGATAAATACACTTTATTAGATCTACATAAGGAAACACATAGTTTATTAGAATCAATTTCAGTTCATGTTTCTCTCTCTCCACTCCTACAAAATCTTATCAGGATGGTAATTTCTATCTAATTTGATGAGGCAAAGAACCATAAAGCTGCTATGCCTCCTATCCCTTTGCCCTGAACTTCAAATTAAGGACAAGGTTTGAGAAGCACTTTTTCAATATGCATATCCAGTGCTTTGATGGAAATATGTTTGACAGTTAATTCTCTGTAGGGAGGAAAAGAGGGAGCCCTGCTTTGTAATGTTTGCTGATGTCTACGGTGTAAATGTTAACATCCTGGCCAAATTCCAGCTATCAATGGGACAAAACTGGCTCCCCAAGTTCCTGAGAATCTAACAGTTGTCTCTGTTGAGTTGTGAAGACCTGGCTCCAGCATACATCTGTTTTTTGTTTGTTTGTTTTGTTGTTGTTCTTAATACAGCTGAGATAGGAAATACATTCATATCCCATTAGCAAAAAGTCAGAAAAATTAATCTAGTTTCCCTCCTTCCTCTTCTCTTGCAGGGGTCAAAAACAAACCTCCAGTTGAAAAGGAAGAAGCAACAGGAGCCAAGCAGCTGGGCTCCTTTGCTCTCTGTTCATTTACACTTACGTATTTTATGAACCATGGACAGTGGGTCATGGATCAGCCTGGCTGAGGAGGTCAAGAGAAAAGCCAGAATCATTTAAGAAAGAAGTAGCTGATCCTCCCTTTAAGGATATAGAAAGACTGAATGAAGATTAGCTCTGAGTGGCATCCCAGTTTTGAGAGTTTACAGCAGCAGTTCTCATCTCTAAATGCAAATTAGAATCAGCTAGGAAGCTTTTATAAAGGTCTAAGACTACTTTCAATCACCAGAGATCCTCCTTTAATTGGTCTAGGGTGGATTCCTGGGTACTGGCATATTTTAAAGGCTCCCCAGTTTTGGGAACCACTGGTTTTTGCGTTGCTTGTAGTTATATTTCTAGGTAGATGATAATGAGCAGAAACAGATTTATGGAGAGGCAATGGGTGATGTGTGAAGAGGTAGAGATATATATTTATGTTTTTAGAAGGTAGTTGCATTATTATACTGATCTTATAATATTATATATTATATAATATAATATACTGAACCTATAATATTGAATAGTGTCATTTGTCAAATTGATGTAAACAGAACCAAGTTAACATATTTCACTTTTTTTGAGAGGTGTCTTTGAGTTTACTGCTTTCCCTGGAATACTTGCTAAAATCTCTGAATTGAAACTCCATAGGTGCTACATTGTTAAGTCTTCAATTGAACTTCTAAATAGCAGGAAAAAATACAGGTATTTTTTCTGCCTAGGTTCTATAATGACCCCAAAGTCACAAAGGAAACAATAAAGGCCAGTTAATTATACAACTCAAAAAAAAATATGATAGACCACATATGCAGGACTTGTAAGAATGATGCACAATAGTTTTGTTATACTCATTACTTCTACACCAGGAGAGAAGAGGAGTCATGTTCTTTGAGAGGGCTTTTTAGGGTTCAAAGTTTGAGCAGGTTGAGGTATTTCCTTCATATCTTCTGGAGAGAGGAGAAAGGGTATTTTATTCTTAATTCAAATCAGTCAAGTAGGATTCAAATAGGGTTACTCAGAGAACTAAAATCACTGCAGATCATGATTGCAGCCATGAAATTAAAAGACTCTTACTCCTTGGAAAGAAAGTTATGACCAACCTAGACAGCATACTAGAAAGCAGAGACATTACTTTGCCAACAAAGGTCTGTCTAGTCAAGGCTATGGTTTTTTCAGTAGTCATGTATGGATGTGAGAGTTGGACTATAAAGAAAGCTAAGCACCGGAGAATTGATGCTTTTGAACTGTGGTGTTGGAGAAGACTCGAGAGTCCCTTGGACTGCAAGGAGATCCAATCAGTCTATCATAAAGGAAATCAGTCCTGGGTGTTCATTGGAAGGACTGATGTTGAAGCTGAAACTTTAATATTTTGGCCACCTGATGCGAAGAGCTGACTCATTTGAAAAGACCCTCATGTTGGGAAAGATTGAAGGTAGGAGGAGAAGGGGACGACAGGATGAGATGGTTAGATGGCATCACTGACTCAATGGACATGAGTTTGGGTAAACTCTGAGAGTTGATGATGGACAGGGAGGCCTGGCGGGCTGTGGTTCATGGGGTCACAAAGAGTCGGACACGACTGAGCGACTGAACTGAACTGAACTGAACTCAGAGAACTTGAGAAATATCCCTTGCAGTTTGGGGGAACACCAGGGATAGATGTTTGTCTCATAGCTCAGAAATTTAAAGGCAAAAGTTGTGGCTGGAGCTGATGGGAGAGAGAAAGAGGTTTTCATGGACGTCAGCTCAGCTTCCACTAGAAGTTAGGCAACACATATCTTTGGTTTGGATACTGAGGGCCATGAAGGAGGAAGCAGTCTGTGGTCCATTTCAAAGGGACCAAGAGAGCTTCCTTCCAAAGACAGGCTGCCTCATTAAAAAGAAGCTGAAGAGGTACCCTTGGATACAGAAGCGGAGAGGACTACCCTCAGTGGCTCATCACTGTCTGACTGGAGCCATTGCCCATTTGGAGAGAGGTGCAATCATATATTTGCAATGGGGTGTTATTCTCTGGGGTGTTATAAAGTACCATGCATGAAAGTCAGCTTTAAACCCTTCTAAACCCAGAGAATACCAACACTAGACTGTAGTTCAACATGCTAAGTAAGATCTTTTCTGCCCCCATTTTACTCAACACTCCCCCACATATACCTCTAGTCAGGGATCAGTGAGAACACTCTTAAAGCAGGGAAACAAGGAGGGTAGCATAAGAAGCAAATGGCAAGCAATAGGAAAACTCTATTTCTGCACTGAATGCTGCCTAATTTGAAGTAACATCACACGTGATGTGGGGGTGGGTGGGGACAAATACTTAACGTGCAGAGAACTATTGAACTGAGCATTTTAATTATGAAAATGGAGACATTTCTAGTAACTAATGGGACTAGAAGCCTTTTTTTAATATTCAAGAAAGTGAAAGAGTTATTAGATATGCCCAAGAACAGTGAAAACAAAAAATTGAATCCAAATAGAGGATTTAAAAGAACAATGACAGGAAATAGTAAAGTTATATTTTGCAACACCCTATGGAAGCTTGGTCTTTCAATGTACTAGCTGTTATATTCCACCAAAATGCAGTGATTCCAGGAGACTGAAGTCTAAAAACTCCTTAGAATATAATCCTTAACATAGTAACTGCAATTTCCCCCAAAGTAATATAATCAATACGAACAATAACAAAGGCCACTTGCACTTCAAGGTGTAGTGGAAAGAGAATTATAGGAAGAAAACCAAGGTTCTAGTCTGCACTTTACCATTTTTAAAGTGTGCATGTAGGGCAAAGTGATGTAACTTCTCTTAACCCACACTGGATCTGAAAACTGGAAATAATGATAGTTTATCTGCCTGCCTCCCAGAGTTGTGAGGAGAATGATAGAAGGAAATGTTTCAAAACCAAACAAATTTCTATAAATGCATAATGGTTCTGTGACTATAGCAAGACTCACAATGTAATAAACAATTTAGAAGCCATGTACTTTTTAGACAACTCCCATTGCCTTTTCATATCACAGGAATAAAATCTTTTCCTCACAGGATAATATTTTCTCTGTTGATTCTACTCAAACATTAGTTCTCTGTTTTGTCCTCTCTTGATGTAGTTCCCTTGAGAGGTAGAAATCAGAAATAAATATTGGAGAATATATACGTCTAAATTTTAAACTAAAATTAAAGCACAATAAAGAACAGAAATGGTATGGACCTAACAGAAGCAGAAGATATTAAATAGAGGTGGTGAGAATATACGGATGGTGGCGGTTTAGTTGCTAAGTCATGTCCAACTCTTGTGACCCCATAGACAGAGGAGCCTGACAGGCTACAGTCCATGGGATTCTCCAGAGGAACTATACAAAAAAAGGTCTGCATGATTTGGATAACCATGATGGTGTCATCATTCACCTAGAGCCAGACATCCAGGAGTGTGAATTCAAGTGGGCCTTAGAAAGCATTACTACAAACAAAGTTAGTGGAGGTGATGGAATTCCAGCTGAACTATTTCAAATCCCATAAGATGATGCTGTTAAAGTGCGGCATTCAATATGCCACCAAATATGGAAATCTCACCAGTGGCCACAGGACTGGAAAAGGTCAGTTTTTGTTCCAATCCCAAAGAAAGGTGATGCCAAAAATGTTCAAACTACCGCATAATTGCACTCATTTCACATGCTAGCAAAGTAATGCTCAAAATTCTCCAAACTAGGTTTCAACAGTATGTGAACCGAGAACTTCAGATGTTCAAGCTGATTTAGAAAAAGCAGAGGAACCAGAGATTAAATTGGCAACATCTGCTGGATCATAGAAAAAGCATGAGAATTCCAGAAAAACATCTACTTCTGCTTCATTGACTACACCAAAGCCTTTGTGTGGATCACAACAAACTGGAAAATTGTTAAAGAAATGGTAATACCAGACCACCTAATTTGCTTCCTGAGAAGCCTGTATGCATGCCAAGAAACAAGTTAGAACTGGACATGGCACAATGAACTGGTTCCAAGTTGGGAAAGGAGTACATCAAGACTGCATATTGTCACCCTGCTTATTTAACTTATACGCAGAGTATATCATGAGAAAAGCCAGGCTTGATAAAGTACACGCTGGAATTCAAGATTGCCAGGAGAAATATCAATAACCTCAGATATGCAGATGACACCACCATTTTGGCAGAAAGCAGAGAGGAACTAAAGAGCCTCTTGATGGAGGTAAAAGAGGAGAGTGAAAAAACTGGCTTAAAACTTAACATTCAAAAAATGAATAACATGGGATCTGATCCCATCACTTCATGGCAAATAGATGGGGAAACAATGAAAACTGTGACAGACTTTACTTTCTTAGGCTCCAAAATCTCTGCAGATGGTGACTCCAGCCATAATGTTAAAAGACTCTTGTTTTTGGAAGAAAAGCTATGACCAACCTAGAGAACATATTAAAAAGCAGAGACATTACTTTGCCAACAAAGATCCATCTAGTCAAAGCTATGGTTTCTCCAGTAGTCATGTATGGATGTGAGAGTTGGACCATAAAGATGACTGAACACTGAAGAATTCATGCTTTTGAACTGTGGTGTTGGAGAAGACTCATGAGAGTCCGTTGGGCAAAAAGGGATCAAACCAGTCCATCCTAAAGGAAATCAATCCTGAATATTCATTGGAAGGACTGATGCTGAAGCTGAAACTCCAATTTTTGGCCACCTGATGTGAAGAGCCGACTGATTATAAAAGACCCTGATGCTGGGAAAGATTGAGGGCAGGAGTAGGAAGAGGATGACAGAGGATGAGATGGTTGGATGGAATCACCGACTCGATGGACATGAATTTGAGCAACCTCCAGGAGTTGGTGATGGACATGGAAGCCTGGCTTGCTGCAGTCCATGGGGTCACAAAGAGTCGGACACGACTGAGAGACTGAACAACAACAGTTTTAAACCAACATAGATTTTTGATTAAAAATGTGATTGTAGGAAACTTAGAAATATATAAAAGAGTATAAAACAAAAAATATCCCATAACCTCAACATTCAGAGAACAATTACTGTCAGAATCCCACCATAATACAAGCTCTAGGAAGGCAAGTGTTTGATTCTCACTGCTGTCTTCCTGTGCTTGGGGCAGTGTCAGGCCCACTGTAAGCACTCAATATGTATTTGAATAAACATGTGTTAATATTCTGCTATATTTCATTTTAGTTAATCTTCAATGTCTGCATAGACACATCAGTCAAAAGTGACAATTACAAGATTGGGATAGTGCAGTCCTGCATCAGTTAGGCTCTTTGGTTTCAAAGAGAAGAGAGTAATCTCAGGTAATGTAACATTGTGCAGAGACAAAGTAATATGATTTGTCCTTATAGAGACAGGCATACAAATTAGGATAGGAAAGTCATCTAGATGCCAAATGAGGTCTACCTATCAAGTTGCAGTAGCAAAGTTTTGGTTTGCAGATCAAACTTTGCAGATCAAAGTTTCATGATCCAGTGCTCTATCACTGCTGTGATGTGGGTGATTTCCATATCAAATCTATCTTCCAGATGTTTTGTTTGGTTTACTTTTTGAGTAACATACCTACTAAAATCTGCTCAACTCTCTGTTTAAATTCTGTTTAAATTCCATAACAGAGAAAATCCAACTGTTCTGAATGGTCCCTATTATCCTTGAGTGACCATAAACTGTACTCAAGTACTTCCTAAGCCACTGGCTAGCACAGAACTTGGCAAGGTTAAAAGGTCAATATGGTCTTACCTATTGTATCCAGGTCATCATGGGGACTTAGGTGGGAAAAAAAAAACACAAAATTTCTAAATATGTTAGACATTCTGAGGCCAATCAGACACAGACATTTTGCTGTATGTTGTTTTATAACCTATTTCTTATTCGGTATATTCTTATCTCATTAATTCACAATGTCATAAGCTTGACTAACAATAGCTGAATAGTGCCTCACAGTAGGCACATATCAAAATTTTAAAAACTATTTTCTTATCACTCAATATTTAGATTGTTTCATATCCCCAATTATTATGAATAGTGTTGAAATGCAGAATTATGTTTGATAATCTTTTTCACATCTTTGATTATCACTCAGGATTAAGGCTTTTTGTGGCCATGACAGTTTTTCAGATGTTACTTATTTTTGATAACCCTGAGAGTTTTGAGGAGTATCTTATTTTTAGGGCATAGATGACATTCCTGGGATGGTTATAGCCAAATCTAAACATTTTCTTATTATTGGTCACTTGAATTGCATCCATTTCACACTATTACAATTTTAATTCTGTTTAAAAAATTGTTTCATTGTCTTCCTGAATTTATGTAGAGGATAAATCTAAAGTCACCCTTCTCATTCTATTAGTAACGTGCTACATTTCTTATTAATTTTCCTGCCTTGGGTGGTCTGGATAGACATACAATCCTCTCTCCTTCATTTATTAAAAAATGAATAAAAGTTGTATCAACCATCATCTAATTCTTCTTTCTTTGTAAGTAATCTTATTTTTAATTTTTGTATTATTTTATTTTTTAGTCTGTATGTTTCTGTAATTGCTTACTGGAGCGCACTTTAAGAGAAAAATATTACTATATTTTATTTTCAATGATTTTAATTGACTTTTCTTCAGATCAGAATTTTTTACTGAGGCTATTGCTCTATTTCCATTTGTTATTTTCTCTTCTTTAGAAAGTCAAGCTATCAGTAATTTATATCCAAAATGAAAGGGGTATGTCAACTGTTCTTTTATATGTATATATTTTAAATATTTTAATATAATGGTTGACATGCAAAAAAAAAAAAAAAAAAAAAAGCTATAGATAACATACCTGGAGGGCTTCCCTAGTGGCTCAGCGGTAAAGAGACCGACTGCCAATGCAAGAGATGCGGGTTCAACCCCTGATTTGGGAAGATCCCCTGGAGAAGAAAATGGCAGCCCACTCCAGTATTCTTGCCTTGGAAACCCCATGGCAGGAAGTCTGGTGGGCTATAGTCCATGGAGTCACGAAAGAGTTGGGCATGATTTAGTGACTAAACAACAACATAAATATAAGTTGTAAAGCATAATATGAAATACTAACAATCCTATCAGACTGCTCCACAGTTAGAGCATCACAAGCATGGCAACACCAGTGTCTGACACTGCACCCTCCTCCTTATTCCATTCCACACTTTTCGCCAAGGAGGTGAAAGAGGAAGTTCAGTTCACTTCAGTCACTCAGTCGTGTCTGACTCTTTGCAACCCCATGGACTGCAGCATGCCAGGCTTCCATGTCCATCACCAACTCCTGAAGCTTGCTCAAACTCATGTTCATTGAGTGGGTGATGCCTTCCAACCATCTTATCCTCTGTATTCCCTGTCTCGTCCTGCCTTCAATCTTTCCCAGCATCAGGGTCTTTTCCAATGAGTCCCTTCTTCGCATCAGGTGGCCTAAAAATATTGGAGTTTCAGCTTCAGCAACAGTCATTCCAATGAATATTCAGCACTGATTTCCTTCGGAATTGACTGGTTTTATCTTTTTGCAGTCCAAGGGACTCTCAGGAGTCTTCTCCAACACTACAGTTCAAAAGCATCAATTCTTTGGTGTTCAGCTTTCTTTATGGTTCAACTCTCACATCCATACATGACTACTGGAAAAGCCATAGCTTTGGCTAGACAGACCTTTGTTGGCAAAGTAATGTCTCTCCTTTTTAATATACTGCCTAGGTTGGTCATAGCTTTTCTTCCAAGGAGCAAGAGCCTTTTAATTTCATGGTGGCAGTTACCATCTGCAGTCATTTTGGAGCCCAAGAAAATAAAGTCTCCCACTGTGATCATTGTTTCCCCATTTACTTGCCATGAACTGATGGGACTGGATGCCGTGATTTTAGTTTTTTGAATGTTGAGTTTTAAGCCAGATTTTTCACTCTCCTCTTTTACTTTCATCAAGAGGCTCTTTCATCACTTTCATCAAGAGCTGTGGCATAGGTAATGTGAATATTCATGTTGATAAAGCAATATCAAATTATTTTCAATCTGCTTAACACATTTATACTCCCACTCTCAGTTTATAAAAATCCAAGCTGATCCATGCCTATTTTGACATTTTCAGAAGTTGTCATTTTTGTCAATTTAATTGGTTTAAAGCTCATGGTTCTCTTAATTTACATCTGATACTAATTTTGTTCGTTTCCATATCATTCGTGTATCCTCATCGGTAAAAAGTCTATTCATGTTTTAGCCCATTTTTCTGTTGGAGTGATTTCTTATTGATATGTAGAAGTTTCTTAAGAGAACTTGATTACTTGTCAAACTCATTTTTGTTTCACTTAAAATGTTCTTATTTGTCCATTGTTTGGAAAGGTTATTTTTCTAGCTATGCATTTGTACTTGACAGTCTCTTTCTTATAATACTGTGAGTCTATTAATTCACTGTCATCTGGCTTCCACTGTTTCTTTTGAGTCTACTATCTGCCTAACTAGCATTCTTTCATTTCTCTTTGACTGCTTTTAATACCTTCTTTCTGCCTTTATCTTTCTTTGTTTTATCATGAGATATAGAAGGTTTTCTTTTAATCCTCTTAGGGTGTGTGTGTGTGTGTGTGTGATGTTCCAAACATCACTGGAGTTCTAGATTTCACAATTATATTTCATTTTGTGAAGTTTTTTTTTTTTTTAAAGAGTGCTGTTTGTTTCTTTTATTTCTTTAAATACTTTATACATCACTAGTCTATAATTTATAACTGACAATTACAGCATCTTCAACAGTTCTTGGCATCTGTTTTTCTATTGTTTTTGCTGATTCTTACTTAAGATGTTCTATCTCTTTTGAGTGGTTAGGTCTTTGATAAGATATTATTGTTTGGTTCTGGTCTGCAGGACCCTTGTGGGTCTAATTTCAAGATGCCTCTTCTCCAGGGAGAGTTTGCTTCTGCTTCTGTTAAGAACAGTGTCAACTACATGGGAATCTGGGCTCAATACAGGGCATTGGTTCAAACTTATGCCTTTCAGCTGCCGCAAAGCCTGGTATCCCCATGGTAATACTGCTCCAGGCAATGTCCTTGAACTTTCTCTTGCTTACCATTCCCAAAACTATCCTCTTACTCTTTGAAGGACTGAGTAGAATTGTGAACCTAGAAATAAGTGTTTCAAATGTGTCCTATTCTAATTCCATTTTTTTGAGAAGGGGTTCTCAGAGCATCTACTATCAATCATAATACCAAAACTTATCAATACTATATTTCATCTCCTCCATTTCTTCTTCATTTCCTTAAGGAGTATCTCACGTTCATCTTGCTCATCACTAATTTTCTGTCATGCCTCTCTGACTTTATTTGTACTCATACATATTTTATTTCTGCCCTTTATTCAAGAAATTTTATGACAAGCTACTGTGACATTTTCATCAACTTTTTATTTATATCTGCCTCTCATAACTTTTTCTCATTTAAAATTGTAGTCTTATCAATTCTTTGTTCATTTCTCATATCTTAGAGGTCATATTCTCTTAAATTTTATTGAGAACACAAGAAATGGTTCGGTCTAAATTAGATGTCTGTATTTGGAAACACTGCCTCAAAGTATGCATGTTAAACCTACATACTATTTTCTGCTAATGCTGTAGATAATATTAGTTATCCCTTCTATTATTTATCCTTGAAATCAGAGCTACCTTTAAGCAAACAATACTCATCAAGAGAGAGATAAAGATGAAGATAAAGCTTTTCCTTCTTAACTGTTATCACTGTACTTTAATTATTGTTAGAATCCTCTTGCCAGATATTAAACTAGAGAACTAGTATATAAATATACTGACTAGTCAAATTTTACTGGAGTACAAAGTGTTCTGAAACAGAGAATCTTGGACCCGATGTGTATTAGTCAGAATTCTCCAGAGGAATAGAACCAATAGGATATATATAGATATATAAGAGAAGAATTATTATGGAAATTGGCACACACAGCTATAGAGATTATGAAGACACACTGTTGGATGATATGCCATCTGCAGGCTGGAGAGACAGGAAAGCTAGTGGTATGTTTTGGTATGAGTCTAAAGACCTGAGAACCAGGTGAGCCTACGGTGTAACATGAAATCCAAGGCCTGAAGCCTGAGAATGTGGAATGGGATGGCATTGGTGTAAGCTCTAGAGTCCAGAGGTCTAGGAGCCAGGAGTTCCAGTATCTATGGGCAGTATAAGATGGATGTCCAGCTCTAGAAAAGACTAGAAGAGAGAATTCATCCTTTCCTTGCCATTTTGTCCTATGTGAATGATGCCCATTCACATTGGTGAGGGCATGGCTCCTTGACTCAGACTACTGATTCAAATGCCAGTTTCTCCTGGAAAATACTCTCACAGGCACATCCAGAAATAAAGTTTTAGCAGTTATCTGGGCATCCCTTAGTTGACTCATACAGTTAGCCATCACAAAGTGCACTTGTTTTTAATATAAAGGAAAGAATTTTTCTTGTGGATGATCTAAAGTTGTTTTTGCTTTTTCTTTCTAGAAACTGTTATTTTAGACAGTGCTCCCTTCCAAAGGGGCATTTCTTACTCAGTTTCTACAGTCCTAATCTTTTTCTGTCCTATTTGCTGCTGATTCAATATCTTAATGCTCTGCAACACTTGCCCGCTTCAACACTTCTTTGTGTTCTGATACTGGAAATTCTCTATTGGAATGGGTATGGGAAGAGAGAATGATGGGAAGATGGAAGGTGAAGAATAAAATTAACTCAGTAAGGAAATAAGTCCATGGAGTTGCAAAGAGTCAGATATGATTGAGTAACTAACACACACAAGGGAATAAGGCAGAAGACAGACCACTGCCTGGATTTCTGGCTAGAATCGATTCTGGGGCTTCTAATCTAGATGGAAGACTATACTGTGGGAAACTGCATTCCCCTGCAGTTCTTATACCAGTCAGGAGATTTTCCTTTGAGCAGCATTGCTGTCAATAGAAACTGCAGAGTAGTGGTTTCTTATTTTCACTTTATAGATCTTAAATTAGTGTTAATTCTTTTCAGATTCTCCTGGTAACTTACACCGCTTTACATACCCACCAGCAATGCACATGGATTATATCTTCCCATATAATTGCCAGTATTTGTTATCTTTTTAAAAATTATAACCATCCTGGTTGATGTAAAATGATACACCATTATGAAGCAAAGCACATTTGATTTGAGTTTCTTTAATGACTAATCATGTTGAGCAGATTTTCACATAGGTATGGGCCATTATTATATCTTCTCCATAGGGATGCATATCTAAGTTCCTGATCCTGCCCCACTTTTTTTGGCTGCGCTGCATAACTTTTTGCACTGCGGATCAGACCTGGGATCTCTGCAGTAAACACACAGGGTCCTAACCACTGGACTGCCAGGGAATTCCTTTGACCCATTTTTAGCTTGAGGTGTTTGTCTTTTGTTGTTGAATTGTGAGAGTTCTTGAATATTAAATCCTCATCAAATATATTGTTTGCAAATATTTTCTCATTCTTTAGGCTGTCTTTTCACTTTATTAATAATGTCCTTTGATGCATAAAAGTTTATAGTATTGGTGAAGTCCAATTTATCTACATTGTTGTTGCTGTTGTTTGTTCTTTTGCTGTCAAATCTAAGAATCTACTGCCAAATTCAAGGTCATGAAAATATCCTCATGGCTTCTTCTAAGAGGTTTATGATTTTAGCTCTTATATTTACATTTCTGAACCATTTTGAGTTTCTTTTTGTATATTTTGTGAGGCAGAGGTACACCAATTCTTTGCATATGGAAATTTATCCTAGTACAATTTGTTGAAGAAACTATTCTTTTCCCTCATTGAAAGGACTTGGCACCTTTGTCTGAAATCAATTAGCCATAAGTGTATGGGTGTATATCTGGACTCTCAATTTTACTCAATAGTTCTATTTCTATCTTTATGCCATTACCACATTCTTTTGATTATTGTAGTTTTGTGGTAACTTTTGAAAGTGGAAAGTATTACTATTCCAACTGTATTCTTTTTTCAAGACTGTTTTGGCCATTCAGAGTACCATGCGATTCCATATGAATCTGAGGATGTTTTTTCATTTCTGTGGAAGAGGCTGTGGGGATTTTGGCAAGAATTAAATTGACTTTGTAGATCACTTTGGGCAATATTGCCACCTTAATAATATTAAAACTTTCAATTCATACAAGTGGAATGTCTTTCCTATGTCTGTCTTCTTTAATTTTTTTTCAGGCATGTTTTGCAGCTGTCAGTGTTCAAATCTTTCACTAATTTGAATAAATAGGTTTCTAGGTATTTTATTCTTCATATACTATTGTAAACAGAATTGCTTTGATTTTTTTCAGGTTGCAATTTCCTGGTAATATAATAGGTTTCTTTGCGTTAATACTGTACTCTGCAATTTTGGTGAATGTGTTTATTATCTTGAGTAGCTTTCCTATGGATTCCTTAGAGTTTTCTATGTACAGGCTACCTCAGAAATATTGCAGATTCAGTTCCAGATGGCCACAATAAAATGATTATTACAATAAAGCAAGCCACATGTACTTTTTTTGAATTCTCAGTACATAAAAACTAATGTATTATACTATCCTGTAGTCTATTAGGTGTGCAATAACATTATGTCTAAAACACCAATGTGCATTACTTAATTTAAAAATAGTTTATGGCTAAAAAATACTAATCATCATCTGAGCCTTCAGTGAGACATGATCTTCTTCTAGTGATGATCTTGCCTCAATGTTGATGGTTGCTGACTAATCAGAGTGGTGGTTCCTGAAAGCTGGAGTGACTATGTCTATTCCTTAAAATAAGATGTTGATTGACTCTACATTTCACAAGTGATTTCTCTGTATCATCAATGCTGTTTGGTACCATTTAACTCACAGTTGATCTTCTTTCAAAATTAAAGTCAATATTAAACACTGCAGCTGCTTTATCGACTAAGTTTATATAATATTCTAAATCATTTGTTGCTATTTTAGCAATCTTAACAGTATCTTCACCAGGAATTGGTTCCATCTTAAGAAACCACTTTTTTTGCTCATCCATAAAAAGCAACTCCTCTACTGAAGTCCTGAACTCTTCTAAGTCATCGATAAAGGTTGGAATCTTGTTAATGTTGATATTCTCATGAACCACAAGTGTCCTTAATGGCATCTAGAATGGTGATTCCTTTCCAGGTTTAGTTTCCCCAGATCCATTACAAGGATGGCAGGTAGGTGGCGCAGTGGTAAAGAACCTACCTGCCAATGCAGGGGACTCAAGTCCCATCTCTGGGGGAGGAAAATCCCCCGAGGTAGGAAATGGCAACTCACTCCAGTATTCTTGCCTGGAAAAATTCATAGACAGAGGAGCCTGGCGGGCTACAGTCCATGGGGTTGCACAGAATCAGACACAACTGAGCACACACGTGACAGAAATCATTAGAACAATAAACGTCTATGACAATTAAAGCCTGACAAAATGCATTTCTTATACAATACGACTTGAAAATCAAAACTGCTCCTCGATCCATGGCCTAGAGAGTGAATTTTGTGTCTGTAAACATGTACATCTCCATCAGAGCTCCTAGGTGACCAGATGATTGTCAATGAGCAGTAATATATTAAAGGAATTTTTTTTCTGAGCAATAGTTCCCAACAGTAGGTTTAAAACATTCAGTAAACCATGTTGTAAACATGTTTAAGAGTATTTTGCTTAATTTCTACAGATGGTGGCTGGGACTGAGGTCACCTGAAGCATTAATCCCTCTTATATTTTACACCTAAACTGGGAAAATGCAAAAGCTAGAACAGCAATTGAGAATTTCTGTCTCTTTGTAACCTTTCCAAGTGGTCTCTCTAGTACAGCAACTTCAGGAAAGTCAGACTTCTTTGGGTCTTCTGAGAGGTAATGATGTATATAACAAGAAAGAATGAGGAGCAAACTACAACTCTTTGATGTCCTAGATTCAGAAGTCATATAACATCACTCTTTCCCTCTAAGCGTCAGAGCAGTCACAAGCCCTGACCAAATTCAAGGGGAAGAACATAGTCTTTATTTTATCATTGTCCCACTTAAGAAGAGCTAGTAATATGAGAGATATTTTTGTGGTCATCTACTTAGTTAAATGCAATATGAGATTGTGATAATAATAACACCATTCTGAACTCCAAATTCCTTTAGTATATGTAATAAAGAATTTTTGATATGTAAAATAATAAACTTATGGCAGTGGAACAACACAACCAATCACTTCTGGAGCATTACTAATCTTTTTGGTGTCTATCTCAAATCATGTATTTGAATAAATTATATTTGTCTATGCTATATTCATCGAAATGGATCACTGAAAAAGCAAGAGAGTTCCAGAAAAACATCAATTTCTGCTTTATTGACTATGCCAAAGCCATTGACTGTGTGGATCACAATAAACTTTGGAAAATTCTTAAAGAGATCGGAATACCAGACCACCTGACCTGCCTCTAAAGAAATCTGTATGCAGGTCAGGAAGCAATAGTTAGAACTGGACATGGAACAACAGACTGGTTGCACCCTGCTTATTTAACTTACATGCAGAGTACATCATGAGAAATGCTGGGCTGGATGAAGCACAAGCTGGAATCAAGATTGTCAGGAGAAATATCAATGACCTCAGATATGCAGATGGCACCACCCTTATGGCAGAAAGCAAAGAGGAACTAAAGAGCCTCTTGATGAAAGTGAAAGAGGAGAGTGAAAAAGTTGGCTTGAAGCTCAACATTAAGAAAACTAAGATCATGGCATCCGGTCCCATCCCTTCATGGTAAATAGATGGAGAAACAGTGGAAACAGTGGCTGACTTTATTTTTCTGGGCTCCAAAAATCACTGCAAGTGGTGACTACAGCCATGAAATTAAAAGATGCTTACTCCTTGGAAGGAAAGTTATGACCAACCTAGACTGCATATTAAAAAGCAGAGACATTACTCTGCCAACAAAGGTCCATCTAGTCAAGCCTACGGTTTTTCCAGTAGTCATGTATGGATGAGAGAGTTGGACTATAAAAAAATCTGAGCGTCGAATAATTGATGCATTTGAACTGTGGTGTTGGAGAAAATTCTTGAGAGTCCCTTGGACTGCAAGGAGATCCAACCTGTCCATCCTAAAAGAAATCAGTCCTGAATATTCATTGGAAGGACTGATGGTAAAGCTGAAACTCCAATACTTTGGCCACCTGATACGAAGAGCTGACTCATTGGAAAAGCCCCTGATGCTGGGAAAGATTGAAGGCGAGAAGAGAAGGGAATGACAGAGGATGAGATGGTTGGATGGCATCACCAACTCCATGGACATGAGTTTGGGTGGACTCCGGGAGTTGATGATGGACAGGGAGGCCTGGCATGCTGCGGTTCACGGGGTTGCAAAGAGTCGGATGTGACTGAGTGACTGAACTGAACTGAACTGATGCTACATTCAATAATATACAAAGCAATTTCAGTGTTATCATGCAAATAAAAATAAAGTGACTACTTTTATAGTCTTCAATTACCCTATTACTTTGTTCAAGTAGTTTCTCTGGGCATAGATGTAGCTACACAAAGATAAACAGAATTAAGAATGGAGATACAGAAACTCAAACGTATAGTTAGGTTTACTTATGTATGAATTTATAATTTACCTAGTCCTAACAAATTCAGGCTTTCCTTTCTTCAGACAAAGTTTACTGGTTGTAGCTATAAATACTGAGGAATAAACATATGAAAGGAGGACATGGAGACACAAAAATGTCAAACAAAACAAAAGATCACATAACTCATATATGGATGTATACACTGCCTCATTCCATGTTAAGGACCTGAATTTTCAAAAAGATATGTAAATGGAAAGATATTAACATTGATCATTCACAAATTCACATCCTCAATTATTCTGTTTGAAAAGAACAACAAAAAACAAGCAAAAAGTGCTTTTATCATTATGTGTTGGTTTCTGAACCGGTGCAAAGTGGTATAAGAGGCAGCGCCAGCTGGACGGTTTACACTGGGAAAGGCTTGGTAACTTCTGTAGAAGAAAGGACCGTAAGGCAAGAGAGAAGTGATGAGAAACACAAAAATCCTTGTGTGCTGGATGTTAAAGTGGAGGATGGTTAACTGATGGATGAAGCAATTCACAACTGAGTTCTACTGAGAGGAACTTTGGTAGACAGATGGGTGAAAAGAAGAGTTAAGAAGTGTTACACTGTGAGTGAATGAACTCTAAAGAGGACTTTCATTTGAACTCCAATTAGAATTTAAATAACTGTTCAGTCTTCTTCGTCTATTAAATTGTCTTTTCTTTTGAATAGGATACCATGTTAAAACAGATCAGTAGATTAAAGAAACAATTGCTTTATTGTCTGATCAGTCTGGATTTTCAAGAAAGGGAAGCAATAACTCATGCTGCTGCTGCTAAGTCACTTCAGTCATGTCCGACTCTGTGTGACCCCATAGACGGCAGCCCACCAGGCTCCCCCGTCCCTGGGAGTCTCCAGGCAAGAACACTGGAGTAGGTTGCCATTTCCTTCTCCAATGCATGGAAGTGAAAAGTGAAAGTGAAGTCACTCAGTCATGTCTGACTCCTAGCGACCCCATGGACTACAGCCTCCCAGACTCCTCTGTCCATGGGATTTTCCAGGCAAGAGTACTGGAGTGGGTTGCCATTGCCTTCTCATAGAAGACAGTGAAAAGAGCACTTAGCTGGGAATTATGAGATAGGAATTCTCATCTGGGTTCAGGCAGAACAAAGGTTCTTTCTGGCTTTAAATTGTTAAGATTCTGTCTTATTTTAGTTATAAAACAAAACCACCACAATATTGTAAAGAAATTAGCCTCCCATCAAAATAGATAAATTAATTAAAAAAAGAAAGATATATAAAACTTATCTATTTGGCCTTATGGTCTTACCACTTCCAAACACAAATTGCTTATAAATAAATGTGCAAGATTAATTATAAATACATTTCTCCAATTGGCAATCAATGATGATAAAATCTTAATTTCTCAAAGAAGTTCAGAATATACAGATATATATTATATACATGTATTTTATATATATAATAAGACAAATATAATACTTATCAATATTGGTCTTTGAAAATAGGAAGTTTCTGGGAACTCAAGTTGACTTACAAAAGACTGTTTTTTCACCATGACAATGTCTATAAGTGAACCCATTTCTCAGGCAAATTATCTGGCTCTCTTCAGCAATTCATCTTCCCTTAACTAATCAGGAGAACTGAACCCGTGTGGTTATTGTAGTTATCTGAGGGACCAATTCAACTGAATTTTAATTTGGTGTGTTTTAGCTCAATAGACACAGTTTAAGATGTCCGGGAGATTCACAGGGCAATTGTCCAAAGACTTTGTAAGTTATTATAGTCTTATTTGCTATGAATTATTTATCATTAAAGAAAATCTATTTGGAGCTATTTTTTTTCTTTAGTAATTGATTTACTGTGTCTTGTAGACAGTTTTAAAATAATACTCGGGGTCTACAATTGCTGCTAGCCTTTAGAAGCACAACGTGGCAAAACTCTCAATGAGGTAAGAATCACATAACTGAGTTGCAGTCCTGCCTAAACTAGCTTCAAAAAAGTTTCACTCTTACTCTGAGTCTGGTTTCCTCATTAGTAAAATGAGAAGACTGAACAAGAGGACTGCTACATTTCTTTACACCTACAGCATTCGATTACCATGCCCTCTTTTAATATGCCTGTTTTAAAAGATGTAAGTTGGCTCTGGAGGTAAATTGATGCCAAAGTTGTGGTTACTGTCTAACTGCTCCATTCTTATGTCTCCCTAAACTTCCCAAATGAATCAGAAAACAACACCATTGTTGTCATATCAGGGCCCAGCCCACAGATCCATCCCGTTTTTCACTATATAATATGCACAAATAGCTCTTTGGAAAGTAAGTGCAATATTTATTGCTGATCTTAAAAGAGAAGTAATGCCAAAGAATGCTCAAACTACCTCATAATTGCACTCATCTCACACACTAGTAAAGTAATGCTCAAAATTCTCCAAGCCAGGCTTCAGCAGTATGTGAACTATGAACTTTCAGATGTTCAAGCTGGATTTAGAAAAGGCAGAGGAGCCAGAGATCAAATTGGCAACCATGGATCATTGAAAAAGCAAGACAGTTCCAGAAACACATCTATTTCTGCTTTATTCACTATGCCAAGTCTTTGTCTGGATCACAAAAAACTGTGGAAAATTCTGAAAGAGATGGGAATACCAGACCACCTGACCTGCCTCTAGAGAAATCTGTATGCAGGTCAGGAAGCAATAGTTAGAACTGGACATGGAACAACAGACTGGTTCCAAATCAGGAAAGGAGTACATCAAGGCTGTAGATTGTCACCTTGCTTATTTAACTTACATGCAGAGTACATCATGAGAAATACTGGGCTGGAGGAAGCACAACCTGGAATCAAGATTGCCAAGAGAAATATCAATGACCTCAGATATGCAGATGACACCACCCTTATGGCAGAAAGCAAAGAAGAACTAAAGAGCCTCTTGATGAAAGTGAAAGAGGAGAGTGAAAGAGTTGGCTTAAAGCTCAACATTCAGAAAACTAAGATCATGGCATCTGGTCCCATCCCTTCATGGCAAATAGATGGAGAAACAGTGGAAACAGTGGCTGACTTTATTTTTCTGGGCTCCAAAATCACTGCAGATGGTGACTGCAACCATGAAATTAAAAGCACTTGCTCCTTGGAAGAAAAGTTATGACCAACCTAGACAGCATATTAAAAAGCAGAGACATTACTCTGCCAACAAAGTTCCATCTAGTCAAAGTTATGGTTTTTCCAGTAGTCATGTATGAATGTGAGAGTGGAACTATAAAGAAAGCTGAGCACCAAAGAATTGATGCTTTTGATCTGTAGTGTTGGAAAAGACTGTTGAGAGTGCCTTGGACTGCAAAGAGATCTAACCAGTCCATCCTAAAAGAAATCAGTCCTGAATATTCATTGGAAGGACTGATGTTGAAGCTGAAACTCCAGTACTTTGGCCACCTGAAGTGAAGAACTGACTCATTGGAAAAGCCCCTGATGCTGGGAAAGATTGAAGGTGGGAGGAGAAGGGGACGACAGTGGATGAGATGGGTATCCTCGACTCAATAGACATCACTTTGTGTAAACTCAGGGAGTTGGTGATGGACAGGGAGGCCTGGTGTGCTGCAGTCCATGGGGTTGCAAAGAGTCAGACACAACTGAGCGACTGAACTGAATTGACTGAAATGAGAGGGGAAAAAAATCTAGATCAAAGTATAGAAGATCTGCACAGACAATAAGAGAAAAAAATCATAGAATATGGAATCTATTTTTAAAATGCAAGTCTACAAAAAACCCTTCATTTTGACAATCAAAAGAGTCATATGTGCATTCTGACCATTTTTTTTTTCTTTCTTTTACTTAAACTATAGATATATTTTCTCTTATATTGGGTATAAGCTTACTTTGGCTCTCCCTGGAAACCTGTGTACCTAGTAAGAACAATAAAAATGAATTAAAATGTATGCATTTGGGTATTGTAAATACTACAGGCTTCCCTGGTGGTTCAGTACTAAAGAATCTGCTTGCCAATGCAGGGGCTGTAAGTTCGATCCCAGGTCAGAAAGATTCCCCTGGAGAAGGAAATGGAAACCACTTCAGTATTCTTGTCTGGGAAATTCATGGACAGAGGAGCCTGGCAGGCTACAGTCCATGGGGTCGCAAAAGGGTTGGGCATCACTTCATGACTAATCAACAACAACAAAAATAAGTAATATACTATTATGAAAAAAAATCAACGTTGCATGTGGAGCATGAACTGATATATTAGACATACACAATTAACATCAGTGTGTTCTCAAAATGACTATTTTGTTTGTTGTTGGAAAAAGTGGATGAATGATTTTGAAGGTTAACACCAAGTTCTACACACCCAGGTATCCCTTATTACTCCCCTTATAAAGCTACCCTTACAGTAGTACCCTTACCCCTTATTACTACCCCTTATTACTCCCTTCTCCCAACAGTTTATTCCCACCTGACCTGATCCATTAGCAGTGCTATTTAATTGAGATTAGGCAGAGGAACAGAGAAGGCAATGGCACCCCACTCCAGTACTCTTGCCTGGAAAATCCCATGGATGGAGGAGTCTGGAGGGCTGCAGTCTGTGGGGTCACTAAGAGTTGGGCACGACTGAGCGACTTCACTTTCACTTTTCACTTTCATGCACTGGAGAAGGCAATGGCAACCCACTCCAGTGTTCTTGCCTGGAGAATCCCAGGGACGGCGGGGCCTGGTGGGCTGCCGTCTATGGGGTCGCACAGAGTCAGACACGACTGAAGCGACTTAGCAGCAGCAGCAGCAGGTAGAGGAAATGTTTTTCCTCCAAAAAATATTCAATGGCAGATAAAGCCAAGGAGTATGAACTCTTACCTTACATTACACAAAGAAACATTTTCTGTCTCAACCAGCATTTCTACATTGGTCCATTACATAGCAACTTCATTTCTTCAGTTTTTAAGAAAATAGTTTTACTCCTCCTTCATGTTTCCTCCATCGTTTTCATACACACACACACACACACACACACACACACATACACAGAATTAGAGAAGAAATTTCACAAAGAAGGAGGAGAAACCCATTGATGCCTGATGCAGCTGGAAATGTATTTACATCAAACAGACATTCAGAAGTCAAACAACCGGAACATTTATGTTGCTAAGATTCCATGGTTTAGTTAAGCAGTATCAGCCTCCGGGGCTTCCCAGGTGGCCCTAGTGGTAAAGAACCGCCTGTCAATTCAGGAGACACAGGAGATGTGAGTTCAACCCCTGGGCTGGGAAGATCCCCTAGAGGAGGGCACAGCAACCTACTCCAGTATTCTTACCTGGGGAAACCCAGGAACAGCGGAGCCTGGTGGAATAAAATCCATGGGGTCACAGAGTCAGACATGACTGAAGCGATTGACCTCACAGTATGCACCAGCCTCCCAACAGCATGATTCAAATCTCTGTTACTATGGTCTATTAACTCTAAGGAACTACATAAAGTATGAACTACCCTACTGGCTCTTAAGCCCAGAAATCACTATGCAAATAAGTGCACATTACCATTGGTGACCAATCACATCACTGCTTTTAAAATACGTTGGTGACTGGTCACTGTGCATCTGTTTTTGGCTCACACACAGACAGCAAAGCACTTAGTTGTGCTGTTTCCCAGTCTCTCAGTTGTGTTGGGAGACACAACTCCTCCGAGTGGTTGTCTCCCTGTCTCCCAGATATTATACAAAAACGGCCAAAGACAGAAGTGCAGCAAAGTGAAAGGGGATGAGGTGAGACACAGACCTTCAATTCAGTATAAGTGGAGTCATAGAAGAAACAGCGGATCATGAGAACATTGACTCTAGACGTGCAGCCAGAGGAACTTAGTGAAGGTCAATTTTTAATCATAAAAGAGGAATATGGTTGTGCCAAAAAGGATGCAGATGTCTCAGAGAAAGCGGCACTTGCAAAAAACCTCCCATTAAAGATTCTGTCACAAATTTCATAATATTGAAAGGCTAAAATGTTAGACGTTGATCCAAAATTAAAATGGAGTATGACAATTTACTTAGGCATTGAAAAGGTACTTGCTCTATAACGTAAGTTACATGATGAGAAGAAAAAGGCAACCACTGCTCAAGTTAAGGGCATTCAAATTAATTTTTTAAGAATTAATTCTCAAGATTTCTAATATCTTAAATCATAGGGTAATAAGTAAATACATGTCTAGTGTAGTATTTAGATAAATAATTAATGAATATTTTATTTATTTAAATTTATAAAAGTTAAAATTTAAATTTTTATAGTTATAATTGCAATACATAACTTAAATTTTTTAATTTAATAGAAATTCTATAATTTTATAAAGTTAGAGGCAACAAACACATTTACTAAATAAATATTTACTTTTTTTCACTTTCCTATACATTTATGACTAACAGAGTTTTTTTAATGTGTTGACAAATATTCTTTAAGGCTAAACAGTTATGATTTTTCCCATTGGTTAACACTGTTGTGCAGAGTTTCGGATTGCATAGTCACTTTTGTGGTCCTAACCTACTGTGCAAGGTGAAGAAAGCCTGTGTTTTAAAATTGTAATCAGCTGCTTCACTCCTTCCTCTGCTTTAGTCCCAATTCCTTCAGGCAGCGACATTTACTTCTACTTGTGGCTTGTGATATTTATTTCCACATTTTCAAACATGTGCTATAAGTGCTTTTTCTTGACTCATTTCAGTCTTTGCTTATTTTTTTACCGCCTTCTTTTGGGTTCTTTTTTACAACACTGTAGTATTTCACTGCCGTGCAGTACTTTTTTCATTGAGTAAAATACAGCTTGTTTATTTGTTCTATACTTGATGGGCAGTTGGGTATATACCTATTTCTATGTATATAAATAAAGCTTTTCAGAACTTTCTTTTATATGTCTTTTAATATGATTTGACATTGACAACTGAAGAATCAATATTTTATTCGCACAGCCATAAATTTATTTTTGACTAAATTTACTTCAGAAACCTTAGTTTTGTTTTTTTTTACTGTACATAAAATTTAATTCATATAGTGAATTCCAGCATACATATCAGCTTTATACACCGTATGGAATATAACCAATTTGTGCCTTAGTGTTTGTTGGTAACAATTTGTTTCTAAAAGTACATATAAAAGAGTTATATTTATCCTCACTGGTGCTTTCTTTTTTTATCATATCATTGACCTGATTTCTTGGTCCTTCCTGGTTCTGCTTTACAAAGTGACAACAGAAAGTCCATCTGACCAGTTAGCATTTGGCTTTGGCTGATATGATGTTCAAAATTATATTTTAATACCCAATTGATCTAGACTTTTAATTATCTAGCTTTTAGTTATCTCTTAATATTAAAAATCTAAATATATATTAAGGATTAATGTATATATTAAATATGAATTTTTCCTTACAAGCTATCTCTTATGGAATATAAAAAATCATCAATAGAATATTAAATGAACATGTTATTGAAGACTGAAGTAGGATGACAAATCACACTCCTTCTCCATGCTACCCCATCACCAAGCGCAGCATTAGTTGAGAGATATTGATGTCAATCCCAGTTGAACTATTTCAAATCCTGAAAGATGACACTGTGAAAGTGCTGAACTCAATATGCCAGAAAATTTGGAAAACTCAGCAGTGGCCACAGGACTGGAAAAGGTCAGTTTTCATTCCAATCCCAAAGAAAGGCAAAGCCAAAAAATACTCAAACTACTGCACAGTTGCACTCATCTCACACGCTAGTAAAGTAATGCTCAAAATTCTCCAAGCCAGGCTTCAGCAATACGTGAACTGTGAACTTCCAGATGTTCAAGCTGGTTTTAAAAAAGTCAGAAGAACCAGAGATCAAATTGCCAACATCTGCTGGATCATTTAAAAAGCAAGAGAGTTCCAGAAAAACATCCATTTCTGCTTTATTGACTATGCCAAAGCCTTTGACTTGGTGGATCACAATAAACTCTGGAAAATTCTGAAGGAGATGGGAATACCAGACCACCTGACCTGCCACTTGAGAAACCTGTTTGCAGGTCAGGAAGCAACAGTTAGAACTAGGCATGGAACAACAAACTGGTTCCAAATAGGAAAAGGAGTACGTTAAGGATGTAGATTGTCACCCTGCTTATTTAACTTATATGCAGAGTATATCATGAGAAATGCTGGACTGAAGGAAGCACAAGCTGGGATCAAGATTGCTGGGAGAAACATCAATAACCTCAGATATGCAGATGACACCACCCTTATGGCAGAAAGTGAAGAAGAACTAAAGAGCCTTTTGATGAAAGTGAAAGAGGAGAGTGAAAAAGTTGGCTTAAAGCTCAACATTCAGAAAACTAAGATCATGGCATCCAGTCCCATCACTTCATGGCAAATAGATGGGGAATGTATGGATATGAGAGTTGGACCATAAAGAAAGCTGAGTGCTGAAGAATTGATGCTTTGGAACTGTGGTGTTGAAGAAGACTCTTGAGAGTCCTTTGGACTGCAAGGAGATCCAACCAGTCCATACTAAAGGAAATCACTCCTGAATATTCACTGGAAAGACTGATGCTGAAGCTGAAACTCCAATGCTTTGGCCACCTGATGCAAAGAATTGACTCACATGAAAAAACTCTGATGCTGGGAAAGATTGAAGGCAGGAGGAGAAGGGGATGACCAAGGATGAGATGGTTGGATGGCATCACTGACTTAATGGACATGAGTGTGAGTAAACTCTGGGAGCTGGTGATGGACAGGGAAGCCTGGTCTGCTGCAGTCCATGGGGTTGCAAAGAGTCTGATACAACTGAGCAACTAAACTGAAGGGAACTGGAAAAACCATAGCTTTGAATATATAGATGTTTGCCAGCAAAGTGCTGTCTCTGTTTTTTAACACATTGTCTAGGTTCATCATTGTTTTCATTCCAAGGGGCAAGCATCTTTCAATTTCATCACTGCAGTTACCATCTGCAGTGATTTTGAAGCCCAAGAAGAGAAAATCCATCAGTGCTCCCATTTTTTCCCCTTCTATTTGCCACTAAGTGATACGACTGGAGGCCATAATCTTTTTTTTTTTTTGAATATTGAGTTTTAAGCCAGCTTTTTCAGTCTCCTCCTTCACTCTCACCAAAGATTTTTTTCGTTCCTTTTCACTTTCTGCCATTAAAGTGGTTTCATCTGCATATCTGAGCTTGTTGATATTTCTCCCCAGAATCTTTGTTCCAGCTTGTGATTCATCCAGCCCAGCATTACGCATGGTATACTCTGCATATAAATTAAATAAGCAGGGTGACAGTACACCTTGTCATACTCCTTTCCAAATTTTGAACAAGTTTGTTGTTTCATGTCCAGTTCTAACTGTTGGCTCTTGACCTGTGTCCATGTTTCTCAGGAGACAGGTAAGGTGGTCTGGTATTCCCATCCATCTAAGAATTTTCCACAGATTGTTGTGATCCACATAGTTAAAACCTTTAGCATAGTCATTGAAGCAGAAATTGATGTTTTTCTGGAATTTCCTTGCATTATCTATGATCCAATGGGGACAAAATGGCTGCAATTAGTACTTCCATTAAAAAAAAATGATAAAATGGGAGGCACATAGAATCACTGGTCACAGCAATTCTGAAACTTTGCTGGGCAAATGATCACTCTTCTGAAAAATAGCTTCTTAATCAACTGTCCTTCATGACTTTTATCTCCACTCTATGGAGCCAGGGGTCATATCTTTCTTTCTTCCCCTTCATTCACTTCTGAAGAGGGCCCTGAAGAATATACCTTTCCAGTAGACTGAGCTGCTTCCTCATTTTCTGTCTTCTAAGTTTGCCCAGGTGATCAGTCAGTTCAGTTCAGTCTCTTGGTCATGTCCGACTCTTAGCGACCCCACGCACTGCAGCATGCCAGGCTTCCCTGTCCATCACCAACTCCCAGAAATTGCTCAAACTTATGTCCATCAAGTCAGCAATGCTATCCAACCATCTCGTTCTCTGTCGTCCCCTTCTCAGGTGATAGTTTTGCCAAATATTTGCTGTTACATAGTATACATCATATTTTTACATTTTAATTTATTATTAATTTTATTTTTTGGCCACACCACTCAGCACACAGGATCTAAGCTCCCTGACCATGGATCCAACCCATGGCCCCTGCAGTGGAAGCATGAAAGCTTAACCACTGGACCACCAGGGAAGTGACCCTTTACAGTCTTCTATAATGGTTCCCTACAGCCTGCCACATAGGCAGATATTTTTGTAACAGCTTTGCAGTAGTGCCAATTTCTGTATCAGTCTGCTGTTCCAGTGTAACAAACATCTACAAAATCTCAGTGGCATATAACAATAAGCATTTATGTAAATTATATCTCTGTAATCTCTCTTTGGGTTGGTAATAAGTTCAAACTCCTATTCTACCTTTATGCCTGGCTCTGGTTCACATTATCTGAGAATGTTCTCAATTCTGGTAGTAGAACTCAATACCATCACTCTTTTCAATTCCAGATCTAGTATATATATGGCTTTGCTCTGAGTCTAGGTCTTCATGTTTCCATTCTCTTTCATAGAGATGCTCACCTTGAATGTAAGCATTCCTTTTTCTTTTTATTAGTTTTAAAAATATATCTCTCATTGTAATAAATTATAGAGTATAGTAATTTCTTCAATAACTCTTTCTGCCATTTTGAAATATGTGAAAGGCAAAGGAGAAAAGGAAAGATAAACCCATTTGAATGCCGAGTCATAATTATATACATATTTAAACACACACATACAAGGATTTCCCTGGTGCCTAAGTGGTAAAGAACCTGCCTGCCAATGCAAGAGATGTGGGTCCAATTCCTGGGTCAGGGAAGATCTCCTGGAGAAGGAAATGGCAACCCACTCCAGTATTCTTGCCTGAAAAATCCCACGGATAGAAAAGCCTGGCAGTCTACAAGTCCATGGGGTAGCAGAGTTAGACATGACTTAGTGACTAAACAAACACATACACACACACATACACATACATACACAGACAGACACATTCCACCTTTAAAGTATTGATCTTTCAAATTCAGTACCTTTGCAATAAGATAATTTAGGGTATTATGTAGTCAGACCTTTACCAATGAGCATTCAAGTGAATACACAGGCAAAGTGATATTAGTGGAGCTATTAGTCTCAAAATGTCTTATTGAATTTTAAAGCTTAAAATAACATCATAAAAAATAATTTGTCTTTAATAAAATATATATTGACCTTCATTTTATTTCATATCATGTTTCCAAAAAATGTTAGCTAACTGTATTGTTAGGATAAATAAGAATATGAGGTGCAATCTAGTCTAAAAATGCGACAATCTATTTTCAAGATTTTTGGGGAATTAACTTTGCAGCAGATGTTTACATACAATATACTGCTTTCAAATGGTGCTTATTTGATTCCTGGAGAAAAATGTATCAGATATCCCCCATTTGGAAGAGCTTATTCATTCTCTGGAATAACTCCAAGTATCTTAGATAATTTCTTCTATAATTTTCAAGTTTAAAGATATTTTGATCATTCTTACTAAATTAGTAGTTTAACCTGAAAAGCAATATTTTGGTGTAAAGAGATCAGATTTTAATGTTAGACCAATCTGTGATCTAAAACTCAATTTTGTTGTTTTTTTATTGTGTGAACTTGGGTAAGATTAATTTCTCCAAGCTTTATTTTTATTTGTTAAGTAGAGATGACAAGGACTATCTAATTTCTAGTACTTGGGTGGTTTAATTGAGATAATGAATATAAACTTTATAATATGAGTCTGGTATGGAGTTGATAGTCAATATGTGTTAGTTTCAGTGTTTGTTTATCCCACATTTGCGAGATTTTATCCTAAAATGCAAATGTGACAATTATGTGCTTCTTCTTACAGTCATTCTTAATGAGTAAGATTATGCTTACCAGCTCTTGTACCCCTTCATGTCAGAACAACAAAAGCTGGATCAAAAATAGATGATACTTCCTTATGTGTGCCTATGTATTTCCATTTCTTATTTCAGCGTTGAACAAAAGGGGGGGTATTTTTAAGATAAGAGCTTGTAGGAAACAATACAGTTACTCAGTCATTCTGAAAGATGGCCCAGGAGGTATTGTTCTGCTTACATAGGCTCTACAAATATATAATAATGCCATAATGAATATTTGTTCCAAGGAGATATTTTATACCTCAAACATATTAAATATAACAAATGCCAAATGGAATTAAAGAGATGGAACAAAACTCAGTACATTTGTTTCCAATCTAAACTCATCCCTGAGGTACTTTAGGACAGAATCGGAAGTATTCTGCCAAAAGAAATTCTCCTACTTTTAGTCCCACAAACACCATGTTATGTTCTGCATACAGGTGCTTCTCTGTGAGCAGATCATCATTTATTTTTCAAATACAAATCAAGTAGAGAATGCTTGAGCAGGAAATGCTGAAGGTATTATTCTAATGCCAATTATTTAGGATGGGAATTTGCAAAAAATTGTCCTCTAGGAAAATATACACATATACACAAACTTGAAACAAGAAGACCTAGATTCAAATCCAAGCTTTAACTTTTCTACTAATATGACCATGAACAAATCAGTCTTTCCAAAATTCAGTTTCACTACTTCTAAACTACATAATTTTAACAGTATAACTTTACATGCCACATAGGTAGTAAATATTGAAACATATAGGTTACTCTCTTTTCTTCCTTGTTAAGGTAATTTTATACCTCCCAAAGAAAATCCTTGGGCAGTTTCTATGATCAATGAAGGAATTCAAGTTTCAAAATATCAACAGTAGGTTTTTGTTCACACGTGTGACTCCTGCTTCTAGCATTTATATTACCTAACTCCTGCTTCTAGCATTTATATTACCTAATAATCAGATCAGTTGAAAATAATAAATTAAATATGGAATTAAATGATATCATCAAAGTAATATTTCGATTTGGTTTAATCTTGATTTTCATTTTCAAGGAAGTTAGAAAAACATATAAAATTTGAAGGTGTAGTATACAACTCAATAAATGTTTGTTACCATATGATCCAGAAATTCTGCTCCTAGTTATATGTCCAGGAAAAATGAAAATCTATGTACACACAAAAACTTGTACATGAATACTCAGTGATGTATTATTCAACACAGCCCCCAAATAGATATAATCCAAATGTCCATCAACTGATGAATGGATAAATAAAAAGAGTGTACCCATAAATGTTGTATTTTCAGTGACTCAGTCATGTATGACTCTTTGTGACTCCATGAACTGTAGCCCACCAGGCTTCTCTGTCTATGGGATTCTCCAGGCAAGAATATTGGAGTGGGTTGCCATTCCCTTCTCCAGGGGATAATCCTGACCCAGGGATCAAACCTGGGTCTGCCGCACTGCAGGCAGATTCTTTACCATCTGAGCCACAGGGAAGCCCGTACAATGTTATATTATTCAGCAATAAAAAGAAATTGAGTGCTGATATGGGCTACATGGATGAATTTTGAAACATTTTTCTAAATGAAAGTAGCCATTCACAAAGGACCATAGATTGTACGATTTCACTTATATGAAATGTCCAGAACAGGAAAGACTCTATAGACAGAAACTATATTGCATAGGGTAAGGTGGACAGTTAGAAGAATTGTGAGATTGGGGAGAAAGGGTGAAAGCTAAGGGGTATGGTGGGATTTTGGGGGGGAGGGTAATAAAACTGTTCTAAAATTGTGGTGATGAATGATCAACTCTTTGATTATATAAAAGCCATTGAATTATACACTAAATGGGTGATTCATATGTGAATTATGTCTCAGTAAAGTTGTTAAATAAATAAAACATGATCTCTGCTTTAGGTGAAGCAGACACATTAATAAATAAATTATGGTGGCTTCTGTTACAAAGATCCATTTCATTCATTCACTGATTCTTTCATCATTCAGCTATTCAGTGAGCCTCGATTCTATGTGAGGCACCATGCTGGGAACAGGACACATACACGGTGGTGAGCAAAATAGACACGGTTTCTGTTCTCCTGGAGAGAGTCATTAGTAGCACAGTGACTGCTGCTCCATTGATTCTTTTTTGTTTGTTTAGATAAATGAGAGCATGAACCTATTAATTTCTGGGAGTTAATTCCCAGTTCCTGTGTTCTTAATGGAATTAATTTAATTAAGTTTCATATAAAATAGAAAAGTTCCTAAAAATAGTATCTTTAGAAAGAGAGACATAGTCAAAAAAAAGAAATAAGGAGCTTCACTTAGAAAGTCATTGATGCTGGCTTGAAATGCAATCATCTTGGACCAGCTATATAAAATTTTTTTATGTTAAACAGTCAGAAATAGTAACAATTTGGAGTTCATGTGCAAAAATATAGGAATTTACATGATCAACTAAACAGCTTACATGACACAATTTATGAAAACACTGAGTCTGTCACCACCTCTGTGCTGCAAAAACCTCCTTCATTAGGAAGAGGTAGATCAGTGTATTGATCAGTGTATTGATTCATTACAAAAAGGTAGATTAGCCGAAAAATTGATGCTTTTGAACTGTGGTGTTGGAGAAGACTCTTGAGAGTCCCTTGGGCTGCAAGGAGATTCAACCAGTCCATCCTAAAGGAGATCAGTCCTGGGTGTTCATTGGAAGGACTGATGCTGAAGCTGAAACTCCAGTACTTTGGTCACCTCATGCGAAGAGTTGACTCATTGGAAAAGACCCTGATGCTGGGAGGGATTGGGGACAGGAGGAGAAGGGGACGACAGAGGATGAGATGGCTGGATGGCATCACCGACTCGATGGGCACAAGTTTGAGTAGACTCTGGGGGTTGGTGATGGACAGGGAGGCCTGGCGTGCTGTGATTCATGGGGTCGCAAAGAGTCGGACACAACTGAGCGCCTGGACTGAACTGAGCTGAGGTCTGTGCATGTGCAGTTCTGCGCCTAGTTGCTCGGTCTGTCCACCTCTTGTGACCCCATGGACTGTAGCCTACCAGGCTCCTCTCTCCATGGGGATTCTCCAGCCAAGAATACTAGAATGGGTTCCCGTGCTCTCCTCCAGGGTTATCTTCCCACCCCAAGGACCAAACCCAAGTCTCCCACACTACAGGCAGACTGTTTGCCATCTGAGCCAGCAGGGAAGCCCAGGAATACTGGAGTGGGTAGCCTATCCCTTCTCCAGGGGATCTTCCCAACCAGGAATCGAACGGGGGTCTCCTGCATTGCAGGTGGATTCTTTACCAACTGAACTACCAGGGAAGCCCAAATTAGTGTTTATTATGGTCCCAAGGACATCCTGGTGAGAAATGAAGAGTTAGTGGGAGAGCCAACTCAAAATCTTGAATTTTCCTTTTCTCTATGTTAATTAGTTTATCCCAGTCAGAATCTGTACCTTCTTCCAAGATGGACAGGTCTGTTCATGTTTTATTTGTCCCATCCAGCTCTTCCTTCTATCATTCCAGTTCACTCAGAAAACTAAGGGGAAATTAGAATGAATCTCAGTAAGAAAACGGCATGGGACAAGGACTTATTTTAGTTTAAAAGGGATTTTACTGATGCTACATAAATAGGCTTATGAGGATATACTCTGTGGATATTTGGAATCAATGTACATCAAAGGAAACAACGATCCAGTTGACAGTATAATCTTGACATTTGGGAGAACTTGGTGTTCTGACCCCTGCTATGCCACAGCTGTGTGATGTTAGGCAAATTAACTCCTCAATACATTAGCTTTTCTCTTTTTGCTTTATTTTAGCTTCAATCTTTTGATTGAAGGAATTGATCCAGAAGATTTTTCAGTTTGCTTTAGAACCAAACCTAGTATTTCCTTCATTATGTTACAGTTAACTTACAAATTCTTCTTATATATTTTGGAGTATAGATGAGGATTAAGAGTATAGGATTTATAATAGATAGAACTGGAAATGAATGCATATTCTATTACTTATTAGAAAGCTGTTAGTGCCGTGGAAAATGTATTTATATGCCCCATCATCTCATCTATAGAGGAAGAAAAGACAATGACCTCATAAAGTTATTTTGAGGATTTTAAATGACACCTTATGCAAAAAGCACTTGGACTACACTATGTACTCAATAAGTGAAAGCTGTTACTATAATTGATCTGGACTAGATGAAAATTCATTTTATGTAAAGTAGTCTGCTTGCCATCTTTGCTTTTATATTTCTCTTATATGCAAGGTGTCCATCTGATAGCTTATAACATTTTATACATTATACATTATAATGTATTCTTAATATGCTCTGTCTCTAGTATAGGCTAGCCAGAAATGACTTCTAAACTATAGGACAATCTCTGAACCAATGAGTTGCTCCAAATATTTGACTGTTGCCTCCACTCTGTGACATTCTTGAGAAGATGTCTATATTGACAATGTGGAAATATCACGGGGGAGGTGCAATGTGGAGAGGGAGAAGATAATGAGTTATGTAAAGAATACTAATCTAGAAGTTGGAAGAGAAAAAATTAAAGAATGGAAATAGTGTAGAAAGGAATGCTTTAGTTTTAATTCTCTATGTTTTTGTGTTTTTCAAGTCTTTTACAGAGAGCAAAATTATTTTTATAAT
Organism: Muntiacus reevesi; assembly: GCF_963930625.1. Lineage (NCBI taxonomy): Eukaryota > Metazoa > Chordata > Mammalia > Artiodactyla > Cervidae > Muntiacus > Muntiacus reevesi. Next base: position 95,164,972 of record NC_089254.1, on the reverse strand, counting down.
AGGAAAAATTTATATAACATATATATAAATATATCATTGTATGAACACAATATTTTAAAAATTCAAAGTAGCTCCTGAAGAGAGAAGAGCAGAGGCTAAGCAGATTTCTTCTCCTTTGTTTAATATCAGACCTAAGGCATGCACACGTATACATATACTTCACCACCATGCATATATTTAGAGAGATCAAACCAGTCAATCCTAAAGGAAATCAACTCTGAATATTCATTGGAAGGACTGATGCTGAAGCTCCAATACTCTGGCTACTTGATGTGAAGAGCCGACTCTTCACATCACAAAAGACCCTGAGGCTGGGAAAGATTGAAGACAGGAGGAGAAGGGGCCACAGAGAATGAGAGATTGGATGGCATCACCAACTCAATGAATGTGAGTTTGAGCAAGCTCTAGGAGTGGGTGAAGAACAGGGAAGCCTGGCGTGCTGCAGTCCATGGGGTCGCGAAGAGTTGGATATGACTTAGCAACTGAACAACAATGCTTCCAAAAAAGAGGCACATATCTACATCTATTTACAGTTGAACATAGGTTTGTATTCACTAAACATAAAAACCCTTTCAATCAAATAGACACATACACAAACTCTTATTGGTATTCATCCAAATGCACAGGCATGCAAACACTGACGCCCACACTTGCAGAAAGCATTTACAGCAGCTGAAACTAATGCTTTAGTGTTACTGAAAGGAAGAGAGGGATTGTTCTCACAACAATCTTCAAGTCTTTGTATGTATAGTGTTTGTTTGTTTCACTTATAAAATCTGGATGTGTAAGGTAACCTAACTCACCACTAAAAAGCTTGGGATTTTCAAGCTAAAAAAATAAACATTATATAGTGAAATCAGTGTTATCATCTTCTTCCTAATGTTACATGCAATGACTTTCTAAGTGCTCTAGGACAGTGTAAAGTAATGAGCTTTCAGCCTCATTACAGCGGTTAGATGGGCTGGCCTCTGGGAAGCAGCAAGGGCAAGTGCCTGGGGTCCACAGAGGATGCTGAGGAAACAATGTCCTATTTGAAACAAAGTCTATAATCTTTGATTCTATAGACTTAAGAGATCAAATGAGCAAGTTTCAGACATGCTAATGAAAGGTCCAAGAAAAATACCTGATGGGCATAAACATGATTTTAACCCAGCCGTTGCAATGGGTTAAAATAGCACTAATAGCAGTGGTACTCAAAAATTAGGTTCTTAAAATCATTTGGGGGGCTCCACAGATGTGCACTGGTAAAGAATGTACCTGCCACGGCAGAAGATGCAAGAGACTGAGCGGGAAATGGAACAGAGGCAGATTTGATCCCTGGGTTGGGAAGATCCCCTGGAGTAGAAAATGTCACCCCACTCCAGTATTCTTACCTGCAAAATTCCATGAATTCCATTCACAAAACTTGCTCTAATTTACTTTTCCAGTGGCTTTACAACATGCCTGAGCAGGCTTATAAGGTTGCTACTCTAAACAATATTTTTCTTTGGAAAACAAGCCCTATGTATGGACAGCGAATCCAATCAAGTTGGTTCAGCTTAACACACTAACTTCTAGAGGCCTGGCACATGCAGTCATAACTACAGGGGATGGAAGTTTTAAAAAGTATATCCCAGAAGATGAAAACCTGCTTTAACAAGTGTTTCTTTTAAACATCACGGTATATACTTCAGAACACTTCAATGACAGAAAATTTTGGTCTACTAAAGAATCCTCTTGATAGCTAAACACTTCGGACCACAAGGTTAACACAGGTTACATACACACCTTACAACAAACGTAACTACTTCCATATGTTAAAATAAGCCAACATGAAACTAGGAAAAAACTAGCTCTGCTTTAGTGCTAAAAGTATCACAGTATCACACTTAGTATAAAGAAATCTTATCCTCCCCTTATGTAGTTACCATGCCATACGATTTTCAAAAGTTAACAAAAATAAAGAAATACTTGAAAACATATTAGAGGGAATGGAGACAGAGTGCTGAACACACAGCCAAGCGATCCTCAGGCAGCGCTTAGGCTGGTGGGTGACAGTCATGAGGTCACAAAGAGTCAGACATGACTGAGCAGAGCATACACACATACAGCTCTAGAGCCTCTAATTTACTAGATCTGTAGTTGGCGCTGGAGAATTTGTCTTTCTATCAAATCCCTAAGTAGTAATGATGGTACTGGTCTGTGGACCACACTTGAGAATTATGCCTTAGAGAGAGTGATTAAAGGAAGGGTGTATCAGAATCTTTCTGGGAGTGCAGTTGTGATCTGAGCGGACATACGTAATTTTGCAAAGTTCTATAGAGGATTCAACTTCACTCCTCTCTCATTCCCAACCCGAACCCTCCAATCCTCCTTACCACTGGACTGACAACTAAATCCTGGACTAGGTCAATTAAGTGGTTTCAATCGCAGAAGTGGATAATACTTTAAAAACCTCAGAAAATCATAAGTATGTATTATAGACAAAAATTTATTATGAAGTGATACACAAAATGGACAGAAGCCATAGCAGTTGCTCATCATTGCCAAGCTAGCATAGACTTTGGAAATAAATACTGATTTCTTTTTTATGCTAATGTGAACTTAAAAGTATTGATTAAGTGACGTGAAACTCATAAAACAAAAGAAGGAAACATTTATGGGAAATTAGAGGCCAAGGCTTGCTCTCTGGTACTGCTGGTAAGTTGTGTAGTCTTGGCTAATTACATCGACTTCCATACCACAGTAAGTAAAGGATAGTTGCAGGTGTCTTTAAGAGCAGAGAGAATGCATAGAGAAATTAGGGCAAATTAAGGAAAAATCCAAATGACAGCAGAATGCCTTCCTTTTAAGGCAAGAGAAAGAAACATCCAGAGGAAAAACGTAGGCTTCAGTGTCTGAAATCAAAGGAAACAGTTTTAGCTCCCAAAGCTGTAGCTATGGCACTGAGTCAATGATGTGGCTGATTGCTTCTATGCACAGACTCATTATGACTGACACTGGGCAAGTTGCTTAACCTCTTTTGGTCCCAGTTTCCTCGTCTGTAAAATGAGGAAGTTGGAATAGATGATTTCTAAAGTCACTTACAGGCCCAACATTTTATGATATAGTGCTTGACTGGGAATGGATCCCCTTACGGGCTACCATGTGTGATTTAAAACACGCCTGTGCAGGCTGCCAGCTTGTCTTCACAATGCAAAGTAAAAAGAGCGAGCTTTAAACAAAACAGTGAAGTCATCCAAGTTTTATTTAACCTTTTTCAAGTCTTTTTTAAACTGACTATCAAGCTCTTTTAAATTCCCTTTCAGACAACCTGGGTTTCTTTGCATTCTCTCGTTTCCCTTTCTTCACACTTTGCTTTCAAAGGCATATTGGGCATTGGTAAGGATGCAGGCAATGTTTATTGATAATTGACAACCTCTTTAAGGTACAAGAGGTTGTAAGTTGATTTGGAAAAAAAAATGTTTAAAGTTAGATGATGACACTGAGCCTTAGTGCAGACAACAGTTAAGAATCCAGGGGAAGCGCCTGGGGAATCAGGTTTAGAAATGCAAGCAAAACATTGGAAACGAATCCGAGAACTAACCCAAAAGACTAGCAATACTCTTGGTAAATCTGAATAAATGAAAACCTTGATCCTCAAACACATTCTCACATGATCCTGAAGAATATGAAACTATGTTGTCACAAAGGACTGAAAAAGTCCAAGCTTAGCTTTTGGCAAAAAAATATTGAAACAACTGCAACTACTTTGTCAAGGGAGTATATATAGGCATATAACCAGATGAAATCCTAACAGGATCCTGCCCACTGCTCTTGAAGTCTTACCTAATATTACCTTGAAATCTTCCTCTAAGGCTGACCACAGAGGAAAACCTGATCAGTTGGTCTAGAATCCCTGAAGGCTTAGCTGTATTTTTCTGAACTTCTTTCCAAACTTCCTTCTGTCTCCTAAGGAGGAACAATTTGAAAGACCCCGAGCTGGTGGGGAGAGATGAAGGAGCATGTGTCGGGACTCACTGGCTTTAACTTGGAGCCATCCTTGCTGAGCACTGGTTTGCCTCCGTACCTCTGCGGCTTCCCTGTGTCTCGGGCTCTTCTCATCCACTTTGCAACCACACACAAGCACATGGTTATGATCCTATGCTGTGGATCGGCCACCCAAAGCTGAATGACTTAGAGTTATTATAGCCACAGTCCTATCACCTAGAGCGTATAGTATCAGGACTTCAAGACAGAGAATAGTTGAAAAGGCTCCCAGATAATTCAAGTTAGAGGCAAAGATAAAGAATAGGTAAGAATCCTAGTGATAGGCTGTAGTGGGTAACATGAGGTGGTTCAAAATTCAGAGTTAGAATACTGCCTCTGAATACATATATTAGTGAATATATATAAATACAATAGTATAGTTGATATAGTTTAAAGATACTATAAATAATGATAAAGGAGAGAGTTTTTAAACTTGGCTTTACTATGAAAGAATAATAGTAACTTCAAAATTTTACATATATTTTCCCAATTCCTAATTATTATATAAAAATGATACTGTGTAGCAATTAAGCTATCATATTACTAATGACTGACAGCAGTTTGTTCTAAGTTTTATATGATTACAACATTAAATTCTGGTCAAATATCCTATGATTCTATGTCTTTATTGCTCATTTTCGCAGAAAGTATAGTTATCTGTTCATAACTCAAAAAGAAATTAAAGGAAAAAGTGAATGATTAAACAGTTTTGTTTATAGATTCAGTCTTAAAGATAAATGAATATTGGCCTCTTTAAGATCTCCATTGAGAATAAAAGATAAAACTACTGCTTTTATGCATTTTCAAAACATTAGAAATAAGCTATTCTTGTGTGAACTGGGATGCAGCTCAGTAGTCCAAGTTTTGCCCTTAATTGTTTCCTTCATGCACACATGGCTTGGAAGAGAACCAACAACCTGATCCTTTTATTTCTACATCAACTGACTGGAATAAAGCCAGGTTGAATATTTTAAAATAATCACAACTAATTTTTCTTTACTCTTCAATGCTTTTATATTGAATATAAAATTCAAGAGTCCCTTATAAAATTATCAAGGGGCCTTTGAAGAGATTCAGATGAGTTAATTGATTAATTTTAACTCCAAATCACTCTTCATATTTTAGCCAAGTGTGAAAACGCACACTACTTTCCACCTGTCCTTAGCTTATCATAGACTAGCTGCTGATCAGAGATAACGGGCAGCATATCTAGATGGACAGGGAAGCCTGGTGTGCTGCAGTCCATAAAGGTCACAAAGAGTCGGACACAACTGAGTGACTGAAGTGAACTGAACTGATACCTAGATGTGGTGGGATACAGTTAAGAAAGGCGGCATGGTACATCTAACTTAACTAATGCAGAGGCCAATCAGAATACCACAGTACCGTGAAGAACAGAGTAGGCCACACATTTTCAAAAAAAAAAAAATGCCCTGCTTCAAATAGAAGTGGCCCTAGGAACAACTGAAGATAGTTTATGAAGACAACGACAAAGGGATGCTATAAAAGTGAAAATAATGTGAGAGCAGAAAAGTGGTTTCAAACCTTAGCAATTCATATTACAACCTCATACTTCTGCCACACCCACATACCACTTTTAATAATATTTACTAAACAATTTTACTTAAATGTAATTAAATAGACTCATTTAAAGAATTTTTAAAATTAGCCTCTTCACCAGCCCAGGTTGGATACATGAGACAACTGCTCAGGGCTGGTGCACTGGGAAGACCCAGAGGGATGGGATAGGGAGGGAGGCGGGAGTGGGGATCGGGATGGGGAACACATGTAAATCCAAGGCTGATTCATGTCAATGTATGGCAAAAAGCACTACAATATTGTTAAGTAATTAGCCTCCAACTAATAAAAATAAATAAAAAAAAGAAATATGATTGATTTTTGTATGATGATTTTATATGCTGAAACTTTATTAAATTCATTAATAATTAAAAAATAAAATAAAATTAGCCTCTTACTCTGAATTATTATGCCTGATCACAGAGCTTCCTTTCCTTGTATCCATATCTCTTGAGATCTTACAGTCAAGAGATAGAGTCTACTTCTCTGTCCTTTGAATCTGGGAAAGCCTTGTGATTTACTTTGGCCATTTAATGTGGTAGAAGCAATGTGATGCCATTCCTGATATGTTAGGCCATAAGAGATTTTATGCACCTCTGCTTTCTGCTGGGAATCCTATCTCTACCATGGAATACTTTGCTATACTAATGTCTAATGAATACAACCATCTACACTCATTGGAAAAGACCCTGATGCTGGGAAAAATGGAGGGCAAGAGGAGACGGGGGCAACAGAGGATGAGAGGGTTGGATGGCATCACTGACTCAATGGACATGAGTTGAGCAAACTCCTGGAGACAGTGAAGGACACGGAAGCCTGGTGTGCTGCAGACCAAGGGATCACAAAAAGTCAGACATGACCTAGCGACTGAACAACAACACCTTTTGTAGTTCTCCTTCCTCAGTTGATGACAGTCTTGGATTGGGAAAGATGGAACCTCGGCAGAAACAGTAACAAGCATTTATTCTCCTTTCACTGCTGATCATTTGTTTCTTTATAGAAAGGTCAGACTCTTCCTTTAGCTGTCTTTAAGGAAATTGATTTTGAGGTGCATTTGGCTCTGGAGGAATGAAGAGGAGACAAAGCAGCACTGTGAGAAAATGGAGACTTGCCGCTGGATTGACCTGGATAAAGGTCTAAATTAATAGGGGTCAAGATGACCTTCATCAATGCTCAGCTCAGCTAAATGGAAAACAGATCTGGATAAAGAACAGAAGTACTGTTCAAGAACATGGTATGCACTTAGCTAATGTGTCTTTAGAGATGTGTATTAACACAGCTAATTTTTGTTTGCTTGGAACCATAAATGAGAACAATATTAGAGTTATGTAGCAGAATATCTATGCTAGGGGTTTCCAATATGATGGATATATACAACACGACAAAAATTACTGTATCCTCAAAGCCTAGAGTACAGATAACAGTGCTAGAAAATTAGCTTAGAGGGAGTACTGGTAAGTGAAGGTTCTAAGAGAGTTTTCAGAGTGCTGTGAGTTTCCCTTTCCTTTATGCCCACAAAGGAGTAGGAGATACTTCCTCCAAATAAACCCAGGTGATATGAGAGATTTAAAGCAAAATTTTAGAGTGTGTATGTGTATAGACTTGTGCTTAATTTGCTTCTCTGGAAAAAGCTAATAGTGATAATCCATTTAGAGCTGCCTATGACAGACAAATGAGGAAATGACTAAAATGAGACCAAAGGGGGAAAAAAAAACCCTATGAAGAAGACAAACTATCACTACCTTGATCAGGTGACCGGGTTAGCATCGATGACTACAAATAATGTCAATAATTGGGTATTTTTGATATTCTGTGATAAAATTGATACTTTACTTCTTGGTCTGCCTCCTCAAAAATTCATAACACCAATTTCATTATGAGAGAAACATCAGACTAATTCCAACGGTTGGACATCTTACAATATCCTACTAGACCAGTACTAAGCATTTTCAATGTTATCAAAAACAAGAAAAGTCTGAAAAACTATCACAGCCAAGAGAAGCCTAGGAGATATAAGAATTAAATGCAATGCAATTTCCCGGATGGATCCCGAAACAGTAAAAGATTAGGTAAAAACAAGAAAAATACAGACCAACTATGGATCTTAATTAATTATATCAATATTACTTCATTGTTGTTTAGTCACTAAGTCATGTCTGACTCTTTTGCAACCCCATAGACTGGAGCCTGTGAGGTTCCTCTGTCCATGGGATTACCCATGGATTAGCCATTTCCTTCTCCAGGGGATCTTCTTGACCCAGGTATCAAACCTGCGGCTCCTGCATTGGAGGATTTTACCACTGAGCCACCACAGAAGCCCTTTTGGTTCATTAACTGTAGCAAATATGCTATTACTAGTATATGATATTATTATTATGAGAAACTGTGTATGTGGTAAAAGGGATGATATGAGAATTCTGTACTACCTGCTTAATTTTTCTGTAAATGTCAAACTGTTCTAAAAGATAGAGTCTATTAAAAAAGTAATAGCAGGTGGATGAGCAGAAGAGCCCATCAGATGACTGGTGAATTTACCTTGATTTCATTCCATTACCTCCAAGGCTAAATTCAACTCAACCTAAATCCTTGAAGTGGACATTAGATCAGATGGAGAGAATTTTAGAAGAAGCTTTCTAGTTCTGGCCTAAGGATCAATAAAAGTCTTCTAAGATTCAAATGCAAAGGAGGAATTATCCATTTTTATTTCTCTTTTCTTTCCCTTGTTTCTTTACATTATAGCCTCCAAACAATCCAATAATATAACAGCAACAGGGTGTTGGGAACCAACAGAAACCTAAAACTCTGAAAGAAAGCCAACTTAATCTCATTATCAGAGGAGTAATGGCCCCAAGAGTCAAGGGGAAAACTATTACTTCTATGTGTCTCTGTCATTCTGTCCCTTGACCCCAGATACAGGCACAGTACAAAAAAGTACAGAGCACAAGAAGGCACTAAAGCCTGACTTCCTCAATGGAGTAGTCAAAAGGGAGCGCTATGAAGATTGCAAAGAAGGAGGAACTTGGGGACGTAACCTCCGAAAGTCGATGTTCAAACTCCAGCGCAATTACACTCATCTCACACACTAGCAAAGTAATGCTCAAATTTCTCCAAACCAGGCTTTAACAGTATGTGAACTGTGAACTTCCAGATGTTCAAGCTGGACTTAGAAAAGTCAGAGGAACCAGAGATCAAATTGCCAACATCTGTTAGATCATAGAAAAAGCAAGAGAGTGCCAGAAAAAACATCTATTTCTGCGTTATTGACTGTGCCAAAGCCTTTGACTGTGTGGATCACAACAAACTGTGAAAAATTCTGAAAGAGATGGGAATACCACACCACCTTACCTACCTCTTGAGAAATCTATATGCAGGTCAAGAAGCAACAGTTAGAACTGGACATGGAACAGTGGACTGGTTCCAAATCAGGAAAGGAGTACATCAAAGCTGTATATTGTCACCCTGCTTATTTAACTTATATGCAGAGTACATCATGAGAAATGCTGGGCTGGATGAAGCATGAGCTGGAATCAAGACTGCTGGGAGAAATATCAATAACCTCAGATATGTAGATGGCACCATCCTTATGGCAGAAAGCAAAGAAGAACGAAAGAGCCTCTTGATGAATGTGAAAGAGGCGAGTGAAAAAGTTGGCTTAAAACTCAACATTCAGAAAGCTAAGATCATGGCATCCAGTCCCATCACTTCATGGCAAATAGATGGAGAAACAGTGGCTGACTTTATTTTTCTGGGCTCTAAAATCACTGCAGATGGTGACTGCAGTCATGAAATTAAAAGATGCTTGCTCCTTGGAAGAAAAGGTAGGACCAACCTGTGTCGTCGTTGCTCAGTCGTGTCTGACTTTTCGTGACCCCATGGACTGTAGCCTATGAGGCTCCTCCGTCCATGGGATTTCCAGGCAAGAGTACTGGAGTGGGTTGCCATTTCCTTCTCCAGGGGATCTTCCCAACCCAGGGATTGAACCCAGGTCTCCTGCATTGCAGGCAGACGTTTTACCCTCTAAGCCACCAGAGAAGCCCATGACCAACCTAGACATTAAAAAGCAGAGACATTCCTTTGCCAACAAAAGTCCGACTAGTCAAAGCTATGGTTTTTCCAGTAGTCACGTACAGATGTGACAGTTGGCTTATAAAGAAAGCTGAGCACCAAGGAATTGATGCTTTTGAACTGTGGTGTTGGACAAGGCTCTTGAGAGTCCTTTGGATTGCAAGGAGATCCAACCAGTCCATCCTAAAGGAAATCAGTCCTGAATATTCATTGGAAGGACTGATGCTGAAGTTGAAACTCCAATACTTTGGCCACTTGATGTGAAGAACTGACTCATTGGAAAAGACCCTGATGCTGGGAAAGATTGAAGGCAGGGGGAGAAGGGGATGACAGAGGATGAGATGGTTGAATGGCATCACTGACTCAATGGACATGAGTTTGAGTAAGTCCCAGGAATTGCTGATGAACAGGAAAGCCTGGTTTGCTGAAGTCCATGGGGTCGCAAAGAGTCAGACATGACTGAGTGACTGAACTGAACTGAACTTCAAGTCCTATATGAACTCCTGGGCTCCTCCTAAGCTGAACATGTGTGAAATTGACCTTTAACAGAGTACCTAGACTCTGGTAACCAAACTGGAGAATGGACCACCATTCAAGTCCCAGGCTGTTCACAAGGTGGTGCACAGACGACATAGATCCTAAAAGTAAGGATAAGGCCTTGAAAACTGAACTGATACTGTAATCACAACCCATAGAAGGTAGGTTAGGACTTTCAGACTGAACCCAATCAGGATGACTGCCCACCTAAAAGTGTAATTAGTATTATCTACACGAATTACAGAGGAGCCTGATGGGCTAGAATCCATGGAGTCACAAAGAGTTGGACATGACTTAGTGAAACCACCATGACAATATATATTAAGGCAAACAGTCCTATAACACAAAATTCAAAATGTCTGCAATATAGTCCAAATGTGCTTTAGTCTATGAAGAACAAAAAAATCTCATCTTGCTTGAGAAAGAACAATTAGACTTAAATACTGAGATGACAATGATGTATCATTTTCTATCTAAAGACACACCAAATGGAAATTTTAGAACGGAAAAATGTAATAACCAAAAATTTTTAAAAATTAACAAATGAGCTCAATAGCACAATAGGGAAGACAGAGAAAAAGTCAGTGAATTGGAAAATATATCAGAAGAAATTATTCAGTATGAACAACAAAATGTAAATTTATGGAAAAAATTAAACAGAGCCCCAAGACACATTGGAAATACCAAAATGTCTAACATTCTTGTTATGAGTGCATGAGGAAAAAAAAAAAAAGAATGTAGACTGGAGAAAATTGAAAAAAATAGAGATCGAAAACATCTCAAAGGTTTACTCTTTTGCCAAAACTAGATTGAAGAAGCTCAGCAAATCTCAACGAAGGTAACCCCCCCAATCCACATCTATACATATCATAGTTAAATTGCTTATGACCGAAAATTAAGAAAAAAATCTTAAGTGTACCCAGGGAAAAATGATATATACATTTACTGGAATGATGACTCATATGACTGTGGATGTCTCATCAAAAATCATGGGGCCAGAAAAATGAACAAAAATATTTCTAAAATCTTGAGTGAAAAGAAGTATAATGCAGAATTCTATATCCAGTTGAATTAACTTTCAGGAATAAAGATCAAATAAATATTCTTAGATAAAGGAAACTTAAGAGAATTTGTCAGTAGCAGACATGCTATAATAGAATTGTAAAAAAAAAAAAAGAAAGAAAAGAAAAGAAAGAAAATCTTAAAACAGAGGAAAACTGATACCAAAAGGAAACTTAAAACATCAGGAATGAAGGAAGAGCAACAGAAATGGTCAATATTAGGGTGAATATAGCAGACTGTTCTCCTCCTAGTTGTAAAAGATATGTTTGACAGCTGAAATCAAGAACCATAACACTGGCTGGTGAAGTATTTTCAATGTTTGTGGATATAATGTGCACATATGACTACAACATAAAGCAGCGGGGAGGGTAAATGGATCCATCTGATAGGAAGATTCTTGAAATGTAAAACCATCAGTAAAATTATATGTGTATTCAAATATTTAGAGAAACTTCTAAAAAGTGTACAAAGGGAAATGCAAATTGAAACTACCATGAGATACTTCTGTCTACTTATTAGAATGGCTAAAATAAAATATCCTGAAAATACCAAGTGTTAAAGAGGAAGAGAACCAATTGGAACATTGCTGGAGGGAATGAAAAATGGGCCAGCTAAGCTGGAAAATTGGTTTTTGGCATTTTTGGCAGTTTCTTACCAAGTTAAACACCTACTTATCATGTAACCTAACAGTCTCACTTTTAGATGTTTATACTAGAGAAATGAAAATTCTTACACAACTGCACACAAAAGTTTGTAGCAACCAAAACGGCCTTTGTGGGTGAAAGGATGAGCAAATTGTAGTATAATACATTTATACAATGGAATACTACTCAGCAGTTGAAAGAAGCAAGCAGCTATTGATATAGGCAACATCTTGGAAGGATCTCAAGAACATTTTTTGCTGAAAGCACCCATTCTCAGAAAGTTACATTCTATTATTTTTACATAACATTCTTGTTAAGACAAAAGTACAGATCAGATCAGCAAGTTGCCAGGTTTAAGGGTGGGAGAGAGTATAACTACAAAATGAAAGCAAAAGAAAGTCTTTTAAGGTGATAGAACTGTTTTGTGTCCTAATTATGGTGGTAGCTGAGCAAATCTAAACTTGTTAAAAGCCACAGAACTGTATAGATACACATTAATTTCATTGTGTGTTAATATAAAGAGTATATTTTATAAGGCATTCACAGAAATGAAAACAAGATTAAAATGAGAGGAACCAAATGAAATCTATACCTCTATAAGCACCAAAGATAATAATACAGAATATCCTGTTATAAAAATGTCTTTTGAACTTGAGAGGTCAGAGAAAGCAACCCAATAGTGTTAAATTCACAGAATGTTCTCCATTTATTGGATAAATCAAATAAAAAAATCACCAGGACAGATGGCATTCAGGCCAAATGTTTTGAAGGAACTCTTTTAATGAGAATGTGCATAGCCTCTCATTTTTTTGAGTCATAATCTGTTTCACCTCTGAATTTCCAGCTACTGCAGCACCTATAGTCTTTTTTATTTTCTGGCCATTTACTGACAATCATGAGTACTTATAAATGTGAAATATAAATTAATGATATTTGAGTCCAAAACAGAGAGATAAATTTAGATTTCTCCTATAGTATTCAGTGAATGTTTGTTCATAAAATTATCCTAAAATAGTTCTATCAGATGTACTGTGGAGGGGAGAGACATACATGAGCTTTATACAGAAAACTGATGTCTTGGAAGACATCAGTGACTAGACCTGGTGAAAGTATAAAGTAGAGGTGGAAATCACCTGCAATCATGAAGTGAATTCAAGATAATAAGGTGTACACACATAACTCATAAAAATAAAAGGAGGAAAAGAGAAAGGCATTCCGTCGCTGTTGTTGTCCAGTTGCTATATCGTGTCCGGCACTGCACACCCATGGACTGCAGCATGCCAGGCTGCCCTGTCTCCCAGAGTTTGCTGAAATTCTTGCCTATTGAGTCAGTGATGACCTCCAACCATTTTATCCTCTGTCATCCCCATCTCCTCCTGCCCTCAATCTTTCCCCATATCAGGGTCTTTTCCAGAGTCAGCTCTTTGCATCAGATGGCCAAAATATTGGAGATTCAGCATCTGACCTTCCAATGAATATTCAGGATTGATTTCCTTTAGGATGGACTGGTTGGATCTCCTTGCAGCCCAAGGAACTCTCAAGAGTCTTCTCCAGCACCACAATTTGAAAGCATCAATTCTTGGGTGATTAGCCTTCTTTATGGTTCAACTTTCACACTCATACATTAATTACTACAAAAACATAGCTTTGACTATACAGACCTTTGTTAGCAAGGTAATGTCTCTGCTTTTTAATATGCTGCCTAGGTTTGTCACAGATTTTCTTCCAAGGAGCAAGCATCTTTTAATTTCATGACTGCAGTCACTGTCTGCAGTGATTTTAGAGAAATTTAAATCTGTCACTGCTTCCACTTTTTCCCTTTCTATTTGCCATGAAGTGATGGGACCAGTATTCTGGGTAACTTAGAAATGAGAAACTGATGAAAAAATTTTAAAATCTTCCCTTCTAATTATGCCTTGTATTCATATTTATTCATTCCCTTCAGTGGAGAGAGGAAATGAAATGAATAAATATAAGATAAAGTTTTGTTTAAAGTAAACATAGCTCTTTTTGTGTAATTATCTAGCAGGATTATTAAAGTAATCTTCAAAGAGGCAACTCCATCCTCCATTGTTACAAAAGGCTGACATTTTTATAATTCTCTTTCCTGTACTCTTTGACACTTTTATGAAAATTCTGAAATGACCTACTCTGTAAGAAAATGGATTAATCAGACTTTAAAGGAAGTCCTTTTTTGAATGTGAATGATTCTCCTCACTTACTTGAGGGCTAGATTGCTAACAGGGTAGCTGTTTCTCTCTCACATGTGGGAAGATCTTGAGGCAGAAATTGACCATGCTTCTTCAGGACTTTATTTTAGAAAGGAGATGCAAAGTTTCTAGGTCTGGAAATGAGAAGAAGTGAGGATGGGAACAGAGGGATTTTGATAGCTCAATCTAAAGAAAATGGCTTCCCTAAACAAATGGTAATTCATAAAAAGTGATCATAGATTATGAGTTCTAGGTTCTAGCTACATGATAGACACTTCATATATATATAATATACACATATGTGTACATATATATATATATCATATATATATAGTTGCTGTTGTTTAGTTACTAAGTCATGTCTGACTCTTTTGTGATCCCATGGCCTAGAGCCTGCCAGACTCCTCTGTTCGTGGAATTTCCCAGGCAAGTACTGGAGTGGGTAGCCATTCCCTCCTCCAGGGGATCTTTCCAACACAGGGATGGAACACAGGTCTCCTGCACTGCAGGCAGATTCTTTACCATCTGAACCAACAGCGGACACGAGTTTGAGAAAACTCCAGAAGGTAGTAAAAGACAGGGAAGCCTGGCATGCTGCAGTCAATGGGGTAGCAAAGAGTTGGACATGACTCAGCAACTGAATAACAACGATATGAAGTAGACACTAGCATTATCCACATTATGTAGATGAGGAACATAAGGCACAAAGAATTAAGAAAAGCCTTTAAGAACACACAACAAGTACATGGAGAGGCAGGATTCACACTTAAGTTCTATTTTTTTAACTTCTTAGCATCCAGTCCTATGACTTCATGGCAAATAGATGGGGAAACAGTGGCAACAGTGGCTGACTTTATTTGTCTGGGCTACACCATCACTGCAGATGGTGATTGCAGCCATGAAATTAAAAGACGCTTACTCCTTGGAAGGAAAGTTATGACCAACCTAGACAGCATATTAAAAAGAAGAGACATTACTTTGTCAACAGGTTTGTCCAATCAAGGCTACAGTTTTTCCATTGGTCATGTATGGATGTGAGAGTTGGACTATAAAGAAAGCTGAGCACTGAAGAATTGATGCTTTTGAATTGTGGTGTTGGAGAAGACTCTTCAGAGTCCCTTGGACTGCAAGGAGAGCCAACCAGTCCATCCTAAAGGAGATCAGTTCTGGGTGTTCATTGGAAGGACTGATGCTGAAGCTGAAACTCCAATATTTTGCCACCTGATCTGAAGACCTGACTCATTTGAAAAGACCCTGATGCTGGGAAAGATTGAGGGCAGGAGAAGGGGACGACAGAGGATGAGATGGTTGGATGGCATCACCGACTCAATGGCATGGGTTTGGGTGGACTCCGGGAGTGGGTGATGGACAGGGAGGCCTGGTGTGCTGCAGTTCAGGGGGTCACAAAGAGTCAGACACGACTGAGTGACTGGACTGAACTAGCCTCTATTTTCCATAGTCTATACATGACTGAGCGACTGGACTGAACTAGCCTCTATTTTCCATAGTCTATACTTATTTATTGACTAGTTGAAAATGAGACTCTGTAGTTAAAGAGCAGAAGATAGTTGTCAAGGATAATTTAAGGGGAAATGAGGAAAAAAGAGTGAAAGGAAACAGAAAGAACCAGTAACAGAGGGGTGATTCAGTCCTGATATGGGAGATGAGAAAGGGTGAAGAGAAACTCCACTTTATAAAACAAAATGCTCCCTAAGTAAGTATTTTCATTTATATTAACACTTTTACTACTTTCAACTAGGTACAGTTTGGTGGGCCAATGTGAAACTTCTTGTAGTAAATAAAAAAATTTCAAATAAGAAAATTTGAAAGACATGGCCTTATCTTCAGAAAAATTCAAACATACATAATTTTACATATACATCATTTTGAGAATTTTCAGTCCTAGAAGTCATCTTTGAAGATGGCCGTCTCAGCGACCTTCCTTGTTGTTATTGTCTTAACTGTATTGAAATGATTTTCTCAAAATGCTCAAGCCAGGAAAAGAATCTGTCAGCAGTATCTAAAGTTTACAACTAAGTTAATTAGAAGGTTCTAAAAATGCTAACAATCAGGGAAGCAATAAAGAAGAAGAATAAATCACTGTAATGTTAACGAATAATTGTTCTTCCTTCGTAGCCCTCACTCCTGCTACCTATAAGCAGATGGCCAGGTCATTATATTTTTCATTTTATGTGCTTGATTGAGTAGGAAGTAGAATTTACATTTAAAAATATTTGTAGTGATTTTTTTTTAAATCCCCAAAGTCTTGCAATTTTTATGCTAGATTTCTAGAAGAGGAAAGAGAAAAAAGAAAATTTTTGAGGGAAGGAAAAGGGGAAAACAAATCAAATTATAGCTGAGTGGGCTCTATTTTATGACATTTTGCAAGAAGGTGGTCTTAGTGCTGGTGATTTCTGGGAGCTTACGTTAAGACAGGACCGTAAGCACTTCTTAGGCATGGAAAACTTTATGTACTGCCAAGCTCCTCTCTCTATGGAATTCCCCAGGCAAAGAATACTGGAGTGGCCATTCACTTCTCCGGCGGATCTTTCTGAACCAGGGATGAAACTTGGGTCTCCTGCATTACAGAGTCTTTACCATCTGAACCACCAGGGAAGCCCTAAGTATGTTACCAAGTAGAGAGTTGCCAGGGAGTAATGACTATGCAATCTTAGAAAATGCATTGGTTAGTGGAAACCCATTTGAACCTAAGTCTTAAAGAACTTTCTGGAATGTTTTATTCAAAACAAGATATCGAGACCTTTGTATGATTGGTGAATGGAGAATCAACCCTTTCAATAACTTAAACGAATATTCCATGGGGATGCAAGAGTCACGCATGACTTAATAACTAAACCACAACCACCACCAAGTTTCCAGATGGGGCTTTAAATCCAATTTAATCTGATTTAATGAAAAAAGTAACATTTTTATAATGTATTTTGACATAGTTTATTACAAAGTGAATACTGATTTTATGTAAGGGATTTCACTTTTGGTGAAGTAATATATCTCAATATTGTATCCAGATATTCATATCAAATTTCAACTCCAGTCGGGTAAAAACTACTAAGGCGAGTATAATCATTGTAGAAAAACCCTTCCCACCTACCCTCCCATCTCAAAAATACCCACTAGCCCTCACATAGTCCCCTCTAAAAGCAAGAAGCTGGATACAAATGCATTTTACATTCTAGTAGAAATTAGGCTATGGAAAACGGTATGGGAAAGGAACTAATAAAGGTGGGCCTTTCTACTTTCTAGTGTTCAAACTTGATTCTAACTGAGAAACATGTCCTGGAGCTTGAAATGGAAATCGAATCGGAGAAACTATCATGCTTTCTGAACATAGTCTGGGCTGCCCCTTTGGCATGGTTTTCTTTGATTCTTTCCAGCTCCTCTTTGTCTGCTGTTATCTTCCAATGCACCAAATATGCCTTCTGCAATTAGCATGCCAAGCTTTCTGGCTGACCCAGTGTCCTGGAATGAAATCAATGTTAATGGTTCCTGTGATTCTGGTTGCTTTTGCTTTTATTGATGTTTCCTTCTCCCTTCATTCCACCTCCAAACTAATTTTCATTCCACTTCAAAACAACCCAAAATGATGAATTATTTTGTGCTTTTCTGCAGTGGTAGGATTTAATTGGGTTTCCCTGGCTCAGTTCAATTCCTGGCACAAATAAGTCAACTCCTTGAACAGGAGGGACAAAAGGTAAGAAGGTGAATAATGTGTCCTGAGCAGTATGAAACTCTGCTGAAAACCATTATGTCACCCACATATCTCCTTTCACCTTTCTTTTTCTTCCTTTTTTTCTTTACCTTTTTGTTTTGGAAAAACATTTCCAGTATTACATGGAATAACATTAAGATACAGAAATGTTGCATATAGCATTAATAGCAAAAGAAATTAATTACTTTAATTTTCTGTTCACAGAAAAATAAAATAATATAAAATTCGTTGCAACTTTATAAAAGTAGTATTGATAATATTTGGTCCTTCTTTCTATTGAATAAAGAAAAGTTAAAAGGAAATACCAAGCACACCATTTATCTACTGAAGTGTAACAAGTCACCGCCATTCTGTGGCTGGTGGTGCACTTCTGTTGGCTTTTTTCTGAGTTTATCACTTGGCTGAAGCCAGCCAGCATCTTCCTTGGGGCTGCAGGATCCAAGATGACCTCACTCCTATGCCTGGGCTTTGTTGCTGACTGTCAACTGGGGATCTCTGTCTCTCACTTGCTCAAAGGTCTTTCATCATTCATGGGCTAGGTGAACTTCTTACAATTATGCTGGAAACATTCCAAGGGCTCAGAAATGAAATCTGTTCTTTTTCTTGAGCCTTCAGAAACTTACACAATTTCATTCTATAAGTCAAAGAGAGTCTTAATGCCAGCCTGAATTCAAGGATTAGGGGAAGAGACTCTATCTGTTGATTGGAAGAATTTTAACAAATGTGTGATCATATTTTATTTTCCACATTGAGCAAGTAAAAATTTATATCAAAACTATATGTCAAAATCCCAAGTTCAGCTTCTTGAAGGAAGTGATTATTTTTTATATTTATTTTCATATTTCAAGCTCAGAGTGTAACCACATGGTAGATTCCATTATCTGTCTGTTGAACAAGTATTGATGCCTATGGATGGAGAAAATATAACAAAAATAAAACAGTGATAATTCCTTATGACTAAGTAACTTAGGTCTTTTATGTTTTTTTGTGTGTGAAGTCATCTGTTATGTGAGATTAATTTGGGCAGACCTACAAGTTGAAAGATTCTATGAAGACCTACAAACCCTTCTAGAACTAACACCAAAAAAATGTCCTTTTCTTCATAGGGGACTGGAATGCAAAAGTAGGAAGTCAAGAGATACCTCGAGTAACAGGCAAATTTGTCCTTGGAGTACAAAATGAAGCAGGGCAAAGGCTAATAAAGTTTTGCCAAGAGAACGCACTGGTCATAGCAAACACCCTCTTCCAAAAACACAAAAGACTCTACACATGGACATCATGAAATGGCCAAAGCTGAAATCAGATTGATTATATTCTTTGTGACCAAAGAAGGAGAAGCTCTATATAGTCAGCAAAAACAAGACCGGGAGCTGACTGTGGCTCAGATCATGAATTCCTTACTGCCAAATTCAGACTTAAATTGAAGAAAGTAGGGAAAACCACTAGATCATTCAGGTATGACCTAAATCAAATCCCTTACGATTTTACAGTGGAAGTGACAAATACATTCAAGGGATTAGAACTGATAGACAGAGTGCCTGAAGACCTATGGACAGAGGTTCATGACATTATACAGGAGGCAGGGATGAAGACCATCCCCAAGAAAAAGAAATGTAAAAAGATAACATGGTTGTGTGAAGAAGCCTTACAAATAGCTGAGACGAGAAGCAGAAGGAAAAGAAGAAAAGGAAATATAACCGTCTTAACAAAGAGTTCCAAAGAAGAGCAAGGACAGATAAGGAAGCCTTCCTCAGTGATCAAGGCAAAGAAATAGAGGAAAACTATAGAATGGGAAAGGCAAGAGATCTGTTCAAGAAAATTAGAGATATCAAGGAACATTTATGCAAAGATGGGCACAATAAAGGACAGAAATGGTATGGACCTAACAGAAGCAGAAGATGTTAAGAAGAGGTGGTAAGAATACACAGAAAAACCATACAAAAAAGAACTAAATGACCCAGATAACCATGATAGTATGATCACTCACCTAGAGCCAGTTATCCTGGAATGCAAAGTCAAGTGGGCCTTAGGAAGCATCACTCTGAACAAAGCTAGTGGGAGGTGATGGAATTCCAGCAGAGCTATTTCAAGTCCTACTGATGCTGTGAAAGTGCTACACTCAGCATGTCAGCAAATTTGGAAAACTCAGCAGTGTCCACAGGACTGGAGAAGGTCACTTGTTGTTACAATTCTAATGTAATATAATTGGAAAGGCAGTGCCCAATAATGTTCAAACTACCGTACAATTGCACTCATCTCACATGCTAGCAAAGTAATGACCAAAATTCTCCAAGCCAGGCCTCAACAGTATGTGAATTGTGAACTTCCAGATGTTCAAGCTGGATATAGAAAAGGCAGAGAAAGCAGAAATTAAATTGTCAAGATACCTTGGATCATAGAAAATGCAAGAGAGTTCCAGAAAAACATTTACTTCTGCTTTATTGACTACGCCAAAGCCTTTGACTGTGTGGATCACAACAAACTATGGAAAACTCTTAGAAAGATAGGAATACCAGGCCACCTTACCTCCCTCCTCAGAAATCTGCATGTAGGTCAAGAAACAGCAGTTAGAACTGGACATGGAACAACCAATGGTTCCAAATTCTGAAAGGAGTGAGTCGAGGCTGTATATTGTCACCCTGCATATTTAACTTATAAGCAGAGTCAGTTCAGTTGAGTGCAGTCACTCAGTCATGTCCGACTCTTTGCAACCTCATGAACTGCAGCATGCCAGGCCTCCCTGTCCATCACCAACTCCCAGAGTTTACTCAAACTCATGTCCATTGAGTCGGTGGTGCCATCCAGCCATCTCATCCTCTGTGGTTCCCTTTCCCTCCCGCCTTCAATCTTTCCCAGCATCAGAGTCTTTTCCAATGAGTCAATTCTTCACATCAGGTGGCCAAAGTATTGGAGTTTCACCTTCAACATCAGTCCTTTCAATGAATATTCAGGATTTATTTCCTTTAGGATGGACTGATTGGATCCCTTGCAGTCCAAGGGACTCTCAAGAGTCTTCTCCAACACCACAGTTCAAAAGCATCAACTCTTTGGCACTCAGCTTTCTTTATAGTCCAACTCCCACATCCATACATGACCATTGGAAAAACCATAGCCTTGATTAGATAGACCTTTGTTGGCAAAGTAATATCTCTGCTTTTTAATATGCTGTCTAGGTTGGTCATAACTTTCCTTCCAAGGAGTAAGCATCTTTTAATTTCATGGCTGTAGTCACCATCTGCAGTGATTTTGGAGCCCAGAAAAATAAAGCCTGACACTGTTTCTCCATCTGTTTTCCATGAAGTGATGGGACTAGATGCCATGATCTTAGTTTTCTGAATGTTGAGTTTTAAGCCAACTTTTTCACTCTCCTCTTTCACTTTCATCAAGAGGCTCTTTTGTTCTTCTTCACTTTCTGCCATAAGGGTGGTGTCATCTGCATATCTGAGGTTATTGATATTTCTCCCAGCAATCTTGATTCTAGTTTGTGCTTCATCCAGCCCAGCGTTTCTCATGATGTACTCTGCATATAAGTTAAATAAACAGGTGACAATATATAGCCTTGATGAACTCCTTTTCCTATTTGGAACCAGGCTGTTGTTCCATGTCCAGTTCTAACTGTTGCTTCCTTATCTGCATACAGATTTCTCAAGAGGCAGGTCAGGTGGTCTGGTATTCCCATCTCCTGAAGAGTTTTCCACAGTTTATTGTGATCCACACAAAGAATTTGGCATAGTCAATAAAGCAGAAGTAGATATTTTTCTGGAATGCTCTTGCTTTATCGATGAGCCAGTGGATGTTGGCAATTTGATCTCTGCCTCCTCTGCCTTTTCTACAACCAGCTTGAACATCTGGAAGTTCACAGTTCACGTAGTGTTGGAGAATTTTGAGCTTTACTTTACTAGCATGTGAGATGAGTGCAACTGTGCCATAGGAAGAGTCGGACACGACTGAGAGACTGAACTGAACTGAATGTGAGCATTCTTCGGCATATATATGTATATACATATATATGTACATCATGCAAAATGCAGGGATGGATGAAGCATAAGCTGGAATCAAGATTACTGGGAGAAATATCAATAACCTCATAAATGCATATGACACCACACTTATGGCAGAAAGCAAATAAGAACTAAAGGGCTTCTTGATGGAAGTGAAAGAGGAGAGTGAAAAAGCTGGCTTAAAACAACATTAAAAAAACTAAGATCAAGGCATCCGGTCCCATCACTTCATTGCAAATAGATGGGGAAACGATGGAAACAGTGACAGACTTTATTTTTGGGGGCTCCAAAATAATGGCAGATGGTGACTGCAGCCATTAAATTAAAAGACACATGCTCCTTGAGAGAAAAGCTTTGACAAACCTAGACAGTGTATTAAAAAGCAAAGACATGAGTTTGCCGACAAAGGTCCATCTGGTCAAAGGTATGGTTTTTCCAGTAGTCATGTATGGATGTGAGATCTGGACCATAAATAAGACTGAGCACTGAAGAATTGATGCTTTTGAGTTGTGGTATTGGAGAAGAGTCTTGAGAGTCCTTTGGATTGCAAGGAGATTAAACCAGCCAATCCTAAAGGAAATCAGTCCTGAATACTCATTGGAAGGACTGATGCTGAAGCTCCAATACCTTGGCCACCTGATGTGAACAGCCGACTCATTGACAAAGACCCTGATGCTGGAAAGATCGAAGGCAGGAGGAGAAGGAGATGACAGATGATGGGGTGGTTGGATGGCATCACCGACTTAATGGCCATGAGTGTGAGCAAGCTCCATGAGATGGAGAAGGACAGGGAAGCGTAGTGTGCTGCAGTCCATTGGGTTGCAAAGAGTCAGACATAACTGAGTGACTGAACAACAACTACCATTATCAGTATTATTTCCATGTAACTTATAAGATGATCAGATCAAGACAATACCTCTCCTTTTGGACACTCTATAAGCCATGGGAAGACTGGTCACCTCTATTAGTTGATTTAGGTAATAAATATTTATTATACTCTTATACATTTCACATATGCTAAGTTTGTATGTTCAGTGGTAAGCAACCTAGACATGGTTCTTCCCTCCCCAGAGCTTACAATCTGGGTTTGTGGTTGGGGTAGCACGTATTAGACTAGTGAAGGAAAACTCTACAAACCTCTACAAGTGTCATCAATGGAAAGGACAAGGTGCTATGAATAAGTACATAGGACAGAAGGCAACATTCTAGATCAGATGGTCAAAGGATACCTTTCTTAAGAAATTATATTTAAGATGAAATAAAAAAAAATAGCATAATTCAAGCCCAGTGAACAGTGGCAGAAGAACAGTATAAACGGAAGGGAAAGCAGGGGATCAAATGCATATGATAAAACGCGAGCACAGCAACCTATAAAGTAGAAGACTTTCCTTTTCTTGGTTTCTGAAGCTGATTATCTAGCCTTTTCCTTTGCTATCTATGTGATTCCAAGAAGTTTACTCTCTGTGACTTAGTCTCTTCATTGACAGAGAGAGGTAATAGTAATTACTTTACAGGGTATTATGAGGTTAACACGAAAGTGCTTAGCACATGATAAATGCTTTATCAGTATTATTGGAGAAAATTGGGCAGGTTGACTCAGTCAACAAATACGTGTTGAAAATCTACTACACGCAGGCCTGCTAGTGATACTCCTGGGTCACTGGCCCCTGTATCTCTACTACAAACCTCTTTTTGTTTTTTAAGCCAGTAGCACAGTGTATGTTAGTCGCTCAGTCATATCTGACTCTTTGCAATCCCATGGACTATAGTCCGCTAGGCTCCTCTGTCCATGAAATTCTCCAGGCAAGAATACTGGAGTGGGTTGCCATTTCCTTCTCCAGGCACAACATGACTTAAAATGTCTAGCTTTTTGGGCAAGAATTCTTCGACGGACCTTTTGGTTTCTTAATGATAAAGGCTTACATTTTCCATTCATACCATAGCCCTCTCTTGCCCAAAGCTTGGAACTCTGTAGCTGAAGCTTGGAAGCAGGGAGGCCTTGAGAGATGCTGGATCAGTGGGCTTTCATGTGATCTCACATTGCGCCCCCAAGAATCTTGCACTGCTCCCCTTTATACACTGCTGCCAGCCTGTGATTTTATCTTCACATACCATTTCTCACTGCTTGCCCTTTATCCCTCCAATCCACTCCACATGTCTCAGAAATCTCAGCTGTACCTCAGATACACAAGCTGCAAGTCCTTCTCCTCTGGCCCTGGAATTTTCTCCTATGCCCTCAGTAGGAGAAGTGGTGGGTGAGACTTCAGGAGAGTTAATGCTTCTGGGGTAACCTTGGACCAAAGGCAGATGCAGGCAGTGAACACAGCCTTCTCTTTCTTCCCCTGCCCCTTCTTTTACAATGATGACACTCATAAGAATTTCATCCATTTCTCACAGCAGCCCTAGTAGAAACCCCACCAAACGGCCTGATGTTGGCTTTTTCTCCTTCCCAGAATGGTTCCAGTGAGAGCCTTTCAAATTACTGCTTATACTCCAGGCCCCCCAATAATGGTCACCTCTGCCCCTAACAGTACTTTTTGTCTTTCTTTTCTTTTTAAAAATATATTATATGATTTTAGAAGCTATCTAACAACAGTCATTTGGAAATTCAAAAGAAAATAAAATAGAATACATATATATATTTTTTTCTTCTCCCTAGTACATTTTATTCTCTCTCCATATAGGTTCACAGAGACACAAACACATGTATGGATGTGTGTGTGTGTGTGTATATATCTTTCCATACATACATATATACACAAACATATATTCTTCCATGAATCCTTATGTTTAAAGGGAAGAAATGAATTTCTTTAAAAGTTTGAGAATATTAACAAGTACACATTTTAGAAATACAAAGCAGGTAACATTGATGTTTTCTCTCTCTGTAGCATTAATTATAGTGAATGTACACATGGAAATCTGAGAACAGTATCCTAAGATTATATTCATTGAGTGTTTCTGATATGCCACCTTGGGAATCCAACTTTGTATACTTTGGTTAGGAAATATTTTTTAAAAATATCACAGTCCCTCTATATCTAATAGTATATTTCCCCCCTATTTTTCCTTTTGAAAGCATAAATATTATGCAATTCTAGGAACTATCTTATAAGAGTCATTTCTAAAACTCAAAATAAAATTTAATCAGAAAATACTTATGTATCAGCTATGTAGAGAGACAACTAATTTTAAATTTTTTGAAATGCACCCAGTTTCAAATAGTCTGTCTTTTTGTTTCCATCAATGCATTTGTAAATACATGTTTAAGCTTAAACACATTCACCATTTTAAATATGTAAACTATTATAACTTGCTATCTTATCTTCATCTGTTCTCTTATCTTCTGTTCTCTTGCAGTAAGATCTTCTCTCTGATTATCAAAGGTTCTAACATTTTGATACAAGGAAAAGGTGAATATTATTGATAGGAAAAGCATACCTCAGTATGAGAGAGAGAGAGAGGAGAGTGATGGTGATGATGATGGGAAAATTGAGAAAAGAACCAGAAAGCATACACTAAGTCATTAATGCTGTTTATTTTTATTATTGTTTATGGTTTGCAATATCTGTACTTCTTAATTTTTATTATCTGTACCTATTACAATGCTTATATATAGATAGCTTCTACTGAAAATACATACATGTCTACAACAACTTTTATGTTGTGATGTATATTATATAACAAATATTACAATATATATGTATATGTGCATTTGCTTATACAACTTGAAAAAGCACTGATCTAGTTCTTACTTGAGGCAAAAATTTTTACTCTACTGAAAAACAAAAGAAACACGTCATCTCTCGCCAAGGATAAATCAACTCAGATGCCAACGAGAGATTTCAAGTTTACCTGGAGTTTCCAAGTTCATGAATGCTGAGTGATCTCTAAATTTGGAAATCTGTTTTTTCCCATTGCTAATAATAAATCTTATGAACTATCCTACACAAAGTATTAGGTACCCTAAATAAACACTATAAAAATAACTTCCTTTATTTATGGGCATGCTGTTTCAGAAGCCCATACCCAATTGTCTCCCCTCCTTTGGAGACTGGAATTCTTTTTGTCTCTCTTCAGTTTCACCTTTTTCACTGTTAATTCTCTGCAAATTTGGTAATAGTGGAAATAAAACTGGCAATATAAAGAAAGATGGTAAGCGAGTAAAATATGTAATTTAATACCTTCAAATCCTCCTCAGTGTGTTCTTTGAGTTAGTTTTCCAGTCTGTGGGATCAAGGGGTTTTCCTTCTTCATATTTTACAAAGTATTTGCCCTTAAAAAAATTAAAAAAAAAAGAAAAAACGAAGTTGAGAATCAAGTGTATGTCACTGTTAATGGAATGATGGCGTTCAGACTATGGAACACGTTTCCTAGGATGCCCATCAGCCTCTGCAACATCTCTATAAAACGCAAAGGGAGTGAAGGTTGCGGGGACGGATCACTTACCTTTAAGACCTCTTCCTTCAACCTGCCCTGCCCTATTACGCTCTGTGGAAGGTCTTGTTTAGGGGTGCCATTCTTTATTTTTATACAGAGCAAATGACCTCCATGGTAAATTTTGTAGGGGACAGACAGGTCCATAGCTCACTCTGAAAAAGAAGAAAAGAACACAATTTCTATCTTTCTATCTGTCTCTCTCTCTCTCCCTATTCCTCTTTCACTACTGAGTGTAATTTTCTTTCTGCAACTGAGGAGAGTCAGACAGAGGACTGGGTTTCCTGAGAATAAGTGTGTGGGCACTCATACTCTGTTCTTTGTAAAGGCTGAGAGCTTTGCCAGACTGCTATAATGTATTGATATCTCAGAGAAGCAAGGAAAATTGTGAGATTTCATTTGCTTAATGGCTTACAGATTGAGTTTTGTACAGCCTTGAATATTGTACAGTTTTTCTTATACTGTACTATTTTTTAAAACAGTATAAATGATTCTTTCTTAAATATAATATTTTTTTCTTCTTTTGAATTAATTAGTCCAGCTGGCCCATCACATCAAAATCACATGCAGAAATTTTAGGCTGAAAGGAATGAAAATATATTACTCCTCTAACTTCAACAATAAGCAAGATTTTATCATACTGATTCCTCCAGTAATATAACCCAAACACAGAGGTTGGCTCTCAGATGGCCGAGCGGTAAAGAATCTGCCTGCCAATGCAGAAGACACAAGAGACCTATGTTTGATTCCTGGGTCGAGAAGATCATCTGGAGTAGGAAATAGCAACCTGCTCCAGTATCCTTGCCTGGAAAACTCAATGGACAGAGGAACCTGGCAGGCTACAGTCCATGCGACCAGAAAAAGCTTGCAAGTGTACTTCAATTATTTTAAAAATAAAATGTCTTAATTTTGTTATTCTTCTCTTTACCTGAGAATGAGGGAAAAAACTGTTTGACTCACTTTGGTCTTTAGAAAAGTTTCAGTTTTCTTTGAGTTGTACATCAATGAATGACAGGATGAAGTGAAGTCAAAAAGCTTTTGTCAAGAACTTCCTCCCCTAATGGAATAAAAGCACTTCAAAGAATTGTTTTTATTAAATGAGAAGTTAAACTAATGTCATCTGATCTGGTGGTGGCTCAGATGGTAAAGCATCTGCCTACAATGCGGATGACCCAGGTTCAATCCCTGGGTTGGGAAGATCTCCTGGAGAAGGAAATGGCAACCCACTCTAGTATTCTTGCCTGGAAAATCCCGTGGACGGAGGAGCCTGGTAGGCTATAGTCCATGGGGTTGCAGAGTCGGACACGACTGAGTGACTTCACTTTCACTTAAACTAAGGTCACACACACTTATATCATTCAGAAAACAAAATTACTGGTAGTCATATAAGGGTTTTCAAAATTCAGAGAAGTAAGCAATCCACACAGGCCAGAGAAAAAAATTGTCACTGATGAGATAAAATGTGCTTTGAAAAACCACTACAATATTGTAAAGTAATTCGCCTCCAATTAAAATTAAAAAAAGAAAGAAATAAAACTATATGTAAACTCAAAAAAAAAAAACCAAAATGTGCTTTGAGTGATGGACTTTATTTGGTTATATGGAGGGAGTGTCTTATGACCAAAATGCAGATGGAGGGTATCAGGGAACAGCTGTGACAAGGAAGAAACCATCCTGCCTGGAACAGGAATTTCATGTGAAAGAAAGGTGGGAAAATTGGATAAGTCTGGAGTATAGGCTGAGGAAGTAGACAGGAAAGGTGGTGAGATAAAAAAAATAGAGCAAATTCTTAAGTACCCAACTGAGAGGTTCAGATTTGAACATTCAAGCACTAAAAAATCATCGACGTTTTCTGAAAAATAAGGATTTTCTTCTCTACAAAGGAGAGAGAGAACTAAGACATGAAATATAGGAAAAGGAAGGGATTGCTAGCTATTTGCGGTTTTCTTTGCTGGCAATGAAGATGAAAGTGAAAGACCCCGAAATGGAAGCATATAAACCATAGTAGCAGCAAAAAAAAAGAGCCACAAATCACTAGAGAATAAGGAGTCAGAATGATATATACCTGACTTTGACCATGGCTGAGCTTTTTACAACACTAAATGGCCTCTTGGTAGTTGGAACAATACAGGAGAAAAAAGTTCAACCAAAAAAGATTATAAAAGTGTGATCCTCAGAGCATAGGAAATACTCTTATTTTTTTACTATTATAAATGGCTGAGAAGATGAGGGAAATGTTTGTCTGTTTTAAACTAATCTGTCTTAAATCAATCAAGTTAATGTATTAGCTAACTAAATTTATTTTAAATTAATGGTAACCGGCTTACCTTATTCCCCCAGTTCCCTGTAATCACCTCATTAGTCCTCTTACTGCCAGCTTAGACACCATGCTTATGTTGCATGGCTGTCTATAGTGTGCTCTTTCTTACGTTATGGATTTCCTACCTCCCTCAACTTTTTGAGCACTTGCTGTGATATTTTCATATTCAGTGCTTCTCTCTCTCTCACTGCACCACACTATACATTATAAAGGCCTTACCATTCTCATAATTCTACTCTTATTTAGCTAAAAATTCCTCCAGAAACTTATTTCAGATCCTTTCCATTCCCAACTTTTTCATTTTTCTCCTCCAAGCTCTTAATTAATCATTGAATTGAGAAGATGAAAGTAAAAACAACCTACATTATGCATTTGTCTTCACTAAAGCTAACTGTCTCTAAAGCTATCCTTTCAATTTCCAGAGAATTAATGTTTTACAATTCTTTAGGCTGAATTCCCTCCCCTAAATGCTGGAACCAATTACTTCATGCCTCTTCTGGGGTTTTGTTTCTATCACAAATATTCCATCTGCTCTTAAGTAAAATTTACCTTATTATTTACCTTTTGGGAAAAAATACACACAATTTACTGAGAGAAAATATTTGTTCTATCAATCAGTAGAATTTTAAGTGGTTGGTTTCCATTTTCCAAATTCCTATCAGGAGTCTTATGCAAGATGATTGACTAACCATCCATGACTACCTCTTCTTCCTGAAATCTCATTCAAATGTGAGGAAACTCTAAAAACAACTTTGTACCACTAAATCCACTGTACCACTGCAAAACCCAGAAGGGTATACGATTAAAGTATCAGAACATCAAGGATTATCCTGACAGCATAGAAGAGAGAGTTTTTGAAACCTAAGCTTATTCACCTGCAATTTATGACAGATCAAAAATAAAAGGATGACCAAGTAAGTGAGTTTACTCATCAGAACTTCCAAAATTTTCTATTTCCAAGCAGCTGGAATTGGGAGCAGGACCAGCCCTGTCAAGTAGCCAATTAATTCAAGATCTGTAGAACAGTTGGAGTAGTCTCCCAAAAAGGAATTTTCCTAGAAGATAAAACTAAGTAAATAGCTTGCCAAGTAAAATGGAAGTTCTCCCCTAGGAGACACTACATGGAAATTGAGCCAAGAAGGAGATACTATAGTGAGTGAAAATGAATAAATAAATAAAACCCACCCCCCCCCAAAAAAGGTTGTGCCTATAAATTCCCTTCTCCTTCTAAAGAAAACCCAATCACACACAAACTTTCTCTCCATTTTAATCCTCCCTTCTACCTTTTCTCTTACCTTCACAATCAGGATCAGAATTCACTGTGGGATAAAAAGCATATTAACCTGTTATTTTAAAACAACTGAATGTAACATTTTGCTACATCTGGGCTGTTAGTTATAATTGGGAACATACTAAAGTCTCAAAAAACTGAGAGAAAACATAGATAAGAAAGAGAAACAACAGACTGAATACATATAGTCCCAGGAAAGACTAAAGCAGTCAAGGAAATAGCAGATAACATCCAATACAGGATGTTTAATCATGTCAAAGATTCTAAAGGATTGCATATCTTTAAAACAAGAATGGGCTACAGTGGCTGACTTTATTTTGGGGGACTCCAAAATCACTGCAGATAGTGATTGCAGCCATGAAATTGAAAGACACTCCTTGGAAGGAAAGTTATAACCAACCTAGACAGCATATTAAAAAGCAGAGACATTACTTTGCCAACAAAGGTCCATCTAGTCAAGGCTATGGTTTTTCCAGTGGTCATGTATGGATGTGACAGTTGGACAAAAGAAAGCTGAGTGCCAAAAAATTGATGCTTTTGAACTGTGGTGTTGAAGAAGACTCTTGAGAGTCCCTTAGACTGCAAGGAGATCCAACCAGTCCATCCTAAAGGAGATCAGTCCTGGGTGTTCACTGGAAGGACTGATGTCAAAACTGAAACTCCAATACTTTGGCCACCTGATGCGAAGAGCTGACTCATTTGAAAAGACCCTGATGCTGGGAAAGATTGAGGGCAGGAGGAGAAGGGGACGGCAGAGGATGAGATGGCTGGATGGCATCACCAACTCAATGGACATGCGTTTGGGTAAATTCTGGGAGTTGGTGATGGACAGGGAGACCTGGCATGCTGTGGTTCATGGGGTCGCAAAGAGTCGAACATGACTGAGCAACTGAACTGACTGACAATAAAACTGAAGTAACTAAGTAAACTGAGGTCTTGAGAATTAAAAAGAAACAAAGAAAGAACTCACCTTAACTCCAGTGTCAATAGAGCAAAATAATAAACAGCTGCATAGTGACATTTGTCTTAAAGAGTATATACAGAGGCATGTCTCAAAATTAAAGAGATGAAAATTATGAATAAAATTATGAGAATGCAGTAAATGAATCCAGGAAATCAAATAATCATTTCAGTAGGAATGAGTAAAAAGAGAAGAAACGTTATCTTTTAGAAGAAATATGTGGTGTAATGAGCAGAATTGTCTAAATGTCACCCTTGGAATTCACTGGCAAACCAGTACTTCATGCTTCCCCTGCAGAGGGCACAGGTTTGATCCCTGGTCAGGGAACTAAGATCCTGTAATCTGTGCTGAGCAGCCAAAAATAAATAAAAATAAAAATGACCCGAGGGCTTCCCTGGTGGCTCAGTGGTGAAGAATCTACCTGCTGATGCAGGAGACACAGGTTCGATCCCTGAACTGGGAAAATGTTACATCTGCATAGCAACTAAGCCTGTGACCCCCAACTACTGAGCCTGTGTTTCAGAGCCTGGGATGCACACCTACTGAGCAATGTGCCACAGCTACTGGAGACTGTATGCTCTAGAGCCTGTGCTCTGCAACAAGAGAAGCCACTGCAATGAGAAGCGAGTACACTGCAGCTAGAGAGCAGCCTCTGCCCTCTGCAACTAGAGAAAGAGACCACACAGCAATGAAGACTCGGCTCAGTGAAAAATAAATAACAAAAAAATACAATTTTAAATAATAAAAATAAAAGCAGCAAGCTTAAAGCTATTTTTTTCTTTTCTTAAAACATTAATTTATTTTAATTGGAGGATAATTATAATATTGTGGTGGCTTTTGCCATACATTGACATGAACCAGTCACAGGTGCAAATGTGTCCCCCCATCCTGAAAAAAGTAACCCCAGATGTTATTGTACATTCCCCAGACAAATTGGCTTCTTCCACCAAGCTTGGCTTGCACCAAACTTGACTTCCCTTAATGGGCTCAAGGCCACCCTGTGCTAGGCAGCTGGTTTCCTAGACAAGTCTCCTAAATAGCTGGAATCCTGACTTCAGACTATTCCACATCAAAAAATATTTTATTTCCCTGAAAACACTGTCCTTTAGCTTGCACCATAACAAAAGAGATACACAGGGGAAAGTGACCTTTAACAGGAGCCCAGGGCCATGTTGTGCGTCAGCAGTACCCAGGTCTCAGGACATTCTTCTGCAGGTAGTGGGAGAATGGGAACCCTGTTCCTTTGCTTGCTTCTCTCCTTCTTGAGCCTGGACTCAAAATCCTGCTCCTTACACCACACGAAGAGATATTGTGAGGTATCATAGATGGAGACCTAGAAGGGACTCACCATGCATGACAAATTATTATTGAGTCTTCAGAGAAAAGGGCCTGCAATGTTTTACAAGATAATTACTTATTGAAACATATTTTTGAAAAAAAAATGTGATCTTCAAGAGTGGAAGAAAATGCCTGTATTTTCATATTCTTGGGTCAATTAAAGTTACAGAACCAGTTAATCTTGAATTTAATGGAGTTCCAAATGTATTTCAAACAAAAATTAAAAAGGAACTCAATTGGTCAGATTCCAAATCCATGTGGAAGACGCAGTGTAACTAAATAATGAAAATATTCTGTGTAAAACTATAATGTGTAGTTCAGTGGACACTGTGCCTCTCCACCCAGATCCACTCTTGTGGACACATTCCTCCTGCTGCTACAAGTTCTGCCAGCCTCCAGTAGCCTGTCCTCTCTAGGAATGTCTCCTGGCCAAAGAAATCACTTCACCCAGGATTTGTGTTTCTTCGAACAGGTAGCCAGCATCCAATTACTAGCTGATGTAGGAATATAATCGTTCAGCCCTCCCATTTTAACTCCAGACATTTCTGGGGGACTGTCCTTTCTTCAGAGCTCCCTATGGGGTCAACAGTGGCTTAATGTGACATTTCAAGCACATTTTCTCCCTAAGTTCATTCCTGCACCAGTCTCCTCCCCACAGAGGCTAATCACCAGAGAACTCACTAATAAACTTCCTATGTACTGATCTCCATCTCAGTCTTTCCAGAGCATCAGACTTGTCTCATCAGATGTAGATAAAAGATGGTTAAACATAGTGATACCAATATTTCAACAGGTAACTGAATCAGGAAGAAAATAGAAGAGCAAGAAACAGACACATGCATGTACTATAGTGATTTGGCATGTCACAAAGGCTTTTTGTGGATTTTTTTTTGACAGGAAATAATGGACTTTTATAGAAATGGTTGGGGACAATGACTGTCCACACATCAAAGGAAAACATAGTCAATTCTTTACCTTATATAATACATAAATAAAAATTGCACATAAATTAAAGATGTAGACATAAAAATCAAAGTGTGAAAACACCTAGAATTAAGTATCAGACAACATTTTATAAGCTTGAATGGGAACAGGGTGTGAGCATAAGGGTTCCCAAACAAAACATGAAACTCAAGCATCATTTTTA
Organism: Muntiacus reevesi; assembly: GCF_963930625.1. Taxonomy (NCBI): domain Eukaryota; kingdom Metazoa; phylum Chordata; class Mammalia; order Artiodactyla; family Cervidae; genus Muntiacus; species Muntiacus reevesi. The sequence goes on along the minus strand of NC_089254.1, from coordinate 95,131,643 downwards.
AAAAATGATTGTCAGATTTTAAATTTTAATTTTTTTTTACCTTTACATTTTGACCTAATTTCAGACATACACAAAGTTGCAAAAGTAGTACAAACTATTATCACATATGTTTCTCCCATGCTGAAGAAAAACTAAGAAATATTTAATACATTTGATTTTTACAAAAATATGATTTAGCAAATTGTGAAACTATTTGTATTGTAGGACTGAGTCAACACATAAATATATTGTAGATAGTGAAAGCCAACTTTCTCACAGTCACAGAAAAAGTTTATTCTAGTAAGAACACTAAAATAAATGCTGTGGTAATTAGTGGCATTAGTGTTTATAGATAGATATACAGATATATTATGATTATAGACAGATAACCACCCAGGCCTGGATTTCTCCATGGGGCTCAATTCTTCAAAAGTAGATTTCATTCCACTTCTGTTATCTTGATTCTGTGTATTCCCATTTTCCCCCTGCTCTCCTGCATTTCAATTATTTCCATAACTAATTTAAATGTGTTTGTAAGCTTGAGTCTTCCCTTAGAAATAAATTTCTTCTTGTTAACTCAAAGGAACCTCTAACATTTGAAATCATATGCAAAGTAACAAAGTGAATTAAAACATTCTAGACAGTGTTTACAAGAGGAATAACTGCTTTTTCTAATTTCACAAAAATATCCCATAATAAAATGATCAGCTTTGTCCTTAAGGATAGATTCACTTTTACCTTTTCCATCTGATTAATTTTCCTTTCTGATAACCCAGCATTGACCTCAGCTGAAGCGAGTCCTACAGCTGTGTTTGTACAATGTGATTACATGTGTTTAACTTTTTAGAAAAGGGATGGGTCCAATAAAATCCTCTTTGTGAAAATTTAAATTACAGACAAAGAAACTAAGAATCAGACTGTGGGGATTGTGAAAGGCAGTTCTTGGAGATACGGACTTTGGGGGTATGGTGGCCATTTTGTCCCATGTGCCCTGATGAGGCTTGCAGTATCACTGTTGGTACAGAGGACAGAAGTGATACAGGAGACCAGGCATTTGCAAAGAAAGTGGCTAGACAGTTTATATATTTACTTGTTGATTTTTCATGTCTGGTAAGTCTGACTATAGAGTTAAGTCTAATAGTTGCTCATAGTTCTTTAATATAGAATGCCCTCCATGCTTAAGATACCTTGAGTGGGTTTTTGTTCCTTGCGATTCAGGAATTATCTGACAAGACGTTGTATCACTGTTAAAACTGAAGAAAGTTGATGGAGGAAGTTATGCAGTGTGGATCTTTAGTAAATAATAATGTTAATATTAGTTTAAGTTGTATATTATACATTTTAAATATTAATTTAAAATATGTGTAAATACATTTATAATATACAAAATGCAACAAAAATTATCATATTGATGATAAAATAATGAGAATGAAGTCTCTCAACTGATGTTCTCTCCATATTTTATTGTGGAGTTTATTGGTATGTATTCTATGTTGTTTTCCAACTTTAACCCAGATGTTTTTAATAAAGAAAGAACATAAAACAGAGTGCTTCAAGGACTTGGAAATTGAAAAGATATATAAATATATACATAAACATGATCTCCAATATTTCTAGCATACCTGAAAATGTCTGTCCAATATAATTCTCTAGCACATGCTAATAACCTTGAAACAAAGAGCTATGAAATACTAAACTGAATATAGTATTGTGAAAAGTTATCCTTTCTAGAATTCAGGAGGGGAAATTATCTCCTTCCCTTATAAAAATAATTAGCATGCCCTGGAATGTTCTATATTTCCTTGATCAAAAGCATTTGAAACAAAACTAGCTAGATCTGAGCAACCAAAATATAAGCAAGTATCTAACAATCAAGGAAGAAGTTTAGTAGGATTAGGGAGTTAGGGAGTTATTTCTCTCAAGAGTCATTTTAGAAGATATGAAGCCTGCAGACAGTTACAATCTATTAATTTTCATCATAGGCTGCTTTATTTTTTCTACATAGTGTTCAGCAAGTGCAAAGCTACCAAACACTCAGCTCTGAATATTCACTAATCAATAGACAATTATCTCTTACTGAGGCCAGAATGAAAACAACCCAACAAATAAATCACTGTCTTTACTCCCTTCTTAACTTTATCTGCACTCTCTCCTGGTATGAGGCTTCAAAGCATATAGTGGTAATTTTTTGAAAACACTCACACACAATTCCACATAAAATTACCTTAGAATGTTTCATGAGTAAAATTCATTTCTCCTTTGTGGACAACCTATAAATAATAAACAATAACAATAAACCATTGAGGCTAGCAATAAAATTAACATATAGCATACAATTGCATTGTTTTTGTGCTAGATGTTAACATTTTTTGTAACAAAAATTAACATATGCATTTTTAGTCTCATTTTACAGATGAGAAAACTGAAGTTCTAAGAAATTAAATCTTATTCAAGATAAGATTATTTAGACACTAAGTGATTAATCCAGGATCATAAAACAAGATTTTAAAATGTTAACCATTCACTCTGACTACTATCCATGAGATAATGTAGAAGTATACTGGTTTAAGTATTTTGTTAGCTATATTTTCTAAGATGGATCTATCAGTTGGTATAAAGCAGTAAAGAAGGAAAAACCAAATTATGTCTATGGTCATTGTACAAATATAAAATGTAAGCTTAATTATAATTCTTTAGAAATTCATCCCTTATAATTCTGATATTATTAATGGTTGTCCATTTTTAGAATGACAATGTTGGTTGACAACTTTTTTGTAGTTTACCTTCCCTAAAATATGATGTCCTTTTCATGCTAACTTTTACATATATTAGATTATACTTTTTGCTCTGATTTTTTGCTGCCTTATATCCACAACCAACAAAAACATATTAGTGCTTCAGAAATACTTCAGTAAAACATAAAATGAGTCATGAAGGTGTAATCTGAATTATACAACTCAGAAAATGTCTCAAATTACGTCAAGCATGAGTCTGGCATGAAAAATTAAATTTGTTATTATAGTGACAAATGTACAAATGTGAATATTTATATAAGCCTGTATATCATAAAATTACAATAAAATATCTGATAGTAAATATCTGATGAACACTGTATATTATTAGAGTGGAAAGTCAGTTGAATAACATTGACATAGAGCCAGTGAAGTTGCCACAATTAAAAGTAAAAAAGAAAAAGGGACAACCCAGAGGTTTATTTTTCCTGAATTAGAAAAATATAATCTAGTAAAAAAAAGTAATTAATTTTAAAGATAAAAACAGAGAAGAAACTAAAACTATAGCTCTATCATTTAAAATTGTAGTCCTGAGACTTAAGTATAAATCATAGTATAACAAAATATTTGCAAAATCAGGTAGAATATTAAGAACTAACGTTCTGTTCAAAGAGAAAACTGAATAAGTTATTGCAAAAATTCTCTCATGACATTATGTTGTTGGTTATCATGTAACGGAACTGATGTACATCATAGAAGAACAATTAACATTACAGTATCATTCCATCAGATAGTTTTTGTTATAACTGCACAAAACCCTTGAGGCATAGAATATGACTATGCTCTTAGAATATATGTGGTACCTATATCAAGGAGATGGTCCTGGTTAGTATTTGTTTGATATGCTACTGAAAACTGCAACTGCTTGGAAAGAGATAGATATTTCATTTATTTAACATGTATTCTGGGTGTCATGACTTAGCTACAGAAGGAGGCATTAATGCCAGTAGTGAAGAAAAGTTATCAATACGTCTTCCAAGAAAGGGTATTTCTGTGTGAAGAGAAGATATTGACTATGAAAAAAAATACACAACCTAAATTTTGAGAATTATGTTTTATTTTGCAGACAAAACTGAGGGCTTAAGCCCAGGGCACAGCCTCTCAGAGAAACTTGAGGGACTGCTTCAAAGAGTTAAGGGAGGTGATTGAGGAGTTTTTGCAACACAGACCAGATAGTGGGATCATCAAAAGATTATTGTTAATTAAATAAAACCAGATATCTCAAGTTAATGAGATATCTTTATATGGGAAGATGCAAGAGTCTGGGCTTACTGAAATCCTTCCTCGGATATGCACCTCAGTTATCTGGGATCAGTATCCTATTCTTTCCCTTCCAGAGTTCCCTCATGGCTCACCACAGGGGAGGCTTTAGTGGCTTGGAGTCTGCAACATCTTTTGTTTAGCCGGCAACAGTTTTCATTCCTAATACCAATCCACACAGAGTTTTAGTCACAGACATTGGTTGTGAGTCAAACTTAGATTTTTTAATCATAATTTGGTGATGAAAGAAACTTCAAATATCATAAATTTGTTCAAACCATATTCTCTGGGTCTACATCTTTTTAACATGCTGAGTGAAGAAATGGGCAGTGAATACAAACCTAATTTCCCAGATGAAGGCTCTTGCACTTCAAAGTTAAAGATGCTCAACCAAATTTAAAGAAATATGAGGATAAAACTATTTCTTAATGAATGCCCAGTTAGATTAAGCACAAACTGGAATCAAGATCGCCAGGAGAAATATCAATAACTTCAGATAGGCAGACGGTACCACTCTAATGGCAGAAAGTGAAGAAGAACTAAAGAACTTCTTGATGACACTGAAAGAGCAGAGTGAAAAATCTGGCTTAAAACTCAACAATCAAAAAATGAAAAGCATGGCACCCGGTTCCATCACTTCATGGCAAATAGATGGGGAAAAGAATGGAAACAGTGACAGACTTTGTTTTCTTGGGCACCAAAATCACTGAAGATGGTGACTGTAGCCATGAAATTAAAAGATGCTTGCTCCTTGGGAGGGAAGCTATGACAAACCTAGACAACATATTAAAAAGCAGACATCACTTTGCCAACAAAGGTCTGTATAGTCAAAGTTGTGGTTTTTCCAACTGTCATGTATGAACATGAAAGTTGGACCATAAAGAAGGCTGAGCACTGAAGAATTGATGCTTTTGAACTGTGGTGTTGGAGAAGACTCTTGAGGCCCTTGGACAGCACAGAGATCAAACCAGTCAATCCAAAAGGAAACCAACCCTGAACATTCACTGGAAGGACTGATGCTAAAGCTGAAGCTGAAGCTCCAATTCTTTGGCCATCTACTGTGAAAAACTGACTCATTAGAAAAGACCCTGATGCTGGGAAAGATTGAGAGCAGGATGAGAAGGGGGTGATACAGGATGAGATGGTTATATAGCATCATCAACTCAATGGACATGAACTTGAGCAAGCTCCAGGAGACAGTGAAGGACAGGGGAAGCTGCCTTGCTGCAGTACATGGGGTTGCAAAGAGTCGGACATGACTTTGTGACTGAACAACAGCAATGATTGACTCTCACACTGAAAATTAAAACATCCTTTGAATTCATGTGGCTTGCTTGCATGGCACAAGTTAGTGATACACCCATCATGTTGCAGGGTCCCAGTCTGTTATTTAAGGATCACAGTATTATTTTTAGTTTTGGAGATAAAAGCATGGTGTATCTTAAGAAAAAAAGTCCATCTCAGGGTCTATTAGAGTTCTCCATAGAAGCAGAATCAATAGGAGTTCTAGCTAAAGAGAAAGATTGATTTCCTATGAAGAATTAACTCACATAATTATGGAGGCTGAGAAGTCCCACATTCTTTCATCTGCAAGTCTGCAAGCTGGAGACCTAGAAAGTCTGTGGTATAATACTTTGTGGTGGTATATACTTTGAGGAATCTGAAGGCCTGAGAACTAGGGAAGCTGATAGTGTAAATACCAGTCTGAAGGTAGGAAAAAATTGATGAAATATCCCAGCTCCACACTAAGGCAGAAGAAAGTGGCAAATTTCTCCTTCCTCCACCTATTGTTCGATTTAGGGCTTCAAGGGATTGTGGGATGCCCACCCACACTTACTGATTCCACAAATAATTCAAATGCTAAACTCACACAGATACACAAAGAAGTAATGTTAAACCTGGGCACCTGTTTATCCAGTCAAGTTAACACATAAAATTAACCATCACATAGGACAAGTAAATATTGCTGAAAGTTTTATTTTCTCTATGCTTTTATTATTTTCTTACTCACTAAAGAAATTCAACATAAATTATAAGACATATTTTAACATTTATATATAAATAATATTACTATATCCTGTTGAGTGTATAATCCTCCCAAAGAGTAGACTAGGAATTCATTTGCCATGATCCTTTGTGTAGCAGCTTTTGACTGAACCGTACTTAGCAATTTGTTCCAGGGAAGAGCACTGAAAGGAGTTATTGATTTCACTAGAATCCAGTTACCCAGAACTACCTGACAGAGCGCCACTTCTGGATGCCTTTGCCAACGATGTGCAATTGTAACTTAATTGTACCCTTTTTGCATAGTGCAAAACTGCAAGCAAACCCTAATTCACTGCTCCAACTCTCCATCACCAAAAGATACTGTACATGCACAGTAGGGAGAGAATCCTTATAGTTGATTATGTATTCGCTTTGTAATTTTAGGTTAACCAGTTCAGAAGAGATTATATGGGTGCTTCAGAGTCTTCACCTATAAATGAACAAAAGACTAGAAAGGACTTTACCGGAATAAAAACATAAAAACTACTCAAAGCATCTTATGATAAAGAAATAATAGAAGTGATAAAATAAGTCAGAATACCTGAGCTGGAGCTATTCTTATACATTAGGGAAATCATAGACCATAACGCAGTATTTTCAGTTCAGTTCAGTTCAGTCGCTCAGTCGTGTCCAACACTTTGTGACCCCATAGACTGCAGCACGCCAGGCTTTCCTGTCCATCACCAACTCCTGGAGTTTACTCACACTCATGTCCATTGAGTCGATGTTGCCATGCAACCATCTCATCCTCTGTTGATCCCTTCTCCTCCTGCCCTCAATCTTTCCCAGCATCAGGGTCTTTTCAAATGAGTCAGGTCTTCGCATCAGGTGGCCAAAGTATTGGAGTTTCGGCTTCAACATCAGTCCTTCCAATGAATGTTAAGGACTGATTTCCTTTAGGATGGACTGGTTGGATCTCCTTGCAGTCCAAGGGACTCTCAAGAGTCTTCTCCAACACCATAGTTTAAAAGCATCAATTCTTCGGTGCTCAGCTTTCTTTATAGTCCAACTCTCACATCCATACATGATTACTGGAAAAAACATAGCTTTGACTAGATGGACCTTTGTTGGCAAAGTAATGTCCCTGCTTTTTAATATGCTGTCTGTCTCAAAGTTCAGTGCTCATTTTCCCTTGCTCTGCAGCACTTCTTTGTGTTTTATTTCATTTATACTGCCCTTCAAAGGCACAATTGATATTTTCCTGAAGATGCTGTGCTAATTCACTTACTGTATTGCTAATCATGTTATACATATATAAAACTAACATTTATACACACACACACACACACACACACACACACACACACACACACACACACACAATCCTATCTTGAAAGTTTGGTACTATAAAGAGGTCTAAGGTGATGTAAATAATCATGTAACCTGTTTGAATGAATTTCATTTTCATATATCAGTATTGTCTATATTTCAAGGTCTCTTGACCCTGCTGAATTTTCTTGCCATCTTCATGTTTTACAACAGTCCCCTGCAAAGTGTTTTGAGTCCCAAATAAATTTTTTTATTAAGTAGTTTATTTTAATTGGAGTATAATTTCTTTAAAATATTTGGTAGTTTTTGCCATACATTGATATGAATCACCCACAGATGCACATGTGTCCCCCCATCCTGAATCCCCTTCCCACCTCCTTCCCCACCCCATCCCTCTGGGTTGTCCCAGAGCACTGGCTTTGAATGCCCTGCTTCACGCATGGAACTTGCACTGGTCTTCTATTTTACATATGGTGACATACTCTTGATGAAAGTGAAAGAGGAGAGCGGAAAAGTTGGCTTAAAGCTTAACATTCAGAAAACTAAGATCATGGCATCTGGTCCCATCACTTCATGGAAAATAGATGGGGAAACAGTGGAAACAGTGTCAGACTTTATTTTTTTGGGCTCCAAAATCACTGCAGATGGTGATTACAGCCATGAAATTAAGACGCTTACTCCTTGGAAGGAAAGTTATGACCAACTTGGGTAACATATTAAAAAGCAGAGACATTATTTGCCAACAAAGGTCCGTCTAGTCAAGGCTATGGTTTTTCCAGTGGTCTGTATGAATGTGAGAGTTGGACTATAAAGAAAGCTGAGCACCGACGAATTGATGCTTTTGAATTGTGGTGTTGGAGAAGACTCTTGAGAGTCCCTTGGACTGCAAGGAGATCCAACCAGTCCATCCTAAAGGAGATCAGTCCTGGGTGTTCATTGGAAGGACTGATGCTGAAGCTCAAACTCCAATACTTTGGCCACCTCATGCGAGGAGTTGACTCATTGGAAAAGACCCTGATGCTAGGAGAGATTGGGGGCAGGAGGAAAAGGGGACGACAGAGGATGAGATGGTTGGATGGCATCACCAACTCAATGGACATGGGTTTGAATAAACTCTAGGAGTTGGTGATGGACAGGGAGGCCTGGCGTGCTGTGATTCATGGGGTCGCAAAGAGTCAGACACGACTGAGAGTCTGAACTGAACTGAATATTCATGTTTCAATGCTATTCTCTCAAGTCATCCCACTCTGGCCTTCTCCCACATAGTCCAAAAGTCTGTTCTTTACATCTGTGTCTCTTTTGTTGCCTTGCATATAGGATCGTTGTTACCATCTTTCTAAAGTCCATATATTTGCGTTGATACACTGTAGTGATATTTCTCCTTCTGACTTACTTCACTATGTATAATAGGCTCCAGTTTCATCCACCTCATTAGAATTGATTCAAATATGTTCTTTTTTATGACTGAATAATATTACATTGTATGTGTGTACCACAACTTCCTTATCCAAGTGAATTTTTCATGGACACATTACTGTCACTATTGTGTCCTGCCACCTGTCACCATGGCAGCCACTCCCAGCCATGGCACTGGCCTCAAATGTATTGAACATGAGATTCACCTGGGAGGTTTCACAAACCTTAATGTTCAGTTTGAACCCCTCATCAATTAAGCCAGAATATCCAAGGAGTAAAAAACAGGTTTGGGTACTTGTTAAAAGATCTTGGGCAATTCAAAGCACAGTAGCATTCGCGAATCTTAGATCTATTCCAAGAAGCTGTCAGGCAACTCAAAGCGGCATAGTGGCTTATGGGGCAAATGAATTAGAATTGTTTTCCCATCTTTTCTGCTATAATCTGTTCTTGGCGGTGTTGGTTAGTTTCCTCTTGTCTCTCAGCCATACAAACGCCTTTTTATTTTCTCCTCCACTCTGTCAAGGATTGGAAGCTTCTAAATTATTTTTTGGACTTCTTTGCTAACTGGGTTGTGATTAAATTCTGCCAGTGGGAGTCAATGGCAGCTGATTGGAAGTCAGAAGAAAGAGAAAAGAAATTTTTTTCCTGCTTCTGGCTCTGGCAGTTGCTGAACTATCAACAGCGAATCAGCAGTGTTGGAGGGACTGCATGCTCCTCGATCCGTGGCTGCATTAGCTGTAGTGTCCCCCTAATGGGTCTGGGAAATGACACTTTGCTTTGCCCCCTAAGGAATTGCAGTGACTTCCTGAGTTTACTTGCATTTCTTTCTCCCTTCAGTTCCTTCTCCTTTCCAACAATTTAGAAACATTTAGGTCTGAAATATTTAGAGTAATTCTTTCTCTCCATCTTTATTGAGGAATGAAATTGAAAGTGAAAATCGTGCAGTCATATCCAACTCTTTGTGACCCCATGGACTATACAGTCCATGGAGTTCTCCAGGTCAGGATACTGGAGTGGGTAGCTTTTCCCTTTTCCAGGGGATCTTCCCAACCCTGGGATCTAACTCAGGTCTCCCACATTGCAGGCAGATTCTTTACCAGCTGAGCCACAAGGGAAGCCCAAGGTGAGAGGAAGGTGTCCTTAACTGACAAATAACTCTGTCAGACATTTAAACTGTGCATCACGATGATTACATATACATTTTGTAAAACTTCCTCCCATCTAGTTAAATGACACATACATTACCTCACATATTTATCCTTTTTGTGTGTGAGAACATTTAAATTCTCTTCTTATATGACATCTTTGGGTAAATTATAAAAATGCACTTACTCTGGGGAAATTAATTTTTTGAAAAAAATAAAAGTATACTCTCTAGGTAGATTCAGTCCATAGGCACATGCCTTGGGAAATGAATATTTTCTTTATGGGAAGAAAGAGGTATTCCACCCTCCAGTAGACACAAGGGGCTGCACTGAGGGATATACTTAGCAGATGGATCAAGTTTTGGTCCCTACCCACCTCCCCTGCAGGCACCATCATGCTTCACTATGCTACCCTGGGGGCATGGAGTGAGGAATGTGACACCCTGAATCAGACTATGGGAATTTAAAGAAGAGGGATGTACACAGATAAATGAGGCAGTTTAAGGGGTAGGAAGAGTAGGTGTTTCTACTGAAAAAGAGGGAAGGAATGGTGAGTGTGGTAAGAAGAAAAACAATACCGTGAAATGCCACCGAACATTGTAGGAGTTCAGGAGGAGGTGCTACACTGTGTTGATTCTGCAAAGATGACAAATATATTCAAGCCATTACTAAACTAGCAAGTGACTCTCAGCTGGTTTAATCAGCCCCATTTCTCTCTGGCTCAGGTTATGACCCCTAAAAAGACCTGACTATAAAAACCTGGTAGGATCCCATTTTAAATGTAGGCAAACCACTGAAAATGGAATCACCTTCCTCTTCTGTTCTGGCTTTGAAAACCCAAAACTATAAACTAAATTCAGTTTTTGTGAATATAATATTCTAAATGTTTTTGACTCTGAAACATAAATATCTGTGACCTTTTTTCACAATCTTAAAAAGAAGCTTTTTCACATTCACTGAGCATTCACTTCAATATTTTCTGTTATGGCCAGTCTTGTTCATATTTCCCCCACTTCTATATGCTCATGAGTTTAAATATAATGCTAAATAAAATATAAAAACACTTAAATATTTTTCTTATATCACCCTTCTTTTATTCCTGCTACATTTTTAACCATTAAAAGAGATTAAGTGACTGATTAGCTAATATTTATTTTGGGCTGTTTACAAGGAGAAACAAATAGAAATAGTCTACGTACCTTAGTAGATAATAACCTCTTATTTTTGAATCAGAAGTTATTTTATTTCCTGGTTATAAAAGTAATAGACACTCATCCTAAAAATTCAGATAATGTAAGAATTTGTTCTGTCATAAAAGAACTTGACTAGGACCCAGAAACAAAACAATAAAAACATTCTCTAATGAAAAACAAATTAATTATAAATAAATAGCTAGTACATTTTTTGTAACAAACAAATGAAAGCATAAACGCAACAGTGATATTTTGGTTTTGCTTTTAAAGCATCTAGCAGTTTACAAACACTTTTAAATACTTAAACATGAGGTGTTATTTCTACTGTTGCTATATTCTGAGTACCTATTTCTGCTTACTAAATTGCAGCTTGATTTTCTGACCTATGATTCATACAGTGTATTATGATCTTACAAAACAAAGTTTATTACAGAATAACTTATCTTTGAGTGTAGCTTGCTTAAAGGAAAGTTACTACAGTCCATGTTTACTATTCACATTTTTTGCTGTGTTTACCATTCACATTAGTTTCCTAGGACTGTTGAAACAAGTTACCATACACCGGGTGCCTTAGAACAACAGACATGTATTTTCTCACATTCTGAAAGCTAGAAGTCTGAAAAATCAAGGTATGGCACAGTTACACGTTGTCCGAAGGATCTGAGGTAGAAATCTCCTCCCTGCCTTTCTCCTAGCTCTTGGTGGCTGCAGACTCTCCCTGGTATCTGCCTCCAGTCTTCCCTGGCATTCTCTTCTCTATGTGTGTCTACGTCTCCGTATCTGCACCTCTCCGTCTCCCCCTGCTCATGTGGATCCCAGTCACTGTGTTAGCTGCTACCGCTGCTGTTTAGTCACTAAGTCGTGTACGACTCTTTGCAACCCCGTAGACTGTAGCCCACCAGGCTCTTCTGTCCATGGGGTTTCCCAGGCAAGAATACTGGAGTGGCTTTCCATTTGCTTCTACAGGGGATCTTCCTGATCCAGGGATTGAACCCTTGTCTCCTGCTTGACAGGCAGATTCCTTACCACTGAGCTACCTGGGAAGCCCAGCCATTGTACTAGGGCCCAGCCTACTTCCGTATGATCCCTCTTAACTTGATTACACCTGCAAAGACCCTATTTCCAAACAAGGTCATATTCACAGGTGTCAGGGGCATGGGTTAGGACTTCAATTTATTTATTTAGAAGACATATTTCAACCTATACTATTTTGTGACATTTGCTATTATCTATGTCTTCCTTCTAGAATGTTTCTTGACTACTATCTCTCTTTAAAGAGGCCCCCTCAGACTTCCCTGATGCTAGAGTGGTTGAGAATCTGCCTGCTGATGCAAAGGACATGGGTTTGATCCCCGGTCCATGAAGATTCCATACGCCATGGGCAACTAAGTCTGTGTGTCACAACTACCGAATCTACATGCTAGAGCCTGTGCTCTGCAACAAGAGAAACCACTGCGACGAGAAGTTCTTGCATGGCAACTAGAGAAAGGCCATGTGAAGCAGTGAAGACCCAGTGCAGCCATATATGAGTAAAAATTAAAAAAATTTTAAATGGAGGTCCTCTCTTGATCTCGTGGTAAAGAGAAAAGTGTTTGTGCAGAGGTTAAAGCAGTGGTTCTCAACCAGGAATTATTTTGTTTCATGGGATATGTTTGCCATTATCTGGAGAAATTTTTGATTGTCACAACTGGGAAGTGAGGAATTTGTGACTGGCATTCACTGGGCAGAAACACTTCTAAACACAATGGACAAGGCACCTCCTGGTCCCCACAATAAGGAATTGTGGTCCCTAATGTTGACAGCGCCAAGACTGAGAAACCTTGTTCCAGAGGTTTCACAGAGCTGCTCGAAAATGCATTCACTCAGGATTCCTACTTCATATCTTCACCAGAATACACAATGTTGAGCTGAGGTTGGTGATGGGAATTTGCAAACACAGACCTGGGCCTGGTTGGACAGGACCTTACCTTACAACTTAGACTTTCTACTTTATTTGTTGTTAAGAACAGATGACAGAAGCACTAAGGAAGCATTGGAAAATGACAAAAACTCAGGCTCCACTTTTATCTGGCAAATCAAAATTGACAGTGGATTGTAGGAATCTATTCTTAAGAAGTTTACTGTCTATTAGAGTAAGTCAGAGAGTAGAAAACACATAGGTGTAATGCTATTTTTCTATTATAGAAAAAGTTCCTAGGGGAATCTATGCATAAGAAAGACCAATGGAACTGACTCAAATGTGTTCTTTTTTTATAGCTGAGTAATATTCTGTTTCGTATATGTACCACAGCTTTCTTATCCATTTATCTGCTGATGGACATCTAGGTTGCTTCCATGTCCTAGCTATTGTAAACAGTGCTGCAATGAACATTGGGGTGCATAGGTCTCTTTCAATTCTGGTTTTCTCTGTGTGTATGCCCAGCAGTGGGATTGCTGGGTCATATGGCAGTTCTATTTTCAGTTTTTTAAGGAATCTCCACACTGTTCTCCATAGTGGCTGTACTAGTTTGCACTCCCACCAACAGTGTAAGAGGGTTTCCTTTTCCCCACACCCTCTCCAGCATTTATTGTTTGTAGACTTTTTGATAGCAGCCATTCTGACCGGCATGAGATGGTACCTCACTGTGGTTTTGATTTGCATTTCTCTGATAATGAGTGACGTTGAGCATCTTTTCATGTTGAAAAGCATCTTTTCATCTTTTTGTTAACCATTTGAATGTCTTCTTTAGAGAAATATCTATTTAATTGTTTGGCCCATTTTTTGATTGGGTTGTTTATTTTTCTAGTATTGAGCTGCATGAGCAGTTTGTATATGTTGGACAGAGTAAAGTTAAGTCAGAAAGAAAAACACCAGTACAGCATATTAAAGCATATACACGGTATTTAGAAAGATGGTAACGATGACCTTATATGCAAGACAGCAAAAGAGACACAAATGTAAAGAACAGACTTTTGGACTCCGTGGGAGGAGGTGAGGGTGGGATGATTTGAGAGAACAGCATTGAAACATGTACATTACCATATGTGAACCAGATGAGCAAGCAAGAACACTGGAGTGGGTTCCCATTTCCTTCTTCAATGCATGAAAGTGAAAAGTGAAAGTGAAGTCTCGCAGTCGTGTCCGACTCTTTGCGACCCCATGGACTGCAGCCTACCAGGTTCCTCCATCCATGGGATTTTCCAGGCAAGAGTACCGGAGTGGGTTGCCATCGCCTTCTCCTACAGCTGGACTACATCTACCTTTTTTTATAATCAGTCAGCTGCTCCCAATTTAGTCTCATGTTTTTTCCCTGGATTCACTCCATACAGAAATCTCCCTGTTAAAATCCCCACCACTATCCCAGGCATTGTAAAAAGCAATATTGGAAAGGACTCCAAGTCATCTAACTCTTTTAACTCTGGACCTTGGAAGAATTTATGGGAAAATCTCGTGCATTCTTGAAGATACTGGCTAAGATAGTCTTTGGGGAAAGTGCAGTTTGCATTGTCATTCCAAATCTTTCTCTCACAATGCTTCAGGCCAATAGCTAGTGTGTCTCTCTTTAAGATAACCCAGACTCATGTCAGACAATATTTACTGAGTATCCTAACTGCAGAGAATGATTTCTTTGAGACTGCTTGTTACTCAACTTAGGACAGAAGGGAATAGACCCCTCCTCTCTCTTCGTAGGGTGGACCTAAGAGAGTAGGTGGCAACTCTTCACAGATCCACAATTGCACCTCTCAACCCAGTTTTTATCTTCCTTGTGAATTTGACAGCTCTCTCACTATCTTAAGACACCTCTTGAGAAATGTCTACTCAGCAGTCTAGCGCATGGTTTTGAAATTCCACATTTACTGGATCTAGTTGACTGAACTGAAACTGAGAAAGAGGTCAATTGTACGAATATTACAACCCATAATTGCATCTTGGAGAAGGAAAATCCCATGGATGGAGAAGCCTGGTAGGCTACAGTCCATGGGGTCGCAAAGAGTCGGACACGACTGAGCGACTTCACTTCACTTCCTTTTTTTAAATAGTAATTTAGTAATTGGAAAATGACTATATTCAGGTTTTCCCCTCATTTTAATGTTTAGATTAATAAATAAATGAAAAGGTGTGTTAATTTCTAAGCATGGCTATGTAAGTTTTTGCATGGCTAAGACATCATGTCTTGATGCCTAGCCAGATTAATTATATAGTCTCCTGGGTGAAATATCCCCTAGAATGTTTACCAAGCAAATCTAAATCCATAAAATGAAAATAAAAAGTATTACCAAAAATCCAAAATAAGTTTTAGCTTTGAACTCGGGTAGTTGATCTACTAACTCAAATAAGTTAGTAATATGAGGCAGCATTACATACAACAGACACAGTGATGTCAACAATGTAAATTGTATTAGAACTGGCCTTACTTAATCCTCCAGTGCCTTCTACCTGGACCTAAAGTGAAAACCTAGGTCTTTACCACAGTCTGTAAAGTTCCAATGTGATCTGGCCTCTGTTTACATCTAGATTTTTTTCCTCTCACTCTCATCTTAAATCAGTATCTTCCAGACAAACTAGCTCTTTATGTTCCTCTTTAACTTGCTGCTGTTTAGGGCCTTTGCACATTATGATGTCTCTGTGCCAGTAGTTCTTATCTGGGAGCATGTTTGCCTCTGATGGAACTTTCGGTAAAGTCTACGGACATCTTGGTTGTAACAACCAGGGTGGGATGGTGCTATCAGCGTCTACTGGGTAGAGGCCAGGGATGCTGCTAAACATCCTAGAGTCTCAGAATAACTCCCATAGCAATTTATTATCTGCCCTCCAACGTCAATTGTGCCGAGATGGAGAAAGCCTTCTTCTCTGTCTACAGTGATCTAGCTTAATATAGCCCCATGGCTTCTCCTGCTTTTCATTCTCAGCTCAAAGTTACACAAAAACAAACATCCTTTCTACCACCCAAGCTAACATAGCCCAGGCTCCACCCCACTTCCTCTTAGGTCACCACCATATTTTGCTTAATATGAAGTTTATTGTTCTATTGTCTTTATTCTTCCATAATTATTCTACACATTCCCTGCTATATACCCTGCATCTGAGCAGTGCCAGGCACACAGAGCTCTCTATTAGATATGTGTTGGATTAATGAGACAGAAGAAAATTGCATATGAGAAAGATAATAAATAGCTAACATTTTTTAAAAGATTTTTTTTTTCCCCTGAAACAGGTGCAGGGCCAAAAAAGAGTGGGAAAAGCTTTCAGGAGGGCCTTTCCTGGTGGTCCATCGACTAAGAGTCTGTGCTCCCAATGCAGGGGGCATGGATTTGATCCCTGGTCAAGGAACTAGATCCCACATGCTGCAACTAAGAGTTCACATGTAGCAACTAAAGATCTCGCATGATGCAAAGATCGAAGATCCCACATGCCACAAATAAATAACATAAATAAACATCCCTTTTACAAAAAGAGCTCAAGAATTCGTTTACAAAAACAGTAAGTATTTTCGGATGCAATGGATTAGTTTCACTGATGTTGTAAAGCTCAGGGAAATCAGAAGAGACCTAGAGCACAAAACATACTAACTTTTCTGTAAAAATAACATGTTCATACAATGTCAACTCACACTTCCATAGAGGTAACTTAGTACTGCAGTGCACAAGGGGCAAGGTGGAGCAAGGCCAAGAGGTCCCTCGTGAGGAAGGAGAGGAACCACTTAGACAACACTACAGGAGCTGAGGATTATATTTTCATTTTCTTGGAATTTAGTCAGTCCCTTTGCTATAAATTAATGTCAGATCAGAGGCTTATATGTGCCAATTTTTTCAGAGCACAACAGATGAATTTCTCCTTTCTGGTTAGGTGCCTGAAAAGAAAAGATGGCATTCTTACTCCCCACTGGTTTGGTCGCTCAGTCATCTGATCAATTCAGGAGAGAAGAGGACATTCCCATACACAACTGAAATGATACTGAAATGTGATCATTTTTAAAATCATTACCTATGCTGCTCTGACTTTTAAGGCAGCAAGATTTTCCCATTTTCAGAACAATAGATATTCAGGGGTGGAAGTGGAGGTGGGGAGAGAACCACAGTAGGAGTGAAGAGGTTAAACCTATAGCTTATGAAACTAACACACTATTGCAAATCAACTGTACTCCAATAGAGTTAAATATTTTGGAAAAAAAAAAAAAAGAAAGTATCCTGATTCACCTCAGTTTTATCCTTAGTCAAGAGGTAGATGTCCTACAGATCAACGATGGGAATCTGAACCTCGCAAATATCTGTAGCTCAAGGGGTAAAGAATCTGCCTGCAATGCAGGAGACCTGGGTTCAATGCCTGGGTCAGGAAGATCCCCTGGAGGAGAAAATGCAAACCACTCCAATATTCTTGCCTGGGAAATCCTATGGACAGAGGTGGCTGGTGGACTACAGTCCATTGGGTCGCAAGAGTCGGTCGTGACTTGGTGACTAAACCAATGTTTATGTGCATTTATGTTGTGTTCTCAGAAGACTCTCCACTGCTTTATTAGAAGTTTTAACTTTTTTTTTTTTTTTTTAGGTATTCTGAACTTGGGAATATTCTCTATGTGGTGATATGGCCATCAGTTATAAAATTAGTGTAAACAGGGACTTATTTAAATTAACTTGATAGAATTTGGTGGTATATTATTCACATTTCATTTTTAGAGAGTACAAAGATTTAGTAAAGGAGCCTATGACTCACCAAAAGCCACATGAAATCTTTGAGCTGGTGATAAACTATTCCTGAGCATCCTGTTACATCATCTGAGAAGAGAAGAGAAGAGGAGAGGGCAGGTGTTGTCTCTTTAGGACAGGAATTCCAGCAAGCAAAATAAAGGAAATTAATTGATGCTATCTATAATTAGAGTTCACAGGAAGGAGTTAGGAGATATACAAATATGGAAAAAGAGTACTGCTTCAGAAAGGAATGATGAATGAAGCATGGTAAAGCGGGACAAATCTGGGAAATTCTGGATTTTTCACAACTAAGCAGTTAATAAACTGTACAGTCTGAATTTGAAGAAGTAAAAGAAGACTAATAAGAGACTTTCACCTTCTTTTTCATCCCAAGTTGACTTAGGAAAGTTTAGTTTTTATCTTCCTTAACTCTGTTTGAAACGTAACAGGTGAGGCGGAATGACCGTGATCAGAATATTGCCAAGTAAAAATGGCAACCCACTCCGCTATTCCTGCCTGGACAATCCCATGAATGGAGGAGCCTGGTAGGCTACAGTCCACAGGGTTGCAAAAAGTCAGACACGACTGAGCGACTTCACTTTTTCTCTACTTTAAACTTGTTTTAAAGTAACACTAACAAAGAAAACACTAACAAAGAAAAATGTAGAATTTCTACATTTACCTGGACAAGTGATCAATTATATTAACTTTGCCATTTGCTTTACTTCACTTAGAAATATGAAGTATTTGCACAAAAATATCCCACATATGGGATGAGGGTGAAATAAAGATGAAAACACTTTGTTAACTTGGCAATCATTACTTCCAGAAATGAAGTTTCTATGGGCATTGGGCTTCCAGCTCTATGACAAAGGTTTTATAGATAGCCAAATTTCCTGGGACTAATCCTTGACTTTTCACATCAAAACTAGAAGATCCCTTTCTATAGGAAGATGTGCGAGTGGACCATATCTCCCTCTTTGAGTCTGGAAATTTAACACGAAGGTGATAATAATGTTGATTGTAAGTATTTATGTTGAGATAGAAAGATAAAACAGGAGTGCTAAAAGAAGAAAAATAATTGACTAGGCTGGATTTCACAGCAAGAAAAAAAGAGAGAGAGAGAGAGAGAGCCAAAGATACTGTCTTTAAAAGCATGTGGCAACACCCAGGTATTAAAAAAAATAACTTTTCTGTTATAAGAAATATATCAACAACTAGTAAAGAAAAGTTTTGATAATGAAGCCCTGAGTTACGTGAAAGTAATAAAAAAGTATGACGAATAATTCTTTGTGAAAACTCTATAAGCAGTTCTAGGGCATCTGTCAGAGGAAGGACAGATGAGGACATAAAACCAACCCCAGTGAGCCTGTTTCTTGCACGCAGGGGAAGTGCCTCCCAAGCTGCATTTATAGTGCTTGAGGGCGCAGCAAATAAATGTGTTCTTTTTCTTTGATGTTCACGTTTGTAGCTATGTTAGTCCACTTCAACCTTGGGACACATGGGCATGAAGCTATCCTAGGCATTAACAGTGATCACTTTGAGAGCCTGGCACAGCCCTCCCCGTAAGAGAGCTCTCTACCTGCATATATGTATGGCAGGTAGTCACCTGTACTATGAAATTTGATAGGGACTCAAAATCTTCCTCATATTTTCCCCTATCGCCATGGGGCTGGGAAGCTTTAAAATTCCAGTAGTCAATTCTTTCTATACAGATTTTCCAAAGGTTCTTAATAGTAAAATTACTTATGCTAGTACAAATACTGATCTTAGTACCTTGTTGGCTAGCTAACTGGTAACATGGCTTTTAAATTTTACATTATTTTTCTGACTAATTCCCTGTCATATAGCAAAAGTGATAAGCACAGACAGCTTCCATGGCAGAGTTAAGGAAGGGAGAAAGAAGAAGGAAAAATTCTGTCCGTCAGGTTCTGACTAGGATGGTGGAAACCCAAAGCATGAGACAGAAACTACCCGATTAGGGGAAGTCAAAAGAAATTCAGGTGACAACTCAAACGATTTTTTCTGGCTGTTTTCACGTGACTTTTAGGGTTCTTTATCTTTTCTGAATGTTTTCCACACATCAGTTGTTATATCAGACTCATGTTTTCCTTGGAGACTTCAATCTTGGCAATCCTGAAAATGTTTACTTTAATCTGGACTGGTGTTTGTCTAGGCCAAGAGCACAGTGGTCAGTGTGGCATCTCCCTTCACCATCATCCTGAAAAGTTCTCTCTTCTGAGTTATAGCCCATATCTTCCGAGTTTCATACATCTTCCTGTTCAATTGTTTATTCCCACTGCTTCCTAGGAAAAGCACTTAGGATGTAAATTTTGCAGACTTTGTAAATTGACTAGCATCTTGACTGACTATAGAGTTTTAGGTAGAATTAATTTGTCCTTTAAATTTGAAAGTACTGTTTCATTATAGTCAAATTTCTAGTGCTGTGCAAAAATTTAATTTGATTTTTATTCTTATTGCTTTTCAGGTAATGAGGGTTTTTCCTCCTCTCTAAAAACTTTGAAAATCTCTTATTGTCTTGATTTCTAAATGTTACAGTAATGTGTGTTGAGTAGAGTCTGCTTTACTGTCATGAATTTGGACACTTGGTAGGCATTTTTAATCAGCAAACTGTAATTTTTCAGTTTTTAGTACTTCTCTTGACTTGTTCATAATTTCCTATCTTTGTATTCTCTGTTCTAATCAACAGAAAGTTTCTATATCTGGATTTTTAGGCTTTGTGGCTTATTTTCTAACTTTATTATCTTACCTATCCTACTGTCTTTTTATTTTTGCTGTAGTTTTCTATTTTTGCCAAATGTCTGAAACATTATCTTCCAAAATTTCTAGCAACTTTTTCATTTCTAGTATTATATTTTTAATTTTTAAGATTTGGGGAAAAAGAGAAAACTGCTTTATTTATTTTATGACTATCCTGGCTTATAATTTAAGTTTTTTAATGGTGGGATTTAATAATAATGTTAATTATGGAAGTGATTTATCTTTCCTTATCTGTGTGTGTATGAATTTTTTCCTAATACTTTCATTTTCCCCTCTTACTTCTTTTCTCTTCTTTTTTGTTTTGTTTGCATGTTATGTACTTGTTTTAAGGATCCAGTGATTCTTAAATGTCTGTTCTTTAAGAGTAAAATATCAGAAAGTTATTTGGAGGCAGGTTTTTTCAATGCTTGGCTTTATTGCAGGATGACCTGGATGGGCTATTTGACTGGGTAACCTCTAGTTGACAGATTTATTATTACTGTTTACTAAACTGGATCAGTTTCTCCATAATCACTCAATTTTTTACTTAGGAGGAATCAACTTAGCTACCAGAATTTTCTTGAATCCAAGTAGTAAACAGGGGAGTGAAGTGTTTCTCTTTTAAGGAGAAAACTTGCATTTAATCTCTGTTTTCAGTATGTTATTTCAGACCTCACGAGTGCTGGTGTCTACCAAACTGGTTCTCTCTCGTTTAACTTTTGTCTTCTAATAACGGAGGACACCAAGAATGGAGCCATTAGCCAGCTGCATTTTTACACAAATGTTCAACCAATTCTGCTCTCTTAAGCCTCATACTGCACCCTCCCTTCTAGACCTATACAAGGTGAGTTCCTGAGAGTTTCTGGAATTCCATGGTACAAATCAGCATGACTCTGGTTCTGAGTTAGCCTCATAGATTCTCTCTCTCTGTATCTCTCCTTCATTCTTTCCCTCCCCCCCCCCCCAATCCATCAATCATGTCAGCAATTTGTTGTTAGGTTATTTGGTAAGGAGGCATGAACTCACTCTCCTTTTACTTGCATGAGTATTAAACCACTTGAAAAATAAGACTGAGAAAGGCGTATGGAGAAGAAAATCTACATTGTGAAATGTTAATGTTGATATTAAATAGTGTTTCTTTTACCTACAAGAAGGTAGACTTCCTATGACAGAATCCTGGAATGAGAAGACTTACCCTTCCAGCAGTCCTAGACAGAAGCAGGTCTCCATCCCTGAGACAGAGCTACTCACAGAGATCCAAACCACAACATGTACCACCTGCTCTGCCGGCTCCTTAGAAAGAAAGGAATCTACTAGCCTCACAGACCCACTTTCTCCGTCCAGTCTTACCAATCAGATAAGGATATTCCACCTGCCCTTGCGCAGAGTGAATTAATAAATAGTAAGAGGCCAAGAGAATTATGTTAAATGATCTTTTACATGGGAGTAATTATCAAGAGTAAGGTAGAAGCATCGCCACTTTCAATATTCCCCAGGTTGTGATCTTTTAACTTCTTGGCTTAACTATCAAAACTGTGGTTAGTTGGGAATATACCACCTCCTTCTTTGGAAGAGATTAACTGTCCATCAAAATAATGCTTCACGATGCATTTAACATCTGCTTATTTGGCTATCTCTTTGGATATGCATCAGAAGAGTGCATTAATTAAATCATCTCTAAGGCCACTCTGTACTCAAGTCTGAAAAGCCACTCTTCATTTTATATCCCTTCTCAAATTATGTTACTTTCTCAAAGGTCCTCAATGAGACCAAATGACATCATAAGTGTATTTCAATAATTTACATAATATGTTACATAAAATCACCATAGTAATAAAATTCCAACACAGAGATGCATCAGATATATAGATATATAGATAGATACAAATATAATTTAGAATATCTGTATCTCCTGTCATCATCAAATACCCTGGAAGAAAACAGAGCCAACTATTAAATTCACTTGCAAGTGAAAGCCCAAGGATTAAAATATTTGTAGATCAAAAATTAAGTTTTACTGTACTTATGTATTAATATTGCAAAGAAATAAAAGTCCATTTCAATTTCTTATTTCTGCTGAATTTCAAAGCTCAGTTTTATTTGTATCAGAGATCAAAAGTAGTGGGGAAAAGTACTTGAGTTTGGATCAGACCACCTAGGTTAGAATCCTGTGGAAATTACTTGATTATCGGGTGACTATATCTCTCAGATATCTCATCCAAAACATGGAAATGATAATCATATCCATCTCATGAACTTAATGTGAGCTTTACATAAGGTAACATCTTTCCTTAAAAGAGTGCCTTATGTGTGCGCCCAGTCACTTCAGTCCTGTCAGACTCTTTGTGACCCCATGGACTGCAACCAGCCAGGCTCCTCTGTCCATAGGATTTCTCCAGCAAGAATACTGGTATGGGTTGTCATTTCCTCCTCTAGGGGATCTTCCTGACTCGGGCATTGAACCCATGTCTCTTGTGACTCCTGCATTGCAGGCAGATTCTTTACTGCTAAGCCACTGTAATAAACCCTTAATATAGTTTTAATATAATTTCTTTAGCAGCTTCAACCAGGACTGTCTTCCACAGGAACTAGTAGGACTCCTCTGCATCCTTGGAAGTTAAACTGATCAATACC
Source organism: Muntiacus reevesi (assembly GCF_963930625.1). Lineage (NCBI taxonomy): Eukaryota > Metazoa > Chordata > Mammalia > Artiodactyla > Cervidae > Muntiacus > Muntiacus reevesi. The sequence goes on along the minus strand of NC_089254.1, from coordinate 95,108,483 downwards.
AAGTCTCTGAGGTTGCTTATTTTAGAATCTGTATCATTAGCAGGACAGCTAAGAATATGATGACACCAATTCCACACTCACCAAAATAATACAAAATCCTAGAGCAGTTATCCCAGACAAAATTATATTTCCAGAAGTCAGTGTTCAGAGTTTCCTAATATCAAAGCATACTCTCAGTGGTAACTGTTGAGAGCATATTAATAGAGAATATGTTTCTTTAGTCTTAGAATCATTCAAGTAGTTCAGAATCCATTGACACATGATTTTAAAATGCCCATTAAGATGCCACTTTGGGTGCCTACATTTCCTGTAAATGGTGGGGTGTGGAGGGAATCTATACATACAATCACTTCTTTTATAGAGTGGCATTTGTGTAATAGCAACTCTGCTTATTACATGTTTTGAACTTGGTGCCTTTCTTTAGTTTCCAGTATCTTCAAAATTTATTGGTTTCCTTTCCCATTTTGAATCCCCTGGGTCCACGTGTCTAGGACAAAATTGAATGAGAGAGAGAGACACAGAGACAATATCTGTAGCCTGCTACCCTTCCAAATGCACTCAATAATTTCCCCTTTCCAAGGAAAAAATGATGAGGAGTGCAGAGAGATCCTGCCACAGTGCACCTGCTGCTTATGTGTGCTTAGCCACTCACTTGTGTCAGACTCTTTGTGACCCTTTAGAACAGTAGCCCACCCGCCAGGCTACTCAGTCTGAGATTTCCCAGGCAAGAATTCTGGAGTGGGTTGCCATTTCCCCCTCCAGGGGATCTTCCTGACCCAGGGATCGAACCCTCATCAGCTGTGTCTGCACTGCAGGCAGATTCTTTACCCACTGAGCCACCTGAGTCAGTTACCCCAAGAATGGAGATAAAGTCCACTAAATTTATTTCACAGAGTTTAACATTCAGTCTTGTGGGTAACTTTTTATTTTTGCATTGTTTTCTCTTTGTCTAATTTATGTTCTTATATTTATTCATCTTCTCCTTTTTACTTTCATTATGTTAATTCTGTTTTCTTTCTCTAACTTGTTGAACTGGATATTTAACTCATTAATGTTACCATTTCTTTTATTCTAGACTTCTTTTTAAACATTGTTTAAGTTGCATCCTACTGAATTTGCATAAGTAACATTTTGATTATAACTTAGTTAAAAATTATCAAGTCACCATTTTAATGCATCTTCTTTGATCATGAATTACTTAGAAGACTTATTTCTAATTTTCTATTCTATAGAAAGCTTTAATTCATCTTTTACTTTTGTTGTCTAACAATTGTGTTTGATTAATAAAACGGGTTCTGTGTAATTCTAATTCTTTAATGCTTCCTGAGACTTTGTAAAACCCAATGTTGTAGCTGTCTTTTATTTGTTTATAAAGACTACATATTAGCTATTGTTGGTTGCAGAGTTCTCATGTTGTATGCTCTCTACTCCCATAGTTGGGACAACCTCTAACACTCCTTTCCCTTATCTCTACTTTCTACTTTTGAGCCCAGGGAGACTGTGTTTATATCCCAGTTTAATTCCCTATTGAATTGTTACTTTTCTTATTATATAGCCATCCTCTTTATAAATCTTTGATTTTTGTTGTTTATTTTACATTATAAATTTTTATTTTTTGAGGCCTAGTTCACATATAGCAAAGTTTACCCTTTATATGGTATTTAAGTCCTGTGTTTTAACAAGGGCATAGTAATGTAACCACCACTTAATCAAAATGTGTAAAAGTTTCACTGCTCCTCCAATTCCCTTATTTTTCTTTATGGTCAACCTGATCTCTCACCCTTAGTCCTTAGCAACTACCACTATTTTATCTGTCACTATACTTTGCCTTCCTAAGAATGTCACATAAAGGTAAACATAGAGAATTTTCACTTAGATTAATGAACTTGAGGTTCATCTATGCTGCTGCTTGTATCAGTAGCTTGTGCCTTTTTATTTCTGAGTAATATTTGATTATATGCATTTATCATAATTAGGCATTTACCTATTGGTTCACTGCAATCCCTACCAATAGTATTTTTCACAGAACAAGAACAAAACATTTCACAATTTGTATGAAAACACAAAAAAACCCAAACAGTCAAAGCAATCTTGACAAAGGAAAATGGAGCTGGAGGAATCAACTTTTCTGATTTCAGACTATACTTCAAAGCTACAATCATCAAGACAGTATGGTACTGGCATACACACAAAAAAGAAATATAGACCAATGGAATAAAATGGAAAGTCCACAGATAAGCCCACACACCAAAGGGCACCTTATTTTTGACAAAGGAGGAAAGATTACACAATGGGGAAAAGATAGCCTCTTCAATAAATGGTTCTGGGAAAACTAGACAACTACATGTATAAGAATGAAACTAGACTACTTGCTAACACCATGTACAAAAATAAATTAAAAATGGATTAAAGACTTAAATTTAAGGCTATAAAATAAAAGCTCTTAGAGGAAAACAGGAAGTACACTCTTTGACTTAAATGACAGCAAGATCCTCTTTGATCCACCTCTAGAGTAATGGAAATAAAAACAAAAATAAACAAATGGGACTTAATTAAGCTTAAAAACTTTTGCCCAGCAAAGGAAACAATAAGACTAAAAAAAACCCTTAGAATGGAAGAAAATAATTGCAAACAAACAACTGACAAAGGATTAATTGTCAAAGTGTATAAGTAGCTCAAACATCTCAAAATCATGAAAACAAACAGCCCAATCAAAAAAATGTGCAGAAGACCTAACTAGACACTTCACCAAAGAAGACATTCAGATGGCTAATAAACACAAGAAAAGATGCTTAACATCACTGATTATTAGAGAAATGAAACTCAAAACTCTAATGATGTAACACCTCACACTAGTCAGAATGGCAATCATTAAAAAATCTACAGACAATAAATGTTGAAGAGGATGTGGAGAACAGGGACCCTTCCTGGGCTGTTGTTGGGAATGTACATTGATATAGCCACTATGGAGAACAGGAAAGAGATTCCTTTAAAAAAAACTAGGAATAAAACTACCATATGAATCAGCAAACTTACTATTGTGCATATAGCCTTAGAAAACCATAACTGAAAGAGACACATGTATCCCAATGTTCATAGCAGTGAGCATGCCTGCTAAGTCACTTTAGACCCTTTGTGACCCTGTAGCCTATAGTCTGCCAGGATCCTCTGTCCATGGAATGCTCCAGGTAAAAACTCTGGATTGAGTCGCCATGCCCTCCTCCAGGAGATCTTTTCAACCTAGGAATCAAACCGAAGTCTCCTGTGTCTCCCGCATTGGCAGGTGGGTTCTTTACAACTAGAACTACCTGGGAAGCCCCATTCATAGGAGCACTATTTGCAATAACTAGGACACGGAAGCAACCTAGATGTCTATTGACAGATGAATGGATAATGAAGATGTGGATACCACATCATTATCCATTCATCTGTCAATAGACATCTATACACGCACACACACACACACACACACACACACACACACACACACACAATGGAATATTACTCAGCCATCAAAAGAACAAATCTGAGTCAGATATAGTGAGGTGGATGAACCTAGAGCCTGTTATGCAGAGTGAAGTAAGTCAGAAAGAGAAAAACAAACACAGTATATTAACACATACATATGGAATCTAGAAATGGTATTGATGAACCTATTTGGAGGGTAGGAATGGAGACGCAGATATAGAGGACAAACATGTGGACACAGTGGCATAGTGAGAGAATGGGACAAATGGGGAAAGCAGCATAGACATATATACCCTACCGTGTGTAAAACAGATAGCTGGTGAGAAGCTGCTATATAACACAAGGAGCCTGGCCTGAAACTCTGTGATGACTAGAGGAGTGGGAAGAGGGGAGGGGACAGAGGCTCAAGAGCTGATATATGTATCACTATGAGGGAGGTGATATATGTATAACTACGGCAGATTTTTGTTGTTGTACAATAGAAACCAACACAACATTGTAAAGCAATTTTCCTCCAATTAAAAAATAAAGGAAGAAAGAACGAAGAAAAGGAGAAACTATAATTTTATATAGCCAATGTTTTTAAAATTTAAAGAAAGTTTATGTTGTTTTCTTTTCTATTTTTTCTTATTGCATAGATATTTCCTCCAGGTTCATTTTCTTACATTTTACACACAGGTGCTTCATATACCACAGCTGGTAATCCTAATATGTGAGAGTCTATAAATGTTGTTCTACTGAATTTTGCTCGTTTCTTTGTGTGTTAAGTCATCTTTCATTGTGCTTTCATATCTGGTGGTTCTTTATTCACATGGGAATCCTACAAGGCTCTGACTTTGCCTCTGCGAGGCACTAAGGGAAAAGACTGTTTAATGATTTGTGGCCAATTTAGCTCCCCCTAAGTTTCATGTAAGAGTTTACATTCAGCTACTGCACATTACAGCTAATTTATGAGACTTACCTAGGCCTTAGAATTGGAACACAGTGTTCTGGGCAACCAGTACAACAAATATGGCATACAAATAGAAACCTATTTTATACCTCTGTGCATCTTTAAGGTATACAAGATGATTCTCAATATCGTGAAAGAGCGATTACCCCTGCCAGAGTTTATAGCTCACTTCCTAGGAGCAGCTTAACACTTTACACAATCTGTCTGATCATATTTTACACAGGAGTTACCTAGCACAATTGAATACATAACAGAAGAAGACATTTAAGAGATTGCACAATGCAGTTACAGAAAGAAAAAAAAGAAAAGAAAAGAAATGACCCATCCAATCTCATATATCCGTCTGGTAGCAGAACATAGACAAAGACTCAAGTTGGTTTTAGGTGAAATGTGTTAAGTGTTTCAACAGATATGAAGATCCTATGAGCTCATCTCTTAGATCTGGACATCTGTAGCCAGAGGAATCAATTCTCATTTAGTTTTCTGCCTTCTTCCCTTTTCCACATCTATTATCTTACTCCAGACTCCTCATTAATATGGATGTTTAGGATCTAATTATACTTGTATGGTGTTAAACTAGATAAATTTGTTTCAAATATTCTTTGCTGGTTTTGAATTTTAAAGATTATAAATCTAAATCTCGTTACAGTGCAATAATATGTTTATTTATATGTACTAGAGTACCACACTAATCCTGAATACATTAATTTGTAACATCATTTGAGATGAGTTGAGCTAGAGTTCACTTGTGTTCTACTTGTGAAAAATGCATTTTGGAGCAATTGGATGGCATTTGCAAACTTTAAGAACTGTAGTTAAGCCACTATAAAAGATGAAATTATTTTTAATTAACATAGAGAATCTATTTTTGATAGTTTGCATGCTAATTATGAATCTTATCTTTCCAATAAAGGAAGTCATGGATATTCAGTAAGGCAAAGCTTTGTTAAACTGGTTCAGTCTGTGTGGCAGATGAATTTTTTTAATTAAGAGTATCAAAAATTAAGGCATTACAAATTCCAAACCTGCTCCAAATTTTCATTTAAGTGGAAAGAATTAGAAGGGTGCGCTAAGATTTTGAAAAGTTATATTGAGAATTCATTCATAGTCTTGGAGAAGGGAAAGGCTACCCACTCCAGTATTCTGGCCTGGAGAATTCCATGGGACTATACAGTCTATGGGGTCACAAAGAGTCAGACATGATATATATATTCATAGTCTTACAAATTAAAAGAACAAAAACAGTGATAGAAACAGTTTGTGCATGTCTTTAAAGAAGCTAGCTTGGAAAAAGAACAAATTGAATTAAACCAAAGTCTAACCCTGTGAAATGGAGAATGAACCTTGAGAGTTATCCAATTGCTAATTATCTCCTCTCTCCCTCTTTTATATGGAAACAATTACCACTGTTGGTTCTTTAAAACTCCTCTCATGAGCCACTTTTTGTAGGCAAACTCCTGACTCAAGGTCTCAACTGACACCATTAGTCTGTTTTTCCAAAATACTAGCACAATCTCTATCATAGCACTTCTCACATGACAATTCAATAGTTGGTTCACATATCCAGACATCACATACCTAATCCTCCCAAATTATGGTCATTCAGTCTTAATTTGCTGTCTTTGTTCTCCATATTCTTATTCAAACACACAATCCAGCACAGAGCAGGCACTTTACACATATGTAGGGCATATAAGTAGCCAGAATTTAAAATTCAGTTCCTTAGACATAGACAGCAATTCTAGAAATAGTCTACATATTGAACAAATTGTATCAGAACAATTATTCATATACCTTATTTTATAGGGAGTCTTTTCAGAGGAAAAAAAAAAAACTTATTCCAAATAGTTACTTTTAAAATTTATATGTATTTTGTTTCAATACCTTTGATGCGTTCCATAAACATGGCTAAAACCTTTACAAATTTCATACAATTAAGTAACTCTGACTCATTGAGTTAGAGAATGGAGATTACACAGGTATAAGAAGTGAGAGAAGAAAGTCAATGAAGAAGAGGGAAGAAAAGAAAGCAGATATATAAAGCATTCTTTAAGCAACTGAGGAGGAGTCAATATCAATGCAAGTTGAATGTTGTATGGATCCTGAATTCTAGGAGTTAAAGTCCTTATTTGAGAACAAAAGATGAAAAGTAACTAACATGTTACTAAGGCCTAAGCAGGGAAGAAAGCTACAGGAAATTCACTTCTGTACCCACTGTACTCCCAGCTGATAGATGACGACTAATAGGAGGGTTATAGCTATTATTCCTGGTTGGCCACTTAGGGAAAGTCATTTAAGCATGCTCACTTTCTGAAGTAGCGCTACCATGCAGAATACAGAATTATAAAGATTGAATATTGAAAAGAAAAGTATATATTGAAAAGGCCCAGTATATGGTAGGAACTCAATTTAAGTTTTTAGATAGTGTGGTATTATTCTTTCTCTTTTATTTTGGATAATAATAGACTTCTTCATATTATCAGAAACATTCAAACACTTTAAGAATTAGAATATTCTTTTATGTTCTCACAGAATTAAAGTTACTTTTGTGTGCCCTACATATATCACCAATTCCATGAAACACCAGGACTAAGTGTTAGGGCTACCTTTGGGTCAGAAAAGCTGGAAAGGAATAATTGCTTTTCAAGTTCCAATTCACCCCCAAGTATCTGCGCTACTTTGCTTAATGGAGGAGGAAGTAAGTGATTATGTTTCCTCTCTGTTCTATGTTGAAATATCATAATTAATACATCTGTGATACTCGGGATTCCTGCTGTCCTGAACACAATTATTGAAATCCAAATTCAGATGGCTCTTCGATTCTAAATATATAGTTGCTCTTCCCATTGCTTCCATTACTAAGGAGATAGATAATAGAACAGAGGGAGGGAAGCACCTTAATCTAAATTAAACAGAAGTGAACTATGCAAAACATCTTCAGTAGGGATTGCCCTCCCACCTGATATGATACTGAATAATGCCAAAAACGTATGGTTAAGGGAGAAAGGAATTTGAGATTCAGCTGACTATCCAACTGTGGGCTGAGGCTTCTTTTCTCTTTTTCTTTTTCACGCTACAGGGGAGTACAGTTGATTAACAATGTTGTATTAGTTTCAGTATACAGCAAAGTGATTCAGTTACACATACACATGTACACATTCTTTTTCAAACTCTTAGGCTGAGATTTCTCAAGTCCACTTACATACAGGTAAGCATGTGCTCATACCTACAGAGACACCCTAACAAACACCCATGTGGATAATCTTACTAATACATTCAAAGACATGAGTAGAGTAGGTAAAATTGTGAGCAAGTGAGTAGGAGGCTGGACAGGGAAGCAAAAGAGTGGGTAGGTGAGGGATGGGGATCAAGGAAAATGATAGATAGTGCAAGGAAATGTGAATGGGCTCCACAGAGACCAAAGCTTGCTAGCGTGCAACATGTTTTAACTTAGAACATGAACACAATCAGTTGTAAGAGCCAGAGGGATCACACCACTTTTCATGAGTGAAAATTCTAAATTTATCTGTGCTATTTGGAGTCATCATATACAGCCATGTTGGTCTTCCCCAGGTGCTGTCTGTCTGATACCAACTGAAACATTTAATTTAAAAAGACTACATCTGGTGATTATTTATTTTCCCCATAAAATAAATAAGTCCTTTTTTGTACCGAAGACTATTCTTCTGTACCTAGTAGCAAATGCATAAAGCTTTTAAATGGCAGTATCTTGAAAGCATTAATCACATTCATTATCCAAGTGCTTCCCTTGCCTCTTGTTGCCCGTTAGGCTGGAGCACCACTTGACATGCCACTTGACATCTCTGTATATCATGTCACGGGGATATAAATGTCCCGTTTGAAACAAATCAGGAGTCATCATCTGCCAATTAAAAAGTTCACTAGTACTCCATCTATGATATTCTACCATCTCACCATTGGGAAGGATGTACAGTGAATATTTTGTAATTTATAGCATCAAAAGATTAATTTTATATAGAACAGAACATCATTCTGACAGCTGACTTGTTGCTGGGACAGTGTGGACTCCCTCTAAATCAGCATGCTCCAGAGATTTTCTTAAGATAAATAAAGTGACATGACAGCCCCAGGAGCTCTGCCAAGTAGTCTGGCTTCATGAGAAGTGACCCTGCCTATGTGGAGAATTTCTCAACCAGCCTGTGCTATTAAACAGAGGTGGAAGAGCTGGCACCGCAGGATGAATTGTTTTTATCTTTGGGGCTGGCCTTACGTATCCCCAGGGCTCTGATTCTATGAGTTAGCAAAAGGAAGGCCTGGGGAGATCATATTTTCCAATTGCCTCCTATTCTCCTGGAGCCTGAGATGACTATACCAGTGACGGCTTCCTTAATACCTTTGATTTTTCCAGACACTGGCATCAACAGAATTCCTAGAATAAGTAACATTTAATAAGTGCAGACTATTTGCTGAGTAACGTGCTAGTCACTTCACCCACAGCGTGTCATAGAGCACTAAAGGTCATTCTAACAAATTGGCATTCTTGGATTCATTCTACATGTGAATCCTCGACTTTCTGAGGCTCAGAAAGGCTAAATAACAAAGTCCATCTTGACAGTTAAGTGCAGGACCAGGATTCAAATCCTGTCAAATGACCATCAAATCGCGGACACTTATCACACCAGGCCTTAACACAGGAGTTCACGCGGAATGCGGTCTTGTGTGCCGGCTGCAGTACATTCCAGACTGGGAACCATCTCAAGGGCAAGTCTGGAAGGAGGCCGTCTCAGAGTAAACACAGGGCATCTATTTCCCTGGCAGATGGCTGTCTTCATGAATCTTCCTTCCAAGGCTGTAACTGTGCTGGGAGGGATGTAGACTTTCATCAGGCAGGAAAAGTCATGGCATAATCTGAGGAGGTGTCTGTTTTCTGGCAAATCTTGCTTCTCACCAAGTATAGTCTCAGAGGCTGGAGATGAAGGTGAGAAGAATGTTCTCTCATTTCTTTCCTCAGGAGGATTGAGGGCCAACTTCCTGACTTGGAGGCAAGACAGTTTTTCTCTACAACCACACTCCAGCCGCTGCAATCCCAGTGTGCCTGCTTAACACATACTTCTTCAGAGCTGTATCATTTAAGAAGAGAGCAAGTATGAAATTTCGGGAGTCAGAATGGCACTTTTAGAATTAACACTGTTCCAAGGTTCCAATATTTTTAAAATAGGGTGTCAGGAAGAAACTGAGAAGGAGGGGATTAGCTGCTACTTTTAACTGTGTTTTCAGTAATGGTGATGCTGAAAACCTTCAGTTCTGTTGACTTCACCCCCTTCGTGTGTGGAAATTTTGCTTAATTAAGTCCTTGTCTCAGAATTAGATGTGAAGCAGTCTGGGCTCCCACCTACCCTGAGCACCATGGTCCATGGCTTGCCTCTACAAATAAGGATAATATAGGTGACAAGAGACACAAGCTTTTCCTCGGCATAAGGATGGATGTTAGGCATGCCACACATTTCTTCAAATGAAACCTCCCTGTAATCAATAATAACACAGAGGAAAGGTAGTTGGATAGGTTTAGGAGGGCTCTCAGGGTATATTTCCAGTATAAAATCATCCGGCTCTTAAGGAATCCTGACTTCTCTGATAATATAACAAGAAAACCACAGATAAAAATACACAGAAGGAAAAAACAAATTGCAAAAATGATAAAAAATAAATAAAAATACCAAGAAAGAGAATATTTTTTTCTTCTTGACATTTTAATTCTTAGACTACAGAATATATATTAAAGATGCCAGAAAGTATCTGTGAAATAATGCATTTTAACCACCACAGGAAGAGGATGGGACTTCTGTCCTTCCTTCCAATTTAATGTAAAAGCTCTGAGGGAAAGGATTGTGTTAGCTTCTCTTCATATCTTTAGCTAGCAAGTTTCTCATACATGATAGGCATTAAAAATACTCATTGAATTTATTGCATTAAATTGCCTTAAGTCACACAGAACAAGACAAGAGGAGGCTGGATGGAGCCTGGATTTTTTGATAACTAGCACTGTGATTTTCTCATCACTCTACATGTGCTGGGCTTAGTCACTCAGTCGTGTCCGACTCTTTGCGACCCCACGGGCTGTAGCCCACCAGGCTCCTCTGTCCATGGCGATTCTCCAGGCAATATACTGGATTAAGTTGCCATGCCCTCCTCCAGGGATCGAACCCAGGTCTCCCACACTGCAGGCAGATTCTTTACCATTTGAGACACCAGGGAATCCCAAGAATACTATATAGTCACAACTAAAAGAAAATAGTATACTTATATGTTGAATACTACGCAGATTTTAAAATCTCCAAAGATATGTTTTGATGATGGTAATTTGATTTCTGCTTCCTGAACTTTAGCACATCATGAAGCAATCACTCATATTTTATAAATTGCCACCTATATTATACAAATGATCTAATGATAAAATGTGTATGAATCTTTAAAGCACCACATCCTTATAGATACTAACATTATTGAAGAACTTTCTGCTCATGGGATTTTAGGTATCACCATAGTTAGAAGGGATGAGTCAAATTCCTTTGACCAATGAAACTTCTTGTATAACCTCATAGCCAAAACCTGAACACTTAATCTCTAGATTTTTCAGTTTACCACAGGATCTTAAACACCATAGACTAACTAAAGTTACATGGAGAAAAAAAAGTAGAATTTCACAAAGATCAAAGGAAGGAAAGTTTTACAGAGAAGGAAAGGCAATAGCCTTTGTTAGCAAGAAAAGTGGGTGCTGGTAACTGAGACAGGGCAAAGAAATGATAGGGACAGTGTCAGGCGACCTGGTAGAAGCTATGGAGAAGGGTCAGGGCTTGAATAATAAAAGACATTAGACTTAGTCTTAGGAATCACTCCATTAAACACATTAAATTACCTGTGAAGATATTAAGAACAGAGACAAAGAGAAAGAGCAGAGAGACAGTCACTGCTAGAAAAAGGGTTGGAATTACACTTGTTTTGGCAGAGGTTTGCTGTGCAGTTACCTGAAAGGCAGTGGCAACTCAAGGGCCAGGATATGCAACAAACTGTTGGAGGTTTGGGGGCTCGGAAGAGAAGGACAAAGTTGTGACAAAGTGAGTGGTTGACTCTAGAGGAGGAATATCCTATTGTTTGGTAAGAGAGGTCAGCAGGAAGGAATAAACACAATGGAGGTAGCTTAAGACTGAAGATTTTTTAAATTGTTTTCCAAACAGCCTGTAATTTTTCAGACTTACCTGAAGCCAAAAGCTCTTTTGAGATGACCACACAGTAAAGTTCAGTGAGTGTGGCACCAGGGCCGCGCTTTTCGGGCAATCATCCAGTTTTCTAGGGGATGAGATGACAGAACTGAAAGCAAAGTATTTTCTGTCTGAACAAATTGGATTACTGTCTGGCAAATCAGTGACTAAGGCCCGTCTTCAAGAAGCTCTCAGATTTTCTATTGAAAACAGAAATAACACTGGTGCTTGATGCCTCTAGTTTGTAATTACAGAGTCACTCAAGAGCTACATGTTCATGTGGTATTTTCAAGGGGTCTTTGCACTCTCATGCATGCCCATGTTTGACAGCAATAGGTAAATTATAAACAGCTTTTAGCTTGCTATTTAATGTTACAAATATGGCCTTAACATAGGGCAGCATAACTAGACTCTAAGAGCTTTCAAACACAAACAGATAGAACTTCCCTGATAGTACAGTAGATAAGAATCCATTTGCGAATGCAGGGAACATGGGTTCAATTCCTGGTGAGGGAAGATTCCACATGCCACAGAGCAACTAAAGTCCAGGAGCCACAACTACTGAGCCCGTGTGCCTAGAGCCCATGCTCCATAGCAAGAAGCCAATGCAATGAGGAGCCTTTGCACTGTAACGAAGAGTAGCCTTCACTCGCCCCAAGTAGAGAAAGCCCACACTCAGTGACAACGGCCCAGTGCAACTAAAAATAAATAATGAAAGTAACCAAAGTTGGATTTTATCCTGCCACTTACCCCCCTTATCTATAATATGAGGATAATAACATTATTTACTTCATAGCGTTATTGGAGAAACTAAACAGTATAATATATATATAAAGCACCAGTTCAGTATGGGCTTATAATAAACAATCATACTATTATTGTTGTTGTTGTTATCAGTTTTAATTTGAACACATATTTGTGGGCTTTTTTACACAGTCTAAGAAAGCAATAGAGAAAAGAGACAAAATAACAAGTACCCACTGTGGGCCATATGAATTATTGTGCATGACTTCATTCTAATAATCTCAACAGTGTATCAGGTAAGTTCTGTTGTTCCTATTTGGATGTGAGGTCCAGAATGCTATATTTAACTTGCCATAAACTCATCCAGCTTGTAAGTGACATATACAGGATTGGAAACCAAATCTGTATCCATTTTAAATAAATCACATGAATAATTCTTCTCGTTTGGAAATTAGTCATTTGGAGTGAAAGTAGAAGAAGGTTCCTATGTGTCCAAGTTGATTTAGCAAGTATTCATTAAACCTTCACTTTAATTGCTGAAAACTATAAAAAATACCTTAAACGATAGCTTGATCTCTGGTTTCTATTTCCTTAGAGTCTGGGGAATGAATATCATCCTTAAACTGCCACAGAGAGATCCTCTCCTTCCTGGTGAGGAGGGAGGTACTTACACAAAACCAAGCAAATGAAAACTGTCACCTGCACTGCCAAAGCAGCCTGTCAGCCAGCCAGAGGCAGACACTGACTGCACAGCTGACATCTGTATCTCATATTAATCAGTGTCCCAACTTGGCCAGAGACACAAAGAAGCAGCAAATAATCTCAGCTTCTCTGTGGTTCTTCCATCTGTCTATCAGAAATACGTCAGCATGAGTATTAATAAACTGATATAGGGGGAAAAAGGGCCATCAGCAGAAGAGCCAAAAACAATACCTGATACATGTTAGATGTGCTCAACATTTTTGTTCAAGGCAGTAATTTTATAATTTCATGCATGTTTGTCCTTAAAAATCATGTGTGCTGTTTGTTAACTATTGCCTCTTAACTATTGCCTCCCATTCCTTCGAGGGCTCCCAGGTGGCTCAGTAGTAAAAAAAAATCCACATGCCAGTGCAGGAGACCCAGCTTTGATCCCTGGGTTAGTAAGATTCCCTGGAGAAGGAAATGGCAACCCACTCCAGTACTCTTGCCTGAGAAATCCCATGGACAGACCTGGCTACAGTCCATGGAGTCACAAAGAGTTGGACTTAGCAACTAAACAACAAAACAATCCTTCAACTCAAATGAGCAATTTCATCATGCTCTCTTGGGGCTCCTCAACTATGTACACAACATCTTTAGTTAACAGTAAACGATAATCAAGTAGAAAGTGATTTTTGCTTTGCTCAAAAATGAACCGTTTATTAGAGTTCTCCCTCAGTTCATTTTTGACACTCCTGATTCCTGCACAGAGCTTCCCCCTTGAGCATTTCTTTATATCATCCCCTAAAACAGCCCTGAAGATCCCCTTTACCTATTTTTGTTAATATGAAGATTCTGTTAATTTCTAGGCATCCACGTACTTTTCTCCTCCTCCCTGGACTCTACGTTATCTGCTCTCACTTTTAGAGGAGTGGTCTCCAGGCATATGTGATAGGACCTGTTAAGGTGTCACATATACAAATATGTGGTTGTGTGTGTATGTGTGTACAGAGAGGAAAAGAGGCAGACAGAGGGATAGACAGCCAGAAATGGAGTCAGAGAGAGAAACAGAGAGACTGGTGTCATCACTAGGAACATGGCCAAATAGTTGCATTGTCACTGTAGAAAGTGAAGTGTCTTCCTGGAAGCTAGGATGCAACAATGAGGAAAGATTGAGGCAGTATCCTCATTTATTCACTAGTCATGCACTGAGACTTTTAATGTTTGTGAATGTCCAATTAAGTGGGGTTTGTGCATTATACCATCTAATATACTGTACCTTAATTAGCCCTGATAAAATAGAAATAGTCCTAAGAAAGTTCCTTTAAGAAAACTGTTGTTTGACCATAAGAGAATATTGCTAGAATAAGTCAACAAGAAAAAGTTGGAAATGACACTTTTACTTCAGTGTATCTGTGAATATCTCTGTCAGGAACTGTAGAGACAACAATACTTACTACTGGCAGTGTGCTTGCTACCTGGCAAATATTAGAAAACTAAGCATACAATCCACCTCTTTAAAGTATACATATTAAATATAGTTACCCAGATAACTGATTTTTATTTTATTTTATTTTGTTTTATTTTCTAAATAACTAATTGGAAAAAAAAAAACTTGTACCACGGATAGAACTTTTAAAATTGGATATTCTATGTGATTTTGTTGCTGAACTTAAGCTAAGTGAATAAAACTTATTTACATACTTTAATAATTTACAAGTAAAGCACAAAACAAACTTGTAAACATGCTTTTCTAGCCAATGTAAAAATCTTCAAGATTGGATTTATTTGTTAAACATATGAAAGTGCAATTTCTTCCTTTAAATTTACAGGAAAAATTTCTTGACCTCAATGATTCTTGCAGTCATGAAAGAATTTTCATTCTTTCATGTGTGATGCATAAATATACAAACAGAGGTATTCTTAAAGTAACGCCAAATCTGTGGCTGCAATGTGTGGAGGTGGAGACACAAAATAAAAATTTAATATTTATAAGTTGGCCCTTTAAGACAGAATCAGGGAGACAATGAGGAAGTGATTTCAGATGCCAAAATACTCTAGTGAACGCCTTTAAAACACACTCATGTGTTCATTAAGATAATTGAAAGGGGACAGCACCAATGAATTGATGTATGCAATTCATTAGACTGGAAGCCGGAGAAGAAAACAGGGCTAACAGAATGATTCACTGTCATGTTCTAAAGAGTGTGGCCTCTTGGGGTGATAGGAAATTGCCTAGTAAGCAAAGAATCACAGTCAGATGTTTGACAATGAAAGACTACCCAGGCAGGAAAATGGTATACTGCAAAGGAGGAGTTAGTAGTTTAGAAGCAGTCAGCCGAGTAAGAAGATACTTAAAGTATTACAAGGTGGTAGATGCTGAGCTAGGTCCTAAAAAGAACAAAAGCAAGGAGGAAAGATATGAAGGGGAAAATGTAAAGACTTATGGAATATAATAAAATAATTTGTGATTTGGCTGAGATGGGAGAAAGGTGTAGTGCCGGGAGCCAGCACACGAGATCCCACTCATGACAAGGTCGTGAGGAGGAGACCTGACAAGCAAGGCAGATCAGGACTTCAGGGATTTCGAAAAGCTGCCCCGGCGCTCACCTTAAAGATGATCTCTGTCTTTCTGATGCTTGCTATATTAGACTATTCCCTAATTTCTGTGACACGGGTAGAAGGCCTTCCCGATCTCTTTCCAAACAGAATCAACTTAGAACTTTAATTAATATGTCTGCCGGACGGTGGTATCCTATAAGATTATCCAGGATGAAAGGAGTGTTTCAATTTAGACCCCTTTGCTGGCATTCTAGCCTGCTTGGCAAATGTGTACTAATGCACATGACTGCTCACAACACCTTAATCATAAACAGGATAAAGAACCTGATCACATAAAGGCCCTAATAGGCACAAAGCCCTTTGGGGGTGAAGAAGCCCTATTAGAGAACATAAAAATATTGTTCTAAAAGCGGTTATAGTTAAAGATTTAGAAAAATAAGAGTTTAGAATTGTTAATTTTAACCAGGAATGCTAAACAGGGGCTGCCTCACTGGAGCTGCAGAGTCTTTGTGTGGTAAATCTTTTAGATAAATTTAACTGATAACTTCTGCAAAAGAAGTTCATTAAAGAATAGATTATGGAAAACAGCTTTGCATTCACCTAGGTCATAAAATGTCAACAGGCCCCAAGGCCAGAAGATAATGTACAAGACCCTCATAAACAAAGAAGCATGCAGAAAACACCCTGGTTTCGTGAAGAACAAGCTGATGTAATGTTAAACTATCTTCCCCTTAGAAATGTACTAATTTAGGGGATAAAAGCCATGGTAAAAAATAAAGCATTGCCAGACTCTGCCAGACCCTGCTGCACCCCCTGTCTGCTCTCTCTCTCTCTCTCTCTCTCTCTCTCTCTCTCTCTCTCTCTCTCTCTCCCTCGCAGACTTGGCCCTATCAAGGCTGGTCTCACGTTTCTCTCTCCCCGATGCGTTCATCCTGAGGGTATCCCCTGGATCCTGCCGAGGCTGGATCCCGGCAGTGTAGGGCTAGTGAAGTTATATAGAAGAATTAGAATCACCTAGTTTAGACATCAGCTCTTGGAGTTTAGGAGTCAAGCATTCTGTTTTAGTTACATTACACGAACAAGCTCTCAGAGATCACAGGTCATCCAATGTCTTCTCTCAGAATTATCTTCACCAATTTCTAAATAGTGATGTTAACATCTACTATCCTATTTCTAATTCCTCATGCTATGATGATCATTAATGATACAAAAACAATGGTGCTAGGCAAGACAAAGTATAGAAAAACTTGCTTATACAGAAAACTAAACAAATATGTCCAAATTGTAGAACTGTTCTAAAATTTTCAAATGATCATGCTCAAAATTTGCTATAATTATGAAGCTCTTGGTGATGGTGACACAAGCCAGGCTGCAAATGACCAGTTGCGGATATTGCAACAGTCCATCTGTGCACATGCGCAAGGCAAATCATTGTGACTGAGGATAGAAAATTACTCTGTCTGAGTCTAGGTTATGTTGGGGGAATACCATAACTTTATGGAATAAAGATTGCTTGGTATAGAGTAGGAAATGCTCAATGTGTACACGCTGGTAGACATAGTTAGACATAACGAGAACAAGCAGAAGACAGTAAGAAATGTCTTCAGAAGAGCTGCTGTATCATTTTAACCTTCAGGTTTTCCAGTAGTGCAAAAACCCACATGCCTAGTTGAAACTCAACTTGGGTTTCTGGCAAATAACTTCCTACCAAATTATACTGACAAACTTTTGGAATTTTAAAAAGGTAATGCATTGAAAAATCTGATTTTCAGTGTGAGAATTATTAGGAAAATGTATGTGCCATGTTCCAGTTCAGTTCAGTAGCTCAGTCATGTCCAACTCTTAGCAACCCCATAGACTGCAGCACACCAGTCTTCCCTGTTCATCACCAACTTCCGGAGCTTGCTCAAACTCATGTCCCTCGAGTGTGTGATGACATCCAACCATTCCTTCCTCTGTCATCCCCTTCCCCTCCTGCCTCCAATCTTTCCCAGCATCAAGGTCATTTTCCATGAATCAGTTCTTTGCATCAGGTGGTCAAAGTACTGGGGCTTCAGCTTCAGTCCTTCCAATGAATATTCAGGACTGATTTCTTTTAGGATGGACTGATTGGATCTCCTTGCAGTCCAAGAGACTCTCAAGATTCTTCTCCAACACCACAGTTCAAAAGCATCGATTCTTCGGCACACAGTTTTCTTAATGGTCTTACTCTCACATCCATACATGACTACTGGAAAAACCAAAGTTTTGACTAGATGGAACTTTGTTGGCAAAGTAATGTCTCTGCTTTTTAATGTGTTGTCTAGTTTGGTCATAGCTTTTCTTCCAAGGAGCAAATGTCTTTTAATTTCATGGCTGCAGGTATCATCTGCAGTGATTTGGGAGCCCCCAAAAAATAAAGTCTGTCACTGCTTCCATCTATTTGCCATGAAGTGATGGGACAAGATGCCATGATCTTAGTTTACTGAATGTTGAGCTTTAGCCAACTTTTTCACTCTCCTCTTTCACTTTCATCAAGAGGCTCTTTAGTTCTTCATTTTCTGCCATAAGGGTGGTATCATCTGCACATCTATGTTATTGATATTTCTCCCTGCAATCTTGACTCCAGCTTGTGCTTCATCCAGCCCAACATTTCTCATGATGTACTCTGCATAGAAGTTAAATAAGCAGGGTGACAACATACAGCCTTGACATACTCCTTTCCCAATCTGGAACCAGTCTGTTGTTCCATGTCCAGTTCTAGCTGATGCTTCTTGACCTGCATAAGATTTCTCAAGATGCAGGTCAAGTGGTCTGGTATTCCCATCTCTTAAAGAATTTTTGGAGTTTGTTGTGATCCACACAGTCAAAGGCTTTGAAGTAGTAAATAAAGCAGAACTAGATGTATTTTTTGTTGGTGGCTTCGATGGTAAAGCATCTACCTGCCATGCGGGAGACCCAGGTTTGATACCTGTGTCAGGAAGATCCCCTAGAGAAGGAAATGGCAACCCAATCTAGGACTCTTGCCTGGAAAAGTTCATGGATGGAGGATCCTGGTGGGCTACAGTCCATGGGGTCGAAAAGAGTGTGACACGACTGAGCAATATCACTTCACTCTTGCTGTTTCAATGATCCAGCAGATTTTGGCAATTTGATGTCTGGTTTATCTGCCTTTTCTAAAACAAGCTTGAACATCTAGAAGTTCATGATTCATGTACTTTTGAAGACTGCCTTGGAGAATTTTGAGCATTACTTTACTAGTCTGTGAGACAAGTGCAATTGTGCGGTAGTTTGAGCATTCTTTGGCATTGCCTTTCTTTGGAATTGGAATGAAAACTGACCTTTTCCAGTCCTGTGGACACTGCTAAGTTTTCCAAATTTGCTGGCATATTGACTGCAGCACTTTCACAGTATCATCTTTAAGGATTTGAAAGAGCTCAACTGGAATTCCATCACTTCCACTAGCTTTGCTCATAGTGATGCTTCCTAAGGCCCACTTGACTTCACATTCCAGGATGTCTGGCTCTAGGTGCGTGATCACACCATCGTGATTAACTGGGTCATGAACATCTTTTTTGTATAGTTCTTCTGTGTATTCTTGCCACCTCTCCTTAATATCTTCTGCTTCTGTTAGGTCCATACCATTTCTGTCCTTTATTGTGCCCATCTTTGCCAAGAGAATGCACTGGTCATGGCAAACACCATCTTCCAACAAAAGAGAAGACTCTACACATGAACATCACAAAAAAATCAGATTTACTATATTCTTTGCAGCCAAAGATGGAGAAGTGCTATACAGTCAGCAAAAACAAGACCAGGAGCTGACTGTGACTCAGATCATGAACTCCTTATTGCCAAATTCACACTTAAATTGAAGAAAGTAGGGAAATCACTAGACCATTCAGGTATGACCTAAATCAAATCCCTTATGATTATACAGTGGAAATGACAAATAGATTCAAGGGATTAGATCTGATAGACAGAGTGCCTGAAGAACTATGGACAGGGGTTCGTGACATTGTATGGGAGGTAGTGATTAAGACCATCCCCAAGAAAAAGAAATGTAAAAAGGAAAAATGGTTGTCGGAGGAGGCCTTACCAACAGGTATGAAAAGAAGAGAAGCGAAAGGCAAAGGAGAAAAGGAAACATATATCCTTTTGAAGGCAGAGTTCCAAAGTGCAGCAAGGAGAGATAAGAAAGCTTTCCTCAGTGATCAAAGCAAAGAAATAGAGGAAAAGAATAGAATGGGAAAGACTAGCGATCTCTTCAGGAAAATTACGATACCAAAGGAAATTTTCATGCAAAGATGGGCACAATAAAGGGAAGACTCTTAGGGGAGGTGATAATTCAGTTAGATCTTAAAAGACGAGGAGAGCTTGTCAGTTAGAAAGAAAAGAGGAGACAGAAAACAGGCAGATAGAAAACAACATGTAAAACCAGCTTGTGTTGGCCACACTGAAAGCTTTATTTGAGTACCTAGGGCGAGTAGTGACTCAGAAAAGCAAGGAAAAGCCAAATTATCACATGAGGATGGACACAACACGCAAAGCAGGAAAGAGACACTCCAGTTCAATTGGCACAGTCTTGTGTGGTGAGTAGAAGAACTTGAGTTTGCTCCTCCTGGATAGGAGAAATGATTGAATGTTTTAAGGTGAAACAAAGTAATGAAATCATAAAGGTCATTTTGATTCAATAAATAATATAGAGGAACAGATATTGGTGATATGGGGTCTCAGGAGAAGGCTATTAATATAATCAAAGAGAGAGGTATACCTTTGTGTACTTTATGACTCTGTATATTGTATCTTTGGGCTGTAAGGAAGAGACCATCTACCATTTTCACAAAAGAAAAGACCAATAGAAAATTGAACTAAATCATTTGTGGTCAGTAAGCAATTAGAGGCCACTCTAAAATCTGCCCCTAAACCCTGCCATTTCTTTTGAACATTTCTGACTTCCTTTTTCTTCTTAGCAGAAAACAAAAATCTAAGAGATAAATAATATTTATTGGACAATTATTCCTCAAAAAGCTGACAATTATTATTTTGAAATATTTATTCCACTTTCTCATGCATCTTATGCTTTCAATAATTTAAAAAAATCAACAACTATTAACCTTATATTGCAGATTAAAAATATGCAAGTGTATGTAACAATAAGATTAATTTTAATTTCTACTTTGTTAGTTCATAAACAGTATTCCAAACTGAGATGTTCACAGGGCAGCAAGGCAAAAGTTATTTTCTTCATAAATAAAACTTCTAAGGAAATCATAAAAGTGCCTCTCAAACCTCAGAGAGTCCAAATGAACACTATGTGTTGTGGGAGACAGAACCTATTTAATAGAAGAAATTTTAGAAATACTAGTGAAATTCCAGAAATAAGTATGTAATTCTAGGACAATCTGTATTTTTTCAGGTCCAGATCTACAGAGCCATCAAAATTGTTTTCAAGGCACCTTAATGCTCTGACTCCAGTAAAAGACGTAAATAAGTTTGAATATCAATTCTGCCCTTACCAATGGGACTTTGACAAAACTATTTAGCATCACTTCCCCCTTTTAGGCTTCCCAGGTGGCCCAGTAGGTAAAGAATCTGCCTGCAATGCGGTAGACCCAGGTTCAATGCCTGGGTCAGGAAGATCCTATGGAGAAGGAAATGGCAATCCACTCCAGTATTCTTGCCTAGAGAATTCCATGGGCAAAGGAGCCTGGTTGGCTATAGCCCATGGGGTCAAAAAGAGATGGACACCACTGAGTGACTATACTTTCACTTTCACTTTTTCTTTCCCTCTTTTATGAATCAATGGCAGCACTTAACTTCATCAAAAGGCTGTTTTGAGGAGTAAATAATTTTTACCCCTGGACACCGGTCCAATAGGAGCCAAAGATATGTGCTCAATAAATGTAGCTGTTATTACAATCATGAGGCTTCCCAGGTGGCACAATGATAAAAAAAAAATCTGCCTGCCAATGCAGAAGACGCAAGAGATGTGGGTTCGATCCCTGGGTCAGGAAGATCCCCTGGAGTAGGAAATGGCAATTCACTCCAGTAATTTTGCCTGGAAGATTCCATGGACAGAGGAGCTTGGTGGGCTATCGTCCATGAGTCACACAGAGTTGGACACGAATGAGTGACTGAGCACACACACACATGTCTAGAAATCCCAGAATCAGAGCTAAAAGGAACTCCAGCAATTACCTACCACAACCACCTGATTTTTCAATTGAAAATACTGAGGTCTAGACAGAAAGTATTCGCTCAAGGTCACATAGCCAATCCATCACAGAGTCAGGATTCTAATCCAGACCATTTAGATTCTGGTCTGGTGTTCTTTCCACTAAAACACACCAACTTCAGTGCTGCAAGATATTCTGACACATTGTGAATGGCTTTACTGCAGATGTGTGATGGTTCTGTCTGGCATAAGTGTATGCAGCTGAAACTCAAGCAATTTGTACGTGCCCAGGGAAAGGGCAGAATAAATAAGAGTGAGCCTCCTATTTGTGCACAGATAAAAATCAAGCATAGTTATAATTTGTACTGCTCTCTTTCACCTTTGGATTCTTTGGGATCTACAGATCTTTCTGATATAGAAACCTGAATTCTTTGAAAGACAGGTAGTGTGAGACACATGCCCTGAACTCCAGAGTGAATAGCAGCTGAAAACAGCTGCTTGAGCCCCAGCCCCGTCGCCAAGCACCACCACCGCCCCCCTTCTCCAGGCTGAGAGATAGCTGCTGGCAGCATCTGATCTGTCAGCATCTTCACTCCTCTGGAATGAGCAAACAGTCTGGGCCCTGATCTGAGACGAGGAAAAACAACAGCATCATCACGAGGAACTCTGCCACTGACGTACACCCAATAGCAGTTCATGACAATGAAAGAGAGTCATGTAGTTGATAGAAAAGTACATATTTACATTAAATGACTGTGTGAATAAGTGTCTGGCTCATCTTCAGGAGAGGAGAAAATCTCCCAACAGGACTTTGTTCCAACAGTATCAATTTCAACTTTAATCATTTTCAGTTAAGGCTCGTGTGTGTGTGTGTGTGTGTGCGCGCGCGCGCGAGCTCAGTCACTCAGTTGTGTCTGATTCTTCGCGACCCCAGGGACTGCAGCCCACCAGGCTGCCTTTTTCATGAGATTTCCCAGGCAAGGATACTGGAGTGAGTTTCTATTTCCTACTCCAGGGGATCTTCCTGACCCAGGGATCAAACTCACGTCTCTTGAATCTCCTGCACTGGCTGGCAGATTCTTAACCACTAGCATCACGTGGGAAGCCCTAGAGAAAGGCTCAGCTCTCTTTTAACACAGGAAACACAAGTTTTTAAAAAATAATAATATTGCTTTATGTGGAAGAGGTATCATCACAATTCAGTGGATGTTTATTTTCTGCTCGTGTGTTCAGTCATGTCCAACTTTTTGTGACTGTATGGACTGTAGCCCACCAGGCTCCTCTGTCTGGGGAATTCTCCAAGCAAGAAGCTAGAGTGGGTAGCCATTCCCTTCTCTAGGCGATTTTCCAACCCAGGGATAGAGCCTAAGTCTCCAGCATTGCAGGCAGATTCTTTACCAGCTGAGCCATCAGGGAAACCCATGATTATTTACCAGTCCCTAATAGGTAGGGTTCCCATTGGCCTAGAAATAGTCTTTAAACACATATTTTAAGAGCTCAGGCAGTTTTACAGAACAGTTAAGAACTATTTTGCCTCTTAAAACACTGAGAAAACAATAGCTGTATTCAAGAATTAAGAGAGGAGAAGAAATAGCATAATATTTCATATTGCAAACATTTTATAGCTTCCCAAATACTTCTGTATACTGTATTTTATATAATCTTCACAAATCCAAAAATGTACATATTTTCTCTTCTTTTTTACTGAAATTCTGTAATGTAGTGAGTTAATGGAACTTGCCCAAAAACAAGCAGCTTTAGCCAGAACCCAAAACCAAGCCTTTGATTTCAAATCTGAATCTCCATCACTAGTTTATGTTTGCCTCCTGAGGAGGGCATCATGACCCCAATTAAATCAATATTTTAATAAAGAAATTATAATGATAAAGCTTCTTACATTTTTAAAGTATATTAATATAAATACAAACTAAATATAAATTGTTTGTCAATAAAAACTTGCAGCAAAAGAATAAAAATAGTTCTGGAGTGAAAAAGAGAAAATATAAATGAAAAATAAGTCTTGGAATGGGGAGACGGAAAAGGATAGGGAAGGGATCATATAGGAGTTAAACTCTTTCTGCAATTTTTGAAGAATATAAATACCACTATATATAAAATAAGCAATGATGACCTACTGTATAGCATAAGGAATTACATTCAATATTTTGTAACAACCTATAACAGAAAAGAATCTGAAAAAGAATATATGTATATATCTGAATCTCTTTGCTGTACTCTTAAAACTAACACAACATTGTAAATTAACTACATTTCAATAATGAAAAAAAGTTAAAAAGGAATATATATACCAAATAGAAAAAAATACCAAGAACTGGCCAAACTGTCTCTTCCTTTGAGAAGGTGCCCCCTTCCCAATACCAGGAAGGGGTGAATGAATCTTATCAACAGAGGTAACACACAGAGGAGTCTGCATAAACAGGACTTTAGTAGACAACCTTTTTCTTTTATTAGTGTCCTTCCACAGTGTTCAGTTCAGTTCAGTTCAGTCGCTCAGTCGTGTCTGACTCTTTATGACCCCATGAATCTCAGCACGCCAGGCCTCCCTGTCCATCACCAACTCCCGGAGTCCACTCAAACTCATGCCCATCAAGTCAGTGATGCCATCCAGCCTTCTCATCCTGTTGTCCCCTTCTCCTCCTGCCCCCAAACCCTCCAAGCATCAGGGTCTTTTCCAATGAGTCAACTCTTCACATGAGGTGGCCAAAATATTGGAGTTTCAGCTTCAGCATCAGTCCTTCCAATGAATATTCAGGACTGATCTCCTTCAGGATAGACTGGTTGGATCTCCTTGCAGTCCAAGGGTCTCTCAAGAGTCTTCTCCAACACCACAGTTCAAAAGCATCAATTCTTCAGCGCTCAGCTTTCTTCACAGTTCAACTGTCACATCCACACATGACCACTGGAAAAACCATAGCCTTGACTAGACGGACCTTTGTTGGGAAAGTAATGTCTCTGCTTTTTAATATGCTATCTAGGTTGGTCATAACTTTCCTTCCAAGGAGTTAAGTGTCTTTTAATTTCGTGGCTGCAATCACCATCTGCAGTGATTTTGGAGCCCAAAAAAATAAAGTCTGACACTGTTTCCACTGTCTTCCCATCTATTTCCCATGAGGTGATGGGACCAGATGCCATGATCTTAGTTTTCTGAATGTTGAGCTTTAAGCCAACTTTTTCACTCTCCTCTTTCACTTTCATCAAGAGGCTTTTTAGTTCCTCTTCACTTTCTGCCATAAGGGTGGTGTCATCTGCATATCTGAGATTATTGCTATTTCTCCCGGCAATCTTAATTCCAGCTTGTGCTTCTTCCAGCCCAGCATTTCTCATGACGTACTCTGCATGTAAGTTAAATAAGCAGGGTGACAATATACAGCTTTGATATACTCCTTTTCCATAGTGTTACCTTCCTACAATTTACAGCTGCTAAAAACCTAAGCCCCCTTTCCTTTGTTTTGTCACCTTTCCACAAGTTTATTATTCTTTTTTTAAATGGTATATAAGGTGCTGGGTCTAACCACTTCTTTGAATTTTCACTACCTTTTTAATGAAGACTCCATATGCATAGTAATAAACTGTTCTATTAATTTGTATTTGTCAGTTTAATTTGTAGATCCCAGATACAGAAGTTAAGAGGGTGGAGAAAAACTTTATTCTCCACTACACTCTCATAAACTTTTCAAGAAGTATAACTTGCCATGCTCTTGAAATGCCATTCAAGTTATTACTGTAAATTTGTTTTTCAGAGTTAAAAAATATACTTAGGTCAAAGACAGTTTTTTCCTGAATACTGTAGGAAGTTGACTGACCCAGAGTTGACTGACCCTTACATATGGAAATTTAAAGCTTCTGTGGTTTGATGGGCCTAACCAAATATCCTGTGGCACAAGAGGTGGAGAAGAATCTAATGTTCTCAGCTTCAACTCTCTGACTGTGTCTACAGAAATACAGGAACCTGCTCTAATCAATAAAGAAAGTAGGTTTTACCTTGAAAATATCAGTTTCACAACAATGTACTGCAAAAGGTGACAGTGTGTTTTGCTTGGTCATTTTCTGAACCTAATAGCACTTAGAAGATGACCATTTAACTCTTTTGGTATTTATTTAAGCAGTAAATTGAGAGGTAAATACACTGATTTCCTGAAAACTTTAAATCAACCTCCTAGTGGCTCTCTAACCAAAAGAAATAGAATGAACAATAGCCAGAAGACTGAGTCATCCTGCAGAGAAAGCTTTCAAATGTAGAGCATTCACCTTATTTTCTACTTTAAGAGCTGTGTAGTCTGGAGGAAAAAATAAAGATGAATGTAAGGGGAAAAGTTGTTCTTTTATGCTGCTTTGTTCACAACTTTTTTGTAAGAGGAAGATATCCAAATTAGTTATATATATACACACATATGGGCTTCCCTGGTGGCTTAGAGGGTAAAGCATCTGCCTGCAATGCGGAATACCCGGGTTCGATCCCTGGGTAGGGAAGGTCCCCTGGAGAAGGAAATGGCAATCCACTCCAGTACTCTTGCCTGGAAAACCCCATGAACGGAGGAGCCTGGAGGACTACAGTCCATGGGGTCACAAAGAGTCGGACACGACTGATCGACGACACATACATATATATATAATCGTATGCATACATCTAATGTCCATACTTGGGCATTAGTATAGGCAATTCAATGTATCTTGCTTTTGCTTGCATTTCTGTTCTCAAACATAATGGTTTAGATACATGCCTTCTGTTTTTACTCATGTTTTCAGACCATGGAAGTAATCGCTGGGTTGATCTCAGTTCAGATCAGTTCAGTCCAGTTGGAGTTTCTTCTTTGTTTCATTTTAATTCTCAAGAACTCAGTTTACTTAGTTACTTCAACTTCTTTGTCAGTCAGTTCAGTCGCTAAGTCGTGTTTTACACTTTGCGACCCCATGAACCACAGCATGCCAGGCCTCCCTGTTCATCACCAACTACCAGAGTTTACCCAAATTCATGTCCATTGAGTTGGTGATGCCATCCAACCATCTCATCCTCTGTCATCCCCTTCTCCTCCTGCCCTCAATCTTTCCCAGCATCAGGGTCTTTTCAAATGAGTCAGCTCTTTGCATCAGGTGGCCAAAGTATTGGAGTTTCAGCTTCAGCATCAGTCCTTCCAATGAACACCCAGGACTGATCTCCTTCAGGATGAACTGGTTGGATCTCCTTGCAGTCCAAGGGACTCACAAGGGTCTTCTCCAACATCACAGTTCAAAAGCATCAATTCTTCAGTGCTCAGATTTATTTACAGTCCAACTCTCACATCCATACATGACCACTGGAAAAACCATAGCCTTGACTAGATGGACCTTTGTTGGCAAAGTAACATCTCTGATTTTCAATATGCTATCTAGGTTGGTCATAACTTTCCTTCCAAGGAGTAAGCGTCTTTTAATTTCATGGCTGCAGTCATCATCTGCAGTGATTTGGGAGCCCAGAAAAATAAAGTCAGCCACTGTTTCCACTGTTCCCTCAACTATTTGCCATGAGGTGATGGGACCAGATGCCACGATCTTAGTTTTCTGAATGTTGAGCTTTAGCCAACTTCTTCACTCTCCTCTTTCACTGTCATCAAGAGGCTCTTTAGTTCTTCTTCACTTTCCCATAAGTGTGGTGTCATCTTCATATCCGAGGTTATTGATATTTCTCCTGGCAATCTTGATTCCAGCTTGCGTTTCATCCAGCCCAGCGTTTCTCATGATGTACTCTGCATGTAAGTTAAATAAGCAGGGTGACAATATACAGCCTTGATGTACTCCTTTTCCTATTTGAAACCACTCTGTTGTTCCATGTCCATTTCTAACTGATGCTTCCTGACCTGCATACATATTTCTCAAGATGCAGGTCAGGTGGTCTGGTATTCCCATCTCCTGAAGAGTTTTCCACAGTTTATTGTGATCCACACAGTCAAAGGTTTTGGCATAGTCAATAAAGCAGAAGTAGATGTTTTTCTGGAACTCTCTTGCTTTTTCAGTGATCCATCGGATCTCTTTTAGGGGCATGTGAATTTTATGAAATCCAAACATTTTGAGAAGTGTCAGCACATTTGTATTGACTAAGAACTATAATCAAGGATTGAGCTCGAAACTGAATTTTTTAATGTTTTATAGTATCAAAATCTGTTCACATTTCATCTAACTTTCATAATCCCATAAGGTAGATATTGCTAAAATTCTTACTTAATAAATGGAGAACCTGCAATATAGAGTTATTCTGTCACATTTTGTCAAAGGGTATATAGTTGGTTATAAACCATAGATTCATTCACTGTGAGGGCTGTGAATGGTTACCTTGTGCCGTATGGTGTTGGATGGTAGAGGAGAAAGAAAACTAATGCAAAGTGCCAGTATTAAAGAGAACCACAATAGTGAGGGGATGGACAACAAATAATTAAAATACAGTATTGTTGTTTACAAGGAAGTAAACCCAGAAAGCTATGAAAATACATAAAAACAAAAGAAGGCAGCTCATTCAGTTTAGTTGTGTGCATGTGTATTAGGAGAGGCTTCCAAAAGGTAGATAATTAAAATTTTAAAGACTGATGAAGTTAGATACTATAGATTGAGCACTGCAGAGGGCAATAAAGGTAGCAACATCAGAACAGAATAAGGAACAGACTTCTGCACAATCGTGGAACCATGGAATCCACAAGTGGTACAGGATGGCTGGAGCATAGGATACAAGAGTGTAGTGACAACTAATGAGACTGCAAATGTGAGCACCAAGATGACAAAAATTTTTTATGGAAAGTTGAAGAGACTGGAAGGTAGTTTGAAGCAATGGGAAATCATGAAGATATTTTAGCAGGTACCTAATATTTTTAGATTAAAAAAAAAAAAAAAAATATATATATATATATATATATATATATATATACCTACACAATGGCAGCAGTTGGGAAAAGAGTTTAAGGAGAGTTAAGACTAGAGACTGAAGCAGATCAGGGTCTCCACTGAAGGCAGTGCAGATGCTGAGAAGAAAAAGGGCACAAAGGCTATGAAGGCAAACGCAGGACACAGGACAATACCAAGTTTTCAGACTTGAACCACTAGGTGGATACTAAAGATATAAAATGTTGACAGAGTTCAATTTTCAAGGTTTTGAATGTTCAAAGGGACATTGAAGTAGAGTTGGATATAGAAACCTAGAGACCAGAAGCCTGTACTAAAATTATGTTTTAGTTCTGTCAACGTTTGCATAAGTGAGGAAAGAGGATTAAGTTAGTCAGACAGAGTATTAAAAGTAAAAACAGGAAATATCTGAAGAGAAATCTCTGGGAAAGAAAAATATAAAAAGAAAGTTGAGAGAGAAAGAAAGAGTGAGATTGATTTTTGTGGAAAAAGCTGGAAAACCAACCAAAAAAAATAGATAGCTTTGAGCAGATTGGAAAGGTGAAAGGGACCAGGTCCTGCAGTGGTTAAGTCACTCTTGACAAAAGTTACAATGGTGAGCTTGGGAAAGCACTTTTAGTAAGATGGCACAGATAGAAGTGTGTATCAAGATTGATTTGGGTGAGCCACAGGTAACAAAATGAAGACCAATAGCACAGACCACTTCCTAGAAACTTGGATGGAAAAGAAGGGATGAAACTGGCCAGTACACAATGAAACTACAGGGCTAAGCCATGAGCTCAAGTATTCCAACTCCAAATTTCTGTGTTCCACTACTGCTCTGTATTTGTTTTTTTTAAGCATGATTTTTTTTTTATAACCTATTCATATTATTTCCTTCTGAGAAGATCAGTTTAGCTGGTGAGAACATGGTGCTAACAAGGCAAAATGTTCTCCCTGGACCCTAGGTCACACTCTTGACCCCAGTTGATGGCCTTCTAAATGTATACCTTTTGACAGAGAAAATGTGGAGCAGAAGGAGGCTCAGAAACTTCATACCATCCTGTACAAACTATAGGTCACAGATAAGTAGTATTCACTTTGCATAAAAGAATAGGTTCTGTCCCAGGAAGGTTTTGCTTTGAATAGACACTCATTTTCACATGGAGTTTTCAAGGAGATCTTTCAATTTATACACTTAGGTTCAGAGATGACCCACTGAAAGATGAATATGTCATCAAGAAGTCATGAAGTTTCCATCACGGAGACTATGATTTTAGAATCAGTTCAGTCACTCAGTCATGTCTGACTCCTTGTGAGCCCATGGACTGCAGCACGCCAGGCTTCCCTGTCCATCACCAACTTCTGGAGCTTGCTCAAATTCATGTCCATCAAGTCAGTGATGCCATCCAACCATCTCATCCTCTGTTGTCCCCTTCTCCTCCTGCCTTCAATCTTTCCCAGCATCAGGGTCGTTTCCAGTGAGTCAGTTCTTCACATTCAAGTATGAGATTTTAGGATAGGTTGTCTTTCAGAGTCCAGAGGTTAGGAACTAGTTTAGGATAGGTTGTCATTCAGAGTCCAGAGGTTAAGTACTAGTCCATAGGTTAGTCAGCAATGGGAGGAAATCTTTCAATTAAAGAAATAAGGGCCAGTGAGTATTGGCTGTCTCACAGGCAAGAGCACCAACCATCTTTAAGACTACCCACAGACAACAATTATAACATTGACTCTGAAAGGGATAGTGGAGGCAAAGGACATGACTTGGCTTGTGTTACTGATACCTGGAATTTTCCAAGATTTCTTGTTTTAAGGATATCATTTGATCTTGGCCAGTTATATGGTGACTTGGCTATAGTAAAACTCCCAAGAAGGCCAATCAGATGGTAACTCACTTTTGTTCTAGGTGGTGGCTGCATGGCCAGTAGTTTGCTCTTAACAAGCTGGGGAATATCATTTTGGGTTGATGACCCTAGAATCTCAAAGAAGACCTTGGATTTTTGTCCTTATGAAAGGTCCATCCATTTTTAGTTGACTATGCCTGAATGGCATGCAAATGCAAGCAGTTTCGTTGGTGGGGGCAATCTAAAAATATTATGAATATTCATCTGAAATTTACTTAAAATATTGTCAGGGGTAAAAAAACATGCCAGTATAAATGAAATAGGAATGTCAGAGTGTTAGTAAATGTTGATATTAAGAATGTGTATATTGATAAATTAAAATACACATATGGTGGTTTAATATACTATCTTTCTTTTTGTGTTTATTTAAAAATTTCAAATGAAGAATTAATGTTTAAAAGGTAATATAATGGCATGCTGGATTTTAACAAATAATTCACATATTATGGTTTTCTAAACCCGTTGACGATGCATCACTAGTTACGGAGTTTGGACAGTCTGTATGTTCAGTGTACCTTGCTAAAAGAAGGCAGTCTTACTTTACCCTTCTCTGTGGAGGAGCATGGAAAAAAGCTGATCCAAGAATGCACACCAAGTTCCAAGTTCCAGTAACAGATGTGACTTGTTAAGTTACCTTTATGATATAGGTCACTGTTAGAACAACAGTAGACACTTCTCTGTATAGACCTGGCAAACCACAGTGAAGTACTAAGTACTAGTGACTTTCTTTGTTGAAGTAGTCAAACCAGGTTGTTGAACTGTGAAACAGTGTTGTATAACATCCCTGCCTGCATTAAGTCTTTTATATGGAGACTGACTGACTTCTCTACTCCTGGAAAGTGGTATTGTTTCAATTGCATGACTGTGGCAAGTTTTAGAATTACAGTCATTTCTCAGCAATGCCCCTGGCCAAATGTAATAAAGTCCATCAGCAGGGGTCAGGTGATCTCATCCAACCAACCTGTCCTCTCACTAGTGCTGGATTTAAGGAACTCAAAGTCTAAATCAATTATACAGTCTAACAAAAGAACAGCAAGGCAGTCCAGATAAAATAACTGACTACAGTTTTATAACCTCCAGCAGAGAAGGCCTTAAAAAAGGCCTCTCCCCAGGATGGGAAATCAGAAATGGAGCCTGAGGTGAACAGTGGGAAATGGAGCCTGGGGTAAGAACCTGGTCCTAGCTCTACACTGATTTCTTACTGATCTTCTCCATATATTTCTCTTAAGTCTGTTCTGGGCACCTATATTCCCATCCACCCCCACCCCCTAGACTTACAGGAGTAGCTGCCACAGAATAAATTTCTTTGGCTTTATGTGTTGACTCTGTGCACAAGCTCCCCTGCTGGATCTCCCCAAGCTCTGCTGAAACCGTCTACTAGTAGCCTTCTTACAGTTGTCTGCTTGCCCATTTTTACAACTTTTTTTTTTAACGCTGAGGTTGTGTGTGTTTTTGTTTTTTTTTTTTCAGAATACCCAGATGATCCTTTTACTCTTTTTTTTTTTTTTTTATCCTTTTACTCTTGAGATTTCATGGTGTAGGGAAGCTACAGATATAACAGCTCATGAATAAGACAAAGACCCAGGTAGAAGGCATTTCAATCTGAACAAGGACTTGGTCACTCTGAGACTGTTGTGTATGACAGCCAATACGGTCACCTGGTCACCAGTCATCTTGGTGATCTGTCATTATCACCAGAAGGATGTTCCACAACTAGGATGGCCTGGGTGCGTGCTCAGCCATGTCCCACTCTTTGCAACCCCATGGACTGTAGCCCTGGCAGGTTCTTCTGTCCATGAGATTGTCCAGGCAAGAATAGTGGAGTGGGTTGCCATTTCTTCCTCCAGAGGATCTTCCTAACCCAGGGATCAAATCCACATCTCTGGCATCTCCTACATTTATAGGCAGATTCTTTACCACTGCACCACCTAAAGGGTGGCCCTTTAGGACGACCTGCAGAAACTCTTTCATACATTCCTTATCACCATAAGGCTATAAAATGTGGTATGCCCATTGTGGTCAGCAATGGTTTTACCGGGGCCACAGGAACACAATACAATACACTTACTAGGGAAATTTGCAGGCAGATAAAGTAGCTGGAAGTATGTTATCCTCCAAGCCTTCATCATCCCACAGGAAGGAGCAGTTGAGCCACTTACCTGGAGTGTGCTCCAGGAAGAGGAACCTGCTTTTACCACACTACATATGTGTAAGATAGATGGGAGGGGTAATGCAGTTCCTAATTGACTATATAACAGTGGGAGCTTCCTGGATAGGAATAAGGCCTTTGCATGCTTGAGTTTATCTAGGTGAGTCTGCATACTAATGCTCTTGGTATCAGCTAAGGACTTTGGGTTCCCATAAACTAATTCAATCCTTCTGAAAGAGCTCATTGTTAAACTTCTAGAAGGGAAAAGGCAGAAAACACAATAGAACCATATGAAATGAAATATTTGTCTAGACTCACTTACAATGGTGTTTTTGCCATCTGTTTTTCTACCTAATATTTCATTCAACCAATGTTTCTTACAAAACTGTCTTCATATCCCTTATATAACCACAATTTGGGGTGGGTACTTATTAAAAATTCCAGTGTCTGAACCCTATCTGAATTCTACTAAATCTGACTACAGAAAGATAGAACCTAGAAATCTTCTATTTTAACCAGTTTCTAAAGTGATGCTTAGGGACACTGAAGTTTGAGAACTACTATTCCAGATCAGCGTTTCTTGAATCTATCTTATCAACTGGGACTTTTGTTCAAAAGACAATTCTCATGTGTCCTTGGATAACTACTGAATCGGATCCTCCAAGGGAGTTTCCAATAATCAAGGACTAGATCTAATTAATCTTCACATTAATTCTAGCCCAGTGCTCATCATACATGAAGTATATTTTTTTAATTAATGGAGTTGTGTCTAGGAACATAACTATGAAGGTATTTTAAGAACTTATTTAAGGGACAGTGAAAAAAAAATAGAGCCAAAGTATAATTTGTTTTCAAGTAATGGAAAATTATTTTCCAAGGAGAAGTAGGCTGAAAGAAAGTAGAATCAAAATGGTACTGAACTTAGGAGTTTAAAAAAGAGAGAGAATTTCAGAAAAAGATATTAACACCATCATACACTGTGGTGGTATCAGGTAAGACACTGGCAGAGAGTATATCTCTCCATCTGTGAACATGAAGTATCCTGACCACTGAGAGTCAGTGTTAATCGCCAGCTGAGGGTGGGGTCAAACCATTCTTGATAGAGAAATGAGTGAATGTTGAGTGTGGGAAGGAACTGGTGCAGTTGATTCTATCAAAGGGTGTGGTGACAAGAGGAAGGAGGAAGACAGGAGAGACAATAATTTCAACAATAACAAATTTAAGAAAATGATTTATTTATGATAACATGAGTATATTTGTGGATCAAGGGGGGAAAGTCAATACAGAGAGAAAATCTGGAGACATAAATTAAATGTAGTTGGGAGAATGGATTAGATTTAGGAAACTGAAAAGTTTTAAGACTAGAAACATGTCTGTTTACTATTACAAGACTTTTACCATAATCCTCCATGTGGAACGCTAGGCATGGTCTTGTGAGCCTCATTAGGCCAGGGCTCCTTTTAAATAACTGAAGTGGACCTTCATGACCAGATACAGGTCAGTACTCTCAGGTATCATCCATCATCCTACCAGTATATAATATTAGGAAAGACAAATCTAATTTTCTCCCTATATTCTATTCCTTGCTTATGCCAACCACCTCTAGGCCTTCACAGGACAGTAGTCAGGATAAAAGAAATAAAACCTTTCAAGTATAAGATTTTACCAGGATCATTTTTTGTCATAATTTTTACATACAGCAGTTAACCAAGATTTTCCAGAAGAAAAGGCTTTTAAATTTGAAATCTGATTTATTAGTAGACAGTCAATGAAAGGAGGCAACTGGAATGGTGCATGCAACTGCCCAGAGGGAGTGTAGTGCTCTTGAATAACTAAATGTTTAGTGCAGTTCTAGCAAATTGTAATACTTAGTGGTGCATGATAAGGAAAGGGAGAAGAGGGAGAACCTTAAAAACTCCTATCTGAGATAGCACTGGAGGATTTTAAGATTCTGAAGGATTTGATTTGTATGTTTAGAAAAACATCAGTCGGGGTTGTAACATAAAACACTGACCGAAGACTGTAGAACTCAGGGAGGCTTATAGAATTCTACCGGTATAATTGAAATGAGGGAAAATGATGGCGTGAATTCTTTTAGTGGGAGCAAGGATAAAGAAATGTTAATAAATTTGAGAGAGATTGGAGAAGGAAGTATTATCCTTCTCTTTAAGAATGAATCTATTTTTCCTGTAGGAAGGAAGAAACTTTCCACCCACATTTACAACATCTCCTCTTACAACATTCTAACTTCTCACTAAGAAAGGAGATGGCTAACATTATCTGTCAAAATCCAAGAATACTAAACGTGTATGTGCATGCGCTCAGTCGCTCAGTGGTGTCCAACTCTTTGAGATCCTTTGGAGTATAGCCGGCCTAGCTCTTCTGTCCATGGGATTTTTCAGGCAAGGATACTGGAGTAGGTTCCCATTTCCTCCTCCAGGGACTATTCCTAACTCAGGGATTAAACCTGAACCCACAACTCCTGTGTCCCCTGCATTATAGGCAAATTCTCTACTGCGACCCACTCCAGTATACTTGGGCTTCCCTTGTGACTCGGCTGGTAAAGAATCTGCCTTCAATAAAGGAGACCTGGGTTCGATCCCTGGGTTGGGAAGATCCCCTGGAGAAGGGAAAGGCCACCCACTTCAGTATCCTGACCTGGAGAATTCCATGGACAGTATAGTCTATGGGATCACAAAGAGTCGGACACGACTGAGCGGCTTTCACTTTTCTTCTTTACTGCAAAGTCATCAGAGAAGCCCAAACCACATTTATTTACTGTTTAAAGTTCTTATGCCTTAATGAACAAGAGCCATGATGTGCTTTCATCTTTCACTTTCTGTCTTAATAAGAGTCTGGTCTCTAGGGGCAAGCCAGCAAATCTTTTCCAAGTAATGGAATTTAGGGCTCCTTTTGAGGTCTAGCCGTTATTCCATTTCTTCACCAACATGCCTGAATATATAGACCCCAACAATGAGACGTGAGAGAAGGTAAAAGTTGTCAATTAACAGCAAACACTGATGAAATTTTTACAGAAGAGTCCTGTTTTATGGTTTGGATGAATATTACTCAGGACATAGGTATGGCCTGTCATTTTTTGATCAGGTGGCTACAGAGTTCCTCTGCAGTCACTGACATTTCATACTAAACAGTCAAAGAAACAAGAGACTTCACTTAGGCTACTATTCTTCAATCTACTTTCATCTCAGAGGCTCTCCATGGAGCATGGCAGGAAGACACATATTAGGCATCTGCACAACTGTCAGTTAAATAATAAATATCAGTCAGGATGAACTGGCTTATACTGTCAAAAATAAACAATCTCCAAGTGTTGGTAGCTTAACACACCAAAAGTATATATATTACTCCTGGTCTATGTCCAATGTGGGCTGACAGGGAGTCTGCTCATCACAGTTGCTCAGGGAGCTGAGATATTAAAGCTTTATATCAGCCTATGCTTTCCAGATCATAATAGAAGTGAGAGGGAATATGGAAAATCCCTCACTGGCTTTTAAAGGATCCAGTGGGAGGAGATACCTGTCACCTCCCCCAAATTTCATTGTTCAAAGAAAGACTTAATTTCAAAATGTGGTGTGGAAGTGCAGTTCAGCCTTGAGCCTGGAAGCTGGAAAGCTGTCAGTACTTGGTGAACATCACTAATAACTGCTATGTGATATCCTGTGTCCCATTTGGTTGTTGCATCCTTTGTCTATACTCACATGTTTGAGAAACTTGGAGTATCTAAAAAGAGAAGAGTAGGTTTTATGAACAAAATTCCACCTTGGACCCCTTTTTAAAACTTCAGAGTTATAACCAAGTGTAGTTGACAATTTATTATGAGGTAGAGGTGTGGAGAAGCAAATTCCACTCCACTATTCTGCGTGTAAAATCTCATGGACAAAAGAGCCTGTGGGACTACAGTCCATGGGGTCAGAAGAGTCGGACATAACTTAGAGGCTAAACCACCACCATAGAAGGTATGGAGAAGGAGTAATTCAAGAAAATTTTTGGCTTGGTTTCTGTCCTGAAGAATCTAGTGGGTGATGATGCCAGGTTAAGCATAGAATCAAGGGACATGGTGACCCATGACCCCAAGAGACCTCTTCAAATTCTGTGCCTCATGTTATAATACACCTGTATACACTGCCACAACATCACAAATCCCAACACGGGATAAATATTTGTGACTTTTAGAATTGTTTTAGTTATTATACTTGATAATACATAAAATTAGATAAAAAAACATTTTGAAATATTTCATAGTATATTTTTGAAGTGAAGTGAAAGTTGCTTAGCCATGTCCGACACTTTGCAACCCCATGGATTGTAGTCTGCCAGGCTCCTCTGTCCCTGGGATTTTCCAGGCAAGACTACTAGAGTGAGATGCCATTCCCTTCTCCAAGGGATCTTCCCAACCCAGGGATGAACTGCAGTCTCCAGCATTGCTGGCAGATTCTTTACCCTCTTAGCTACCAGGGAAGCCCATAAGCAGTTTTACAGGTGTAAAGTTTCTTAAAGTAATTAACAAGTGCCATTTCATGGAACGATTAAATAAATACCATGTAAGATTACATTATTCCCTATATCCCCACCCAAAAATCAACCTGTCTCATGACTGTTCAAACCATTTCAGTCACATTATGCCTTTAGGGTCACTCATAGAGTCAGAAAACATGAAAGGCAGAGAAGGTTTCAGGAAAGAAACAAATTTAGTTTTTGCAAAGTTGAATGCTTGCTGCCTATGAATCATGCAAGTAGAAATGTTAACAATGGAAGTTAATATTCTTATTTCTTCCCCCTCAGCCAGACTTTGAGTGTTACCATTTCTTCTGGGGCCTCATAATATATTCAAAAATTTCCTCTTAAAGGAAGACTCTTGGTTTTATATTCCAACTCAGAAAACTTATAATTCTTTCTGTTTCTTTTGCATAAATGACAGGTGGGAAGCTGAAATGTTACTACAATTTGAGACAGTACTAGAGTCTTCGGTGAAATCAAATAACGAGAGAAACTGTCATCTAAGTGCCCAGGAAGGAAATTTCCAGGATTAGTTTATTTGTAGAATTTTTAAAAATACTTAAGCATTATTGAGAATAAGCAAGAATATAATTATTACAAATTTGGCTTGTTTAATAAAACTTCTATTTAAGAACCGGTAATGTACTGATGGGGCTTCCCAGGAGCCGCAACAGTAAAGAATCTGCCTGCCAAAACAGGAGACACAAGAGATGTGGGTTTGATCCCTAGCTCAAGAAGATCCCCTGCAGTAGGAAATTGCAACCTACTCCAGTACTCTTGCCTGGAAAATTTCATGGACAGAGGAGCCTGGTGGACTACAGTCCATGGAGTTGCAAAGAGTTGGACACGACTGAGCAACTGAGCTCAATCTATTGACACAACATACATAGTCATGTTCCTCAATGTCATGTTCCTCCATGTGGAGTCATGTTCCTCCACATATGAGACACATACATGTCTCAATATGTTCCTCTTTGAAACAATTTAATCATTTTTAAAAGTCTCCAAATATTTTTACTTTGCTAGGTTTTCCCTCTTGGCTACATATTCAGGCCTACAGGCCTCTTTGGAAAACATCAGTACTCATGGTGTGGTGTGTTTGTGTGTGTGTGTGTGTGTGTGTGTGTGTGTGTGTATTATCAGACTTTACATCTTTTACATTTACCAATAAATATTCTACAAATCAATGAAAGAAATTCTTAGAGAAACAGAAGTAAATCAAAATAAAGATGGAGCAATACTCATGCCTTGAACCTCATCATCTTTGGTAATTATGTCTACTATTTTGAGGGAGGAGAGAAGTAATTAATCTATGTTTGACTATTCTTTATGCATCCTGTCTTCTCTAATAATATTCTCTTACCAATTTATATTCCTCCCTCTTAAATATTTAAAAGCCTTTTAATTTTCCATCCAGTGTGTACCTAGGCAGATGCAGCATGTTTAATTAAAGGCTTTGCCTTTACCTAGAGTTTATAATAGGTTTCTTTAGCCACTTCAGAAAAATCTTGCAAAAACAAGTTATTATAAAATGCTAAATTGACTTTCAAATTTAAACAAAGTATCTGGAGTTATATTTATTACTGTGTTAATGCAGGTCCCAGGATTATCTGTGGTTTTACTTCTCCACTTTAGAGTATCTGAATGACCAAATTGGATTTGTGACCATTTACAGAAATTTAGAAAAATATTTTTATTGGGGTATAGTTGCTTTACAATATTGTATTAGTTTCTGCGGTACAATGAAGTGAATCAGCTATAGGTGTGTGTGTGTGTGTGTGTGTGTGTGTGTGTGTGTATATCTCCTCCCACTTGAGTTTCCCTCCCACCCCCAACCCCTGCTCATCCCCTCTTCCATATAGGTCATCACAGAACACCGAGCTGAGTTCCCTGCACTACACAGCAGGTTTCCAATAGCTATCTATTTTATACATGGTAGCTCACATATGTCAATCCCAATCTCCTAATTCATCCCCTCTCCAGCCCCTCCCCATGCCTACATGACCTCACACATGTCAGAATGATCATCATCAAAAAGTTGCAAATAATAAATGCTAGAGAGGGTGTGTGGAGAAAAGGGAACCCTCTTGAACTGCTGGTGGAAATGTCAACTGATACAGCCACTATGGAGAACAGTATACAGCTTCCTTAGAAAAGCTAAAAATAGAACTATCATATGACCCAGTAATCCTACTACTGGGCATGAAAATGGAAAAGCGAAAGCAAAGTCATTCAGTTGTGTCCAACTCTTTGTAACCCCATGGACTGTACAGTCCATGGAATTCTGTAGGCCAGAATACTGGAGTGGGTAGCCTTTCCCTTCTCCAGGGGATCTTCCCAACCCAGGGATCGAACCCAGGCCTCCCGCATTGCAGGCAGATTCTTTACCAGCTGAACCACAAGGGAAGCCCACTATTGGGCACATACCCTGGGAAAACCATAGTTCAAAAAGACATATGCACCCTAATGCTCATTGCAGCACTATTTACAATAACCAGGACATGTAAACATGTCCATCGACAGATGAATGGATAAAAAAGATGTGGTATACATACACAATAAAATATTACTCAATCATAAAAAGGAACAAAATTAGAGTATTTGTAGGGACTTGTACGGACCTAGAATCTGGCATACAGAGTGAAGTAAGTCAGAAAGAGAAAAACAAATATTATTACATATATTAACACATGTTATGTGGAATCTAGAAAAATGGTATGTGTGTGCATGTTAACATATATGTGGTATGTGTTTGTGCATGTGTGTGCACTTCAGTCATGTCTGACTCTTTGTGACCCTATGGACTGTAGCCTGCCAGGCTCCTCTGTCCATGGGATTCTCCAGACATGAATACTGGAACGGGATGCCATTTGAAAGATGGAATAGATGAACCTATTTGCAGGGCAGGAATAGAGATGTAAGAAAAGAGATTATTGAAACTGTAAAAAGAACTTGAGATTTTCAAGTCCAAAATCTCACTTTTTTTTCAAAATATGAAGACATAGAACTAAAGAGAAATATAGTGACATAAGGAAAGTGATGTTACAGAAGGAAAGAGTTCATACACTTTATTCTTTAATCAGTGACTTTTCCATAACTTTATTCTGCATGAATATTTAATTAGTAGCAGAACATTTTTCTGCTATAAAAGAATATTTAACATTTTAATAGGACTTTCTGTTTCCTCTCGATAACTGAAATGTCTTATTTTATCTCAGATGGTCAAGCATCCACCAGCAATGCAAGAGTCCCAGGTCAATCCCTGGGTCGGGAAGATCCCTGGAGAAAGGAATGGCTACCCACTCCAGTATTCTTGCCTGGGAAACCCCATGGACTGAGGAGTCTGTTGGGCTACATTCCATGAAGTCACAAAGAGTCAGACACAACTGAGCGACTAACAATTTTCACTTTTTTTTTTCAGTTATCAAAAAACTTGTATACTGTTAAATTTCTTTTTCTTCTGTTACCAATGATTTGTATTATAATTTTGGTCAGCTAAGGAAGCACTCAAATGTACTGAGTGCAAAAATAAATACATTTTTCTGTTTTGCCCACAGGAGTCAGGAGAGAATTTGCTAAGGTGCATTTGAAAATCAAGATATGCTGTGCTTGTCCCATGCTCTTACTCCGCCTCTTAGGTAAACCAGTAGGGAAATAATGAATTCGTTTGCCATGTCTTTGTTCTAAATTCATACTCGCTACTGAAGATGCCACTTACTCTTCTAAGTGCTACAGGCTATTTGACTAAAAATCCATTCAAAGACTTTTTGTTTTCAGTGATGAATATGAAGCTTTCATTTAATTTCTGGGATCCACATTTTCTTTCTTAAAACAAAAACAAAAGTAAAGACAAAACAAAGTAAAACAAAATAAAAATACTGAGGTTCTTTGACATCTCTAAACTAATTTATAAGTAGGCCATATGGACTTCCAGAAACAAATTCTCTGATTTTGTGTGTCTGACAAAGTATTTTGTCTTTATTTTGGAAGGACATTTTCTCTAGACATAGTATTTTTAGGTGACTTTTTTTTCTTTCATCACTTTAATAATGTTGTTCCATTGTCTTATGACTTGTATTTCTGATAGAAAGTTTGTAATGACTCCGTTTCCTTTTCTCTTCTTGCAGACTTTAATAGTTTTTTCATCATTGATTTTCAGAAATTTTACTATGGTTTACCATGGTGTAATTTTGCATCTATTATGTTTGAATATTTGGGTATTCTATTGAATATTCTTTTTTTTTGAAGCACCTGGATTTGTGTTTTTAGAGTTTCCATCTATTTTGGAAAGATTTTACTCATTAATTCTTTACATATTTTCCATCATCCTCCAAATTCCAATTTACTTGTTACACTAATTGATATTTTCCCATATACTACTGAGTCTTTGTTCAGCAATTTTCTTTTTCTTCTTCTTCTTATTTTTTCATTTATTTTTATTAGTTGGAGGCTAATTACTTTACAATATTGTAGTGGTTTTTGTCATACATTGATACGAATCAGCCATGGATTTACATGTATTCCCCGTCCCGATCCCTCCTCCCATCTTCCTCTCCACCCGATCCCTCTGGGTCTTCCCAGTGCACCAGCCCCGAGCACTTGTCTCATGCGTCCAGCCTGGGCTGGTGATCTGTTTCACCCTAGATAATATACATGTTTCGATGCTGTTCTCTCGAAACATCCCACCTTCGTCTTCTCCCATAGAGTACAAAATTCTGTTCTGTACATCTGTGTCTCTTTTTCTGTTTTGCATATAGGGTTATCGTTATCATCTTTCTAAATTCCATGTACAGCAATTTTCTTTCACTGCTTCATTTTGATAGGTCTATTACTGTACTATGAGTTTATAGATTTTGTTTTCAGCAGCATCTAATCTGTTACAAAGCTTATCCAGTGATTTTTCTTTACTTTAAATAATGTATGTTTGATCACCAGAAGTACTTGCCTCTTTTTTGCATCTTCTATTTTTCTCTACTTGCTATGTTCATGTCTTCCTTTAATTCCTAATATTATTTATATAACACTTTTAAAACTTTTTATCTGCCAATTGTTTCATTCCTCTCCTTTCTGATTCTATTTCTATTGACTGAATTTTCACCTAACTATGGATCACATTTTTATCTTTATTTATGCTTAACGATTTTTTTTTTGATTCCTGACTTACGTTGTTGAGTGCATGGATTTTATTGTTTTCCTTATAGTACGTGGAATTTTGTTTTTGCTGTGATTATATTACTTGCAAATTAGCTTGATATTTTCCACATTTGTTTGGAGAGATCTCTAGCAGTTTTTAATTCAGAGTTTTAAGCCATATTTCTAAAGCTTTACTCTTTTTCAATTTCTATTAAAAATACCCTGGTGTTCCAGTAGGATTTTCTACTCTGAATAAACTTCAATGTTTCTCAGCCCTATGTGGACTTTGGGAATTGTAAAGCTTTTAGCTTCTCTGACATTCTTTGCCTAGCTTCCTGGATTTCACCCAAGGCATGCTTACTCTTTAGCAACAGACTCTAGGGGACCTTGTGCAGATTTTTGGATCTCTTTTGCATAGCTATCTGTTTTCCAATAACCAGCTTTGAAAATTCTCACTGACTTATTTGCTTGAAATTAGATCTTTGTTTTTTCAACTCAGCAAGGATCTAGGGCTCTGCTTGGGTTCTCCCTCTCTGGACCACCAGAAACAAAAGTAACTATGCAGAAAATCTGGTTTAAGCATAGATTACCTCTTTGTCTCTCCTCTCTTGAGAATCACAGACATGTGTTGCCAGTTATCAAATAGCAAAAATAGTACAGTTCATTGTTTTTGATAGAAAGACAAGAACAGTACTGCTTTCTTCATCATGGCATCAGTATCATCTATATATTTATTTATTTCATATAATATCAACCTATGCACTACCCAGAGCTTTAACAATATAATGCTTCTTAAAAGAGAGCACACATCATTTATGAAATTTTCCACCAAGCTTTGGGCCCCACATGTACATTTTTGTACTGGCTCTTTTTTGATCTTCCCAGAAGTTATCAGAAAATGATTTTCAGACAACAAACAAGAAATTTATTCTATCCTTGAGTGGGTCATTTTATTTATAGACTGGGATGTTGACTAGATGCCATAGATGCCGTCAAAAAAAAAGAAAGAAAAAAAAAACAAGTTTGAACGTATGAGGAAATGACAACTCTATCTATGTCTGACCTACAGATGTTTTAAAATACCCTCAATTATAAGTTGAATACCCATTTCTTAAAGGTGAAAATGTGAAATAGCAATCTTCAAACTGATAGAACACTGGCTTGCTCATTACAGAGCAACTTCATATAAGAGTGTTCAATTTCCAGGGCATAGTCCAAAGGAGCAAAGATTTAGTGTCTCAATTAGATGCTCTCTGAGGAAGAGCTTCCTTCTACCTTGGAATGAGGACCGGATTTTTTTTTTTTTTTGGCAGGGGGTGGGAGGTTGTTTTATTTTAGATATAACAGACAGGGTTAATAGAAGGGTTGGACTTAATAGAAGCCAGTAGTAACAC
Organism: Muntiacus reevesi; assembly: GCF_963930625.1. Taxonomy (NCBI): domain Eukaryota; kingdom Metazoa; phylum Chordata; class Mammalia; order Artiodactyla; family Cervidae; genus Muntiacus; species Muntiacus reevesi. The sequence goes on along the minus strand of NC_089254.1, from coordinate 95,064,713 downwards.
ACACTAAAAGAGACTTCCTTTTCTGTATTTCACACAATCCTCTTCTGTAATGGCCGCAAAATTTCAGATAACTCTCTAAATCTAAATAATAGGAGATATAGTTTGTGATTAATATATGACCAAAGACAGGAGAGAAAAAAATGGGAAGGCAATGAAAAAAGTAAAATAGAAAGAAAACCAAAGACATTTGTAGGTCAAAACATAAAGTATCTGTGAAAACTGGTGTCAGAGAAACTTCAAAAGATTTGAATATGTGTTTATACTTCTTTCAAATATGTAGTTTGGCAAAAGCAAAAGGCTTAAGATGTAACATTTAATAGGTTTTCTAAAAAAATGTTTACTTCTTGAAATTACTGTGGTTTTCTTATGTTCACTAATGTTCTAACTGGTTCCATTGATTTAAACAGCTGGCATCGAAGATTTTAAATACCATCTACAGTTACTTTATATCATTTTTCTAGCAGTCATCTTTGTCAATCATTAAATTAGTGACACAAACAACACAAGCTTTTGATAAAGGGAATGTCACCAGATTTTCAAGCATTGTGTGACAAGTGTAAGGAGAAACACTGGGAAATAAAATCTCAGAAAAAACAAAAGGGAAGAAAGTGAGAAGTAAAATAAGCTTGAAACCTCTATGAAATGAGCAGTCTGTTCAGTATAAAAGTCACAATCAAAAACTTGCCTTTGAAGGTTTTACGAAAACAACAACAAACATAAATTTTAAAAAAAAACCAGAAGTGTACAAAAATTTTTGAGCAAACTCCCAGAGATGGTGAAGGACAAGGAAGCCTGGCATGCTGCAGTTCATGGGGTCAGAAGAGTCGGACATGACTTAGTGACTGGCCAACAAAATAATACATAAAAATAACCAGAATAAAGCACATACATAATCAGTATCTAGCAATATACGTTATTACTGAGGGCAACACTTCAATCAGAGTGTATTGTAGGTTAGCTGGATGCTCTCCTGCTGACTGTCTAGATTGGTTCTCTGCCACAGTCTAGCTGGGCTTCCTTTTCATTCCCACTTTCAGATGGAACAGGCTGAAAAAGTGGCATTGGAGGGAGACAGTGTGGGAGAAGAGGACTGTAAGTCTCTTCCTTCCCTGAGTCAGCTGGGCAGTAGTTGTGACCTTCCATGACTACAGGTCCAGTTGGACAGCTCCTCTACCACAGTCCAGCTCCCCGTGGTTCCTGGAGTGTTGATTCCTCACCAGTCCTATCAATCTCAGTAGCAATAACCTCCCAGCTATTGCAAGTCTCAGAATTTTATTGTTTACCTACAGCTCTGTAAGAAGTTCCTTCATTACTCTGCTATTTTGAACCACATGCAATGAGTTTTGTTTCCCACCAGGAATATTACTGATACCATAGGTATTTGTTAAATCCATAAGAAAAGTGAAAGTGTTAGTCGCTCAGTTGTCTCCGACTCTTTACAACTCCATGGACTGTAGCCTGCCAGGCTCCTCTGTCCATGGGATTTTCCAGGCAAGAACACTCAAGTGGGTTGCCATTTCCTTCACCAGGGGATCTTCCCAACACAGAGATCCAAACTGGGTCTCCTGCACTGCAGGTAGACTCTACCATCTCAGACACTAGGGAATCCGTTAGGAAGGATGCCATTAATGTTTTCCATTGTCAACAATAAACACACAAATATAGTTGTGCATGTGTGTACATGGGTTTCCTAAGTGCTTAGTCACTCAGTCATGCCCAACTCTGCGACCCCATGGACTATAGCTCCACAGGCTCCTCAGTCCATAGGGGTTCTCCAGGCAAGAACACTGGAGTGTGCTGCCATGCCCTCCTCTGGGGGAACTTCCCAATCCAGGGATTGAATCCAGGTCTCCCACATTGCAGGCAGATTCTTTACCATTTGTGTCCTAGGTGGCTTAATGTAAACAATCCTGCAGGTAATACAGGAGACGAAGGAGACACAGGCTCAATCCCTGGGTCAGGAAGATCCCCTGGAGAAGGAAATGGCAACCCACTCCAGTATTCTTGCCTGGAAAATCCCATGGACAGAGAAGCCTGGTGGGCTACAATCCCACCAGATCACAAAGAGTTGGACATGACTGAGCAACTGAGTATGCATGCATGCATGTGTGTGTTAAAACATCAACACTGCCTTAGCTTACCTAAGGAAATACAGGCTGATTCATTCAGCTATCAAGAAAGTCCAGTTAATATGGAATATTAGTATAGAAATACATATAGTTCCAAGAGGCACTGAGCTTCTGTTTCTGGAATGGATGTCAAGTAGGCCAGCCAGGTACTTTTCTAGTCCCAGTGCTTAATAGCTACAATGATTTTAGGAGAATTATAAAATCATAGCCACTGGATTTGGGTACAGGGGTGTTCATTAAGAACAGAATGGCTATGAATCTCATATTCCTGAATTCCCCTTATGTTGCTTTTGTTAAACTGTCATTTGAGCACCACAGTGATAAGAACAAACTAGCTCCTAAAGCAGGCCTTTACAGTTTTGATCCGTTTTAGACATCATTTCCCCCTCCTGTTTAAGGAAATATTTCTCCTTGTAACTCCCCTACTAGTCCCAGTTCTACTCTTCAGTGTCATTCTTAGTCTACCTCATTTCATATTTCATATCACATAATCATCTTTAAGATACTTGAATATAGTTATTAAGATCCTACTGAATTTCCTCTTTTCCACCTTTTTCAACAGTTTGACAAACCCTTCCCTAGTTTTATGATCAGACATCACTTGAAATTAATTTATTTCTATTTCCCCAGATTGTCTTTGTCTTCCTGAGAAGATCCCATTAATTACAATTTGTTTGTTTGCAACACTTTTGTACAGACTTACCTCTGCATTTTCCTAAATTGCATCACTCCACCATCTGCTCTGACAGGCTTTTCAAAAACTTCCTGTATTTTTGCACAAGTTCCTCAATCACCTCCACATTAAAGCCATCAATCTGCAGACATACAGATGACTGGAAATAAAATTTTCCCTAATTTCACATGAATTTAGCTACACTTGGCTATGATCACAACTTATACATCCAAACAGGATTATATCCAGGTCCATGTGAAAATGGGGGAGAAGGGCTTGGTCTTGTACTTCTTAATCTCACCCTGGCTTTATATATTGGGATGCATTTCCCCCCAATAATTGATCCATAAACAATATCGTGCCACTCTCAGGTACCAGTCAGGATTTGGGAGGTGGGATTTCCCATTTCATCACATACCAGATTCAAAATAATTCTAATTTTAATTACAATTCTAACTTTTCTAATTCTAAAGACTCTGAGAGTCTTTGGAACCACTTTCCAAATTTTTGGTAACCACTAATAATATTGGCTCCTGAGAAATCTGTGTGAAGCTCAAGAAGCAACAGTTAGAACCAGACATGGAACAACGGACTGGTTCAAAATTGGGAAAGGAGTATATCAAGGCTGTATATTGTCACCCTGCTTATTAAACTTATATGCAGAGTATATCATGCGAAATGCCAGGCTGGATGAAGCACAAGCTGGAATCAAGATTTCTGGGAAAAATATCAATAACCTCAGATACACAGATGACACGACCCTTATGGTAGAAAGTGAAGAACTAAAGAGCCTCTTGATGAAAGTGAAAGACAAGAGTGAAAAAGCTGGCTTAAAATTCATTCAAAAAACTAAGATCATGGCATCTGGTCCCATCACTTAATGGAAAATAGATGGGGAAACAATGGAAACAGTGACAGACTTTATTTCCCTGGGCTCCAAAATCACTGCAGATGGTGACTGTAGCCATGAAATTAAAAGATGCTTGCTCATTGGAAGAAAAGCTATAACAAACCAATACAGCACCTTAAAAAGCAGAGACCTTGCTTTGCTGACAAAGGTCCATATAGTCAAAATTATGGTTTTTCTAGTAGTCATGTATGGATGTGAGAGTTGGACCATAAAGAAAGGCTGAGCGCATAAGAATTGATGCTTTTGAACTGTGATGTTGGAGAAGACTCTTGAGAGTCCCTTGGACTACAAGGAGATGAAACCAGTCCATCCTAAAGGAAATCAGTCCTGAATACTCATTGGAAGGACTGATGTTGAAGCTGACACTCCAATACTTTGGCCACGTGATGCAAAGAACTGAGTCATTGGAAAAGACCCTGATGCTGGGAAGGACTGAAGGCAGGAAGAGAAGGGGACAACAGAGGATGAGACGGTTGGATGGCATCACTGACTTGATGGGCGTGAGTTTGAGCAAGCTCTGGGAGTTGGTCTGACTCTAGACAGGGAAGCCTGGTGTGCTACAGTCCATGGGATCACAAAGAGTCAAACACAACTGAGTGACTGAACGGAACTGAATAATACTGGTTCAGACAGTTAAGAATCAGCCTGCAACGTAGGAGACTTAGTTTCGATCCCTGGGTCAAAAGATACCCAGGAGAAGGAAGAGGCAACCCAGTCCAGTATTCTAGCCTGGAAAATTCCATGGTCAGAGGAGCCTGGAGGGCCACAGTCCATGGGGTCACAAAGAGTTAGACACGGCTGAGCGACTAACACTTTCATTTTTTTTCAGTAATATTGTCATCTATTGCTTTGTTCTAATATACAAATCCTGGAACAAAACATGTCTTGTTATAAAACTGAAAATGAAAGTGTTAGTCGCTCAGTCATGTCCAATTCTTTGCAATGGCCCATGGATCACAGCCCACCAGGCTCCTCTGTTAATGGAATTCTCCAGGCAAGATTACTGGAGTGGGCAGCTTATCCCTTCTCCAGGGGATCTTCCTGACCCAGGGATAGAACTCAGATCTCCTGCACTGCAGGCAGATTCTTCATCATTTGAGCCACAAATATCCGTTTCAAGGATTAATTTAAAATAGCTATTATCTCCAACGTGCAACGATCTCAGCTGGGTACACAGAGGGAGTGGGGACTAATCCTGTGGTCTGACTGTTGGACCCTTCTCTTCCCTTAATTACCTGGGCTTATACTCTGTCCTATTGCAGCAGACGGAATTGCAATATAAATTTAAAAAATATATATACAACTCCTATAATATCTCAACTCTTTTACAATCCAAGGAAAGATAAGATGAAGACAAAATATTTGAAGGAATACTGGCAGTACTAGTTGCTTGAATCATAGGCACTGAGTTACATTTCAAGTTATAAATTGTCACTACAATTTTTTGTTTGTTTTTCTGACATTTTTATAGTTCCAAACAGCAATGAGATAGCCTCTCATTTATTCCAGGCCTTGCTTAATAGTATGTATTAAAGCATGACAGTTCAAAATGACTAGAACTAAAATGAGACAACATGATATTATAAAAAGAGTGCTGGCCTGAAAGCCATGGATTCTAACCCATGTTAGGGTTAGAAATGGCGCTACATTTCTAACAGTACGTAAACTTGAATGATTCTTAAGTTCTAGACTCTCGATTTCTCACCTGTAAGCAAAACACTGGAATTTGATGGTCTGAAGTCTTATAGCCCTAGTTTTCTGATTATATTAGTTTGTTTTGAAAAGCTGGAGAAGGAAATAGAAAAAGCCAGCTTTCCCAGTTGCAAAGGGAGTAGATGCTGGCACAGGAATTCAGGACAGTATATGAAAATGTGTGACTATAGTACAATCATTATGATTCACCAAGAGAATAAATTCCCTTGTTGGTTACACACACACTCTCTCTCCTCCCCTTCCCACTCACAACTTTTACTTCCTGGTTTAAGAACAGTCTAAAAGTAGGAAAAGGATGTGGGTGGAGTGGAAAGAAGAGAGGAGGGATAGGGAAACGTTCTCTATTTGGAAGAGATTTTTAGAAACTCTTTTTCATGCTCATTTATACCACCTACAGTGCTTTTATTCTCCCTTGCTGAATGTTTGATTATCCTAACCAAACAGAAAGTAATAAGTCAAAATAGTTATCGTCACTCCTTTTCAAGCATAATAAGCTCAGTTAGAACATTTCCATACATACACAAATGGTGACTTAATTCACTGAATAAAATTAAAAGGAATGAAAATTAAGAGACTCTATCATGCCAACAAGAGACAAGGAAAATTCCATAGTAAGGCAATTCCATTTCTATGCCTATGAGTGAAACAGAAGTGATCAAAATTGACCTTTGAAAGCAATTTTCCACTTTTTGTTCTCTGATATAGCAAGTCCACTATGATAGCAATCAAACAGCTTAAAAGTGGAGCTTGTAAGTAGGTTTTATAACATAAAATATTCAGCTCAGAGCCTTTCTAGATGAGGGTATTTGGTTTTGGTACCATCTGGATCACAACAGGAAAATCACTGGACTTGTAGTTCTCAAATATTTGAGGGAAGTTCATGACAATAAGGAGGTGGTAAAGAGGTGGGATTTAGCTGAACTTTCTGTGGACTTCAAAATTAAATGCAACATCTGCTGGGAATAAGATAGCACAGACTCATTTCTCCCTGTTTCTTTTTACTAAGTACAATAAAAACCTTGGGGGTAGGGAGATGCAAGAGGAAATCACAGGAGAACACAGAAAAACAGAAATTGGAAGGCAAAATAATTAAGGGTCCATGATTGAGGAACAATATAGTATTGAGTGCTTCTTACAACTTCCCACCTAACCAAAAGAGGTGGCCCAGACCTTCCATCTCCAAGTTGGCAACAGAAGGTGACTGTTATGGACTGAATGTTTCTTTCTTTCTTTTTTTTTTTTTTTTTAATGTTTCTATTCTACCAAAATTCATATGTTGAAGACATAACATCCAATGTGATGATATTTGCAAATGTGACCTTTGGAAGAAAATTAGGTTTAGATCAGATCAAAGGGGTGGGATCCTCATGATGTGATTAATGCCCTTATAAGATGAACAGGAAAGTAAGATATGTACTTTGCTCCACATGCATGCAGGAAGGAAAGGGTAAAAGAGCACACAGTGAGAGGGCATTCATGTATAAGAGGGCTTACCAAAATCCACCCATGCTAGCACCCCGATATTAAATCTTCCAGCCTCCAGAACTGACAGAAAATAAATGTCAGTTGTTTCAGTCACTCAGTCTTTGGTATTTTGCTAAAGCAGCTCCAGCTAACTAAGACAGTGACCCGGGTAGATCATCCCCTGAAAGAACAGGACTTCCACTGACCAGGAGCTCAACTAACAATAACTGGCCAGTCCTTCCCTGCTAATCCAGATACTCCTGCTACTACTGAGACTTAAGTCGTTAAGGGCACCCAAAGGGTATCATTCAATTAGTCATTCAGCAAATATTTACTTAATAGCTATGTTATGCTGTGCTCTTTTCTAAGTGCCGGGATATGTCAGTGGAAAAAACTGATACCAAAACATCTACAGATACATACCTGACATCATTATTCAATTAAGAATTTTTAAAAGACAACTGAAAAAGAATAATTTAAAGATTATCATAGTGTATTTAAACACAGATATTTATAAACAGATTAAAATTTAGATCCTTATTTTCATTTATTTATACGGCTATGCCGGTTCTTAGTCTCAGCATGTGGCATCTTTTAGTTGCAGCCTGTGGAATGCAGTTACCTGACCAGGGATGGAACCCAGGCCCCCAGTATTGGGAGAGCTGAAGTCCTAGCCACTGCACTACCAAGGAAATCCCTAGATCCTCACTCTGAATCTAATTTGTTTTTCTAAGAAATTGGCAAAACCTTAGACAGGGATTACTAATATAATTGTTTCTTATCTTCTGCACTGTCACCCAAGCTTTGCAAGTTTTCTTTCTTTATTTTTTTTGCCTCACACAGCCATAAACCTGGCAAGTTTGTGATGAGTTATCATTTCCCTTTATCAGAATTCTTACTCTCTGTATCAATGTTTATTCACATTTGTAGATTTTAAATACAGTTTTCTACAATACTGCTAAAAAGATTGCTCCTCCCCAACGTACTCTGTGAAATGCCAGCTGCCTGCTTTAATCTAGAAAGGCATCTGCTGTTGTAATGGGTGGTGTTCTACTCTATGATCAGCATTCAAGGACCTTTTACTTTTCTGAATATTCTCTGGAATCTGCTCAACATTGTGGCAATGGGAATAGTTTAAAAACTTCTAACATGTTGGAATAAAAAGTAATTTCCTAACTAAATCCAAGCTTAAAATATTCCACGTGGAGCAAAATCATGGAATTTGTTATTCTATTAAACATCCAAGTGACTACAGTTTTCTGAGGATTAATTATTTAAACACTGCAGGCTACTTGCTAACATATTCTTCAGCAAAATGGGACATCATTCTTTTCCCCACCCCTGCCACTAATGTATCACATTTGCTTCAGATATAAAAAACTGTCCATTCAATTTAAAATAATGAGATGTCATTTACCTAAATGATTTTAAAATCTTTTTCTGAACAAACTTTTATGTAATAATTACAAACTCAGTTGAAGAGTTCCTGTATACACTTTATCCAATCTATGGTTGACATTTTAAATTACTTTGTTACATTTCTAAAAACTAAGAAACTGATGATGGTACATTATTATTAAATAAACTTCAGATTATTTGAATTAAATTACTTTTACTATGAATGCCCTCTTTCTGTTCCAATCTCTGGTCTCTGATAGTTTCTTGATCTTTATTTGTATGTCATGATCTTGGCAGCTTTGAGAGCTGGCCAGAGTACCCTATAGGATGTCCTTAATTTGGGTCTTTCTAATGCTGTATCTTAAGATTAGATTGAGGCTACATGGGTCTGGGGAAAGAATTCTATACATGTGATCCTGTCACACCAAATCATCATGGGGAGGTTGATATCCACAAGGCATCACTGATAATGTTAAATTTCATCACTTTGACAAGATGTTGTGTGTCCAGGCATCTCCACTGTAGAGTTATCATTTTTCCCTTTCTGTACTCTATTCTTTGGAAGTGTAGTTTGTTTATGTTTCCATTTTAAAATGAATGAGTCACAGAAAACATAACAACATTTCTATAGCTACCACTCAGATTTAAATAAGTTTTAAAATTTAGACATTTTGCTCCATCTTTTTTTTTAATACTTTACCTTTATTAGCTCTTTTAATTGTTAAAAAGAAAAAAACCTTTGAGGTAGATTTTGTCATTGTTGTTCAGTCACTCGGTCATGTCTGACTCTTTGCAACTCCATGGACTGCAGCATGCCAGACTTCCCTGTCCTTAACCATTTCCTGGAGCATGCTCAAACTCATGTCCATTGAGTCCATTATGCCATCCATGCATTTTTAATAAGAAAAAAATTAACATATGGAGTTGATATTATTTATATGTTACTACATTATTTCATTTTCTTTTTTTTCTTTGTGGAGACAAGCTGATTTAAAATGAATGTTCAGTGAAAAGAAATAAATTTCATTTTGGCAAATATAGCTTGACTACATGTACATAAATTTAAAAAAGAAAAATAAATATTGTATGAATATCTACATATATAATATCAAGATCATTGAACCAAAAATGTTTAATATTTTTTTTAACTTTGCTTCTTAAACTTCTTTGAGTTTAATTCTTATTTAAGTATATCATTAGTAATATTCCTTTGACAAGAATTTGATAACACTGAACTCACAATCTATGGCTCCTCCAAAATTATCTTTATTTTACCCTAAGTATTGAATTATAATTTAGCTGGGTATAGAATGCTAGGATGACAGCTATTTCCTCTCATAATTCAAAGATAAGGCTAGACAGGGATAAAATGGGGCTTCCCAGGTGGCTCAGTGGTAAAGAATCTGCCTGCCAATGCAGGAGATGCAGTTTAAATCCTTAGGTCGAAAGATCACCTGGATCAGGGAATGGTAACCCACTCCAGTATTCTTGCCTGGGAAATCCCATAGATAGGAGTCTGATGGACTACCACTCATGGGGCCATAAAGAGTCGGACACAACTGAATGACTAAACAACAACAGGGATAGAATGCTATCATCAAAGAGTAATTCCCTTGAAGGTTAACTACTTTTTCTCTGTTTACTTTTAAAATATTATTTCAAGTTGTATGATTTCACTAAATGTATCTAAAATATGATTTAATTTTAGTTATGCTGCTTAGAAGTCAGTGTCCTTTTTTGATTCACTGAGAATCTACATTTTATGGGTGGCTCTCTTTCCAACTATGACTCCAGCCTCTTGAAACTTTCTCTTAGCTGATAGACAGAACTTACGCATTTTCTATTTCTAGTACAAGGCAGCTCTTCATGTATTCTGACTTTATGCTAATTGATCAGGTTACCTTATACTTCTGGGTCACATGTGTTCTTCCTGATAGAAGGTGTTTCAAGACACTAAGGCTTATGTGATTTTGATGCTTTATTGAGTGTTTGAATCTAAGCTCACTCAACTCCATAAATTTCTTTTCCTTCTTTGTTTCAAGGAACCAATACTTTGCCATTCAAGGTTCTGAGTATGTGTATTCATTTAAAATAAATTGTATCTTATTTTATACAGAATTTCGAAGTGTTTATAGGAGAGGGAGTAGAATAGCCAAAGTGGTCAAAGTATTGGCCACTGATGCAAAGAACTGACTCATTGGAAAAGACCCCGATGCTAGGAAAGATTGAAGGCAGGAGGAGAAGGGGATGACAGAGGATGATATGATTGGATGGGATCACTGAATCGGTGGACATGAGTCTGAATAAGCTCTGGGAGTTGGTGATGGACAGGGAAGTCTGGCATGCTGCAGTCCATGGGGTCACAAAGAGTCAGACACGACTTAGTGACTGAACTGAGTAGAATGGCTCTGTCATGTTATGACAGGCTGTCATATTAACTGGAAACACCTGAACACCATTTCCGTATAAGATATTTTTTCCTATGGAGATAAAAAAGAATGCTGACCAAAAATATAATATCTACTTTCTAGATGTTTGTAGTCTAATTAGGTATATCAGACACATATTCATAAGCTATAAAAGGAAAAAATGTTATTAGCATTGCATAGTGATTTAAACAGTATAAATTAGTTACTAGAAACCTTGGCTTTAAAGCTAGAATTCCTAGATTTTGAATATAAACTCCAGCATTTGACAAATATAAAAATTTTTCATTAAATAAGTCAAAACTGGTTTCAAAATTAACCTGTGACAAGGATGATTTGACAGAAAGTGGATTTTGTGATAAGGATTTGCTTTGAAAAAAGTTGTACTATAATTGGAACCCATTACAAGAGTGAGAGTTGTATGACCCAATGTCAGCCAAAAAATAGTAAGAATCTTGGGGACTAATGCAAGAACCAATATATACTGTTTTTAGTACATATTGCTGGACTGGAGCCACTCAGCCCTTGATAATTAGGAGATAACAGGAGACCAACAGAGAACTTCTTTGGAGTGGACAGCAGAAAAGTCATGGACTAAGGAGACACGACTCCTTGAGGCATAGAAGACATTATTTCACAGGAGTTGAGATCAGAAGAGTGCCCCAAAGGGATTTGCATGAAAGCAAAATAGGCTTAATTTATCTGCCAGTCCTAGACAGCATGAAGATATTTTACAACAGTATCAGTCCAATGCAAACTTCCTGTTTCCACCATTGCCATGACAAGTGGGGAAAGAGATAATCAGAAAAGGTAACCATATTCTCTTTGAATGCTACTGACTCTCCCATATAAAAACACTGTGAGTTTTCACATTACCTGAGAGTCAAGAGCAAAGTGACAGGATTGCCAAATCTTAATTCAGTGGCAGAGGACAATTTTCCCTAGCTGAATAAAATTCCAGGGGACAAAAGTAAAGCATTTTTCTAGATACACATTTCAAGGTCACCTATTTCTTCTGAATCCTCTTTAATTGAAAATGGCCTTTCACTATAAATTTTGTAATTTCTCCTCCATTCCAAATTTTGATTAAAATTTTAAAATCAGTAATATGTAAATAGGATGAGTTATTCATTGCAAGTATTGTGACATTAATACTGTTTTTCTAAAGAGTTAAAATTGTCTTCTTCTATTAAAGCTGTTAATTCAACATATCGCATAATATAATTTAATGTGCTGCTTTACATTTCATTTTTCCTTGACTGGCATTATTTAGGAGAGTTTTCTATTATTATTGCCATTATTATTGATTTCTTATTCATTGTGCTCATACGCAAAAAATAAATTTTTAGAATCTAATTTTTAAGGAATTAAGGTTATCAGTGGGAATAATTTTTAAAAGCCACTGTGAACTACTAAAAAGAATAGATGCCTATGTAAAGTAAGATACCTGATATATGCTACTTAATCAATGTTTATTTTTTTTAGCACCCCTGTCTGCTTACTTGTTTTATGTATGTTTCATAAATTAAACCAAAGGGAATACCAAACACTTTGTAAATATTTCAGCATGTATGTCTATCACATAAGGAGTTTGAAAATATATAACCACAAGAGCTTTAGCATACTAACTGCCTATTATTTCCTTTATATCATTAAATGTTGATTCAATGAGCAAATTTCCTATTTATCTCAAAAATATTATTTTATGAACAGCATTTTTGAGGGAGCAAAAACACACTATCCTGCATTGTACTAGATTTATGTATCTCTTAAGCATTTTTTTAAAGATATATGCTATTTTCCCATTTTCTTATGTTATTTATGTGTCAAATTAACCAAATCATCTGTTCTGCAGAGTGTCCCACTTTATGGATTTGGCAGACTGTATCCATGCTGTGTTTTTAACATGTTCCAATATCTAACATTCATCTTTAAAACTAGAGAATTGGTTAAATTTTGATGCAATGGTAAGAAAACCACAGAGATGGTGTTCTGTATTTCTTACTGTATCACATTAGGAAGAAGGAAATGTCTGATTGTTCCATGTTTACTAACATTAAGACTAACCAGTTAATGTGAGTGGTGCCAACTTCATTTATTCATTATAAAGTTCTCATCAGCATTTCACCAGTTGGTTTCAGAACCAATAGCTGCCTAGATCCATTATTTTATTACAGTTTGAAAATGGTAATTTACTACACTGTATGGTATTCTCTTTATTTAACCTTGGAATTCTTCTGTAAAGAACTTTTCCTTATCAACTATTTAGTTATCTTGAAGTACAATCTGTTTATATAAATGTTTCTTTTTTCCTTCACTTACTCATTTGAAAAAAAAAATGAGTTGATACTATAGAAAACTTCAACAATGAAAACATTAGTTTATGTTTTTATTCTGTTACAGTGGATATTTTATATATTTGAGTTGTTTCAGCTAATGCAATTATATTCTTTGTCAGGTTCAAACTATTCCATCTTTGATCTGTTGGTGTTCCCTTCAGATAGATTCTTTTGTCCATTTGAGACAACTACGACCGTTTTTAAAATAGATTTGCCTTCTGATATGACGAAATATTTCAAGTTTGTCTTGTATATTTGGGCTTCCCTTGTGGCTCAGTTGGTAAAGAATCCTCCTGCAATGCAGACCTGGGTCCAGCCCCTGGGTTGGGAAGATCTCCTGGAGAAGGGAAAGGCCACCCACCCACTCCAATATTCTGGCCAGGAGAATCCATGGGTTTGCAAAGAGTCGGACATGACTGAGCAACTGCCGCTTTCATTTGTCTCATATATTTATCACCCTGAACTGGAATAAGCTTTTTCTTCAAAGAGTACTGATTCACTTTAGTAAGAAACATTTACAGGCCATAATCTGAGCCCTAAGAATGTTCATTTCTACTGGACTGATGTTAGTGTTAAGTTTTTTAGTGTACAAAACAAGCATATATTTTGGAAAGAGTAAAAAAGTAAAAACATGGTATTTCATATTCAAAGATAAAATAACAGGATTAATACTTAATCTCTTTGACTTTATATCTTTATTACAAAAAAATGGTTTCCCAGATATTACATAATTACTTCTTTATTTGATCTATCCAAAGATAAGTATTATTAACAAAAAAAAATTGAGGTCAGCCAAAGATTTATTTGTGATTATATATATAGGCTTCCCTGATGGCTCAGTGGGTAAAGAAGCTGCCTGCAGAGCAGGAGACACAGGAGATGTGGGTTTGATCCTGGGTCTAGAAGATCCCCTGGAGAAGGAAATGACAACCTACTACAGTATTCTTGCCCGTGGACAGAGGAGACTGGTGGGCTACAGTCCAAAGGGTCACAGGGAGTTGGACATGACTGAGCACATACGCAAACATATGTATCTATATATATCTATGTATTTTTTTTTCATTAAGATACCATGGGGTCAATGTTCATCGCAGCACTGTTTATAATAGCCAGGACAAGGAAGCAACCTAGATGCCCATCAGCAGATGAATGGATAAGGAAGCTGTGGTACATATACACCATGGAATATTACTCAGCCATTAAAAAGAATTCATTTGAATCAGTTCTAATGAGATGGATGAAACTGGAGCCCATTATACAGAGTGAAGTAAGCCAGAAAGATAAAGAACATTACAGTATACTAACACATATATATGGAATTTAGAAGGATGGTAATGATAACCCTATATGCAAAACAGAAAAAGAGACACAGAAGTACAGAACAGACTCTTGAACTCTGTGGGAGAAGGTGAGGGTGGGATGTTTCGAAAGAACAGCATGTATATTATCTGTGGTGAAACAGACCACCAGCCCAGGTGGGATGCATGGGTCAAGTGCTTGGGCCTGGTGGACTGGGAAGACCCAGAGGAATCGGGTGGAGAGGGAGGTGGGAGGGGGGATTGGGATGGGGAATACGTGTAACTCTATGGCTGATTCATATCAATGTATGACAAAACCCACTGAAAAATAAAAAAAATTAAAAAATAAAATAAAATAAAAAGATACCATGGGGCCGCAAGAGTCGGACACGACTTAGTGACTAAACCACTACCACCACCACCACCACCACATACTTTTAGGGATATATGGTTAATAAGTCATTTTAAAATAACTTTACATAATTAACATGTTTATGCTAATAATTTCTTATACATTTAGGTTCACTTATTTTACCCTTTTATATTATTAAAATTTATATGATCTTAGAGAGCCTTATACTATACCAAACTTGTAAACTATTAGTAAGTTGAAACAACAACCAGCAACCTTTGGTTACCCCAAAGATCAGTATATCTATCGATTTTTACTATAGATCCATCTATCTGTATTTATCTAACTTTCTATCTACATATCTTATTCATGTGAAAATTCTAACTAGTTATGGATAAATATTTTCTGAACCAAAAACTGCGACAAGGGGTCTGACCACAGGACCACCTAGTTTAAATCGGCACTGCCTCTCCAAATCAGGAATATGGCATTGTTGAACCTTAACTCTCTACATGTTATCTACCAAATTAGTTTTTAGCAGATGACGTCAGAGGTTTTTTTTGTCTCAAGGACTGAAAGATTGAGGATCATAATGAAACAAAAGGAATATAAAACTAAAGTAGAATCAGTCAGTTCAGTTGCTCAGTCATGTCCGACTTTTTGTGACCCCTTGAACCACAGCACGCCAGGCTTCCCTGTCCATCACCAACTCCCGGAGTTACCCAAACTCATGTCCATTGAGACGGTGATGCCATCCAACTATCTCATCCTCTGTCATCCCCTTCTCCTCCTGCCCTCAACCTTTCCCAGCATCGGGGTCTTTTCAAATGAGTCAGCTCTTCACATCAGGTGGCCAAAGTATTGGAGTTGCAGCTTCAACATCAGTCCTTCCAATGAACACCCAGGACTGATCGCCTTTAGATGGACTGGTTGGATCTCCTTGCAGTCCACGGGACTCCCAGGAGATTTCTCCAATACCACAGTTCAAAAGCATCAATTCTTCTGTGCTCAGCTTTCTTTATAGTCCAACTCTCATTTTCATATATGACTACTGGAAAAACCATAACCTTGACGAGATGTACGTTTGTTGACAAAGTAGTGTCTCTACTTTTTAATATGCTGCCTAAACACTAAAAGTAAGTGTCTTTTAATTTCATGGCTGCCATCACCATCTGCAGTAATTTTGGAGTCCCCAAAAATAAAGTCAGTCACTGTTTCCACTGTTTCCCCATCTATTTGCCATGAAGTGATGGGACCAGATGCCATGATCTTAGTTTTCTGAATGTTGAGCTTTAAGCCAAATTTTTCACTCTCCTCTTTCACCTTCATCAAGAGACTCTTAAGTTCTTCTTCACTTTCTGCCATAAGGGTGGTGTCATCTGCATATCTGAGGTTATTGATATTTCTCCACACAATCTTGACTCCAGCCTGTGATTCTTCCAATCCAGCGTTTCTCATTTTGTACTCTGCATATAAGTTAAATAAGCAGGGTGACAATATAAAGCCTTGGCATATTCCTTTTCCTATTTGGAACCAGTCTGTTGCTCCATGTCTAGTTCTAACTGTTGCTTCCTGACCTGCATACAGGTTTCTCAAGAAGCAGGTCAGGTGGTCTGGTATTTCCATCTCTTGAAGAGTTTTCCACAGTTTATTGTGATCCACACAGTCAAAGGCTTTGGCATAGTCAATAAAGCAGAAATAGATGTTTTTTTCTGGAACTCTCTTGCTCTTTCAATGATCTAGCGGATGTTGGCAATTTGATCTCTGGTTCCTCTGCCTTTTCTAAAACCAGTTTGAACATCTGGAAGTTCATGGTTCATGTATTGGTGAAGCCTGGCTTGGAGAATTTCAAGCATTACTTTACTAGCGTGTGAGATGAGTGCAATTGTGCGGTAGTTTGAGCATTCTTTGGCATTGCCTTTCTTAGGGATTGCAATGAAAACTGACCTTTTCCAGTCCTGTGGCCACTGCTTAGTTTTCCAAATTTGCTGACATATTGACTGCAGCACTTTTACGGCATCATCTTTTAGGATTTGAAATAGCTCCACTGGAATTCCATCACCTCCACTAGCTTTGTTTGTAGTGATGCTTCTTAAGGCCCACTTGACTTCACATTCCAGGATGTCTGGCTCTAGGTGAGTGATCACACCATTGTGATTATCTGAGTCGTGAAGATCTTTTTCGTAGCGTTCTGTGTATTCTTGCCACCTCTTCTTAATATCTTCTGCTTCTGATAGGTCCCTACCATTTCTGTCCTTTATTGTGCCCATCTTTGCATGAAATGTTCCCTTGGTATCTCTAATCTCCTTGAAGAGATCTCTAGTCTTTCCCATTCTGTTGTTTTCCTCTATTTCTTTGCATTGATCGCTGAGGAAGCTTTTCTTATCTCTCCTTGCTATTCTTTGGAACTCTGCATTCAGATGCTTATATCTTTCCTTTTCTCCTTTGCTTTTCGCTTCTCTAAGTAGAATCAGTAGTTTAGTCTTAATGTCTCCAAAGGACTCCTGTGCTGTGCTGCGCTTACTCGCTCAGTTGTGACCCCATGGACTATATCCTACTAGGTACCTCTGTCCATGGGGATTCTCCAGGCAAGAATACTGGAGTGGGTTGTCATACCCTCCTCCAGGTGATCTTCTCAACCCAGGGATAGAACCCAGGTCTCCTGCATTGAAGGCAGATTCTTTACCATACGAGTCACCAGGACTTAAGTGTCTTAATAGATTCATTTTGCACATATTACTTTTTCTATAGGCATTTTTGAGTATTGGGAGGACCAGGCTAGGAACTGTTCATCATCAAATACAATGAATTCCAACTAGATTTTCCAAATACACTTTTCCAAAAGACAACCCATATTGTGCTCATTTCCTGCCTTAAGTATTATTCCTTTTCACTTCCTCCACCTTAAGAAGACATTTTTTAAATCCCACAGCTTCACATAACCATTATGGGTAGTCAAAAGTAAGGATTTTCAAAGTGCTTTCAGGCAATCCTTAGAGCCTCATGTGCTTCTCATGTTCCAGTCCTATCACAGGACTCTGAGTGGGCACGAATCTGGATCTCAGCCTGTTTTACTCAAAATAGATTCTTTTTGATACATTTCATAAATAATTTGGTTCTTTGGAGACTTTATCTGAAAAAAAAAAAAAAAAGCATTTTTCTCCTTAAAAAGAAATTCAAATTCTCAAATTCACGAGTTTAAAAATGAATATATTAGCCTCATTCTCTCCCTATGAAGTGTCATAAACACGTCAAATACAGCCTTAGAGGAAGTAGAATGAGTGTTCCATACCTATCTTTAGGGTAGTCACACAATAGCAAATGTCATCTGTATTTCAAAGTCAGAATTCTCTACCACAAATAAACATATATATATATTTAAACCTAATGGAATACCAAACAGTAAATCCCATTCATTTATAAAGTATAACTTTACTATTATCATCACCAGGTTCTTTTCCCACCAAGACACATAAAATATCCTGAGCAAGAAAAATTTTGTATGTTTGTGTAAAACACTAGAGAAGTTCCTTGAAGCTCTTAAAAGACACCATCTTTTTTAAGTGAAAAACCCTGGCCAATAAATTCATCACAGGAAAAATCCTCTAGCTCTGAAAATACAGTCTAAGTATTTTATTCTCCATTCTCAGATAAAAATCTCTGTCTTTGAATTTATTTCCTAATGATGTTTAGAGCTTGGAATACAAAAATAACTCACACTATGTGAGTTCCTGACAAAGAACTGTTAAGCAGAAGAGCTTTATAAATTTGAAACAAATGCCTTATAGAGACCATTTCAGATACTACATATTTACCTAAAAATAAACAAGCCATGTTCTCATGGTCTATCTTAAGATAATACTATTTACAGAGCTCTAGAAAACTTTAAATCTAAATCTAAAAAATGCATTATCTTCTATTAGTGTATCTTCAAACTCATACATAGATTTATAACTTCATTTAAGTTTGTCTTCATTTAGATTAACAACACCAGAATTAAAAATTCACATATTCAGAGAGAGCTCGCATTGTTACCCAAACTAAGGAGAAAGTATCTTGATTTTGGAATGATACATTAAAAACAGAATGGTTATTTGATGCATCAAATAAAATGCAAGAATTTTCCAAATTTTAAAATTCTGTTGCCAAGTTTTCTTAGGTATATTTGAACATGACAGGCACTGTGTTTTCATTTGGGGGGTTGAAAAAAAAGAGTGAAAATAAACATTAAGTTCTCTAAACAACTTAAGGCCTAGATGGTGCCAGTAGTGAGATAAGAAGGAAAGGAGACACTCATAATGGACATGGGGCATGACTCCCAACTCCTGGTCACCTTCTGTCCACCTGCTAGTTTATTTTGTTGGGAGCCCTCCCTGGGTACCAACATCAATGTGGCTAGCTGAAATGGCCCACTGAGTGTGTGCTATATTAAATTGGGCTGACTTTTTCCTTTCTTGTTTCTGTGCCCTGCTTCATTTTTCTTACATTCCAGTATTTGGGCTTCATTATGGGCCAGGTGGTCTTTAATGAAGACTCATTGTCCACTGTAACAGCTGCTTATTCTTAATTCCTCTAGTACTGTCCATTGTCCCATTTATTTGGTATTTGTACCTGGTCTGTATTGCCAATTTTTTAAAAACTATTTTAGTTTAGGGTAATCATTAACAGTCAAGGCTTTGCGTGCAACACATTACTCTTGACTATAGGTACAACGCTGTACAGTAGATCTCTAGAGCTTATTTATTGTGCTTCAGTTCAGCTCAGTTCAGTCACTCAGTTTTGTCTCACTTTTGCAACCCCATGGACTGCAGCATGCCAGATCTCCCTGTCCATCACCACCTCCTGGAGCTTACTCAAACTCATGACCATTGAGTTGGTGATGCCATCCAACCATCTCATCCTCTGTCATCCCCTTCTCCTCCCGCCTTCAATCTTCCCCAGCATCAGGGTCTTTTTCAGTGAGTCAGTTCTTTGCATCAGGTGACCAAAGTATTGGAGAGTTTCAGCTTCAATATCAACCTTCCAAAGAATATTCAGGACTGATTTCCTTTACGATGGACTGATTGAATCTCCTTGCAGTCCAAGAACTCTCAAGAGTCTCTTCCAATACCACAGTTCAAAAGCATCAATTCTTCAGTGCTCAGCTTTCTTTATGGTCCAACTCCCACATCCATACATGACTATTGGAAAAACCATAGTTTTGACTAGACAAACCTTTGTTGGCAAAGTAATTTCTCTGCTTCTTAATGTGCTGTCCAGGTTGGTCATAGCTTTTCTTCCAAGGAGCAAGTGTCTTTTCATTTCAAGGCTACAGTTATCATCTGCAGTGATTTTGGAGCCCCCCAAAATAAAGTCAGCCACTGTTACCATTCTTTCCCGATCTATTTTCCATGACGTGATGGGACCAGATGCCATGATCTTAGTTTTCTGAATGTTGAGCTTTAGCCAACATTTTCACTCTCCTCTTTCACTTTCATCAAGGGGCTCTTAACTTCTTCTTCACTTTCTGCCATAAGGGTGGTGTCATCTGCATATCTGAGGTTATTGATATTTCTCCCCTCAATCTTGATTCCAGCTTGTGCTTCACCTAGCCCAGCATTTCTCATGATATACTCTGCATAGAAGTTAAATAAGCAGGGTGACAATATATAGCCTTGACGTACTCCTTTCCCTATTTGGAACCAGTCTGTTGTTCCATGTCCAGTTCTAACTGCAGCTTCTTGACCTGCATACAGATTTCTCAGGAGGCAGGTAAAGTGGTCTGGTATTCCCATATATTGGAGAATTTTCCACATTTTGTTGTGATCCACACTGTCAAAGTGTTTGGTATAGTCAATAAAGAAGAAGTAGATTTTTTCTGGAACTCTCTTGCTTTTTCTAGGATCCAACGGTTGTTGGCAATTTGATCTCTGGTTCCTCTGCCTTTTCTAAATCCAGCTTGAACATCTGGAAGTTCTTGGTTCACATACTGTTGAAGCCTGGCTTGGAGAATTTTGAGCATTTCTTTGCTAGTGTGTGAGATGAGTGCAATTGTGCGGTAGTTTGAATATTCAGTTATTCAGTTATTGTGCTTTATGCTTGCTCATTTTTAACTTGTTTACCCTTCCCCCCACAGCCCCTGGTTATCACTTTTCCATGCTTCGATTCTGTGATTATGACTCCTTTAGATACTTCATGTAAGTGTAAGACTACTTGTCTTTCTATGACTGACTTATTTCATTTAGCATGATACCCTCAAGGTCCATATGTTGTTGCATATTGTATAATTTCTTTCTTTTTGCATGAGTCTAACAAACTTTATGATACTGAAAATGATTTGGGACTAGATAGAGGAGGTGACCACACAGTATTGTGAAGGCACTAAATGGCTTACTTTGAGATAGTTAATTTTATGTGATATGAATTTCACCTCATGGAAAATAATCAATTTTTGTGAAAAAAAGAAAAAACCCTCATAGCATTGCAAAACTTGAATGTGTGAATTTTACTACATGTAAATTATACCTGGATAAATAAGACTTAAAGAGTAAAGGCTTTGGAATCACTTGACCCTGGATTCAAAGCCTGACTCTGCCACATATTAGCAATCTGTGAGTTTAGGCAAATCACTTAAACTCCCTGCTGTTGAATTCCTTCATGGGTAAAATTGTAATAGTAATAGTGTCGAGGTTGTGTGAGCTGTGGTGGAATTAAAATGGCATCACTGTATTTGACCAGAACTACAAGCCCAAATCCACTCTTAATGAAGTCACCTTTGCCTACAAAGTCCTTGAAGCTAGCACAAAGCCAGCTGGGATGCTGAGTCCAGACTCCAGAGGAGAACCTGGGGACTTAACCTGGAAAAGTATGGGTTTTTTTTTCCCTTTTTGAGCTCAAACAAAGCAGGTCAAGCCTCTTCCATTTATATCTACTTGAAAATGTAAATTTCATTTCAGTTAAACAATTCAATGGTGAAAACATATAAATAATAAAACTATACCTTCTAGTGACAATGGGAAGGGAATGAGAAAGATAAGACCATCGATCCCAAAGCTTAGAATGGAGCCAGCTCAGACCCCTGTCAAAGGCCTGGTACTGAGTTAGAGTGGGCTGGGAGGAAGCTGTTCTAGTTTGGGGTCTGTGTGCAGATTTTCACGCAGTAGGACTGAGGTCAGGCAGGAAACCTGAAATTGAGTCCAGATTTGGACCCTTCTTTGTGGAGATGGCATAACTTAACCTTAACAGCGACTGAGATTTAGGAAATGACTGAAGAGAGGATTGAGAAAGGAGCAGAGAGGAATCTTGCATGCCTTTCCTTAGAAGTCAGCAAATCTCTTCCTTACTGGTTCATTATAGATATTCAATGGCATGATGCAGGGAAAGTACAGATAACAATGCTGAAAATAGACCTAGCTATGATAAGTAGGAGACGGCAGAAGTATTTGTTGAATCGACTTTATCATTTTCTCAAATTGTCTATCCTGCTTTCTTTCCTTTGTCCTCACTGCAGGAGACTGAGTTTTGGGCTGCGCCATGACTTTGTAGGAGATGGCTGCATTTTAACCTCTTTCGAAGCATTTCCCATAGAGCTTCGTGCAATCAAGACATAGAGGTAAAACGATCTGTATCATTGCTTTGAAAAGCTCAGGCCCATTCTAATTGCTTAGCAGGAGAGAAGGACTGTGCAGAGGGCTGGCGCACTAAGATGAGCTGTTATGACAAGGGTTACATGTATCTTAGCTCTGTTGGCTCTTTGAAAATCAAAACGTCTGACAATACACCCTGGGGAAGCAGCTGTGCCTGTTCTTTTCAGGCAGATGAGCTTAATACTTGCTATAGCAGTGATTTCAGATACACTGCCTTTCTGGAAATGAGATTGTATTTAAAAGAACAAGCTCTTGTTATCTATTTCTTTTCTTCCAATGAATAGTGAGAAAAGATGGTGTTTCTGAAAGGAGATTTTGATGTTTACCGTCATTTAACATGTTTGGAAATGTAGGACTAACCCCACAGATACTGCTCATTTTCCTCCTAAGTACTATGCCTGCAGTTCTGGAAGATGTCAACTTAAATCTGAATCTCCCTACAATAGAGATTTTCCTCAGGCATGAAGCTCTGAAAGCATCAGTGACAATCAACAATTCCATTCCTGATGCTCTTTTCCTATAAAACTTAACTTCTTGCTCAGTAAGTAGCATAAATGTAAACACTTTTATTAGACATTTCTCACGACCTTTAAGGATGCTTAAAATAAAAAGTTGTTTAGAGAAAGACTGAAAGAAGCACAAAATGCAACTGCAAACTGATACCTTAGATACTAAGCCCACTTATTATCAGTCAAAAATCACCTCTTAACTTTGGTTTTCCTTCTCTTTTGATTGAAACTTTGACTTTCTCTCATTACAGGTTTTTGGCAAATGCATGCCTGACCAGTTAGTCACTTGTAGTTTGTGTTTGAGAAGTCCTATCACACTTATTTCAGCTTCTCACTTAGTGGAAAGTCATTAGTGTCAGAGTTTCTTACTGGTTTTCATGATAACTTAATTAGCCTGCTTCGTTACGCAAGAGGAATTAATTTTATATTTTCTTTCAGTCTTTATGTTCTCTATTTCTTGATTTTTCTAAAAAAAAAATACACCATTTATTTTTTGACCTATGTAAATAAAGTCTGTCTTAAATTCTATGACAATTCCTTGCCAATAGGAAAAAAGGTAACTTATCAACCAATGTGGTATTAATACCAGGGCCTACTCTACTCTTCATCAATATTCAACTACCATTCTATGACTTCTAGACCAAGGCCTACAGTGGAACACTCTTCCCAAATATTTTTAATACCTTTATAAAGTACTTCTTTTTTTTTTTTTAAATAAATGTTTATTTCAAGCATGAAAAGTAATAAAAATATGGAACGCTTCACGAATTTGCATGTCATCCCTGCGCATGGGCCATGCTAATCTTCTCTGTATCGTTCCAATTTTAGTATATGTGCTGCTGAAGTGAGCACCATAAAATACTTCTTAAAAATAATCCATGCTATTTTTGACTGTTGTGGAGAAACACTGAGCATGTTGAAAAAAACAGGAAATGGATTTTGGGAAAGGCAATCCAGTAAACAGATTCAGTGTTCTGTGTTGTCATACCTACAAAATACTAGCTTAAACTGCCCTTGAACAGTGCCTATGAATGCACCACTCTTTTCTTATTTTTCATTTCCTTCCAGCTTCTCAAAAGGGCTTCCCTGGTGGCACAGTGGTAAAGAATTCACCTGCCAATGCAGGAGACATGGGTTCAGTCCTTGGGTTAGAAAGATCCCCTGGAGAAGGAAATGACAACCTACTCCAGTATTCTTGCCTGGGAAATTCCAGGGACAGAGCAGCCAGATGGGCTACAATTCATGGGGTTGCCAAAGAATCAGACACGACTTTAGCGACTAAAAACAAAAACAAACTTCTGAAAATTTTAAAGATTCACTAGTCTCTGAGGAAATATAGGGGCCAGTGTAATGCTGTGGACATTCAAGAAAGGGGATATTTTATATCAGAGAACTGTCTTTATTTCATGTCTTAAAAATAAATAAATAAACCTAAAAATCTTTGGTCAAAATTACTACACGTCAGTTCAGTTCAGTAGCGCAGTTGTGTCCGACTCTTTGTGACCCCATGGACTGCAGCACGCCAGGCTTCCCTGTCCATCACCAACTCCCGGAGTTTGCTCAAACTCATGTCCATCGAGTCGGTGATGCCATCCAATCATCTCATCCTCTGTTGTCCCTTTCTCCTCCTGCCTTTAATCCTTCCCAGCATCAGGGTCTTTTCCAATGAGTCAGTTCTTCTCATCAGGTGACCAAAGAATTGGAGTTTCAGCTTCAGCAACTTCCAATGAAGATTCAGTGTTGATTTTTTTTCAGATTGACTGGTTTGAACTCTTTGCAGTCCAAGGAACTCTCAAGAGTCTTCTCCAACACCACAGTTCAAAAGCATAAATTCTTCAGCACTCAGCTTTAATTACACTTTCAATTACATTTAAATTGTTCAAG
Source organism: Muntiacus reevesi (assembly GCF_963930625.1). Classification (NCBI taxonomy): domain Eukaryota; kingdom Metazoa; phylum Chordata; class Mammalia; order Artiodactyla; family Cervidae; genus Muntiacus; species Muntiacus reevesi. The sequence continues at coordinate 95,039,993 of NC_089254.1, read as the reverse complement.
ATGGTTTTGACATCTGATGTAATTTTTATGTGTCTTATTTTGATACACATCAGTCTTGTGTAGATATTAAAAAGATGTTTTACATGTGCCTATAGTTTATGAACTGAGCAAATGACTATAATAATCTAAACCTTTAAGTAAGTAACCCTTAAGAAGACTCTCTGTCTTAACATATAGCAAAGATATTTTCTTCAAATTTGAACAGAATCATGTTCTTTAAATTGTTGGTACCAAGAAATTGAATGGCTTATATAAAGAGTACAAGGTTATGCAATTTTTTTAAACTGTTGCATAGCCATTTGTTGAAATATATTAGCTACTCAAAGATTCATAATTACAGTTAAAAAAGAGCAGTGCATCAGCAAAGGAGAGAGAGACAGAGTGAAGTGGCAAGATGATGCAGAGAGACAAGGAGAGGGAGTGAACATCATTTTTCAGTATCTTGTATGGTGTCTTGGTATGACTGAGAATATCCTTGTTTAGCTAAAACTGTTGAGCTAAACAGTTCCAGAGGAAACATTCTGCTTTGGTTATAATCAGATCATGTTTTTTTAGGGAACAGAACAAAATGGTTTTTCACCCTGGAGATAGATAAGTCTAGTTTTAGTCTGATTGGCTGTTTCATCTCTTACACCTAAGTTTCTTCTGTATAAGATTGGGATCAGTTTCTACTTCATAATTTTTATAGGATTAAATGAAATGTCATATTAGAAAGGTTTAGTATGGATCTCAGCACTTATTTTATTTATATATTTTTGTTGTGTTGTTGTTTAGTCTCTCAACTGTGTCTGACTCTTTGTGACCCCATGGACTGTTGCCCTACAGGCTCCTCCATCCATGAGATTTCCCAGGCAAGAATAATGGAGTGGGTTGCATTTCCTTCTCCAGGAGATCTTCCTAATACAGGGATCAAAACTGCATCTCCTGCCTTGGAAGACAAGATTCTTTACCACTAAACCATCAGGGAAGCCCATTTTTTATGTATTATAATTAAGTAACTACTATTTTTTAAAAAAAGGCCATAAATCTTAATGGCTAATCAGATCTCTGTATTAATGAATAGCCAAGGTAGAATAATCACTAAGAATAAAAAAAATATATATACCAGAATAATTAACCATGGGAATATCAATATAGGTGCAGATGATACATACAATGCAAAGAGGAAAAGTGAGAATAAAGAGGCATGACTTCTGGATGGCAAAGTGAAGAACTTCACAGACCCTCTCCACAATAAAACAATACAATTGGTGAATATTATTTACAGCAACAATTAACAATTTCTAGAAATTACTCTAAAAGCATATAGTAAGTGAAGAAACATTTATTTGGAAAAAATCTACTAAATTTTGGTAAGTAAAGCAAGAATCTGTGGCATGTGAGTCATGACCCACTCCTGCTGTCCCATCTAAAAACCCTATTGGGACCTAGAACACATCTCATAGACAGTCATCAAAGATTATTGCTGATTTAGTTGGATTAGACTTAAAAGCAATATTTCAAAGGATAGAGTAATCATCTGGAAATTAATGGAGGCTAACAGCTGGGTGTGATACCAAAGAGGCAGAGAGCATAACAAGGATATCAGGGAGATAGACAGCAAAAAAGAAACCAGTTAAAGCCACTGTCAGCCCAGGATGACTGTCAGAATGCCTAAGGCTTTGCCACCTGAAAACTTATGGGGTGCAGCTTAAGCATTATTTAGAGGGAAATTAATAGTGGCAAATGCCTACATTTAAAAAAGAAGAAATCTCAATTCATTAACACAACATTCCATGTTAAGAAACTGTTAAAAGAAGAGAAAACTAAACTTAAAATATGCACAAAAAGTGAAATAATAAAAATTAAAGTGGATATAAATGAAACAGGGAATACAAAAACAACAGAAAAATCAGTAAAACCAAAAGTTGGTTTTTTGAAAAAGGAAAAGAAAATTCACAAACTGAGCTAAACTAAGAAAAAATAAATAAATATATAAGGCTTCAGTTACTAAACTTTTGAATGTAAGAGAGACATCACTACTGGCCTTGCACAAATAAAAAGAATTATAAGGTAATAATTATATCTCAACAAATAAGATATCTTAGAATTGGTCAAATCTCTAGAAAGACACAAAAGAGTGTGACTTTTGCAAAAGTGGAGACATACGAGTCAGTGTAAGAATGGGCCCCAAAACAGTTATATTTATGGTCATTTGACCTTTTGACAAGGGTGTGAAGAAAGATAAATGGAGGAAGAAAAGTCTTTTTAGCAGTTGTTACTGGTACAACTGGATTTACTGGATATCTACATGAAAAAGAATGAAGCTGAACGGTCTTCTTACTCCATCCACAAAACTTAACTCAAAATGGATCATGGAACTAAATGCAAGATTTAAATTATAAAACTCTTAAAAGATAGTATAGAAATAAATATTTATGAGTTAGACAAAGCATTCTTGGATATACTATCAAAAGCATATAACAAAAGAAATGATGGGTCAAATGACAGAAAAAAATTTTAAGTTCTACAAAGGACACCATTAAGAAATTGAAAAAAATAACAGAGAATAGGAGAAAATATTTGCAAATTTTATGTCTGATAAAGAGACTTGTATCCAGAATGCATGAACTCATCATAATCAAAAGAGAGCTAACCTATTAGACAGTGGTATGAGCAATAAATACATGGAAAAAAAGCTCAAGATCATTAGCCATCAGGTAAATGCACATTGTAACTCTGATGAGATACTGTTTCACAACTAGGATGACTTTAAGCAAAATGACAACTGATTACAAGTGTTGACAAGGTTGTGGAAAAATTGGAAACTTCATACATTGGTGGTGAGAATGTGAATCACCACAGCCTCTTTTATCTGACAATTTTTTCAGTAGGTTAAAAATAAAGTCAACATATGGTCCATCATATATTGGCAGAGGATGTTCTGCCATATGAAGGACCTTCACCATATGAGGGTGTTCCCTGTCCATTATCTCCCAGAGTTTGCTGAAACTCATGTCCATTGAGTCAGTGATGCCATCTAACCATCTCATAACCTCTCATAACCATCTCATTCCTACGTATATATCCATGAAAAATAACTTCCATCTATATAAAAACTCATATGTGAATGTTTGTAACAGCATTGACCATAACAGCAAAAAAGTAGAAACAACGTAAGTGACCACTGACTGATAAATGGATAGACCAAATTTGGTACATCCACACAATGAAATGTCACACAATAATAAAAAGAATAAAGTACTGATACATGTGACCACCACGGGTGGACTTTGAAAATGTTGTTGTTTCTCAGTCGCTAAGCTGTGTTCGACTCTTTGCGACTCCATGGACTACAGCACACCAGGCTTCCCTGCCCTTCATTATCTCCCGGAGCTTGCTCAAACTCATGTCCACTGCTATTAGATGCTATCATAATCATCTCATCCTCTGCGGTCTCCTTCTCCTCTTGCCCTCAATCTTTCCCAGCACCAGTGTCTTTGAAAGAGGAGAGTGAAAAAGCTGGCTTAAAACTCAACATTTAAAAAACTAAGATCATGGCATCCAGTCCCATAACTTCATGGAAAACAGATGCCGAAAAAGTGAAAACGGTGACTCTTGAAAACATCAAGCTAAATCAAAGAAGCCAAAAAAAAGATCAAATATCATATTTGTTCCATATTCTTGGGCTTCCCTTGTGGCTCAGCTGGTAAAGAATCTGCCTGAAATGCAGGAGACCTGGGTTCGATCCCTGGGTTGGAAAGATCCCCTGGAGAAGGGAAAGGCTACCCACTCCAGTTTTCTGACCTGGAGAATTCCATGGACTATATAGTCCATGGGGTCGCAAAGAGTCAGACACGATGGAACGACTTTCACTTTCCCTTCCATTCATAGGAAATTTCCAGAATAGACACATCTATAGACATGGTAAATAGATTACTGTTTGTTAAAGGCTGTGGATGGAGAGTGAGGACCATGGGATGGGAAACGATTTATAAAGTTTACAGCGGATTTTTTTGGTAATGATAAAAATGTACTAAGATTTGATCATGGTGATGGTTGCAGAACCCGGTAACTATGCTTCAAACCACTGAACTGTAGACCCATATGAATTGTCAACAAAGGTCTGTCTAGTCAAGGCTATGGTATTTCCAGTGGTCATGTATGGATGTGAGAGTTGGGTTGTGAAGAAAGCTGAGCATGAAAAATTGATGCTTTTGAACTGTGGTGTTGGAGAAGACTCTTGAGAGACCCTTGGACTCCAAGGAGATCCAACCAGTCCATCCTAAAGGAGATCAGTCCTGGGTGTTCATTGGAAGGATTGATGCTGAAGCTGAAACTCCAGTACTCTGGCCACCTCATGCGAAGAGTTGACTCATTGGAAAAGACTCTGATGCTGGGAGGGATTGGGGGCAGGAGGAGAAGGGGACGACAGAGGATGAGATGGCTGGATGGCATCACCGACTCGATGGGCATGAGTTTGGGTAAACTCCAGGAGTTGGTGATGGATAGGGAGGCCTGGCGTACTGTGATTCATGGGGTCGCAAAGAGTCGGACACGACTGAGCGACTGAACTGAACTGAACTGAACTGATGGTGAATTGTGTGACAAGTAAATTGTAGCTCATTTAAACAATTTTAAAAGAAATGAGAAAGAAATTGACACAGTTCTGCATCAATAGTCTGAAGAGGAAGAGAAAGAGAAAATGGAAGAGAAAAGGCAAAAGTGAGCAAGTTGGTGTGCAGAAGACTATTGATGGTTTTTGACAGGAAAGAAATAATCTCTGGTACAAAGTCAAAAATCTTGAAAAGTTCCTCTGAAAAGACATAACAATTTTCCTACATAAGTATAAAAATTCTGGCGAGCAAAGCATTTCAAAGCGGATAGAAAAAAACCTAACACACTAATTTACTCTAGTTAGAAACCTATTATTTTAATTGTTCTATAACAATAGTTCTTATTTTTTCATGTTACCAATAAATCCAGAAAATATTCTTTTTTGTTTACTAAGTATGTCCTTTGATTTAAATTTGCTTTCATTTGTCATGATTTTTATTCATGATCCTTTTGCAAGTTCTGAATATATTTGCTTATTTATACTCATATCACTAGCAATAAGAAAAATAATATTCTATAATCAAAAGTTTTTGTTATTAAATCAGCCTCTAATTTTCTTTAGAAGTCTATCTATTCTTGCTTTTAATAGAGTGATAATGTCTCCCTTTTAATCTCGCACCATATTTCATATCCAACTGTCACAATTTGAACATTATCTATTCATGAACTTTACTATTATAATCTTAAAATCACACTCCTTGAAAGTCACTCTAGAAATTAGCTTGACCACTTCTTTATGTTTATCCTGGTTTTTACCTCCTATCTCATTTCCACAGATAAAAATTCTTTGTTATATCTTTTATTTGCTCTGATAGCTCACAATTTTAAATGATTCAAAGCGACATTCCATTTTCAAGAGCAGTGGAGAACAGCTATCTTCTTTTAATATTCTTTTATATATGTAAGTGTGTTTACTGTCATCTTTCAGACCTCTGCTTACTATAACCCTGACTTCATTTTATTTGTCAGTTAAAAAGACAAAATAGAACAAACAAAAATTGGTAAAAATCTGTACTTAAATGTGTAGTATGAAATAGATAACATTTAATGCAGTATTGTATTAAAAATAATAGATAGCATTTGCTATTCAAAGCAACTTATTTGTTCTCCCATCATTTAATATTTTACAGCACTACTTTGAGGAAGTTCTACTATTATCTCCATTTTACAACTGAGGAAACTGAGTGACAAAGTTATTATTTCCTCAGCACCAACTAAGATACGTGTGATTATTTTAACATTTAAAAATAGAAAAAGTAGATTAATACAGAAAACCGAAAACACTCCAAATAACTGAAAGATAGATCAAATAACTGTTATTTTTGTAGCAAAAACAATCTAGTGAATCCTCATTTATGCATCTTTCATCTTTAACAGCCATCAACTTTCCACCTAACCTTGCTTCATTTATAACATTTACTCAAACCTCTTAAGCTGTAAATATTAAATATCTTGATGCAAATCTCAGAATTCATTGATATCTTATAATTTTTGCATAAATATTTATTATGCATCTCACAAAGACAGACCTCCTTTTAACATAATCACAATACTAACAATACTCAAACAATACTCCTGTAATATCCTAAAATGTGTAAGTAGTGTTCACAATTCCCTGATAAATCAGTTTTTGACAGTTTGAATTAAAATCCAAATAAGGTTCATATACTGTAACTAGTTAATGTGTCTCAACCTATAGATTTCTCCTTAATATGTCATTTACTGTTATTTTGCAATCTGTTTGTTCAAGTAACCACTCACTCCCTTTGACCATGGAGCTTCTCCTCCAATCTGTATTTTGAAGAGGACATCACAGTCATGTATTTCAACAGATCTCTTTCACCAACACTTTTTGAACTTCCTGTAGTTAATTCTAGAGCCCTGATCACATTGTGGTTTTAAGCTTTAGCAAACATATTTCATGGGTGGTGTGGATTTCTTAATTGGAAAACTGTGTCTCTCTAGAAAATTGAGACTGCAGAGAAAAATCTACTACCCATATTGTTTAGTTAAGATCAAACATAAGAGTGAATAGAGAAGAAAATTTTGCCTGAAATTTAACATGCAAAACAGATTCTAGAATATGGACAGACTTAAAGATACATAAATAAAAGTATTTCCCGGAAGCTCAGTCAGAGTTTACTGGGCCCATCCACACGGATGAAGCACTTTCCAAGCCTTAATTTAAAATCTTTCAAACTGACTCACAAGTTACAAATAGGTAGGCTTTGTTCTTTGTTCTCTCATGGTTTGCGCTCTAACATTCACTACTAAAGGTGAGTCCAGCATCATTTGTCACACATTTCTCAGTGACATTGTTTAATTTCTATAAAAGAAAGCATGAAATCAACTTTGAAAAGTAGTAAAGGGTACTGACAGTAAGAGCCATGGCAAGCTTTCCTGAGGAAAGAAGAGGCTAAAGAAATAGGATTTGTTAATAGTATCATAAAATGAGACTTTTTTTTTAACTTTTGAAAAATTTAAAACAAGGGAAGTCTATTGCTATTTAATTCTAACCCCAACAGTATAGAATGGATTGCAAGAGAAAAAACCAATAGTCATAAATTTTGTAGTCTTCCATCTTCCTACCTAGGAGATATGCAGCTCCTATTTTTGGCCAAACGGACTCTTGTTAAATCTGAAATTAATGGATTTATATGAAATAAGAGATCAGGGGATGGCATTAAAACATGGTCCTGGGGGAAGAACACCCTTGTAGCATGAATTGCTCTTATATGTCATGGATATTGTTCCTCTCTTCTCATCCACAATTCATATGAGCCCTGGTAATGTCATCTCAGTCAGCGTGTTGGCAAAATAGAGGTTTTTATGCAGGCTTGTATAGCAATCACCTATCTATTAGACCCTTCCATCACATTCTTTCATCTGTATTCTTTACATTGGAAGATGACTCTCAATCTTCACTCTGCCTTTCTATTCCTTTCAGGGATTTTTTTTCCCCCAATGGCATGGAGCGCTCTGGTATGTGAATCTGACTGTGTAAAAGTAAAGTTCATGTTCAACTGTTTAGTTGAATCAGAGGAACAGGGGGGTCTGGGGTCTCGGCGTTAGAACTATCCATGGTTTTGATGGAATGTAACCACTATAAAGTACAGTATTTTAGCACATGGTACTTTTTATTCAAAAGACATAAAGGTTGCTGGATATAGTAAAATTAATATAGTCTTTGAGATCTAGAGTTGAGGTTTATAGCTCAGATCCATAACATGAATTGGCATGTCTCTTACTCTTAATTTAAGAGTGTTTCCTCAAAAGTAAAAAATGAAAAAAACTTCATGTTTTTCTGGCAAAGTATTAATATCACATTAAATGTCTATAAAATTATGAATTAAAAATCACATTATATATATATAACATATAGCATTCAATATATTATATATATACACAGTCTTAACTTTTCATGGTATTGTAGAACCATAAAAATAACCATGCAAGCTGAAACTGGGAAAATGTTAATAATAAATGGGTAAAATGTAATTTTCTTTAAAAGTTTTGTTGATATTAAAAACTGCTTTATTCTTGGTTATAAATGTATAGAAAAAATGAAAAAAATAACAAAATTAGTATTTCCTTATTATACTGTGATTTAAAATATTAGAAGAATTATGAATGAATATTGAAATGCTTTATTCCTTTGTTAATAATAAACATTATCTATGTATACCTATGGCTAATTCATGTTGAGGTTTGACAGGAAATAGCAAAATTCTGTAAGGCAATTATCTTTCAATAAAAAATAAATTAAAAAAAATAACAAACATCCTCAAGAATAGATTTTGGGGGGGCTGCAGCATGAAGCATGGGGGATCTTCATTCCTGACCAGGGATGGAAGCCAGGCCTCTGAAGTGGAAGTGTGGCGTTCTAGAAACTGGCTGTTGTTCAGTTGCTCAGTCATGTCTGACTCTTTGCAACCCATGGACTGTAGCACACCAGGCCTCCCTGTCCCTCACCATCTCCCAAAGTTTGTCCAAGTTCATGTCCACTGCATTGGTGATGCCATCCAGCCATCTCATTCTCTGACACCCTCTTGTCCTTTTGCGCTCAATCTTTCCCAGCATCTGGGACTTTTCCAATGAGTCAGCTATTTGCACCACATGATCAAAGTACTGAAGCTTCAGCTGCAGCATCAGTTCTTCCAGTGAGTATTCAGGGTTGATTTCCCTTAAGATTGACTGGTGTGATCTCCTTGCAATCCAAGGGACTCTCAGGAGTCTTCTCCAGCACCACAGTTCAAAGGCATCCATTCTTTGGCACTCTGCCTTCTTTATGGTCCAGCTCTCACAACTGTACGTGACCAGTGGGAACACCATATCCTTGACCCGCCAGACCTTTTCAGGCAGATTAATATCTCTGGTTTTCAACACACTATCTAAGTTTGTCATAGCTTTCCTGCCAAGAAGTAATTATCTTCTGATTTGATCGCTGTAGTCACCATCTGCAGTGACTTTAGAGCCCAAGAAGAAGAAATCTGTCGTTACTTCCACCTTTCCCCCTTCTATTTGTCATGAAGTAATGGGGTCAGATGCCATGATCTTAGGTTTTTTAATATTTAGTTTTAGGTTGGCTCTTTTACTCTCCTCCTTCACCCTCAAGAGGCTCTTTCTGACATTAGAGTGGTATCATCCATGTATCTGGGGTTGTTCATGTTTCTCCCACCTATCTTGATTCCAGCTTGTAATTCACCAAACCCGGCATTTCTCATGATGTGCTCAGCGTATAGGTTAAACAAACAGGATGACAGTAGATATAGCCCTGTCATACTCCTTTCTCAATCCTGAACCCATCAGTTGTTCCACACAGGAATCTAACTGTTGTTTCTTGACCCGCATACAGGTTTCTCAGGAGACAGGTAAGATGGTCCAGTATTCCCATCTCTTTAAGAGCTTTCCACAGTTTGTTATGATCCACTCAGTCAAAAGCTTTAGCATAGTCGATGAAACAGAGGTAGATGTTTTTCTGGAATTCCCTTGTTTTCTCTGTGAGTAAGCGAATGTTGGCAATTTGATCTCTGGTTCCTCTGTCTTTTCTAAACCCAGCTTGGATGTCTGGAAGTTCTTGGATCATATAATACTGAAGCCTAGCATGCAAGATTTTAAGTATGACCTTACTAGCATGGGAAATGAGTGCAATTGTTCCATGGTTTGAACATTCTTTAGTACTACTCTTCTTGGGAATTGGGATAAGACCTTTTCCAGTCCTGTGACCACTGCTGGGTCTTTTGAATTTTCTGACATATTGAGTGCAGTGCTTTGATCACCAGATAATTCCCTATCAAGGAATAGTGCTTGAATAGTGTCTGCTTTCTTCTATAACATTTGATTCAGAGTGAGTATCTTTTCAGGACTTGGGTGAATAGTCATTCTCCTTTTTTAGTTTGGATTAACTTCCAAAATTTTATTCTTCACATTTTCAACATCATGTAATATCTTAGAGTCCCTTCAATGTGCAAGATGTGCCAGTGTCACTTGCCAATGTCACATCTTTTTTTCATTACAACTACTTCTCAATTTTCTCCCGCCATTATTACTTTGTATTTCTAGGCTACTCTTTCATCTTGTTGACCAATTTCCTCTTTTGATTTTTGTAAAATGTCACATGGGTTTATCAATGGGAGAGAAAAAGGAAATGTAAGTAAAAACTTTCCTATGTGTAAACAGATGTGAAATGACCAATTACCTATTGATTGTGAAAGAAATAACATAGTTGGTAGCTGATCATTTGTTTTGATTTGTCGGTATGTGGACTGAAAAGCTAGTGGTGAGGTTTGTATTTTACACATTACTCACAGAAAATAAACTGTGGTACTAAAATTTGAACTGTGCTGTTGGAGGGCTAATATGTTTTAATTAAACCATGGTAACAAAAATGCATGTATTGTGAGGCGAGCAGAAGTAACGCAGCTTAGATTAGGAGTAGGCCTTCCTACTTGGTAAGATTATCAGGCCACCTGGATACAACCAATTAGCTTTCGCTTAACACTGACCGCTGTTTGCCAATTAGGAAATTAGGAACGGGGCGGAAACCCCCAGGAAAGTCCTGCCCGCGCGAAAGTTTTGACCAATGAAATTGCTTTGCAAACTTGTAAACCAATCCGCTTAAACCAAAGGCGTGTGCTCACCCTATAAATTTGTATAACAGCTTGGGCTCAGGGCTCTCTGACCCGCACCACTGCGTTGGTTGCGGCGGAAAGCCCTGGCTCGAGTCAGTAATAAACTTCCCCTTTTTGCCAGTTGCATTGTCTTGGAAGCCTTCTCTCTTCCCGCTCGGGGATTTGGACATCGGGCATAACAGTATGTCAAATCATGCAAAGTGAGTGCTGTCTGTATATGATAAAGATAGTTTATTCAGTTTCTTTTGAGGTGTTATTACATGTAACTTTATTAACTTGGACTTAAGAATTAATTTGCCTTCACAGACCAGATTGATACCAATAAAAGTACCAGTTATACTGATACAACAGAAAGTTCTGTTTTTCCATGTTGGCTCTTATCTCTTTACAGATTTTGTGTTAGCTTTTTGCTCTGCTGACTTAATATCTCTGATGGGTCAAGAAAATCCTTTGAATTGCTATTTGTTCAGCTTTTTTTCTTGTTGTAAGGATGGGAGCAGACTGCTTTCAAGTTTTCTTCTTCTCTGAGTAAAAATGAGATACCTATATAGGACTCGAAGCAGTACGCCATAGAGTCTCCTTTGACAGAAAGAGGAGACACTGAGCACATTACAGGGTATTGACTCCTGAAGCATGACTTTTAATTGGGTAATACTGGCCAAAACATAAGTATCTATGGACAAATAAGCTGTAATAAAGTTTATACAATGAACTGAATAAAATAAATTTATACACATATAAAATTAAAAGACCTAAGAAATGTGTCTTCAGATGAAAAGGGTACAGAAAAATACTGAAGGAAGCATTTGCAATATGCATTGAGATAAATGTACATATAAAGCAACATTAGATACCCAATTTTTTTCACATAGATATCTATATAGTAGTAAAAATAGTAAGGACTTAGAGGTTAAGTGCAACTTATTTATAAATTTTGTAAAATTAACTTGCAAAATTTCATGTATCTTTTGACTGAATTAATTTCCAAGAAATGTAACACCAAGGAGGAGATGACATTGACTTGCACTCTCCTGCCACATCCCAAACGCCTAGAGAATACATACTTTCCTTTTCCATTTTCTTGATTTGGCTTGGAAACCTTCATGTTCTCCCACCATTTTTTGTTTGTCTTTAACAAAATGTCAGTGGTACTTACTTCTTCCTAATATCCTGACAGGATCCCTATTAGCAAACGGTATTACCCACCACTTCGCAAACCAATGCATTTGCTCTTGCCAGTCCTTCTGCCCAGCACACAGTCCTTTCCATATCAACAACTGACTTCTTTTTTTTTTGCTACATTTTTTATACTTGATCTTTAAAAAAATATTCTGCTTTATTCTCCAACAAGCGTGATACTTTACTGTTATAAAGCATCAATTATTTGTTTATACTCTCTAGTTTGCTCCTTTGTTTGATATTGCATTTTCTACTTCTCTTCTTTTATGAGCCCTTAAATAACACACTACAGAAAAGCCATCTATTTGGATGGCCCCTCCTTCCTCTGTTTCATCTCTTTAGGTGCTAATGAACTCTCTGTTCAGTGCTTAATGATGGCCATTGGCTCTGTCATCCTTTTAGGGCTCTAATATTGAAAAGGAAATCTAAATTAAATGAACTGAACTCTGGATTATGGTTTATCATGATGTCAAACTATACTAAGAGTTAAAATAATCCAAATTTTTAATTTTAAATGGTGGTAGGACTACTATATTTTATGAAAAAACATTTGCTCATTGAAATAATACACATAATAGTTACACTACATTACATTTTATATCAAGATCATGAGGTTTGTTTTTCATTCTTATTTGAGAAAATTTCATTTGCTATAGTTCGTTTGTATGACGTTGTCAGCTTAGAATGGATTAGAAGTAATACACATGATAAAATATTGGAACCATTTCCCTCTTGGTTTCTGTTTAATGTTGAAAATATGAAATAAGAGGCAGTTTCAACTTCTTTCCCTTACACTCACACATCCCAGGCTGTCAGTTTAGGCTCTGGTCCAAGGTATGCTGGAAATTCAAGCTGACTTGGGAGCCTTTGGACCACTGCAATGCTTTTTCTATCTAATTTACAGAAACATTCATGCCTAAGGCCCTTAGCCTGCAAAAGCTAATTTGGGATTGATGTGACAGGAACTCTAAGCTTTTGCTGGGAAAGTAAGAAATAAAACATGCAATAGAAGCAGAGAATGAAAAAGATTAAAGCAGTACATACTGACTTTCCCTATACTACCTCCATTTTTAACTAGTCTTTGCTTTTTCTTATATTTGGTTTTGGATTTAGTTTATACATCCATAAATTTTTATTTTCATATATAAAGTTTCATTAAATATTTTTATAGTGATAATCAAATGAAAAATATTAATACCACAATGGCAATGTAACACAGTGACTAACCTTGGCTACTGAGTAAGAAACATAAATTCAAGGCAGTGGTCTGAGTTCAATTAGCTATGTGACCTCGGAAAAATTATTTAACAATCCTAGACTCAGGTTCTGCATTCATGAAATGGGGATTATAATAATACCCAAGTCATAACATCACTGATTCAATGGACATGAGTTTGAGCAAGCTCCGGGAGATGGAAGGACAGGGAAGCCCAGCATGCTGCAGTCTATGGGGTTGCAGAGAGTTGGACATGACTGAGAAACTGAACAACAACAGAGTCATAATATTACTGTATCTTTATGCTGAGAATAGGCCACCTCATTTCCCCTTCCTTCACTCAAAGATCAGCATTTCAATTCTCTCAGTTCTGCTCTGTACCCCCAAAGAATTGTTCCCCAAGGGTTTAATTATATGGGATTCCTTTTCTTTTGTCTTTAACTAGAGTTAGTTAAGGAGAAACATAGCAGGATATCTAAGAATGGAAAGAGATAGAGCAGATACTTCCCCTTCTGCTATAGACTAAATATTTGTATCCTCCCAAAGTTTACATGTTAAAATTCTAATGCCCAATGTGACAGTTTTTGGAAGTGAAGTTTTGAGGGAAGTGACTGGTCATAAAGGTGTAGCCTTCATGAATGGCATTAGTGCCCTTATGAAAGATAAACAGATGATACCACTATAAGGGCAGAATATGAAGAGGAACTAAAGAGCCTCTTGATGAGGGCGAAAGAGGAGAGTGAAAAAGCTCGCTTAAAGTTCAACATTCAAAAAACTAAGATCATGGCATTCAGTCCCGTTACTTAATGGCAAATAAAAGAGGAAAAGTGGAAACGGTGAGAGATTTTATTTTCTTGGGCTCCAAACTCTCTGTGGATGGTGACTGCAGCCATGAAATTAAAAGACACTTGCTCCTTGGAATGAAAGCTATGACAAACCTAGATAGCATATTAATAAAGAGACACCACTTTGCTGACAAAGATTCATAGAGTCAAAGCTATATTTTTTCCAGTAGTCTTGTGTGGATGTGAGAGTTGGACCATAAACAAGGCTGAGCACCGAAGATTTGATTCTTTCAAGATTCTGAAAGTTCCTTGGACTGCAAGGAGATTAAACCAGTCAATCCTAAAGGAAATCAGTCCTGAATATTCATTGGAAGGACTGTTGCTGAAGCTGAAGCACCAATATTTTGGCTCTTCACCTAGTGTGAAGAGCTGACTCACTGGAAAAGACCCTGATGCTGGGAAAGATTGAGGGCAGGATAAGGGGGTGACAGAGGATGAGATGGTTGGATGGCATCACCAACTCAATGGACATGAGTTTGAGCAAACCCTGTCTAAAGGTCAGGGAAGCCTGGCATGCTGCAGTCCATAGGGTAGCAAAGATTCAGACACAGATTAGTGACTGAACCACCACAACAACAACCAAGGATGCCTGAAAAAGCTCCCTCACTTCTACCATGTGAAGCTTACAGCAAGAAGACAGCTACCTGTGAACCAAGAACGAGGTCCTCACCAGATATCATTTTCGAGTGCCTCAATCTTGGATGTCAAGTTTCCAGAACTATGTTAAAAATTTTCTGTTATTTACAAGCCACCTGCTATATGGCATTCTCTTATAGAGGCCCCAACTAATAAAAATCCCTCTCCTTAATTTTGCAGTGTGGTCCAGTTTTCCAGCTCCTGTTGGAAGTTCTCCTCTCAACAGCTTCAGATCTCTGAACTGGTATCACTTTCTCTCGGTGTCCTTTTAAGTTTAGGGACAGTAATAGCTTTTGACTATTGATAAGACTCTAGACAGCTGAACATCATTCATTTGTTCCCTATCCCTCTCTTTAGTTTTGGAAATAAACTTTCCACCCCCAAACAGCACTTGTAAAAGCAATACCAAATCAGTTTTGTTATTTGGGGTTTTGATAAATATAAACTTCATAATTGTATGAATAATAAGCATATTATTTCTCATCCAACATTTAATTTTATTAAAGATTCTTCTGTCACTCATAGTGTATATATATATATATATATATTCCATCTTTATGAATATTTTCTATTTTTGTTATTATTCTATTATGAAGCAGAAAACAAAATAGCACATAGATCTTCAGATACAGAAACATCATGGATTTGAAAAAGTCAGTAATTTCAAAATTATTTTCCATACCTTACCTAATTTGACTTAATTATTCTTATTAAGAATACACTGAGAAGTGTTTTATAGGGGACAATCTATGATCACACATACACATCACATGTGTATGATCACACATGCCTTGGGTCACAATTAATAAGAATAATGATTTTTCCTGAATGATTTTACACTTGAAGCTCTCTCTCACTTTACAATAAGGCCAATATATCTCACAATATATTTTTGACAGTCTTTTTCACATTCATATTATGAGACACAACGCAGACCCATCTGGTAGCCCCAGGTGCATTTGACGCATATGAAACCATCCAGGGTCTCCTCCAGCTCTCCTAGTTCTACAGGCAAAGGCAGAATGAATGATTCCCCTAGCACCTAAAGAACTGTGAACTTTGCACTCCTATATTCTCATGACTAAAAATGAAGGCAGAGAAAAAGAAGACTTGAAACTGTTTGAACTACAGGCTTTCACAGCAGCACTGCTGTTTTAGCAGATGCAAGTGCTTTATATTAACTGTGACAGGAATTGCAGGTCCTGAGCCAAAGGAGAAAATAAATGTTTACTATTCAACTGGAAAGCTAAAAATCAAAGGCAGGGAGTGGGAGGCAAACAGACATAAAATCATGGATGAAGGTAATGTTATGGAGCTCAGTTCAGTAAATTTGTGCATATCCACATTCATATAAATCAAAGGAACTTGACCACGCAGATGTACTGGATTTGTTCCTGTTGGGTGCCAGCATTTTATCTGTGCAAGTGGACAGAAACTAGCCTAAGTTTTATTAAAATTACTAGTTCTCCAACTGTATATTCTGTTCTCTCAATGCTTTCTGGTTTGAAATTCTTAGTTCCCTCAGAAGAGACTAGCACTACTCTGAAAACACTACTACAATAAATAAAGGAATTCATAGACTACTGAACACACAGCAATAATATAGGGTATTCTTTGAAAAAGTAATAAGTATGACCCTGCCATGTTTTTGGATCCTTGTAGAACAGTCTGAGCAGGGACCACTATAGCCCTGAATTAACAACCAAGTTAAACCCAGTGTTCCTAGAATTATTGTTTGAACTGTTCAAATAGTGTTATAGCATAGCATAGCGTTTGAACTGTTCCAATGAAATCAACAGAATTACAATAGAGAATATATAAATCAACCAGGCCTCCATGATTCTTCTAGTTTTAGACAGCTTTTAAGAAACCTGAAGCTCCCAGAAACTTTGAGTGAACTAAACACCTGGGCTGCATGTGAAAAGACCTTTTTGAACACTACTTATGATACTTGGGTTAAAAGAGAAACACAAATGTTGAAACATAGTCATTGACTTCTGGGGAGAACAATTATTTATATAAATTAACTAGGCTTACTAAAATTCAGAATAAAATAAGTTAGATAAAAGAGTACACTCGGGGTCTCTGTTTTTTAACTTTGTTTTCTACAGAATATGCAAGATAGGAGTCTCTCAATAGAGGCTCAAAAACTGTTTAGTTGGACTATTTGAACTTTAATTATTTTCCTAAGTACAGGCATTCCCAGTAAAATGGATTACTACAGTAAGATCCCTCCATCATTTGTAACCCAACTGTTTGCAATCCATTACACTAAATAAAAGTCAGCAGTTGTCACTGTTCAATCACTAAGTTGTGTTCAACTCTTTGTAACCCCATGGACTGCAGCACACCAGGCTTCCTTGTCCTTCACTATCTCCCAGAGTTTTCTTAAAATTATGTTCACTGAATCGGTGATGTTATCTAACCATCTCATCCTTCACTGCCCTCTTCTCTTCCTGCCTTCAATCTTTCCCAGCATCAGACTCTTTTCCAATGAGTTGGCTCTTCGCATCGGGTGACCAAAGTATTGGAGCTTCAACTTCAGCATCAGTTCTTCCAATGAATATTTAGGGTTGATTTTCCTTTAGGATTGACTGATTTAATCTCCTTGCTGTCCAAAGGACTAAAAGTCTTCTCCAGCACCACAATTTGAAAGCAACAATTCTTCAGCACTCAGCCTTCTTTAGGATCCAACTCTCATATCTATACATGACTACTAGAAAAACCATTTAATTATATGGACCTTTGTTGGCAAAGTGATAGCTCTGCTTTTTACGCAGACAGTTAAATTGGAAATTTTATTAGCTCAGTTAATTTTATCAAAATGCATTTTTTTTTCATTTTTTATTTTCCCATGAAATCCAATCCCATGATTGATCAGTTGTTTCCAAGTGTACAGGCATAATCCATTTCCTAATGTATAGAAATGTTATCTGGGGGAGTTCTTATGCAAGCAATTTTCTGAGAAATATAATAGGGAATGAAGAAAGTGGAGTTGGCTGTCTTTAAACAGTGTGCAAGGCATTAGATTGCTTTGCCTTCCTAGAACAACAAGATAAACATACATGTCATCTGAAATTATACCTGTCATAATATAATGAAATAGCACACATGGGGTTTTCCTCCAAACTATGATATTTTACTTCTTTATAAATACTGCCCTAATCTTTTGACTCAAAATATGAACTTTCAAATTTCAGAGCTTAGTTAAATTGCTAGTTCCTGGAAAACAAAGTAATGGAAATGAGGGGGGAAAGTCACCATTATAAATTAAACAGCTATAGTATATCCCAAATATGACAGTTATGTTATTTACATAAATTTGAATATATGGAAGCTTGAAGCATTGACTAAGAGTACAGCTATATGCTAGATATATTTCAAGGTAGGTCTTAATGTCCTTCCATAATATAGATAAAGTATTTTTTGATGCTTATAAAATATTTTATTATTATTAGAATTTGATGTCTTCCTCAATTCAACTGAATGTATTGTAGATAAGTACGAAATAATTCAGAATTTTAAAGTTTCCAGTGGAAACTGGGCAGCTTTTATAGCCTAATTTCCATTCATGCCATAAATCCATTCATGCCTAACTTCATGCAGTAACAGATAACATAGTAGTCTAAAAAGATTAATGCAGTTGTAAAGTTTAGATTATGAAATGATTTTATAGGACTGAGAAGAGTTTTAACTTGCTAGTGAGATCTGAATGAGTCATACAAATTCCTCAGATAATTAATATATTTAACATATCATGGGGCTTCCCAGGTGGAACAGTGATAAAGAATCACCTGTCAATGCAGGAAACACAAAAGATGTAGGTTTGATCCCTGGGTTGGGAAGATCTTCTGGAGTAGGAAATGACAACCCACTCCAGTACTCTTGCCTGGAAAATTCCATGGACAAAAGAGCCTGGCAGGCTACAGTCCATGAGGTCGCAAAGAGTTGGACACAACTGAGCACACACACACATATACACACACATCATAATATATTGACTTTCTCCATTACTGCATTCCATAGACAGTAATATAAACTAAGGTTGGAGAGAGATTGACCAGAAAATTCATTAGCAACAAAAATCAAGATTAACCTAGCGGTCTCTTGAATACTGATTTAGGATTCCTTCAATTAGAGATAAGGGTGGGATGTGTGTGTGAGAGAGAGAAACAGTCAGTCAGACAGAAAGACAGACACAGAGAGAAAGAGAGAGAGAGAGAGGGAATTCACACTGAATATTAAATGTTGAATGCCACTTAAAGTCTCAAGAACATGATAATAAATATATTGCTCGTAGATTACAATTTTACTTCCATTCTTATAGCTAATTAGCTATATTTTGGCTGTTTCTTTTATAGTTGTCAAGAATGAGCACCTGAAAGTTTTATAAGAACAGTGACTCATATTGATAATATGAACCCAATGACCACGGGGTCCAAAGAGTCAGATATGACTGAGCACCTAACACACACACAATCATAAATGTGCACCATTATTCTTCATTGTAACTATAGGATAAATGGGTCCCAAACAAAATATCTTAGAAAAGTTTTTAAGTAGATAATTCATGAAGCAGTTTTCTTACTTTTTAATAAAGCTGATGGAAATGAGTTCATGGTTTCAGACAGGAAATACTAAAACTTTGAAACCTTTCTCACACACTAGCAAGAACAAAGAAGCTCAATATCAACTGTCTAAATAGGAGATTAATCAATTAATTAAACAGATTAATTCATCTTCTCACTTAACTCCTCCCTCCTCAAATTCACAAGCCAAGGCAGGATTTGTCCAATAGCTAGAATTTTAGTAGATTTCTGTACCAACTGACTCTACCTTGGTGAGCTTGACCTGAATTTCTCACCTCCTTCAGTGGGGCAGATGTCTAACACAGATGACTTCCTACCATTCCCAGTAAAGAAAAGTCTAATACTTTTTAAGATTTATAAAGCTCTATAAATATAGTTTATTAAGACTTCTGGAGTGAAAGGTACTCTCTAAATATAAGATATTAAAGTGCTTAATCAAAAGCACCTTTTTATATCCTCCATCAAGCTGAATAAACAAAAATGCAAAAGAACATAATATATCACTGCTGGAATATCCATCACAAATAGCCACAACTTTTCCATTTTTGGTTAGGTCTATTTGTACAGCCTTAAGTTACAAAGAATTCCAAATGCTTTTTGAAATGCAATACCACCTTCTTCACCTCAGCCCTGCCCCTGCCACATCTCCGTCACAGATGTAATCACTTTCTAAGTGCTGATATAAACAAAGTTACATGTTCTTGCTTTATGAAGTTGATCACAAATCTTTAGCCGGAGGATTTATCTTTCACTTTGAATTGGACTTATAATATAAGACAGAAAAATGTCAATAGTCCATATGTAAGGAGTGTGAGGATGAATATCCTACCTTTCATAGCCAACTAAGCTTCAGAATAAGTTCCAGCTTCATACCTGATGACTATGTTGAATGTAAGATGTCTGTTGTATTATTTACAAAGACTAGTTTTGGAGGCTGGGCTGGTTTTAGCCTTTTTTTCTGCAAGTGGAAGAGTATATGTGGTATGAAAGAGCAAAAGGGAATAACTTCATAAGTCTGTTTCATTTGAAAAATATTGTATCAGACTCTCAAATTCATGAAATCAAGAATAGCATGCAAACAGTATACCATTTAGAATAAGAAAACTTGCCATAAAAAGGGAACAAAATGCTAGGTGAGTTTCAAAAAAGAAGAATTACTATGAACAATGGGAAAGCTTTCTTGGATGTGGATACGACAATAGGGAAAGGCTTTCAAAATCTGATGCCCCTTTGTTTGACAGGTAATTATTTACGGACATTTGAAAATAAATACAAAAACTATATAACATCAGGCTGAAATTAAACATATCTCAGATTCTAGACTTAGGAACAGCCCAGTGAGAGAATAGTAATAATACAGAACTTGACCTCCCAAACACAAAAGAAGTTAGCACACAGCTCTCCACATATTTTCCCACTACTCTTCCTTATCCGGCTTCCCTGGTGGTTCAGACAGTAAAAAAACTGCCTGCACAGTCTTCCACACCATTGACTGTAAGCCTCCTCCTTGAAACTCAGGACTCTGTTCTTCTCACTATGTTGACTCTTACTCACCACTGCACCCTTAGCACAAAAAAAAAAGAGCAGGGTACAGAACTAGCATTCAATACATTTTGGACGAATAAATGAAGTCATTGTGCCTATGAAGTGAAAGGCGAAAGAGGCTACAGGAATCAGGAAACAAAGGTGGAGCAGGGAATTATGGATCTATGTTTACTCCAAATTTAAGACTTGCTCTTCTCCAGTCCTTAAATTTGGTACTATTGGATCTCCAGAGAAACCTTGTGCTCCTCAAGGAAATCCAGCAATGGGATGGACAAGAAAGCGAGAAACAGACAGCTGGTCTTTAAGCTGTGTAAATATCACAATATCAATATCATAGTCTTAATTTTCCAGAAAATTAGAGATACCAAGGGAATATTTCATGCAAAGATGGGCACAATAAAGGACAGAAATGGTATGGACCTAACAGAAGCAGAAGATATTAAGAAGAGGTGGCAAAAATACACAGAAGAACTATACAGAAAAGATCTTCATGACCCAGATAACCACAATGGTGTGATCATTCACCTAGACCCAGACATCCTAGAATGCAAAGTCAAGCAGGTCTTAGGAAGCATCACCACAAACAGCTAGTGGGTAATGGAATTCCAATTGAGCTAATTCAAACTTTAAAAGAGGATGTTGCTAAAGTGCTGTACTCAATGTGCCAGCAAATTTGGAAAACTCAGCGGTGTCCACAGGACTGGAAAATGTCAGTTTTTATTCCAATCCCCAAAAAAGGCAATGCTAAAGAATGCTGAAACTACTGCACAATTGCACTCATCTCACTGCTAGCAAAGTAATGCTCAAAATTCTTCAAGCCAGGCTTCAACAGGATGTGAACCGTGAACCCCCAGATGTTTATGCTGGATTTAGAAAGGTAGAGGAAGCAGAGATTAAATTGCCAACATCCTTGGATCATTGAAAAAGCAAGAGAGTTCCAGAAAAATATCTGCTTCATTCACTGTGCTAAAGCCTTTGACTGTGTAGATCACAACAAACTGTGGAAAATTCTTCAAGAGATGGGAATACCACATCACCTTACCTGCCTCCTAAGAAATCTGTATGCAGGTCAGGAAGCAACAGTTAGAACAGGATATGAACAACAGACTGGTTCTAAATTGGGAAAGGAGTATGTCAAGGCTGTATGTTGTCACCCTGCTTCTTTAACTTATATGCAGAGTATATCATGAGAAACAATGGGCAGGATGAAGCACAAGCTGGAATCAAGATTGCCGGGAGAAATATCAATAATCTTAGATAAGCAGATGACATCACTCTTATGGCAGAAAGTGAAGAAGAACTAAGGAGCCTCTTGATGAAAGTGAAAGAAGAGAGTGAAAAAGTTGGCTTAAAACTCAACATTCAGCAAACGAAGATCATGGCATCTGGTCCCATCACTTCATGGCAAATAGATGGGGAAACAGTGGAAACAGTGACAGACTTTATTTTTGGGGGCTCCAAAATCACTGCAGATGGTGACTGCAGCCATGAAATTAAAAGATGCTTGCTCCTGGGAAGAAAAGCTATGACCAACCTAGACAGCGTATTAAAAAGTAGAGACATTACTTTGCCAACAAAGGTCAGTCTAGTCAAAGCTATGGTTTTTCCAGTAGTCATGTATGGATGTGAGAGTTGGATTATAAAGAAAGCTGAGTGCAGAAGAACTGACGCTTTTGAACTATGGTATTGGAGAAGACTCTTGAGAGTCCCTTGGACTGCAAAGAGATCATACCAGTCCATCCTAAAGGAAATCAGTCCTGAATATTCATTGGAAGGACTGATGCTGAAGCTGAAACTCCAATCCTTTGGCCACCTGATAGGAAGAACTGACCCATTTGAAAAGACCCTGATGCCGAGAAAGATTGAAGGCAGGAGAAGGGGACAGCAGAGGATAAGATGGTTGGATGGCATCACCAATGCAATGGACGTGAGTTTGAGCAAGCTCCGAGTGTTGGTGATGGAGGGAAACCTGGCGTGCTTCAGTCCATGGGGTCGCAGAGTTGGACACGACTGTGCAACTGAGCTGAACTGAACTGAACCCTCCAGTGTCTATCCAGAAAAGTCTGGTGGCAGAGCACCAGAGATAGGTGACAGGTGACAGAGGCTGCTGGAAAATACAGTTCAAGCACACAACACATTTTAGACTTGAAAGAAAAAAATAAGGACAGGGACAAGGTGTTCATAACAGTAAGATCTTAATGGTTCTGGTCTATGTTCTTTATATTCACAGTCAGAAGAGTAATAAATACATGTCTTAGAGTGTAAACATAGTGAAACACTGTTTAGTCCCTGAGTCACGTCTGACTCTTTTTGACCCCATGGACTGCAGACCTCCAGGCTCCTCTGTCCGTGGGATTTCCCAGGCAAGAACACTGGAGGGGATTGCCATTTCCTTCTCCAGGGGATCTTTCTGACCCAGAGATTGAACCCACATCCCCTGTCTCCTGCTTGGTAGGCAGGTTCTTTACCATTGAGCCATCAGGGAAGCCCAAACAGTGAAATACTGAGGTGGAAAACAACTATTTGCTTAAGGTGTAGCTTTGCACATTATAAGAAGAACTTTCTAAAAAAAAAAAAAAAAAAAAAAAAAAAAGAACTTTCTTAGCTTTAAAAACTTTTTGTTAATAAATGCTTATGGTAGATGTTTGTTTTTATCATTTCCATGTACTAGCTGTCAGGGATCATTTGAATCATGTATTTATGAAAAGCTATTCTTAGTTACATCTACTTAGAGATACTTGGTATTTTTGATGTTCCTAACAAAGCCATTTCTCTCACACACTTTTTGAAGTTAAGTCAGATTTAATTTAAGCTCTACTTCTTTGTACCACAGGCATTTGTTATCTTTTTTGTCAAGTAGAATGTTAATTTGTACCACTCCTGCTAGACAAGAAGTTGGGCTTTTTTCTCTGTATTCCAATTGGTCTATTTTTAAAACTATCCATACTTTTAGAAAAAATTATAATAACAATTATTTCAAAAAGACAGATGTGAAGTGTAAATTGAAAAGTAGGAAAACAAGTATGTTAGTTGGAAAAAGTGATTAGCAGGCCACAGCAACAAACATATTTCTAGAACACTATATACGGTATGGCCCTTCTGACCCAGTCCTTAGCAGGGGATTCTATTTTGAGCTAGTTTTCTATGAAAAAAATGTGTTGTTCTTACCTTTTCACATTTATTTATCATGTTCCTCATATACAGTGGCATTATTTGCAAATAGGTGCCATGGTTGGTTAGAAATTAAGGGGATCTGTATCCTACTATTGATACACTGTATCTGTCACCATTTGACAAGATTTAAAATGACTAGTCATCTCTTTTGAACTAAGACTGTTTTTATTTTATTCACTCATACTGAATGAATGCTTTTTACTCTTCAAATTGTGTTTCTGCCACAGGAGGGAAAAAAAAATCCCTCTTCCATAGGAAGACAGAGAAACAGACCCCAGGTTTTGACTACCAAAACATACATTTTTCTTAAAACAGCAGCACATATATAAAAACAAAGAGAAGATATTCTTAAAAGAAAAGATTAAAGAAACAAGACATATTGAACTCCTGTATCTAATTACTATAACTTGCCTGGAGTTACAAATGTTGACCCATTTTATGAATTGGGAGTCTATGTTTAGCTTTTCTCAGTACTACTGACTTTTCACACTCTTTGTTCAGAAGCTTCTAATTGTCTTCTAGGATCATAAAGCACATTTGGGGGGTGTCATAATGGCAACCCAATGGAATATGTTTACCTCCTCTCCCAAGGGTCCAGAGCACATGGCACTGTTGATCACTTTCTCTTTCATAAAATTCTCACCTTTCTATGACACTCCTCTCTTGAGAAACACCTTCCTCTCTTCCCATTTCATGTTTTGTTTACAGACACCTTTCATTCTGCTAAGTTGCTTCAGTTGTGTTTGTGACCTTCAGACTCTTTGTGACCCTATGGGGCTGTAGCCTTCCAGGCTCCTCTGTCCATGGGCTTCTCCAAGCAGCAATAATGGAGTGGGTTGCTGTGTCCTCTTCCAGGGGATCTTCCTGACCCCGGGATAGAACCTGCATCTCCTGCGGCTCCAGCATTGCACGTGGATTCTTTACCACTGAGTCACTGGGGAAGGCCACCTTTCATTCTATTTGCCTCTAAATGTTGGTACTTTGCTTGTCTTTGTTCTCAGCACTATGTTTTTCTTTTTTCTTTTTTAAGTGAAATTATCCAAATATGTGGCTTAAGCTATCACTTATATGCTTATGCTTCTCCATCCTAAATCCCCAACTGGACCTTTCTCCAGAGCTTAGATGCATATAGTCAGCCCTATTAATCATTTCAACTTGGCTATCCACACTATCACTTAGAATTGTAACTGAACTCATTGTTCATATCTTCTCTGACACAGTATTTCAAAACTTCTTATCAATTATCTCATACCTCTGCTTAACACACTCCAGAGGCTATCCCTGAAATTCTTGACAAAGCTTAAGATATTGTACTTGGTATATAAGTTATGCATGATTT
This sequence comes from Muntiacus reevesi, assembly GCF_963930625.1. Classification (NCBI taxonomy): domain Eukaryota; kingdom Metazoa; phylum Chordata; class Mammalia; order Artiodactyla; family Cervidae; genus Muntiacus; species Muntiacus reevesi. The sequence continues at coordinate 95,014,743 of NC_089254.1, read as the reverse complement.
TCTGCTGTCTACTTTTCTATTCTCCTCTCTCATCCATTCACCTGTATTCCTTGATTCTTCTTGCCTTTTTACTCGCTTCTTTCTCTACAATCTGCATTATTATCTGCCCTTCCTTTCTTCAGCTCATAAACACCTGCCTATCTTACCAAAAGTCAGTGCAAATAGTAACTCTTCTAGAGAGTCTTCCTTAGTGCCATGTCTAATTTCAATATGTCAATACCCCAATTCAAGGCTCTTAGTAGATCACACTCATGTTGTTTAGTCGTTAAGTCATGTCTGACTCTCTTGTGACTCCATAGACTGTAGCCCGCCAGGTTTCTCTGTCCATGGGATTTTCCAGGCAAGAGTACTGGAGTGGGTTGCCATTTCCTTCTCAGGGAATCTTCCTGATTCAGGGATCAAACCCCTGCCTCCAGCATTGGCAGACGGATTCTTTACCACTGAGCTACCAGGGAAGCCCAGGCCATACTTATACCTGTAGTATTATTTGCACTACATGTTAACTACTGATTTTCTTGTTCATTAATCTACGAAATCTGTGAAACCTCAGAGTCATCCTTGACATTTCTTTTTATATCATAACCTATTAAAAAGCAGAGACATTACTTTGCCAACAAAGGTCTGTCTAGTCAAGGCTATGGCTTTTCCAGTGGTCATGTATGGACGTGAGAGTTGGACTATAAAGAAAGCTGAGTGCAGAAGAATTGATGCTTTTGAACTGTGGTGTTGGAGAAGACCCTTGAGAGTCCCTTGGACTGCAAGGAGATCCAACCAGTCCATCCTAAAGGAGATCAGTCCTGGGTGTTCATTGGAAGGACTGATGCTGAAGCTGAAACTCCAATACTTTGGCCACCTGATGCCAAGAGCTGACTCACTGGAAAAGACCCTGATGCTGGGAAAGATTGAGGGCAGGAGGAGAAGGGGACAACAGAGAATGAGACGGTTGAATGGCATCACCGACTCGATGGACATGGGTTTGGGTGGACTCTGGGAGTTAGTGATGGACAGGAAGGCCTGGTGTGCTGTGATTCATGGGGTTGCAAAGAGTCGGACATGACTGAGCGACTGAACTGAACTGACACACAATTCATCGAGAAACTCTCTTGGCTCTACCTTCAAGATATATGCAAAATCTAGTCATTTCTTACTACCCCTTCTCTACTTTTCTAGTCCAAGCTACCAACGTGAGTCTGGATTTCTGCAGTAACTTTCTAACTGGTCCCTCTTGATTCCAAGTATTCCACTCTCAACACAGCAGCCAGAGTGATCCTTTTAAAGTATCAGTCAGCTTATATTTCTCTGCTCAAACTCTGTCATGGCTCCACATTTCATGCAGAGAGAAAGCCACATCCAGAAAGGGCGTACATCATGAAGTTCTCTAAACTTTCTCTGACCTCAGCTCCTACTACTGCTTTGCTGCTTACTTCTGCCTTATTTTACTGGATCATAATATCTCAGAGCCTTTTCACTGGGTGTCCCTCTTATTAAAATATCCTTTCTCCAGAGAACCACATGAATAACTCATTCTATGGTCTGTGCCCAAGCGTCATCGTCTCAGAAGAGAAGATTTTACCATTCTTAAAATTACAGCCTACAGCTCACTCCAACACTAGCCCTCTTGGGCCTCTTCACATTAATATACTTTCTCCATAGTATTTTTACTTTTTCATATAATATCTCTTGTATTATTTGTTTATGTTCTGTTACTCCTTTTAGAATATAAGCTTCACAGGGGCAACGATTTACATTTTATTCACTGATGTATTCTAAATGCCTAAAGTAATACCTGACAAATAATGAGCTTTTGATCAATACTTGCCAAATCAATGAGTAAACAAGTGAATAAGAGAATGATAATAGGGTCCATGAACTATTTCTTTATTTCTAGACATAGCAGAGTGCCTGACATATACAGTAGACATGCGATTATTCTTGACAGAATATATATATGAACAACTGATTAAAAGAATGGTTGGGAGATCTGGTGGGGTCTCCACCATTTCATAAAGATAAATAAAATATAGTCTCTAAACTAAATATGCTCCCTGTCTCTCTGGAAAAGGGTAAGAAAGACAAATTATGCTATTGTAAATATGAACCTAATGTTCAGAAATAATTACTAATCTTAGCTGTCCTGTTCTGTCCTGCAAATTATACTATTGCTGACCAGCTAAACTTTGATTATCAGCATTCTTAACAGTTTTCGGCAAGACCCTAAGTATTTTTATGTCTTCAATTCCCTCTTGCTCCATAGGATGTTAATATTTTCTCTAATATGAAGCCCTCAAATCATTCCCATGATTGGACCCAGTAAGAGAAAGTTTCCTCTTTTTATGTTCTGGTCACCAATTTCAAAATTGAGTGGGTGAGGAGGATGGTTTCCACAGCACCAACAAAGAATTCTTAGATACCAGAAGAGTATCTGAGAATTCAACTTGATTCTGACACTATATACTTGGTAGGTAGCATCAGATTCCACAGGTTAAAGGTTCAATCACACAAGATCGCCCCTCTTTCACTTAGGATGCCAGAGGCAAGTCCAGGTTGTCACCTGTGCTTCTCACCTACAGGCTACAGATCAGAAGTTCCAACAATCCCCTCCTTGAGTTCAATTAATTTGCTAGAGTCACTAACAGAACTCAGATAAACATTTTACTTACTTGATCACCAATATATCTGGAATCTAAAAAAAGTACTACAGATGAACCTATTTGCAGGACAGGAATAGAAACACAGACATAAAGAACAGAGACGTGGACATGGGAGGAAGGGGAGTGTGGAATGAACTAGGATTAGGATTGACAGTAGGATTGACACTGTGCTGGGCTTAATCACTTGGTCGTGTCCGACTCGTTGTGACCCCATGGACTGTAGCCTGCCAGGCACCTCTGTCTATGGGGATTCTCCAGGCAAGAATACTGGAATGGGTCATCATGCCCTTCTCCAGGGGATCTTGCCAACCCAGCGATCTAACCCAGGTCTCCCACATGGCAGGAGAATTCTTTACCATCTGAACCACCAGAGAAGCCCAAGAATACTGGAGTGGGTAGCCTATCCCTTCTCCAGGGGATCGTTCCAACCCAAGAATCAAACCGGAGTCTTCTGCATTGCAGAAGGATTCTTTACCAGCTGAGCTACCAGGAAAGTGGCAAATATACACTACCATGTGTAAAATAAAGAGCTGGTGGGAACCTGCTATATGCACATGGAGCTCAGCTTGGTGTTCTGTGATGACCTAGAAGGGTGGGGAGAAGGGTGGGGTGGGAGGGAAGTCCAAGAGGAAGGGGATATATGTATACATATAGCTGACTCACTTCGCTGTATAGCAGGAACTAACACAACAGGTAAAGCAATTACACTCCAATAAGAAAGGGTATAATTCAGGAATAGCCAGGTAGAAGAGACGCATGGATGCATGGAGCAAGGTACAGGGAAAAGGGCAGAGCTTAGATCTTCAATGTCCTCTTCAGGTGCCCCACTATCCCTAAATCTCCACTTGTTCACCAGCCTGGAAGTTCTATGAATCCTGTCCTTCTGGGGTCTTTTTGTTCATTGTATTTTTAGGGGGAAGGCTTTGTTACATAGTCATGGTTGATTAAATCATTGACCTCTAGCAATTAATTTAACTTTCAACCCCTCACTCCTCCCCAGAGCCTGTGATGGCAGGCGGGGTTCTAAAAGTACCAACACTCTAATCATATGGTTGGTTCCCTGGCAACCAATCTAGTCCTAATATTGCCTCAAAGGGCTTTCCAAAAGTCACCTTGTTAATATAGCCAAAGACTCCTTCATAGCTCTTAACACAAAACACTCCAAAGGGTTTAGGAACTTTGTGTCAGAAATGACAAAAACTATTATATATATATACATACATATATGTATATATATGAAAGTGAAAGTCATGCAGTCATAATATACATATATATTTCTTATTATAAATCTCAATGCCACACTTCCAAAGAAAGAAGATAGTATTATAGTCTCATGGATTATATAGTTTTGGAAGATAATACTATAGTCTTGAATGAGATAGTTATTCCTCCGACAGAAAAGAGTCATTTGAATGCTTTGCTTTTGATCAAAGTTTGCTCATAGTTTGTCATGTTTGGATTGATGGTGATGATTTTATTAGTTTTGGAATATTATTTCCATCATGTAGACTTTTGGGTAAGATAAGTGGAGAAGATGATCAACAAAACACAATTTTTTCCTTTTGTAATTCTGAAGTACATTCAATTTATATGAAGTGCTTAAGGTGGAAGAGTTCTCATAAATGTGAGTAAGAATATGGAAAGGTGAGAAAGGAGAAACCTAGATAAACAAAGTAAGTCTACCCAAATAGAATACAGAAAGTTTTGAAATGAGTAAAACATGTGAATCTTTTCTAATTTCAAAAGCAAGCCTTTTTGCATTTTGGTTTGAGCAGGTTCTCTGCCACTTCAAGCTTGAAAAAAGAAATGATAAAGCCAGTTTCAAAAACAGATAGTGTTGCCCAAGATAGTGGAGGTTTATTATTTATTAAGCTGTGATGAGAAATGCCTTTGTATGGTGTCACTCTGTAATATCTACAGTAATGGGCCACTGGTTCCATGGTTAATCATATTCAAACTAACATATTAAATTAGCCCAACATTAATCACTAGAAAAAGTCCAAAGATAAATGACTGAAAAGGGCATTTAAGTGAAGGGAGTAGCTTGAAGATAACAGCAAGCAGAACATATAAATAAAAGCAAGGATAATTACATTCTCTTTTAAGCAAAGATCATGGAAATCTCTACCTGCTTGAATTATGGCAAAAATCAATTAGTCTATAAATCAGAATTTTTTCTGTTGGGCTGTACCAAGCCTAGAGGAAATCATTACTTTTGCATTCACTAATAAAATAGAGTTTTTCAGCTAATATTTAGTTTTCTCTAAATAATATCATCTTCAGAAAATCATCCATCAATAGAAAGGCCTACATATGTACCATGTATAGATTTCTAACTGTTGTCACAAAGAGCAAAGATCCAAGTGAAACAACTGGAAAGTGAGACAATGGGTCTGTGCTTTAGTGGAGATTCAGATATTATCAGAAAGAGTTATTTGGGAATTACATGGCCCAGGTATAATTTCTTTACCACTCACTGTGAGACCCAGACAGGCTCCTCAATCTCTGTGGACCTCAGGTGTTTGAGAATTAAAAACTTTAAAATGGAGTTCATAATATCTTCTTCCTAACACTTTTGTGAGAAGTCAACAATATAAAGTTTATGTAAATTCTAATTATAATACCTGAAAGAGGATAACTACTTGATATATCATTGTTGCAGACTAGATGATGATGACAACGAACTTTTTAAAAAAGGTAATTCTATGACAATAATTCTTATTAATTATATTGTCATTTAAAATACCCACACACATTAATCTGTACAAGACCACTCCCCCATCATCTTCCATCCTCCGTTTCTCTCTGGCTGGAGCAAAACAAAGGCCAAATCTCTGCATGCTCCTGACAAGATGCCTACTCCTCCCCTCCCAGCACCCCAGTCCTGATTGCCTTGAGATTAACAACACTAAGATCACAGTGCTCTCTATAACTGTTTTCCTCTATCACAAAGGAAGCTCACAACTCCCAGGTTAACTCCTCAACCTCAACTTCCAACCTAAACCTCTCAACCTCCAACTCTAATTCCCTAGAAACTCATTATCTTTTCATTTCTACATAACTCCTCAAACTCATCCACTCTTAACTCTGGAAATTCATAGTCAGCTGTTAGCAAAGTTCACCACATTCTCCATCTGTTTTTTATATTTCCCTTTTTGACTTCTTCTACTGAAACCTGACTTACCCAGCAGCCCTAACAATTAATGTCTATTTTGTCTTCATTCCCTCCCTAACACCAGGATCATAGTCCCCTTGCTTTTGCTAGAATGTCCTGCTCCTTTTCTCCCTAAAACAAACATTAAAATAAGCAAAGCAAATTTTGATTCTTCTGTAGTTATACTATCACATCTCTCCTTGTTATAAATCATTGCCAGTATCACTTATGCTTATTCCTCAAAGATTTTAGCTCTTGACTGATTGTCACTTTCTGTAACAATATACTTGAGACAATGCTTCATGGTTTAAACTTTCATGCAAATGCTTATTTCAAATTTTCAGTTCTCTAAAATGAGTTTATTCCCCACCCTACCACACCCATAACTTCATATCCCAGACTTTGTCTTTACCAAAAACTACAACCCCCTCAAATCTAATTTTAAACATCCCACTCTCCATTCACCATTTCCCATCTTTCTAGCTCCCTTTATCCAATGTCTCAACTTGTAATATTCTTCAACCCCCTTGGAACCTACAATTCATCAATCCTGACTCCCCTTCACTGCCCCTTTTCCCTCAGTCTTTTATTTCTCTCATTCATCACATGATATATCATGGTCCAAATTATAATCACTCCTTATATTCACCTCCAATATTTTGACCTTTTTTTTTCTCAACAAACTTGGTTAAATCCAGTGCTTTTGCTATTTTGCAGATGAAAGTGTTCAGAGAAAATTACAAATTACGGGCATGCTGACCAGTCTTACATTCAATGCATATTCACTAACCTCAAATGGACCCTTCTTGGCAACCCTTCAACACTTCCTCATGGACAACCATTTCACAAGTTATTTGCTTCAAACCCACGGCCCTTCCCCCTCAATATTTATGTTTAGCTGATGACCTACCTTCTCTTTCACTAATACAACAGAAGAAATCAAGAATGAGTTCCACTATTTCTCACCATACATCTACCCATCCACCCATATCTGCTTCCTCCTGTCCTCCCTGTTATGACAGTTGAAGTGTCTAAAGTTTTAGCTAAGTCCTCCCGTTCCATCTGTTAGTTATGTCCCATCCTCTCTCTCCTACTCCAAGACATCATCCCAGCATTTCTCCTCTCCTGTAGTATCAACTTTGCCTTCACTGGAGCAACACTCCTGTAAGTACACAAACCTCCTATAATTTCTACTATCCTAAAAAGCCATTTTAAAGACTTCTTTTTAACTCCCCTCCCCTTTCATTTATCACCTAATTCCTAGGGTATTTTTAAAAGTAGAAAATTTTTTTTTAAGTTTAATGTCTTCTTTGTTCCCCCAAAATCCTGATTAAAGCAAGTTTAACTCCCCAAAACATCACTAAAACTTTCAAAGATAGCAATGGCCTCTTCTTCCCAAGTTCAGTGTTCACTTTTCAGTTCCCCCTCTCACTTATCATCAGGACATCACATTTCAATGCAGAGCAACTCCTTCCTCTAATTACTCAAAAAAGAAAAAAAAAAAAAAAAAATAGTCACCCAAGTCTTCTCTGCAGCCCTCAAACTCTACAGCCAATCCATCATTAGATATTATCAGCAATTCTTTCAAAAGAAATCTGGACTCTAACTCATCACATCCACTGCAGCCACCCGAGTCCATGCCATCATTATCTGTGGCTGGGTAACTGATGTGACTTGCTGTCTCTCTGCTTCTGTCTTTGTCTATACTCTGTTCTCATGAGTATAGGGAAACTGGCCCTCATGAAGCATGGTTGATTTCCATACCCTTAAAGTAACCTGTAGCAGGTGTCATCAAACTACTGCCAGCAGGTCAAATCTAGCCAGAACACTATAGCACACAAACCAAGAATCGTTTTTAAATTTTTACGGGGGAAGCAGGAGCAAATGTGGAAGAAAAGGAAGAGAAAGAGCAGAAGGAATGGGAGGAGGACAATATATTCTAGAGAACAGAAGCATCCTACAAAGCTAAAATATTTACTGTCTGGCTCTTTATTTGCCATCCCCAGGCCTACACAAGCTCCTTCTCTGCAAATCTCTCACTCACTCTACTTTAACCATATTAATATCCTTGCTTTTTTTGTTTTGTCAATGTTTCAGTCAAACAAGGCTTTTGGATTAGCTATTCCCAATGTTACACTTTCCCCAGAAAACCATGTATCGATAGGCATCTCCTACTTTTGGCCTTTATTCAAATACCACCCCCTCCAGGAGACCTTTGCTGATACCCCCTTATAAAACTGCAACACTTCTTCTCCTTACTACTTCCTATTTCCCTTCCCTGCTTCATTTTTCTCTAGAGTTCTTATTACTGCTGGTTCTCAAACAAGCCCCCATACAGGGAGGGCAAAAAGAGACCAAAGAAAAAGGCAGAGCAGTCCAGACTGGTAGAAGTTCTAGTCAGCAAAGGAACTTACTTACAAGGTTTGTCTTGGATATCACAAGACGACAAACTCCACATCCACTGCCAGAATCTTAAAAGAAGTTTTTATGGAGGATTTAAGGGGATTCAATTACTTATACAGTCCAGATGGTCCCAAGCACACTCTACTTTCTCAAGGCTGAGTTCTTGAAAGTGGCTCTGACTGTGGGAATGGTGGACAGCGTATAAATTCCAAGGATAGCGGAGGAATTCAGGAGCCTCCAATTGCCTGAGTCCAGCTCACGGGTTAACCAGGGGTCAAATCCTCTCAAAGACTTCCTCCAACAACCACTATTTAGCATACTGTATATTTAACTCATGCTTTATTGACTGTCCACCCCCAACCACAGTGTTAGATCCATGAGAAAAGGGATGTATGCACAATTTATTCACAGCTATGTATCCAGCATAATGGCATTGCCTTACACATAGTAGGGACTCAGAAGGTATTTGCTGAACAAATAAATCATGTACTGTAAACTGCTAAGTTTTGGTCATATAAATAAGCATATTCTCTATAGCTCTGTGGGTAAGGTAAAAAGTGCCAAAATTTCCCCTTTATTTGCAATATATTTTGGTTGTGTTTATTTTTATCATCACAAGACTCATTCTAGTATGCCTAAGCTGAACCCAGTATAAGTGGCAAGCATTCTTAGCAGGGACAGATAAGAGCAGAATGTTTTATTATGCATTTAAGTAACTGCTTCTCTTTGTCCAATCTTCTAACAATAAACTGACCCTCTTCTAGTTCCATAAGTGTCTCATCTGCTTATTTCCTTTTGATTTCTTCATTTTTAAAATATATATAGAAAAGTGAATAAAATAACTAAAGGTATAAAAAAAAAAAGATGACATTTTATATTCTGAGTGAAAAGTTCAGACTTATTAACCAGGAAATAATGAGTAACTTAATGAAAGAGTGAGTAAAAGATCAGAAATGTGAGCCCAGAGGCTACTCCCATGCAAAGATGGAAAAGCTGTCACCAGTCACCCTTCATGAAGGTGCTGACAGGGATGATAATGCTGGACTAAGGAGCTTGAAAAGAATGTCAGCAAGGTCATCATGGAAAGCTTGATTCTTGCATCAACCAAGTAAGACCTCTTGTTTTCATTCATGATCATCAACTTAGCTGTAGATATAAATAAAAAATAAGTATAAATCAACCTAAATTTGTACTCACTTCTATAAAAGTCATCAAAGTACATTCGCTACTGATGATGAATTTATCATAAGCAAAGCCCATTGCTACGGCTTCCCACGTGGCACAGTGGTAAAGAATCCACCTGCCAATGCAAGAGACAGATGCAAAAGACATACTTTCGATCCCAGTCGGGAAGATCCCCTGGAGAAGGAAATGGCAACCCACTCCAGGATTCCTGCCTGGAGAATCCCATGGACAGAGGAGCCTGGCGGGCTACAGCCCATAGGGTCTCAAAGAGTGGTAGACGAGCACCAGCACCAAAGCCCGCTGCAGTCCCTGGGAAAAAGAAGATGGAATCTAGGTGAGACGGTTTAACCCTTTCTTTTGTGCTTCGTGTAGCTTCACTTGCCCGCAGGGGGCTGTGGTCAGACGCCACACACCTGACACATCAGGTTAGAGTTTCCAGCCAGAGACGCTGCCGGACACTTTCATTCAAGATGGGAGAAGCGCCCGGGGCAGAGCCGTGCCCAGCACTTCAGTCTGAAGAGCCGAGCCGTGAGGGAAGCGACTGCTGGAAAACTGCCCTTCCCTCCACAGACAACGGGAGGACTAACAGAAGTTCAGTAAAACAGGCGGACCAGCTGCACAAGCAGGAGAAAATGCCCTGTGGAGTGTGACAGGAATAGTGTGGCTGCAGTCAGCTCCCAGGATAAGCTGACGGGTGCAACGTTCCACCCTTTCAGTTCTTGTTCAGACTCGGGAGAAGCTAAAAATTCAGGGAATTTTAACGGACAGAGAAGCCTGACTAACTTTTGGTCAAGACAAAGCAGAGGGTATGAAATGGACAATTGAGAATAATCAGTCAGCAGGAATGAAAACCTCTACTCCAGGAAATGTGTGGTTTTTCTATTATGAACTGGACCACGATGGACAGGGGCTCCTGCCAGTTTTATAGACCAAACCCAATTTTACCAAGACCAGATCCTGCTGCAATCACAGACTTTCACTAAGCAGAAGGCACTCCCTTTGAAACACTGTCACCGGCAAAGCTCATTAACAATTCCTGGGAAATAGAATGTGGGTAATAAAGTCTAACCTATTTTTCCCTTTGTGCTTTCTAGTTTCACTGGCTCATAAGGCCAGACCAGGCCCAGAGGCATCCCAGCTGGTACTTCAGATCTGAGTCCATACCGCAAAATGGCTGCCGGCACCTCAGCCGGCACCTCAGCCGGCACCTCAGCCGGCACCTCAGCCGGCACCTCAGCCGGCACCTCAGCCGGCAGACCGCGCTCTGCTCGGGACACTCAATTCAACATGGCGGCAGCCGGCCGTGTGCAGAAACTGCACTGGGCACTGCAGTCTTGAGCATGAGCAGAGCAGCTGTTCCCACCCGCAAGAGCTCCACCCCTTCCCCCGCTGAAGAAATCCTTGTAAAGCAGCCGTACCCACAACCTGTCCGGGGAGCCCCTGCTAAAGAGCAGCAGCTTGTGCCCATCCATTGTTTGATGCAAGAGTAAAACTTCCTGTTGCTTCTGAACTGAACTCCTCCTCCTTCTACTAGTGAGAGTGACACCAGGCAGGAGGACCCTTGCTGGGGACTGACTCAAAAGGGTCAGTGACAAATTGACAGACACATCTTTGACACAAATTTCATGGCAACGACTTATTAACTCATCTCAGATTTCTAAGACTCCTTCTTATTCATAACCTCGCTAATTAATTTCCCTATTTTTTCCATTCCTGTGAAGCAAAATTCTCCTGGCCTTCTCTGGTTACATTCACTTTCACTTCCTCTGGATGACTCTGACTTTTGTCCAGTAATCTCAGAAGCTGTCACTGTCAATAGTAATTAGGAAACAGATGACAAGCCAAAATCAGGCAAATTGAGGGGAGTTGAATAAAAGGTCCATTTTCAAAGGTATGGGCAAGATACATGGGGGGGGGGAAAATGCAGTGATGTGGTACCAGAAGGTTATGAGATCAGGCAATATTCTTAGGCCTGAAAAAGAAAAGGAACAGGAGTAATAAAAACAACTTGGAGAAAGTGCTCCACAGAGAGGGTCACCTAAGAGGAAGGGTGACCTTCAGTAGAGGACAGTCTAACCATGGGAAACTGGCAAGGACTTTCTCCCAGCCTCCAGACCTCTTGTTGGTGTCTCATATTGGCAAAATCCAGCAGGAAACCTTAGAACAAAGAAAGACTGCTGATGGTCATTGTCAGGTCATTGTCCCAGGACACTGAATTGGGAAAGGGTGAAGAATGAATCTGGAGCATTAAATGTCATTATTGGTTAGTTGCAATCTGAGTCAATAAAATGCTTTTCATAGATAGTTTCCAGATCAAGCAAAATTTACTCAGGATTACAAAGAAAGAATTAGCATGTTAAAGAAACAGCACATAGCTTTCAGTTCATATTGCAAAAGGTACTTAGTATGTGGGATCAGATTTTCATTCCAGGTAAATTCCTAGGAGGATTTCTGTAAATTTTTCAGGTTAAAAGTTAATCATGACTATGTTCATAAATTTGTCAAACAGCATGACTAACAGGGCATAAGAATCTTTATTAAATAAACCTCTTTCCTTTGCATCTACAGCACAAACTCAGTGGGTTTCTGAACTGGAATGACGTCTCCCTTTCTGTTCCTTTGCTCCTTCCAACCTTGCTCTGTCCCTGCTCCCATTCCAGGTCACTGTTCAGCATACTAATGCCAAGCCTGCTTTTACCCGAAGTGCCTGTTTCGTATGCTGTCATATATATACTGCCAGTTGGAGCTCAGCCAGTGGAATTAAATGAAATGGTTTTCTGTCAGACTGAATACTAATTATGTCTTCATGCCGGAGCTAGGTCTGCATAATGACATCATTTGCAAGTAGGCTGGAAGTTGAAGCTCAGATGCAGTTTGCTCTTATATTAATGGATGTAAGCAAAGTGGTTTTATGCTGTTTAATCTACCTGTTTTGTGTGAGAGTCTGCTTGTTTGATAGATTTGGCTTTGAAAATCTAAGGTTTTCTCTGGGTGATATTGTGGATTAAGTAAATTTTTTTCATTGCCTAAATCAGTTGTCAAGGCTTCAAACCCACAACTAAGTGCCCTAGGGAAACCTTTGGGACACTCCTTTTTTTTTTTTTTTGGTATTGTCAAGAGCCTGAGATTCCCTTCAGGTCATGCATATATGCCTAGCATGATAAAATATCTGATTCTCTGAGACAGCTTGGTTTACGTCTGTTGGTTATTCTCAAAACTTTCCCACTTTGTACAAAGTCTGCACTTTGAGCTCATCAGCCTGTCAGAAATAATAGTATCCTTCACCCTTCAGATAATGCCCACATGTCTTGCAGCATTTATTGTGTTCAATTAGCTAAATTACTCACAAATCCATGTTATGATGAGAATGAGTAGAACCCCTCCAAGGCCCTCATTTTTCTCTTGGCATTTTAATGGTCTTTTTATAGGAATAACTGTCCTCATGGGAATAAAAAGACAAGAAGCAGATTAAACATTAGGGAGGCCCACTGGGGACAAAAGTTCAGTTGAGGAGAAAACACATGATGTCCATTTAATTCAAAACATGCACAACAGAATCCTTTCTAGTTCAGGGCATCTTGCTAGGTATACGATGCATTGAAAGACTAACATGTGAATCCTACACCCCAACATCTTGTAATTATATGGAATCATGGAAACAGAATCGGGCAAGTTGTTAAGAGATGTCATTTTTAAGTCAATCTGTATTAATAGAGGGGTATAGCCTTGGAAAACCATTTAACACTTGTGGTTATTGAATAATGGTAATATACTAAATGATCACCAGTTGATACAGGCTCTAAATTTATCTTCTCTTCCAAGACTGTAATATGTTTGAATTGAAATAATTCTTTTAAACTCTAAAGAATTTACTGTTATTATACAAACAGAATTGCTTCCTATTGCTGTCAGAGAACAGCCATTATCCCTGAGCATCATGACATGTTCTACTAATTTTTAGAATGGCAGTAACAAGTTAGGAACTCGAGTGGTGAGTTTTAACATAAATATTTGGCCTGTGATTTGAAAATACTTTTTCCCAATGAGTAATCTGTACTGTTCAACCAGCCCACAAATGTCCCTTATATGGCCTATATCTATGTTTAACTGAAAGCAAGTTTGTGTTCCTTTCCACTTTGTTATGTAGAAGCAGGCAAGAAGCAAAGTCAAACAAGCAAATGTCAACAAGGTTGAAGGCAGTGAAACACAAAGTCTGGGAATTCTGAGGTCAAGTCTCCAGACCAGTGCCCTGGGCAACTCAGTGACAATCTACTACTGACTCTTTTGTCAAAAAATCCTTTGTTTCCTTTTACCACTATAGCTACAAGGTATGACTCAATGTGACCCTTCTGAAGCTGAAAAAGCTCTGATCCTCTTAAGTTCATGTTCTGATGCACCAGGGGAAAAAAATTTCTCTACTTTTGTAGCTGTGTTGGATAGTAATCCATAATAAGAGTGACCATTAGGAGGTCTTTAATTATACCATGTGTATTTGGTTTGATAAATAGCTTTTCCCCTTATACCTCAGAGTTTTAAAACCCATAGGTTCACTAGATTTCCTGAAAGAGGGGCCAAGATGCTGACCTGTGCTAATAAGCTCCTTGAAACTTGTACAAATATGATATGTACAGTTGTGTTCTATTCTGGTGTCCAAGCCATAAAAGGAAGTTTTTTAGAAGTGAAAATATCTTCCAGAGAGAACTGGCCAACAAATAGGAAGCCAGATCAAATGGGTAATAGTTCATTATCAAAGGCTATCTGAAAACATGACTCACCTCCAAATATTTCAAGATCCAACAAATAGAAATCAAAAGATCAGAGTAAGAAAAATCTTTCTGATCTTTTGTGCTATCCTATGATGGCATGAACTATTTGGGAAAACATGTTTCCCTTCCATACTGTTCCAAAAATAATTTAAGGTCATATTCAAGGATAAATGGAATATTGGGGATTTCCATGAATTAAGTGTAGACAAGAATATATAGGAGAGAGTAGGCTCCTAGTGGTTCCATAATCATATGTCAAGGTGGTATAGAAGGAGGTTATATACAGAAGGTTGAACTAAATGATTCAGAAGAGCAGAGTCAAAAGTGAGTTAAAACTCTAGACCAACTATCTTACCCAGATGCAGAAAATCTTTCTACAAGAATTCTGACACGAGATCATCAATACTAGTCTTTATTGTTTGATGTTAACCTTTCTGGTCAGTACTTCTTGGGGCAGTCTGTTCTTTTAAGAGGTGATCATTTTTGATAAAAGTTCTTTAAATTGAGCTAAAATCTAGCTCTGTTTAATTTCTCAATTCTGAGCTTTATAGCCGCTGGAATGGCCCAGGTGAAACCTATCCCTTTCTAACACCAGTCCTTCCAAGTAACGGGAGGCAGCTCCTATGAATCTTCTCTTGCACAACAGTTAAGAACGTAGGCTTCGAAGCGAAATAGATTTTGGTCTGAATCTTCTATTTAAAACACAACAGCTACAAAACAAACAAATAAGCATGATAGCTTTTGCTTTTGGACAAATTACTTAAATGCTCTGAGTTTGTTTCCTCAATTTTAAATAAGAAAATCCTATTTACCTAAACAGGTTATTTGAGCTTTTTTTTGAGGAGATCCCTCAAAAGTTTTTTTTCCCCCTCATACCGCATAGCATGTGGAACTTCCCTGACCAGGGATCAAATCAGTGGCCCCTTCATTGGAAGCACAGTCTTAACCACTGGACCATCAGGGAAGTCCAACTTTTCTTTTTAAGTGATATAGGGGATTCCCCTGGCAGTTCAGTGATTAGGATTCCATTCCACTACTGGAGGATGCAGGTTCAATCCCTGGCCAGGGAACTAAGATTTCACATACCACCTAGTACAGCCAAAAAAGTAAAAAAAATTTAAATTAAGAATATTAGATAAGTATAATCTTGGCATATAATATATATTCAATTAATTTCCTCTCATATCCTCTTGATCCTCAGAATCTGATATTTTCCTCCAATGGCCTGTATTCCAGATTCCTTATGATCATATCACAATCCATTAAGTTCACTACAATTCTAAATTCTACAGGATACCAAATCTTTTTATAGGTGAAATATAGACATTTACATTGTGGTTTCTGCCTCTTTGTGATTCAATGCCTCTATTTATGTGTGTGTGCATGTGCACTCAATGTGTGTTCAACTGTGCAACCCCATGGACTGTAGCCCACCAGTTTCTTCTGTCCATGGAATTTTCCAGGCAAGAATACTGGAGTGGGTTGCCATTTTCTACCCAGGGGAGCTTTCTCTTTATATGGTAAATAATATATAATGCTGTCTTTACTATCACTAAAAAGATTAATAGAAAATTAATCTATATACAAAAAATAATTTCAAAAAGTTAATATCCTAAGTGTAATATGAGACATTTTAAGTTGATACATAATAAAATAATGTGTACTTCATTATTTAAATACTTTCACAAGACTACAACGGCAGGCACAACAGAAAAGAGATTTGCGATCTATATATGTATTTCCATAAATGCACTAATTTCAAATACCAGCTGATAGCTGATACAGGAGCAAAAAGTGAAGCCACCGGTGACACAATTTTTTGAAATTGTAAATAGCCCCTGGTAAAGTTCTGAATAAAAACCAAAGAACAATCTTTCCACATAGTAGTTATACACCTGGAAAAAATAATACCCTGCAGAAATATTTTAGGATTAATGCTATGTGAAATTAGGTTTTAAGCTTAGATGATTATAAACAACTTTTACTTATCTTGCAGGACATTTGAAGGTCATAAATGATACAGGACAATGCCTTGAAGGTTTGACCTACCTTGTGCATTGTAATGTATCTGACATTGCTGGCCAGTAATGCTGACCATACAATAAGCATTGGGACAATTTAAAAATATATTAATAAATACACCCCCAGATTGCCAAAACCCCTCCATTAAGAGTTACTGTTTGAAGGGTACCAGAGCTATCTACACTTCACTTGTTTATCTGAGTCATTTTTTTTAAAGAAGCAGCTATGTTATCATTTTGGTGACCTATCTGGCAAGTTTTACATTTTGAACCCACGCTACTTCTTTCAGGAATGTCCTTGATTTTACCCCTTAAAATAAGCCATATCTATCATACTTAGGTAATTTACATTAAAGCCAAATTCTGTATCTTATATTTTTGCTAAATTTTATTTTGTTTCACTTTATCTTTTCAGTCAATCATTTGGCATCTTGATTCTGGCATATTATATCATCTCTTCTTGGTTTCCATCACCTGCAAATTAGGTAAGTATCTCTCATCTGTCTTTATCCAACTTGCCAGTGAAAATGAGAAATCAGACCAATGAATGACAGCATTTTATGGAACTTGACTAGAAATTTCCCTCTGTGTTGACATAGCTGATGACACATTACCTTTTTATTAATAACTATTATAGCTAAAAGAGATTTATGACACATGTGGTCAATAGCCTTGCTAAACCTAAGATAAATTATATTCCTGTATTACGTATTTCTCTTAGAAATAAATTATGTATTTTCCTTCCATGTGAAATTAGTAACATTACTAATATTACTATCTACTTATAATTTTAGGGCAAAATGCTTACACAGTGAGCCTGAAGTACTAATAATGCATCTTTCTAAATTATTTCACATGCTGAAGTTTAATAATAAGAATTCTGACATAAATATACACAGTTTTAAAACATCATTAGTTTAGTTGCTACAATAGCTAGACTCTGACATCTCAGCTGTCTCATGTGATAGAAGGGCATTTCTTGCTCAGAGTTGAGTCTGAGGTAGGGATTGCAGGGTTCTGCTTCACTTCTGATTCAGGCAGCCAGATTAACCCATGTCATTTTCAATGCACAGGACCCAAGCTCACTCTGAATACTCACAAACATCCAATAAAGCAAGGGAAAAGAGAGCAGAAGGTCATGGAGCAAATTTTTATGGGTCAGGTCAGAAAGTGGCACATATCACTTCTGTCCACATTTCACTAGCTAGAACTCACCTGGTTACACCTAAGTTTAAGGAAGAAATACAATCTTGCTGTTTGACTAGAAGGAAATGGATTTTGGTGAACTAGTAAATATCTCTGCCAATTTATTCTTAGAACTGCACTAGAGAGTTTCCTTCTCTGAGCCCCCACAGTTCAGGTGGCCTACCTTTTTGAATGCCTTCCAGAAAATATTCTAAGTCACCCTCCTGTGCCTAGGACTAGCCAGGGGCAGCAGTGTTCTCCGGGCAGCTAATCTAGAGCCTAGACCTGGTGCCATGTGTGTCCCTTTCACTGGAAGCATCAACCTCAAAAAATTTTAAGTCCCATTCCAGAAGCTGGACCTGCCAAAGCTAATAGTGCTTTTCAGGTGTGGTACCCTGTGTGAATACCAGGAGCTATGTGGGTTGTAGTCCCTGCTTCTCCACTTCAAGGTATGCTTAGATCCTATACCAGACTCTGGGGTTGATTAGATGTTCCACCAAGATGGTTCTGATACATCGGTTTAGGACAGTTTTTATCCAAGCCAGCATGCCAGACAAGCTCAGCGCTCTGGGCTATGCTGGTCTGCTATCGGCCCTTGGACATGGGTCCTATGGGGAGATCCCTGCATGGATCCTCACCCCTCTTTGTTGGACCTCCACTTTATATAGCATCAAGGACAGCATGGATGCCAGCATTCAATATTTACTCTTGGGACTCCCCTCACAAGCATCAAAAGAGGTCACCAACCCTCTTCACAAGTTTTGAACCATATTCAAGGTAATCTATGGGAGTGACTGCACATAATTCTTCTAAAGGTGATGAGACATTTACTCCACAATGCCATGAGGACTTCTTGATTAATGTCTTTTGGTCTCCAATCAATGTGGTAAGGTTGTGCTCTTCTGAGTCAGACTTCATGCTGGATGAAGGATTCCTTGCAGAATAGAATCATTCTCCTTGCTTTGAACACTGAGTCCTTGCCTCTCCACTGGAGGCAGTGTTTAGAAAGCAGGGATTTGGGCAACACTGAATAAGATCACATCCTAAAAATGTAGTGATTACTGCCTAAAGTAGTCAAGAGAAGATGTAGTTGGAGATGTGTTATTTTATATTTGAAATCACAAATTTAACATGACCAGAAAATGGATTATTGTTTATATTTTCCTTTACATTCTGGATAATATTCGTCTCTGTGTTCATTATCAGTGAAGCATAGTAGCAACTCTTGAGTCATTAGGAACCAATATTCATAGGCTGCACAAGGGACGATGCAATAGCATGGGTAATGATGCAACCAGCATTAAATAAATGGTCTTCAGGAACTTCAGAAGCAAGAAGATACATACTGTTTCTGTGCAAACAGAATTCTAAAACCATGGTATTGTGAACAGTATTATTACTACTTTTTTCTTTTAGTGACAGATATGAAGTTAGACAGGCTTCCCAGGTGGCACTGGTAAAGAACCTGTCTGCCAATGCAGGAGGCATAAGGGATGCAGGTTCAATCCCTGGGTCAGGAAGATTCACTGGGGAGGACATGGCAACCCAATTCAGTATTCTTGCCTGGAGAATCCTCATGGACAGAGAAGCCTGGCAGGCTTTAGTCTCAAAGAGTCAGACAGGACTGAAGCAACTTAGCATGCACACATGAAGTTAGCCAGGAATGATGCATTTGACAATGAATTGTATTGACCCATAGATCAATTTGGGGAATATGTTCATATAAACAGTTTTAATTCTTCAGATCCATGACTATGACTATCCATCCTATGATGTTCAAAAATTTATGTAGATCTATAATTTCTTTCAATGATATTCTGCAGTTTTAAGTACATGCTTTGTGTTAAATTTTTTCTGTAAGAATTTGGGGGTTTGGTGCTCTTTAAATGGAAGTCTTTTCTAATTTGATTGTTCATTGCTAGTGTACAGAAATATAATTGATATTTGATTACTTATTTTGTGCCCCACACCCTTGCTGGATTTACTACATATTTCGTATATGATGGTACCTGTTTTCAGTGTTCAAGTAGTCAGTTTATAACTCTGCCTTAGTCTTTACTTCCTGCTTGTACAAAGCCTCAAGTCAGCCAAAGGTGGGGTGAGAGTCTGGGATCTTCTCAGGTTTTTTTCTCAATGTGTGCATAGCCCTGCACATGCTCTTAGCTGTGAATATGTATGTGGCCTTGTAGATTCCCAGGAATATATTAAAGCTCCTTAAAGCTCTTAAGGATATCTTATTTAAGTTTTCTCTTTTAAGTTTTTTGATTAGCAGCTGCAATGATACCCATTTGCTGATTTTTTTTTTTTTTTTTTTTTTATAAAATGCCCTCTGGGCAGCTCACATGAAAAGAACTCCAAGTCAGGTCAAATAATACAAGAATGGAGCTTTTCCAAAACGGTCAAATCGTGGCAGATCTGTAAGAAAGGGGTTTTGAGGTGTACCAAACTCATTATTCCACCTTCTGCTAAGTTGCCGGTTTTCATATCTAATATAATTGCTTTTAAAGATTATTATTGAACTGGGAGAAGGGGATATTATTAGGGTAAGTTAAAAAGTCTTTGACTGTGGATCACAACAAACTGTGAAAAATTCTTAAAGAGATGAGCCAGACCACCTGATCTGTCTCCTGAGAAATCTGTATGTATGTCAAGGAGCAACAGTTAGAACTGTACATGGAACAACTGACTGGTAAATTGGGAAAGGAGTAAGTCAAGACTGTATATTGTCACCCTGCTTATTTAACATATATGCAGAGTACATCATGTGAAATGCTGGACTAGATGAAGCACAAACTGGGATCAAGATTGCTGGGAGAAATACCAATAATCACTGCAGATGGTGAAGAAAAGCTATGACCAACCTAGACAGCACATTAAAAAGCAGAGAGACTGCCAACAAAAGTCCATCTAGTCAAAGCTGTGGTTTTTCCAGTAGTCATGTGTGGATGTGAGAGTTGAACCATAAAGAAAGATGAGCACCGAAGAACTGATGCTTTTGAACTGTGGTGTTGGAGAAGACTCTTGAGAGTCCTTGGACTGCAAGGAGATCCAACTGGTCAATCCTAAAGGAAATCAGTCCTGAATATTCATTGGAAGGACTGATGCTGAAGCTGAAGCTCCAATACTTTGGCCACCTGATGTGAAGAACTGACTCATTGGAAAAGACCCTGACGCTGGGAAAGATTGAAGGTGGGAGGAGAAGGGGACGACAGAAGATGAGATGGTTGGATGGCATCACCGACTCAATGGACATGAGTTTGAGTAAGCTCCAGGAGTAGGTGATGGACCGGGAGGCCTGGCATGCTGCAGTCCATGGGGTCGCAAAGAGTCGGACGCGGCTGAGTGACTGAACTGAAAAAGCCACAAAACTCTGGGTTCCTACTAAGATTGTACTGTTTATCTTTTAGTAAAAGCATTCCTCAAATTGTTGCAAGTCTTTAGTTAATTTCCAGATTTCTGAAAATACTGATTTTGAGAGATTTTGCCAGTGTTTTTGTTTTTATATAAAGCATCAAGGTCTTCAGAATACTTTGCTCATCCAATTTGGAAATGATATGTCCACACACACAATGCTTAGAAAGAATACAGACACACAAAAATGCATACTATGTGAGTTCATTTATGTATTGTTCAAAGTCAGGCATAACTAATTATAGTAGGAGAAGTCAGAATAATTTTCCTTTAAGGAAAGCAGCACAAGGAGGGTTTCTCTTGTATTTCTGTGTTTAGTAATCTGGATGCTGGTTACTCAGGTATGTTCAATTACAATATTCATTATCTATATATTATGATTTGAGTGTTTTTTTTGTACATTTGTTACCCTTCAATATAAAGGGTATATTTATGATCATGAAATTAGGGATATTCTTTTAGGTATTGGTGGGATAGGCAAGAGTCCTGTAGATAACTTCACAGATATTTGAAAATGTTCCAATCCTGAAGTTGTTAGGTGGTTCATGCATGTTCTTTTAATTATGCATCGAATTATGTTGTTCTTGTTCAGTCGCTAAGTCCTGTCTGACTCTTTATGACCCCCCCATGAACTGCAGCACACCAGGCTTCTCTGTCCTTCATTATCTCCCTGAGTTTGCTCAAACTTATGTCCACTGAGTCAGTGATGCCATCCAACCATGGGATTGAAGCCATGGGATGGACAGCTTCAAAACATAGCTTCCTTATGTTGAAGTATTTCCATATAAGCTCAGAGATATATTAGTTCCTTGGACTGAATTTGCTATGATTTTCAAAGGCCTAAGGCATAATATGTTTATAGATATATTGTTGTTTGTTCAGTCGCTCACTCATGTCAGATTCTTTTGTAATAAAATTTTTTTTTCCTTTCATGTGCATCCAATATTATATCATAAAATTTATTTAAAACACTGCCAGCATTGTCCAATAGCCATTAATAGACATTGAGGTTTAAATACTCCAGTTTTTCGCCTGCTATTTGGATATTTAGAGTAGTTCCAATATTTTAGCTTTATGATGTTGCAATTAGTATGCACAAAAATAAATCTTTGAGTATACATCTTATATTTCCTTAAGATATATTCCAAAAGTGGACTTAAGGGGTCAAAGTACATAAGCATTTTAAATACTCTTAGTGCATAAAGTCTATTGCTGCAAACATTTTACAAATTAACTCCCCACTCTCCTCAGAAACACATGAGAGATATCACTTTTCTGCCTGCTACTGAACATATACATACAATATACAAAAATTTTAATATATATACATAAATATATGAATATATTCACAAAACATTAATATAGAATATTTATATATCTATAATATAATTTATTTTTTATTTGCAAGTTTGCAATATGTTGGTGTTGGATAGGGAGTTAGTGGTGGACAGGGAAGCCTGGCATGCTGCAGTCCATGGGGTCACAAAGAGCCAGACACAACTGAGTGACAGAACTGAACTGAACTTGCGATATGTTAAAGGAAGTATGTTATTGCATTTTATTATGTAATTCTGTGAGCAGCAGTTGTGTTGAATATTTTTGTTTGTCTTATTTTTTATTGACTTTTTGTTTCTGATATTTAATGATTATTTTTATTTATACTGCAGTGTTGCTATTATTCTTATTGATTTGTGAGACCACTGAGCATTTCTAATTCTGCTTTCTAAGGTCTTATGATCCATATTTTATTAAGTCTTATATTTAATTTTATTTGATATTTTAACCTCAAATATTGTTTGAGCACATTTGCTAACATTTCAGCCACTTGCATTTCACCAAGCATCTTTTCATTGATGTTCAGAATGATGTACAGAATAGTTTTCCTCATGACTTCCTTTCCTTTCTTAAAATAAAATTTCAGCCTCAATAGCATCAAAGGTAATAGAGCTCTCACAGAGTTCTGTTTGTTGTGACCCTTTTTGGGTTCTTAAAGCTGCCTTTGAGAGAAGATGCCAAGGGATGAAAACAGAACTTTATGTGCTCCTGCAGCCCTCCTCCCTTCCTCAACAGTTATAGTATCAGCGTTCAAATCTGTCTCAGAGATCATCAGAAATAATCCCACCAAGACCCCTGTCCCTTTTTATGTCAGTCACCATAGAAAATACAGGATCCCCAGGCTACCTGGGGCTTCCCAGGTGACACTAGTGGTGAAGAACCTGCTGGCCAATGCAGGAGGCTCAGGTTAGATCCCTGGGTTGGGAAGATCCCCTGGAGGAGGGCATGGCAATCCACTCCAGCATTCTTGCCTGGAGAATCCCATGAACAGAGGAGCTTGGTGGGCTAGAGTCCATGAGGCTGCAAAGAGTCAGACACAACTAAGTGACTAAGCAGCAGCAGCAGGTTCTCTCTCATCACGTGATTATCTTGCCCACATTGTTTATTGTTCATTGAAAAAGACCCTGATGCTGGGAAAGATTGAAGGCGGAAGCAGAAGGGGATGACAGAGGATGAGATGGTTGGATGGCATCACCGACTCGATGGATATGAGTTTGAGTAAGCTCTGGGAGTTGGTGAGGGACAGGGAAGCCTGGAGTGCTGCAGTCCATGGGGTCACAAAGAGTTGGACATGACTGAGCAACTGAACTGAACTAAACTGACTGACATTGTTTATGAAGTCTGAATTGACCCAATCTCATATTTCACCCTCCAATTACCACACTCAGTCACTGTGCCCTCTGGACCAGTCAACTGAAAAATCTTAAATATCTTCAACTTCTTCTTTGAACCCAAGCAAGGCTGCTCCTGAGGAAATTTCTCTCCATGCAATTCTTTCAGGTGTGCATATTTATCATTGTTCTTCACATAGCCTTAAAAACCCATCCCTTTTTCTAGGTCTCTAAAGAAATTAATCACCTAAATCTTTGAAGCTGTAGCCCATGGATCACTGTACCTATCCCCACCCCTCTCTAAAAACTTCATAAATATTGATACTTTTAATATCAAGATAGATGCTCATTCAATACCTCAGCCTGTTCATTCATTGAACTCTTCTCCTATGATGACCTTTGCCTTCACCCAACCTCCAGCACTGATTCCCATGGTTGAACTGCCTTGAAGCTGGCATTACCACTTGCAGCATACTCTCTATTATCCAAATATCAAGCATCACCCTCTTCATCTACCACCTCTCACCTTTTCAGTTCATGCTTCTTGGCTCTCTCCATCCTGCTGTTACTGTTCTTTCTTTCCCAGGATAAATTTCCATTCTGCCACCACACTAACACCCTGCATTCACAGTCAACTCTCATTTTCCTCTCTCTTCACTGAACATGTCTGTAAAATCCCCAATGTTGATTCTAATCAACTCTTCATCCACTTTTTGCTCAAGCCCTTGAGTAACTGAAGTCAGACAGAAAAGACAAAATCAGTCTCACTTTAAATTCCTGATCACTTAAACCAAGTGGGCCCAGCAAGTCACCCAATTCTGCAACAGTTCTCAGGCCATTCAGTCTTTTACTCCCCTAAATAGTTTATATTTTCCCTTTTGTCCTCAAGCCTTTAACCCCTTATAGTGAACTTCCTCATAGTGAATCACATTGGTTTTATTTCACAGAAGGTATAAAAACAGAAAACAATTTCAGAATCACCAAAAAGTGTAATCAACAAAATGTCTATCTTCTAATCAATGAATCAACAAAATGTGGTATACCCATGCAGTTAAAAATTATTGAGTACTGCAATGGAATGGAATACAAATAAATGCCAGAACATGGATGAAATCAGGAAACATTATGCCTAGTGAAAAAAATACAGTCACAGAGACCACAAATTGTATAATTACATTTATATAAAATATCCAGAAAAGGCAACTGTGTACAGACAGAAATAAATTAGTGCTTGCTTTGAGTGGGTTTAGAATGGAGAACACAGAGTGAATGAAAATGTGTACAAGGTTTCTTTTGAGAGATAAAAATGTAAGATTATAGTGATGACTGCACAACAATGTGAATATATTCAAAACCATTGATTTGCATGCTTTCAATGGGTGAATTATTTAGTATATGAAATGTATGAGCTGTTTAAAACAAAACAGAATCAGAGAATAAGTAGTTTTTAACTGTGCACACTTTCCACTCTTAGTTCATCTGGCAGACTATATTCCTTCAAATCACATCTTAGCTTGGGCTTGAAAGTTAAAAAATGGGGCAGAAACGATTAAAGGTATGTTGACAAAAGCGACAGAGAGAAAAAGAATGCAAGAACATGGAGAGGAGACAGCAAATCATTAAGACAGTTATTTTGAAGGATTCTCATTTTGATTGTGTTGACTCTGCAGGTCAGTATGGGGAGTAGTTCCATCTTAACAATATTAAGTCTTTAAATCCACGAACATGTGAATTTTCCCTTTATTTTTAGATCATGTTTAAATGGCTCTCAGCAATGTTCTCTAGTTTTCATAATGTTTTGTACTTCTTTTATTAAATTTATTCCTAAGTATTTTATTATTTTTGCTGCTAGTGTAAATGAGATAGTTTTATGAATTTCATTTTCAGATTGTTCATTAAAGTGTATAGAATACAATTGATTTTTGTATATTGTATATACAATATTGTATATACAATATTTTTTTTTATTGATTTTGAAACCTTGATCAATTATCTTACTAGGTCTCATAGATTTTTCCTGTTGAAGAAGCTCTTCTTCAAATAAAGAGCTTTACTTCTTGCTTTTCATTTTGTATACTTTTAATTTCCTTTTCTCTCTTAATTACTTTGTATAGAACTCCAGTACAATGAAGTCAAGACAGCAGACATTCTTGTCTTATTTGTGGTCTCTGTAGTAAAGAATCCAGTCAACAATAAGTATGCTACTTATGGGTTTTTAAGTAAACTTTATCAAATTAAACAAGTGCCCTTCTATTTCTAGTTTTTTCTAGGGTTTTTATATTGAAATGTGTTGGATTCTTTCAAATGCTTTCCAATTGAAGTGATCATGTGCTTTTTGTTCTTTTCTCTTAATATAATGACTTGTTTTTATATTTTGAACCAATCTTGGAACAAGATCAGAATATATATGGAACAGATACTAGTCTTTAAAATAAGCCTTGATGAAATTGAAAGGCTAGATTAGTATAAAGTATGTTCTCTGACCACATGAAATGATATTAGAAATAAGAAACAAAATTAATTAGAAATTGAAAACTAAATTGAAATTAAACAACACATTCCTAAATGCGCAATGGACCAAAGAGGAAATCACATAGGAAATTATAAAATACTTTGAGATTAAAACAAATACAAAAGCCTTGGGAATGTATACATAAAGGCAAATTTATATTTATAAATGCCTATACTCCAGTACTCTTGCCTGGAAAATCCCATGGACAGTGGAGCCTGGTAGGCTGCAGTCCATGGGGTCGCTAGGAATCAGACACAACTGAGTGACTTTGCTTTCACTTTTTACTTTCCTGCATTGGAGAAGGAAATGGCAACCCACTCCAGTGTTATTGCCTGGAGAATCCCAG
Organism: Muntiacus reevesi; assembly: GCF_963930625.1. Classification (NCBI taxonomy): domain Eukaryota; kingdom Metazoa; phylum Chordata; class Mammalia; order Artiodactyla; family Cervidae; genus Muntiacus; species Muntiacus reevesi. Next base: position 94,988,443 of record NC_089254.1, on the reverse strand, counting down.
GGACGGGGGAGCCTGGTGGGCTGCCGTCTATGGGGTCGCACAGAGTTGGACACGACTGAAGCAACTTAGCAGCAGCATACTAAAAATTTTTTTTTAAATCTCAAATCAGTAACTTAAATTTCCACCTTAAAAGACTGGAAAAGGAAGAACAAACCAAACTCAAGTAAGCCGAACAAAATGATAAAGATTAGAGAAGAGATAAATGAACTGGAAAATAGAAAACCGATTTAAAAATAAATAACAAGACTTTTTTTGCAGAAAATGACAGAATGATTCTAAAATTCACATGGAAATTCAAGAGACCCAAAATAGTCCAAACAATCTTGAAAAGAAGGTAACAATGGATTGTTGATGGATTCATGTTTCCTAGTTTCAAAACTAACGAGAAAGCTATAGTAATCAAGACAGTGTGGTACTGACATAAGGATATACATATACATCAATGAATTTGCATGAAGAATTGAGATATAGATTACATTTACACCGAATTGAATTTGACAAACATAGCAAGAAAACTATGTTGGGGAAACAATTGACTTTTCAACAAATTGTACTAGGACAGCTGTATGTCTACATATAAAAGAAAGAATTTGGACCCCTACCTCACACCAAACTCAAAAGCTAACTAAAAATAGATAATAGACTTGAATATAAAAGCTAAATCCATAAAATTCATAGAATAAAACCTAAAATTAAATCTTTGTGTCCTTGAATTTGACAATTCTATTAAACTAAAATCAATTCTCCTACTGGTCCTTCTTATATCTTTTTCTTCATGAAAATATGCACACACATTATCATTTTCAACACCAATTTGTTTCAGCTTAGCTCAAAATGCTTCTTTGCCTAAATCTCAAGTACTGAAAATTCTCTCTGGATGGATGGAGTATTCTGCCTTCACCACTTCATATGTTGTTTTAAACTTTCAATTTAGCTTCAGAATTATTCCTACTCCTCAATGATTTACAATTCTTAAAATTTTTTGTTCATATCTATATCAAGACTGAGCTTCAGGTTGATTATATCAAATCTTCTCCCTAGAGATCAAGACCTTTTTCTCTTTTGCTTGGTATCTTGTATGTTTAATTTTCAATGACAATTTTCAGCCAAAGTAAACATTTTCTCTTATCCAGCTTTTAATGCAAATCTCCAAAGCAATGAAGATATGGATAGATAGAAATAAAGCAACCAACTGGCTGCATTACAAATTCATGCTATCTGCTATCTCAAATGTAACTGTAAATAACTCACCTAGATTTTCTTAGTTGAATCTGTGTTTTCCTACATAGAGTTGCTCTCTTGTGATGGAACATATGGCTCTTCATATCACTGCTTGATCTTACCTTCTCCTTTGATGAAAGATTAACCATCCCAAAAGAACTCTATCAGCTTATCTGCCATCAACTTCAATGTGTTTCTATAACTGTTCATTATGTAACCATTTTATCTCAGAAGACAAGAAATATTCTTGTTAATTTTCAAAGCCCTTCAAACTTTACTTGATCCTACCTATGTCATGTTCTATAGGAAATGCCTCCATGGTCTTTACATACACACCTTCAATTTGTCTATTCATTAGACTTCTTCATAAATGTTCAGTCATTTCCTATAAAAATAAAATTGTCCTTATAAAAAATAAAATGCTAATTGACCTCAATCCAATTTATTTTCTACTAAGGTAAAATATTGATTACACTCTGCTTCCAATTCTCCTTCTAATCATTCCTCAACTTATGACACACAATCTTCAATCACAGTATTAAAAAATCCCTAATTGTTACTGATAACAGTCCAGTGACCACTTTATATACTGCCTTTACTTTTCTGAAGCAGCACCCTGTTGAACAGTTACTGTTTATGAAAATGGTGACATCACTCCCATGCCATGAACTCAGTTGATGGACTTTCCACCTTTTTGACAACTACTCACTTTTCAGTTTATTTCAATTCAGTTGCTCAGTCATGTTTGACTCTTTGCAACCCCATGGACTGCAGCATGCCAGGCCTTCCTGTCCATCACCAACTCCCAGAGTTTACTCAAATTTATGTTCATTGAGTCGGTGATGCCATTCAGCTATCTCATCCTCTGTCATCCCCTTCTCCTCCTGCCTTCAATCTTTCCGAGCATCAGGGTCTTTTCCAGTGAGTCAGTTCTTCGCATCAGGTGGCCAAAGTATCACAGCTTCAGCTTCAGCATCAGTCCTTCCAGTGAATATTCAGGACCGATTTCCTTTAGGATGGACTGGTTGGACCTCCTTGCAGTCCAAGGGACTCTCAAGAGTCTTCTCCAACACCACAGTTCAAAAGCATCAACTCTTCAATGTTCAGCTTACTCACTCTCTTTTCCCTCAATTTTTCTATACTTCAGTCCTTAATACAATGTCCTTGTACAGTTTCAATTTTTAATTCCATGGATGACTCCTGGAAATTTGTCTCTTATCTTCCTGATCTTTACACCTGTTCAGCTACATTCAGACCTCCCCAAAACTGTACCTCAACACTAAACTCATCATGAACATCCTCAAACTTTGTCTTGATCCTTGCTTCCCACATCAATCAATATCATCACCTTTCTCTTACTCATTCAGGTTTTGAAGATCAGGGTTATCAGCGATATTTTTTCTCTAGACTCTCTCATGTATAATTAGTGACCAAATGCTATTGAATCTATCTCTGTAAGACTTTGACTTATCTTAATTATGCAGTTTAATAACTTTTTACTTCTTTCCTGGGACATTATAATATTTATAATGAATAATTTATATATTAATTTATATATAAATGTATATATAATATTCACAATATTGGAAGCAAGATGTTGCTTCCAATTTTCCCACCCTTGAAAAATATGATCCACATTGTCATTGGTTATTTTTCTATAACACAGATTTTATCAAACTATTTACATAAAACTCAAATATGACAATTATGTGCTTATATATTCATATATACTCTATGCCAATACTATATTTTACCCAGCTTACAGTAATACTTTGCTATGAATATTATGTTGCAAAAAATGACCACTCAATACATTTTTAATGAATGAGTTGATTACCAACTCACTAGCTTAATTCACTTTCATATGTTTTAGCTAAATGGAAAAATAGATAAGAACAGTGGTTATTAAGAGCTTAGATGGTGAGTAGTTCAATCCCTATGCCACTACTGCCTTAAACTCTGAGCCTTATTTTCTCCATCCATAGAATGGTGACAATAGCAGCACATATTTCTTACGGTTTTCCAATAAGAATTAATTCTTGACTCAATTCATATGAAGAACTGAAAGAGTATCCTCATGTTTTAAGCCCTCAATAAATGTTAGCCATTATTATTAACATATATATTTATACAATAAAGCAAAAATATAGACTTTAAAGACAGATCTAAAATTGTTTCCAACAGATGTGCTTTCATGCGCTTTGCATGCAACTTCCTGGCAGGTGACAAATAACAATAAACTTAATTAAAGGGTGACTTTTCTGGTCAGTATAAAGGACAGAGCAGTCTTAATCCTGGCAAGAAGCAGAGTCTGGAAGCTTTTCATATTTAATCATTTTCTTTAACATGAATAAGTCGAGTGCTCCATTAGTTCTGGAAAGGAGAGTATAATAGAATCAGTTCTATAATAGGGGCATTAAGCCCTCCTGCATTATAGGAAATTGTTGAAAAAGGCTGCCAGGCTCTGATTTCCTTGCCAAAATAGGGCTACAGATACTCAACAGTAACATCCATCCTGATAAAAAAATTTTTTTTACTTTAAATAGCAAGAAATTCAGATGGCAATATAGAATGTGAATGTCAGTTTTGAGCAAGAGTAGAAATCAAAAGATATAGACACAATCCGTTCTTAAAGCAGGTGCTTATTAGCACTATCACTTTATTTAGATGGTTTAATCAAGATGAAATGGTATTTCTATTGCTTGTTTTTAATTTACATTGCCTCTGTAAGCTAGAATTCAAATTTAAGCCAATATCAACAGTCTATGTAAAACAGAGACTTTTTTTTACCTTTTGAATGTTGACATCAAAGAAGGTCAACTCTATCATAGTAAATTGAGAAAAATTTAGCCACATCAGTTTTTTTTTTATTACCTTACTTCAGAATTAGACAATTTCCCTTCAATGACAGGTTTTATTACCACTACATTTCTTAAAGGCACTAATTTGTCTATTCATTATACACTGCTTTCCAATTTGAGAGAGAAAATTTTGAGTTCCTCCAATACTTGCTAGGAAAATCCTGATGCTGGCATTTACCAGCCTGGTCCCAAATCCTTGTTACTACTGAAACTCTGTGCGGGGCATAGACTGCAGAATGAAGAACAAGAAAAGTAACTGTTCAGAGGCAGGAAAGCCTCTCTATAACAGTGTCAGCAACCTCCCCAGAAGCACTATGCAGTGTGGAGCGTGCATCAGGGTGACACTGGTGTGCTTCAAACTGAAAGAAAACATAAACCCATTGACAGGGCACATAGACATCCCTTTAATAAAATATAAATTTGACAAGCTGACTCCACAAGCATTCTTTCCTTATCAAACCTGTTCTGATTACTTGACAGTCACACTTCTCATACACAGCCTGCTCATATCCCCATCTACTGAAATGAAATAGATGCACTTGAGCAGCCCTAGAGAGAAACAGTCCCCAGCTGGCATTCCTACCTGCTTCTCAAGCAGAACACCATGAATCCACATGGATTTATATCACCAATGGATCCAGATAGCTAACATCAGCTCTCTCTCCACATCACATGTAAAAGAGTTATTTCTTCTTTCTTTGGCCTAAGAGTACTTTATCGCCCTAGACATCTCATTATTCACAAAGACATTTTTCAATATAAAATTCAAAAGTGAAAGTAAAATTATTCAATGCCACTACAAATGCATACTTTCAAAGAGCTTATATCCAACAGATTTCTTATTTAACCTTCCATTTCATTCAATAATCTATTAATGCCTTTGATAACAGTGTTCCATGTTCTTTTCTTATATCTTTTAAATGAGAACCAGTAGTGCCTTTTCAGATTGGTTCTTCACTAAACATTATCAGATATTAATAATTCAAAGAGAGATAACAATAAAAATTCAAAGAAAGATATAATGCTTATAGATATTATTATTATTATTATAGTAAGATAAGGGTGGAGACGTTTTATCTCCACATTTTTATGAAACATGCCTTTCCAGGAAGAAACCTAAAAGATAATTCTTAATAGTATCAATTCATGCTAAAAGAACTGATTTCTCTATTTTCCTGCTTCCTACCATCTACTTGCCCACATCAAATCCTTGGCTTAAAAAATGTCTTATTTACTTACAAATAAGTAACAAGACGCTGAGACACTGACTTGGGAAGTTAAAGAAAAGTAAGAAGTAACAAATTGAAGGTTACTTGAGCCCCACCCCCTACAGCCCAAATTATATATCTTATAATATAGCAAGGATATGTTTATATTATGTGGTAAAATAGACAAAAATGGAATATAGATAGGTAGTAGTTTAAATTTACTTTGTGACTTTTTTTAATGCTTACGTATGTTGTTACTTTCTTTTAAAAGGAGGATACCAAAGATGACTCTCTAGAAAATAAAGCACAGCAGGTTGTGACAACCAACATCCAAAGACCATAGAATTACAGTTATGAGAATGTGATACCTTATAAGAAACCACTAACTTTTTGATTAAATGTCAGATTCACCAAACTTAGGGAAAGTGACCTAAACCAAGATCATCATAATTTCCCCTCAGATCACTCTGTCCTGAGTATCTCTTTCTACTATTACCCTAGAACCCAGTACACATTGGTTCAAGCTGGTCCACAAGAACCTCCTTGGTCTCCAGTTTCAGGGAGATATGGTGAGACATTAAAGCAAGTACAGCAAGAAGGAGTTTCAGGCCACAAACTATATTCTTTTCTTCTGTTTAAGGACCTTTATCTACCTAGAGTTGAGACTCTGCAACAAGGAGCATATAGAGATCAGATATAAGGGTGTGTGTGTGTGTGTGTGTGTGTGTGTGTGTGTGTGTGTGTGTGTGTGTGTGTTAGGGAGTGGGGAGAGAACCATCAGAGAGTCAGAATAACTTGACCAAACATGAATCCACTGAGGCACCTGTCATCACTCCTGGTCCTTGGAGAGCCGAACACACAACCTGCTATAGAGATGACAACTGACGCTGTTCACACGGCACCTCAGAGTCTGGTAGCTCTTTCCACCATGCTTCCATCATATTGAGTTTAAAGTAACCACTTTATTCTGCTGCTTTGACAACATGCTAGGGTTCAGGAAACAGATTATCTAAGACTACCTCTGCCCAGATGCATTTCTTCTCTAGGGTCTTGACATCTTCTCAAGAAGTTCTACACCCCCAGAAATTGGCTTAGGTCTTATTCTCTGATCCTACAGAAACATCAGAAAGTTTTTTCCTCATCCCAGGCTTTCTCCAGGGGAACCACCAGTCTGGAGAAATTGATGATTCAGCTTCAATTGCTTCCATTCCACTCTCCCAATTCTCCTAACTTTGTTGTGTGGCTTTTATTTTTCCTTAGGACATAAGCTTTTGAAATGCAGCTTAGAGAGAAATTCTTTTTTTAATTTTGAGTTGTTTTATCTATCCCTAGAGACAAGGAATAGAGAGCAACTGAGATACTTAATGAAGGCAGGCCAATAAGTTAACTTAAAAAATCTAGAAGGAAATAAATAATTTAAAGGAATACTTTTTTAAAAAGCTAAAGAATAACAAAATTAAGATAAGGCATATAAAGTAAATTGAAGTTAGATTATCTTTTCTGCAAGGAATAGTTTTACTCTTTAATTACGTTTCATAGCTTCTTAGACTCTTTCTGCAGTTCTTGCCACCTAAACGCAAATGCTCTAACCTCTGCCTGATCTGAACACTAAGTAGAAGACAGCAAGGGATTAGGGCATAAAAAGGAGCCTCACCTTGACAAGGTTCTCCTTCTTGACCCTATGATTTATCTAGATAGTAATGAAATGTTAGAACCTAAGTTCCATGAAGGTAGGAATCGTGTGTTTCTTGTTCATTGCTCATTCAATTCAGTTCAGTGGCCCATCAACTCTTTGCAACTCCATCAGTCTTTCCCAGCATCAGGGTATTTTCCAATGAGTCAATTCTTCCAATCAGTTGTCCAAAGTACTGGAATTTCAGCTATAGCATCAGTCCTTCCAATGAATATTCAGGACTGATTTCCTTCAGGCCTTTCATTACTCATTGCCTGCATTGAAAACTGAGCCTGCTCCATAGTAGCTGCTCAATATTTTTTTGGATAAACACATCTTGTAAGATCATGTGTTTATACCCATGAAGATATATTTCAGTAATTCCTGCAGCTAAACACTACTCATTATTCTGAGGTTCTCTGAGGTACCCAGTAAAAAAAACAAATAACCCACCACAAACAACACAAATGGTAGAAAACTATTTGAAAGGAACTATTGGAATGAGTGCAGACACAGTTCTAGTGGCGTGGAAGACTGCTCCTTCCACTACAGCCCAGAGATCTGTAGATTTCCCCCACATTTCAGATGAACTATGAGGATGCTCTAATCACAAAGCAAGTATGATAGAAAGAAAAGCTTTTCTCAGAGATCTTAACTCATCCAAATAAGCAGCAGCAGCTATAGCTCCTCAACTCCTGCCAACATATTATGAACGATAAAGGCAAAAACAGATTTCCCATGAGAAGGATTCAACCTACTGACCATTCATAGTTGTCTTTCAAACTCGCTCCATTAGTCCCTATCCATATTATACTCTAGAATCAGAGCACAGAAATGGAGTTACGATCCAAGAACAATCTTGACAATTTCCTGATATGAATCTGAGACTCATGAGTTTTCTTATTCATCCCATGTATTAGATCCTTTTCTATGATACTAATATTACCTGACAAACCTAGACAGCATATTAAAAAACAGAGACATTACTTTACTGACAAAGGTCCGTACAGTCAAAGCTATGGTTCTTCCAGTAGTCATGCAAGGATGTGAGAGTTGGACCATAAAGAAGACTGAGCACCAAAGAATTGATGCGTTTGAACTGTGGTGTTGGAGAAGACTCTTGAGAGCCCCTTGGACTGCAAGGAGATCCAACTGGTCAATCCTAAAGGAAATCAGTACTGAATATTCATTGGAAGGACTGATACTAAAGCTGAAACTCCAAAACCTTGGCCACCTGATGCGAAGAACTGACTCATCAGAAAAGACCCTGATGCTGGGAAAGACTGACGGCAGGAGAAGAAAGGGGAGACAGAGGATGAGATGGTTGGATGGCATCAGCAACTCTATGGATATGAGTTTCAGCAAACTACAAGAGTTGGTGATGGACAGGGAAGCCTGGCATGCTGCGGTCCATGGGGTTGCAGAGAATTGGACACAACTGAGTGAATGAACTGAACTGAACTGAGCATTACCTGGAAGTTGAATTCTTCACCAATAGGTCCTGGTCCCAAACTTGAGTTCTTTTCTCCTCTAACCTTTTCTTCAAAGATCTAGCTGACATGACTCAATACAGTATTCTTTAAGTCACCGAGTTAAACTCACTTTAGTAAACTTAAATTTTTATACCAGAGGAGTGAGTGTTTTATTTTTCCACTAGTGACTATAAATGGGACATTTTATTGAAAATATCTCTTGAGCTATTAGTTGATTATAACTAGAATGCCCTGTCAATGAAAAATGAAACATACATCCATTATTAGTTCCATAATAATATTAAAAATATGAGCCAAACTCAATAAGCCTAACTAAATATGGATCTACAGAGTAATATCCCGGATATGCAATAAGTGCTACACAGAATGATTCATTTTAACATGCAACAGTGCAGAACAATCTCATGTGATGGGGTAGTTACATTCTTAGAATACTGTAGCTTTCATTAAAATGCTTTCTCAAAGGAACACAGGCAAAGTATGGAGCTACATCGCTCATGGTTGGAGACAATCCAAATCTACGGTGTTAGAAAACAGATAAAAGATTAGAGCCCATTACAGATTCCTGAATTAATGAGGACACTTTCGAGAAGCTCTGCTATAGAATGCACTTTCTGAAAGCAGCCTGCTCTTGTCATCTCAAGGTTTGCTGACTTTGCTCTTTTTGCCTGCAACAACCTTCTGGTCATTCTTCAAGTGGATGGCTCCTTTTCTTCATTAGAACCCAGCTGACACATCAACTTCCCATGAAGATTTATTCAAGCCTCAGTCCCCTGACCATGCCAGATGCCTCTCCTCTAAGCTCCTAATCACAGTGGGTTTACCACTCTCACAGCATTTGTCACAAGGTTGCCATTGTGTATTATTTATTGTCATGCCTCATTACATCAAAAGCTGCTTCAAGACAATAAGCATGTTTTTATCTCTCTGATTCCTGACCTTGTAGTTGACCTGATATATAGCAGGAGCTCAATAATCATGTGTTGATGCCTCTTTCTTTGGCCAATTCTTTCTCATAGCTGAGTCCTCAATTTAAATATGACTTTAACCAAAAGGCCTTCTTTGACATTTCAGTTTTCTTTGGTATCCTTGTGATACCCATACTACATTCATCACAATTGTAATTATATAGTTATGAGTGTAATGGCTGTTTGAAGCCTTTCCCCATTAAGCTAAAAGCTCTATGAGGACAGGCACTATGTCTCCCTTGTTTGAAGTTATATCCCTCTTGACTTACTGAGCCTGTTACATAATTTACACTCAAAAATAGTTATTGACTCAATTACTGATACTTGCTACAGTTGGGATGAACTTTGAAATCATTATGTTTTCAGTGAAAGAAGCTAGTCACATAATCTCATTTTTATAAAATATCCGTTCTAGACAAGTCTATAAAGACATGATTAGTGGCTGCCTATGACTGTAGCAGGGGAGAAAGAAGAGGAGTGAGAAATGGTAGTGACTATTAATGGGAACAGGGTTTCTTTTTGTGCTAATGGGAATATTTAAAACTTAGATTGCAGTGGTAATGTCCTAACTCTGTAAATATACTAAAATCTATTGACTTGTGCACTTTAAATAGATGAATGTCATGATAGGTGAATTGTATTTCAATAAAGCTACCAAAATAATTATTGAATAAATAAATACTTGAATTAATAGATGAACATGAAGTTCAGGGGTCCGTCATTTAGCAAAAGGAACGCATTTCTGGAAATGGAAACCCTGCTACCCTTGGTCCTTTGATCTTACTCTTTTCAAAGATGCATTTCTGGCATTGACATAAAACACTGTCAATCACGTTTCCTTTATTTTCATATTCTCTGAATCCATGCAGTGATGCTTGCTATAGTTCCTTTCAGCTTTCTGTCATATAATTAATTGATCTCTGGTCCTCTGAGGCAGCCTCCAACGAATAAAAATAAATGGAAAAAAAATCTAAAAGCTTTAAAAAAAGAAAAAAAAGAATACCCATTAGCTTACAAAAATAAATAAATAAATAAAATAAAAATCCTTAAAAAAAAAAGAATTTCCGACAAACCCTAACTGTCATGTGTTTCCTCTGTCCATTATTTGAGGTCAGTACGGGCCACTGAAGAAAACTGCATTTAAACAACAGCTGCTGCTGCTGCTGCTGCAAAGTCACTTCAGTCGTGTCTGACTCTGCTAGGAGTAACCAAAAGACTTCAATGAAATGCCCCTTTTCCTTCTCCTCTACTGTGCCGCTTGTAACATAAGTGATGGCTGTAACTCTGGCAGCTACTTTGGTTAATGAGAATGAGTTCCATACCTTCAGAATGTCAAGATTCAGTGGGAAGGAGATTATGAAACTTTTCTCAGTTTAATTATAGCAAAACAAAAATTTCAAAATATGGGTGCATGCATGTGTACTTGCGTGCTCAGTAATGTCCAACTCTTTGCAACCCCATAGACTGTAGCCCACTAGGTTCCTCTGTCCACTAGGTTTCTTTAAGCAAGAATACTGGAGTTGGCTGCCATTTCCTACTGCAATATATGGGTATATCCTGTCTAAATTCTGAGGAAGTAACCTTTAAATCATGGAGAGAACATTTTATTTCTATAAGGAATAACTGAATTCCACAAAAAGTGCCACTGAATACCTTGAGGAAGAAAACATGAGTTGTCATATTAGAAGGAAGCATTTAATTCTTAATTCTATATTTTATTATCTGTGAGAACTTGGAGAGATAATTCATCAGTGGGTCATACTTTTTTTCATCTGTAAAGCAGTGTTAATAAAACTTACTCTGTTATCAAAGGATAAAAATTATGCAATGTGTTTGATAGTACCCAGCAACTATTTGGGATATTGGAGATACTTTAAACATGCTTGTTTCTTTCAAACATAATTACTTGAATCAAAGAAGTAATCCAATCTTATCTTTCCAGAAGATAACAGTTTAGTCAATAACTAATCAAGAACTGCTATGTGTGTACTTCCAATGTACCGTAAAATCTCTTGCGAGCCATAAAAGAAACAAAAGTAAAAGGGACATTCTTGTCATCAGAGAACTTGCATTAAGTCAGAGGGTCACGACTGATAGAGCACCACAGGCAGTATCCATCTAACATGGCGTCACAGGCTACCAGGAAGCTTCATGGGACTGTCAGAGTGAGAGATACCACGGGGAGGGAGGGTGGTGGGGAAAGTCTCATGAAAGAGGGTATACTTGATCAGAACTTGGAAAATCTTAATAGAAATATTTATATATAATAATTTGTGAATCATTTTTATTGTGTCAAAATACCAATGTTGTTAATTCCTTAATTCCAATAGCCAGGGTAATTCATACTTATTCTAGACAGAGAAAATATATTCAGACATGATGCAACTGAAAGAGGGAACCAGCAGTTCACCACTCAAAAGCCAATAAAGAAGTCAGGTTGGTGGAAAGGAAAGTTTGCTTTATTTCGGATGCCAGCAACCAGAAGAGGAGGGCAGACACCTGTCCAAAGGTCAATTCCACCTCCTGGCATTCAGTGGACAAGAGTTTTTATAGGCTGAGGGAGGGGCTACGTGTAGAAATAGCAGTCAGTTCTGACAATGTCATCTCGACTGTTTGAGTACAGTTACTCTTCAGGTGCATACTGATTTATTCCCATTTCTTTGAGGCCAGCTGACAGAACTGTGGTGGCATAAGTCATGGCTACAGTCTGGTCATCATGTAGTTAATTTATTCTACCAGGTGGGGATTTCAGTATCTATAAGACACCACAAAGGATATGGCTTGAATATTATCTATAGCCCTTGAGAAGGAACTAAAGGTCTTTGACTATGCCTTAAATGACTAAACTATTGTTATTTGGTCTTCTTTGACTGCTTTTCTTTGTTTCTGCATGTTCTCACTTCTATGATTAAACTTATTCTTCAGCTAAAGTTTTTCCACAGACGAAAGTCAGGCTGAGGACATTGAGGGGCAAGAACCATAGGGTCCTGCTCCACTTAAAGAACAGTTAACTATGGCTGATGATGATACACTATCCTAGCCCATTCCTTCCCACTGCCATCAATAGTTAAATGACAAAATCAAAGACACTAAGTATTATCATATAGTTCTTTTGGTCAAGGATTAAGGGGACAATTCAACCATGGTAACAGCTATAAAAGGGAAAGTTGGGAAATATATCTTTTACAATGGGGGAGGGGGACAAATATTAATAGAAGGCTGGGAATGAATTGCATTCATTTATATGGAATGAAAGCAAAAAAAGAATAAAATAACAGACACAAGTGTAATATAAATGAAAATTCTTTAGAAAATGCATCCAAACAAAACAGGAAGAAATGTAAGGCAAATTTTTGTATATGCTTAAGGAATTTAGAGATAACATGGAGTTCATGAATTAAGTGGTGAGAGAGACCATAAATAATGCAGGATATCAATGAAGTTTCGAAAATAGAATACAAAGGAAAGGTAATGGACAAGCCTATCAAAGAAACTGAAGAGGAAACTAAAACCTTTAAAGTATTTGAAATCCCATTAGAAGCAGAAAAGAATTGAATTGCAGTAGAGTAAGTCTTTTCAGTGGTAGAAAAGTAAATCTTGGGGGAGAGGGAATCACATAAAATTCAGAATAAAAAGATAAAGAGATCACAATGACTAGACAGAAAACAACAATAAGAAGAAAAGACAATGAATTCAATTTTTGAATAATTGCTGTTGTGAAAGCAAACTGGAACACAAGGAATAAGTTTTAAATATACAGTATAATCGAAATTTCCTGAAATAAAGAAGACTGGAAGACTCAGATTCTAAAGAAAGATGACTGAAAGCAATGTGTACCTATCCCAGTGAATTTACAGAAATCCAAATATAATGAAGAAATTCCCGAATTATTCAGGCACAGCTGCATGTCATTCGGAAAGAAAGCAATCAGTAAACTGACCTCTGACTCCTCTCCCAAACAATGTTAGATGCCATGGTATTGATCTACACTACATTAGGAACAAAGATGTAACTCAAAACTTCTACATGCTTCTAAGTTTTTATTCCAGTTGGAGGATATTTTCATAAACTAGAAGGCATTTTCCTAAGCAAACCAAAACATCATGAAATATAGCAGTAAGGTTTTCTTCATTTCACACCCACTTGAAGAAGGAAAATCTTAGGAATCAAAAGATAAAGTAGAATGAACAAATTCTAACTAAGTGGTTAAATTAGGGAAAGAAAAGCCTGACAAAGCACTAAGTACATAAAAAGGTATAAAAAGGTCAATAATGATACATCTAAGTAGGAGCAATACGGGGATATTTTATAAACTCTGAAAGATATCTACCTACCTACCAAGGCTATGGTTTTTCCAGTGGTCATGTATGGATGTGAGAGTTGGACTGTGAAGAAAGCTGAGCACCAAAAAATTGATACTTTTGAACTATGGTGTTGGAGAAGACTCTTGAGAGTCCCTTGGACTGCAAGGAGATCCAACCAGTCCATCCTGAAGGAGATCAGTCCTGGGTGTTCATTGGAAGGACTGATGCTAAAGCTGAAACTCCAGTATTTTGGCCACCTCATGCAAAGAGTTGACTCATTGGAAAAGACCCTGATGCTTGGAGGGATCGGGGGCAGGAGGAGAAGGGGATGACAGAGGATGAGATGGCTGGATGGCATCACCGACTCGATGGGCATGAGTTTGAGTAAACTCCGGGAGTTGGTGATGGACAGGGAGGCCTGGCGTGCTGCGATTCATGGGGTCGCAAAGAGTCGGACACGACTGAGTGACTGAACTCAACTGAACTGAATCTTAATAATGAGTTGCTGAAAATGGACAAAGACTAAGGTCACAGAAATGCCTAGATGAAGTGGAAAAAGAGGAGAAATGAGGTAATAATGTGAGGTGAGCAGAAGTAACGCAGCTTAGATTAGGATTAGGCCTTCCTACTTGGTAAGATTATCAGGCCAACACTGACCACTGTTTGCCAATTAGGACCAATTAGCTTTCACTTAACACTGACCACTGTTTGCCAATTAGGAAATTAGGAACGGGGCGGAAATACTTCCCGCGCGCGCGAAAGTTTTGACCATTGATATTGCTTTGCAAACGTGTAACCAATCCGCTTCTCACCCTATAAATTTATGTAACAGCTTGGGCTCCGGGCTCTCTGACCCGCATCACTGCGTTGGTTGCGGCAGGGAGTCCTGGTTCGAGTCAGTAATAAACTTCCCCTTTTTACCAGTTGCATTGTCTTGGAAGCCTTCTCTCTTCCCCCTTGGGGATTCGGACATCGGGCATAACAATATAAATGAACAAACTTTATTAATAATTATGTGCTGTGAAATCAATACATTCACGATTACATTTGACATTAGGCCTGCATTCATATATACCTTAGAAAGCCTTCCTTAATTAACAATGCTAAGAAATAGAGGAAAACAGTAGAATGGGAAAGACTAGAGATTTCTTTGAGAAAATTAAAGATACCAAGGAAACATTTCATGCAAGTTCAGTTCAGTCGCTCAGTCGTGTCTGACTCTTTGCGACCCCATAAATAGCAGCACACCAGGCCTCCCTGTCCATCACCAACTCCCGGAGTTTACCCAAACTCATGTCCATTGAGTCAGTGATGCCATCTAGCCATCTCATCATCTGTCGTCCCCTTCTCCTCCTACCCCCAACCCCTCCCAACATCAGGGTCTTTTCCAATGAGTCAACTCTTTGCATGAGGTGGCCAAAGTACTGGAGTTTCAGCTTCAGCATCAGTCCTTCCAATGAACACCCAGAACTGATCTCCTTTACGATGGACTGGTTGGATCTCTTTGCAGTCCAAGGGACTCTCAAGTCTTCTCCAACACCACAGTTCAAAAGCATCAATTTTTTGGCGCTCAGCTTTCTTCACAGTCCAACTCTCACATCCATACATGACCACTGGAAAAATCATAGCCTTGACCAGATGGACCTTTGTTGGCAAAGTAATGTCTCTGCTTTTTAATATGCTACCTAGTTTGGTCATAACTTTCCTTCCAAGGAATAAGTGTCTTTTAATTTCATGGCTGCAGTCACCATCCGCAGTGATTTTGGAGCCCCCAAAAAAATAAAGTCTGACACTGTTTCCACTGTCTCCCCATCTATTTCCCATGAAGTGATGGGACCAGATGCCATGATCATAGTTTTCTGAATGTTGAGCTTTAAGCCAACTTTTTCACTCTCCTCTTTCACTTTCATCAAGAGGCTTTTTGGTTCCTACTCACTTTCTGCCATAAGTGTGGTGTCATCTGCATATCTTGAGGTTATTGATATTTCTCCCGGAAATCTTGATTCCAGCTTGTGCTTCCTCCAGCCCAGTGTTTCTCATTATGTACTCTGCATATAAGTTAAATAAGCAGGGTGACAACATACAGCCTTGGCATACTCCTTCTCCTATTTGGAACCAGTCTGTTGTTCTATGTCCAGTTCTAACTGTTGCTTCTTGACCTGCATACAGGTTTCTCAAGAGGCAGGTCAAGTGGTCTGGTATTCCCATCTCATTTCCATTTCATGCAAAGATGGGCATAATTAAGGACAGAAATGATATGGACCTAACAGAAGAATAAGATATTTAGAAGAGTTACAGACAAACTATACAAAAAAGATCTTACTGACCCAGATAACCATGATGGTGTGATCATTCACCTAGAAGCCAGATATCCTGGAGTGTGATAGTCAAGTGGGCCTTAGAAAGCGTCACTACGAACAAAGCTAGTGGAGGTGATGGAATTCCAGCTGAGCTATTTCAAATTCTAGAAGATGTTTCTGTTAAAGTGCTGCACTCAATATGCCAGCAAATTTTGAAAACTCACAGTGGCCACAGGACTCGGAAAGGTCAGTTTTCATTCCAATCCCAAACAAAAGCAATGCCAAAGAATGTTCAAACTACCGCACAATTGCACTCATCTCACATGCTACCAAAGCAATGCTCAAAATTCTCCAAGCCAGGCTTCAACAGTACGTGAACCAAGAACTTCCAGGTGTTGAAGCTGGATTTAGAAAAGGCAGAGGAACCAGAGATCAAATTGCCAGCATCCACTGCATCATAGAAAAAGCAAGAGAATTTCAGAAAAACATCTACTTCTGCTTCATTGAGTACACTAAAGCCTTTGACTGTGTGGATCACAACAAATTATGGAAAATTCATAAAGAGATGGGAATACCAGACCACCTTACCTGCCTCCGGAGAAACTTGTATGCAGTTCAATAAGCTACAGTTACAATGGGACATGGAACAACAGACTGGTTCCAAATTCGGAAAGGAATACGTCAAGGTTGTATATTGTCACCCTGCTTATTTAACTTCTATGCAGAGTACATCTTGTGAAATGCTAGGCTGGAAGAATCACAAGCTGAAATCAAAATTGTCGGGAGAAACATCAATAACCTCAGATATGCAGATGGCACCACCCTTATGGCAGAAAACAAAGAGGAACTAAAGAGCCTCTTGATGAAAGTGAAAGAGTAGAGTGAAAAAGCTGGCTTAAAATTCAACATTCAAACAAAAGAAGATCAGGACATCCAGTCACATCACTTCATGGCAAATAGATGGGGAAACAGTAGAAACAGTGACAGATTTTATTTTCTCGGCCTCCAAAATCACTACAGGTGGTGCCTGCAGCCATGAAATTAAAAGACACTTGCTCCTTTTAAGAAAAGCTATGACCAGTCTAGACAGCATATTAAAAACTAGAGACACTACTTAGCCAACAAAGGTTCATCTAGTCAAAGCTATGGTTTTTCCAGTGGTCATGTATGGATATGAGAGTTGGACCATAAAGAAAGCTGAGCACCAAAGAATTGATGCTTTTGAACTGTGGTGTTGGAGAAGACTCTTGAGAGTCCCTTGGACTGCAAGGAGATCCAACCAGTCAATCCTAAAGGAAATCGGTCCTGAATATTCATTGGAAGGACTGATGCTGAAGCTGAAATTCCAATACTTTGGCCACCTGATGCGAAGAACTGACTTACTGGAAAAGACCCTGATGCTAGGAAAAGATCGAAGGTGGGAGGAGAAAGAGACAACAGAGGATGAGATGATTGGATGGCATCACTGACTAAATGGACATGAGTGAGCAAGCTCCGGGAGACTGTAAAGGACAGGGAAGGAAGCCTGATGTGCTGCAGTCCATGGCATCGCAAAGAGTCAGACATGGCTGAGTGACAGAACAGTAACACCAACATATGTTTACATATTTATATAAGCTTCAAACCCATCAATTTCTTAGGCTGTACAGGTATTACTAGGATTATAGTTTCCAAGTAAAAAAAAATAAATAAATATCAGGTAACAAACATTAGAAAACTAAAAACAAACCACAAAGAAAAATGAAAAGAATCACTTATTAATTCGAATTCCTACTATGATTCAAGCACTGTTTCAAAATCTAAGTTGTTGTTAAGTCACTAAGTCATGTCCAATTCTTTGTGACCCCATAGACTGCAGCACACCAGTCTTCCCTGTCCTTCACTATCTCCCAGAATTTGCTCAAACTCATGTCCATTGAGTCATGATACCATCTAACCATCTCATCCTCTATCACTCCCTTCTTTTCCTGTTATCAAACTTTTCCAGTATCAGGGTCTTTCCTAATGAGTTGGCTGTTTGCATCAGGTGGGCTTTTGATTAAAAATTTGTGACTGTCTTGAGTTTTATTAAAATTAAACTTAATGCATACATTTATGAAGATGCTTGCTGCTTGGAAGAAAAGTCATCACAAACCTAGACAGCATATTAAAAAGTAGAGTCATCACATTGCTGACAAAGGTCTGGATATTCAAAGCTATGGCTTTTCCTATAGCCATGTATAATTGTGAGAGTTGGACCACAAAGAAAGCTGAGCACTGAAGAATTGATGCTTTCAAATCGTGGTGCTGGAGAAAACTCTTGAGAGTCCCTTGGACAGCAAGGAGATCACACCGGTCAATCTTAAAGAAAATAAACCCTGAATATTCATTGGAAGGACTGATGCTGAAGTTGAAGTTCCAATCCCTTGGCCACCTGATGTGAACTGCTGACTCACTGAGAAAGACCTTGACGCTGGGAAGGATTGAGAGCAGGAGAAGAAGTGGGTGACAAATGATGACATGGTTGGGTGGCATCATTGACTCAATGGACATGAGTCTGAACAAACCAGGAGATAGTGAATAATAGAGAAGCCTGGTGAACATGACTGCTCATTAGACTATTACAAATATTTTCTAATTTCCTTGTTATGGCCTCTCAGATACATCCACCATTAAAAGTGGACATTTCTATATGGAATTTTGTTTAAATTGTCTTCAATATTAATTTTTTATTTTGATATGCTGCAGTCCATAGGGTCACAAAAAGTTGGACACAACTGAGCAACTGAACAACAAATCCAAAGACAACTGATTTCCTTATAATATCTTTCAAATAAATTTTAAATCTTTTCAGTATCTTTCAATGAGATTTCTACACAATTTTCTAAACAAAGACAATTACTTTCTTTTGTTAGACTTATTTCTAGTTACTTGTATTACTCTGCTCTAGTTGCCATAACAAAATACCATACACTGGGTGAGTTAAACAACAAATTTATTTTCTCAGAGTTCTGGAGGATGTTAAGTCTAGATCAAGGTGCTGGCTGATTTGGTTTCAGTGCTCTCTTCCCAGCTTACAAATGGCTGCATTCTCACTATGTCCTTACATAGTGGAGAGAAACAGAGAGAGAGAGAGAGAGAGAGAGAGAGACCTCTATGCTGTTTCTTATAAGATCACCAACGCTGTTGGATCAGGGACCTACCCTTATTGGCCTCCAATAGGGCTCCTCAGGTGGCACTAGATAAGAGACGTGGGTTCAATCCCTGGATTGGAAAGATCTCCAGCATTCTTGCCTGGAAAATCCAATGGACAGTGGAGCCTGGCAGGCTATAGTCTATGGGGTAATAAAGAGTTGGACACAACTAAAGTTTTTGGCAAGCACACAGGACTTCCATCAAGGCCCTATCTTCAAATATACTCACATTGGGGGTTGAGACTTTTGCATATGAATTTTGGTAGAAAAAAATTCAGGCCATGGCAGTACTTTAATGTTTGTTGCTATTGGAAATGGTAATTTAAGGGATAGGTCTTAAAAAAGATCCTTCTTAAATATTTTTGCTGGTATTAAGGAATTCAATTGTATCAGCTCCTATTTCTAAGCTTTGGAAGCCTGGGCCTTTTAACATGACTACAGAGGGACACATCAAGCTGAGGTAATCTCACACCCACCATGTGATCCAGCCACTCCACTATTAGGAATCCACTCAAAGGAAATAAAAGTATATGTCTGTACAAAGACTTATATACAAATGCTCTAGAAGCTTTATTGTTAACAGCCAAAACCCTGAAATAATCCAAATGTCCATCAGCATGTGAATAAGTAAACAAATTATAGCATATCTACACAGTATTATTCAGTAATAAAAATGATGAACTTTTGGTATATGAAACAACATGAATGAACCACAAAGTAATTATGCTGAGTGAAAGAAGTCATATAAAATAGTTGTATATGATTCCATTTATATAAACTTAGAAGAAATGCAAACTAGC
This sequence comes from Muntiacus reevesi, assembly GCF_963930625.1. Taxonomy (NCBI): domain Eukaryota; kingdom Metazoa; phylum Chordata; class Mammalia; order Artiodactyla; family Cervidae; genus Muntiacus; species Muntiacus reevesi. The sequence continues at coordinate 94,968,443 of NC_089254.1, read as the reverse complement.
CTATATGACAGAAAGCCAAATAGAAGTTGTTGGCAGATGCTAAGAAGTAGTCAGTGCAGGTTGAGAGTGAAGGATTACATGAGCATGAAAAAACTTCGAGTGGGGGGCTGTGGTGATGGCTATGTTCACTATTTTTATTGTATTTGTTTCACATGCATATGTAAAAATTTATCAAAATGTATATGTTAAATACATGTATTTTCTATCCTGTCAATTCAATAAAGCATCCCTTTCGATATTTTTCTAATCTATGAGCACTTACAAAGTTAGGTAAGAAACAAATTGAGCTTTGCAACACCACAGTTATTTAAACAGTTCCAACACTGCTTTTATAATAAGGTACCTACTATTTAAACATGCTGTCATAGCAGCTCTAGTTGCTCATATTTTATACTCAAAATTTTTTACTCCTTTGATTTCTCACTGGTCAGCTATCTTGCCTTATAGTCAAGATTTTGTTACTTTTATTATTCAGTGATTACAGATTTTGGTATCATTTTTTAATTTAAAAAACTAAATTACCAACCTAAAGATTTTCAAATGTGCATTTGAGTTTCCCATAACTTAGTGGAAGACATCTAATTTTTTGTGGTTTATTTTATGGCAATATCTTACAAAGAGGTAAGAGTTTTTCAAATGTTCAAGTGACTATTTTTATATTAACTGCAAAAATTCTTACCATTGCACTCATACCATTCAACTATCTTTAAATCTCGTAATTAACTAACTTTACTAAGAATTTTTATTTTAAAGAAACTTAAGAAATTGTGGTTCTTATTGACCACATATACTGTATCCCTCCAACAAGCCCTTCATTAAGGTTTCTGTTACTCTGATAGCTCCTTCGTCAACAGAAGCTTTCTATGGAGAGTCTACATGATGGTGTGAGATTCTCCACCACTAACTTACCACACTATCCATGCCTTATTTTGTACCCGGAATTGTATATTCTAAGTAAGCACAGAGATAGAATTTCCAGTGAGGTATAAATGGTATATGGGGTAGAAAGCAAAAACTGATTAGGAGACAACTCCTAGATTTCTACTGAGGGGCACTTTGGTATTAGATTTTGGTTTTCAAGCCAGATGTATACAATATTTTGTTGGCTGAAGCTACTAGATTGACTTAATCAACTAATTAGATTGACCTAATCAATAATTGTGATTTTTCTGTAAGTTTGTCCATGTAACAAACAATAGAAAATTTTTTTCTTATAATAAACCGCTGACTGCTAGCCATAGCTTCCAAGTGAACAGCTTTCTGTTTTATTTGTGATTATTATTTTAATGAGAAGTTAGAAAAGGACATAGTGGAGACTGTTAATCTCACTCCATCATATCCCAGATGGGCTGAAACTTTTATCTAAGTAAAGCTTGATTTGCATATGATTTTTAATCATACAGGACATGGAGTGAGAAACTAGAAATCCATGGTAGCATAAACAGAGACCTGAAGCAAAGAGAAATTAATTCACCTAAAAGTAAAACTGGAAAGAAAATAGCAGAACAGAGATTTTGAAAAGCACATGGAAGTTAATCAGAGAAATGGCAAGTTCCTAAAAACTGTCACCGAGGGGGGAGGTTTACTTTCCTCTCAATGTTTCTTGATGGATCTTGAGGATGCTTTAGACCTGATATGCCCTATCATTTGAAAGTGTCAGTTGTTGGAAATGTAAAAAATGCCAGATAATTTATTGACCTCGTTAATAAACAAATAAGAGCCAACTGTTAGCCAAAAAGAAGATACACTCTTAGCCTTCGGAGACTTGAGGGTTTCTGAAATTATCAGCAGTCAAATAAGATAAGCTGATACTTAAAATATTGTTAAAGGTAGCCATAAAAAAACTGATGGTAGTTAAGACATTTTAGCAAATTCTAAACTTGCTTATGTGCATATGAAGATGAAAGGTGTATCAAAGGCCTTTGTAGACAGAGACCATTAACTTAGGTGCTTAGAGGTAGTCTATCAACAATAGATCTTTGGGTTAAAGTCAATAATGTCTTCTATTTAATGGCAAGTTCTTTGATCAACAATTCCTTTTGAAAAGATGTGTTTTTAAGCAGAATTTTCTGCATCATCTGTTTAACGGAGAGTAACAGAATAGCAAGATGGGCATCTGACCTTATCTTGTCCAGCTTAGGTGGTGATAAGCCATGGAGATTCTGGCACCTGGCTCAAGGTCTGGATTAATAATCATTTCTGCCAACTTTTCAGAAATAAATCATACAGTAAAAATCATTAATAATCACACCTATGGTATCTGGTAGTGCAGTAAGGGAAGAAGAGAAGCACAACCCAGATGATGGAATTAGTTGTATCAATCCTGTGTACTAAGACAGTGAAAGATGCTTCAAGATCCTTAAATCCCAGCAAAGAGAAGAGTTTTAGCTACTGTACATTATTCTGTGCCTTTTCTTAAAAAGGGTGTCCGATGCAGATTATTTAAAAATAATTTTTTTCTCAGAAAATAAATCACTTTGATGAAAATGTAATGGTGATAACAGTGTAATCATTTCCTCTCATGGAATACTGACAAATCTCAACATAATTTTACTTGCAATAACCAATGAGCACTGTCTTCTGCTCACAATACTGTGCTAGGCACCTGGGATAAAAGGATGGGTCAGTTGTCCTCCTCCTCCACCCTCATGTTATACGCCACACCTCTCCACCTTTGCACTGATTGCACTGTGGTGAGACTATCTTGACAGTCTGCCCCTCTCCCTCTGCAGTCACCACCATGGACATCCTCATGAGCAGGGCTGGTCTCATTCATCTTCATGTCCTTAATACTCTATCTATTGCTGTGCCTCACACATGGCCTGCATCCCACTCCATCTTTATCTATTCAACTAGGACATAAAACCACAGTCTTTTGGTAGAGATAGGCAACTAATGCACCTATCGCAACCATAGTAGAATGTCAGGTGTGGTTAATACTAAAAGATGAAGCTAACTAGAAATCATCCTTCAGAGTTTCTTCAAGCCGAGAAGCGTAACTCTCTGCAAAAAAAAAAAAAATACTCCTTTATGACTCCATACATGTCACTAAAATAGTTGGGGATACTCAGAACTCCAACTTCTTGATGAACTTGAAAAAATAACAGAAATTAGAAAAAATGAGATAGATAAAACCCAAGGTGGAAAATTTTCAACCTGGAAAAAGCAATAGACCAATGCATTTGGTCAAGTAACCATGCTGCCATCTACCCAGCACAAAAATCTTTGGTGTATCCAACTGTGCTCATAAATATAAATATTGTAAAAATGATACATCTGTATACTGTGGAGAAAAGTTGCTACTCCTGTTTATAACATTAACTGACTTCATTTCAATGTTATAATCCTAACTTTATTTTTTCAGTACTACAACTGAAAAAGGTCTGGTACCAAGACTACCAGAATGAAGTCGATGGTATCTGTCTGCTATTTCACATTATTTCCTCATTCTTTAAACTATAGAGAAGGAAAATCCACTGAGATTTCCCCAGATGGTAAAACCTACTAGCATAATCCTTAAGTTTATTCTTCTCTTTAAACATCTGTCATAAAGGTTGAAATCAAATGAAGATAATATATGTTAAAGTGCTGTGCAAAGTTCAAAACATTATACAAATGTGAGATGGTATTTTTATCATAATTTACATGTATACTTGTCTCTCTGATTACATGATTTTGGCACTATTATGGACTTTGAATATAGGGTCACCGAAAACAGAAACAAATGTTGAATCTAAAAGCATTACTTTGGTTGGCTGTGATTCTATGCTGTTATTATTTCTCAGTGGTACAATCTATTCTATTATCCAAGAAAAGTCTACCAGGACAATTCCATGCTCCATCTTTGAATATGAAACCAAGTATTAAACTCTACTTCTAGGTTTTTATTAAACTCTCTTTGTTTTGGAAAGCAAAATCTAAAATGCATTGGCCATGAAAGTGCCTCCTCCTATTCCCTCAAGAAGGATGCTTGTCTGATGAAAAGTAAGTTGACTTATTAGAGCTTGTGGTCCCTTTGTTTACAATGTCAACACTCTTGATGTAAGTTGACCCTGACATATCAGAAAGCTATGGATTTATCAGACCAGTAGGTCCTATCAAAAGGAGTGAGAAGCCAAACTAAATGATACAATTGCATAAAGAAGGGACAATTTAAGCACCAAAACAAAAGGCAATAAATGCAATACATTAAACATATTCAATACATTTAAGTCCATGAGAGCATCATGATACTAAATACAACACACACTACTGGTCAGCTTTGGGAGATGCTAGATAATTGGCTCATTATTTTTAAACTGATTAAATATATTTTTAACGGATACTTTTATTTAAACTGATATATAAAGGGAAGTGAGTGTTTACCCTGCTTTTCTTACATAGTTTGCACATTATGGTTACAGGAGAGTTGAAGAAGGGGTGTTTCTTTTTATGTCTTTCTTCCAGCTAAAAATGAATGATAGAATTTAATTACGAACACCATATAACATCCAGTGGATTAATAAACCTATGCAATGGATGCCAACAGCTGCTAATGTTGCAGAAATAGAGGCAACCAAACATCCATAGCCCCTAATGGAAGAGCACGGCAAAGCACCACCTATGAAGTAGCACTGCAAAAGTAAATAAATAAACAGGAACCTGAACCTGATCAAGTCTCCAGATCTAACTAACGAACTTTAAGTAAGTCAAAAGTCAGAGAAACATACAAAATATATTAAGCGACACCATGTGGATGCAATCAGAAAATTTAATCTGTGAGAAGTTCTACAGGATCCATATATATAAACACATATGTAAAATTTATTCAAAACAATATAAAATTTCACAAATTGTAGAGATGAAAAGAGCCCTAAGAGAAAGGGACATGCAAACCAGTTAAAATACATATATAATGATTCAAACAAAACGAAAAATTAAAATAAAAGGAAGAACAAAGGAAAAATAGAGTGATGTCAAGAAATACATTAAAAAATAATTTTGGAATTGTGAATAAAACATGAATGCCTGATGATTCTAAGGAAAATGTTTATATTTTATTGATATTCCTTTTTGTTATAATATTCTTTTGTTAGAACAAAGAGCCCTTATTCTTAAAATATATACATATAGCAAAATATTTAGAGATAAATTGTGGTTGCCTCAAAATAATTCAGGCAAAATGAGTAAGGGTATAGATGAGACCAGATTGACCAGGAATTTTAAATGGTTGAACTCAAATGAATTGAAAGGAGAGGCATATTGAATTTACTGTACTGTTCTCTTTGGTTCTGTATATATTTTTAAACATCCACAGTAAAGTATGTTTTAAAAAATCTCCTGGTACAACCCTGCAATCAAAAGTGAGAGAAACAGACTGATGATCCTAAGAGCCTCATAGATTATGGTTCTAAGTTAAATATCTTATTTTTGGCACGCTGATGAAAACCAGAAAAAAAATAAACATCCTCTCCCCAAATGGTCACAAGAAACCAGAGAGTCAAGATGTTTACTGCTGAGTATCCCTTCCTGTCATCTGAGAGCATTCAGTGTTGATTTTTTGATCCAAAGATATCTTTAATAAAGCAGAATGATTGATACAGTCTCTCAAAATTAAAATTAATAAAAATCTATGTAAGATAACTTACTTCTGTACAATTATAAGTCAAACTAATGGATTTTGGATATAATGCAGACATATGAGATAGTTTAGTAGACAGTAAGCTCTATGGAAGTCAGCCATACAATGTGGCCTCCATAAAGAGAGTGGATATTTCGGTGAATTCATAGCCATATACTGGGGCAAGGTGTCAGTCCCAATTTGCTCTCTCTCTGTTAGAGCCAATATCTCTGCTCTCTGTCAGAGACAATATTGTCCCCATTAAAGGTAGCTTACCACCTTGGAAAGATCGGAAAGATTCTAGGATTAGTTACATAGTTAGAAAGTCTAAAGACCTGCCGTATCAGAAAATTTTGAAGTAAAAACATGCTTATTTTAGAAAAGAGCAGGTGTGGGGGTGGGGGTGGCAGATAGGTCTATGTTGAGAATGGAAAAACTGCCAAGTAAAATGAGTAGTTCCTCCGTACTGCACCCAGTGGGGAAGGATTACAGGCAGCCCAGAGCCAGGGATCATAGGAAGGTTTCAACTGTAGACTGGCTTGCCAAAAACAGAGGTCCTCCCTCCCTGGAGGCGTGCATGTACACCCTGGACAACCTTCTTGTGTCGTGTCATAAAAGGAATGATTTTCAGTTTCTCATATCCCTGAGAATCTGAAATCAGAACTATACTTTATCATAACCATTCTGCTTGTTTGGCTTTTTCTCTCCTCTTGTTCTAAGTGGCAGGTATTTTCAGGGATTATTACCAACCTATTTGTGTCCAAATCACAGCTTCCATTCTTTAAAATTAGCCACCTTTCCCTCCTCCTGCCTGACATGTTCCCTGTTGTCATGATATGAGGCTTGGAGGAGAGCATTTGATCACAGATAGGTGGTTGTTACCTAGTTTGAGCTCAGCAAGAATCAGATGGGTGACAAGAAGGAAAAAAGCTTCTATATATACACACCTAAGCACAAATGATGGGGAAGGGAAGAATCAAGATAAAGAACATGGCAAGTAAATTGTAGCCATTACTTGTAAAGTTTTTGAGTGGAAATAAAAGGCTTGGATTGCAGTATGTGTAAGTAGAAACTCTGCCCTGTAGATTTAGGTTTCTAATTTACAGAAGAACATTGGGAACTTTAAGCCAGTGGGTATATTTGGTCTATGTCAGTTCCAGTGTCCTGCATCATTCTGTTGTCACTCCTTGACGTAAAGAAGGTAAGACTATTGTCAGCACTCTAAAAACAAAGATATACAATTAATGACATTGACCGATTTTGGCATTACTCTGACATGATTGATTTCTTGCCCTAACAAGCCCTTTGATTTTATTTTGAAATATGTAGCAACACAACTGAGTATTATTTTTTCCTTTCTTACCCCAATATACTAACTGGAACAATTTGTTGAATTGATAAAAATAGAGAACTTTCCTCCCAAGCAGAATACATTCTGCTTTTATATGACCCAAGATATTTGGCCAGATTTTATGACTGCATGACATGACCAAACCTAATAAAACCTGATAAATCTAATGTACACTGAAGACAAAATATTAGACTTCTATTTATGTATGCCAGTGAAAAGTTATTTCTTTAATCACATCATGCCACCACTAAAGCTAAATAACTGGAAATGAGTAATACAAACAATGATTGGGTGTTACAAATAAGTTTCAATTGCACAGCAGAATTTAGCTTTATATACAGATACTGGAATCCAAACTCTGGTTCCATGCTTTGTTAGCTATGTGATATTTGTAAAGTCTTACTTTCCCTATTAGTGAAACAAGACATGAGGAATGAGGTCATCTTGTTGTGTCCTTCTAGTTTCAATAGTTTTTGAATTGAGAAACTAGAGCTGAAGTATATGTATATCTTATGTTTAAAAAACTCACAGAAATACATATGGGAAAATGTTAGAATAAAACATACCCAAAAGATAACTCCCTGTTTGGCAGAGGGGAAGACAAAACAGTGCATGAGTAATTTATTTTTCTTTAATTTGTTTTTTCATGTTTCCTAAAGATTGCATAAATCACCAAGTGATACACGTATAATTGGGGAAAACAGACACTTTTTCAGTATTCAAAATCAATATTTATGTCAGGCCACAACTTTGTATAAGGACAGTTCAGTTCAGTTCAGTTCAGTCACTCGGTCATGTCTGACTCTTTGCGACCCCATGAATCGCAGCACGCCAGGCCTCCCTGTCCATCACCAACTCCCGGAGTTTACCCAAACTCATGCCCATCTAGTTGGTGATGCCATCCAGCCATCTCATCCTATGTCATCCCCTTCTCCTCCTGCCCCCAATCCCTCCCAGCATCAGGGTTTTTTCCAATGAGTCAACTCTTTGCATGAGGTGGCCAAAGTACTGGAGTTTCAGCTTCAGCATCAGTCCTTCCAGTGAACACCCAGGACTGATCTCCTTTACAATGGACTGGTTGGATCTTCTTGCAGTCCAAGTCTTGCAGGACTCTCAAGAGTCTTCTCCAACACCACAATTCAAAAGCATCAATTTTTTGGCCCTCAGCTTTCTTCACAGTCCAACTCTCACATCCATACATGACCACTGGAAAAACCATAGCCTTGACCAGATGGACCTTTGTTGGCAAAGTAATGTCTCTGCTTTTTAATATGCTATCTAGGTTGATCATAACTTTCCTTCCAAGGAGTAAGCGTCTTTTAATTTCATGGCTGCAGTCACCATCCGCAGTGATTTTGGAGCCCAAAAAAATAAAGTCTGCCACTGTTTCCACTGTCTCCCCATCTATTTCCCATGAGGTGATGGGACCAGATGCCATGATCTTAGTTTTCTGAATGTTGAGCTTTAAGTCAACTTTTTCACTCTCCTCTTTCACTTTCATCAAGAAGCTTTTCAGTTCCTCTTCACTTTCTGCCATAAGGGTGATGTCATCTGCATATCTGAGGTTATTGATATTTCTCCCAGCAATCTTGATTCCAGCTTGTGCTTCCTCCAGCCCAGCGTTTCTCATGATGTACCCTGCATATAAGTTAAATAAGCAGGGTGACAATATACAGCCTTGACGTACTCCTTTTCCTATTTGGAACCAGTATAAGGACATGAGACATCAAATGTTGTCAACACAGGAAAATGAGATTTGCTTCGTATGTGTTCCTTGTTTAGGATAAAGTCCAAATAGAGCATAGCAGCAAAGTAGTGCCAGTTGAATAAAGCCAGTGATATTGGTAGTATCACTGGGACAGTTAGGAATAAACAATAAGAATCAAGGACTAAAATGAAGCAAATGGTTTAGATGTCACAGTATTTTACACTATAGTTTAAGCATAAAATACTCAAGTTCTAGTTTAAGATGTTTTGCTAGATTAAAAACAAACCAACAGGTCTGGCTTATAACATATCAATTCATATTCCACACATCACTGAAGTTCATCATGGGAGTCGGCTAGACATGGTTTCATTTACTTCAAATACTTAGTTGGAACTTGAAGATTTTGACACTCATATCTGAGGTCCAAGACCTGGTTCCAAATTTGCCATTAAATGACCCACAATTTGCTATAGATGGGTGAAGAATTGATTATGTCATATATTCACATTGTTTTAGCAGAAAGGAAAAGATTTCAGTTCTTCTGGCAGAGAAAGGGGGTTCATCAATTAAAAAAACAGAGGATGTGATGCTTATGCTGAATCCTGGCAGATGGTTGGTTGGTCCTTCTTAAATTAGAAAGTAGGGAAGATGGGCAAGTGAGAGATGGGGAGAGCATTCCAAACAGAGAAAGATAAAATAACAATAAATTATGAAGGGCTTGTATCAATCACTACAGAGTGTGCATCTCAACATTTAGGCAATGAGTCAGAGAAGAACTATTTCAAGGCAGTAACAGATAAAGATTTTGCAAAGACTACTGTGACAAGCAATGCAGAAAGGGGACTAAGGTGTTGGGGAAGGAAAAGAGGCATACAGGGAAAAATGAAATATTAAAAATATACATGAGGCTCAATTTAACACTCTTCTCATGGTATTCATTTCTAAATTGAAAGAGCATATTAATTAGAAAATACAAAATACATATTTTTTATATTCTGTCCAACTTCCAGGATATATCTGATTGATGCTGCCATTCTAAGCTGGGATTGGTTTTCTTTAAGCGTGAATTTCTGAAGTATATTATATTAACACATTGAGAAATGATTTCCTATTCTTCTGTTAACATAAAACTCAGAAATGACTATAACAAAGAGAAAAGTAAAATAGACTCTAGTAGTGAAGATAGTTCTGAAGTCCAATCAAGCTTTCTTTTGCTCTTTGTGATTGAGATAGAACATCCAATGTAGAAAAGTCTTGGAGACAGGGAATGCCCTGGACTGCTTGAGGGTATGTAGGTCGTGAGAGGGCTAATTATGGTATCCAAGCGGAAGCACAAAAGGGAAAAACTCATGAAATACACACACTTTCAGGGAGCACAAATGAAGGCCAAGAAGAGTAACAGAACCAGACAAGACAAAAAAGAACAATGACAGAACAACAACAGAATGCTACACCGAGTGAGTCTGGTCAGGCTGAAGACTAGCAGCAAAGAGAGGTTTCTGAAGGCTTAAGAGTTGCAGCATGATGAAAAATGGACACCTATGCCTATTTGAATGCATCTAGGATGCCCTGTGGAGGGCACAGCTGTTGCTTAGTTGCTCAGTTGAGTCTGACTCTCTGAGGCCCCATAAGAGGCTCTTGATGAACGTGAAAGAGGAGAGTGAAAAAGCTGTCTTAAAACTCAGCATCCAAAAAACTAAGATCATGGCATCTGATCTCATCACCTCATGGCAAACAGACAGGGAAACAATGGAAACAGTGACAGACTATTTTCTTGGGCTCCAAAATCCCTGCAGATGGTGACTGTAGCCATGAAAGTAAAAGACGCTTGCTGCTTGGTAGAAAAGCTATGACAAACCAAGACAGCATATTAAAAAGCAGAGACATTACTTTCTAGTCAAAGTAGTCTTTTTTGCTTTTCCAGTAGTCATATATGGATGTGAGTTGGACCATAAGGAAGGCTGAGTGCTGAAGAACCGGTGCTTTTGAATTGTGGTGTTAGAGAAGACTCGTGAGAGTCCCTTGGACTGCAAGATCAAGCCAGTCAATTCTAAAGGAAATCAATCCTGAATATTCACTGGAAGGACTGATGCTGAAGTTCCAATACTTTGGCCACCTGATGAAAAGAGCCAACTTATTAGAAAAGACCCTGATACTGGGAAAGATTGAAGGAAGAGAAGGGGACAACAGAGGATGAGAGGGTTGGATAGCATCACTGACTCAATGGACATGAGTTTGAGCCAGCTCCGGGAGATGGTGAAGGACAGTGAAGCTTGGTGTGCTGCAGTCCATGGGGTCCCAAAGAGTTGGACATGACTGAGCGACTAAACAACAACAAATGGACTGTATCCCACCAGGCTTCTCTGCCCTTGGGTTTTCCCAGGCAAGAATACTGGAGTGGGTTGCGATTTCCTTCTCCAGGGGATCTTCCCAACCCAGGGATTGAACCCTCTTGTGTCTCCTGCATTGGCAGGCAGATTATTTACCACTAGCACCACCTGAGAAGCGCCCGTGGAAAGTGCAGTGACTGGTATAAACAATCAAGTCTGGGGTCACATCAGGAGAAAAGATCCAGAAATATATAGAAGGAACTGGTGGATACAAACAGGAAAGCCATTAACAAGCTGTAACATGGTGGGAATCAGGGAACAAGAAAGACAACTGTGATCACAAAAAAGGGTGGATCACATTTACATATTTGATAGGGAAGAAAGCACCATATGCTTTGACTTTGGGATAACTGAGCGCTCCCTCCAGGAACTTGGACCAATTCCTTCACCTTGTTGTTTGCTTCTGCACAGAAGAATGAATGTAATTATCTCCTCTACAGCAGAGCTGCTGTGCTACTTCAATTAGAACACTGGGAAAAGGCATTGAGACCACAGATGAAAAGCTCCATAACAGCACAACTTATAAAATCAGGAAGAGGATGTGTGATCCCCAGCTGCAACCATTAGACAAACCCTGTTCCCAGCACAGCGCTGAGGTCAGTGGATGAAGCTGGTACACAAAAAAGGACTTTGGCAACAGCAAGAGCTGCATGAATCAAAGTCATGAAACAAAACAACTGTCAGCTGCATTCAAGCCCCATTGTGGAAGGGAATCAATATTTGACAAACACTTTGTAAAGGACACAAATTAAAAAGGCAAAACATTTAAAAATATTTCATAGGAATCAAACTACAGGAAGTAAATATGCAAAGAAATGGTCTTAAGCATCGCTGCAGGCATTCCTTGGCACAAATGCTGACATACACCCTATAAACGAGAACCTAAACTTTTCTGTGAGAGTGCCCTGATAGTTATGATAGATTCTGGATCAAGTATATCAATAAATATTTGACCTTAACGAGGAGCAAACTGTATCCAATAGCCAGACCAGGCAAAACCCATGGTTGCCAGAGACTTATTCAATAAACAAATTTGATGAGTAATTCTAATTAGTAAGAAGCAACTGCTCCTAGGGATTCAGTGATTATGTGACGGACTGATTTTTAAAGCAGGAAAAATATGACTAATTCATTGAATAATAAAAATGACTTTCATGTGGGTAGGTTATTCAGATGTTCTTATAGCAGAATATAGCAAATTTTTCTGTAATGAGCCAAAGGATAAATATTTTAGGCTTATAAACAATACAGTCCTCTGTAAGGCTGCTCATCATTCAGCTGTGCAGGTGTTATGTAAAAACAACCACAGACAGTATGTTAAGAAACAGCTGTGACCGATTCCCAATAAAACTTATACACACAAATGGCAGGTTCAACATAACTCACTGTGTTTGCTGACCACAGTTCTATTGTGTAACCCTAACCTATTCCCAAGGCCACTGCTGATCAAGTGAATACCAACAGTTAATAGCAGCCCAGATGACCATCAACAATTAGATCAAGAAGATGAGTTGCGTGTATGCAGTGGAGTATTACTTAGCCATTAAAAACAATGAAATACATCATTGTTATTTAGTCACTAAGTCATGTCTGACTCTTTGCGACCCCATGGACTGTAACTCGCCAGGCTCCTCTGTCCATGGGATTTCCCAGGCAAGAATACTGGAGTGGGTTGCCATTTCCTTCTCCAAGGGATCTTTGAGACCCAGGGTTAAAACCCAGGTCTCCTGCATTGGCCGGCAGATTCTTTACCACTGAGCCACCTGGACTAACACAATATTGTAAATCAACTATACTTCAATTTAAAAAAAAATGTAGCTTTTGTAGCTTGCCCTATCTCTTCCCAATTAATCATCCAGTCACCTGATAGAGCCCATTTTAACTCTGCATAGTTAACACAGATAAGAATTTGCTATTTTCTGATTTTTTTTATCATCTTTTCCTCTAGACCCCCCCAACTCTCCAGGAATGATGCAACCTCAATGAAAGCAAAGACCCTATCTGGGATCCTCAGTACCTAGAACAGTACCTGGTACTTAGTAGAGCCAGTAAATGTCATTTGTAGAATAAACCTATACTAGGTGGTTAAGGCAGAGAAGGCAATGGCAACCCACTCCAGTACCCTTGCCTGGGAAATCCCATGGATGGAGGAGCCTGGTAGGCTACAGTCCATGGGGTCACTAAGAGTCAGACACAACTGAGCAACTTCACTTTCACTTTTCATTTTCATGCATTGGAGAAGGAAATGGCAACCCACTCCAGTATTCTTGCCTGGAGAATCCCAGGGATGGGAGACTGGTGGGCTGGTGTCTATGGGGTCACACAGAGTCGGACACAACTGACATGACTTAGCAGCAGCAGCAGCAGCAGGTGATTAAGGGGGCTTTCCCTGTTATCTCAGATCTTTAGCTAGAGCTTTGGACAATAGGCAATTGATATGCCCACCTTCCTCAGAAAAATTAGTAGGCTTATCCTTACAAGATTTATTACAATGCAGGAATGAGGATCTCATCCTCCTACTACCTTCAGACCATACAGAAGACCAGATATTCAAAAGAAAGACATAAATTCAAGGAACCATGGACCTTGGTAGGGACAATTTTTTTTACTGAATTTCTGTCCTACCTGACAGTGACCCCAGATTCCCATCCTTCAAGATAATGAGGGGTCTGGAATAGAAGAACCAGCACCTAATTCCCCAACTGGTTGCATGCCAAGTTTCAGAAAATAACAGGCATAAGTCCACACACTAGGAGAGCTGTATCTGATACTGAAACTTAGAGACAGAATAGCATAGAGACTAATGCCTATTTCTGGCCTGGAGTATTCTGACAGGAGGAGGTTTCTAGAGCAAGGCAAAAAGAGAGGGCATTTGACATGTATTTCTGCCCTTTGGAACAGCAAAATACATGAGGTCAAGCTCAGACATTATCAACCCACCTTGTGGTGGTGCTGGTTGGCAGTGGTGAGCAGTAAAGGGACACAAGCTGGACTTTCACATGCTTTTGGTTCAACGTTGCCTTGCAATAAAGGACAGAAATTGTATGGACCTAACAGAAGCAGAAGATATGAAGAACAGGTGGCAAGAATACACAGAACTATACAAAAAAATATTCATGACCCAGATAACCAGGATGATGTGATCACCCACCTAGAGCCAGACATCCTGGAATGAAAAGTCAAATGGGCCTTAGGAAGTATCACTACGAACAAAGGTAGGGGAGGTGATGGAATTCCAGTTGAGCTATTTCAAATCCTAAAATATGATGCTGTGAAAGTGCTGCACTCAATATGCCAGCAAATCTGGAAATCTCAGCAGTGGTCACAGGACTGGAAAAGGTCAGTTTTCATTATAATCCCAAAAAGAAGGCAATGCCAAAGAATGTTCAAACTACCGCACAGTAGCACTCATCTCACATGCTAGCGAATCAATGCTCAACATTCTCCAAGCCAGGCTTCAACAGAATGTGAAACAAGAACTTCCAGGTGTTGAAGCTGGATTTAGAAAAGGCAGAGAAGCCAGAGATCAAACTGCCAAAATCCGCTGGATCATCGAGAAAGCAACAGAGTTCCAGAAAAACATCTACTTTTGCTTATTGACTATGCCTTTGACTGTGTGGATCACAACTGTGGAAAATTCTGAAAGAGATGGGAATGATGGCCACCTTAGCTGCCTCTTCAGAAATCTGCACGCAGATCAAGAAGCAAGTTAGAACTGGACATGGAACAACAGACTGGTTCCAAATTGGGAAAAGAGTATGCCAAGGCTGTATATTGTCACCCTGCTTATTTAACTTATATGCTGAGTACATCATGGGAAACACTGGGCAGGATGAAGCACAAGTTGGAATCAAGATTGCCGGGAGAAATATCAATAACCTTACATATGCAGATGACACCACCCTTATGGCAGAAAGCAAAAAGGAATTAAAGAGCCTCTTGATGAATGTGAAAGAGGACAGTGAAAAAGCTGGCTTAAAACTCAACATTCAAAAAACTAATATCATGGCATCTGGTTCCATCAGTTTATGGCAAACAGATGGGAAAACAATGAAAACACTGACAGACTTTATTTTCTTGGGCTCCAAAATCTCTGCAGATCATGACTGCAGCCATGAAATTAAAAGACGCTTGCTCCTTGTAGGAAAAGCTATGACCAAACTAGACAGCATACTAAAAAGCAGAGACATTACTTTACCAACAAAGATCCATCTAGTCAAGGCTATGGTTTTTCCAGTGGTCACGTATAGATGTGAGAGTTGGACTGTGAAGAAAGCTGAGCGCCGAAGAACTGATGCTTTTGAACTGTGGTGTTGGAGAAGTCTCTTGAGATTCCCTTGGACTGCAAGGAGATCAAACCAGTCCATCCTAGAGGATATCAGTCCTGAATATTCATTGGAAGGGCTCATGCTGAAGCTGAAACTCCAATACTTTTGCCACCTGATGCAAAGCACTGACTCATTTGAAAAGACCCTGATGCTGGGAAAGACTGAAGGCAGGAGGAGTAGGGGACAACAGAGGATGAGATGGTTGGATCACATCACCGACCTGATGGACATGAGTTTGAGCAAGTTCCAGGAATTGGTGATGGACAGGGAAGCCTGGCATGCTGCAGTCCATGGGGTCGCAAAGAGTCAGACATGACTGAGTGACTGAACTGAACTGAACTGAACTTGCTTTGTCTGGGCAGCTCCTGCGTAGGGTAGACCCTGAAGTCAGAGAGGGTATTTTCCACGTCCTAAAAATGTTTAGAGGTAAGATCTTTGAGCCGCAGAATCTTTCCAAGTGTGTTCAGATGACAGCTACCCTTTGAGCTCCTGCTGAACAGACAACTATAAAACATCGACCAGGTAAAACATTAGTTCCTTTGTCTGTTACCCATCTGTCCTCCTACCTCAACATCAATTATCTCACATTTGGGGGCTGGAGTGAGAGGAGGAGTGAAAAATCAAAACATGTAAGAAAACAGATTATGCTCCTTTTCCATGCATTCCTGAGGGTCAGAAGGGGTGAGACATATGTGATCTAAATATGAGATTCCATTTTCAAGTCATATAGGATGTATTTTAGTACCTAGCAGAGTTTTAATGACCAGAACGAGATTGTTTTAATAATCAAAGTGAAATAATAGAATCCATAATAAGATGTCATCAAGGGACATGGAAATGAGATCCAGAGAATGTTTAAATACATTGATTGGAAAAAATAAAACCAAAATAAAAACCATTTTCTCTTCTAGCAAAATTCAATGCTGTAAGTAAACTCATTAAAATCACTTGCTTTTCCTTTCCCAGGCTTACTAGTCATTCAAAAATAAAGGGTTTCTTGTGTCTCAGTCAACAAGCTTTTCCTACAAAACACAGATTGAAACTTGCCTTCTAGATATAACCTCCTTCATGCTGCCTCAGTCAGGCACACAGCTTGTTCACCTGGCTACTGCTAGTATCTCTTTAATAATGTTCAAAAACTAAATTTTCTCTCTTCCAAATCAAATATCTTTTCCAGTTCATTTAATGGTGTTCTATTGCCCCTAAAGCCCAAGATTTAGCAATTGTGTCTTTTTTTGTGCTTTTCTCTCTTGCTTCCTATAATCAGTTACTGTCTCTCAGTTAACAGTCTTTCATGTGCTCTCTGCTTTCAATCATCACAGTTGCCATCCTAATCCAACTAGCTGGATTACCATAACAAATTGCACTGTTTTCCCTTAGCCAGTCAATGTCCATTTGAAGAGACAATACACTCAATACTAAATTGTTGAATACTACCAAAGGGCTTCCATGGTGGCTCAGATGGTAAAGAATCTGTCTGCAATTCAGGAGACCTGAGTTTGATCCCTGGGTCAGGAAGATCCCCTGAAAAAGGGAATGTCTACCCACTCCAGTATTCTTGCCTGGAGAATCCCATGGATAGAGAAGAGCCTGGCGGGCTACAGTTCATGGGGTTGCAAAGAGTCTAACACAACTGAGCAACTAACACTTTCACTTTCACTTTCTATCCAAACCTTCACCCACACTGTATTTCCTGCTGCTAAAACTTCAGCCTCACCTTGACAGATCTCTATAGCCAATAAACTGGTATATTTCCTACCTGATCACCTCTCACTTTATGTATAAAAACCTGTTACCTATTCACCTTTCCATAAAGGTACCTTTCCTTCCCACAGGCCAACTTTTTTATTGTACCTTCCTCTGCCTCTGAAGAGCCTTCTGAGAAAAAGGAAATCTGGGCATGAAACTAAGACACAGTGTTCTATAGCAGCCCAGTCATCATCCAGACTGACATCTTCATAAAAATGGGTCATGTTAGATATTGCATTCCTTAGAATTCATCTAAACTCGAGAATCACAGAAAAAGGAAGCTAAATTCTAAAAAATAACTCCTCAGAACAGTAATTCCCAAGCATTCTGTGATTCTGATTTAGTAGCTCTAGGATGGAACCTATACGTCTGTATTTTAATATGATGACTAATTGATTCTGTTGGTCAGATAGGTATGAGAATCTTGGTCTTCTGCTCACAGGTGATTGGCCTGGGAGCCTAATCCTAATCAGGAGTGATGAGAGAACTCATGCATAACACACACCACAACCAGGATCATCCCTGAGTTTTGACACAATGCAGGGGGAATCATACTATTTTGAACCCCTTGTTCATAAACTACATCTCCCAAGAACCAGACAGCAACAGTACTAGCTCATGTTCCAGGCTTTCTTTAAAAAGTAGATCACTGGTCCTTGGTTCCATTCTGTATGATGCACAAGTACATAATCTAAAGGAATTTAATCCATTAACATGGCCACAATGTCCTAATGAGTAATTTGTGATTCCCTTTCTGAAGAGAAAAAATATACATCCCCTAGTCCACCCCTTCCCCGCCTCTTCTGGACACAACTTCTAAGTCTAAAAGAGTGACCAGTGAGAAAAATTCCAGGCTCCATATCAAAGTAGAAGTGGATCAGACATTTCACCCAGCTGGGGAATGGTCCTTTCATAAAGAATATTCACTCTTCACCCAGCTGAGTAGGCCAAGACACTAAGTCATGGAGTCCTGGGCTGTTTCACAGAATCTGTGAAGGGGTATGTCCAGAGCTAAAAGGTATCTTAGTGCTACAGCTACAGTGATGATCTGAACAGAATAACATAAGGAGCCCCCCTTTCACTTCTCCATTCCCATCCCTAACTTATGCTAGGATGGACAGAAAATTTGGAACCATCTCAAATAAAATCCTTACTACATTTCTTTCTGGAGAGTTCTTTCTATTTGAGCTGAGGTATATTGTATTGCTGTTGTTTAGTTGTTAAGTTCTGTCTGACTCTTTTGTGATTCCCCAGACTGTAGCCCACCAAGCTCCTCTGTCGATGGGATTTCCCAGGCAAGAATACTGGAGTGGGTTGCCATTTCCTCCTCCAGCGTATCTTCCTGACCCAAGGATTGAACCCATCTCTCTTGCATTAGCAGGTGGATTCTTTACCACTGAGCCACCTGGGAAGCCCCTATATTATATTAGCACTGTCATAATATTATGGCAATTGCCATAGCACTTGGTGATTGAAAAGATGAGTTAGGCAACTTTTGGAGGCTGTGAACCAGGTGAGACTAATTAGGCTTAAGACAGCCAGACTGTCCTCACTGTCCCTGCTGAGTCCAGGCCAGGAGTAATTCATCTGCTCCGCTATCAAAGTAGAAGACCAAGTTTTACTCCTCTGGGGAAGCAGAGGCCATACTCCAAAACAAACCCAGAAAATAAGTGGCCAGGGATTTGCTATTTAACAAAGGCCTAATAACTTTTCATTAGTGACCAGTTAAAATTGATTCAGATTCAATTATTTTTTTAAAAGGTGACTTAAGTAAATGATTTTCTCAAATGAAAACAAGCCCAAAGTTGAGCAATCCCAGAGATGATTCAGAGAATCAGCGATGTCAGGACTCTGAGTGAACATCTCTGTCATTGCCTCTCCTTTCCATCATGAGCACCGGGTGGCTTCACTGATTCCAAGCAACATAACTTCATAGAGCAGTATTCAAGTAGAAATAAAGGGGCTGGAGAGAGGAGAGCTGTTTTCATACCCTAAGGAAAGATAATGTATCTCCAAAAGACCTAAGATTTCCTTACATCACTAGTTAGAGACACGTGTTTCCCCTTAGACAAATTAATGGCAAATAAGAATTTGATTAACATGATTGGCTTAAGTCAATCACATTCCATAACCTGTGGTTTATAATCTTGCTGCTAGAACTACAACTAATTGGACAATGGACTGCCTGTAGGGAAAATGACATCCATACAATGAGGAAGGCAGTGTCCTTCTTTTTATAGAGGTTAGAAGGGATAAGGGATAATGTGCACATCATTTAGTTTTCACCAACAGTTGTTAAGTGTCAGCCTCATTTTTATGGAATCTGAATGAGGGGTTCACCAATGGGATATTGAGGTAGAATTTCCAGCAATAGTTTTTAGGGTCCTGCTTTGTTAGTAATGCAAATATTAGGATGCCAAAAAATGCATTTAGAAGTCACTAATGAAACTTCCATTAAGTCACAAGACACACACCTTAGAGAATATAGGGTGTCAGAGTTCCAAAGGGAAAAGAAGTTATTTTATTGATAATATCATCAAGAGGCTAAAAAGATAAATGAAATCTATGAAGGTATGCTAGCTTACTTCAAAAGAGAAGGTGCCAAAGACCCTAAGTATCATTAGACCTAGAAAACATTAGGATGGAAGAGGAAGTGCCAAGTCTCAAGTTTTCATATGAAAATAAGAACTAGAGATGGAAAGTACCCCACTCTCATACCAGTAGCTAAGAGAATACTGAGTTGCAATGAAAGGGAAAAGAGTAAAGCGTCTCATTAAAAGACGAGAAGAGGCACGTAATGCTGCAGAAATTCCCACACAGCAATAATTGTGATCAGTGTTAATCAACACTTTCTTCATCAGATATGACCTATGTTCTTACTAAGACCAGGCCTCTCAAGAGTTGTAGCTCTCTAAACCACAGTTTCCAGGTGTGGTCCCCAGACCAGCAACATAACCATCACCTGGGAACTCCTCAGAAAGGCAGATTATCAGGCCTTAGCTCAGCCCTCCTAAATCTGAAAGTCGGGAAAGTGGCTCAGCAATCTGAAATTTAACAGCACTTCAAATGTTTTCTCTACTGCCTGCTAACACTTTAGAGCCACCCCCAAAGTTTCTGGCATTTTAAAATATTAATATTGAAGCCAGAATCAGAATGTTGAACTGGCTTGTTTGGTCCCAGTTTTTTATTTCTGGCCATAGAATCCAGTCCTTAATCGATATTTCTGTGCACTAAGCTGCTTTTGCATGCAACCTACTACAATATATGCAGACTGTTTCTAAAGGTGAATTACAGCCTTGTCTTAAAAGGTAATGCTTTCACATTAAAATAAGCTTATTGTTCTACTTTGCAAAATCATTCAGGTGTCAAACCGAGAAATGGTCAATGAAAATTAGTTAACACAAAGAGTACACTCATCTAAAAGTAGTTTCCTTATTCAGCAGAAATAAACAAACTTGTCTTTCACACATTCTCCTTATAAAATTAAGAAATTTGTGTCCAGGTGTCCTGTGTAAACAAGAATCCCTACGGGAATTCTTGGTCACATGCTCCTGAAGGGGGAACACTGTGCTGATCTTTCCCCAGCAGAGCACAAGCCAAGGCTATCATCAGGGCCACATTCATGCTGTTCTCCCAACGAGCCATAGTTAGCAGACAACTATTTTCTTCTCCCCCAATAATAATGCCTACACATAAGGACAGTTAGCTAAACTAAAGGAAGTACTTAACATATTTTAGGGCTTAATTTTCCCTCCTCAGAGCTTCAATTTGAAAAGGCACTGAAGACTTTTCTAAAACTCAAATATAAAATGCACTCCTAAAGGTTTTTTCTCTTTCCCTTTGGTCCAATTACTCTATTCAACTATCGGTACTGAGCGACAGCTCTAGCCACTGGTTTGGCAGATAAAGATGGTATTTAGAAAAAGCCTTTCAGATGATTCTGGTGTTCTGCCTTCTATCACTTCCTATTGCCTACTCTCCCTCCCCACACCATTTGTTATTCTATATCTAGTAGACCACAATCTCTGGATGAACACCTGGTATTCTGAGAAACACAGGCCTTAATACTGTGATGAAAATCAAGGCCAGAGGAGAGATGATGGATACCATCTAGAAATGAGATTCGAAAATCAACGATCATATCTTTTAGTCTAAGGCATCTGAAGACAATGACTATGCACAAAGCTCATCTTCAGGTTCAGTTCAGTTCAGTCGCTCAGTCATGTCTGACTCTATGACTCGCTTGCTGCGAGCCTGACTGCAGAAAGCCAGGCTTCCCTGTCCATCACCAACTCCTGGGCTTGCTCAAACTCATGCCCATCGAGTTGGTGATGCCATCCAACCATCTCATCCTCTGTCGTCCCCTTCTCCTCCCGCCTTCAGTCTTCCCCAGGATCAGAGTCTTTTTCCAAGGAGTCAGTTCTTCACATCAGGTAGCCAAAGTAATGGAGTTTCAGCTTCAGCATCAGTCCTTCCAATGAATATTCAGGACTGATTTCCTTTAGGATTGACTGGTTTGATCTCCTTGCAGTCCAAGTGACTCTCAAGCGTCTTCTCCAACACCACAGGAATATCCACACATCTTCAGGTATATCCACACAAATCTATCTCAGTTTGCATAGACCTAAACCTCCAGAAGGCAGTAGCTAAAAGCTAAAAGAAGATTTGGAGGGTGGGGAGAGTGTAAAGGGATAGAATTTCAGGAAACAAGAAGGTATTCTAGCTAAAATGTGAATTGTTGAAGCTATACTTGCAGATGAATTGCCCTGTAATCCAGGGCTGTTAGGATCTGTTATGATTTCTTGTCTAGTTTCAGAAGTAGTTTGTATATGATAAGTCTTACACAAATATTGAAATGGAACTGCCACTTATTTTGTATATTAATTTATTAGGATAGTGATAACACTCAAGTTGGTTTCTTCAGTCTTCTGTACAGCAATGCTGTAAAGAAATTAGCAACGGTTATGGTTCCAACTCCAAAAGCCAATAGCAATACAGTTCCTGGTTCCTTCTTCTCAACTAGGGGTTTTGTAAAATGTTAATGCAAGAATGCTTACAATCTTTGTTATCTACACTTTATGGTTAATCAACCTTGGGATGAAGCTAAAGCCACTTGACCAGCACTACTGCTGGTGTCATAACTCATGGTGGTGAAGAGATATCCAACGAGCACAGCTGCCTCCATCTCTCTCCTAGAAATTCTTGCATTTGGTACAGGTCAGATGGCTTCTTTTAGTAGAACATGGCTCAAATCATCCTGAGCTTATAGCACAAATCCTCAAGAAAAAGCATTATAATACCCAAAGGGCCAAAGTTGGTTTTTATTACAATGGTCGTTGCCCTTTAAAGGTCAATTATATCTGAAAATTTCTTTAAAATTATTTTAAAGGTATTTATTTAATAACTTGGCTGTTACAGGTCTTAGTTGCAGCATTTGGGATCTTTGATCTTCACTGCTGCACAAGGGATCTTTAGTTGCAGCAGCAGAACTCTTAGTTGCAGCATATGAGATCTAGATCCCTGATCAGGGATGGAATTCGGTCCCCATGCATTGAGAGTTCAGAGTCGTAGCCACTAGACCACCAAAGAAGTCCCAATGCCTGAAAATTTCTTATTCCTTAGTATTTAACTTTTCTTAGAACTTAAATTTTTAATCTCTAAGGAAGTTACTATGAAAAAAAACAAGGGTTGAGAGACACTGCCTTTGACACTCTTACATCTTTGCCGACTTACAAAATTTCTACTCTGCCTTGACCACTCAGCTTTCTCCCAGTGGCTTTGAGCCAGTTTCAGAGAGGGATGTGATTTTTCACAGGTTTGAGTCTCACAGCAGTTACAAATGTCGACATTACCTTCTAGAGGAGACCACCTAGAAGATGACAGCAAAGAGCTCTAATCCTTATTATATTTCTAGCAGATAAACAGTCAACTATGACAATACTCATCTAGAGGGTTCACAGAAGTGAAAGCACAGTAACAAAAAATCAGGCAGGGGTATGACATTAATTATTTAACTGCTTATTTTTTATTTTGTGAAATCAAATTCCTAAAACTTGTATGTAGAAACTGCTCACTTCAGTAAAAGTCTTTAATAGCCTTAGATAAGATTCAAAGTATAGTTTCTTTTTTTTTTTTTAATTAGTTGGAGGCTAATTACTTCGTAACATTGCAGTGGGTTACGTCATACATTGACATGAATCAGCCATGGAGTTACATGTATTCCCCATCCCAATCCCCCCTCCCACCTCCCTCTCCACCCGATTCCTCTGGGTCTTCCCAGTGCACCAGGCCCGAGCACTTGTCTCATGCATCCCACCTGGGCTGGTGATCTGTTTCACTATAGATAGTATACATGCTGTTCTCTCGAAACATCCCACCCTCGCCTTCTCCCACAGAGTTCAAAAGTCTGTTCTGTACTTCTGTGTCTCTTTTTCTGTTTTGCATGTAGGGTTATCATTACCATCTTTCTAAATTCCATATATATGTGTTAGTATGCTGTAACGTTCAAAGTATAGTTTCTTGGGAGAGCAAATAGGCTAAGTTTATTCCAAATTACAAGGTCGGGGTAAAAAGAAAAAAGAGAAACATGATACAAGAGGGGAGACAAAGTTTTAGTATAAAGAAGTTTCTTCTTTCCCTAAGAGAAAAAAAAGAACATGGTATTTCTTGCAGCCAATGGTGAGAACTCTCCTAAATTCTTTAATTAGGAAATACGGTTTGAGAGACAGAGACACTGATTGAAAACCTAATTTGCCAATTGTCTTAGTCATTATTAATAGCTGCTAACTTCTCTCGTTTCATTAAGAAAAAGATCTATCTCTCATATTAAAATTGTAAAGTGCTTAGTTCCTTGACACACATGTTAAACAGTTAATTTAAATGTATAGTCACAAGTTTTAACTATATATATATATATATATATATATATATATAAAATATATATAATAGCTTTAGCTATTCTTCCTGTCCTAACACCTGGGAAAAAACATATATATAACTTGTTCTATGCAGCCTCAAATGGCTACTGATCTCTTCCTAAGACCTCTGTAATTTTACTGAACTTGACTCTACTTGGTAAGAGTGGTTTACACAAACTTATCTAGAGCCAATGATATTCAGGTCAAAACCTATGGATGCCTCAACAACTATACCCACTATTTGCTTGATCTATTGAAAGAGCAAGCTTTGTTTGAAGAATCTAGCTCTGTTGATGCTTTAGTAGCCTTGAGATGGCAAGCAATATAGAACTAGAGTGTAATTTGTAGTTGAAACATAGGTGGGCTTAGACTTAGACATTTAGAATGATAATGCCAGATTATCATAAAAGAATAGAAATGTAACTTATCAGATTTGGTTTGAGCCTTAAAACTCAACATTCAAAAAACTAAGATCGTGGCATCCAGTCCCATCACTTCATGGTAAATAGATAGGGATACAATGGAAACAGTGACAGACTTTATTTTCTTGGGCTCCAAAATCACTGCAGACAGTGACTGCTGCCCCAAAATAAAGACACTTGCTTCTTGGAATGAAACTATGAAAAATCTAGACAGCATATCAAAAAGCACAGACATTACTTTGCTGACAAATGTCTGTCTAGTCAAAGCTATGGTTTATCGAGTAGTCATGTATGGATGTGACAGTTGGACTATAAAGAAAGCTGAGAACTGAAGAATTGATGCTTTTCAACTGTGGTGTTGGAGAAGACTCTTGAGAGTCCCTTGGAATGCAAGGAGATCAAACCAGTCCATCCTAAAGGAAATCAGTCCTGACTATTCATTGGAAGGACTGATGCTGAAGCTGAAACTCCAATACTTTGGCCACCTAATGTGAAGAGTTGACTCATTGGAAAAGACTCTGGTGCTGGGACAGACTGAAGGCAGGAGGAAAAGGGGATGACAGAGGGTGAGATGGTTGGATGGCATCACCGACTCAATGGACATGAGTCTGACCAAGCTCCAGGAGTTGGTGATGGACAGGGAAGCCTGGCGTCCTGCAGCCCGTGGGGTCATAAAGAGCAGAACACGACTGAGTGACTGAACTGAACTGAATATGAAGGTAGAAGCAGCATCTTTCCATTGACCATATCCAAGTCAGCTAGATATTTAAAGAGCTTGGCTAGTACTTCATAACTAGGAATTGACAGGGGGGCTTCAGGTAACTGACCCACTGAAATCAAAAAGGACGTGTCAAGGGAGTCAATTTTGTGTTTGGAGTCTGCATGGTTACACCTGAATCAATGCAGAGTCTTGCAATAATTAGACTCCCAATGTTGATATCAACTTGAAGGTGAATAACATCCCAAAATTGGACACTATTAGAATTCATCTCAGAACGCCAAGAATCCGTATTGAGATATCACCCACAGGGCAACTGGAGGTGAGGAGTAGCCTCAAATTTAGCCATGCCTCTATCTGCCAGTCATCAATCTCAGAGTGAATTTTTGTCTCTGCTGAGAGGACAGAGTGGAACTAAATGGAATCTGGGTGGGTTGAATGGCTTTGTTTCTCACATTCCTCCTCCTGAGACATTAATCATAAACCAGCTGAAGAAGTTGAAGTAGGGAGTCATGGTAGGGCAGTAGCAGCTATGAGACATCTCATCTGGTACAGGAACATTTTTTTGGAATGATAGTTGAATTAGTTCTCAGAATACCAGAACTGTTGGCAGACAATGAACTGTACTGTAGAATCATGGCATATATCAATGTGTCAGGAATCATCCAGATGCAATCAGACAAGTCTTTGTCACCTTAGTGATTAGATGGTTTCTTGGAAGGAGAGCTAGCATGTTGTAGCAATGCTCTTTGTGGCATTTTCCACCACTTCTTGAATTGAAGAAGCTTTACATAGGGCCAGTTGGCATCTATAGGTTAATACCACAGGAAATTTAAAGATATCCCAAAATGGTTTCTCCAGAGATTTATGAAAATTAATTGCGGCAAGTGTGTGTGCTAGTGGCTCAGTCATGTCCAAATCTTTGTGACCCCTTGAGCCTGACCCTGCCAGGCTCCTCTGTCCATGGAATTCTCCAAGCAAGAATACTAGAGTTGGTAGCCATTCCCTTCTCTAGGGGATCTTTCCGACCCAGAGATCAAACCCAGGTCTCCTGCACTGGGGGAAGATTCTTTACCATCTGAGCTAACAGGGAAGCCCCATCTGTGGCACAGATCCAGGTTAAGGATATGAATTTTTAAAAAAAATCTAGGTTTTAATCCAAATACTGCTACTTATCAACTGTACTGCATCAAATTACTCAAACTAAGTCTCAGTTTCTTCATCTATAACTTGGTGGAAAATAGGATTTGCTTCAAAAGACAGAGAAAAAGTAATTGTTACCATATTGCATCCTTTATTCTATGGGCAATTGATTCTCATAATTAGATTGTTAAGCTTACAGAAAGTACTCTTCATATTTTGAACTATCATAATAACTGACTTTTTCAAGGGTAGAAAACAAAAATGAAGCAACTTGAATATTATTCACAACACTCTCCACCATTTGGTTAACTTTTAGGAGCTGGACATTACTCAGACTACCTAAAATGATGCTGACAGTGGCAAGGCAAGAATTCAAGTCACTCATGTTTTATGTTATCTTTTGTGCAAACACCAAGAAGTTGATTTGATAGGTGATAAGGTCAATATAGTTAGGTAGTTTGACCAACCTCTCAAAACAAGTCTTAAAAGCAACTAGTAAAAGCTACATCTTTTAAACAAAAGGACTCTGAGTTACCCCTCCTCTTAGCTTCTCAGTCAAACTATGGCATCTTGACAAACACCCAGGGAGGAGTATTACCCATATTGCGCTGACACATTCATGGAGCCCAATTTCAAAGATGGCAGCATTGTTTACTGAGCCCAAATAGTTTCACCAGCAGCCAGCTGAGCCAAGACTCATAGGATGGGTTCCCCAGCTGCCCTTTCCTGAACACGTCCTCTGAACAGTTACCACCACCTTCTCCTCTGAACCTGCACTTTAACAGGCAACCTTGAGGAGGAAGGCATAGAAGGAGGAGTCTCTGGAGAAGCCCAAGAAAGAAAAGGGACATGAGAAGACTCCTGAGTGGACTTCTTATCTCTAGTCAGGAATTGCTGGGAACAGAACCTGAAGTAGGAAAACCTCAAAGAGCAACAGATCCCAAAGGACTCACTGCCAACCAGATTAAGCAAAGTGCCATCAGGTACCTCTGGGTCATCTCACCTGCTTGCTACAACTAGCTTCCTAGCAACCTAGAGGCGATGGTCTTTATGTGAAAAAGTAGTGAAAGTGGTACTTGCTCCGTCATGTCCAACTCTTTGTGATCCCATGAACTGTAGCCCAACAGGCTCCTCTGTCCATGGAATTCTCCAGGCAAGAATACTACAGTGGGTAGCCAGTTACTTCTCTGGGGGATCTTCCCCCCAGGGATCAAAGCCAGGTCTTCTGCATTGCAGGCGGATTCTTTACCATTTGAGCCATGAGGGAAGTCTAGTGGCCTTTATATCCATCCTCAAACCATTCAGTAGTTATTGCAGGCCCTGAAATCAGGCTGGATATACAGGAAGCAAGAATGATAGTCTACACCTGGAACTCAGCCAACCCCTTCATGATTTAAGAAAGAGCCTCAAGGAGGAAGGTGTGAGCTGTTGAAAGATTTTCAGCTCTCCTTAAGAAAGCACATGTTGTACCCCTTTAGAGAAGCTTGATGAGTCCTGGAAGGGAGTTATAACTCACAAAGATTCAAGGTATACTCTCCCTGTAATCAACAACTGCCTTAAGTTGGTGAATAATTTGATTAAATGGAGTTTTAAATCAAAGACATAAGAGTTTAATTAGGAACTATTCTTGTCATACTGAAGTTAACAGGCAGCTGTGCTGATTTTATTCCCCTGCCAGGAATTTTACAGACTCACAGAAAAGGGGGACTTTGAAACCAGCATTTAATGAAATGTATAGAAGGAAACACAGCTACCACTGAAATAGGTAGGCCATGAAGTGTTTTCCAAGCCACAAGGACTGACGAGGTAAGAGTCTAGCAGAAGAAGGTATGTGTCCTGGAGGGTGCTAAAAATTGCCCCAGACAAGCAGAGCTGGAGGACTCTCCTTCCAGGTTTTACTTGCTGTATTTTAATACTCCATTTATTTATTCCCTTTGATACTTTTTCCCTGCTTCCCAATATTTTAATTCTCTGGTTGCTGAACATCTAGCCTTACAATTTTCAAATATCAATGTGCATAAAATACATTTTGCAAGATTCTTAAAAATGCAGATCACCCCCTGCTCCCAGCCCAATCTCCACCTCCAACTTTGCTCAATAGGTCTGGGTGGGACTCATTCACCTTCAGCAGACGCCCTGGGTGATGTGATGCAGTTGAGACACTCTCCCAGTCCCAGTGTTTGTGTTCTCGAAGTTATTCACCCTCCACCTTCCCTATTTCCTATGACCTACATACACTTCAACTGATCTGTTACCTGCTTTTTCCTATCCACCTGCTTCAGGGATCACCTGATCAACTATGAATATTTGATCAGTAAGAAGCCTGGGACATATCAATATACAGGAACGAAGACAAAACCTGTGTAGCTGTGGTTTAGTCACAAAGTCGTGTCCGACTCTTGCGATCCCATGGACTGTAGCCCACCAGGCTCCTCTGTCCATATGATTTTCCAGGCAAGAATATTGGAGTGGGTGGACATTTCCTTCTCCAGGAGATCTTCCTGACTCAGGGATTGAACCTAGGTCTCCTGTGTAGCTGTGGCATTCCCCAAAACAATGTTAGTATTTTTATCAAAAGGGTCAGATCCAAATCAGTCCAGATCCTGGAGAAATCCCTAATTATGGAGACTCATGGACTTCTTTCCCGAAAGTCTCAGTGGTGCCAGGAATTTAAAACAGGTGGCTCTACCAGAAGAAAACCCTTAGATCACAAAACTGGAAGAGGACTTTGAGACAATTTAGAAATTTTAGGTTAGAAAAGCAAAACTCAGAGAGATTAAGTAATAGAACCATGGCAAATTTGTTAGTGGTTAGTGACATCTCTGAGGGTACAATCTGGATGACTGATCTCTTTCCACGGGTGGTGTGTGTGTGTGGACTGGAGGAGTAAAAACTCTGAACAACACTGTAGATCCTTGAATGAACCTGACTGCTCAGGATTGTAACCAATTTGCCATTTTGGGTCTACTCTGATCCCAACCACCATATGGACATTCAGAGATCCACACCGCTAGCAGAGACTGGGAAGGGACGAGCAAAGGGATTTGGAGAACATTTATGTCTATGAAATAGGTTTGCTATGATTCTGTCTAAAAGTCGTACACCTAAAGAACAAGCAAAAAATAATATTAAATGTAATCTACCTAATAATATACCATACAAAAAAGAGGTCCAGGCAAGGAAAGAGGGTGTGCAAAATCATCCATGTGTTCAGGATCAGAATCAAACAGAAGCCCACATCTAATTTCAAATGGCTTGGTAACTGAATGTTATCACCTCTCTTATCAATCACAGTTTTGGTCATTCTTGAGCATTCCTGAGAGACATGAGTCTAATATTTTAGATATTTTCAGAAGGCATTTCTGTAATTTAAAAAACCTTTGTAAGAATGAAGAATTTACATAATAATAAAACAAGCATTACTCAAAACTGTATGCCTTAGCTATGAAATTACTTTTTAATTTCTGCTCTCCTGGCTCTTCAAGTAAATAATACTTTTAAATGCAATTCAGCCAATTCCAAATTCCTCCCCTAAATGTACACACTTCTTATAAAAAAGTATGTATACTGTCAATATGAACTATGATGAAGGGAAGTAGTAGGTCCAGCCTGACTTTGTCTTGTATATCTGTGGTGTGTGTGTGTATATGTCTCTGTGTGTGCCTGTGTGAGAGAGAGAAAAAGAGAGTAAGAGAGTAAGAGAGAGGGAAATTCAGCTTTGAGTGTCTTTTTAAAGTGAGACATTTAAGAGGGAAAAATATAACATGTTATTATTATATTAATAGCATTAGAAGTATCAAAATACAAGAAAATAATCACAGTTAAAAAACAAATCACTGGCAGAACCAAAGATGTCTTGGGTAGAATGCTTTCCCCCACCATTCATTTCTAAGAGGAGTAATCTTTCCTAACCCCACTCTCACCCCCCTTTCTCATTCCTGATTACCAAACCAGAGGAGGAAACCTGAGCAATCTCATGCACCCAACACGTTAGCCACCTGGACGAGTCTGTCCCAAGAGACTTCACTGCTGCTATGTGATGGAAGTCTTCCTGGGTACTGATGGGTTCAGTTCAGTTCAGTTCAGTCGCTCAGTCATGTCTGATTCTTTGCGACCCCATGGACCACAGCACGCCAGGCCCCCCTGTACATCACCAACTCCCGGAGTCCACCCAAACTCATGTCCATTGAGTTGGTGATGCTATCCAACCATTTCACCCTCTGTCATCCCCTTCTCCTCCTGCCCTCAATCTTTCCCAGCATCAGGGTCTTTTCAAATGAGTCAGCCCTTCACATCAGGTGGCCAAAGTACTGGAGTTTCAGCTTCAGCATCAGTCCTTCCAATGAACACCCACAACTGATCTCCTTTAGGATGGACTGGGTGGATCTCCTTGCAGTCCAAAGGACTCTCGAGAGTCTTCTCCAACACCACAGTTCAAAAGCATCAATTCTTCAGTGCTCAGCTTTCTTTATAGTCCAACTCTCACATCCATACATGACTACCGAAAAAACCATAGCCTTGACTAGACCGACCTTTGTTGGCAAAGTAATGTCTGTGCTTTTTAATATGCTAGGTTGGTCGGAGAAGACAATGGCAACCCACTCCAGTGTTCTTTCCTGGAGAATCCCAGGGATGGTGGAGTCTGGTGGGCTGTCATCTATGGGGTCGCACAGAGTTGGACACGACTGAAGCAACGCAGCAGCAGCAGCAGCAGCAGCAGCAGCTATGTTGGTCATAACTTTCCTTCCAAGGAGTAAGCATCTTTTAATTTCATGGCTGCAGTCACCATCCACAGTGATTTTGGAGCCCAAAAAATTGAAGTCTGCCACTGTTTCCACTGTTTCTTCATATATTTGCCATGAAGTGATGGGACCGGATGCCATGATCTTAGTTTTCTAAATGTTGAGATTTTTGGTTTAATTCTAGAGTCCAGTATCAGTAAGCTGTTTAGGCAACAGATCTCAAGGCTTATTATTTTTTACCTTTTCCCGTTTTTATGCCTCCAGGTACACTGGACTTTTTTGAGATATATTTCATATGCAGAATAAGAACCCTCCAGAAAGCCGTGGGAGAGAAGGGCACAGTGACATACAGCTCCCAGGCTCATCCAGGTGGGGCAAAGACCCTGATACTTGGTTTATTGGCAGGTGCTCCAAGGCCTTTCTCCAAGCTTGCTCCAGGTCCACCAATTTAGTAACTCCTATGCCCTTCTTAAGTCAAATTCTTGAGCCTTGCCTAGGATTTACTGAATCAATACTGATCATAGGACCCAGAGATGCACATATTTAACAAGCTTCTCAGGTTATTCTTTCTCATACAAAGCTTGAGAGGTACTACAACAGAAATACTTTCTTTAGTACACAATACTGTCGCCATATGAGAGCACTTGATATCTCTCAGGGAAGTTTCAAAAATCTTTCTCAAATATACAGCTCTTCAGCAAGTGTGTCCTGATTTTAAAAATTTCCTTTCTATTGTAGCAGTGCTTCTTGGTTGGAAGTCCATGTATAGACGAATAGAGGTCTATGAAACTTCCAAAATGTGTTAAGTGAATATGTATGTCTTTCTAGAAAGAGGGTTTATAGATTTCAAGATTTTTACAACCCAAAGCATTCTTGGAGTTGCAAAATTAGATAATATCCACCCAGAAAGACTGATTCATTCTCAACAGCTCTTTCGGGTCCCTAAACATAACAAAGTACAAGGCTGAGCAGTTAAACTTTTGTTAAATGACCTTATTTGTCTGCATGTCAGTTCCTTATAATTAAGCATACTTTGACTAATTTGAATTAAGTATGCCTGCATTTTAAATTCCCCATGCTATTTGCCTTATACAAACAGAGAACAAAAGGACAGGACCGTCTGTGCTCCCTTTTCAGTGTTAGTTACCTCTGAGGAGCATAGGTGTCTCTGCTTTTCTGTAGAATAAATTAACATCTCTCTGATGAGAGTCACAGATTCATCTGATAACAGGTGCAGAAAGAAATATTTAAACTCTAGACAGATTAAGAATAAAGGAGGACCCTAGGGCACAAAGCAGATGTTGTAAGTAATCACAGAGACAGAAATTTTAATCAGTTCTTCTGTTTTTCAGAGACAATTCTGTGCTGTGAAGTTGAATTGCCCAGGTGTGGCAAGATACTGTCCTACCCTCCTAACCTGGGGAAGCTTAGAGAACTACGTCCTTTCTAAAACTTAAAGTTATCTAGAAAAGAGTTGCTTGTTTATTTTTTAAAGTAATAATTCCTTTTATTAACAGGGATTAATTAACAAAGCTTAACATACAACCTGTTAAGCTTTGGAGTTAAACAGAGGGTTTTAAGGGGAGGGGTAGGGTATCTGGGGAAGGCTACATACTTCTTCCATAATTTTCAATGAATTACAAACATTTAATACATAAAGTTGATGAGCATTACATGAAAATGTATGCAAAACAATTTCCATTTGGCATTCCTTGCTGTTACTTTCCTTCCCCTTACCAAGCTGAATGGGAAGACTAAACATTTCAAATGATCTGAATTTCATTCCAATAGTGTGGCAGGCACCTTCTAAAATAAGCCCCAAAGATCCTCATCTCCTGATATCCATGATCTTCTGTACCCCCCACCCTTGAGTGTGGACTGAACCTAGCAACTTCCTTCTAATGGTAAAATGGTAAAAGTGATGGGATATCCCTTCAAAAACTAGGTAACAAAAGATTATGATTTTCACCTTTCTCTCTTTCTCTCTGCCACTGCTCTGGAAGAAGCAAATTGCCACATTGTGAGTAGCCTTATGGAGATGCACACATATCAAGTGTAGGGAAAGAGCAAATTAGTCAAGATGCCGTGGTCAAGCTCTCTCACCCCACAGACTCTCACTCTTGCCCTACATTTTATAATGATTATGTAACAGCTGAGATCACTTATAGCACTGCACATGTACATCACGAGGCACTCACTTAGCCATGGGCTACTTTTGTATAAGCGCATATAAGCTCCACCTGGAAAGGGCTTGAGGTTTGGTTGGTATGATTGCCACGTTAGCCAGGAGAAAAGGTTGTGTTATGGCTGCTGCTACAGCTACTGCGTCAGTTAGGAGAGAAGAAACATTTTTGCAGTTCCTACAGCTCTTTACATCTTCTTCCAGCCTCTTAGCTCGTGCTTTGCCTGCCATGGGTTCAGCAAAAAATGTGTACTGTTGACAAGAATCACAAACAGCTGACAGAGAAAGAGGTCTTTTCATCCAGTACATCCACATAATGTCACTCTACAAGTGAGAAAATGGAGGTCTTAATTTGCTTATAGCCACATAACTAGCTAATTGGAGCAAAAATTAAAACCAGATCTACTCATTTGCAATTCAGTGTATAGTCTGGTGCTGTTCATGGGCCAGTAAATTCCAGGTAGTACTGAAAAAGCACCACTTTCATTTATTCCAATAAAAAAGTGGAATCAAATTAACCAACAATGAATTATTAAGCTCTCTTTGGAGGCCCATGTGAAATATAAAATACATATTGAAAGAGCAACAATAGACTGACAGCTAATTCTCCCACAGAAATAATAGAATTTCAACTATAACGGGAAGATCTCTTTAAAATGCTTAAAGAAAATACTTCTCAACCTAAAATTCTACATTTGTAAACTATCCTTCAAAAATGAAGGTTAAGATTAAGAGGTTTTCAGGAAGCTAATCATTTATCACTAGCAGGAACACTGAAGGGAGTTTCTGAGGCAGAAAAAAAAAGAAAAAAAAAGGTTCCAAACAGAAACACAATAATGTAAAAAGGAATAAAGAAAGAAAAGGCTAAACACACTGGCAGAAGATGAGTACTGAATGCATAAATAATAGTAATAATGATTTAGAGGGTCTAAAATATATTTTGCATAAAAACGCATGACAGCAACATAACAAAGAGAGGAAAGGATAATTGGAGTTTAAGTGCTCTAAAGCCTTTGTATTTTGCTGGCAGTTGGTAACAGGACATATTTAAGGTGGATCTAATAAGTCAAAAATACATTATAGTCTCCAGGCTAACCACTAAAAAGAATGGTAACACTGACAGAGAAGGGAAAACTGAAAATTTTCAAATATTTGAAAAATGCAAAATAAATCAAGATAAAAAGAAAGGAACAAAGAACCCGTGAGTAAAAAACAAAAACAACAGAAATGTTATAGATTTAACCCAATTATATGAGTAGTTTTATCAACATAATAGACTGAATATTCCATTTAAAGGACTATAATATTCAAGAAAAAAATAAAACTGAAGTAAGTGCTCTCTACAGGAAATACACTTTAAACATAAGGACACAGTAATTTTGTAGTCAATAAACTGGGAAAATATATAACCAATGTAAACAGCATATCAGTAGTGAAAAACTAGACTTTTAGGGGAAATTTTTTAATTAAAACTGAAAGAATTGGAAGAAACAATCATTTTTGGAGATATTAGAATACATTCTTCAGTTATTAAGGTAAAAACTGGTAAAAAAATAAATCAGTAAGGATATAGAATATTTGAACAAACTGATTAATAAAAATAACCTAATTAACCAAAGCATTACACTTAAGAGCTGCAGAGATATTTTACAAAAGCTCACAGAATGTATATGAAAATAGAACATGTGCTGTGTCATTAAATAAATCTCAACAAATTTTGAAAACTGAAATCATAAATAGTGCATTCACTGAACATAGTAAGCCAAAAACAATAATAGAAATTTGAATTTTAAAATCTCAAATATTTAGAAATTATGCAATAAACATCTAAATTACCCTTGAGTCAATGACCAATACAAGGGAAAGTAAAATGTCTTTCAAATACTAAAATGTGTAAAATTCAGGTAAAGCAGTGCTTAGCAGAAAATTTATAGCATTATGGAGAAGGGAAAGGCAACCCACTCCAGTATTCTGGCCTAGAGAATTTCATGGACTGTATAGTCCATAGACACGCAAAGAGATGGACGTAACTGAGTGACTTTCACTTTTCACGTGTAGAAAAGAAGAAAAAATTTGAGCTTCTATCTGAGGAAGCTGTGAAAAGAACAGAAAATTAAAACAAACAAGAAAGGAAATAAAAATAAGAATAGAAACCAATGAAAAAGTAAGCAAACATAAAGTTGAGAAAATCAGCAAAGGCTTTGAATATTAATTGAAATTTAAAGTCTAACAATACTGTGTCAGGGTGGGGAGGTGGGTCAAACAGTAGGGGACAGAACACAAATGATCAAGATCAGGGATAAAAAAGCCACCGTTACTTCAGATGCTACTGATGTCAAAAAGATAAGAAACTATTGTGACCAATTTTATACCAAAAATTGATAATTTGGATGAAATGTACACGTTATCCCAAGAGCTGCATTATAACAGCTGACAAAAAAAAAACAAAAACAGAAAATAGAAGCCCACAGTTCCTTGCCAGGGAGGCTCTCAACCTGGTTATTCAACACATTAAACCACCAAGTAGTACCTCTTGTTCCAACCTCCTAAGGCACAGTTTTATGTAGTATATATAACCACAGGAGTTACAGATCGTCTTTGCCTTATGATGTAGCCTAATCAAAGGGGTTGTCAATATAATGTGGCAAATATAAATTTTCCATATTATACTGGTTAAGACAAGTTACAAGTACAATCTTTATGTGGGGTTGGGGGTGGGGGAAGTGATATATTACACAAACTTATGGCTACCATGAGGCAGAGATCATTTAGGTAATCTTCAGTTCAGTTCAGTTCAGTTCAGTTCAGTCGCTCAGTCATGTCCGACTCTTTCTGACCAACCTAGATAGCATATTAAAAAGCAGAGACATTACTTTGCCAACAACGGTCATCTTAGTATCTGTCTATCATACAGTGCCCAGACAATTTGACTACTGAGCTTGTTATAAGAACATTCATAGTAGCATTATTTGCAAATGTCAACAAATTAGAAATGACTCAAACATACATCACAGCAGAATGGATGAATAAATTATGGTATATTCTAATAATAGAAACTATACAACAATGAAACAAATGAACTATT
The DNA here is from genome assembly GCF_963930625.1 of Muntiacus reevesi. Classification (NCBI taxonomy): domain Eukaryota; kingdom Metazoa; phylum Chordata; class Mammalia; order Artiodactyla; family Cervidae; genus Muntiacus; species Muntiacus reevesi. The sequence continues at coordinate 94,932,109 of NC_089254.1, read as the reverse complement.
GCTTCACTCAAAAATATGGCTAAATTTCCTAGACAAAATGAGGAACTAAAGACATCAAACACAAGTATCTGTTGTGTGTGTGTGTGTGTGTGTGTGTGTGCACTCAGTTGTGTCTGACTCTTTGTGAACCCCCTGGACTGTATCCTACCAGATTCCTCTGTCCATGGAATTTTCCAGGCAAGAATACTGGAGTGGGTTGCCATTTCCTCCTCCAGGGAATCTTCCCTGATCCAGGAATTGAACCCGTGTCTCTTGTGTCTTCTGTTTTGGCAAGTCAATTCTTTACCACTTTGCCACACAAGCCCCAGGTGTGGATGCGTACTCAGTCATGTCCAACTCTTTATGACCTCATGGACTATAGCCTGCCAGACTCCTCTGTGCAAGGAACTTTCCAGGCAAGAATGCATCTGTGGTATAATTTCATTTATGTATGATTCAAAAAGAGACAAAAGTGCTTTATTATAAGCACTTCTGGATAGAATGGAAATAAACCACTTTTGGACAGAATGACAGGTAAGGGGGGGGCGCTTCTGAAGTAAGGGAAATGTGTATGATTTAGTCTGAGTCTTAGTTAAAAATTAATCAACATTTAGATTTTGCATATTACTGCCTATATTCTGTCAGTTCAGTTCAGTTGCTCAGTCATGTCCAACTCTTTGGGACCCAGGGACTGCAGCACACTAGGCCTCCCTGTCCATCACCAACACCCAGAGCTTGTTCAGACTCATGTCCATCTAGTAGGAGATGCCATCCAACCATCTCATCCTCTGTCGTCCCCTTCTCCTCCCGCCTTCAATCTTTCCCAAGATCAGGGTCTTTTCAAATGAGTCAGCTCTTTGCATCAGGTAGCCAAAGTATTGGAGTTTCAGCTTCACCATCAGTCCTTCCAATGAATATTCAGGACTGATTTCCTTTAGGATTGACAGGTTGGATCTCTTTGCAGTCCAAAGGACTCTCAAGAGTCTTCTCTAACACCACAGTTCAAAAGCATCAATTCTTTGATGCTCAGCTTTCTTTATAGTCCAACTCTCACAACCACACATTACTACTGCAAAAACCATAGCTTTGACTAGATCGACCTTTGTTGGCAAAGTAATACCTCTGCTTTTTAATATGCTGTCTAATTTGGTCATAGCTTTTCTTCCAATGAGCAAGTCTTTTAATTTCATGGCTATAGTCACTATCTTCAATGATTTTGGAGCCTAAAAAAGTAAAGTCTGTCACTGTTTCCATTGTTTCCCCATCTATTTGCCATGAAGTGATGGGACCGGACGCCATGATGTTAGTTTTCTGAATGTTGAGTTTTAAGCCAGCTTTTTTACTCTGCTCTTTCATTTTCATCAAGAGGCTCTTTAGTTCTTCTTTGCTTTCTTCCATAAGGGTTGTGTTATCTACATATTTGAGGTTATTGATATTTCTCCCAGAAATCTTGATTCCAGTTTGTGCTTCATCCAGCCTGAAGTTTCGCATAATGTACACTGCATAGAAGTTTAATAAGCAGGGAGACAATATACAGCCTTGATGTACTCCTTTCCCAATTTGAAACCAGTTCATTGTTCCATGCCTGGTTCTAACTGTTGCTTCTTGACCTGCATACAGACTTCTCAGGAGGCAGGTCAGGTGGTCTGGTATTCCCAACTCTTTAAGAATTTTCCACAGTTTGTTGTGAGCCACAGAGTCAAAGGCTCGGGCATAGTCAATAAAGCAGAAGTAGATGTTTTTCTGGAACTCTCTTGCTTTTTCTGTGATCCAACAGATATATATTCTATGCTTAAAAACAAAAATTATCCCAATCTCTTTGAGTTATTTTTTATTTCCTGTACAAAAACATGAACTATCCTTGATTGTTCAACTCTTCATTAAGACTTTTCCTTCTTATACTTCTTTCAAGAAAAATAAATAGACTCTTTGAATGGTCAATATGCACTTTCAGAGAAACAAGAAAAAGTGAACAAACATCTACCAGCTTCTCTTCCATGTGGCACTGGTGTCCCTGTTTCAGGTAGCACGTTTTCTCTTGTTTCGTAACCCTCATGCTCATCCTCTATAAATCTCATGACCCAGTAGTTTGGCCAACAATTGCTTGTTCAACAAATTGATTACTCAACCAGCATTTTTAGGTACTGTAGCTAGGAGACTACAGTGTATGTTTTTTAAAGCGTAAGATCATCAAAGAATAACACCAATAAAATCCACTCTTTATAGGCTCATAGGTGAATGAAGAGGAGAACTACCAGTGTGAATATGGAAATGCTACAAGATCAAGGAAATAAACAGTTCATATAGAAAATACAGGACTGTCTACTCAATGTGTCATGAAAACTGGTATGCAGGGATGTGTAAACAGTTCCCTGAAAGAAATGGTCCACAGCAGCTAATATTTAACTAACTAACATCTACTTTCTGGGCGCTGTTCCAAATGCTATATACATATGTATACTTATTTAATTTGCATATCATCCAAAGACATAGGAACCACATAGCCAACTCTACTTTGTAGATGGGAATAAACAGAGGTAAAAAAATAACTTGTCCAAGGCCAAAAGCTGGAAATAGAAGTGTAAAAGTTTGAATAGGAACCCTGGAAGTCTGTGCTTCTAACTGCTTTGCAGCAGCAGAAATAAAAACACCACCACCACACTTTCAAGTCTCCTCTGAAGAAGGCAAGCAACAGAGCAGGGCTGGAGAGTGAGAGGTGAGGCTGGGAGACTAGCAGAGGCCAGAGTGTTATTCCATAAATGATGTTTGTATCGATAAAGTGGGGACACCATGGAACACTTTAAGGTATTGAGTCACCATAAGATTTTTATTTAGAAAAACCACTTTGGCAGCAATTGGGGTAGAAGGTATACAAGATATAAACCTAAAATAATAGTCCAGGTAAGAAATGACTAAGACCTCACCAGAAAAGTGAGGACAGGGGTGAAGAGGAGTAGACCCAGAGAAGGGATTCACAAAGTCCAGGCAGGAGAGTGGTATCAGCATTACTTGGAGCCTGATAGAAATGCATATGTTCAAGCTCTGCCCTACACACTTGCATCTGAAGTGTAGGAGTAAGACCAGCCTTTCTGGTCATCCTGGTTCACCCAAAAGTCTAAGAACCACAGGCTTAGGGGATTCATTTTTGACCCAGGGTCCATGGACTTACCTGGAAGGTACTCAAGGTTCACTGCCCCTCCATCCAGACATTTGAATTTAGAAGATCTGGTTTGGTGCTCCAGCATGTGTATGTGTTTTTTTTTTTTTTTTTTTTGAAAGTTCCTTGGGTAACACTGATACATCCCTTGATTAAAAATAATTGGAACAGAAAATGGAATCTGATCTGGTTCTTTAGTTAGTTAGTTGGGTGGTTCAGTCACTCATTCTTGTTCGACTCTTTGCGACCCCATGAACTGCAGCACGCCAGGCCTCCCTGTCCATCACCAACTCCCGGAGTCCACCCAAGCCCATGTCCATTGAGTCAGTGATGCCATCCAACCATCTCATCCTCTGTCGTCCCCTTCTCCTCCTGCCCTCAATCTTTCCCAACATCAGGTCTTTTCAAATGAGTCAGTTCTTCGCATCAGGTGGCAAAAGTATCAGAGTTTCAGCTTCAGCATCAGTCCTTCCAATGAACACCCAGGACTGATCTCCTTCAGGATGAACTGGTTGGATCTCCTTGCAGTCCAAGGGACTCTCAAGAGTCTTCTCCAACACCACAGTTCAAAAGCATCAATTCTTTGGCGCTCAGCTTTCTTTATAGTCCAACTCTCACGTCCATACATGACCACTGGAAAAGCCATAGCCTTGACTAGACGGACCTTTGTTGACAAAGTAATGTCTCTGCTTTTTAATATGCAGTCTAGGTTGGTCATAATTTCCTTCCAAGGAGTAAGCATCTTTTAATTTCATCACTGCAATCACCATCTGCAGTGATTTTGGAGCCCAAAAATATAAAGTCAGCCACTGTTTCCACTGTTGTCCCATCTATTTGCCAGGAAGTGATGAGACCAGATGCCATGATCTTAGTTTTCTGAATGTTGAGCTTTAAGTCAACTTCTCCACTCTCTCTTTCACTTTCATCAAGAGGTGCTTTAGTTCTTCTTCGATTTCTGCCATAAGGGTGGTGTCATCTGCATATCTGAGGTTATTGATATTTCTCCCGGCAATCTTGATTCCAGGTTGTGCTTCCTCCAGCTCAGCGTTTCTCATGATGTACCCTGCGTGTAAGTTAAATAAGCAGGGTAACAGTATACAGCCTTGATGTACTCCTTTTCCTATTTGGAACCAGTCTGTTGTTCCATGTCCAGTTCTAACTGTTGCTTCCTGACCTGCATACAGGTTTCTCAAGAGGCAGGTCAGGTGGTCTGGTATGCCCATCTCTTTCAGAATTTTCCACAGTTTATTGTGATCCACACAGTCGAAGGCTTTGGCATAGTCAATAAAGCAGAAACGGATGTTTTTCTGGAATTCTCTTGCTTTTTTGATGATCCAGCAGAGGTTGGCAATTTGATCCCTGGTTCCTCTGCCTTTTCTAAAACCAGCTTGAATCTGGTCCTTTACTCCTCCATAAGTAGATACATGGCCACCTTGCACACAGGGTATCCCCTGCTTCAGCAAACTCTGAAAGCGGAACTTGCTAATGTCCCTTAGAGACAGTCTCTGTCTCTAAGTCTAAATCTTTTCCTGAGGATGCCCTTTCAGGTCTGTCTATGTGCATAGGGATGATCTTGCCCTCTAATTCACATGCTGTAAGACCCTTGGATGTTTGAACTTCATCTAGCAATAAAAACAGGAAAAGTAGCACATCTACTAAGTGCTTATTTCTGAAATGTATCAGATAATGGTTTCTGAGTGAATGATTCAGTCTCTAATAATAACACTGTATTAGCTAGTGGATCCAATTTAACCTGAATTTGTAGGAATATTCAAACAGCTTTATACTTGTCAGTACTGAAATTAAAAAAGCAAACAAATCAGCAGCAGAAGAGAGGTAGGAAACTGTACAAAGATCAGCTCCACAATGGCCTCATTTCATACCTGTCTCCTTCCATCACCAGACTCATCTTTCAGTGCTTCCTTAGACCATTTGAGTCTCTTTCTTCTAGGCTTGCACTGCTCTTTACTCTTGGAACAAGCATATATAACCACCAATACATAGACATTCCCTGTGGCTGGTGAAAATTTCAAAAGCCATACTACGCCTGGGGCACACTCTTCACCTCAGTATCTCATTCAAGTTTTGGCATAAAGTCCAAACTCTTAGCATGGCTTATAACAGAACACCCGTGTAATTTATTTATCATTCAATGCAAAGCATCTGAGAATGAGAAGGGGTGCTAACAGTAATGACAGTGGAATAGTTGGGCAAACTATGACTGCCCCAGTCAAATAGGAATCTCCACTAGCTCCACATGTGGCAGTTCATGACCAGTTCATGACCTGGCCTCTAGTTCCATAACCAGCGCTTCATCAATGTCTACCTTGTAACACATACTATTTCTAATCAGTACAAAAGTTCTGCAATGCTTTATTATTACCCTTATTTTGCATATAAGGAAATGCAAAGAAATTCAACAGCTTACAAGACAGTAAACAGGAAAAGGCAGAACCAGAAGTCAAATCCTCATGTGTTTGTTTTCCAAACTTTTCTTCAGGTGGGCGTTTATTTTTAACTAGTAATAAATTTCTAGAATAGAATAAATGGGGCGTTATTGAAATTCCCACTAATACCATAATCTGTTTTTTTCATGTAACTCTCTAGCACTCTTCCTGAAGAACAAATCAATCATAACAGAACTCAAAGAAAATTTAGATAGAAGTACATAAAGTCAAAAATATAACTTCCCCTCTGCCCCGACTCTCAGTTAACTCAATCCCCCTCCCAGAGGTAAACACTGTTGGCAAAATCCTGTTTATACTTTCCAAAGATTTTAAGATGAAAGCATAAATGTGGGTTTCTCTTTTTTCTTGGAATATATACATGAAGCACTCTCTTAATACTTCATTAAGAAATCTGGACAATTTTAAACCAAAGATATAGAGTATGTTAACATACCAATCTGCTGACAAATAAAAATGTTCATATTAATTCTTAATAAAAGACTAGGAGACATCTAGCAATAAACTCATGGGAGTGGAAGAACAAAATATATTTTACGCTTAGTAAATTTCATTCCTTGCTTGGCTTCTTCAAAGAGTTCAAAATATAATAATGGAAGGCTAAGCCTGTTATGTGGAGGTTGAAGAATACATCTTTGACTCTTGGGACTGGGTTATTACTTTGAAGCCCTGACTCTGCTGTGAATAACCTGGGTCACCACACTATTATTCACCTAAGCCGCAGCCTTTAAGTTCAAAACCAATGAGTTCAACTTCATTAGACTAAAATCCCATTTATCTAGATGACGCAAATTGCATCAGCAACACAAAACAGGGCCCCCCACTAGACAAACTCACCACCCTCTCTTGCCTATCAGCTGGACCATTTTCACCAAAACAGACAGAAAACAAACATTCAAAAGAAAAACTTAATTGCAGAATTACTGAACTGTGGAAGGAGGATCATTGCTTCCCTCACCCTGCTAACTTCAGGGCTTGTTCCCATGAAGATTCACATCTAGAGGGAGAAAAGAAACACAGTTTTCATGATGGGTGTATCTTTTCCACTACTGAAGTTTCCTTCTTGGGAAGAGAAGTCACAATAATATACCCTGTGGGCATGCTCTACAAAGTCCCTTGTGTCTCTTCTCATAAAAGTGTCTCCTCCCCATGACCTTGTCTGAACTTAGTTATTTCCCAAAGGCTGCATCTCCAAATTCCACTACATTGGGGGTTAGGAAATCACACTTTCAAGGAAGCACACAGCTCAGTCAATAGCAGTAGCTCAACTCCATTCTTTTTCTGATCATGGGAGTGAAACTGCCCACCAGAATCAAGAGTGGTCTTGGGTCCATCTACACTGCAAGTCTCACTGGCCCAAGGGGGATAAGTTGCCTGATTCTTGAGTTCACTCTCAACAGTTCCATGTTTTTCATAGAAAAGTCAAGTACTTTGTCCTGGTCTTTATCTACAATAAAGGTGATACCATGTACATAGCATACTTTTTGTGGTCCTATTCATCAGTACCAACAATTGTCCCTTCTTCCAACACATGTAGGATCATGAATGTCTTTAGCCATATGCTTTAACTGAGGAGCAGTTGGTTCTCTGAGAGTATTCTTCCCGCCCTATGAATACACATGTCTGTGTGTGTACTGGAGGGGGAGCTGATGATAAGGGTTCATCCATAACTATACTTGGCCAGTATTCTGCACACGTGCCAGAGGCGCTCCTGGGCGACAGTCTGACAGTGCAGCACGAGCCTTCTTTTCATGTAACACCTCCTCCACGACACATGCCTCTTTAGAAATGAGAGACTGCGTGACTCACCAACATTCAGGGGTAAGGTCACTGGGAGAAAAACCAAGTTAGCAAGGCACACCTCCTTCCAAGAAAGGACACAACCACCACAAGGAAGAAGGGTCAAGCCTATCAGTAAGAACACATTAAGGCAAACATCACAGAAAAGCCTTGATATAGTAGGTTAAGAAATTAGGAAACATTCTAATCTCAAATAATGAGATAGCAGGGACAGCTCCAGAATTGATTTGTTCAAGTGGCTCACTGACATATCAAGAACTCAGGATTTTTTTTACTCTAACACCAATAATGTGTCAGTCACTCAACATAACTTCTTTTATGGTCACTAAATGATTACCACTACTCAGACATCTCATTCATGGAGACATAACAAGATTCATTGGGAAAAGGGGGGCACATCTCTTATGTATCCTATTTTAAGAACAGTAAATCCTTCACCCAAAGTCCTCCAGCCAATTCCTTACATTTCAGGAGCCAGGACTTGTTCATATTCCCCTCCCTAATAGCATCACCAGCTCAATGAATATGGGTTTGAGCAAACTCCAGGAGACATCAAAGGACAGGGAAGCCTGGTGTGCTGTGGTCTATGGGGTCGCAAAGAATAGGACATGACTTAGTGATTGACTAATAACAACAAAACCTGTCAGTGAAATTAAAAAAAAAACAAAAAACAAAATCCTATCCGTGAAATAAAGGTAATGGGATTAGTATGAGCCACTTTGGAAAAATCACATTTTATACCTGAATTACAATGGAAAATCAGACCTAAACCAGCAAGGAAGGAGGAAAGCCGATTGAGCTGGCAACCAGTAGTGTCTGTTATACCTAACAGTCAGGACTGATGGATAATGCAAGAATATGTTCTTGGTAGAATATAGGATCACTTCTTACATCCAACTGAAATCACCCCTCCCATCATGTGTGCTTGAGAACTTCAAGGAAGATAGGAGACTGGGACTAAAACATTTGGTATGTTATCAGTTGCATCAGCATTTTGAGATAGGAAGGCAGTGATCACATTTAATTAAATTATGTAAATCCTTTCCCAAATGGTTGTTGCTCTTGTTTCCTTTCATAAATGGATGAAATGAACAAATAAATTACAGGACTACTCAGACTCCATTCCTTGGGAACTGTCACATAGTCCTGACAGTGAAACCAGAGGGGCAGATACAGAGCACTGACCTTAACAGAATTTCAGCTAGACAGTAGCCTGGCCAGCTTATCCTGAGTTAAAGTTTAAATTAGATGTGCTTCTGCCAATACAAGAGAAAATCAGTCTGCTGTTCTGACAGCACCTTTGCTGCAACCATTTATGTAGAATACACACAATTATTCAAAAAATGTTGGCAGTGATGTTATTCATATTAATTAAATAAGAACCATCTGAGAATGCTAAAATGTATCCTATTTTCAGTTAACAATTAAGGACTGTTGCATAATAGTCAGGCTCTTGAAATATTTTCTCTAAACATTTCAATTTCTATTAACCATTTTAATTGAATTCAAGTTGTAAAAAAATATAGAATGGTGCTGCCCTCTTTAAGCTATGATGTTAAGAGCCAACCTGTGGATTTTTAAACAGATATGAGAGACTGAGTTGCTAGGTAGAAGGCCCAGTGACACGGTATAAAAATGAGATATTCCAAGAGAGAAGGCACGGAAGTTTCATCTCTGCTACTTAACTCTGTTTCTTACATATGTCAATCAATTACTGTAAACTGCTCATCTCTGAAGCGGGAGTACTATTACCTGTTGTGTAAGTTTGCTATATAAAGCGCTCGGTGCAGTACCTAGCACATGATAGGTACTTGAAGATGAGAGACATTAGTAATTTATAATGGATTTGAAATAACTTTCCACTGTTATTCTATCTAACCTAAACCTAGAAAACACAGATAGCACTAACATTATTTTTATGATGATGTAAATTAATTTGTAAATGTATAAGAATTCAGACCACAACACCCAAAAGATCAAACTTGGAATCCCCTGTGATGGTTAATTTTATATGATAACTGTTAACTACATACCATGTCTAGATATACAGTAACACATTATTCCAGGTGATTCTGTGAGGATATTTTTTGGATGAGATTAACATTCAAATCAGTTGACTTTAAGCAAAGCAGATTGCCCTAGATAGTGTAGGTGGGCCATATCCAATCAGTTAAAAGCCCAAAAAGAAGAAAAGTACTGAGCTCCTCTGAGCTAGAGGGAATGCTGCCAACAGACAGCCTTCATATATGAACTGCAGCATCAGCTCTTCCTGGTTCTCCAGCTTACCAGCCCACCCTGCAGATTTTGCACTTGTTTCCAAGATCACCATGAGAAGTCCACAGCTCAAAGGGTAAAGATTCTGCCTGCAATGCAGGAGATCTGGGTTTGATCCCTGTGTTATGAAGATCCTCTGGAGAAGGAAATGGCAACCCACTCTAGTACTCTTGCCTGGAGAATCCCAAGCACAGAGGAACTTGGCAGGCTACAGTCCATGAGGTCACAAGAATCAGACATGACTTAGTGACTAAACCATCACCAGAATCACCTAAGCAAATTCCTTAAAATAAATCTCTGCATATATAGCCCAACAGTGGCCACAAAAGAGAAAAGGTCAGTTTTCATTCCAACCCAAAGAAGGGTAATGCCAAAGAAAGTTCAAACTACTATACAGTTGCACTCAATTCACATGCTAGTCAGGTTCAAGCTAGACTTCAGCAGCACATGAATAGAGAAAATTCGGATGTACAAGCTGGGTTTAGAAAAAGTAGAGGAAACAGAGATTGAATTGCCAACATTTTTTAGATCATAGAGAAAGAAAGGGAATTTCAGAAAAATATCTACCTGGAATCAAGATTGTGGGAAGAAATGTCAGTAACCTCAGATAAGCAGATGATACCACTCTAATGGCAGAAAGTGAACAGGAACTAAAGAGCCTCTTGATGAAGGTGAAGGAGGAGAGTGAAAAAGCTGACTTAAAACTCAACAATCAAAAAACTAAGATTGTGGCACTCGGTCCCATCACTTCATGGCAAAGAGAAGAGGAAAAAGTGGAATCAGTGACAGATTTTATTTTCTTGGGCTTCAAAATCACTGCAGAGAGTGAATGCAGCCATGAAATTAAAAGATGCTTTCTTTTTTGGAAGAAAAGCTATGACAAACCTAAACAGCATATATTAAAAAGCCGAGACATCACTTAGCCAACAAAGGTCCATAGAGTCAAAGCTATGGTTTTTCCAGTAGTCATGCATGGATATGAGAGTTGGACCATAAAGAAAGCTGAGCACTGAAGAACTGATGCTTTTGAATTGTGGTGCTTGAGAAGTCTCTTGAGAGTCCCTTGAACTGAAAGAAGATCAAACCAGTCACTCCTAAAGGAAATCAAACCCTAAATATTCATTAGAATGACTGATGCTAAAGCTGAAGCTCCAATACTTTGATCACCTGATGAAAGAGCCCACTCATTGGAAAAGACCCTGATGCTGGGAAAAGTTGAAGGCAAAAGGAGAAGGGAGTGATAGAGGATGAAATGGTTAGACAGCATCACCAACTCAATGGACATGAATCTGAGCAAGCTACGGGAAATAGTGAAGGACAGGGGAGCCTGGCGTGCTACAGTCCACTGGGTCAAAGAGTTGATCGTGACTTAGTGACTGAACAACAACAACATATATGCACATCCTTTTGGTTTGGCTTCTCTAGTTGGGGCTTCCACAATGGCTCAGTGGGTAAATAATAAGCCTGCAATGCAGGAGATACAGGAGACATGGGTTCAATCCTTGGGTCAGGAAGATCCCCAGGAGAAGGAAATGCCAACCCACTCTAGTGTTCTTGCCTGGAAAATCTCATAGACCCTAGGACCCTGGCTAATATGTCTCCTTAGGCAAAAAGTATCCGATTATGTGTTAGATCCTGACAGCAGTTGTCAGTTATATTAGCATTACAGCCGTTCACCTTCATGATAACTAGGTTCTCCCCTCACTAGGTATGTCCCCTGCCAGTGAATAAAGGACAAAGTAAACTCTGTTCACATTCCTTAACAGCCAGAACCACAATCTACTATTCTTAATTCCCTCAAGGACAATTTAGTCTTAGAAATATCAGAGGATTAAAACCCTATTTACTAATTGTCCAAGAATATATATCTACCTTCAAAATATCTGCCTGCAGTGCAGGAAACCCGGTTTCGATCCCTTTGTTGGGAAGATCCTCTGGAAGAGGAAATGACAACCCACTCTAGTATTCTTGCATGGAGAATCCCATGGATAAAGAAGCTTGTCAGCCTACAGTCCATGGAGTCCCGAAAGAGTCTGACAGGACTGAGCGACTTACACTTTCTTAATATCCACACATCTATTTCAAAATTTATCCAAGCTTCCTGTCAAAAATGTATTGTCCAACCACTTAGGTCTCTTACCTCCTGCCCCTTTCTATATATCTATTGATCATCTTCTGGTTTATTACCAGGTTTTGCCTCTCTATTTTGTTCTTTTTCCTAAGGAAGAGCCCAACTTGTTGGAGGAATGAGATATGATTTCTAATGGCAAAATTGGGATCACTTTTTAACTAATTTGTGGGAATATATCTATCCTTAAAGATTGTTATACATTTTTGGAAGTGGTCTATATCAGGTCAAGATAGAGATTAAGAAGGGAATTTAAATTACTTCATTTAAGAACAAAGAACAAGAAAAATATACATTTTTTTTTTCCTTCACACTCCCAGGAAGAGGGCTAGAGAACTTAAGGTTTGTCTAATCTTCAGAGCTTATCTCTTTGAACCTAGTTTACATCCATAAAACCCAAACCCATAGTAAGACCACACATCCTAGTCAGTCAGAGTAGTGGTGTTAAGCACAGTTTAGGTTAAGACAAATGCATAGAACTGAGACATAATAGACAAGTACTTGGAAACAGGAACTAGACTGTAGAAATATACGGCTGTGTAATAAATAGGTCACTTGCATATTAATGAGCTCCTATGACCTTGGAATTTGTTCCTGAATCCTCTACAAGCTACACTCTCAGTGAAATAGTGTATTATTTGGGAATAGCATATTTGTGTTCCATTTTCTTAGCCAGGTTGAAAATAAACACTCCTATGAGGCTTAAAAAATCCATTTTGAAGTATCTACAGACAAAACTATTCAAGGTGTGGATTTGGAGGAACTATCTCTCTGAATATCTGAGACATGTCAAATGTTTAGGTATAAGCACTGAAGGTTATCAATACTACATTAACCTTTTAAAAAGAGTGTGAATACTTTTATCCCTAAGTTTTGAAGGAAAAAAAAAAAATACAGTGGAAAGAACTCTAAAGCTGCTCCCCCAAGATTCTGTCTCCTGTTTATTCAATCAAACACTATCTAGGTAGGGCTATGAAGGGATTTTGTAGATGTAATTGAGGTTATGGACCTTAAATTACGGAAAGTAGCCTGTATTCCAGATGGGCCCATTCTAATTACCTGACCTCTTAAAAGCAGAGAAATTTCTCCAGCTCAAGTCAGAGGAGCTATGAGACAGAAGAGGCAGTCAGATTCAAAGGAAGTGGCAGTCATCCTCCAAGAGCTGAGAATGACCTCAGGCTGACAAACAGCAAGGCAACTCAGACCTCAGTCCTACAACCACATAGAACTAAATTCTGCCAACAACCTAAATGATTTTCTTCCAAAGTCTCCTGATGAAAACCTAGGGGGTCTAAAACCTTGAGGTTATACTATGGGATATGAAGCATAGCTCATGGATCCTCTGGATCCTTGAACTACAGAACAGTCAGATCATAAATTTGTGTGGTTTAAACTGCTAAATCTGTGATAGTTTATTATGGCAGCAACACAACACTAATCTAGTACTTAAAAATAATTTTTTTATCTTCCTCCATTTCCTCTATTCCTCCCCCCTTAGTAGGAGCAAAAGCAATTTTCAGAAAATCTGCAGGAGGAAAAATCTGTGCTTTGCAGATGCACCCTACAAATTTAAACTAGCCAATAGCAATTATTCAAATTAGCATTTTCCCCTAAAATCAAACTGGTAAAAGAAACAAACAAGCACACATTTCCATTGAGAAGAAAGGACTCCAAATTCACATTCTGTCATTTACTGGTTTACATGACTTTGGATACATTTTTAATCCTTTAAAACATTATGAGGACTAAAAATGATTTTTTTAAGTGAATATCTCATTTATAAGAGATTTTATAATAATTTTTAAAGATACAGAAAGACTCTAATACCTAAACTCATCATTTTGGTTTTTTGCAGAAGCAATCTATGTTTATTGTAAAACAAATATGAGAAACACCACATGAGATTGATCTTTAAAAAAATAAAATAAAATGAAAAAGATAAAAACATATTTAACATTTCAGAATAATTCCTGTAAATATTCTGCTGCAAATATCCTTCCAGACACTCAATTTTTGCAGCATATAACATACATATAAATATTGAGAAGAGGTGGCAAGGATACACAGAAGAACTATACAAAAGGACCTTAATGACCGAGATAAACACTATGGTGTGATCAGTCACCTAGAGCCAAATATACTGGACTGCAAAGTCAAGTGGGCCTTAGGAAGCATCACTATGAACAAAGCCAGTGGAGGTGATGGAATTCCAGCTGAGCTATTTCAAATCCTAAAAGATGATGCTGTGAAAGTGCTGCACTCAATATGCCAGCAAGTTTGGAAAACTCACAGTTGCCACGGGACTGGGAAAGGTCAGTTTTCATTCCAATCCCAAAGAAGGGCAATGCCAAACAATGTTCAAACTACTGCACAATTGCACTCATCTCACATGCTAGCAAAATAATGCTCAAAATTCTCCAAACTAGGCTTCAAAAATACGTGAACCGAGAACTTCCAGATATTCAAACTGGATTTAGAAAAGGTAGAGGAACCAGAAATCAAACTGCCAACATCTTTTGGATCATAGAAAAAGCAAGAGAATTCCAGAAAAACATCTACTTTGGCTCCATTTACTGCAGTAAAGTCTTTGACTGTGTGGGTCACAACAAACTGTGGCAAATTCTTAAAGAGATGGGAGTGTCAGACCACCTTACCTGCCTACTGAAAAATCTGTATGAAGGTCAAGAAACAACAGTTAGAACCGGACATGGGACAACAGACTGGTTCCAAACTGGGAAAGGAATATGTCAAGGCTGTATATTGTCACCCTGCTTATTTAACTTCTATGCAGAGTACATCATGCGAAATTCCAGGCTGGATGAAGCACAAGCTGGAATCAAGATTTCGGGGAGAAATAACAATAACCTCTGACATCCAAATGACACCACCCTTATGGCAGAAAGCAAAAAAGAACTGAAGAGCCTCTTGATGAAAATGAAAGAGTAGAGTGAAAAAAACTGGCTTAAAACTTAACATTCAAAAAATGAAGATCATGGCATCTGGTCCCATCACTTCATGGCAAATAGATGGGGAAACAATGGAAACAGTGACATACTTTATTTTCTTGGGCTCCAAAACCACTGCAGATGGTGACTGTAGCCATGAAATTAAAAGATGTTTTCTCGTTGGAAGAAAAGCTATGAGCAACCTAGCCAGCATATTAAAAAGCAGAGACATCACTTTGCCAACAAAGGTCCGTCTAGTGAAAGCTATGGTTTCTCTAGTAGTCATGTATGAATGTGGGACTTGGACTATAAAGAAAGCTGAGTGCTGAAGAATTGACACTTTTGAGCTATGGTGTTGCAGAAGACTCTTGAGAGTCCCTTGGGCTACAAGGAGATCAAACCAGTCCATCCTAAAGGAAATTAGTCCTGAATATTCACTGGAAGGACTAATGCTAAAACTCCAATGCTTTGGCCACCTGATGCAAAGAACTGATTCATTGGAAAAGACCCTGGTGCAGAGAAAGATTGAAGGCAGGAGGAAAAAGGGAGAACAGAGGATGAGATGGTTAGATGGCATCTCTGACTTGATGGACACGAGTTTAAGCAAGCTCCGCAAGTTGGTGATGGAAAGGGAAGCCTGGCGTGCTGCAGTCCATGGGGTCAGAAAGAGTCAGACATACTGAGCAACTGAACTGAACTGAATGCACATATAATAAACAATGTATATATATAGTATAGCAGGGAAATGTATTGATGGTTTTTCTCTTTTCTTACTGCTATAAAGACATCAGAAATAATGAGAACTTCTTTTTTCCAAGGAAAACTCAAAATTGAGTTTCACAGACTGAATTTTCCATACCTGGGGCTTCTCTTCCCCCTGCCTAGGGAAAGAAACTTCCCTTTACTGCGAAAATGAGGTTCACTTAGGTCCTTGTGATGGGACCATCCTGGACAGCAGAGGAAGAGGCAGGGCATCCAAAGGCAATGCCCACAATGACCTCTCAAAAGATCCAAATCACACTCAGCAAAGATCAAGGGCCAAAACAAACCTCTAGCTGATAAGATCAGAATACTTGCCACCTAAATATACATCATAGTGAAATTTTAAAATGTGGTGCTTCTTATATCCAAACTGTGTTGTAAATATAATATACTCATATAAAATTTCACAAAAATTCTAGAACCTCTGTTTTTCACTTCATGTCTTTATCTTTTTTCCCATCAATGAATATAGTTACAAAATCATTTTAATGCCTATGTAGTGTTTTTCTGGATAGATGTTCCATAGTTATTTTATTAATAAACTATTTTTGGACATCAGTTAAATCCAAATCTTTACTATTGTAAACAACTGTGCTATCAAGCTCCATTATCTTTAACAAAATGAAAGAGTAAGTCAAGGTGACCTGTGCTTTACCAAGACCAAAGCCAGGAAGCCTAGAGGCACAGTTGATGGAGGTTGTAACTAGGATACTTATTTGCATCCCCCTGAAGGATGAAAGGTATCAATAAGATCTACTACAGCATATGAACTCTTTACAGCTTTCTGATAGTTCACTCTCTAATACTTATTTTTCAGTGCTTTTTACTTTGTTTGGTTTCCTCAAAGACAGGCAGCATCTTGCAAGCAAGGCAACAAATATATTGTTTTTCATAGTCTCAGACTCAATCTTCAATATTCTGCAAACAGTAAATGCATAAAAATATAATTACAATTATACTTATTTTTCTGGCCAAACATATACTAAGATAAAACATGGACTAAATCTGTCTTTAAAATTATATTATGACCTGGCTTCTCTAAAAACCATAAACCTGTGATGGTTGAATGCTGTTTCTAATACCTAAAATTTGATTTCATGATACATAGCCCTCTGCTATTTTTTAATGCAGTTGGACTATGAGTACACCCTCTAATATCAACAAAGACGGACAATTTTGCTATGGAACCTGTATGCTCAGTTATCTTCCTGGTGGTTCAGATGGTAAAGAATCTGCCTGCAATGCAGGTTATTCAGGTTTGATCCCTTGGTCTGCAAGATCCCCTGCAGAAGGGAATGGCTACCCTGCAATATTCTTGTCTGGGAAATCTCATGCACAGAGGAGCCTGGCTGACTATAGTCTATGGAGTAGCAAAGAGTCGAACACAGCTGAGCAACTAACACTACACACACCATGATTCAATAAATACATGTGATATAACTTGATAAGCTTATGTTTTAGTGTATTTTGCTGCTGAAATTTTTTGGTTTCTTATCAGTTCCAAGGAGTTGAATTTGCTTAAATATATGCAATTATGTCCCCAAGCAGAAACTTCAAATACATTTAAATAAATACAAACATTGAGCAAAAGATACTGAGAGAAGGGAAATCCCATGTATTGAATCCAGCAACAGAATCTTGATATAATGCCAAACCAAATCAATGAAATATTTGATTTAGGTTTTCCTTAGTCCCATTCTCCCCTAGCTGTTGTGCTTTTCTGTCCAAATGGTTCATTAGCTATTAATATAAAACTTCAGACAGACAGCTGGTGTGTCCTATTGCCTAGCTTCTGGCTGCTTTTCCCCTGAACTCCATAGGCAAGCAATGAGTTCCCAATACTGAAGAGTCATTATTTCCAAGTAACCAGGAATTAGCTCTTAGTGTAGAATCTAAATTTATCATTATATACAACTTGGTCTTTAAATATCTTAATCTGAAAAGTTTCATATAACTAGGAGAGGTGGAAGTATCCAGAAGAAAATCAATAGTCTCAGAAGGCAAGCCTTGCCAGCACAGTGCTACAGGGTGAGTCCATCGCTCCCCAGCAAAGGTGTCTATTCAAACTTCGCCAAGTTTAAAATCCTTTAACAGGGTCTCAAAAATCCATATTCACATAAATTATTTAATGGATAAAGAATGCAAGAAAAACCACTATGTTTTTCCTCCCATCCTGAACATGTTACAAGTGTATTTTCTTTTTTCTTAGCCTTTTAAAAAACCGTTTACTTTATATTGGCGTGTAGTGAGTAACAGTGTTGTGCTAGTCTCAGGTGTAAGCAAAGCGATTCAGTTACACATACACGTGTCTCATCTTTTTCAGCAGACTGGTCCCAAACCGGGAAAGGAGCACGTCAAGGTTATATATTGCCGCCCTGCTTATTTAACTTCTGTGCAGAGTACATCACGTGAAATGCCAGGCTGGATGAAGCACAAGCTGGAATCAAGACTGCCGGGAGAAACATCAATAACCACAGATATGCAGATGCCACCACCCTTATGGCAGAAAGCAAAGAAAAACTAAAGAGCCTCTTGATAAAAGTGAAAGAGGAAAGTGAAAAAGTTGGCTTAAAACTCAACATTCAGAAAACTAAGATCATGGCATCTGGTCCCATCACTTCATGGGAAATAGATGGGGAAATATTGGAAACAGTGAGAGACCTTTTTTTTTTTTTGACGGGGGTGGCATCCAAAATCACTGCAGATGATCACTACAGTCATGAAATTAAGAGATGCTTGCTTCTTGGAGAAGAAGCTATGAAGAGAAATGAAGTGAAGTGAAAGTCACTCAGTCGTGTCTGACCCTTTGTGACCCCATGGACTATACAGTCCATGGAATTCTCCAGGCCAGAATACTGGAGCAGGCAGCCTTTCCCTTCTCCAGGGGATCTTCCCATCCTAGACAGCATATTAAAAAGCAGAGACACTACTTTGCCAACAAAGGTCCATCTGGTCAAAGCTATGGTTTGTCCAGTAGTCATGTATGGATGTGGGAGTTGGACTATAAAGAAAGCTGAGTGCCAAAGAATTGATGCTTTTGAGCCGTGGTGTTGGAGAAAACTTTTGAGAGTCCCTTGGGCTCCAAGGAGACCAAACCAGTCAATCCTAAAGAAAATTAGTCCTGAATATTCATTGGAAGGACTGATGCTGAAGCTGAAATTCCAATACTTTGGCCACCTGATGCAAAGAACTAATTCATTGGAAAAGACCCTGGTGCAAGGAAAGATTGAAGGCAGGAGGAGAAGGGAACGACAGAGGATGAGATGCTTGGATGGCATTACCGACTTTATGGACCTGAGTTTGAGCAAGTTCTGGGAGTTGGTGAAGGACAGGGAAGTCCGGTGTGCTACAGTCCATGGAGTTTCAAAGAGTCAGACACAACTGAGTGAACTGAACAGATTATTTTTTCAAATTATTTTCAGGTTTAGGTTGTTACATAATATTTAGCAGGATTCCCTGTGCTATACAGCAGGTTCTTGTTATTTACCCATTTTAAATACAGTAGTGTGTACATCTCAATCCCAAACTCCCTAGCTAATCCCTCTGTCACCAGACAGAGGTATTTTCTATTTTCAAACAGGATAGTTTTAAAAGAGAGAAATGTTATGAAAAGGAAGTAGTTCAAAGTGATGAGTACTATACAGGAGAGAAGCTTGACAATTCTGCCCTAGGTTTTCTTGGTAGGATAAAGAAAACAGGATCACGCCTATACACACAGACATATATAAACACACACAGCATTTGTTTTGGTTTTTAAACCACAAATTTCATAAAAGCCCCAGATGATAAAACTGTCTCTTTCTGAGGTCATATCCACAAATCACTGTGTAGCTTCCAATAGCTTAGAGACCCCCTGCCCCCTAAAATCTGGTCTTCCTAATTTGTCTGTCTCCCAAAAAACAACTTCACTTTCAGTTTTCACTTTCATGCATTGGAGAAGGAAATGGCAACCCACTCCAGTGTTCTTGCCTGGAGAATCCCAGGGACGTGGGAGCCTCGTGGGCTGCCGTCTATGGGGTCGCACAGAGTCGGAGATGATGAAGCGACTTAGCAGCAGCAGCAGCAAAGAGGCAAACTCCAGTAAACATTAACATAAAGGTCAGCCTTGAAGGTCACTGGAAATATGTGGAAGATTTTTTTAAAATCAGCCATCATTTTAACTGGCTTATCAGGGTTAGTGGAGAGACAGAAGACGCTGCATCTGCACCTGGAACGCCGTGTGCTCATGACTGCTTACATTTTTCACATCTGTGTACTTGGATGTCACTGTAGCCCCATGTATTTTGTTAGAATATTCTCTGGTCCTATGCACAGCTAATGTACATAATGAATATTGTGAATTGAATGAATAACAAGAAATATATATCTGAACGATTTGACTTGCCTGTCTGTCTCAGCATAAACAAATAAAGGAGACATAGTAAAAATTATATGGATCCAAATAGAATCTTGGGCTTCCCTGGTAGCTCAGGGGATAAAGAATCCACCTGCAATGCAAGAGACTCCAGTTCGATTCCTGTGTCAGGAAGATCCCCTGGAGAAGGGATAGGCTATCCACTGCAGTATTCTTGGGCTTCCCAGGTGACTCAGATGGTAAAGAATCTGCCTGCGATGCAGGAGACCTGGGTTCAATCCCTGGGTCAGGAAGTTCCCCTGGGGGAGGGCATGGCAACCACCTCCAGTATTCTTGCCTGGAGAACCCCATGGACGGAGGAGTCAGCGGGCTGCAGTCCACAGAGAGTCAGACACAACTGGGTGACTAAGCGCAGCGCAGCACAGAATCTGGGGCTTCCAAAGGAAACAGGGCGAGACAGCCGGTGGGGAGAGTGAATCGCATGTCAGCAACACATACAACGTATGTCTGAACTCAAATCACTATTTCACTTAGAGTCACTCCAGTTTCAATATTCTTACTCACAAGAGTAAGATATCTTGCAAGGCTTCTGACAAAACTTGATTTATGATTTGCTCGATTCTGTTGCATGAATCCTTCAGCAAAATTGTTACTGAGCACGACAAATGGAAGCGCACTGCCATTCTTCATATTTTCTTCTTTGTAGATGAAACCTTTGATTTAACCAAAAATAAAGAGACCTGCCCTTGAGAGTTTTAAAAAAATAGTCTTTTGAGTCAGTGGTGTGTCTCATACAAAGTAGACTTCACAGTAGTAAATTCTTCCTGTGCTGTTTCTATGGAATATATGCAGAAATGTTTCTTTAGATGCCAAGGCAGCATTGGGGAACCAACTCTGGTGTACTAAAAGAGTTAGTAACTGAATCATTTTTCTCTGTAGTCCTTTAGTGTAAGAATGAAGTCGTGTCAGTCATATCCAGACATGACTGAGTCAAGGCACTCTGACTCCTCTGTCCATGGAATTCTCTGAGCAAGACTACTGGAGTGGTAGCCATTCCTTTCTCCAGGGGATCTTCCCGACCCAGGAATATAACATAAAGCCCTAATTTTAAATAAATAAAACTACACAATAATTTAACTTCTGATGACCATAAGTAAGATGATCTTTCAGAAACCAACAATATACTCTACCCATGCCCTGAATTAAATCATTTGTAGCAAGGATGAAAACACTCATGGCCAATTCATTAGTACTTTTTTGCAAACCCATGACTTATAGTTCTCCCCCCAAAATTAAGTGATCTACTTAAGAAACGTTAATGAGAAGAACAAGTATATTTCATTTCTGCTACTCAATGTTTTTGGTCCACAATGTTAGATATGGTTTTTAAGAACATTTGTTGTCAGTTGTATAATCCAAGCCCAGTTTTAAATGTAGCATTATTATCTGATTTCCAAGTCCACATGCTAGGTGTGAGATGGGTGTAAATGAAGAAAAAATTCTTTGATGGTTTTACACCCAAAGATGATATTTATCTATGTTATTCCCCAATTCAGGAAACGGATGTATATATATATAAAGCTACCATGTTTAGAGTGCTTAAGCATGTCAGGTATGGCGCTATTTTCCATGAATTATTTACTAACTCTCATAGGAATTCTCTGAACTAGGCATTACTACTATGTTTTACAGATGAGGAAATTCAGGTGTAAGAAAACTAATATGTTCAAATGGTAAGTGATGAATTTTTAGCCTCATTTTTTCTGACTTTAAAGCCACCTTATTTTGTTTTCAATATTTTTCTATAAACTGGTATAATGCTAACTTCTTTTCCTGATTAAGTGATTTTTAAAAACAAGTGAGACTTTGAAGAGCTTAGGTCACCAAAACAAGAAGAGTGGACTTAGACTCCCCACGTTACATTTATTACAGTTTATCAACAACAGAGTGTGATTAAGATTTAATATGTTTAAAGACATGAAATAGGCAATCAAAATATGAGCTGGTAACAGAGAGATGAAACCATAAAAATTTATTTTTTTTTCCTTTTCTGCTCTACAGTAGTTTTATTCATATCTCTGTTCAGAGCCCAAATTCACCATGGAAAACTATTTTCCTCTTCTCAGCATCACTTATTTTTTAATCAAAAACTTCAAACATATACAAAAGTAGAGAGACTAATAAGACAAATAATGATAAATCTCCATTTGCCCATTCATCAGTGATCAACTGATATCCACTCTTATCTACAGCTCCTCCCCAAACTCCCAATATTCCTACTGGATTTTGAAGTAAATTTCAGGTATCATTTAATCTATAAACATTTCTGTATTTAACTCTAAAAGATAGTCCTTAAAATATATAACCACAATATCATTTTCACCATTAAAATATTTCCTCTTTTTTCAATTGTTTCATAATGTTGTTTTACAATTTGTTTTTATCAGGATTCTAATGAGAGCCATACACTCCACTTGTTTTTACATTTGCTAAGTTAATTTTAATTGACAGATTGCTCTTTCGCCATTTTTTCCTTTTCCTTATAATCTGTTTATTGAGGCAACTAGGCCATTTATCTCATATAGTTTATTACAAACTGAATATTATTGATTGACCCTCTGTGGTGTTACTTAATATTTCTACTATCTCTTGTATATGCTGTAAATCAGTAGTTAGATCTAAACTATCAATTCAAAACTTTGTTTTTCTTTTGGCAATAATGTTTTATGGGTGATATCACACACTTCTACCAAGAGATATGTAATATCTGTTTGTCTCTTTCTTGATGTGAATGCTGCTGCTGCTAAGTCGCTTCTGGTTGTGTCCGAATAATTAATAACTATCGTCTGGATACTTTATTTCAGTACAGGTTGAAACATGATGATTCTCAATTGAATCATTCTCTCTTCATTTATTTGCTAAAAAGCATCTATAAAGAGAATGCTCTCTTCAACATTTGATAACCTTGAGGTATAATCCACAAAGGAAATGCAGCATAAAAGGTTGATTTTATTCCTTTATTCACCAGTTTTCAAAACAATGCACTGGGTCTCCAAAGGTAACCAAAGACACTATTATTTTATAAATTATTATTATTATTGACTAACAGATTTAAAAATATTTGCTATATTTTAATTTACTACATTTATTTTTCTTATTATCAAACTGTCCTAACTTTGGCCAGTGATAACTTTTTCAAGTTGACTCTTGAGTCTTTTTGGTCCTAATAATCTTGTAAATCTTTCTTGCTTCTTAAAAGAAAATCATTTTTATTTCTTCACTTCCTTGCTTTTAGCCATACCAGCTGGGGCTGATACATGTGAGTGAGCTCAAAGCTGTCCATTGCCATGTAACAATTCACAGACAAAATGAGTAAAAGAATCACCCAGTAAGCCCATTGGAACATAAGAAAATAATGCATAATTCTTGGTTTAAGACACTAAATTTTGTTTTTTTAATGAAGCAACATATAATCCTTAAAATATTATACTGACATAAGTTCATCACTGTTAAAATTTTTTCACTTTTATTTGGACTTACAACTTCATAGCAATAGAGAGAGCTATTTGACATTCTTTTTATAAAACTACTTGGTACTCTGCTATATGAACTTATGCTAGATAACCAGTGCTCTAGTGTTAGCATTTGGTCTGTTTTGATTCTTTTACCATTACAACAATGCTTTAGTGAAAGTTTCAGTGAAAAGCACATGTTTCTTTTTACATTTTTTTAACATCTGTTTTGATAAAGAATAATAAAATATTATGGAATACAACAAGAACCAAAGAAATGAAAAATATGAAAGAATGAATTAAAAACATAGAGAACAGATGGGAAAATTACATTTGTGATAAGAGTTACAGAAGACAAGAAGAGTCTGGGTAAAAAGCAATACTTGGAGAGTTAATGGCTGAGAATATTCAAAAGGGTGAAAGATTTGAATCATCAGAGTCAGTACACAGATACCACATAGTTTAATCAAAAGAAATCCTTTGCTAGATGATGATGGTAAATTACAGACACCAAAAACAAAGTTTTCCAAGGAGACCAAGAGAAAAGAAAGAAAAGACCTGCAAAAAGACTACATTTATGCTGACAGCTACTTTCTCAGTAGCACCAACAGAAACTAACAGCAAACTATAGTTAAAGAGTTGACAGAAAACAACTGTCAACCTAAAATTGTATATCCAGAAAAGGCTGTTCTTCCAAAATGCAGGCAAAATAAAAATGCTTCAGGCTTAAAGAAAAAAAAATAGAAAGAATGATCCTGAGGAATTTCACCACCTAATAGATCTTCATTAAATGAAAGCCTAAAGGATGTACTAAGAGAAGAAAGAAAATGGTCCCAAAAGAAAGGTCTACCATGAAAGGTCTACCATGACAAGCAAAATGTGATTGTAAACATGTGGATAGATGTGCCAACACAGGTAGATAGATAGATAATATATAATTTGTAGGATTATAAAAGTCATATTAAAATACCAGATAGTACAATGATATTTGGGAAATTGATTATTTGAGTTAAAGCCTTTTAAGCTACTTATTTTGATATAAGATGGGGTCAAGACATTGATTAGTTTTATAATTAATATGTACATTGAGATTTTAACAGTGCCATTAACAACTTGAAAATAAAAGTATAAAACTACCAAACACATAGAAAATAA
Organism: Muntiacus reevesi; assembly: GCF_963930625.1. Classification (NCBI taxonomy): domain Eukaryota; kingdom Metazoa; phylum Chordata; class Mammalia; order Artiodactyla; family Cervidae; genus Muntiacus; species Muntiacus reevesi. The sequence continues at coordinate 94,907,578 of NC_089254.1, read as the reverse complement.
AAAAGGAAAAATACAACAGTTATTTAATCTTGAACAAGAAAAATGAAACAAAAAATGTACTGTAAATGGAGAACATGAATATGGTGATGTGGATAAAATTAAATTTAGTAATCCAGATAATTTAAATGAATTAAGCTTATTCATTAAAAGGAAATTAGTCTCAAAAGTTTTTACATTTCTGGTGCTAGACTGCTTACAAGTTACATATACATATAAAAAGAAAAAGGATGAGAAATTATGTGCCAGGCAAACACTATCCAAAATGAAGCTACAGTTTCTTTCAGACAAATAAAACCTAAAGCCAAAGGCATTAAAAAAGAATCCAGTTTACCAAAAAGGTATATCAATTTGAAATCTGTTGCTACTGAATAATATAGCTTTGAAATAAATAAAGCAAATACCACCATAAACATAGAAGGAAATTGATAAATCTATCATCATGGCGGGCAGATCTCAGTAATCAGTAGGTCAACCAAATAAAAAAGAGATCAGTTAATATAAAGAAAATCTGAACCATACATTAGCCAGATTGATCAATGGACTTGTATAGAACCACATGTTCAGTGTTGTAAACTACATTTTTCTTTAGCATAAAGGGGTATCTATGGAGATTGTCCATATGCTAAGCTATGTTTTATGAAACAAGACTCTCTCCCTCTCTCTTTCTCTCTCTCTCTCTCTCTCTCTCTCACACACACACACACACACACACACACACAAAGAGCTTAAGAACTGGAAAAAAAAAGTTTTCTAAACACAATGAAATTAACTTAAAATACACCAGAAAAGACTTCAGATTGCTTAAATTAAAAAAAAAAAAAATGTAAGGAAGTAATCATAATAGAAACTATAAAGAACCTAAAAGTGAATAACAATTTAAAAACTGCATATTTTAAAATGTATCAAGGTAGTTAAAATTGTCCTTAAAGGAAAAATTTAGTCTTTGAACCCATTTTTGAAATTAAAAAGAAAAAAACTGAAAAAGTACTGAACTATTAATTCAATTTAAAAAGTTAAAATAACAGAATAAACACCAAATATAGTAGAAGGAAAGGGACTGCTCTAGTCTGAATGTCTGTGTCTGACTTGCCCCGCCAAATTCATATGTTGAAATCCTGACTTCCAAAGATGATGGATTTGGCCATGAGGGTTTCACCCTTCATGAATGGGATTCACGTCTTTATGAAACAGGCTTCTGAGAGACCCCTTGCTCCTTCCACCACATGAGCACATAGCGTCAAGGCACCAGCCATGAACCAGGAAGGGAAACGCCATCAAGAGGCTACCATGCTGGTGCCTTGATACCGAACTTCCAGCCTCCAGAGCTAAAAGAAATAAATGTCTGCTGTTTAGTAGTCACCCAGTCCAATGCAGTATAGCAATCCAAATGGACTGAGCAGGGCTTGGATTTAGGGGGGAAAAAAGAAGTTAATACAAGAGACAAAAATACAAAGATACAAACTGCAAACCAAACTAATACAGATACTCAATTTAATGTGGTCTATATGGAATGTAACAAATGAAATAAAAAAGAATATAACTTGCTTACATTTAAAATAAGAAACAAAGAGAAACCGAGAAAAGCTGAGCTTATATATTTCAATAAATTTTAAGTCTAGTGAAAGAGGGGGTGGTATTAGTCCCCTTACGTCTAAATCTAGACATGTGGTTATTCAGACCAGAATCACTGATAGAGCAATCCTGGATGGAATTACATTTTTGTGAGGCCCAAGTATCTCAGGAGAAGTAGGAAGACAGAAGATGGCCAGGGAGGCAGAAGGGCTCCGGATGAGGAGAGGAAAGCCACTGCAGGGAACATGCTCAATACAGGATTTGTGCAACTCTTAGATAATGTTCAATCATCAGACCATAGAAAGAACAGTTAAAATTGGACATGGAACAACAGACTAGTTGAAAATTGGGAAAGTAGTATAAGGCTTTATATTGTCACCCTGATTATTCAACTTGATGCAGAGAACATCATGCATAATGGCAGCTGGATAAATCACAAGCTGGAATCAAGAGTGCCAGGAGAAATACCAATAATCTCAGATAATCAGATGACACCACTCTAATGACAGAAAGTGAAGAGCAACAAAAGAGCCTCTTGATGGAAGTGAAAGAGGAGAGTGAAAAAGCTGGCTTAAAACTCAACATTCATAAAACTAAGATCACAGCATCCAGTCCCATCACTTCATGGCAAATAAAAGGGTGATAAGTGGAAACAGGGACAGGTTTTATTTTCTTGGGCTTCAAAACCACTGTGGACTATTACTGCAGCCATGAAATCAAAAGACGCTTGCTCCTTGGAAGGAAAGCTATGACAAACCTAGACAGAGTATCGAAAAGCAGAGATATCACTTTGCCAACAAGGATCCGTACAGTCAAAGCTAAGGTTTCTCCAGTAGCTATGCACAAATGTAAGTTCAGTTCAGTTCAGTTGCTCAGTCATGTCTGACTTTGCAACCCCATGAACTGCACCATGCCAGGCTTCCCTATCCATCACCAACTCCCAGAGTTCGCTCAAACTCTGTTCATCGAGTCGGTGATGCCATCCAAGCATCTCATCCTCTTCCTGCCCTTCTCTTCCTGCCTTCAATCTTTCCCAGCATCAGGGTCTTTAAGGTATGAGATGTGAAGTCTCACAGATGTGACAGTTGGATCATAAAGAAGGCTGAGCGCCGAAGAATTGATGCTTTTGAACTGTGGTACTGGAAAAGACTCTTGAGAGTACCCTGGTCTGCAAGGAGATCAAACCAGTCAATCCTAAAGGATATCAACCCTGATATTCATTGGAAGGACTGATGCTAAAGCTGAAGCTCCAATACTTTGGCCACCTAATACGAAGAGCCGACTCATTAGAAAAGGTTCTGATGCTGGGAAAGATTGAAGGCAAAAGGAGAAGAGGGTAGCAGAGGATGAGATGATTAGATGGCATCACCGACTCTAAGAACATGAGTTTGAGCAAACTCCGGGAGATAGTGATGGACTGAGAAGGCTGGAGTGTTGCAGTCCATGGGGTCACAAAGAATCAGACACAACTTAGTGACTGAACAACAACAAAATTAGACCATATGACTAGGTAGGAGATTACTATCCTGTCATCTGGCAAGTTTATAGATATGGAATGCAATGATTTGATCTTGAACTGGTTAACCATTTTCCTCACTTATCCAACCTCCTTATCTTTCTGCTATGCTTTAATACTGCAATTCCCAAGAAAAATATGTTTTAGATTGTTCCAAGTAGATGAGATAGTTGGCAAAACAAATCTCTAGCAAATTTAAACTTCCTAATCTGATCAAAGAAAATGTTGAATATGGTTTATTGTCAAGATGAGTTTCAGCTTTTAGGAACAAAAGGATGAATTCATTAAAAGAGTCTGAGAATCTCTACATTGAACACTGCATCTTATTAAGAAGTTTTATGAAATCAGCTCAAGAAATCACAGGAGAGTTTTTTTTCCCCTTAATTCAGCTTTATTGACTTACTTTGATTCAAAGCACCAATATTTATGTGGCAGAAATTTTCAATTGCTTCTTAAATTTTGGTTTATTTGGTTTTACATGAGAAATTGTGCTAAGACGGTGGTTCAATGAGTAAGCTTTTTGTACACATTTTCATAAAATGCTTCTTCTCTCCCAGCAGTGAATATTTTCAACTGGTAGAACCCCTGACTTGCAGTTACTGGAAACAACTGGGACTATTCTTATGTTCAGCAAAGACATTTTTGAGCAGGTGGATGCCATTCTAAACACACACACACCCCCAAGAGAAAAAGGAATTGAGAGCAAGATGTAATCACAACTTGGTGAAAGAGAACAGAAGGGAAGGAGGAGAGAGAAAGAGATTATTGATTGTTCCTGGGATGAAATTTGAACAGGTACTTCACAAAGGAAGAAAATGGATGGCAAGAAAAAAAAAAAAAACACATCAAGAGAGTCTCACCATAGTCATCAGGAAATGCTAATAGAGATCACAGTAAGTTACTTCTATATATCCACAGAATGACTTAAAGGAAAACTAAGTGTTGGTGAGGATGTTTATCTAGATCTCTTATACACTGCTGATGGGACTGGAGAACGGTACAGTCACTGAAAAGCGCTTTGACAGTTTCATACGAAATTAAACATGTGACTCAGTAGTTCCACTCATAGGAATGTACCCAAGAGAAATGAAAATATACTGCCGCAGAAAGACTTGTACGCTAATGTTCATAGCACCTTATTCATAATAGCTTAAAAGGGGAACAACTCAAATAGCCAGGAACAGAGGAATGAATAAATAAGATACACATTAATAAAAAGAAACAAACTAGTGGAACATGCAAGAACTCATGGATATATCTCAAAAAGATTCTAGAAGCTAGGTACTAAGAGTACATACTGCATGACTACATTCATATGACACTCTAGGAAATGCAAACTAGTCTATAGAGATATGAAGCATATTGGTGGTTGCCCGGAGTCAGACATGAAGAAAACTGGAAAGCAAAAAAGCATTAGGGAATTTTCGAGTGATGAAAACATTCTGCACAATGATTGGCATAATACTTACAAAAATGTTTACACTTACCACAACTCATCAAAGTTTACACTCAAAATGGGTGAATTTTGTTGAATATGAATTATACCTCAAAAAAATTTTTAAGGTTTCTAAACACATATACACACACAGAAAGTATTTAAGAAAAATGAAGAGGATGGTGAGGGAATCAGAACCAGCTTTATTTGCCTTTGAAAAATAATATGCTATTTGTCTTTGAAAACATGTCAGAGTTAGTGGTAGATGCAATAATTGCCACAGCACTTTAGGTGAAGTAGAAAGGAGAGGTCAAAGTCAGTCCTTTAGCTCTAAATCAAGTGGATAAAACATCACCAGTGCATGTTGGCTGTTCTGATCAACTGTAAAATTCATGACTTTATATTCTTTCAGCACTAATATTTTATGATTCTTTGTTCTGCAATAATGTATTGAAATTCATTTGTCAAACATACAGAAACCTTACAGCTAGAAAGGATAGCTATCTGATACTTTGGATGACAGCTTCAGGATTCAAAATCATTTTGATATACAGAAACACTGGACTGAAACCAACAAGAAGAAATTTAAAAGGACAAATATCTCAAGGTGGGTTTAAAAATTCAATTCTGCAAACAGATTTTGGATAATCTGGCTTCCTTTAAATAAAAAATTCTCCGAAGGAGAAAAATCCTTTGTAATGGATTATCCAGGTGTGTATGATTTCATTTATACAAAGCTTCAGAAAATGCAAACTAATTTATAGTGACATAAAGATCATTGGTTGCCTGGGGTCAGAGGTAGAGATGCTATTAACAGCAAAAGAGCATTTAGGAACTTTGGAGTTAGGGAATATTATAACTTATTTAAAAATGATCAAACCAGATTGTCGAATAACTACTAAAAATTTCATGCAATATTAGACTACATGAAGGGAAGTAAACATAAAGAACATTGTAAATAAGAGCCTCATTGAGTTTTGTACTGGTCAAACCATATCTAAAATATATTCAACCATGAGTATCAGGTTATAAAGAAGTTGCCTATGAAAGACAATCTGATGGGAGATTCTCCAAAACATGTCACAAATTACAAGACTAAAGTGAAAAGAGGCATAATGGTTTCCAAATATTTGCAGCATCACAACACACAAGAGGAACAGAAAATGTGTGCTTTAAAAATTTAAGATCATACATCAGAAATTAACACAGCATTGTAAAGCAACAAAACTCCAACAAAAAATTAAAGTTCAATGTAAGTTACAGAGGTAGAAATACCTTAAAATAAAAAAGAAGTCAAATATGGCAGCTAGTTCATAAGTCTGGACTATCTCTTGATGTACCATGCAAGGTGTAATTGTAATTGTGCAAAGGATACAAAATCAAATTACAGAGATATTATAATAAGAATCCTACCATTAAGTGAAAAGTAAGACTGATGTCAGTGATTAGAAAATGCCATAGGCAGAATTCAGTGCAACCTTACTGATGGAAAATATCTGGAGAGGCAAAGAAAAAAGGGTGGAGGGGATGGTGGAAAGTAGGAGGGGAAAGATAGCATATGTATTGATGCAATGATGCTGCCAACATTTTAAAAAGGAGAATAAAATAGTGTAGCATGTCACAAGACACTAACCTGGCTAAAATGCAGTGTTCTCATTAAGAAATAGTGCCCTAAACAGCCTGGGTAATTAAGGAAAACCTTAAAATTATGGCAGGTGATTTGATACTTGACTATTCTGAGCCAAAGCTAGAAGATGTTGCTTTCAAATATGTTTTAGAGTTGAACACCTTGCTTCCTTGTTCACATCATTAATAAAAGGAGGTAATTCATGGGCAGATACTGCCCATGAGATTAAGAAGAAAAAGAGAAGGAAGAAACAAAAGTGGGGAGAGTATTGAGAGAAAAAGACCAAAAAGATAAAGTAGAGTTATCATCAAACAAATTTTAGCTCAAGTTTGATAAATTCAGTGTTGAACTCTTATTTGTATGTCCAGGGGGAAATTAAGAGAATGCAGCAACTGATGGGATGATAAAGAATTTGTGGACAATGGAATACCATTAACAAACACAGCAACAACTGGAAGAAAAAGGACAATGTATGAGGAAGGCTTGATCTTTTGAGTTGATCCTTCTCTACCCACAGAAGAAACTCAAGGCACTCAAGAATCTACAAGCTGATGTTTGTTCTGAGTGAGACAGAGCACAAGCACATCTGAGGTTCTTTTATTTGCTCTCTTTGTGTTTCTCTGTATTTGTTAAGATGGATGGATTATCTGCTTCATTGAGCACTATAGTTAAAGCGAATGAAAATTAAATGTTGACTCATTCTGATTAAAATATAAATCCAAATGCAGCACTGAGAGAGAGAATCAAAAAGTAAGGAGCAAGAGATTCATTAAATATTTATGTTACAGAAATGTGGCTTTTAAATATCTTTATAATGGGTTGCTGTCGTTGCTGTTATAATGGGTTAGATGTTTGTAAAGTCATAGACATCACACTTTCATTTTAGCCTGCATATTACACCCTATGAACTTAAAATTCCAGAAGCTAGACTTACCTACAAAGGCCAAAGAATCTGTATATCCCTAAAGCTTGGGGCAGGAGGTCAAGCAGCCCAAGATCTTGTCATTTTTATAAAGGAAGATATGGTTTTAGTCAAAAACCTGTATATCCAAATGGCCAGTATATGTATGAAACTCTGTAAAACTTCAGATCTAATGAAATTAAATTAATAATGCTGTCTATCAGTTCAGTAATTTCACTTCTAGAAAAATATTCTAAGGAGATTAGGAAAGAGTATAAAGAAGCAAGTATGAAAATGTGTACTATAGTACAGACAATTTACCTACTAAGAGGAAACTGAAGTAAATAAATAATAAACTTATTCCTAAAATGAAATACTAGGTAACTGCTTAAAAGGATGAAAGCATCATAATTCATTAGTATCCCATTATATATTACCAAGTGAAAATAAGATTGAAATATATATACAATGTGCGATGCAGGGGATTCCTTGTTAGTCCAGTGGTTAGGATTCGGTGCTTTCACTGCCATGAGCCAGGGTTTGATGTTTGGTTAGGGAGTTAAGATCCCACCAGCCATGCACCACTGCTAAAAACAAACAAAAAACACTATGCTATACTATACTTATGTTTTCATTTAGGTACATTAAAAAAATCTATGAAAAAGTCTAGAAGGGTGTGTTTTTAACTATTAATTACATCTAGCCAGCATTATATAGAAGTTTTCACTTCTTTTACTACTAGCTCCAGAAAGAACGAAGAGGCTGGGCCAAAGTAGAAATGACACTCAGTTGTGGTTGTGTCTGGTGGTGAAAGCAAAGTCCTATGCAATATTCCTTACACAAGGAATATCACCTAGGCACCTGGAATGTAAGGTTCACAAATCAAGGTAAATTGGACATGGTCAAGTAGGAGATGACAAGAGTGAACATTGGCATCTTAGGAATCAGTGAACTAAAATGGATGGGAATGGGTGAATTTAATCCAGACGACCATTACATCTACCACCATGGGCCAGAGGCCCTTAGAAGAAATGGAGTAGCCCTCAAAGTCAACAAAAGAGTCTGAAATGCAGTACTTGGGTGCAGTCTCAAAAACAACAGAATGATCTGTTCATTTCCAAGGCAAACCATTCAACATCACAGTGATCCTGGACTATGCCTCAACCATTATTGCCAAAGAAAAAGCTGAAGTTGACCAGTTGTATGCAGATCTATAAGACCTAAAACTAATACCAAAAAAAATAAATAAATAAATGTCCTTTTCATCATAGGAGATTGGAATGTAAAAGTAGGAATTCAAGAGACACCTGAAGTAACAGGAAAGTATGGCCTGAGAGTACAAAATGAAGAAGGGCAAAGGCTAATAGAGTTTTTTCAAGAGAACACATGGATCATAGCAAACACTCTCTTCCAACAACACACGGGATGACTCTACACATGGACATCACCAGATGGTCAATACCAAAATCAGATTGATTATATTCTTTGCAGCTGAAGATGGAGAAGCTCTATATGGTCAGCAAAAACAAGACATGGAGCTGACTGTGACTCAGATCATGAGCTTTCATTGAAAAATTCAGGCTTAAATTGAAGAAAGTAGGGAAAATCACTAGGCCATTCAGGTATGACCTAAATCAAACCCCCTATGTTATAATGGAGGTGATGCAAGGGGATTAGATCTGGTAGACAGAACTATGGGCAGATGTTCGTAATATTGTACAGGAGGTGGTAAACAAAACCATCCTAAAGAAAAAGAAATGAAAGAAGGCAAAGTGGTTATCTGAGGAGGCTTTACAAATATCTGAGAAAAGAAGAGAAGTGAAAGGCAAGAGAGAAAAGGAAAGATTTACCTAATTGAATGCAGAGTTCCAGAGAATAGCAAGAAGTTATAAGAAAGACTTCTTAAGTGAACAATGCAAAGAAACAGGAAAACAATAGAATGGGAAAGACTAGAAATCTCTTCAAGAAAATCGGAGATATCAAGGGAACATTTCAAGCAAGGGCGGGCACGATAAAGGACAGAAACAGTTGACCTAATAGAAACAGAAGTTATTAATTAAGAAGAGGTAGCAAGCGTACACAGAACTACACAAAAAGATCTTAATGACCCAGATAACCATGATGGTGCGGTGACTCACCTAGAGCCAGATATCCTGGAGTGTGAAGTCAAGTGGGCCCTAGGAAGCATCACTATGAACAAAGCTAGTGGAGGTGAGGGAATTCCAGCTGAGCTATTTCAAAGCCTAAAAGATGATGCTGTTAAAGAGCTACATTTAATATGTCAACAAATTTGGAAAACTCAACAATGGCCACAGGACTGGAAAAGGGTAATTTTTATTCAAATCCCAAAGAAGGGCAGTGCCAAAGAACATTCAAAATACCATATAGTTGCACTCATTTTGCAAGGGAATGCTCAAAATCCTTCAAGCTAGGCTTCAACAGTACATGAAACAGGAACTTCTAGATGTATAAGCTGGATTTAGAAAAGGCACAGGAACCAGAGATCAAATTGTCAACATCCGTTGGATCATAGAAAAAGCAAGAGAATTCCAGAAAAACATCTACTTCTGCTTTATTGACTAAAGCCTTTGTGCAGATTACAACAAACTATGAAAACTTATTAAAGAGATGGAAATGCCAGACCACATTACCTGTATTCTGGGAAACCTATATACAGGTCAAGAAGCAACAGTTAGAACCAGACATGAAACAATGGATAGGTTCAAAACTGGGTAAAGAGTACATCAAGGCTATGTATTGTCATCCTGCTTATTTAACTTTTATGCAGAGTACACCATGCTAAATGCCAGGCTGGATGAAGTACAAACTGGAATTAAGATTTCCAGAAGAAATATCTGCAACCTCAGATACACACACAGATGATATCACCCTAATGGCAGAAAGTGAAGAGGAACTAAAGGGCCTCTTGATGAGGGTTGAAAGAGGAGAGTAAAAAAGTTCACTTAAAACTCAACATTCAAAACATGAAGATTATGGCATCCAGTCCCATCACTTCATGGTAAATAGAAGGGGAAAAAGTGAAAAAAGTGGCAGATTTTATTTTCTTGAGCCCCAAAATCACTGAGGACAGTTACTGCTGCCGCGAAATCAAGACACTTGCTCCTTAGAAGGAAAGCTATGATAAACCTATACAGTATTTTACAAACAGAGACATCGCTTTGCTGACAAAGGTCCATATAGTCAAACTATGGTTTTTCCAGTAGTCACATTCGAATGTGAAAGTTGGATCGTAAAGAAGGCTTAGTGCCAAAGAATTGTTGCTTTCAAGTTGTGGTGCTGGAAAAGACTCTTGAGAGTCCCCTGGTCTGCAAGGTATTAAACCAGTCAATCCTAAAGGAAATCAACCCTGAATATTCATTAGGAGGACTGATGCTGAAGCTCCAATACTTTGACTACCTGATGTGAAGAGCTGGCTCATTGGAAAAGACCCTGTTGCTGAGAAAGACTGAGTGCAGGAGGAGAAGGGGAATGAGAATGGTGATGAGATGGTTGAATAGCATCACTGACTCCTTGGACATGAGTTTGAGCAAACTCTGGGAGATAGTGACAGACAGGGAAACCTGGCATGCTGTAATCCATGGGGTTGCAAAGAGTCGGACACAATTTAGTGGCTGAACAACAACTACGTGCCAGTTTGTGCATTTGTTCTTAAATAATAATTTAATGCTCATAGAAAACACAACAGGAAAGGTCTTGACTGAAAAAAAAGGGAGATAGTGAAATGGAGATAAAAGTTCATGACCAGATAGCTTGTGTGAATATTTTCTTCTGGATGGTAACTAAGGATAGTGATGACAATAAGGTTCCTATATAAGGGCTAGCCTGCAGAATGCAGGAACAATGAAATATGAATGACAATTTTGAATATGCCCAAATACTACATATATAAGGATGGAAATGTCAATACATGAATATATCCTAAAAGCTAGAAATGCCAGATTAAGGATAAGACTTTATCATCCTCTAAACTCTTGCTACTCAGAGTTTGGCACATGGGCCATCAGTATTGGCATCACCTGGGAGCTTGCTTGAAAGATAAATCTGAAGCTTACTTACTGAGTCATAAGCTACATTTTTAACAAGTTCCCCTAGGTGATTCATAATTATATTAAAGTTTGAGAAATTATTGCTCTATAACATAGATTTTCAACATAGATTACTCAAACATAACTGGTGGGATTAGAGGTGGCATTACAACTCAAACATAATTGGTGGGATTAGAGGTGGCATTTCAACATAGATTAACTGGTGGGCTTCCCAGGTGGTTCAGTGGTAAAGAATCCACCTGCCAATGCAGGAGATGCAGGTTCAATCCCTGTGTTAGGAAGATCCCCTGGAGTAGGAAATGGCATCCCACTCCAGTATTCTTGCTTAGAAAATTCCCATGGGCAGAGGAACCTGGCAGACTACACACAGTCCATGGGGTCACAAAAGAGTTGGACATGATTGAGCACACATGCATTACAACTAGGATAGTAGAAATCAGGCATAAACCTATATCCTGTTGTGTCTATGAAGTCATCTACTGAGCTATTTACTGGTGAGAGTGTAAGGCTGGTGAAGCTTTTTTTCCTGAGTTTATTTAGGTAAAAGGGGGAGGGCACGGTTGTAAAAGACAATTCCAGAAAAATAGATTTGCAAACCCATGACTGTATGCTCCAGGAGACATTGGTGCCCAAGACTGATGGCAAGTTGTTAGAGAGCCATGAGGATTTACATCCTATTGAAGAGAGAATTCTGCTCTGTAGAGAACGGTAAATGTGTACTGAGACTATATGCGGCTGGCCTCTGCCACTGCCAGCACCTTTATAAAGCAGGAGACCTAGAGCAGAGGATAAGTGAACGTGCTGGTCCAGGAGCAGGACAGCACCAAAAGAGGCGGGTTGCCCAACTGCCTTGCGGTGACATTATGACCATAATGATAAAAGTCTGCTTTATACTCCCCCAGACTCAGGCCAAGATATAGTTTATAATTGTTACCAAAAAAAAAAAAAAAATTAGCCTGGGCAATGAGGGTGGCCAGCAGGGGCAGAAGCAGGGTTTGAATTCACCTCAGTTTCTAGGAGGTCCGTAAGAGTCTGCCAGAGATTCAGCCTTAGCCCACAGGAAGCCACCCCCGCTGTGGGGCAGGGAGAGAGACCCACCCTTGGAGGAGCCAACTTTTGAAGTAGCACCCTCTCAGGTGGGAGGAGAGGCTATGAGTCCCGCCACTGCGAGAGAGAAGTGGGGCTCCAACCATTCAAAAGCAAGCTCCCCTTTCTCCCACCTTCTACGAAGGCACTGTCTTTACAGAGAAAGGTTTGGGAGAACCTAAAAGGTTGGTGCAAACATAATTTGGTTTTGCATTGTTGAACTTTGCTGTTTGATATTGGAATACATTCTTAAATAAATGTGGTTATGTTATACATCATTTTAACACATATTTCTCGCTTCATTTTTTTTTTTTTGCTAGTGACTTATTACTAGCTGTTCATTTTACATTTATTTTAGACTAGAGAAATGATGTTAGACAAAAAGCAAATTTGAGCAATTTTCCTATTCGAGTTCAAAATGAGTTGTAAAGCACCAGAGATAACTCACAACAACAACGCATTTGACCCAGGAACTGCTAACAAACATGCAGTGCAGTGGTGGTTCAAGAAGTTTTGCAAGAGACAAGAGCCTTGAAGATGAGAAGTGCAGGGTCCAGCCATCGGAATTTGATAACGACCAATTGAGAGGATCAATGAAGCTGGTCCTCTTACAGCTACACAAGAAGTTGCCAAAGAACTCAACATCAATCATTCTGCAGTCATTCAACATTTGAAGCAAATTGGAGAGGTGAAAAATCTTGATAAATGGGTGCCTCATAAGCTGACAGAAAATCAAAAAGACTGTTGTTTTTGAAGTCATCTTCTCTTATTCTGCAGAACAACAATGAACCATTTCTCTATCGGATTGTGACGTGTGACAAAAAGTGGATCTTATACAACAAGCAGTGACAACCAGCTCAGTGGTTAGACCTACGCTCCATAGCACTTCTGAAAGCCAAATTTGCACCAAAAAAAGGTCATGGTCACTGTTTGATGGCCTGCTGCCCATCTGATCCATTACAGCTTTCTGAATCCTGGTGAACTCATTACATGTGAGAAATATGCTCAGCAAATTGATGAGATGCACTGAAAACGACAATGCAGGCAGTCAGCACTCATCAACAGAAAGGGCCCAATTCTCCATGACAATGCCCGACCGCGCACAGCACAACCAGTGCTTCAAAAGTTGAAGGAACTGGGATACAAAGTTTTGCCTCACCTGCCATATTCACCTAACTTCTCACCACCTGACTACCACTTCTTCAAGCATCTCGACTTTTTGCAAGGAAAATGCTTCCACAGCCAGCAGGAGGCAGAACATGCTTCCCAAGTCTTCACTGAATCCCAAACCATGGATTTTAACACTACAGGAATAAGCAAACTTAGTTCTCATTGGAAAAAATGTGTAGATTGTGATGGTTCCTATTTTGATTAGTAAAGATGTAGCTGGGCCTAGTCACAATGATTTAAAATTCACGGTCCAAAACTGCAATTACTTTTTCACGAACCTATGCCTCCTAGGGACAGTGAGCATGCTGAGCTGAGAGAAGGCACATAACCTCTTCACCTCCCTTGAGAAAATACCCTGGGGTGAGCCGTATGGACACTCATCACACACCTGCTCAGAAAATTCTATCAATGTACTTGCCTACACCTCTTCTTTCACACCTCCTTCCATGCCTACCACTACCCACCATTAGTTTAAAATTAAAATCAGTTTGTGCCTTCCTTCCCCTGGATATGGATGTGGAAATTAACTTATGAGAAGTCAGAGCACAGCATAGAGTGGTGTTTTAACCATGGAATGGGGTAGGAGTCTCAGTTAAACTGACAGGGGTATTAATTTTTACTATACTATTTACCTTTTTTTGTGGGGCTTCCCACATGGCTCAGTGATTAAAAAACAAAAAAACAAAAAAACAACCACCTGCCAATGCAGGAGACATGAGTTCAATCCCAGGGCTGGGAATTCTCCAGGCCAGAATACTGGAGCCTTTCCCTTCTCCAGGGTAATCTTCCCAACCCAGATATCGAACCCAGGTCTCCCACATTGCAGGTGGATTCTTTACCAGCTGAGCCACAAAGAAAGACCTTATGTGTGGCTATATTACTTTAAACTGAATTATTGAAGATACTGCCAGTCACCCTCATTTGAGATTCCTTTATCTTCCTCAAATCAGTATCTCAGGAGAGCACAGTTAGAAATTAAAAGGGTGGGAAGGAAAAATATCCTTAGATTATCAGTTGTTCATTACATATTCAAAAGGCGAATGGTAACTCAATTATTCTGGATCAGTTGTTAGCCCATTTGGACGAAAATGTCCTTCAGCAACAAAATGGCTCCAATGGGTTGAGTTTGGCTGAAGAGCTCTGAAATGCCAGAAGCCCTGATTTGGGGATGTGAACAAGACAACTTTGCAGAGACTTTTTCACTCTATTGCACTTCCTTGGCATTCACTTGTATTTCATCATTCAAAATGGATAAAAATTTCAGCATACTCCAAAACTTCCTCAAGTCCTTGGAGGAGCAAATCAAAATCACTACCCTATGTGTCCAGTAGCAGGCTGAGAGGTATCAGAATGATTCAGAGTCATTGAATCTGCCTTGGATCATTTTCCAAATCTTCTACCCTTAATTATACTTGTCTTCTCTTTGATTTCATGACAGTCCATGGAGGAACAGCTAAATTGTTCTAGAATGAAAGGTAAAGAGGGACAGTCCTGAGTCACAGTCAATTCATTTTCTTAACTGAAATAATCACTGCTTCTTGCAACATCACTTGGATTGAAATGTGGAGGATTTGATTTGTTCTTGAGGGTTACTGAAAAAGCTAAACCATGAGATATCAGAGAGAATTATTCCTGTCATTGTAAAAGCAAAGTCAGATAAACTGGGCAGTTATCTGCTTCATTATTTGTCCACTGTCGATCACAATAGCTGAAACAGAAATTAATGACAGAATAGTTGACTTAGGTGTGCTATATAATGTCTGAATGTATCTGTGATGAGCATATGTTATTTTTCCAATTTTTATACACAGTGGATCAATTTGCTGCCAAAAGTCTACAGAGCAACCATTTCACCAGCTTACAAGCCATTCTACCATGGGAGAGGAAAAGAGAGGGAGAGAGATGTTTTTCTCAAGGAATACTGTCTTGTATATATGCAAATAAATAAATGTCTTCATTCTGCAAGGCCCCACTGAAAAATGTAAAGTGTTCATTATGCTTCCATGATACAATGTATTGGTAAGTATCCAGCTATATAGGTTTTTTCCCACTATTTTTCAAGTATTTTACATCCACCTAGAGTTTTGCACCATGCATATAAACTAGAGTAAGAGCAATCAAAATATAATATAATGTCCACTCCAAAATGAACCAATTGGCCGTTGTAAACTGCTTCCACTCTAAAAAAAAAAAAAAAAAAAAGTGTAGCCACTTACAGGGCAATAACCAATCATTGGCCTCCAAGAAAGGAGAAAACCAGAATGCACTATGTAATGTAAACATTCCTAATGACTTAAGACTCTAATTAAACCTATTTTGTGAATTCTAGTATTTTAATTATTTGAATGTTAATTCTTCAAATGACAAATACTTAAATTTCATAGTTTTATTTTAAAAATTATCTGTAATGACAGGAATATGAGGGTGCAAATAGTGAAATAAGGGAAAGTCTTTTAGAGGTTTTTAAAGATTCAATTAAACAGTCATATTTAAACCTTTCCCCTCCTTTTTCCTTTTTTTCTTTTTGCTGGAAAAGCATTAGTTAAACCACTTTGCAATGGTAGAAGACTACAGTTTTTAAAGTGCTTTATATACTAAATGTCTAATATTTTAAATCTGCCTAGAAACAAACATCTATATGTCATATTTTAAACAAAGAAATAAGAAATAAGCTAGTTTTTTTTTTTTAATCATAGATCTACCCATAAGAGAATATAATGAATAGAAGCAGGTGGAAGGAAGGGTGAGTGGCTCCCAACAATATACAGAAAGACAAGGTAAATCTTGCAAGTCAATTCACTGTAAATCAATAAACTGATTTACAGATAGACAGACAGATAGGGCTGAACAAGTATCAACATAAGTCATTTCACAATCCTTGTGAAAAGATTAATCTGATACTGACACCTGAAAACCTCATTATAAAATTGACCTATGGCATGTATTTTGGGACAGCTCTAAGAGAAGGATCCAGCATAGATATTTGGAATCAATAAGATTCCTAAATTGGACTGGGTACATACTACGTATAGGTAGGGCCAATGTCTCCTGAAAAACACAATGCATGCTTTCAGAGGTTCCACAAATGGTTTCAAAAGGCGTATAGACATTAAATACCATCAACTCCCATAGCAAAAGTTATTTCCTCTTTAATCAATATGATTATGTCAAGAAACAAGTCTTATTTTAGTGCCACTGTATCATCAAAAACTCTCTGGCATGTGGTAAACTACTTTAGCAAACAAGAAAACAAACAAAACAACAACAAAAACTCATAAGCAGACTTCTATTTAACAGGTATCCAAATAAACTTCTACTTCCTGAGTTGCAAGTCACAAACTGACTTTTAGGTCATGGTATTTCACCAAAGGTGTTCCAAGCAGTCCTGCTCTGCTTGGACATGAAATAGCCTTTAGGGAGCTTCAACATACACACGACTCTAAAATTGACTGACAAAAGGAGTGTTCTGTTTCTTCTTGAACTTATACTTCTGTGGTCAAGATCTCTATCACATGAGATAGTGTTTCATCACAGCTGATGATGCAAGTACATTCAAGGGACATTTAAATTTTGTTGAGCTTTCTTTTCTTTCACATCTCTATCTTCAACCAGTCCTGATGTCACATAAGGCAAATACCCAGCATAATGCTAAGGCAGATTTTCTGTCAACTGGATACAACAATGATCTGTTACCTGACCAAACAGACTGATCCCCTGCCACTTTATATTTAATAATTAAGATCAAATAACAATAATAAATACTTTAAAAGAAGCTAATAAATAACTTGCAGAGAACATGACCTCGATAACATTAAAGTACCTTTCTGGTCAGCTTCCTTAAGTGCATCAGTGTTTCCAAAATTTCCCCTTAAGAAACCATGGCCGATTAGATCCCACCCTCAGGGCCTCCACGTGGCGGCCAAGGCCACACTTACAGAAGCCCAGTACTCTAGCCCATGCTACCCCTTTCCCTGAGTGGCATCGCCTGCCTCCTTCACACTGGAGTCTCTACGAGTGCTAGGCTCATCTTCTTCAGGAAGTCTGCTTCACTTGTCGTATGCAGTGTTCAGTTTTCTCTCACCCTAGTCCAATAGCACCTTCCACGTGCTTCTAAATTATAACATATAACACACCATGGGCATATTTTTTTGCATGTCAGTTTCCCAGAAAAACACCCTCCCCTCAATGCAAGGTTATAGAGAACAGGACTCTGTTATCAACCATCTGTGGATCTCCAGACACAAAACCTACCAAGGTGTTATACTCTGGGAGCGATGTAATACCTCTATATTGAATGAATGCATTAGTGCATGACCTCAGAGTTGTTGCAAATTTCTGCACTAGGGGAAAATCAGAAAAATCCTCTCATCATCTCTTATATATGGTAGAGGGTGGAGGAAATGTCTGGTATATAAATTAAAAAATGTGACTGAATGAATCTCTAAGTGGTGTTCATGAGGAATCCAAAATGAGATGAAGTCCCAGTTTCTTATGTTTTAAAAATCCTTATTATTAAATACCTGCTACTTTAAATTTTTAGCTGAGAATGCTGTACTACTTACTTATTTATACTACAGTCTAGCATTTTTCATTTAAATAAGACCCTCTATCATTTTCCCTTATTTTGTTAGTAGCTGTCATGTATAAAATAACCACAAATAAAAGGAGGTGGAATATAAATGTTCAGAGACAACGCAGCATGACAAGAGGAGGTGAGAAAGGACCAGCACAGCGCTGGCCGGTTCCCCAGAGGACGAGGAACATGGGGCAAGTCACATCAGGAACCTCGTGGCTGTTCAATCCAGGTACACACACATATGCCAGTGTATGTACACTGTTCTTCTCTTGGAGGTGTAATCTTTCAGAATCTTTTGATTCGCTATGTTGTGCAGGCCTCTGCTGCTGTAACTTAAAATACCACACTTTTTTTTTTTGCTTCATGAAGCTAAGGCTAAGTTCCTGCCTGAAATCCTTCCTCAGCTTCTAAACTCTCCTACCACAAAGAAATTTAATTTCAGCAAGGGAAAGCCAGAGAGGAAGTTTCCCAGGTGGGAAAGCAAATGAGAAGGGGAAGAGGAGAAGGACATATTTTGACAGAATCAGAGCACCAAAGGATTCTGGGACCAAAGCAGAGCACCAAAGGATTCTGGGACCAAATCAGAGCACCAAAGGATTCTGGGACCAAATCAGAGCACCAAAGGATTCTGGGACCAAATCAGAGCACCAAAGGATTCTGGGACCAGTGTCACTGAAACACTTTATGCTCAGGTGTGTGAATACGCTGGGACCCTGAAAACCTAGGATCTGGGTTCCCGGTCAGCCTCGGTTCAGGTTAGCTGGGTAATTAAGCACATGTCATTTCCTATTCTGTGACTTGGTTTAATTACCTATAAAGTGAGGAATTTGTCTTTTCCAGGGTTGATCTTCTGTGACTCAGGGAATTTCTATAAATTATTATTTCATGCTTTAATTTGCATCAACTCTAGTAAATGAGAACCACTGACTCATTCAAGGTATATTAATTTGCTTGGAGTCTGCTAGGTCAACAAAAATAATGTGGTTGAAAAATAGAACTGGTATGTTCCTTCTTCATGCCAATTCAACAAACATCAGAGACAAGAAAAAGCTTTGCTTCAGAGCGAAACAACATGTTCTAACTGGTGCACAATGTACAATATACATCACAGGGAAAGCACTGCCAAGCAGGGAAAAGCAAAACTTTAATTTTTTCCACTTGGAATTAAAAGTGTTTTTCATTTCATTTTATGCCTACAGCTTTAGAGTTTCAACCAGGTGCCGTAAAGCTGATGAAAGAGAGCTTCGAGTGTTCGATGACACTATCATCTCCCTGGGCTCTACTGCAGAACGGTGAATTCAGAGTGGTGCCCTCTAGTGGAGAAACACTCTGGTTGCAAGTTCCTTTTCCTGGGAGAAGAATCAGATCTACAAGTATTTGGGATTTTCCTGTGATGGGGGCACCATTTCAAGTGATTTATGTCTTTATTCTTATCTGTGATACTGCATAAACAGCACACAAGACTTGGCTAAAGAGTCCCAAGTCTAAGTCCTGGGTTGCCCATCACGTAACTATGTAAATTTGGGAGTTAATTTCTGAAAGTCCCAGAGTTTCCATCAATTATGTGAGTGTTACCTTCCAAGATGGGTTGTGGTATTAATTAAATGAAGTAATACATCCACATGTGCTTTTTAAAATGTAAAGTATCCATTTTTATTATAAATAAAGTTAAAAATAATACTGAGACCTTTCAATGATTAAATCAATATTAATAAAGTACATCTCTGAATACTAGGTAAATCAGCATATATTTGAATTGTTTTTAAGTTTTTTTTATATTTATCATCTTTGTCAATCTCCTCTCATACTTATCCAGCATCTTCTCTGAACTCATAATTGCATTATTCAAGTAAAAAAAAAACTTTCATGAAATTTAAATAATTTACTTAAGAATTATCTCAAATCAACTGAAGAGTTAATAAGAGATCTGCCAAACTCCTGGACTTAAATAAACACAAAAATTACAACAGTTAACAAAATCAAATAATTTAATTAAAAATGTCACCTATAGAAATCCCAGGCTTCCCTTGTGGCTCAGCTGGTAAAGAATCCACCTGCAATGCGGGAGACCTGGATTTGATCCCTGGGTTGGGAAGATCCCCTGGAGAAGGGAAAGGCTACCCACTCCAGTATTCTGACCTGGAGACTTCCATGAACTGTATAGTCCATGGGCTCGCAGAGTCGGACATGACTGAGTGACTTTCACTTTCACTTCACAGAAATCCCACTTTAAATAAACATATAGAGAGTAAAAGTATGATAGAAATATGACACTTTAACATTTGTCCAATTGAAGATGAAATTCCTTCTCAACAAGCTACTTCTGTACTGCAGAAGCACCTAAAATGTATGACTGATTATCTATGGATGGTGAGATTATCTATCATTTTCTCCTTCTTTTTATTCTTGTATATGTTAACAACATATCACCAAAATTATCTTTATTAGGGGTAAAGCATTATCTTAAATGAATTCAAAGTAACAGGTAATTCTGTGGGATGTGGAAACTGACATCAATGTTTATCATTTACCTACCTAAGATGGTAGGACTCCCTTCCTCTCTCCCTGGTACTGTCTCCAGGTAGCACACATGTACCTTGCTCCATGCAGACAGTGGCAGACTATATACTCGCAAAGCATTCCTCCTGTTTTCCCAGATGTCTTTATGTATCATCCCAGTCCACACACTCTATCTGTCCTTCCTCCTGCTCTCCATTACATGTTTTTAAGACTAAGAAATTTTAAAATTAAAAGCACAGTCAGTAATTAAGTAATATAACACTTTTCTGTCTGAAACTAATCAATTAAAATTCTACTATAACCAAGCAAAGTAATTGATCTTTCTAGGTCTGCCTCTATGGTAGTACTATAGAATCAGAGAGAGAAGCCATGTTCAGGATTAGCCAGGAAGACAGATGGAGAGGGAATGCCCAGGAGCAGGGCAGTGACACTGAAAGTGGGAAGGCGGGGTTTAACTGGGGCAGATTTTGAGAGACTGAATCAGGTGGCAGAAGCAAAGTACAATGTGGGAAGGAGAGGGAGGAATTAGTGTTCAGCCCAGCCTCTCCAAGCACACTGTGTCCTCATGTGTAGGTTCTGAGGCCAACTTAAACCTCCGGGAAACCCTAGACTACAGAACTGCTATGTTCTGAGCCACGGGAAAGTTCCAGCTTCCCAAAGACACTGGATTGTCTTCCTGAAACCCCTATCAGCCAAATCACAGTTCTTAGTTCACTTTTCTCAGAACACCATGAACTTTCCGTCACAGGACTTACTACAATTTAAGCATAAATTTTATTTAGTGAGTGGTGAACCTTATAAGCAATGGGATTCTGATAGAAGGGTTAAAATGGTCCCAGTTTATAGATGATCACCAAACTCAGAAGGACTCTGTGGACAGGCCCCCAAAACTGCTAGCGTGGTTAGCATTTCCAAACCTCTCCTAAAATCAGTCCTGGATCGGACAAGTATGCGTAAAATCTCACAGGTCTCAGTTATTATCATTCGGGTTCAGAATTACTGTAAATCATCTCATCAATCTCTTTAACTTTTATAATAGATTTTATAATTAGTGCCCTAAACCACAAGAAACAAAATAGAGCATAAGAGAGAAGACATATTTCTCCTTATTAAATACCTTTGATTATGGATCTAGAGCAACCCCATAATCAAAAATAACGAAATTACTTGTAGGAGTGGACCTGAACTGCTCAGTCAACATCAGTCTGTCTGCTCTGCATGATCTGTGAACTGGAAACTAATTATGTAACTATAAATGGGCCCACGTTAACCCTTAATCCTCACAGCATTTACCAACTAATCTATTCAGCACACAATCTCACTCACCATGAGGACCATAAAGCAACTGTCCTAAAACTGGACGCATCTTCTCAATTTGCTCTTCCTCCTCAAACATCTGAATGTCCCTTGGATGGCCCATCTGAGTTCAGCTTCCAGCAATCAAAACAGTAGCTAGATAGAACCCTCCCAACCAACCACTACAATATTGTAAAGTAATTAGCCTCCAACTAATAAAAATAAATGAAAAAAAATAATAAAGTAAAAAAAAACAGAGGTGATTGTTTAAAAAAATCAGTTAATCTCTCAGGAGCCTAGAAAATAGGATTTCTCTCTAAATATATCAAAATGAATTTCTGACTTCTGCTAATCCATCACCAAAGCCTTAACAGGGCTCCTACCAGAACTGTGTGCACAGGCTGTGAGGAATTGCTCCTTTGGTCTAATACCTTGACCAGCCCTCTTCTGTTTTCCAATGACTTTTCTTCTTGTGAAGTATTTTTGGTCCTAGAAACCAAAGCAGGTTATGCTCCTTCTCTTAGAAGAGAATTTAAGTCAAGAATGCCTTTAAAAATAACCCCATATGAGTGAAAACATACTGTACTGTGAAGCCAAAAAAAACAAAAAACAAATGAACAAATCTAACAAAACAGAAATAGATCCACAGATACATAGAACAAACTGGTGGTTGCCAGAAGGGGTGGAGGCAACGGACAGAGTAGGTGAATGGATTAAGAGGTTCAAATTACTAGATACAAAATAAACAAGTCACAGGGTTGTAACATACAGCACAGGGAATATACTCAATATGATGTGTATGGTATAAGAAAATCAAATCACTATGTTGTTACACCTGAAACTAATATAATATTGTAAGTCAACTATACTTTGATGACATAAACAAAATAAGATAAAAACACTATGTATGATATTATAATGGTGGATACATGTCCTTACACATTTGTCCAAGTCCTCATGACACTAAGAGTGAACCTTTAAGCAAATGATGGTCCTTGAGTGATTACGACCTGTCAGAGTGGGTTCACCAGTTGTAACAAATGTACCACTCTGATGAGGGATGTTGATAATGGGGGAAGTTGTACATGTGAGGGGCAGGGAGTATATAGAAACCTTCTATACCTCTCTCTAAATTTCCCTGTAAATCTAAAAGTACTCTTTAAAAAAAAAGCAAATCTTAAAAAAGAAAGAAACATTTACCCCAGAGGAGTTTCCTTACCCAAAACGTTTATCATGGAGCATTGGTTTTTGTTCCACTGTCATCATTATCAACAGAGCACACGAGGGTAGGAAAAGTGAGCTCTGAGAGTCTCCCTGAAGGGGTGAGGAGCCCCTGTAGACAACCCTTTGTTTACTCTGCCTCACTTTATAGGGAAGCTTAACCACCTGTTCTTTGAAAGGGTTTCCCCACAGGCACTTTTATCCCCCTCCCACTGTTCATCCTCATTCCCACTGTTAAGTACTAAAGAGATCGATACCATTAAGTAGGTCATGAGGTTGAAACCCTATGATGAACAAGTTTCTTTATGAAGATAATCCCCATTTCACTAAAAGCTTTACATACTGGGGAAACGAAAACAAAAACTACCCTTGTCATGACTCACCAAAAAAACCAGACTAAAAGGTGTTTGTAGTACACTCTATGGATTTTAGGGTCTGTTCACTCACAATGATCTTGCTTTCTTTGGGACATTCCCCTGAGAGTATCTTTTTTCTTTTATTCCCCATAATGATGACAGCGTCACAGTGCTGTGATGTGGCTGTAACTGATTGGCCAGAAGTTGGCATCTGAAGGAAGCTGGACCAAGTAAGTGTGCACCTTCAGAAATCTGGGCGGAGTTCTGAGATGTCCAGTCAGTTCCTGGGTTGTGATAGATAATGGTTGGAGTGGAAACATTGTAGTGTCCACAATCCAGAAGGAAGGCCTCCAAGCTTCTACTGCAGAAACCCATTAACTATCCCTAGTTCCCAGTCATCTCAAAGCACAGGTCTTCATTTTTTCCCAGCCCCTGTGAGATACCACAAAATTCTTTTTTCTATAAGCTAGCAACCTCACTTCATTTCTATAATAAACAATGACTTATTAAATGCCTCTTTTGCTAAAAACTCATTTGAGTGGCACAAAGTGAAGCAAATTATTTGTACCTGGTCTTATTTCTGACACAGGTAACCATCATTGCCTGTGCTGCTGGAGAGGGTATGACTATTCAACTCTCCCCACACTTCCCTACGAAGCAACACTTTGTGTCCAGTCAGTGTCTGCTCTGATCTTGCAATTATGCTCTTGTTTGGATTGGCAAAGCAAGCTATATAGGACTTCTTTCTCTATCTCTACAAATTTGCTGACTTTATCCTGAAAGATTATAACTCACCATGTGATTATAGAAGCGAATTCTGGGAAACTATGTAGAAGGATCCTGGATGTGAATGACAACTCACCAATCAATTCACTGTCTTTCTCAGACCTGTGTGTGTGCGTTTGGGTTGCTCAGTCACGTCCGAATTTTTGTGACCCCAGGGACTGTAGCTTGCCAGGCTCCTCTGTCCATGAATTCTCCAGGCAAGAATACTGGAGTGGGCAGCCATTCCCTTCTCCAGGGGATCTTCCTGACCCAGGAATTGAACCCAGGTTTCCTTCATTGCAGGCAGATTCTTTACCATCTGAGCCACCAGACCTGCATTGCTATAATTTAGCAAATGGCAGCTACAGTTAACTTGACAAATAGGTGGCCACCAGCCTGGTACTTGTGTAACTTTTTATGCTTTTCTTTCTTCTTATTTTTCATAAACCCCTTGGCACCTCATGCATAAAAGAAAGGATAAAAGAATGAATAAAGGTATAGACAAATAAATGAGATTCCCATATGAGGTCCAAAGGTTGAATAATGTTATTCTCCTCTGTGAAACCCAGCAGAAGAAACACGCATAAATATGCATACATATACACACATACAAATATGTTTCTTACTATTCAGTATCATATGTTAGGTTTAAATTTGTGCAAAATGTATATAATAGATGCATATATATCATAGGAAATACAGATGTACATATGTAGGTATATACACATATAGATGTATATATAAAGTAAAGTAAAGTGAAGTTGCTCAGTCGTGTCTGACTCTTTGCGACCCCATGGGCTGTAGCCTACCAGGATCCTCAGTCCATGGGATTTTCCAGGCAAGAATACTGGAGTGGGCAGCCATTTCCTTCTCCAGGAGATCTTCCCAAACCAGGGATCGAACCTGGGTCTCCCGCATTGTAGGCAGACACTTTACCGTCTGAGCTACCAGGGAAGCCCATTTGTGTGTGTGTGTGTGACAGAGTCACTCTGCCTTGTCTGACTCTATGACCCCCTTGGACTGCAGCTCCTCAGGCTTCTCTGTCCATGGAATTCTTCAGGCAAGAACACTGGAGTGGGTTGCCATAGCCTTCGCCAGGGGATCTTCCCAACCCAGAGATGGAACCTAGAACCCCTGCATTGTGGGCAGATTCTTTACCATCTGAACCACCAGGGAATCCCATAAATGTACATATATGCATGTAAATATATATGTATATATCATAGGAAATATGCATAAGAAAGCAAATATTTTTATCCCTCATGCATGTCCTTAGAAGGGACTAATCAGGAACACTTAAAAATGAAGGCAAAAACCACATGATTCAAAAAGGAGATAAATTAAACTCATGAGCTGGTCTGTATTCTGCCCATTTAAAATAATTTAACATGAGTTTCAAAGTGATATTGTAACCAGGTTCACTTCACTGAACCTATTTGCATATTCATCTGAATGCAAAGCACAAGATTAAAGTGAATTGCTGTTTAGCTTTCTTCTCTGGAGTTCTCCACAGGATCCACCTCTTGCTGACAGGCACACCAAAGCCCCTAGGGAAGCATTTACAAAATGGGTTTACAAATTTGTTTATTTGCAATACCCTCCTTGCCAAAATAAAAACGATCACCGGGATCCTGCAACTGAAGCAACTCCTGCCATTTAATCAGCTTCTCCTGCTCATCCTTCACTCCATCCCTATTCTGTACAGTTTTAGTTCGAGCTTATCATTATCCTATTTGACATTTTAAAAGTTATTCCACACGTGTAGCAAGATATCGAATATTCATTAGGTACCTCTTACACACTTAGTTTTATGTTAGGCTCTGGGTAGGCTCAGAAAAAGTTTTAATGCATTGTTTTCTTATCAATAGAATAAAGCATACACATATTAACATTTCAAATAATATAAAAGGATATTAATTTGACTCCGTTCACCCCATTTTCAATACCTCGTCTGAGTTTTAGCCACTTTTAACTATTTCTCCTGAATCCTCCCAGAAAGTACATGTTTGTTTATATGTGTAAGGCTGAGGATGTATAGGACACCCTCTGATGTATACATATCGCTCTCTATTAATTTAATCTTCAAAATAGCACATAACACTGATTTTTAATAAAACAAGTGTCTGACAATACATTCGCTAACTCACCAGCCCTGATATGCTTTTCCCATTAATCCATCCTAGGGTTAGTCGCTCAGTCGTGTGCAACCCCATGGACTGTAACTCGCCAGGCTCCTCTGTCCATGGGACTTTCCAGGCAAGAATACTGGAGTGGGTAGCCATTCCCTTCTCCAGGGGATTGTCCCAAACCAGGAATCAAACCCAGGTCTCCTGCACTGCAAGCAGATTCCTTACTGTCTGAACCATGAGGGAATCCGTTCTAGCTTGGATATTTAACTCTATGTATGGCTTAGCACTTCAACTTCTATTGCATTAAACAACATTTGGTCACGTTCCAATTGAAACATACTGAATGAACTTATTTCTGAAACATTAGGCCCATCTTGAAAAGGATTACTCTATAGCTTGTCTATTTTAGAATTCTACTATATTTTACTGGTGTTTTTTAAGGAAAGGCAATTGATAGCATTAGGACAGGCTTAACCAAGGATTTTAACATTGGATCTGAAATGCTGTGAGAAATATTTTTAAAATCCCGTTTATATATCATATGTTCCTTCATTCACTTATTTTAAAATAGTTGCCT
The DNA here is from genome assembly GCF_963930625.1 of Muntiacus reevesi. Taxonomy (NCBI): domain Eukaryota; kingdom Metazoa; phylum Chordata; class Mammalia; order Artiodactyla; family Cervidae; genus Muntiacus; species Muntiacus reevesi. Next base: position 94,880,764 of record NC_089254.1, on the reverse strand, counting down.
AATACGTACCATACCCAGAGAGCCAGGATTTCCCCGGTGAGTGCAGAGGTAAAGAATCCACCTTCCAACACAAGAGACATGGGTTCGATCCCTGGGTTGGGAGATCCTCTGGAGAAGGAAATGGCAATCTGTTCCAGTATTCTTGCCTGGGGTAGCCCATGGACAGAAGAGCCTGGTAGGCTACAGTCTGTGGGGTTGCAAAGAGTCAGACACGACTGAGAACCAGCACCACCACAGAGCCTTGGTAAAGGAGAAGCGCTAGCTTAGAAAGATCAGAGGAGGAAGGGAGGGTCTACAGCTCAAAAAGTGTGCTCAGGTGGGACTAGCAAGGAGCAGTCCCATTTGCACGCATGGAAAGCTACAGCTTGCACAGAAAACAGACAAGGAGAAAACCCAAAAGCAGCAATTTGGAAACCAAGGTCAACTCTGCAGGTCAACTATGTTTTCATAAGAAAGAGAGAAGCTGCTTGAGCGAGATTTAGGATGTTATAAAGAAATGAAGATGCTACAGAAGTGAGTTCATCTGTCATAAAGATTTCTATGACATTGAAAATTGCTGTTACTGACAGTGTTAAAATAACTACATATTTACGTGGTCCAACAATAAATGTAAAAGAGTTTTAAAATGATAATACCAGTTTCATTACTAACAACCAGAAACCTGAATAATCTTTAAAATGTGTTTGCAACTCTATTGTTCTTAAAATATATTACAATAAATATATGTAGTCAAAGATTGCTTCTAAGCTACTTGAAATAATTTATTTTCTCCATGGTTAATATTGTCAACTCTATATATACAGTTAAGTGCATTCACTTTGCTTTTTAATTTGTAGATACTCTACTGCGTCTTTTCAACTCAATTTAATTTTTAAAATGTAAAGAATTCATGTTTCCAAAGTCAACATTATTTTAAAAGGTGTTTTCAGAGAAAGCTTGCTTTAATATCTGTTCCCTTTTTTGAGTGCTTTGTTAAATACATCTGCATAGATATACACAAATGGTTGTGGATCAAATATGCTCTTCTGAACCTTGCTTTTTAAAAAATAATTTTACTTATTTATCTATGTTTGGCTGTGCGGGGTCTTCCTTGCTGTGCATGGACTTTCTAGGTGGGGTACGCGGGCTCCTTATTGCAATGGCTTCTTTTGTTGCAGAACATGGGCTCTAGGGCATGCAGGCTTTGGTAACTGGACTCTACCAACCAGAGACTATTGCATGGACTCTAGAGCACAGGCTCAGTAGGTGTGGCTTTGTTGCTCCCATGGTATGTGGGATCTTCCAGGATCAAGAATCGAACTCGAGTCTCCTGCGTTGGCAGGCAAATTCTTCACCAGTGAGTCACCAGGGAAGCCCCTGACCATTGCCTTTTTCAATTAACAATACATCCTCAAGATCACTCCATATCAGCTGACAGTGTCCTCCTTGCTTTTTGTGACTGCATAGTATTCTGTCAGGGGAATGAGCTATTTTACATTCAGGCAGAACCCTATGAATTGCTATCTGTAACATTTCTAAACTTATGGGTTAAAGCATTTTTAAATTTTGGATTATATGGATATAACAGAACTGATTTAGCTAGTATCATATTTCTAAACATGTAGGTTATTTCTAATATCTTCCCATTACAAAAAAAAAATCCTCTAAGTAATAATTCTTTAGCAAACTCTATACAGATCCTAAATTATTTTATAGAATAAGCTTCTAGAAGTGAAATTTCTGGTTTAAAACTTTTACACTTGTTTAATATTTTACCTCCATTGATTTAAGTCCTATTTGACAGATTATAGAATAATCCTGAATTTGACCATTCAGTAATATCATTGTGTCATCCTGAACATAAAGTTTTTTCAAATCTTACAGATATCAAAAACTTAGAGATATCAAAAAACTGTATTAAAACAGAAATAAAAACTATTCTAATACATGAATCTATTCTCCACCATGAAAAAATGGCATTGGGTTCTTTTTTTTTTTTTTTTAAATATTATTTTATTAGTTGGAGGCCAATCACTTTACAACATTTCAGTGGGTTTTGTCATACATTGACATGAATCAGCCATATAGTTACACGTATTCCCCATCCCGATCCCCCCTCCCACCTCCCTCTCCACCCGACTCCTCAGGGTCTTCCCAGTGCACCAGGCCCGAGCACTTGTCTCATGCATCCCACCTGGGCTGGTGGTATGTTTCACCATAGATAATATACATGCTGTTCTTTCAAAACATCCCACCCTCACCTTCTCCCACAGAGTTCAAAAGTCTGTTCTGTACTTCTGTGTCTCTTTTTCTGTTTTGCATATAGGGTTATCGCTACCATCTATCTAAATTCCATATATATGTGTTAGTATACTGTAATGTTCTTTATCTTTCTGGCTTACTTCACTCTGTATAATGGACTCCAGTTTCATCCATCTCATTAGAACTGATTCAAATGAATTCTTTTTAACGGCTGAGTAATATTCCATGGTGTATATGTACCACAGCTTCCTTATCCGGCATTGGGTTCTTATACCTATAACAAGGCGAACAGTTTGCTCTATCAAACTGAGTAAATAAGTAAATGCAAGTTTTGACTGAAGGTGTTATACAAATGAATTTTATCTTCAAAGATTGTTTCATTTTAAGTAGTTACTGAAATATAATGTGAATATTTGCTTTGGGTTACAAGAACAAGTCTTTCCCTGTTTTATATATGCCCTTTTGCCTGTGGGGCAAATGTAGAAAACTTTGAAGCTATTGCCAAGTTAGAAATCTGAAGTTTGACTTTTCTGAAAAAAATGAATGTGTTCTACACTGTTTTCACTGAGAAGCCACCAGCAGGGATAAAGTCATCTCTGAGTCAAGGGCAGAAATTCAAGAAGGAAAGAGAGTTGGGATGTCTTCCTTCCTCTAGGCAGTCATAAGACCTCAAATAATTTCCCCTGAAGATGCATCCCTCGGAAAACATATGGCATAGACGAATTCACTCGAGAATTCCATATAAAGCCATTTGTAGAGGAAACCCTGAAGAAAATTGAAATGACTAGTCAATGTTTTGATTCTGACCAGGGAAACACATAATGAACCTAGTTTGTACCTAGGGAACCACATACCCAGTGACAGACTATAAACAAATCAGCCAACGCCTGAGAGAACAGCTGGTATAAAGATAAAAGAGCTACTATTTACCAAAGATAGATTCAACAGAACAGAGATTCTTGGCCAACAGAAACTACTGGTACACAAGATCCCAAAAAAACCATCTGAGGAGCCATCTTATAGAATATTGATATGAAAGCAACTGTGCTACAGACCTCATCTGAGCTTCACAGCAAGTACAATTAAAGGAATAAAAGATGAGGTTGGGTTGAGGACAGACAGAAGACATACAATATGAGAAAATAGGCTGTAGGCAGAGCTCCACTGAATGGAGCAAATAATTCCGGTAGATGGAGATTCTAGCTATGAAGACTCTCTGCCCTTAATGAAATAATAACTCATATTTTAAGGCAAGACAAGAAACATGTAAACATACAGTTTTTCTCTGCCAGTTTGGGCCCCCTCTCTCCCCTCTGGTGTGTGTTGTGTGGCTGCATTATGCATCAACCAGACTTCCCCAAATGCTGAAATACATGCTCAACCATAAAGATTAATTTTTCTTCTTTCAGAGCCAGCCACATTACTCCTTAGAAGATAATATTGCTTTCTCAATTGTGTGAGGGATCACAATGATCCACCATTTGCCATGTACCTGCAGACATCTTTGGTGAACTTTATGAATAATGCCAGTGTATCTTTTCCCTTAAGGATAGCAATTGGTACAGGACAGACTCAGTCAGATGACCTGAGAAGATACTGGTCCACATCTAATGGAAGTTCTGAGCTTAAATACACAGGACTTTATTAATGTTACTAGCTGTATTACTTGTATCCTGCCTATTTTACCAGGTTATTTCTTGCCTTGCCAGATGTGTGACTGAGCCTCTAATAAAAATAATGATGACTGATGACTAGGCACCTTGAAATGACTGATCAAATATATAATCTTATAAGGTCAATGGTTGTTATGCTGTAACTCTGGATATGGGAAGAAGCAACAAGAGGGAGTCATTTGCAGGACCATAACAGACTAGCAAGACAGATAGTGCAGAGGCTTCTGGATGCTGTTAACAGGGCTAGTTCAGTAATAGCACAGTAAGTGGCCTATCAATGAAATCCTTGCCTGACTTAAGAATGAGCATTCTGCGTACCATGGGACACACTGATGATGAAATGCCTCCCAAACTCTGGTCGAAATTAAGACTGAAAGGGAGGGACTATAAAATGAAGAACATGACCCACCACCCAGCTCTACAAGAATCAAGTCATCAGCCACAGCAGCCACTGACCTATAGCGCACCCTGAAAGGAATTCAGGGTGAGGATCAGGATGAGGCATTTTGTGCTCTGGGAAAACTTGTAGAACTGACTTTCAGACAGATATGCTCAGGAGAAAATTTTGTGAACCCCATTTCTTGTATCTTCCTATATTCAGAGAAGCACTAAAGCCATTAACTTAGAAATATTATTTCCTACAAATAGCAGTAACCTTATATCAAGATGTATGCTTGAAATACACCCACCCCTTGGTCAATGTCACATATATACTGACCTCTCCCTTACCTCTTTGGAACAGTTTTCAGAGCTCTCTGAGTTATGATCCTCAGGTTGGCACAAGTAAGCTTTTCCATTTCTTTCTTAGATTGACTATCAATTAAATGTTTTATTGACAGTCTTATAGAGCCAAACACAAGACATCAGTGACTGAAGCCAGCCAGATGACAGGAATGACGAGGACGCTGAGGCGCCAAGGGTGCTCTCCCACCTAAAGACAGCAGGGGCCGTGCTGGCTTAGCTAACAGTTGCCTCTGAGGAATCTGGGTCCAGTATTGCCATACTGCAAGGCTTCCCTCATGGGGCTTCCCAGGTGGCGGCAGTGGTAACAGAATCACCTGCCAGTGCAGGAGACTTAAGAGACATGGGTTCAACCACTGGATAAGGATGATTCCCGGAGAAGGGTATGGCAACCCATTCCGGTATTTTCGCCTGGAGAATCCCATGGACAGAGGAGCCTGGCAGGCTACAGTCCATGGGGTCACAAAGAGTTGGGCACCACTGAAGCGACTTAGCCATTTGCACATTGCCATACTGTCTGATTTTTTTCAAGAAAAGCTAGAAAACTTCAGTGTGAAGAAATCAAACCATTATGTTACCAACACAATTTTTTAAATTTTAAAAAATTATATATAGGCCAATCAAAACATGTCCACAGGGCCCTAATTTTCTATCTCTATAATTGTCCTCAGGCTACTGGGCCTTACCATCCTCTTCTCCCAGAAGGAATGAGAGAAGCTCAGAAACAACGAACATTACAAGGAGAAACCATCTATTTTTTAAGGGCAATAAATAATTCTTATTTACTTTTGAATTGCACAAGCTTTGTGACATCCCAACTTAACAATGTTCAGTCAAAATAACTTCAAATATCTTCTACTTTAAAAAAAAAAAAAAAGCAAAGCTGAAATAGGACTATCACTTCCCAAATTTCAAACTGGTACTTAATGGTGCAATTCAAGGCCTTTTCATCTTGCTAACGAAAATGGTACACTGACTAGGCATTTCATGTATTCAAAGGTGCTGACACAGCCCTCTGAAAAGAAAAGACCCATACCTTCCAATAATCAGTTGATTAATCTTCTGACTGAGATGATCAAATATTTTGTGACTGCTTAGACAGAAAATGTTACCTGCAAGGCCAGCCTAGTGTATTTTGAGAGCACAGATTGGAGTTGGTATTTTACAGCTCCCAGAAGAGTATTAACTGTATTTCTATCTCTTTTCAAAGGCAATAGCTATTTTTAATCTGAAAAAAATTTTTTTCTATATATTAAAAAAAAATCACCCTGCCTCTGCAAATACAATTTTTTTAGAATGAGGGAATTTACAGTTGCAAAGCACACTGGAGGTCATACAGGTCAAACCTCTGATTCAGCAGGGAATTCATGCTGTAGAACCTCAACAAATGACTAGTAGTTTCTGCTTAAGTAACTGGTGAAAGTGAACCAGCCTCTAAGGATTTAGGCTCGCATGCAGAATAGTAAAACTGTGACTTGGAATGCTTTCTCTCTCCCCATCTCAAGTCCACACATGACAAAGTGAAAGATCCTGATTTCCCTGGAGGCTCACTGGTAAAGAAACTGCCTGCCAGTGCAGGAGATACTGGTTCTATCCCTGGGTCAAGAAGATCTTCTGGAGAAGGAAATGGCAACCCACTCCAGTATTCTTGCCTGGGAAATCCCATCGACAGAGGACTATAGTCTATGGGGTTGCAAAGGGCCAGACACGACTTAGTGACTAAACAAGAAGGATTTTGGTTTGTATGCAGAATGGTAAAACTGTGACTTGGAATGCATCTCTCACCCCATCCCTGCTATTAACTCTTGCTATCATGTTCGGCTCTCTCCTTAGTAATCCTCAGCGCCAACAAACACCCAATGGGCTGGCGTCCCAAGCATCGTTCGTGACTCACAAGTATCTGATTATTTAAAGCAGTGAAATATCACATTTGGCACCTCTCCTGAGAGGCAGCTGCTGTGTTTAGCTGGTGTGTGAGCAGTTGGTGGGTCCTGCCCACTGACAGGCCAAGTCAAAAATAGTCAGTGCCCACGTCAGCAGTTAAAACTACACAGTTTCACTGAAATCCCCAAATTTGTGGGACTAATGTGGTCGAAACAGGAAACAGAAACCTATGTGGAAAACAGAAAGGCAAACCACCTTTCTAGTTTGCTGGCCTTTTGGTCCCCTTAAGAAGAACAGATCACTTGTCTTTAAAGAATTGGTCTGAAATGCTTGAATCTGTGTCAAAGATATATTACCATCATAAGTCAAATGAATGTATCACGGCCCAGTTATTTCAAAACCAAAATAAATTATTTAAATTTTTACAGAAAACATGTATTTGCTATGGAAATTGGACATTTTAAAATATTGATTTAACGTGGTGTAGAATTTCCAATAGTAAGGGTATCTGTGGTTTCTAGGGCTCTTAAAATAATGTTCTGGCAGCTAGCTGTCTTCATTTTCCCTATTTGTATCCATGACACAGCTATTAATCTTTGGACAGTTACATATTATTAAAATATCTTCCAATTAATGTCCTGTCCTTTAACTTTCTTTCCTTGTTAATTACACAAAAAAGAAGCACTTAATTTGATGCATTCAGTTTTATTAATCTTTTCTTGTACATTTTGTTTCTTATGTATTTAAGAAATATTTTCCATCCTAACGTTTAAAATAGTGTTTGATATTTGTCTCCTAAAATATTTATAGCTGTGCCTTTCAGAAATAAGCCTCATGTGAGGTAAGACTCAAATTCTATTTCTGTCAACATGATAACAAATTGTTAGACCTATATTCTCACTGACTGATGATGCCATATCAGTTGCATATCAATATGTCATAAATGTAGATTCTGCTCTGGGCTCTCAACCCTTATTCAGGAGTCACTTTCTCTGTGAAGCATAAATACCACTTCATTAAATGCTGCAAAGGCAGACTAAGTCAATATCATAGAGAGTAAGTTCTCACACCACATTCTTCTTCAGGGAAGTTTCGGCCATATTTCTTTCCCTCAAATTTTTAGAATCAGCTTGTCAAGTTTCTCAAAAATCTCTATTGGTACTTTTATTAAAATTGTGTTGAATCTCTAGCTTAATTTGTAGAGAACAGGCATCTTCTGATGCTAAATTTTCTAATTCACTAATTAAACATTTTTATTTATTCTATTCTTCCTTAATGTCTTTTAAAGAAGTTTTATAATTTTCTCTATAAAAGTCCTATGCAGTTTTTGTTAGGTTTATTCTTATATACTCTAATACTTCTGTGCTATTGCAAAGATTATTATTTTTGAAGTACATTTGTTTGTTGATAGTGCATAAAAATTCAATTAACTTTTTTATATCTTACAGTCAGAAACATTGCTAATTAATTCTAATAATAAGTCTAAAAACATTTTGAAGCTTTTATTTGGGCAATCATTTTTTACAAATAATCATTTTCTTTCTTCCTTCTTTGTATCTTTTATTATTTTTCTTTTGTAATATCTTGGCTGCCCTTAATATAATGAAAGCTAGAAAATAAAATAATCTGGAATTTCTTTAGAAAAAGCACTACTTATTAAGGATATATGATCTTACTGTGCATAGTAGATTTAGTTCAGAGCATTTTGCTTGGGATATGTACATCCATGTTCCTAAGATAGTCTATTATTTTATTTTCTCATGAAGCTCTTGTGTGATTTTAGAAGTAGGATAACATTCACTTTCTAAAACTGTGTTCAAAGAATATTCTTTTTTTTATTTTTTGGAAAATGTATAACATTAGAACTACCGCTTGAAAGTTTGATAGAGTTCTTCTGTGCAACTAGTTTTTTCACTGTGGGAGGAACTTAGATTACTCAGTTTTTTAAATGTTACAGAAATTGTCCTGCTTTCTATTTCTTCTGGAGTCAGTTTGGATCAATTATGTGTTTCTCAGAATTTGTGTTTCACTGATGCTTCTAAATCTGTTGACATAAACCTGTGTGTAGTAGCTTCTTATTACCTTGTCAATCTCTTTCATATTTGTAATTACGACCCTTTTCTCTATCTAACGTTGGATATTTTTGCCTTCTCCTTTGCTTTGGATGGGCCTCATCAGATTTCTATTTTATTAATCTTGTCAAAGAACAACTTTTGGTTTTGCCATTCTCACTATTTATCTTTGACTTCTTATTTTGTTAATTTCTGTTCCTGGTATAATTATTATCTTCTATATTTTCTTGGGTATATTCTGCTGTTCTACTCTCTTGTTAAGAGAGTTAGCTCACAGTAATTTTAAATCCTTTCACAGAAGTAAAAGAAACTGAGTAAGTATTTGTGACTAACAATGACAGATGTTTTTATATTACATTTTTATAGTTGCCCAAATCTCAAAATATCACTTACATTTATAACTAAAGTTACAGTTATTAGAACCACCACTAGATCTTATTACTAATGAAGGCATGTCTGTTATTAAATCACACATTTTCAAAAAGACTTTGATAACTATTTTTATGTAATGGGTTTTATTATACTTTTACATATTTTATTTTATACATTAGGAATTGCTATTATGTGAAGGAACCTATAAGCTCATCAGATTTCTATAGAGAAAAAAGTGGGTAAAATCCCTTTGGTTGGATCTTAATGCAGGATTAGCAGGTTTGGCTTCAACACTTTGCCAGGAGCCAAAGTCTCCAGGTATTCAGTGCCTTCATAGGTGTTTCCCTTCATGTAGTTTGCTTTCTTTTTCATAACTTACCCCTCTGTGAGTTTTCAGCTCACTGAGTTTTATTCTTGTTAGGGTTTTTTGTTTGTTTGTTTATATTTGCCCTTGGATATTTCTCTTATCTTGTAGCAAATCCAGTGATAAATTAAATATATTACTGGTAATTTACCAAGTTTCACATTATATTTTAACAAAAACATCCTTTAGATTATGTAGCCCATTCAAGTGAAGTGAAAGTCACTCAGTCATGTCCAACTCTTTGTGAGCCCATGGACTATACAGTCCATGGAATTCTCCAGGCCAGCATACTAGAGTGGGTAGCTGTTCCCTTCTCCAGGGAAATTTTCCAAACCCAGGGATGGAACCCAGGTCTCCTGCATAAGAGGCAGATTCTTTACCAGCTGAGCCACCAGAGAAGCCCAAGAATATGGGAGTGGGTAGCCTATCCCTTCTTCAGCTAACGTTCCTGACCCAGGAATCGAACCAAGGTCTCCTACATTGCAGGCAGATTCTTTACCGGCTGAGCTACTAGCCCATTATTCTGCTACAAAAAGATGTCTCATCCAGAATTTTCCAACTTTTACTTAAGCTGGCTTGGGAAAAATGTCTATCATAATTTATTAAAACTTCCGACCTTCAGATTTATAGTCAAAACAGACTCTGTCCCTGGAAGGACAGTTTTCCACAGTGAGATCTTATACCTCTTACTCATCTAACCCAAGACAGTCTTTCCTAATGGCAAAATTCAAAATTTTAAACATGGAAAACTCGTCCTCAGATTTCAAACATCTGTTGCTATTTCCTGTTTTAATAGGGACATACACAACCTTCTCTCTTTTTTAAAAAATTGGAAACAATCTTTTCTTTAATAAAATGGAATTCACATGAATGCTACAGACAACTCTTGAAGCTCTGTGTCTTGGTCCTCCATCTGGCCTGGTCTCCACCATGCCTTCTCTGCTTCCTCAGCCCCACAGCCAGAGTTTCAAAAGTCTCAGAATCTTGTTTCCTGTTATATACTATAAAATCCATATTGACTGATCATTTATTTTTTCTGTATCTTTCAAAATTCTAAATCTCAGTGCCATTTTGTTTAACTTCTTACCTAAAAGGGTAAAGGCATTCCACTGGTAGAGGAATAAGTTGTTTCTTGGAACACAGTCTATACTTAAGACACAGTATCTTGTACAACATGCACAGTTGTTGCTTCGGCTCTAAGTCATGTCCTGCTCTTTGCGATCCCATAGATTCTAACCCTCCAGGCTCCTCTGTCCATGGGATTTCCCAGGCAAGAATACTGGAGTGGGTTGCCATTTCCTTCTTCAATATATACAGTATATGATATTAAATATACATATATATAGTATAAGACATTAAATATGCTTGAGTCATAATTATTTTCCTTTGTTTTCAAGTAATTCTGCATCTGGTTGCTCTAATTTGCATTGCCCTTCCACTTTATACTTCCATTGGTTTTAGTTATTTTTGGTCTATTTAGGCTTTTCAAATTAAATAGGCCAAAAAAAATTCTTGTTTTAACTTACATTTTATGACTAGTGCTGTTGAATATGTTATCTGTGTACTTAGAAGAGCTGACTAAGTTATTCCAGCAAAAGTCATTCTCCTTTCAAATGTACCTTATTTTTCAGACTTAGGGCCAGTTTATGGTTAATAATTAACTACCAGTTTTCATATTATCAGCTTTTTGACTGAATTCTATGATGTGATTATTCTCCAGAGTAATTAGATCCAGTTCCTAGTGCCTTGCTGCTCAAATTCTTTTATGGTTTCTAGCTAATTTGTTTTCATTATCTAGGGATCAAACTAAACAAACTGAATGATTTAAAGTACCTGAATGATGGCATCTGGTCCCATCACTTCATGACAAATAGATGAGGAAAGAGTAGAAACAGGGGCTGACTTTATTTTGGGATGCTCCAAAATCACTGAAGATGGTGATTGCAGCCATGAAATTAAAAGACACTTACTCCTTGGAAGGAAAGTTATGACTAACCTAGACAGCATATTAAAAAGCAGAGACATTACTTTGCCAACAAAGGTTCATCTAGTCAAGGCTATGGTTTTTCCAGTAGTCATGTATGGATGTGAGAGTTGGACTATAAAGAAAGTTGAGCACAGAAGAATTGACGCCTTTGAATTGTGGTGTTGGAAAAGACTCTTGAGTTTCCCTTGGACTGCAAGGAGATCCAACCAGTCCATCCTAAAGGAAATCAATCCTGGGTGTTCATCAGAAGGACTGATGTTGAAGTTGAAACTCCAATACTTTGGCCACCTGATGCGAAGAGCTGACTCATTTGAAAAGATCCTGATGCTGGGAAAGATTGAGGGCAGGAGGAGAAGGGGACGACAGAGGATGAGATGGTTGGATGGCATCACCGACTCAATGGACATGGGTTTGGGTGGACTCCGGGAGTTGGTGATGGACAGGGAGGCCTGGCGTGCTGGTTCATGGGGTTGCAAAGAGTTGGACATGACTGAGTGACTGAACTGAACTGAATGATGGCATCAGCTATTTTAGGGGTAGAATATTGTCATAAAACTTCAAAGTGGTCATTTGATTCAGTTGTAGCTATAAACACTTATGGATATAATTGGAGGAGAGAGAGAGAGAGTCAAATCTGGCACTCCTTTTTTGTAAATCTGGCAACCAATACCCAGAAAGGAAAATTGATTTACCAATACTACAGAGAGAGTCATTGGTAAATCTAGAATTAGGACGCAAATATCCTGTCTCTTTTCTACTGACTTATAAGGATTTTGCCATCATACAATTTTTTTTTCCAAATTGGAAAAAGAAATTATGACAAATAACACATTTTTATATTCAGATTGACATTTATATGTCAACTTCGGAAAAATATTAAATTTTCTCTGACCAGGATGTCAACCCATTGGAGTGGGAGGTATATGTTTAACCCACACTGGTTTTTGCTTGATAGTTTCAAACTCTTAAAAAACAATTAGGCTATATCCCATTTAGTAAGTGCTAGATAAACAGACATAGACTGAGCCTGCCATAATGATGTTTCTGGCATACTTTTTAAATGAATTTATTTCAGTGCTTTCATTTTTTTTTAAAGAGCTTAACTATATTTAGTGATTTAATGAATGACTTTTTTCTGCACAACACCAAACTAAACATGGAACTTAGTCCCTATATCATTTATACCAAACCCAACCCACACAAACAACTTGGGTGTATACTAGATCTTGTTGAAAACCTGGAGGCTGCTGCAGCTTCAAATTTCTACCTGCATGTGTGTATATTAAGTCACTTCAGTCATGTCTGACTCTTTAAGACCCTATGGACTGTAGCCCAGCAGGCTCCTCTGTCCATGGGATTCTCCAGGCAAGAATACTGGAGCAGGTTGCCATGCCCTCCTCCAGGGGATCTTCCTGATCCAGAGATCAAATGCACGTGTCTTATGTCTCTTGTATTGGAAGGTGGGTTCTTTATCACTAACGCCATCTGGGAAGCTCCCAATTTCTACCTCAAAGACGAATATGAACATTCAGCAATCAGGTTGGGAGAAGAGGTAGGTAGGGACATGTTTTGAAGATGCTTCTGCAGATCAGCTCACTATTTTGGTTTAGATTGTATTTTTCTTTGAGGTATCAGGAAGGCATTTGAATCTAAGCAATCTCTTTAAAGGGAAGAACTTTCTGGTCAGCCTGGTGTTAAATGAGTGTCCCGGACCTTTCCTGATGACATAGCATTCAGCACACATCATGTTATGCCTCCTCCTTCTTCCACCTTTCTCCCTTCTCTGCCTTCGCAGCTCTCTTTGCACTTCATGAAGAGCAAAAAAAAAAAAAAAAAAAAAAAAATCTTTTCCACTGACATATTTGCCCTTTTCTTGTATGTATTGGTGCCAGTATGCCTTCTACAAACATTCAGATAAAATTCCAGCCAGACAGTTCACTGTGTATGAGCAATTCTAATGCCAACCATTTAGGTAATAACATTTTTTCACCATATTCTACAATAAGCAGAGAATAAGCTATGAGGGTTTAATGCAGACAGACAGTTTACCACAGCACTTAACAGTTTCTAAACTCTAAATAATCTCTAAACCATAGCATGTAACAATCTTTCAACTCTGCCTATCTTTCTCTGCTAGGCAACTTCAGCCGTGTCCGACTCTTTGCAACCCTATACACTGTAGCCCGCCAGGCTCCTCTGTCCACGGGATTCTGTAGGCAACAACACTGGAGTGGGCTGCCATGCCCTCCTCCTGGGGATCTTCCCAGTGCAGGGACTGAACACATGTCTCTTACCTCTCCTGCATTGGCAGGTGGGTTGTTTACCACTAGTGTCTCCTGGGAAGCCCTATCTTTCTCTACTTTCCTAAATTTGTTACATTCCCGATCAATTGGTTCTCTACCTAAGAAAGCAAACATTATCTTGCTGTTCTACCAACTTCTCATCTTGTTTTCAAGCAGAGTCTTTCTCAGCCCTCCTCTCCACTGAAAAGGCCCTTTCTCCCAATTTCCTGCCTGACCCTCACTGGCTGCCACCCCTTGCCTAGCTCTCCTAAATAAAGGAATAATTAATAATTCCCAACGTTTAAAGAATTCTGAAAATATATTCTTCTCCTTCTTTACTCATGGTTCTCAATTTTCAAATCAAGCACTCAAATATTTATTCTTCTATTCTAGATCTTTCAAGTGAAAACGATGGTCTCCCATTTACATGCTCCCATTAGCACATACTGGTAATAATTTAAAAGTCCTACATTGAAAACACCCCAAGCGTCTTCCCACCAAAAAGATGACAAGTGAACAAGGGTAAAGAATCTTCATAAAAAATGTCCATGTCTTTGTAATTGTGTTATACTGTTTCTCCCAAAACCAAAAGGATATATTTCATCATCCCCTCAGATAGTGATTTTTATAAAGAAATGTTTAATAGTCATTCTACCTATAGTATCATATTCTGATCTCATTTCCCCCTGCTTTTTAGTCTCTAATAAAAATCACCACTCAGTCCATATGTGAAACCACCCTGTAACAAGGGAATTTAAGATTTCCCTAGTGGCTCAGTGATTAAAACTCCACCTGCCAACACAGAGACACAGGTTGGATCCCCAGTCCAGGAAGATCCCAAATGCCTGAAGAGCATCTAAGCCCAAGCATCACAACTATTCAGCTTGTGCTCAAAAGCCCAGAAGTCACAACTACTGAGCCCACTGAAGCCACTGTGCCCAGTGCCCACGCCCGGACAGCAAAAGATGCCACAGTGAGAAAGAAGCCTGTGCCCTGCGAATAGAGTGGAGCCCCTATCCTCCACAACTAGGGAAAAATCCCAGCAGCAGCAAAGACCCAGCACAGCCTAAATAAACAAATAAATAAAATTATTTAAAAAAATTTTTTAAATAAGGGAACTTAATGTCCCTGGGAGAAATGTTTCTGTCGTGCTCAGTTAAGTGGCTCAGTAGAAGAAGAAGCATTTGTAAGACTTTGCAAAAGTACTGACTCAGTACTTCCAAACAAATTGTTTCAGGAGTTTTCAGATCCATCATATCCTTTGATGATGGCTCTTCATTGTGAAAACAACTTTCCTTTATGAATGTCTAAAATTAGGCACTGATTTCATGACATATTCTTTCTCTCTAGTTCTTATTTCTTCTTTCTGCCTTTTAATATAATTATTTGGCTAGTCAAAGAAGGAATTTAATTCAGGAGGAGTGGGAAGGAAGGCAGACGGGAGAGAATGGACAAAATCTCAGAAGTGAACAAAATTAATTTTGACGTGCTGTATAATCTAGCAAGTGTCGATACAAGAGGCAGCATTATGTTCAACAAGTAGATATTTTACAAGAAATACCACTTAAGTTTTAGCAATTCCGCAGTGACCAGTCAGTTGAGGCAGGCATGATATTGATGAACAGTGATTCATAAGGTGAGATTCAATGCAAAATACGTTATACATCTCCCACTTCATGGAACTTTCCAGGTTAGGGTTTTCTTTTTTCTCTAGTTCTCAAATTTAAGCCAAAATTGAGATGTTAACTCCATCAAGTAAGGGATAAATCTAACAGTTCTCCACTTGTATCATAAAGGAAACTAGAGATTTGAAAGAAAATCATCAAGGCACCAATTCTGGCCTTCTAGTTATCGCTAATCAGTATGATAAGTTTTCTATGGTCCTTTGCATCTTCAAAAATCCTCAGTTTTTTTGCCTTTATTATCAATATTTCTTTCTCATCATTTAGTATCAATATGTATATACCATGTGACCCTGACTTAATATCTCATTATGTATGACATTTCAAACCCTATCAGACTGCAGCCCACCAGGCTCTTTTGTCTATGGGATTTTCCAGGCAAGGATACTGGAGTGGTTTGCCATTTCCTTCTCCAGGGGATCTTCCCCACCCAAGGATCAAACCTGGGTCTCCTGCACTGCAGGCAGATTCTTTACCAACTGAGCTATCAGGGAAGCCCATCAAGTAATAAGAAACAACCAACTATGTCTTCAGACACTGAGAAAATCTACTTCCATTTTTTGCAGGTTAAATCATCCCCATCCCAATAAATTTCCATACAGAACATTATTTTCTAACTGAATATTTTGGCTTGTCTCTTAGAGAATCTTAAAAACGTTCACATATATCTAAGCTCCTGGAACCAATAATAAGAGTCTAACTAGTTTCTGACTAGTGAACATTAATATACAACTTATTCTACTAAATATTCTAATCTTATCTCCTAATGATCCTCGGTATCCCACAGGTACAAAATAGGCTTGTAGCAAGCAATCGTTCTCCGAAGTCAACCATATGGAGAAGAAACCATAAACTCCCACCACTACCACCCTCTTTGTGATGGGAATAAGCTCACAAGCCCTTCCTGCTCCCTATTCTGTGGGTTACCAAGGAAACTGCATGTCACATAAATATACTTGGCATTTGAGAGGTGTTCCCTGAAGACCTACTCTTCCATTTGCTTTTAATGAGATCGTTTTACTGAAGCACAGCTAAGTAACATAACAAACTCTAACCAACGGTTCCCTGAATTCATAGAAGTTCCTTGCAGTAGGGGAATGTACAATGCCAATAACATGGTAGAATTTGGTGCAAGCAATGGTTCCTCCCACGTCCAGGGGTCAGAAAAAGCTTATATGTTGAATGTCTTAGAAGCCTCTTCACAGATCAACCCTCCTGAGAAAGATCAAGTCAGGGATACAGTGTTTCTTCAATGACAAAGCCCTCAACTGTCTTCATCCTCATGGGCTTTCATTCCACTCTTCTTCCTCTCATGCCAAAGCCCCAGCCCCTCTGAAGTCCAGGATCCAGTGGAGGGTATCAACCATTCGTACCTCCATTTGATTCCACATGGCGCAGAGGGAGGAGGAATTTTAGATTCTAAAATTATGGTAAGAAGGGGCTGGAAAAAAGCCTCACAGTTGTCTGGACTTCAAAGTGGATATCTGAAAACCAGTAAGAATTTCTGTACTAAAAAGGTGAATCTAATACCAACATATCTCCTATTTCTCATGCTGAAATGGTGTGTGAATCTTTGCTAGAGTAGCATGCCAGGCTTCAGGAAGAGAATACAGGTAGAGGTGGAAATGAGGAAAATCATTCCAACTTAAGTTAAAAAGTAAATTTTAATATTCATTTATCCATATCCAAAAACACTTTTACTTTTACCATAGAAAAGTTTGAACATATGCAAAAGTTGAGAAAACAGTGTCATAATTCTTACATACCCATCACCCAGCTTCAACAATTATCAAGCACAAATTGTTTTGAAACAAATCCCAATTATTATATCATTTCATCCATAAATATATCAGACTGTACCTCTAAAAAGTCATAATACCATGACTCTTTTTTAAAACATAACTATAATAACACTATCCAAAAAATAGCAAAAATTTTAGTACCATCAAATATCCAATTAGTCCAAATTTCTCAAAGTGTCTCACAATTTTTTAATGTATTTGCTCATATTAGGATCAAAATGTTCTGCATTTGGTTGATACATCTCTTAAGACTCCCTGAATCACAAATTCAACTCTCCATCTTACTTCATTCTAATTTGTTTGTTGAAAGAATGACAGTATTTGTCCTGTTTACTTGGCCCAGCCTAGATTTTGAAAATTTCATCCCTGTGGTCATTTAGCATGGTTCTGTGTCTCATGTATATTGATTAGATTCAAGTTCCTTTCTTGAAAAGAATACCTTGAGGTGTGTGTGTGCTCAGTCTCACCAGGCTCCTTTGTCCATGGAGTTTTCCCAGCAAGAATATTGGAGTGGGTTGCCATTTCCTACTCTAGAGGATCTTCCCAGCCCAAGGATCGAACCCACATCTATTATGCTTCCTGCATTGACAGGCAGGTTCATTACTACTAGCACCACGTGGGAAATCCTAGGAGTACCTTAGAACGGTTTATGTACCGTCATTACAAGGCAGTTAATAGCTGGGTGTCTCTATTTCATAATGTTACAATGCATTGCAATAATTACCTCGATCGTTTTAGTTCTTTAGATGGAACTCTAAAAGATTTAGGCAAATTGCAATGTGTATATCCTAGAAATAAGAACTGAGGACTCAAAGATGAATAGGATATGGTCTTGCTCAGTAAAATCTTAAAATTTAAAGGGTGGGAAATAAGCAGCAGAAATAGAAACCAACTGTTATAATGCCAGGCAGGCTCTGCCAATACCAGATAAGTTGGTAGTATGAGGTTGTCTAACAGAAAAAGGTCCACTGGCTAAGCAGTAAAGGAATGCACCCCAGATTAAACCAACGTCAGAAAGAAGGAGTTACACAGAAGATCACTGGGAGTGTATAGTGAAATTCAGCCTCTATGACCATCAATACTTTTTTTTGCCAGCTATACAATGAGAAAGCTGATTTAAAACTTCTTTAGGGACTTTCCTGGTGGTCCAGTGACTAAGACTAGGCTCACAATTCAGGGGGCTGGGGTTTGGTCCTTGGTCAGGGGACTAGATCCCACATGCTGCAACTAAGATACAACAAAACTAAATAAATAAATAAATATGCACACTTCTTTAAGTTTTTTTTGTCCTTCCTTTCACCTCTAAGTTTCTAGCAAACCATTTATTTAACCTACAATATGCCCAAAATACTCACATATTTGTAGCAAAAGGATAGTTATCAAATCAAATGATAATAAAATTTAATAATGAAGTTATTTGCTATTCACTTCTCCAATGAAAGTGTCAGAGGAAGATAAGTCAGTGGTTAAGAAATCTGAAGCATTTATGCAAAGGATTTCTGGCTAACTTCAAAATATGATCATTCCAATTCTTCACTGAGTTAAATTTAATTTTAAAACATGACTTTCCAAGCACTCAGCGGATTGTGGGCAGGAGTATAAATTAGAATAATAACCATTTGAGGAGGAAATTTGGAAATATCTGGTAATAACATAAATTTACATACATTTCTGGCATTATAATTTAGGCAATAAATTCTATATGAACACTCACACAAATATGCAAATATGGTAACTGCAGCTTTATTTGTGATAGTGGTAAACTGAAAACAATTGGTTTTGTTCAGTTGATAAGTCATGTCTGACATACTCCTTTTCCAACTTTGAACCAGTCCATGTTTCATGTCTGATTCCATTTATTTCTTCTTGACCTGCATACTGGCTTCTCAGGAGACAGGTAAGGTGGTCTGGTATTCCCAACGGTTTAAGAATTTTCCACAGTTTGTTGTGATCCACACAGTCAAAGGTGTTAGTGTAGTCAATGAAGCAGAAGTAGGTGTTTCTCTGGAATTCCCTTACTTTTTCTATGATCCAATGGAAACAATTACACCCATCAAAAGAGGACTGATTTTCAAGATGCTAGTGATTTGTTTACAAAAAGAATACCCTAAATTTCCAACTGCTTATATGAACATCACTGCACAGTTTCAAGTGAAATCAATTAGTATACGGTATGTCCTGTTTAATTCTTATTTTAAAGTGTCTTTCTACTTGTGTATCTCTATGTATGTGTGTATGTATATTCATGTTTTTAGTAGAAAATGTCTGCAAGGATAAAAAAACAAAAGCTTTGTCAGTATTTTACTTTTAGAAGGTATAACTATGGATGATTTTCCTTTACTACTACTTCTATTTTATTTGAATGCTTTACCTGTACATATTGCTTTTCAAATTAGAAAAAGGGCAATAATTTTTTAACAAATGCTTTTATATTCCCAGGTACATTTCCTTTGTCTCCTCTCTCTTCTGCTTCAAACCCCCATCACATTGACCATGTCTTATCTTACCACAAACTAAGTAAGTAAATAAGAAAACCTTTGTTTGACGTGAATGTTCCCCTGGCTTCTGTCCCATCTCCTTCTGTCCCCTCACAAACATGTCCAATTTTGAGGCCACTCACACAGCTGTCCTTCCACACCTCCCCTTCACTTTTTGACCCACTATCTATCACTGGGCTTCTCTCCCTGTCATTCCTGTCACTCCACTGAAATTTCCTTGATTAAAGTCATCAGTGGCTTTCTGATTGTCAAATAATGTGAGCCATGTTGAATCTTCATCTTGGACCTCCCAACTACACTGAACACTTTTCAGCACTGTGTTCCCAAGACTTTCAAGAATCTCCTCCTTGAAATACTGCAACACCATCCTCTTGGCATAATTTTCACACCTGTGGGATCACATCTGGAGTCTCCTCTCATGAATCCACTTATTTGTGTTACTCTCCAAAAGTTCTTTCCTTTGTCCAAGCTCCCCCTGTTTCCATCCTTCTCATGCCCTCAGGGTCTTTGATCTACTTTTCATGCTGTCTTATGTATCTTCCATGTCTCCCTTCATCACTTGAAGTCATGTCACCAATGAGCTCATGTCACTCCATAAAGTAAACACACACACAATCATCCTATGCCCTCTGTTCTCTACCTCCACACAGAGTGATTTTTCAATTTTTCTTTTCTTTCAAAGCCTAATTTCTTAAAGGAGGAAACAACACTTGCTATTTAATCATCACCCACTCACTCTTCAGCCTGAAGGTAGATTTGGTAAAGAGCAAATGAAGCTGAATGTCAGGGCCCCTCATTGCATGAACCCCTTCCAAGGGTTTATGCATGGTTTCGAATTCGTAATTGCGTATTCTTTTTCTTATAAAGAGTCCCAAATTGTACAGCAGAAGGCCACCCATAATTTGAATTCTTTCCTCCCTCAGTACATTAAAAACTGGCTTCTAATCTAAACATTCCTCTGAAATTACTGTGACAGAGATCACAATTTATTTCCTAGCTTATAAATCCTTAAGTAATTCCGAGTCTGTTTGACCTCTTGGTGATTTTGTTGCTGTTAACCATCCTCTCCACCTTCAAACTGCCTTTTTATTTATTTTTACTTATTCCTTTTTATTTATACCTTTTTAGCTGCGCTGGGTCTTCATTGCTGGTGCAAGCTTTCTCTAGTTTCAGGGAGCAGGGGCTACTCTTTAGTTGCGGTGGACAGGCTTTTCATTGTGGTAGCTTCTCTCATTGCAGAGCATAGGGTGCCTGGACTGCAGTAATTGTGGCTCACAGGCTTAGCTGCCCCATGGCACACCTGGACCAGGGAGTGAACCCAAGTCCCCTGCATTGGCAGGCAGACTCTTAACCACTGGACCACCAGGGAAGTTCTGCCCTTTGATTTCAACATCCACCTTTCCCTGGGACTTTATACCTCAAAATTCTCTTCTCTTACTCCTTTTAAACTCTTTGCTGGCCTACCCGCACATTGAATTAATCATCAGGGCTATCAAGTACATCTCTGAAACTTACCCTCCTATTCACTGCCACCCTCTTTCAGGCTTGCTCTCAGCTTCTACTCTCATAAGCCCCTAAAGTTACGTCATCTCTCTGCCTTCACCCACCCCCACCAGTAAAATCCTTAAATATGGCCTATAGCTTGAGGATGAAGTTCAGACTTTATAGTGTACAAAGTCTCCCTGGCATGTTCTTTCTCTTTCTAGTCTCGTTTCAAAACATGGCGCAAAACTCTAAGCGCCAGTCAAAATACTTACTTTTCCTAGAAGGCATATCCATGCTCTGTACCTACTGCTTACTGTACCTAAAAAACGATTTCTCATTCCGTTCTATTCTCCTATCTATCATTCTATCTAATTCCTACTCAACATTTAATATTCAGGTTAAGAATCACTCCCTGCTACCTTCCTTTAAATTAAGTTGGTCCTACTTATCTATGCTACAACAACACCTGTTTTCTATACCTGCTAACTTGCAGTATTTATCACACATCTTGCAATTGTTGATTTAGTTGTTCCCCAACCAGACAGAATTCCTTAAGAACAAGGAACATGCTTCACTCATCTTATGCATTTAGCACCAAAAATTATGCTTGGGACAGTAGGCTCTCAACAGGTATTTGTGGAATAAATGAGTAAATAAATTAATGAATGTTCAAAACACTTGAATAGAATCAGTTTGGGAATCTTTTTCCCTCTAAATCTTTCTGCCTAACGCTTCTTTTAAAATTTAATCATAAGTTGAATACTCTGTTCTCTGTCTCAAATGAAGCTACTAGTTTGATTCTTTTTGAATATTTTATGTTCATAAAATATTTCTTTTCATCAGTCTAATCAATATGTATTCAGTGCCAAATGGTATATGCACTAGGGTCTTTGGGGTCCCAACAAGAACCAGAGAATGAAAGATACTCTTATCAACCAGGTTATTGCCATCTGTGATTATCAGCCACACTACCAAGTTTTAAGAGAATTGAAACTGGAGCCCATTATACAGAGTGAAGTAAGCCAGAAAGATAAAGAACATTACAGTATACTAACACATATATACGGAATTTAGATAGATGGTAGCGATAACCCTATATGCAAAACAGAAAAAGAGACACAGAAGTACAGAACAGACTTTTGAACTCTGGGGGAGAACGTGAGGGTGGGATGTTTTGAAAGAACAACATGTATATTATCTATGGTGAAACGGACCACCAGCCCAGGTGGGATACATGAGTCAGGTGCTCGGGCCTGGTGCACTGGGAGGACCCTGAGGAGTCGGGTGGGGAGGGAGGTGGGAGGGGGGATCGGGATGGGGAATACGTGTAACTATATGGCTGATTCATGTCAATGTATGACAAAACCCACTGAAATGTTGTAAAGTGATTGGCCTCCAACTAATAAAATAATATTTAAAAAAAAAAAAAAAGAAAAAAAAAAAAGAGAATTTATTCACGTTAAAGGAATCAGAGGTAGTACAAGTAAGTAAAATATCTATGGAGATATAATTTCAACAAATAGTATTACAGAGAATGATAGTTAGCAACAAAGTTAGGGTTATTAGAGTAAGAGATCTGAAAACCTAAATTCATGACCCTAGAACCTCAGCTGTTTTTGTATCTAGAAATCAAAAAAATAATTCCTGAGTCTGCTGTTGACTTCATGTCTTCTCTAGGACACCCTGAAAAGCATCATACACAGGATATGTTCCAGGTGAAGGGAGAGAGAGATAGGCAAAATAAAAGAGAAGACACATTTGATGATACCAGGATATTAACAAAGTATATAGTATGAATAGGAAACATAGCTGGGATAAAGTATATTTGAATCATGCCCCAAAATGAAGCAGACAGTTGATGAATATCCACTTCCTTCTCTACCTCTAGAAAGTAAAGTTATGATTATGAAGTCATTGGAGAGGGGGGCTTTGGTGTGTTCTGCTCTCTAATGATCATTTTCTCTCTTTTTCGGAGGGAGCTTTGGTTCACGAAAAAACTGGATCTCTACAGAACATAGACTGCTCCAAATCAGAGTTCGGAAAAAAAGGAAACAAAGCAAGTTAGTATGCTGTAACTTGCAGTACTCGCAGCATACTAGGACTTACTCTGCACTCTTCCAGGTCTTAAGCTCAAAGGATAAAATTAGAACATGCGGGTTTTCTTCTAGGTTAGCCTGCCTTATTAATGTGAATAGGAAAACAGCCAAAATTTCAGAGGTAGCATTCTGATCTAGAGTAAATATTACTCATTTTAAGAAAACTCTACTAAAAAATACATCTTTATGTATTCATTTATGCCTTCAACAAATAGCTAGTAAATGCCTACTATGAACCAGGCACTGTCCTAGGTACTGGGAATACAAAGTGGACAAAATATATAAAAGTAAGCTTCACTAAGCTTCAGTGAAAGGCAAGCAGCCTGGCAATCAATGAAGTAAAATTCACAAAGTGCCAGATGAGGTAAGTTCTGTGGAGAAAAATAATACAGAGGGAGTGGATGGGGAACACTGGGCAGAGATGGTCATTTAAATAAAGTTGATTTTAGAAGCCTTCACAGAGAAGATGATATCTGACAAAGACCTGAAGGAGATGAGGGAGTGAGTCATGGGCACATTCAGGAAAAGAGGGGATAAGCCTTGGGGGTATCTGGGAGATTAACTTTCCAGGAAAAGAGAACAATCAGTGTCAAGTTCCTGAGAAAGTAGAGTTTTAGAGAAAGAAGGATAGGACTGAGTGGGAGGAAACAGATGGAAATGTACTGAGTCACATGTTAACTGCAGAGGCTGAGTGACAGGTACACAGGGGTTCAGTTTTCTATTATCTTTGCTATTATACATGTTTGAAATTTTACACAGTATAAATTTTTAAAAGCAGAATAAAAAAAAAAGCAGAATAAGCTGAATCATTATATAAAATGAAAAACAACCTAGTTCAAAATAAATAAATGTGGGGCACTTCACATTTGATGTAAAAACAAAGACTTTCAAAGAAAATCTCCATCAATTCATATTTGTGATGATCAAGGCTTTCTGTGCCTATTTTTAAGCATTTCAGTAATGAAGAAGGCACTGGGCTGGGAGAATGGACACAGGCATTCTAGGTTTCTCTCTGCCACTAACTGACCTTGCAACCCTGAGCTAGTGAACATAAGGGCCATGCTGTTCCGTCTCCCTATCTAAAATAATAAAGGAGTCAGACCAGATGGTCACGAAGGTTTCTTCCAAATCTAAGACATAATCTCTGTGATGGTTGATTTGCATTAATTTTGATTTTAGTGACTGCCTTGAAGCAAACATATGTTACTAAAGGGTAAAAAAAAAAAGAAAAGAAAAGAAAAAACATTGTACCAATACAGAATCTTGAGAGATACAAAAAAATTCCCGAGAATTAGGCAATTCCATTATTTCAACTCCAGACTCTTCTAACAAGATAAATAATAAAATGTAGAGCATAATCTCTGCAGAGATTTGAAAGTTTTTTCAGTAAAGGCCCAGACAGAAAATACTTGAGGCTTTGGTGCCATAAAATTTTTGTTGCAACTTCTCAAGTCTGCCATTGTGATGCAAAAGTGACCATGTGGAATATGTAGGTGTTGGGGGTCAGGGGGATTTGTTTCAAAAACTTCATTTACAAACCAGGCAATAGGCAACATTTATGCCACAGGCTAGAGTTTGCCAAGCCTGGCTCTTTAGCATAAACAGATATTAATAGAAGGATCTTAATATAAGCAGAAAATAATAGAGAGAGTAAGTCATATTTCTCTGCTTCACATTTAATGCTCATTTTCCTGTAGCTTAACGGTGACTAACAATGAGATCTAATGCTGTTGACTTTTATGTCCTAAGCCTAGCCTTTTCTTACCATTCTGCTGCTTCCACTCCAATGCAAGCCCAACATCTCTTACTTGAATAACTACAGGTTGCTGTAATTCAGTTGCTCAGTAGTGTCTAAGTCTTTGAGACCCCTGAACTGCAACATGCCATGGTTCCCTACGCTTCCCCATCTACCGGAGCTTGCTCAAACTCATGTCCATTGAGTCAGTGATGCCATCCAATCATCTCATCCTCTGTCATCCCCATCCCCTCCTACCATCTATCTTTCCCAGCATCAGGGTCTTTTCTAATGAGTCAGCTCTTTGCATAAGGTGGCCTGAGTATTGGAGCCCAGCTTCGGCATCAGTCTTTCCAATGAATATTCAGGGCTGATCTCCTTTAAGACTGATGGGTTTGACCTCCTTGCAGTCTAAGGGACTCTCAAGAGTCTTCTCCAATACCACAGTTCAAAAAGCATCAGTTCTTTATCACTCAGCCTTCTTTATGGTCCAATTCTCACATCCATATATGACTACTGGAAAAACCATAGCTTTGACTATATAGAACTTTGTTGGCAAACTACAGGCTGCCATATTGCAATTCATTCTCTACCCAGCAGGCAGAAAGATCACTTGTTTGAAGGAATCAGATCATTTCGATGTCCTGCTTAAAACCCTTCTTGGCTCTGAGACCCCCTTACCATGGCCTCTCAGACCTTCCACTATCTGCCCTTTCTGCAACTTCATCCACAGTCAATCTTTCTCTCACTTTCAATTCTCCAAGCTTTCTTTCTGTGTCATGAACAAACTAAGCTCATTCCTATCTCAAGGTGTCTGCATTGATCAGACCCTCTGTCTGCAATGCCTCTTTTACAGATTGCCATGTGGTTGCTTCTTATTCAACACTTATGTCTCACTTCAAATATCACCCCTTTGAAGAGGACTTCTCTGACCACATACTCTTTCCCTCATAGTTTTGTAAACTACTGCATTTTTATATTTCTTCCTAAAACTGCTCAGAATTTGGAAAGATACTACTTACGTGTGTTTGCATGTTTATTGTCTGCCAATTCCAATATACTGTGATATGTAATAGCAATGAATTTGTCTCTTTCATCCTTGTATCCCCAGCACCTAGAACAGCGCTTGACATTTAACAGGCACTCAATATGAATTGAATACATGAATAAATTACTCTTCAATATTTTGTGTTTTTAAGAACCTATATTTTTTCTTAAAATGGAATTATGCTATATACTTGTGCTTCCTAACTGTAGTCACAAATGACCCCCAAGTGGTATAATGGTTCTGACACAGTAAAAGTATATTCTTGCTCATATAACAATGCCAGGCAGATGGATGGGTTTATAGCCCCCTTCATCCAGTCATTCCGAAACCCAGGATGGTAGAGACTGACATTTTAAATAGGTGGTTTTCCAGGTTGTCCTGAGGTATCTCTCTTCTAGCCAGCCTGAAGATTAAGAATATTAAAAAAAAAAAAAGTCCAGTAGATAGTTGGGGGAATAAACTTGCAGGCATATGTCACCTCTGCTCACATTTTGTTAACTTGAATTCAGTCACATTGTTACACTTAGATGCAAGGAATTCTGCAAAAGTTAATTTGAACTTAAAATAGTCACAAAATAACTGTAATACAAGTAGATAAATTATCAAAATATTTTTTAAAATATCTATCTCTGAGGAATGTATAGTTTTATGTTATTTTTTATATTCTGTATTTTTAATAATCTACATACAATTTATTAACAAAAACAAAATATAAGTTGATGGACTTCTAATCAACTTTAAGGCGGTAGTATTACCTCTACTTCCCCTCATGCAATACACAACACCTTACATGAGGTTGTCCTACTTTTGCTACATTTTTTAAAGAAACTTTACTTCTTGAAAGATAAGAAACTAGCTTCTGAAATTCTTCATATTACATCATTTCCTTTAATCATGTAACATGCTTGCCTAGCAAAGGTCTTTAATGTAAAGAAAGAAAGATTCTTATAGCTACCAAATCCAACAAAGATTGGACACAGAACAAGATTTTAATTTGTCTCATTTTATAGGATTTTATCTATATATTAAAAATTTGGGAATCTCATTGTAAGTAGCTGTGTCAACTTCCTCACTCTAATTGCCTCAGAACTTCCAAAAAGAAGCAAGACTGAAAAAATTTACTCATCTTTCCTGTTTTCCTCCACTCAAGGGATCGTGGCTCTTGTCAAACATTAAGCAATACAGAGAAAGAAAAAGCCAATGATAAATATTCTAAAAAATGGACAACTGGGCTCTGAATGATGGAGGATTTACACTGTGTGGCATTTGATATCACATGTGTCTTCAAGTTGAACTAATTATTAAACAGCTAGAAATGATTTGTCTCTTCACAGACTTTATAAATAGTAGGTAAATGAGTCCCCAAATTCAAAACTGCATTTGGTCTTAGTTCATCCTCTAAAAGTGGGCCTTTGTTACCCTTCCTAAACTGAAGACTCTCAATGTGTAAACAAAAGCAAAATGTCATTCTGATGTCTCTACAAGTGACCCATAGAGACTATGGTTGAGCAGTTCAAATACATGTAGTACAGGGCTCCTTCCACATCTTGGTATTGTGGAGGCAAAAGTCCTGCTCCCACTCCTTAACCTATTCCCATTTGCAGCTCTCCAAACCAAGTCAACATGCTTTCACCCAGTTTTAAATATATAAACACACACGTGCATGCTTGCGTGGACTTTTTAAAACAGCATAACATGACTGAACTTATTTGTGACCACTGAAGAGTAGATCTTGGTGCACTGCCAAGATATCCATTCATCAAAATGGCAACATGATGGTGCTAGGTTCAACCTCTTGCTCACAGAGATCATTAGCTTATTAGAGACCATGGATTCTTTGAGAATCCAACAAAGCTGCAGATCCTGTCCTCCTAAGATATCTATAGCTATGCATACACAGACTTGTGTGCATGCGCCCACGTGTACATACACAGACACAATGTGATATACAATTCAGAATGTTCACAGGCTTCCTTGAGGCCCATAGATCCCCAGCTTTAGAATTCTGAATTCCCAATATAAGAAGCAATAGCTCCAGCTGTGTGATGTAATCAGTACCAGGCCATAACCTAGTCTCTTCCATCATATTTTTTCCTTAAATGTTATTGTAGACATTAGATATTTAGATGCTCTCTTTATCTCATTCTTCCCCTTTCCAGTGTCTCTTAATACTCATGTATGTTTTTCTCACTGACTCTCTGTTCTCAATATCTTAATCTCTTTCACAGGGTTTGTCTCTATCTATACCTCTCTTTCCCTCTCTTTCTCTCTCCCTCTCTCTCTCACACACACACACAAAGATGAATGTCATTTGTGAGTTCTATCATAAGTTTGATTTAAGAATATGACATTTATTTTAACACCATAGCCTGCTTCTTCAGAACTGCTCTACTCTGTACTCATTCAATCAATTCTAATTTTTCCAGATCATTTACATTCTTTCTATTGTTTCACTCTTGCTGAATAACAATCTCGCCATCTGGACTGTAATAGTTCAGTGAACGAACATCAAAGTTCTAAATGTAAAAGTTCTTTACTAACAAAAGTTAGTTATTTTTCCAGTCTTTGCCCTGTGGCACACCATGGCATGCTCCAGTGCACTGACTGCTATTTGAATCTCCAATCACATTTAAACACGTCTACCTAAAAGCGACATGTACAATAACACAGGAATCAGATTTCCTATACTGATTTCTACATTTTCTCTCCCCAGCAATGGAACATCACTGTGTGGCTATGCATGTGGAACTACAGCCTGCACATTTCTATGGAAAATATAAACACAACTTGCTCATGTGCACACATGCACAGAAACACACACACATCCACACACTCACACACACAGACTTGTGATGAGCTAAGTTTGTAGAAGGAGGAGGTTAGAGTGAGTTGAATGACTACAGAAAGGAATCATTGTTTGCAGTTGACTAAATCAGTTGACTCACTGGTCCTCATCCATAATGTGCGTGTCCAGTCACCCAGGGGTAACTGTGACTTGACTGTTGCTAAGCTATTAATAGGGCTTCCCCAGGGACTCAGTGGTAAACAATCTGCCTGAAATGCAGAAGCTGTAGGAGAAGTTGGCTGGATCCCTGGGTTGGGAAGATCCTCTGGAGGAAGGCATGGCTACCCACTCCAGTATTCTTGCCTGGAGAATCCCATGAACAGAGGAGCCTGGCAGGATATGGTCCATAGGGTCTCGAAAGAGTCGTATTCAACTGAAGCAATTTAGCATGCACACAAGTTATTAATAATATAGTTATAAATCTCATCTTCATGTATTAATTGTAGTCACACTAATAGACAGGTATTATTTCCGTATCTTAGTGATGACTTGACGTGCTGTATTCCTCTACCTGTGGCCACAGCAGCCCCTCTCCTTGACCCATAGCTCTCCACCTGTTCTGATAACCATTTCTTCCAGTTGTTCTCTCAAACCTGAAGAAAGTAAAGGAGCTTCTAACTATGCTACATGCTATTTACTTGATGCTACCACATTCCTTGTTGAATCTCTCAACCCTGCCTGTTCCTCTTCATTAATAAAGAGCTGCTACATTAGACTCTCCTCACTAGTCAAGTCAAAGGAGTACAGGCTTATTCAACAGCACAAAGGTAGACACTAAGAAAGATGATGTAGTCAACTAAAAGCTGGGTAGATAAGATAGAGAGGAAGGAGGGAAAATGAGGAAGACATTAATGTTGTTTCCAGTCAGGAGTCAAGGGACACCATCTAAAACCAAGCACTAAAGCTCTTTTATAAAGTTATTGTTATAATGATCATTCTTGAACAACAAATACACAAAACAAGGCTGGTCAAACAGGCAATTCAGTCAAGCTTTTGAAACAGAAAGAATAGCTTACTAAGACCAAACATATTTCTGATACGAGAATGTACTCAACTTGACTGCATAAATAGATGTTTACACACATCTTTAATCACAAAGCCTACTATTGGCCTGGGACAGTCACAAGGCCAGTGGCCAACCCAGATGCCAACCCCCCTCCCAGGGCAGGGCAAGGGGGGCAGTGGAGCAGGGGGGTAGTGACTTTACTGACAAGATCTGCTGAGAGCCATTGTGAACCCTGTAGCTAGAGTCAGAGGATAACCACTGCCAGGACCACTGACTGCCCCATCAATCAGCCACTTTACTCATTCACCAAACTGCTTTCCAAAACACTGGAAAAAATTTACCTCTACAATGTAACAGAATTTATCTCACCATGCATGCTATTCTGCTTTCTTTTTTTCTTTTAAAGATTGGGGTTTATTTTTTTAGAGTTGTGTAACTATAGTCTTTGTTTACTTTTCTTTTGCACTTTTATTATAAAGTATATTTCTAAGAATTGTATCTTTTCACTGACTTCTGAATATTAATTTGTGCCTATCTATACTACTAAATTCTCTTATTGAGTGATTTTTCAGCATGAATGTTCCAAACATATGCTTACATCATCAGAGAACAATTTTACATCTCTTTTCTAACTTTTTTAATCTCAAGTTCAATATTATATCCTTTAGTCTAATTCTGTAAGCTACTATCCCAAGAATATTGTTAAATAATACTGATGTAAGTGGACACTTTTGTTTTATTGTTTACTTGAATGAAAATGGTTCTAACGTTTCTTAAACACTGGCTTTGGGATAGGAAGTATATATTTTATCATCTTAAAGGCTTTAAAAACCTTTCATACCCAATTATCTAGTAGTTTCTGAGGTACAGACCAGTAATGTGGTTTAGAATGATTCACAGATAGCAACTGTTAGCAAAAGTAATTAGAAAATAATCTGCTTTTTGAAATCAACCCTAAGAAAATATTAAATAATTACAGCCATATAGAAGAGTTACATACAAAGATTTTCAGCCTGGTGTATATATATCATAGTAGGACAATCTAGCTCCATATGGTAGTGAACCAGGGTTCACTGTTTCACTGAACCAGTGATTCAGTGAGGTATGATTCAGTGAACCAGTGTTAATGGTACCACCAACCAGAGGGAATAGGACACAGTCATTAAGACACACACTTAAGAAACACATAGTAACATTATTTAAATAAAAAGTATAAATTATACTGCTAAGCATAAATATGCAAAAATACAGATAGAAATATAACATATGAAAAATCATGTAGCTTTAAGTAACAGAACCATAATGTTTAACCTTTTTCCTACTTCTCTATGTTGTAAAAGTTTAATGAGAATGTATTGCTTTTATATTAGAGAATAAACAGTAAAATTTATTGGATGTAGGGAATTTGGTATCAAGGAGGAGGTTAAGCATAAACTACTCCAGCATTCTGAAGTTACTTTGATTTTAGATTCAAGGAAAAGAAGTGCAACCAATTGTTGACCAATGATACATGCAGTTAATTGTCAGTTAATTATTTGGGCTTTTTTTTTTTTTTTTTTTTTTTTCAAAATTAGCTGGCAAGAGCCTCAATAGAATTAGCCATACTAACCAGATATTTTGGCCATTCATATGCTTAGCTGGAGAACAAGGCTATAGAAGAGGTGATTCTCTTACACCAGAAACCAGAGCAACAGTTACAGCAAGTACCCAATTAAGTCCATTTGACTGTAGGGAGGAGTGTGATGTCAAGTGCTCACGCTGACATTTTCTTCCCCAAATGTATAAACATACCTACCTCTTTTTCTTCCTTTCCTGCCCTTAATGCTTTGTAATTATCTATTGTGAGCTTCGTATTTCAGATCTGTTTTGCAGTCCTATTTAACTTTGAGGGGCAATTAACCATGGCAAGGGAAATGGTGATATAGAAAAGATTTATCTCAAGACTCCCCTAAAGAAGGTGGTGATCCAAGCCCCATTCGTGGTTATGGTCTACAAGCTTCAGGATTCTAGACAGAGGCAGTTTCTCACACTGCACTTGAGTCCACTCCTTTTTCATTTGTCCTCTCTGGGTTTTATTCCCTTATTTATTGGTAACACATTGTACCTAGACAATGAAATACATTCCTTTTAAAGATGACTAAAAATAATTATTCAATCAAAATAGCCTGCTCAAAGGTCTGTCATCCTTCAGTTTTGTGTCTGTCATTTTTGTCTTTTATATTTATACCAAAATCTTTCAAGTCTTTCTCTGATAAATTCTCTAGGTCTTAGGCTCCAATTCTCATTTGCACATTGCTCTTCATATTGGCAGCTTGCCTTTCCATTATCTTTCAACTGAATACTTTTATAAATTAGTCAGTGCTTTTCATATTAACAACCTGACAGCTCTTTCTGTGTATAGTATCTTGCTGACATGAATACAACTTTGATTTGATGTTGACAGACAAATCTGTACCACTGGTGGATTTTCAAATTTTACAGGAATAGCACTCAAAGGTGGCCATGAAGTTACTGGTATGACTGATTCTGTGGCAGTAGAATTGAGCCATAGACCCATGCAGGACTAGGATACTTGATAATTATGGAATTATCAAGTTTTTGTCAAATTATTAAGTATTTGATAATTATTTAATGAAAACTATAAGATATAAACGCCATTTACAGCTCACTTTCACACTCATACTTTATTCTATCTTTCAAATGACCTTGAGACTGTGGTATTCTTGTTGCTAATAGCATGAGAGTAGAGAATCTGAGGTGGAAAGAGCATGGATAGCTGCTTTCCAAAGCCGGTTAACAAATAGCAGAAAAGACATTACTGTTCAATCAAATTCTTATCATCGCGGATGGGCAGTAACACCTGCTCCTGTAAAGTAAACCTATTAAATTTTAATAGCAACAATATGATACTGCTACTGTAAATACATTGAAGCAAGGCTATTGACTGGTCTGCCGTTAATATTTTTTATTCATTCTTCTAATCTATCTTGTTTATGTGCTGTCATTGCGTAATTGAAACCAAACTATATTCATACATTATTATCTCTTTTTCATATAAATTATAACATGCTCTTTGAAAACATCATTTTAAATGTTTCCATAATCGCTCATCTCATTTAACCATCCTCTTACTGTTAACCATTTAAGCCTTACTATTAATCATATAAATGTATGTGTGTGTTTCCAGGATCATTCTTATGCATAAGGCATTTCACTTTATTTCCTTAGATAAATTTCTATCAGTGAGTGAAAAAGCACCATTTTTTGGGTTCTCAACACACTTTGGAAAATTACTTTCCAAAGGAATGTGTGATTAACATTTCCATAGCAGTTTATGAGAAAATATTCTTGCAAGAATTATTATTCATGTTTTTTAAATTTAGATAAGCTCACAGTCCAAACATGTTATTTTGTTGTTTTAATTGACTTTTTGTGACTTGTGACTTAATATTTTCCCATATGTATATAGCATTTTACCATTTGTATTTTCACTAGTACAAACTGTTTGTTGATTACTTATTCTTCTGAATCTGCCTTAAGTGCACAATTTATATATGTGCCTTGTATACGTCTATTTGTTAAACACTTTAGCCCTTTCTCTGTAATATGTTTTGTAAATATTCTTCAAATGTGTAGTATGCTTAATAAATTGCTCTTTTAATTGTGAGCAAGTTTTTTTTAAAAAGACATTTAATTGATATGAAATCTACTACTATTGCCAATGTGATGTCTTTCATTGCTTTTCTTTCTTTTTTTTCTTTTTTTTTTCATTTATTTTTATTAGTTGGAGGCTAATTACTTCACAACATTGCAGTGGGTTTTGTCATACATTGACATGAATCAGCCATGGAGTTACACGTATTCCCCATCCCGATCCCCCCTCCCACCTCCCTCTCCACCCGATCCCTCTGGGTCTTCCCAGTGCACCAGGCCCGAGCACTTGTCTCATGCATCCCACCTGGGCTGGTGATCTGTTTCACTATAGATAATATACATGCTGTTCTCTCAAAACATCCCACCCTCGCCTTCTCCCATAGAGTCCAAAAGTCTGCTCTGTACATCTGTGTCTCTTTTTCTGTTGTGCATATAGGGTTATCATTATCATCTTTCTAAATTCCATATATATGTGTTAGTATGCTGTAATGTTCTTTATCTTTCTGGCTTACTTCACTCTGTATAATGGGCTCCAGTTTCATCCATCTCATTAGAACTGATTCAAATGAATTCTTTTTAACAGCTGAGTAATATTCCATGGTATATATGTATCATTGCTTTTCAAAATACAAGATGTCCATGCAGAGGGTTGAAAAATATTTATTTATATTTTTCTGGTCTCTTATGACTTGGGGTTTTATTAAAACTATTACTTTAAATTTTTCATTGAATATATTCTAGTGCTATTGAAAAAACAATAATTGATATTGATTAATCAACAGTCTTAATAAGATTTATTGACTGATTCACATATCTCATTGATTTTTGATATTTAATCATATAATTGTCTTTTACATAAAAGAGTCTCTTCTGATCTAGTTATTTTGTCACTTTGGTTTAGTATACTGTCATTTTTATAGTTTAAATTATTATAGCATACAAAAAACTTAATATCTGAAGAATCTACTCTATTCTAATAGAATAACTTAATCTATTCTAAATATATTTTAGAGTAAATAATTAGCTTCATAGTCATGGACAAGAGTTCTCAGGTTGTCCTGGTCTTTTTCTTTTTTGAAAAAAGTGGATGGTACAAAGCCAGAAGATATGAATACAAACTCTTTGAAAGATATACAAATATGCTAGGGTTTTCTCTCAGTGTTGAAATACTTGGTCCTGGCTGTCACTTTTTGTAAGGAAGCTGATGAACAAATGAAGGGCTCCTCACTAAAGGATTAAAAGTTACTGCCAGCCTTAGGCAATGAATGCATCCAAACACCCAGTGGGAAGAGGACAGGCAGACAGTAACAGGGAGGGGACTGCCTTCAGTGAAACACAGAAAACTCATGACTTGTTTTGCTATGCAATGTTTTTATTACTTCAATTTCTACGGAAAAAAAGGAAGAACATGACTGGTTTGAGCTCAGTTATATGATCTAAAGAATTGAGGAACTGATGCTTTTGAACTGTGGTGCTGAAGACTCTTGACTTGGACTGCAAGGAGATCAGACCAGTCAATCCTAAAGGAAATCAGTCCTGAATATTCATTGGAAGGACTGATGCTGAACCTGAAGCTCCAATACTGTGGCCACCTGATGCGAAGAACTGACTCACTGGAAAAGACCCTGATGCTGGGAAACCTTGAAGGCATGAGGAGAAGGGGATAATAGAGGGTGAGATGGTTGGATGGCATCACCGACTCAATGGACATGAGTTTGAGCAAGCTCTGAGAGCTGGTGATGGACAGGGAAGCCTGGCATGCTGCAGTCCATGGGGTCTCAAAGAGTCAGACATGACTGAAGTGACTTAGCACCCACACAATCCCAACACGAGGACCCCGGCCATGACCTCACCCAAACATAATTATCTCTCAAAGGCCCCATCTCCAAAAACTATCATGCAAACTGGGAAGCAGGGAGGATGCAATTCAGTCAATAGCATGCCACCCCAACTCCCCCCAAATTCACATGCTTCTCACATCCAAAACATTTATTCCATCCCAACAGCCCAGTTTTAATTTGCTCCAACATCAACTCTCAAAGTCTAATGTCCAAAATCTTACATAAATATCATCTTAGTCAAATATGGGGAGATTAAAGGTACAATTAATCCTGAGGCAAAATGTATCTCCAGCTGTGAACTACACAAAGCAGACAGGTTATGTGCTTCCAAAATAGAATGATGGGACAAGCATAGCATAGATTTTCCACTCAAAAAGGGAGAAATCAGAGGGAAGAAAGAGTTGATGGGCCCCAAGCAAGTTCAAACCTAGCATGGTAAATCTCATTAGATTATAAGACTTGAATATAATCCTCTTTGGCTCCATGTCTTGCCTTCTGGCCCTAAGGGGGCAGCAGCATCACCTCCAGGGATCTGGTACCAAAATCCATATTAGTCAATGTTCCCAGAGAAACAGAACCAGTAGGATATCTATTAATATATGTACATATATATAGATAGAGATATACACACATACATGCATGCTAAGTCACTTCAGTCATGTCTGATTCTTTGTGACCTTGTGGACTATAGCCCATCATGCTCTATCCATGGGAATTCTCCAAGCAAGAACACTGGAGTGGGTTGCCATGACCTCCTCCAGAGGATCTTCCTGATCCAGGGATCAAACCCACATCTCCTACGTTTCCTGCACTGGCAGGTGGGTTCTTTGCCATTAGGGCCACCTGAAAGTGTGTGTGTGTGTGTGTGTGTGTGTGTGTGTACGTGCGTTAGGGCCACCTGAAAGCGTGTGCGTGCGTGTGTGTGTGTGTGTGTGTACGTGCGTTAGGGCCACCTGAAAGCATGTGTGTGTGTGTGTGTGTGTGTACGTGCGTTAGGGCCACCTGAAAGCGTGTGCGTGCGTGTGTGTGTGTGTGTGTGTGTGTGTGTGTGTGTGTACGTGCGTTAGGGCCACCTGAAAGCATGTGTGTGTGTGTGTGTGTGTGTGTACGTGCGTTAGGGCCACCAGTGTGTGTGTGTGTGTGTGTGTACGTGCGTTAGGGCCACCTGAAAGCGTGTGTGTGTGTGTGTGTGTGTGTGTGTGTGTGTGTACATGCGTGCGCCCACTGGAAACCCAGGAGAGTTCATGGTATATTTATAATTCAAGTCCTAGTCCAAGTTCAAAAGCCTAAGAACCAGGAGAGTCAACAGTGTACAGTCTGAAAGCTGTCAGGTTCAAAACCCAAGAAGAACTAACTTTTCAGTTCAAGTCCAAAGGCAGGAAAAGACCAATGTCCCAGCTTATATTGTCAAAGAGCATTATATTCTGGCTTTTGTTCTATTCAGTAATCAACTGACTGGATGAGATCCACCCACATTAGGGAGAGCAATCGGCTTTACTCAATTCAAGTGTTAATGTCATTCCAAAACATCCTACAAATACGGACACACTCAGAATAATGGGTGGCCAAATGTCTGGACACCTTATGGCCCAGTCAACACATGAAATTAATCATCACAATGTTCCTCTTGGTTTGTGGATTCTCTTTGACTACAAAGAGTGAACACAGACAAGTATTATGTCTATTTGATGAAATTCATCTTATAAATGCCTAGCTCTGGCTCATATCTTCTGTCTTCATGATTAGCATAATCTGCCTGCCAAGGGTAAAACGCTCAACATATGGATGTTTTTAAATCTCTAACAAAATGTTTCAATTTTATGTCCTGGAGAAACAGCTGTAGTTTGTTAGTTTATAATAGTGTTATGGGAAAATGTTACATAAGTCGATATTTCAGATAACCATTCCCATCTTTTTATTGGCCTTCTAAGGAAAAATTTCTCCTCTGCCCACTTTAGGTATCTGATTGGACCTAAGAATTAAACTGATGAAAGATAGACTAACAGAAGAAAAGCACAGAAATTTTATTTAGCAATTTTTTACATGGGAGACTTCACAAGAAAAATAAAAATCCAAAGAAGCCATCAGAACCACTTAACACACCGTGGGAAAGAGTGATAAACTGTGAAAAGGTGACAAGAAGAAGGACTTGAGGCTGGGCAGCTAATTATGGAAAAGTAACTAGGAAAATAAGGGTTATTCTAGTAAGATTTGTTTCTATAAATTTCTCTTCCTCAACACCCTGTCTCTGTTGATAAGAATGCTCTCCTTCCTCCTGGTAAGGTTAAGCACTTGCTTTTAGGAAGAAAAAGCAAGGTTAAAGTGCCCCTCTTATATCTACTGTTTTTAAGGTGCCTTTAAATCAAAACATGGAGAAGGAAATGGCAATCCACCCCAGTATTCTTGCCTGGAGAATCCCATGGACAGAAGAGCCCAGACTCATGGGGCTGCAAAGAGTCGGACACAACTGAGCACCTAACACTAACTCCAGTGGTCATATAAGGATGTGAGTTGGACTATAAAGAAAGCTGAGCACCAAAGAATTGATGCTTTTGAACTGTGGTGTTGGAGAAGACTCTTGAGAGTACCTTGGACTGCAAGGAGATCCAATTAGTCCATCCTAAAGGAGATCAGTCCTGGGTGTTCATTGGTAGGACTGATGCTGAAGTTGAAACTCCAGTACTTTGGCCACCTGATGCAAAGAGCTGACTCATTTGAAAAGACCCTGATGCTGGGAAAGATTGAGGGCAGGAAGAGAAGGGGACAACAGAGGATGAGATGGTTGGGATGGCATCACCAACTCAATGGACATGGGTTTGGGTGGACTCCAGGAGTTGGTGATGGACAGGGAGGCCTGGCATGCTGTGGTTCATGGGGTTGCAAAGAGTTGGACACGACTGAGCGACTGAACTGAACTGAACTGAAGAATATTTTAGAGAAATTTTGAAATTAACTTGCAAAGCTTTTACTTGTATTTCTACATCCATATTTGTCATTTGTTGTTCTCCTTGTATATACAGATTAGACAATTTCCCAACACAGCTGCAAGTTTCTGTAAAGAGTTTTCATCTATCCATCCATTCATTAATCCATCAATTCATTAAACACATATACACAGACACACATACATGCACACACACCTATATACACACATTCACACACACCTATATACACACATTCACACACACGGTAGGAGAGAAAGCAAGCATTAACAAATATTATGAACAAAATAAACAGATCCCTGCCCTTGAGCAACTTACAATCTAGTGGAGCAGGAAGATGTTAACTAAAAAATCAGATAAATGTATAACTGCAATGCAGTGAGGGTATGATAAGAGGATTTCACCTAACCAGGGAGATAAGGAAGAAGTTCTCTCAGAAAGGAATGATGAAACCAAGATTTATTTGACAGATCAATAGAAATTAACAAAGGAAAACCTGGAGAGAATTGTTTAGTCTTGGTCAAAAACCTGAGCATACAGCATGGCCTGTACACAAGAGAAAAACTTAGCCAGTAAATGTGGAATGAAGAAAGCTTGAATGAGAGGATAAAATCAGGTTGAGAGATCACTAAGGGCCTTTTAAAAATTCATTTTGAGAAGCGACAGGGAAGGGAAGGAAGAATTCAGATAATGAATTCAGGTGAGTAGGAGAGGTTTGAAAAGTACAGAAGTTAAAAAATAATTCAGGCTTATATCCAGAGAAACCAGGGAACAAAGAATGGGACCTGGACTTGCAGGTGTGGAAAGGTGAGCTGGAAACAGTGTCCTGGAGATGAAGAAGCCCTCAGAAACAGCGCTGAAGAGAGTTAGCCTCTTCAGGGATGGTTGCCTGGGGGGTTTCTCTCCTACTTTGTGTTGTCAATGAATATAGGATAACCATGGACTAAAGGAGATTTAGAGCCACAGAGCCATCAGAGAACTGCAGTGAAGCCCTGCCATCACTACAACTGCTTTGCTGTAGACCTTGAACCTGCACACACTAATCCAGAGAAGATCCCTAATACCCAAATTCACAAGCTTGGAGAAATCCTCTGGTTTCCCAGGTGTCTCACTTCCTCCTGAATTAAGTTTATTTCAGGCATCACACTTTTTTGCTTAGATGTTCACACTACGAGTTATTCTTTTTTTTTAAAACTTTACTAGAATATTGCCTCTCAGTGAATGGCAACTTTTTTTTAAAAAAGAAACTAATATTATGTAACTTCTGAAAATGTTTGCTTTTCACAAACAACAAAAGCAGAAATCAACAAATGGGACTACATCAAGTTCAAAAGCTTTGGAATAGCAAAAGAAACAACAAAATGAAAAGGCAGCCTACAGAATGGGAGAAAATTTTCACAAACCATATGTCAGATAAGGGGCTAATATCCAAAATGTATAAAGACCTAACACAACTTAATAACAAAAAAAGTCTGTTTTAAAATAGGTGGAAGGACTAAATGGAAAATTTTTCCAAAGATGATATCAAAATGGCCCTCAGGCACATGAAAAGATGCT
Organism: Muntiacus reevesi; assembly: GCF_963930625.1. NCBI lineage: Eukaryota > Metazoa > Chordata > Mammalia > Artiodactyla > Cervidae > Muntiacus > Muntiacus reevesi. The sequence goes on along the minus strand of NC_089254.1, from coordinate 94,840,957 downwards.
CAACATCATTAATTATCAGAGAAATGCAAATAAAAATCACAGTGTGCGATTGATTATCTCACATTTGTTAGAATGGCTGTCATCAAGAAGACAAGAAGCAATAGGTGCTATTGAAGAGGCAGTGAGAATAAACCCTTTCCCACTGTTGCTGGGGAATATAAATTGGTCTAACCACTGTGGAAAGCAATATGGAGGTTCCTATAAAAGTCAAAATAGACCTACCTTACAATCCACAATTCCATTTCTGCGAATATACACAAAAGGAAATGATAACTATAATTCGACCATATATACACACCTATGCTTATGGCAGCACCATTCACAATAGTCAAGATATGGAGACAACTGAAGTGCTCATTGAATGGTGAATGGATAAAAAAGATGTGGTATATATACACAACGGAATATTATTCAACCATGAAAAGAAGGCTATCCTGCTATTTACAACAACATGGATGACAGTGTTATGCTGAGTAAGATAAGCCAGGCAAAGGAAGATAAATACTGCATGATATCACCTATATGTGGAATCTTATAAAAGCAAAAATGTAAAAGAAAAATCAGACTAAAATGGTAGTTACCAGGGGATGGGGGGTGTTTAAGGGGACAAACTTAAAAAATACTAAAACAGTCATAGAAATTTAATGCTCAGCTTATTGAACATAGACAACATCAAACTGTATGTTATATGATAAATATTGTTACAGTGGCAATAATATTACAACTTATAAACGCTTCAAAGTAACATGAAGCCTTAGATTTGTACAATGTTATATGTCCAATTTATAAATAAAAATTAATAAATAAAAACTATTGCTTTTGAAAGAAGAAAACAACAGAGCAACCCAGAGAGGCAAAAGTTGAGGGTCAGCCACTGCCATCACTAGCTGGGTGATAATCTTGGAGCGTGAGCAAGCCAGACTCACACTTCAGCCAAATTACTGGTGACTTCATGTGCATCTTCAGGGGTGCTGAGAAAGGTCAAAGATGTTTACCTTGTTGCCCTCTTATAAGGATGTGACTAGGTTAAGAAGGCCTGAAAAACTGAGGTGTTTATGTTCCCTCCGTTCTTTCTAGAAATTATTACAAATTCTTAAAATATTAAGCATAACAAAAATTACCTTTTTTTGCCTCAGAGAGGTAGTTTTAAATTACCTATTATTGCTTCGACCTAACTGACCTCAATATTTAACCTAAAAATACTACAATATTTAACCTAGAAAATACTACTTCAGCAAAACAAAATAAACAATCAAGAAAGAGAAAGCAAAATAAAAAAAAAGAAAAAAAGGAAGAAAAGACCAAAGTAGCACACTAAAAAAATAGTTCTCAGATCAAAGGCTCAGAGAGTGAGATTTATTGTGGGCACAAAATAGCTAGTCAGGAGATCCTATGTCAAGTGGGCAAATTAAATCATCTAATATGTAAGTGAAGGCACAGGCCATAATGTCTAAATTAAAACTGCACATATCAACCATGTGCTAATTATGACCAGTATAGTCATCTTCATCTAGGTACACATGTTGTGGTTTTACTTTTAAATTGAAATAGCTGGACAGAAAAATCATCAGAAAGAATAACATAATAATTATACAGTAGCACACTATCATTTGAAATAGGATATTGATCATTGGGATGATGCACATTTGTTATGCACTAATGCATTTCAACATACTAAAGTGGGATGATAGATGTGGAGTAATTATACAAAAATAGACAGCACATTTATCACTGGTTGTGGTTATTCCATAGCATTGGCATTTCCATGAATTACAACATGTCATCTCACATGTATACAAATGTTAAATCATTTATGGCAACAATTGATCATTAACCATAGCATATGCTGAAGGGTGGCTCCAGTAAGACATTCAATTAAAGCAATGAATTTGGTGTTTAGGCTGTGCAATTAATTTGACAGGTATGCTGTAAGTTTTAAAGGTGATTCATATTTCATGCATTTTGTTGCTTCCATCTATAAGATGTTACTGACACGAGATAAATAAGCATGCTGAGAGTATGAAGTATTTTTCAACTCAGAAATAGGCTGTGATGTAATAATTGTGTTGGGGAATACCAATTAATCTGATCTCTGGGAGGAACGAGCTATCACTTCATCTCCCAAGACATACTGCTATCCAAGTTTCTAAGCAGCTACTAAGATTATTTACTAATTACTCTGGGACTAACCTGGAGGAGGAAATGGCGACCCACTCCAGTATCCTTGCCTGGAAAATCTAATGGACAGAGGAGTCTGGTGGGCTGCAGGTCATGAGGTCGCAAAGAGTCGGGCACAACAGAGCGATTAATACTCACTTACTTACACACTGGGACCAAAGTAAGGAAAAATAAAATGATGGGGGAAAAGAGCAAGGTAAGATACAGAAATAAGCATATACAAAGAATATTCAAAGAGAATGGACGATGATCTGAGAAAGAACAGAGAGGAAGAAAAAGAATTAAATTTGTAAACAAAAGTTTCGTTCAAATTTTATTTTATTCAACAAATATTTAAAGAGCATCTACTAAAAGATAAATCACTTTGAACTTCTTTGTCAAAATCAAAATCAAATTCTTCACTAAAAGGTTCTTTAACGCATTTCTTCCTTTTTATTTATACCACCATCACTTAAATTCACATTCTTAATTTTTATTCCAGAATTTAAGAGGGTCATATGAATTTTCTGTCTCTCAGCTTGCATTTTCAATGTATCAATGTCAGATTACTATGTCTAAAACTGTTTGTGAAAGCATTATTCTTCATTTCAAAAGTTTTCAGTTGCCTACAGAAAAAGTTCAACTCAATTCAGTGTTTTGTACTAGATCCCACATGCCACACCCAAGAGTTATCATCCTGCAATTGAAAAAAAAAAAAAAACTCACATGCCACACTAAAAGATTTCTGGTTGTGCAACCTGCCCCTCACAACCTGCACACCACAACCTGCCCACAGCAACAAAAATGGAAGATCCCATGCACCACAAGTAACACCAGCACAGCCAAATAAATACTACAAAGAAAAACAGGTTTAGTTTAGTGTTGTTGTTTTTTTTTAATGTTTAGTTAAAAAAGAAAAAAAAAAAGAAGATCCACCACCTGGATGGCTGTATGTCTCTGTGGAGTCCTAGGTCACATTCATAGGCCAAAAAGTACTTTTGCATACTCAACACCTCTTTAGAAATTCCACTGTTCCTCAAATCTCTCCCAGGTGATTCTGGAAATTGTGAACAGTTTCTGGTGTGTTCTGTGAATCAGCCCCCTTGCCTGCCACACACAGTGTAAGCCATTTCACTTCTCCCTTGGCCCTGCTGTCTACGGATCCAGTCCCTTGTCTCTGCCAAGACCAAAAGCAGGAAGTCTGCTGCTGGCACCCTCCAAAAGCACAGACTCCACACCCGCCCTACTGAAACACCGCAGAGTGCCAGCGCCTGCCAGCATATCCACCAGGCTGCCAGTGCTCTATGTCAAGGACTGACACTTGAGCAGAGGGCAACTGGGCCTGATGTCATCAACCTTGTTATCTGCGCTCAATTCCTTGTCTCTTAGCCTAACAAAAGCTGCTGGCATAGTCTTCTGTTGCTGTGAAATTGTTGGCATGAATGCTGCTGATGCTTTGCATCCTCCGTGGTCCATCCTTGTTAATGTTTTCTTGGTCTTCCACTGCTGCTTTACCCTGCAAGTTTTTGACACAAGTTCATGAGGCCAGTCAGAAGATGCCCGAGGGGAGGAAACCATGTTTTCCAAAGAATCACGCATACAACTGACCAACCTGACTGTGCCCTTTCATTTCCCCTTAGGTGGAGGTTTGCCCAACCAATGTAAACAGGGGCTCAAGATTCTGATTTGGCCTGAAGATGAAGACTGCCAAGGCTTTCTGGTCTGCTAGAGAGCGGGGACAGAGACACCATTCAGACCCCCCTGGCCTTGAGTCTTTTTCCTCCCTCCTGTAAGGAGGTGGCCATGCAGATACTAAATCAGTAGAATCAAACCATGGTAAGCTCTCCCTTATGATTGTTAATGCAGATTTTTTTGGAATAGAAACACAGGCAGAGTATAGAATAATTTGTCTCCTTTATGAGTTCTGGTGTATATTTCCTGTACTAAAATTGTCAGAGGCACCAATGTACCCCAGAGGAGACTACAGACAAAAGTGAAAGTGTTAGTCACTCAGTCGTGTTTGACTCTGCAACCCCACAGACTGTAGCCCACCAGGCTTCTCTGTCCATGGAATTCTGCAGGCAAGAATACTGGAGTGGGTAGTCATTCCCTTCTCCAGGGAATCTGCCCGACCCAGGAATCGAACCTGTGTCTCCTGCATTGTAGGCAGATTCCTTACCATCTGAGCTATCAGCGAAGCACACTATAGACATCGGAAATACACAAATATATTGCCTTGATTCCTGCCACCATCAGTATTATAGGCAAAGTAAACCAAGAACTTAACACATGCCGACTGGTGTGTGGTCTCTTGCCACTAATCTGACCCACAGCAGCCGTGTTAAGAGACGGCAGAAGCACCCCAGCAAAGGCAGAATTGAAAACCAAAGGGACACTCCAAGGCATCAATTCCAAGGGTATAAGCACAAGCTAAACCAAGGCCAAAGTATCAGTTTTGTAAGCAGCCAGTAGAATAACCAGCTTAAGGCTCTAAGCAGTTCCTTGGAGCTCCCGGCTCAGCCATGTCACCCCTATAACGCAGAACTGTCCTTCAAACTATACGGCACAGACATGTGGGGCTCACTAAACACCCATGTGCTTTCCCCCACACCTTGCAAATAGCAACTATTTTGCTGATTCTGGCCAATGGACAGTGATGTAAAGGACTTGGCTCTCATCTCAGCCAAAGCATTTAAGAGCTGATGAGCAGCCCTCCAGCCTTCTCAGCCATGGTGAACGCAGAGGACACACACTGAGATATTCTTGCTTCCTCGTGTCCAGGTGGAAGAAGGACCATGCAGGACCCAGCCCCCACCACTGTTGGACTTTAATGAGTGAACAAACCTTGGTAAAGTCATTAAGATTTGCGGACTGGTTTTTTACATCATTATATCCCAACTATCAAAGCATCACCAGCAAAGCCCACTAGGGTCCTGGGGCGAATCAGACAAAATTCAGGTGATGAGGTCTAACCTCTTCCTTTGTGCTTAGTCTAATTTCACTTACCTGACGGTGGGCTGTGAGCAGAGGACTCTCGCACCCACACCTCAGACCAGAGTTCCCGGTGTAAACGGCTGAGCGACACCTCAGCTATGCGAGCTGCATGTAGAAGCGCTGCTGTGGCACCTCAGCTCAAGATGGCGGAGGCCAGGTGTGTGCAGAGACAGTGCACCCACCTGGCACAGAGATCTGGAGCATGCGCAGAGCAGCTGCACCGGCCACGCGAGAGCTCCGCCCCCTCCCGGCAGACCAGACGCCTTGAAAGCACCCCCACCCACCATCTCTGCCTAAAGGGTGGGGTAGGAGGTGCGGGGGGCTTCCACGATAGCTCAGTGGCAAAGAATCCACCTGCAGTGCAGGAACCATACAAGACGAGGGTTCGATCCCTGAGTGGAGAACATCCCCTGAAAGAGGGTACAGCCTCCCACTCCAGTATTCTTGCCTGGAGAATCCCAAGGAAAGAGAAGCAGAGTGGGATACAGTCCACCGAATCGCCAAGTGTCAGACAGGACTGAAGCGACTTAGCGCACCCACTCCCGCCGCACCCTTCCCCCCTCGGCCCCCCCCGACACGCGCGCGTGCGCACGCAAAAAGGAATGGGCGAAACAGTGAGTGAGTGCCCTACGGCAGCGCAGCTCACACCTCTCTCTTGATTAAAGAATACAACTTTGCTTCTGAACTAACTTCATCTTATTCTATTGACTTGAACACCACTCAGCAGAAGGATTCTTGTCAGTGCCTGACTCAGAATAGTAACAAAATCTTTTACATCAGAAGATCTTGCCAGTCTCTACTAATGAACCCATTTCCCTGGTTTGTCTGTTCTTTACTTAAGATCCCATATCTTATTCCTAGTTGATCCTTTGGATATTCCAGTATTTCTTGGGCCATCTGTACTCAGACTATGAGCTTGACTCCCTTCGATGAAACCAAGTGTGTTCAGTCGCTTAATCGTGTCTGAATCTTTGCAACCCCCATGAGCTGCAGCATGCCACACTTCCCTGGCTTTCATTATCTCCCAAAGTTAGCTCAAACTCATGTCCATTGAGTCAATGATTCCATCCAACCATCTCATCCTCTGTTGCCCCCTTCTCCTGCCCTCAATCTTTTCCAGCATCAGGTCTCTTCACATCAGGTGGCCAAAGGACTGGAGCTTCAGCTTCAGCATCAGTCCTTCCAATGAATATTCAGGATTCATTTCCTTTAGAATTGACTGGTTTGGTCTCCTTGCTGTCCAAGGGACTCTCAGGAGTCTTCTCCAACACCACAGTTCAAAAACATCAATTCTTCCGCACTCAGACTTCTTTATGGTCTAACGTTCACATCTGTACATGACTACTGGAAAAACCGTAACTTTGAATATGAACCTGTGCCAGCAAAGTGATGTTTCTGGTTTTTAATGAGCTGTCTAGGTTTGTCATAGCTTTTCTTCGAAAGAGCAGGTGTCTTTTAATTTCATGGCTGCAGTCACCACCTGGAGTGATTTTGGAAGCCAAGAAAATAAAGTCTGTCACTGCTTTCATTGTTTCCCATACATTTGTCATGAAGTGATGAGACTGAATGCCATGATCTTAGTTTTTGGAATGTTGAGTTTTAAGCCAGCTTTTTCACTCTTATTCACCTTCCAGTACTCTTGCCTGGAAAATCCCATGGATGGAGGAGCCTGGTAGGCTGCAGTCCATGGGGTCGCTAGGAGTCAGACACGACTGAGCAACTTCACTTTCACTTTTCACTTTCATGCATTGGAGAAGGAAATGGCAACCCACTCCAGTATTCTTGCCTGAAGAATTCCAGGGACGGGGGAGCCTGGTGGGCTGCCGTCTATGGGGTCGCACAGAGTTGGACATAACTGAAGCGACGCAGCAGCAGCAGCAGCATTCACCTTCAGCAAGAGGCTCTTTAGTTCTTCTTTACTTTCTGCCATTAGTGTAGTGTCATCTGTGTATCTGAAGTTACTGATATTTCTCCCGGCAATCTTGATTCCAGCTTGTGATTCATCCAATCTGGCATTTTGCATGATTCACTCTGCATATAAGTTAAATACAAAGGGTGACAATATACAGCCTTGATGTACTCCTTTCCCAATTTGGTACCAGTTCATTGTTTTATGTCTGGTTCTAACTGTTGCTTCTTGACCTGTTTCTCAACAGGCAGGTAAAGTGTTCTGGTATTCCCATCTCTCTAATAATTTTCCACAGCTTGTCATAATCCACACTGTGGTGGTTTATTTGCAAAGTCACATCCGACTGTGGCCCACCAGGCTCCTTCATCCACGGGATTTTTCTGGCAAGAATACTGGAGTGGGTTGCCATTTCCTTCTCCAGGGGATTGTCCCAACGCATGGATCGAACTCTGGTCTCCTGCACTACAGGCAGATACTTTACCGACTGCGTCAAAGACTTTAGCATAGTCAGTGAAGCACAAGTAGATGTTTTTCTGGAATCCCCTTGCTTTTTGTCTGATCAAATGGATGTTAGCAATTTGAACACTGGTTCCTCTGCCTTTTTCAAATACAGCTTGTACATCTGGAAGTTCTTGGTTCACATACTGTTGAAGCCTGGCTTGAAGGATTTTGAGCATTATCTTGCTAGCATGTGAAATGAGTGCAATTATATGGTAGTTAGAACATTTTTTGGCTTTGCCCTTCTTTAGGACTGCAATTAAAACTGAAATTCTCCAGTCCTGTGGCCACTGCTGAGTCTTCCAAATTTGCTGACATATTGAGTGCAGCACTTTAACAACATCATCTTTTAGGATTTGAAACAGCTTAGCTGGAATTCCATCACCTCTACTGGCTTTGTTTATAGTAATGCTTCTTAAGACCCACTTAACTTCACACTCCAGGATGTCTGGCTCTAGGTGATGCCCACACCATCGTGGTTATCTGGGTCATTAAGATCTTTTTTGTATAGTTCTTCTGTGTATTCTTGTCACCTTTTCTTAATATCTTCTGCTTCTGTTAGGTCCATACCATTTCTGTCCTTTATCGTGCCCATCTTTGCATGAAATATTCCCTTAGTATCTCTAATTTTCTTGAAGGGATCTCTAGTCTTTCTATTCTTTCCCTCTATTTCTTTGCATTGTTCACTTAAGAAGGCTTTCTATCTCTCCTTGCAATTCTTTGGAATTCTGCATTCAGAAACCAAGTGACTTAGGGGCAAAAAAGAGGAGGACCAGGAGAGGTCCCCAAGACACTGTGTGCAGAGGTAGAGAATATAGTTTAGGAAACGTGTTCCTCTTCTACACCTAAACATTGCCAGAACAAGCTCTGTTTGATCTCAAACCAGAACCTTCACTATATATTTGAAAAAACAGCACATTATTTCTGTGTTAAAAATACATTCACAATGACCAACTCTTTGCCAAGCTACATTTGACTACTTTTTCAGAGCTAGAACCTCAGTAGAGCACCACACAATTCTTATCTGTGTGTAACCACCACTAGACTCAACATAGTTATAATACACGAGAGCTAGTTGATGTTGTTAATAATCTAACATTTAGAAATAGGAAATGTTCCCACTTCTACCTAAATGTCATGTGTAAATGATTCTGGACAGATACCTGTGATGAGAAGAAAATGATTATGGATTAAAAAAAAATACCCTGTGACTACTCTCTCACTATTTGAAAGGCATATAAAAAATATTTATGAGATACATTAAAGAGCTTATTTTGCTAGTGTCAACTCTAAATGATCATTTCCAGTGTTCTCTAGAGTATATTTTTATAACAGTATCAATTTATTATAAAGGTCAATATTTTTTTCTCTTTCAAATTCTTTCAAGTAGATTTTTAAAGTCCATTTTCTGAAGTATTTAACATTCTAATAAACCACTGCAAAATTACCAGGAAAGTCCTATGGGATTCTTTTCTAAAAACATACCATTTGATGCAACATGAACCTGGGTTACAGTAAAACATCATTAAGAAAAGGTCAGCTCTGAAAAACAAAGAACAAAGATAAAAAAAAAAAATCAGGCATCTTGGAAACACTAGGGTCAACAGAGTTTATTCAATGCAGTCTTTCAGAGTATAAAGCTTGAAGTTCCTAAGTGATAGCTTTCCAAGGAGATGAAAACACCCATTTTGTGTTAAAATTGATCTGGTATCCTCTTTATCCCATCATTTTGATGAACAGTCACTTGGTTGGATTTTTTTTCCCCTGGATACTGTGTCTCTCAAATGTGAAAGGAGATTTTCATTGTTAAGACCACTTTTTAGTGATCTTTGCAGCCACAAATTCTATTTTGGTATGTAGTGCTCAAATACAGAGATTTGCTGAATGAATAAATGAGTCTTCTCTGGGTCCTAGGACAGGTATAAAAGTGAAAAATACTGTCAGGTCACTTATCTACAAAGCACCACTAACTGGCTTGATGCTTTTTCCACTGAGTTTTCTAAACAGACCAGCTATCTCATTAATGAATAAGCAGGCTTGGGTGGTTTTCACTCCACACCCAGTCCCTCAGCTTTCTACTGAGAATGGGTCAGGGCCAAGGAAAAGAACATTCTATTTATAGGCTGTGCCTGGGTATAGAGCTCTGTCCACAGTGAGCCTGGCTGAGTGCATCCTTTCTTCTTGGCAAGACTTCTTTGATGCCACACTTGGTAGAAGGCTCCTCTTGAGGGCAGCCTGCCTGACCAAGCTGAACTCTAGATGTTGAGGTCATTGCTTTCTTGTTCTTGCTCCTCTCTGGTTTGTTTGTTTTCTCATGGAGGGATGAAATTCCTGCATGCACTTAGGAGGAAAGGGGCAATGCTCACATGTTTTGAGAACACAGATCTATTTCTAGCTTGGATTAAAGCTGCCCCGCCTGCAATCCAGCCAAGATCACTATTCATATTGCAATTTGTGCCCAAAGCCCCAGCGAATAACCTCGGACTCCTTGTCCTGCCTTTATCCTTCATGCACTATTTTTTTCTTTCTTAGAAGCCTTGATGGCTCAGACAGTAAAGAATCTGCCTGCATTGTAGGAGACCTGGGTTTGATCCCTGGGTCAGGAAGATCCCCTGGAGAAGAGTATGACAATCCACTCCAGTATTCTTGCCTGGAGAATTCCATGGACAGAGGGGCCTGATGGGCTACAATACATGGAATTACAAAAAACTGGACATGACTGAGTGGTTAACACTTTCTCACACTCACAAAAGTAGCAGCTGTTGTATAATAAACTTTTACACACTTCTGAGATTCTGTCATTTCTCTTTTTACCTAGAAAATTCTATTTCCACAACACTCCCCTTAGCATAGCTCAGATCTGCTTCACTTCTGACAACTCAACAGCATTGCTTCATATCTACAGACTCCAGCTAATATAGAGTTATAAAGAGGCCCCAAAACTGATAATCTTATTCACCTTCTTGACTGCCCTAGCCCTTTGTTAAAAGAAAAGGAAATATGACAAATAAAAACAAGGCAAGTTTAGTGTTTATTCATTTTAAGTTTTACAATGAAAAATATGACAACCTGGAAATTTTTATATAGCTTAAAAATACGAGAAATGTTGCCTTTCATATATTTTTTTAAAATATATTCAGGCCAACGTTGTCCATGATGAAAGATCAGCTTGAAGGGCAGTGTCACATCTATCTCAACCAGCAAGGAGCTGTGCGGGGAGTTTTATTTTTTTAACCTCTGCTAGGATCCCTTCTGAATTGCCATAGTAATGTTTCAGTATTGTTTCTGAATTGATATCACCTGTACAGCAACCAATTAGGCATATACATAAAGGGAAATGGCTAAATCACTATGGCCAGATAAACCCATGCAGAAAGGTCCTCTGGGGCATTTTACACTACAAAGTCCCTCTTAACACTGGAAAATGGATTTGTGTAGAAAGGCCCCTGAGCCTACTTTGGCCCACTGTGGGGTTGATTAGAAACACCTAAACAATAGATTAAAAAGCACCAGATTCTTGAGGAGAGATCACTGCAACAAAATCCTATCTTTTCTGTCCATCTGCAGAAACCAACAACAATTGTACTTTCCATCTGTTGCCTAAAATCCACTCCCTTGCTGTCACTTTGAACAGACGCTGTGTATGGAACAGATTTCAATCCTTTAAACAGAGAGTTGGGAGAATGAAATCAGTCTGGTACATGGGAAGTAGATCAGAACATGGATTCTAACCCAGAGTCTGCCACTTACGTGTGTTACCACAGGCAAAGTGCCTAACCCCCTAAGCTTCAGTTCTTTCATACATAAACTGTGTACACTCCGAACCTCTTAACTAGCTTTCAGAGCTGCTATAAGGATTGTTGTTGCTGTTGTTCAGTTGCTAAATGGTGTCTGACACTGCAACGCCTGAACTGCAGCAGGCCAGGCGTCTCTGTCTTCCACTATCTCCTGGAGTTTGCTCAAATTCATTGAGTCCATGCTGCTAGCTAACCACCTCATTCTCTGTTGCCCCCTTCTCTTTTTGCCTTCAATGTCTCCCAGTATCAGGGTCTTTTCCAATGAGTTGGCTCTTTGCCAACGGACTGGATTAAAGGTCTTCCCAGGTGGCTCCCTGGAGGCTCAGTCGATAAAGAATTCACCTGCAAATATGGACACACCGGCTCGATCCCTGGGTTCAGAAGATCCCCTAGAGGAGGGCATGGCAACACCCTCCAGTATTCTTGTCTGGAGAATCCCATGGACAGAGGAGTCTGGCGCCCTACAGTTCATGGGCTGCAAAGAGTCAAGACATGATTGAAGTGACTGAGTATGCACACGTAAGGATTAAAGCTGTGATTCTCAAGCTTTAGCCTTCCCTTGTGGCTCAGAGGTTAAAGCATCTGCCTGCAATGCAGGAGACCGGGGTTCGAACCCTGGGTCGGGAAGATCCCCTGGAGAAGGAAATGGCAACCCACTCCAGTATTCTTGCCTGGAAAATCCCATGGAGGAAGGAGCCTGGTAGGCTATAGTCCATGGGGTCCCAAAGAGTTGGACATGACTGAGCTACTTCACTTTCATTTTCAGGATCACTTGAAGGGATTGTTATACCAGATGGCTAGACCCCAGAGTTTCTGATTTAGTAGATCTGGGTTGAGGGGTAGGCAAGAGTTTCTAACAAGTTTCCAGATTCCATTGATGCTGCTGGTCCAAAAACCACAGGTTGAGAACCACTGAATTAAAGGAAAAAAGATAGATGTCCTTCTGTATAAGAAAAGCTCCAACATCTGTGCTTCAGGTCCTATCTTCTTCTGCCTTCCCAAATGTCAGTCATCCTAAAAAACCCATCCCATTCCCTTCCCAGTGAGTTATCACCACTTCCTCAAAGTTAGCCCTTTAGGCTGACCTTTAGGCCTTCAAATTTTTTTAAATCAATGAAATGAAGTAATATATTTTAAAGTGTTTAGCAATAGTAAATCAGTATATACACATGGGAACAAGTGTTAATCATCAAATAGGCTATCCTGTTACAAAGATACCCAAGAGTAAGCCGTGGTAGGGCAATCATGACCTATGAGGTCCTTCAAGAACCCAAGTGTCTTCCAATTTGTTGTTCTACCATCTTTTGAGGGTATTGTCTTCACCTATATGGTTAAAAACAGTTCATCACTATACTCATAAAAACAGTTCACTACTATGATCATATTCCAGGCCCTCTGCAAAAGAAAGAGGAAATTTGGGCAAGGGAAATGACCCACCCCCTAAGACATCCACTGGCCTACATTTCGACACCTATCTGCAAGCAAGTCTGGGAGATGAAGTCTCTATATGATCATTCATATGCCCAACTACTGTTAAAAGATAAAAGGAAAAATGTATACTAAAAGTAGAAATATTCATAGAAGATCCTTTTTGGTCACCGTAATCTTCCTGCACACAGAACACACTTAACGCTCCTTCCCAAAATTTATACCTTGAAGACCCATCTTATTCCTGCCTTAAGCTCAAATGTCAGGATCTCTGACTTGTGCACAAGAAGATGAAAAACAAATTCCAGGAAGAGCAGTTCATATTTAAGAATATTATCTTGAAGTTGTGCATTTCACTTTTCACATTCATTGGCCCTAATTTAGTCAAGCTCTCTGCAAAGAAGACCAGAAAATACAGTTTCCAGCAGGGGTGGAGAGTGGGGAGGAAGAATGTATTCTGCTAACTCATAGGTTTTTGATTGCTTTTTTTCTTCAATTTGGAAGAGGAAGGAAAATTAATTGTAACTAATCTCTATACAGGTATGTTTTTTGTCTGTCACATTGTCTTCCTCATTGTGGATGTTTAACAATTCTTTGCTGAATTGTCATATTCTAAATATAAAAATAAATACCAGGAAACTAGATGGGTAGACCAGAACACTTTCTTTCACTCTTTTGAAAAAATTCACCAATTAGTTTAATATGCCCAATATGTCATATTATTTCTTGAATATTATAAAGACAGAAAATTAGTTATGTTAGTTAAATTTTTAACATGATTAGATTTTTAATGAGTACTATTATGAACAGGTCTTTTATGATATATTATAGGTGAAAAAATGGTGTTACAATGCCATTAACTATAAGCCATCTTTTGAAATTCAAAAGCAAAAACAGAAGGGCCCGAATTTATTTTTCTTCTGATGATCTGCCACGTAAGTATACACAAACAGGATCTAAAAATAGGCATTGTTATCATTTATTAAACATTACAGATTTATGTATTATTTTCTATGCCTCCCAACAATTCTACAAAGGTGGTACCTTTGTCCTTAGTCTTAGAGTAATAAAATTTAGAGAGGTTTAAAAAAAATAACAATAAAATTCAGAAAGGTTGGTAACATTTATTGATACTGATATCCCACAATTTTGGTAATATCAAGAACTAATTTTTTGAGTGCTTAATGATTGAGTAGACAGTATGTAGATGCAGTCTCACCTAATCAAACATCTGGGGCAATGAAGACTTGGTGTAAAAAATAAGCCATTTTTCTCTTATTAAAGTGTATGATGTACAGGCCTGACAAGTTTGATTATTACTGAGAAAGAGTTCTGTCATGGTATTATGCTTCCCATATTGAATTATATTTTTCTTTATAACTGGGGGCATTTACATGAAAACAAGACTTTGTTTCCAAGAGTTTAGCTGTTTATGTATTGCCTGAAGTCACGATTCTCCTTTTGGGTATGACAATTACTTCCATCATAACCAATTGAGAAATGAAATATAAAAGCAAAATTGTTTCTAAATTAATGGTTTTTAAAAGTTTCCCAGGGAGTTGTCAGACAACTCGAAATATCTCTATGCTCCATATCAATTTCCAACCTGGAAAAATGGTAAAACTATACTAAAAAGAAAGTGGAACCACTGTAAATAAATTTAATTTTGCCCACTATAAAGGAAGAAATTTCTAAATTACAGAAAAGAATTTAAAGTAGAATTTATGCTAATATTTGTAGCAGATATTGTTTTACACAAGCAAAGGGTCTGTTCCCAACTTAACATCTCCAAATGAGATGTCCTTTCACATGAAGTCACTATCACTGGGGCCAGAGATATTGTGACTAAGCTGATATGAGATGAAGATTTACATACACAGACCTCTGAGGAATCACAACTGATCAAAGTAAACTCACACAAGCATGCACACAGACATGTACCTTCATAATGGACACTCCCCTCCCTTGCAGTTGTAGGGGACCAAGTGTTCTCTGCCTTCTGTAAAGTACCTAGTGTTCCGAGTGGGTGGCACTTAGTAGCTCTGAATTGATATTATTTGAAATGGGAATGTTCTTGAACCATTTAGTCACTATTGCTGTGCATATGTATGCATTCATACCAGAGCCCACATTTCAGAGATCATCTTGTCATGATTGGCCCCACCCAATGTCTAAGCACATGTATACCTTCACATTTTGCTGTTGTTACTGTCGTCCTTACTACAAGCAGTCATTCTATGCATGTTTAATGAATGGGGAAATATGAATGTTAATGTTATAAAGGACCAGGTATTAACAAGAAAACAGGTCAATGAATAGAGCAAAAATAGGATGCAGGTGTTTTAAAAAAGGAAATTAGAAGGGATTAGGTTAACCAAGATTTGATACATGATCCAGGGACTGTGGTTCATACACCCTGTCCTAGATTCACAGATCAGAAAGGTCCAAAAGACCCTGAATGCTAAGATACAGAGCTTAAAGAAGTCAAGAGATGTAGGTGATTAAGATTTTATGTTTAATAATTACACTTGCAATAATTTTTATGAACTGATGATGAGCCATAAGAAGTTTAACAATGTTTCCAAAAACTGGAACAGAATTCTAAAAGAGTGACTGACATGTATAAAAACCACAAGAGGGAGTAAATCTCAAGCTCCGAGCCTCTACCATAAGAAAGGAAAGATTTTGTGTGCTCAGTGCTTGGCATAACCTCTGCTGCTGCTGCTGCTGCTAAGTCGCTTCAGTCGTGTCCCACTCCCACTCTGTGCGAACGCATAGATGGCTGCCCACCAGGCTCCCCCGTCCCTGGGATTCTCTAGGCAAGAACACTGGAGTAGGCTGTCATTTCCTTCTCCAATGCATGAAACTGAAAAGTGAAAGTGAAGTCGCTCAATCGTGTCTGACTCTTCTCAACCCCATGGACTGCAGCCTACCAGGCTCCTCCATCCATGGGATTTTCCAAGCAAGAGTACTAGAGTCGGGTGCCATTGCCTTCTCCGGCATAACCTCTGACACAAACTAACTATTCAACAATCTTGGTGACATACATACAAGCAGGATGAATATGTGATCATTCACGTGACTGATGAGAAACAGTGTCACTTACAGAACTGAGAAATCAGACGAAGGTCTCCTTCTCTTGAAAGTGGAACCTGACAGACCCAGCAGTGAAATGGAAATGTATTAAGAGCAACCCTAGCATTTTTGAACCTCTCATTGGCCCAGTTCAGAACTCTCAGCTAGGGATGTAGCCCCAAGAGACATTTGACACTGCCATAACTGAGAAGGGGCTAGGGTGCATTTAATGAGTTGAGTATAAGGATGCTGTTGAGCATTCTGCAATGCACATGACAATCCCTCCAAGGGAAGAATTGTTAAGCCCAAACTGTCAATAGTGTCAGGTTTGGGAAACCTTGACCCAACTGAATGGACTCCTCCACTCTTTCTGACTCCTATCCATCTTTCAAAGCCTAGCTGTTGCTTCTTACCTGGAGCTTAACTGAACCATTCTTCTCCATACTTCTCAAGAGAACTGAGTACCTCTTCACCTGGGGTTCCTATTCCCAAAGTACATTTTACCTATCTCTAGCATTGAACATATCACAAAGCATTGTAATCACAGTTATGTATCACTTTGGCTGAACTAAAATATAAAAATCACTACCACAAATTAAGCATAAGGTCATATACTAGAAGTCAATTTCACTGTGACATGTGTCCTTTGAGTACAAAGGTAAGAAGTACTAGATGGAGAATTACCATCTTAGCAATTTTGTATCAGAGAAAGTGAAAACATTCAAGACCAGTCTGTAGACCCACCTATTAAGATGAACAGGGATAAGGGAAACAGGCCTATATGTAGAGACTAACAGTGGGTGTCCCGGGGATGGATACTCAAGTGTTCAAGTGGTTTAGAAATACTTGATCAAAATCCAACCAAAAAGGGATAGGTAAGTTTGAATGATGTGGTAGTGGTTTAGTCACTAAGTCATGCCCAACTCTTGCTACATGGACTGTAGCCTGCCAGACTTCCCTGTCCATGGGATTCTCCAGGCAAGAATACTGGAATGGGTTGCCATTTCCTTCTCCAAATTTACTCATTTGGCTGCATGAGGTCTTAGCTGCAGCACGGGAGCTCTCTAGTTGTTAGTTGCCCAGTAGCATGTGGGATCTTAGTTTCCCTATCAGGGATCAAACCTTTGTCCCCTGCATTGCAAGTTGGATTCTTAACCACTGAACCACCAGGGAAGTCCTTAGTATTTCATTAAATAAATAAATGAAATGAAAAGACAGATAAACATGCTTGTAATCAAGTGTTCTAGCATGTAAACAAAAATGCTGAACAGGCTATTGGCAGTGGGGGCAGGGGGAGTGATATGGATAGAATATCTAGGGATGGGAGACCTATTCCTACTCTACGATTCAAGAAGAGGTTTGATGAGAGGGTCTGGGGAAAATGATGCAAGGCCCTGGACCAGGAGGAGGCAGCAGTGGGGGTCACTCACCAAAAGCAGACCTAATGATGTGAGCTGAGAGATGAGTGACAGGAAGAATAGGCAGGAATCGAGTCTGGCAGGAATTGCTACCTGGGGAGACCTGGTACCAGTTTTGAGTGAAGCATGAAACAGAGACGGTAAACTCTGCAGCCAGGTGAAACTGATGAGGATCTTACCTCTGGAAATGGTGGGATCAGTCTTGTTCTCCAAGTCAGAGTCATCACATCATTCACAGAAAAAAGATTATATTATAGATAAATATATATTATATTATAGACAGAAAAATTATAGAGACTGAGAGGAATAATAATTAATTTAACATGGTAAGATGTTAACATTTTCCCAAATGCAACAAAAAAATTTTTGTACTACTTGGGGAACACTGCTCCGGATTTGAAATGACTTCAAAAAAAAAATCCTCTGTGACCTGCCCCTACATGGGATGGGAGAAGTGCTGTCCTCTCTAAGTTTCAACCAGGAGAGGAACTTCCTGAGTATCTCACCCAGTGGGCTGACCAGGTTGATGGGATGGTGGCTCAAGAGATGGTGCCACCATCAGACAGGACCCTAAATTCTCTCTGTCTGATTATTTCCTCAAAACTGTGCAGACAACAGGGTCCCATTTCTATTATAATGACACAAGTTGTGCTCATTTAAATTGACAGACACTGCATTAAGTAGGAGACTAGTTACCCAGACAAAAACAAAACCCTTCAGTGGTCCCCACTAAGTAATCCCTTCCCTAATATCCCAGCAAGAACCTCACACACAAACTTTTTTTAAAATTCCTACTGTGAATTAACTCTGAGTGCTTGAAAATGCAGAGAAGTATGCTCAAATTCCATTTCATGTGTCATTGGGGCACTTCCAAGGTAAGAGCCTCTTTCTTCCCAAGTGTTTCTAAGCACAGTGAACAAGCCAACTGCCTATATGGAGGGCTGAATCCGCCTATTTTTCATGTGGCCTGGAAACCCCACTTGTATTAGGACATTAGAGGCAGTTACAGATGCTCTTAAACAATACATTTGTTAATTCTCTCATCTGACACGTTTCCAGCCAACTCCAAGTAGAAAGAAGGAAAAAGCTGATTACACATAGCCAGTAGCTAGAATCATTTAAGCTAAATTAATAGTCTAAAAATAACTTCGTCCTTCCTTTAAAAAAAAGAGGGAGAGAGATGGTGAGGTTAGTGAACAATCAGAGGAATGGCCTATTTCAGGTTAGGCTGTCAGAACCTGAAGAAATTTCAAATTAAATGCAAGGAAAATGTAACCACCTTGTGTCATATGCTGCTTGCAGAGAGGATGCAATAAAGGTCTATTAACTAAAATTCCAGTACCACCCCTTTACCAGCACACTTGACAGTCCTTCTTTCTGTAGCTAATATTGCATTATTTGGTTTTAATGTATTTTTTTATCCAGTGAATTAGATTTTAGACTTCTCTGTGACCTTCCACCCCCAAATTTGTCATCTGAAATGCAAAAAAAGGTATCCATTCATTTGGGTGAGTCTTAACCCAACTGTGGATAATTCACAGCATACTAGGAAGCAATGTATTAAGACATCTCCCCAGAGCTTGGTAAAGTGAAGGGGGAATAAATTTCATGGTATGAGTGGGTGGGCAAAATAAGTTTGGATCTTGATGTCTTGGTCCTTCCACCACCAAGAGATCAGGCACCTGATGCCCTATGGAAGTGCAGTCAAGAAGAAACTGGACAGAGCACAAAACAAACTCTACTTCATTTATTCCTTCAGCCAGTCAAATAACAAACATTTATAGCATCTCTAATAAATGCAAAGTGCAAGCTTTAGTGTGTCTTCGTTTTGACCCACATCTGTCTTGCATTAAAGACACAGATGATTGCCCCATAATTCCATGACAACTACTCTTTCTTTCAAATCTTAACCTTCAATATTTCAAGGGTAAAAAGGCTAAAAAAGCATATGATCAAGTATTTTCTTCCATCCCTTACCTACATTAGCAAAGCATTTCTTAGGGCAGATCATGATATCAAACGCACAGTATACCCAGGATTATTCATCTGTAGCTTTAAAATTCTTTGAAATCAGGACTTTAAGAATTTTAGTGACACTGCAAGCTTTCCACCAAATTAAATTTGCATCACAATATGTCTGAGATCCTCCACTACAGGACAAATGCAGCTTGTATTAATGAGAATTAAGGTTATTCATCCAAACAGCTGAAAATTGCCCTGGTTTAACTCTGAAAGACTTTGATGGGTATCCTTTTCAGTTATTTCTTCTAGAAATGACCAAGCATTGAAAAAAATTAGGCATTTTGTTATTTTTTCCTTTGCCAACTCAGAAACTAGGTTATTGCTTCCCAAACTCCAAATCAGAAATACCCACTGATTTTTTTTTGGTTTTTTGTAAGATGCTTCTTTCTTCCCTTCACTGTACTATCTAAATCACGGGTGCTCTGCTGGATACAGGCCACCTCCACAGCCAGCCGAACAAATGACTAGACACGGCATAGGGTGTGCTGGGTTGTGAAGTGAGCCCCCTGCTCACAGAGCCAGTTAAGAGCCTGGGATTTGTCTGTCCTGTTTTCCTGCACCCTGGCCGCTTGTTACGGCCTGTGTTCATGTCACCTTGCCCTGGGGCCCTGGACAGACTCTCCTGCTCACCAGTCTTGGCTTACCAGCAGTTGACAAACAGGCCCTTCTCAGCCTTGGCTATCTCTTTGAAATCACCTCCAGGTAGTGTCTCGCAAAACGTTTTTTTTTCCTCAAAATCTTTTTCTCTAGGTTGTGTTCTGCGGTGTTGCTACAGACTAAAATAGTTAAATTAGCTCTAAGTCTGTGTATTTGTCTCTGAAGCCACCTTGAAAAGCTCTGGCTACACTTTCAATTTAAAATTTTTAAATACCCATGAGCAGTCATTATCTTTTAAACCTTTTAAAATTTAGGTTTCTTATTTCAACTATGGTGAACATGGAAGCTAGAGGATGGAGTCTCTGACTGGCTGAGGAGGCTGCCACTGGGCAGGAATGCGGACGGCACCCCTGAGGGGCAGTCACTGGATGATGCGATTGTGACTTACGCACTGAGGGTGTGTGCGAGCTTGGAGGGGACATACACGCCCACCTGTACTGACCCGGAAAAGCTAGGGCTGATCCCTCAGGTGAGCTGGTAGAATTCCAAAAGGGTAATTGATTCAAGTAGTTAATCATCCCATCCCAATGACAAAGATATAGACAGGATATATTTCTCAAGCTGTTTAAAAAACTAGCAAATCAGTAAACATATGCTAAACTTTGACCATTATCCACATATGCAAAGTAGTCTTGATGTACATTAATTAAGATCTCATCAATCTAGGGAAACTGGTAAATAAGATGACAGAATTTTGGACAAGCATTCTTACTCAGTTTTTTTGTTTTTTTTTTTTAGGCAATCATCCTGTTCATTTGATACCAAACAGATGGCTGGACAAAGGTACTTGAGACTACATCCCAAGGATTATTTGCCAACTGCTGGGTTCTGTGTGCCAAAGCTTACAGTCAAGAAATTAAATTCCTTTGACAAAAAAGAAGAAACAAAAATCCTCCTAGAGTAAACACATCTAACTCATATCTAAATCCTGCAAGGCTGGCTAAGTTCTAATTTTATCCTTTTCTACTACCTTCACTACTCTTTAAAGTGGGGTCAGGGGTATTTATTATTTTAGTTTATGTGCAAACTGTAATTCCAATATGAAATCAAGTGAAGTTATTTAAAAATCAAAGCTGATGTTAACAAGATGATCTATTTCATCCTCCCAAAAGAAACTAATGAATCATTGTGAATTTATTGTGGTAGAAAGACAGTGGCTGCTGGCAATTATACTGATGAGCAGAAATCCTCACAAGTGGGTACTTTAAAGCAATTATTTTCTATTTGGTTCTAAAAAAGCCTCTGAGTACAACTAAGCTTTGATTACCTGGCATATGAAAATATACATTCTCAGAGGGATATTTGTGATGATTATTTTAGTGGAAAGAAAGTAAACAGCTACTGTTTGTGAAAGCTCAGTTGTGAGCCTCTTTAAAGTTTAAATATGAATCGTGCAAAAGATGGAGCTCTGACTTAACAGACTAGCACAGTACTATTACATTATGTTCCCAACTATAAAGAGTCAAGAATTTATTGGGTTTCTGAGGATCAAAACGCTGTTTGAAATGCATTCTCTCAAGAACATACTTCTTCCAACTCAAAAGCCAATGGCATTTTTTATAACAGACTCTCCAGCCCTAAGATTAAAACTTATTCCTCCATTTTTTTCTTCTTGGCCCCAGGTTCATAAAGAATGTTGTATCAAAAAGTGACAACGCAGAGGTCACTGGAACAAAAATTGATTCCTCCAAGAGACGGAAGCCAAAGGCCATTCGAAGAGGGAATCAGGTGGAGTATTTTGTACTTGACTTATTTTTCAAGTACAGAAAAGTTGTGGGTTCTTATGAAGGGGTATTACATTCCTTTCTGTCTAATTCAAGTTCACTGGTATTCAACAGAAGCCAAAAGACCACTTTTTAAAAGGAGAGGAGAATGTGGACCCAAGGTTCAAGACCATAAGAAATGAGAAATCAGATTTGTAAACTCAGTTCTTAACTCCAGGTCTGGAGATCATAAGTACAAATACAGATGGAAATAATCAACTTTTTCACTTGTCTTTTCCCCAAATAAGAGAAATATTAAAGAAAATACTGGTGATGCAATTCAGTAGAATACACAGAGACAAGAAAAGGGGAGATGTACTGAATTGTGTAACCAGCAGTTACCAAAACCAGAATCACCATACCATTTATATTTGCCAGACCCATCATGGTTTAATGCAGTACCAACAAAACTGTTAAAACTCAACATTCAGAAAACTAAGATCATGGCATCCAGTCCCATCACTTCATGGCAAATAAGTGGGGAAACAATGGAAACAGTGAGAGACCTTATTTTGGGGGGCTCCAAAATCACTGCAGACGGTGACTGCAGCCATGAAATTAAAAGACATTTGCTTCTTGGAAGAAAAGCTAAGATCAACCTAGACAGCATATTAAAAAGCAGAAGCATTCCTTTTCCAACAAAGGTGCATCTAGTCAAAGCTACTGTATGTCCAGTAATCATGTATGGCTGTGAGAGTTAGAATATAAAGAAAACTGAGAGCCGAAGAACTGATGCTTTTGAACTGTGGTGTTGGAGAAGACTCTTGAGAGTCCCCTGGACTGCAAGGAGATCAAACCAGTCAATCCTAAAGGAAATCAGTCCCTAATATTCATTGGAAGGGCTGGTGTTGAAGCTGAAACTCCAATACTTTTGCCACCTGATGTGAAGAATTGACTCATTAGAAAAGACCCTGAGGCTGGGCAAGATTGAAGGCAGGGGGAGAAGGGGATGACAGAGGATGAGATGATTGGATGGCATCACCAATATGATGGACCTAAGTTTGAGCAAGCTCCAGAAGTTGGTGATGGACAGGGAAACCTACCATGCTACAGTCCATGGGGTTGCAAAGAGTCAGACATGACTGAGTGACTAAACTGAACAAGGCTGTTACTGTGATGATGGCCCTATGAAAGGGGTCAATTGCCTAGGCTCTCACAATGAACATATCATGGATCTTGGACTAGGTGCCAAGTGTTCATTTCTCTGTATTTTGTTCTCAATATGAGAACAATATGTAATCATTTCAGAGAAAGTAGAAAAACTATTGAAAGTATTTTAAAAAACCATGACTTCAATTCCTAGAGAAATGTTAAAACATTATCATTCATGCATGCGTGGGAAGTTAATTCATCATGTCCAACTCTTTGCTACCCTATGGACTGTAGCCCATGGCTTCTCTGTCCATGGGATTCTCCAGGCAAGTATACTGGAGTCGGTTGCCAAGACCTCTTCCAGGAGATCTTCCCAACCCAGAAATCGAACCTGTGTCGCAAGTCTCCTGCAATGGCAGGCGGGTTCTTTACCACTAGCACCACTTGAAAAGCCCAAATGTTATCATAATTTCTCAATTTTTCTATATATTGCTTTGCCTACTAAATACTAATTTGTGTTCTTCTTTAAAATGTTATCATTTTCCAAATTCTTAAAAACTACACATGAATATCCTATATAATATCTACACAGTATTTAAAAACACTATTTCTCACTTTTTAGTTCCTAATGGTTGAGCAGTTAGAAAGTCTTAAGTTGATGGGGAACACATGTACACCCATGGTTGTTTCATGTCAATGTATGGCAAAAGCCACTACAATATTATAAAGTAATTAGCCTCCAATTAAAATAGATAAGTTAATTTTTTTTTAAAGTCTTAACTTTTTTACTGTTATAAATTATCTTACAAAAACATCAGCAATTGAATTTCTGGCCTTAAAGATATGAACATCTTTAAAACTCTACACATATTCCCAAACAACCTTCTTGAAAAGTTAAAACAAATTGTACTCTCAGAAGTATCTGAAGGGCCCACTTCATACTTGCCAACACTGGGAATTCCCTTTAAGAATAACTTTGTAGAAAACTGGTCAACCACTTGTAAAAGAATGAAACTAGAACACTTTCTAACACCATACACAAAAATAAACTCAAAATGGACTAAAGATTTAAATATAAGACCAGAAACTATAAAACTCCGAGAGGAGAACATAGGCAAAACACTCTCCGACATAAATCACAGCAAGATCTTCTATGACCCACCTCCCAGAATATTGGAAATAAAAGCAAAAATAAACAAATGGGACCTAATGAAAATTAAAAGCTTTTGCACAACAAAGGAAACTATAAGTAAGGTGAAAAGACAGCCCTCAGATTGGGAGAAAATAATAGCAAATGAGGAAACAGACAAAGGATTAATCTCAAAAATACACAAGAAACTCCTGCAGCTCAATTCCAGAAAAATAAATGACCCAATCAAAAAATGGGCCAAAGAACTAAACAGACATTTCTCCAAAGAAGACATGCAGATGGCTAACAAACACATGAAAAGATGCTCAACATCACTCATTATCAGAGAAATGCAAATCAAAACCACAATGAGGTACCATTACACGCCAGTCAGGATGGCTGCTATCCAAAAGTCTACAAGCAACAAATGCTGGAGAGGGTGTGGAGAAAAGGGAACCCTCTTACACTGTTGGTGGGAATGCAAACTGGTACACCCGCTATGGAGAACAGTGTGGAGATTTCTTAAAAAACTGGAAATAGAACTGCCATATGACCCAGCAATACCACTCCTGGGCATACACACTGAGGAATCCAGATCTGAAAAAGACACGTGCACCCCAATGTTCATCGCAGCACTGTTTATAATAGCCAGGACATGGAAGCAACCTAGATGCCCATCAGCAGATGAATGGATAAGGAAGCTGTGGTACATATACACCATGGAATATTACTCAGCCATTAAAAAGAATTCATTTGAATCAGTTCTAATGAGATGGATGAAACTGGAGCCCATTATACAGAGTGAAGTAAGCCAGAAAGATAAAGAACATTACAGCATACTAACACATATATATGGAATTTAGAAAGATGGTAACGATGGCCCTATATGCAGGGCAGAAGAAGAGACGCAGAAGTACAGAACAGACTTTTGAACTCTGTGGGAGAAGGTGAGGGTGGGATGTTTCGAAAGAACAGCATGTATATTATCTGTGGTGAAACAGACCACCAGCCCAGGTGGGATGCATGAGTCAAGTGCTCGGGCCTGGTGGGCTGGGAAGACCCAGAGGAGTCGGGTGGAGAGGGAGGTGGGATGGGGGACCGGGATGGGGAATACGTGTAACTCTATGGCTGATTCATATCAATGTATGACAAAACCCACTGAAAAAAAAAAAAAAAGAATAACTTTGTATATTTAATTAATGTGATTTATATCTTATTTTTATTTGTAAGCTTTGACTATGAAGTAACCCAAATGATTGTCTAATGCCTACTAATTATTTTGTTTCTCTGGTGAAATAGCATACATGGTCTTCACCTATTTATTTATTGTAATCTCAGGGTTTTTTCTTATTGATTTTTAAGACCACGCCTAGCATGCTTAGTGGGAGAACCCTAGCATTGTATGAAAAGAAATAAAAATTAATTGAATTACTTCTTTATAAATCAATGTAACTAAATATTTTTATATTTGTCACAATAATTTTTCTTTGTCATCTTTTAAGTTAACATGCACAGTTTAAACGTTCAAAAGTAGGTGAATCTGCTTTTTATTTTTTGCAAATTCTTATTTGTTTTAAATATAAAGGGTCTTACCCAAAGTAGAGCTCTGATAAAATGTCTGAGTTGCTTTCTAGGCATTTTATGGCTGAATATTTATAAGTTAATTATGATCTGGAATTCATTTTAATATTGGATAAGAGTTGAAGACAATAGTTTTACTTAAAAGTAAATGACATAAACTCACTTATTAAATAACCCTTGCTTTTCCCAAAGATCTGTTAATAGATTATTTTCATAAGGTGAATTCATATATGTACTAAGATATCTTTTTTAGTATTGTTCTGTTTCTTTGATCCTTCTAAAGGTGCCTATCAAAACACTCTCCGACATAAATCACAGCAGGATCCTCTATGACCCACCTCCCAGAATATTGGAAATAAAAGCAAAAATAAACAAATGGGACCTAATGAAACTTAAAAGCTTTTGCACAACAAAGGAAACTATAAGCAAGGTGAAAAGACAACCCTCAGATTGGGAGAAAATAGTAGCAAACGATGCAACAGACAAAGGATTAATCTCAAAAATACACAAGAAACTCCTGCAGCTCAATTCCAGAAAAATAAATGACCCAATCAAAAAATGGGCCAAAGAACTAAACAGACATTTCTCCAAAGAAGACATGCAGATGGCTAACAAACACATGAAAAGATGCTCAACATCACTCATTATCAGAGAAATGCAAATCAAAACCACAATGAGGTACCATTACACGCCAGTCAGGATGGCTGCTATCCAAAAGTCTACAAGCAACAAATGCTGGAGAGGGTGTGGAGAAAAGGGAACCCTCTTACACTGTTGGTGGGAATGCAAACTGGTACACCCGCTATGGAGAACAGTGTGGAGATTTCTTAAAAAACTGGAAATAGAACTGCCATATGACCCAGCAATCCCACTCCTGGGCATACACACTGAGGAAACCAGATCTGAAAGAGACACGTGCACCCCAATGTTCATCGCAGCACTGTTTATAATAGCCAGGACATGAAAGCAACCTAGATGCCCATCAGCAGACGAATGGATAAGGTAGCTGTGGTACATATACACCATGGAATATTACTCAGCCATTAAAAAGAATTCATTTGAATCAGTTCTAATGAGATGGATGAAACTGGAGCCCATTATACAGAGTGAAGTAAGCCAGAAAGATAAAGACCATTACAGTATACTAACACATATATATGGAATTTAGAAAGATGGTAATGATAACCCTATATGCAAAACAGAAAAAAAGACACAGATGTACAGAACAGACTTTTGGACTGTGGGAGAAGGCGAGGGTGGGATGTTTCGAGAGAACAGCATCGAAACATGTATATTATCTATAGTGAAACAGATCACCAGCCCAGGTTGGATGCATGAGACAAGTGCTCGGGCCTGGTGCACTGGGAAGACCCAGATGTATCAGGTAGAGAGGGAGGCGGGAGGGGGGATCGGGATGGGGAATACATGTAAATCCATGGCTGATTCATGTCAATGTATGACAAAAACCACTACAATACTGTAAAGTAATTAGCCTCCAACTAATAAAAATAAATGAAAAAATAATAATAATAAAAAATAAAGGTGCATATGACTGTACCCCATTGAATAATGGGATACTATAGTTTACACTGATTTAATATCTTACAGCAATAATTTAAATCAATCTTTTTCACATTAAATAATATATTCTTATCAATTTATATATTCCTACATCATTTTTAAATATATTTAAATAATAAAAGTTTAAAATTTTGTTAGAGAAATAAATGCACATATTTTTTAAAAACATGCAAACAAGGAATATACACAATCATCCCCCAGTTCATCTATCCCTACTCTTTGTTCCTACAAGAACCTAGGTTTCACTCTTCCAAAAGTTTATGTTTTAAATTCATCTGGCCCAAGACTCTAAATAATATGCTAAAATTTATCTATTTCAAACATCCTTTTCCAACAAAACAGGATAAGATTCAAAAATGTGACTCTGTAAGCCCCTCCCTGATTCTTTCTACTACAGTTATCCACTATTACAATTCATCACTGTTACTTTTGGAACTTTAAATCATATATTTTAATATTATTCTTGTTCAAACAACTAGAGATTTTCTCTGGATTCCTTACTCCACACAGAGTTTATTGTCCCTGTCTATTTCATCGCCAATTTTTCTGTCACTACTTCCAAACTTCTTTCTTCCACACGTTTATTTTAGATTGACTAGTTTGATAAAATTTATGTTCTTTTCCTGCAACCAAAGTTACACAGATTTTCACTAACTTATAGTATGATTTCATGATACTCACTATGATTGTTCTAATAGTTCTTCTCCTACCCAGATAAAAAATAAAAAATGTTTCACCCTAGTTTTCAGTCACTAAAATGAGGCAGTGAGTTCTCTCTTTCTCTAGGGAAAGTGGACTCAACAGGACCATTGAGAGAGCTGATGAGTGTGCCCTGTATGTAGGGAGACCTAATGAGCTGGTGTCTGACTCCTATCTAGAAATCCTAAAGAGCAAGACACGGTGTTGCCGGCTGCTTTGATGAAAAAATAAATGAGACTTGACTGTGCTGGAACTGGTCAGTATTCTCAGAGTTTGTTGGGGTGTGAGTACATCTGGAGGACACAAAGACAGAAAGTGAGAAACCAGAGAGAAAAAGAATTGGGTATTGTTTGATGTAAAGGGTCTAAGGAAGAATCAAGCAACCAGCAGAAATAGAGATGCACTAGCCAATCTCATGACATAGTATAGGAAACAGGGATCAAGACCACCCCCAAGGAGCAGAAATGCAAAAAGGCAAAATGGTTGTCTGAAGAAGTCTTACAAATAGCTGTGAAAAGAAGAGAAGAGAAAAGCAAAGGAGAAAGGGAAAGATACTCCCATTTGAATGCAGAGTTCCAAAGAATAGCAAGGAGAGATAAGAAAGCCTTCTTCAGTGATCAATGCAAAGAAATAGAGGAAAACAACAGAATGGGAAAGACTAGAGATCTCTTCAAGAAAAGTAGAGATACCAAGGGAACATTTCATGCAAAGATGAGTTCAATAAAAGACAGAAATGGTAGGGGACCTAACAGAAGCAGAAGATATTAAGAAGAGGTGGCAAGAATACACAGAAGAACTATACAAAAAAGATCTTTGCGACCCAGATAATCACGATGGTGTGATCACTTACCTAGAATTAGACATCCTGGAATGTGAAGTCAAGTGGGCTTTAAGAAGAATCACTACGAACAAAGCTAGTGGATGTGATGGAATTCCAGCTGAGCTATTTCAAATCCTGAAAGATGATGCTATGAAAGTGCTGCACTCAGTATGCCAGCAAATTTGGAAATCTCAGCAGTGGCCACAAGACTGGAAAAGGTCAGTTTTCATTCCAATCCCAAAGAAAGGCAATGCCAAAGAATGTTCAAACTACCACACAATTGCACTCATCTCACACGCTAGTAAAGTAATGCTCAAAATTCTCCAAGCCAGGCTTCAGCAATACGTGAACCGTGAACTTCCAGAAGTTCAAGCTAGTATTAGAAAAGGCAGAGGAACCAGAGATCAAATCGCCAACATCCACTGGATCATCAAAAAAGCAAGAGAGTTCCAGAAAAATATCTATTTCTTCTTTATTGACTATGCCACAGCCTTTGACTGTGTAGATCACAATAAACTGTGGAAAATTCTGAACGAGATGAGCATACCAGACCAGCTGACCTGCCTCTTGAGAAACCTATTTGCAGGTCAGGAAGCAACAATTAGAACTGGACATGGAACAACAGACTGGTTCCAAATAAGAAAAGGAGTACGTCAAGGCTGTATATTGTCACCCTGCTTATTTAACTTATATGCAGAGTACATCATGAGAAACACTGGGCTGAAAGAAACACAGCTGGAATCAAGATTGCCAAGAGAAATATCAATAACCTCAGATATGCAGATGACACCACCCTTATGGCAAAAAGCAAAGAAGAACTAAAGAACCTCTTGATGAAAGTGAAAGAGAAGAGTGAAAAAGTTGGCTTAAAGCTCAACATTCAGTAAACTAAGATCATGGCATCTGGTCCTATCACTTCATGGCAAATAGATCAGGAAACAGTGGAAACAGGGTCAGACTTTATTTTGGGGGGTTCCAAAATCACTGCAGATGGTGATTGCAGCCATGAAATTCAAAGACGCTTACTCCTTGGAAGGGAAGTTATGACCAACCTAGACAGCATATTAAAAAGCAGAGACAATATTTTTCCAACAAAGGTCTGTCTGGTCAAGGCTATGGTTTTTCCAGTGGTCATGTATGGATGTGAGAGTTGGACTGTAAAGAAAGCTGAGCACCGGAAAATTGATGCTTTTGAACTGTGGTGTTGGAGAAGACTCTTGAGAGTTCCTTGGACTGCAAGGAAATACAACCAGTCCATCCTAAAGGAGATCAGTTCTGGATGTTCATTGGAAGGACTGATGCTGAAGCTGAAACTCCAATACTTTGGCCACCTCATGCGAAGAGTTGACTCATTGGAAAAGACCCTGATGCTGGGAGGGAATGGAGGCAGGAGGAGAAGGGGACGACAGAGGATGAGATGGCTGATGGCATCGCCGACTCAATGCACATGAGTCTGAGTAAACTCCGGGAGTTTGTTATCGACAGGGTTGCCTGGTGTGCTGCGATTCATGGGGTCGCAAAGAGTCAGACACGACTGAACTGAACTGAGCCAATCACCAGAGAACTTCAGCTGGGTGATCCCAGCAATGGAGAGAGTCTCTGAAGAATCCATTAAAAAGCATCCCTCAATATGAAGAAAAGTAAGCTTCCATACTTGGCCAGGTCTAGAGAACACAGGAGCTAGATCACAAGGGTACCAAAAGTTTCCTGCACTTTCCTCTCCTCCCTCCCCTTTTCTGATCTGTTAAGAGGTGGAAAGTACTCATCAAGGGAGAAAAATTCTCTTACAGGAAGAAATAGAAGAAGCCTTAATATTCAAGCAAAACAAAAAAATTTGAATATTATAAGAGATTGAACTTTTAAATATTTCATACTAAGACTACATCTTGTGATTTGTAGTGAGAAAAACTTTTAGCATTCTGTAAAAGCTACCACAACCTGCCAGGCTTTCCAACCACAAAGTGGAATAATTAACTCTGAAAACCAATTTCAATGGAAAGAGACAGAAAAAAGTTATTTTCTGAGTACTCATTTTTCTGCTCATTTAAAGCAACAATCATTCAAAGGTTAAAACTCAGATGAGATTTTGGGATAAATGACTTTTCAAAGAAATTTTTACCCTACAGTTCTGATTCTCATTTTTTAATCTTTTATTGGTGTCTACATTATCTCAAGAGTACAGACAGGACTATATGCAAAAACAAATTGAATTCTGAAAGGTTGCATGCAAATATATTTTAATTGCATCATAATTACTTCCTGTTTCCATTGAAATTATTTTAGCTTCACGTCTAAAGTTTTTCAGATGGCCAAAGATTCCAAGTTTATATATCCTTTGGAAAAAAAGTTGAGACATGTAAAACCAAAACAAGACAGCTGTTTCCCGCCAACTATTTTACACATGGTAATGAATGTGTATGACGGGGGTAAGTGGGAAGCTCAAGAGGCAGGGGATATATGGCTGATTCACAAGGCTGTACAGCAGAAATGAACATAGCATGGTAAAGTAATTATATTCCAATAAAAAAGGAAGAAAAAAAAACCAATACAAGAAATTTACTAGAGAAGCTAATGTTTTGAATCCTCATGAAAGTGAAAGTGAAAGTGTTAGTGGTCACTCAGTCTTGTTCAACTCTTTGTGACCCCATAGACTGTAGCCGGCCATGCTCCTTTGTTCATGGAATTCTCCAGATAAGAATAGTAGAGCGGGTCGCCATTTCCTTCTCCAAGGGATCTTCCCAACAACGCAGATTCTTTACTGTCTGAACCACCAGGAAAGCCCTTGGAATCCTCATGGTGTTTCCATTTTGATACAGATATTCGGTCCACTTATTTATTTCATAATCTTTTGTTAAAGGATTCTATATACAGATTTTTAAATACACATTTAGTCATATTCATTATCTCTCTCAATCAACAGAGTCTACAAAAAAGTAGAGTGTATGATAAGGCCACAACTTGCTAAGTCTCACTATAAATGACCATTGTTGACTGGAGTCACCCTGGCAGTAAAATGATGATCAAAAATACCATTTTCCTTTTATGTTTCTACAGTTTATAGAAGTTTATAGAATCATTATTCTCTGCCCTTCTCAGCAGCCCTTTTTATCCTACCCTTAACAGTTCGTTTATACTTTCTGCTTTTCACAGGGATTTAAAGCACCTTAAAATAAAATGCATGTATACAGCAAAGTTCTGGGGGTGGAAATAATGTATTAAAGACATAAGAAGGAGTAGAAGAAAGCAAAAATGCTAAGCATAAGGTTTGATGTAATTATTGTGATTGCCTATTCAATTTTGCTCTGAGTTTCCTCAGGGGCAAGAAAAATAACAACAGCAAAAAACCTAGGCTAAATACTTTCCGTTATTTGATTGAAGAAAGCAAAGCAATTTTATAAGGGAAAAAGAGACAGAGATAGAAACAGAGAGAGACAGAGAGAGAGAAATTGGCACATGCATTTCTTCCCAGGTTATAAATTCTAAATGGACTTACCAAATGAGACGGTATATAGAACTAATAGGCAATGTGTCTTTGACCAAAATTATCTACCAAATACAGACAAAACCAAAGATAAAGCATTTAAATCTGATTTAGAGACGGTGGTTGTTCAGGCGATATGATAATGTGAAAGAGTTATGTAATTTTCTAGAGCGCTGCCCTGATTCAAGGATAGGTCTGATGATTAGCCAGAGAAGTAAGTTGATATCATGTTTCTCCAACAGTTTTACTCATAAGGGACTGACCTCCATAGAGTTTGAAGCAGAAGTTGGTTGGCAGATGGTTTGAGGTCAAGCACCTCAGCAACAGTCTATGAGAGCAGCATCATTTATCACAGGACAACCACATGCTCAGTATCACATTGGTGGGTAGCAATGCCAAAGCAACTGGTCCAGAGACCATGCCTTGAGAGACATGGCCAGAGTGGCAAGTGTTCACCTTTTTTCAGAAATGGAAATTCTACCATCGTCCATGTATCTCCGAAAATATATTGACTTCTTTCTAAGGTTTAAGTCAAGAGTACCATTAGACAACAACAGGTTTCCAACAGTATCCTGTGAAAAGGTTTGAAACTCTAAGTTCCTAGAGATGAAAAGCATTCTTTCCAGAAGCAAGTTTATGCCTATTCAAACTTCAAAACCATAAGCATACATTATAAATATTTTTCACGTGTGCTGGTCTTTCTCTTAAAAAACTGCCCCTCAGCTCCTTGGTATTTCACAATTTCAAAGCTTTTAAATTAAAACCCCTAACATAACCTGCTTTATTTTTTAAAAAAAGAATTCATTTTTAAAGTGTTTTGATCATGCTAATATATTTTAAAAGTCAATTAAACATAATCTAAACATCTCAAGAGAGGAAGATTTATTTCTTCTTTTATCTAAAACCACAGACACAAAGCCCTTAGTAAATGCATTTTCATGCTGTGCTGGGAATACATAATGTCCTGGCTAACTGCTTAAATGTCATCCAGCAAAGTGCAAATCCAGTGTGTAGTTTGGAGGAACAATGTTTGAAAATCTAATACACCCAGATTAATGACGAGTCATAGTTATATACAATAACGTTCTTGTGCCAAGAAAGGATGCTAGCCAGATGAACTTGAAAATAGCTTAGAAAACTTGATTGGAGAGTTTCTCATCTAAGAATGGAATGTACAGTCTATTAGAACTCTCTTAAAAATTAATCAAAGTCCAGAAAAATGTCTTATACTAAACTCTGAAAGGTCAGATTCATGTTTTGACAGCTGAATAAAAATCAGATAAAGCCAAATTGTTTATTAGCTCTAATATGCCCTCAGCTGTCAAAATAGTCCCAACAGGGAGAGGAAAGTAAAAATGCAAGCTCACCAAATGGGGTCATCCTAACAAATGAAGACCATTGGACCCATTAAATCTGTTGAGCATTTTATTCCATGAAAGTAAAAATACCTCTGTAAGCAAAACATCATATCCCCCTCATCAGTCTCTTCTCTGACCATCTTTGCTTCTGAAATCTGACTAAAATGTCAGAGGCATCTTTTGCAAATCTATCTCCTACTTAAGAAAGGCCCAAGCAGATGTAGAATCTCTATTCAATGTCTGCAATATATCCTAACACAGAATCAAAATTCATTATGAGACATATTTTTATCTCAAATAGCAATCTGGGTGAATAACTACAAATATCAGGAATGCCACCATGCAGGACAAAATCAAAAACAAGGGGGAAATGAACAGACTGCAATTAAATACATAAGAAATTGATCATTGTTATAATCTAGGATTATAGATCATGTTTTACTTTCCCCAAAATTCTATACTGAGAATGTATTGACTTTGGTATAAAAGAGAGCATCTTAAAGACTGTCTTATAAAATAATTGGGAGAAGGAAAACAAAAATACACAAAATGTATCAAGGAAAAAAATTCAAAAGTAGCATATCAACATGTGAAAAGAATATGCTGTCAAATGAATATGAAACTGTTAAGAAACAAGCAGAGTGCTGAAGCTTGTTCAGGGTGGCTTCCTGAAGGAAGTGACATTCTGGACTCTAGGAAACAAAGTTATTATGCAGCAGAGCATAGTAAATTTATGAGGATACCAGAAACCCTGGAACAGATGTCATATGCATTCATAAGAATGCTGAGTTGGCAATAAAGAAGACAATTGCCTGCACATTGCAAGACTATTTAGAAGAGGAAAAAAAGGACTTTTTTTTTTCAAAAGCAATTGGGAGGCAGGAAATCTTTTTGCCGGGAATTAAATGACCTGAGTTTTTGTGCTGGTCTTGCCATTTTCTTGACTTTAAGTAATTCACATGAATTTTCAGAGTCTCAATTTCCTCATCTGAAAAATAATGACAATAATTATACAGCCTCCCACCTTCCTTTGTTACCATAAAGGTCAAATGATATGATGTTTCTGAATATGAAAATGGAAAGTGATACTTGTGTAAAAAGGATTTTTATGAAGGACATGCTAATATACATCTGTCAAAATTTCCCCATGGCCCAGTCTTCACCTCTAGACTTTTCAAACACTCTCCTAAACGAACCTCATTCACACTCATGGCTTCAACCACCATCCATATCCTGATGACTCTCAAATCAATATTTCTAACTCAGCTCTGACTACTTATTAGCTATTTCCACAAATGATCCAAGTGCACTTAAAATCAACACGTCCAAAGCGAACTGACTCTCCTTCCTCTAAAGTCCACTCCACACATTGTATGTTCTATCTGAGCAAAATGCAAGGTCCACAAGAGCACTGTCTTAGGTCAGGTTCCACAGAAGCAGACTCTGAGATGAATATTCATGTGAGGGGCAGAGAGAGAAGTGTGCTCCCAGGAGAAAGCTGAATGGAAAAAGTGGAAGTCAAGCAACAGTGTGATTGCAGCAAAAATTCTAGCTTCAACCTGATCCTGTGGGGGAGCCCTGGGGTGTATGTTACATCTCCAGTTTGTTCCATCCCAAGGAAGGGGAGCTGAGCTTTCATATTCTGTGCAATCAGTCTCTGGCTAAAAGCCATCTCAGGGTTGAGCAGAGGAAACATAAATTCCCAGGTACTTGCAATCTTTGCACAAGTGAGCCATCAAGTCATCTCCCAAAGAAGCGCAATAGCACAGAAGCCTGGGGAGGAAACAGAGATCTGAGAGGGTGTGAGCACATCTAAGAGGGATGCGTGCTGTTAGCATCCCCTGAATTACCTGACCCAGGAGCCTACAGCACTCCAGAGTCCTCACTCCCATTCATTCTGTGCACTGCTCCAGTCCCTAAGTCCTACAGAGATCCAGGAGTCCCCTCAAAGTGACTCCCACCGCTCCTTTGCTCTCCTTTGAGACTATATCACATTGAGCTTGAACCACTAGGACCTAGCCTACCTGGTCACCGTGCCTCCTCTCAAAGCCACCCCTCAGCTAAACCACAAAGCAAGCCTCCAAAGGACAGGCTGACTGTTATTTCCCAACACAGAAATATATAGAGTCGATTTGCCCTCTCCTATTTAAAAATCTTTCACTATCTCCCCAACATTTTAAAGATGAAATTAGAATCATTTTGCAGACAAAGGTCCATGTAGTCAAAGCTATGATTTTTCTGGTAGTCATGTACGGATATGAGAGGTGGACCATAAAGAAGGATGAGCATCAAAGAATTGATGCTTTTGAACTGTGGGGCTGGAGAAGACTCTTGAGAGTCCTTTGGACTGCAAGGAGATCAAACCAGTCGATCCTAAAGGAAATCGACCCTGAATATTCACTGGAAGGACTGATGCTGAAGCTGAAGCTACACTACTCTGGCCACTTAATGCAAAGAACCACTTTATTGGAAAAGACCCTGATGCTAGCAAAGATTGAGGGCAAGAGGAGAAGGGGGCAACAGAGGATGAGATGGCTGCATGGCATCACTGACTCAATGGACATGAATTTGAGCAAACTCCGGGAGATAGTGAAGGACGGAGAAGCCTGGTGTGCTGCAGTTCATGGGGTCTCAAAGAGTCAGACACAACTCAGCGACTGAACGACAGGAGAATTTCTTAGCTTCACACACCCAGCCACTCGTGCTTTGATCTCCAACACAACAGCTCGGCAGTTTATACCTTTTCAGTCTTAGGACCTCTTACACCCTAAAAATTTATGTAAAGACTCCAAAGGCTTTGAATTATGTGAATTCTAGCTATTAGCACAGCAACAAAGATTCAGCACAGCCAAAAATAAACAAATAAAAAAAATTTTAAGACTAATGAGATAGAACATGGAAGAAATATTAGAGGCCTAAAGGAAGTTAGTGAAAAAGAAGAAAAGAAAAGAAACAATTGAGAGGAGCCTAGGAGGTAGATTAGATAGGACTTCATTCTTAAATGTGGTAGTTAAACAGAAGAATGAAGAGTGACACAACTCTTCAAGATAATAACAATGAGGTATTACTTGGTCATGAATTTGAGGTTATTAGAAAGAACATAGAGCTTCATTTAGAATGTGGTTTCCCCATTTAAAAGGTGCATGGGCTCAGAAAATTTCTTAGACTAAAGTTAGAGTCTTTTTTAGAAAAAAATGTAAAAAAGGTAAAAGTTATAACTAAACCTCAGAAGTTGTTGTGAAACTAGATATTGTATGAATAACAGCTACTGCGGTGCCAGACACCTAATAAAGTATGCTTATTTCCTCCTTTCCTATTTGTTTTTTTGCCCTATTTCTTTTCTTCCCTTTTTCTTTTTTTTTCAATGTCTTTGATGTCTGCATGCTTTTGAACTTGGACTAGAGAATTGGTAGAGAATACTGCTAGAAACTTGAGGGTTTTTTCAAAAATGTTTGATGGTGCATTTACATGAACACAAAATAAAAATGAAGGGCTTTACTAAATTATAGGTGACCGTGTGCCTCCAACCCTTTCATACATATTCTCACCTTCTATTCTTCTCCTCCTTCTAAGACCTGCTTACATTTCAAACTGGACCATGAATTATTCCTTGGGGTAAAGACCCTAACCACTTCCAGGAAACAGCAGAGTTGCACTTCCAGATGATTATGAGGAAGAGAAAGTAACATTTACTTTTTTTTTCTTGATTTGTTTCTTTTTCCCCCCAAGGCTAAGAGTAAGGCTCAAGATGCTGAAGGGAGTCATCCATCTCCCCAATACAATATTTTTCCACTGCCCTCCTCAGAGGCTCTATCTGGCCCCTCATGAATCATTTACAATCAGTCGTCCTTCTCACTTCCCAACAATAGAAAATAACCCACAGGGTTGTATAACTTATGCTGTCTGTCCTTTTCCAGCTCTCATTTATCTCTCCCTCACTCCATCTCTCTCACACACTCAGTCATCCACACCTACCAAAATAGCTACCGCTCCACTCCCAAATGACTGCACTTCTGATTTGCACAAATGTACACATGTCCTTATGTGTTTCTCTATCTGAGGATGTGGATTTGTGTCCTAAAAAGTAATTCCATTTTTAAAATCTTTACATCAGTAACAACCATGAAGATACATTTCTCTCCATGATCACATTTTGAACTCTTATTTTCTTCTCTATCAGTTCTTCTTGGTAATTCTGACTTTCTCAAATACCATTTTAATTTTAAGATCTAAAAAAAAGAAGAAACACATCATTTTTAACAATGTGGAACACAGATTCCCTTTCACAGTCCCAGAAGGTATGCCTAGAGAATGATCTTTGCCTGGAATTACTTTTACCAAAAATATTTAATGGTGTCAATAATTTAGCTTTAAGGCAGCTTTAAGGCTCCTTCCAGATTGCTGGACATTTAGCCAAATGAGTGGTACAACCATGTTGGTGTGACTTTGGACATCAGAGCACTATATACATACCATGGCTATAAGCAATGAATGGCTATTATCCAATTTCAAAACAGTCTTTTTTGTTAAAAGTAGTGACATGTATAGGAAGGTAACTCTCCAAGCCTTACTTCAAGGTATTCATTCTCTGAAATATACCATTTGAAAGGCTCTCATACAACTCAGGTACTTATATCTATTATTAATTAAAAGAAATAAAGGTTCTAACAACTAAGAGGACTTCAGTTTAGTAAATTATTTGAGTTTCCAGAAAAAGTTTAACTGTAATTTTGATAATTTGACCATTATTCATTGCCTACATGTTTAGTGTAAGTTAGACTCCATACAAGATTCAAGCATTCTCTACTATTTAAATGGTATTAATTTAAAAGAAAGGACAGATCAAAACATCTTCACGTCTCCTGAAGGCATGATACTTATAGAATGGCCAAAAGCCTCCCCTGCCCTGTAACTACAACCACCTCAATTTTTAGGTTCAGTTTTGCTGACTATATTAAAAATGCCTGCTGTTACTTAAGTAGAGTACTGTCCCACTGCCTCTCTTGGCTGAATTCTGTTATCACTAAGCATCCTATTGAAGCCCATTTCTCCTGCTTGAGTATCTTCTAACTTATCTCACTTCTGCCTTACGTGAGTAGGAATATTCCTTGAGACAACAATTATTTTTCACTTTACTCATCACTTCCTTTTTCTGAAATACTATGTTAGTGACCAGAAAAACTAGGGCTACTTATCATCCACTTCTGGAGTACCGTCTGCACTCGAGCTATCATGTGGTAGACTGGACAAGTTCAAAGACCCTGTGCTGAAATGATTCTGACAGAAGAGAAAGAGGACTAAGTCTGAGGATCTAATCCAGAGTTTCTGTAGGTCTAGAGAACTGTAATGCTCTGAGTCACAGAGGGCATCTGAGAACCCATTCAAGAACAGATTGAAATCCTGAGTCACGGCACTGGAAAGGAGGCCAACCATTTCACTTCCCTCATTCGGCAGTGGGAGAGCTTGCTTAGATCCAGACATCCTCGTTCAGCTTCAGATTATAGCTGGGAAGCCTAGAGAAACTGGAGCAGATGGCTGACTTCATGCACCACTGAAGGGCCTGTTGTCCTCTCACCTATTTGGCAATGCTACAAAATAAACAGGGCGAAGCCTACTTTACCTATACTCTCCTTAATGCATTATACCACTGAGTCAAACAATGCATCTTCGCATGGATAAAACACAATGTGGTAGAAACAAGAGGAAACCAGGTCATCAGTGAGATCAAAAACAGATTATTTGAACAGATCAATCAATAAATCTGACAAATGTCTAATCCAGCTAATCATACAAATGTAAACTCATCCAATTTGACTATTGGAAGGATCTATAGACTTTGTGGCCTTAGATCTTTGGACTTTATGTCTATAACTCTCTACTTCCATCTAATGTCAGAGTATAGACAATGCAGAAACTTTCTTTTAAAGGGGGAAATTTCTCCCCCCAAAATGTTCAAATTTCAATATAGCCTTATGGCTTGCTTATGACACTTGAGCAACAAAGGTCTCCAGTAACACTTCTTTTTAAGACAAGGAGCTGAATCACAACTTAATGGCATGCATGTGAAGAGTAATCTGT
This sequence comes from Muntiacus reevesi, assembly GCF_963930625.1. Taxonomy (NCBI): domain Eukaryota; kingdom Metazoa; phylum Chordata; class Mammalia; order Artiodactyla; family Cervidae; genus Muntiacus; species Muntiacus reevesi. The sequence continues at coordinate 94,801,420 of NC_089254.1, read as the reverse complement.
GGAGAAGTCATGTCTTAATTCTTGTTAGCATCTCCACTGGAGCTTTCCCTCTGGCCTCCTTCCAGAATCTATAGTTTTGCTTCCCAAAACAGGATCTCAACAACTACACTATAATAAAGTTACCTGAAAAGCAAAATTTATTTGGTCAAAACTCCTTTACTTCAGAAGGAGCTTTCCAATTTCTCCTGATGTGTTTTTTTAAGATTTGTACTTTTTATAAGTATTCCAAACCTAGTGCACTTCTGTTTGATGAAAAACTCCAGTCATTCAGTAGCTATGTAGACCTATGCCCTTAAGGAATTTGCAATTAAATAGGGAGATCACAAAATAAATACACATAGAAAAGCAAGCAATCTAGGACTGAAAGTGATGCTAAGATGCCTGTGGTACCAGCTGTGACCCCAGAAGTTTAGAGAAAGGGGAGATGAGGACCTCAGTGAGGACAGGAGCAGCCTTCATGTATGAGGGTGTAGTTAGAGAAAGATAAAGGGTGCTTGGAAAAAGGGAGCGTGGATAAAGGCACAGAAATAAGAACATCCAAGTGTCAGGAAAGAGACCAATGTGACCAGAGTACAGAATGCGTATATGAGATGAAATATGGTTTGAGACTTGAAACCAAGCAGAAGAATTCCAACAGAAAACCACAGGAAATAGTTTCAGTGAAGTGATAGACTTGAAGAAAGTGGTCTTTGGGGAAAGTGAGTGGGGCAGAAGTGTGCACAATTCTTCAGGAGGAGACAGTCTGACATGAGACAGCCCACCAAGAGTTATACCTGAACGGCAGCACTGAAGAAAGTAAAAGAAAGACATGCAATATTTTCAAAGGTGGAACCCACTAAGTGAACGGACGCAGGCAATCAAGAAGCATTTTAGTTTCTTGGAGAATGCGAAAGATAAATTAAGAAAGTGACAAAAAAGAGACAGAAAATAAAGGAACATGGAAGAAATGATAACAGGATAAAATCCTTGAAAATATTACGTATGACATGATGGTAAGTCTTGAGCGGTAATGTACACACCAGAGGGTTACAGTGATAGAACAGGATCAGAGACAAAAATTTCTGAATTGTCTAAATAGACATGATAGTTAAATTTACACACACACACACTGATGTCTTAGAGGAAAGTGACAGTGAGAGAGGTAGGCTAAGGATCATAGCTGAAATCTTCCATGTATCCACTTAGGAAGGAAGGGGGGGAAAAAAAACAAGTTTCCTCTCCTTGGGAAGCAGAGAAGCAGCTGGAAGGAATAGAGAAGTCAAAGAACAAAAACAAAAAAAACACAGAGCTTTTAAAAGTTGGTCAATGGTGTCCAGAGCTACCGAGAGGGAAGGGACCACAGGAGCTGAATGAAGGCAGCTGAACTTGAGAACTGAAAGTTTTGGTCAGCAGCGACCAGGGTCTGTGGGGTGCAGGGAACAGAGGAATTACTCTTCAATTGAGGACAGAGTTTCAAGTTTGCACTGGTGATAATGATCACATAATGGTATCAATGTACTTAATGTCACTGAACCGTATACTTAAAAATGTTCAAGATGGTATTTATGTTATTTTACCACAATAAAAAATGAAAGGAAAAAAAGTTTTGGCCGTTTTGTATACAAAAATCTACATCTCACTGTGTGTGATTTGGAGAGGGCGCTATTTCCTTGTCCGTTTCAGAAGCACATTCTTTTTTTCTGCCTACAGATAAGAAAATGGGGCTTCCCAGGTGGTGCTAGTAGTAAAGAATTCACCTGCCAAGGCGGGAGATGCAAGAGACATGGGTTTGATCCCTAGGTCAGGAAGATCCTCTGGAGTAGGAAATGATAATCTGCTCCAGTATTCTTGCCTGGAAAATGCCATGGGCAGAGGAGCCTGGCAGGCTACAGACCATGGGGCTGCAAAGAGTCGGACCTGACTGAGCAACTGAGCATTCACCCACTCACATATAAGAAAACAATAAGTTCATAACACAGGAATCTTCAGCAGGTCCCAATGATGAACACAGCTTCATTATTTATTCAGATATACTTTTATCAGAGAAATACTTCCTTTGGAAACAACTGTTCATGAAGACTTCTGCTGCAAAAAAGGAAAGAAATAGCATATGCTTGTCATCAAATCCGGACAATTACATCTTTTGTCTGCAAACTCCTGAGTATGTAGATCATATTCATCCTAGTCTCTAAATGTTAGAGTTAAAGGGAACTTACATCACAGTTCTAATTTCCTCACATTGAAGATGGAGAAGGGGCTTCTCAAGTGGCACTAGTGGTAAAGAACTCACCTGCCAATGCAGGAGACATAAGAAACTCGAGTTCGATCCCTGGGTCAGGAAGATCCCCTGGAGGAGGGCATGGCAACCCACTCCAGTATTCTTGCCTGGATAATCCCATGGACAGAAGAGCCTGGTGGGCTACAGTCCATGGGGTCACAAAGAGTAGGACACGACTGAAGTGACTTAGCACACATGCATAAAGATGAAGAAACCAAGGTGCAAAGAGGCTGAATGATGTGCACAAAATCACCCACAAGCCAGTGCAAGAGTTGGAACAGGAACCCAGGTCTTCCCAACCCTGCTCAGAACCCCCTCAACTAGATAACCCTCTTCTGAAGCAGAGTTTTCCTCTCCTTAATAATAATCCGGTAAACCTGTGTAGGAGCCTCATGGAGGATTTACACTGATAACAGTCTCTGTGGGGAAAATAACTCCTTATTTCAGAAAGAGGACACAAACTACAACATTTCAAATTAATTGCTGTATTAGATTATTGTGCGTTCCTATTGCACACATTCCTATTCCATTTGCAGTCTATCAGTCTGCAAATGACAGAAAGACATGGTTACAATGCTGTGCTCAGTAGATACTCATAAATAGAATTAATCAGTTAATTAGGTATTTTACCAGAATTATTATACCATAACTTAATATGATTGCTGAAACTAGAAAACCATAGGATTTATAACCTGAAAACAGGTTTTGCTCCTAAACCATTTGCAAGACTAGAGTGGGAAAAAAGGTGAAAAATAAAAGTGAGGGTCACCCTAACCATTATTCATGTTTCTGAATCTGTTCCTTTCTCACAAAACTATCTCTTGGTAATTTTTTTTAATGTTTAAAAATTTTTAGTATTTTTGACTGTGCTAGGTCTTTGCTGCTGTGAGGGCTTTTCTCTAGCTGTGGTGGATGGGCTTCTCATTGCAGTGGTTTCTCCTTATGAGCATGAGCTCTAGGGCGCATGGGGTTCAGTAGTTACAGGGAGTTGGCTCAGCAGCTACGGCTTCCCGGCTCTGAGCACAGGCTCATCAGTTGAGGCACACGTGGGTTAGTTGCTCCAGGACATATGGGATCTTCCCGGATCAAGGACCGAACTTGCATCTCCTGCACTGGCAGGTAGATTCTTTACCACTGGACCATCAGGGAAGCCCTTATTCGGTAATTTCAAAATTACAGACTTACTAAAGGTTGTTCAGCACCATAAGAGTGCTGTTTTCCCACTATGGATTCACAAATTACTGTGTCTTCTATAAAGAGAAAGGATACTTTTTTGTGGTTTACTTCCATTTCTTGGGTATAACCAATAACAACGCTTGAGAACTGCAGAGTGACATTCCTCTGAGCAGAGTCTACTCAGAACCTGAATATGGCACACTTTCCTCATAACGGGATATACTGCATCTGAGGTAAGTATAGCAAATAGGCAGTTTTGACTTGGTAGAAGGGGATCCATGCATCCACAACAGGACTGATGGATATCTGAGAAGTCGGCCTTAACATCTAGGCCAAGTCACTTCTGGCCGCTTTTGTAGCTTGCTTTAAATGAAACAACTGCACTTGGAATTCTAGGGAGAAAGGAAGTGGAATTCTTACATTATAGGGTGAGAAAAATCACCTTAAATCATGAACAAAGTATATACTGAATTGTGAGAGTATGAAGAAGGCTCTAACTGCCTTTCAAAGTGGATGTTTTTCATCAAGAAGGAAATTTCTTTTGAGTTATCCAAGATAAAAATTGGATTTATGAATCTCACAAATATGGCAGTAAATACCAATTACTAGTTTGTGATGAGTAATAGTAAGCCTTCAAGCTGATGGCTTGAAAATGTATAATTTACCTGTATGGTGTCCTCACTGTTACTGGTTAGATTACTGGTCACATTTCCTAGATCTCAGTACTTTCTTTTCCAGAGGGTATGATTCTGATAGCTGGTCATCACAGGGCTAGGTTTAGAGTAAGGGACTAAAATATTTCTTCAGGCACTATCAGCTGAGACTCAGCATATAGCATGACTTCCACATGAAATGTGCTTTTCTCCCCCTTAAAACCTTCCATTGCTAAAATAATAACTTGAATTACCCTATTAATAAGAAAGTGAAAGTGAAGTCGCTCAGTCATGTCTGACTCTTTGTAACCCCATGAACTGTAGCCTGCCAGGCTCCTCTGTCCATGGGATTTTCCAGGCAAGAATACTGGAGTGGGTTGCCATTTCCTTCTCCAGGGGATCTTCCTGACCCAGGGATCGAACCCGGGTCTCCCACATTGTAGGCAGACGCTCCAGGGAAGTCCATAAATAAGAAGTCACACCATATTTTAATAGCCAAAACATCATTAAAAAAAATTATCTCCTTGAGGATGAAAAACCTTTTTTTGAATTAAGAAGAAATAAGCAAAGCTCACCCACTGGCGACTCAGCACTAAAATATCTGCCTAACAATGCAGGAGATGTGGGTTCAATCGCTGGGTAGAGAAGATCCCCTGGAGAAAGAAATGGCAACCCACTCCAGTATTCCTGCCTGGGAAACACCATGGACAGAGGAGCCTGGTGGGCTCCACAGTCCGTGGGGTTGCCAAGAGTCGGCCACAACTTAGCAACTTAACAACAAGCAAACCTGAACTTTTACGGTATTATAGAAATTACTGACAATGAGGCTAAGATATGGGAATATTTTTGTGAAAGAAATCACAGAAACATTCAAATGCCTTTATTATTGAAGAAGAAAAAAATTAACTGGGAAAAGCATTTAACTCAAAAAGCATGGAGAGCAAAACAAACCCTCAAATATTCAGTTCAGTTCAAAAACTCACTTGTGTCCGACTCTTTGCCATCCCATGGACCGTAGCATGCCAGACTTCCCTGTCCTGGAGCTTCTTCAAACTCATGTCCATCAAGTCGGTGATGCCATCCAACCATCTCATCCTCTGTTATCCCCTTCTTCTCCCACCTTCAATCTTTCCCAGCATCAGGGTCTTTTCCAATGAGTAAGTTCTTCCCGCCAGGTGGCCAAAGTATTGGAGCTTCAGCTTCAGCATCAGTCCTTCCAATGAACATTCAAGACTGATTTCCTTCAGGATTGACTGACTTGATCTCCTTGCAGTCCAGGGGACTCTCAAGAGTCTTCTTCAACACCACAGCTCAAAAGCATCAATTCTTCAGTGCTTATCTTTCTTTATATTCCACTCTCACAACCATACATGACTACTGGAAAAATGATAGCTTTGATTAGATGAACCTTTGTTGGCAAAGTAATGTCTCTGCTTTTTAATATGCTATCTAGGTTGGTCATTACTTTCCTTCCAAGGGGCAAGTGTCTTTTAATTTCATGGCTGCAGTCACCATCTGCAGTTATTTGGGAGTCCCTAAAAATAAAGTCAGGCACTGTTTCCACTGTTTCACCATCTATTTGCCATGAAGTGATAGGACCAGATGCCATGATCTTCGTTTTCTGAATGTTGAGTTTTAAGCCAACTTTTCCACTCTCCTCTTTCACTTTCATCCGGAGGCTCTTTAGTTCTTCTTTGCTTTCTGCCATAAGGGTGCTGTCATCTGTGTATCTGAGGTTAGTGATATTTCTCCCAGCAATCTTGACTCCAGCTTGTGCTTCATCCAGCCCAGCATTTCTCATGATGTACTCTACATATAAGTTAAATAAGCAGGTGACAATATACAGCCTTGACGTACTCCTTTCCCAACTTGGAACCAGTCTGTTGTTTCATGTCCAGTTCTAACTATTACTTCTTGACATACATACAGATTTCTCAGGAGGCAGGTAAGGTGGTCTGGTATTCCCATCTCTTGAAGAATTATCAAAAGTTTGCTGTGATCCACACAGTCAAAGGATTTGATATAGTCAATAAAGCAGAAGTAGATGTTTTTCTGGAATTCTCTCGCTTTTTTGATGATCCAACAAATGTTGGCAATTTGATCTCTGGTTCCTCTGCCTTTTCTAAATCCAGTTTGAACATCTGGAAGTTCACGTACTGCTGAAGTCTGGCTTGGAGAATTTTGAGCATTGCTTTGCTAGCATGTGAGATGAGTGCAATTGTGTGGTAGTTTGAACATTCTTTGGCATTGCCTTTCTTTGGGGCTGGAGTGAAAACTGACCTTTTCCAGTCCTGTGGCCACTGCTGAGTTTTCCAAATTTGCTGGTGTATTGAGTGCAGCACTTTCACAGCATCGTCTTTTAGGATGAAATAGCTCAGCTGGACTTCCATCACCTCCACTAGCTTTGTTCATACTGATGCTTCCTAAAGCCCACTTGACTTCACATTCCAGGATGTCTGGCTCTAGGTAAGTGATCACATCATCGTGGTTATCTGGGTCATGAAGATCTTTTTTGTATAGTTCTTCTGTGTATTCTTGCCACCTCTTCTTAATATCATCTCCTTCTGTTAGGCCCATACTGTTTCTGTCCATTGTGCCCATCTTTGCATGAAATGTTTCCTTGGTATCTCTAATTTTCTTGAAGAGATCTCTAGTCCTTCCCATTCTATTGTTTTCCTCTATTTCTTTGCATTGATCGCTGAGGAAGGCTTTCTTATCTCTCCTTGCTATTCTTTGGAACTCTGCATTCAGATGGGCATATCTTTCAAATATTAAAACAGCAACATCTGTCGGCAATGTTAAAATGTCACTCTGTGTTGCAGAGCAGTCTAAGGCATATCCATATAATAGAATGTTCTGGAGCATTTTCTGTAATGAGGTATTTTCTGTAAGTACTCATATGGCACATATCCCAAAGGATGTTAAATGAAGAAGTTTCTGAATCACTAATGTGGTCTCTAATCATTTGTTTCCTTTTTTCTTTTCTAGGTGAAAACACACTTATATTCCTAGATAGACTCTAAATGAAGCAAGAAATGGATAAGGGAAGTGGTGAATTGAAAGTCAGTAATGGGGAATGGAGAGTAACTTACTTTTTACACTTTGTTATTTTCTTTTTCATGAGAATGTTTTATTTATTAAAATAAATAAATTTAAAATAAAAGTAGTCCAGGAAATAGCTTCCCCTAGCAACTCATTTTTTATTCTCTTTGAAGACAGAAAAGTTTCTTCCTGGTCATCAGCTGTCCATTTCCAGCTCTTTTTATCCCACTCTGCTTCAAAGATGAGCCCTTCTAACCTGTTCTCATTCTCTGCCACTCTCTTCTCCTTTTACCTTCTACCTTTCCCAGCATCAGTGTCTTTTCCAATGGGTCAGCTCTTCGCATCGGGTGGTCAAAGTATTGGAGCTTCAGCTTCAGCATCAGTCCTTCGAATGAATATTCAGGGTTGATATCCTTTAGGATTGACTGGTTTGATCTCCTTGCAGTCCAAGGGACTCTCAAGAGTCTTCTCTAACACCACAGTTCAAAGGCATCAGTTCTTCGATGCTCATCCTTCTTTATGGTCCAACTCTCCAGTCCATACATGACCACTGGAAAAACCATAGTTTTGACTAAGTGGACCTTTGTCGCCAAAGTGATTGCTTTTTAATATGCTGTCTAGGTTTGTCATAGCTTTCCTTCCAAGGAGCAAGCATCTTTTAATTTCATGGCTGCTGCAACCCTTTAAGTTGACTAAAAAGTTGTATCTACTCAAAGGCAGGAAAAAAGATTCAGTGATATTGCAACTCAGAAAAAAAACAATGCTTCCTGCAGTTTGAACTTTAAGTCCTTTTGTGTGATTCTTCAATTTACACTTTCTATTCACACTTCTCATCTCACATTCCCTGCACACCTCAGCCTTTGCCAGCTTCAGAAGAGGTCATTTCCCTAGCTCTTGGCATCCCAGATTTCCACCCAGCTTCAATTCCAACTGAAAAATTGTTGGACACATTGACATGTTGACAGAAGTTGACATGTTGAAACCACTGATAGGTTTTTTAAGAGTAACCACCTAAGAAGTGGGATGTGTGTGTTCAGTCACTCAGTGTCCAACTCTTTTTGACCCAAGGGTCTGTAGCCTGCCAGGCTGCTCTGTCCATGGAAATTTTCAGGGAAGTATATTGGAGTGGGTTTCACTCTAGGGGATCTTCCTGACACAGGGATCAAACCCATGTGTCCTGCATTAGCAGGTATTCTTTACCTGCATTAGCAGGTATTCTTTACCCCCGAGCCACTAGGGAAGCCAGAAGTGGGACAGCACAGCCAAAATGACTTCTGCTCCTATGAAAATGTAGAGGTGATCTTCTTTCCTTGCACAAATGTTGAATGAGAATTGCCTCTAAGTACAAAGCTAAGCTGAGTTCCCACTTACTAGATGAAGAATCCAACTCTTTTATGTTTATAGCTGAAATAATTATAGCTCGCCTTTCCCATAATATCCTCAGATAAAGAGCAGTGATTATTCTCCGTCTGGGAATTTCCTTTGCTTTTCTGGATACTATGTGAACCACAACACTCCATGCTTACGTTCATCATTTTCTAAGGAATCCCTAACTCTTAGGATAATAGAGGATAAAAAACCAGAGCTCTCAAAGTTAGCCCCACAATAAATTGAACCTACAAAGAAACAGAGAATGAATGGCCCTGGAATAAAGCCTACATCCATCTGACATAAATATCTGTCTCCTGGAATGGCTGAACAGAATTCATACCTGGACTTCCTGCTTCCAGGGCCAGGAATATAGAATATATTTATAGATGTATAGAATGTAGAATATATTCTATAGCCAGCTACAGAATAGCTCCACTACCCCTTGCCATCAGCTATTATTCCTCCATCAGTCATCCTTGATGTCATCTTCCTTTCACAGTCTATCCCTGACACCTTTCTCACTCTGTTGCAGCTCACTCCAGATGCAACTTTTCATTAAAAATATTCATCAACTGTTGGGTACTAGAGAGCAAACATACAGGAGATAGAGCTTATCCTAAAGGAATACACAGAGCTGTGAGAATTCAAACAAATAAGAAAATAAGAATAATTTAAAGAAATAAGTTTCATAAGTTAACATATACTGCTATATAACCTTACTTTTTCCCCCAAAAGCCTCAGTCCTATCTTCTCAATTGCACTGTAATCTATTTTTGTGCAGGAATCACAAAAAACCTAAAATAGTTTCCTTGAACAACTTTTGAAAGAATGGATGAAAGGCAATTTTCTTTGGCATTATCGTTAATATTTTAGTACAATGCTGGGTAGAAAAGAATCATTTCTTTAACTACTGAATGCAGTATACGATATGTAATTTAATTGACTTTAATTTGAGCATATTTACTGTATTGGTTTTCTAGGGCCACCATAACAAAATACCACAGACTAGGTGGCTTAAGGGCTTCCCAGGTGGCACAAGTGGTAAAGAGTTCTCCTGCCAGCGCAAGAGATGCAAGAGACTTGAGTTCGACCCCTGGGTTAGGAAGATCCCCTACAGAAGGAAATGGCAACCCACTCCAGTATTTCTTGCTTGGAAAACTCCGTGAATAGAAGAGCCTGGTGAGCTATAGTCCATGGGGACATGAAGAGCTGGACATAACTGAGCATGCACATGCCACACCAGGTGGCTTAAACAACGGAGATTTGTCTTCTCACAGCGCTGGCAGCTGGAAAGTCCCAAATCAAGGAGTCAGCAGGTTTGGGTTTTTTTTTGAGGCTTCTCTCCTAGGTTGTGGATGGTCACTGTGTTGCCCATGACCTCTGCTCTGCACACACATGTCTGCATCCTGATCTCCCTTCCGTGTAAGAACATCAATCATACTGGAGCCGTCGTGGTGGTTTAGTCGCTAAGTCGTGTCTGACTTTTTGCGACCTCAGGGACTGTAGCCTACCAGGCTCCTCTGTCCATAGGATTCTCCAGGCAAGAATACTGGAGTGGGTTGCCATTTCCTTCTCCAGGGGATCTTCCTGACCCAGGGATTGAACCTAGGTCTCCTGCATTGCAGGCAGATTCTTCACCAACTGAGCATATACAGACCCCATATGACCTCATTTTTACTTTCATTAACTCTTTAAAGGTGATACAGGTAAACTTGTATCTCCAAATACAGGTACTGAGAATTCATTTTAAGGTGCTAGGAGTCAGAACTTCAACATGAATTTGGAGGAGGCATGGTTAAGTCCATAAAATTTACTGAGATACACTAGATTCTCACTATAACACTGTTCTTTAGGACTATGTCATGGAATAACTAGAGGAAACTTTATAACAAATTTCTTTTCACAGGTTTATAACGTGTTTTATGTGTAGAATTTCACTGAATTCTACACAGAACGTATAAGTATGGCAGTGTTTCAGTTTATGATCTTTTGATAAGCTGTCCGCAAAACAAAAAAAAAGGTCACAGTAATTCTGCTATCTACAACCATGCCCTTCTGTGGTGCCTTCTCAAACTGCTTTTAGCCACGTGTCCCTCCTTGACAAATTAGATGTTAGTAAATGTGACATAAGTAGAGGCTCAAAAATCACTTGTGCATTGGGACACGTCCTTTGATGTTCCTAGAACCTCTTCAACCACGTGAATGAGCCCAAAGAGCCTTCTGAACAACGAGAAACAGTGCATTGGCCCTCATCACTCCAGCCAGCCGCACACCAAACCCCAGAGGAGAACCAACTAATATGACTGCATTTATCTGAGTGAGCCCAGCCCAGATCAGCACAAATACCTCCCAGCTGATCTTAGCCTGAACTACCCACCCACTGATTCATAAGCTACCTGTCACTGTTTTAAGCAAGTAAGTTTTGAAGGAATTTGTCACCAAAAAAAAAAAAAAAAAAAAAAATAGGAATACGATGAAAATCTCAGAACCTTAGAACTTATTTTAACACAAATGAATAGAATTCATATTTGCATGTTAAAACACCAAAAACAATTGTCTTCAGAGACTAAAATAAAAATCCTCCCAAAGTCAACTGACACCATAGTAAGTCAGCTACATAATGGCAAAGACATATTAGCGTCAGGCACAGGCAGAGAATGTTATCAAAATGACGTCAGAATAACTCAAAAAAGAACATTAAGGCAGATGGAGTCAAATCAGAGCTGCTACAGTGAAACATAACCCTGTGCTGTAGGACTCCCTTGTGAAACGAGGTAAATTAAAACTAATTTGGGTGAAGACTAACATAGCTCAGTGAGAGAAACTGTGCTGTGCTAAGTCACTTCAGTCGTGTTCGACTCTTTGAGACCCCATGGACTGCAGCCCACCAGGCTCCTCTGTCCATGGGATTCTCCAGGCAAGAATACTGGAGTGCGTTGTCATGGCCTCCTCCAGGGGATCTTCCCAACCCAGGGATCGAACCTATGTCTCCTGCATCTCCTGCACTGCAGGCAAATTCTTTACTGCTGAGCCACTGGGGAAGCCTGGTGGTATAAATTAATTATAGGCTATTTCAGAAGAGAATATCATAGCATTTTAAGCCACAGTATCAGTGGAAAACAAATCATGGCTAAGAAAAGACTTTGTAAAACCACGTATAATTGATGAGAAAAATTATTTGTTATTGATTCCTGAAGGATATGCAGATGAGGCACAAGTGGGTTGAAAAAAACAAAGTAAGATCTTTTTTAAAAAGGAAAAGAATTTTAAAAAAGAGAGAAATTTCATTTCAGCCTAGACTAGCCATCCTGTTAACAAACATCAAGGAATTCATTTGGCAGAAGAGGAAGAGGCGTAGAGAGATGAGGAGTTTTCAAATATTGAAGGCTGTGGGTTCTCGGCTGATGACTCAGCTTTCTGAAGCAGGCAATTCCCTGTGTAAAGCCCAGCTCAGCGGCTCTAAGGAGGCGAATTGTTAATTGCTCATTCATCTCACCAAGATAAATTAGCCTGCCTGTCCTGGTATGAGAAGATAGTGGTTGCAAAGCCCACGTTGGAGTTCAATGGCCAGATGTGACCACTTGTAATGAGGGCTCCCTGGGATCCACTAAGAGTGTAAGGCCACCTGAGACTCCTCACCAGCAGGGATAAAAACTGGGGAACACAGGGTTGATGACAAATGAGCAAGAATGACGGCATGCAGGCTTACCAGTAAGGGTGACAGTATAGTATATTGTCCAAACTAAAAAAAACCAGGGGAACAAAAGGAGGTTCCATTAATAATTACTCTGAGACCACAGGGGTGGAGTGAACTGGAGCTGCCCCAACTGGACCCAAGAGTCAGCAGACTCTTTATTATATATACATATGTATCATAATCAAAGAAAATCAAAGGGATTTTTCATTTTAAATCTCTTAAAAAGTACAAGGGCACCAAGAGGAAATTGGTAAAAGATTGTGACTTAGCAAGAAATGACAAGACAGTCCTGAGTGACCCTCTTGGGAAGAGGCAGGCCATACTTCCTGCATCCAGGAGGAAACAGCCTAGAAAGATCCAGAAACCAATCAACCGCCTCAGGAGAAGACATGCACCATGGGGGCTGGTGACTCACTGCTGAGAGACATGACTGCTTATGAAACAAAGCTGAGCAGAGAGTAAGCAATATCCCTGGTGCAGATATTTAAGAAAGAAGCTTTTAGAGGTATATTATCTGTTCATTTTTAACAAGAGTTTACTGAGAGACAACTCTGCTAAACATTCCTATAGGTAACACAGAGAGTAACTAGGCAGACGAGGTCCCTACTCTCAGGAGCTGACTTTCAGGTGGGAGACACACAATAGAACACATAAATGTATGCCCTTATAATCGAGGTAAGAACTATGAGGGTAATGAGAACAATGCTGTAATAGACAATGTCTGTGCGTGGTGAGTGAAGTGATAAATAATCAGTAAGGAAACGCCTGAGAGAATGACTTCTGAGTTGAAGTTCATAATGGAACTCGTCATGCAAAGATCTTGGGGAGGAGAACATTTCATACAGAAGAAAAGAGCTGCTACAACAAGTTCTACAGTCAGAATTAGCCAACGTAGCTGAAACAAAGGAAGGGAGGGAGAGAGTGATAGAAAACAGGATAGAGAGTCTGAGAGGGATCAGATAATGTAAGAATTTGGAGTTTTCTTTGCATACGCCAAGAAGTCATTAAAGGTTCTCTGCAGAAAAAGACACAACCCAATTTACCTTTGAAAACGAGCACTTGGAATACGTGTAACTCTATGGCTGATTCATGTCAGTGTATGACAAAACCCACTGAATTGTTGTGAAGTAATTAGCCTCCAACTAATAAAAAAAAAAAAAACTGAAAGAGACTCACAGACTTAGAAAACAAACTTATGGTTGTCAGGGGGAAGGGATAGTTAGGGAATTTGGGGAGGTCGTGTACACACTGCTATATTTTAAATGAATAACCAACAAAGACCTATTGTATAACACAAGGAACTCTGCTCAATATTATGTACCAACCTGCATAGGAGGGGATTTGGGGGAGAGTGGATACATGTAAATGTATGACTGTGCCCCTTCACTCTTCACCTGAAGATGTCACAGCATTGTTAATCAGCTATACCCCAATACAAAGTGGTTTTGGTGTTAAAAACAATAAAAAATTTTAAAATAAATAAATAAACTGAGCACTCCGGCTGACCCCTGGAGACTAGGTTGTAACCAGACAGGAGAATTTGGAGGAGTCAGTGGACTGACTGGAAAGGGTCACTTTTCATTCCAATCCCAAAGAAAGGCAATGCCTAAGAATCCAACTACTGCATAATTGCACTCATCTCACATGCTAGCAAAGTATTGCTCAAAATTCTCCAAGCCAGGCTTCAACAGTACATGAACTGTGAACTTTATGAAGTTCAAGCTGAATTTAGAAAGGGCAGGGGAACCAGACAGCAAATTGCCAACATCTGTTGGATCATCAAAAAAGCAAGAGAGTGCCAGAAAAACATCAACTTCTGCTTCATTGACTACACTAAAGCCTTTGACTGTGTGGATCACAACAAACTGTGAAAATTCTTCAAGAGATGGGAATACCACACCATCTTACCTGCCTCCTGAGAAATCTGTATGCAGGTCAAGAAAGAACAGTTAGAACTGGACATGGAACAACAGACTGGTATTCCAAATTGGGAAATGAGTATGTCAAGGCTGTATATTGTCACCCTGTTTATTTAACTTCTATGCAGAGCACATCATGAGAAATGCTGGGCTGGATGAAGCACAAGCTGGAATCAAGATTGCCGGGAGAAATATCAATAACCTCATATACAGAGATGACACCACCCTTATGGCAGAAAGCGAAGAAGCGCTAAAGAGCCTCTTGATGAAAGTGAAAGAGGAGAGAGAAAAAGTTGGGTGAAAACTTGACATTCAGAAAACATTCATGGCATCCAGTCCCATCACTTCATGGCAAATAGATGGGGAAACAATGGAAACACTGACATACTTTATTTTTTTGGGCTCCAAAATCACTGCAGATGGTGACTGCAGCCACGAAATTAAAAGACGCTTGCTCCTTGGAAGAAAAGTTATGACCAACCTAGGCAGCATATTAAAAAGCAGAGGCATTACTCTGCTGACAAAGGTCCATCTAGTCAAGGCTATGGTTTTTCCAGTAGTGAGAGTTGGACTATAAAAAAAAAGCTGAGTGCCAAAGAATTAATGCTTTTGAGCTGTGGTGTTGGAGAAGACTCTTGAGAGTCTCTTGGACCGCAAGGAGATACAACCAGTCAATCCTAAATTAAATCAGTCTTGAATAATCATTGGAAGGACTGATGCTGAAGCTGAAACTCCAATACTTTGGCCACCTGATGCAAAGAACTGACTCATTTGAAAATATCCTGTTGCTGGGAAAGATTGATGGCGTGAGAAAAAGGGGATGACAGAGGATGAAATGGTTGAATGGATCACTGACTCGAGTTTGACACGAGTTTGAGTAAGCTCTGGGAGTTGGTGAAGGACAGGGAAGCCTGGCGTGCTGCAGTCCATGGGGTCACAAAGAGTCAGACATGACTGGAGTGACTGAACTGAACTGGACTGCTACAGATATTAAGCAAAGAAGTGATTTGCATAAGCAGAGATGGAGAGAAGCTGTTTAGTTTGGGCTCTGTTCTGCTCATGGTTCTGAAGTAGAGCTTGTGAGGGAGAGAAATAGAGACCAAGGTGGGCTTTTACTTGGTTAGCTGAAAGGACGGTGCCATACACTGAGATACTGAAAGCTGGGGAAAATATAGGTTTACTTCTTCCTTGTAAATATTAAACTTATTGTTCAGTCACTAAGTCACATCAGACTATTTGCAATCCCATGGACTATAGTACACTGGGCTCCTCTGTCCTCCACTATCTCCCAGAGTTTGCTCAAATTCATGTTCACTGAGTCGGTGATGCCATCCAACCATCTTCTCCTTTGTCTCCTGCTTCTCCTTTTGTCTTCAATCTTTCCCAGCATCAGGGTTTTTCCAATGAACCGGCTCTTCCCATCAGGAGGTCAAAGTATTGAAGCTTCAGCTTCAACATCAGTCCTTCCATTGAATATCCAGGGTTGATTTCCTTTAGGATTGACTGGTTTGATCTCTTTGCAGTGCAAGGGGTTAAACATCAAGAATATAACTGTATATAAGACTCTAAATGAAAGGAAATGCCAGAAGTTGAGTTATAAATTTTGTAATCATTGAATATAAATGTCTTTTAAACCAAAGGACTAAATGAAATGAGCAATGGAGGAAAAACAAATAGAGACAAGCATGTGCCCAAAACTCAGCTATGTGATACTCTAACATTTAGATGATGTGCTGATGCAGCCAACTCAGACAAACAGGAAAGAGTAGCCAATGAAGTAGAATGAAAATGCAGAAAATGCTGTGTCATAGAAGCCAAGAGAAGCCAGTACATTAGGAAAGACAAAGCAGTCAGCTATATATACACTGCAGAGTGACTGAGTAAAGAGAGACAGAGAGCCACCTTTGGATTTTATAACATGGAGACAGATAATGGCCTTTTTAAAAAGCACAGTGGGCAAAGATTCTCTACTGAAATTGACAAGTAAAGAACTGGAGACTGCAATTTCAGAAAGGTCTTTCTAGAAATGTTGCTAAAAGTCCTAACTTCTCCTGTAGATTCATAAGAAACTAGTAACAGTGCTCCTAGAGTCTAGTTCTGGAGGTTCATTACAGATTGCTTTTGTAGCTTAGCAGGGCTGACTCAGTTGGTCAGAGTTACGTCAGTAAAAGAACACGCTGACACAACAGGTATTAAGTTCCAAAAGTTCTCTCTTTCTGTAAAGACCACTTTTGAATAGAATGTGCTCACTCTTACATTGTTATCTAGATAAATGGTTAGTAAACAGGCCTCGTGAGTCACATCAGACCCACCACCTCCTGTGTAAATAAAGTTTTACTGATACACAGCCATGCCCATTAAAATACAGATCGGCTCTGTCTGCTTTTGCACCACAGTAGAGAGTTGGGACGGATTGGGGGAAGGAGGAGAAGGGGACGACAGAGGATGAGATGGTTGGATGGCATCACTGACTCAATGGACATGGGTTTGAGTAAACTCCGGGAGTTGGTGATGGACAGGGAGGCCTGGAATGCTGCGATTCATGGGGTCGCAAACAGTCGGACACAACTGAGCGACTGAACTGAACTGAACAGAGAGTTGGGTAGTTGTGACAGAATCTATATCTCACAGAGCTAAAAATACTTTCTAGTCTTTTAGAGAAAAAATTTTCCAATCCTGATCTAACAAATTCCTACAAACATATGGTACCTATATAGAACCTATAGAAATAAATTTATAAATAGAATGTATATATATATGTATAACTGAATCATTTTGCTGTACAGAAGAAATTAACACTACACAGTAAATCAACTATGCTTCAGTTAAAAAGGGAAAAATAGAAATTTAGTTTCTACAAATATGGAGAGTTTTACAGAGGCAAAGTCTTCTCTACTGGATCACTGGTTACAGTGCATCCTGTCCAGCTTGAGTCAACAACTCTCTAGCAAAAGTGCTTCAGGGAGTATGCATGCTCTGCTACTTCTCTGCTTGTACATTTTCCCCATTTATTGTTCCTGAGTCAGTCAGTAGTGTCCGACTCTTCCACATCTCCGTGGACTATAACCTACCAGGTTTCTCTGTCCCTGGGGAGTCTCCAGGCAAGAATACTGGAGTGGGTTGCCACTTCTTCTCCACGGCATCTTTCCAACCCAGGGATCGAACCTGTGTCTCCCGCACTGCACGTGGATTCTTTACCACTGTGCCACCTAGGAAGTATTTTCCATTACATCCCATTATTTTTATCTTCTCCCTAACTATAGTGGCCAACGACTAGGACTCCTTTACCACATGATAGGTAATGACTTGAACATTTTTTCCCACATTGTACTACAGCTTTAAAATAATAGTATATGAGAAGTAGATTATAGATTATTAGAAAATGGGGGATAATATAGGTATGTTTTCATTTTCCAGACCAAAACCTAAAGTTTCAAAAAGGATAGGATTTTGGCTAGGTATGCTGATTATCACTGATGGAGAGAGATATTTGACTGGAATCCTAGGTCACTGAATCCTTGACTAGCTGACTCTGGAACAGATCACACTGTGTAAGGAGGGAGGTATATTCAGAGAAAAAATTCCAGGAACATGCAAAGCTCTTTTCCTAGCTAATTCTGTGTTATTGCAGTGGGATCTACTTCCATGGTGAACTGGGTGCTAAAAGTTCAGTGTGGGATTTGGTATCCAAATTAACAATTTTCTCTTGTCCTCCTCAGGGTACAAACACAAATAGCTAGCTAAATTAGCATCAAACCATCCGCCCAAATAGGAAACAGAGGCCACTGCAAGGCTTCCTTTACCACTCCCCAAACCTAGAATTTGGGTTTCCCTGGTGGCTCAGCAGTAAAGAATCCATCTGCAATGAGGGAGACGTGGGTTTGATCCCTGGGTCAGGAGGATCCCCTAGGGAAGGAAATAGCTACAGTCCATGGGGTCTCAACGGATGCCATGGACTGCAGTCCACCAGGCTCCTCTGTTCATGGGATTCTCTGGGCAAGAATACTGGAGTGGGTTGCCATGCCCTTCTCCAGGGGATCTTCCCAACCCAGGGATTGAACCCGTCTCTCATGTCTCCTGCACTGGCAAGCAAGTTCTTTACTGCTGCACCACCTGGGAAGCCCACTGACCCATAGATCTAGATAAATAGACAGGTATCCGTACACATCTTCTTCCTTGACTTTGGAAAGAGGGAGTAGGGCATGTATCCTTGAGTTCCACCTAGAGGTTACAGAATGTCTCTGACAAAAGATATATCATGATGGCTAATAAGAAAATAATTTGTTCTTCTGATTGAAAGGACTTTTAAGTTGAAATTGAAAAGATGAAATATTCTCAGTTAAAATGGGAAAAAGTATTGACAGTCAGCACTGCTTCTGACATTGGAAAAAAAAAAAAAGATTAACAGTGGATGAAGTGCCAGGTAATTCAAAGGAGAACACAGTTGAAAGCACAAGAATCTACATATGTTTCAATAGATATACCAGTGCATTCGATCTAGGTTAGGGGAAAAAGTCAAGGTGAACTTGAGGCTTAGCAAAGAAGATCAATTTTACCTCATAAGCATGGTTGAGACCTGATGGTACAGAATTCATTACAAAGTCAGTGATCAAAAGGTATATCTTGTTCAAAAGAAATCAATCAGATGGAAATGGAAGCAAAATGAAACTGCAGCTTAAGGAATTTGTAACTGAATGTAAATCTACAAATATGAGGATGTCAGTGCCTAGGAACTGTTAGGATGAAGGAAAAAAAGGAGACTTGCAGGCAGACTAACATAGTGGGCATATTGCCACATGAGAATATATTAATTTATTTCTGAAATGGATAACAAACCTAGACTGGAGTTACGATAGAGATATATGGGATGTTAGAAGGGACTCTACTCTCCTGGCTTCAAGCGTCTGTGAAATAACTTTCATCCCAGGAAGGGCCAGCATGACAGTAAAACTTCTCCTTTTTCCACCTCTCCATGACTTCCCAGCACTGGAAGAGGAGGGAGTTATCCATCTGGCTAAGTAGAAAGATTCTGACATCAGTTGATTTGCTTTTCTGATAGGAAAAAGACAATGATACAAAAGTTAGGTGTCACCTGTTGTCTTTATCTCTCTGATCCCATTCTCAGGACTCGGTACAGTTAAGACAGTGACTCCTCCCCTGGATGGATAATCATCTACCTGGTTAGGAGCTCCACCTTGAAGTTACAGAATACTACTGAGAACAAGAATATCGTGGTGACTGCCTTAAGGGCTCCTCTCCTCACAAAGAGTCCCGAGATCCAATCAGGAAGTGCACTGGTGGTGGCAGGTCCAAGCCACCTGCTCCAACCAAGTCTAGTAATAATAGTAATGGAGATAGATCTAGATACAGTAACCTCATTTGTCTGTTTTGATATCTATTTCTCACTTGGACTCCTAAAATCCTAATAATGGGGTGTGTGTGGGTGTGTGTCTGTGTGTGTGTGCATGCTCAATCACTCAGTCATGTCCGACTCTTTGTGACCCCACGGACAGTAAGCCTACCAGGCTCCTCTGCCCATGGGATTTTCCAAACAAGAATACTGGAGTGGGTTGTCATTTCCTACTCTAGGAGATCTTCCCCACTCAGGGATCGAACCTGGCTTTCTTGTGTCTCCTGCATTGGCAGGCAGATTCTTTACCACTGTGTCACCTGGGATGCCCAGGAGTTATTTCCATTTTTTAACTATTTAAATAATCAAGAAAGACAGCTCTATGAAAAATGTTATTTTCAGAACTCACGGCTCACCTTGGTCTTATGTATCCTTTTATCTTGAAAGTGAAAGTTGCTCCGTCATGTCTGACTCTTTGTGACTCTATGGACTATACAGTCCATTGAATTCTCCAGGCCAGAATACTGGAGCGGGTAGCCTTTCCCTTCTCCAGGGGATCTTCACATGCAGGGACTGAACCCAGGTCTCCTGCATTGCAGGCGGATTCTTCACCAACTGAGCCACAAGGGAAGCCCAGGAATACTGGGGTGGGTAGCCTATCCCTTCTCCAGTGAATCTTCCCAACCCAGGAATAGAACCAGGGTCTCCTACGTTGCAGGTGGATTCTTTACCAACTGAGCTTGCTGGAGATCTAAATCCTATATTTTCTTGTGATCCAACTCAGATCTCGTTTGACTATCATAGCCAAGAAAAGTTGAGTTTTCTCTTGACTGTAAATTCCTTAGAGCAGAAACCAATAAATCACAAACTTCTTTGTACATAACCATCTTCACTTTTAAACCTGCTCCCACCTCTGTCAAAGAGTTAGGAGCCTCAGGGTCACTCTAGGCTCCTCTTCAATTCACACTCCTTTATGTCTTCTCTGACAATATGCTCCATTTGCCCTGGACTATTCCAGTTAATGCCAGATTCCCCTGGCGTAATTATCAAAATGCCAGCTTTCACTCTCCAAAGTACCCTTGATAGATGATAAATTATATGGTTATCCAAAACCCATATCCAACTCTGCTTTCTTCCTATGTTTTAAACGGAATCTCCCTTTTTCTCCATCCTTAAAATATAAGTTTTAGTTCAGATGCCCATTAAGTCTCAATATTGTTAACAGCCTAATTACTTTTGCAGAGGCAATACTTCAAATCCATTTTTCACAGCTGCCAGAGCAGTCTGTCTGAAACTCAAATGTGTCCATGCTACCTCCTTATTGAAGACCACTCCATAGTTCCCAACAGACAGGCTCAAACTGCAATGTCTGGCTTCCAATTATATCTAATATCTCACTCATTCCTACTGTAAATCCTCTTTTGGTCTCTGCCCATCTATCTCCTCTACATGGAATACCCTTTCCTTCACTGCCTCCTTTCCTCAACCTTTATGGCAAATTGTTGTTAATTAGAACTCAGTAGAAGCAGCATGTAATACCTCATCACCTCTGATCACCCCTGGTTTAGATTATAGGGCCTTTCTCTATGTTTGCATAACAACTTGTATTCATCACTATTGAATTTATAGTACCATGTTTTTATGATTTACATCTTTGTTTCTCTCACTGGATTAGGAGATCCTTGAGAATGAAGAATTACTTCTTACTGATTTGGGGGACAACAGTTAGAAATACCAGTCCATATAGACAGTCCAGAATTTTTTTCACAATATTTACTACAAAACATTAAACAGAGAGAGAAAAATAATACTAGAACCATGTGAAGAGCTGCCACTTGGATTTGATCATTATCATTTACTAATCTACTTCATCAAATTTCTATTCATTTCAAAGCTATGACAAACCTGGACAGCATATTAAAAAGTCGGGACATCACTTTGTTGACAAAGGTCCACATAGCCAAAGCTTTGGTCTTTCCAGTAGTATGGATGTGAGAGTTGGACCATAAATAAGGCTGAATGACAAAAAATTGATGCTTTCAAGTTGTGGTGCTGGAGAAGACTCTTGAGAGTCTCTTGGGCAGCAAGGAGATCAAACCAGTCAATCCTAAAGGAAATCAACCCTAAATATTCATTGGAAGGACTGATGCTGAACCTGAAGCTCCAATACTTTAGTCACCTGATGCAAAAAGCCGACTCACTGGAGAAGACCTTGATGCTAGGAAAGATTGAGGGCAGGAGGAGAAAGGAGACAACAGAGAATGAGATGGTGTAATGACATCATGGGCTCAATGGGCATGAGTTTGAGCAAACTCTGGGAGCTAGTCAAGGACAGGGAAGCCTGGAGTGCAGCAATTCATGGGGTCACAAAGAGTCGGACATGACTTAGCAACTGAACAACAACAGTAAATTAAAGACACTGATACAGTTCACTCCTAAATCTGTCAATATGCAAATTATTAATTAAAGTTCATTATTCTATTTTTTCTTTTAAATATGCATGCATACAATGAAATGCATAAATCTTAAGTGTATATTTACAGAGTTTTGATAAACATATTTATGTAACTTATCTTTTCTCCATTGAATTATCTTTGTATCTCTGTCAAAAATCAGCTGACTAAATTTGTGTGGATCTATTCCTGAGTTCTTTATTCTATTATACCAATTGGTGTGTCTATTCTTTCACCAATACTATGCTGTCTTGATTACTATATCTTTACAATAACTCTCAAAATAGGACATTTTTAGCTGATATCATTTCCTTTCAGCTTGAAGAACTTCTTTCAACGCAATATAGTTCTAGTTAAGGTATACTGGTGACAAATATTTTTAGTTTGACCTAAAAATGTCTTCATTTTGCTTTTATTCTTGAAGGATATTTTTTCTCGACAGAAAATTCTGGATTACCAGTTCTCCCTTTCAAGCTCTTTAAATATTTTTGTTCTAATGTATTCTAGACTCCATTTTTCTCTAATGAGAGATCAATAATGATTTGGATTTTCATTCACATTTATAAAATCTGTTGATTTTTCTCTGGCTACATTCAAGACTTTCTCTTAATCACTGATTTTCAGAAGTTTGACTATGTTTTGTATGGCTTTCTTTGTATATATTCTGCTTAGGTTTGCTAATCTTCTCAGATTTGAAAATCTATTAAATTTGGTGGTGATGTCCTCCACCAAAGTTAAAAAAAAAAGGCCATTATTTGTGTAGGGCAAACTGAGGCCTTTACTCAGTTTATAAGCCATACCAATAGGAACTTATCTAGAGCCTTCCCCTTTTTCTAAGTGTTGATTCCCCTTCAGAAACTACCTGCATTTTGGTGCTCTCCAGCACTTTCTGGCCAATGGTTTTGCTTTTTAGTTTTGTCTTGTTTTTGTCTAGACTTTACAGTTGTTATCTGCAGAAGGGTCAGTCAGATAGAATCTTATTCAGACATTACTAGGAACAAGACTCAACAATTCATAAATATTTATTGAATTAAACTTTAGTCTGGCACCTCAAGGACAGAGATCTTTATCTATTTATTTATTGTTATATCACAAATGCCGAGAATCGTGCATGGTATATTTTAAGTATTCAATAAGCCTTTGTTGAATAAATAAACAGATGAATGGTTATTACTGTAATGCCTTATACACAATTGACATTTACATTTCCCATGTACCTTAACTGACTTTCCCAGAAAATAAGTATATACTAAAACGGAGTATAACCCACAATCTCTTTCCAAAATTAACAACTGTTAACATCTTGTCATATTTATTTTGTGTATCTTTTTAAATGAAAGATTCATAAAATTAGATATAAAGTAAAGATCCCTTAATACATTAACTTTTTGCCCTAACTTTGGGCTCCAGTGTATATATCTTTTCAACTCAGTTACAGAGTATTCATTAATCTTTCGATTTTCCAAAGGAAGGAAGGAACATAAAACTCAGGTGGTATAAGCGATTCTTCTAAAAGAGTTCAATAGGCAAATAGGTTAGAAAAAAGTGCTATATGCAACAAAATAAAACTTTATGTCAAGTCTTCCCAGAGCCATTGGGCTGGCCAAAAAGTTTATTCATGTTTCTCTTTTAGCTATTACAGAAAATTTTGAACTTTGGCCAATCCAATAATATCAACCCATGTTGTAAACCACTGAAGATCGTGCTCAGTGCTACACTGCCTGGCACTTCCCAAACCTACCCAACCTTGGAACACTATCCTAGAACACCTCACGGGCCCACTGTTCCCTGAAACTCACTTTGGGGAAAGCTAACATGGAAGAATCCCATATTCCTGAAGCAAAATCTTGGGACATGAAAAGCTATCCTTTGATCAAATGGATCAGGTTCCTACTCTTTTGTTCCCCAAATTATCCTTCCTCCACTGAGCCTGGACTTCATTCCTACCTTTCCATTACATTTGCCTTAAGTCAAGTCAGCCATCGTCCTCAGTTATTTACATGTTGATCCAAACATAAAAGAGAATAAAACAGCTGAGCAGACTGAAGGAGCGATTAAGAACCTGGAGATATAAAAGGCAATTGCTTTCAAGAGGATTCGCCCAGCACACAGAGCTTTCTTTCATGATTAAATTCTTTTTGAAAACCTAAATCAAAGGTACAGCCTATCAGAGAGCTAGGAAATCCATAATAAAAAAAAGTCATTGATGAGAGCCATTTTGTTATTATACTGAGTGCTTTTGACAGCATTCGCTGCCTAAGCACATGCGGGAAATGGCAATACATGCTGAACGCTTCCTTTATATACAAAATTCTACAATAAAGTGCCCAATGATAGAGAAAAAAAGAAATCAAACACAGTTGGCAAGTCAAAGCAAGCAGAATTAATGCCTCCGAACCACGGCCCAGGCATCTCCAGCTCCCCAAGGAGACTGGCTGGAAACTATAGCTTTCGTTCAGTCCTTTCAGAACTCATTAATTTTTTTCTGCTCGGCTGAGTCAGGACTATATAGGCGACAGGCAAGGGGCAGGGCAATCCTTTTTTAAAACTCTTCAAACAAATCCTTGAATAGGCATCAGTAATATCCAAGAAGTAACAAGCATGAGTAATAAGTATCCTTGGGGACTCAGCAACATTTTGTAATCAAGGACCGAAGAGTCCCAAACTGGGCACAGCACATACAAGCCAGGTTAATCAATTACGCTGCTTCCCTTGATAAATATGTCTTCCATTGTGGTATTTTCATTTCTTGTTTTCACTTTGGAGACACTGACATCAAAAGCAGTTTAGGGAAGGGCAGAAGGAAGTGAGGCTTCCCAGGTGGCAAGAGTGATAAGGAACCTGCCTCACAATGCAAGGGATGTAAGAGACACAGATTCAGTCCCTGAGCTGGGAAGATCCCTTGGAGGAGGGCAAAGCAGCCCATTCCAATATTCTTGCCTGGAAAATCCCCAGGGACAGAGGAGCCTGCTGGGCTACAGTACATGGGGTCACAGAGTCAGACACGACTGAGAGACTGAACAACAACAATAAAATGCAGAAGGAAGTGACAGTCAGAGTGATGTGTCCTTAGATCTGCCCTAGTTTGGCAGACAAGAAAGTAAATTGATAAAACCAAGTAAGCCTTTTTATGTGGGAACCCAGAAATCCACCCCATGTGATTAGGGGCATCAGGTGAGAAGCAGAATGCTTTCTGGCCACAGGGTTCATCATGGACTAAGAACTTATCATTTTCTTTCCTTTTTAAAAAGTGAAAGCAATAATTTTCTGATTGCCATAGAAATGTTTTCCCATTGATTTCATCATACCAAACCAAGAGGTAAAGTGAAGCAAGTAAAAATCCCTCCAAGTTCCAATATGCCTAGATAAGTGCTGTTAACAGCCTGGTTCATGTTCATCTAGATTCCATGATACACAGATCACACACTTCTAATATGTTATAAAAATGGATTCCTCCTTTGTATACTATTTTATAACTTTATTCCACTTAACTGTATATCATGATCATCTTTCTATATCAATAATTTCAACATCATTTTGAATAACTATAAAACATTCCCTTAATTGGCTATATCACAATTCACCTGCCTAAGCTCATGCTGAATATTTAATTTTCACTATTATAAATGTACTTACTTATACAGGTTTGTTTATTTCATATTTATCCAGGGGAAAAAAATCTAGATGTACAGCTGCTAGGTCCAGAGCATACACAGATGAAATCTGCATGCATTTTGCCCAGTTTCCCTGATGGCTCGGCGGGTAAAGAACTCACCTGCATTGCAAGAGCTGTAGGAGATGTCTGTGTCAGGAAGATCCCCTGAAGAAGGAAATGGCAACCCATTCCAGTATTCTTGCCTGGGAAATCCCATGGACAAAGGAGTCTGGTGGGCTACAGTCCATGAAGTCGCAGTCAGATACACCTGAACACACGAGCACATACATTTTACCAGCAGGGGAGTGGGGAGTATATTAGTTTACACTCACATCAACAGTATGTTAGAGTCAGGACTGAGCTTCTGTACTTGGGATCTAAGAAACTTCTCACCCCAATTGGGGCTTTCCCCACGTGATAGAATCTGAACTCACCAAGGACAGAGTCTGACACTTCACCTTTATATTCTCCAATGCACTAAATGGCATTGGTTCTACACTGGATACCCAAACAAGGTTCTGATAAACAGGCCAAGTTCCTATCATGACCTCCGGACCCTACAGTTCTGTTCACCCCCATCACCTTTCCAGCTCCCTCCCCCACAACTCTTCCCCTTTGCTGCTTCCAACCACATTGACAGCATTTCTGTCCCTCCAACACACTTAGCACGCTCCCATCAGAGCCTCGGCATCTGCCTTCTCCTCTCTCCGGAACTTTCTTCCACTGATACCCATAAGACTCATTCCCTTAGGATGCTGCTGAAAGGCCCCCTTTTTATCAGTGATGTTTTCCTATCTTAAATTCCAACTCCTTCAACCTTCTCTATCCTCCTTCCATGATATCTGCTTTCTCCAGTATCTTTGTTACCATTGGCGCTAGTGGTTAAAAAAAAAAACAAAAAACCTGTCTGCATAGCACAGCACAGACCCTATGTACGTCACTTGCTTACCTTGTTTCCTTTCTGCCTCCGCCCACCAGGGCAGGAATTTTTTCTGTTTTATTCACTGCTATATCCCGGGTACCTAGAAGAGGTGCTCAGTGAATATATATTAAATGAAGAAGCTAATTTTTGAAAATAAAGAATGAGTGAAGATATCGGCAAGCAGAAAGTTAATTGCTGGAATCATAAAGGAGGGCACAATGAAAGTATACTTGTAGGTGAACAGAATATGCTAAAATATAGACCTGATAATGTGTACATCATCTGAGTTATACGGCCATTCAATGGCTACCCAAAGTTGGAAGAAGAAGAACACAGATAATCTGTGAAAAGCTTATAGTCTGTTTGGGAACATAAAACTCATGACAGTTTTTACAAAATATTATAAAGTAATTGTTGTCTTTGTTTTTAGTCTATAAGTCGTGTCCAACTCTCTGAGACTCCATGGACTGTATCCCACCAGGCTCCTCTCTCCATCAGATTTTCTGGGTAAGAATACTGCAGTGGGTTGCCATTTCCTACTCCAGGGAAACAAAACTCAGACCCTGCCCTCAAGGACTCTACAAGCCAGCCATGTAGATTACCACTTAATCTACTTAATAGGGGGTGCTATCTGTAGCAGACATGAGGGGCCCTTGACCCAGATGCGTCTATAAGGG
The DNA here is from genome assembly GCF_963930625.1 of Muntiacus reevesi. NCBI lineage: Eukaryota > Metazoa > Chordata > Mammalia > Artiodactyla > Cervidae > Muntiacus > Muntiacus reevesi. The sequence goes on along the minus strand of NC_089254.1, from coordinate 94,774,248 downwards.
AGGATGGGGGCACTGCCAGGAAACGTGGTCCCCAAGTCCAGATGTGAAGGACATCAAATAGGAATCAGTCAGACAGTACAAAGGAAGTGCTTGCAAGAAGGAGACAGCCACCTGTGCAAAAGCACAAACGCAAAGTGAAACTGTGGAGCTGTGGGGAGGGGGCCGCCGCCCGCCGAGGCAGAGAGCCTGAAACAGAAGCAGGAGGTGCAGCTGGAGAGGCGAGCAAGCCCAGGGGATGGGAGGGACGGGGGTTCTCTCCTGGGTCCATCTCTGCCCCAGAGACACTGGGCTCCATGGGAGGAATCGAGAAGGACAAGTCAGTCCTAATCTTTAATAAACTCATTTCACTACATTTCAGACATACGGAATGGGCTAAAAGAGAGCAAGAATTCATTTAATAGGATCTGAAGCCTCTGCCAGAACCAGCAGACAAAAGTCAAAAGATAAAAGGAGAGATTCAAGACCTCAGTCCTCCTTAAGGCTGCAGAAACAGGTGCCCTGGGCAACAGAGTGGGCAGGGTGGCCGAGTGCCCTGCATTCCCGCAGGGAATGGTCCTGGTCCTGGTCCTGCAGAAGCACTGTGTACAGAAATCGAGATACACAGGGGGAGTTGGCTTATTTTCCCATTGTGTCCTTTCCTCTCATAGCTCCATCTGTTTTCCCATCGCTAGTGATTCATAGGGTGCCTGTCTGATCAAAATTGACATTCATTTAATAAAGAACTGAATCTATGACGAACTACAAAAGCCTTTCTACTTTGTGTTGTTTATCACCATTTTCCCTCCATTGTGACAAATAATTGGGGAAATGAAAACAATTGGCCTCTAGCCTGAGCGTATGTACTAAAAAAGAAAAAAAAAAAAAAAAAAAGGTAGTTTCATTACAGTAGCATTTCTGCAGGCCAGCCTCACCAGGAAAACTTAAAAATACTGATGTCTCACCCCCAGAGATTCCCATTAAGTGGGTTTGGGAAGGTGCCAGGATATAATGATTATAACATACCTATTAAAATTTCTAAGAAGTCCAATTATAAAGATCAAATTTGACAGTGTATCATCTCAAATCTTCCAAATTTATTTCACTAGGGGACCAACTATTTTTTGGCGGATCTATTTTTTTTTCCCCTTAATTTTTTGGCTGTGCTGAGTGGCATGGGGGAACTTCCCTGACCAGGGATCAAACTCTCACCCCCTGCTGTAGATGCACGGAGTCTTAACCACTTGACCACCAGGGAAGTCCCTAGCAGAACCATTATTAACATCTAACAAAACACTAATCTTCAGCGAAAAATAATTTGAGAAGTGCTAGTCTTTCTAAGGAAACAAATTCCCAGGAATAATTCTGTATATTATTACCATTTCTTATTTATTATCAATCATATTTGAATAAAACCCTAGAGAGAGGAGAGAGGCCTGGACTTTCATTAATCCTCCTCATTTAGGTATAATTATTTTATGACAAATGATAAGCAAATAAACAAGCATGAAGACTCTGCTCTTCTATAAAAGACCACTTTTTAAACAGAGTAAGAAGGGCTTTCCGGAAGGCTCAGTGGATAAACAATCTGCCTGCAATGCAAGCAAACTCAACGTGGGTTCAACCCAGGTTCAACCCCTCGGGTTGGGAAGATCCCCTGGAGGAGGAAACGGCAACCCGTTACAGTATTCTTGCCTGGGAAATCCCATGGACAGAGGAGCTGGTGGACTACAGCCCATGGGGTCACAAAGAGTCGCACACGACTTAAGTGACTGAGCACACACAAGAAGCCCATTACCCACTGATTCTGTCCTCCGCTCATCCAGTTGGGCTACAGTAAAATCTGCTCCAAGATAGCAAATAATATTTTCTCAAAGCAAATGTATCAATAATTTACAACTCTGCCTCATTTTTCTTATGACCTCTGGGCATAGGTTTGTGATCCACAAAATAACTAGTCCAAGTAAGTAACGTGATAAATATTAAATAAACCCTTTGGAGGCAGTCCACGGCAGTGAAAGCAGCACGCCCTCCTGAAACAGGCAACCTGAGTTTAAAGTACATCTCCAGTACTTATTAGTTTTGTGTCCTCCAGCAAACTTACCTCTCAGATCTCAAGTCTGGCCACTAAAGTGGAGATACCCGAAATACCTAATTTTCAGGACTCTTGGAGGACTAATTCATATACAGAAGCTAATGGACTTAAATATGGTACCCAATAAATATTTGCTGACTAATAAATAATTTCTAAAGTAATGAAAGTTATTTTTATCAGAAATTGCTTCAAATGTTTTTCCAGGTATCATGTGAGGTAACATTTAAAACAAAGGCATCCTTCTCTGTTCAGGAGGATTTTTCAAAGAATGAGCATTCTGCTGGAAACTCAAACATATATAGCCCTCAGGTATAGTTGAGGTCACAGTCATTCTCATAAATCCTCAATTTTCTATTCCTGAGCAGATACTAACAATGAACTCCTTTACATTTGTCTGCACAAGCATCTTAAGGTCAAAGGACAGGTTAATGGGCAGCCGAATTTGGAGTTATTGACGAAAACAAACATACTTTATGTCTACTCTCAGGCTTTATCTTTGAGAAAGAATATTGAAAGACTGAAGAAATTGTAGGGAAAACTCCTGCAAATATCTATTCCAAATCAGATCTAAAATACTCAGAATGTTCCAATCCCAGAAACTCACTTCTTTGAGCCAATGACAATGCTGTTTTATTCATGGTCTTAGAGACCAAATGTAAAGTAACCTGGAAATGTAAATATAATGAGTAAGGTATTCTATCTCACAATGTAATTTTACATTGCTATTTATTAAAGATTTATTAACTGTGACCACTCTTATATTTACAAATGGATTCCCACTCTAGGACACTTTATAAAGGAACTGAGAAGAAATGGTTGTCATCTTCTCTCAATCAAACTCCCTGATACTGAAGAATCCTTGAGTTGCTTGCTTTGGGTTAGAGTTTAAAGTTAAAAATTATTTAATTCTCTCCTTTTTTTAACAGTTTTACTGAGGAATGATTGACATACAGAAAGCTATAGATAGTTAATGTACACAACTTGTGAGTTTGGAGATAAGTTTCCCGGGTGGCTCACTATAAAAGAATCATCCTGCAATTCAGGAGAAACGGGTTCGATCCCTGGGTCAGACAATCCCCTGGAGAAGGAAATGGCAACCCATTCCAGTATTCTTGCCTAGAGAATCCCATGGACAGAGGAGGATTTGGGATTGCAAAGGGTCAGATATGACTTAGCAACTAAACAACAACAACAACAATACATCCCTGAAACTCCCATCATCATCAATGCCACAAGCTTACCCACAAGTTTCCACTTGCCCCCTTTATATACTGAGGGATTTTTTTTCCCTTTTGTAGTGACAGCACTTAACATTTGATCTGCTCTCTTAGCATTCAATCCAAAATTATTCATCATGAGCCCTATTTGGTACAGTAGCTCTCCAGAAACTATTTTGCAAAATGGAAACTATGTCTCTTTTGACCAACATTTTCCCATTTGCCCATTCCCTGCCCTCCCCCCTGGCAATCACCATTCTATCCTCCACTTCTATGTGTTTGACTAGTTTAGAGTCCTCATATAGATGAAATCATGCAGCATTTGTCTTACTGTATCTGGCTTATGTCACTTAGCATGATGTTCTGCTGATCCATCCCTAATGTGACAAATGGGAGGATTTCCATCTTTTTTCAGGCTAAGTAAGATTCCGTTGTATGTATATGCCACATTTTTTTAAACTGGAAGATAATTACAACATTGTCTACATTTTTAAAAATCCATTCATCTGTTGATGGACACTTAGATTGCTTCCCTGGCTTGGCTATTGTCAATAATGCTGCAATGAACATGGGAGTACAGATATCTCTTTGAGATTCAGATTTCACCTCTTCTGGATATATGCCCCAAAGTCGGAAAATTCTTCACATGACCTAGAAAACCAACTTGTCTGTCTGGTTGCCACTCATCCTCTGCTCATTTCTAAGCCTTCGTACTTCAGTCATATTTATACTATCCTTTCCTCCAACTCTCCTGTTAGTCTAACTACTTTCTCAGTCCCCTTTGATCATCTTTTTGCCATATCCAGCTGGGTTTTTGTCCCTATTAGTCATTATGAAACTTACCATTTCTTCAGTTCAGTTCAGTTCAGTTCAATCGCTCAGTCGTGTCCGACTCTGCGACCCCATGGACTGCAGCACGCCAGGCTTCCCTGTCCATTGCCAACTCCCGGAGTTTACTCAAACTCATGTCCATTGTGTCAGTGATGCCATCCAACCATCTGATCCTCTGTCATCTCCTTCTCCTCCCGCCTTCAATCTTTCCCAACATCAGGGTCTTTTCCAATGAGTCAGTTCTTCGCATCAGGTGACCAAAGTATTGGAGTTTCAGTGAATATTACAGTGAATATTCAGGAATATTCAGGACTGATTTCCTTTAAGATGGACTGTTTGGATCTCCTTGCTGTCCAAGGGACTCTCAAGAGTCTTCTCCAACACCACAGTTCAAAAGCATCAACTCTTTGGCACTCAGCTTTGTTTATAGTCCAACTCTCCAAGCCATACCTGACTACTGGAAAAACCATAGTTTTGACTGGATGGATTTTTTCAGTAAAGTAATGTCTCTGCTTTTTAATAAGCTGTCTAGATGGATCATAGCTTTTCTTCCAAGGAGAAAGTGCCTTTTAATTTCATGGTTGCAGTCACCATCTGCAGTGATTTTGGTGCCCCCAAAAATAAAGTTTCTCACTGTTTCCATTGTTTCCCCATCTATTTGCCATGAAGTGACGGGACCAGATGCCATGATCTTAGTTTTCTGAATGTTGAGTTTTAAACCAACATTTTCACCCTCCTCTTTCACTTTCATCAAGAGGCTCTTTAGTTCTTCTCTTTCTGACATAAGGGTGGTGTCATCTGCATATCTGAGGTTATTGCTATTTCACCCAGCAATCTTGATTCCAACTTGTGCTTCATCCAGCCCGGCATTTCTCATGATTTACTCTGCATGTAAGTTAAATAAACAGAGTGAAAATATACAGCCTTGTATATTGCTCCCTGAGGATTGGGGCTTTTCTTATCTTGTTCACACTATCACCAGTATCAATCTAATGCACTTTAATAAATAAATGAATACAATGAATATAAAACAAGTGAGGGAAGAAGTCGAGCTTTTAACTGGCTTTCTGCTTTTTCTGATCTTGCTATTTACCTCACAGAAGGGAAGGGAAAGAACGTGCTATTTGTAGCATGTATATTTTATGTGAACTGTATCTTAATGTACAAGTAATTTCACATCAGTCAGAGTTTTTTACTCCAAGAGGATACTTCAAAAAAGCCTTTAATTTTTAATATTCTACTTCTCCAAATAATAAGAAAAGTAATTAGCATCCCATGTTTGTTCAATAAAATGTGTGTAATATGTAACTGTTAGCCATGGTAGTAGAGACTGAAAATTTAGTTTACTTACTAAATTTAGTAAGTAAACATTTAAATGACTACTGTGCATACTTTTTTTCAGTAAAGAGTCTGATGCTATAAGTAAGCTGTCAATCAATGTTTTTGCTAGTTTTCTTCTGGGAGTGTGCTATATTCACGTTTTAAATTTCAAATAAAAGAAACATATAAAATAAAATAGAATACATGCATTACATTTCTATTTATTCTTTACCTCTGTTTAATGGTAAAAGCCTGCCGGTGAGCATGGACCTGTGTCAGCAGTCATCCTTAGTTATAGCCATAAAATCCACAATTGAAAATCATCATAAAAGAGCAACCTAGTTTCCTGTGAAAGAATAGTCAACCATTATTTTAAATTAAGTGCTATATTTTAGATTTAAATTAAATGTCATTAACCTTAATTTTTATGAGCATTGCTGTTTATTTCTCAGCAGATCTATAAAATGGAAAGCTAGATGCAATTACTATGAAATCAAAGCTATTAAGTTTCACCTTGGTGGTGCCAACTAATAGTAGATGGTTTATGTAGACAGAAAACTACATCCATCCTAGGGAGACAAATTCTCTCCTGATAAACTGAACTGAAGACTCTTGTTCATAATCATTTGTTATAACCTTCTTTAGAGCATCCATCCTAGATTAAGGGCCTTATCACCCCTTGACAATCCATGTCAATCATGGGATCCACTCTTTCTTTTAGTTTTAAAACTTAATTACCTATGATTTTTCATGAATATTTGTTTCAATTAAAAGAATTTTAATTATTTTAGGCCCCAGATTGACAATAAAGGGTAGAATGGGGTTAGGGTTAGAGTTTTCAGAGACTCTACCATCCAGAAATAATTTAGTATCTGCTAAAAATACATGTACTCAATATTGCGGGCTTCCCAGGTGAGTGATTAAAGAATCCACTTACCAATGCAGGAGACTCAGGTTCATTCCCTGGATTGGAAAGGTACCCTGGAAGAGGAAATGGCAACCCACTCCATTCTTCTTACCAGGATAATCCTATGGACAAAGAAGCCTGGCGGGGCTCCAGTCCATGAAGTCACAGAAGAGTTGGATACAACTTAGCAACTCAACAGCAACAACCTTCTGCAGCATATGGAGAGTCTCCAGACTTGCGGTCACAGGAAAACTGATTTAACTCTCAGGTTTCTTATTAGGTGATTCTGCTCTATAACCTTAAATAATTGGTTTTAACCTACAGGTCTATTTCTCTGTCTCAGTGTTTTTATGAGGGCTAAACAAGGTAATATAAATGATAATCGTGGTGTCCAGCAAATGGTAAATTCTCAAGATATTTTAGTTATACATTATTATCTGTAAAGTAATGAAATTATCTGCTAGAATATTCAAGACCCCCTTGTAGATTTTAACATATCTAATTCTATAATTACTATTTATAAATGTATGTCACCAAAGCTAATTAAAGTGAGAGCCATAGTTATTAGCAATGATGAATATGTCTTTAATTTTATATTAAGAACTCCATAAATAATGTGTGATATTTTGGTACCAAATAAATAAAACTAGTTTTTACCATACATTTGATCATTTCATTTTTTTTTTTTTTGATCATTTAATTCTTGGTTTGTAATACTCGAACATAAGGTCCATCAAAATGCTGTTTTTGGTCTAATAATCTAGGTAAATTCATGGGAGGAATATAGTCTTATAATTCAGTTTCATATCTGTTATTTGGGATTTTTAAAATTCATTCAACAAATATTAGTTGAACTTTAAGGACTGTGCTAGTTGGAAATAAACAATGTTAATTATGTTTATTATATTTTTGATAGTTAGATTCCCAGGAGAGTCCACAAAATCCTATGCAGTGGAAGTGGAAACTGTCAGTAAAAAACATAAAATACAACTCTTTTATAATGCTAGTAAGTGAGTGCCTGTCTCAGGAATAATCCAACATGCAAACAGCTGAGTTCAAGAGCATTAAAAAAAACACATGGGTACAACCCCTCTGAAGAATCAACAGTTAATGGGAGATGACAGAGCTCAAGTGTGTTAGGAACAAGCTCTCAGGTCCATCTACCAAATAGACATATTAACTCAGGACAGGCTGGTTGCTCTCCAGAATAGGAGAGTTGTCATAGAAGTAAGTGAGCACTTTATATACTTTTTTATTCTTCATTTCAGCCCAGTGAGAATTTAGGCTTGACTGATTCACTATGTCTTTGAAAAGAGAAATAATCCCCAAATTAAAGGGAAATCTATCTTCCTTATGCCATCTTTTCCTTCGGACTTTAATCTTAATGAAAAACATTAGTAAATTTTCTCTTTTTTCCATGGCCAGTCCTTTATGGAAGATTTTCCTCAGAATTTGTATTTTTAATTATGGCTAATTTTTAAACTGAGATTTACATAAATATCAACTGATCCATGAGCTGAGGAAAAATGCCTCACTTTGATATGGAGTATTATTTACCTCGGGTAATGGGGTGTAATGCCATTGTGTCAGACAATGGTTCTCATTGTGAACCCACTGAAGGCGGCTCAGCTTGTGAGCTGTTCATCACTTCAGTGAAAGAAAGAAAGGAAGAAAAGATGGAAAGGAAGGGGAAAGAGAGGGAGAAGGAAGAGAGAATGAGAAGGAGGAAGAGGTGAACAGATAAACTCAACTCCAGACAATACTGTCAACAACTGCAGTGTTCCTGTATATCCACAGATCAGACACTTATTCCCAAGACACACCAATTTTTTTCTTTCCTCAGGTTATAGAATAATCATTCTTTAGTCCAAATCTTCATCATGACCACATGAAAACTAGAGTAGGCTGTGTATTTGCAAGTCGGTAACTTCAGAGAAAGTGCCTCTTTTTACATGTTATCAATCTGTTGCTAGAATAAAGAAACTCGAAGTTGCTTACAAGTGGGTAACGAGTTCTGTAATCAAGACTTATTAAGGAAATATGAAGCATACTACTGAAAGAAGAGGGAAGTTCATTCAAATGAAAAACCTGCTACTTGGTGAGCTACAAGATCATGAGTCCTCAGGGAAAATTGAGAGAGGAGTCATTTGGTCTAATGCATCCACATTTAAGCATAAGTGCAAGTAAAGATTCAATAGCAACTAAGTTTCCCTCAAGAAAAAAATCTGCTGAGATTGGAGCTCTCAGTAGGTATCTCTGTTAATTATGCAGAGGTTGAGACAAGATAATCATAATTATTTCAGGGGTAGAGACCATTGGATACCCTTACCTAGTTGAAGAATGAAGTTTGATGTGGACATGAATCCCATTCCATCAAAGCCCACTAATTGAGGCTTTCAGAAAAACAAGTAAATTATTCCAAACACTAGAAAGAGATTACAGCTTTCATTTCCCTTGATCTCAGCTTAAAACTTATTTATGCACAAGAGAGAGTACACACAATGTAGCCTTCTAAGCACATGACTCAAATGTCAGATTACACGTACGGTAATGGAAAGCAGATCTAAAAGAAAATACTGAGGAAGCCCACTCCATCTCCTCAGTGAATCTCACTGGCATTTCAGTTCAGTTCAGTTAAGTCACTCAGTCGTGTCCGACTCTTTGCGACCCCATGAATCGCAGCACACCAGGCCTCCCTGCCCATCACCAACTCCCAGAGTCCACCCAAACCCATGTCCATCGAGTCAGTGATGCCATCCAACCATCTCATCCTCTGTTGTCCCCTTCTCCTCCTACCCCCAACCCTTCCCAGCATTAGGGTCTTTTCCAATGAGTCAACACTTTGCATGAGGTGGCCAAAGTACTGGAGTTTCAGCTTCAACATCAGTCCTTGCAATGAACACCCAGGACTGATCTCCTTTAGGGTGGACTGGCATTTAGAACCACCCTTTAATGATCATCTGTTGGATTTGCTCAGAATCCCTTCTGCTTCTTTTGCTAAGTGTACCCTGCTTTTCCTTATTGCACCTTCCCTCTTCCACCCCATGTGCTCTCCATGGGATGTTGTCAATCTCAATGTCTAGTAACTAGGCAAATTATTTTAAAACCAAAGAAAGTGAAAGTTGCTCAGTCGTGTCTGACTCTTTGTGACCCCATGGACTATACAGTCCATGGGATTTTCCAGACAAGGATACTGGAGTGGGGAGCCATTCCCTTCTCCAAGGGATCTTCCCAACCCAAGGATCGAACCCAGTTCTCCTGCATAGCAGGTGGATTCTTTACCAGCTGAACCACGAGGGAAGCCAAGTCACACTTCTAAAACAAAGTTTACCTTTTTCTATCCAGTACTAAAGGATTCGAAAGGAATCTTGCTCCATGTCCTACCTAAAAATGCATGATTCCTCTTAACTCAGAGTCCCTTCAGTTCAGTTCAGTCGTGTCCAACTCTTTACAACCCCATGGACTGTAGCATGCCAGGCTTCCCTGTCCATCACCAACTCCCGGAGCCTACTCAAACTCATGTTCATCGCTTCAGTGAGCCCCTTAGAGCCTTCTTTCCAGTTATGCAAAGCAGAGAAATCTAGAATAGCAGAGGGAAAAACTGAACCATGGCTTCCAGACTGTGAGAAAGCTGGGGAGCATCCAGTAACTAAGCCAGAGTCAGTATTTCATCTGTTTCTCCCTCTCTTCTTAAGCCATGCCTCCGATGACATACACAACCCAGAAAATGGAGAAGACAAGCATCGCAAAGTAGTTTAAACAATCCCCTATCCTACAGAATCTTCAAGGAGAAATTGCCACTGAAATTTTATTGGTGCCTTTCTTATGATGGCAATTTATACAAGGGCTATAAAAATGTATCATTCTCTTAGACCCAAATATTCCACTCCTGAGAATTTTTCCTAAGGAAGTCACACAATAGAAGGAAAAGCTAAGGGCACACTAATGTTATTTGCAGCTCCATCTAAAATGGTAAAGCATCAGAAGCAATCTAAATGTAAAGCAATAAAGAAAGTTTAAATAAAGTATTGTGTATAAGCCAATGGAATATTACACAGCCATAAAATTATAATTACACAATTATAATTATATAATTACACAATTATAATTACACAATTGATATCATATTCAGTGAAAACATAAGATGATGCACTCATTATTATGGTGACAATTATGAAAACTAAGAATGCATAGAGATAAACATTAGAATGGAGTACAAAAAAATTAAAGGAATCACATTAGGACTGTGAGGTCACTGGTGACCTTTCTTTTGTCACAATTTATGTTGTTAATATAAATCAACAGCAGCAATGACAAGAACCTACTTTCTCTTTCAGGGGAGAAAAGCGATCTGTAGTCATACACGCATTCCCTAAAGAGGCTCTTCCTCAGCAGCTCCCAACTCTGAGTGCCAGAGTTCACTCAGAATTAGGGAGTCGAGTGTGCTCTGGCCAACGTTCCTCCCCTTGCCCCACAGAATTAGGAAGCATTACAGGGCTTTGCCAACTTCTGTTTCTGTAATAACCATATTTCATCCAAAAGGGTACACCCATTCTCCCCCACATATTCAGTATCTCTGAAATTGAAATAAATTTTCTAATTGATGGCGTCTTAAAATTGCTGTTTCCCAGGTGACAGTTGTGATAAAGTTGTAGCTAATTGCCCACGGGTAGGACTTCCCTGGTAGCTCCGTCAGTAAAAAATCTGCCTGCAGTGTAGGAGACCTGGGTTCAGTCCCAAGGTTGGAAAGCTGCTCTGGAAAAGGAAAGGGCAAACCACTCCAGCATTGTTGCCTGGAAAATCCCATGGACAGAGGAGCCTAGCAGGCTACAGTCCATTGGATCGCAGGAGTTGGACATGACTTAGCAACTAAACCACCGCTGCCCATGTGCAAACTTGGTCATAGATCTTCGTAACTCAAGAAATAGTGTTAAATAAATGAATGAATGAGTGAAGGCTACAACTTCACTTGGGTATCTATGAAATAAAAGAGTCTGAGTATATGACCTGTGAGTTTTCTCCCAAATATAACATTCTGAAATTTTAATCTGTTGACAGGCTACTTGATATTTAAATGATATTTAATGGAAATTATACAGTCATTGAACAATAAGTGCTTATTTTATGTGCACTCTTGGGTGGTTCAAGCAGGAATACCCATCTTAATTCCTTACCTAGAGGGTAGGTGTGTTAGCCACTCAGTTGTGTCCAACTCTTTGTGACCCCATGAACTGTAGGCCATCAGGCTCCTCTGTTCATGGAATTCTCCAAGCAAGAATACTGGAGTGGGTTGCCATTCCCTTCTCCAGGGGATCTTCCCAACCAGGGATCAAATCCAGGTCCCATGCATTGCAGGTGGATTCTTTACCGTCTGAGCCACCAGGAAGCCAAGCCCCTGAGGGTAGTTCCATTTCCCTAATGGAAAATGGAAATATAAGTACTATGTTTCTCCACAAGGTTAGTTCTACAGGAGACCTTGCAGATAATTTTTTTAAAAAAAAGATTCTCAATGAAACAAATGTAGGAAATGTTGCCTACCCTCTTCTTTCTTAAAGCACCTTTCGTGTCCACATTAGCATCTCAAAGGCTCTGGGAAGCCCCACATTAAAAAAAAAGAAAAAACAAAAAGCTACTTAGAGCATTTTCATTAAAGCACCATATAAACTTGGGAAATCTATTTAGCCTGACTGTGCTTCACTGCTTCTCCATTGTGGTAGTATTGGGCCTTGCTTCCTACAGAAAATGCTAGGAAGAACTGATGAACACAACTAAGAGGCACTTAGCATATGGGAAATTGCTGCCCCTTGAAAACATGAGGAGTCTTAGGTTTGTGCCAAACATAGACAACTGTTCCATGGCCTTCCTTTCCTGAAACAGGCCAGTGTTGTCTCTCGAACTAAAGGGATGAAATCACACTCTGGCCAATACAGAGAACTTTAAGAGGGATAAAAGGAAACAGACATAGAGAGCTACAGCCAGAGACAGAGACAGATCTTCCCCAAATAAGGTTTCTTGTGAGACTAATGGAGCTTGCAACTTATAGGCCCCTGAGAGAAGACCTAGCCACATATGATTACATATTTTCAAAATTTTGCAAACAAGAGATATTTAAATTGCAATGGTTTAGATGACAGTCTCTTTCCACTCTGATTTCCCATCTGTTATATTTTCTCCTATATCAGGTGATTTTGATGTAACTATGAATCACTTTGGGCTTCCCTAGTGGCTCAGCAGTCAAGAATCTGCCTGCAATGCAGGAGATGCAAAAGACCCGGGTTCAAACCCTGGGTGAGGTAAATCCACTGGAGAAGGGAATGACTACCCACTTCAGTATTCTTCACTGGAGAAGTCCATGAACAAAGTACAAACACTATCCACAGGGTCGCAAAGAGTTGGACATGACTGATAGCACGTGCGCGCGCACACACACACACACACACAAATCACTTTGGGTTTTGGCTAACAAGTTAAATTAGGAACACATTGAGTTGAGTTTTGGTGTAATTGTGAATCACTCGGGTTTGGGCTAAGAAGTTGAGTTAGGGACACACGGAGTTAAGTTTAATAGGATTTATGTATATCACTTTGAGTTATTTCTGTTGATCATCCCAATGTGGAAACGACCTCCAAAAATACTCTCACAGTCCACTGTACCAACCTGCCCGGCATCATGATCTGAAATTCATGCTGAGAAGTTAAGCCGTGACGTTAGCGTGTCCCATGGTTGACCCAGCAACAGAACTGATGGGTTGCGGAAGGGAAATAAGGCTTGAAATGTAGGAAATCAAAGTCTAATTTTTATAAAATTTTATACAAAAGATTCCATTCTTATTAATGTATGATCAAAACTAAAGTCTTCTCCTATCAAAGGTATACTTAATTATGCAACAGATACAAATATAAATGCACTATATATTTTTCCCTTTTTTGGTGAGAATTCTTTAATGGGATTTACCAGAATGTCTGTGTTTGTAGAGTGCAAACCTGCAACTGTTACATGTTTTATGTATTCCAAGATACTAGATTATATCTCAGAATATCTCTCAACATATTGTCCTGATAAACTCTAGTGGTTCTAGATGAAACAGCACAAATACTGTCACTAACACAGTGAAAGAATGAAGAAACCAGTGCAAATATTCACTAATAAGTAAGGTATGTGATATAAGATTCATTTAACTATAATACTTTTAGCTCAGTGCAATAGAGAAGCAATTTAAAATACATTAAGCTACTCTTGTTTGTACTTTAATTTCAGATTCTTTTTTTTTCCAGAATTATGGATAATACCAAAATGCAAGAGTGATTTTAAAAAAGAAGTCAAATATAAACCAAAAGCGAATAGTGACTGAAGTTTCAATATCACCAAAATTCTAATTATATGATCATGGAAACTATAATTTGTAGATCAATATCATTAACATGAGGAAAAGAATTATACCAGGATAGTCTCAAAAGAGAAATAAAAAAAGCTACAGAGAGCTGAATGTTGTAGAACACAAAAACACAACCTGCATTGCTTAATGAATGTTGTCAGATCAAATGATATTCCAGATTAGACACCTTCTGCCTAAAAAAGCTTCAAATGTCTGAAATCATAAAGTTCATACACAAAAGGGCTCCCCAGGTGGTGCAATGGTAAAGAACCCTCCTGCCAAGGGAGGAGGCACAGACTTGGGTTCGATCCCTGGGTCGGGAAGATACCCTGTAGTAGGGAGCAGCAACTTGCTCCAGTACTGTTGCCTGGAAAGTCCAATGGACAGAGGAGCCTGGCAGGCTACAGTCCATGGCGCCACAAAGAGCTGGACATGACTGAGCAAAACATAGTTTAAAGAGGTTTTCCTTAATCTGAGAGGAATCCCAAATATTTCCATAACATCATCAATAAAGGGTTTAAACTGAAATACATGTTTCTAAACTACTGGTAATACAAATCAATTTTGTTATCAATCATGCTAAGGGAAAAGCTATTATCTTTCTACTCTCTACAGAAGATGACATCTAAAAATTTATTGTCATTTGAACAGGCAAAGAGAATGCAACCCCAAAATGTAGCAATTACAAAAGTGAATCAGGAAGGTAAGTAATAAAATGTGTTCTTTTTTCAGGATTTTGTGATGATTTGGGATTTTGTGATGCATTCTAAAATGTGTAACTTGTGATTTCTCATGCTAAACAAATCTTTGTATTTGTACCTACTTTAAAGTTGCATTTCTTTTTCTTAAAGAAAGCTCTCCAAACCATTAAAGCCTCAGACCTGGGCTTGCTTCTGATTCATTCTTTTTTAGACTCTAGTGTGTGGATTCATTCAAACAGATTGACCAGTTGACTATTTGATAAAATTTCATATTGACTCAACTCATATTAAATTTAACCACAATGTATCCTACACCTACACTTCCCAAACAGGCTTTGCTGAGTCCAAATCATATCCTGATATTGAAACAATTTCTTGATATTAAAAAAAATACTAATCAGAGGAAATACTGTTCTCTGCTCTGGAAGGTTCAGCTCTATCCATTGGGAATGATTCCATAGCATTACTTAGACATTAGATTTTTGAAGATAAATTTTCAAGGTTTTTGTTGTTGTTGTTCATTTGCTAAGTCATGCCTGACTCTTTGCAACCTCATGGACTGCAGCACACCAGGCCTCCCTGTCTATCACCATCTCCCGCAGTTCACTCAAATCCATGTCCACTGAGTTGGTGATGCCATCCAACCATCTCATCCTCTGTTGTCCCCTTCTCCTCCTGGCTTAAATCTTTCCCAGCATCAGGGTCTTTTCCAATGAGTCAGTTTTTTGCATCAGGTGGTCAAAGTATTGAAGTTTCAGCTTCAGCATCAGTCCTTCCAATGAATATTCAGGACTGATTTCCCTTAGGATGGACTGGTTGGATCTCATGCAATTCAAAGGACTCTCAACAGTCTTCTCCAGCCCCAGAATTTGAAAGCCAGTTTTACCGGGAAACACTCAAGCACTTACTCACGATGCTGTTCCTAAGCAAGGTGATATAAAGCTAATATTTGTCCCCTGGCCTGCTGCTGTGACACCACAAATGGATTAATAGAGGAGGCTGAAGACATTGCAATTTATCGTGGGTCTCTTCCTGCTTAGAGCAACTCTGCAGACTGAAACAAATCCCTGGAATATGCAACCCTTCCACACTGCCACTCACTCCACACAGAGATCAATAACTCACTTTCTGTGCAATGTTAAGTAAAGTATGTGGAGTTTAAGGGAGATAGAAAATCTTTCCTAAAGATTTTCCTAAGTTCTAAACAGTCTTGGCTGTGACTCAGAAAAATTTAATTGCTTGCTTTCTTTGTTCTCCCCAATCTCTTCTCCACTGTAACAAAAAAGACTAAAGAAAATTTTAAAAGAAAAAAAAAAGGCAGCAGCATACTAAACACCCAGCAGTTCGATAAGGATAAAAGAGTAAATGGGATAAAATATATCAAATTAAGATTCTTATGTTTCCAGCCAGGCCTCCTCCTTTCAGTGCTTAATAGATCATTAAAAATAGGTACACGCATCCCATCTACAAGAGTTAGTCTTCATAATTAGCTGGTGGTACACGCCACACTCACAGAGAGCTATTTACAGAGATGACAACTCAGCAGCATCTTGGTAACACTTCTATTTTTTATTGTTATGTTGATGAGCAATTGGAATGGCTGTAATCAAAATGACGCCATAATTCGATTTTTAGTGATCTGTTCACTGTCAAAATTAAATATATATGGCAAGAAAAAGGAACCAGGCATGGTAAACAGCATAAAAGGAAAACAAATGTCACTCTCATGCGACCATTCCACAGTCACACAGAAGGAGAATCACCGAAAAGTGTGCGATATGGTTCCTTTTCTAACAAAGTGGTTTACATATCCTCTTCCATATACTCTAAATTATTTTTGAACTGCTCTGACTTCCTCAAATGACAAGTGTATCATTAACCCTGCAAGAATTCCTCCTTGACTTGGCTGTAAAATCAGGTTAATCATGTGCTAGCTGGCTCAAACCTCTGTGACAATGTAGGCTGTGAAAACCCTCTGAGGGATGGTGATGGGAGAAGTGGAGACCGAGGCCATTTGGAGAGTACTGATCGGATGAGCCCTTTCTCCAGCTAGATGGAAGTGACTAATAGCCCTGCGGGGCCATAAGTGCTGTCCAAAATATTCAGAAGAAATGACCGGGGCATCGCAGAGCTTAACAGTCATTTAGGCTTCCTGAACTTCCACCAGGAAACCCATCATCTATCCCAGACTCCCTCCCTCCCAGCAGGTGAACCTCTGAGCCATCCAACACACATGGCCATCTCCTTCTCACCTCTGTCTACAGGGGAGCCAGCGGACCACTTGAGAGGGCTGAAACAGAGTCACGTAACAATACAGGCATCAAGAGGAAGAAAAGAGGCCCCCAGCAGAAGCAACGTTCCTGCAGCAGAAAAGACTGTGCAAGAACACATCCGTATCATGGCAATGATGACTCTAATTCGGTGCCAGTTCATGTCATAGCACACACCTATCAATGCCAACCTGGCCTTTCTATTCCAATTCCAATAGAGCAAGAGAAAATCACAGCTCTGACAGCTATCTATCATGTCTGTCATTTTCCTTTCAGCAAGACAGGGGAAAAATGATGACCTTGGAGATTTTGTGAGGTATAATCTATTTCTCTCTCATTTTCTCTCTGAAGAAGAGGGACTTCACATTACTCACATTACTCATAACTTTTTATATCTGTTTCATCAAGTCTGAACATCTACATAAATGTATGATGTTGTTATAATCATGATCATTAATATTAACTCCCAATTAAAATTGTTAGCTCTTCTTTAGATAGAGAAAACTTGGTAAAATTCTTAAGACCTAACAACCTAAGTTATCTCCACCGACTTAATCTTAGAAAATCCCAGTTTCTTCTCCTTTAGCCTATATTTAATTGAATGGAAAGCTGACACACCAGACCAGAGCTTGCACAGACGCTGCCTTTAAAGGACTCACAAGTCGGAAAATTATTACAGCAATGTGATGATTTCAATTACAAACATATATTCAGGATGCCATGCAAGTTGAGAAAGGGAAATCTCTTCCTTCCTTGGGGTCTTCAACTATGCTGTTGCCTTTGTTTACAGGACATTTAGTTTACTCTGTGCTTATAAACGGAAAAGGCAATGGCACCCCACTCCAGTACTCTTGCCTGGAAAATCCCATGGACAGAGGAGCCTGGTAGGCTGCAGTTCATGGGGTAGCTAGGAGTCGGACACAACTGAGCGACTTCACTTTCACTTTTCACTTTCACGCATTGGAAAAGGAAATGGCAACCCACTCCAGTGTTCTTGCCTGGAGAATCCCAGGGACGGGGGAGCCTGGTGGGCTGCCGTCTATGGGATCGCACAGAGCCGGACACGACTGAATCGACTTAGCAGCAGCAGCAGCAGTGCCTGTAAAATTCCTGCATATCCTTCACATCTTGGCTTAAATGACACTTCTCCAGAGAAGCTTTCTCACTTCCATCATTTCAGGTATGGTCCACCTGTTAGATGCTCCCATTCACAGTGCTTATAATTATGAATAAAATAATCTATAATTGATTATTGGTTGGATGTATATATCCCCAATTGGAATGTGACTATCTGACTGTTTATATGCCCACCATGTTAAAAAGAAAAAAAGAGGGTGGGAAAACAGTATATTTAGGATATCTTAAAGGATAAATGGACTTCAGAAAACATGTGTAGCAATCAAGGAAGAAATTGTATTCCTGAAAAAGGAAAAAGCAAGTAGAACTTCACATCCATATGGAAAAGCATGTTACCGTCAGAAAATTAACTGGTTGATAGTTCCTTATGATTAGAAGTCAAAGGTGGTAGATGATAAAACAGGCAGGAACCAAATTATGAAGCGGTGACACACCAACGAATTTAAACATAATCCTGGATGTTTGGGGCAGCCACTGAAGACTTACATAAGAAAGTAATTTGACGCATATTTTAGAAATATGACTCTGGGAATCATGAGAAAAGGACAAGATTTGACAGGAGAAAAAAAAAAACCTCACTGAGAAAGTTATGTGAAATTATGACTATCTGAATTAAAGTAGGACCTGAAATGTAGAGGAAGGGATGGATTTGAGGAGCTTGAGGGAAGTAGAAGTGACAGTTATTTGCAATCATTTGGATGTGGTGGAAAGGGAATAGGAGGGGTAATGAATGACACTTGGGATCCTGGACTGGGTGACCTGTGATATGAGTCCATTGAGATGTTGGTAAACAATATTGCCGATTGGAGGTGTAGGTTTGGGTTGAAGATAATAAAGTTAATTTTGCATTTACTGAGTTTGAACTGTTTCTGAGGCTTCCAGTAAGGAGGACAATCAACAAATGAATATAGGGACTAATATCTCTGGAGAGAGGGGTGGGCAAGAGTTGGGGATTTGGGAGCCCTCAACCAATGAGTTCGCTGGTGGCTCAGATGGTAAAAGCATCTGCCTACAGTGTGGGAGACCCGGGTTCAATCCCTGAGTCAGAAAGATCCCCTGGTGAAGGAAATGGCAACCCACTCCAGTATTCTTGCCTGGGAAATCCCATGGATGGAGGAACCTGGTGGGCTACAGTTCATGGGGTCATAAAGAATCTGACACGACTAGACTGAGCAGCTTCACTTTTTTCAACCAGTGAGTGGTGATTGATGCCGTGACAGCAGATGAGAGGATGGGGGAAGGCAGAGGATGAAAAGAAAAAGGGGCCGAGTGCAGAGCCTTAAAGAGCACCCACACCTAACTTCTCTGGCCTCTTGCCTCCAGCACACCACTCACCATCCTCTGCCAGCTCAGCCCTCCTCGTCTGCAACAGCCCTCACCGGCCCTGCTCTCACAGGCCTTCCTCTCTCCTCATACCTTCCATAAAGAAATAACCAGATGTCTCCAGAGGAAAGCAGGAAAAAGAAACATTGCAACTCTCAAGACTATAGCACAATCTCAGATAATATGGATGTGTTGATGATTGCTATATTGGTAAGCAGTGCTGCTACAAAAGAAGTGCCACACACTGAGGGGCTTAAACTACAGAAATTGTCTCAGTTCTGGAGGCTGGAGGTCCAAGATCAAGGTGTTGGAAAGTCTGAATTTTTCTGCATACTGTGAGAGAATTTGTTCTATGCTTCTCCCCTGCCTTCTCATGGATGGTGGCCATCTTTGGTGTTCCTTAGCTTGTACTCACAAGGTATCTACTTTGATATTCACATGCCATGGAAAGTTGTTAAAGGTACCATAATTATTACTTTTAACAAAACATCAATAAATTATTTAAATACTATCTCAAAATCATTAAGGGCGAAGCAAAGGGCCCTTAGTAATCCAAATGCCAAGTGTTTGGACACCATAATATGACATGATCAACATGTGAAATTTATAGTCCTTTCTATGCAATAGAAACATGGAATCAGACTTTTGGTAGATGTTCCTCTCACTATTTTAGGCTCTATGACTACCAACAACATTACCCCCATGGATTTTGTAATGGCTTTGTGTGCAACGAACCCATTCATCTCTGATGATGTAAGACTCAGCTGTTAGGATTGCAGCCATCAGTCGAGTCACTGAGGCATCAGATGGGGCCAGTGCTCCCACGATCATTAAGTCATGGCTCAGCACCCTCAGCAACTGAGTCTCCAGGGCAGTCTTTTCAGAGCTTGCAGCATGGCTGAGTGCAAGGCCAGCCCAGGGTGCATGCCCTGTCCCATGCAACAGTGCCAGCCTGATGTTCCATACTGTGTTCCATGTTCCTGGCTAACTTTTAAATGAAATCCTGCTTTATGCTTTCTATTGGCTTCAAATCTTCTTTCTACCATCTTAGAACTGAATTTGTAGATGCTGACATACCTCTAAATCCCACTGCCCACTTGAGAAAGGGATCAAAAGCTTATACTTCTTTTTGATACACACAAGGCTATACTCAGAGCCTTCAGGCTGATGAGGGTTTGCTCCAGTTTTTCTGAGGGCATTTTCATTCAGAACAGGTTTTGCCAAACAGAATCACAGCAAACAAACCTTTACTCATCCTTTGCCTCTGCACTTCCTACTGCCCCAAAACCTACACCCACACATTTAATTTCTCCCTCACAGTATCATTATAAATATTTGCATAGTGCTTTACATACTCCCGTGAGGCATTATAACCTCCTAATCCTATGAGGTGGCTGCAGCTCCTGTAAGCCTCCACACAACAAAATGTAGCCATTGTTCAGTTGCTCAGTCATGTCCAACTCTTTGGGGCCCCATGGACTGCAGCACACCAGGCTTCCCTGTCCTTCACTATCACCTGGAGTTTGCTCAAACTCATGTCCATTGAGTCAGTGATGCTATCTAACATCTCATCCTCTGCCACCCTCTTCTCCTGCCCTCAATCTTTCCTAGCATCAGGGTGTTTTCCAATGACCTGGTTCACCGCATCACATGCTCTAAGTATCAGAGCTTCAGTATCAGTCCTTCCACTGAATGTTAAGTGTTGATTTCCTTTACGAATGACTGATTTAATCTCCCTGCAGTCCAAGGGATTCTTAAGAGTCTTCTCCAGCACCAGACTGGAAGGCCACAAAAACAGCCTTCAAATACTGAGATGTTTTCATTTATCTATTATTATATTTGGAGAACCACAAATCAATTAACCTGTTAACTTCAGTGAAACTGGGATGGGAAATAGAAGGTTCTCTTGCTTTAATTTAAAATTCCTTCCCCCTCTTCCTCCCAAGCTAATTCTAAAGTTCTTTCAGACTCTTCCAATAGTCTGTATAAAATAACCCTATATCAAAATTCCCACCTTGCTAGTCACAAAATAGGAACAATACGTATTTTGGCAAAATATCCATTCCCTGACTCAGAGCCAATGATGCTATATAAAATTTTAAGTGCAGAATCCTTAAAATTAAGTTACTGCCAAACCAGAGGACATATATTGTGAATCACTGAAGAGAAAAATTACAAAGGACTTGGGTTGGCTGCATTCAGCTAGGTTGATAGCTATGGGGCGGGGGGCAGGGGGTGGGAAGCAGGGGAGCAGAGTTAAAGAAAATGAAATTCTAGTTTTATAGAAAATTGGTCAGGACATGGCTGCGGGTGGCAGAAGAACTCCTAATGTCCAGGATGACCTAATAGAGCAGGCCAGTTCTGGGAGGGGTGAGAGCACAAACAGATGATGTAAGCAATAGAAAAAAAGATTGCTAGGAGCACGGTGGCCAATTTGTGAGGACTGTCTGTGAGGTCATCATGTTCTCTGACCAAAAACCAGTGGAAATAGCTAAGTTCCAAAGGCTGACTGGAGGCAAGAGAAAGGGCCTGAGGAATGACAGAGCAATGCCGACAGGGAGATGTTGTGAGGGAGCACTGAGTATTTCAAAACCAGACAAGATTGGGAGAACGCCACGTTTCTCACCAGAGAGGCACCTCACTCACAAGGCTCTTTCCTCTTCCTGCCATCATGGCTGCCAGCCTGCCTCCTGTACCTGGAGTGACAGCGATGGTCTCGTGTGATAGAGCACCCTTCTGTCTGGGTATCTAGTTCTTGTACTTCCTATTTGAAAGCCAGATTTTTCTATGGATGAGGCCAGAAGGTTAATAATAGCTTTTTACTCCTTAAGACCCTTGCAAAAGGCTATTTATCAACTCCATTTAACTCCTGAAATCTTCTCATCCCTTCACTCTTGATGAAACTGTATGAAATCTATTTTCAGTCACTGTTGAGAGGAATCAGTAGCCTTATCTACTCCTCACTTAAACCTCAGATGATGAATCAAACCAGCAAGTGAGGAGGGGTATTCAGTATTGTGAACATCTGTTTATTACCCATCTCCACTGTCTATAGTATATCTCCTCAACCCAGCAGTGACAGTCTATACTTCAGCCTCTAAAGGAAAGCCTGGATTTGCAGGTGACTGATTTAAATGTGCTTATCCGTACAGGAAAGGGTCAGGTTGGGACTGTTCCCCAAAGCAACAAGAACCCAGAGGTAAACACTCTGACACTCAAGACCCCGTCACAGCAACTCCTTTCACTCTTTTTTTATTCATGGGATAACGCAACAAAGCATTCATCTAAGATCTAAGAAATGGGACAAGATGTTGCATTTTATTCTGTCTTGGATAGATTAAAGTTGAAACGAATCAGAAAAGAGCAGACAGCAAAATCACCCTGACAGAATTTTCCTTTTTCCTTAAAAAAAAAAAAAAAAAAAAAAAGCAAAAGGATTGAATGCTTGAGCTATATGGTATATCATAGATGCTGCTGACCAATAAATCAAAAAGGTAAAGGACATCCAGAAAATGCAAACATAAGCAATTTGACTGGGTCCAGATGAAATGCTGCCAAAAGTGCTATCAGGAACTGCCTGGCTCCCTGCTCGGTCTGCGTTTTCTCCTTTCTGCTCTGTCTGTGGGCTCAGCACTGCCCACATGCCGGTCTCATCCTTGCCCAGTGCAGAGACTATAACAATAAAGAGCTCTTATAAGGCTCACAATACATAATAGTAAGATCACTTTCTTGCCCTGTATTTCCTAATTGAATCTGTAGTCCAGCCAGGGTCTGGGCACTGGTATATTCTATCTGAGCCTCTGGGCCAGTTTCCTGGCCTTCGTCACTCAACAAGACTATAGATGCATTTCCTGAGTGCCAGCATTGCTGCAGCTCTCCTCCAGACTCTTCTGTGGCTAGACTCCTCTGGATTTTATTTCTTCCCTGTTACTCCGTGTCCCTGTTAAGGTCTTGAACCTGGTGAGCTGTTTCAAAGCTCACCTCTGGACCATTTTTAGGCCCTACTCTATTGCTACCCCAGTCTCTGCAGTGGGAGCATGAAGGAAAAGATTCAGGAGTTACAGGGGGATTATTTATTACTATGAGTTTATGGATATTTGCTAAGAGCTAGAGATAGCTATAAATATAAATCCATATGGATGTTCTCTACTATATTAGGGGATAAAATTATTGCCCCTAGGCAAATCTGAATAATAACCGAAGTAAGTTAAGATACAAAGTAGGAAATGGGTTGTAAGCAGTCTGAGAACAAAGCATTAATGAGTGTTAAGCAGGAGGTCAATTTTTTAAAAATTTACTCCAAACAATGAAATATTCCACAAAATTGAGACTGCAACAGTAATTTGCAAAAGAAATAAATTGAATAAATGGTTTCCCTGGTGGCTCAGATGGTAAAGAATCTATCTGCATTGCAGGAGACCCAGGTTTGTTCCCTGGGTTGAGAGGCCCTGGAGGAGGGCATAGCAACCCACTCCAGTATTCTTGCCTGGCAAATCCCATGGACAAAAGAGCCTGGCAAATCCCATGGACAGACGAGCCTGGCGGGTTACAGTCCATGGGGTCGCAAAGACTCGGACACAACTGAACAACTAACACTTTCTTTTCACTTTCCCCTGTGGCATACGGCAAGTCACAGCTGGGATCGTTCAAAGCTGTGTTTGCACTTTCTTTAAAGGGCCACATATTCCCACTGTCATGAAGCAGCTGATGGTTTAAGGGATTCTATTCTGTTGTACCTCATCACTGACCTCATCCTCTTTTTTTTTCTATTTTAAGTGTCTACTGAGTCCTTCCAGGAACTCAGGGCTTAGAGGAATGGGCAGCTTTCACTCATAAATAAACTTGAAGTCAAGGACCCATCGGCTCAGAAGTTTTTGCCATACTGATGGCAATACTGTTTCTATCACAACTGATAAATTAGCACAAGAATGGGATTATATAGCTATGCTCAAGCTACCAGGAGACTGGGAAACTGCATCAGAATATGCTTCCTGTGATCAGTACTCTTCCAGGTAGGGAATCTAAACATTATCAAAAATCCTAATGACGACTACCTCATCTAGAGGTAGGTATGCACTGGAAGCTGTGTTGTTGAACCTGACCCTGGAAAAACATTTACAGTCAAGCAGTTTTAAAATACTTGGCAAATTGGCTGATGCAACAGTTTTTTTTTTAATCTCACAATATAAATGCAAAAATAATTGCCAGATTGCAGGACAGAAACCCTTAATACAACAACTGACCTAACACCTATAATTCGAACTTGAAAAGAATCACTGATGTTGACTGCCTATGTTAAAAAAAAAAGAAAAAGTCACTGCTGTTTTTGTTAATAGAAAAGTGCAAGAAATGACACCCAAGGGTTCAAGACTTCTTTGGGAAGATGACAGACAGAAGGTGATGCTAGGAGCTGATCAAGTACCAAACCAACTATTCATGGTAAGAGGGAAGAAGCATCGGCCTGAGGACTAGTTATCGAGGGAAGAAGCAGCAGCCTGAGGACCAGTTATCATAATCAGGCTAATGGAGACCTCTGCTCACCATTATCCAGAGAATATATTATATAGTGATACTTTTTTAAGGCTGGGCCCACTACTAGCTGACCTTTTAATTTTTAATTAAAAAAAGAAGAAGTATTTTCTAATCAATGATCCCCTTGAGAGTCTGATGAATTCTTAAGCTTCTCCCAAGTGGAGAAAAATGTAGATAAAATACAAATTTTACAAACAAATTATAGAGGATTTGTGGACTAATGTCCAACTTGTGAATCCACTAGTCATATATTTAAAAACCCCTGAGTTAGGATAATTTTTTAAGATGGTTATAAACAAAATAATATGTGCATGAATACTTCAAAGGATATAAATAAGAATAGGGAATGATATCTTGAAGAACACAGTCCAAATTTGTATAAGATTGATCAACCCAAGTGCTATCACAAGTCAGATATAATCTCCAAAATTTGTTCTGAGGGAACTATTTCATTATAGCAACCTCTACTAATAGAACCTCCCTAGGTTACTATGTGCTACTATTTTTTTTTTTTAACCTCTCCACCTCTTCTTTACCCTCATATGTATTCCTCTCTCTTCTCTTTGTGATTTCTCTCCTTTGACCTCATCATCCACTTTCTTATTTTCTTTTTCGGTGACTTTACTCTTGCCTTAGGAAGTATAAGGCAGGAATACATTTCTCTACAGCTTTAGAAACCTAACTACACCAAATAGTCAACAAGTTAATAAGCTTCTTGAAAAGTTTCCTCAATGTCACAAACAATGTTTACTGAACTTTAAATTGCAAAACCAGGTCGCTCCCACAAAATATAGGAATGAGACTGAGCTAGTCAATCCTGAAGCATATCATTCATTACTGTGACAGAGCTTTCTGTCACAGTTTCACTGGCTTGGCCATGGACAGAGAATGGATAACTGCTATATGATGATCTGAAAAAGGACATTCGGGAAAAGAAGTGATCAGAAACCCAGACAGCAGAGAGAGTAATCAGAGACTAGATGGCTTTCTGGAACAAATACATCATTTGGATTATGTTTAAAACAGCAGAAGACTCTGAAAATAGCAGCAGCAGCAGCCAGGCTCTGAAGGATGCGTTTTAATATATATACAATATGCAACAGACATTTGTCACACATCCGTCTTCCCAGCCATATCCAACACTTCTGGCTGGTGACCACAGTCAACAAGGTCATCTTCTATCACAAAGGACTAATGCAGATTTTACAAAAAAACACTATCAGATTTGTCAAGTAGTTCTAAAAGGACAACGCAAAGTGTTGGCTATTTGATTACGATTACGGGCAAAAACAAAAAGAATGCATCTGAATGTGGTTCTGTCAGGTAGCTGGTAAAGCATGGAAAAGCACAGAAAAGAGGGAAAAAATGAAGCAGGCAAGCTGGACCCAGTTCACATCACTTCCCAGAGTGATTCGGGCTTCAAAACAAACACACACCGTGAGCACTTACTAAATGAAGGGTGGTGTTCCACGCTGTAAGTCAGTGATTTTCAAATCTAACTGCCCATAAAATTTATTTGGGCAAGCTTTAAACAAATCAGATTCCAGAGACTCTCCTTAAAACTTCTAAATCAGGGAGATGAGAAGAAGGTTCAAGAGGAAGGGGACATATGTATACCTATGGCTGATTCGTGTTGGTATATGGCAGAAACCAACATAATATTGTAAAGCAATTATCCTCCACCTAAAAATAAATAAAATTTTTTAAAAAGTCTAAATTAGAATCTCTGAATTGGGGCCTTGGACTTTAAGCTTTTAAAGGGCACCTCAGGTGATTCTGATACAGCCAGTTTTGAAACTGCTACTAAGAACATACACAATTAGTAAGACATAGTCCCTGCCCTCCTGTACTTGACAGTACAATTTCTGAGAAAATGTATAAGCGTAGATAAAATGAGAAAGTATCAAGCATTACATAACAGTACAGCAAAGCAAGGGATATCACAATGCAGTAGATAATAATGTTCACTTTTCTTCGTCCTTTGACCAACCCCTGAGAAATAAAAGTTATAATACCAAGACAACTGGGACCAAAAAAGACAAAAAAAAAAAAAATCTCTCCAGTTTACTACATTATTTCAGGTTCATATCAAAATTTATGTGGCTGTAAAAGGCTAATACTGTGTAAGGAAAAAATTCAAGTAAATAAAAAGATTTATCTGTAGCCAAAATGATTTCGCCCATATTCATAAACATGTAAATCATTCCCCAAACTAACCATTAGCACAGAGCTTATGATTAAGCAACATTTATAATAATAATGAAAGCACATTAGAAGAATGTGTTGACATCTTTCAAATTTTGACAGCTCCTAAAAAATAATTTTTATTTTAGTTTGTCTAATTAAATGGACTACAGTTGCTTGGCACTGACCTGAAAATCTTACTAAAAATTATAAGCACATAATTGTATGAAAATAAAAGAGAAGAAGAAATAGAAGAGCATAAAACTTACAACACATTAACCAAGTTCTTGATAAATAACATAGGTATCACATTCAAAACCCTAGTTCTGGTCACTGGTCTTGGCTCTTTGCCCTGAACCTGCTCAGGTAGCCTCCAGGTGTGAGGCAGACCCTGGTTACCAACCAGCAGTTCCCTAAAGTCATCTGCCAACAAGCCTTGACTCTGGAGTTCTGGCTGCCCTAGAATCCCAGGAGCCCTGTTAGAACACCCTACCTCATTACCTTGAGCCCTTAAAGGTAACTACTTCTCTGGGCTATGGTGTGTTGATGCTTACCCTCCTTCTGGCCCACAACCCTTGTTCATTTTTAGTCAACATGAATTTCACAATGTGGACAATATTTCTAACAAGAATTTCACTTGCACTTGAAATGTCCTACCAGATAGACTGTTCTGATATTAATAAACTAATCAACTATTTTATCCCCCTTAGCTCATCATTAGTTAACTTCACAAATACAAAAGTATTTGAAGTTATCCGTTCTCTGCATATTTAAAATAAATAAAATACCATATTTATGCACAAGAAACCATGAAAAGATTATAAAACAATATAGAGCAAGGGTAAAAGTTGCATGTGTCCTCCAAACATAGGATAATTTTTAAAAAGAAGTTGTATCTAAACTTCCTGCATATAAACATTGTATCTTGAGTTTTTGAGAATCACATCCTAGCCCTAACTCTGCTCTCGAACTAAATAGAAGACCTTACCTAAACTGCTTTGCCTCTCAGAGACCCCGTTTGTTAAAAGAGAGATTGAATTAAATCAATGTTCCTGAGTAGAGAGGGGATATGAAAATCATTATAAAGAATTTCCAAACTCATATAATCCATCTTATTGTCTAGAGAATTCAGACATCACCTGCCTTATATCTTCACATGAAAGCACAGCAGAATATGGGAGACCTAGGCAAATTTCATTTGAAACAGCCCCATGTAATTCTATTATCGCTCCCTGCCTTCCATTGCCACTGGCCTGATGGTCTTCAAGGACTTCTCTATTTCTCACATTCTCTGTTCCCTGAAAAAACAACACCAGGACTTCCCTGGTGGTCCAGTGGTTAAAAATTCACCTGCCAATACAAGGGACAGGAGTTCAATCCCTGATCTAGGAAGATTCCACATGCTGCAGGCAACTAAGCCCCTGCGCCACAACTGCCAAGCCCATGTACCCTAGAATCTGTGTTCTGCAACAAGAGATGCCACGGAAATGAGAAGCCCATGCAGCACAACTACAAAGCAGCCTCAGCTCCCCACAGTCAGAGAAATCCCATGTGCAGCAACAAAGACCCAGTGTGGCCAAAAATAAAAAATTAGATATTTTTTAAAAAAAGAAATACACCTCTTAAAAAAATACCATATTGAAAAACCTTGATCTGTACCCTAGATATATGAGGCATTAAGTAGGAAGAGGCAGTTATTCTTAAGCCTTTGCATGCATAAAATTTTGATTTAGTGAGCATTTATTCAGCACCTACTTTGTCCCAAAGCAGTCCGATGGAGTTGGTGGTAAGCAAATAAACACAACTGCACATGACTCAAAGCCAAAGTCCCTGATCCCATGAAGCTTGTCTTCTCTAGCCCTGTCCCAGAGATTTCAATTCAGTAGAGCTTAGATGTAGACCAAAAAGCTGCATTTGAAGATGAAGCCCAAGCAACCCTTATACAGATGATCCAAGGACCACACTGAGAAACATTAGATTAAGAAATCAGGTTGTAAGGTCGATGGAACTCAAAGCTTTTATAAAGTTGGTGGACTCTTTTTAAGAACTATTCTGATTCCATGTGCAATAACTTAACTATACGCAGAGTGACTATGGAGCCCATGAGTATATCCCACTGAGCACATGAGTATATCCCACTGAGTTCATTAAAAGTGTCCTCATTTCAACCTCCTCTCAGTTAAGTCCCCACAATGCCCACTTCAGCACTGCCTGACACCAAAGGGGAAGAAGGCAGGACAAAGAGACAGTCATCCCAACTGCACTTAAATATCTTACTTTTACCAACCTTGCAAACACATATAGCCATAACACTTTGCTGGGGCTCTCCCCAGAGATGTGGAAGGGACCCCATCAAGTGAAAGGTCCTAAACCTTAGGCTCTATCAGCCTTACTGTAAGCCTCCCTCAGAGTTGGGGTTGGGAGGGGTAGCCAATATTGTAAAAACAGAGGCAGACACAAACACATGTAAACAAGATCATGTGGGATCTGAACTTGATGCTAGCTCCATTTTAGGAGTTTAATAAATATTTTTGATGGATTATCATCAAAACCTGCTTGATGTTTCCCAACAGTAGTGACTCTTAAGGAAGGAAGAAATAAGCATTGTTTCAGATTGCTCTTTGGAAGTGGGATGTATGTGTATTTGTCTGAAAACTCATATCCAATATTTCTATTGTCTTTTTTTTTTAATACAAACTACAGAAGGTTAGATTGACAAAATCTTGACTTGGAGGATGTATAAACTACAGAGTGAGACAGCATTATAGCAGTTGTGGAGTTTAAAGAGGTTAATTCCTTTAAGGTTCAAGAAAGTGGGAACTGAAGTGTCTCAGTGGATGAGGGACAGGTAGGATCGGAGAAGAGCTTGATTTAGTCTCTGTCCCAGTTCCTGCCTTTGTCTTTCCCAGGTCCCTCTGAAGGCAGATGAGTGGTCAATCCAGAGAGAAGACTGGACTTTCACAGGACCCAGGCTCCCCTTGGGGATAGGAAGACTAAAGTCAGAGTCTAAGAGATTTCCTTGCTATGCTGAAGAGGTTAGATTGATCCTAGAGCACATGGGGCTGTTAGTGATGAACTTAGAGTTTGGCAACATAGCTCCAGTTACGGTAAGGAGGTTGGACTGGGGCAAGCAGGCCAAGTTGAGCCTAAAGAAGAGTCAGGAGTCTGTGACACTGGTCCAGGCAAGAAGTGGTGAAGGACGAACAAGGGAAGTGGCAAAGATGATGAAGATCACAGGGCTTGGAGCTGCAAGGAGGGAGGGGAGTGCCCACACCATTTCCCTCTGGCCCCAGCTCCGGCCCCTCCACTCAGTCAGTGTTCTCCTACCACCTACCAGCGACAATCATTTCTCACAAGTCCTCAAGGGCCACGGTTCTATTCCAGCTTTATACCCACATCTGCCTAACAAGTTCTGTTCAATTTAAGAGAAAAGACTGGGATCAAAGAACATGAAGGACTCTACAAGAGAGTAGGGCCAAACTTCCAACACCCAGCTACTTTGTTTTCTAAAGGATGATCAATATCACATGCCAAATGGATTTCATCTTCCAGGACTGACTTTTTCTATGTTATAATGATATAAAACAACCCAAGCAACTTCAAACTAATGCTTAGCTTGTCTGGATTTCTTCCTCCCTCTCACTCCCCCAGGCAATTTACTATTAAGCTATACAAGCTTCAGAACCTTCCTTCATGTGCCTATGAGTTAGAGAACTGCCTCCTCCACCCAATTAATTTCCCAAGTATACTAAGTTGCTTGTTTCAGAACCATCCCACTCCAGATCAAGGGCTAAAAAGATCCACCTAGATCACAAAGGATCAAGAGCCAGCTGGGGCATCCTCTACAGGACACAGGTTAGTGTTAAAAATAAATAAATAATAAAGGTCTGTTTGCACCTACCTTCAGTACAAGTTTCCCACAACCGCTAGAGGATGGGGAAGATGAACAGCATTTTCTACTTTTAAAAAAGTTATCTTTTCTATAATACCTTCACAAAAAAAGCAAATCTGTGAATCTCTGTACTCTGTGTTCTGGGAAAATGTTTTCTGTATGTATTTTCTATGTATATTAGATATATATTCTAAAAATGCCCTTCAAAAGTGTGAGATGCACTACAATGTTACAGAGTAATTAGCCTCCAACTAATAAAAACAAATGAAAAAAAAAGAGTGAGATGTCTGTGAAATTCTAGTCATTTTAAGTTTGTATTCTCATTACAGTTCATAACTAGAAGGAACATGGTGCCACCATCTCGTGTCTGGTCACATTGAAGAAGACACTAAGGTCCAGAGAGGTTGAGAAACTAACTCAAGATCACAAAGCAGTTCCTCAGGCATAACTCTAAACTGGTTTTCTTGCAACTATAGCAAGCCTCTCCCTTACACAACGGAGAGATGTAGGATCAAAAATGGTTAGCAATCAGACAGACTGGACTTAGACATGTGGGGTCCCAGACAACTTATTAAACCTCTCTGTGCCTCTTGAACTTATCTAGGTGATAGGAATCATCACAGTTACCTACTTCATAGAACTACTGTGGGAATTATATAAGATATGCTAAGTATCAGCATATGTAGGTATGCTATAAATATAAATTACATCAAATATAATGATAATAATAATATTAAAATGTAATGGAAGCAGTCATTAATGTATGACTCCTGAATGGCCTATTTTCACTGAATTTCCGGTAAGAAATAAAAACCCAAATAAACAATTGAAAAATCCTAAATGGTTTTTAGGGTAGTACAACAAGCCAACAATTATTTCCATAATTTGAAGGTTGGTGTTTGAATGTATGTACTTCCTCTGCCTTTCAGATAAACCTCTCTAGTTTCTCCTCAAATACTTCTAGATAGATGCAAGCTTCCCCAAGATTTCTCTGAAGCAGGCAGATACAAACTGTATATAAGGATCAGTATTGCAAAGTTGCTTCAACAAATACTCCATGCTTTGCTCTTCATGTTATTTTCCTGGATTTTACTGTATTAGGTTCTATGATACTCCTGTATTTGAAGCTGACTAGATATAACCACCAGAGAAGGCAATGGCACCCCACTCCAGTCCTCTTGCCTGGAAAATCCTATGGACGGAGGAGCCTGGTAGGCTGCAGTCCATGGGTCGCTAAGAGTCGGACACAACTGAGCGACTTCACTTTCACTTTTCACTTTCCTGCATTGGAGAAGGAAATGGCAACCCACTCCAGTGTTCTTGCCTGGAGAAACCCAGGGACGGCGGAGTCTGGTGGGCTGCCATCTATGGGGTCGCACAGAGTCAGACACGACTGAAGCCACTTAGCAGCAGCAGCAGATATAACAACTGATCTCTACAACACAACAATGGCCTTTCCCTTTTCCTACCCTCTTGGAATATAGTAACAGAATCTCCAAAATTAATACATTCCTTCTTATTTTAGAATTTCTGAATTCTTTTTTTAGGATAAACTTGGATGCATGTTGGAATCACACAAAGAACCTTACAAGATACCTATGCCTAGATCCCACCCCCATAGGGTATACGTTACTTGGCATGGGCTAGAACCTGAATATTGGTAATTTTTAAAGCTTTCCAGATGACTCTAAAGTGCAGTCAAGGTTGGTCACCTCTGATGGAGGGATTTCATGTGGCTGCAGAGATCTGAAGTCTGGAACCGAAGCATTCCTTTCTCTGGGTGGCCTCCTCGAGCTCCCCAAAGTCGTGTTGTCCACATGTCCCTCTGTTTCCTAAAAGTATCTCCTTTATAGCATCTCTCATGATGATTCACATTGATTTGCTTCTTTGTATCTCCTTAATTCTGCACTGTGAGCTTCTGAGAGCAGTGATCATTTTTCTCTCATTCCCAGCACTCACAGAAGCTGGCACATAGGAGGTGCTCCATGAACATGCTTCCCATCAAACTGAAAGAGTTTATCCCTTCTACCTCTCTGACCAAAGTAACCAGGCAAGAGCATCTCTTTCCAGAAAGCCAGGACTGAGATGCTGCACAGACAGCACCGGCAGCATCCCCCACAGGAAGCCCTCCACTGAACCTGCCCCTCACCAGTAAGTCAGACAGGCATGCACAGCTCCACAGCTGACAGTTTATAACTTGCAACGTGTTCTTTCTGGAGGCTCCTCAAGAGTGAATGTAATTAAAACCTCTGCATATTACCTCTTCCATTGTCCCTGGTACTGGTCCCCGCCTGTTGTTCAGATAAGACAAGACTGATGAATGTGAATATGTCTGAAGTTAAAGCAGGCAGTAGATAATGAAAAAGGCTGATTGGAAAGTCCTTATCAACTAAAGAGAGTCCTGAGATATGCAGAGCAGGAGGACTGCATGCAGTCCTCAGTCCAAAGTCAAGAAGTGAAACAGCTGTTGCTGCAAACTCTTCAGGCTTCTCGCCACTGACACAGAACAGTCCCCTCAACTCCAGAGAGAATCATAGTCTATGGAAAGGCACCCTCTGGAGTTGTGCAACTTAGCAGCCTTAAAATGGCCTGTGATGGGAAGATTCCCATCACCTGTAATGCAAGGCCACTTTCACTGTAAATAAACTTCAAAACAAAATCACTTACAATGACGATTGCTACTTTCATCCCATATCTCTGACTCACACTCCCAGACCTCACCTCTCCATTCAGACAATCTGGTCATCCATTCAGACAATCTGGTCATTTCCTGAGAACCTCTAGCTCTGAAGTCCTGTTCCAAGCTCCCCTCTCCTCTCAGCCCCGAGCTCTAACCTAGCGTCATGGAAGTTGTTAAAACCACTGGAATTTTGGTGGATTTCTATCCTGCAAATATTGATTTCTGCCTTCCTTCATGTTGTTGTTACCTTGCTGTGACAGAACAACGTTTGAGATTCAGCCTTCGCCCGATTCCTGCCATGGCAGAGGACAGTCGGTTTTTAGTGCATCTATCCATTCTTAGGACATCATCATTTTCATTGTTCAAAGGCTCCTCCCAAGTCAATAGGGTGTAGCGATAGAGGTTACTGAGCTTGGCATGGGATGGTCTGGGTTCCAATCTCAAGTTCACTACTTATAAGCACTAACAATTTTGGCAAGTAGTCGTGCTTCAATATTCTCACCCATCATATGTGGCTGATAGTAATAGTACCCACCTCATGAGATTGTTATGGGGCTTAGCTACTGACCTTGTAAACAAGTACCTAACATGGATACATTAGTATCATTCCCAGATGTGAGTTTTGGGGTGAGATTGACTTCGTTAGAATTATATTCATAGCACAAGTGAGCATCTGGTCACCCCTCATTAGTTTTTCAAGATAGGTAATAAGTTCTTCCTCGCCTCTTTCCTTTCCCAGCCTTTAACTTACAATGTTCTAGAGAATGCCTATGCTGTATTCTCCCCTTGTTGATTAAATTTACTTAACATTGAAATAATGTCTTTCTTTCTATTGTAAAAATGGTATCCTTCTGTGGATCTAGGACTGTAGAAATTTTCTCTACTGTCAGATTTCTAGTTTATGCTCTCCACTTCCATTATTTTTCTCACTGGCTACTTTCTCCAGTTACAACCTGCCCAAGTCTACCCCAACCACATGTTCTCATCTCCTACCACACCAATAAATTACTATTTCCCTTTATAATATTTTAGGACTTCCCTGTAGTTCAAATGGTAAAGAATCTGCCTGTAATGCAGGAGACCTGGGTTCGATCCCTGGGTCAGGATGATCCCCTGGAAGAGGGCACGACAGCCCACTCTAGTAGTCTTGCCTGGAGAATCGCATGAACAGGGGAGCCTGGTGAGCTATAGTCCTTGGGGTTGCAAAGAGTCGGACATGACTGAGCAACTAACTACTGCTACTGCTTATAATATTTTATTAATGCTTCTGAAATATAGAACTGATGTAAAAAACCATTGTCATACTTTAAAAGAACTCTTGGAACTATACATTTAGATTTTAACAAAGGACTCCATGTAGCATTCCCACATTTAAAATCACTTCTTGAGATTTGAGATATTTTCCTAAATTGGAAATAATAAGATAAAGCTTAGGTGAAATCAAATAGTGAAATAAAGAAACTGAATAGGATACTGCAACAGGACAGGAAGGAGGGGACTGTAGTTTCAATTCCCTCTAAGTATGGCAACAGAAAAGTGGCAAGGACTACTGTAAGTTAAAAATGTCGATGAATGCTACCTCCAAAGGCCTCTCTGACTCAGATTCTGTGTGTCTCCTGCCTGCGTGTTCTTGGAAGTTTTTTCCTGCCTGGTTGTAACTTGAAGTAGCTTGTTCCTTTGGGTGGAGAAGATGCAATTTTGGGAGAGCACATTATTTCTAAGAGCTTTTCAGAGCAATGAGCTACCCACAAATGACTCATCAGAAAAGCTTTTAGATCCCAGAATGGCCAAGTTTATCATCTAAAAATGCTCCCAGAGAACTTTTTTCTCTCCTTCAGCTTCCTGTCATTTGAACTTTCACCCACTGGTCTCCCAGCAGCGTTTCTCAGGGACTCATGAGATGGGCACACATCTCCCAATGAGTTCATCCTGGGCAGTGAGTTCATCCCTCCCGCCATGCCTCAGCAACCCCACAGCATGATGGGCAGCCACAGGGCAATGATGGCAACTGTAGGGGGAATGGCCATCTGGCCATGTACACCAAAACAGAGAACCACACCCTTTTAATTTCGTTTGGAAGTATGTTCACAGTCAACAAATACTTGCCCTGGCCCAGTCTCCCCAACCTCTACCACTGTTTTATAAGGAACTTTTTCATCCTGTAGTAAACTAGGAGTAACTTTGGACCCTGAAATAATCACCCACCTCTGTCAACAAATGTTACCAATGTACCCCTTCATATGTCAGTTAATTGAGACTTTTTAAGAAGAATGGGATTTGCTGCAGTTGTTGTTCAGTCTCTAAGTCATGTTCCGCTCTTTGTGATCCCATGGATTGCAGCACGCCAGGCTTCTCTGTCCTTCACTGTCTCCTAGAGTTTGCTCAAAATCATGCCCATTGAGCCAACGCCTTGCAACCATCTCATCCTCTGTCATCCCCTTCTCTCCCTGCCCTCAATCTTTCCCACCATCAGGGTCTTTCCCAATGAGTCAGCTTTTCACATCAGGTGGCCAAAGTATTGGAGCACCAGCTTCAGCATCAGTCCTTCCAATGAATATTCAGGGTTAATTTCCTTCAGGATTAACTGGCTTGATCTCCATACAATCCAAGTCTCTCAAGAGACTTCCAAACAGGACTTGGGTGGATAGTAAAAAAAAGGTTAGTGTTTTTGAGAGGAGAGGGAGATTGGCAAGAATCAAGGTATAGAAAACTTGGAGATTGAGGTCTCATGTCAAACTTCGAAATAAATAACAAAACATATAAATCTAAAATGTTGAATATTGTTTTGTGTTAAAAACAGTTCTAAACAGAAATTAGGCAAAGGTTCTTTAAGAAATTAATCTGCAGATCTGGATTAACAGACTGAATGCCTTGACTGGATGGTCAAAGCTACGAAGTAGGAAAGCTCTTTGAAATCGTAGGACAAAATGGAATGTGAATCTCTGTAAACTGAGTAATTGAGGACAAACTTTAATAGCTGCATTTGTTTCTTAGGGCCGCTGTAACAAATTACCACAAAATGGATTGTGGTAACACAAATACAAATTTATTGTCTCACAGTCTTGGAGGTAAGAAAGCCAAAATGGTCTCATTGGGCTAAAACCAAGATGTTGGTAGGGCCGGGCTGTGTTCTTTAGGTTCTAGGTAAGACCTCATTTCCTTGCTCTTTCCAGCTTCTAGAGGCCACTAACATTCTTTGACCTGTAGTCTTTTCCTCCATCTTCAAGGTCAGCAATGGCCAGTTGAGGCTTTATCACATCCTATCACTTATACAGTCTTCTGCTCCCTTTTCCACATTTTAGCATCCTTTTAAGTACACTGGACCCACCCAGATAATTCAGGACAGCCTTCTTAAACTCAGGTCATCAGCAACCTTAATTCCATCTGGTACAATTCCTTTTTTCCATGTAAGGTAGCATTTTTATAGAATCTGGGAATTGGGATGTGGACATCTTTGGAGGGCCATTACTCTGTCTATCACAAGAACTTTTTTTTTTTTTTTTTTTTTTTTAAATATTATTTTATTAGTTGGAGGCCAATCACTTTACAACATTTCAGTGGGTTTTGTCATACATTGACATGAATCAGCCATATAGTTACACGTATTCCCCATCCCGATTCCCCCTCCCACCTCCCTCCCCACCCGACTCCTCAGGGTCCTCCCAGTGTACCAGGCCCGAGCACCTGACTCATGTATCCCACCTGGGCTGGTGGTCTGTTTCACCATAGATAGTATACATGCTGTTCTTTCAAAACATCCCACCCTCACGTTCTCCCCCAGAGTTCAAAAGTCTGTTCTGTACTTCTGTGTCTCTTTTTCTGTTTTGCATATAGGGTTATCGCCACCATCTATCTAAATTCCGTATATATGTGTTAGTATACTGTAATGTTCTTTATCTTTCTGGCTTACTTCACTCTGTATAATGGGCTCCAGTTTCATCCATCTCATTAGAACTGATTCAAATGAATTCTTTTTAACGGCTGAGTAATATTCCATGGTGTATATGTACCACAGCTTCCTTATCCATTCATCTGCTGATGGGCATCTGGGTTGCTTCCATGTCCTGGCTATTATAAACAGTGCTGCGATGAACATTGGGGTGCACGTGTCTCTTTCAGATCTGGATTCCTCAGTGTGTATGCCTAGAAGTGGTATTGCTGGGTGATATGGCTTTTTAAGAACTTTTTAAAAAAGCATTAAGAGGGACTTTCCTGGCAGACCTGTGGTTAAGACCTCACCTTCCAATGCAGGGAGTATGGGTTAGATCCCTGGTCAAGGACCTAAGATTCCACAGGTCTTAGGGCCAAAAAACCAAAACATAAAACAGAAGCAATGCTGTATTAATAACAAATTGTATTAATAAAGACTTTATTGTATTAATAGACTTTAAAAATGGTCCACATCAAAAAAAAAAAAAAAAATCTTAAAAAAAAAGCTTCTAGAGAATGATAATCAGTGAGAGAAGAAAATCCACTGGAGAGAGGGGAAACGGGAACCCCCAGTGTAGCTCACAAATTAAGGTAGGAATTACAAACTGAAATGAGTTGAGGAACTAGCTCTCCAAAGGAACTGTATTAGACTACACTTTGTGTTCTAACTCGGGACCATTTGTAATGCTTCCCCATCGAAAGGGTAGGGGGGGTTGTTGCCCTTTTGTGAATCCATATTAAATGGAACAAAATTCTTGAATGGAGATTACTAACTCACTCATCAATCAAGGAAAGATTCAAGCACTGGTGTTCCACGAAGCTCTCTCTACCCTACGGGCAGAATTAATTTCTCTTCCTTGGATCACTGTCCCTTGTGCTTTCCTTTCCAATAGTACTTATCATTCTGTAATGTAATTTCCTGTTTTCCTGCCTTTCTCCCTGCTGGATGATGAGGTCCTTTTGAGAACAGGGACCATGACACAGACATCTTTGTATTCTAAGCACCCAGCAAGATGGCTAACATAAGGAAGGCATTCAACATGCCTTCCTTACTGAATGAAAACCTGTGGGATGAATTGAGAATATTCTGAACTACCTCCAGGTCTTAGGGGAAGGTGACTGGATGGTATTTGGGGATTGGAAAGTAGATGGTAGCTTTAAAAATAAGAATAATGCACAGTAAATCTTTAAGTCCTGAGATGCATCTGAGAGAGGGAGACAGGAAACTGAAAGGAATTAAGAAATGAAGACATTTTCCCTGATAGACTGCAGATTGAAAAGGCAAGGTCAAAACTCAGACGAGAAAATTTACCTGCTGTGCCTTTA
This sequence comes from Muntiacus reevesi, assembly GCF_963930625.1. Classification (NCBI taxonomy): domain Eukaryota; kingdom Metazoa; phylum Chordata; class Mammalia; order Artiodactyla; family Cervidae; genus Muntiacus; species Muntiacus reevesi. The sequence continues at coordinate 94,735,551 of NC_089254.1, read as the reverse complement.
TACATTCTGAACTATACTTAGCATACAAATGAATGTTGAAAAAATACCCCAAGCACCAAAATGACAGATCCAGGAAGAGAAGTGGAATATTACATAATTTTTAAGCAGTTAGAATTTTTGGTCAATTAATGATATATGTTAGAAAAATGTTCTGCATATACAATTTATTTCCATAATACTTTATGGAAAATGTTGACACTAACCACCTAGAAAGAAGAACAAATTTCTGAACTTCTCCCATTCCTTCCAGAAATATAAGATTGATTTTGGAGTTTCATGAATTCCATGTTAAATTTGGAAGAGAAGAGAAATTAAAACTCTGATCTAGCAAGAAGAAGAAATGGAAAAGAGGGGTCAAGTTGTCACTAAATCAAGTCCGTCTTGCTCCATGCATAGCAAACCAAAACGCTGAGGTTCAGAGGGTTGAGGTAAAAAGAAGGCTTATTCAAAAGGCAAGATAAGAAGGTATCAAAATATCTTAAAAGGAAGTTTTATTTCTAATTTTAGTTATGAACCAAAGATGTTACAGTAGAGAATTAGTAAGTCTCCATTTTTATCTTGAACCTAATGATCAACAGCCAATTAGAGTAAGTGAACAAGGAGACCAAGAAAATCAGACTGTGTTCCATGAGCATGAGAACAGTATGGAAGAGAACAGTACACCAAACAAGGAGGGAAAAAAACAGGTCATGAATAGTGTCCAGTAAACTCCAGTATTTTCAAGACAGGCAAAGAAAGAGGAGTTCATTAAAGTACTTGATAAGGATAAACTGAAGAGATGGGAGGAAAATTATGAGAACAATGTCTGGGAAACCATAGAGATGAGTGTTTCAAGCAACCAGTCAACAGTAGCACCAGATACTGTAAAATAAAAAACATATGGTCAATAAGGTGAGATAGGTCTAAATATTTCCACTGAACAGAACACAAAAGAAAGAATTCACTTCTAGAAATATTAGACTTTTCCTCCATATAGTTTATTTTTTAGCATAAAACCTTAATACCCCATCTTCACTAGAAACACATAAATTCAAACACACACACACATTCCTATTGATGCCTCACTAAAAATGGCAAATGTTCAAGTAGGTAAGAAGAAAAAACAATAATGCTGTTTTCATTTTCATAAAGGTCAGTGGACCAACTGGCTTCATTGATTTGGAAAGAAAAGCAACTAAAGCATTCAGCCACAAAGCTAAAGGTTAGGGCATGGTTAACTGACAGCAACCCTGCCATTTTCAAAGCTAGACAGGCAGTTTTCCAGCTAACCAAAAGTGAATTGTCTTCATCAGGTAAGTCTCATTAGATCTAAATTATCTCACAATATGACTTCCACTAAATTTGAAGACCAAAGTCTATGGATTAAAAGTATGGTGCCAAAGGAAAAAAAAGAGAATAATGGGTATGAGCAATTAATTATTATTCATAAAGCATTCACTGTTTCATGAGACAGGAAACATAGAGATTATTAGTTGGGTTTCCACATAAGGAATAAAGCTGAAGGTAGCCACATGATGACAACAGCAACACAAAAAAAATCTTAGAGGAAAGTTTGAACTTTAAATCACTTAAATCACATGTGTTTTCTATACATGTAAAAAAGAATTTGAATTGTTGATAAAACTGTTTAGATGGGCATGCATCAAAACAAACCAATTAAGGATAAACTAAGTGTTCTGCTTCCCTGGTGGCTCAGGGAAGGGGCTTCCCTGCTGGCTCAGTTGGTAAAGAGTCTGCCTGTGATGCAGGAGACCCGGGTTCGATCCCTGGGTTGGGAAGAGCCGTGGAGAAGAAAAAGGCAACCCACTCCAGTATTCTTGCCTGGAGAATCCCATGGACAGAAGAGCCTGGCAGGCTACAGTCCATGGGGTCGCAAGAATCGGACACAACTGATCGACTAAACATAACCTAAGTGTTCTGCTAAAGCTGCTCACACTCACCAGTCATCCTAATGTGTATATTTCTTTCCAACTCCACGTTCAGTGATATTGTGCTGCTATTTTGAAAGCAGGCTTAAGAGGAGCATTTTTTCCCAGCTTTATTCAGGTATGGTTGACAAAGAAATAATGTATATATTTAAGGTGTGCAATATGATGTTTTCGATATAGGTACACATTGTGAAGTGATTATCACAATCAAGCTAATTAAAATATCCATCACCTCCCATGGTTGTGTAGGGGGTGGGGTGGGGGTGATTAGAATACCTGAGATCTACTCTCTCAACAAATCTCAAGTGAACAACACACTGCTATTAACTACAGTCACCATGCTATACGTTGGGTCTCCAGATTTAACTTATAACTAAGAATGTATACCGTTTAACCATTCTAATCCTATATTCTACATAGACTCTCATCTAAAATTCCCTCTGATTTATTTACTCTCCTTTTGAGAATTTTATGGGTAAATTTTATCATAATACTATTATGGGAATAGATGTTGTAGGACCACTTCAGGCTTCCCAGGTGGCTCATTCGTAAGGAATCTGCCTGCCAATGTAGGAGACATGGGTTTGATCCCTGGGTCAGGAAGATCTCCTGGAGATGTCAACCCACTCCAGTATTCTTGCCTGGGAAACCCCATGGAGACAGAAGCAGGCTCAGTCCATGGGGTCACAGAAGAGTCAGACACGACTTAGCAACTAAACAACAACAACAGCAAAGGACCTGAGGAACTTAGGCTTCTAGGGTGCTTAATCACATACACACTATGGTTGCCAGGGGTTGTTCCCTTGCCAACAAGGCAGTTTATTTATCTATATCTACTGACAGTATCTGTTCACTATACTCGTTGGGGTTTTTGCTCCCAAAATTAAGAAGTATTTTAGGGGCATACAGTGCCCAGAAAAAGTTCTAATACTAATATGGAAAATGTGCTTGAATTACCCAAAATGTATTATTTAACTTTGCTAATTTTCATTTCTTTACCTTCATTTGTTTCCAAATTCTTCGCTGTTGCTCATTTTCCCCACTCTCTTTTAAATTTTCTTTCCTATCATACCTTTACTCCCTGCAATTTGCTTCCTGTGCCCCAAACTATCATCTCTGTTTTAAACACAATTAAGACCATTTTAAAGTATTAAAATATTCATGGGAATAGAAACATAATCTCTTTAATACCAAGTAAGTCCTCTGACAATGGCCAGGCTTGGGGAAAACATAATTAAGAAGTCAGCTAGAGGAGTTTCCAAGGAAATTAGTTTTAAATGGATGGAAGTAATTAATCAGTAAAAACAAATACCTGATGGAAGGAGAGAGGTTTCCCTGGTGATTAGAAAAGAACAATTAAGGCTAGATTCAGGATAGTGACCGGTGTGCACACTGTGTGGTAATCTCTCCTCTCTGGCCTTTGAGGGGCTAAATGGAGCATAAAGCTATCTTCCCATGATTCAGATAAACACAGAGTAAGCACTGAATAGAGGACAGCAGGACTGGACAGCCTGTAGAGACTCAGTTATAGGAAAACTGTAGGAACTTGAACACTGTGAAAGGGTTGCTAGGGATCTCAGAGCCATGAATAAGCCTCAAACAAACAGGGAAATATTGAGCGTTCAGCGTTAGGGCTGGATTAGGTAAATTTTGGAAACAGTAAAAGATTCGTGAAGTAGCTACTGACTTGTGCCAGGTGTATCTGTTCATTTAAAAATTGGTTTAAGCTACATCATATTCATGTAAATAAATGCCTGTTAATATTAAACAAGATTATGGGTACAAATGCATTTATCTATGCCTCTGAGAAGCCCAATTACTCAATCAGCCATTCAAATAATAGAGGCGATCCACTTTGGCTGGGAGCAATTTATCCGAAATGCAGCTGTACCCACTCTCTTAGCTATGCTCCTACCATCCCACTTTCTAGCATGTGATGTGACTTATAAGGGCTTCCCAGGTAGTTCAGACGGTCAAGATTTTGCTTGCAATGCGGGAGATCCAGGTTTGACCTCTGAGTCAGGAAGATCCCCTGGAGAAGGGAATGGCTACCCACTCCAGTATTCTTGCCTGGAGAATTCCATGGACAGAGGAGCCTGGCAGGCTCTAGATCATGGGGTCACATACAGACGGATATGACTGAGCAAGATTTTTTATGTAACCTTGCCTTTCTACCACAACCCTCCCCGCAAATGTTAACTTCTTGAGGATAGGATTTAACTACTTTGTTCTATGTTATGTTTCCAGCACTTGGAATGGGTGCTTGCATGCAAAAGGTATTCAATAAATATTAACTGAATGAATGAACTGTAGGCATAGTAGCAGGTTATTAAGAACATTCTTCAGCATCCCATCTGTTGCAGTTCCAAACACTTAAAGCAACGGTACCACGCAGACTCAGCTTCACAATTCTCCACTGCTGCTGCTGCACCTTTCCTGTTCTCTATTTCCCTCTTGAGATCACCCATACCCTTTCTCAGACTTACTCTCACTCCAAATCCAAATAGTTTTTTTTTTTTTTACTATTTCTCTCACAATCAAAAATCATTTGGACAACCTGGAAAGTCATTGGATAAGGAGTGCATTGATAAAAGTTTCCTGCAATCACAATAAAGAACATCTTCCTATTTCCTGCCTTCCATCAGTCAATTCAGAAGTTGTATGAAACATCAACTAAAAGGGTACATTATGTACGGTGCTGGGGATGCAGGGAGAAATGGATATCTGCATTTATCAAGGTCAAAGTAATATAAGCACTGTTGTTTATCTCAACCTGACAAAGTGCTGTAAACTCATATTCCAACTGCAAATCATAATTCTAACAGCAATCCTGAATTCTAACCTTGAAAATGTCTTACTTTTTGACTTGAATTACTTCTCTCTTAAATGTTTTTCATTTAATTCATCGTATATGACTACCAACCCCAAACATTTTGATCACAGAAACAGGATAGTAGACTGTGACTCATTCTCACCAAACTTCCAATTTATATTCCTTTAATGATATAGACTGAATGCATCTTCACAAAATGCATATATTGAAACCTGTTTCCCCAATGTGATGGTACTAGGAGGTGGGACCTTTAGGAGGTGATTAGAGCATGAAGGTGGAACCCTCATGAATGGGATGAGTATCCTTATAAATGTGACCTCAGGAAGCTCCCTTCCCCCTTCTATCATGTGAGGGCATACAGACAGCCATTTGTGAACCAGGGCGGCCCACACCAGACATAGAAACTGCCAGTAGCTTGATCTTGGACTTCCTCCAGAGCTATAAGAAACAAATTTCTGTCATTTATAAGTCAGTTGGTCTATGGTGTTTTAGTTAAAACAGTCTGAACCAACCAAGACATATAACAATGCAGAAAAAGACAAAATCTAGCATGAATCATACAAAAATATCTAAACTAACAGTAATACATACTAATTACAACTTTCATCATTTAAAACTATTTTCCTGAGGCTTAGGACTCAAAGACTGCCTTAAAAGCATACTAAGCAGTAATTGCTCTGATCTTCTGGGACTTACTTAGGTTCTGAGCCAGAAAGAATCATATTATCTTCTCTCTTCAGAATCTTGGACTATATAATGCATAATATAAAATGCTGATACAGAAAATGAGTGTTGATAACACCATAGCCCTGGGTCTAATGACACAAGACCCGAACAGAAGAAATAAAAGGAAAATGAATGGCCCTTGGAGGAGAACCTGGTAGAAGGGGAAAGGGAAGGTTGACACAGAATGCATGAAGAAAAGCACATGTCACCTGACCCCTGCGCAGTCACAGAACTTGAGAGACACCACAGAGAGCCTAGATAAGATCAGTAGCTCTATACCTGATCAATGCTTGTTGGGCCCTGGAAACTCAGGTACATTTTGTGTCAATATTTGGGAAAGAATAAATTCAATAACCAGCATGGCCTGTGATGGGCTAAATTATACCAGAAACATTATGTATTATCAAGATTGAGTTTATTTCTCCTCTTTAAAATTAATAAGATAGAAGGTATATAAAATTTGGAAAAGTGCTTATCATAAGCAAAGTACTTATTTCACAAAAATAAGTTTTAATTATCAATATGTTGTGGAAAAAAAAAGTGAATTGAAAAGGAATAAGGAAAGACCATAAGGTCACTTAAAATATAATCACAGAATTGGAATCTACAAATGGGTGGCTTCCGAGACAGAACAAATTCTACTGAAAAGAAAATCAGTAATATGGAGAGCAAACTTGAGAAGCATTTCAAGGAACAGACCAGTATACTTCAGGTACAAATTATAAAGATATAATTTGCATATTTGTATAATTTGTACAATGGTACAATTTGTATGGGCTTCCCAGGTGGCTCAGGGGTAAAGAATCCACTTGTCAATGCAGGAGACACGGGCTGGATTCCTGGGTTGGGAAGATCACCTGAAGAAGGGAATGGCTACTCACTCCAGTATTCCTGTCTGGGAAATCCCATGGACAGAGGAGCCTGGCAGGCTACAGTCCACTGAGTCGCAAAGAGTCAGCCACAACTTAGCAACTAAAAACCACAACAATAATTTGTGTGTTTGTATAGTTTGTATACCAGCATATGTATGATAAAAGTTATAAATGAAGATTACTTTTATAAAATTGAGTATATGAATAAGAAAATGCACACAATCCCAGAAAGAAAACAAAGCCAAAAATACAGAGTTAAAACCACAACTTACATTAGAAACAAATGTCCTTAGCTTAAATAAGATACACCAAGTCCATGAACTGAAAGAGCCTACCATGTACCAAGTGAAAACAACAATACATACTGGAGCATAAGCTGGCAGATTCTTAAAAAGTTGAAGAAAATAATCATGTAAACACCTAAGCAGGAAAGATCCAGTCATCTTCAAAGGAAAAAATAACTTTGAGGCTAAACTCAAGACTTCTCCACCCCCTCAACCACATGAAATAGAATAATTTTTTAAACTTTAGTTGATAAAAATTGTGAATCAAAGTAAGTTATTTTCATTGGTTTAAGCAAAGGGAAGGCATTTGTGAACAGGTAAAGATTCAGAGAAATCTTTAAAAAGGATGAATAAAACTCATATAAAAGAATTGGTAGTGGTCACATGGACTTAATCTTAAGCTGGGACAACAATAGATGGGAATATGTATATTAAAATAATGAGTCAATCTATCATCATTTCCCTTAAGCAAGCCATTATTGAAAACCAGGAGGAAGAGGACAAATTATTTAACCTATATGCATAAGGAAACACTAAAATTAATTTCTTAGTTGTTTTAGATTTTGCAAAAAGAAATATTTTTGAGGAATTTTTTAAGAAGTAAAACCATCCACTAGTAACATTTAAAATAGGATATATAAGAAAGAACCCTTAACTTAGTATAAATAAGTCAAAAACAAGTTATAAAAATAAGTGTTAATGATTTATATTATTAGGAGGCAAACTCTCCTTTACTGACTTAAAAATAAATCTCAACTACATTTCCTCTCTCATTGAGTTAATTTTGCTTCTTTGTCCAAAACTCAGTTCAGTTCAGTCGCTCAGTCGTGTCCAACTCTCTGCAACCCCATGAATCACAGCACGCCAGGCCTCCCTGTCCATCACAAACTCCCGGAGTTTACCCAAACTCATGTCCATCGAGTCGGTGATGCCATCCAGCCATCTCATCCTCTGTCGGCCTCTTCTCCTCCTGCTCCCAATCCCTCCCAGCATCAGGGTCTTTTTCCAATGAGTCAACTCTTCACATGAGGTGGCCAAAGTACTGGAGTTTCAGTTTCAGCCTCAGTCCTTCCAGTGAACACCCAGGACTGATCTCCTTTAGGGTGGACTGGTTGGATCTCCTTGCAGTCCAAGGGACTCTCAAGAGTCTTCTCCAACACCACAGTTCAAAAGCATCAATTTTTCGGTGCTCAGTCTTCTTCACAGTCCAACTCTCACATCCATACATGACCACTGGGAAAACCATAGCCTTGACCAGATAGACCTTTGTTGGCAAAGTAATGTCTCTGCTTTTTAATATGCTATCTAGTTTGGTCATAACTCTCCTTCGAAGGAGTAAGTGTCTTTTAATTTCATGGCTGCAATCACCACCTGCAGTGATTTTGGAGCCCAAAAAAATAAAGTCTGACACTGTTTCCACTGTTTCCCGATCTATTTGCCATGAAGTGATGGGACCAAATGCCATGACCTTAGTTTTCTGAATGTTGCCAACTTTTTCACTCTTCTTTTTCACTTTCATCAAGAGGCTTTTAGTCCCTCTTCACTTTCTGCCATAAGGGTGGTGTCATCTGCATATCTGAGGTTAAATTAATTGGTCATATTTGTATGGGTCTGCTTTTGGTTTCTCTATTTTGTTTCTATTAGTGTATCTTCTATGCCTCCACCAATGCCACACTGTGTTGATGACCACAGCTATATAATAGGCCTTAACAATGAGAAGAGTGATTTCTCCTACTTTTTCTTCTTTTTCCAAAATTGTTTTGGCTATTCTAGGGCCTTCCCCTTACACTATAAATTTTAGAATAAGTTCATTTATCTCAACAAGACCTACTGAGATTTTGGTAGAAATTGTGCTAAACCTAATGTCAGTTTAGGGAGATTTGACCTTTACTATGTTACACCTGAATGCAAGCACTTTTAAAAAATCAATCAAAAAAAAGTAAAAAATAAAATATCAATTCAAGAATTCAGTAATAAAATTCAAAGGTACATAACTAACAAAATGATGGATAATATTAATATTCTTATAGATAAAACATTCACAGAAATCAACACTTATTCTCAATCTACTAAAAAAGGAAACAAAAACACAAAATACCTGAACAGGACAATTCACAGAAGAAGATTTAAAAGCACAACTTCACTAATAATCAGACAAATTTAAATTAAGACTAAACTAAGCTAAAATAATAGTTTATATCCACCAAACTGACAAATACTTTAAAGTATTCAGGGCTGAGTTATGAAAATGGAGTAAGGCAAGTTCTTAATCACTTTTAGTAACAGTAATACTGGTATGAGTATTCTGCAAAGGCATTTGGGAATATCTATCTGGAATCTTAAAAAAAAGTTTGTCCTTTATCCCAGTATTCTCACTTATAGAAAACTACCTTCATAAAAATAATCAGAAATACAAAAAATAAATAAATAAATAATCGGAAATGCAGTTAACATTTTATTAAAAAAATGTACATCACAACATTGACTGTAATCATGAGGAGGGGAAAAACTCAACGTCCGATGATAGAAAATCTTTTAATAAATAATTATACAGTCATATGATCCAGTATTATGCAGCTATTAATAAATTATGCATTTGAAGAATTTAGTGGTGTGATTATTTACCATATAGTATTGCATTTTAAAAAACTATATACAAATATGTGAATGTAATATGAATTTAAAATATTTGTTTATTTTATATAGAAAATAAACTGCTTGAAAATATACAAAAATAATTTGTCAATATCATAAGATTCTAATCAGTTTCCTTTTCTTGCTTCTCTCTATTGCCTGTCTCTACAATAGGCACGTAATGTATTCACTTTGTAATGAGAAAAGTATTTCCTCATAAAATACCAAGCAACTTTAGTCAAGACCTAGTTTTCCTAACTCAGATCATGAGCTGATGTAGGACTGACCTACTTGTGAAGTCCTTCTGAGGCCTGTTTGTGTGGGCATAGGAGCAGCTGATTCCCTCAATACGTAGAAATATTTTTCCTAATGAATAGTTTCAGGAATTAACTGTTGACTATAATTGAAAAGGAACATTAGAATAAATCATAGAAATGGCACTAATATTAAGCTTTCCAATAGAGAGTAGTGCCCCTTTAGGGGACTCAGTGCCTATATCCTGTGGATTCTCTGTACTGTCTCCAGCATGGAGGTCCTGAAAGTTCCCACTGCTGGAGAGAGCTGGAAATGAGGTGAGGCACACACCAAGCCACATATGCATGCCACTTGGATTTGAGTCACTCAAAGACTGGTGGCCTATTCCATAAATATCTTAAAACTCTGCCAGAGAGGTACAGTGGGCTCAAGAATTTTTTTAATCATTTGTATGCAAATTATACCAAGAACAAAACTTAAAGCACATTTCAAAGTATTGTATGCAAATTATACCAAGAACAAAACTTAAAGCACATTTCAAAGTTCAAGCCTTATTAGCACCATAACCACACTCAGCAATTACTCAGCAATTTAAAGCAAACTTCAGGCCATATGAAATTGTGGTCTTTGAGTGATACAGTACATATCAGGTTGACCATCAGGACTCTTTCGAATGTGAAATGGATGGCATTCATAGTTAAGCTGGGACAATAAAATGCAAACCAGAACTGGCTGGGCAAACTGGGAAAAATGATCAACTGCCTCAGAATGATAGTATTTTAATCCAATCATATTCCATGCATGATTCAACATCATAAAGACATTGGATCTTCATTAGATTAATGGATAGCTACCTACTAGTACAATCTGTAGAATCGGCAGAAAAATCCTTACCAATAATTACACAGTAGTCCATTGCCATATGAACATTACTATGTAAGTTTTCTGTTTTTCTGACAAGTATTGTAGGGGGGAATGCTGTGATTTCGAACGGGTAACTTTGAGTCCAGGGCACACACAAAGATGGGTCGGCAAGTCCACAATAAGTTAAAGGCAATATAAAAAGATATCTATTCTAAAAAGAAGTATCACCCCCTGCATGGCTCTGTTTGGATGATTTACCCTTCATGGGCCTTATCGACTCTCATGACCTTCCCCATATTTCCCCCCCAACACTCAGTTGTGTACCCAAACCCCAAAATCTGACTCTAAAATATTGCATTTCAGTGTTTCCTATAAATAAAGACCTCTACTCCAGGCCTTTTATTCCCTCAAAACCTATCCTTCTGCCTCATGGAAACTTTCACTGCTTTGAGCATGTTCTTTCTTTAAGTCATTAGTCCTTCTTGATTTCTCATCTAATCCTGGGCATGATGATACATGTGGTAAGAGGCATAACTAATGCTAGCTGTTATATTAGACAATTCCAAGATCTCAGAGGCTTAATACAGTAAAAGGCTTTTTCTTGCTTTATTGTTGCTGTTGTTCGGTTGTTAAGTCATATCCAACTGTTTGCAACCCCATGGACTGCAGCATGCCAGACTTCTTTGTCCTTTACTATCTCCGAGAGTTTGCTCAGACTCATGTCCATTGAGTCAATGATACCACGCAACCATTTCATTATCTGTCACCCCCTTCTTCCCCTGCCCTTCATCTTTCCCAGCAACAGGGTCTTTTCCAATGAATCAGTTCTTCACATCAGGTGACCACAGTATTAGAGCTTCAGCTTCAGTATCAGTCCTTCTAATGAATATTCAAGAGTGGATTTCCTTTAGAATTGCCTGGTTTGATCTCCCTGCTATCCAAGGGACTCTCAGGGGTCTTCTCCAGCACCACAATTCGAAAGCATCAATTCTCAAAGTCAAATGCAGTTTGGACAACTCTTGGGCAGAAACTCTAGGATTACTAGAGACCTTCCATTTTAATACATGATTCATCATACTTCACAGAAGAAGAAAATGGAAAACCAAATCTTTGCTGGAGATATTTTTAAGGGCTATGTCAAAAGTAGATTATATTACCCATGTTTCATTGACCAAAACTGAGATCCTTACCCAATTTCAGGTAAGGCAAGGAAATGCAGGCTCTCTGTGTGTCCAGGAAGAGGAAATGAAATAGGTGAGTATGTAGCCACATCTCTGTCATTGTATAACTTTAACTTTCACTATAGTTAACTCACTCACCAGGTGTCTTTCTCGTGCAACTATTCAGAACATGCCATTTGTGTGTGGGGGAGGCGGGGGGCATGATTCATCCCACATCACGAAGAGATACATACTGTGGGATAAGGGTACACTGCAAACCCAGGTCACCAACCTATAAACACACTTGCATAGCTATACACACAAGTAAACAATTCACAAGACAGTTGGGTCTAGTGAGCAGATAGAAATATAGGCAGCCTTACTAGCATACAAAGAGATGTAAATTTTAAAAATAAGACACAATTTTCAAAATTAGGTGAAAAAAGACCAAAAGATAATATTAAATATGAAAGGGGATGCAATGAAACTTGGCCCCTAAGGGAGGCAGTGGCAGTGAACAATCTTCCTGAAGGACAATAAGTATCAAGGAGGGGCTTCCCAGGTGACTCAGCGGTAAAGAATCCACCTGCCAAGGCAGGAGACATGGGTTCAAACCCCTGGGTCAGGAAGATCACCTGGAGAAGGAAGTGGCAACCCACTCCGGTATTTTTGCCTGGGAAAATCCAGGACAGAGGAGCCTGGCAGGCCACAGACCAGGCGGTTGCAAAGAGTCAGACACGACTGTGCAACTAAACAAGATCAAAAATCATCACTCAAATCATTGAAGAAGTATTTACTGAATATTTACTAAGCACTGGGCACTGTTCTAAATCCTCTAATCTAGTAACTCTACTATTGGAAATGTATCCCCCCAAAAATTAGTGAACATGCAGACAAATATTAATGTACAAGGAATTCAGTGCAGTGTAAAAATCACCTAAACTGACTAACAATAGTGACAGGAATAAATAATTTCTGCTACATCTATTTTTTAAATTATATAAAATGAAAAAAGAAAAATGTGAAGACTATAGTCTAAATAAATTCTACTTGTATAATTTTATGAAAAGAGGAATAATAAAAATCTTGCACTTACATATGATACCAACTTCTCCTGTATATCTATTCAGTCAACATATATTTATTTTCTGTCAAATATGTGCTAGGCCTTATAAAGAGAGAATCTGTAAGACCTCTGGGTGAATAAAACTAAAGGTCAACTCATTTTATTTCCCATTATTGTTTCTCCATTTCACAGAAATTGCTGAAGAACAGGCCAGCATATATAGAGTGCTTTGTGCTTTGGTCATGAATAAAAATTTGTCCTAAAACATAATGGCAGAATAGAAGTCAGAAAAAAAGTGCAGTTTTACCCTCAAGTACTTTCTGTTTAATGAGAGATGGAAATTTGAATCTGAATTCAGCTGTGAGGGCAGGCAGGTCCTTTAGAGGAAACGAAAAGGCTATAGTGAAGTCTTTTAAATTATGCATAGGTAAAGAGAAGATTCTGCTCAAGTGAAGAAGTTTGGAAAGTCTGACACTCAAAATCTGAAAAGACTAAATGGAAACAAGAGGAGAGGGCAATATTTTGGGGAGAGAAGATTGCTTCTAAGAGGTGTCAGGGAGGAAGAAATTCTCCTCTATACTTCTAGGTTCTTCTGGCTGATCTAAGAATTAAATTGACATAAAACAGATTAACAGGAGAACATCACACAAAAGTTCAAAAACATGTACACATTAGAAAGACCTAAGTCCTTTATCTAAATTTTTTAAAAAGCAGTTAAGGGGGAAGTAACAAGAAAAACTTCCTGAGCCTTCTATTTCTTAAAAAACAATAATATTACTCAGCCAGAAAAGGAATGAATTTGAGTCAGTTCTAATGAGGTGGATGAACCTACAGTCTATCATGCTGCTGCTGCTGCTAAGTCACTTCGATCGTGTCCAACTCTGAGCGACCCCATAGACAGCAGCCCACCAGGCTCCTCCCGTCCTGGGATTTTCCAGGTTCGATCGTGTCCAACTCTGAGCGACCCCATAGACAGCAGCCCACCAGGCTCCCCCAGTCCTGGGATTTTCCAGGCAAGAACACTGGAGTGGGTTGCCATTTCCTTCTTCAATGCATGAAAAGTGAAAGTGAAGTCGCTCAGTCATGTCCGACTCCTAGCGACCCCATGGACTGCAGCCTACAAGGTTCCTCCGTCCATGGAATTTTCCAGGCAAGAGTACTGGAGTGGGTTGCCATTGCCTTCTCTGACAGCCTATCATACAAAGTGAATTAATCAGAAAGAGAAAAACAAATATCATATACTAAGGCATACATATGGACTCTAGAAAGATGGTACCGATGAAATTATTTGCAGGGCATCAGTGGATACACAGACATAGAGAACAGACATGTGAGGAAGGAGAGGATGGGATGCACGAAGAGAGTAACATGGAAACTTACATTACCATATGTGAAATAGACAGCCAATGGGAATTTGCTGTATCACTCAGGGAACTCAAACTGGAGCTCTATCACAAGGGGTAGCAGGGAGGTGGGAGGGAGGGTCAAGGGGAAAGGGACATATTATACCTATGGCTGATTCATGTTGATGTCTGGCAGGAAACCAACACAATTCTGTAAAGCAATCATCCTTCAATTAAAAAAATAAATTAATTATAAAAAATAATAATCAGTCTAAATTAATCTTCATGTCAGTGAAACACATTTTAGTGTGGCAAATTCTCTCCCCTACCAAGGAAAGGGTTGAAATTCAGGGGACTGGAAAGCAATGAAGAGAATATTTATTAGTTCCTGGGATTGTGCTGTACCTTTAAGGGGATGGTGGGGAGGAGGGTGACAGGTTTTCACTAAGACCAAGGGTTCTGGGCCAGGCTGAGACCCCTGGAGGCCCAGGTGGCCATGTATACGTGGTTCAGAGTCAGAGCAAGGCCGACTCTGGATGGAGCCTGGCAATTTCTGGACCATATCGTCAGCACAGACAACAGTGTTCTTATAAATGATGGTAGTGACAGGACTTCCAAGTACTCATGACCAGTAGGCATGGCTAGTTGCGATCTGAAGCAGAAAAGGGTAAAACCAGAAGTGATGGCATTTGGTACCTGTGTCAAAACAATGGATGAGGGCACTCTCAGGTGATCCTGAGACTCCGTCATCAAACAAGGAGAGGCTTGAAGCCTTGTGATCAAAACATGAATATTTTATTTGCTTTGCTAAGTCGTTTCAGTCATGTCCAACTCTTTGCGACCCTATGGGCTATAGTCTGCCAGGCTCCTCTGTCCAAGGGATTCTCCAGGCAGGAATACTGGAGTGGGTTGCCAAGCCCTCCTTCAGGGAATCTTCCCAACCCAGGACCAAACAAGTATCTCTTATGTCTCCTGCACTGGCAGGCAGGTTCTTTACCACTAGTGCCACCTGGGAATAAAAGCAAGGAACATGGGTTTACTGTTCCTTTAATGATAGTTTATGCCATTTTTCACAATGAACATTTATTTCTTTTCAAAGGGACAAATAGTTTCACACTTTCTCTGCCTCGTCTTATTTTCCCTATGGAGAGTGAAGACTAAGGAACCTCATTCCCATCCTCAACTGGGATTCCCCTAACCACAGACATATTCTCAGGAAGGTCGCTCATCACTTTCTAATGCTCAAAGCCAAAGGTAATCTCCCAACCAATTTTTTTTTCTTAGTCATGCTGACCCCACTCCAGTACTCTTGCCTGGAAATTCCCATGGACGGAGGAGCCTGGTAGGCTGCAGTCCATGGGGTCGCTAAGAGTCAGACACGACTGAGCGACTTCACTTTCACTTTTTACTTTCATGCATTAGAAAAGGAAATGGCAACCCACTCCAGGGTTCCTGCCTGGAGAATCCCAGGGACGGCGGAGTCTGGTGGGCTGCCGTCTATGGGGTCGCATAGAGTCGGATACGACTGAATCGACTTAGCAGCAGCAGCAGTCACACTGAATGCTATCAACCATCCTATGCTGAAAGTTCTTCCCTGAAGTCCCTGACTCTATTCTTTCTTACCATTCTTCCTTCCACTCTGTCTATTCCTTGTCCAGCTTCTGGACACCTCTTTTTCCAAACTGTCTTTCAGAAGCTGTTTTTTCCAAAGGTCAGCATTGAATTGTCTTCACCTGCCTTACAAATTCTCCCTGGGCCATGTCATCCATACCAACCTATAAACTCTCATAGTTTCACTTACAGTTAAATCCAGAGAGCCTAGAACAGCTCCTTAGACACTGGAGGTATGGTCCTTACTTAGTCAGATTTCAAGTCAGATCATTTTAAACATTCTCCTCATCTAGGTAACAAAATTATTTTCAGAAATCATCACAAAATAATTAGTAGTAATCATTATTTTCTCAATTTGCCTTTAATTTTAATACAACACACAATGAAGGATAAATTTGTATGTTAAAACATTATTCAGTGGTGGGGGGTAGGGAAAAGGAGAGGTTGGTAAAGGGAAACAAACTTTCAGCTATAAGATGAATAATATCTGAGGAGCCAACACATAATGTGGTGACTGTAGTTGATAAAATGTGTTGTATGACTGAGGTTTGCTGGGAGGATGGAACTGAAATGGTCTCACCCAGAAAAAAAGAGAGGGGGGGAAGATAGATAGGTGAAATGATGTATGTGTTTTAAATTAATGAGATACAGTAATCCTTTCTTGATGTCTATTTGTGTCAAGTCACTGTGATGTACAATTTAAGTATCTTACAATTTTGTCAATTATACCTCAATAAAGCTGAATTAAAAAAAATATATTAAGTTTTAAAACATTATTCAAACTGAGTAAAATATTTCAGATATGAGCTAAAATTCACACTTAACAATTTCCCTCTGTTTTAAAACACAAATGTAAAATTTCCAAGTGTCAAATGGCATGACAGAATTGGCATAACACAAGTTCTGTTTCTTCACCTTCACAATTCATTGTGCTAGCATTGTTAATATCTAATATACTGTTTAAATGCAAAAATATGTAGCATCACTGAGAATCAAGACAAGAATTCAAGCACAAGTGTACTTCAAGTAATTCCAAACAATTATAAACTTACTCTTGAAACAAAAGCATGTAGCTGAGTTCCCGTGTGTCAAGGGATGAATACATAACAAGGAAGTCTTTGAATTAATTCCCCCATGTAGAAGACAATGTTTGTGAACATCGGATAAGAATTAAAATGTGCTAATTTGTACCTTGCAGATATATTGCTAAAATCAATAGCAACCGCAGCAATTGTTTAGAATTTAAATTAACAAAACACTTTTTTCAAGGAGGAGTATTTTATTACTGGTATTGTGGCACTTTGAGGATAGTAATAAGATCAACACTTACTCAGTTTTATTCTGTATAGCCAATACACCGTCTCACTGCCTGCACCCCGGGCTGGTGGCTGTTAGTATAGTCTTGACAACAGGTATTTGCTGAACGGCTGAATCCATTTATCCCATGATTCTAGGGCTGCTTCTTCAGCTGAGACTTCTAAAGAAGGCCTGTATTTCTTTTAGGCCTGTATTTCTGTCACCTGACGTGGGAAAATGAACAAGATGGCGCCGGACAGCCTCTCTCGCCCCATGTTCAGTGAACAATGACTACGCACCGTTGCGTAACAGCGGAGCTCGCCTTTGGCACCACGCATGCGCGTCACAACAGCTGAGCTCGCTTATGGCACTACGCATGAGCGTCACAAGGTACTCGCTTGTCCGCCGGCTACTTTGTGCGGTACACGTGCGTGATGGTCACCTGGGAAAGCCCGGAAGGATTGTGTGCGGTTCTGTTGTGTTATGTTATGTCTGGTGCTACCGCTGCTGTGCTAGCCAGAAGAGAAGAAACGTGTCAGCACTTCCAACGGCTCCTCGAGCCTTCTTCCAGCCTCTCAGCTCGCGCCTTGCCTACCCTGGGTTCAGCGAACAGTGCGGACAGTGGGATCCAGCGAGACAGTTGGCACTCTGAGCGGGATCAGCGATGCACCTGACTTCACCTGACTGTCCCATGGCCACCTCAGGTCTGTGGCCCCAAAAGTGCTCCTTTTTCTGCTCCTCGTTGGTGAATGGCACCACATTCTACTGTCTTCAGCCAGAAACTTGAGATTCCTATCTCCTTATTGTTCCCAAACCCAGAAGCTCCCTACTTTACTTCTTAGGCATTTCCAGAACCTATTCTCTACCTCCCCATTCTCACTAACCTGGGCTAATTCTTCATTTGATCTTCTGCCCAAGACCATTATGAAACAAAGTACTCCGTCTATTTCAGTCTTTCTTCATGCTAATCTCCCTGAATTTCCCTAAATCCCTCATCTTTAAAAGGGGATATTAATCCCTAGTGCAGAAAATTACTGTGGGGATTAAACAACATGTATGGCGTCTGACCCACAGAAGATTTCAAAAGTAATGTGAATTTTCCTTCCTAAAATATTGCTTGATACTACTGCCTCCCATTTCTGTATATTTTCTGACAGCAATTTTATTTTGAGTCTGACTTGATGAAGCACCATTATATATGCATAAAAAGCCAAATTACGCAGATAATTTTAGTTGTATAAATGCAACCTAATTCAAAGTATTCCCAAACTCATTTATTCATTTTTTATCATAGAAACAAACACTCACTGTTCATTACAAACAGACCCAACAAAGTAAGGTCTGATATTGACATAGACACATATAGACACAAGAAGACATCTATGTTCTCAAGGACTCTGTCATTCTGTACACGCATGTAACTCATAATGATATATACATGAGAAGTGCTAAATGAATGCATATGCATGAGAGAGAGGAGCTCCCCAAGCTGGGTTAGAATGCTGTCTGAGGAGGAGAGAAACCAAGATGTGACATAAGGAAAGGTTATACAGTAGTCCCCTCTTAACCTCAGTTTCTCTTGCTATAGTTTCGATTCCCCACTGTCAACAGTGGTTATAAAATACTAAATGGAAAATTCCAGAAATAAGCAACTCGTAAGTTTTAAACTGTCCACTGTTCTGAGGACTGGGATAAAATCTCAGGATGTCAGCACCATTCCTACCAGGATGTGAATCATCCCTTGGTCCAGCATGTCTGCCCATTAGTCACTTCTCGGTTATTGTCACGATGGGGCTGGTGTTCAAGTCTCTCTTATTTTATTTAACAAAGGCTCCAAAGTGCAAGAGTCGCAATGCTGGCAATTTACATACACCAAAGAGAAACTGTAAAGTGCTTCCTTTAAGTGACAAGCTGAAAGTTCTCAGCTTAATAAGGGGGAAAAAATGGTATGCTGAGGTGCCAAGGTCTACAGTAAGAACAAATCTTCCATCTGTGAGATTGTGAAGAAGAAAAAAGAAATTCATGCTAGTTGTGTTGTTACACCTGTTGGGGCTCAGTGTAGGTCACACCAAAATATACCACAATGGCATATTGATTATTTCGAATTGAAGCTGCTTGAGAAGCAGCTGATGCAAGAAAGAAAATCTGACTCTCCTTTCTATCTCCCCGCAAAGAGGGAAATACATCTCTCATGTAGAAAGTACACCCTCTGTATCTGGAGGTAGAAGCACCCTTATCATCAGGGACTGGGAATTCAGAGCCCAGAAGCCTGTATAAACAAACCTTGTTGCTTCACTTCTTTTAATCCACTACCCCAAAGCCAAACTGTGTTTATTCACTGATTAAGCACCCAAACCAAAGTTTCTTTGCCTAGTCAATTCCTCACAAATTTGTTTCTTTGCTTATAAAGTATAAAAACTGCCTGCTTTGGTCATTTCTTGGGATCTTCATACCCATGGATTAAAATGTGTTTTTTTTTCTCCTTTCGATCTGCCTTGTGCCAATTTTATTGTTACTCCAGCCACAAGAACTCAACAGGAATAGAGGGGGAAATTTACCCCTCCTGACACACCTCAACTGCAAAAGTTACAGCCACAGTGGATGGTGAGTGTTTAGGTCAGATGAAAAGGCATTATGTTTGTACAATAAGATACTTTGATGGAGAGAGACCACATCCAGATACTTTTATTACAGTATATTGTTATAATTATTCTAATTTATTATTAGTTACTGTTGTTAATCTCCTACTGTGCCTCATTTATAAATTAAACTTTATCATAAATATGTCCATATAGGAGAAAAACATAGTATATATATATGTATATATAATTCAGTACTATCCAAGTTT
Organism: Muntiacus reevesi; assembly: GCF_963930625.1. Lineage (NCBI taxonomy): Eukaryota > Metazoa > Chordata > Mammalia > Artiodactyla > Cervidae > Muntiacus > Muntiacus reevesi. The sequence goes on along the minus strand of NC_089254.1, from coordinate 94,715,831 downwards.
TCAGGCATCCACTGGGGTCCTTGAAATATATCACTAGTAGATAAGAGGAAACTACTGTAGAGCTATATTCTCGGGTAGGAAAAGAGAGATAAGTACAATTCCAATACAAAAAGGAATCACAAAGTTATGAGATAGGAGTGCTAATGGGACAAATAGCCTATCTTGAAGGCGACATGAGAAAATATAACAAGAGTGAGATTTGGGGAAAAGACTGAGAGTGTATGGGGGAAATTTAATGCCAACAGAAGATCTTTTCTTTGAAAGTAATGAAGTATCAGTATAGAAATTGCGAGAACCTCCTCACTAGTTGCCCTGCATTTGGTCATCTTCCTGTATAATCCCGGCTTCCCTGGTAGCTCAGACTAGCCTACAATGTGGGAGACCTGGGTTTGATCCCTGGGTCAGGAAGATCCCATGGAGAAGGGAATGACTACCCACTCTAGTATTCTGTCCTGGAGAATCCCATGGACAGAGGAACAGTTCACGGGGTCACAAAGAGTCGAACATGACTGAGCGACTTTCATTTTCACTGTCACTTTCTGTATATTCTATCTTCCACTTGGTTGTTCTTGTGACATTTCTGAACCGCATCTCACTATGTCATGTCGTTGTTTAAAATTTCTTCCAGGGTTCTCCAAAGATGATATACCAATGGCCAATAAGCCCGTGAAAAGTTGTTCAATATTACTAATCATTTGGGAAATGCAAATCAAAAACTACAAAAAGATACTACCTCACTCCTATTAGGATGACTACTATCAAAAAACAAAACAGAAAACAACAGCTGTTGGGGGGCATGTGGAAAAAATGGGACCTTTGTGCACTGTTAGTGGGAGTATAAAATGTACAGCCACTGTGGAAAATGGCATGAAGTTCCTCAGAAAAATAAGAATGGAATTACTACATGATCTATAAATCCCAGTTCTGTACACAACTGAAAGAATTGAAAACAGGGACCTTCCTCGCAGTCCAGTGGCTACCTTCCAATGCAGCTTCTGATCCAGAAGCTAAGGTTGCACATGCCTCCAGGCCAAAAACCCAAACCAGAAAACAGAAACAAAATTGTAACAAATTCAATAAAGACTTTAAAAATGGTCCACATCAAAAAAAAAAGAATTGAAAGAAGCAGACTCTCTAAGAGATATTCACACATCCCTGTTCCTAGAAGCATTATTCACAACAGCTGAAAGGTGGAAGCAACTCACCTGTCCATCAACAGATGACTGAACAAACAAAGGAGGTATATACATACAATAGAGTTATTCAGCCTTAAAAGAGAAGAAGATTCTGACACCTGCTGCAATTCAGATGAACCTTGAGGACACTGTGCTAAGTGAAAGAAGCCATCACAAGAATATGAATGCATATGAGTCCACTTATATGAGGTATCTAGAGTAGTCAAATTCATAGAAACAGAAAGTAGAATGGTGGTTGCTACGGTCTGGCAGTAACAGAAAAATGGCATGTCATTTAATGGATACAGAATTTCAGATTTACAAAATGAAAAGAGTTCTGGAGATTGATCTCATAACACTACTAAACTGTACATTTATAAAATGGCTAAGATGGTAAATTTAACGTTAAATATGTTTCACCACAATTAAAACTAATTTTTAAAAATTTCTTTCATGGGTTTCCACCAACAGGATAAATTTGAACCCCTGTAGAGCCATGTACAAATCTCTCCACAGTCTGACCTCTTCCTTCTGTGGAAAATAAAAAAGCATTAGACTATGCTTGAGTTTCAGGGGGGAAGGGGGAAAATTAGGTATCCTTTTATTCTCAAATGTATCCTGATGTGAGGAAGTAAAGAGTAGAATGACTCTTAAAATAAGAAAGGTATTTATAATCTTTGAATACAGTGCTTCTTTAATAAACACTTATTAAAATTACTGTTTACATCAACTCATGCAATGTTTGAACCATTATTAATTTTCACAATAGCCACTCTTTTATGACTTAAGTAATTTATTCAAACAATGTTTCACAAACATTTGGAACTAGGGAATCTTCTAAAAGTACCTTAATGTGTATAACAAAGTAAATTAAAAAGTTTATTAGCACTAGGAGGATTCTTATCTTCTCTCTGCATGTCAAAAACTTGACAGAAGTCTTCTATCTAACTAGTAAGCACCTTCCTGATTAAAAGCTAATTTCCATTTTTAAAGGGTAAAGTCATATTTCTGATCCTCAATTTCCTTCTAAAAAGGAGCATGGATGCTGCGTTAGCTCAGGCTGCCAGAATACAGTACCACAGACTGGGTGTCTTAAACAACAAAAATTTGTTTTCTTACACTTCTAGAGGCTAAGATGTCTAAGATCAGTTCCAATTCAATTCCTGGTGAAACCCCTGTCCCTGGTCTGCAGACGACCACCTTCTCACTGTGTCTCCATGTGACAGACAGCACAAGCAATCTTGCATTTCCTTTTACAAGGACACTAACCCTATCAAATCAGAACCCCATCCTTATAACTTCATTTAACCTAACTTACTTCCTTACTCCAAATACAGTCACACTGGAAGGTTAAGATCTCAGCATCCAAATTTGGAGGAGGTAACAATTCAATCTGAGAGCTTCCGTGGTGGCTCAGTGGTAAAGAAGCTGCCTAAAGGGCAAGAGACACAGGAGACACGGGCTTGATCCCTGGGTGTGGAAGGTTCCCTGGAGGAGAGCGTGGCAACCCGCTCCAGCATTCTTACGGGGAGAATCCCATGGACAGAGGAGCCTGGTAGGCTACAGTCCACAGGGTCGCAAAGAGTCAGACACCACTGAGCGACGAAACAACAAAAACAATTCAATCTATAGCTTTTTCTCCCCAGCATAACCTCTCATCACCAACAACACAGCCCACCCCTAGAGTATCCCAAGAAGACAGTGGAGAGGCCACTCTTCTGTGCTCCCAAAGGGTTCTGTGCATCCTCAAAAATATCTCTGACTGATTTTTATTTAAATTTGGCCAGTTTGTATATCTTCTTCAACAGAATATAAGCCACTAGAAAACAAGAACTACTGCCTCTTGATGTCTGCATCCCCAGAAACAGCACAGAACTTGCCCCCTAGGAGATACTCAACAGTGTTTAGGAGGTAGAATTGAACTATTAAATTGATTTGATGAAGGGACTTTGACAGAGCTGTATTTGACAAACATCAATCTGGCCAAAATGTGCAGGATGGACTAGAGGTGGTGTATTAGTTTCCTATTGCTGATGTAACAAATTACCATAAGCTGGGTAGCTTTAAACAACACAGGTTTATTCTCTTAAAGCTCTAGAAATCAGAAGTATGAAATCAGTTACACTGGGCTGAAACCAAGGTCCAGCAAGGTCATGGTCCCACCAGAGGCTCTAGAGGAGAATGGTTTCCTTCCTTTGTTCAGCTTCAGGAGCTACTCTGCTAACATTCCTTGGCTCAGGGCCCCTTCCTCCACTTTCAAAGTCTGCAGGGCAGCATCTTCAAATCTCTCCCTCTCCTTCTCTCTCTCTGCTGAGACTGGCCCATGGTCTTCTCTCTTCTGTGTGTGATGAAATCTCCTCTGCCTCCCTCTTATTACAACCGTCGTCATTACATTGAGCCCATCTGGATAATCCAAGCTGATCTCCCTTTCAAGATCCTGAACTGGATCTTCCAAGTACCTATTAACATACAAGATCACATTCACAGATTCCAGGGATTAGAACACAGCTATCTTGGGAGGGGGATATTATTCAGCCTACTACACATGGGTTGAGTGGCAACAAATTAGTTAGGAAGCTACTAATAACACCTGCCAGATGCTTCCCACTTAACTGCACTTCTAGTCCGGGTTTTATAGGTCAGTTTGCATCAATCACATGACCCCCATGTCCCAGTATAGCACCATAAACTCTTTGACAATATTTGGCCTAACCATCCGTGCTAAGTGAATTGCAGCATTGATCAATGACCCAGTGAATTTATTTCACAAAGCTCATCTGTTTCAATTAGATCAAACATTATAAAAATTAAACTACTTTCCTTAAATAAAACTTTTTCAGTTGAATTATTTGGGCATTTATTGCAACTCATTATTCAGCTCCACCATAGGTCATAAGAGTTCATCATTTTAACTCAGATGGGAACCAAGACAAAGCCTTGCACATAATTGGGACACCACGAACCATAAGTGATCGTAAGGGTAAATCTGGGTATAAAGCAGGCAGCAAAACTAATAACCAAGTAGCTTTAGACATTTATCTGGAAGTGATGACAGATGGTTCTGTCCCTGGGATACCTCCAGGGTAGAAGGGTTTATCTGCAGAGTTGACAAATAAACAGATCTTATAGGACTCATATAAAACCGAGTTTCTTAATTACAGACTAGTAAAATGTCAGCTGGCACAGTAGGACAAGTAACTGCTCATGAGAAGGTGCCACTCAGAGGACAATAGACTCAAATAGAAGAGAGAGGAGGGACTTTGACGGGTCCATCCCAATAAACAGCAAACACTGTCAGGCTCACAAATCCGCCTGCCAAGAAAGAACTATTTCCACTGTGAACTGTGATCTTCATACACCCTGCTGAGATCCACTCACTCTTTCAAGTTTTCTGCCTTTTAAACAAAATGCAGAATTAAATCTTTTGAGGTTGCCACATGTTATTTGTGATTAGCCTCTCTTGATGCTGAATAGCATATTTATCTATGACTTTTAATCAGCAACATAAATGACAAATAGATGAACACAAAACACATGCACACACACATATGCCTCTTATCTGAATGGACAGATGCAGAAACATGCCGCCCAGAATAAATTACAGCAAAATGAGCTCAAGATGAATCAAGCCTGGGGAAAACATTCCAGACCCACTAAAGAATGTGTTGTCATCAAAACTGCCAGGACTCTGCCCTGATCCCCTTTGGAGGGAGAGAGATATTTACAACCTCTATTCAGGCTCAGCTTGGGACAGAGGGTAAATGAGAGTCTCACCAGGCAAAAATCAGCCTGGGTCCCCTGGGAAAGAGAAGTCCTCTTTGGTTCTTGACCCCAGGAGACTCCTGAGGCCATGGAGGGAAGGAACAGCTAAGGAAGAGAAACCTCTGAAACAAGTTTCATCTGAAAAGAAAAAAACAAAAAAACATGGTTTTTGACTTTTGAAAATAAAGCATTAAAGGCAATGATTTTCTTTCATCATTGTTCTGAAATAATGTTTTAGCAGTCTCATTGTTGAAACATGACTTCCTATCGGTATCTCTGCCTGTTAATATTCTTCAGTATCAGGACAACACAAGCAGATGGGGAAAGAAGGAACAAAAAGCGCAGCAGTGCAGGACCTCAGGGTCACAGGGTGAGTGAGAGGTGTCTAAAAAGGCTCCGTGCTCCCCAGGCAGAGAGGTGGAGAGAGGTTCATCAGACAACCCCAGAGTGTGAAATCACCCAGGCCACAGAGGCCCGCTGCCTCTTTGATCTGCTGTTAATACTCTCAGACGGACGAACAGTTCCCAGACTCAAAGAATGAGGACTGTGCTGGGTGAGAGTGATTCTTAATTCCAGCTCAGCTTGCAGATGCCAACGTTAGAGATGCCACTCACCATCTTCCACTGTATCTACAGTGAAGTGAAGTGAAGTGAAAGTCGCTCAGTCGTGTCCGACCCCGTGGACTAGACAGTCCGTGAAATTCTCCAGGCCAGAAGACTGCAGTGGGTAGCCATTCCCTACTCCAGGGCGTCTTCCCAACCCAGGGGTCAAATCCAGGTCTCCCACACTGGATTCTTTACCAGCTGAGTCACAAGGGAAGCCCAGGATACCAGGGTGGATAGCCTGTATGTCCTCCAGTGGATCTTCCCCACCCAGGAATCAAACCGGGGTCTCCTGTATTGCAGGCAGATCCTTTACCAACTGAGCTATCAGGGAAGCCTATCTACAGTAACAGCCTCAAATCTATTTTTATAAGACATTTTATTTTCTAATGTCAGTTTTACTACTTTAATAAGTAGAGTATCGCTACTGACAATAACTTTAACTTTTGTTAAATATAAAACACATTGTGTGAAAGCTGAATGACTAGAGACAAGACACTTTTCTTATTTTCTCCTTTTAAAACTCTGCTTCATGTCTTTTCACTAAGATGGCATAAACCCCTTGAGGAGGGATATTTTTATGCTTCTTTTTTTTTTTTTTTTTTGGTATAACAGAGTCTAACACAAAGCAGATGCCCAACTAAAAAGAAACATTGTTTGTGAAATTGAACAAGAGCTTCACTGGTGGCTCAAGCAGTAAAGAATCTGCCTGCAGTGCAGGAGACATGGGTTCGATCCCTGGGTTGGGGAGATCCCCTGGAGAAGGGAACGGTTACCCACTCCTGTATTCTGGCCTGGAGAATTCCAAGGACAGAGAAGCCTGGCAGGCTACAGTCCATGGGGTTGCAAAGAGGAGGATGTGACTGAGTGACTTTCACTTTTCACTTTCTAAGAAATATAATCTCCATCTGTATGAGTTGAAATATGTAACTCAGAGAAGCAATCCTAGGTGTTGTTTAGTTCCAGCAACTCATATTATAAATGAGAAAATTGAGGCCTTAAGATGTGAAGTGCAAAATTTTCTAACTAAGGTGACTTGGTTTTCCAATGACTGAGTATCTATCAATATTCTGAGTTTGTGTTGCTGGCACTAATTCCAGAATATTGAACCCTGATTTAGATTCCACACTGAAAAGAGAAATTGATGTTCGAAATTGTGTTCAGAAGGATAAAGGGTCTTGAGATAATCTCTTGCAATAATATTAAGATTATTAATATTAATGTAACAACAAACTGAATGCAAAAAATTAATGTGACAACAAACTGAAGTGTAAAACCTAGAGAAGAGTAGATGCAATGTCTGTCCTCAAACATTCGAAAGCTCATGTTATCTTAGTGCAATTAAGCTTATTATTGCTGGGAAGGCAAACCAGGACCTATCATTGATCTGAATGAGAACTGAGCTATAGTGTAACCAGTCTTCTCACAAAGCAATGACCTCCATGTTCCGAAACATTTTCCTGTACAAGTTTGTCAAATGCCAGAAACAAATAGCTAACTGCTGCAGGCAGGCACTGTGCTATAGGATTTAAACACATCATATCCAGCTCTCAAAACAACACGTAAAGGCAGATATTATCCTCACTTTACAACTAAGAACTTGAGGCTCAGAGGTTAAGAAACTTAGCCAAGGTCATAAAGCACTGGAAACATAAGGAAAGTCTGCAAAATCTCAGAGACCATTAAACAGTCAAGAAATATGAGGACCATAAATAGCTCCTGGCCTCTTCTGAATCAGTCTCACCAGGGTCCTATATCTGGGATTAAACCACAGCAGGAGGTAAATTCTAGTCAATGCCAATATTGACATTGAATCAATAGTAAGTGAATCCATAAAAGAACATTTTAAAAATCAAGTGGCAAACCCAGCATTCAAACCTAGATCTTTGAGATGCCAAAATCCCAAGTCTTTCCACTATTTCGTGTGGCTGCAAGGAGGTCTCATCTTTCATATTCCTGTAGGCTCTAAAATTCTTCAATTTTGACACTACATACCCAACCTAAAATATATAATACCTTTGCAAAAATGAAGAGAAAACCTGCCCCTCCTCACAAAAATAAAAGGACCCACATCACAAAAATAGGCTTTAAACACATCATATTCAGTTCTTATAACAACACATAAAGGTAGATATTATCTTCACTTTGTAGCTAAGCACATTGAGACTCTGAGGTTGAGAAGCTTAGCCAAGGTCATAAAGCACAAGAACCAAAAGGAAAGTCTGCAAATTTTCAGAGATCATTAAACAGTTAAGAAATATGAGGACCATAAACAGTTCCTGGGCTTCCCAGGTGGTGCTAGTGGTAAAGAACCTGTCAATGCAGTGGTAAAGAACTGCAGCAGACTCGAGAGATGTGGGTTTGATCCCTGGATTGGGAAGGTCCCCTGAAGAAGGAAATGGCAACCCGCGCCAGTATTCTCTGGGAAATCCCGTGGACAGAGAAGCCAGGTGGGCTACAGTCCGTGGGGTCGCAAAGAGTCAGACACGACTGAGCACATACACATATAGACATAATTACAGGGATTACTGCAGTTCAATGTGTATTATGAACAGATAACTCTGATTTCAGCATGAGTCCAAAGCAATAAGAGTTTGTTTTATTGAATCCCATTAGTCCAGCATTCTTATCTATTTATAAGGCTTTCAAATTAAACAGAAAAAAAGTAGTTAAGGAAGTACTCTTGACTGTTTATAAACTTAATCTACCTGTTAATAATTTATTTTTATTAATCACATTATCAGATTTCCCTTCACTGAACTGACAGAGGACATAAACTTTTGTGGTATCAGATTTCAGCCAGTGTCTGTTGTTGACTCATCTTGGGGTAGCTCATGGGAGAAAAAGGCTTCAATAGCAATTACTTTTTGTTCAGTGACTCTGTTTTTTCTGGATAAAAGGATTTATTTTAATACCACAAAGAAGTCATTTATGGATTAACATTTGATTTTATCATAATAACCTGAGCCAGTTCCACTTTTTCTAAGGACTTTCCTAATGCACAGAAAATGCCTTGGTCAGTTTCTGATTATATTCAAATCTTTCCAGACAGTTTCCAAGCAATCCTTGTGTAGGAAATAGGATGGCGTCACCTTATATCTCCTTTTCAAACATCAGTGAGAACTTCCCTAGTGGTCCAGCGGTTATGAATCTGTTGCCAATACAGAGGACACGAGTTCTATCCCAAATGTCTCGGGGCAACTAAGCCTGTGAGCCTTGACTACTGAGCCTGCACTCTAGAGCCTGGAAGCCACACCTACTGAAACCCACATATTCTAGAGCCTGTGCTCAACAACAAGAGAAGCCAATAAGAAGTCTGGACACCTCAAATAGAGAGAAGCCCTCCTCGTGCAACCAGAGAAAGCCCAAGTTCAGCATTGAAGACCAGTGCAGCCATAAATTATTAATTAATCAACTTTAAATATTTCAAATACCAGAGAAACCAGGAAATTAGCTTTAAGCCACAACCTTCTGGGGAAATTAGTGGAAGTTGTGGGTCTTGTTCCCATAAAAATTCATGTAGCACAAATATACAAAATCTTGGAAATAGTTCCATACAGTGCATTAGAAAATTTTCTTCTCATAAAATGAGGGGAAAAATCTTGAGTTGAATTTCCCTTTCCTGTCAACCACCATAGCCGTCTCTACCTTATCCCCAAAAACCTAACATGAAGAAACTATAAAAATAGAATATGTAGGAAAATCATCTCTGATGGTCTGGACCACTCTTGGTTCACAAGTTGGCCCTATACACAGAGGGCGAGGAGAACTGAAGAAAAAGGCCAAGCTTTCCTGATTGACAGGACGCGGGCTGAATAAATACGGGAACTTCTTCGGGGTTGGTCTCAGGCGCCGCAAGCAGAGTCGGTCTCTGGGCTGCCCGCCGGAATCTCAAAAGTTTACAGAGGCCCTAAGAGGCTTCAGGAGAAGGAAATGGCAACCCACTCCAGCATTCTTGCCTAGAGAATCCCGTGGACAGCGGAGCCTGGTGGGCTGCTGTCCATAGGGTCGCACAGAGTCGGACACGAGTGAAGCGACTTAGCATGCATGCATGCGTTGGAGAAGGAAATGGCAGCCCACTCCAGTGTTCTTGCCTGGAGAATCCCAGGGACAGGGGAGCCTGGTGGGCTGCCGTCTATGGGGTCACACAGAGTCGGACTCGACTGAAGTGACTTAGCAGCAGCAGCAAGAGGCTTCAGCCACCTTTTCAGGGCAGGTGGTCTCAGCAACACCCTCCTCTCTCCAGGCTGCCTTCTTCACAATGGCTCCCACTGCAGGAGCGCTGGGCAGAATGTATATTCCGCGGATAGGGGAGGGATGAGGAGGTCCCATCGCCTGGAGGCAGCTCCTGCCAGATTCACCTGTCAGTCACGTATTCTCCAGGACCTCCTGCCAACAACCTAGCACCACCTGTAGCATCTTCATCTGATTTCTAAATAGGGCAACATAGCTGGTTGTGGGCTCCTGGTTTCCACTCTGAAAGCTAGTACCTGTTTCCATGTAAGCGGTTTTAAGGAAGGAACTTATTCAATTTTTCCTCGAAATGGTTCCAAATGTCATAAGGTCCTCATTTGGTGTCTATTATTTCAAATCCTCTGATATGTTTCAGGAGGTCTATAACAGTGTAGTACCTGCCATATCAACTATACCAAAAAATCCTTTAAAAATTCTGCAGACTAACATTCCTGGTCAATGGCTGTGTGACAGAAGTCTCTGTATCTAGGAAGAGATGGGATTGATAAACTGTCAAACACCACCCTCTTCCACAGGACCACGAAGTCAGCCCCTTCCTTGCAAAGATAACAGAATAAGTACTGATTACAGGGAAAGGGAATAAAAACATAAGAAGTTCTACAAAGTCTTCAGCATTGCTCTTGCCCTAATTGACTAATCATACTTATTACTTTGTAATGGTGTATTAGAAGATAAACCTTGCCTTTCAGGAGAAGGGAACATTGTAATTAGACATTATAATAGACAATTATCTCTATTTAAAAAAAAAAAAAAAAGAGTAAAGGGTGACCCTAGCCATAGGCTAGCAATCAAGCTAAAAACAAAAATCAAGTTGTTGTTTGGCAGAAATAAACAAAACATTGTATAGCAATTATCCTCCAATTAATTTTTTTTAATTCTAAAAAGATAAAAACAATGATCTGGACCATGAGACACCTCTTTTGACCTTTTTAAGCTAAGATAGAAGGTTTTAACACTGCTCAAACTTCAAAAGAAAAGAAAGACATCTCACTATCTGGGACTATTGGGACTGCTGATTGTTACGTAATATAATTGTAAGTATAAAATAAAAAAGGGACTTCCCTAGAAAACAGGCTTCCCTTGTGGCTCAGCTGATAAAGAATCCACCTGCAATGTGGGAGACCTGGGTTTGATCCTTGGATTGGGAAGATCCCCTGGAGAAGGGAAATGATACCCACTCCAGTACTCTGGCCTGGAGACTTACATGGACTGTATAGTCCATGCGGTGGCAAGAGTCAGACACAACTGAGCAACTTTCAGTCATTGGAAAACACTTTTTGCCTGGAACTTCATATCTTAGAAGGTTCATTGTTTAAAAAAAAAAATTGGACCAAGTAATTAACTGTGTTCTGGCAAAGAGAAGGAAGTCTGACCAACCTCTGGTCTAAATATACTAAAATTCCTAGAGTAGAAGTATAGCCATAAACAAAAAAATATTTAATCTTAATATCAGATGAGTAAACAAACAATCAAGGGAAAAGTTTACCTTTTATAATAACAGGATTACAACATAAATGTGAATCTTTAAAAATTAAAGAAAGTATTTAAAACTAGGTTAAACTTTTTTTCTACAATGCATGTTAAAGGAAATGACCAATACAAGGACACCTCATTCTAAAGAAACTCCATTCCAGTATTTTAAAGCATTTAACATATTTTGACAGTAATGGAATCTAAACATATCAGTACATTACATATGTACATTTTCCCACCTCCAAAGTGGTTTGTTTCATAGGCTGAATTTCTAAGAAAAAAAAAACCAAATGATAAATGGACAGTTTTAAAGTATTTTTAGAGAATCTCTGAATCAGTTAACTTATTCTTACTGCAGGTACTTAAAAAATGCTTAACCTGAGAAGCAGATAATAATAATTAAGAAGCAAAATAGCAGAAATGAAAAAAAAAAGGATGTTTTAAAGAAGAAAACAGGTAAATATTTTATAAACATGCTATAGCACCTTTTGTGTTGAGATGTTTCCAATAGCATTATAGACCTGGGTCAAAGGTCATTTCTCAAGAAGTTCTTTAAATTTTCTTATTAATTTTGACTATAATTAGGATAAGATGTTTCCAGGAGGATGGTAGTGGGAAAGCCTCATTGTCCAAATTGCTAACCTCTTTCCCACATGATTTCCTGGGTGTTAATATACTTTTCCATTCACTTGCTCTTAGAAATATAAAATAAGCACACTGTTAATTAACATTTCAATTCATTATTGAAGCTCCAATGTACAATCAGAGCAACTTTTAAAGAATTTCAAATAATCTGTTTTCTCAAATTTCTGAGAGATTGAGGATTCTGAGGGTTAAATTTTCTCTCCCTGCATACAAAAGTATAAAATGAAGCATATGTTTTAATAACTAACTAGGTACCTGAAGAAAGCTGTTTACAAACTGTGATGATGAGAGCCTCAGACTTCTAAGAAGTAAAGAAGGGACTATTCAAGGTGACAGAGGTGCAGACACTAAGGGCTAAGGCTCCCTTCCTGCTTCTATCCATCCCATAGCTATGTTTGATGCGTTGGGATCCCTTACAGCACTTTACCTAAGAGTGGAGTTGTGCTTTAGAGCAAAGACAGTTTTCAAGAGAGGCACTAAAGTCATAGGTACCCACGTGATAATTTTCTAGGATGGAGAGAAATAAATGATGATAAAAGGAGAAACAAGGAGAGAAATGGAAAGGTTTAGTATAAATATATAAACCTTAAAAAGGGACAGAGGGAATCCTGGCAAGTATGCAATAACCAATCACTTTCAGACTCTCTTTAGCTTAAATATTTTTAAAATTTACTAGTTGAGTTATATAATCCCTTGGGTACATCACTATGGTCTGGGAAACACATGTAGTCATATGCTAGTGTGTACATAAAGCCACAGGATAAATAAATGTCAGTTATTATTATTCCTAGAGCACGAGCATCATTTGAATTATATATTAAAACAAATTTGTATATATTATTGAATGAATTTAAAGTCCAAGTAAATTATAAGATAAAGCACTAGTCTTCTTGGGAACTTTATCCTTGCAGAGAGTCACTGGGATCTACACTCACAGGCCCCCAAGATGTGCATTTGCTCTTCACTCCCATTTGGAATACTTTTCATTGAAATGCACTAAATTACAGTGAAATCCTGTCATAACGTACCCAATAACAATGCTAACTAGAAGACAAAGTGATTGACTATTGGCTCCCAACCCCTATTCTCAAAAGAGACAGGATAATGTTCTTATCTTCTGCAGTAGGGGGCAGGGGGGAGAAGAGAGAAAGAAACGAATGTTCAGTGTATATGTATTTCTAATAACCAGTCTATTTCTATATAGCTTATAGATGAAGAAAAAATTTTTTCCCCTTTTTATCATATAACAACCAGAAAGCTGATCAAAAAGTATTGTTTTTCATTATTTTTGCAGTAATGAGATTGTGCGTGTTATGCATTTGCAAATTTTTGGACCTTATTTATAGTATTATGGCAGGGCGTACTGTGGTTATTCTCCCTGGAGCCATTATTGGTCAAGACAGAAATCTATCTAGATTGTAGTTATCTGGTCTATAAAATTCAAATTTGACTATACTAGGGATAATAATTATGAGAAACAAATGCTTCCCTGCCCCTCATGACCGTGGCAAACATGAGCCTGGAAATAGTCTCAGATCCCTTCTGTGTTTTACAGGAAACCACAGCTGATCAAGTATGGATAGATTGTACAATATTTGCTGTATCTGGACTAGATTATCCTCAAGTATTCTACAAACTAAATTTTATACTTAATACACCAGAGATGAGTCACAAACCTATAACCCTTCTAAGAAAAGCCAGTCAAATTGTATTTGTTTTTTTCTTTAATTGAATATACTTTGACGTATAACATTGTATAAATTTAAGGTGTACAACGTGTTACTTTGATACACTTATATATGGTAATACGATTGCTGTTGTAGCAATATGTAGCACCTCACTTTCTTTGGCTCTTGTCATGTGCAGGGATGCCAACCAGTCACCCTGGTCACAACTGATCATCAGGGTAGTGTGCATAAATCAAAAGTACTTGCATACAAGTTGGTTGCAAGGAAGATAACCACCTCTGAAACGTCTCTTTTGGAAAATGAGTCTTCTGTCTTGGGAAGATACATGCAGTGAAAGACTGTCAACCTAATATCAGGTTAGATCCCATATGATATAAAGCTAATCGATCATTTCTCTTCTCCATAACACTCTCCTGTATATCCTAGTCAAAAAAAAAAAAAAAAAAGAACCAAGTCCCAGTGTAACAGGGACATTCAGGTCAGAAAAGTTAAGTAACTTTCCCAAAGTTACACAGCATAGGAGGTAAGTAGTGGCTTCCGGTTGTTTCTCATTTTATTTTACAAGTTCAAAGTTTAGATTTGAATACTGGAGTTTAAGCTTTCCCTCTATAGAAATGCAAATCAAAACTACAACGGGGCATCACCTCACTCAGGTCAGAACAGCCATCATAAAAATGTCAATGAATAATAAATACTGAAGAGAGTATGGAGAAAAGGGAACCCTCCAACACTGTTGATGAGAATATAAATTGGTGCAGCCACTTTGGGGAACAGTATGGAGGTTCCTTAAAAAACTGAAAGTAGAATTACCATATGATTCAGCAATCCCACTCCTGGGCTTATGTCTGGAGACAGCTCTAATTTGAAAATATGCATGTCCCTCAGTGTTCACAGCAGCATTATTTACAATAGCCAAGACATGGAAGCAACCTAAATGTCCATTGACAGATGAATGCAGTACATACACACTATGGAATACTACTCAGCCGCGTGCGCGCACACACACACACACAGACACACACACACACACACACACTTAAATAATGCCATTTGCAGGAACAAGCATGGACTTAGAGATAATCACACTAGGTAAAGTAAGTCAGAGAAAGACAAATATCATATATCACTTATATGTGGAATCTTTAAAAATGACATAAATGAATTTATTTACAAAACAAATAGACTCACAGACATGGAAAACAAACATATTGTTACCAAAGTGGAAAGGGAGGTGAGGGATAAATTAGGAGTTTGGATTAACATATATCCACTGCTGCTACTGCTGCCAAGTCACTTCAGATGTGTCCAACCCTGTGCGATCCCATAGACGGCAGCCCACCAGGCTCCTCTGTCCCTGGGATTCTCCAGGCAAGAACACTGGAGTGGGTTGCCATTTCCTTCTCCGATGCATGAAAGTGAAAATGAAAATGAAGTCACTCAGTCGTGTCTGACTCTTTGCCACCCCACGGACTACAGCCTACCAGGCTCCTCCATCCATGGGATTTTCCAGGCAAGAGTACTGGAGTGGGTTGCCATTTCCTTCTCCAATATATCCACTACTACATATAAAATAATGAACGAGGATCTACTATACAGCACAGGAAATTATATTCAGTGTCTGTAACAACCTATAATAGGAAAGAATCTGAAAAAGAATACCTATATTCTTTTTCATATCCTGAAAACTGAACTGCTTTGCTATACGTTCATATTGACTCTCTTTAGAGTTTTTCGTGAGGATTAGAACATAGCTGTATAAAGCAGCACCTGACACTTGCCCAGCATTTTAAATGTAGCCATCTGTAGTGGGTCAGTCTGAGGACGGATGTGGGTGTGTAAGAGAGAAGGAGTGAAAGACTGACCTTGAGATTTGTCAGATGAAAAACTGTGGGCATGGGAACACTGCTAATCAAGATAGGAAACATTCATTTCCTTTGCGTAACTTTATCTCAAAGTAAAAACAACATTAAAGGAACTATCAGAGAATAGAAATGTTTAAGCTTTAAGAGACTTCCAGAAACCATCCACCCATATCTCTACCCTTATACAGGCAAGCAATTCAAAATAAATAGCTATCTCTTTTCTTCTTTAAAGCAACTGGGGAAAGAAAATACGTAACCTTCCTGAACATTCCATTTCAGTATTTGATCCCTTTGCGCTCCCAAAGATCTTCGTTAGATCCAGCTGGAATCTCTCTTGCCTTAGTGTAAGCCCTTTTCATCTTATTCTGTCCTTCACTGACAGAAAATGTGTTCTTGTGTGTGTGTGTGACTAAAACTCTTCCTAGATGGTAATTACCTCAGCCTTCTCTTCCAAAAGCATACATATCTCCATTGCTTCCATTTTTTTCATAGCATCAGTTTCCTGCTCATTATTCATCCTTCTCATTCTTTCCTGACCTTTTTTTCCCTTTTGCTACAGCTATCTTTTCTTTTTTTTTTTTTTTTTTTTACAAAAGATGAAAACTATGAGAATTATTTTCTTGCCTTGATAAACTGAATTTCTTACCTTTGAACTGGTTGACTTCTTCATCTGCCCTACCAAACAGAGCAAAACGAACGTTTAACCCAGAGGTTTCACACCCTGGGAAGCTTGAATTTTGAATAATTAGCTGTTAAATTACCTTTGTGCAGAAAGAGGGGGAATGTTTGGCAGTGTCTTTTTAAATGTTTCCCTCCGACTATTCACATGCTAATCATAATGAAACCTTGAGACACTGAAACAATGCTGAAGACATTTAGAGGTGCATAAAGATGAAGTGCTAAAATAAAATTCTTGTTTTAAATCTGGGAAGTCTGTAATAACCTCACATTTTTACTGTTCCTCAAGAAATAAACACTGACTTGAATACAAAACAAAACAATTGAAGCTGAAAATTTTAAACTGCAGGTTGGCGACTGCTGCCTCTAGAAAAGAGGGCAAGAGAGCTGGGGGATGCAGGGTCACCCTGGATGTGGGCAGAGGTTCTTGGCACTTCCACTCTGACAAGAGGTCAGGACTCTAGGGCAAGGTCAAACAGCCTTCAGCTAAAAGGAAACTGACCGAGGGATAAAGTCTTTTGTAAGCACAGTTAGACAACAAAGGGAATAACAGTACTCAATAACTGTGCTCCCCAAAGACCCACTAAAAGAAAATGGAATAAAGAAACTAAGATGTTTCTCCGAACAAACTTAATTAAAGTTTTTCTCAAAGGTTGGTCTGATTTTTGTTTTTTGGTGGGGGGTAGAGGGGTGCATGGGGTGGGGGCTTAAGCGTGAAGGAAAGGAGAGTGGAGTTCTCATAAAATCTAAAATCTGCTTTTTTTTTCAATCTTTCACCTGGGGCTTTAAAAAAAAGTTGTTTTTTTATATATCCTTTCCAATCTTTGCTTCTAGCAGGCATAGTTCTCATTAAATCTCCCCCCCCCCCCCAAAAAAAACCCTTTCCTTTGACTGATGGCTTTTGTTTAATGCTTAATCTGGTTTTTCTTGTAATTGAATGGCAGTGCGTCCAACACACCCTTTGCTGTTGCAATGAATCACCATTTCCCGCATCTCCTTAATGCAGTTAAGGGATGTCAGAATTATCTCAGGGGTGGCAGGTTTTCCTTATCTTAGGATGACAGCAATGTCTCCAGCGAAGAGAACACCTCATTGCTGTTTATAAAGACTCCTCTGCAATATTCTGTGAAAGGTAAAATTCAAACGACTCCATTTTAAGATAGTACCGCCATTTTGAGCAGAACTCCCCCGAAGAGAGAAAAGAGACAAAGAAATTGAAACAAGCCAATCAGGAAAAGACAAGTTACCCTCCACCCCTAGCCAGTCAAGGGAGGGCAGGAAAGTCCCTCAAGAAAGCCCCTCACCTCCCACCAATCAGCAGCTTACAAGACCTCCTTAGTTAAAGAATCAACCAATCCCCTTAAACTTCCCGCTTCCCCCACTATACGGTATAAAAATAGATCGCCGCCATCACTCGGGGTCTCTGTACGCACTGCCGTTAGGTTGTGTGGAGGGAGTCCCTGCTCGAGCTTGTAATAAAGTTCCTCACTGCTTTTGCGTCGACCCGCAGCTCCTGTGGTGTTTGGTGGGATTCCGCGATCCGGGTACTACAATTCAAATCATTCTGAATTTAAAGAGTAAGAAAGGCCTCTCAAAGAAAAAGAAATGGCTAGAAATTATTACTGGAGTCAGGCACTGAAAGTGCAGAACTTAGTCATTGGATGACCCAGGGATCTACAAGAACTCGCACAGAGATCTGAGCTTCTGAGTGGCAAGACCGTCTGTGGAGCCGACTATGGTACATGCAAGGAGTTCTTCTGCAAGAGAGCCAGATTTGTGACAGTAGAAATGGCACCTTGGAGAAAGCTGTTTGTTGCCTGCTTTTTCATTAAGAAAGTCAAAAAGGTTGAAGTAGAAGCTTTCTGAGGACCACGCCTTTCTAAGCTGCAATCCCCCCCCCCCCCCCCCCACACACACACATATACATGTACCATGACAGAGTTCACCTTCTCACAAGCCTCCACTGGCCTTGAAACAAGGGGGAAAACCACATAGAGCCCTCTCTGGGCAAACAATGAGATCAGCAGGATTCAGGGCTTTCTCTTTGTGATTCCTTCCCTTCGCAAGCTCTTTGGAGCACCCAGTAAACATCTTGCTGATCTTCTCTGCAATCAAGTTCAAAATGAGCTAGACGTCAAGCATCCTTTATTTTGGCTCACTAGATGGATTTTACTTTAGACGGAAATAAATGTCCTGAATGACCTCTGTCGTGGTCCGGGCGCGGATTGGAAAAGAATTTCCAGACATGACACAGAATGAGAGGGAAATAAAGTTTATTAGAGTGGAGAGGCTGTTAGAACAGTGGGCCAGCTCAAGGGAGAACCAACATTGAACAGGGGCCCTTAGTCCTCTTTTATACCCAGGGTACAAGGAGTGGGATAGGGGTCTTGTGGGTCATTTGCTGACTGGATGAGGCTGGGTTGGAGGGAAGAGTAAGGCAGATACCTTCTCCCTATGGGGTAGGAGGGGAGACAGGTTACACTGCTCAGGAGGACCTGAAATTCATTAATAGTTACAACATGGGGGAGGGAAGGATGATTAAGGGTCTGGTTTTTCCTTCCTGCATTCCAAGACCCTCCTTGGTTTTATCTGCTCTTTCGTCCTTGGGTCACCACAACCTCTTCCATGCATTTCTGTTTTTTGATGTCTTTGTGAGCTCCGGGAGTTGGTGATGGACAGGGAGGCCTGGCATACTGCCATGGGGTCACAAATAGTCGGACATGACTGAGGTGACTGGACTGGACTGAACTGATGTCTATGACACATAAATAGACACTGAAAATTTTTGGCTCAAGGAGCCCCCTTGCTTTCCCTGAAATGTTATTCTACTTTCTGATACTGGATTCTGTCATGGATAAGAAGCCAGAAAAGACACTTGTCTCAATGGTATCATGCTCTCCTAAGACAAAGCTACCCAGTTGCCCAGCTGGAGCTCATGAGCACCCCTTTCCCATCCCCGCCTGTAGTGTTTAGTCATGTCTGACTCTTTGCGGCCCCATGGACTGTAGCCTGCCAGGCTTCTCTGTCCGTGGCATTGTTCCAGGCAAGAATACAGGAGTGGGTTGCCATTTCCTTCTCCAGGGGATCTTCTTGACCCAGGGATTGAACCCATGTCTCTTGCATCTCCTGCATTGGCAGGTGGATACTTTACCACTAGCGCCACCTGGGAAGCCCCAACCCAGGTATTCCTGAAAGGCCAGGGAAGTGTCTTATCATTCTCTTATTTCCAACTGGAAGAAGTAAACCCCTGGACCCTGTAAAAAGAATTTTCCCTGTGAAATTAATGTTATTGAGAGATGGCAGCTATCACTTACCTTAAACTCACCTTAGCTCAACTAAGCTGACCTTTCATGTGTTTATTTAGCTCAGATGTGCCTCTACTCAGAAAGCTCAAGACATATTTGTTTTCTACCTAGAATAAAGGTTAAATATATATAATCACTGAGCATTTCCTAGGCCCCAAGGTACAGGAGAAACTCATCAGATCCACTGGACAGAGTCTTCTCTAGGGTAGTAATTACCGACTATTTCACTGTTAAGACTATTGTCATTTCCTTCTGTAGACCACATGATTTGAAAAATTTTGTCTACAAACAGGCACATATTAAGGAATAATTTATTTTCTCTTTTCATTAATCTAATAGATGCAGCTGTCAGTAGTCAGAACTCTGGATAGATTGAGATAAATATATTACAACAATGGATTTATATAATCCCAGCCCAAAGCAAAGAATCTTAACATTTTAATTAGTCTGTTAATGCTATTATGAATAAATGTGTCATTTCTATTTTATTTTTAGAGACATCAAAAATAGCTCATAGATCCTCATTACCATCCTGGGAGCTACTAGACGAGGACAAAGCTCCCAGACCCTCCATCCCTCTTTTATTACCTTTATTCCTCAGTATTTCTCTTTTCTAGTGCCAGATTGTGAAATACCAGTGAAATACATTCTGGCCCATCAAACTATTAATGCCTTACCCATGTCATTCTCTAATACTTCATGTCTTCATTCCTGCTTCCCAATAAAGTATTAACATGGGTTCCTAAGGTGGTAACACCCCTCACCCCTAGCTTGGCCCTGATGCCCCTGTACTTCTAAACCACCCTCACAGATAGTGATGTCTGTGAACTAGCCTTGCAGGTATGTATTTTCATGGGAATGTCCAAGTACTTCAGTTTGGTTGAAATGCATCTTTGTATAATAAGGCTGTGTTAATTCAGTGATGGAAATTCAACTGCTTCCAAGAATAAAGTAGTTGGCTTAAGAATTTTTTTTCTTTCTTTCATTTAAGTAATTTTTTTATTTATGGGCTGTGGAGGGGAGCATTATACAAACAAAACATCACTTAATTAATTGTACCCTATACATTTCAAATGGTTTGACTTGGGACTGTGGACACACAATCTGACAAAGCCATCAAAGAAGGGGTAATGCCTAATGCTACCCTATAAACTCCAACTTGTTATCGTTCAGTCACTAAACCATGCCCAACTCTGCAACCCCATGGACTGCAGCATGCCAGGCTTCCCTGTCCTTCACTATCTCCTGGAGTTTGCTCAGATTCATGTCCATCGAGTTGGTGATGCCATCCAACCATCTCATCCTCTGCCATCCTCTTCTCCTTTTGCCTTCAATCTTTTCCAGCACCAGGGTCCCAGCATCAGGCCTCCAAATATTCTACTTAAAAAGCAAACAAACAAAAAGACTTTGTTCTATCCCTAGAGAAATATTTGTAGCACAAATTTAGTCTGTGTGTGGTATTTTCTTTAAAATACTGTTGTCTGTCATAAAATACAGGGGGGGCTAGAATGGCTGACCACATTGGAGTGACACTGACATATCCACTGCCTGGCAACCACGCCTAGAATTGCCTCACTCTTCAACCAGGAATGGGGATTTGAAGAGAATCCTATTTGCTGCTTTAAGCAAAAAAGATTTCAAGTGATATGCCCAGGATTATCTGCATCCTACCCATTATTATTTTCCCTGTGAATTATATCAGTGGCTTTAGCCAGATCTTAGTGCCTTCCCTCCACTTGCCTGGGTTTAGTGAGAGGAGAAGTCACGCTACACCTGATCACTCTGCAACCTCCCTGATACTCACCAGGTTTGCTGGAATAGTCCTTCATCAACAAGCTAAAGAAGCCAGGCCTCTGACTATGCACTGTGCATGTCCCTAATCAGCATAAGACATGTCTCTTAGAAACAGGAAATGAAAGACAAAGCAAATCAATTATGATCCCCTATGTGACTCAGAGGAAAAGAGAGGCTCTGTTGAGGTTTTAGAGGAATAACATCTTGCATCAGCACATCCTCACCGAGACAGGGAGCCTTTCCAGTGTTCAGGGTCTGTTACCTTATTCTCTAAAGCCTATCAATTGAAAGAAGCGGTAATTTGTCTTGAAATTATAGCCAAAAGTAATTGTATGGTGGTTTCATGACAGTGAATCTCCCTTTAAGACTTTTGCACCCATTCATGAGAGAAGGTCATGGCAGGCAGGTATGTTTCTCTCCCAACAGAATAACGTGGCACCAAGAGGCTATTTTTCTTGAGATACCACTGAACTAAGCACTTATTGGTGAGACGTCCAGCCTTCTGGGCTGGCCAGCAGGAACAGACTCCACCACAGGTCCTGCTGTTTATTCACTCTCGTTGGTCAAATGTCAACACATCACTGTTTTGCCTGTAACACTAAACTGTTCATCCCCTAGAATGTGGAGAAACTAAAGGTCAGAGGCTCCTATGCCAGGGCACCAACTCCAAGTCAAAACTTCCTGCCCGCAGCATGATGTGGCTCCTCCTGGAGGCCTGTATATCCGTCTCTGTCATAGTTCTGAACCGCCAATGGCCTTTAACTACCTTCCAAGGAACATGTCCTGACACTGATCCTTGTTTGTCTTTTGGGTCATAAGATCTAATCTGCTCATCCAGTCCTAGCCCCCTGTGATCTCAGGAGCCCTACAGTGGTATTTATTGTCTTTTTTTCAGGTTTGGACCGGTATGATCAATCACCCCGCAGGAGCCCAGACCAATACAGTGGACCTCACTTACCCTCCTGAAGAGCTAAGGTCACATCTCCTGTGTGCTGAAGATTTTCCTAAAGGAACATTAATTCCTCACCCCCAGAGTTAACTGAAATGATCACAGTTTTTTTTTTACCAGGCAGTTATATGATATATATATATCCATTTCTCTTCGAATTAGAGTTTCGTTAAGGCAGACACCATGTCTTTTTAGCCACAGTTACCTGGAAGTCCCCTTCTTAAAGTGAGAATTCGGGAGACACTGGTTGAATTTAACTGAAACAAACACTTCAGATATTATATATATTTTTTAAAAGGCTTCAGGGACTTCCCTGGTGGTCCAGTGGTTAAGACTCCACCTTCCAACACAGGTGGGAAGAATTTGGAGAGAATCCTATTTATTGCTTTAAGTGAAAAATATTTCACCAGTTCAATCCCAGGTCCAGGAGTTAAGATCATACATGCCTCAAGGCCAAAAAAGCAGAAACTAAAACAGAATCAATATTGTAACAAATTCAAGAGACTTTAAAAATGGTCCACGTGAAAAAAAAATCTTTTAAGAAAATATTAATAATAATTTTACACAAAGGTTTCCCTGGGTCCGGTTGGACTTGCTACTGTGTGAAGGAACTTGAGTGATTTAGTGCACAGTTCCCCAGGTGTGTTAGGCCAGGGATGCGGTGGGGAAGCAGAAATGGAGTTGTCAATCTCCCGCAGTCCTCCTCGCCCCACGCCCCATGTCTTCTATGGTCCCTTTGAGAACCACTGCATGAGAGATGTCACTGAAGGTGGCATGCTGCCTGCACACATTAAAGTGAGAGAAAGCAGGAGGGGTTTGGGAATCACCCATGTAGTGATGGATAATCTTAAAGAGCTTGCAGTAGCAGCATCCATGTACCAGGAGACAGGATATTGAGTGACAATGGAATTTATCAGCAGCTTGTGAATGTTGGAATGAAATAAGACAGGTAGTGAAGAACTAAGACAGACCATGTAACCCACCATGAAAACACGGAGCCTGGCAGCCGGGAGTCACTGCATCTAGCAGCTGGCTGCAGATTAAGGTGCAGCGCTAAGCGCTGCTTAGGGAATCGTAACTAAGCAGGCAGATCTCTGCAAGGCAATGATGGTATTATCTGCCTTAACTGTGCATAAACACGAATGAAATACCAGGACCTGCTCCCTGACGCAGAGGGAGCAAACCTCAAGGTAAGAGAGGGCCTCATACTCCTCTTGGGGGACGTGGAAAGTCCAGCCCCGGGTATATGACCCTGCCTCCTGACATGCATCCTAAAGACCTGAAGAACAATCCAGACTTCTCTGCATACACTAACTCCCCAAAATACTGAGAACCTCAGGCAACAGGGCTCAGCTCCTCCAGGAATCTTCCTGAGGTGTACATGACTGTATCAGCACGTGCACACACATGCACACACACTCACAGGCCTCTGCACACACAGTCAGGACCAGACGTTCCCTTCTGTGCTCCCGTTACTTTCTACCAACAGTTATAAGTGTCCAGAGGTTGCCATAATGAACTCACAGCACACCTAACAGAATGGCTACAATAAAAACTAGTGACAACACCAAATGCTGGTGACGATCTAGAGAAACTGCATACATTGCTGGTGGGAATACAGCCACTTTGGGAGAGAGTTCAGCAATTTCTAAAAAAGAAAGAATTAAATGTGGACCTTTATCATAGGAACGAACAATTGCACTCTTGAGCATTCATCCCAAAAGAATGAAAACTTCCTCACACAAAAGTTCAAACACAAATGTTCATAGCAGCATCTTAGCAGCCAAAGACTAGAATCAGCTCAGACATCCTTCAAGTAAATAGACTGAGAAATCACAGAAAGATGCCATAGAATACTATTCAGCAATAAAGAGGAACAAATCACTGATAAATACAGCAAGTTGGACGACTCTCTAGGGAATTTTACTAAATGAAAAAAGCAATTCCAGAAGATGACATTCTGTATGACTACATTATACTCTTTAGAAATGATGAAATTTCAAAAATCATGGACAGATTAGTGGTCACCAAGGGTTAGAGACAGGGCAGAGGTAAGATAGGAGAGAGGCAGGTGTGATTATCGAAGAGACACAGAGGGACCCTAAGGTGTGGAACAGTTCAGAATCTTGACTGTGGGGTGGATAAATGCATCTATACAGGAGGTAAAAATTATATACATCTTAATGCACACATTTACATACACACACGAACACAAATACCAGTAAAACTGATAAAGATCAGTGGATTGTATCCATATCAGCATTCTCATCATGATATTGTACTATTATTTTGCAAACTGTTGTAATTGAGGGAAAATGGACAAAGCGTACAAGGGATCTCTATTTTATACTTTACAACTGCATATGAATCTTCAACTACATCAATGAGAGAGATAGAATGAGAGAGAGACTGACTGAAAAGATAATAACAACAAATTACAACATGTCCCCTTGTTTGAGTTTGTTTTAAGCTATAAATGAAACTTTGGGGACTTCTGGGGTGGTGCAGGGGTTAATAACTTGCCTGCCAATGCAGGGGACATGGGTTCCATCCCTGGTTCAGGAAGATCCCACACACCATGGAGCAAGTAAGCCCACTAAGCAGTGTGTCAGAACTACTGAGCCTGCGCTCTAGAGCCCATGTTCCGCGACTAGAGAAGTCACCACAACCAGAAACCTGAGCACCACAAAGAAGAGTAGCCCCCACTCACAGCAACTGGAGAAAGCCTGCGTGCAGCAACAAAGACCCAGCATAGCCGAAGATAAATCAATTTTAAAAAGGAAGAAACCCTGGAGAAACTGGGAGAAGGTGAATATGGACAAGATGCTAATGATATTGGTTCAGTTCAGTTCAGTTCAGTTCATTCACTCAGTCATGTCCAATTCTTTGCGATCCCATGAATCGCAGCACACAAGGCCTCCCTGTCCATCACCAACTCCCGGAGTTTACTCAAACCCACATCCATCGAGTTGGTGATGCCATCCAACCGTCTCATCCTCTGTCGTCCCCTTCTCCTCCTGCCCCCAATCCCTCCCAGCATCAGGGCTTTTTCCAATGAGTCAACTCTCCACATGAGGTGGCCAAAGTACTGGAGTTTCAGCTTCAGCATCAGTCCTTCCAATGAACACCCAGGACTGATCTCCTTTAGGATGGACTGGTTGGATCTCCTTGCAGTCCAAGGGACTCTCAAGAGTCTTCTCCAACACCATAGTTCCAAAGCATCAATTTTTCTTGATACTGGTAGTGACTGTTAAATTCTTTGAGGTGATAACGCTATCGTTCTTAGAAGGTAGATGCTCATATTTTGAGATGAAGTGACATGAGTCTAAAATTTCCATTTGAATGTGTGTGCATGCGGTATACATGTGTAGATATATAAATAGCATTATTCACTTAAAACTTTTATATTTTTAACTGCTCATTTTTAAAAGTTGGATAAAAGTTGAAAATGTCGTTAAAATAATTATGGCCAAAGAAATAATCAGAAATGGGGTCCAAGATTAATATGACAAGGATTATCTATGTTCAATATTATTTATAATAGCAAAAAGAAAATGGAAGCAGTTGCAATTTTAAGTATCTAGAATGTGAGCTCTGGAGAAGGAAATGGCAACCCACTCCAGTGTTCTTGCCTAGAGAATCCGGCGGACAGAGGAGCCTGGTGGGCTGCTGTCCATAGGGTCGCACCGAGTCGGACACGAGTGAAGTGACTTAGCAGCAGCAGCAGCAGAACGTGAGCTCTAGGAAGACACGGACTTTGTCTGGGTCCCTGAAGCATCCCCGGCACCCAGGACATCGCCTGAATAAAGCCGTTGTCTGCTTGTCAAGTGGTGTCCAACTTTTGTGACCCCATGGACTGTAGCCTGACAGGTTCCTCTGTCGGTGGGATTTCTCAGGCAAGAATACTGAAGTGGGTTGTTATTTCCTTCTGCAGGGTATCTTCCCAACCCAGGGATTGAACCCAGTATCTCCTGCATTGACAGGCGGAGTGTTTATCACTGAACTACCAGGCACAAAGTAGAAACTCAGTAAAAGTTAATCGAATGAATAAATGTGCAACATTAAGATAAATCATCTTGTTGCTCTATAACAAAATATTAGCAAACTTTTAAAAGCTGCCTTTAGACAATATATAGTAATTAACAACATGGGGAAATGCCCAGCTTAAAGCAGTTCATTAAATTCTGTCTAACTCCAAATGTTAAAGATAAATGAATGGGTGGAAGACAAAAGGACAGCTTAGTAAGTCATGAAGAGGGGCTATTCCTTGGTGTAAGGCTATGAGGGGTTTTGATTTCTTATAATACTTTTTTTGTCTTCTAAGTTACCATAAAAGTTTTATATTATTTTTTAAATCAGGAAAAATTGAGTAAAAATGTTTTTAAAACCTTGAAATCCAGTAGATAGGGCTCAGATCCTTGATTCTCATTTACCATCAAACGTGGACACTCTTGTATCTGTGTAGCCCTGGATTTGACACAAAATTCTTTCCCCTACATCATGCTGCTGCAGCTGCTGCTAGGTCGCTTCAGTTGTGTCCGACTCTGTGCGACCCCATAGACGGCAGCCCACCAGGCTCCTCCGTCCATGGGATTCTCCAGGCAAGAATACTGGAGTGGGTTGCCATTGCCCTCCATGTTGATCTGGATCTAAAAGTCAGGCTTCCACCTTAACTCCCTACCTAACACTCCAGTTCTGAGGACACTGTCTCAGGACCTAATAATTGAAAGTGCTGGTACCCTGTTTGGCTCCTTTTAGCCATCCTTCCCTTCAAAAATGACCCAGTTTTCCACGCCTCTCATCGTCCACCTCCACAGACATCAGTGAATGAATGCTCTCCTGACACTGTCTGGTCTCTGGATCTCCTCTCTACTATACCCTGATTGGATTAGTTCTCTAAGAAACAATGGTTGCTTTAATCAGCCTGAGCTCATTTATCCTTTTAACCACAGTCCTAGATGACTGGTTTTCCTCTCAGGGCCATCCTCTGTGGCTCGCTCTCTTCCAGCCTCATTTCCTCATCAATGCCCTCTGTTAACTAGATGGGGAGACAGTGAAAACAGTGGCAGACTTCATCTTTTGGGGCTCCAAAATCACTGCAGATGGTGATTGCAGCCATGAAATTAAAAAGACGCTTACTCCTTGGAAGGAAAGTTATGACCAACCTAAATAGCATATTAAAAAGCAGAGACATTACTTTGCCAGCAAAGGTCCGTCTGGTCAAGGCTATGATTTTTCCAGTGGTCATATATGGATGTGAGAGTTGGACTGTGAAGAAAGCTGAGCGCTGAAAAATTGATGCTTTTGAACTGTGGTGTTGGAGAAGACTCTTGAGAGTCCCTTGGACTGCAAGGAGATCCAACCAGTTCATCCTAAAGGAGATCAGTCCTGGGTGTTCATTGGAAGGACTGATGCTGAAGCTGAAACTCAAGTACTTTGGCTATCTCATTCGAAGAGTTGACTCATTGGAAAAGACCCTGATGCTGGGAGGGATTGGGGGCAGGAGGAGAAGGGGACAACAGAGGATGATATGGCTGGATGCCATCACCGACTTGATGGGCATGAGTTTGAGTAAACTCCGGGAATTGGTGATGGACAGGGGGGCCTGGCGTGCTGCGATTCATGGGGTTGCAAAGAGTCGGACACGACTGAGCGACTGAACTAAACTGAACTGAAAGTTCTTTGATGGTTCCTGTGAATATTCATCCTCTTTAGGACATGACAGCTGTATGGGCAGAGTTATATCAGAAAGACCAAAATAGTTCATCTGTCTCCTCACCGTAAGTCTTTTATCCTAATTTTTTTACCTGACAACAATAAGATGGCTCTGAGAATAACACAGACTGTGATTCTCATTCACCTCATGCCTATCAAAGAGATAGGACTTAGGTTCAATGTCAAGTCGGCAGGTCTCTAAGAGCAATGAGGTATTGTCAATTATGTGGAGAGTTCAGATGACCTTTTATTGGGCTCTTTGAACAACAAAAGCCAAGGGGGAAATTTTAGGAGATAATTAAACTCATCGGAGCTAAAGGAAGATGATTATATGTGAAATTAAAAGTCCTCTTTAATCATTACTTTGCATGACAAGAAATAGGGTCAGAGTAAAAGTGTCCTAAAATAAATGTATGGATAGAGAAATTGTTGATGCTGTTGAGGTGAGATGATGCTGTTCTTTAAAAGTTTTTAGAACTGGATAAATGTTAGTTTATAATGAGTTTCAGTGATAAAGTGTTCACTAAAGTTCTACCTACCTGCCTTTCAAACATTATCAGAAAGCGTTTTCCTCAGACTAAGGGGGAATCAAAAGTGACAAGCCTTTATCTGTTTCATAAAGTTCCAGGGCCATTTTGGAAGAGAGAAAGGAACAGTATTAGCCAGATGGATTGAATATAATGAAATATTAAATTGCCACCAAAATATAGAAGACAGTGTGATAAACAAACCTTAAGTCACAAACAAATGTTCTTTTTTCTAGAACAACACACCATATCAGAGACGGGCAGGAAAATAAGCTTTTTAATCCTCACAAACCCATGTCAAGAAACTTAACTATTCACTTGCCTGAGACAGCCCACATTTAAAATAAGGAGCTAGTTTATCCTCGCTTGCCTGAAATGTGATGCTGCTGAGGATCAAGGGAGCAATCTGGTTCAAACCCTTTCTCAGAGCCTCTGATGCTAAGCTTGCCATCCTGTGGCAGCCACATCTGATGGAATCTGAGGAAGCAGAGTCAGGTAAACTGCAGCTCCAGCCCTTAATCCTGATCTCAGAGCCACGGGGCTAGGAAGAGTACACTTCACCTACCCTCCTAACCAGTTTCTCTTTTGACAAAATCATAATTGTATGTGTGTTTGAGAAGACTCTTGAGAGTCCCTTGGACTGCATGGAGATCCAACCAGTCCATCCTAAAGGAGATCATTGGAAGAACTGATAGCTGAAGCTGAAACTCCAATACTTTGGCTACCTCATGCGAAGAGTTGACTCATTGGAAAAGACCCTGATGCTGGGAGGGATTGGGGGCAGGAGGAAAAGGGGACGACAGAGGATGAGATGGTTGGATGGCATCACCGACTCGATGGACATGAGTTTGAGTAAACTCCGGGAGTTGGTGATGGACAGGGAGGCCTTGTGTGCTGCGATTCATGGGGTTGCAAAGAGTCGGACACGACTGAGTGACTGAACTGAACTGAACTGAATTGTATGTGAACTTGCACAATTCAATTCTATTCAACATGAGAAGAGTTAATTATATTTAAGAAACAAGTTTATTTACTCCAGCTGCTGAGATATTGTTTCCAGATGGATGGATAAGAAGCATTCTTGTTACAGACAGTGCAAGAAAATGAAGGGCTAGTTCTGTGCCAGTGAATGAGCACCCCTCAGCGCTCTGTCTTCACTTACATTACCTGCCTCCATGATGCTATTTCCCAGTAGAAGGGCTCCATAGAAGCAACGAGGTAGAACAACTTTTCATTATGGGAGACTATACATTGCAGGACATTTAGCATCTGTGAACCCACACCAAATAAATGCTAGTACTTTTCTAAGGCACAGTGACAATCCAAAAGCCCCTGGACATTTCAGAACACCCAGAGGCAATCTGACCCCAGCTGAGAGCCATTATCCACTGGTGAATAATGGGGCTCATATAGTGTATTCTAGACCTAGCGATTTGGTCTCTGTGCCTGATTTTTTAAATAAATATAAACTTATTTGTTTCAAAATACAATGAGAATTAATACCAAATAAAAATGCAAAGCAAATTTGAAATATACATGAGTGCTTTGTTTCAAATGAGTTAAAATTCAACAATCTAAATTTGTTGACTTCTTTTCCTTCCTCTAGGAGAAGGCTTCAGTCACCCAAGTATTGATTTTATCACCCAACAGCTGTCTCAGACTTCAGTTTTTAAATTTTTTTAGCTTTATTAGAGTACAATTGACAAAAGAAATTGTATATTTGAGGTATGCAACTTGATGTTTTGAAATACATATGCACTGTGAAATAATCACCACAATCGAGCTAGTTGATATATCTATCATCTCATATAATTACCATTTTTACATGCACTATAAGAACACTTAAGATCTCACAAATTTGAAGTATACAACACAGTATTGTTGACTAAACTCATGTTACTGAACACTGGACCTTCAGAACTTATCCATCTTATAACTGAAACTTTGTGCCCTTTGACCAACATCTCCCACTTTACCCACCCCTCCAGCCCCTGGCAACCCCCCACCTCCATTATCCAGGTTGAGAGTTAAAGAAAATGCATGATGCAAAAGTATGCACAGTGAAGATGAGTAAAGAGAAAGGGAGCAAAAGTCAACCACCACCACCACTCTGCCACTTCTGCAAAGGCTTGGCATGCAACACAGGGAAAATAAAATTTGAGGATGAATTTTAATGAACATTTAAGGATAGGTTTATATCTAGGGGTAGACATTCTAATCACAAAATTGAGGCTGTGTTTGTGACATCATTTAAGAGAGAACAGTCAAGATTTTATCCAGAGCCAGGGAAAGATTACTTTCACAAATAAAATTTCTAAAGGAGAGCAAGTGACAAAAACAAATTTGCATTTTGATTACTTTATGAGTCATGCTTATTCAAAATATCTCTTACACTATTTTTATTATTCCCATACCACCCAATCTAAATTAATCACTATGCTGTGATAGTCACTGTCAATCCTATTATTTGCTTCATAGCACTGACCTAAGATGAAATTATCTTATGGACTTATTCGCTTCCTTTGGTGTCTTTCACCCCACACTAGAATGCAGACTCCTTGATGGTAGGCACCTTGCTGCCTATTTCTCTGCTATATCACAGCTCCCAGAATGGGGTCAGATACATCATGGATGCTCAGCAATATATCATCAAGACTTAATAATCATTTCATAAACAAATGAAACCTGAGTGTGTGATTAACCTCGGTGATTTTTCAATTCACCTCATTACTTCAATTACATTTTCAGATTTAATGAGTGTAGCTTATTGCCCCAAATCTGAAGACCCAAGGGTCCTTTTTCCAACCAACAAAAGGAACAGACAACAGGCAAACTTAATGCTTTGAAAGTCAGAGAATGGGAGAGGTAAGGATTTGAAAAGAAAAAGAGGACCTAATATCACAATGAGATCTGCATCAACAGTAAGGCAGGCTGAGTACTGTAGCCAATGCACTTGGGTGCCCAGGTCTCTTCCTCTCATCCTTCATGTTGCCCCACACTCTCCATACAATATTCCTCCCCATAAACCCCCATCTGGCAAAAACATCGAATGCCTGGTCTACTTATTTATTTATTTTGGTTGCACCTAGTCTTCATTTCCAGGTGGCTCAGTGGTAAAGAATCTGCCTGCTGATGCAGAAGACGTGGGTTCAATCCCCTGACTGGGAAGATCCCCTGGAGGAGGAAATGGCAATCCATTCTAGTATTCTTGCCAGGGAAATCCCATGGACCGTGGAGCCTGGTGGACTACAGTCCATGGGGTCACAAAGAGTTGGATACGACTGAGTGACTATACACATGTGTATGCACAGTTTAGTTATGGCATGTGAACTATTAGTTGCAGCATATCAGATCTAGTTCCCTGATCAGGGATCAAACCCAGGCCCTCTCACTTGGGAGCACAGAGTCTTAGCCAGGGGACAGCCAGGGAAATCCAACATATGCTATAATTTTGATCATTTGATATACTTTAAAAAGTGGGGGGAGTTAATCTGCCCTAGATGATTAGGTTATTTTTATGAAAAGACTTAGTCCTCAGGTTCAATCACAGCTGGTTTTTGCAGTGAATAATGTTTATGTAATTATTATATTGTAAATATTTTTGGTTTTCAATTTTTAAAGTCAGTAGGCATAGCACAGAAGCCTTACTTAACATTACCAGAAAAGAATGAAAAATGTTATTGTTGAAAATGTAAACAGTATACCTACAGAAGTTGGGCTTTCTTGCTGGCTTAGATGGTAAAAAAATTTACCTGCAATGCAGGAGACCCAAGTTTGATTTCTGGGTTGGGAAGATCCCCAGGAGAAGTGAATGGCAACCCAACCCAGTATTCTTGCCTGGAAAATTCCATGAACAGAGCAGGCAAAGAGTTGGACATGACTTTCACTTTCACAGAAGTTAGAAGATTATGAAGGACAATGTAGAAGTGAACTGAGAGCTAATTTTATCTTAAAAAGTGGAAATGGAAAGAATATCATCTAGTGATGAATTAAAGGATAGAAGTTTATGTTAGTTATTTGATATGATAAATTATATATGAAATGAAGTGAGAGTCACTCAGTCATGTCCGACTCTGTGACCCCATGGTCTGTAGCCCACCAGATTTCTCTGTCTATGGAATTCTCCAGGATTCTTGGGTTTTCCACTCCAAGAATACTGGAGTGGGTAGCCATTCCCTTCTCCAGGGGATCTTCCCAACCTGGGGATCGAACCCAGGTCTCCCACATTGCAGGTGGATTCTTTATCATCTGAGCCACCAGGGAAGCTCAAGAATACTGGAATGGGTAGCCTATCCCTTCACCAGGAGATCTTCCCAATCCAGGAATTGAACCAGGGTCTCCTGCATTGCAGGTGGATTCTTTACCAGCTGAGCTACAAGGGAAGTGCATATGTACTATATCCCTAACAGTTTTGATGAGAAGAGAAAAAAGGAAAAGATGGTATAAAAATTATATGTAATCCTCACACATCTCAGATTCCCCCTTTTGCTAGCTAAGCCCTGGGTCGTCTTCTCCTTTAAATGGCATTTCCTTAGAAGGGTCTCTCCTTGTTCCCATACACACACACTAAGAGAATGCTTCTCTTATAAACTCACTTGTTCATTATGCTTCTTGTTTGGTAACAACCATCACATCTATAAAGTGAAAGTGAGAGTCGCTCAGTCGTGTCCAACTCTTTGCGACCCCACGGACTATACAGTCCCTGGAGTTCTCCAGGTCAGAATACTGAAGTGAGTAGCCTTTCCCTTCTCCAGGGGATCTTCCCAACCCAGGGATCTGTTATTACTTGTTTAATCTATTTCTCCCTCCTGTTAGAGTGTAAACCTCATGAGGGTAGAAGCCAATTCTATCTCTTTCACTGATCTGTCTCCACCACAGAAGTTTCTCAATAAATAATTTTTGATGGACTAAATGCTGCATATGAAAAATGTATGTGTAAATAATCTAAATTTCTTTTCTTTTATATTGGGGAGTCAGTAAATAATATTTAAATCTGGTAAATAAATCAGTGCTAGTATAAAATATAATTAGTATTACAGAGACAACTTCAATCCCAAAACAAAAATGAAGTGTGAAAATGAGGGTTGGAGAGTGCTGAAAAAGACTTTTAACTTTGATTTTCATCTTCCAATACTGCTTCAGTGTTTTTATGAACATATATTACTTTTATAATTATATTTCTTAAGACCCAAGGTTCAATCACTGACTAAAAACCTTATCGTATAAAATAATAAAAAAGAAAGATGTAAATCATGAAATTGAAAGGCTCTCCAGATGAAAAAAAGAGTAGGAAAATGAAAGTAATACACGTACAGGAAATAAAAATAAAATAAGCTATAAAATGTATATCAAATTAATATATTCAAACTGAGATGAAAATGAAGTTAAAGAAATAATGTCATTGCATATCAATCTTCTTTGAAATAATGGATTTTAAAATGGTAATAAATGCTCAACACCAGGCAGCCAGACAGGAGCTTAATCTCATAACTGGTGAAAATGTAAAACAGCACAAATATTCTAGAGAACAATATGGACATTTATAATAAAAGTGACAGAAACAAACTATTTTCTTCTCATATGGAAATTCTGTGGGAATTATACTCTAAGAAAGAGAGAATAATTTTAAAAATTGAAATTTTAGTAAAAGCACATATTTAACAAACTATATTGTACTAGCCATAAAAACACAATACAATCAACAATAATACTTATGAAACAATGTGTTTAGACATGTAATTTTAGATTTAGCATAATAAAAAGATAAGAGCTGAAGGGTATTACAGGAAAAAACCTAAAACCCGCAAACATGAAATAAAAGTAATTTTTCATGACTTCCTAATACAAATAGAATCAGAAAAGTAACATAAATAGGAATAAAATCACCAGAATCATAATCAAACCAATATAGTTAAAAGAACTCTTTTCAGACTTTTGAAGTTTAACAGTATATCTGATTAGAGTTGTCTAAACAATTGAACAGAATATGTGTATCAATTTCTCTAAAATTTCTAATAAAAACTAATTTACAAAACATTTTTCAAAGCATATTTTAACTAAATGGCTCTGAAATACACGTATTAGCATAGAAATCTCTTTGAAACTCTGATCATCCTAAGATGCTCAAATGTGTTAATAGTTATTCTAATTACCTAGTTAATGGCAGCTTCCTATGTTCCAGACACTAGCAAGTAGTCAGGGAGAAACTGGAGACAAAAAAAGCATCCTGAGATATTTCTGGTAATTGGATTTTGGTAATCCAAGAAGTGAATGAGATTGAAAAACTAGTTCTGCTG